>NC_068914.1:2553750-5102500 GCF_023091745.1 Budorcas taxicolor
TTGCACAACTTCCTGGGTATTCTTGCCTGGAGAATCTCCATGGACAGAGGTGCCTGGCAGCCCATGGGGTTGCAAAGAGTTGGACATGACTGAGCGACTCAGCACACACACACACACACACACACACACACACACACACACGGGCATCCACTAGTTGGAGTTCTGTTGGCGTGAATGGCCTGCAGAGGGCTATCCCACTGTTTACAAGGCACTGGCTCTCTGTGTAGCCCTTTGAGGAGGGCTCCGGATGCAGCCTCATCATGTCTCACTTTCTTGCAGAGGGAGCGGGGTCCTGGGGACTTGTGGAAGGCAAATGGTGAGTCCAGCAGATAACAGAGCTGGGGTCAGATCTAGGGCACCCAACAAGCCTTCCAGGGGCTTTCTGGCTCTCTCCTGGCCTTCTTGGAGGAAGCAGCACACACCCTTCCTTGCACACCCCTCATTCTCAGCTCCAGAACTCAGGGTCGCCTAGTGCAGTCTATGGCCAGAGGGGACCCAAAAGGCTGCAGGAGGCTTTTGCTCTAAAGCAATTTGGATTGGTTCAGTTCAGTTCAGTTCAGTTCAGTCGCTCGTGTCCAACTCTTTGCGACCCCATGAGTCACAGCACGCCAGGCCTCCCTGTCCATCACCAACTCCCGGAGTTCACTCAGACTCATGTCCATTGAGTCAGTGATGCCATCCAGCCATCTCATCCTCGGTCGTCCCCTTCTCCTCCTGCCCCCAATCCCTCCCAGCATCAGGGTCTTTTCCAATGAGTCAACTCTTCACATGAGGTGGCCAAAGTACTGGAGTTTCAGCTTCAGCATCATTCCTTCCAAAGAAATCCCAGGGCTGATCTCCTTCAGAATGGACTGGATGGATCTCCTAGCAGTGGTTAGCAGCCTTTAAAGCCTGGGAGGTTCGGGAGGCGGGTGTGGCAGTGGCATCTCCGACTCCTTTTCACATGGAAGGTCGGGCACCACTGGGTGGCGGGATGTGCGGGGCTGCCCCTCCAGACGGGGCATGTGCCCTCCTGCTGGCCACCAGCTAACTTCGTCATTTTCATACCTGCCAGGACTGTTTGCAACTCCATTCTGAGCAGGGGATGGCTTAGGGTGTGCTGGAGAGGGATGGTTTCCCCAAAAGCCAGCTGGGGGGCCAGACCCTGAACACCCTGCCCATCAACCTCCTTGCCAATGGACACCCTCAAACACTCAGAGAACTCGGTGTCACGTTGAGCTGAATTAAACCTTGAAGAACACGTAAACTAGGAAGCATTCCTCCGGCATTAATACTAAATAAGGCTTATCTTCAGGAACATTTACCTGCTGTGAGCAGATATGTCTTCATGAAATATGAAATCCACCCAAATTTATTAAAACCGCCTGCGTCTAAGTGGGAACTCAAACCGAGCAGCCCTCCTTTAGAGCCTCATTATTATTACGGCATTATTTATTTATATCCTACCCTAAGACAGACATGATGTAATCCAGTAATTAAGATTGTTATGATTGAATATTTATTAAGCACCTACAATAAGCCAGCCACTGATCCACATAAAATGAGTCTCTCTCCTCCAGAGCTGCCATCTTGCTGCCATGGGGAGCTCAGCGCTTCTCATAGGGGAGCAGGCAGGAGTTTAATGGATTTTGTCTTCCCTGAGCAAGCCTGAGAGAAATGACGCTGATCAGAAATTGGGCCCAGTTTAGTCTAGCAGTTCAATTGGAGTGAAATGAAAACAATCCATCGCTGGCTTGGAGAAGAGATGGGTGTGCGTGCAGAGGAGCTGTCCACCCCACACGAGGCGTCTCAGAGCCCAGGGTAAGCAGGGCTGTGGCCCCCTCTGGGTGCCTCTGGGGCAATAGGTGTGGGCAACTTCCTGCGCACGTGTAACTCAGCCCCAGGCCCAGATTGTGCTGTTCTTTTGTACTTCATGTAAAATTAGCCCCTGCTCGCCAGATCAGGGCTTCCCAGGTGGCTCACTGGGTAAAGCATCTGACTGCAACGCAGGAGACGTTGGTTCAATCCCTGGGTCAGGAAGATCCCCTGGAGGAGAGCATGGCAACCCACTCCAGTATTCTTGACTGGAGAATTTCACGGACAGAGGAGCCTGGCAGTCTCCATGGGGCCGCAAACGGTCGGACACGACTGAAGCAGCTGAGCACTCACACACACGCACTGCCAGGTCACACTCAGCACAGGCTGGGTCTCTGTGCTAGCATGGGGGCCGCCAAGGGAAGCAAACACAGCCTCAGGCCTCCTGGAAGTCAGTCCCCAGACAAGGTCCCAAGGGAGCGTCCTCCATCTGCCCAGTCCCACTGCTCCAGGACAGCCTGTGCAAAGTCCGGGCTTCTTGTCTCCCGGGCTCTCCCTTTCCATCTTCTTCTGTGTTTCCCCACACTGGGCCGCTTCTCCCTAAAAGGACCTACTGGGTTGTGAGCTGGCCAAGAGAGAGCCTGTAGGCTGGGCTGTCTGGATTCTACCTGGACTCTGTGCCTGAGCATCATTTGTAGAGTGAAAGAGTAGATAAATGGATAAAAGCACTAAGGGGTCAATGAACGAAACACCGCTGTGAATGTGTACCTGGCACTGATACAGGAACTTCTATGACCAAGCGCTTCCCTAGTGGCTCAGATGGTGAAGAATCTGCCTGCAATACAGGAGACCCAGGTTTGATCCCTGAGTCAGGAAGATCCTCTGGAGAAGGGAATAGATGCCCACTCCATTGTTCTTGCCTGGAAAATTCCATGGACAGAGAAGCCTGGCGGGTTACAGTCCATGGGATTGCAAAGAGTTGAACACGACTGAGTGACTAACACTTAAACTCCACCATCACTGCCTGGACAAACCTAGTCTCAATTCAAAGATCAAAGAGTGCCAGAAAAGGGACTTACAGGGGCACTCACTCACTCCTTCAATGCCTGTGCTTCTATAGTTCTGAGTACTGGAGGCCCTGAGACGCACACTCGGGCCTGACCCCCACCCAGGCTCAGCATTTCAGAGCTCCCTGCTGGCAGGAGGTGGGGATTGCAGGTCGTGTTTTCACCATCACCAGGGAGATGTGTGTGTGTGTGTGTGTGTGTGTGTGTGTGTGTGTGTATGTGGTAAAGCCAGAGAATCTCTGCCCAGGCCCCCAGGCTGCTGGTCCCTTGGTGCTCAGCTTCTATAGGAAAAGTTGCCTAAGGTGCAAGGAAGCTGAGGAGGCATCCATCAGAGACTGGCTAGAATTTGGTGTTTGAAGGATGGTTTCGGGGGTGAGAAAGCATTAAAATGGTCCGTGAGCAGTATGCAGAAAGGGGAAATGATGCCACAAACTTAAAATGGTGAGGAAATCCAACAGCTGGTGCAATTAAAAGGTATATTGGAAACTGAAAGGGCTAAGAAGCCGTCTGCATTCTCCCTTTGGGATGAGGGCTCCTTCTTCTCGCCTTTCCTCCCGCCCTCACTTCCTCTTGTATTTCCTTCCTTCCTAATAGAATTCATTTTTCTCATTATAGACAATCTGACAATTTAGGAGTGGAGGAAAGAAAGTAGGGGAAAAAACCCACTCAGGGAGGTTGACATGGGGGAGCTGTGCCTGTGTTGGGTAGGGGTATATGGGAGATTCCTAGACCTTTCACTCAGTCTTGGTATGAACTGAAAGAAAACTGCTCTTAAAAATTAAGTCTGTTAAAAAAAAAAAGCAAAAAATAAACAAAAAAAAAACAAAAGCAAAACCCACCCTCTACCCATAAGTCCCATGTACTATTTATTCATTCACTTTTTTTTTTTTACATAATTGTGATCATACCATCTGGACAATTTCTTAACTTTCTTTGGCCATTAAACTTCATAACAAAAGCATTTATTTCCATATTATGAATTCTTCTGAAACATTTTTTGTTGAAGTATAGTTGATTCACAATACAGTGCTCGATTCTGGTGTACAGCTGAGTGATTATGATAGACACAGATTATAGTTCTTTCTCAGATTATATTTGATTTGTGTTATTGCAAGATACTGAGTATAGTTACCTGTTATATGGTAGGACCTTGTTGATTGAATATTATATTTTATACGTAGTAGTCTGTATCAGCTGATCCCAAACTCCTAACTTATCCTTCCTCCTCTTCTCCCTTTGGTAACCACAGTTTGTTTTCTCTGTCTGTGAGTCTGTTTCTGTTTTGAAAATAAGACCATTTGTATCTTAGTTTAGATTCCAACTATAAGTGGTATCATTTGATACTTGTCTTTGTTTGCCTTACTTAACATGATAATCCCTAGGTGTGTCCATGTTGCTGAAATGGCATCATTTCATTCTTTTTTTATGGCTGAGTAGGATTCCACCGAATACGTGGACCACATGTTCTTTATCCGTTCATCTGTTGATGGACATTTAGGTTACTTCTGTTTCTTGGCTATTGTAAATAGTGCTGCGCATTCAATTGGGTGCATGTATCTTTTCAGATTAGAGTTTTTTCCCAGGTGTGTGCCCAGAAGTGGGATTGCTGGGTCATGTGGCAACTCTAGCTTTTTAAGGACCTTCCATACTGTTTTCCACAGTGGCTGCACCAGGTTGCCTTCCCACCAAGAGCGCTGGACGGTTCCCTTTTCACCACAACCTGCCCAGCATGCATTGCTTGTGGGCTTTTCAATGGGGGCCGTTCTGACTGCTGTGTAAGGTGATACCTCACTGTGGTTTAATTTGCATTTCTCTAATACTTAGTGATGCTGAGCATCTTCTCATGTGCGCGTTGCCATCTGTATGTCTTCTTTGGAAAAATGTCTATTTAAGTCTTCTGCCCTTTTTTTCAATTTGATTTATTTGTTGGTTTTTTTTTTGTTTGTTTGTTTGTTTGAGTAGTATGAGCTGTTTATATATTTGTTCAGTCACATCATTTGTGAATATTTTCTCTCAGTCCATAGACTGTTTTTGCATCTTATTTATGGTTTCCTTTACTGTACAAAAGTTTACGTTTGATTAGGTCCCACTTGTTTATTTTTGCTTTTTATTTCTATCGCTTTGGGAGGCTGACCTAAGAGAGCACTGCTATTGTTTATGTCAGAGAATGTCTGCCTACGTTCTCTTCCAGGAGCTTTATAGCGTCCTGTCTTGTATGTGAGTCTTTAAGCCATTTGGGGTTTATTTTTGTGTGTGGTGTGTATGGTGTTCTCGCGTCATTGATTTACGTGTAGCTGTCCAGCCTTCCCAACACCACTTGGTGAAGACACTGTCTTTTCTCCATCTTTCATTCTTGCCTCCTCTGTTAGAGGGTAACTGACCGCAGGCATGTGGGTTGACTCTCGGGCTCTCTGTTCGGCTCCATTGATCCTTATGCCTGTTTTTGTGTCAAGGGCACGTTGGTGTGATCACTATAGATTTGCAGTATTTTCTGAAGTCTGGGAAGATTATGTCTCCGGCTTTGTTCATTTTCCTCAGGATTGCTTTGGCAATTTGGAATCTTCTGTGACTCCATATAATTTTTAGAGTTATTTATTCCAGTCCTGTGAAAGATGTCATGGGTAATTTGATAGGGATTACATAAAACCTATAGATTGCTTTGGGTTGTATGGCCATTTTGACAATGTAGTCCTTGCAATCCAAGATGAAACATTATTTTAAATGGCTTGATATTCCAAATTATGGAATTTCAATGTATTTGGCTCCTTAGGAAATGCTACAATGAAGATGTTTATAGGCAAGATGTTTTTATTTGGATTTATTGTCTCAAGATGTATGTGCAGATGTGTGATTATTGGATTGAAGAGATTCACATTATCAAGCCCTGTATGCGTACATCTTGCCAAATTGCTTTCCACTGCTACCAGTGATGAGTAAGCCTTCCTGTTTGACCATGTCTTTGGCAGCATAGGGTATTTGCTTTTTATGGCTCCTTGCTACTATGGGCTGTAAGAGACAACCTTGGTTATAACTTAGACAAGGTGTACAGTGCCCTTGGGGTGACACAATTTCAGGGCAAATGGGGCAGGAGTTCTCAGCCAGGCACAGGGCGAGGCAGCCTTCCTGTTACCCACGCTGGGAGCAGAGGGAGGAAGCCTGGGTGAGTGCAGGGCCCAAGCTGCTCTTTAAGGCAGCCCGGGGGCGCTACGAGACAGCACGGTCTAATGCAAGGGGCTGTTTAGAGCTCTGCGTGGGCTTGAATCCATTTTTTCTCTAAACTATTGGCTGTGTGCTTTTGGGCACAAAGTTACCTCCTACGTCTCTGCTTTCTTTAATATATATCTTGAGACTAGAAGGCTCCCAGGAACAGCTGTTTGGGGATATAAAAGGGATAACCTTCCCACAGGAGAACTTCAAGAACGGCAAGTTCCTTTCTTCTTTCTGCTTCACTCCCAGATCCCCCAGGAGTCAGGTCACAGCCGGCTGCAGGCCAGTGCAGTGTCTCCATTGGAGCTGGAAAGGACAGAGCCCACCCCTGTGGCGAGCCTTGCTTGCTGCCCTGCAGCTCTGGACGTTGCTGCCCACGCTGTGCCTGGCATATCCCACACATGGGTGAGGCCAGGCCATTTGGTGTTCTGTGGGGTGAGTGTCTTGAGGCCAGCCTTGCATCATTTTTCTTCCTTGTCTTTGGGATGAGATCATGAGAGTCGAGCCTGGTAATTGCTCAGGAAAATAAGGCTCCTTTTTAATCAGGTGCTAAAAGTGCTTTCAGCAGCCTCGTGCAGCGCTGCTGACGGGAGCAGCTTCCAGCCAGTTTTGTGACGCTTCAAAGAGCAGAGGTAAGACTGCTTCTGGGGAGGAAGCACCATCACACCTGCCCCCAACCTTGATTCCCTTGGACCATTGAATACACAGGTCAAATGCAGAGATGGGAAATGCCGATGTGTCTGCAACACAGCTATTGCTGAGTCCCCCGTTGAGCATCTAGGCAACCCCTTGTCTGCGTGTTCCATTCAGTTTCTTTGTCTGTAGAATGGGGACACACCGGCTGAATCTCAGCTCATTGGGTGTGAGGGTCAGGGGGAGAGGAGAGGGAGGCACAGTGCTTGCTGTGCTGTGTGCTTTTCACGTTATGCTTCATTTGCTCTTTTCAGAAGCTCCACGAGGTGGGGAGCACGATTATGTGGGATGGAGATTCACCTGCTCACAGTTCAGTCCCCCTTCCCCGGGCCCAAGCGCTGTCTGCACAGACTCCCTCCTATCGTTGCAGGCACCCGGGGATGCCGGAAGAAAGCCTGGCTTTGTAACCCACAACCAACATGCTTCTTAGCTACCTTGTGCAAAAACGGAGCTGATTGCTTTTGGCCTCTACCTCCAGGCCCAAAGCACCGGGCAAGTCACAAATCTCCCCAGCATTGGGGAAAACATATGTTCAGAAAGAGGAAACTTTGCTGAGCAGATCGTTAAGGCTGCGCGGCTGGGGCGGTACGGGGTGGAGGCGCTCTCTGCTACCCCCCTCCCCAGCCTTTGGTTCTGCTCCCGATAACACGGTAGGTCAAGCATGTGGCTAAATATAGCCGCCCTCCCAGCTGGGCTGTCATCGGGACTGTCAGGAGCATGTCCAAAGTTTTCAGACTGGAACTTCTCAGTTAAACTCAGTTATGGGGGGCAGGGATCTTGTTTTCAGAAGTCCTCCCCTCCTCCCCTTAAACTGTAGACCCAGGGACAGACCCCATAGGGCCGACTAGAAGGCAGGGGAAGTCGGATGGGGGCAGAGAGCGCCTGGACCTGCAGACCTGAGCGTGGCAGCAAGCTGAGTCCTTGAGACCCGAGTCTTGGGTTCCTATGCCCAACAGCCTTGGGAACACGGCTGCCTCACAGGAGCTGTCGGGCCCATCTTTAGGGCCAGGGTGAGTCACTGGCTCATCGCCAGCAGTGTGGGCACTTGGACAACCATTGACCCTCTGAGCCACACTGGCCTCATGTGTAGGAGAGAGTCATGGTAACCTTATGCTTGCTGCTATAGCGAATAAAGGAAAACAAGAGAGTGCTTTCTGTTGAAGCTCCTCACTCTGGTGCAACTAGACTCTGCCACACAATACAGGCTTTGCCCTCTCTCCATCAGCCCTGCCATGCAGGTATCTGGTTCGGCCCAGACAAACTGTTCTAAGCATCTCTGTGTGCTGGGAGCTTGAAGCTCCAAAAAATAATGAGTTCAAGGACACACAGACAGGATACAGCCGAGACAGGAAGATACGCATCTGATATGCCATCCTCCCTTTTCACCCAGGGAAGTCACTTGTACTGTTCTCTGCTTTATTGGTCTGCGAATTCTTAAGGAGGAGGCCAACTGAGGATAGAGAGGCAGGGCTGAGGGAGGGAACTCAAAGGGGGCTCAGTCCTGATGGAGCAGGTTAGGGGGCCCGGGACTGCTGCACTGATCCATCTGAAAACCCTAGGCGCATCATTCTATGTCAGTGCCATCCCTGGATTTGTGCCGTCCTTAGCCCGTGCAGCTGAATACAGTGGTCCCTGTAGGGTCACTTTCTTCCAAGGCTGCCTTGGCCCCTGGAAGATACAGGCTGTTCAAACTTTTTCTCCAGCCTTCTGAGCTCCACGGGCTCCCAGTTTAGGAGGAGGGATTGAAATTTGCTTAACTGAAGGGGTTTATTTTTATTAGTGCCTATTTCCCCCTATCCAGTGGTACAATGCACTGTAGGTAGTTTGTCTGGCTTTGAATCTTCCATTTATTCTAGAAGCATTTGTTTTGTAAATACTATGGGTCAGGCAATGGGATACAGCTGTGAACAAGACAGGACCTCTGCCTTCATGGAACTTACACTTGGGGCTTGAGGGTGGGGATTTCTAGATGAGGGTAGACAGCAGACAGCACCAGGCCACGTGGAGCCTTGCTGGCCAGGGACACGGAGCCTGCATTTTATTCAGTGTTATAGGGAGCCAGTGGTGGGTTTAGTCACAGGTCCGATAGGATCTGATAGACATTTGAAGAAGCTTTCATAGCGGCATTATGTACAATTGCTAAGATATGGAAGCAAGGTAGGTGTGCATCAACAGGTGAATGGATAGAGAAGAAGTGGCACACACACACACACACACACACACACACACACACACACACACACACTGGAACACTGCTCAGCAATAAAAGATGAAGCCTTGCCTTTTGCAGCAACGTGAATGCACTTGGAGGGTATTATGCTAAGTGAGACAAGCCAGACAGAGAAAGACAAGCCCTGTACGGTACCACTTATCTGTAGAATATAAAAAATACAATAAACTGGTGAATATAACCAAAAAGGAGACTCACAGGCATAGAGGCTAGACTAGCGGTTACAGTGGGGGGAGGGAAGGGAGGAGGGGCAATGTAGGGGCGGAGGATTAAGAGGCACAAACTGAGGCATAAGATAAGCTACAGGGATGTATTGTGCAACACGGGCAGTGTAGCCAGTATGTTATAGTAACTATAAATAGAGTATAACCTTTAAAATTGTGAATTACTTTATTGTATACCTTTAACTTATATAATATTATACATCAACTATACTTCAATGAAAAAATAAATAAATTCAAGAAAGATTTCTCTGACTGCAGCATGGAAAAGGGAACGTTGTAGGATGAGATGGGGCAGGGCCAGTCGAAGGACATTGCAGGTGTTCAGAGGGGAGAAGGTGGCCTGGAAGGTCAGAGAAGAGAGGAGAGTGGGGAGGTTATTTGGGGAAGAATTTGGCTCTGGGCGCTTGAATATGAGTGATGCGGAAGAGGAGACCCCAGCAGGACTCACACTCACTCACACTGTCTGCCTCAGATGGGGCAGCGTAAGCTTTAGGAAGCCACTGTGCAGTGGGCTGGTTTCCACCGCTAGCAGGAGCGCGTCTGTGTGACTGACCGCAATATCGGTTCATTTTAACAGTCACAGCAGTCTTACAAGACACAGGTGCTGTGCTATGTCGCTCTTAGTCATTCAGTTGTGTCCAATTCTGCGACCCCATGGACTGCAGCCCACCAGGCTCCTCTGTCCATGGGGATTCTCCAGGCAAGCATACTGGAGTGGGTTGCCATGGCCTCCTCCAGGGGATCTTCCCAACCCAAGGATTGAACCCAGGTCTCCCTCATTGCAGGTGGATTCTTAACTGTCTGAGCCCCCAGGGAAGTCCAAGAGAGGTGCTACTGTTGTCTAAATAGTTTGCTCAACTCACTTGTCTGGTTGCCCCAGCATCCTGATTCCTCCAGAAAATTAGTCTCAGCTATAGCTGTCATCTCTCCCTCAGGCCTCCAGCTCTGGGTATCAGACGGAGCTTGGTTTTTGCCCACTGCTGAGGGATCTGGTCCACACTGGAGAATTTCATGTATATCTTCCCCTTTAGACAGAGGACTGCAATTATTCCCCTTGTGAGCTTGCTAAAAGCTAAATGAACTGTCCCAACTCTCTGTCTCTGAAACAGATGAGATTTACCCTGGAGAGGATGTGGGGCTGCACTGAACCTCCCAGGGGGTCCGGCGCCCCTGCTGAGGGGCCCACTGAAAGACCTGAAGTCCCTGACCCCAGAGACCCCAGCAGTGTCTTTTGAGCCCATCTGGGAGTTTCTGTAGAACAAGAGCGCTCTCACTCAAGCGGCCCCACCTAGACGCCTGTGTGCAGCGGCTGCTCCACGTGCCAGTGGGGAGGGCTTGTGAGGACAGCTGACGTTAGCACGTGGTCAGCATCACACACTCACAGGAGAGGAGAGAGGAGCACAAGGTGAACGGCGTGGGCCTTGGAGCCCCCAGGCCCCTGCCCTTTATCTTACATTGAAACTTCACCCCAGTATGTCTTTGCATGGATCACTGGGCAGTTCCCTGGTCATAAAGGCCTGTTCTTCTAAGTGCAGAGGGATGTGCCTGCTCAGAGTCTTGGGATGAATTGCCCCACGTGTGAGCTTGTGCACACATGCTAAGCATTCGTATGCGTGTGGAAGCACCACAGCTCTCCTGTGGACCGCGAGAGAATCAGGATAAAGAGAGTGGCATTGGGGGCAGCTGGGGGCTCAGGTACAGATGTGTACCTGGCCCCTTGTGCCTGTGAAGGAGGCATCATAATCTGCACCTCCAAGAGGAAGAAAATGGGGCTCTGGCTCACAGTAGCCCTCTACAGCAGGGTCAGCCGTGCACCCCCCCCGCATGGCCTACCTCTCGATATGACCCCTTTGGCTCCCGCCTGGCCATCCATTGTGTTAACTGAGCGCTTGAACAGCATTTGAAGGCCAGGTTAGGTGCTTGAATATATTGCCACATTAATAACTTCAGGACGTTTCAGGCAGCATTGAAATAGTAAATTAGGACACGACGGGCCATATATTCAAGGCAGAGAGCTGAAGTGTCATTTTATTACATGTGCCACGGAATTAAAGGCTTAATTTTCTTTTAAAAGATGGTGATGCATCATTTCCTGCAGCCAGGTAAAAACAGTTAGCAGAAATGATTTACCTCTCCTTCCATTTAAAAATACGGAACCGGAACCCCAGGACCTAGCTCTCTGCTATTTGTCTCTGCCTGGAGGGCACTTGAGGCTTTGATCAGTCATTCCGACTTGAAGGACAGGCCAGATCCTGGCTGTGGTCATGAGAGGGAGGTGAGTGGAGAGCAGTGGCTGTCTCTATGGGTTAGAGGGGTGTGGCTTCTCACACAAGGCTCAGGAGACCGGTCGACTGTGTTCCTTTCCCAACTCTGGCCATAGGCTGGCTCTGCAGTCACTGTTTACCTCTTGAAGCATAGTTTTCTCACCTACAAAATGGGATCACAGGTGAGTTTATGGTGGGGCTGTTGTAAGGTTCTCATGAGATTATAGGTGGAAAGAAAGTGGGCCTTCGGGGGCTCTTGCACAACTAAGTCAC
Organism: Budorcas taxicolor; assembly: GCF_023091745.1. Classification (NCBI taxonomy): domain Eukaryota; kingdom Metazoa; phylum Chordata; class Mammalia; order Artiodactyla; family Bovidae; genus Budorcas; species Budorcas taxicolor. Next base: position 2,565,503 of record NC_068914.1, read on the forward strand.
ATTTGTGGAAGAAAGTTTTAGAATGGCTCTTTATTTTCTGACAGTAAAAGTAATACTCATTGAGGAGGCTTCCCGGGTGGCGCTAATGGTAAAGAAGCTGCTTTTCAAGGCAGGAGACTTAAGGGAGGTGGGTTCCAGGAAGATCCCCTGGAGAAGGGAATGGCAACCCCCTCCAGCATTCTTGTCTGGAGAATCGCATGGACAGAGGAGCCTGGTGGGCTACAGTTCACAGGGTGGCAAAGAGTCAGATATGACTGAAGTGACTCAGCACAGCACCCTGCATGTACTCATTGAGAGGGAATTTGGAAAATATAGAAAATAGCAAAGAAGAAAATAAAGGAAATGGTATAATATAGCCTGGAGATGATCATCATTTTCCCTTTTTTGGCATACTTTTAAAAACAAAATTCGATTCCTAAACATTTACAAATTAATATTCTGGTACTCTGCTTTTCCGGCTTGATATTCCCAACACCAGCTTCACCCTTAATGACTGTCCACAGCTTCTTTGCGTGACTGCACACGATTCTTACTGTGTGGAACAATGCGCACGATCTATGTCGACCCTCTCTTGTCAGACCTTTATCTTCCTTCTTTGAAGAATACTTCCTGTGGCCACTGTAACAAGCTGGTGGTGAGAGAGGGTTCATAGATATTTCTTCACTCACAGTCCTGGAGGACAGAAATCTGGGCTCAAGGTCCTGGCAGGGCTGAGCTGCCTCCAAGTGCCTGGCCAGCCTCTGGCGGCTCCAGGTGTTCTGAGCTTGTGGCCGCATCCCTCCAATCTCTGCTTCTGTCTTCTCACGGCCTTCTCCTTTCTGTGTGTCTGTCTGTCTCCTCCGAGTGCTTCTAAAAGGAGACTTGTCAGAGACTTTGTCCCTGGATTTAGGTCCCCCCTGGGTAATTAGGACAATCTCCTCATCTCTAGATTCTTAACTTCATTATGTCTGCAGAGATTCCTCCCAAATAAGGTCAAAGTCCCAAGCTCTGGGGTTAGAATGTTGACATATCTTTTGGGGGCCACCATCCAGTCCACAGAAGCCAGGAAACCAGGGCTTAAAGAAGTCCAGGGTCACAGGGCTTCCAGGTAGTGGAGCTGGGTTCTGTCCCAGGCATCTGGCCTAAATGCATTTAATTCGCCTGAATATCTTTTTATATATGTGGAGTCATATTTTAAACGTTTGGTTTTAATGGCCTCCTTGTCTGAGGACCCTGGCTCTCTCCTCTCTGTACTTGCCGGGCCCAGTCGCCTTTGGGGACAGGCCCCACAGACCCCATCGTCTGATCCGTCCTTGCCAGTCGGGCGGGAGAGAAGGGAGCTGGCACGCAGTGAGGCCGGTGCTGGCCGTCTGCCCTGAGGGTCTCCTGCTGTCTGAGCCCAGCGTCCTCTCCATCAGATGCTACAGGTTTCAACAGCGCTGGTGGATCCAGCGACCACCCTCAGCGTCTCGCCTTTCCCGAGGAGACCCTCAAGCAGGTCTGCCCTGCCCCCTCACTGCAGCCTGGGGGACACAACTCCCTACAGCACCCTTGACCTCCCCTTGTGGCCAGAGCAGCTAAGAGGCTCAAGTGAGTTTCCTAAAGGTGATGTTGCCATGTTGTCTACGGCTTTGCAAATCTGATTAACGCAAAAGAACGGTTTGCGGGTTTCCTGGGAATGGATATGGAGTCAGAGAAGGCTCCTCTCAGGGGCCCTGAGTCGACTCACCCCCATTCCCTGCTGGGGGCCTGAGCAGTCGCCCTAGTAATCCCCGTCTTGGGGGGCAACACCCAGGAAGTGGGGTCATGCCCCTTATTGTTCCTGGGTCCCCTGAGTCTTGGGCCCTCCCTGAGCCAGCCTGCTTCTGTACCTGGGGACGGAGCCAACTGCTGTCCTCATGCAAACTGGGGCTCAGGGCAAGAGGAGGGGGGACACCTCATACACGACAGGGGCAAGGCCAGGTGGTTGACGATCAGCCACAGTCATTCTGGGACTTAGGTAAAATTATATCCATTTTAGGGCTTCCCTGGTAGCTCAGTAAAGCATCCACCTGCAATGCGGGAGACCTGGGTTCTCTCCCTGGGCTGGGAAGATCCCCTGGAGGAGGGCATGGTAACCCACTCCAGTATTCTTGCTGGGAGAATCCCCATGGACAGAGGAGCCTGGCGGGCTGCAGTCCACGGGTTTGCAAAGAGTCGGACACGACTGAGTGACTGAGCAGAGCACACACCCATTTTAAAGATGAGGAAACGGAAAGGAAAAAATGACTTGTCCAAGGTCACATCAGCAGCAGGGACCAGCACCCCTCGCCTCCGTAGTGGAGGCGGTGAGTCCTTTTCCACAGACTATCCCTACCACATGCTGGTTCTGTTTCTACTTTAGTATAAGCTTAACCCTGAGAAGGTCATAGGCAGGCTTCTGCAGGAAAGACAGGGCTTGACAAGTGAATGAAAAGGATACAGGTTTGGTTTCAGACTTGGAATCTGAATGTTCTGACCATGAGCAGCTGGGCCAGAGTCCAGAGTCAGGGGAGGGAGGTAGAGGAGGAGTCTGTGGGCTGCAGGTACCTGAGCCCTGTAAGTCCCTTGTGGGTTGCATGAATGTCCCCGTGACAGCATGGGGCTGTGCTGATCACTCCATGTGACCAGGTACCCGGCTGGAGTGGGTGGAACTCTGAAGCTCCAACAGAGCTTCTCAGTGGGAAAGGTTAAACGGAAAAGATGTCCAAAGTCCTGGGAAATGAGCCCAGGCTCTGTGGATGGAGATGGGAGCGTCACACATACTGTCTCATCTACTCCCCAGCAGTTCAGCAAAATAGGCTGGGCTATGTCCACATTACAGACTAGGAGATGAGGCTCAGAGAGGTCAAGTGACTTGTCCAGGATAACACAGCGAGAAGAAGATGCAGCTGAGATTCAGTGCTTTCTGAAGCTTGCAGCTCAGAACACGAGCAGGGGGAAAATCTGGCCCCATTCTTCTTCCCGCGATAGCTACTCAGAAATTTACTCTTACAGGGAGAAGTGCTTAAAGACATACAAGACTCAAGAGACATGATATGGTCATAGGTGTGACTGAGGTAGGCATCCTAGCTGGATCAGAAGCTGTTCCTGCTGTAGAGGGAAGCCTTCTGCTGGCTTTTAAGACTCCTGGTGCTGTGGAGCTGAGCATCCCAGGCCCAGGCCTGTGGGAGGGGCCGGGTAAGGCAGCCTGTGTGCTATGACTTCCTCTGGACAACTCTGCCCAGCACCAGTCACGCTGGGGATAGACCCTGGTCCCACTCAGCCACTAATCAGCAGAGCCCCTATCCACCCACGTCCTTGGCACTCCTGCCCAGCTTTCTACCCTCCATGAGACAGCCTGGGGCTGAAATATCACCCGGCTAAGTCCCTCCAACCTGGCCCTGCTGAGAGAGTGCTCTTTGCAGCAAGGAGCGAGGGGAGCACAGAGGCTTACTCACCATAGCAGCATCCTCCTTGAGTGGCAGAAGCGTGGAGGACACAACCGCCCACAGACAGTCATGGGCTGCTTGCAGGGCGCCTGCCCCGGGCACTCACACTTCCTTTCTCGGAGAGGCAATGAGGCAGCGGGAAAGAATCCACTCCCACCCAGCTGGGCCTGCCCTTCGCCTGAGACACCAGATCTGACTTGGAAGCCAGCTGGACATTCCTGTTAGGCTGCTCAGAAATGGACCACGGCCCCACCGCTCAGAGAGGCCTGAGCGCTCCCGCCCCCTGCTTCCTCTGGAGCCTGGCCCTTCTCTGCAATGCCCCCATCCCAAGGGACTGGGTCTGTGACCTTGGTGAAGCCCTCGGCTGACCCAGCTCCCGCCCTCTGGCTCTGTTCGTTTATAAATAGGCCCATTTCTCATCCTGCTCCAGCCCGGAGCTCCACACCCAAGAGGCAGATGCAACCTTGGGATTCCCTTTCCAGCCAAGGGCAGAGCAGGACCCGGCGGGCTCATGGGCCTGAAGGATGAGATCACAGATTTTCCTGCAAATAGCAACGCACACTGGACAGTCAGAGGCTACTTTCCTGTGGCTGCCCAAACAAATGACCACATACAGGGTGGCTTAAACAACAGACATTCATTGTCTCACAGTTCTGGAGGCCAGAAGTCTGAAATCACGGGGTTGGCAGGGTAGCTCTATCTGAAGGCTCTAGGGGAGGCTTCCTCCTTGTCCCTTCTAGCTTCTAGTGCCCCACTCATTCCTTGGTTTGTGGACACATCTCTTCAACCCATGTGGTGGCATTGCCCCCTTCTCTCTGTCTCAAATGTCTATTTCTCTTATAAAGGACATTTATCATTGGATTTAGGGGCTACCGAAATTTCTACTTAGCACAAAATCCTTAATTCCACCTGTAGGAACCATTTTTGTAAAGAAGGTCCCATTCATAGGTTTCAGGATTAAGACACAGACATATCTTTTAGGGGCCAGCTTTCAGCCACTACAGCTCATTGTCACGAATGAAGTTTGCTGAGATGGCCATCGACAGGTGGGTCAAACGAGGAACCCCGAGAGAAGGGACTTTTTACAGAGAGACGCAGACTTTTGGGGTGTCTTTGGCTCTGCTGTCCAGGCTCCCCTGTGGCCAGGCCAGGTAAACCCCGCTGCTTCTGAAGGAGACTTTAATGATGGACTCTCCTCGGCAAAGCCAAGGGCTCAGGAACAGATTCGTGTTGTCTCCGGCTCGGCTGAGCGTGTGGGTCAGCACCCAGCTATTGGCTGGATTACGGAATCGTCAATAGATCCGGTTGAGCTGAGACAGCTGGAGAAAGCAGACCGCACACAGGCGCTGGTTATTTTGGCTTTTGTGGTGACGTGGCGTGATTTCTAGCTTGGCTCTCGGCCACTATGACACTCACAGAGCCTGGTCAGCTGTCACGGGTTCACGCTCTTTGCTGAGTGAAATGACCTGAGTGTAATTTCACGGTGCATGGAAAGAACGCGGACTCTGGAGTCCCTCAGACCCCTAGGGTCTGGCCCTGCCATTGCTTACCTCCCACTGGAATGTCTCACGGCTTCCTCCTGGGTAAAATGAGGAGGGACAAACCCCTCTGGAAACACTGTTGTGATCACAAACCTGGATTCTATCTCAAGGGCCTGGCCCAGGGCCTGGCGCACAGTAGGCATCCATTAAATGGTTGTTTGGATTTGGGGTTGGGAAGCCCACCCACTGTGTGCAGAAGCGTGGACCTTCCATCACCTCGTCTCTCCTCTCTCCCTGGCTCCTAGTCCTATGGTGTCTTGACCTCGTGTGCCCTGGCTTGGGCCATGCCCCGGCTCCCCTGGGTCCCTCCAGCCATTTCCTGAGCACCCTCGCTGCCCCGGGCTGCCTGCTCCAGGCCCACTTCCCACAGCCGCCGACGCCAGGGAGGCTCTGGTTTTGTCGCATTCCCAGCCAGAATGTGCTGGTGATCTCTCACCCCCGCGGGAGCCTGGATCGGAGCCCCTCGGCATCAGCCCCGCCCACACGGCAGCCTCAGGGATCACCCTCCTCTTTCCCGCACTGCGATCTCGTGCCCATGAGCCCTGCTCAAGCTGCGGCCCCTCCCCGCCTCCTCCCCTCAGTATCTCTCTCTGCATCACATCTTTACTCTTCCTCTTCTCTTCATCTCTTTCCTCCTCCCCTCCCTGCCCTTAACCTCCCCATGACCCCCATTGTCCTTCTCCGTGCTCCCTGACACCTTGAGCTTCCCGTAACCACACCACACCGCGCCGAGCCTCTTCTGGAACCTTGCAGTGGACATGGCATCCTCAGACTGCACTCCCACGGGAAGAGAAAGGCCATGGTCCAGAACCCAAGCTCCAGAGCCAGTGTTGGGGACTGAACTGCCTGTGTGACCTCGGGCAGATCACTGCACTTCTCTGGGCCTTGCTTTCTCAGCTGTGAAGCTTTTGTGAGTGACTCCACGCAGAGCACAGAGGATGACTACCTTTTCTAGTTTAAGCGGGAGCCCTTTCCGTCACGGAGTTGACAGCCGGGGGATGTCAGATAAGATGAGGAATCATGCTGGCCCGACATAAGGGGCAGGAGGACAGGAGAGTGCTTCACCAGCCGGAGACCCAGGTGTGCAGTGGCCGCCCTCCAGAGGCCTTGGGCTGCGCAAGGACGAGGCCTTGGCTGTCGATAACTTCCAGGCCGTACGCCCCCACCTTCCACGCTGCTGGATATCTTTCAAGCACCACACCAATCGGTCCACAATTCTCGTGCTAGTTACCGCCACCTCCACGGGTGACAAACACACTCTACAGGAACCACCCCTATCCCTTCTCCTGGACTCCACACACGTGCCTCTCACTTCTTGTCTCAGACTTCCTGAGACCAGCGCATGTGGCAACACCCTTGGGGATCCACTGAGCACTCACACAGGTGTGGTCCCAAAGTGTAGGAGTCTGTGTACCTGGGACCACCCTTGACCTGTGGAGGGGGACAGCCAAAAGACGAGCTATTCTCCACCTGAGTCCCAGGAGGACAATTCTGAAAGGCATTTCAAAAAGTTCTTCAGAAGTTTCTGCTCAGGTGGAGAACCAGTCCTCCTTGGCAGTGGGTAACCCATAATGCTTCCTTGAGTTACCTCTTATGTTCTCTCTGCCGTCTTCTCTGATCCTACACTTCACATTCCTGGTATCCCTCCCCAATACAGCTACCTACATCAGCCCTTTAACTTGGCCTCTACTGGGACCGCTTAACCTAAAATCCCTAGCAAAGGTTTCCCTTGGGCTGACTGAATGCCTTGGGCAGGGAAGCCTGCCACATTCTCTAATGCTTCTTAGTAGGTGAGTTCCCTTCACAGCATTGGTACCAAAGTAAAGAGATAAGGATCAGGCATGGAGAGTGAGAAGGGCATGGCAACTCACCCCAATATTCTTGCCTGGAGACTCCCATGGACAGAGGAGCCAGGCGGGCTACAGTCCTTTGAGTTGCAAACAGTTGGACAGGACTGAGCACCTTAGCATGCAGGCACGCAGGGAGAGGGCGACCAGGGGGTCCACTGAGTCCAACCAAGACAGATCTAGCTGAGGCTAGAATCCAGGTTGCTGTGTTGAGGCTTCCAACCCCTGAACATAATATGTTACTCTTATTTAGGTCTTTGATTTCTTTCCTAAGCATTTTATAATTTTGGCTTACCGATCCTATACATGTTTTGTAAAACTTATACCTAAGTATTTCATTTTCTTTGGAGCAATAACCAACGGCATTAGGTTTTAAATTTTGGTTTCAAGGTGTTCATTTGTGCATGTAGAAATGCAATTTACTTTTGTGTGTTGATCTTATATTTTGGAATCTTGCTGAACTCATTTATTCTAATTTTTTTGTGTATGTGAATTTCTTGGGATTTTTTTTTATGCAAACAACCAAGCCATCTGCAAATAATAACAGTTCTATTTCTTCATTTTCAATCTGTAAGCCGTTTCTTTCTCTTACCTTATTGTAGTGGTTAGAACTTCAGTTATGTTGAAGAGGAGTGGTCAGAGCAGATACCCTCTCCTTGTTTGACTTTTCACCATAAGTGTGTCGTCGTAGGTCAGAGCAGATCCCCTCTCCCTGTTTGACTTTCCACCATAAGTGTGTCGTCGTAGGCTTTTGTAAATGTTCTTTACTGTGTGAAGTGGTTCCTTTCTATTCCCAGCTGTGTGCACGCATGCTCAATAGCTCAGCGTTTCTGACTCTTTGTGATTCCATGGACTGTAAGCTGCCAGGCTCCTCTGTCCATGGGATTCCCCAGGCAAGAGTACTGGAGTGGATTGCCATTTCCTTCTCTAGGGGATCTTTCTGACCCAGGGATCAAACACATGTCTCTTGTGTCTCCTGCACTGGCAGGCAAATTCTTTACCACTGAGCCACCTGGGAAACCCCCTATTCCTAGCTTACTGGAGATTTTTCTTTTTCTAATTGTCATACATAGGTGTTATATCTTGTCAAATTTTTTCCTGTGTCAGTTAGTATGATCATATGATTTTTCTTCTTTAGCCTATTGATATGGTGAATTATATTAATTTTTGAATGTTAAATAAACCTTTGTGTACTTGGAGTAAATTCCACTTTCTTATGCACTGTATTTCTGGCCAGTTTACCTCCCTGCTCTTTATTCCCTCCCTGGAGTCCACTGGGACCAAGTCACACTGACTACATCTCTGAACTTGGACCCTCACCACAAGCTCAGCACTGCTGCCCCACGTAGCATAGCCCCTGGGTGGCTGATGCTGGCTGAGCTGAACTTGAGTTCACCACGTGTCCTTGAACTTAAAGCATAGGCTGCTAACCTTTCTATGGAGAGGCCCACTGGGACTCTCCATTCAGTTTCTATCAGCCATCACCCAGCAGGTCCACCCAAATCCAAATCTCTGGCTAGAAGAACACTGTAGCAAAGATCCAGTGCTTTCTCATATAAATCCAGATCAAAGTCCATCAAGCCTGGGCTGGAGAATTTCTGGGAGCAGGCAGAAAACAGTTCTACCACGCGTTTACTGTTGCTTCTCTCTTCTTTGGAAGTAAATAAGTGAGTGAAGCCGCTCAGTCGTGTCCGACTCTTTGCGACCCCGTGGACTGTAGCCTACCGGGCTTCTCCGTCCATGGGATTCTCCAGGCAAGAATACTGGAGTGGGTTACCATTTCCTTCTCCAGGGGATCTTCCCGCCTCAGGGATTGAACCCAGGTCTCCTGCACTGGAGGCAGATGCTTTAACCTCTGAGCCACCAGGGAAGATCTTCTTTGGAAAGGCAGAGAAAATAAAGAACCATTGGAATCCAGTACCAAATGCCTAGTTGCTCAGCCATGCAGCAAGCCGACCTTCAACGCAAACCAACATGAACTGGTAGCAATGTCTAACCATTTTTCATGGTCACTAATGAAAACAATGCTGCTTCTGGCTGAGAAGTTCAAAGTGCCCAACAAATGAATTCTGAGTCCCAGGCGAGAACTCTAGATCTGGAAGTCTTGGATCAACTAATGATATACCTTGTGCAAATTTTAAACCTCCCAATAATGTCCATGCATGTGGCCTAATGGTACTACAGAGATTTTAAGATTGGTACATATATTAGTCACTGTAATTAAAATCCTGGAGTTATATTATATGTTATTTGTATGGCAGTTTGTGATGTGTTTAATGCTCCCAGTTTCAAAATTATTAAAACTACTGTCCCTGGGTTGGCCAAAGTGACAAGGAAAGTAAGAATGTGATCTTATTCCCTTTTGATGGGGCCGGCCGGGAGGAGGATGCGTGAGGGATTTTCTTATAAAGAGACCAAATGCCAAATAAAAGAATTCCAGCTGTGCAACAGGAAAGTTGAAATGGTTTGTTAGGATCATTAATATTGCAATGAAAACTAATTAAACCTGGAGCTAGAAGGAGTTCATTAGTGGTTTGGAGCCGAAGATTCTGCTTCTGCAGAGTCAGTTGGAGCACTGGGGAACTTGGAAAGTTGTCAGCTGGGCGTGGGGTCAAGCGGCCCTCTCCTTTTTGTAGCTTCTGAAATTGGGCTTCACTAATGATAGGCACTTGGCAGACATGAGCCAAGAAATTTCCTTGGAGTACTGGAAGTGCCCCCTGGGTGATGTCACACCTGTCTCGGGGTCAGGGGTCACCCCTTGCAGGCTACTGAGAATGAGTCTTTGAGGATAGAGAAGTGAGCCTTTGAAGATGGCAAAGTGGAGGGGAATTGGGAGGCTTTCTTTCTAAGAAACGAGAAAGGTTTTCACATTGCAATTCAATTCACTTCAAGCCATTAAAAATAAGAAAGAAACCCATGTCTTCAATGGCAGTTTTGGATTACCAAAGTGCTTCCACACACCTCTCACTTGCTTTTCTCAAGACTCCTCATAAAATCACTTTATCATTTCTTTCTCCAAGTTGGTTTCCTGAGAGAGTGGAGGTTGTTTCTGTTGCAGGTTGGGTTTGTCAGGCAGCAGACTCTGAGATGGGGGTTAGCTGGCAGGATGTCTGTTAAGGAGGGCTCTTGGGACCAACCCTGTAGAATGGAGGGGTTAGCAGCAGGTATGGGAAGAAGGAGAATCAAACTTTGATCTTGTCTGACACTTCTGGGAGCTGTGGGGCTGGAGTGGGCCTCCAGAGGTGTCCTGACTTGGGTAGAGATGGCCAGGTCTTCATCCTTTGGCTTCGATCAGTCATCGCATGGCGGCCGCCCTGGGAAAGGTGGGGCCTAGTGCCTGGCAGCTCTGTGCTGACATGACTTGTGAAGGGACCCCTGCTCCTAGCACCCCAGCAGCTGGGGCGGCGGGCCCTTCCTCCCTGCGGCCTCTTGGCAGGGCGCGGCAGCATCCTCTGCTATTTTGTTCTTCATCATTTCCTTTGATTCCAGCAGAGTACCTGGCATACCTGGCATATCATCAGATTAAAAAAAGTTCTTTTATTTTTAATTGGAGAATAATTGCTTTACAATACTGTGTTGGTTTCTGCCATACATCAGCATGAATAAGTCTTAGTACACCTAAGATCTCCCCTCCCTTGACCTTCCATCCCGTCTCCCACCCTATTGCACCCCTCTAGGTTGTCAGGGAGCGCAGGGTTGAGATCCCTGTGTCATACCGCAGATCCCCACGGGCTATCTATTTTACATCCGGTAGTCCATATGTCACCAGACCGGTTCCAAACAGGAAAAGGAGGATGTCAAGGCTGGCTATTGTCACCCTGCTTACTTAACTTATATGCAGAGTACATCATGAGAAACGCTGGGCTGGAAGAAGCACAAGCTGGAATCAAGATTACTGGGAGAAATATCAATAACCTCAGATATGCAGATGACACCACCCTTATGACAGAAAGTGAAGAGGAACTAAAAAGCCTCTTGATGAAAGTGAAAGAGGAGAGTGAAAAAGTTGGCTTAAAGCTCAACATTCAGAAAACAAAGATCACGGCATCCAGTCCCATCACTTCATGGGAAATAGATGGGGAAACAGTGGAAACAGTGGCTGACTTTGTTTTTCTGGGCTCCAAAATCACTGCAAATGGTGATTGCAGCCATGAAATTGAAAGACACTTACTCCTTGGAAGGAAAATTATGACCAACCTAGACAGCATATTAAAAAGCAGAAACATTACTTTGTCAACAAAGGTCCATCTAGTCAAGGCTATGGTTTTTCCAGTGGTCATGCGTGGATGTGAGTGGACTATACAGAAAGCTGAGCACCGAAGAATTGATGCTTTTGAACTGTGGTGTTGGAGAAGACTCTTGAGAGTGCCTTGGACTACAAGGAGATCCAACCAGTCCATCCTAAAGGAGATCTGTCCTGGGTGTTCATTGGATGGACTGATGTTGAACCTGAAACTCCAGTACTTTGGCCACCTCATGCGAAGAGCTGATTCATTGGAAAAGACCTTGATGCTGGGAGGGATTGGGGGCAGGAGGAGAAGGGGATGACAGAGGATGAGATGGCTGGATGGCATCACTGACATGATGGACATGAGTTTGTGTGAACTCCGGGAGTTGGTGATGGACAGGGTGGCCTGGCGTGCTGAGATTCATGGGGTCACAAAGAGCTGGACACGACTGAGCAACTGAGCAGAACTGAACTGGTGTTACTCTCTCGGGTCACCCCACTCTCTTCTCCCTCCATGTGTACCCGAGTCTGTCCTCTATGTCTGTGTCTGCATTGCTCCCCTGCAAACAGGTTCATCAGGACCGCCTTTCTATAGTCCAGATACATGTGTTAGTATATGATATTTGTCTTTCTCTTTCTGACGTATTTCACTCTGAATAATAGGTTCTAGGTTCATCCACCTCTTTAGAACTGACCCAAATGTGTTCTTTTTTATGGCCAAGTAATATCCCATGCATATGTACCACAACTTTTTTATCCATTTATTTGTCAATGGACATTTAGGTTGCTTCTATGTCAGGCTATTGTAAATAGTGCTGCAGTGAACATCGGGGTACATGTGTCTTTTTCAATTATGGTTTTCACAGGATATACACATCATAGGTTTTTAATAAATATTTATTAATTTAGATGGAATATTTCCCTTTCACACAGAAAAAACCAAGACTTGGAAAGTGAAGTAAATGGAGGAACTAGAGTTAGAACTGGAGAAGGCTATGGCACCCACTCCAGTGCTCTTGCCTGGAAAATCCCATGGACGGAGGAGCCTGGTAGGCTGTAGTCCATGGGGTCACGAAGAGTCGGACACTTACTGAGCGACTTCACTTTCATGCATTGGAGAAGGAAATGGCAACCCACTCCAGTGTTCTTGCCTGGAGAATCCCAGGGACGGCGGAGCCTGGTGGGCTGCCATCTATGGGGTCACACAGAGTCGGACACGACTGAAGCGACTTAGCAGCAGAGTTAAAACAAAGGTCCCTCTAACTCCCGAATCCCAGCCCAGGCCAGTCTCTCTTACCTCTACTCATGAACAATGAAGTCCATGAAGGAGGTGATGAGCATCTGGCCCCTGGTACAAACAAAATCAGCTTCATCTTTCAACATCCAAAGGAGATAACTAGGTTTTTCTCTCTTTCAAGCCTTTTCCTAGCCCTGCCTTTGAGTGGAAGATTGTCACTAGGGAATCTTGTCCCTGGGTCTCAAGAGGAAGAACAGAGGCTTTTCCAGCAGATCAAATTAACTTGGCCTTGAGTCTGAGGACCCCCAGAATGAAAGCTGGACCCTGATGTCCACTCTATGTCTTGACGACTTTGGCCAGCCCAAGGGGCTGCTTGGTTCTGGGTTACAAGCAAAGAGGATAGAGCACATGGATACAAAAGCCAAGAGTTTCAGGCAGCTTGCCTCGAGCTGCTTTCGGATAAACTGTTACAAGGTCTCAGCCTCTGTGCTTGCATTGTAGGCAAAACCAGAGCAAAGAGTAAATTTGATAACTAAATATACTAAAAATGTTTACATTTCTTGATTTTCTAGTCCTTGGATCCAGCACTTCTGGTGTGCCATGAGTAGGTTGCAAAAGCGCCAGCCTCTTGTTCCCCTTGGGCCTGGGGCAGCAGGCAGGCATGGGGGAGAGGCAACTGATCACCTCCAACCACAAGCAGCCTCTTCTGTTTACTTCCATGTAACACATGTGTGCCGTAATCTAGAAAAGGGTAAGATGTGACGTTTAAACCACATTGAATGTTGCAAACAAAAAGGGCGATGCATTGTAGTAAGGATCTTCCACAGTTTTCTAAGTCTAATCCCATGACCCAAAGGAAATGGCTTGCTCTCTCCCAGGGCTCGGAACAGGCACCCTTCAGCTGTCAGATCCTTGAGCCTCTCATTCAAACCTCTCGCCTTACAGATGAGGATACCAGGGTCCAGGAAGGTAAACGCCTGGGCAATGGGCATGGAAGCAAGGTAGGTGTAATTTGACGTAATTAAGTCTGCTCATCATCCTGGAATGATCCATAAGCAATCATGAAAAATGCCAATTATTTAATTATATACTTTAACCACATAGTATACTTTATGCACTGTGAAATTATCACCATCATAATTAATGGTGGTGAGTTCTTCTGTAGCTAAAAGCAGTCTGCTGAAGGGAGCATTTAAACATCTTTTTCTTTCACGACAAGGTTAAGCCTAGGCAGATTCTTCTTTTTGTAAATCTTATCTCCTAGTTTAAAAAAAATTATTTGTTTGCCTGCACTGAGTCTTAGTGGTGGCACACAGGGCCTTTGTTGCATGACGTGGGACCTTCCGTGGCAGCTCATGGGCTCTCTTTGTGGTGTGCAGGCTTCAGCAGCCTAGGCGCGTGGGCCCTCTAGCCGCGGCGTGCGGGCCCTCTAGCTGCGGCGCGTGGGCCCTCCAGCCGCGGTGCGCGGGCCCTCCAGTTGCGGCGCGCGGGCCATCTAGCAGCGGCGCGCGGGCTCTGGAACACACCAGCTCGGTAGTGGCAGTGCTTGGGCTCAGTCGCTCTGTGACATGCGCGGTCACCCCAGACTAGGGATCGCATCCGTGTGCCCTGCATTGCAAAACAAACTCTTAACCACTTGACCACCAGGGAAGCCCCAAGCCAAGGTAGACTTCTACTTTTTGTTTAATCCCAGGCAGCAGAGAGATGTCATGAAGAACACACTGACCCTAATTCTCAGTCTTCAGCCATCATTTCCCACTGTAGGGGCAAGAACACACTCCAGGACTCCTGAGTGTGTTCACAGTGCTGGAAAAGTCTACCCGACTTTACTAGAGGCCCCCTGATTCCCTAATTTCAGAGGAGTGAAAAATTTAGCAGTCAACTCTGAACCTTTCTAGTCCACCTTTCAGAATCATTGAGGTAATTCATAAGGTTTTGGATTAAGTTAAAATGCAATCAAGCAGAGAAATGAAAGGTCTTGATGGTTTAAGAAAGTCTGGAGTCAGACTCCCCAGCATTAGAAGGGCAATCCCATGGTGACATCGCAGGGCGGGATTCCCTCTTTCTCTTCACACCCTGGTGTATAGCTTTCACCCTGAAGGTCACCTCATGGTCCACGCTGGTGGAAAATTCCAGCCATCATGTCAGCATTCCAGGCTGGCAGCCAGAAGAAAGGTAGGGGTGCTGGGGAGTCGGAGCTTTCTCTTCCCAGTTGAATACATTTTCTGGCATTCCCATAGAGCAACTCCTTTTCATTCCAGTGGCCAGAAACAGTCAGACTACTTCTAACTGCAAGGGAGGGAGGTGAATAAAGATTTTAGCTGGTATACCTTCTCTTAACTAAAAACCAGGGTTCTATAACTAGGGAGGAAAGGAGGGCCGTGGTTGGTGCAGATTATCACTGTCTCTGCCATGAGACTCCAGGAGATAATGGGCGCCAAGTCTTCAGCCAGTGCCTGGAACGTGGTTCAGTTTTTACTTATTTAGCACTCATTCGTGCAGCGCCTCTACGTCTTAGCGCAGAGGTTGTCCCTACCCTCAGGGAATTCTTGATCCAGGGCTCAGCCAGCTACAGAGGCATGGCATTCTCCAAGTAGACCTAGCCTCTGTGATGGATGTGCTGTACATCAGTGGCATCCTTGTGGTTTTCAGAACATGGGACTGCAGATCTGGCCAGCCAAGGTTTGTGGGGGTTGCCTAGGGTCTTCTAGGGTTCTAACGCATTAAGAATGTTTTGGGGGCTGCTTAAAGGGGATGTTCTTGCTAGGCAGCATGCTTTGGTGGGAATGGTACAGGTTGGGAGCCGGAGCCATCTGGCCTCGGATCCCACAGTGATACTGATGCTGGCTCTCAACGTGGTAAGCCTGGTTCCTGGTCTGGGTGATGGGGATAATGCCCCATACCTGGAGGACCATCCTGAGAACAGCGTCCAGCCTAGCTCTTGTCAAGACGCTGCTGCCGCTATTCTGTCAGGAACACTCTGAGAGGCCCTGGTTTAGGGAGAGAATGTAACGTTATAGGGAATTTCACTTTGTCGCTTAGTCACTAAATCATGTCAGACTCTTTGCTACCCCACGGACTGAATGAAGCCAGGCTCCTCTGGTGAAGGGTTAAACAAAACTGTGCTCCATCCATACCATTCTGATTTGTAAGGGTCTCCTAAATGATAAGGATATTAACTCGTTGTCATATTTGTTGAAACTACTTTTTTTTAGTTTGTCTTATCCTTTTATTTTTTAAATGTGGTATTTTTGATAAAGCATATATAAGATATACATATACATAGATTGCGCGGCTCAATCTATCACATTTTCTTCTGTAGTAATTTTTATTGCTGATCTTAGAAGTGCCTCCACCATCCTGATATTAGTAATTATTGACATATATTTACTTCTATTTTCTAAGGTTTCATTGTAAATGCAAGTTCTATTTGATGACTAACAGATTTCCTTTCCCCTTGGGTGTGATGTTCCTTTTATTGTCTTCTCAGTTCTTACATGTTTTGGAGATTTCTTTCTGTGCTTACTTAGTCTCTTCCATTGATCTGTTTGCAAATTCTTCCGCCAATAAAACACTTAATTGTTGGAACTTCAGTACACATTTTAAAATTTGGCAGAATAGTTCTCTGTTCTTTTAAGAACTGCTTCCAACATTTCCCAGTTGTTTATTTTTTAGATGTTTAGAATTATTTTGTAAATATTTGTTTCATTAAAAAATTCTACCACTATATTGATAGTAATTGTCTTAACTATCTAATTGGAAAGCAATTAACTTTCTTCTCCCTCCCTCCTTCCCTCCCTCGCTCCCTCTCTTTCTTCTCCCTCCCTCCCTCCCTCCCTCCCTCTCTCTCTCTTTCTTTCTGCCTATCTAGGGGACCCTGTGGTAAGGAACCTGACTACCAGTGCAAGAGAAATGAGATGTGGGTTCAATCCCCGTTCAGTTCTTACAAAGATAATGGCATGAAAAAGGGGGTGCTTCAGCCTCAGCATCAGTCCTTCTGATGAACACCCAGGACTGATCTCCTTTAGGATGGACTGGTTGGATCTCCTTGCAGTCCAAGGGCCTCTCAGGAGTCTTCTCCAACACACAGCTCAAAAGCATCGATTCGCTGGTGCTCAGCCTTCTTTACGGTGCAACTCTCACAGCCATCCATGCAGCGCTGGGCACTGACCCCACACAAAGTTGACACTTTGCTGGTGGCCTTCCAGTCCCATCCTTCAGGGCCCAACCCACCCCTGTCCTGACACCCTGAGCTCAGGCCCCTGGACTTGAACCCTACATAGCAGCTCTCTGAACAGTGGGCTCCTGCACCGTCACTGGGAAGTTAGGCACCCCCAGCTTCCCTAGGCTCCGTCTCTCTGGCCAAGGTTGGGTTATGGCTCCTGCTTGAGGAGGACCCTCCCTCAAGGCCTGAGTTCACTGCCTCTTCCCTCCAGCCACCCTGCCCTGTCATCTCCCTTTCCTGGCAACTTCCTCTCCAAGGCCCTGGAGAGGTCCACTCTCCTCAAAGGCTGAGCGCCTGACCAACAAGAAGCCGCTGTGTGTTCCCACTTCCAGCTACGTTCATTCATCTTCCCGTGCTGCTCGCCCTTCCCATCTGTGGCCTCGAGCTCCAGAGCCTGACAGACAAATGCCTGACCAGAGCCCGGGGTGGGAGTGGGGGGAAGGCTCAGCTCGTTCTCATCTGTGAGCAGCTGGGCCCAGCCTGGCCCGACGCAGAGGGCCATGGAGACCCAAACTTGGCTTTGAGAGGACTCCTGGCTGAGCAGCCCCAGCAAATGTTGGATCTCAATTCCTCTAAAGTAAGAGGAATCCTTTCCCGCCTCCCTGGAGTGCCCTGAGAATGAATTATTTACTATTTGTAAAGCACTTTGTAGGGTTCAGTATCATTACACAGGGACCACAGGGCTCAAAAGCAACCCTGGATGCCTGACAGGGTGGTTGTTACTATTAAGCATTTATATAGCACTTTGCATTGGCCAAGTGCTTCCCAATCATCTATTAGTTAATTCTCCCAGCACTCTAGAGCCATCAGTGGACTCTGGTTGCCATGTTCTCCAATCTGGAAACGAGGTTGCTGAGGTCAGGCCAGGCCAGGGGCCTTGTGCAGGGTCACCTGGCTCAGGTGGCCTGAGTCACTGGCTCTGCCTTTGGCCTTGCGCCACCTGCAAGTTCCACGTCTCACAGTCTTGCTGGCAGCTCACCCTCATCTCCAGTGAGGTGCCCTGCAAGCGGATTCTCAGTTGCTCCATCATGTCCAGCTCTTCTGTGACTTCATGGTCTGTAGGCTGCCATGCTTCTCTGTCCGTGGGATTTCCCAGGCAAGGATATTGGAGTGGGTTGCCATTTCCTACTCTGGGGGATCTTCCTGACCCAGGGATCTAACCTGCGTCTCCTACATCTCCTGAACTGGCAGGCGGATTGGATGGCTGTAATGTATGACCTCAGTGACACTCCAGAGACTGCTCTCAATGTACAACCTTGTGAAGGGTTGAACACTGGCTTCAGAGTCAAAATCTGGTTGTATAATTTGTAAGATGGGTGATTAGGAACACATTTCTTAATGCTCCCGAGACTTGGGGTCCTTGATTATTAAGTAAGAATAGAAAAACCAGAGAGGTTGCTATGAAGATTGAAAGTGTTACATAAAAGAGGACCCAGTATAAGTCAGAGGCTTCATACTTGTTAGGTCAGGCCTCTAAGTACTGGCATGGCACAGCCAGACTTCAGCTTCAAAGACGCCACAGGCTGGCCCATGGGAAATGCTATAAAGGAAAGCTTTAGATCCAAGGAATTCACGGGACTCTATCAAACTCTTGCCTTCAGCTTGGGAGCCTAAGAGCAGAAAGGAAGAGGGCAGAAGAAAAGGGCAGAGCTGGAGCTACCACTGCTTCCTTTGCACATTAATGCATCTTGCTAGTTAGGACCTGTGCTAGTCAAAACCCAATGAGGTTTCCATTAGTTAGCAAATATCAACTAAGCAATTAATTTCTGCTTTATGGACTATGCCAAAGCCTTTGACTCTGTGGATCACAATAAACTGTGGAAAGTTCTGAAAGAGATGGGAATACCAGACCACCTGACCTGCCTCTTGAGAAACCTATATGCAGGTCAGGAAGCAACACTTAGAACTGGACATGGAACAACAGACTGGTTCCAAATAGGAAAAGGAGTACGTCAAGGCTGTATATTGTCACCCTGCTTATTTAACTTATACACAGAGTACATCATGAGAAATGCTGGGCTGGAAGAAGCACAAGCTGGAATCAAGATTGCTGGGAGAAATATCAATAACCTCAGATATGCAGATGACACCACCCTTATGGCAGAAAGTGAAGAGGAGCTAAAAAGCCTCTTGATGAAAGTGAAAGAGGAGAGTGAAAAAGGTGGCTTAAAACTCAACATTCAGAAAACGAAGATCATGGCATCTGGTCCCATCACTTCATGGCAAACAGATGGGGAAACAGTGGAAGCAGTGTCAGACTTTACTTTTTAGGCTCCAAAATCACTGCAGATGGTGTCTGCAGCCATGAAATTAAAAGACGCTTACTCCTCGGAAGGAAAGTTATGACCAACCTAGATAACATATTCAAAAGCAGAGACATTACTTTGCCAACAAAGGTCCATCTAGTCAAGGCTACGGTTTTCCAATGGTCATGTATGGATGAGAAAGTTGGACTGTGAAGAAAGCTGAGCGCCAAAGAATTGATTCTTTTGAACTGTGGTGTTGGAGAAGACTCTTGAGAGTCCTTTGGACTGCAAGGGGATCCAACCAGTCCATCCTAAAAGGAGATCAGTCCTGGGTGTTCATTGGAAGGACTGATGCTAAAGCTGAAACTCCAGTACTTTGTCCACCTCATGCGAAGAGTTGACTCGTTGGAAAAGACTCTGATGCTGGGAGGGATTGGGGGCAGGAGGAGAAGGGGACGACAGAGGATGAGATGGCTGGATGGCATCACGGACTTGATGGACGTGAGTCTGAGTGAACTCCGGGAGTTGGTGATGGACAGGGAGGCCTGGTGTGCTGCGATTCACGGGTCGCAAAGAGTTGGACATGACTGAGGGACTGAACTGAACTGAACTGAACTGAGCACCTACTCTGAGCTAGACACAGTTTGAGGAGTGAAGGATTTGGCGGTGACCTAGGGAGACAAAGAAAGCTGCCTGGGGACTGAGTAGGGGGTCATGTAGGAGCGGGAGGGGACGGCACCTGAAATGCCCTGAGGAGGGAGCCTTCAGGATGCCCAAGCAGCAGAGAGAAGGGCCCTGTGACTACAGTAAGGGAGGGAGTGGTGAGGAGACGAACTGGGTGAGGATCAGAAGCAGCTCCCATGGAGTCCTGAACCTCAGGGTGAGGGGCGGAATTTTATCCCCTGTGCAGCACCTCTGAGGGGCTGTAAGCAAGGAGGCAATGTGATCCTTCAGGTTGCTTTGTGTATCGTTACATCTTCAGCAGACAGGAATCTGAGCACTCATCTCTGCCAGACTGTTAATCTCTCAGCTCCAAGAAGTCCAAGGTGTGTTCACTTAGTGGCAGAGATGGAACGTTTGTGTCCCGCCCTCTCCCCTTCCAAACCTTATCCTCAGTGTGATGGTATTTGAAGGTGGGGCCTTTGGGAGATGATTAGGTCATGAGGGTGGAGCCCTCATGAATAGGATCAGTGTCCTTATAAAAGAGACCCTAGGGAACTCCCTTTCCTCTTCTACCACGTATGGGCACAGTGAGAATATGACTGTCTATGGACCAGGAGGCAGGCCTTCATCAGAGATCAAATCTGATGATGCCTTAATCGTGGATTTCCCAGCCTCCAGAAATGTGAGAAGTACACATTTGTTTTTTATAAACCACACAATCTGAATGGACCAAGCCACTTAGAGCAGGTCTGAATCACAGCCCAGTGAGGGAAGCCCCAGTACTCTCAAATCCATGACAGCTGGTGAGTTCTCATAAAAGTCCACCAGTCTCGGTGAGATGAAGCAACCATGTGGCTCCTTGGTTCCCAGCTGCTAGTCCAGGGCTGACTGAGATGCCCTGCCTTACTGTACTCAGCATCTTTTTCCGCCTTCCTTTGCGAGATTGTTCACAGACTGGCTGTAGAAGGCTATTCCATCTTTCTTCTCTTCTTGGTGGTCTGGGGAAATCTGCCGCCCATCAAAGCCCTCCCTCATCTCGGAGATCAGACAGATGCTGGTGGGTCCCAGATCCCCTTCCTGGGGCACTGGCATGGACCTTTATGTCATGCAGGGCAATCTGTGTGGGGATCATTGAGCTTTCTAGGAAGGATGTCCTGACCAGCAAGAGGCTTGCAGTCTGGTTGGAAAAACAAGACTTCAGTGTCTTAGAAACTGAATTGAGCCAGTTGTAAAGTGTTGTGGCTGGAAAGAACCTAAGCATCAAGATAAAGGCTGCAGTTACCAGGTCATACTTAATTAATTACTGAGTATGTCATCCCAACAATGTGTGGCTAGAAATCTATGCCCAGCCTAATGGTGAGTTTCCTTGAAACCTCAGTAGTACGGGAACCCATTGTCGAGAAGCTTTTGAGAAAAATAGGGCTGAGGCCTGAGAGCATAAACGAAGTCATGGGGCACTATGCATCTATTTATTTTTTTACCCTTTAATTCAATAAAACAAAGGCAGCATACTAAATAAAGACAGAAGCATTGGCCTCTTACACGCCACACATTTGTAATAGCAGCAAGTTCATGATTAATTTCCATTTACCGTTCCTTCCTTCCTTAAAATCTTTAGGTATCTCTTCCTCACAATTTCAGCAAGATGCTTATAAATTCACTTGGCATGCATTCAGAGAACATGTTTAAAGGGGATAATATTTTTGAAGCATTTTCCTATCTGGTAACTCTTCATGCCCTGGGCTCCCCACCTGCGTTGGACAGAGTTCTTACCAGGAGACAACAAAATCTGTCCCAGTTAGTTTCATCAGAAAGGGGATTTTAAAGTCGTATTTGTTTGCTTACAGGACCTCCTGGGAAACCGGGGGATGATCGTGGCTGCTACACAGGAAAGTTGCCCAAGCTCACACAGGACTATTCTAGTAAAACACCATGGCCGCTGCCACCCCCTGCTCGACACCTATGACACCAGGCTCTCAAAATCCCATTTCAGCTGTTGAGAAGAGTCAGTTGTTTCTGCAGTCAGACTTCTGGAAGATACCATGTGCTGTTGGGTGGCCAGAAAGTCTCATTGTTCACTTCATTTTCCAAGTCGGTGTGTCAGCCTGGAGGACGCTTGGTGGTATGTGGATCTCTCTCTGAAAATATAGTGTCTAGCCCAGAATCGGAAGCTCGTGGGGGTGGGGGTGGGGCAACTAACAGGATCAGCCAGCCCCCCATGGTAGCAATAGTTTTCAGTGCTTCAGGCAGAAGGCAGATATTAACTAGAACACCATGTCATGATTCAGCTCTGCAAATGCTTTTTTGAGTCTCTGACAGGACAATGATGTGAAGAGTCAGGAGTTGTAGAGAGAGAAAGCTTCTTCTAAGTTCTTGAAGCTCCCATGAACCTGTTAGCAGCCAGGCCTGGCCAACAGGAACATCAAGGTTACAGTAACATAGTGGGTAGAGGAATTCAGGATATAGTATAATCATAGACCCTGCTACATGCGAAAGCAAAGCAAAAAGCTCACCCCTTCTACTCTGCTGCTGCTGCTGCTAAGTAGCTTCAGTCGTGTCCGACTTTGTGCGACCCCATAGACTGTAGCCCACTAGGCTCCCCCATCCCTGGGATTCTCCAGGCACTTCTACTCCAGTGAGCTATAAAAAGAGAAGAGAGAAAGAGCCAGGAAACATTGGCCAAAAGTAGAGTCTTCATCTTCCCCTTCTGGGGGATACAATTTGGTGGGGTTGGGGTGCTTAGAAAGATTTCTATACCCCCCCAATATCACTTCCTGCATGTTTTCCTGAAAGGCTATGAGCCTTAGAAGAAGAGAGGTGCCATTTCATCACCATGGTTGCCCCGCAGTGGGAGCAATGGTGTACCACTGGCAGAAGAGGAGGCTGGCAGGTAAGCCACAGCGAGGGTGCCTGGGCAGCCTCCCAAGCTCTTCCACCTGCTGGCTCTGCAGCCTCCTCAGCCCTCAGTTCTCCACTATATCCTCTCTGTCTGACCGGTCAAAACAAGAAAGTAAAAAGAGGAAGGAGAGCCTTGCAGCGTGGCACAGGAAACTTCAGGGGTTTGGCCAGCAAGCGGTGAGCACCACCTCCACCGCATCTTTGACCAGAACCAAGTCACATGACATCCCTAATTGCAGGGGAGTCTGGATGGTGTAGTTTAGCCGTGTACCTAGAAGGAAAAGGAATGCCTAACAAGTTCCTGTCCCATACCAATGGTGCAGATGTGTTGTGTGCCTTGGTGAGAGGACACAGTGGCAGCATGGGGTGGAGGAGTTCCAAGAGATGTCGTGAGCAGGCACTCTATATCCAAGTGCCAATGGAGGAATTCAGAGCTCTGCCCTGGGTGCCACAGGACGCCCTGGGGCCAAGTACAGTGAGAGGCTATCTGATGGAGCGCAGCCCCAGGTAGAAACCTGATCAGTCAGGCTGTGGCAGAGGTGAGTGCAGAATTAGCCTGTGTCTGCGGCCCCCTCCCCACTGTTGCCATGAGGTCACGTATACCCAACACATGCCCAGGGTCCATCTTGGTAGGAAGGAGTGGCCTGCTGTCTTTCCCCTCTCGTTTCCCACTCTCTTTTGGATCCACTTCTTTTAGGACTGGGACAAAGAAGAAGGTTAAGGGAAAAGGTTTCTGAAGGGGCTGCATCACTTGGCATTTCCCCTAGCAGTGTATGAGGAGTCCATTTTCTCTACAGTCTCCTTGACAATGACTGTTGCCATCGGGGGCTGTGTTTCTAGCTGTCCTAATGGATGAAGTAGTATCTCATTGTGGTTTAGATTTGCACTTCCAGGATGACTGACCATGATATTTTCATGTTTGTTACTGATGAAACCTGGGTTGGGGGGTTTGACTGCAGCCAAATTCTACTCAACTCTTCTAGAAAAGTTGAGAGTACAGGTAGTGGCTGGGGTCAAAGGTCAGGTTCAAGTGTCAGAGACAACTCTTCCTTTCCTTGTCTTCCATTCCTGTGTCTTTCATTGTCTTTCCGTAACTCGTTTAGAAGCTTGACTCACTTGGCTAGGTAGAGCCGGAACTGCCCAAATTTTCAGTGGCCAGCCAACCAGCTCTCTGCTTTGGTTCTCTCTTTCACTTGTTTTAGGCTTTTCCCCCGCCTGCATCCCAACCAGGCCTCCCCAGACCTCCTTCAATCCCTCAGGATAGCCACAGCCTGTTGGTTGATGTCAGAATGGCTGAGAATTCAGGGATCTGATTCCACACAGTTAGGCCACGAAGGTCATTCCGAGAGGGGCTGAGTGTGCCTGTAAACAGATTATACGTGATAATGTGTGTTGTAGCAGATTATATGTGATAATGTGTGTTGTAGGAAATCTAAGTGTTCTCTTCTTATGCAAGCCCCTTACTGCCTTCTAAGAAGCATGGGTGTGCTAACTGGAAGCCTTCTGTTTGCTGAATGCAGTTATGCTCTATGTAATGGCTTCCATAGGCCTGAATACAGCATTGATTTGGGTGTGTAAGTTTAAAGGCAGAAACCAGGAAATTGTAAATTGTGTTCCTTAATAAGAAAGAAGTGGCAAATTGAGTGGTCTTGGGGAAAATCTAGGAACAGGAGGTAGTAATAGAGGAGATTTAGAGCAGAGGTTGGCACATGTTTTCTTAAAGGCCAGATAGTAAATATTTTAGGCTTTGAGGTCCATTCAGTTTGTCCTGGCTGCTCAACTCTGTAGTTGTAGCACAATAGCAAGTCCCAGATGGAACCTAAATGGGTAGGCTGTTTCAGTAAAGCGGGTGTCTGTAGTTTGCTAACCCTTGGCAAGGTTGCAGGGACAGGATGGAAGATGGGTAGGGAAGGGAGGGAGGGAGAGACTGGGAGTTCATGACTAGCAGTTGAAATGAAACACTTGGCAAAAGAGACGTAACTAACAGGAGCTTTCCAGCTGTGGCTCCACACACCCCACCTTTGTAGCAGACAGGTTCTTTATGATGAATGCAAAAAGTGCTGAGTATTGCCTTGTGGCTGGTAAGGGAGGGGTGAATACAGAAGCTGTATCCAGAGCACCCAACAAAAGGGTCACTAGCAGAAAGCAGTTCTCAGCTCAGTTCTTGATGCCCGGGAAACTCTTAGTATAATATTCAGATGATCCTGACCAGAACCAACACTGTGATCCAAATGGCAGGGGTCTGATTGTGTCTCTAGAAGACCCTGTTGTTGGTGGAGAGCTTGTTTGGTTTACAAGCCTGCTCATTTATCTGTTGCAAAACCCCATCTGGGACACCTTTCCACATGAAAACTCTGCTTTCCCCATCAGTGCTAACTTTAGCACCCTTGGTACGTGATTGCTTAGAAAGTATTGGAGAGATGAGAAAGGGGGAAGAAGAGGCAAGACTGAGGCAGATGGCCTCTGGCATGGGAGGCCTACGTGCCTATAAAAGGAGGGCCACCCAGTGAATATCAGTGTGACTTAACCGTATCTCACCTACTTGGTGAGCATGGACTGCTTATGGGGACAATGTGGGTATCAGCCCCTGGCAGGTTAGTTTCTTTGGAAATCTGTTCTTGGAGAAATAGATCAGCATTTTTTCCTGTAAAAATAGAAGTTATGTCACTTTTTTCTATGAATTAGCTTTATTTGGCTGCCATCATGTCCTGCTTTTCAGCCATGAGACTGCTGACTTGGTTGTTAAGAAAACAGTACAAAAACCACATCTGCCATTTTTAAAGCTGGTTATTTTGGTCATGAAGACAGAGCCAGAATCTTTGTTTTCTTTTGTAGTCTTTGGCAAATTATCTCAAGAGACAATTTTTTCACATTAATTTGTATTTTTTAAAAATATAAATATCCTGTTTCCTGAACAATTGATTGCCTCACCAGGATGTGGCGCTTTTCTTAGAAAGTGAGAGGCAGCAGGTGTATGGCTTGTCTGGTCACCACCGTCTCTGGGGTCGCACAGAGTCGGACACGACCGAAGCGACTTAGCAGCAGCAGCAAGACATTGTTACGCATTCTCCTTCATTTAAAGTGAGCTTTCCAGGAAAAACATCTGATGCAAACATGGTATAAAGGGTAATATCTTTATTACTCAAAGAGCTCATGCAAATGTTGAAGAACATTAAGACCCCAACAAAGGCATGGAGACAGAACAATTCACAAAAGAGGAATCAGAAAGATGCAATTAACACAACCCCAGCACCAGCTAAAAAATTAATGCTAACTCCCTATGGTTAGTCTCATATGGCGTAAATTGGTACTCCTTTTTGGAGAGCAATCTGGCAAAATGCTTCAAGATTCATGTTTATGATTCAGAAATCTCATTTCTGGAAATCTTTCCCAAGGAAATATCCAAAATAGGAAAAAACCTTATATTTTTGAGCTCACTGCATAAGCAAGCTATCAATACAAGTTCAACAGTAGTGAAATGAGTTAGTATATTACCTGACAAACTAATAGGCAGCCATCCAAGAGTCAGTTATGAAGACTTAGATAACATGAAAAGTAAAATGGGCCAAATTTCAGTGGTCTGTACAACAAAATATACATGTCATTCCAAAGTCCAGAGGAAATATACAAAAGTAATGTTTCTTTCCAATCTTTGGAATGACGTGGCATTAAGAATAACTTTTTTTAAAAAAGAGCTTTTCATTATAAAAAATTTCTAACATACATGGAGAGAAGGGAAAAAATGCTGGTAAACCCATCACTTAGATTTCACAGTTAGTAACCTTTTGCAATGTTTGCTTCATGTAAGTTAAAAAATCTTCAATAAACAATAATTTTTTAAAATGCATAATCCACATATTGTCACAACAAGCAACTTAATTTCTTTTGTGTGTGTCTTTTTTAAAAACAAAAATTGACATAAAAGTTGGAGGAACAATAGAATTTCTATATACTCTTATTTGGGAAGAGTCCCTGGAGAAGGAAATGGCAACCCACTCTGGTATTCTTGCCTGGAAAATCCCATGAATAGAGGAGCCTGGTAGGCTACAGTCCATAGGGCTGCAAAGAGTCGGACATGACTGAGTGACTGAAATTGACATTGATGTCTCTAATTTCAATATAACACCCCACATTTTACTTATCCTTTTCACTTCAATACTTGTAACTCCTGTCTATTTACTTTTTTTCTTTTTATTTTATTTTTTTAAGTATAAATTTATTTATTTTAATTGGAGGCACAATATTGTATTGGTTGTGCCATACATCAACATGAATCCACCACAGGTATACACGTGTTCCCCATCCTGAACCCCCCTCCCTCCTCCTGTCTATTTGATAATAGATTTAGCTCTCATTATCCACAATGTATTTATTTGTTCAATGAAATAATTTGAAATTTGAATATTTTCTGTCCTCTATTTAAGTGGAGAGTATGAGTTTTGTGTAGTTTTATCTTCCTTCCTTTCCTCCTTCCTTCTGGAGGTTATGTGGAAGGATTTGGATTTAGTCATTACCATCATCTTCAGTTCAGATCAGTCATTCAGTCGTGTCCGACTCTTTGCGACCCCAAGGACTGCAGCACGCCAGGCCTCCCTGTCCATCACCAACTCCCAGAGTCCACCCAAACCCATGTCCATTGAGTTGGTGATGCCATCCAGCCATCTCATCTTCTGTCGTCCCCTTCTCCTCCTGCCCTCAATCTTTTCCAGCATCAGGGTCTTTTCCAATGGGTCAACTCTCCACATCAGGTGGCCAAAGTATTGGAGTTTCAGCTTCAACATCAGTCCTTCCAATGAACACCCAGGACTGATCTCCTTTAGGATGGACTGGTTGGATCTCCTTGTAGTCCAAGGGACGCTCAAGAGTCTTCTCCAACACCACAGTTCAAAAGCATCAATTCTTTGGCACACAGCTTTCTGTATAGTCCAACTTTCACATCTATACATGACCACTGGAAAAACCATAGCCTTGACTAGAGAGACCTTTGTTGACAAAGTAATGTCTCTGCTTTTTAATATGCTGTCTAGGTTGGTCATAACTTTCCTTCCAAGGAGTAAGTGTCTTTAAATTTCATGGCTGCAGTCACCATCTGCAGTGATTTTGGAGCCCCCCAAAATAAAGTCTGCCACTGTTTCCATTTTTTCCCCATCTATTTGCCATGAGTGATAGGACCAGATGCCATGATCTTAGTTTTCTGAATGTTGAGTTTTAAGCCACCTTTTTCACTCTCCTCTTTCACTTTCATCAAGAGGCTTTTTAGTTCCTCTTCACATTCTGCCATAAGGGTGGTGTCATCTGCATATCTGCATTATTGATATTTCTCCCGGCAATCTTGATTCCAGCTTGTGCTTCTTCCAGCCCAGCATTTCTCATGATGTACTCTGCATAAAAGTTAAATAAGCAGGGTGACAATATACAGCCTTGACGTACTCCTTTTCCTATTTGGAACCAGTCTGTTGTTCCATGTCCAGTTCTAAGTGTTGCTTCCTGACCTGCATATAGGTTTCTCAAGAGGCAGGTCAGGTGGTCTGGTATTCCCGTCTCTTTCAGAATTTTCCACAGTTTACTGTGATCCACAAAGTCAAAGGCTTTGGCTTAGTCAATAAAGCAGAAATAGATGTTTTTATGGAACTGTCTTGATTTTTCCATGATCCAGCTGATGTTGGCAATTTGATCTCTGATTCCTCTGCCTTTTCTAAATCCAGCTTGAACATCTGCA
This sequence comes from Budorcas taxicolor, assembly GCF_023091745.1. Classification (NCBI taxonomy): domain Eukaryota; kingdom Metazoa; phylum Chordata; class Mammalia; order Artiodactyla; family Bovidae; genus Budorcas; species Budorcas taxicolor. The sequence goes on from NC_068914.1 coordinate 2,593,535, forward strand.
AGTTCACGGTTCACATATTGCTGAAGCCTGGCTTGGAGAATTTTGAGCATTACTTTGATAGCGTATGAGATGAGTGCAATTGTGCGCTAGTTTGAGCATTCTTTGGCATTGCCTTTCTTTGGGATTGGAATGAACACTGACCTTTTCCAGTCCTGTGGCCACTGCTGAGATTTCCAAATTTGCCGGCATATTGAGTGTAGCACTTTCACAGCATCATCTTTCAGGATTTGAAACAGCTCAACTGGAATTCCATCACCTCCAGTAGCTTTGTTCGTAGTGATGCTTTCTAAGGCCCACTTGACTTCACATTCCAGGATGTCTGGCTGTAGGTGAGTGATCACACCATCGTGATTATCTGGGTCATGAAGATCTTTTTTGTATAGTTCTTCTGTGTATTCTTGCCACGTTTTCTTAATATCTTTTGCTTCTGTTAGGTCCATACTATTTTGTCCTTTATTGAGCCCATCTTTGCATGAAATATTCCCTTGGTATCTCCAATTTTCTTGAAAAGATCTCTAGTCTTTCCCATTCTGTTGTTTTCCTCTATTTCTTTGCATTGATCACCGAGGAAGGCTTTTTTATCTCTCCTTGCTGTTCTTTGGAACTCTGCATTCAGATGCTTATATCTTTCCTTTTCTCCTTTGTTTTAGCTTCTTCTCTTTTTCACATCTATGTAAGGCTTCCTCAGACAGCCAGTTTTCCTTTTTTGCGTTTCTTTTTCCTGGGGATAGTCTTGATCCCTGTCTCCTGTACAATGTCCTGAACCTCCGTTCATAGTTCATCAGGAACTCTGTCTATCAGATCTAGTCCCTTAAATACATTTCTCATTTCCATTATATAATCATAAGGGATTTAATTTAGGTGATACCTGAATGGTCTAGTGGTTTTCCCTACTTTCTTCAATTTAAGTCTGAAGTTCATGATCTGAGCCACAGTCAGCTCCTGGTCTTGTTTTTGCTGACTTTGTAGAGCTTCTCCATCTTTGGCTGCAAGGAATATAATCAATCTGATTTCGTTGTTGGCCATCTGGTGATGTCCATGTGTAGAGTCTTCTCTTGTGTTGTTGGAAGAGGCTGTTTGCTATGACCAGTGTGTTCTCTTGGCAAAACGCTATTAGTCTTTGCCCTGCTTCATTCTGTATTCCAAGACCAAATTTGCCTGTTACTCCAGGTGTTTCTTGATCTCCTACTTTTGCATTCCAGTCCCCTATAATGAAAAGGACATCTTTTTTGGGTTTTAGTTCTAAAAGGCATTGTAGGTCTTCATAGAACCGCTCAACTTCAGCTTCTTCAGCATTACTGGTTGGGGCATAGACTTGGATTACCGTGATATTGAATGGGTTGCCTTGGAAATCAACAGAAATCATTCTGTCGTTTTTGAGATTGCATCCAAGTACTGAATTTCGGACTCTTTTGCTGACCATGATGGCTACTCCATTTCTTCTGAGGGATTCCTGCCCGCAGTAGTAGATATAATGGTCATCTGAGTTAAATTCACCCATTCCAGTCCATTTTAGTTCGCTGATTCCTAGAATGTCGACGTTCACTCTTGCCATCTCCTGTTTGACCGCTTCCAATTTGCCTTGATTCATGGACCTAACATTCCAAGTTCCTATGCAATATTGCTCTTTACAGCATCGGACCTTACTTCTATCACCAGTGACATCCATAACTGTGTGTTGCTCTGGCTCCATCCCTTCATTCTTCCTGGAGTTATTTCTCCATTGATCTCCAGTAGCATATTGGGCACCTGCCGACCTGGGGAGTCCCTCTTTCAGTATCCTGTCCTTTTGTCTTTTCATACTGTTCATGGGGTTCTCAAGGCAAGAGTACTGAAGTGGTTTGCCATTCCCTTCTCCAGTGGACCACATTCTGTCAGACCTCTCCACCATGACCCGTCCGTCTTGAGTGGCCCCACACAACATGGCTTAGTTTCACTGAGTTAGACAAGGCTGTGGTCCGTGTGATCAGACTGGCTAGTTGTCTGTGATTGTGGTTTCAGTCTGTCTGCCCTCTGATGCCCTCTCTCAACGCCTACTGTCTTACTTGGGTTTCTCTTATCTTGGACGTGGGGTATCTCTTCACGGCTGCTCCAGAAAGTGCAGCCGCTGCTCCTGACCTTGGACATGGGGGTAGCTCCTCTTGGCCACTCCTGTACCACGCAGCCGCTGCCACTCCTGTGAACCATCATCTTGGTTACCGACAATAATTTAACACCATCTGTTACCCTGTCTGTGTCCAATTTTCCCTGATTTTCTGTAAAGTTGCTTACAGTTCATTTGTTCAAATCAGGGTCCAAATAAACTTTACACTTCTTACTTGGTGGTAAGTTTCTTAAAGGGGTGCTATAATGCCATTTACCTTTGTAAGAACTGAACATCTACCCTATGAATCCTTCACATTTTGGGTTTGACTGATTTTATCTTGCAAGCGTCATTGAACACGTCAGATTCCCTTTAACAGGCAATTAGGCCCAGTTACTTGGTTGTGTTCAGGTTCAGTTTTGTTTTGAAAGGGAATTTTGTTAGGTGGTGTTCTGTTCTTCCCATTGTATCGTATCATAAGGAGCATGGTGTCTGGTGAAACCACTGAGTGATTACTGATGACTCACTGATGGGTGACGTAAGTCTCTCTTATTACAAAACCCCTGTCAATCTTTTCCCACTGGACCTTCAGCCATTGCGAATAGCATCTAGATTCATTGTCTTGAGGTGGCAAACTGTAGTTTTCTAATTCCCTGGCCTTTTGTCTGCTCCTGCACTTTATTTAATGCTGTAATGTACTTGTAATTAAAAATATAAATACATAAGAATGAAAGTTTATATCAGTATCAGTAGTAAGCTGAGGCCAAATGGCATTATCCGTACAGAAGATGTGTAATCTAGTTTCCCAGATAGTCTCGTTACCATGCCTCTTGAGAGTGCACTACAGTTTCCAGAGGCTGACGGCTTATTTTGGGAAAGTGTGTGACCAGTTAAATCCCTTCATAGAAAAGGAATTAAAATGCACACACCCTGTCACTCAACAATTCTATGTTGATATTAACACCAGCGAAACGGCCATCTTTCTCAGGGTAATGGCTTCTGTAAGCTTATGAGAGAAGGGTTCTGGGGGCCAGCTTAAACAGAAACCAGGAGACAGTGCCAGGAACTTCATTATAGCGATGTTTGTGATAATAACAAGGTGTAACAACCTCAATGTGAAAGGAGGAAGGGATAAGTTAAAGGTAACAGAACAGAACATGCAAACAGGACAAGGAACAGCAGGCAAAAGGCATTTGAGCCATCTGAATCAAGAGGGATAGATCTCAGAAACTTACTGTTGAGTGAGAAAATGAGGTGCAGAAAAATTCATTTTTATGTCAGTTATGAAAATAAAAATATACCAAATAATATTTATTTTTTGTGGATAGATATGTATCTATGTATATATGACTGTAAGACATGCTGCTGCTGCTGCTAAGTCGCTTCAGTTGTGTCCGACTCTGTGAGACCCCGTAGACAGCAGCCCACCAGGCTCCGCCGTCCCTGGGATTCTCCAGGCAAGAACACTGGAGTGGGCTGCCATTTCCTTCTCCTTCTGCATAAAAGTGAGAAGTGAAAGTGAAGTCGCTCAGTCGTGTCCGACTCCTAGCGACTCTATGGACTGCAGCCCACCAGGCTCCTCCGTCCATGGGATTTTCCAGACAAGAGTACTGGAGTGGGGTGCCATTGCCTTCTCCCATAAGACATGAGTTGAAGGCAAAATGAAATATAATACAGGTAGCCACTGGGTTGAGGAGAGGGCAAAGGACCTTACATTTAACTGACGTGTTCTAACACTTTTTTTAAACAGAATATAATACTTGTGGGGTTGTTTTTTAAAAGAGTATAAGCACAGTAAAAGATGGAGACGCAATATCCCAAAGTAGGCAGTGTTTCACCCTCTCACCTATGGGTCATTGTTTCTTTTTTTTCCCCATTGTTTTCTGATACTTTTTAATTTCCAAAGATTATAAAAGGGCAGAACCTTGCTCTGCAGCAGCGATAGCTCATCCAAAACCGTCCCTGGACTGTGGCGTGGTGGGTCCATCTGAACTGGCAGATCTCACTGGAGTGGGTGCCAGGCCTGGGACTGCGGTGCCTCCCAAGACCCAGTGGGCTTTTGCAGTCTGGGACCATCGGAAAGCCATGTCTTCTAATAAAAACCAGTCTGCCCTTTTCTCAGAGGCAAAACCCTGGATCCTCTCACTGGCTTCTTTTCTTCTCCCTCCCTCCCCACAGGCAAACAGTCGCCAAGAGCTGAAGTCCCACTCTCCTCACAGCTTCCCCTGCTCCCAGCACTGCCCCCCTCTCTCTAATCCCTCTTGTGTAGATTCCAGACTGGCCTTCCTAAATCCCACGGCACATGTCTGTCTCCCAGCTGTAAAGATTCTTGGTAGCCCCTTACTGAGGCTGGGACAGAATCTCAGTAACTTAGCCTCACACTTGCGGCCCTCTCTTCAATCTGACTGCAGCCTTCATTTCTTCTTCGTCCCCTTCTCCTTCCCTTCCTCCACTGACTCCTTTCCTCCAGTCTGCAAACAAGAATCTCTCACTAGAGCCAAATATCCACTTGGTGTTTCTGAAGCCTGTGGCTCCCCTTCCCCTGGCTGGCCTGGAATGCCCTTCCCTCCTGCCTGGCCCTCACTGGCTCCTCTGTGATCCGCCCCCAGTAATCAGTCTCCCCTCTGAGCTCTCTCATCATGTATTATCCATGCCCTCATGCATTCCTTTCATACCTACTATAAAATAATAATAAAGTAATAGCTACTGCTTATTGAGTACCTCCATATCAGGTGCACACAGAGTTATTAACCAAAGCCATTAGTTTGATGGAGGGCCAGAGAGATGAGAGACCAGGAAAGCGTTGGCAGTGCCCCAGCCATCCAGGCTGTGGCTGGAGATGGACTTTCTCAGCCTAGAGAATTCCTTGGGCACAAGAGAGTCAACAGGAGGGTCTACTTGAAATCATTTGGGGGAGCCAAGATGGGCAATATGTGAAGAGGCTATTTTCTCTGATGTCGAGAAAGGGCTAGGTTTGGGATATACCCAGCTGTTGTGACTGGCTGTTGTAACTGCCCCTTGAGAACTACTTCCATGCTGACCCACAGAGGGTCTAGGACTCTAGCAACAGGGAAAGGAACAGAGGCCATCACCCCAGCTCTCCTCACTTGGCCCCACTCCCCTGCCTACATGGCAGGCTCTGAAAAGCAAAGAGCCCTGGAGTCCAGCTGCCTGGCTCTGGCCCCTCCTGCCCCACCTAAGGGTCTGCTCACCCTTCTGGTCCTATGGGCACACTGCTCCTTCGCCCATTCCTTGAAGCTGAGGTGGGTGAGCTCCTCAGCTGTCCGGGCTGGAAGGTTCTCTCTCTACAGTGTACAGCCCGTCTTCTGCCTCCAGCATCTAGCTGTCCCTAGTCCTTTGTTCGAAGTGGTCACTGTGCTTCTTGTCTCAGGGCCCCAGATTCTCATCAGCTTGAAGGGACAGGATGGAGGCACAGGCCCTGGGCTAGTGGCCTGAATAAGCTTTTATTTAGGGCTTTGCCTATTTGTCGAGATGGCCTATATGTCCTTCAAGATAGGGCTCTGAGTCCTTAACACCAAACATCCGTAGAGAAAAAAGCAACAACCTGATTTCCAGATAGAGCCAGGGGAATTTTCCCTGAATAGACCAGGGACCCAAGCCAGAGACACTCAAGAAGGCTGAAGGAGTCTGTCTTGGAGGCAGAGGACATTCGAAGAGCAGACTTCTGGCCTCAGTGTGGACGTGGCCCCTTTCAAATGCCCAGCCTCCTGCCAGCCACCGGGGGCATCTGCCACTTACCCGGAAGCTCTGGGAAAGGCAGCGCATTTGCGGGGGCATTCGGAATGCCATCAGCTTCCCGAATGGATGACGTGGAGTTTGCATGTGGCCGTTTCCTTTTTACTCCACGTTTCTGGAGAAAGCCTAATGGCTTCAAGCGCTCCTCTCTGCTCTTGAAATTTAAAAGGGGGAACAAGAGCACACAATTATGATCCCACAGCAGGGCAATTGGCTTGCCTCCGACTATTAGGTCCCATTAAAGATGTAATATCTCTGGTGTCTCAGGAGAAATCCCTACTCATTTATGCTTGGTATTAGGGCAAATATTAGTTAGCATCAAAACAGGATGCAGTTAAGTCTAATCTGATGTCACCAGCAGAGCTTGCCTTATAAACAAAATAAGTGGCAATTACTTTCAAGCTGAACTAATAATTTTTCCAAGTGATTCCATTCGGTGTTCTTCAGAAACGTTCACCGAAGGAAGGTGTGTTCTAGGCAAGTGTGCAGGGTGTGCTTCTTAATCACACTTTATTTAAATGTACAAATGAAGGCTGCGGGGCCGGCTCCCCTCTCCTCCTCCCTAGGTTTTCCTGTGGGACAGTAATTAGGAAATATGACCCAATATAGGAAATGAGCATTGCTGCTTTTATGGGGATTTTAAACCAAATGGCTCTGCTCCGGTGACTGAAGGAGTTGCTCCCAAGAAGCCTGGTGGGCTGCTCCAGGCTGCCTGCAATTCAGACCTTTTGGAAAATGGCTCCTTGTTCCTCTGGGAAGACCTTTCTCGAGAGGAAGAGGGGAATGCCCGGGAGAGGGCCTGGGGGCAGGGCCCTGGGTGAGGAGCGGGCCCAGCACTCAGCCTCGCTGCGCGTGACCAGGCAGGCGCTTCAGGTGGTAGTCTGGGGGCACTCCTCTCTTCCGCACTGAGGTCTTCCTGGCAGCCACTGGCTGCGTGCTCTGCTTTACTTCAGCCTTTAGCAGCTGGGCATTCTGCACATTCTCCAGAAGCAGAGTGTCCCTAGCCCAGAACTTTCTCAGCTTGCAACTGTCACCCCCAGCCAAGACTCTCTGTGCCTTGTTAAATGTGCCCCTTAGTCTGACATCCACACAGCTCTCAGAGGGCTATACCTAGGCCCTCCGGGGGATAGGCGGGGCCATCCATCCCTCTGTCCTTCTGGGAGAGGCAGCTGCTTTGGGGTCTCACTCATGGGCATTGTCTCTGCAGCAGAGAGATGGCCCCACCCCCTACACCAGCAGGCACTGGGGGATTATGTGCAGGACTGCACCTCCAGTCCCACAGGACCCTGGTTCCTCATCTGTTTCTCTGCAACAGCACCAGCCAGGGTTGGCCCAGGCCATGAGAAAATCTACCAGAGCTTCAGATTCACTTCCCCTCCTAGGTTCCACCCTCTTCACGTAGCTCCATCTCATTACACCAACAAGGGGCACTCTCCACGGATCAGGTCTGGTGAGGTCCAGTGGCAGATTCGCAGAAGAAGGAAGCCCAGATTCTACCTACACAGAACCTGCACTTCTAGTTTAGAGAAATGGTAACAGATAATTAACTGAAGACACCCAGGCTGAGATGAGTACCATGCGGTAGGTAGAACGTGGTCTAGAGAGGCAATCACGTCCATTTGGGAAGATGAAGGAAACCTTCAGGAAGGAGGCAGAATTTGCGATCTTAAAGGTCAGATACAATTCCCCTTCGAGGAGCTGGTTTCCAGGGATGATATTCCAAGCAGAAGAAGCTGCAGGAGGCAAGACGTGGAGCTGGGACATGAGGGGCACTTAGACAATGCCAGGCTGGTTGCCAAATTAGTTACATTTCTTTTATTGAAGCAACAGAAACCACCGACTGGCTGTGGAGGCTAAGTGGCACAGATCAGCGTGCCAGCAGTCATGGGAGAAGGGTTGGGGTACAGCAACACAGGTGTCTGCGTGGGACAGAGGTCTGGGGTGGCAGTTGGTCCCCCAGGCCACTGCCTTGAGCGCCTCTGAGCTGTCAAGGGTCGGCTTGACACCAGCTGCTACCCTGCCAGAACCCGCCAATGGCTCCTCATTGTGCCCAGGGGAAGTCCAAATGCCTCTGCTTAGCACATCCTGAAAGTCTCTCCCTGAGCTGCCCTTTCCCCTTCCACCTGCTATTACCTTTGAGAAATAATTTCCTCTGACTCTGGCAGACCCTGCTTGGGAGCTGAGGTAGGCAGGTCAGCTAAGCTCCCTACAAATCGCCGCATTCCAGGAGCACAGAGCTGACACCCCGCCGCAGCCTTGCTTCCCTGGTCTGTGGGTAGGCACCTGACCGACTGTGCCTAATCACATTTGTTCTAGGAACCTGGAGAAGGGCAGAGGCTGGGGCCCACGGGGAGGGCCAGTGAGGCCTGGCTTCAGCCGCAGATGCTGCTACCGTGCACTCTCCTTCTTGCTGCTTCTTGGTTGGCCATGTCTTTCTCAGATTCCCTGAGATACGTGTGCACGCGTAGCTACAGATTCCCTCTGTATTACTTGAAAATAAGTATTTACATGCGAATCACTTCACCCTAAACACTCTGCAAGGTAGCTTCCAAGAATGAGCCTAGGGCACTCTCAGGGAGTGGAGGAGGACTGGGGTCCAGGTAAACGCTTGGACTCAGGAGGTGTCTCGTGGTTGCCAATCACTGAGCCCCTGCTCGCGTGCCTGGGAAGTGGGCTCCGTATGTGTCCCCTGACGTGCAGAGTGTCACGGGACTCTGCTGTTAATCTGACTGACCCGTAGAAGCTGGCCACACTGGAGCCACTGGCTGCCAGATCCCAGCCTCACCAACTTGCCTCTGCAGCCCAGAGGTGGGAGGCAGAAGGTCACTGAGAGGGCAAGGTCCAGTCTTAGCAAAGAAAGGGGGTGGCCTTGTTAGGTTAAGAAATATGCCCAGAAACAAATCTTGTAAGAAGTTCCTTCTACAGGCACACACGTTTGGAAGCATTTTGCCTGCCACGTGGGTTGGTAGAAATAGAATGTAATGAAACAGCAGAGATCAGTGGATCTTCACGAATGCATCACAGTCAGCAGGAAGAATGTGTCTTGGTCAGCAAGACGGCAGGAGATACAGGGCTGAAAAACAGGAAGGGTCGCCACAGAGCTGATACTCTCTCAGCCTCCATGGGAGGCCCAGTGGGAGATGGCGAGAAGCTATGTGGGTGGCAGCAATGGGCCTCCTTGGGGAGGGTCTGGGCTGTGCACTGGGGTGACACTGAGCTTGCCCTGAGCAGCAGGTGGTCCTGGCTGTGCCTGGGCACCACGTGTGGGTCAGTCAGCCGTGTGTGCACATGCCGCCTGACCTGCCCTCAGAGTGGGCGGGGCTGCACTCTCTTGTCCTGTGGCTTCTCTGAGCTGGTGCCACGCCAGTGGCAAGGGCAGCCCGCTGCCTTGACTGTTCCTCTCTGACTTTCACAGCGCAGAGGCTTTCCTCAGAAAGAGAGCAGAATCCAGAAGCAGCCTCCCCGGGTCCGATCACACCACCCTCTTTACCCTTTGCCTTGAAATATTTGAGGGTCCTAGCCATCCACTCGACAACTAGTTTAAGAGTCACGGGGTGTTATCAGCAAGCAGCAATAACATAGCGGGCTGCCTGGAATTTTCCCCTGGTGTATATCTGGGAGCCAAAGCATTCCAACTCTCCCCCCGGGAGATGGTCATACCCCATAGGCAACAGCTTTTAGGTCTACTGATGAAGCTCTTTGAGTAGAAGAACAGAAGTATTATGTTCTCAAATGAATGTTTCATTGGTCACCTAATCTTAAGACTGGAAGGGCCTCCTTTTATTAATAAAAATCACCTAACAGTAACAGAGCTCAGAGAGGGACATGGACCTGTCTGGAGCTAGTCAGCAGGCAGTGGGGTTTGGGATTCTGATTGGCGGCCACTGCACCACGGAGGCAGGCATAAGTAAGAACAGATGGGTGGGTACCTCGGGGGAGGGCTGAGAATCAATGGCTTCATGTTTTGCCCCAGTCCCCAGGATGCTGCAGAAGACTCTGGAAGCTAGAGCTATGAGAAAGAAAGTCTTGAACCATTGAGATTCTGGTCCCAGCTTCCCACCTGGGCCTCCCTCCTCTGATGGGGGTGAGTGAGTGTGTGGAACTGCAATCCATCCTTAGGCTGGCTGAACTCATCCCTTAATTTATTGGCCAGAGTCTGTCCCACGTACCAGTCCCTCTGTATTCCTGACACCCTTTCTTACTCCTAGGCAGCCAGATTTGTTGCTTTTCAGGTTCCAGAGCTGTGTATATGGGGGCAGGACAATGGCATGACTGTTAGCATAGATTATAGCTTACACGCTACGTACACGCTAAGTCGCTCAGGCATGTCCAGCTCTTTGCGACCCTATGGACTGTAGCCTGCCAGGCTCCTCTGTGCATGGGATTCTCCAGGCAAGAATACTGGAGTCAGTTGCCATTTCCCCCTCCAGGGGATCGTCCCAACCCAGGGATTGAACCCACGTCTCTTACGTCTCCTGCTCTTCTTTACACCGGCACCACCTGGGAAGCCCACGTAGTATCGCATAGACTGGATTCAAATCCAGGCCCCACTGTGTAGCTCTGTTTGACTTGGTCCCCCTGTGTGCAAACGGTGATCGTTAGAGTTCATTACACATGTCGTGGGGGCTGAATGGGGAGATGAATGTGCAGCCCAGGGCGTGGTGCCTGCTGCACAGGGTGGAACCCAGTGACTGTGGCGGTTTTTAACACCGGCCTCAGACACTTGCGGTCTCCTGGAGAAAGGCAAAGAGGCTTTAGAATCCAGAGGACCTGAGGGTAAGTCCCAGCTCTCTCCACATGTCAGCTGTGTCCTTGGGCAAGTTCCTTTGTCTCTCAGCCTCAACTTTCCGACACATCCTGACATGTCATAGCTGCCACACAGATACCTGCCTTGTAGGAGAAAATTTGAGGATCAGTGTGATCACATACTTGCAAGCACCTCTTTTATCTTTAATTTTATGACACCTGATGCCAGTGTTATTTGTTAAGGTTTGGCTGACTGAAACTGAAATGATAAAGTAACTGCATTTGCTACATGTATTTGGAGATACGCATTCAAGCTCATCAATGAAACTTTCTAAATTCAGATTCATTATGATCTGTTCGGACTTATTTGTTTGCATGTTTGTTTATTTTGGGTTCCTGAGACGCACAATAAAGTGAGAGTTGAAAGTGTTCTGGAAGGAGATCAGAGGCATCAAAGAAGGAGTGTGAGGTCGGGGTGTTTACTGCCTCAGATCCCTCCTGGCAGTTGCCTTGTTGTGCTTATTATGTGCAAGAGCTTGTCCCTCCCTTTAGGGTTCGCTGTCATCGGGGCTGGTGGCCGGGCATAATGACAGGCAATGACCATACAGGGAAGCTGAGCGGCAAAGTTTCAAGGCGAAGCATCCTCGGGGTCTCTGTGACCCGAGTCCAGCGTGTGGTCTGTCCTGCCAGCACAGGGATGGAGCCTGTGTGGAATGCCAGGCCACTGAGCCAGCTTGTCAAGCATGTTGGCGACACACATCCAAGGAAGGAGAATTCTGTTTTGTCCAAAGGCGATCACAGGACCAGAGGTGTGAGCTGTTCACTGTCTCTACGCAAACAGAGTCTCAACAGCCATTTGGCTTCGTTTCTACATTTACCAGACACTACAGCTCTCATTTTCCCTTCCAGCAATTAATAGAGGAGGCAGCTAGAGCTATTTCAGGGAACATGAGGAGCCACTCAAAGTGGCCAAATTGTTAGCAGGCAACAATTTGCTTGGAAATACAACATAGCAATAAGGCTTCATTCCAGGGCAGCCGCACTGCTAACGCAAAGGCAGTGCGTGTAGCGTGCGGGTGTTTTTCTCTCTTGAGAAAGTAAGTCAGTTAATACCGAAGAGGCCATTAGCACAGGGTCTGGGATGAAGCTCTGCATAGTTGCCACATATGGTGTTAATCCTGTGCAGGAGTGTGCCCCTGCCTTCAGGGCCACTGAGGCCAGTGAGCACCCAGGAAGCAGATGCTGTCCTCAGGTTAACCCTCGCGCTAACTTTACCAAGGATGACTTTCCTTTGTCTCATCAGGTGTAAAAGGCACAGGTTTTAGAGAGACAAGCCCAGGTTTGGATTCTGGTTCCCCTTTCTATTAACTTTGAGAAAGTCCGCAGCTCTCTCCAACCAACCCTGCTATCTTCCACTGGGCCTCCCACACCGTTGGAATGCCTTCAGCTGGGCCGTGTGGGGAAGTGGAGTTCATCGCCCCTCAAGCTCTGGGCCAGAGGCCTCGTCCGCCAACACTAGATGCCAGGAAAACCTTGCATGGTGCCTGATTCCACCTTCCCAAGGCCTTGCATCTTTTGACCACTGTGCCCAGAGACCCTGATCTCCTGGGGGTGGGACTCTTCCCAAGTGTAACACTGAGGCAGGGGTGAGACCCATCCCTGAGCTGAGCTTCAGACAACCCACTCACGCACACACTGTTGAGACAGCTCGGGGGAGACTCACATGGAGCACCACCCTGCAAAAAGCTGAGGTCACTTACTGATTTTCCTTTTCTCGGAAGTTTCTCTCCGGACGCCTAGCGCTCTGTCCACCTGTTGGCCCGTCCCTCAAGGGCCCCCGGCTTCTCACTCCTCTTTTGCTGCTGCACCTCCTCCTCCCGTCTGCACTAGAAAACACACGAACTCCAAACACACGAACAACGCACAAGTCCTTTTCCCCGGAGTTGTGTCCAAGTCATTTGGGTGCTCAGCAAGCAAGACGGCCTTTTATGAAACAGCATTCACCTGAGAAAACAGCTAAGGATATAAATGACAAAGTTTTTCATTCTGTTGTTTGAGTGGCTTTTGTTTGTGTTTCCCTCCCAAGATGAATCTCACACAAATCCCTGGGTGCAAGGAACTCTTCTGGGAGGTGAGGCCCGGGAGCAGGAGAGAAGGAGGAAGGAAGGTGAGGCTGGGAAAAAACTCATAGAACGTGTATAGCACGGTGATTCCTATGTGTTCGGCAGAGGCAGGCCTCTGCAGGAATCTCTGTGAAGCATTGCCAGTCAGAACTGTCTGTTTACAACTCAAGAGGCTGGAGGATGCGCGTTCCTGTCCCTCATCATTTGAGTTGCCCAGAAAGTAGTTACCCTCCCCCAACATTTCCAGACTGCTTATGAGCTAAATGGGATGCCACATCTACAAAGAAAGCTCAGAAGCAGAGGCAAAGAGACCCGAGGCACGCGTGCTTGGAACTGTCCATCTGCTGTGGCTGAACGTGGGGGTGGCCAGGTCCGTGTGGAGCAAGACGCTGGTGGCATCTTCTGCAGAGCGGAGCGTGTGCACTAGCCCAGCGGCTCCTCCTCCCCCTTCCCCTGCCCATCCCCTGACCCTTCAGACAGGTGGCTCATCATGAGATGCTGACCACGCCTGGACTCCAGCCAGGTCTCTCTTTTATCCTGGGATTCCACTTCCCTACCCTACGAAACATGGTGGAGGGCATGCGTGTGCCCCGTGCTGACACCAGAAGCAATGATGGCTGAGCTGGAGGCTGTCTTCAGCTCTCAGGAGGCAGGAGAGGAAGGGCCAAGGAGGAACTCTGTGCCTGTGCGGCCTGGGGCTGATCAGTGGCCAGGAGGAGCCAACCGCCAGCCTCTTATGCTGCTGTGACTGCACGCCTCCTGGGATGAGAGGTGAGGCAGGCAGGGGGGATGCAGAGGAGCTATCCCTTGGGGGGTCTTTGTCACCAGCAATTGGCTGAGCCAGCTCTGGTGCAGAGTGTCCATGAACCCCCTTTTCTGGCCATGGAGGGGTGGAGATGGAGGTGAGACGAGGGCCAGGCCAGGGAGCTGCCCAGCTTGAGGGAGTGGGAGCACAGGAGTGGGCCTAACCCAGGCACGGGTGGATTGGGGGCCAGACCCTGCTGGGTGGCCCAAGGGGCACAGAAGCACAGACATATTCTGCTTCTGAGGCAGCCAGGACGTTGGTGAGGACCGTGGTTGGGGCAAGGGGATCAGAGTGAGGCCTTCCTACGGTGTGCAGACCCTGTACTGCGTCAGTGAGGGCACTTCAGTGTGGGCAGGTGTTGCTTGCCACCTAGGGCATCGGCTCACACAATGCCAGGCAGGCCTTGCTGTGAGCTTCATCCTGATCCAACAGACTAAGAATCTGCAGCCCAGAGAGGTCATGTGACTTGCTTAGATGACACTGTGCATAACCGGGGACGTGGATCCTGGGACTCAGACCGTCTGGGTCCGGGGTGGGTTCCTGACCATGCACGACCCTGCTTCTTTCTTGGGCTTGCACTGCTGTATGACAACCTTGTGCGACCACAGCTCATCCTGCTTCCATGTGAGCCCTGCTTCTAGACATAGTCAGTGATGGGCACAGTCAGCACTTGCTGCTCCGGAGCTCAGAATTCCTGTTTAGGGCTCAAGAATGGCCTGGACCCCTAGGGTCTCAGCCCCAGATGCTAGGATACGGCTCAGTTTTCTCTGTGGCTGTTGTTTATTTTTAATCAGAGAGCTGTGTCTCCAGCCCAGCACTGCTCACATCCTCCTGCCTGTCTGTTTTTGAACATGGGCTCCGCATATTTTCCTCATATCCCCCCAACTCCCAACTTTAATTAGAGAGCACAATTGGCTCACAGCCTCGCTCCTGGTATTGCCTCCCCGGGCACTCTCTGTGCCTGTCTCGGCTCTTTCCAGAGAGAATGACCCGAGGATGTGAGGGACAGCTTAGAGCGCAGGTAATCAGCGGGATGGGCCTCTGAGGAGAGGAGAGGGTGATGCCGTCCCCAGAACCACAGAAGCTGCACAAGAGACGATGTCTGACCCTGGAGAAAGCTCTTCCCAACTGCTCCGAGGCAGGCAAAGCTCAGAACAGGATGTGATGAGAACACTAAATTCCAGTGGAAATGACAGAGGCTGTCGATAAACGGTAGATATTTGTCCCAGTTGAGACCCAACGCAGAAGCTCGACACAAATGGCGCCTTAGTGACTTGCATAAAATAAAATGGAATGAAGTCTTGAAAGCAAAGGAAAAATACATAAAACATTGCTCAGTTCCATGACTTAGGTTGCTGTGCATTTTCAACAAGGTTGGATTTAGGTTTTGTGAGCAGAAGTTACCAGGGGGTTGGTTGAATGCAGGAAGTGATTCTCCCATGAAACTCTTACTAGAAAAATCTCCTGGGGAAATCTCACTACAAAGCCCACTTGCCAGTCTGGCCATGATTGGCAGGCATTTGCTGGTGACTGAGGTAGGAATCTGCCTGCCAATGTAGGAGATGTAGGTTCGATCCCTGGGTTGGGAAGATCCCCTGGAGAAGGGAATGGCAACCCACTCCAGTATTCTTGCCTGGGAGATCCTATGGACAGTGGAGCCTGGAGGGCTACAGTCCCTGGGGTCGCAAAAGAGTCAGACACTACCTAGCCACTAAACAACAGCAAGAAGACGGATTGGACTGAGGGCTCTTTTAGGAGTGAGACCACTACTCTGACATCAGTAGCAGTCTGGAAAACACAGAAACGTTGAGTGGAGGAGACACTGACTTTCCCCCAGGTTAATAACCCAAACAAAGCTATTTTTTGTCATGTCGCTGCTTCATTACCATCATCTTTCCCATGAATTTTTGTGACCATCCCGTGTAAACAGATTTTGTATATTGTTTTCTCCTCAAATGGCCTTCTCCCTGTTAGCCTTTTGTCAAACTTACTGTTATTAATTGTACTCTAGCCTATCAAATGTTTGTGTCTCCTGATTCGGTGTGTTCCTCTTTGAACATTTGGGTTATTTCTAATTTTTCACTATTAAAGGTATATTTTGTGCATTGGGCTGTTTGCCATCTTTGAGATTATTTCCTTGGAAAAAATCCCCAGTACAGTTCAGACGGCAAAGAACGCAGTCATTTTGAAAGCTTTTGTTGAAAATGACCGACTGACCTTCTCAAGGAGGCCCTTTTCAGTTGGGTACCATCCCTGGGCAACCATGAAGTTGCCACTGGGCGCCCCCTTACAGCAGAGGCTTGGTCTTCTCTTTGTTACTTTCTGACCCCATTCATGCATTTATTCAATATTCATTGAGCCCCTGCTATAGAACAGGATTTTCTGTGTGTGTAGTGCAAACAAAAATGAATCTGACATCCCTGTTGCTCAGAGAACACACAGTCTAGACGAGAGGGCAGACGGTGCCGCAGCAGTCAGCCGCCGTGTCCCCCGTGTCTGCGGCTGCGCAGAGTCCAGCGCAGAGCTAGGCCGCGCTTGTGGAGACGTCCGCGGTCTCGCTCCCACCACACCCAGTGAGCTGCTCCCAGGCTCCTGCTTGGCCCTCGCTCCCTCTCCTCCCACCTCCTTCCCAGCGCCTCTTGAAGGACCCTTGTATTCCCATCACATAACTCTCAACTCTCGAGTTCGTAATGTGCTTTCAGCTTCTTACCCAAACCATTCTACCTTCTTCAGATTGACCAGGTAGTCAAATTGCCTAATTTGTTTTATTTCCTGGGGCTTCTGATTTTTTTCTCTGCATCCCAGGGACCCTTTCATGGGCTCCCAGAGCCTCTGAGCTGTTTTCTCCATATGTCTTAGGCCATCTTGAGTTTCTTAATCCCCAGCCTGGAGTGCGGAGAGGATATTTGCATAGCGGCTGCAGCAGCGTAGCAGGGATGTACAGAAGCCCCTTGGAGCAATTCCACCATCACCATGCTTCTCAGATGGCCTTTGGGAAAAGATGTGGGCAATGGCCTTTCAGAGAATTAAACAAATTCGTGTATTTTGGGGAAAAGAAGGTTGTTTCCTCGCAGCTTCGTTAGGTGCAAGCTGTTGGCCTGGAGTTTTAATGTTCTCTTCCATTTTTCTGTGTCACAACCTGCTTTGAGGTAAGAACTGTTCATTTAGTTTGATTCCCCTCTTTTTTCCCCGACTCTTGCACAGAGGTAAAGTTGATGAGCAGGAAGTAGTTTCTTCTCAGTCCCGGAGGACTGTAACAGCAACACTTCAGCTTGCCTCTAATTACAGCCACCGTGACAGTTCATATGTTGTAGCAATAAAAATAACCATAAACCTTACATAATCATTAAAGTTAAGCAAACAGCCCCTCACTGCATCATAACGTACAGGTAGTTGCTAATAATCCAGGAACAGCATTGGGGCATTCAAGGAACATCTTTCCTATCTCCACAGTTTCTTAAACAACTTCAGAGACATATTTTTATTAAGTATATGCAAGGCAGATGATCTTAAACCTCAAGAAGAGTGTGCACAATGACTGTGTGCTCTTCTAATGCTCTCCAAAGACCTATTCAGAGTCCATTCTGAAAGACAATAATATATCAAGAAGTTCTGCAAACTTCCTCCTAATGAAGACATGCCAATTTGAGACCAAGAATGTGGCCTCTAAGGACAAAATAACCACCGCTCTCAGTCTCTCGGTGTTTTGCTACTTTATTTCAGAGTGATTCAAAATCTAATTAAATTTCTAAACTCTAATGAAATTACAGAAGAAAAATCATTTAGGATTATATTATGTACAATTACTCACAGCTGAAAATTACAGTTACCCTCTTTCACCAGGATGGAGTCTCCTGGGAAAACCCTTGTTGTTTATTTATCCACCATATAAATCTGACACTTCTCTCACTATTTACAGGTTGGAGGTAAAGCTGAATTAATTAAATGTATATATCCTGAACGGCAACAGATAGGTGGGGAGGGAGTCCAGAAGAGAAATGGGCTGAGATTCTCTTATGCAAGAAAGGCTGGGATTGGGTGAGTAACCATTGACACCAGATTCTGTCTAAAGGAGAAGACGCTCAGAGTCTGGGATCTCTTGGGAGCAGAAACATTGCAAAGCTTTAGAAGATGAGCCTAGGGTGTAGGATGTTCCTTTAAGTTACGTTTGGCTTTGAGAATCTTTAGCTTATTTTTCTGCAGGTAAGTGAAGACCTTGCTACCAGAAGTTTGCTTAGGGATGGTGGCCTGAATTTCCGTTTTAGAAGGGCTCAGTAATGTGATCCATTCAGGCTAATATCATTAACCAGATGCTTTTGAGTCTTTAGCAGCTGATCAGCAATTTCCAGGAATGCATCTGCTCAGTTTGTTTGTTTGTTTTTTTAAATTTCTGTGAATCGGGAGTTTTGAAGGTGCCTCCATAGATACAAGTATTATCTTGTATTGCGACAAGTTGGGCTATGGTGGACTTGGATTTCTGGGAATATAGACCAAGCAATTCAGATCTTTCCTTGTATTAAGAATGACTGCAAATGCTAGACAAAAAATAAATTTTAAAACATCTGTTTAAAGTTGTCAGAGAGCTAACAGGCAACGAAGTATGAGAACAAGATCTGGGAGAAGAAACTCCAAATGTGCGTGGAACTTGACAATTTTTTCTCCTGGAGGCATCTTTCAAATCCAGAAGAGGTGACTGGGAGGCTGAGAAGGGAGAAGAGCTGTCAATAACTTTGAGGGGATAAAACCAGAACCTACTAAGAAAGAGGACCCTTGGAAACCCTCCTAGCTTTGGGTCTGGATGCTAAAGGGCTAATTCCTAGTAGAAACAGTGGACCGGAAACAAACTGTCCCTCAAAAGGAGGAAAGTCCAGCTTCATTCATGTTAGTCTCTGGCATGGCGTTCAGTGTTGCAATTTCTGCTAGTGAAGCACAGGATACTGTCAGAGGAAACACAAATCTACTTGAAGGAATATAATATCATCCTAAACTTAAAATTATTTTGTTTCTTTAATGTTCATATGTAATATCAGGGATTCGATAATACAATCAGGTATATGAAAAGATAAAACACATTGGAAAGAAAATAAAAACAAGAAGAATAAATATAGTGAATTAAGTTGATAGATTTGTCTGGTTTTAAGTCATTCTTGAATTCTTTGAATAAACTCTTTCATTACAATTTATTAGCTTCAAAGTAAGCAGTTGATTTGTTAATACTTTGCAAAAATCTTTTATCTATATTCATATGTGAATATTTGTTTTAATACTGTCCTTATCTGATTTTAGCATCATTAATATGAACTTTTATTAAAACAAGTAGGACAGATTTTAGCCAATTTTTTTCTGTGAACATTTGTGTGAGAATTATTTGTTCCTGTAGAATTCGGTAGAACTCATAAGCACATGTAACCATGGGTTTATAAAGGTGGGATGTCTGTGATTGACGTCTCAGTTTTCTGGATGGCTAGGGTACCTTCAATTTGTCTATGCTTTTCTTATGTTAATTTTGGCATTTTATATTTTTACCAATTTTTGTCCATTCTTTGAGGTTTTTAACTTGCTTTTGTGGATCTTTATAAAATTTTTAAAACCTCTCAATTATGCGATCAGTTCAGTTCAGTTGCTCAGTCATGTGTGACTCCTTGTTATCGCATCTTATTTATTTTTATGCTATTTCTCTTTCCCCTCTGCCAAGTCTTGCTAGAGGTCTATTGTATCAGCATTTGTAAAGGATCAGTGTTTCAGATTTTCGCCCCTTCCTACCTTAGTAACAAATCCCTAAATTTTACGCAGGGCACGTAGATGAAAGATTTATTCCCAGTCTTTTTGCATTTAAGTCTGATCATGATTAATTTCTTGCCAATATGACGTAAGATGAAATGTGCTACAGAATTTATATTCTTTCTTCTTTGAGTGTAAATGCGTTTGTATGAACTGACTTCATTCAAACTGTTTGCTTCTTGCTTATTTTTGTCTATTTGATATCTCAGTTTCTAAAATAGATAGATGACATTCTCCAAGTATAATTGCTTATTTCTCTCAGCAGCTCTTTCAGCTGTTCCTTTATATGTTTTAAGATTATATTTTTAGGTGCCTGCATATGCATGATTACTTTACTTTCTTTCATCATTTTTACCATTATGTGTAATATCCATCTTTTCACTTAGGTGATTTTGCACCTTAAATTCTACTTTATTCAATGTTAAAATCACTACCCTATTTTTTGTGTTTTTCTGCTAAATTTTTTGTTTCTAATTTTCAACTTTTCATGAATTTCTTTCTAAAATAGATCTTTATTTAGCAACAAATAGACAACATATTGCAGAATTTTAAAAAATTTAAGGTTCATGTTTATCTTATACTTATCCCTACTTACATATCTAAATTTTTATTGAAGTTCAATATGCATACAGAAAATGTGCATATAGAAATATAGAGAGCTAAAAGAATTTTTAAAAAGCATGGCTCATCCCCAGCACTGTTTCTCCCTCCAATATCTTTGTCTTTTTCCCCACCTCAAGTCATACTGTTTAGTAAGCAGTATCTTAGTAGGAATATTACCCATGGAGTTAGATCTTTGAGTTTGTGTAAGGAAGGAGATATTCCATTTTCAAAATATTTATCTATACGATGATATCTTTTAACACCAAAGAAATTGGTGTTTATGCTAATTTCTTGTGATTCCAGGGCAGAATCTTAGCTGCAAATTGAGAATTTTGCAGGCTTACTTCCTAGGCAGAGAAGCCAGGAATGATTTTAATTCCTGCTGAGAAAATAAGGTGGAATGGGAGACTTCTGATGTTTGCTAGCGTTCTCTAAGCTTCTTGCATCATCGAAGATGTCCAGAGAGCCGACAGTCTTTTACTCAAGATTGAAGTTAAGAAACAGGCGTCTGGGTTGTTTGTGTTTTTACCAGTCTTCAAATTTGATAAATGCCAACTTTTGCAACCTTCTAAAAGATGCGGCTGAGGATGAAGTTCTTCTTTTTGATAGTGAGGGAAATGCTGCATACACCATAGTTTCCTAATTGTCACACAGCATGCAGATGGCTAAGCATGGGTAAAATTGAAAGCCCACCCTGAGAAAGATGCTCTGTCCCTAGAACTCCCTTTGAACTGGGCTCTTAGCAAGCCATGCCTATGTTTCTTTGACCAGGAGCCCCTGAGCCAAGGGGGTTTTATGGTGTCCACGGCTTCTTCAAAGTCTCACTGATAGATATCCAGCTCCTTAGCTTCCCTGAAGCACTGGAAAAAATTTGAGAATGAAAATTCCTTTTTGGTTTTGGTGATTTCATTTTTTCAAGATTGATTACTTTAATAATGAATTTCGCATTAGTACCTTAATGGACTTTATCCTTTTTATGATGACCTGGCCATATTTGAGAAAATTTAGAATTGCAATATTATTCTTGGATCAGTAACAGAACTGTATAGAGCCATGCAGAGATAGGGGAAGAAATTAGGCCATATGTAGGTTAAGGCATAAATGTACATATATGTGTGTATATATATATATATATATATTTTTTTTTTTTGTCTGTGCCACATGGTTTGTGGGATCTTAGCTCCCTGAGCAGGAATTGAACCCAGGTCCTCGTACAGAGTCTTAAACACTGGACCACCAGGGATCCCAAATGTTTATAATCAGAAAATAATATTGAAACCACATCACATGTATGGTAAGATTTATGGATCACATTTATATATAAGATTCTCTGTGGATCATCCCCAAATGTACACATAGCCTTACTTATTACCGTATTTCTGGCTTGCTTCACTCTGTATGATAGGCACTAGCTTCATCCACCTCACTGGAACTAACTCAAACGTGTTCCTTGTCACGGCTGAGTAATATTCCCTTGTGTGTATGCACCGCTGCTTCTTTGTCTGTTCCTCTGTCGACGGACGTCCAGGCTGCTTCCATGTCCCTGCTATTGCGAACAGTGCTGTGATAAACATTAGCGTACACACGTCTTTTACAGTTGTGGTATTCTTAGGGTACATGCCCAGTATTGAGACTGCTGGGTCATGAGCTAGTTTTATCCCTAGTTTTTAAAGAAATATCCCCATTCATTGTTCTCCACAGTGGCTGTATCAATTTACAGTCGCACCAACAGTGCAAGAGAGCTCCTTTTTCTCCACATCTTCTCCAGCATTCATTGTTTGTAGATTCTTTTGATGATGGTCATTCTGACTGGTGTGAGGTGATAACTTATTGTAGTTTTGATTTGCATTTCTCTAAGCAGAGGAACCAGAGATCAAATTGCCAACATCCGCTGGATCATGGAAAAAGCAAGAGAGTTCCAAGAAAACATCTATTTCCGCTTTATTGACTATGCCAAAGCCTTTGACTGTGTGGATCACAGTAAACTGTGGAAAATTCTGAAAGAGACGGGAATACCAGACCACCTGACCTGCCTCTTGAGAAATCTGTATGCAGGTCAGGAAGCAACAGTTAGAACTGGACATGGAACAACAGACTGGTTCCAAATAGGAAAAGGAGTCCATCAAGGCTGTATATTGTCATCCTGTTTATTTAACTTATATGCAGAGTACATCATGAGAAACGCTGGACTGGATGAAGCACAAGCTGGAATCAAGACGGCCGGGAGAAATATCAATAACCTCAGATATGCAGATGACAGCACCCTTATGGCAGAAAGTGAAGAGGAACTAAAAAGCCTCTTGATGAAAGTGAAAGAGGAGAGTGAAAAAGTTGGCTTAAAGCTCAACATTCAGAAAACTAAGATCATGGCGTCTGGTCCCATCACTTCATGGGAAATAGATGGGGAAACAGTGGAAACAGTGTCAGACTTTATTTTTTTGGGCTCCAAAATCACTGCAGATGGTGACTGCAGCCATGAAATTGAAAGACGCTGACTCCTTGTAAGGAAAGTTATGATCAACCTAGATAGCATATTCAAAAGCAGAGACATTGCTTTGCCGATGATCTCTTGGATCATGTCATCTGCTGCAAATAGTGAGAGTTTTCCTTCTTCTTTTCCAATTTGGATTCCTTTTATTTCTTTTTCTGCTCTGATTGCTGTGGCCAAAACTTCCAGAACTATGTTGAATAGTAGCGGTGAAAGTGGGAACCCTTGTCTTGTTCCTGACTTTAGGGGAAATGCTTTCAATTTTTCACCATTGAGGATAATGTTTGCTGTGGGTTTGTCATATATAGCTTTTATTATGTTGAGGTATGTTCCTTCTATTCCTGCTTTCTCGAGAGTTTTTATCATAAATGGATGTTGAATTTTGTCAAAGGCCTTCTCTGCATCTATTGACATAATCATATGGCTTTTATTTTTCAATTTGTTAATGTGGTGAATTACATTGATTGATTTGCAGATATTGAAGAATCCTTGCATCCCTGGGATAAAGCCCACTTGGTCATGGTGTATGATCTTGCTAGCTGTTTTTAACTGTAACTTTTTCTTTGACTTATCAGTTGCTTAGAAATGCATTTTTAAATGTCTAAACATGGAAACTTAAATGTATTTTTGGCCACTGTTACCTAATTCAGTTGCGCCATGGTAAGAAGTATGCGCTGTTTGGCACCTATTCTTTGAAATTTTTGAGAATGGCTTCCTGGTTCATATTTTTTTTGGTAAATATTGTATGTATGGTTGAAAGGACAATTTTCTAATTTTTTGGACCAGCCTTCTATTTAAGTGTGGTACATCAGTATGTGATTAAAAATCTTCCCTATACTTAGTTTTTTACAAAGTCTCCCACAATCTTGGCAGATTTGACGGTTTTTCCTGACTAGTACTGGGCTTTGCAGGTGGTGCCACTGGGAAAGAATCTGCCTGGCAACGAGGAGATGCAAGAGACGCAGGTTCGATCTCTAGGTTGGGAAGATCCTCTGGAGTAGGAAATGGCAACCCACTCCACTATTCTTGCCTGAAGAATGCCATGGACTGAGGAGCCTGGCAGCTACAGTCTGTGGGGCTGCAGAGAATCAGACATAACCAAGCAGCCACAGAGCGACTAATACTATAGACACGTGCGTCAGTCACACGCACTGTGGCTGGCGCTCAGCTGCTGGGAGCGGACTGACGCTTCCTGGGCATGAGGGGACCACGCTGGAGAAGGGACAGAGCCTGCAGAATATCAGAGCTGCCAAGCTCTTTCTCTGTTGGTTGGCAGAGCAGGTTACCTCCCTACCGCAGGTGAGGTCCACAGCCGTGCTCTAGGCTGGAGGCTGGGCTGCCTCAGTCCGTGTGTGAGCAAAGTAAAGTGATTCCTTTATTCAGTAAAAGCTCTTGAGACCTGCTGCTGTGTCGGGTGTGGGGCTCAGTGCTCTGGCCCCTGACCTCACAGGCTCCCGGTCTAGTGGGAGGCATCCCGACACCTATGAAAGAGCAGCCTCTGGTTAAGAGCTGGGCAGTTATTACAGGGGCATGGGGTGGGGCAGCCCGTTCTGGCCGGGAGGGCACCACACTGAGACTCCAGTCACCCCCAGATCCCCTGGCTAGACGATGGCAGGCTGTCGTTTCAGATTCCAGCATTTGGGACCATTCTCCACTCTTCTGCTCAGGTGGGTAGCAGAGGCTGCATTTTCTGGTCTTAGGAGGTTGTGGCTGGGTGAAAAAGAAGAAGTTGCTGCAGGAACTTCCCTTCGTGGGTTTAATATGAAAGCTTGAGCCCTGGAAGAGATCACGAGAGGTATTCTAGAGCAGAAGCTGCACACTGCTATTCGGTTTGACTTGCCACACGTGAGGGCTTTCCCAGTGGCTCAGCAGTAGAGAATTCACGTGCAGCGCGGGAGACTCAGGAGACACGGGTTCGATCCCTGGGTCAGAAAAAATCCCCTGGAGAAGAGAGTGACTACCCACGCCAGTATTCTTGACAGGAAAATCCCATAGACAGAGGTGCCTGGAGGGCCACAGTCCATGGGGTCACAGAGTCACAGACGACTCAAGCTACTGAGCATGCACATTGCGTGTGAAGACATTTTCAAATAAGTTGCCCCAAATTGCAAAGTCTGATGTCACATCAGCTTAGGACCTCTTTGTGTACCTGAAACCTTGGGCCCACTTGAAGCTCTCCTGGTGTGTTTTCTGCAGCCCACAGCCACTGCCCATAGATTATTGTGTCTGCACTGGCATTTTCTTTCAGATCGCTTAGGGGAAACTGAAATATCTCTCCTACAAATGTCTCCACTAAGAGGGATAAAGGTTTTAAAAGTCCACATGTTTCAGGAGAAGCAAGAGAGAATATGTTTCCTGGTGAAAGAATATGTTTCCAAGTGAAGAGTGAGCCAGGGTGTTTAAAATGAAATAAAGTGTATCTGGGTAAAAGGGTGGAACGTAAAAGACACCAAAGTAAAGAAAACTGCATTCCCCAGAAACGACCTGCTCCACTCATGGGGAGACTCAGAGAAGCAAACACGGCTGTTCTGAAGGGGTCCCGTCAGTGGGCGTCAGCGGCTGCCAGTGCAACCTGATGGCCTCTGGCTGGACAGATGGACCTTGGCAGTGGGTGGTGCCCACCCATGGATGGCACAGTGCGGTGTGAGAGGCACAGACTGCCAGCCAAAGGCTTGGGCTCAACACCCAGCTGAGTGGACCTGGGGTACCACACACCTCAGTGATGTCATTCCCTCCTCCATCAAAGGAAGGCCAGTGCTAACACCTGACTCAGAGGGTTGGGATGGGGGTCAAATAAACTCGCCTTCTAAGAGTGCAAGCGCTCACTGAGTGAGCTGTGCTGGGGATTTGGCTGAGGGATCCCAAGAAGAAAAGTGTTCAGTTTCTGCCCGCTCATTTAAATGGGGCTCTACAACTGCCATTAAGTTGATTTAAGTTTTTGCAAGTGACCTTTCTTGCACCCTGGAGGTGGTGCCTTGACAGTTAAGTATATGTCAAGGAGAAGTATGGAAACGTGTGACCCCAAATTTGCAGGCTGAGTCTGTGTTAACAGCCAAGGGTCTCCTGAGGTTGGACACTTGACCTGGGATCTGTGACCTTGGATGGGAAAAAATTCCATCTCTGTCCTCCAACCTCTAATGGAAACTTAGCATTTCCTGCTAATGCTAGTGCAGCCAGTAAGCCGCAGTGCCACTACCACACGG
This sequence comes from Budorcas taxicolor, assembly GCF_023091745.1. Taxonomy (NCBI): domain Eukaryota; kingdom Metazoa; phylum Chordata; class Mammalia; order Artiodactyla; family Bovidae; genus Budorcas; species Budorcas taxicolor. The sequence goes on from NC_068914.1 coordinate 2,619,123, forward strand.
GTGCTTTTTCACTAGCAGGAGCAGTGAATATGTCCATCCACACTTCAGCTGTTAGAGACATCTCTCAATATCATGGCATCAAGATGGTGGTAGTTACTTCACTTGATGCTACGCCTTGTTATTCACTGTGTGGGTAAAGAAGTACATATATTTCTGTATCGCAAGTCTGTTTTCTAGATATTTGGGTAATTGTATTTCAAAATAACTGGTTTCTTTTATAATCCTTGTGAGTGTGTGCATGGGCTAAATCATGTGCTAATCACTCAGTCACATCTGACTCTTTGTGATCCCAGGGACTGCAGCCCGCCACACTCCTCTGTCCATGGGATCCTCCAGGCAAGAATACTGGAGCGGGCTGCCATTCTCTTCTCCAGGGGATCTTTCTGACCCAAGGGTTGAACCCGCGTCGCTTTTGTCTCCTGCACTGGCAGGCAGATTCTTTACCACTAGCACCACCTGGGAAGGATCCCTAAGTACCTTATTTGGGGCACTTAAGAATGTTATTCTGGGGAGAAATCCATAGGCCACTGGAACCCAAAGGAGTCTGTGGTCCTCAAACAGTGACTGGCCATGCTGTGGGCTTGGGGGTACTTCCTGCTCTTGCCTCAAGGCTGGGGGGCTGGGGGCTACTGCAGGAGTTGCACCTCCAGGCAGCCCAGCTTTGCCCACACCCTCTCCGAGACTTACCAGCTGGGGTCTCTGGGGAAGAATCTGCAAGCAGTCACACTTGTGTGGGGAACATCATAGGCGATAATACTGGGTAAGGATCAGTACTGTTCCCCTGGTGCCCCCTTCTTACCCTAGATGCCCTCATTGTGGACCAGCTACCTTTGGCTGCCTGCACTTGCTGGGATGACGAGGCTGAAGGGGACTGAGCAGTGCTGGGCTGTGGCGGCAGCTTCCTTCCCCATCTGTCACGTGGGACTGGGCTCCCGTTCCCCGGAGCTTTGGTCACATAGTCCCCCTTCTCTGCCCTGTAAGAAGCCCTGAGCAGAACGCCAGCATGTGCTCTGCGGCCAGAACGCTGACAGTCCTCCTCCTTCTCCTTGGTAAGTGGTGTGTGGAAAGGGGGCTCACGTCCCCCTTTCTTGGCTGGGGCGGGGGTGCTTCAGTAAGTCAGAAACTGGGGCTTGCTAGCCCACTGGGGCTCAGTCCCTCAAGAACACATGTGTCCCTTTGGACAGACGGCTTTTCTCACTTTGATGGGACAGTGAGAAAACCTTTTGGTCTGTTTCAGTCCAGCTGCAGCTGACAAATGCTTCTGGGAGTGCAGAGGACAAGAAGTTTCCTGTGGCAGAAAAAGCTTTGGGGTTGCTGCTGCTGCTGACTCTGTGTGACCCCATAGGCGGCAGTCCTCCAGGCTCCCCCATCCCTGGGATTCTCCAGGCAAGAACACTGGAGAGGGTTGCCATTTCCTTCTCCAATGCAGGAAAGTGAAAAGTGAAAGTGAAGTCGCTCAGTTGTGTCCGACCCTCAGCGACCCCATGGACTGCAGCCCACCAGGCTCCTCAGTCCCTGGGATTTTCCAGGGAAGAGTCCTCGAGTGGGGTTGGGACCTAGACAAATCTAGCTTTAAACTGTGGCTCCATTGCTGACAAAACAGAGCTCCTTAGAGTCTCAGTTTCTGAGCCAATAAAAGGGAGAATAATAATGTTTACCTTCTAGGATTGTGTGAAAATTAAGTTAAATTTAATCAAGTCAAATGAAAATAATTATGTAAAATGAGAAAATATAGATATGTAGATGCTTTTCTATTGTTAATGGTGAATCAGTCTTATTATGCAATAAAGCAATGCTCTTATTTACTCAGAGGTATTTGTTTTCTAAAGTCATTTTTAATCCTGTGATCAAAAGAGGAAGAGGGAGAGAGGCAGAGACTAATAGAAAAAGAGGGAGATGATATAGAGGGAGAAAAATCGGGCCAGAGAAACAGACAGGAAAAACCCAAAAGAGACAGTGATCAAGCCAGGGTGATGGTTAGAAAAATGCGTAGATAACAGAAAAGGAAAGAGTCTTGAGACTTTTTGCAAAATCCTCTTTAACGTCAACTCTTCTTTCTTAAAAAGGCAATGGGTGTCTGTCATCTACACAAAGAAGCTCTTTGCCAAAACTTGCACTGAGTCAAGCCTCAGAGGCGAGCAGTCTGTCTCGATTTAATGTTCTGTCTCTCGAATAACAGCCTGTATCCTGGACGCGGGCAAAATTATTCTCATGGGCAGGACTTTGTCTAAAGCCTGCACTAAGCCCAGGAGAGAATAAAGTCCTTGACCTCCGGGAGTTAGCAGGTCAGACAGCAGCCTCGGCCTCTGCCGGTTTACACGTGGAAATGGCATGTGAAACAAGTGTCGGTGGCAATGAAAGGATGGTGAAACCCAGGCAGCCAGAACTGAGGATGCACGGGGCAGACCCTGGGAGGTGTGCCTGGGATGACTGACAGAAGGCAGTCCAAGTGTTAACCCTCGTTTCTGCTTTTAACTTATGTAGATATACAAGCCTGGGAGGAAAAAGTTAAATTTAAGGAGCCTCGTGAAAAAAAGGTGCAAATTATACGAACAGGCAATTCACTGAAGAATGACAAATAGAATAAACCTTTAAAATGCTCACGCTCACAAGTAACAGAAGAAATAATAACGTCAAACATTTTGGAGTGGATCTGATAAGCTGCATAGTCATATATATTCTGCTCAATACTTTACATTAGCTCATTCTGTCCCCGTGACAACTCTGAAATTAGTCCCCCTATTATCTGAGTTTTCTGGATGAGGTTTGCGTTGTGATACTTGGCCAAAGCATCACAACTACTTAGGGCTTTCAAACACTGCTTGTAGAGATAGCAGTGATTAGCCTTGTGCATCCAGCTCTAAACACACTGCATGTGAATCCTTGCCCTGCTCTTTACCAGCCCAGAGAGCATGGGTAGGATATTCATCCTCACTGTGCTCAGATTTCTCATCTGTAACTTGGGGATGAAGATGGTACCGACCCCACAGGTTGAGAGAATTCAGTCTGTTATCATATTTAAAGCATGTAGCCAGTATCTAAGGTGAGGGGACCATTCGTTATTGAGTACCAGATTCTGTAATCACAATTTGGTAATTTGTAGCAAAATGTAAGCTGTTCGCAGCCTTCTACTCCAAAATTCCACTTCCAGGAGCTCATCCTAATAACCTAACAGGGTAAAAGCTCCCTAAAATATTTAGCAGGATGCTATTCAGCACTGCTGATCACAGCGAAAACCAGAAACTAATGATTATCTGTCGGAATCCGGCTAAATCAATTTTGCTGTAAAATTTCCGACGAATCCAGTACGTGTCAATGAAAGACTTAACTTTCTCAGAACTGATCTGGGTAGAAGAGGAGAGACAAGGTCATAGTTGCAGAGTTCTAGTTATGTCGTCGTATTTTGCACGTTTTCTTACCTTTCCAAAAATTGACGGGGAGGAAATATAGCAAGCGGTTAAAAGTATCCTTCAACTCTTTTTAGGAAATAGGATTATAGGTCATCTTTTAGTTTCTGTGTTGGAAAATTTCATAATGTTTATATATATTCTTCATTCCAATAAATATATTTATATGAAGAGAAAAATAACTACCGACCTATTGACAATTAAAAGACAAACTGCACTTTCCCTTTATGGACTGGTGACAGTGAGCTAAGGATTAGCTAGTGTGACCCATGGACAGATGGCTTGTGAAGGCAGGTGACCGGGCTGGTCATCCCAGGGTATATGTGAGAACTGCACACGAGAAGGCTTTTAGGGACGCAGAGAGGCAGGGTGGCATCTCCACCTTGTCACCTCGTGACATCCAGGCTTGCCTGGGGCCAGGGAAGAGAGATCAGGTCCACCATTTCCCACCCATGGAGTAGTTGGAGAGCTTTTGAAGAACCAGTCCTCAAATATTTTGAAACTATTTCTAAAACTTAGATCAAGGTAACAAACATTCATGGACACAACACCCTAAATTAACACATTTCCAAAAAAAGTTATTTTAAGATATCTGTGTTTGAAAGGAGATGGATGAATGAACACATCCATCAAAGAAGCGGGCATCAGAGATGAAGCCGAGCCCTTTGTCTCCCTTCCTCTGTCTTGTTTACCCTCCTCTCTCTCCAGAGGAAGCGGCGCGCCTGCTTTGACTGTGCTTCCTTCCTGTGTTGTATTCTGGGTGTTAAATGTTGACCTGAATGCCCCACAGCGTGGGTAACATCTGTGTCATCTACCCATGCTGAGCCTGGGAATCAGGTGTCTTCACCTTAATTCTCTGTATGAGTCTCTTGAAATACCGCACAGTAATTTCGTTGTCCGTTCCAGGACGGACCCAACTCGGGTTGTTGCGTTGCTAACGCTTCTCATGACAACTGTCGCTGCAGTGAGCCTTCTGGGGCCTGTCTCCTAGGGCCTATGAGCAGTGTGCCCCTGAGGAGGCGTGCCTGGAAGGACTTCCTGCCATTTGTATGCGTGATTCTCCTCTTACCGGAGTTGCTCTCCATCAGGGAGGTCGGGATTATCTATCCTGCTACTGATTCGATAAAACTCGATATTGTCACATTTCCAAATTTTTTTTGCCAGAGTTGTGAAATATTACCTGCAAGGGTTTAGGTTATATGTTTCTGATTGCTAGTGTGAAGAACCATTTTCCATGCACTTATCAGACAGGTTTCTTTTTCTCTAAACTTGTTGCTAGCTTTACTCGGTTGCTGGTTTTTTATGTAATTTTTTCTGGACATTAAGGTTTTGTTTATGCCATGCATTGCAAATATTTTCTCTTGCTATTGCTTTTCTCGTATTACTGCCTTTCTTTTATATTTGCGGCATTCTCTGCAGAAGTCTCTAGATGTGATACAGTCAAATCTACGTCTTTCCCTTTTCGTATGTTTTGTTTTTCTGTCTCGCCTAAGAAAGCTTTTTTTTAACCTTTAAAGTGGTTGAATTTTTCATGATTAGGTCTCGAATTTATTTGGAATTTCTTTTTGTATAAGGGCTAATTTTAGTTTTTTTCTTTATGGAATATTAATTGTCCTATCACTTATTTAATCATCTTTCCTTTTTCTCCTACTTTTCTTTTTTTAAACAATTTATTTGTTTATTTTTATTTTTTTTATTTCTCCTACTTTTCAATACTTCTATCCTCATCTAATACGTGTCTGAACTGTTCATGAGCAGCAACATTACGCCCACTTCGCAGACGAGGAAACTGAGAAATAGAGCACGATTGCATGATGGCTAATTTACCAGAGGGCAAGGTAAGCGAGAATGCTGGGATTCAAATGGAAGTGTTTTGACTCCCAAAGACTATATTTTTGGCCCATCAGTCAAAATGGATCATCAGGCAAAAACTGACGAGATTTTTCAAACTATCCTTTCAATTTTTTATTTAAAAATAATATCAAACCTAAGAAAAGTTGCAGGAATAAGAACAGTACAAAGAACAGTTGTACGATTTGCTGATTTCTTTAACAAATCACCTCGCTCACTTTATCACATGCACTCTCTCTCTCTGTAAATAGGGAGAACGCATGATGAAACAAACGTGGTAATGTGTGTATTTGCATTTATAGTCTCTAGCGATCTTTATGTAGATAATAGCTATGTTTTTATGAAACAGAAAATACCTATTGTATATAGCAGATATATTTATACATATACATACATACAGAGAGAGATGCATACACAGGCAGATTTTTTTTTCCTGAGCCACTTGAGATTAATTTATATACATCACTTTCAAAAAAACCCTAAATACATTAATGGGTATTTTTTAAAACTGAAGATATGGTTCAGTGGTAAAGAATCCTCCTGCCGATGCAGGAGATGAAGGAGATGAGGGTTCAATCTGTGGGTCGGGAAGATCCCCTGGAGTATGAAATGGCAACTCACTCTTATATACTGGCCTGAAAAATTCCATAGACCGAGGAGTCTCGTGGGTTATAATAGTCCATGGGGTCGCAGAGAGTCAGAAATACACCACTGAGCGACTGAGTATGCACAATCTCTCACAAAACTACAGTCACAGGACAGTTATCAACTACCGGAAAGTTAGCATTGACTACAGTTTTCATGTAATCTATCATAGTCCAGTATTTCAGGGACCTCACGGTGATCTTTGCAGCTTTTACCGTGTCTCAGGCAAGAAGCCGGTGGCGAGGACCTGGTGTTGTGTTTGGTTGCCGTGTCTCTTTAACCTTCTTTAATCTGGAACATCTCCACAAATTTTGTTCATTGTTTATGATACTGATGTTTGAGGGTTTCTGTCCCTCTTTTTTCATAGAACATTCCTCAACTGGGAGTTTGTCTGACATCCTAATGATCAGATTCCAGGGGTCCATTCCCCATCAGAAAATCCATAGCTGATCTTGCGTCCTTAGGGTCTCACAATGGGAAGTGTAGCCTCTCTCTCTTCTGAGAGAGGCTGATGTACTTTTGACATAATGATAAAAGACTTACAACCGGGTTTTGGATAATAGCTGTCACAATTCTAAATAATTTGCCACTTAACTACCAACCAATCAATATTTTAAAATTTTGTTAAAATATTGCCCTAAGAAGAGCTCAATATCCAGTGAAATTTCTAGGCATTTTATTAGAGGTTTGCACCTTCCTTTTTAGAAAGCTGCTGTACAAAATATTCCTGTAGACTCCAATTCCCACCCAAATGTCAGCCATCTGTCTTCGTTTTAATTCTGTTGGAAAGTACCTGCTAAAATCTATGTATTATTATAATCATGATAATAAAAGAAATACAATATCACTTTAATTACATTCCAGAGCCTAAAACATTCTTCACTGGAGGAGGCAGAGTTATTGAAGAGAGCAGAAGCTTTTCTCCCCCCTTAATTTATAATGAAAAGATGGCAAAGGCCGGGGTAAAGGGAATTAAATTCGTTTTTATCTCACAAGTCAAAGTCATCACTTTATGCCTTGGCTCTCACTCCCTGAGATCTTTGTAAAAATCTTTCCTGACAGCTTTTCCCCTGTTCCAGATTCTTGCCAAGACAATGGTTCGGAATCACGTGGTGTGTGCATTCCAGTGAGAAAGAATTCCTGCTGTATTAGTTCTCTTTGACTCTGTAACAAATGATCGTAAATATACCAGAAGAAACCACGTACCAGAGTCTTTCTCAAAGTCAGCAGAGGGTGGAGGAAGGGGCTGGGACCCCGGGAAGGCAAGGAGAAATTTCCTGACACCGTAAGAATTCTCTTCATGATGTTTATCAATTTTCTAATGTGACTGCTTTTTTGTTTGTTTAAAAGTTCTTAACATATTTGGGGTGGGAGTTCTTTGACAAATATGTGATCTGCAAGTAGTTTCTCTCAGCCACTAGCTTGTCTCTTCATCCTCGTCACAGGGTCTTTCATAAAACAAAGCCAGTTAGTTGTAACTGCCTAATTTACTGATTTTTTTCTTTAATGTGTCATGCTTTTGATAGCTGAGTTTTCACCAACCCTAAATCTCAAAAATTTTATCTTACATTTTCTTTTAAAAGTTATATGGTTTTATATTTTATGTTTGCATCTATGATCCATTTTGAATTCATTTGGGAATTTAAGGCAAGGCAACTTTTTTCTTTTTCTTGCTGTCTTTCTTCTCTACGCTTCTTTCTTTCCCCTCCCACTCCCCCCCTCCCCCTCTTACGGATATCCAGTTGCTCCAGCACCATAGGTTGACACAAAGGTTGTCCCTCTATTGAACGGATTTTGCTTGCTCCTCAGAAACCTGTTGGTCGTACTTGTGTGAAATATCTCTGTGCTATCTTCTCTTTTCCGTTGATGTATGTGTCTGTCGCTCTGCCAGGACCACACAGCACTGATTTCTGTAAGCATACGGGTTCCCAAATGGGAGAGTGATCGTTCCCACTTTACTCTTCCTTTTCAAAAACAAATTAGCAAGTATAGTTCCTTCACCTTTCTGTGTAAATATTTAGAATAATCTTATCTACATCAACCAAAACCTTTCTGGAATTTTGGGAGAAATTACATTAAATCTATAGATCAATTTGAGGAGTCTGGCATCTTTATTATGTTGAGTTTTTCATGAAGTCAGTATGTATTTCTAATTATTTAGGATGCTTTAAACTTTCTGTCAGCATTGTGGAATGTTCAACATATTAGACATTGTATATATGAGCGACTTCACTTTCCCTTCTCACTTTCCTGCATTGGAGAAGGAAATGGCACCCCACTCCAGGGTTCTTGCCTGGAGAATCCCAGGGACGGGGGAGCCTGGTGGGCTGCCGTCTATGGGGTTGCACAGAGTCGGACACGACTGAAGCGACTTAGCAGCAGCAGCAGCAGCATATATTACCAGACTTGCACCTAAGTATTTTTTTGAGTGATTATAAATTGAATGGTATTTAAAGTTCCTCTTTCTATGTGTAGTTGTTAGTATATAAAAGTATAATTGATTTGTATATGTCCATCTTTTATCCTGCCCCCTTGCTGAATTGACTTATTAGTTCTAGGATTTAACTTTCAGGTTTTCCTACATAGACCATAATATCATCTGCAGGGACAGTTTATTTTTTTCTGAAAAGTATGCCTTATATTTCCTTTTCTTGCTTTATTAGGTTGGCAGGAACTTCTAGTAGTATGTAACAGGCATACTCTCTATCTTAATTGAAAAATATCTCATTTTTCACCATTAAGTATTCAATATAATATTAGCTGTAGGGATTGGGGTAGATATTCTTTATCAAGTTGAGGGAATTTCCCTCTATTCCTAGTTCCTGAGAGTTTTTATCATGAATGGATGTAGAATTTTGTCAAATGCTTTTCCTGCATCGCTTTATATAGTCAGGCAATTTTTCCTTCACTAGCTTGTAGTTATGGTGGATTATATTGATGGATTCTTGAATATCAAACCAGTCTTGCGTCCCTAAATAGACTCCATATATTGATGATGTATAATTCTTTTATCTTGCTGAATTCTATTTGATAATATTTTGAATCTATATTCATGAGGGATACTGGTTTGAAGTTTTCTTTTTTATTTTTAAATTTAATTTTGTCTAGTTTTAATGTCATAGTAATGGCTTCATAAAATCAATTAGGAAGTGTTTCCTTTCCATTTTCTGGACGGAACTGTGCAGAACTGGTGTGAATATTTTCTTCAAACGTTTGCTGGAATTCTCTCAGGAAACTGGTCTTGCATATTTCTGAGAACTTGTAGATTATGAATTTAATTTCCTTAATAGCTACAAGGCTATTCATCCTATTCCATTTGGTTGAGTTGTGATATTTGTGCTTTTTGAGGATTCGGTTCATTTTATCCAAGACATCAGGATTTTATGTGTAGAGTTTTTCATGGTGTTCTCTTATTACCCTTCTGAGGTCTGAAAGATCTATATGATTTCCTGTTTCATTTCTGCTCTTGGTAATTGGTGTATTCTCTCTCTTTTCCTTTGTCAGTCTTGCTAGAGGGTTGTCAGTTTGATCGATCTTTTCAAAGAACCAGGGTTTTGTTCCGGTGATTTTCTCTACTCTTTTTGTTTGCAGTCTCTCAGACACACGTCCCTGACCCTCGAGACTCCTCAGGGGAAGTGCCCTGTGAGGTGAAGGCACGAGGAGAGACCTCAGCAGAGTGTCTGTCTATAGGATAGTCCCCTGTGCCTTGCACCCTGGGTGGGAGCCGCAGCCGAGAGGCTCAGAGCTGTTGCTGACCTGGCTAACAACACACTGATCCGCAGGCTTCTTCACTTGCTCTCAAATTAAACCATGCATGCCTCCTCTGCAAAGTCACGTCAGCATCTCTGTCACACCCAGACCCTCACTTATCCACCAGAATTGCTTCAACTGCTCCTTTTATTAAATATGATTCCATTCGATAAGCGGCTAATGGTTCTCAGTAAGATGAACTGGGCTTGCGCTCTCCCTGTTGTCTGAATGAAACAGATGGGCAGCTGGGGGAGTTTTTGCCTGGAACCTGACTGCACCCACCTCAGAGACCTGTGCAGATCCATGGGCCATGTCATTAAGGAGTTGTTGTCCGGGGTTTGAGGTGAAGGACCTAGAACGGGACCCATGGGCTATACCAAGGGGCTGGAACACATGGACATCAGGGCTGTCCGTTATATTAACCAAACAGTGATTTTCACCAGACTCTGCCAGGACACAAAAAGTACATGATTTCAGGCCCCAACCTGAAGGAGTTGACAGTCCATGGAGAGGGCAGTTGCAGTGTGTTTGTTAAGTGCTGAGATGAACGAACAGGAAGGGAACAGAGAGGAGAACTTGAGCCAAACTAGAGTATCCAGGAGGGCTTCCTGGAAAAGGAGTTTTCCTGAGAACAATTTGATTATATCTCTGCCTGAATTCCAAGGAGTGTCTTTTAATTTCATGGCTGCAGTCACCATCTGCAGTGATTTTGGAGCCCAAAAAATAAAGTCTGACACTGTTTCCACTATTTCCCCATCTACTTCCCATGAAGTGATGGGACCAAATGGAAGGAAAGTTATGACCAACCTAGAGAGCATGTTGAAAAGCAGAGACATTACTTTGCCAACAAAGGTCCGTCTAGTCAAGACTATGGTTTTTCCTGTGGTCGTGTATGGATGTGAGAGTTGGACTGTGAAGAAAGCTGAGTGCCAAAGAATTGATACGTTTGAACTGTGGTGCTGGAGAAGACTCTTGAGAGTCCCTTGGACTGCAAGGAGATCCAACCAGTCCATTCTGAAGGAGATCAGCCCTGGGAGTTCTTTGGAAGGAATGATGCTAAAGCTGAAGCTCCAGTACTTTGTCCACCTCATGCGAAGAGTTGACTCATTGGAAAAGACTCTGATGCTGGGAGGGGCTGTGGGCAGGAGGAGAAGGGGACGACAGAGGATGAGATGGCTCGATGGCATCACTGACTCGATGGATGTGAATCTGAGTGAACTCCGGGAGTTGGTGATGGACAGGGAGGCCTGGTGTGCTGCGATTTATGGGGTTGCAAAGAGTTGGACACAACTGAGCGGCTGAACTGAACCGCCTGCCTAAAATCCTTCGGCAGCTTCCTGCTGTTGCCAGGACTGACAAGCATCTGTGTGGTCACTGGGCCTCCCTAACCCATTATGCAGCCCATCCTGGGGCTCCTGCTCCCCAGCCCCAGGAACAGCCATCAGGTTCCAGTCCAGTCCCCTGCCCGGTCTTGTATTGCCTCTGTTGTGTGAGGTGTGTGCCAACCACCCCCACCGCCCCCACCACCCCAGCCCCAGGACCCCAGAGATGCTCTCTCCCAGTGCTGTTTCCATGCCTGTTTGGGACCTTGCTCCCTGCCACACTGTCACCTTGGTCAGGTCAGGGATCCAATCTTGCCAGCCACCGTTCAGCTCATGCCCAGCAGCCGCACTTGTTTGAGCTGGTTAGTGCATGAAGTAGAAGCTTGGCTTCCAGGAGCCAGTCTGCAGGAACCATGAGCAGGGATGGATCTGGTTGGCCTGAGAGGACTGCGGGAAGGCAGTGTGGGTTGGGGAGGAGTGTGCGCTGCAGCCGGGGATGATGGAGGGGTTAGCTGGGGGAGGAGTGTGAGCCTCGGGAGGAAACAGGTCTTACCCTGAGGGTGTTTTAGCAGCCCTGAGAGAAGAGCCACCCCGCCACCTCCCCAGCAGTGTAGCAGGTGAGTTAGTAGTAAGACCACCTAGGAGAGAAGACAGGCTGGATGTGTCTCGGGCCTCACCAGCAGGGTCTATGCTGGCTTCTGAGGCCTCATTATACACTCACACCAGCTTTCCCACTGCGTGAGGCCTGCGGTCAGGGTGTGGCCAAGGTGCCTTCTCTGTCACAGCTTGTACTGCAGAAGACGACTTAGGACCAACGGGCTTGAGGCTGTGTGGAGATAGCCCTGGGCAGCTAAGCTGACCCAGAGAAGGTTCTGGAGATGCTCAGAGAGGGCCCCTGAGGCGACCCTCGGGTACGAAGAACAGGGCCCCACCTTACAGAGCTGCAGATGAGCCCTCGAAGCTGAGCCACACACGACATGCTAAGAACCTGTGCTCAGCCTGGAGCCCCAGTCCTCACTGTGCGCGGCCGGAGACCCTGAGGAGCCGGGCTGGCTCGGGTCCAGATCCTGGGGCACTCTCCTTCAGCTGCGTGACACGACACGGCACTCACCTCCTGGGACTTCCCTGTGAAAGGAGGACCGTGATCCCCGAGAGAGACTCCTGCCCCTACCTGGCTTTAGAGCTCCCCACCCCCACCCCCCAAATCACACACACATACAAATGCAAGATTTTTTCTTTTTTTTGGTTATGTTAGAAAATCCTTGAAAGTTCCAGAACTGGATCAGCACAGAGACGTAAGGGAGGGACCTGTGTGTGTGTGCTGGGCAGTGGAGCGTGAGGGAACGGGGACCATGGCTTGGTGGGGACCTGTGAACTACAGACTGAGGGTGGGCTGCTGCTTTTATTTCAATGGTTGAGGGCATTCCTATGCAGACCCAGCTCCCAGGTAGCTCCACTTCCTCCCTCTACTTGGTGGTCCAGTGTGGGATGATGTCTTAATGTTGCCCAAGAGTCCAATGGCAAAAGCAGGGTGTTGGTTGGTGTGAGGCCCTTGGGGGCGTCAGACTGAGCCAGGCTCCATCCTGAATCCTGGGGATCTGGTCTTTCCAGGAGGTCCAGGTCAAGCCTGACATCACCCTGCTCTGTTCAGAAGACCTTGGCAGCCCTTGGGGCCATAGGCAGGGCTGAGCTTCCCTTTCCAGAAGGTGACCCCTGGAGAGTGGACCACAGGGCCATGCTGGAGGAAGTGGGTTGAGCCCTGTGTGTGGCTTGATCTCTAATCTTTAAATATTTAGATCTGTGGTGTGCCCTGGTTTCTGCAAATGTTAAAAGCAGCCTTTAAAAAGATAACTATGGTGGAAGTGCCTGACACAGACCTTGGCACACAGTGCTGCCCAGTGATGGCGACAGACGGCTCGGAGTTGCCAAGCTCCCTGGACGTTCATTGGCTGGGTGTGGCTGTTTCCTCTGCAGCTTCGTGACCCCTTCCCTGAGGGCTAGGCCAGCTGTCATCCCACAGCTCCGCCCCCTGGGCACATGCCCCCTTCCACCAAGTCCCCGAGGACTCCAGAGAGAAGCTTCCCAGAGGCTGAAGAGCACACTATGAATATTGCATGAATGATAATAACCTCACCACTTAGCGGTTATGCAACGCTTTCCTCTTCCACAATACTTTACCATCATTAATTAGTTATTCTGCTCTGCTTCCAGCCTCCTCTGCTCTCTGCAAAGGCAGGCCCTGAGATCGCTCCTGAAGACAGGCTTTCTCTGGTCTGAAGCTCCTGTGTTGAGGGGGTGGGCCGTCCCCCACCTGGGACCCCCCAGTCTCTCAGAGGCAACAGCAAGGACCTGAGACCTTGACGGGGAGGGCCTGCTCCTTTCTGCTCCGAGTGCCCCTCCAGAGCCCCTCCTGGTATGCTCTGTCCCCGCCCGTCCTGCAGCCCGCTGGCAAGCTGAGGCCGTGCCAGGCAGTGGCCAAGTGCCCGTGGAGGATGGTTCCTGCCCACACGTCAGTCTACACCACCCTCCTGTGAGGGGATCCTTGCAGTCACAGTCCTTGTGTGGCCAGGCAGGCTTCCTGTGGTCAGCCCCACGGCACAGGGGCCCCTGAGCTGGGAGCCACGAGGGCCACAAAGCAGAGGCAGAAAGGGGACACAGATGCTCTGGTTCCAAGCGTCACACCTTCCCATCCACCATGGGGACATAGGCAGGTTTCATGTCCCCCCGCCGCACCAGAGACATTCAAAGATGGAGTGAACCCATCCACTGGTGAGTGCAGAATTGATTGGGTGTTCCAACTGGGGGGTCTTCTGACCCAGGCTTTCCTGGATATCACTGCCCACCCCACCAGGACAGCCTCAAGCTCCTCCCAGCTTCCAAGCACCTCTGACCCCCTTGAGAATTCAGCAGGTCTTCTGACGGGTGTGATAGCATTTATGCATCGCCACTCCTCACTGAGCATGGCTGGAGCTCCCTGTGGCCTCCTACCCCTTTGGGAGCACTCTGAGGGCCTGGAGCACCCTTGGTTCCACCTTGGGCCAGAGCCGGCTCCCTGCCTCCAGCCCCTCCATTAGCCTGGAAAGGTATTGATCAGTTTGGCTTCTGCAGCTGAGTGTTTTAATCCCAGTGTGTGAATCTTTAAGAATTAATTAGCGAAGATCGCTCAGGAAAAAACAAAGTGGTCACAAGTTTTGATACCGTCTGGTCACCTGCCATTAATGTTTTCCTCTTAATTATGAGGCTATTTTTGGAAGCTGGAGGCGTTTCCCCTCGTGTTCTGATGCCTCAGATGGGCTCCTCCATCCTTCTGGTGGCCTTCCGTAGACTCCTGCTTCCAGGTCCTGCCCAGCTGCCTGTCCCATCCGCGTCCTCTGGAAAGCACTCAGAGCCTCAGTTACCCATGCCCCCGCACTGCTCTGACCCACTGAGCCACTTTCTTTGTTCCCAAGGCCTCGTCCTACTTTTCCTTTTGTTTTTAAATAGTGCTCACTTCTGGGGACCTCCACGGATGCCCCAGGCTGGGTTAGAGCCCCCTAAGTCCTCCTGGATGCTAACGGCTGCATGTTCCTCTGTGTTAGGAAGAACGCCCTGCACGGAATTCCTTACTCACTGCCCATCTTCCAGGAGTCTCCAGGGCCCACTGCAGTCCAGGGCCTGGGAGGCCCTGAGCTGGGTTTGGGAGCGAAAGGTCTGTCTGGTTCAGCGTGCTCTTGCCCTGAATGGGGATCCCTGGAAACCAAGGCGGCGTCCCCAGTCCCCATGGCCCATGGTGGAGCCATCTTTGCTTTGTTCTCCTAGGTCCTCTGCATTCCTTCTGCTTTCTGTCTCTCAAACCTGTGCAGCTTTGCAGGTTTGTGTTCCGCCCAAAGTCTAGGTGCTTTCATAGGAAGAAAGGAATGCACAGCTCTGGGATAGGAATGACAATGTCCTGTTTACTCGAAGTTTGGCAGCTGCGGCCTCTTTACGGAGATGGGAAAAGGGTATCGAAGAAGAGCAATGTCAAGGTGGTTTCTAGGTTTGTGAGCCGGGAACCTGAGGTCCTGTAAGTCACAGAATGTCAGAGGAAGGCCGTAGACCCCAGCGCAATGCTAGCAGCCACTGGGAGCAGGGGCCACTGCATAACCCTACCAACTCACAGCCCTCTGGCATCCTGCTCAGGAGAGGACTAGAGCCTCCATCCTGTTAGAGTTTCACATGTCTAATTTCTAGCAACTAACAGCCCCGGGGAGGGGCAAAAGGGCCAGGGCCACTGACCTGGATTTTTCTGAGAAGACCCATCATCTGTGAGCTCTGAGGAGGGACGGGATTGCCAGCGCCCAAAGCCCCCAAACCAGCCCAGTTAGAGAAGTGTGCCCTGAATCCGGCTGGGACCCCAGGGTCAGCTTCCATTGCAGGAAGGATTTGGGACAAATGGATGGAAGAAAGCTGTCTGAGTGAGTCCATTCTGTGTGTCGGGGCCCACGTTCAGGTGAGAAGAGGGAGGTCCAGGCTCTTTCCATGACGTGAAGCATAATGAGGGCAGCCCCGCTCACTCTGCACTTCCACTCCCCTTTCTAATCCTTCCTCCTAGTGGGATCTGGCTGTGTGGTGCTTGCACCAGGGCCTCAGGTGTATCCACAGCAATAGCAGCGGTCCACGGGTGTTCCTGGTCTCAGAGTCATAGGAGATGCTGTTACCCAGATCTATTTCTCTGTGGCTGAACTTTACTTCCTCCTGAGCCCTTATTATATCACTCAGTGCTATAAACTTGATCTTATCACACAAGCCACTTCTGGTTTAACAGTAATTTCGGGGAATCTTTCCTGTCAGTTCAAGATTCTCCCCTTTCACCTTCCTCTTGCACCTCCCTGGAGGAGAAACTAAGCTCCGAGGAGTCTCACATATCATCCTGGGCCCGGGGAGGAACTGGGGCTGGGAAGTGTGTCCTTCATGCCCTAGAACATTCTGCAGGACAGTGTAGACAGAGCAGGGGCAGATATGTGATGAGGTTGCAGGGGGATCCTGCGCCAGCAGAGAGCAGGGGACTTCCAGAGGAGGTGCCTTTGTGCTATGTCTTGGAGGATAAGCAAGAGCTTTCCATGGAGACAAGAAAGGTTTTGCATCAAATGGCAGCTTGTGCAAAGGTCCAGAGGCACATAGGTTTGCTTAGCTGGTGGATCATAGTTGGGTTTATCTAAGGCTGTCCTGTGAGCTCCTGGTTCACAGCCAGCACACTCTGCTGTGTGAAGGACCTGCCACCTAAGTCATCAGGATGCTTGCAGGTGACACTTAGCTCAGGTTAGACTATAAGATAAAAGAGGTGTTTCTTTACTGAGGTGGCTGAGAAGTCAAGAAGAGGTGCTTTAGGCACAGCTGGATTCAGGGGCTCAAAACTTGTCTTAGATTTGGTCTTAGCCTGACCTTCCTGGTGGCTCAGGCAGTAAGAGTCCACCTGCAATGCAGGAGACCAGAGTTCAATCGCTGGGTTGGGAAGATCCCCTGGAAAAGGAAATGGCAACCCATTGTGCCTGGGAAATCCCATGGACAGAAGAAGCTGGTGGGCTGTATAGTCCATGGTGTCACAAGAGTCGGACACGACTTAACGACTAAACCTAACCCTGCTGCTGCTGCTGCTAAGTCGCTTCAGTCGTGTCCGACTCTGTGCGACTCCATAGAGGGCAGCCCACCAGGCTCCTCCGTCCCTGGGATTCTCCAGGCAAGAACACAGGAGTGGGTTGCCGTTTCCTTCTCCAATGCATGAAAGTGAGAAGTGAAAGTGAAGTCGCTCAGTCGTGTCTGACTCTTAGCAACCCCATGGACTGCAGCCCACCAGGCTCCTCTGTCCATGGGATTTTTCCAGGCCAGAGTACTGGAGTGGGGTGCCATCGCCTTCTCCGGACCTAAACCTAGCATGACCCTAGTCAGTGGGGGTTTCAGACTCGGCAGTTTCCCTCTAGCCTGTGGATCTCCCTCAACCCCACAGTTACCAATTTCAGAAGACATTCTTCTTTCTCAGTATTTTCCACAAAGTCCCAGGGTTGAGTCTTACTGGCCTGAGTAGGATCACCCCTTGACCAGTCACTGCTGACTGGAAGATGTCATATCTGACTAATCAGGATGGTTCACACATCCATCCTGGGACCAGCCTCAAGGGAATCTAAGGGAGGTGTTTCCCCAAAAGAAAACCAAGGTGCTGCCTGCAGCCAAAGGGCCAGGAAATGCGGAGGGCCACGTGGCAAGTGCTCACCCCACACACCCCTGTTCAGACTTCCTCCGGCTCCCGGGGACGCAGATTCGCAGGAAGATGCCGAGCACCTCCCGCAGCACTCTGACCTTTTCTTGTGCCAGTCTTGTCTCTCCATCACTGTGTGAGCTCCTTCATGCGGTGCCGGGGTCTTCTATCCAAGAGCACTTGGATCCCCCCGGTCACCAGGGCCATGCGGAGCACACCGAACGTACTTCATTCCTAGGTGTGTAGTTTGTTAGGAGAGGATAGATTTCTTTTCTAGTTATCTGAGACCCCTTCCTTGATCTGAGAACACTGGAATTTATGTGATCTAAAGTTAGGAGCCGTTCTGTAATATTTAAGTTTCAAGATGAAAATGGCCAGGCATCAGTTGACAAACACTTAGGGCAGCCTCTCCCTATTTTTAGTCCAGATACTTATAGAACGACATCTGAGTGCACGCACGCCCACTGCCCCACAGCTGGAAACACACAGCCTGGTTCTGCCCAAATAAGGGTGGTGAAGAGGGCCAGCTCCCAGGAAGGGTGGACCCAACAGGTGTGGGCGGCTCGGGAGGTCTGGATGGTGGGGATGGGCTCTCAGGGTCAGATTCCAGCTGAGGTGGGGCAGGCCGCCCTGTGCCCTCCACTCACTCCCCGGAGCAGCCTTGCCTCCGTCTTCCTCTGAGGCTAACTTCCCAGTCCTGGAGGAGGGGGACCCAGGGAGCCTCCAGGCCTCAGGACTATTTACTCTTGCAGGAGATTCCTTCCTGTTGGGAAACCACTTGCAGAGTGCAGACTGTGCTCTGTAGTGGGGAACGGCTGCAGAGAGGGGGCGGGGCACGGGCTGTTTTGCAGGGAGGGCTGGGGTGTCAGGTCTCTGTCAGTTGCTTTTCCAAAGGGGGCTTGGGAGGAAGGGCCAGTCTAGACTCAGAGCTGTGATGGTGTCTTAGGACATCTGAGAAAAAGGCTCCATCTTCTGGGCAGGCGTAGCCTCAGGTGAGTGGTCTGGTGAGAGGGCCGGGGCGCAGGGCTGGACCTGAGCGCGCGTGGAGACCGTGCGGGTAGAGCCCCTGGAACCTCAGCAGGCCCGTCTAGAGGCGGCACCCCTACTCTCTGCTCTGCTGCTGCTGCTGTCTAGTCCCTAAGTCATGTCCGACTCTGCACACCCGCAGAAGCTGTGCCCCAGGACCCTGGCTCCTGCACGCTGCGCCTGGCTCAGTGTAGACAGCCCTAGTGTGGTGGTGACTGTCAAGCCAGATTTGGGCAGCACTGTGCCTGCCAATGCAAGAGGCATGAGCGACGTGGGTTCAATCCCTGCTCAGGAAGATCCCCTGGAGGAGGGTGTGGCAACCCGCTCCAGTATTCTTGCCTGGAGAATCCCAAGGACAGAGGAGCCTGGCAGGCTACAGTCCATAGCGTTGCAAGGAGTTGGACACGACTGAAGTGACTTAGCATGTATGCACGCATGTGCCTACTACAGCCACGTGAATTTATCAGTCAGAGGGTCCCCATGTCCCCCCCTGGGACACCAGCCTCGGTTCAGTCAGCCCCTGCTCAAATCCCTTGAACTATCCCCAGGCTTTGAGAGACTGTTTTCTGGGTACTAAGCTGCCAATTCATGTTTGTGTGTGAGAACCCAGAGAATTTCAGTAAATAAAATGTGGTGTGGCTTCCTCTTGTGTCTCTGACAGACCTGAGCAGGAGCAGTCAGGAGGCCTCTGGCTATGCTCGCAGACCAGCAAGCCATCCTCCAGCTACTTTGCAGAGCCAGGGGAAACCATCCTTGGGGGCTTTTGCAAGGGTCTGCAGCGCAGGAGGTGATGATCTTGGCAGGAGGCAGGGGTGGGGTGGCCGATGTGCGGCTCTGACAGGCCCTCGCCAAGGGCTCTTAGCAGGCAAGGCCAAGATGCTGAGCACAGGAGGGTGGCTTGGAGGAGTTCCCTCCCTGAGGAGGGAAAAGGCTGCCGCCAAGTGGCTGTCTGGATGGCTAGCAGGAATCACTGAGATGGGAGATGGCTGATGGAGTGCACAGCGTGGCCCACTCTTGGGGCTTGGTGCCTGCAGCTGTCTGATCTGCAGCCCCAGGGAGGGCACTCTCTCAGTCTCTAACCTTGGACTTCACTCAGTCCCTGAAGCCCAGGGAACCTGTTTGGGGTCAGGGACTAGGAGCAGCCTCCTCTCCTGGGGTGGACCCAGGAGAGAGCATGCAGGGAGGGGTCTAAGGCGCCTGAGCCTGTGGGGGTGAGAATGGGAGCTGAGCTGAGCCAGGGACCCCTGCCCGGGAGGGGCAGGAAGAGTGGGGCATTCAGGAGGATGCATTTGCTGGGCAGCCTGGTGAGGACTGGGGGCCTGGTGCTGCTGGGAAGGCCAGGGCCAGGCTTCTTGGACGCTAGACATTCTCTCTCTTCCCTTCTCCGCCTGCTCGTCCGCAGCCTGAGCTTCTCTGGCAGAGCGCTTGTGTGTGTCCCTCCTTGCGTCTCTCTGATTCTTTCCACGTTTCCATGCTTTCTGATCTATGTCCTTTCTTCTTTCCCTGTTCAAGTTTCATTTCAGGCTCATATAAGGATTTTATGCTGTGTGATGGTCATGCAGAGCCGTGGCCACTGGGAGAAGACCCCTGAGGGGGGGCCCAGGAGAAGTGTCTGTGTGTGAGCAGGCAGGGGGAGAGGCTGGCCCTTCGTGGCCCTGGCCCCACTCACTGACGCCTGCCTTCCCTGTTCCTCGCCTTCTGCCCAGTAAAGGCCGCGTGGGGAAACTGGAGCTGGAACGGCCCCTCCTGAGCCAGCAGCACACACGTCAGGGTCTCCAGCATCAGCTCAGAAGCCAGTTCCGTTCAGCGACTCTAGCAGCCTAGCCCTACCACGTGTGAAATACAAGGCGTTGTCCAATCCCTGGAAAGGTTTTCCACCTGGCTAGAGCGGCAGGATTGACGTGAAGAATAAATGCAGAGAAACAAGGAAGCTCAGTGGGGAGTTCTAAGAACTGATGGGACCAGGGCCATGCTGCGCCCTGTGGTGTCTGCGGTGTGTGAGTGAGTGGATGGGCCCCATGCGGGTCCATCAGTAACAGAAGTCACCGGATTTCCAAGAAGCCTAGTGACTAAAACAAGGCTGTGTACTTTTGCTTCAGAGTCCTCCAGCTTTTTCATCACCAGGCGAGGCCATCAGAAAACCCCGACAGTCTATTACAATGGTCCCTTCCCCACCAGGGCACTCAGCGAAGATGTCCTCTGTGGAGTGTCTGCCCAACCCCTGGGCAGCTCTGAGCGTGGTCACACGGACGTCTTGTCACTTTGGTGACCGAGTGGCCACCGTTTGCCCTCCATGAGGTCAGGACTCAGGAGGTGGACTTCTCCTGGAGCTAAGTTGGGGAAGATGTGGTCCCTCTCAGTGAAGTCAGCTGCCCCCTTTTAGGACCAACAGGGACTTCTGTCTTGCCTGGAAAGTCAAGCCTAAGAATCAAGCTTGGGTCTCACCACTCACCTGCCCGTGTCTCAGCCCTCCAGTCCTCGGTCTTGACGGTCCTGGCATCATTCTATCAGTTAGCCGCCTGGGATGTAAGTTCTCAAGGCATCATGGGGCTTTGGGTGAAGGTGGCAGGGCTGCCACTTCCCACTTGTATTTGGCCCTTGGGCACATCCTCAAGTTCTCAGTGCATTCCTCATTCAGCAAATGGTGGGGATGGCAGTGCCTGTCTCACAGAGCTCTTGCTCTGAATATTGAATGTATTAATGCAGGTGCTGCCCCCAGTGTCTGCCTCAGAGTAAGTGGCCAGTTAATGCACACTTTCCTTTACGAGGCCTGTGGGTCCATCTTAGCTCTTCTAGAGCCCATCTTCAGGGACCAAGGTCCAGCTTGTGAGTCACATCTCCTATTTAAGGCTTCAAGTCTAGGCTAGAAGACTGAGCCCCCCTGCAGCACGCTCTGTTATCATCATTCATTCATTCATCAAATGTCTATTAATGCCTCCTGTGGGCCAGACACCGTGTCAAATGCTGGGGATTAAGCACTCCACAGGGCGCCACTCAGCCTAGGGGGAAGACCAGCCAGAAGACCCATCAGTGGGTGAACAGCTGAGAAGCTCTGGGGACAGTACCCGGCACACAGCAATGCTATGTAATGTTCTTAAATAAATGGTGTGGTCAGTTACAATGGGTCGGTACAGCCGCTGTGAAGCACCCAGAGGGCAGCTAAGCCAGGTGTGGGGTGTCAGGAGAAAATGACACAGAACCAAGATGAGGTAAAGAAGGAATAGGGGAGAAGACGGAGCTGGGCAAAGGGTGTGGGTCAAGGGCAGCTGGTCCCGGCCTGGGTAGGGAGCTGCAATCAATCAGTCTGGCCAGAGAGAGAGGGTTCTTGGGAGTGAGGAAGAAACTAGAGAGGCAGGCGGGGATCCCAGTGTGGGTCTTAGAAACCATGTTAAAGAGCTGGTTTAACTTACAGCTAAAAAAAAACCTGTTAACCTAAAAAAAGAGATCTTTTATAAAATGAATGAAATAAAAAGCAGTCTTCTGATGGGATTAAAAGGATCTGGTTTAACTGAACTCAGTGCACTCTCACTCCTGCTTTGGCAGAGGTTCTGACCTCCCAGCAAAGCTCCCGGACATCGTGGCAACCAGGAACCACCTCTGTTGCTCCAGAGTGTGGTGGCCGACCAGGAGGCGTCCTGTGGCAGACTTCCCCAGACCTACTGGAGTGGACGGCTGGGGCAGGGCTTTGGCCTGAGACCCCCGGCCTGATCTTGGCCAGCAGTTCTGTTCTAACCAAAATTTGGGGCTTTTGTCTTTGCAGATGTTGGGGCCGCTCAAGTGTTAGCAACAGGCAAGCCTGCTAGCGCTGAAACTGGTAGGTGGCTGCCCAGTGGATTCTGGATGCAGGGCTGAGGGGCAGGAGGAGGGACTCCAAAATGCATGGGCAGGTGGGGCTTCCTGGTGCCTGTTTCCTCCCAGTCATCATGGCGCCGGGACAGAGCTCACCCCGAGACCTGTCTGAGTGGTTAACATGGCTCTACCCTGGGGGTGTGCTACTGAATAAGAGCCTGTCCTCCCAGGCGACATGAGCCATCAGGGCCACCTCGGTCCACTCTCTATGAGATAGGCAGCCCTGCACTGCAGCCGCGAGCCCCCAGACAGCAGGCTTTGCCCTGGCCAGCGCCTCCCTCCACTTGCCCCATCCCAGCCTCTCTCCACCCGAGTTCAGCTCCCCACCTATGGCATGCCTTCCATGGCATCTTCTCTGGGAAGACTGTCAGTTTCCACATCAGCCTGCCTTGTCACTTGGCCCTCGAGTGAGCTCTTGTCTTCCGCTGCTGACTGCAGGCCCTTCAGGATGGAGTCAGGGACTCATTCATTTGCCGTCAGCATACTCACCAGAGCAGGCAATCGACATACACATGGATGAGCTGCGGATGCAGGGATAAGTGAAGATGGCTGCAAGAAGACAGAGAAAGGAGCCACCAGCCACTTGGGAACGATTCCCACAGCTGAAGGGACCAGGGCTGGAGTTCCAGGAGGAGGAGATGCAGCGTGGCTGGAGGGGTAGGGAAGGAGCATGTTCCCAGGAGACTGGAAAATTAGGCTGGCCTCAGTGGGTTGGGACTTCCCAGGTGGCTCAGTGGTAAAGAATCTGCCTGCCAATGTAGGAGACGCGGGTTCAACCCCTGGGTCATGAAGGGAACTTGGAGGAGGAAATGGCAACCCACTCCAGTGTTCTTGCCTGGGAAATCCCATGGACAGAGTAGCCTGGTGGGCTGCATTCCGTGAAGTTGTAACAGGGCTGGACACAGCTGGGTAACGGAACATACACGCATGCAGCAGGCTGGACTATGTAGTGTAAAGGTCCAAGTATATGGCTTTGGACTTCATTCTGACGTAAAGGGAGCTGTGGAAGACTTTTGCTGGGTGACGACTGATTAAAGCCCCTTGTTCAATTCCTCCCTGCCCTCCAGATATCAAATATGCCATCATCGGGACTGCTGTGGGCATCGCCATATCGGCCGGCTTCCTGGCCCTGAAGTTCTGCATGGTCAGGAAGCACATGTTTGATGACGATTCCTCCGACCTGAGAAGCGCAAATGCGGGCTTCAGCGGTAAGGAAACAGCGATGCTCAGGCCTCGCTCTGCCCTTTCCTGAGACAAGACACATTCTGGCCGGTTATCTGGTGTGAGGCTCTAAGGGTAAAACGGGCTATAGAGAGAATAAAAATCATGGATCGAAAAGAAATGCAGTGACCTCTCTGTGTCTCTGTCTCTCTCTGCTTCTGTCTCTCTGTACTTTTCCGTTTAATCATATTTGATATTCTTAAGAATCAGTTTTCTTGGAGAAATGTGGGGCAGGGAGCTGAGCTGGCTTCTGACAGAAATTTCTTTTCTTTTACCCAAATGATGTGATGAGATGAAATCAATCCCAGGAAGCGGTGAGGCTGCTCCTGGCATGGGTGGGAGGTGGGAGGTGTGGCCGGCACTGATGGCCTGGGCCAGATTGCACTTTCCCCCATAAATCGGGCAGGCCCTGCACTGAGTGATGCTGAGTATCTGCTCATGGCCCGAGCAGAGCTGGGCTTACGGGCGCCCAGCATGGCTCTCCACACCCTGTCACAGCTGTGGAAATCCGTGTCCTTGGGTAGATGCTGAACACGCAGTGAGTTTCAGTAGCAAAATACAGTGTTGATTTGCACGCTTGTCCCTCGAGGGGGGACCTGCAAAATCCATCACCCATATGGCTGCTTAATGGGATGGTAACGCGGTTCTCAGAGGATAGGGAGGAAGGACTCTCACCCTGTCTCTTGAAAATGTGATTATTATCTGTAAAGATATCCAAAAACGGAGACAGGGCAAGGAGGAGACCGCATCTGGGGGCTTCCAGTGTGTCCAGCTTCACAGGGAACTTAATTGGTCATAGTTCACCTGCCATTGATTTTGTATCCCTAGGAATAAGGGGAAAGAGAAAAGAGTGTCTTCAGCACACTGAGAGGCATCCCAAATCTCCTGCGGGTGAGAGGGCCCAGCATCCTCAGGGAGGGAGAAGGGGACGAACAACTGGCAGGGGCTGGAGGGTCTATTTGGGAAACCGCAGTCTTCCCTGGGTGCTAAGCTAGGGGGCTCGGGGAGGGACTGGGTAGAGAAGCTTTGACAGTGCTAATGGGGAGGGGGCAGAACCCTCAGCCCAAGACCACCCCCTCAGTGGCCTCAACCTCAGGAACCTCTTAGCGTCTCCCGAGTCCGGTGGGCTCTGACCCCCTCCTGCTGGCCTGGCACCGAGAGAGTGGCACCACCATCACCGTGCCCCCGTCCTAACAGCCTGCTTTCTCTGTTTAGAGACCATTGCACTAAAGAAGAGAACGGCAAGGTAAGGTCACTACCAACTTGTGTCCTCCTCGTATTCCCTCCTGTTTCACCCATCCCTCGCCCTTGCCTGACATCCCTGCCCCTCTTCCCACTTTGAAATGCTTCCGAGGGGACCAGGATGCACCCCTGGCCTCCCTCTCCTCACGCTCCCCTCCTTTGGGCAGCCCTCAAGTGTCATGAGAGTGGGGGAGCCCACAGGGTATTAAGTAGTCAAAGTAAGCTTGGGCTCTTTTCTGCACTTGTTGGGTTAGACTTTGCCTTATCTCCTGCACAGAGTCCCCCCAGCGGATCGCCCACCCCCGTGACCATGTCCCCAGCTGCTGCCATGCCCCAGCTCGGAAACTACACGTATTCTGCTTCCAGCTTCCCTGCTGCCACCCAGCCACACTGCTCTTCTGTATAGAGCCCTTGTCCTCCAAAGACAATCCTAACTCAGGACCTTTGCGCTTGCTGCTTTGTATCGTATGGAATGCTCTTTACTCAGGTAGCAACAAGCTACTGCGAAGCCCTCTGGGATGAGGACCTGAGTGAGACCAAGGAGGCAGCCAGTCTCTTGGGGCGGGGTGAAGGTGCAGGCCAGAATGAAGACGCAGTAGCATTTGCTGAAGTGCGGAGGCCGTAGCTGGGGAGGCCCTCTGGGAAGCAGGCAGTCGAGCCGGGGTGGACAGCGGGCCGGGTGGAGTGGACTATGTTGGTGGCTGCCTTTTTTCAATAGGGTAAGTCTGAGGCTTCTGGAGACTTCCTCGTGGAGGAGATGTTCAGTGAGTGACTGGTATTCAGGGCAGAATCTGAGCTGAGATGTGCTGGTGGGCTTTTAGAGGGATGCAAAGCACAGCCCCCCTGGGGGTTGGTAAGTACAAGGTAGCATCTCTTGACGAAACGTGTGGATCTACGGGTGAAGGAGAGATGGACGTGTGGTACGCCGCAGTCAGGGGGATGCCCTGGGGATGAGCTGGAAATGGATTTTCTCAATAGTTTCACTTTCTTGAGGCTCTGCTCTCCTTCAGATGTTATGGTGTCTGTCAGTAACTTCTGAGGACCTAAAGCCCACTCCAGTATTCTTGCCTGGAGAATCCCATGGACAGAGGAGCCTGGTAGGCTACAGTCCACGGGGTCGCAAGAGTCAGACATGACTGAGCGACTTCACCTTACCTCACCTTAAAGCTCTTGATGGTGGGGGTGAGGGGACCTGGGAAAGTATAGATGAACCCCAGACCCAGAAGCTGCGTTGCCTTTGGGGCCCAGCTCGTCTCCGGGGTGGGAAGTGTAGGATGGGGTCAGGTTTGGATGGGTGAGCTGTGCCTGCGATGGCGGTCTCTGCCCACAGCACGGTCTCAGGGGCCCTCTACTGGGTGGCTGAGGCACCCTGGCATGCGGCTGCAGGCTGCAGTGGCCAGCTCTGGCCCTGTGTCAGGATGATCGAGTGGGCTGGGGGAGGTTCTAACAGAGTGATCTTCTTGACCACCCATGAGCCGTGCTATCTTGATCATCCAAACAGCTCACACTCATCGGGGGACACTTTGGGTTAAGGCATCATGCTTTGGAAGCTCCAGTGCCCCCTGGAAGTTCCCAGAACTGGTGTAAAGTCTGATTCAGGGACCTCTTAGTCATGGGATTCACAAAACGGAAAGATTTCACAACACCCAATTCTTAATCCTGGTGGCTTTGTACATGCATATGTGCGTGCCTGGGGAGGGAATGTGGCAGGCTGTGATGACTCATAGTGAAGGTCTGACACACAGATGCTGCTGTGTGAAGGTGCTGCTGTGAACAGTACATCACAAACCAATTCAAGAGCACTGAATGGACAGTTACCATGGTTTCATGTTCCTTCCTGTGATCAGGTCGGAGGAGCATCGGCTTGGTATGTTTGCTGTTTAGTTGCTCAGTTGAGTCTGACTCTTTTGTGACCCCATGGACCATAGCCCGCCAGGCTCCTTTGTCCATGGGATTTTCCAGTGGATTGTCATCTCCTTCTCCAGGCGTTTTTCCCAGTCCAGGGATTGAACCTGCGTCTCCTGCATTAGCAGGTGGATTCGTGACCACTGAGCCACCAGGAAGCCCTTTTGTACATTTGGATGTTCTGAATTATTCTGATACATTGGAGCTGTAGGGGGAAATTTCCATAACCCAGGGGAGGTGGCTGCCATAGTCACCCCACAATAAACATTGAGGGAGTGAAGCAGAGGAGGAGTGTGAAGGGTGCAGGAGGAAGGCAGGGGCAGAGGAAGGCAGGGAAGAGATGAAAGATGTGGGGAGGTGGACGGTTGGGAGTTAATGGCTGGATGGGGGTTCCCCTGCATCTGTTCCCCACCACGTGCAGGGAACTGTCCTCGGCATTATCACACCAGAGCTCTTCTACTGAGAAGGAAGACACAATTCAAGTTTCCCAGACTGACACTAGATGGAGTCAGCCTTAGTCGGGAAGCCGATAGACCCGAGGATGGAAACACAGAGGACATGCAAGCTGTTCTCCCGCAGCAGAATTTTGCCCCTGCTTTTGGTCGTCTAGGAATGACTTAGTAAACATCCTGTCTTTCTGTTTTGCAGGTTAAACCTCAATTTCTCCGAAAGGTGAGTTGTAAGAGTGAGGGATGGCTCATACCGAAAGGAGGGAAGGCAGTCCCTTTCCTGTCCTGTGCAGGCGGGAGGCCCTCCTGCATGACCCCTGCAGGATGGGAGGGGGATTGCTGGGCATGGGCCAGAAGTCGTGGTGTCAGGCTGGCTGTGAGGTCAGGAATCAGCATCTCTTCGGGACACTTGTGGCAAGTCCTAATCTGGCAGTACTTTGGCAAGATTTTAAATGAAGTTGTGGGGCATTTGCCTCATTAGAGCTGAGAAAACTAGGTTTTAACAGCAAGATGGTTAAATTTTTATCTTATTTGATTTGGTTTTCCAAGACCTTCTCTGACAGAAGCCAGTCAACTGTAGCCAGCTTAAACCATTTGATGAAAAAAAAAAAAATCCAGAATTTTCTTTGTGTCATCAAGCCATCAGTTTGGCTGAGGTGTCAGATTTTCGACGCTGCTGTGAAGTCTCAGAATAGACGGTGCCTGAGCAAGGACAGCCTTTCAGGAAGTGGGGACAGGATCCGAGGTTATGGCTAAAGGAGCTCTGTTCCCAGGAAGGAAGGCATCTCCTTCAGGTTTATCTGAATGGTTGGTTCACTACTCACTTCCCCTAGTCCTGCTTTCCCATACCTCGTGTACCACCCACGTGTTCTCACTGTCCTTTTGGAAAAATCTTCAAAGCCACAGAAATGTTGAAAGAGCAGTGCAATAAAACCATCTTCAACCTTCACCTAGATCCATGAATTAACATTTTACTCTGTTTGATTTAACTCTGCATGCATAATTTTTTCTGATTCACTTAAAAAATAGTGTAGATATCATAATATTTACGCATCATGTATCTCCTGCATAATCACAGTGATAGGAATGGTAAGAAATGGATGGAAATGGGTAGTAATTCAATAGTATCATCTCTTTCACAGCCTGTATTCAAAATTCTGATTGTTTCCCAGGTATCTCTTAAAGCTCTGTTTTTCCAAGCCAGGAGCCACCGTACTTGATTTTGTCTCTTTCTGGTTTTTCTCGATGTTGCTTTCTCTCCCCACGGCACTGTCAGTCTTGAAGTACTCAAGCTTCTCGAATCACGGTCTATTTCCTGGACTTGTCTGTTTCCTCCTGAGCAGGTTCAGATTGAGAATTTTGTCATGATCACTGCAGAGGTGATATTGGGCACATATCTTTCAGTGTGCTGCTCAGGAGTCACATGACTCCAGGCTCTCTGTTAGTGACACTGCTTTTAAGTGCTTGGCTAAGGAAGTGACAACTAGATCTCTCCTGTTAGAGAGAAAATCCCTCGTTTGCAATGAGTAAATCATCTAAGGGGTGGGACTTTGAGACCGTGGGAACACCCTGACCCAAGTAATTCTTCACCCAATGGTTTTACATCTGTTTGTGGCCTGTGTTTGAATAGCTATTGCATTGAGGGTCACAAAGTACTGAGTTTCTAATTCCAGCATTCCTTCTACATTTAATAGCTGGCATTCTTCTCTTATTTCTTGTACATTATTCTTAAGGACTTCAATGCATTATAATTCATCACCATCATGAATCTTTTCGATGTTTAAACTGTCCCAAGTTATCAGTACAAATCAATTCTTGGTGGCTTTAGACCGGATTCCAGTAGTCACTGAGAATGTCATAGACTTCTGAAATTACACAATGTTCCAGGCTCACCTTACACTGTTCCTGCTCAGACTTGGAATCACGCATTTCCCCTAGATTCAAGTTTTCCTACCCCCTCCTCCACCCTCCTGCTTTTCTTTAACATGAGTAGTTTTTAGAAACCAAGATCTGCGCACAGTGGGTGTTTATGGCTACTGAGGCATCGTCACTTGGAGACCTTCTCAGTGGACAGTCAGCACACGCATATTTACCAGAATGCATCAGAAACGCAGCATCACAGCATTCTTCTTAAGATTTCCTCATTCCATATTTCTATTTTGCCTTCTCTAAAGTGAAAGCCCTGTTTCCCAACCATAGAAATATTTTTATTCATTTGCTCTATCCTATAATACACACAAAATACATACTTTAAGAATTACAATACTGTACAACTACAAACTCACTTAAAAACTTCTTTGCTGTTCTTCGTTCTTAGAATTTAGCCCTCCATGTGTACAGAGCATTGTGTTCAAGTTGAATTAATTATCTTCTCAGTGTGGTTATGCTATCAATTTGATATATACTTAGAGGTATTTGTTTCAGTGTATATGCTGGTTTTTAATTTCTTAATCTTTGTATTTTAATTTTATTTTTTGAGTATGTGAAACACATGTATAGTTTTAAACTAAAAACGTGTAAATAGGTAAACTTAGAGACCTTCTGCTCTCCTGTCCACTCCACCCTGCTCCTACCCACTGCTTTGAGGTAATTAATTTCAACAGTTCCTGTTTCACCTTCCCTGTGTTCCTTTTACGAAATTATGTTTAATTAAAAGATGTGCATATGTACAATTTTTATAAAATTGGATAAATATTTATATATGCATATATATATTGTCCTGGTTCTTGTTTGTTCTTATTTGGAGCTCTGATTCATCTGGTATGGTGCGTGGTATGAGACATGATCCAATTATATCTTTTACCCAAGTGGCACTCAAGCTATCTTAATATCATTTTTCAAAATCACTGTATTTTCCCAAGTATTTTATTTGTCACCTTTATCAGGCTCAAAATCCTCCCCTATAGGTGGGCTGTTCCTAGACTTCACATCATTCTCCAGTGGTTTTGTGATTGTTCATGCACCATTATCACACTCTTTCTGGTGACGACTTCATGCATTACCCGGTGTGGCTGGTTCCCACACACCTTGCTATTTAAGTCTAGCTATTCTTGTGTATTTGTTTTCCATATAAACTTTGCAGTCAACTTCGGAATTTAGCTACAGAAACAAACATCTTGCTATTTTTATTGGAGTTGCATTATGTTTACACGTTAAATTGAAGACAATTGACTTTTTGAGGATATTATCCTTCACTGACACAAATATATGCTTTTCACAAGTCTGTTTTTGTGTGTCTCGGGAGAGTTTTCAGATTTTACTCTTATGGATTTTCCACATTTCTTATTAAGTTTACTTCTAAATATTTCATGTTTTTGTTGCTTTAGTAAATGGAATTTCCCATCATGTCTCCTACTTGGCCATTGATTTGGGATATTAACATGATAGCAGCTGACATATTGAATGCTTTTCTTGTTTTATTTTATTTTATTTTATTCTTGATCTCCTTGAGTTTTCATCATATTATGTCATCTGCCAAAATGTAGATCTTCTCTTCCAATAAGCCTCTAATTGTTTTCTCCTCTCTGATTGCATTGGCTAAAATCACCAGGGTTAAATAAGAGTGGAAACAGTGAGTATATTTGTCTTCTGCCTGACCTTTGTGGGAAATTCTCCAGTGGTTTTCACTGAGTAAGATGTTAGATTTAGGGCTAAAGTACACATGTTTTATCACCTTAAGGACACGCACCAGTTCCTATCTTACTGAGTCTTCCCCCACAGCCCAGGAATTTGTGTGGGATTTGGTTAAAAGACTTTTCAGCATTAGCAGCCATTAACTTATCCTCAGGAGACATTCTCTGGGATGGTCCCAGGAAAACGAGGACAGAGAGGCACCCTTGTTACTACTTCACTTTTTTGCGTCTCTCCTTGTTGATCTGTATGGTTTTGGAGGATGGGGTGGAAAATTGGATTTAGGCAGCCACTAATAACCCTAGAGTCTCCAAAAGTCTCTTTGTCTTTCTCTTGGTACCTAGCTCAGGTCTGAGTATTAATGAGTCTTCCAGATGGCTCTTTTTTTTTCCAGAAATGCACATGTGATTGAGCTCTGAGTGAGCAGCTTCTTCAGGAGGGCACTCTGGACAGCTACTCATTGGAGACAGCTTGAATTTGAGCATCCAAAGCTGGTGATGGACCTTCACACGGAACTCAAAATACAGAGCAAATAAACTTACAGAATCTACAGCACCTCTGTCCTGAAAGAAAACAGCGCTTCTCTTCTGCAAGGAGCTGGCTGCCTAAAGGGACGGAAGAGCACTCTTTCGAGCAGTAAGAAAGTTTGGAAGTCGATACACGCTCACTGCCTGTCCTTGTTTCCAGTATCAGAGTTGTTCACGCTTCATGATGACATTGTGTTCGTGGATCCTACCAGTAGCAAGCGGCTCATGGCATGAGAACCGAACTCAAGACACAGCTTCTTTAGCACCACAGTCTACCAAGGGGTGAGCAGCCTTGTCTAAAACTGTTGGCCTCAACTTCTTAGCTGTCAGAAGAATCCATCTGTCAACATTCAAGGGAACTGAAAAGTGAAAACCTTGGGGCAGGCTCCATTTCTATAAATGACTGGGAGACCTTCCAAAAGAAGAAATGCAGGCTGGGCTGGAGTGGGAGAAAGGGGTCTGACAGCTGTGGAATGGCCCCTCAGCTCTGCAGCTTTCAAATGATGGTACCAAGAAAGGATGAAAAGAGAAAGCAGCTGCCTTGGCTTGTAGTGAGCTATACCAAAGCAAGGGATTATTGTTATGCTTATAGGATTGTTTGTGGTGACTATGACAATGTCCGTACCTTATCATGGAGGACACAGCTGGAAAAGACATAAAGCCAAGGCGGCATGACGCAGGCCCCATTCACATTTCTCTCCCCTTAATATTAACCCTGGGTTTCTGGGCTGCATTAAGGAATACGCTTTGCCTTTTCATTCAGTAGAAATCCAGGTGGCTACATGGACTGGTTCTCCTTAGATTAGGTTACTCACCTTGTGTATGGTAAAAGATGAGTTATATTTCAAAACAAAGCACTGTGTTGTAATAATTTGCCTGAACTCCCAGGGCATCTTTTATCTGACTTGATAACAATGTAGCTCATTAGCAGCCTTGGTTAACTGATAACCTAAAGCGGTAATGCGATACTCATAAGCAATTTTCTGTGTGTTAGAATAAACCATCTTGTAAGGTATCTGATAATTGATTTGCTTCTTTTAGCAGCATTTTAATTAAGACAGCTGGTTGGGAACTGAAAGTGAATGCTTCTAGATTCTCAGTAATCACTGTAATATCTATAAACTCAATAGAATGTAGGGTCCTTTCCCTCACCCCACATCATGACCCATTTTCCCAGCACCACTCCCAGCCTCCAGCTTTGTTTGAGTCCCACCCAGAGTGTCCTGTGTGAGGAACAGAGAAGTATGCTGAGGACTGGTGCTTTCTCCTTGTCTTCTAATGGCAGACATGCCGTGGAAAGCAGATGGGTTGGGGGTTCCAGGCAATTGGCTTCCTCGGCTTATACGCCAATTCCAAGCTCAGTGACTTCCTTCTGTAGCAGTCCTACTGGAAGCCGTTTTTGACAGCCCCTCTTCACGGGAGCAGCTCCTGGGGATAGAGGTGCCAAGGGGCAGAAACTCTTGGATATGTTTTTGAAGCAGCCAAAAGAAGTCATCGTGTCTGTAGGTCCAATGTCCTGAGTGAGAGTCATTTCTCCTGTCCTATGCTGTGGTTTGGGACCAGAGGCCAAGGACTAGGATAAACCCTGCCCTCCCAGCCCAGTAGGCTCTGAGTCCCCCAGAACACATGCAGATCCCAGACAGCCCATCTCAACAGGCAGAACATCCTGCCCAAAGGAGAAGCGACAGACGAGACTCAAATACCTGTGGGTGGAGTGAGCGGCAGATCTCAGCAACCAGACTGGATCTAGAGGCACAGCTGTGGTTTGCTGCCTCTGTGACTCAGTACCTGGAGGAGAAGGGAAGATGGGAAAGAGTTACCTGGCAAAATCAACAGAGCACAAATATGTATCCATCTCTATGGGCTTCTCAGATGCCTCAGTGGTTAAAAAATTCTCCTGCCAATGCAGGAGCTACAGGAGACACGGGTTCTACACCTGGGTCAGGAAGATCCCCTGGAGGAAGAAATGGCAACCCACTCCAGTATTCTTGCCAGAATAAGCCCATAGACAAAGGAGCCTGGCTGGCTATGGTCCATGAGGTCACAAAGAGTCAGACATGACTTAGCAACTAAACAGGCACACATCAATCTCTATATCTTCAAGCTAAAAATATGTTTTACATAGAATCTATAAATTAAAATAAGCATAAAAATAAAATAAATATGTGCATATATTCTTCTATGTGTGTTAGAAGTATGCATATGGTGGAATTATATTCTATCATAGAATGTATGGGTGTTTGAATAAGTAAGTGAAAAACAGCCCTTTTCACCATCCAAATTTGGAAATAGCTGAGAGGTAGATAAACAAGTTAAACAGATGGAGATGAAAGTATCAGAGTTATTCTGATCTTCAAATAAGTCATGACACATTAATATCACTCCACAGGCTCTAGAGTCTTGCTTGGTCCTTGCCCCAGTCTAAGCAAGAGGTTGGTGTGGCTGGGGTTGGAGCGTCAGCAGCAAAGATGCAGAGGATGGATGGGTTTTGGATGGGGTTTAGTGGTAGGGGCCTCAGGGCTTGCAGACGTAGATTTGGGTGTGGAGGAAAGAGTGACTCAGCCTCAGTCCCAGAGTCTGGCGCCATGGAGAAGGATGTGGAAGGAAGCCCCAGGGAGTGCTAACCTTAGGAAGGGTCTGCAGCCGCTCTCGGGTTTCTTGGGTCAGCTCTTGGCGAGCCAAAAGATGGGCTGCACTTGGAGAGAGAGTGAATCCCATGTTCTCCTATGGGAGTTCAAGCTTGTAAACTGGGGTTAAAAGCACACATGTCAGAGACTGTTGTGGAATGCACTCCGAGATCCATGAGAGAAGCAGGGAAGAATCGGCCTGGAGGAGCTGTAAGGCTCTTTAACAGTGGGGTGGAGTGTGCAGAGGGGTTGTTTGGACAGAGCAAAGCTGAGCTGAGCTGAAGATGCAAGCCGAGGGGCTGGTACCTGTGATATGAACTCCAGAAGGGCCAGGGCCAGCCTGTGCTCAGGGCCCACCCCTTGACTGGTTCTCTTCTGAGTTATTTGTCATAATCCCAGGGCTTGTCGGATAAATTAAGCATCCTTCAAAAATATGACATTTCACATGGATGTTATCAATGGATGACAAATAGGTCTCTCCCAGGCTGTGTGTGCAGAGTGAAGTGAGGTCACTCACGCCTGGACATGAGGAGTTTATGAGTCAGGGAGGAGGGCAGACCATTTTGGAACCTACTATGCCAATACCTGCTTCCCTTGTGGCTCAGCTGGTAAAGAATCCACCTGCAATATGGGAGACCTGCTTCGATCCCTGGGTTGGGAAGATGCCCTGGAGAAGGGAAAGGCTACCCGCTCCAGTATTCAGGCCAGGAGAATTCCACGGACCGTGTAGTCCATGGAGTCACAAAGAGTTGGACACGACTGAGTGACTTTTCCAAATAGGAAAAGGAGTACTTCAAGGCTGTATATTGTCACCCTGCTTATTTAACTTCTATGCAGAGTATGTCAGGAGAAACGCTGGACTGGAAGAAACGCTGGACTGGAAGAAACACAAGCTGGAATCAAGATTGCCGGGAGAAATATCAATAACCTCAGATATGCAGATGACACCACCCTTATGGCAGAAAGTGAAGAGGAGCTAAAAAGCCTCTTGATGAAAGTGAAAGAGGAGAGCGAAAAAGTTGGCCTAAAGCTCAACATTCAGAAAACGAAGATCATGGCATCCGGTCCCATCACTCCATGGGAAATAGATGGGAAAAGAGTGGAAACAGTGTCAGACTTTCTTTTTTGGGGCTCTAAAATCACTGCAAATGGTGATTGCAGCCATGAAATTAAAAGACGCTGACTCCTTGGAAGAAAAGTTATGACCAACCTAGATAGCATATTCAAAAGCAGAGACATTACTTTGCCGACTAAGGTCCATCTAGTCAAGGCTATGGTTTTTCCAGTAGTCATGTATGGATGTGAGAGTTGGACTGTGAAGAAGGCTGAGCGCCAAAGAATTGATGCTTTTGAACTGTGGTGTTGGAGAAGACTCTTGAGAGTCTCTTGGACAGCAAGGAGATCCAACCAGTCCATTCTAAAGGAGATCAACCCTGGGATTTCTTTGGAAGGAATGATGCTAAAGCTGAAACTCCAGTACTTTGGCCACCTCATGCGAAGAGTTGACTCATTGGAAAAGACTCTGATGCTGGGAGGGATTGGGGGCAGGAGGAGAAGGGGACGACAGAGGATGAGATGGCTGGATGGCATCACAGACACAATGGACGTGACTCTGAGTGAACTCCGGGAGATGGTGATGGACAGGGAGGCCTGGTGTGCTGCAATTCATGGGGTCGCAAAGAGTCGGACACGACTGAGCGACTGAATTGAAATGAACTGAACTGAACTGAACTGAACTGAACTGAGTGACTTTCACTGGCTCTGGCGATGCCAATACCCAGGAGGATAAAAGACCAGGACAAAGTGAAGAAAGGGCAAAGCAATCACTATGTGTGGGGGGTAGGCTGCACAGAAGGGGCGTCAGGAAGAATCAGTTCCTGATGCACAGTGTCCTGATACACTGACACAGTGTCTGCTGCCATCTGGTTGTCTGGATATGTGAGGCTTAATTTCTCTTTCATGAAGCCAGTTTCAGAAAGACAGTAAGTGAATATGTGAAATAGAAGTTCAGGGGCATGCAAAGATCCCAGAAGTCCCGGTGTTCGTTTGTTAGGTGTTCTGGGAGGAACGAGCAAATAGAACAAAAAGAAAGACAAATCCAAAGAGAGAGAATAAAAGTGAGCAGAATTTCAGAAAGGGACTAGACAACAGCTTAAAAGGAAGGATGTAGTGAGACATAGGCAAAGCCACCTATATACAGCAGAACCAAAGTAAATTTGAGAGCATCAGGAACAAAGAAAAGCAAATGGCCCATAAAAATAGGAGCTTTTGAGAGAAATTTGACTTTTTGTCGGTGGAACTGAATGAAAGAAGATAAAGAACCGATATCTTCAAAATTCTCAGAGGATATGATTATGTACCATAGTATTCTATACCTAAACAAACTATCAATCAAGTGAAAAAAAAAAAACAAAAAATCAGAAAATTTACTACTCCCAAAGTTCTTTCTGAAAAAAAAAAAATGACCAGAAGACGGACTTTAGCAAAATGAAAAATGAATTTAACAGGACTGTGTGAGATAAAAGAAGTGTCAGTAGGCAAAGGAACCAGTGAAATTCATATGTAAGTTTACATGAGCAACTATTATTTTCAAAAATTGTGGTGCCATTATAATACATTAAAATCTCACATGATTTCAATATGGGAGGTTGTGTGGAAGAAATAGAAATGACAGGTATAAAAGCATTAAGTTGTTCAGGGACATAACATAGAATATTGATTAGCTCTCAATAATGATATTAGAAAAATACATTATTGAATTTGCATAATGTAAATTCAAGAAGAACCCCTAGAATAAAAAAATAGTGGAGGGATAGAAAACTTTTAAAGAATTATAAGCCTTCAGTTCAGTCACTCAGTTGTGTCTGACTCCTTGCGACCCCATGGACTGCAGCACGCCAGGCCTCCCTGTCCATCACCAACTCCCGGAGTTCACTCAAACTCATGTCCATCGAGTCGGTGATGCCATCCAGCCGTCTCATCCTCTGTCGTCCCTTTCTCCTCCTGCCCTCAGTCTTTCCCAGCATCAGGGTCTTTTCCAACGAGTTGGCTCTAAAGGAGAAAAAGAAGCAGCAGCAGGAGGAAGAGGAGGAGGGGGAGAGTAAGAATGAAAATTCTTGTGTATATGCTTTTGGGAGAGACATAAAAATTTCTCTGGGGCAGATACAATTTTTATTCCTAAAACTGCAAAGCGTAGGTGGCATGACCAGTGTGAAAACGGCCTGAGGAACAGTATTATGGATAATGATATTATCCACCAGTATTTTGAGAAGCCTGGTCTCCAAGGTTGCTGGACCTAGATATTATAAGGAAAGTACATCCCTCTCTGGACTCCTCATCTTAGTTTGCACCTCAGACTTGGCTCCAGTGCCAGATGGCCATGGGCAAGAGTAAGGGAAATAAGTCCTGCTTCTGCCAGCCTGAGTGGGTGGCCTCCAGTGGTCTTGGGAAGTCCTCAGGGAAGGAAGCTGATGGAATAAACTGTAAGACCACTTTATCCAAAAGGGAGCAACATGGTAAAAACAATTAGTAGAGGACAGGACAGCCCATTGCCTGGTGAGGCAGAAGGTGGGGATGCTGTGAGGACAGCTGCAGGCTCAGGCTGATTCAGGCTGGGGAGTACCTGTGGATGTCAGTTCAGTTCAGTTCAGTTCAGTTCAGTCGCTCAGTCGAGTCTGACTCTTTGCAACCCCATGAACTGTAGCATGCCAGGCCTCCCTGTCCATCACCAACTCCCAGAGTCCACCCAAACCCATGTCTGTCGAGTTTGTGATGCCACCCAGCCATCTCATCCTCGGTCGTCCCCTTCTCCTTCTGCCCTCAATCTTTCCCAGCATCAGGGTCTTTTCAAATGAGTCAGGTCTTCACATCAGGTGGCCAAAGTATTAGAGTTTCAGCTTCAACATCAGTCCTTCCAATGAACACCCAGGACTGATCTCCTTTAGGATGGACTGGTTGGATCTCCTTGCAGTCCAAGGGACTCTCAAGAGTCTTCTCCAATACCACAGTTCAAAAGCATCAATTCTTTGGCACTCAGCTTTCTTTATAGTCCAACTGTGACATCCATACCTGACCACTGGAAAAACCATAGCTTTGACTAGACGGACCTTTGTTGGCAAAGTAATGTCTCTGTTTTTTAATATGCTATCTAGGTTGGTCGTAACTTTCCTTCTAAGGAGTAAGCGTCTTTTAATTTCATGGCTGCAATCACCATCTGCAGTGATTTTGGAGACCAGAAAAATAAAGTCAGCAGCAGTAGAATAAGCAAGAGGAGGGGCAAGGCTACACTGATGTCTCTCCTCTAGATTGGGAGGAGTAACTCGCCTAGACATAATGGCTGTTCTTTCCATCAGTTGGATGAGCGGATATGGACTGGCCTTCAATCAGTACGGGATTCTCTGGCGTGACAACAGCCGCATGACCCAGACACTCTCAGCTGTCATGGTGACCTTGCATTTCTGATCGCTCAGCCCTGAGAAAACCTTCAGTGGCGCAGAGGACCATGTAGAAGGTTTTGTGCACCTCAACTGCAAGTCACCTGCTCCAGTGATCTTGCCTGGAGAATCCCAGGGACGGAGGAGCCTGGTGGGCTGCCATCTATGGAGTTGCAGAGAGTCGGTCACGACTGAAGCGACTTAGCAGCAGCAGCAGCCCCTCCTAAGAAAGTCTGGGCCAAAGGGGCTAACTCCATTCCCCTAGAATGGGAGGTGAGCAGAATAACAGGAAGGGAGTTTGCCCTTAAAAAAAAAAAGTTTTTCCTGTGTGAATGAAACTCCTTAGAGAGGAAATAATATCTAAAGAAGCTTTATCAGAAGCTGAGTCATGTAAAACCCTTGAAGTCCCCGTAAGGAATAATGGGTGCCAATCAAGATGGATTTGACCTCAAGCAGGCTGAGATTGTCTCCTTTCATCAGCTTCAGCTCATTTGGAGGGTGGCAGTGACTCACCCAGATGAGGAAAGAGGGGTGAGGAGGGAGAGGAGGAACAGGGTGGTGCCAGCACATGGCCGACACCTGGGCCCTGCAGCCGGGGGCTGGTTACACTCTTGGACATTGTTTGGTCTTGAGGGAACCCCTCCACCGCCTCCCGCTGGGGGGATGTTCCTGTGTCTTTGCTCTGAAAGCAATGAGGAGAAGGAATAAAAGGTCAGATTTAGGCCAAGGAGGAGGGAGAAAACTTCAGTGTAACTTCTAAGCTTCAGCTATCATTCATGAAATCAGTGAGCCATTTTGCCTTTCAAAGGGAAATATCTCTTCAAATTAATGATAATTTACACTACTTCTGAGCATTTGTCTGGCATGGTTGAAAAGAAACATTGTAAAGCTGCCTTAGCCTTTACAAGATATGTAATCATTTCTTTACAAGATATGTATAATTATGTGTTCTTTACAAGATATGTATCATTTCAAGAAATGATACCAAGGCCAGGGCTCAGCTCTCTAAGGGGCTCAGATGCTCAGAGCTGGTGGAGGTGGTGGATGGAGGAGCGGTGGACTGGGGCAGATGTCCAGAGGGGCAGGAAGGGGCGTGGCGAGAGCTCTGGAAGCACTCAGGTGGCCACTGAGGACCACCTGGCTTGCGGTGATGGGGAAAGCCTGCACTCTACAGATGGACATGGGTCCTCGTTTGGATACCTGGTCCACAATTCAGGAGCTACTTGACCTTGGGCAAGTTAGATGGGCAAATGGCAGGAGTGGAGGGGGATGAGGGCACTCCAGGACCATCACAGGGACCAAATAACATGATGAAATGTTTTGCTTTGTACCTGGCCTGTGGCTGGTGGTAGATAGATGTGGATTCTTTTCTGTATATGAAATTGGAGCTGAGAAGACGGAATCTGGGTGGTGCTTCCTCCCATCCAGGCAACTGGAACAGCCAATTGTGGTCCCAAAGTGCCTGAAGCTCCATTTCCCCATGCTGGCTCCTTGGGGCAGTTCAGGGCTAGAGAGGCTGCCCCGCCCCGCCCCGCCCCGCCCCGCCCCGCCCCGCCCCGCCCCGCCCCAACCCGCTCCAGGCCCGCCCCCACGCCCCGCCCCCCACGCCCCAACCCGCCCCGCCCCGCCCCGCCCCAACCCGCCCCAACCCGCCCCGCCCCAACCCGCCCCCCACGCCCTGCCCCGCCCCCCACGCCCTGCCCCGCCCCCCACGCCCTGCCCCGCCCCCCACGCCCTGCCCCGCCCCCCACGCCCTGCCCCGCCCCCCACGCCCTGCCCCGCCCCTGGTTCCCTGTCTCTCCCGAAGGCGGGAGCTTGCTCGCCCAGCTGGCTCTGATCAGCCTCTCACTGGGCCACTTTTCTGTCTTCATTTGTCCTTGTTTACGTTTCCTTGCAAACAAATGTCATGCCTTTCCCACGGGCTTCTCTCTAACCAGTTTATATTTTAACCCTGTGTAGACAGGGCCGGATGAGACAGGGGATGAGATGGCTGGATGGCATCACCGACTCGATGGACGTGAGTCTGAGTAAGCTGCAGGAGTTGGTGATGGACAGGGAGGCCTGGCGTGCTGCAGTCTGTGGGGTCACAAAGAGTTGAACACGACTGAGCGACTGAACTGAACTGAACTGAGGCAGGGCCAGATTTCTGCTCTTCACCCCAGCCCTATTTCCCACACCCCGTGAGCCAAATGCTGCCTTCTGACGTCTGTCCCAGGTCCTGGGCTGAGGGATGTGTCTGTAGGACCGATATGAAGCATCCTGGGGACGGATGGGCAGGAGGCATGGAGTTTTACAAAATCTTGGGTTTATATGTGTATACATATGTATGTATTTTTAAAATTCAGTAGTATTTAAATAAAACTAGAGGTAATTTATTGCTTGGGCTTCCATTGTGGCTCAGTGGTAGAGAATCTGCCTGCTATTGCAGCAGACGTGGGTTCAATCCCTGGATCCGGAAGATTCCCCTAAAGAAGGAAATGGCAATACTTACTCCAGTGGGAAATCCCATGGACAGAGAAGCCCATGGGCTACAGTCCATGGGGTCCAAAGAGTCAGACACAACTTAGCAACTAAACAACAACAATTTTTTTCTTATTTTCTTACATGTTTATTGTACAAAAATTAAAAAAACAAGGATAAATAAAAGGATGGGGGAACTCCTTTTCCAAAGATAAATGCTGCTCGCTTTTTGGTGTTTATCATTCTCAACTTTACATATCTGAGCATGTCAGTCAGTCAGTTATATATATACATACGTGCTAGGTTTCCATAACTGGGTTTGTACGGTACAGTGGACCCTGAACAACCCGGGTTTGAACTTCGCAAGTCCACGTATACGTGGGTTTTTTTCAATAGTAAGTACAACAGTAGGTTGAATCCGTGGATGAGGAACCTTGGATACTAGACGTTATATTCCTATTTCAGCTGTGTTGAGGATGGGTACCCCAACCACCAGAGTTGTTCAAGGGTCAGTTATATATGGCTGTATTTACTATGTTGTGAACATATTTTCCCAAGTTCTTCAGGAACAGCATGGCATCTCTTTGTTTAGTTATCCCATATTTTATTCAACCCAGGGGTTCTCAAACTCAAATCAGTCACACGGAGGATTTACTTAAACCCAGAAGGCTGGATGTACTGGGGTTGAACCCAAGAATCTTTATTTCTAACAAATTCCCAGGTGTCAAGGATGCAACCCAATCAACCAAAATTCCTTTCCTGGGACACTGGTTGCTTCTGAATTTGTGAGTAAAAATAGCGCTGTATTGAAAATAGGTCAGAAAAATCTCGGCATACTGTTAATTTGCTTAAAGATAAATTTCTAGAAGTGGGGTTGCTGAGAGTGAGGGTGTCACAGGTTTAAAGCTGTTGCTGCATATTACCAGAACATTGTTTCAATCTATATTTCTACCAGAGTATGCCTGTCCTGGACCTTGCGTTTGTTTAATTCTTTTTTTTTTTTAAGATAAAATGTATCCATCTGATCTAGCTAATCTATATAGAAAGCTAAATTCCGCCTCCCACAGGCTGTGTGAACCCAGGAACCAGCACCAACTGCACAGAGGCTGTTTTTTCACGTTAATGGAGAAAGGATCCTCCTTTGATTACATTTTTAGATTGCTGTGAGAATCATAAAATGATGGTAGGATTGAGTGCCCTTTCTACACTGTGACTCACTTGTAGATGGGAGGGTCTGAGCACTTTCCTGAAGAATTAAGAAGCAGCCCCTCTTGTGGAAACTTCCCGAAAGTTAGAATTACCAGGAGAAATTTGCCTAAAAGACTTGTCTTCCCAGACAGAACTGTGGGCTCCATTAACTGTATGCAGGAGGCCCTAGTGGTGGGACAGTAAGTGCTTAACATCCTGTCCCCTCCCTGGGGTGGTAGTGGGACAAGCAGGAAAGACCTTGATTTTAGACTTTGCCAGTTACCATGATGTAAATCCTCCCTCCGAGTCCTCTTACAAGCTGCCAACGTGTCATGAAATGTGGTAAAATAATTGGGAATTGAGGAGTTTTGAATATTTGTTCCTTTTGTGCATTATATAATCTAATTATAAGTTGATATGATTCTGATTTTGATAAAAGCTGTTTCACAACTGGCTTTCAAAAATTCTTGACAGATTTAACAATTGGTTTTCGTAAGCCAGTCCTAGCTGGCCCCAGATCACCACTGGCTTCCCCTCTTGGTTATAAACTCATTAAAAATGCAAGTCACGTTCTGGAAGAATAACGCTTGGTTATGCCAACTTCATTTTTTAACATTTGGCTGTGGGCAAAACACTGGCAATCTGAATGATTTGGGTTCCAAACCTTCGACATATGTATATAAAACA
The DNA here is from genome assembly GCF_023091745.1 of Budorcas taxicolor. NCBI lineage: Eukaryota > Metazoa > Chordata > Mammalia > Artiodactyla > Bovidae > Budorcas > Budorcas taxicolor. The sequence goes on from NC_068914.1 coordinate 2,661,553, forward strand.
GTCTAATGCTAGCCTTCGCAAGGACTGGGGTCTGGGGTCCTCCTAAGACGTCTGGCTCCCGTGCGTGGCTGCCAAGCTCCTCCTGCACACACTGGTGGTGTAGGGAGAAACCCAGCAATGTAGAGGAAGCAGGCTTTGTTTCCGGAACCTCCACAGTGAGGTCTCGAAAGATGTGCTTTCAGCTGCTGCCGTCCTTGCCTTTTAATTTTCTTCGCTTGGCTCTATCACAATCAATCTAATTTGTTGTGGGTTAGGAGGTGAATCCTATGGAGTGATGCTCCTTATCATGCTTATGGACTGTCATTTTCCAAAAAGCTGACCTGATTTGTGTGTATATTGTGGGCCAAATGCCAGCTAGTCATACTCTTTTCACAAAGGCCGGTAAATAATATAAAAAATTATTTTCAGATCTCTATACTGCTGTTTCACTGTTAAGTACCACTGCCTGTGAATTTGTGCTGTATCAATAGCTTATTGTATTTTGTAGCTAATAAAGTAATAATAAATTTACTGAGTTAACTTCAAGCTTTAGGGAATCATTTTAAAGATATAAACCAAAATTTAAATAATATGCAGATGCTTTTCGTCTTCTCTTGTGAATAATAGATAATTCACTTATGTTCTCTTCTGGTCTTCAGCATATTTATCGGATTTCTGACAGTCAGAGTGGACTGGGGACAGCGTTTGTGGAGAGCTGTCTGTCCCTTGTGATGTGAGTCAGTGCTGGTCTCCTTCTCACCAACGCTGGCAGGGCCTATCTTTCCTTTCCAGGACTGGTGCCATACTGCCCAGGATGCTGGCTGGCTCAGGTGGTCAGGGGCGGGGTGCATTGCTCACTGCTTCCTGCCCATTCTCTGTACGCTGGGGGGTGGGCTGCCCATTCTCTGTGCGCTGGGGGGTGGGCTACAGCCTCTGCCCATTCTCTGTGCGCTGGGGGGTGGGCTGCAGCCTAGGGCTGCCTCCTTGACACTGGGACCCTCCACATCAGCCGTCTGGGCATGCTGACCACATGGAGCAGCTGGCCCACCGCAGCAAGGCCAAGTGAGATTTCTCCTAGGAAGGCAAGGGTTGTTCAACAACTGAAAAATCAAGCCATGTTAATAGAATGAAGGGATAAAATCATGTCAATAGATACATAAAAAGCATTCTAAAAAAAAAAATCAACATCCTTTCATGATTAAAGCACTCGGTAAATTAGGATTTGGTGGCTCAGTGGTAAAGAATCCTCCTGCCAATGCAGGAGACATGAATTTGATCCCTAAGTAGGGAAGACCACCTGGAGATGGAAATGGCAACCCTCTCCAGTATCCTTGCCTGGGAAATCTAACTGGATAATGGAGCCTGGTGGGCTACAGTAGATGGGATCACTAAGAGTCAGACACAATTTAGCCACTAAACAACAATGATGAATTAGGATTAGAAGGGAACTTCCTCAACACGAAAAAGGCCATGTACAAAAACCAGCGACGTTGTCAATAGTAAAAGATTTAATGCTTTCCCTGAAGATAAGGAGTAAGACAAGGATGCCAGCTTTCAGTGCAACAGGATACTCAAGTTCTTGCCAGAACAATTAGGCAAGGGAAAGGAATAAAAGACACCGAATGGAAAAGGAAGAAGTAAAACTATCTCTGTTTGCTGATGACATGATCTTATGTATTAAAACCCTAAAGAATCCACACCTCCGCAAAAAAATCTGTTTGATTAAGCACATTCAACAAAACTGAATTTTAAAGTTGTATTTCTATACAATAGCAATGAACAATCAAAAAAAAAAAAAGCATTAAGAAAATGGATCCACTTACACAGCATCCAAAAGAATAAAATACCTAGGAATCAATTTTAATTGAGGAGGGCAGGTTTTGTACATTGAAAATACATACATACAAACCCTACTGTGGAGGCGTTGCTGGAACCAGCCTCACGCACTGCAGGAGTGCAGCCAGCGGTGGACTGGTGTGGCTCATGGACTGCCTTACCTGCTGGTCCCTCAGTCTTGGCCTTGGGTTCCTTTCTTGGGAACTTTCCTGTTCTCAAGGAAAACACAGCCTGACCCAGCCTTCCTGGAAGTCCTCCCACCTTACTCCCTAACATTCCTGGAAGGCGTGGGACCACCTGCAAGGCTGTGGGTAGCAGGCTGGGGAGGGACAGTGGCTGCTTCCCCTGGGACCCCTTTACCATCCAATAAGTAAGCCCATCAACTTACAAAAGAGACAGTTTCTGAAGGACTGGGATAAGAAAAAGACAGTCTTAAGACAGGAGTCTGCAATAGCCATTCTGATCACGGGGATAAAAAGAACTCATCCCAGTTCTGATTGCCTGGTTGCAGATACCTTGGATGTGAGCTGAAGGCTGCACAGGAAGTCAGCCCAGCGCATTTAGAAATTGTGCTGTCTCACTGATGGTCTTTAGGGTCCTGGGATCTCCCCTTCCATGCAGAAGCCATGCTTCCAGAAAGTTCTCTCAGAACAAGTTAGCAGCTGATGTCCTCAGCGCTGTATCCGAGGTGGCCTATGGCCAGCACATTTTAGACACAGAGGGGAGCAAGAGCCAGCCCTTTCCCCAGAGCTCTCCGTGTGGCTCTCTAAGAACCATCAAGGGGAGGCCCCAGCAGCTGGGGTCTCAGAGTTCCTGGGTACATGCGTGGCCTTCAGCTGGAGTGCCCTTCCTCCCAGCTGAGGTCACCTTTTCAAGGAAATACAATTTGGAAAGACACTTCTGAATCCTCAAAACTTGTTGAATCTTTGCAGCCTCATGGAGCCAGAGCTGGGGTTGAGGGGGCGCTCTGGGCCAGGTTGGGGCTCTGGGGCACAGCCAGGGATGTGCCTGAGAGGCCCACAGGGGTGTCCCCCCTCCCTGCTGCCTAATGACAGAGGAGCCCTAGGCTATTTGTGTGGGCGCCCTGAGGTTAAGTTCAGGGAGACAGCCCCAAACAAACCACAGAGAAGCAGCAGCCTGTTATTAAGTCTGAAGGAAAACAAGAGCAAAAGTCCCTTCCTCATTCACTCGGGGAGGCTGAGGGATCTTCGTATCACATTTCTCTGCGGCTGAGTTTTCCCTTACGTGGGCCACTGACTCACTTCTTTTTAAATAGTGACAAGAAGCAACAGAAAATGAACTCAAAAGATGATACTTCTCTACTCTGATCCTCAACTTATCTTCTGGCACTTTCTGTGCAGAGTTAGCACAGGCTAAGGTCATAAACAATTCCTGGGAAGTTGGCTTTCACTGGGATGAACTCCAGTCTGGAGCCTGCCTTATACCTGGCAAGCAGCGTCTAAGGCAGCTCACCACTTCCCCGCCTCCCTTGGTGTTCAGTCTGACAATAGAAGTGTTTTGAGAGGGGCAGTGACAAGGTGGCCCTAATTTTTAGTTGAAGGGAGGAGTGTTGTCCACTTGAAGCGCTTTACACAGCGATCGGCTCAGCGTCAGAAATGTGTCCTGTACAACAGCCCGGGTAACGTCAGGCTCCTTGGCCAAGTGGACAGGCTATTTCTGGAGGCTCATGGCTCCAGGATGAATGATCTGATTCTCCCTGTAGCCTAAATTGTGGCACAAGCCCATCTCTAGAGTTAAAAGTGAAGGGAAGCGAGAAGTGGCGTCTCTGTTTCCTGCTGGGGCTGTGGCTGGTTTGCTTCCTGTTAGTTTCTTCTCAGTGGAGAAAGAAAAGGGAGGGGGTGCTGAGAAGAGGAGGTTTTGGAAGAAAAGTGGAGACTGGAAAATCCTCCAGGCCTTCTTGATGAGGTCTAAGACTCGCATGTGATGTGTGAAACGAGTTGGCCAGGAGTCAGAGCTCCGAGAAAGTGCTGTGCTGGCCCTTCTGGGGTTTCGCACACCAACCCTGCTGGCTCCGGCAGTGGAGCATGAAGTTCCTGGCGAGGTTGGAGACCCAGCTGGAAAACTGCGGGGGCTGAGGCATTAGGGGGCTGGGTGGGCCTGATCTGTTACCATCCTCCCCTTCCACTGCCCCCCTCCCCCTGCCCGGGGAGGGCAGGAACCCTGTATGGGTGGCCTCCGATGAGTATCTACTTGGAGCAGAAGATGGGGCCGTGACAGAGAGCCTGCCCGTGGCCAGACGCTGCTCAGAGCCCATGTAAAAATGAAGGACAGTGGCACAGTTTGGCGCAGATTTGCTTTAAGCACACATCCCCCTTCCACCTTGCCTCCAGTAAGCAGACCAAGAGGAAGAGCATCGGGCAGCCTGACAAAGCAGTCCTGCCTCTGGGCTTGAGGGCTCAGCAGTCCATCCTCCTGTCTCCTACGTGTACTTGGAGTCCCAACCTCCATCTGTAACATGTAGTTAATAGTGTCTCACTGGTAGGACTGTTAGGAGGGTTAGCAGGAACATACGTAGATTCTAGGGCAACAAAGGAACTGGCCCAAGTACCTTTGGAAAATGGTGCTTTCAACTAGAAACTCAATGGCTAAATACAAAAGGAACTGTGTGTAAGCATTGTACTCTAGGCGTTAAAGTAGCTTCCCAAGGGTTAACAACTTTGAAGCTGCTCTACCTGAATGCTGGGGTTGAACAAGTGTGGAAATAGATGGTGGGTGGTGGCAACCTTCCTCCCAAGTTGTGCTGGGGGTGCCACAGTGATCAGCTGGGTACACCGTAGTCCTGATGCTGTTCAATGAGCCATTTCACCAGAACATACATAAACAGTGCGTGGAAAATCAGTCTACTGAATCACTATGGTTGAGTAACAAATCACCCCAAAACTTAGTGTGTGAAGCTGCTCACAGTTTCTGAGGGTCAGGAATTCAGGCAGAAGAAGGCTGAATTCAGAGGTGGTGGCTTTTCTCTGCCCTGAGAAGTCTGGGACCCCAGCTGGAAGATTCAAAGGCTGGAAGCCAGAATCACCTGATGGCACATTCATTCACATGTCTGGTGGCTGGCTGGGTTTGCCAGAACTGTTGGCTGGAACACCTCCACATGGCCTAGGCTTCCTTACAACATGGCGGCTGGGGCCAGAGGAGAGAGAGAGAGAGACAGAGAGAACCCAGAGGAAGTGATATTGTTTCCTACCACCGAGCAAAGTCTCCAAGCATCACCCCTCTGCACTCAGTTGCTGGAGTCTGTTACAAAGCCCACTCCGGTTCAGGAAGAGGGACTCTGTCAGGGGAGGACTGTCAGCTTCACCTTGTAAGAAAAGCCTGTGGGATGGGAGCACAGGTGTGGTCATGTGGGGAAAATACCTCCAGTCGCCCATAGCTACACTGAAGCTTTTTCACTTTCCTTGAAGTCACCACTGCTCCCACTGGGGTGTGATTGCTTCCTCTGCGCCTCCGCATTCATACACATACAGGCTTGGTTTAGGGTTTTGTGGGGAGGGGTTACATGTTTAGTGTTTACATATGTAGGATTCACTTATCTCTTGCTTTTTTCACTTAACATGATTTACTTACTAATACATGTAGATCTCTTTATTGCAGTATGCTGCTGCTGCTGCTGCTGCTAAGTCGCTTCAGTCGTGTCCGACTCTGTGCCCCCCATAGAGCAGCCCACCAGGCTCCCCCATCCCTGGGATTCTCCAGGCATGAACACTGGAGTGGGTTACCATTTCCTTCTCCAAAGCATGGAAGTGAAAAGTGGAAGTATACCACAATGTGGTTATGGTGCAATTTAGTTAACTACTTCTTTATATCGATGGATCTTTGACAAGTTTCTTTTTATTTTCTATTATGAATACTACTGTAATAAGTATTTCTTGATGTGCTGTTTTATGCACTTAGCACAAAATGTGAATGCTTCCCGGGAAGTGATGTTAGTTGCTGAGTTGAAAGAGCCCGCTTTTCATTGTGATGGGTGCTACCAAATTTCCCTTGAGAAAGGCAAGCCACGCGCTCGCAGGTAGAGTATAAACATATTCATTTCACTGTGTTCTCACCAGCACTTAACAACTGTCAATCTTTTAAATTCCTGTTTGCCTTGTGGGCGAAAACAATATACTTATATAGCATGTGTTTTTAATCTGTTGCTTCCTTCCTAGAATTAGGTTGAACATCTTTTCATATGTTTATCAGCCATCTGCCCTTCTTCTCCTGGGGATTGCTTATTCATTTCCTTTACTGAACTATTCATTTCAGTTTTACTAAAAAGCAGAGAAGTGGAAACTGAAACAGTGAGTTTTTTGGGTTTTTTTAGCAATGAAATTAAAAAGATTCTCAATGCTCGTGTTGACTGATGCATTTAAGTTTAGAAAAGCCACCCTATAATAATAAATGTTAATTTATATTTTCTTTCTAAATATTTTACATTAGAAAGTTACCCCAGAGTCACATGAAATTAGTCTTAGTTGTTTTATATGAGGTAAGGCCAAAGTTGATTTTTTTAAAAGTGAATAAAAATGTTCAGCACTATTTATTGACTGAGTCTTTTTTTCCCTCCTAGCCCTTTATTTACTTTATCTCTTAAAAATTCAAATATTAATACATAACGTGATCTTTCTCTGGACTACCTTTGTCTTCCATTGATCTATTTATTTTTTGTGCTCATACTGTTTATTTTTATAAGGCGAGTCTCTTGATTTATTAAGGGAGAAAGAACACACAGCGCTTCCTCTTCCTGCCAGGGATCTCTGTCTCTTTATAGGTGTGAGTGTGACTCTCTATCACTCAGTAAAGCTCTGCAGCGTTTTCCTTTACATGGTGGCTTCTAGTTCTGGAGAGGAGACTACTCCTAGGTGCTGTCTGTGCTGGCGGTGGTTGTGTTACTTTGGGGATTATTTTCAACCAATCATCTTCTGAGCTGTTGAGAATTTGGGATCCAGAGGAATTGAGTTGGTGAGACTGAGCAGGGGTTGGGGGGATATGGGGAGAAATGTTTTGGGGGAAGTGTGCTCAGGACATTCTGGAGCAGAGAGAGATGGCAAGCTGCAAGAGGTGCCAGAGCGACTGAGCGTGGGGTGAGGTTTGTGCAGGTGGAGAAGCAGGAGGGGACTCAGAGTTGAGGGACGAGAACCAGCCTGCCTTGGGGCTGCAGGGATCTGAGGTTCAGAGAGAAGGCAACTGCCCTAGACTGACTCGCCCTTGTCGGTCCATCCAAATACATGTCCGACGTGTCCACCCGCTATTTATTCATTAATTTGACAATAATCTCTGGAATCCTCATGAATGTGTCAATGTATTCTACTAGATGCTGGAGATATGACGGGGGAAATGAATGAATGACGTCTCTTTCCTCATGGAGCTGACATTTAAGCAGCAGCAGATGAATGCTGGGAAGTGGTTATGCCTGTACACGCACACGTCATAGAGTCTGAGGGGAATGGATTCCAGGAGGCTTGGACAGGAGTCGTTTCAGAGACTGCAGAGAAGAGTGAGCCATGTGGGCCTAGGGGTGGGCACTCCTGTCAGAAGGAAGGGTAAATGCAAGGCCCGGGGGCAGGAGCACCCCTGGTGTGCTTGAGTCCCTAGGCCTGAGCGAGGGTAAGCAGAGAGCGGGGACACGCGCAGAGGCACCTGGGTCCCCAGGCCACGGAGCGCCAGAAGCTGCAATGAGACAGTGGTGGGGACTCTGGAGCAGTGACGGGAGGCAGGACTGTGGCCACCTGCTGCAGCCACAGTTCAAGGTGGGCCCCTTTGAGGTTGGGTGATGATCGTGTGTATGCGAGCGTGTGTGCGGTTAAGCAAACGTGGTCTGAATGTGTGTGTGTGTGTGTGTGTGTGTCTGAGTGTTTACGTATGTTTGAGCGTATGTGTGCCTGTGCGGTTGTGTGTGTCAGCATGAGTGTATGTGTGTTCATGTGTGTATAAGTGTCTGCATGTGTTTTTAGGCATTTGTGTCTCTGTGTATGTACATGTGTTTGTGTGTGTGTGTGTGTGCACGCGCGTGCGTGCGCACTGTATGATTGCATCTCTGACAACACACAAAGCAGGGAAGGTCCTGGAGGGAATGAGATCCTGATGGGGAGCCTCTCCTGGCAGCCTGGCTGGGGCTGTGTCCTGGCCACGGGTCACAGAACAGACCAAAGTCACTGATGAGGTCACAGAATAAAGCCAGGAGCCTAGTGACCACGGGCACCTAGCAGCCACCTGGACTGAGGCCAGCGGAGGCTTCAGCACTGGCCGAGCCCACTCTCACCCAACAGTGGGAGCTCTGTGCCCCCGGGCCCTCGGGTCATCATGAAGCACCACTTCACAGACCGAAGGGGGGAACAGTCACCCACGGACCAGTCCACCCTCAGCCTGGCCAGCCCGGAGTCCACGGAGGAGAGCGCACCAGCGCACCGGACAGGTCGGTCAAAAGGAAGGGTGTCGCGGTGTGTCCTTGAGAGGACGGGGTCCTGGAGGGGAAGGGGAGGCAGCGGGCCACCCCTCCGTGTTGTCGCCACAGTCCTGAGTGGGCCATAAACATGGGCTGTGGGTTCCCCGGGGCCGCTGCTGTGAGCACACAAGGTGACTTCAGGAGTTCAGGAAGTATGAGGATGGCACCCTGAAATGTCGGTCGTATCTTTTAACTTGCTTTGGAAAACCCAGAATTGTGTCGATTCTGTGATTTCAGCAGTGATATAAAAAGTTCCTTTATAATAAATGGATGGAAGTTAATCTGTAACACCATTTTGAAGTGGCCGTGGGTGGTGCCCAAGGGTCACACCATCTTGGGGCCGACTGACTGGCACCAGCTCTGTCCATATTTCAGTGCTCTGCGCTTCAGTTTTCTAACTTATCAAAAATCAGAGCAATGCAATTTCTTAAGGTTTCTTGAATACTGAAAGAGTTAAAAATATGACAAGCACTTAGCATTTATATGGTGATGGGATCCAATGAGGGTTTCAAGGAAAGTGTCAGATTCCCCTGGAGGAAGATGAGACATGTCCCGCAGATGCCAGGGGGAAGGTAGGGCTGACTGGTCTGGCCAGAGCACTCCCCCTGTCAGGCTTTATTGAGCTGTGATTTGCATATACAAACCACATCAATTTTGTGTACAATTTGAAGAATTTTGGCAGGTACACATTTGCTTAGCCACTGTCAATACCATGATGCAGAATCTGTTCATCGCCCTCCAAAAGTTCTAGCGACCCTTTGCATTCAGCTCCCCTGCTGCCCTTAGCTCCGGGTAACCCCTGTTCTGTTCTCTCTCCCTACAGTCTTGCCTTTTCTAGAATGTCATTCAAATGGAATCAAATACTCTATGGCCTTTCACCCTAAGTTCTTTCATTTAGCGGAATGCCTTAGGGACTTGTCAACGTTTGGCACGCAACAGTGGTTCACTCCTTCTTATCAGTGAAGAAGACGGCGCTGTATGGATGGGTGTCCCGTAATCTGTATTCAGGTGGTGGCCTTTCGGAGTTTAGTCAAGGGCTTAGATATTACATTCATACACTATTTGACCTTTGTCATCACATCCGTAAGGCGCAGCTACATCTCTACATTTGACCCTTATCATCACCCCAAAAGGAAAGTATATCATCCTTAATTTATGGGGAAACAGGCACAGAGAGAAAAAGTACCTGCCTGTGGCCCCCAGAGCTTGCATCCTTTCAGAGACCTGCAGTAGGTTGTGGTGCTGATGAAAATGTCCTTCCACTTCCCAGGGCCCATGAAGAGAGAGCAGCTGTCTCCACGACCAGGCCCAGCCATTCCCCAGGCGGAGAACACCTACTTCTCCGGCAAGGGCCGGCGGATGCTGAGCTGGAGCAGCTCGCCATCATCCCAGTCGTCCTCTGAGTACCGGTCCTACTCCCAGTACCAGTCTTGCTGTTCCTGCACTCACGGGGACCAGGATGCTGCCCAGCAGAGCATGTGTGCCTTCTACACCCACGTGCAGACCGTGCAGGGTGTGGCCGTGGCCTGGGAGACCGACAGTGGCTTCGAGCCGGCCACCCGGCAGCCTCGCATCCATGAAGCCGAGTTCATCAAGAGGCAGAGGCGGAAAGGCTCCTCCTTTGAGATGGCTTCCAATACGGACCTGCGCTGGGAACTGGAAGCCAGCAAGAGCACCAGCAGCTCAGAGCCAGAGGACGCGGAGCTGCTGGTGCCCCTGGAGTGCTGCCTGCAGGAGCTGCGGGACACCCCGGACTGGCTGGTCACCACCAACTACGGGCTGAGGTGCGTGGCCTGCTGCCGCGTCTTCCCCACGCTGGAGGCACTGCTGGAGCATGCCCAGTATGGCATCCAAGAGGGCTTCAGCTGCCAGATCTTTTTCGAGGAGATGCTGGAGAGAAGGAGGGCCCGGGACCAAGGGCAGGAACAAGAGCCAGAGGAGGAGCAAGAGAGTGCTTCGGACAGCAGTGAACGTCCAAGGACCCGTGTCGGGGCGCCTTCGTCACAGTCACAGTTGCAGAAGCTTTGAGCCGGAGGTTTGTGCCCTGCCCTGTCCTCACCTCCGGCACCTCAGTCACTCCTTTCCCGGCCATCAGGACCAGAGCCACCAGGGCAGGAAGAAAGGATGAGGGCCAGGGAAGGAGGCGAGCGCAGTGTAGAGCTGGGAGGGCCGTGAAGACGTCGGGGAAGTCACCCTCCCAAAGGGCACAGCATTTCAACAGAATCATTTCAAAACGTGAATCAAGTGTTTCTTACAGTGGATGCAAGACCCGAAAGCCCGCAAGCTTGTGGCCACGGGGATTTCTATTTTTGCTGGTGGGTCAAGCAGGTCATGACTCGCAGGAGAGACAACTCCGAACAAAACTTCAGCCCTATTTTTTTCATTGTTAGGAATGCATCATAGGCCCTAATTCTATATCTTATTTTATTGGAATTAAACTTGAATAGCCCAAAGTTTAAGGCAATGGCTAATGGAGTGAATCATGTTATTGGGTTGGACCCACAGGACATTGCCATTTCTGCAGGTTACCCACTGGCACAGACATCTTGAGAATGGCAGGTTCCCAGAGGTAGAGATGGGGCTGGATAAGTCCTGCTGAGCCTAAGCTCAGCTATGCCAACTGTTTTAAAATATTGCTGCAAAATTTGCCTTTGCCCTTTCGTGTGTTCTTTCAAGAAAATACTCGGTGGCCCGCTGTGTGTCGGGCATGCTGGTGGGCACGCACTCCAACTCGCAGTGAGAGGCAGCCAGGACAGGCAGTTGGAAAGGGAAGGGGAAGGCTCCTGTGGAAGGCTCCCAAGCTCATGCTGGTTGATAAGGAAAAAGAAAACTTTCCAAAGAGATTGATGCTCACAAAGATTTGGAGGGCAGGTAGAATTAGTGAGACCAGGAATTTTCTTCAGATCAACAAAACTAAGAAAGATGGTTTCTAGGAGTGGGTGAGCCTTGTTAATAGTGAGAGCAAGTGGTATTGAGCTGAGACTAAAGCATTTCCTATCATTTGTACATGGAGATTGCTGATGGCTATAGGAGAGCAGTGTTGGGGACTGAGGGGGGCAGAAGCCAGACGGGCACACACACACACACACACACACACACACACGCGCGCGCGCACACACACAGCACTGGACACAAACATCAGACAGCCCTGCTAGCGAGTTTGTCTAAGAAGGAAAGCGATGGTAGTTTAGCTGGACGAAAGGAATCTGCAAAAAGGCAAAGATGGGGAGAGAGTTTATACGCTAGCGGGAAAGATGCAGAGGAGAGGGGGGGCTGAGGATGCCAGAAAGATGAGAAAAGAGGGGTCACGTAAGTGAGAGGAGACTGGATCCGACCAGACACACAGACCAGCCCCTGAGGACAGTCCCTTCATGTCCCCTGGCATAGGCACCTGGGCAGTCAGGTCAGGTAAGGCTAGGCAGCCAAAATGATAGAGCTTAACTTTTTTTTCTCTGGAAACTGCAAGGAGCTCTTGAGGAATTTTAAGCAAATCAGGTTGGCCTCTGTGAAAGATTTTTCTGGTGAGCAGGGTCAAGAATGGGTGAGAGAACATCCCTGGTGACAAGCGGTGCAGTTGAAGAGCTGGAGGCTCTCGTGTGAGTTCACGAGACTTAGGAGATGGGACTCACGGGTTTGGGGAAGTGTCTGATGAGGGCGGTGAGAGGGAGTTGTCCAGAATGACTTCTAAGTTCTGTGCTTTTTCGCCTGAGGGGTCGGTGAGTGTAGCTTCTATTTTGGAACAAAGGACAAGGTTTGCTGGAATGCCCATGAGCCCACTTTTGAATAAGCTCAGTCTGTGATAGAAACCTTTGGAAGGGAGCTAGCTGGAAGAATCCGGGGTTTGGAAGAATGTTGAATGAGATGGAGGTGGACGTGTGGTCGTCCATGCACGTGTGGTTGCTATGGTGCTTTGCGTGGCCTAATGTTGGACGCGTTCTCTACAGGTCCCAGCGCAGCAGGAGCTGTGGGGTCATTCTGGAACAGATGTCCACCAGGGGAATGAGAGCTCAGCCCCATTTTCAAGAGGCGGCAGGGGTACAGACTTTCTCAATCCACTTTGAAAGAGGTTGCAGGATTCCCAGGAAGAAGAAAGGGACAGGACAGTGGTCCAAACTTTGTCAAGCTCTTATCAGAAGAACTGTGTGGTGTTCAAGGGAGTCTAGTGGGCACGGGGACGTCGCTGGTGGCTCAGCTGTAAAGAATCCACAGCAGTGCAGGAGACCCAGGTTCGATCCCTGGACAGGGAAGACGCCCTGGAGGAGGGCATGGCAACCCACGCCAGTACTCTTGCCTAGAAGACCCCATGGACAGAGGAGCATGGAGGGCTGTAGTCCATAGGGTCGCACAGAGCCGGACACGACTGAGTGACTAGGCAGCAGCAGTGAGCAGGTAGAATCCAAGGACAGTCTGGGAGGAAGAAGCTGAGCCAGAGCAAGCACTGGCAGGGAGGAGGACTTTCCTATTTAGAAGTTAGTTGCAAAGGAAATAAAATGAGGCATAGCATGTAGGCTCTGGAATTTCAGCCTTTAAAAGACAAGTGTATTTTTTTGTTGCTGCTGCTGCTGCTGCTGCTAAGTTGCTTCAGTCGTGTCCGACTCTGTGCGGCCCCATAAGCGGCAGCCCACCAGTCTCCCCTGTCCCTGGGATTTTCCAGGCAAGACCATTGCAGTGGGTTAAACACAAATTATTCTAACAGCCAAGCATTGTTCTAAACACATTACGAATATTAAGTCATGTAATGCTCTCCACAATCCAGTGAGGTGTAGGTCCTATGATTAGTCCTGTCCTATAGGTGAGTGAGCTGAGACCTTGCCAAGGTCATAGAGCTGGTGCACAGCAGAATCAGTTTTCAAACTCAGGCAGCCTGTCTCCAGAGCCTGCACTGTAATCCATCACACGGAGAAGTTAAATTTGAACATAAAGACAGATGCAAGGTATTTATAAAAGCAAACATGTCAACTCCACTGGTTGTATTTTCTTTGGATTAAATAGTAGCAGCTGGAGATCAGGGCAAAAATAGTGGGTTTTCAGGACCAACGAAAGATGACAAGAACCTTGGGGAAGCAAACTTCTAATGTAGCAGATAATTTTAGCTGACATGGATGAAGGAAGGATGGGGCAAAAATTTTCTTAAGATAATGACTTATTTTTAAAGCGTATCTTAAACTCAGCTCAGGTAAGTATTCATTTGTGGTTTAAACTTATCATTTTGTAGAGACCTGGGACCTCCATCAAACAAGACGAGGATCAGGGTGAGTAAGGGGAACCTTTCCAGAGGATCGTGGGGTCTCAAACGCCCTACATCTTGAACCACTTTACACCCTTTATTTTCCCAGACTATAAAAAGAAATGGAACTTGTTTTATGAAATGTACAGAAACGTGATAACAAAGCCTGACAAAAACAGTGGTGAAAGAGTGAAAAATATATTGATCTCACTTAGAAACACAAAATGATATCAAATCAAATTTACAGTGTGAAAAGAACAGTCCACCAAGACATGAGTTTGGGTCATCTCATGACTGTAAAGACAAAATTAAATCTAACAATACTTTATATGGAGAGAAGGATCTTATGATAGTCTCAGTAGATATTAAAAAGAGAAATATTTAAAAACCCATATATTTATTGTCAATTGTTTTTCACCTATGGTGCCTAGATAATTCAACCGGGGAAAGAATAACCTTTTCAGCCGAAGCCACTGAATAACTGTATGCAAAAGAGTGGAGCTGGTATGGTCCCTCACACCATATATAAAAGTTAAAATAAAAGAGATCTAAATGTAAGAGTTAAAACTATAAAATTCGTAGAGGAAAACAGAGGTGTAGGTCTTCATGATCTTGGATTAAGCAGTGATTTCTCTTAGATAGGACACCAAAAGCACAAGCGAACGAAAAATATATAAACTGGACTTCATGAAAGTTAAAGACTTTTGTGTTCATAAAATATTATTAAGAAAGTGAAGAAGAGTCCAAACGATGGGAGAGGTAGTTGCGTGTCACATATCTGATAAAGATCTAGTCTTATACAAAATGTATAAAGATTCTTATAACTCAATTAAAAACAAGCATCTCAATTAAAAAATGGGAAAAATTTGAAAAGCATTTCTTCAAAGGAGGTATACAAATGACTAATAAACATATGAAAATATACTCAAATCATTAGTCTTTAGAGAAATGCAAAACTACAGTGACATGCCTATAATAAAAATAAAAGATAAAGATATAATAAGAAGCATTGGTGAGGATGTGGAGAAATTGGAACCTCATACATTGCTGGTAGGAATGTAAAATGATGCAGCCACTTCAGAAAATATTCTGGCAGTTCCTCAAAAAGCTAAAAATAAAGTTAGCATATGGCTCAGAATTCTGATAATTGAAAACAAATGTCTGTGCAAAAACTTGTATGTGAATATTCATAGCAACATTATTTCTAATACAAAAAAGTGAAAATAGCGATCTAGTGATGAATGGATAAACACAATTATTCACCCATAAAAAGAATTCAGTACCAATCTATTCTACAACAGGGATGAACCTTGGAGATACTATTCTAAGTGAAAGAAGCTAGACACAAAGGGCTACAAATACATTGTTCTATATATGTGAAATTTCCAAACAGGCAAATTTATAGTGATGGAAAGCAGATTGATGATTGCTTGGGATTCAAGGGAAGAAGAGGAATGGGAAGTGATTGCTAATGGATTTGGGGTTTCTTCTTGGGGTGATGAAAGCATTCTTGGCAGTGGTGATTACACAACTTTGTGAATATCCTATAAACCACTGAATTTTATGCTTTAAAAACCTGAATTTTATAGTATGCAAATTATATAGCAATTAAAAATATCATATACAACAATAATTCCTATATTATGTTTTGAACTGAGGATAGAAAATGTCTTCAGATGATTGCTGTGGTTTTTCAGTTGCTAAGTATACCCATTTGAATGCAGAGTTCCAAAGAATAGCAAGAAGAGATAAGAAAGCCTTCCTCAGTGGTCAATGAAAAGAGATAGAGGAAAATAATAGAATGGGAAAGACTAGAGATCTCTTCAAGAAAATTAGAGATACCAAGGGAACATTTCATGCAAAGATGGGCTCAATAAAGGACAGAAATGGTATGGACCTATCAGAAGCAGAAGATAATACAAAGAGGTGGCAAGAATACACAGAAGAACTGTACTAAAAAGATCTTCATGACCCAGATAACCATGATGGTGTGATCACTCACCTAGAGCCAGACATCCTGGGAATGTGAAGTTAAGAGGGCCTTAGGAAACATTACTATGAACAAAGCTAGTGGAGGTGATGGAATTCCAGTTGAGCTGTTTCAAATCCTGAAAGATGATGCTGTGAAAGTGCTGCACTCAATATGCCAGCACATTTGGAAAACTCAGCAGTGGCCACAGGACTGGAAAAGGTCAGTTTTCATTCCAATCCCAAAGAAAGGCAATGCCAAAGAAAGTTTACACTACCGCACAGTTACACTCATCTCACCACACTAATAAAGTAACGCTCAAAATTCTCCAAGCCAGGCTTCAACAGTACACGAACCGTGAACTTCCACATGTTCAAACTGGGTTTAAAAAAGGCAGAGGAACCAGAGATCAGATTGTCAACATCCACTGGATCATGAAATCAGTTAGAATATGTAATTTATCACAATTTTTATTCAACATTGTTCTGAAAGTTACAACCAATTCAATAAAACATGAAACAGAAATGTTATATATAGTGGACAGAAAATTCTGTTGTTTTTTTAGAAAAAGGATATATTTACCTTAGAAGCTCAAATAAATTAAAAAAAAAGAGGTAACTGAAAGATTGAGACAAAATGGATATCAAAAGTTTCATGTGTATTAAATGTGACTAATTAAGAAATAACATGGGAAATCGTCCATTTACCAGATAAATAGAAATTCATGGAAATACTGCAGGTGCAATGAAATACCAGTGATTATTTCCAGTTGATAATTGTCAATGAATTTCAGTTTTCCTGGAACATACATTATTCTCTGTTTTCTGTTTGAGGAAGTATGGATTTTATAATGAAAAGGCAATAAAACATTTAATCAAACATAACCTGAGGTTAGAAGTGACACAAGGGACCTTCAGCCTCCACATTTGTGGTCTACAGAGCACACTTTGAAAAGCCCAGCTCTTGACATCTTAAACTTTGGCTCTTCTGAATTAAATCAGCTTTGATTTTAAGAGCACATTATAATGAATGAGAATGCAGCCAACTCAAGAGTTAAATTGCAAAGCTCTTTCTGTGGTGTGTCCTCACTTCTGATAAAGGTTGAGAGCTGTGAGTGAGAGGGAGATCTTGGGAGAAAACCGGCGGGAGGTCAACGGAGAGAGAGGGTGACAGACAGCAACACTGGGAAGAGAGCAAGATGATGGAGGGGCTCTGCAGGCAAAGAAGGGGCAGGCATTGCTGCTGCTGCTGCTGCTGCTGAGTTGCCTCAGTCGTGCCCGGCTCTGTGCGACCCCACAGACGGCAGCCCACCAGGCTCCCCCGTCCCTGGGACTCTCCAGGCAAGAACACTGGAGTGGGGTGCCATTTCCTTCTCCAGTGCATGAAAGTGAAAAGCCAAAGTGAAGTCGCTCAGTCGTGTCCGACTCTTAGCCACCCAAGGCCTGCAGCCCACCAGGCTCCTCCATCCATGGGATTTTCCAGGCAAGAGCACTGGAGTGGGGCACCATAGGCAGCGCAGCAGGGTGAAGGAAAGATGAAGTTGGAGAAGGGAGAGAGAAGGGGGAAGAGAGAAATGGCAGGCGCTATGGAGGATGCATTGACGGGGGAACGCGACATCACCAAGGTGGTCCGGGTATGAGGCTGGTGGGAGAGGATGAGGGTCCGTCACAGATGGTGGGATCCTGGCTGCCCTTTCCACGGGAGTCTCTGAGGTGTTCGGTTATGGATGCTGTCATGGGTTGAATTGTGTCCTTTGCCCCCAAATTTCAAGGTCCAAGGCCTAAACTCTAGAACCTCAGAATGCGATCTTATTTGGAGATAAGATCTTTAAAGAAGTAGGTAAAATGAGGTCATTATTAGCACGGGACCTACTCCATTGCGATTGATGTCTTTATGAAAGGAGGAGGTTAGGGTGCATATACACAGAAGAAAGGCCACGTGAAGACACGGAGAGGACAGCCGTCGGCAAGCCAAGGAGGCAGGCTTCAGCAGACAGCCCTGCAGAGGCCTTGATCTTGAACTTGTCCTCCAAAGCTGGGCACGATACATGTCTGCTGGCCAAGTCCCCAGTCTGAGTGTCTTGTCAAGGCGGCCCTGACAATCAACTACAGGTGCTGAAGAACAAGGGCCAGAGCCCAGCAGGCAGGTCCGTGTGTCTGGTGGGGAGCCTTCTGGGTCCCAGGTCCTCAGGAGAGTGACCACACAGTGAGCGCTCAGTCAGTGCTTGCTGAGCGATATACTCGGAATGGCACGAAGGCATCTGAAACCAAGAGGTTGACTTTTGGCAAATACAGAGTGGCATACCGGTCCTGAGCATGCAGAGTGCTTTGGGCGGGGGTTGGAGGGATTCTGCATGTGAGTTGTGGTGGCCTGGAGGTTGGGTAAGAGAATACGGTATGTTCCTTTCCTTTCTACTCTAAGCCTCTACTGCTCCCCCTTTCAGGGAGACAGACTGGAAGGGCCCACCTGGAAATGAGCTGGGTCAGGGCTGACGAGCACCAGGGCCCGCTGAGCTGTAGGGAAGATGGAGCAAGCAGTTCATGAAAATGCCATGGTGACAAGACCATGTGTGTACACACGCACGTGTGTGTCGGGGGGTGGATGAGTGTGACTGGGTGTGTACATATGTGTGTGCTGGGCTGTGCTGTGCCTGGCTGGGTGGAGCACAAGGACCTAGAAAGAAGGTCCATGAATGATGCTCTGATGGGCTTGTTGGGGCTTGCTGCTGCTTTGTTGCTGGGCTTCCCGCAGCCCCTCCCAGAGCACACCCAGGAACTGCAGTGCCAGTTACCATCATCTTAGGAAGAGAGAGAGTTACTGACAGCACTGTTTTTGCAAACTTGAATACTGTTCTTTCAAACGCCAAGAACTTTCTTACCGGGCCCACATTGACTTATTTTTTGCTGCTTACACGATGACTTAAATAACAAATGTTCTAGCTTACAGTTCTTTGATGACTCTAAAATAAAAACAAATTTATACATTAAATACAAAGCAATTACATCAGCAATAAAACTCAGATTGGCAACATTAGTTTTTGTCACTGTTGAGCTTGGTGCTGCAAAACCCAGTTGCCTCCTACGTGAGTATGGGGTTGAATGCAAGGCAGAGTCTTCTGGGGCTGATGGGTCCTAACCGCAGCACGGTAAGATGACACGATCTCCCAGTGTGGACAGTATGTAAAGCTGTATCATCTAAGGTCATCCCGGTTGCCAACCTACATGCAAACAAGGGCACAGAAATCATGTGCCACAAAACGTTTATAAAGTGTGTAAGCAGAAAATCCATGTGCTTTAAATTTTTGCCCTAAAGTTTTAAGAATTCCATTAGGGAGCATGAGGAGCCCTGGAACCCTGATTGAGAAATGAAACCAAGCAGCACTCGTTTGGAACACCCCTCCTTTATTCCACAGACACTCACCCACTGCTTCCTCCACAGCCAGGGCCTGGGCTCAAGCAGGAAGCACACAGAGATGATGACGGCCAGCGTCTGGTCTTGGGGATCAGAGAGTCCAATAGGCACATTTACGATGCTGCGTGTAGAGGTTTGTATAGGAACACGTGGGAGCTCTGAAGAGGGGCGCTAACTCAGTCTTCGGGGCTTGGAAGGCTTCCTGGAAGAGGTAGGACCTCCTCAAGCAGAGTCTTAAGAGGATTAGAAACCCAGCACCTCCCTGACGAGGCAATTAGTCCAGATATCCCAAACTGAGATGAGACTGGGACTCTGAACTTCTAGAACAAAGGCTATCGTCATAAAGAGGGAAAAGGTTTGTTTTGTCCTCTAGAGAGCTCGCACCTTTGCCCCCACAATCTTCTCTTCAGGCAATTAATGGTTCAGCAATTTCATCATCGGAGAGCCGTTCACTGACTTAAGACTTGTCCATCTCTATTTTGATAATAATATCCTCGGAAAGCTCACATACTACTTTAAGCCTTTTACATGAATTAACTCATTAGGTAGCTATAGAGGGAGTCCCTGAGGGAATGGAAATGGAGTTAGGGAGTGACCACGGGGAAGAGTTAGGACCAGATCTCATAACTCCTCTGTGGCGGGGTGGGTGGGTACTAGGGAGAAGGAAACATACCCTGAAGGTGTCTGATCTCTCATCCATCCATGTGTGGAGTGGGGTACGTGTGTGTGCCCGTAGGGGAGTGAGTGGGATGTTTTCTCACTCAAAAGGAGGTTACTCTGGATGCTGCACAAAGCACTAGCTTCCTGCATCTTGTCATCTAGCCAGGAAGGCTGGGAGGAGCAATCTGGCCTGGCTGTGGTGGAGGCTGAACTATCAGCCAGGCTTCCCTTTTGACCAGCCCTGGCTCTGTTTGGGCCAGTGTTTGGGAGGCAGCTGAGCAGCCCTGTCTCTGATTTTCCTGGCCCAGGGGAGCTGAGAGCTGGACTCAGCACTCCTCCGCAGAAGCAGAGAGAAGAGCCAGACTGGCGGTGAGAGACTCGGCTTGGAGATGCCTCGTCCGAGAGCAGCATGCTGACCTGTAGCTGACGGAAGACAGTCAACAGCCAGTTTGTACTTGCGCATGACTCTGAATCTTGTGCGCACACTTCCTACAAACTCCAGAAGCCTTCGCTTGCCTGAGTCAGTGACCTGCCGTCGCTCTCTCCCGTGTCTGACGTGGGCGTGGTTGGCATTTTGTGTGCGCTGATAGTCCCCCTGCAGGACTGCCCGCTGCAATCTAGGGCATTCATGTCATGGTCTCTGAGTGTTGGTTGTGGATCCACCCCTCAAATCATCGTGACCAAACTGTTCCACACATTTCGAAACCCCTAGGGGGTCCATGCTGCCCACTGAGGGCTGTTTCTCCAAGGACAGGCTCTGCCAGCCTTGAGCACTGATCCTTCCCTGTTTAATTAAACACAGAGTGATAAGTACCCACAGCACACAGTGAAGCTGGAGCAGGGAGACCAGGATGGGTTCATCAGAGCGGGGCTGAAGGAGCACTGAAGCGGGTGGGTGCGGTGCGAAAGCTGCTCCGAGTTCTGGATTGCTGTGGTCCGAGAAAGGCTGCTCTTTAGAACAAATGTATGGACACCAAGTGGGGGAAAGTGGAGCGAGATGAACTGGCAGATTAGGAATGACATCTATACGGCATTTCCTCCTCCAGGGGATCTTCCCAAAGCAAGGACTGAGCCCAGGCCTCCTGCCTCGGCAGGCAGAGTCTCTCATCCTCTGAGCCGCCAGGGAAGCCCATATGTACAGGTTTCCCTGGTGGCTCAGATGGTAAAGGGTCTGCCTACAGTGCAGGAGACTGGGGTTCGATCCCTGGGTCAGGAAGATTCCCTGGAGGAGATGGCACCCCACTCCAGTACTCTTGCCTGGAAAATCCCATGGACAGAGGAGCCTGGTAGGCTCCAGTCCATGGGGTCGCAAAGAGTCGGACATGACTGAGCGACTTCACACACACACACGTATAAAAAAGAAGATTAATGAAAGCCTACTCTTTAGCACAGGGAATTCCACTCAGCGCTCTGGTGACAAAGAGGGGGTATGTGGATACACATTGCTGCTTCACTTTGCTGGGCAGCAGAGACTAACACAGCCTTGTAAAGCAATTGAACACCGATGAAAAAGGCTGCTACTCACGGACATCTCAATGTGTGAGAGGAAAGAAGGATCTTCCGCCAGACTCTCCATTTTTCAATCCCAGGTTAGGGTGAGCGATCTTCTTGATTCTTCTGTTACTTCTGCTTCGGGATTAGCCATCCCTCTCCTTGTTAGCCGACCTTGGTGACCGAGTCTTCAGTCTCCCGGCTCCCTACCCCCACCTCTATTTCTCAGCTCCCTTTATCTGCTCCCTCTTTGTCTGCCTTCTTCTTCCTTCCTCCTCCCTTCTTCCCTACTGTTATGGGCTGAATTTAATCTCTCCCAGAATTCACATGCTGAAGTCCTCAACCATAGTGTCACAGAAAGTGACTGTATTTGGAAATGGGCCCTTTAAGGAAGTAGTTAAATTAAAATGAGGTCATTAGGCTGGGCTCTAATCCCGTATAACTGATGCCCTTATAAGAGGAGAAGATTAGGACCCAGACACACAGAGAAGAAAGAGCAGGTGAAGACACGGGGGGGAAATGCCCACACACAAGCCGAAGAGAGAAGCGCCAGTGGAAACCAAACGTGCTGAGACCTTGATCTCAGGTTTTTAGCTTCCAGAACGGTTAGAACAATTTATTTCTGTGCTTTAGGTCCCTCAGTTTGTGGCATTTTGTTATGGGAGCCCGAGAAACAGCTTCCTTTCTCCATTTCCTAGAGCAGCCGTGCACCCCCGAGATATTTACTGATGGCCCACCATGTGCTGGGCACCACGCAAGAATGTGCTTTCTAGGGCTCAGCACTCAGCCCTTCCCCTGTCTCAGATCCAGGACAATGACCCTGGTTTCCAAGGCATCTGCTATTGGCTTGAGGATGAGTCAATTGTCTTTCCTTTTTCTGTACCCTCGTTGTGAGTCACAGACTCTAAAACTCAACACTTACCTTGATTACTGTCAGTAACATTGGAGATATTAGACTCAGTGAAGTCCCTGCTTCCAAACCTAGTGGTGCCCTCCCTCTCTGTGATGCCAGGAGGACCCTTGTGACATCTCCCCTCCTTCACTGACGTCACCCACCGTCTTTGGGATGAAGTACAAACTCCTGGATCTGGCATTTGGGAGCCTCTAGGGCTTTGTTCCTGCCTGTACGTCTGCCCACATCTCACTCCCCAGAAGCAACTAGTCTATTAAGCCCTCAGGAGCAAGACTTGAAATGTCTGCGTCTTTTAATTTGTTATTATTGCCTTTAACATCTTTGGCCGGTAACATGTGGGATCTTAGTTCCTTGACCACAGACTGAACCCTTGTCCCTGGAGCTAAAGAGCTGATGCCCCTCCTGTGGCCTCCGGCCACTGTGCTTCGGCACTCTGCTCCCTCCTCGGGAACAGTCCCTTACCCTTGCTGGTGGGACTCTCCCAGGACACTAGAAGGTTTAGCTCAAGGGCTGCTTCCACTGTCAAGGTTTCAAGCAAGACAAGGAAGAGGAAGCAGGCATGGCCTCTGCTGTGATCAGTGATACAGATGACCTGCCCTCATTCCAATCTCTTCTATTTGGAGCCTTCTAGAATCTGCTGCTGCTGCTGCTGAGTCGCTTCAGTCGTGTCCGACTCTGTGCGACCCCATAGACGGCAGCCCACCAGGCTCCTCTGTTCCTGGGATTCTCCTGGCAAGAACTCTGGAGTGGGGTGCCATTTCCTTCTCCAGTTCTAGAACCTAGGGGCCATTTTTCTTATTTTTCCTTCCTGCATCCAGCCAGCCTGCAGAGCCTGACAAGCAAGCTAACAATCACTGCGAAGGTCAAGGAACGACCTGAATTTATATCTTACAGCTTGGTTTGGAGGAGCTCTTTCTATCTAGCTGTACTGTCAGCCTTATAGCCTCACATCTCCTTACCTTTAGGGAAAGACCAGTGCATTCCCCACCCCTTCCCTGCTTGTGCAGGGGAAAGATGCTGCAATTTTTGTCCAAATTCCGCCATTGCTGGCTCGTGATTTCTTCTTCTGATTGGATAGATGTGTCCTCTGTAACCATGATCTCTTCTTTCCTATCCTCTCTCTCATCAGTCACAGCTGAAACCTCTTTTGTCCAAAGTTTACTCTTTGTTCACTCCCTATTGGTGATAATTCAAGCATGCAACTAAGTGCTTTTGGCTCCAAAATGCCTGTGAACAGCAAGAAGGAGGAGATCTTAAAAATTACTTGTATAAATCCAGACTGAAAAAGCAACACAGAAATCCGCTGAGCACCTTAGATGGGGGTGTTTACATTTCCTTGGTGCTTTTAGCTTAAGAATATACTTGCTATACACAAAGTCAAGCTGATTATAAAGCCATGCCATCCTCTTTCATCTCACACCCGGCTTTAGCAGACAACTGCATAACGGAAGAAGAAAAGGAGACCTCCACTTAGTAGCCTGCCACGTAATTTATTTTAAGGGCACTTGGATTTCTAAGATTCTTTCAGTAGTGACTGATATAGATTCAGAATTAGTTGAGTAGGGCCTCAGCATAGCTTAGTGTCCACAGGGATCTGGATCAACTTCAGAACAGTCTGAACACTCATCCAGAAACCCCAGACAGGGGGATTTTTAGAAGAGCTACCTTTTAAAAATAATTGGATTGTATTATTCTTCTAATTCAGAACACAGTCAGACCTGATGGAGCCAAGAGTTGGACAAATAAGTTGGTGGAGAATTTTCAAACTGTCTTAAGGTTGTGAGTGACTTAGCAGGCAGCAAGGTGAAGGGAATTATCGGGAAGGGCTTTGCTATTGTATCCAGAATAACTGAAATCCTGAATCTCATCTGGGTCATTGATGGTGTCTGCCCTGGAGACTGGGTGTGTTTCCCTGTTCCTATGTCATGCAGCAAAAGTCGAGATATTCTGGTAGATTATTTCAGAAGCTGAAAAGGACTGACAGAGCTGCAAAGAGAATACTGAAAAGAGAATACTGTTAAGTGTCACAGAACTAAAGAAAAGCACTTTTCAGCCCCTAAATCTCCAGTGCAACATCAATTTTGGCAAAGAGAAGGCAAGGCAAAGGGTGGGCCCTTAAGTCTGATTTTGGATTGAATATCTGCTCACTTCTGCAGGGAAAGATATTTAGAAATGATACTAAAGTGATAATTGGCTCCCCTGAGTGTGCCCCACCTGTGTAAAGGGCTCTTTCTACTTTCCACCCACGGGGAGTAAACCGCAAGCACAAAGGTTGAGGTCGGAGGTCAAAGAGGACACCACACAGTCCTGCCACTTCCTTGGCTTCCTGCCCACGGGCAGTCATGCTGACATGCCATTTTATATACGACTCCATCTTCTGGACAATGAGGTTCAGAGAGGTTATGTTGCCCAAGGACCCACAAGTGGTACCCAGTGTGGGATGCTGGTCAGCTTTCAGAATCAGCATTCCTCCTCTGGCATCCTTTCCGCTGTCTCACCAAGCACTGTCTTCCATAGTTAGAATCCAAGTTCTCCATCCAGACACTCTGTGGCCCAAGAGCCCTGGATAGGAGACCTCTTTGAGCCTAAGCTTACTAACCTGTAAAATGGACCCTGGGATGTCACGGGGGTGGGGTATGAGGTTTAGTTGCTCATACATGCAAAGTGGTTTCCCAGCTCTGGTCTGGAAGTCTCCCAGAAATGTCTGTATTCCTGGGCGGTAGGATCCCGTTTGACACCAGGTCTTGCCCTCGCGTCTTGTTCTTGGCATCAGACCCAGCAACCTTGCAGCCAGTTCCCCACGGACTCCTCAGTTCTGCCGCCCTCTGGTGAGCAGAGGCAGGGCTGCTCCCTGCGGTCAGGCTGCCTGGACGGTCAGCCCCGTCCCTGCAGAGCCCTGCTGCTTGTGAGCGTCCTCAGCTAGAAGAGTCCTGTGGACGCTCGGCCCTAGGACTCTAGGGAATACCTGGCATTTGGAGACATCACGAGTGCTGGGCACCCACTGGCCTGGGCTGCAGGGTGGACTTGTCCTCTGGGACACGACCTGGGGCTAAAAGCAGTCAGTGGGCAGTACCACCTCTGTCCCATGCCTTCCCCACCCTCATTCACTGGTCTTAGAGGGAAGGAGACAGGGGCCATGTTCTCTTCTTCCTTCAGGGGCCCCACTCCAAGTTAGGGTCCACCTTTCCTGGAACCCCACAAAGCCCTCCTTTGACAGACACATGCAAAGCATATCTAACACACATTTTCTTTGCCCCAGAAGTGCTGGACTAACACATCAGTCAGGCTCTGGCCCCAAACTTAGAAGCATGGGGCAGAGCTCAGGCACTGACTCAGGGTGAGACGGGCTGAATGGTCTCACCACACCCTGGCTGTGTGGCCAGGAACAGCCCTTTCATCCCCCTGCCTCTGCTTTCTTATCTGCAGCGGTAATAGTAAAGACAGGTGACGCTCACCGGCCGGGGCCAGAAACAATGCGGTGCTGGAGCTGTCTCGCTTGATCTTCTTAAGCACCCAGTGAGGGACATACCCACTTCCCCACGGTGCAGATGGAGGAAACTGAGGCGCAAGGAGGCTGAGCTGCCCCAGGGTCTCACAGTGGCAGGGTCTAGTGGCACGCTGCAGAGTGTCTAGGCAATGTCTGTGGCTGGGGCACCCTAAGCGGCCGTCACAGTTTATAGCGTCCGCACACTCTGAACTTACGTGTGTGACTCTCCGTTTCCCAAGCACCCCCATGCACGACATCCCCCAACCCCACTCGAATTCAGCTGCTCCTTGGCTCCCAAACGTCTCTGTGTAGAGACAGCAGGAGGTTCGCTGGGCAACAGGTTAGCCTTAGGTCCAGGAAATCCCCGCATTTGGTAGTTGCCGCCCCCCACCCCCCCAGCTTTCACCCAAGCTTCCAGACCCCGTCCGCGTAGCAATAACTGGCCTGTGATGCAAACTGACCTCCGATATCGTTGCAGCTACGTATGCCCTGTGTCCGACCCATTGCCTCCCAGAACCTCAGTGTTCACATCTGTGAAATGGGAATGGTGAAATGAGCCGCCTGCAGGTTTTGGTAGAGGATCGCCGGCGGGGCCTCGCCCTCGCCCTCAGCCCAGAAGCCCTGGCCGGGCGTGGGGCAGGCGGCCGGAGGGGCGGGGGCCGGAGCGGGGCGGGGGGCGGGCGCGGGGCGGGCTGCGCGGCGGCGGGGTCGGGGGAGGAGAGGGGGGCGGGTGGCGGGCAGGCGGTGGCGCTGCTCCCGCGTCACAGAGCGGCGCGCGGCGGGGAGATGCGGCTCCTGGCGCTGGCGGTGGCCGTGCTGCTGGCGCGGGCTCCGGCCCCGGGTAAGCGCGGCGGGACCGGGTGGCTCGGGGACCCTGGGCGGGGCTCGGGTGGCGGGGCCCGGGGAGGCCGGGGCTGGGGACCTGGGACTCGGGCCTGGCCGGGAGGCCCTGACGCCTCCGGGCCGCCCCCTCCAGGTCCCCGTCGGCGCCCGCGAGCCGGGGTCTGTCGGTCCGGGCGGCGGAGCCCAGCGGAGCCTCTCGAGGGTCGGGGCTGCCGCGTCCCCGCCTCCCCTCCCGCTCGGCTGGGACCCCAGCGCTCCGCCGGACCCTCCGCAGCCCGGTTCTCTTCCAGGGGCCAGGCCTCCAAGTGGAAGATGCGAGCAGGACTGTGCGAGTCCTAGTCTTGGCGTGCTTTCTGTTTTCTTCCCAAGTCAGCGCCGACGGCTGTTGCAGATTAGTGAGCAGCGACTTCCCTTGAATTCTCTTCGGAGAGTTCTTTGGAGGACCGGTCCAAAGGGGCCGCATCTGCCGCCGGCCGTGGGGTCTGGGGACTTGATCGCGGGCATTTTGCGATGACCCGGCCTGGGGAGCTAGGGGATCCTCGGCTGGATGAAGCCGGGCCCTTTACCCTTTCCCTGAGCACCCGACTTTCGGGGCAGCCTCTACCCGCACTACGGGCTTTCATCTGGGGTTTCTGCTTCCCACTTCTAAGGTGCTGAAGACTTTTCTTTATTTCCCAAGGCTGAAAGGGCAGTGTTGGCTAGAATAATAGTAATAATAAATATATGGATGGCACTCACATTTCCTGGGTGCCCATTGGGTGTTACAGTTATCTCCTTTAATCACACAGTGCTTCAAAGTAATGATGACAAGAGTAAACATGTATCCAAGTGCTTTGCAAACATTAATTCACTTAAACTTGTCTCTGAGGGAAATGTTTATTATTATCCCTTATTTTATAGATGAGGAAACAGGCCAGGTCCATGAGTTGAACTGCTTTAAGTCACAAAGCTTATACCTGGTTTAACTGGGATTTGAACGCAAGAATCCTGGGTCTAGACCCCTTTTACTGGCTAGGCTGTGTTGCCAGTGTTTTTTAAGTAAGGGGGCTGATGAACAGAGTTAAGTAATTTTCCAGCATTTGGGTGGGTGGCCCAGCATTTGAGCCAGCATAGATTGGGTCTGATGGGGGAGGGACTTGGTTCCCAGTGGGAAGAAATTTACCCCTTGTCCCCTGGCTGCCAGTGCAGTGGGGTTTCCAGTGAACTTGAAATCGGCCCTGTGGCAAATGTTCTTCACAGTTGTTGCTGTCTTGGCTCACAATTCCTGGAGGTTCGACTGAGAGAGTTGGGCCAAGGCAGCTCTAGTGGCCAGCAGCCAGCAAGATGCAAGAGGGAGGTGCAAGGGTGTCTGTTCCCTGGGCTCTACGACCTTTAATCCCAGGTGCTGTCAGCAACGGTGTCCCCAGAGAGGGGCTTTTTTCCAGGAAACCTCAGGAGCTTTGAGAACTGGAATCAGGGAATCTTTATTTATTTGGCCACGTTGTGCGGCATGTGGGATTTTAGTTCCCCGACCAGGGATCAAACCCACGCCCTCTACACTGGAAGTGCAGAGTCTTAACTGCGGACTGCCAGGGAAGTCCCCTGGAATGCGAGAACCGTTAGTCAGCCCTGGCTGTGCCCAAGGCGGTGTGATGATGGGAGCTTCTGCTTGTGCTGTCCTCAGAGTGCCAGTCACTCTTCTAAGCTTTCCGTCCACAGCCCCTGGTTGCGGCACCTCAAGGGAAGGCCTGGCAGATCCGCTTTATACCTAAGTCTGGGCTCTTAACCGCTGCACTTTTCTACCTTTCCCTTTGGGGAAAGTGGGGCCTTAGGGGTTACCTGGTCCCACCCGTCATTTTACAGCAAACTGAGGGGGCAGAATATTTACTCAAAGCCACGCTGTCGTCCAGATTGGTGATTGAGGACTGTCTCTGATGCCAGACGGCCTCGTTGCTAATTCCAGCCCTTTCATGTTCTGTGTGAGCTTGAGCAAGTGGCTTAGCTTCTCTGGGCCTTAACCCTCTTGTCTGTAAAATGGGGATAAACATACTATGAGGATAAATTAAGAAAACACAACTAAAGTGCTTAGGACAGTCCTTGGTCTAGAGTTCACACCCAGTAAGTGTTAGTGTCCATCCTGGATGCGAGCTATTTTAAGGTGACCACCTTAATATGAAGGCATTACCCTGTGGGCTGGATCTCTGCTTGGTACTCGGTAAACACTGGCTTCTAGCGCCAGGGGTTTTAAAGTGATACCGTTGTATTTCTTTCAGAGATTTATTTGTCACGAATTCAGACTATCCTTTTAGTAAGAGTGAGATTACTGCCAGCTGGTACACACAGTGTGCATTCCTTATCAATGCAGAGGCTCCTGGCTTCCTGAAAGGAGAGGGGAAGTTTCTTCTAGACAGACAAGTGTGGGGCACAGAGCCATTAGCGCTTAGCTCGCCCAGTTGGAACAGAGGGACCCTAGTCTTGCCACCTGCGTGTCCCAGGCGAGGCAGGCACTCTGTTTCTGTTAGAAGTTCTATACTCCCCTGTATCTGGAAGCTGCTATTTCTCACTTCATAAGTGTGGGGAGCGGGTAAGTGGGGTAAGGGAGAGAAGAGAGTTGAGTACTAGATGAATAGGTTGTGTGCTGTTTGGCTATCCTGAAGGCCTTTTAGGCTGTTTTCTGAGCTTTAGTTCTTTTCATAACATTATCCAAATGGGAACAAGAGGATTAGACCCCATAAATCTTATCTACAGGAACTTAACATTTGTTTACAGGGGGAACCAGCTATGTAATTTGTGGGATTCAGTGCAAAATGGAAATGCAGGGTCCTTCATTTTAAACTTTTTAGGCTTTTAAAAGAGCAACAGCAGAGATTAAATCAAATGGAGCCCCTCCAAGCGTAAGGCCCTGCATGACTGCTGATCATGCCCCCGAGAAGCCCAGCCTTTTCCGATAGATCGCTGTGTGTGTCACTTTCTGTTATTTCCACCTGCCCTGTTCTCAGAGCATGCAAACATTTGTCAGTATTTTAAAGGTGCTTTTTTAAAGTAGCATTTTTATTTATTTAAAAAAAATATTTGTTTGTGCCAGGTCTTAGCTGTGGCATATGAAGTCTTAGTTGCTGCATGTGGGATCTGGTTCCCTGACCAGGGATTGAACCCAGGCCCCCTGCCTCGGGAGTACAGAGTCTTAGCCGCTGGGCCACCAGGGAAGTCCCTAAAGGTGCTTTCTTGTTGGAGCCTTATACTCACCATGCAAGGCGTCATCTTCCTGCTTTTGAAATGAGGGAACTGAGGCCCTGAGGACCTCACTCCTAGTAGAACCAGGTTTCCAGCCTGGCTTTCTTGGATTCCAACCCCTGGCTCTCTGCCCAGTCCTGTCACACTGCTGGCAAGGCCCTGGGCCTTGAGCATCCTGGCGCCCAGCCCATGAGTGGAGGGGATATCTGCCTACCAGGTCATGGTACATGTGCTTGTTGAAGAAATAAGGTTCTCTGCAACAGGAAGCCCGACCGTCTGTTTTGGGTCAGTCTCTTTCTTGCCCATGTTGTCATATTCCTCCTTTGAGAACTGGTCCTGGGGGCCCTGACTGGGGTGCAGTGGCCCCCCCTGAGGTCTGTCTGCGGACTAGGTGGCTGCCTGGGCAATGGTGCGGTGCACTTCACTGGAGGATACTGATCTTCCCATTTTCAGCCTGCACTAGGCTCCTCCTGCCTCAGGCCCTTTGCACAGGCAGAACCGTCTTCCACAGAGATCATCGGCTCACTGCTGCCCTGAATTTGTGTCATGAGCTCCGCCTCAGCCTTCCACTCACCCTCACCTCCCCAGGGTTTCTTTCCTCCCTGACACACGGAGATCAGAGTCTCACTCTCGGTTTTGTATGCCCCGCGTGGTTTCTGTGTGGTACGTGACACTTTGTAGTCACATTCTCCTGTGTCTTCTTCCTGATGGCTGGTGCGGTGCCTTGTCCACTGGACCCTCGGCTCCTTGAGGTCGGGGTGCCTCTTCTCACAGTGCTCGGCGCATGGCTCTTCTCAGCAACTATTTGTCAGGCGATTAAGGGAGCAAAGCATAAGCTGGGGCGTGAGCTGGAGGGGGCGGAGCATTGCGTGTGCAGGTGGCCGGGGTGGGGGCGGGGGTGCGGGTCTACCTCCCACCTCGCTTCCCGGCAGCGCAGGACCAGAAAGCAAGGAATTTAGCTCTCCAGCACGGAGTGACTTCAGTGCTTCTTCCTCCTCGGCTGGAGAGGGGAGACTCTGCCCTGCCCGGGGCTACTCCCTTACCTTACGTGGTGTCAGAGCGTCTAGGGGCACCTGACTCTCCTGTCTGGTAGCTGGCTTGGTCCACCTTGCCTGCTTTGCCCCTCTGCCCTGCAGGGTGTGGATGCTCTGTTGTTTAGAATGAGACCCAGAGGGCAAAGGCTAGGAGCCCTCCCTAGCACCACACTCTAGCCAGCCTGTCTCTACTGCGCGCCTCTGGGCCGCTCTGCAGTTTCTCTGTTGAGCCATATGCTGCTGCTGCTGCTGCTGCTAAGTCGCTTCAGTCGTGTCCGACTCTGTATGACCCCATAGACGGCAGTCCACCAGGCTCCCCCATCCCTGGGATTCTCCAGGCAAGAATACTGGAGTGGGTTGCCATTTCCTTCTCCAATGCATGGAAGTGAAAAGTGGAAGGGAAGTCGGTTGAGCTGTGTGGGGCCTGAGAATTGCCATGGGCAGAAGCTGTGTGATGCTCTTCTCTAGTATTTAATATGGGGTGGGAGGTGGGAGGGGGATTCAGGATTGGGAGCTTGTATACACCCATGGTGGATTCATGTCATTGTATGGCAAAACCAATACAGTATTGTAAAGTAAAATAAAGTAAAAATAAAATTAAAAAAAATAAAAATAAAAATAAAATAAAATAAACATCCAGCTCAGCAAACGTCTGCAAGGCACTGGGTCCTCTACCTGCGTTTTCTCCCTCCCTCGAGCAATGCCGCTTCTCACAGCTGTTTGCCTTTGGGCTGAGTTGTGTTCCCTAGGCTTGAGGCAGTCATTTCCAGTGTAGAGCGGAGGGTGCTACCTGGGGCAGTGGTTTTCTGAGAAGGTCACGGTATGCATGGGGGACCATACAACCTGAGAGCCTGTGTCTTTTAACAAAGCTAAATGCCCCGAGGAACCTGTGGGCATTATCGTTCCATTCACCACCCCCATACTCTTGTGTTGAAGGTAGGTGTAAATATCTGGGCTGGTGGTAAGACCAGGGCCGAAATAAGCCTTCCTGGGAGGAAGGTTGTATTGCTTCACTGGGGCCGCCGTCACGAAGTGCCACAGACTGGGGGCTTCGCCAACAGAGTTTCGTTTCTCCCAGCCCCAGGGGCCAGAGGTCTGCAGGGTCGCTGTCTTCTGAGCCCTTTCTCCTGGGCTGTAGTCGGCCGTCTTCTTGTATGTCTACGTGTTCTTTCCTCCGTCTGTGCCTGCTTCCTAATCTTGTCCTATAAGGACACCAGTCATGTTGGATTGGAAAAGGAAACGGCAACCCACGCTAGTATTCTTGCCTGGGAAATCCCATGGACAGAGGAACCTGGTGGGTTACAGTCCATGGGCTCGCAAAAGAGTGACTAGTCAACGACAGCCTGTTGGATTGGGGTCCTTTCTGAGGGCCTCGTTTTAGCTTCGTCATCTCACTAAAGGTGCGCTCTCCAATACCGTCCCATTCAGAGTTCCTGGGGATTAGGGCTTCAGTATAGGAATTTGTGGGGGACACTGTTCCGCTCATAGCAAGGGTCTTTGCACATCAGTGGGAGTGACGTGTTTGGGCCATTTGTAAGAGAGGGGCTAACTGAAGGCAGAGAGGCGTTTCCATCTTTAACTGGGGAAGATGGTGCACTTTGCTCCCTTTCCCGGGAGCTGCTAACTCGGCCTGAGCTGCAGAAGTGGAAGAGTTACTAGTTTGCCTCCAGGATGGAATCTGGCCTCCCATGAGGACCGGAGCACTTGGCATGTTCTCCTGGTTTCAGCCACTATAAATAATCCCTCCTTCCTGCAGCGTTAATAGGAGGAGACGAGGGTGTGGGGTCCCGGCTGTGCGCTCATCCCATCCATGCTGTTTCAATTTCCTGCCTTCCCCAGCTCTCCTTGCC
Source organism: Budorcas taxicolor (assembly GCF_023091745.1). NCBI lineage: Eukaryota > Metazoa > Chordata > Mammalia > Artiodactyla > Bovidae > Budorcas > Budorcas taxicolor. The sequence goes on from NC_068914.1 coordinate 2,693,914, forward strand.
TCCACGGGGGAGACCTTGGGGGCGGGCAGAGCAGGACTTCAGTTCTGGAAGCCAGCAGCTCCATCTCTGCTGCTCTCTGCCTGCCAAACTCTTGGGCAGCTGTTGAAGTGGGGTCAGCCTGGCATTTCTGTGCTCTTCAGGGGGCTCCCACCATGGGGCCTGAGCAGACTTTGGGGAAAATGCTCTTGGCCTAATATACCGTGGTGTGTGGGCTGGTGGGCGAGCTGCAGGGAAACGGTGAGGGCAGTCCCTCCTCTGTCCTGTGGGAGTGACTTGCGTAGATAGTGAGATTGTTACTAGGGGGCGTGTGCCTTCCTTGGGTACCTGTTGGTCTGCATTCCCGAGTGAGTGTCTGTCTCCCTGGGTGGCTTTGTCTTTGTCACTGTAAACATACAAGACCTCATTCTTGTTCACAATGAGCTGAGTCCAGCCAAGCATCCATCTTTTCCTTCTGAATTCACTTCCATCTATTTTTTTTTAATGGTAACAAAAGACTATCACAGTGCTGTTAGCTGAATAATGACCCCCAAAGATGTCTGCATCCTGATCCCTGGAACTGTGGATGCAGTTTAAAAGGCGCTTTATGGATATGATTAAGTTAAGGATCTTGGAGTATCCTGGAGTGTCCTGGTGGCCTGGCTTTTAAGAGCTGAGAAGCAGAAGAAAATTGACTCTCAAGTTGTATCTCTGGAGGTGTTCAGTTTATTAAATGAACAGTGGAAACTTTGTGGAAACGACATGTAAGGAGGAGCTTATCACCTGAAGTTTTACCATGAAGGATACTGTTTGTGTTAAACTCTCCCTGTCACCCCCAGCACACACAGGGCCTCACCTTGTTGACTCACAGCCTCTTCACAGTGGAAGGTCCAAATCTTTACTCTCTTTCTCATCCTTCCTCCTTGCTTACCTGTAGCACTGACCAGGGTTCAAAGTCTTGGGCAACTCTGCCATCCAGGCCCCCAAGTCCCCTCGTGTGACCAGGAGGTGGTATTTCAGGGCTCTTCATAGTTCGGGATGACCTTGGGGACACCTGCTTGTGCGGTATGGTGTCATGCTTCCTGGAGTTGCTTGCTGGGCAGCGCAGGGATGATGATGTGGGATCTGGTGAGAAGACAGCCCAGCTTGGACAGTAGCAGGCTCTGGGCATCCTTTCCTTCCTGGACTCTGCTGCACTCACGAGCTCCCGGGCTGCACGGCTGCAATATGTAATCCCTGCAGACGCCGTGTGGTGTGTCTACTGGGAGAAGACCTTGGCAAGGGTAGCTGGGCTGGCTGATCTTGGGTGGACAGGGAGTGGCACCCTCAAATGTCAGCTTGGAGTAGAACCGTGGCTGGTGAGAGTCAGCCCTGAGACCAAAGGACAAGACTTCGACCTGGGCCTGGTTTCCTGGAGCACATTTCGGGTTGCTGGGCGAGTCTGGTGCCCCTCTCTGCTCCTGGGCTCATTGGCTCTTTTTCCCTGCACTTCAGCTGTTAGACTGTGGATCATGGTCCTAAGAGGCTTGGAGTGAGAGACCGAGGCACCTCTGTCATTCCAGCTCCCTGGTACTAGTTTAACACTCACCTGACCAGTACTGATATCTGCCTTGGTTGTAGCAGAAATAGCTGAGACAGAGAATGGGGCCACAGCGTTGCCTCCTCAGGGAGGCGATGAAACTGATTGAAGTAGGCCTTGGGGAGGCAGGTAGGACACGTGGATTTGATGTCAGCGAGATATCTTTAAGAGCTTCCCCAAATTTAAATCTTTATGTGAAATCTCCTGAATTTTAAATATCAGCAACTAACTAAAAAAAGAGAAAAGCATCTAGGCCAGGTGATCGGTGACTTGCAGGGGATCATCTCATAGGTTGAGGACATGGGGGCCCACAGAGGCCCACTCCATGCCCCAAGGAAGGCTCCCTCGTGAAGGCGGCGTGCGCATGGAAGGGGTGGAGGTGGCCCGCCTCTCTGGCCTGCACATCACTCTGGCTCCTTGAGAGAAGAGGCTGTGTGTGCGCACCCAGGAAATGGTGGTGGCCTTCCTCATTCTCCTCCTCCCTTTTTTCTCTGCAGAGGTCTGTGGAGCCCTCAACGTCACCGTGTCCCCGGGGCCCGTGGTCGACTACCTGGAGGGGGAAAATGCCACGCTTCTCTGCCACGTCTCCCAGAAGAGGCGAAAGGACAGCTTGCTGGCTGTGCGCTGGTTCTTCGCGAGGCCAGACTCCCAGGAAGCCCTGATGGTTAAGATGACCAAGCTCCGGGCGGTGCAGCACTACGGGGATTTCAGCCGCAGCGCCTACCGGCGGAGGCTGCGCCTCCTCGAGGCGCGGCGTGGGGCGCTCTACGTGCTCTCTGTCTTGACCCTCCAGCCAGCAGACCAAGGGCATTACGTCTGCAGAGTCCAGGAGATCAGCAAGCACAGGAATAAGTGGACAGCTTGGTCCAATGGCTCCTCAGGGACAGAAATGAGAGGTAAGAATACGCCTTCTCTCTGGGAAGTGGGGGGGCAAGTCAGAGGGTCTCCCTCCAGCTGGCCAAACAGTGGCCTCCAGGACAGTCCTACTGAGCTAGAATACATCTTCTGGACTCTAAGGGCCAGGCTGTAGGAGCCGGGCCATGAGAATGAGGGTTGATCTTTATGGGGATGCTGGCGCCAGCCTTTGCTACAGACGTAAAGTCAGGACAGAAGGTGTCTGGCCTCATGCCAGCCAACCTGCCCCTGGGCAAACTTGTTTTGTACCTGAAAGAGGGGACTGGCTGTGTGGTTCATTTGCCTCTTGCTCAGGTCTGCGCTGCCTTGATTGCTTTGCCTGGGGATGGGAGTGCGGGTGCCTTTGAGAGGAGGCGCACATTGGGAGTGCCTTGATGTGAATTGCCAGGCCTCAGAGCAGGGCAGCCTGGTGGCTCTGATCCATCGCCCGGAGGAACTGATCCAAGCCTCAGGGAACAGCTCACTCAGAGATTCATCCAAAAGTGGGCAAGGGACCAGAGGTGGCCCTCCCTTTCTGAAAACAGATAAGAGGCATGGGCCATGTTCTGGAACATCTTAGCTACCAAATGCTGTATTTAAGGGTTATCCCTTTTTTTGGTAGAGTTCCCACGTGTGGCTTGTAGGATCCTAGTTCCCTGACCAAGGATTGAACCTGGATCCAGGCAGTGAAAGCATCAAGTCCTTACCACTGGATCACCAGGGAGTTTCCCAATGGTTATCATTTTTTAACCACTGATGTTCCATTCAAGAAGCCACCTATCGCAATTTTAATAAGACTTGTTATTGTGTGCTAAAATTACATCTTTGATTGCTTTGCACATGAATTTGGCCTGGTAGAAAATCAAGAGAACCACAAAATAAACCTGATGATAAATCTAATTTTATTTTATACATGTCATTTAAATTAAAAGCAATAGTGATGCTGTTAAAGGGACAGAACCCAGCTGTGACATGGCAGTTTAACATCCTGTGTGTTACCCCGTGTCTTCCCGGATGACTTAGTGGTGAAGCATCTGCCTGCCAAGCAGGAGACTCAGGAGACTCAGGTTCGATCCCTGGGTCGGGACGATCCCCTGAAGCAGGAAATGGCAACCCACCCCAGTATTCTTGCCTGAAAGATCCCACGGAGAGAGGAGCCTGGTGGGCTACAGTCCGTGGGTCACAAGAGTCAGAACACGACTGAGCAAGTGAGCACGCATATGTCAAAGTAAATAATTCACAGCTTCATTTGTCTTTGGAGTTTGCTTATCTTCATGTTCTTAAGCACAGAATGACGTATTATCTGAAATGTTGTGCACTTTTTCTCTTTAAGCAAATTAATTCAAGACAAGAAATGACTATTAATATAAATATGTATTTTGGCACAGAAAATAGAAAAATCAGATGACCACAGGCTGAGGAGAGAATCCCCTCTGGATATCACTTGGCTCTGAAACATATGACCCTACGTATACCCTTTTAATTTTTATGTCCTGATGTATTCTGGAGCCCTGTGGTAAATCTCTGGGCAGTAACGACTGTCTGCCAATTAGAAGAGATAAAAAGGTTCCTTGCATTCAAGTGAGTGCTGTCGGCACGTCCATTATTTCAGGTGTGTCCCCGTCAGTGAGTGAAGTTGGGTTCCTTCTAGAACATTTATTTGGTTACATGTTACCACAGCTTAAGGTGGTTTGCGCAACTACACTGAAACTAATCTCTTTCCCCCACTTCTTGGTACTTTGATCTGCTCTTGTGAGTGTGAGAGGAGGGGGTGGAGTTACACGGGGGTGTCCAGGGAATTGTGTATAAACTGCAACCGGTCACATTCCTGCCGTGTCCCTAAGATGGTGTCTCCTGACACAGTCCAGCTCCTTAGCCATGTGCTTGCAGAGTACTTTCCCAGTGTCTTGCAAAATGAGAAATCTGAACAAAAATTAAAAAACAGACCAAATAACCAATCTACCCCAACAATTGCAATTTTATTTGCTTTATTTTGTCCGTGTGTGTTTTTGAGTTTCTCTAAAATTGGAATGAGTCCTTGAGCATGTCTGTTGAGGTGACTAAAAAAATAAGTAACAAATTATTGGGAAAAAAATCTATGTTAATAAATGAGTTTGTCCTGGGTTTTTCCCTGGGGACATCTCTGAAAGGGTGTGGCTAAAAAAATATAGGCTGTATTAATTTGGGGCAAAACATAAGTTGTCATTTTATGTTTTAACTGAACAAATCATTAAAGTATGATTGAGAATCGGGGATTTTGAAGAATGGAAAGATTTCAATTGGGGTCTGTGTGAAAACCACATATATACGAGACCATGGAGGGGGTGAGCTCCTGATTCTAGGAGATGATAATTGTCATCACAGTGAAGACTGAACATGTGTGACCCTGTAGGTTACTGGGGTCATGCTGGCCTTATTTTAGAGACTCTGCCATATCCCATGAACTTGCCAGCATCAGTTTACTGTACGGAGGCAGGAGGCAAGGCGAAGGGTGCCGCGCAGTTTCCTCAGTTGCTTGTGCCACGTGACCATTTCAGTGAGCCCGAAGCCGTGCCTGCAGAGAACCTGGATCCAAGAGCCCTGAGTGCCATGTGGTGTGGGAACCCTCTGGAGAGGTTTCCAGGAGGGTGGACGTTAGGTTTGATTTCATTTAATTGTTTCATGAGTGATTTGAAAAGGGGGCACATATCACCTTAATGAACTTTACATAAAATACGAAACTGGGAAATGTTCTTAACATCAACAAGGAATAACACATGACAAATGGGAATCCAGAGAGGCGAGTACAAGCAGGATTTAACAGAGTGAGACTCAGTTTGGAAAACGGCAGAGTGATGTACATCTAGGGGGAACGGCTCGCAGGCAGTGGTGGAGAGTCAATAGGAGGCTGTCCGTGCAGGGACTTCGGTGGTGTCAGTGGCAAATTAGATGCTCATCTGTAGGGTGACAGGGGCTTCCCTGGTGGCTCAGTACGTAAAGAATCTGCCTCTAATGCAGGAGACCTGGGTTTGATCCCTGAGTTGGGAAAATTCCCTGGAGAAGGAAATAGCTACCCACTCCAGCATTCTTGCCTGGAAAGTCCCATGGACAGAGGAGCCTGATGGGCTACAGTCCTTGGGATCACAAGAGTTGGCTACAACTTAGTGGCTAAACCCCCACTGCAGGGTGATACGGCAGAGCAGATGGCCCATGTTATTTCCATCCATGTACAAAGTGACCTGGTGTCCCTAAGAAGGAAGTCGGCTGTGTTATGTGGACTCTGCTGGGGAGACACTAGTGTGCACTGCACAGCCTACTTGGGGAGCCTCATTTGTAGAAACACAGGTTCGATCTAGAAAAGAGTAGCAAGCGTGATCATGGAGTGAGTGGCAGCCTTCAGAGGACGATCGGTTTAGCCGAGGAAGCTTTGCTGGGCTCAGGGAGTTGCGTGTGGACTCGAGTGCTTGGTGGAGTCATTTACTCCTCACTCAGTGGGGATTGGTTTCATGGAGCACCTGCGCTGTCCCTTGCTGTGCCAGAAACTTGGGGACACAGGGCGGATCTGTCTATAGGGTGGCAGATACAGAAACAGATATGATGTCACGGTGTCCGGTGCAGTGATAAAGGTGTGCTTGGAGCATCGTGTGAATGCATAGGACGCCCCTGAGGGTGTGAGGAACAGGCAGTGCTTGAGCTGCCGTTGGCGGTTTATGTGGGGCAGTGGACGAGATGAGCGGCATCTTGGTGGGTAGGGCGTGCCACAGCAGTGAGTCAGGACTGCTGGAGTCTGAACTGGGAGGCGGAGGTGGCAGTGGGTGTAGGGGAAGCAGGCTGGGCTGATGGCAAAGAATTTACACTTGATATTGTAAGCTAGTGTTCTCAACCTTACCTAATGATCAGTATCACCAAAGCCAGATTCTGAAGTATCTGCCCTAGAGATTCTAGTCTGTTCAGCCTGGGTTGGAATTTGAATATTTAACATCCAGTCTAGGTGATTTTCGGGGCTTCTTAGGTGGTGCTAGTGATAAAGAACCCACCTGTCGATGCAGGAGATGTACGAGATGCAGGTTTGATCCCTGGGTCGAGAAGATCCCCTGCAGGAGGGCGTGGCGTGGAGAACTCCACGGAGGGCTACAGTCCATAGCGTTGCAAAGAGTAGGACACAAATGAACTGACTTAGCACACTAGGTGGTTTTATCATCAGGCGTTTTTTGGAGACTCTTTTCTTTAGTCCTTGGCAAGTCCGTGAAGCATAGGCAGTCTTTTGACAGAGCCCTCTGGGAGGACCAGGCTACAGAGTGAAGAGGCAGTCTCTTGCGGTTGCGTGGGCTTTGTGAGAGTGTTAGTTGCTCAGTCATGTCCGACTCTTCTAGACCCTATGTATTGTAGCCTGCCAGGCTCCTCTGTCCATGGAATTCTCCAGGCAAAATACTGGAACGGATCGCCATTCCCTTATCCAGGGAATCTTCCCAACCCAGGGATTGAACCCTGATCTCCTGCGTTGCAGGCAGATTATTTACCATCTGAGCCGCCAGGGAAGCCTATTGCACAGGCTTTAAATGATGCCAAATTGGGTAGTAGGAATGGAGAGACATTAGAGGTCAAGTAAGAAGACTTTAATAACTGGATGCGGCAAGGGAGAAAGCTCTGGGGTGATACCCAGGAGAGTAACGCAGTGTGCCCAGGGAGGTTGCCACGACTGACAGAGGGAGCGTGAGAGACGGAGCTTGTCCACAGGGACACTGAGAGTGAGCTGGGGGGAGGCCACCCATGGATGGCCAGGAAGTATGCAGAAATGTGGATCTGAAGGTCCCGTCTGATCTGGCTTGTGAAAACTGAATCAGTCAGGCAGGTGAAGTCACCAGGGGGTGAGTTGATTTCCCAGGGGCAGGGGCCACGGCCAGGAGCCCTGGGAAACACCAGTGTTTGGGGCAGCAGATGGAGCTAGCTTGGCGTGGTGTCTGGAATGGGCTCCTCTGGGCCAACACCATGGCTGCCTGGAAAGGGCAAAGTCTTTTCAGTAGGAAAGCAGCAGTGGAGGGTAAGGACGCAACGGCTTCTTCCTCGGTCCCAGACAGTCCCACAGACTGGGAAATTCAGAGATGCTCCAGGCAGGAAGGAGGTGCATTGGCTTGATTCCGGCTGCCAGGTGAGCCCTGTGTCCTCTTTATTGGGAAAATGAGGAAGGGAGACTGACTGATAGCCGTGGGTGGATCGAAGGGGCGGTCCCTCCCTCTGGGGTCACTGCAGGGCCCCGGCTGCCTCCAGGATGGACATGAGATGGGAGAGGTGAGTGGGGGATCTTCACTGCCAGGGGGGGGTGAAGGGCCTCTCTCCAGCCCAGACCACAGGGACCCCTCGTGTGGCATCTGAAGTGCCCCCTCCACCCCACACCTTGCTCTCCCCCGCCTTCCAATCTGCACTTTGATTTGCCATCTTAACAGCTCTGTTCTCTCTGCCTTAGTTCCAATAAATACGTTGATGGTGGGGAAAAAAAAAGGTCTCTAGGAAACAGCTTCTGGCTCATTCATCATGAGCAAGTCAGATGCAGGGGCCGACCTCACTGCAGGTGAGACCGGAGGAAGTGAGCTACACAGCCCTGCCCTGGCCGACACCAGAATATGGGGAGGCCCAGTCTGGAGTGCCATGCGCCCAGCATGGAACAGGCCCAGTGAGGCTGCAGCTGATCAACAGGGAGGTCAGGATGGGAACAGAGGGAGCATGGGCAGTGACTTGGGGTGATTCCCAACAGGGAGATGAAGCTGTTCAGCACAGTCTCTTAAGAGGAGCCTTATTGATGGTTGGGAGGGTCAGGGTTTTCTGAATTGGAGGCTTCATAGATTGATGAATGCAAAGTTTTCCAAATGTTCTTGGTTCCTTTAGGCCAAAAGAAATAAACAATAAGTTTGCTTTTTAAGTAGTTGGGTCCAACAGCCTTAAAAAGGATTTCTGTTCTAAACACAGAGCATAATGTATCCCTAGGCATGGAGACGAGCTGTCATTCTCTTTGGGGTTGATTCTAAGATCACTTACAAATCGAGGTGAAGATTTGCTATTTTAGGGGGCCACCATCTGTCCTCTAGGTGCAAAACAATGAATTTTAACTACTTGTAATCAGTTTTTTCACACATTGTGAAACTTTCTGACAGTTACATTACCCTGTCCCTGTAGACACAAAGGTGCTATAGCATCTGACGCTGCGTTTGGCCTGTGCACCCACCGCTGACTGGTACTTGTAGTGCCTCAGGCGTGCAGTTTATAAAGGAAGCTGCCTGTCTTCCTTAAGCCTTTCCGCACAGCCTTCGCCCTGTCTGCCCCGCGTCGCTTCATCCAGGTGTGTGCTGGTTGGCTCTGTGCCTGCTTTCTCTAATCGTCCTTGGCCTCCCTTTTCTGCCTCTGCTCCCCAAGCTTTGGCGGTGTCTCTGCCTCTGTGCCTTTGCCATCCTGTCTGATGCCCCAGCAGCCTCCCACATCTGTCCTCCTTTCTGCACTGATCAGCCTGGTCTCTCTCAGGACACGCAGACCCTGGATAGTTCTAATCACGAGGACAACCCTGAGGGGGTAGACCAGCTCCTAAGCCTGGATTTTCTTCAGGAGAGTTTCCCAGATGAAGCCTGAAGATCCCTGGTGCTCCTGGTCCACAATAGGCTCTGGCAGAGTCCTGGGTGCCACGTGTCCCTAACAGTTGTTGACACGGGCCAGTTAGGGGCTCTGCGCGAGGGTGCCACGTGGGCTCTTTCCACTAGGGAGTGTGGGCCCCAGGGTCTCAAGAGTGGAGCTGCCATCCATTTCGGCTTCTGTTCTTAGGGGTAGAGCAGCCTCCACTCCTGGTTCTCCAGGCTTTGTATAGAATTATTGTCAATGGCTTTTCAGCCTGGTTCTGCCACCCACAGATTCAGAAGCAGTCTGACATTCTAAGCAGAATTGAATCTCCTTCCTTTCAGATGGAGATGTTTCCATTAACGGTGAAAATGCGAATAACGGGAGCAATTTGTAAGGGCTGTCTCCTGCAATTTAAACAGTATTTCAGTCTAACCCCAAATAACATATTTTAACAAACCACATTGTTATTTGACTTCAGATTATATAAGCGAGCTTTAAATGTTACAAGTGGACAAAGAACATGAAAAACTGTGTTTACCCTAAATGTATTTAGGGGAAAAAGATGAAATTATAATTTCTCATCTATTTAACCCTGAAATATTAGAGAGAATTTAATAATTGGATCTGAAAGTACCACCACAGGGAACCGATATTTCAAGTTTCAGTGGAAGAAATTAAATAATTCCTTTTTCCCCAGAGACACAGAGCAGATAATTAGGACTGAGATTAACTAAACATTTAGTGCGGCTGCTTAATTAAGCAAGCTCACATCCTGATGTTTAAAGTGTCAACAGGTCCAGATACTCAAAGGGAACAGATTGACAACCAGCGTGTAATTTAAACACAGCTTCAAACAATCCTTCATCGTGTCTCTCCTCATTCTAACTGCCGTGGTCTTGGAAGAATTTAAGAGATTGGAACAAACTCAGGAGCATGTATGAAGCTCCAGTTCATGAGCCTGTGATCCCTGTGCTTTGCCCAAAGAGAGGTACATGTGGGGAGGCTTGATCCCCACTGTCCTGGGACCCAACCTCATAATCTGGAGGAGAAGTATGTCGCGATGGTTGTATATCTGATAGACTTTACTGATAGAGCTAATAGAAAGTCCGGAAAGGCCGTAGAGGAGGCTGACACTCGCATGAGAGTGAGGAAAAGACAGGCCACATTCTTGGGGGGTGGGAGAGCTTCACGTGGAGGATGAGGCATTCTGCTGGGGCCGCAGGGTGGGCGGGGCTCTGCGACTGCGGGCCCCGCCCCGCCAGGAGAGGAAACAGCCGGAGCAAAGGCGTGGATGAGGGAGAAGAGGGGTTTGCAAACAACTGAGTGGAGCTGGGCGCGTGTTTGTGGTTGGTGAGGGCTGAGGTGGACGGTGATAAGAGGAAGGGTTGCCTCGGTGGCCCTGGTCAGGGACCTTGACTCCAGGTGCCCCATGGAATTCTCAGGCGCACCCACATGCCTGACATGGTGCGTGGTATAACGGACTTTTTAGATGAAGGACTGAATACTCATGGTTTTGAATAAAATGCCATTTTAATTACTAGTAGCAAGGAGAGGAAGGTGGTAGCAAGAAGATAAGATATAGGGACGTCCTGCTGGTCCAGTGGGTAAGAATCTGCCTGCCAGTTCAGGGGACGTGCGTTCAGTCCCTCCTCCGGGCAGATCCACAGGCTGAGTGACGGGGAAACTAAGCCCGTGCACCTCAATTACTGAGCCCTTGTAGAGCCCGTGCATGCAAGAGAAGCCCCTGCAATGAGAAGCCCAGACGCCACAACTCGAGAGTAGCCGCCACTTGCCACCACCAGAGAAAGCCCCCACGCAGCAGCAGAGAGCCATCAGAGCCAAAAATAAATAAAATGAGGATAATATGTAGATCTATCCCAGGGTCGTGTCTGGAGAGGGCTTGGTAAAACTTACCAAGCCTCAAGTTTTAATATTTTCTAAACACACATGGCCATGGACAGAGAAGCCTGGTAGACTACAGTCCATGGGATTGCAAAGAGTCGGACGCGACTGAGCGGCTTCATTCATTCATTTGCATTCTGTAGCTGACTCCATCTTAGAATGCACAGTTCTTAGCCCGCTGCCTTGTCACAATGGGAAGTCTATTTAACATGAGTTTTTGTTTGCCCTATTGCTGTATTTTCTAGAATTTATCTTAGAGTGAATGCAAAGGAAAGAGTGGCTTAAAACAGACAGAGTTGGAGCTTCTCCTTTCTCATCAGCTGTTCCATCAGTGCAGGTCACCCAAAGGCCCTATGCATGTATATGGCTTTGCCCAAGCCCTGGGAGAGACCGCCTTCAGCCTGAGGCTCGGAGGGTCAAGGGAGAAAGGAAGCAATAGGCAAACTTCAGAGAGCAGAAACAGAGGCGGTCTCTGTGTCTCTCTGGGTTTCAGTTGCCTTTCTTGAGAACACCGAGTCAGTTATAAATAGTGAGGAAACAGCTACATTTAGTTTTTTCCTTGGGAAACCATCTCGTCGTTGAATAAGAAAGGTCAGTGAAATGACTGTATTAAGTTTTGAATTTGAGCAAAGGTATTGCTTCCTCTTTTTTTTTTAATTTTAGAGTCTTGCGCGTATTTCATATCACTAGAGCTCATAACTCAACCTATGCTCTTCAGTTTAATTCAGGGAAAACAAGAGTAACAGCAAGACCTACAGCATAAACATTTTACACAAGTGTTGTTTGTAAAGAACTCCACAAGAGCCCCTTGATAACCTGTCTCTGCGCAGAAATACAAGGCGAAGAATACAGCTTTCTCTGGTCCTTGCAGACTTTTCTCTCCTATTACTCTATGCAGAATGTTGCCAGCTTAAGGTCTGAGGGCTTCCCTCCTCCATCTATAAGAAACTAAGAACTCTCTGGCCATAAAGTGATCGTGATAGACCCAGAGCCAGCAGCTCCAAGGTTAGAGCCCTCCAGAGAAGTCAGCTTCAAAGGCCTGGTGAGCTGGTGTGACCCCCCTGCTTCTGATGCGGATCTTCCATGGGAAGCAAGGTGCTGGGTAGGCCTGGGCTCCCTGCCCTGGGCTCTCTTCTCAGCCTTCTTCAATGTAAGTTGGTCCCAGGACCAAGCTTTCTCTGGGATACCTTGACCCACCAATAGAGCATCATAGTCATCCTATTCATCCATTCAAAGCAACTGTGGCTTGTTACGGACTAAGAAGGATTCTGGGACGTGAAAACAGGCGCAGTTCCAGCCTGCATGGAACTTCCTTCAGCTGGAGGAGGGGGATGATGAACCGGACCAATGAGCAAAGTGTAGTGATGCATTCTAAGGCAATGCATTCAGCAGGGAGAGAGGATATGAAATACTAGGTAACCACTGGAGGAAGGCCTCTCTGACTCAAATTCTCTCCAAGTTTGAGTCTGCCTTTTGGGAGACACATCATCTTTTAGAGACGGTCTGCTCTTTTGAAAATAACTTCCTTGGAAGCTGTGTTCTTCACCTTGTATTTCCCTGCACTGAGACATGTTATTAGAGGGCTCTTTTGGAGTCCTGTGTAAACAACACTTGTGTGATAGTCTTATTCCTTAGGTCTTGCTGTTACTATTGTGTTCCCTGGGTTAAACTGAAGAGCCTTGGTTGAGTTTTGAATTCTAGACCCTAACCTGGACTAGACGGGAGATTGAGGCCTAGGGTCTGGCTCCTCATGACCTGAATCCCCTCTCCCATGTCTCTTGGGACTCACCTCTTTCTGTCCTAGGAGTGTGTGAGGCAGGGCTTCTCCATGAGGCTTCCTGGGACCTCGAGCCTCCGAATTTCCACAACTTTGTGCTCCCTAATCCCTCCCCCAAAATACTTAAACCAGAAGTTCAGGGATCATGCCTGGGAATCCTCAAGAGGCCTAATGATTTCCTCTGTACACTAATGTTTTAAAAACCTTGATCTTCGGGCACTCAGTGAAGGTGGTAGAAACAGGAAGGTAAAGGCGTGTCTCACAGATCTGGCGCCAGTCCTCCCCGCCTCTGGGCTGCTGCTTCCCGGCCTCCTCACTCCCCTGTCTGCACCCAGGCCCTCCCCACGCTTCTCTCTACCAGCTCCTGCCTCCCAGAAGGTGTTCTGTGTCAGAAATGTGCTCCTCACTTTGGATGTAGCCCCTGGTTGTAATTTAAGCTCCTTTAATCATGGGATTCTTTGTGAAAGGAATTGGAGGCACAGGTAAGCAGGTGGGAAAGAATATTGGGAGAAAGGGGGCTTTCCCAGGGCCTCTAACAATCCTGAGCCCACCATTCCATGAATGATGGGGTTGGGGGTGGGGTGGGGTGGGTCAGTCCTTCAAAGCAGGCTCAGATAAAGGTGTCTGTATCACTGGTGAACGGGAGACTAGGGAGGGAACAGGAAGTCCCTCAGTTGAAGGGCTTTGTCACAAGGTCTTGGCGTGAACTTAGGGGGACACAGTCTGCCACAGCCTGTGAAATCCGCCCTCCCCAAGGGAGTCTGCAGGATGCTCTGTCCGAGTCAGAAATCAAGGGTCTCAGATTTCACACCTCTCTGCGTGGTGGTTGCCCCGCAGATCCCAGCAAAGGATACTTGCCTAAGATTCTTTCTCTCCAATCTGCTTCCTCCAGACATGAAGCTGATAGGATCGTCTTGTCTTGGTGCCTCTGGGCTGTGTTCTTCCAGACAGTTTGATCCTGCAGCCGCTTTCAACCAGAGGGCCAGGATGTGGTGGCTCTCACAACCCACCGCTCTTAAATTTCATCTGATTCTGCTGTCTTGGGGAATGCCTGTCACTGTTATCAGGCCACCACCTCACCAGAAGGGCAGCCCACCAAGTGCTGGGGTCCCCAGAAAGTTACAGAGCCATCAAGAGGTCAGCTGATGACTTAGCTTTTGAATGCTCTTTGCTTTCTCTTTATCCTGTGGCCCAGACCCATTGATAAATGGGCACAGGAGTCAGGACTCACAGTGCCCCCTATGTTTCTGATAAAGCTGTATTGAGAAGAGTAGCTTGGTGCTGAGGCCAAACTGGGCTTCCTTTTGCTTCCGTGATCAGTCTTACTTCCTCTTTCCAGGCCCCATACCCTGTGGGGGGAGGCAACCCTTGTACAGCCGTCCCTCACAAGACTTTGGGACGCAGCGAGGATGGGAGAGGCAAGCCTCCCTGGGAGGCCGGGCTGGCACCATTCCTAGCATCTAGAGTAATGGACCTTCTCCAGGGGGGCACGCTGCCCAGCCCCACATTAGCTCTTGGCTGAGAGGCTGGGCTCCGAGCACGGGGCAAGACAGAGGCCGCCTTGAGCAGGGCATTGGCCTGACTCTCTGGACTCAGACATGTGTGGCTGGACAATGTATCACATGCACTTTGAGATAGCACAGGATTAGCAGCTGAAATAAGATAGCTACGCCGAACCTTGGGAAAATCTCAAAAGCTCTGGCAGAACTGATGTAAAAATTTTCTTTTTTGTAGGAACAGATAAGATTATGACCAGTGTTGCTGATCTTCATATGCCAAACAAGGTTGCTGTACTTTCCCGTAAAATAGCCACACTGGAGAGAAATGAGGAGCCTCCACAAACTCCTTGCTTAGAGTCCCTTAGCTCTGAATCCCAGCTTGTTGGTTCTTTCAGTACCCATCTCTACAAGTCCACTGGGGAGACCTTATTTATTACCTTTAATCCCAAATAAGGTGAAGGGACTGCAGACATTAAGCCACAAGGGCAAGGAACTCTTTCTTATGGACCATTTGGACATCTGAAGAGTCACACTCTGAGGCACAGGGCTGACATTAAAGGGCCATGCTATAATTAGGTGTGGGAATTAGAGCAGGGAATAAGAGAGACCAAGTTGCTCTCTTATGGGGCTAAGGAGCTAAGCTCTTATGGAGCTGTCTTACGGATAAAAATGGCTCATTAGGTCTCAGGCACTGTTCTGAGTACTTTCCATATATTAACCCTTCTGGCTTCACACTCATCCTGAACTTATTATCATCCCTGTATAACAAATGGGGAAACTCAGGCATAACAAATGGGGAAGTTAAGTGACTTGCCCAAGGTCACATAACTAGCAAATGGCAACTTAGTATTTCAACCCAGTGCACGTCAGTGCATCCCACACTTGAAAGTGCATATGATTCACCCGAGAAATTTGGGTTTAAAAGCGGATTCTGATCCAGTAGATCTGGGTTGGGGCCCCTGCAATCCTGTAGTTCTGACAAGTTCTCAGGTGACATTGGCGCTGGTGGTCAGTGGACCACACTTAGAGTCATGAGGCTCTGGACCATGATGGGCATCACTGATCTCCTGAAATCTAAGGTCCTCAGAGGTCCATTTATTTTCCTTTTGGTATTGTCTTTATTAAGACTCTGTGGTTATCCTAGCCTGGGCTCAATTCGTTGAAGATAAAAACTCATTCAAGCTAATTCAGGAGAGAGGTGGGAATGGTTTAAGGATACAGGACTGATGGGATGCAAGATTAGAAAATGACACGTCAGCCTCTTGGTGCCCAGAATCCGTCAGGATCATGATCTCCGTCCTCTGCCTTCCTTCGGCAGCTTCTGCCCTTGCTCCATTTGCTTTCCTGTTTTCCAAAACGGCTGCCACCCCAGAGTCCATAGACTTTTTCAACCCCAGGACCTACAACCACCATATGTTCAGTTCAGTTCAGTCGCTCAGTCATGTCTGACTCTTTGAGACCCCATGAATCGCAGCACGCCAGGCCTCCCTGTCCATCACCAACTCCCGGAGTTCACTAAAACCCATGTCTATCGAGTCGGTGATGCCATCCAGCCATCTCATCCTCTGTCGTCCCCTTCTCCTCCTGCCCCCAATCCCTCCCAGCATCAGAGTCTTTTCCAATAAGTCAGCTCTTTGCATGAGGTGGCCAAAGTACTAATGTACTCTGTTTAAATTCTTGAAGGGGGAATCTGATCAGTTGCTCTGACAGTGAGTAGATTATACGGGCTGTGGTTGGGGCAAATTAAGCAGGAAGGATGTTAGATGAATTGTCCGAGATATCTAATAATGCATGAAAGACCAAATGTCCACTGAGGGTTCGTTCCCGGATGTCCAAATTGCTTTCTTTCAGGGGCCATCAGAAAGAAGGAGGTCATTTATTTACTGGACACCTACCAGCTGCTAAGCAGTGTGCACCAAGATGGTGATATGGAGGTATCACCTTTTTGGTTTTTGGTTTTGAAAACTTTAGGATCTACAGGGAGGGGAGTTGTTTCCCACAGGACAAAACCTTCCTTCTGAGAACAATTAGAAAAGCTGAAAAAGTAGTCTGCATTTCAGTTTTCTTAATTTATTAGGATTTTTTTCCTAAATTTATCTTTATTTATATTTCATAGATAATATTTGTGCGACGTAATTACACAGTTACATATGTGCCTATGTATTTCAGCTATCCTAATTGTTCTCTGAAGGACAGATAGATTGACTGCAGAGAAGAGCGGTGACGGAGTCTAATTGTGAAAGTCATTTATAAGAAATTCAACCATTCTTATGCAGTGCTTGACTGCAAGGAGATCCAACCAGTCCACCCTAAACGAGATCAGTCCTGACTATTCATTGGAAGGACTGATGCTGAAGCTGAAGCTCCAGTCCTTTGGCCACCTGATGCAAAGAACTGATTCATTGGGAAAGACTCTGATTCTGGGAAAGATTGAAGGCAGGAGGAGATGGGGACGATAGAGATGAGATGGTTGGCTGGCATCACCAACTGGATGGACATGAGTTTGAGGAAGCTCCGGGAGTTGGTGCTGGACAGGGTGGCCTGGCGTGCTGCAGCCCATGGGGTTCCAAAGAGTCAGACATGACTGACCAGCTGAACGGAACTGGGCAGTGCTTGTTTAGAAAAGTTATGCAGAAAGTGACAATCAGGTTGTTTATGAGGCAAACAGCTTTTGGCTGTTCTAACTGTGAGATGAAAATTGGAAGGTCTATGATAATTACTTGAGACTTTCTATTGGGGATCCTTGAAGTAAGGGCAAACCAGAAATAGACCATATCCTGTAAAAACTGAAACTCAGCTTCTGAGCAGTGGAAACTCCACTCTCATTGGATTAGGAGAGCATCCTCCTTCTCTAATTTCCTATGAGGAAAAATAAAATTTCATCTAGAGTCTCCATGACTTTCCATATATAATGTCTGACATTCGAGTTAAAAAATTATCAGGCACATCAAAGGACAAGATCAAAATGAAAAACAGGTAACAGGGAACACTCTTGCATTGCTGGTGGGAATGTAAACTAATACAGCCACAGGGGAAGACGGTAAGGAGATTCCTTAAAAAGCTAGGAATAAAACTACCGTATGACCCAGTAATCCCACTCCTAGGCACATACCCTGAGGAAACCAAAACTGAAAAAGACACATATACCCTGATGCTCGTTTCAGCACTGTTTACAATAGCTAGAACATGGAAGCAACCTAGATGTCCACTGACAGATGAATGGGTAAAGAAGCTGTGGTACATATACAATGAAATACTACTCGGCATAAAAAGGAACACATTTAAATCCGTTCTAATGAGGTGGATGAACCTAGAGCCTATTATACAGGGTAATAGTAAGTCAGAGAAATAGTGAATATTGTCTACTGACACATGTATATGGAATCTAAAAAGACGGCTCTGATGAATTTATTTTCAGGGCAGCAATGGAGAAACAGACATAGAGAACAGCCCTGTGGACGTGGGAGAGGGGAGGAGGGGGAAGGGGAGATGTATGGAGAGAGTGGCGTGGAAATTTACAATACCATGTGTAAAATGGATAGCCAATGGGAATTTGCTGTATGGCTCAGGGGACTCAAACAGGGGCTCTGTGATAGGCTGAAGGGTGGGGTGGGGAGGGAGATGGGAGGGACGTTCGGGAGGGAGGGGACATGAGTGTACCTATGGCTCCTTCTTGTTGATGTATGACAGAAAACAACAAAGTTCTGTAAAGCAATTCTCCTTCAATTAAAAAATTAGAAAAATAAATAACAATTTAAACAATCTTAAAGAAAAACAAACAATAGAAATAAGCTTATGGGTGATGCAGATATGAAAGCTATCAGGCATGTATGTAAAATAGTATGATTAATATGGTTGAAAAATTAGATGACATGCTGGAGAAATTCATCAGAGAGTGCAGGCTTTATAAAAAAAGAGATAAGTGAGTGATCTATAACTGAAAAAAATACCATAAATGAAATGTTAAGCTTAGTAGATGGGTTTAAAAGCAGCTTAGACACAGGTGAAGAGAAGATTAGTGATCTGTGTGGTAGACCAATAGGAAATACCCATCCAAGACCTGGAGAAAAATAAAGATGGAAAAGTCAGATTTGGAACCCATGGCAATAATAATATAAAAGTTGAGGGGGGGGCAATAAATAGAGTTAAAATTTTAGGCCATCCTTGCCATATTCCTTTCCTCTCGTATTATTTGGGTCCTAGATTCTCTTCTCCAGAACTCTTCAATGCAGTAACCAATGACGTGTAACTATTTCATGTAAATCAATTAAACTGAAATACAGTTACAAGTTCAGCTCCTTAGTCCCATGCAGACAAGTCGCGTCTCACTTGCTCAACAAAGGTGCAGTGGCAGCTGTGCATAGGTGCTGAGCGCTTCCCTCACCTCAGAAAGTTCCACTAGACAGCGCTCTCATCCCCTGACACTTACATTTTCCCATTCGGTTAATTTTTAGATTACCCCTGTACATGGAAGCTTTCCCTGGTTCTAGACGCTTTAGTATTACATTCAAGGTTTGAAAAAGTAGTGAGAGTGTTAGTTGCTCAGTCGTGTCCAGCTCTTTGCAACCACATGGGCTGTAGCCCACCAGGCTCCTCTGTCCATGGAATTCTCCAGGCAAGAATACTGGAGTGGGGAGCCATTCCCTTCTCCAGGGGATCTTCTTGATACAGGGATCGAACCCAGGTCTCCTGCATTGCAGGCAGATTCTTTACTGTCTGAGCCACCAGGGAAGTCCTGTAACTCAGTTGTGCTTCCTGATGATTGAAAGCAGGCACAGTGAATTTAGTGCTTAACCACTCACTGAAAGCAGACAAAATAATCTCAAAATCAGATGCATGCTACTGTGTGACTGTCTTACATGGAGAATGGTGCTCAGAGCACCGACCCGGAGTCATCAGAAGACCTCAGGCTTCTCTAGAGATACTCAGCAAGTGCACTGCATTTTGGAAAGATGCAGTAAGTATTAACATATGGGGTGAGTAGGATTTCTACCGAACTGAGTATCAAAAACTTAATTCCCTTCTCTGGTCTCTTACTTATCATGTGTAAGTCATTGCACCTTCCCCTGGCATGTGAATTGTGGCAGTTAAATGTGGTTTTTGCAAATGTGAAAATTACTTTATAAATGTAAGTGCCATGTATCCCATATGATGTAATCTTTTGGACTGAGATGGACCAGGTTCATAAACCACTTCATGCTATGCAATTTCGTTTTTTTTTTTTTTCTGTCTTACAGTGATTTCCCTCAAATCTTCTGAAGATTCATCCTTTGAGAAAAAGAAAGAGACCTGGGCATTTTTTGAAGGTAATTCTTACTTATTTCTTTATTATAAGATGCAGCCTCACTTTTAGATAATAGGAAATGAATAGAATAAGAAGAAAGGACCCCGACTTCTTAGTTTTCTCCTGACATCGAATAGTTTTCTTGCTTTAAACATAGTCAGGAGTAGGATGGGAATCCCTGGAGGTATCAGTCCACAGATTTTGAAAGAACAGAGTTGAAAGCTCCAATCTGCATAATTTGGCGTTGTTGGTTTTTCTTCACGGTTCCTCCTCCTAAGTGATATTAAGGAGAGACCTTTAAGCAATATAAAAAGGCAAATTACATCTACTGTGACTAATTTTATCTCAGGTGTCTTAAGAGTTTGGGATTCTGGAAACATTTGTAAACCTTAAGCCAGTGATTTCCACCCATGGTAGAGTCATGTGGGAGCTTTAAAAACACTGTTGCCTGAACCACATCTAGAGATTCTGGTTAAGTCGGAACTTGTTAGAAGTTCTTTATGAGATGCCAGCCTGCAGCCATGGCCCTAGAGAGATGTTTCCCAAATCTGGCTCCAGACCAGCAGCGCCAGCATCGTGTCAGCAGCAGCACCCCTGGGAGGCTGTTACAGACGCACTGTGCTGTGCCACCATGCTTGTGGAATCAGAGTCTCTGGGGGTGACACCCCCGGAAACCTCAGCTTTAATAAGACCTCCAGGTGATGCTGATGTATACTCCGACTGGAGCTTTAGAGCAGTGATTCTCAACAGGAGGTAATTTTGTCCCTCTAGGGGACATTTTCCAAAGTCTGGGTAGTTTTGGTTGCCACAATGACGTTTTGGTGCTACGGGCATCTGTTGGGTCTTAGAATGCACAGGTCAGCCCTGACAGCAAAGAGTTATCTGGCCCCAAAGTTCAAGAATGCCCAGGCTGAGAAAGTGTATGGCCTTAGAGTATGGACAGCTCACAGAAATTATTGTAAAGTGGTTGAAGATTGTGACCATAAGCAATGAAAGAATGTACTTTGTGAGTTCTCAGGCAGAACCTTTGATCAGTTAAAAGAAAACAGATTAATGTTAAGATGTGATCAGGAAATTGTGAAGGATTACATCTTGTGAAGGCATTGCATTTTTTGATGATGTATGGACCTTGCAAAAAGGATCTAAGGAGACCTGTGTTCCTTGGGGCTTCACCATCACCTTTTGTTAATTCAGTGGATATGAGAACATGCTCATGGCAGATTGCACTTGGATTCAAACCTGCCTTTTCCAATAGCTAGTTAATAACAGTGACTTGAGGAACTGTCTCCCTAAGAAAAACGTAACCATAATTATGAACCTGGTTTGCAAGCCATAAAGTGTCATTCAGGTAAGCCATTAGGATTGTTTCATTCTGTAGTCATAAATATTGCATTTCTCAGGTTGCACTTTACTGTAACAGTGATTCTTTGTATTCCCTGCCTTTTCTTCTGCACATTTTGTAGATGGCTTTTTCTGTATTTAATGATCTTCTCCAAGTAAAATAATCCACAGTTCCCTCCCTTAGCCTTTCATTCAGTGAATACCCATTTGTTAGCAAAGAGATGTGTGACTTTCATCCTCACAGAGTGAGGCAGTAGAAAAAGCAATTGATGTGCCCATATTCTGAGGCTGCCCTATAACCCAGGCAGTGGGAAGCGGGGCGCGTCTGGAGATATCCTGGGGCTCTCTAAGACAGGTCACTGGCAGGTGTGCCAGGAGGAGCCCTGTTTATCATCCGATGCATAAGGATACCCTGGGGGGTGTTGTTAGCAAGCCAGACTTTGGGTTGCCCCCCACTCCCACCCCTGCCAATAATCTGCTTATTACATTCAGGAAGAGATCAAAGAATTTGCACTTCTTCAGGGCTTGAGGTGTTTCTGGTGCGAGTGATCCGAGGACCGTTTGAAAATGCTATGGCCCCAAACCCAAGACTTTATATATTTGGAAAGACTGTAGCATTTAAAAGTCTGTACACACACACCTTGCTGCACAATGGGAATCTCTAAAACATTTTGCATAATTAATGCTTACTTTTTAGTTCATGTATAACTACAGAATATCAGGGTTACTCTCAGTCTAACTCTGCACAAAATCTGTAGCCCATGGTCTTCTCCACACAGAGGATTCGGTTTCTACAGAAAAGCAGGACTGGGATTCTCAGTGTATATCCTGCCTCAGAGCAGCTGTGTCCAAAGTGCCCTTTCCTTGTGATTTCGGCAGCAGCAGCATCTGTGGGTTTTGCTCTTTTAACCCAGCCACAGTGTTGATGAGGTCAGGGGTACAGTTGAAACTCGCTGGCGTCTGATCCCAGGCCTTTGCCCTTTCGTTCCTGGATGGGAGAGCAGCGGCAGCGCTTGAGGACGGATATCTGTCCTCCTGGGACTCAACTCAGCCTGGCTGCATGCCTGCACCACAAAAAAAAGCATTGTCAGGCCTCTTGGTGAGATGCTGGAGTAGGTTAAAATCCCTCCGGGCTATAGCTCAGGTATTTCTCCCCAAGCAAGATATTATTACTGGCTGGATAAAAACGTGAGTAGAAGGACCTGGTTTTCTCCACAGAACTGCAAAATAGGGATTTGTAGTTGCCTTGGAAATATTGAGGATGGACATTAATTTTCTGGATTCAGTGGCCCGGGGGGAGTTGAGCTTCTTCCCTGTGCTCAGGAATGCTGGGGTCACTGGGTTTCAAAGCAGTGCTGAATTCTCCAGCCAGGCTCCTGGTTGCCCAGCAACAGGTGCGCAGGCTGCCTTTCATGGGGACTGCTCTGCCTGGCCTGGCCTGGTGTGGCCTGGCTCTCTGAACGGATGGGAGCTGGCATGCAGGCACAGCGCACCACATCTTGGCCTCCCTGGAGCGTGCACATCACTCCAGCCTGCCGGCCCTGCCATCTGCTTCAGGGAGGCCTGGGCTAGGGGCGGTGGGGAGACAACTTTCTGCATGGCGGCTTGCAGTTGAATCTAACAAAGACGTTGGTGTCTTTGGAAGTCCAGCAGCAGAAGATGAAACTGCAAGTGATTTCAGAGAACATAGCAAGATTTTTAGAATTATTTTGAATGTTCAGGTGTACGTGGTATTTGAAAAGCTAAGCCTGGATTTGGTTAAGTGTAGATGTTTTGTTCAGCTTGAACCTGAAGGTGAGGATTCAGCCTCCAGACAAGCATTGTTTGGCCTGGCCCGAGTTTTACAACCTCTGAGCTAACATTTATAATGAGAGAGGCGTTTATATAAAAAGTAAAGGAAAAGGTGAAAGATTGGGCAACTGTGGGCCAGTATCCAGCCTGAGAACGGCATCTGGAACCATACTGTGTCACCCGGGGAACACTTCAGCTCTAGCTTGCTGGCAAAGACCATCCTGGAGTCTTAGTCATCGTTTCCGATGGCTCAGGGTTTAACCTTTGTTTTCTGAGAAAGACAGGGGAGGTGGTTTTCGTGTTCTGAGCAGTTCCAGCAGGGAGATAGCCTTTCTGCAGCAAAGGGATGCTGGAAGACAGAGGGAAAAACCAGCAACCAGGGTGCTACCCAATCCAGGGAAACCTCAGGTGTTCCTGAGCTTTATCTCCTCCTGAAAGGTGATACTGTGTACTGTTCCTGTGGCTTTGAGAGCACGGTAGAGCAGGCCTGCTCTGTGCTAAGCCTGTGGGGACCCACGTGAGGGTGGCTGGTGCCTGCTGGCCAGTGTCCACAGCCTGGAGGGCCTGTGTGCTTGGCGGTGCAGCTGAGCCTTCCGGACTGGCCAGATGGTCCATGACTCTGCAGCCGTGGCTGCCTGTGGAGAGCCCCTCTGTGCACGCGGAGGAGGCTGTGATCTGAAACTGTCATGCGGGCCTCCTGGAGCCCTGTGCCTCCTGCCTGAGAGTGCGCCACAGATGTCTGCAGGAGGTTTTGGGGGACACTGGTGGAAGAGTCTCCCTGCGACCTCATCCCTCTTTGGTTCCTGCAGTCCTGAAACCAGAGACGCCATCTGATGAAGAGGGGAACTCGTGACTCAGGTGGCTCTGCTCCATCGACACAGAAACTTAAGGAAGAGAGCTCTTCTGTCCATCCCAATCCTGAAGCCCAGTTGCCATTGCCTTTTGCTCCCGGGGCCTGAGTCTCGGAATCCTTTTGAGACAGCTGCTGCACCCACCTGCCCGCGTTCTGCCTGCCTGGCACTTTGTGTTTTTTCTCAGCCTCTAGGGCCAGAAATGGTTCTATAGTCCTGTTCCCGGAATAGTTTGCTCAGCAGTGTGTGAACCCAGGGCTGGCCGTATGTCAATCGTGTTCTGGCCTGTCCTGTATCCTGTCATGAGTCCCAGGCTGCGACCTCTGCTCTGTCCCTTGGAACTTCATGTTCAGTGGAAGCCCAAGCTGGTCCCCCTAACTGCCCGCTTCCAGAGTTCTCTACTGCACTAAGCTGCAGAGCCCACACATCTGAGACACAGGCATCTCTTTAGAAAGGCAGTTTTGATCTCACTTGTGGGAGACGGTTTTCTCTGTGTCTCCTCTTACCCCACTGAGCTCCTTGATTCCAGTTATCTGGCTTTGTCCCCACCATCCTACTAAAGGGGCTTTCCTCCAGGACTTTTCCAATAGCTTCCTAGTGGGAAAACCCAATGGTGGTTTCCAGTAGCACTGGACGCGACTGGGGGAGCTTTCTTGTGACATTCTCCTGGCTCGGCTTCCACAGCTCTCACTCGGTCCTCCTCGGCTCCTGTGCCTGGCTCCCGCTCCACTTGTAGCTTCTCTCTCTATCGCACCCAGCTGCCCTGCTCCCTAAATATTGCTGGATGTGCTCCCGTCCCTAGCAACCTTGTCCTGCTCTGCTTTCTGTTGATTGAACCCAGCTCTCCTGTATTGCAAGCAGATTCTTTACCCTCTGAGCCACCAGGAAAGCCCCTTTCTATTGATACTTAGCTTATTTTTAGTCTAGGCTTCGAAGTTGCCTTCTAAGAAGCTAACTCAGGCTAGCTTAGGTGAATATGCTGGCTGAGCCTGAGACCAAGGGAGGCTCTCCAGGGATGGGACTACCTAGGGCCTCTCAGGGGACCCTGAGATGTGTGATTCTGTTCCATTGCTTCTCCAGGCTTCCATGCAAGCCAGCCACCCCAGGAAGCTTACTGCTTGCTTTTTCAGCTTCAGCACTTAACCAGCTGCTTCTCCCTGTCCTGATGGCTTTACAAATGTGCATTCTTGCCAACTCAGCAATTCCACATCCAAGAACTTAAATCTTGAGAACACAATGTGAGAGAGTCATTAAACTTTAAGGTTATGAATACTCATCTTTAGAATCATTTCTTATAGGGAAGTTAGGAACACTTTGAGTAGCCAGCGATAAGATACTAAGTTACTCATGATGATGTATTCATGGCAGAAACTTTTATCATATTTTTCAAAATTAAAATAACTCTTTGAAGAGACCCTAATGAGAAAAAATAAAAACAAGGTATAAAACAGTTATGATCTTAAAACTATATGCATATACATCATAAACTGTAGCACCTCAGAGTGATGGATGGCTGTTGACTTCTCTCTTTCTTTTTCTGCTTTTATCCTCTCTCTGCATTTTTGCATTTTCTATGTTATTTTAACTACAGCTTGTCACAGTGGTCCAGTCTTCTGGGAAGCCCCTGCAAACCTCCCCAAGCTGGATGGGTCCCTCTTCTGTGTGTTTCTGGTACTGGGCACGTATTTCTGTGGTTTGGGTACCATGTAGCCCTCTGGTTCCTTGACGAGAAGACATTTGGATGCTCATTATTCTATTTCTGTACTTAGGAGCAAACTGAATATCAGTTCAGATCAGTCACTCAGTCATGTCACTCTTTGCAACCCCATGGCCGGCAGCATACCGGGTCCCCTTGTCCATCACCAACTCCTGGTGCCTTCTCAGACCCGGGCCCGTTGAGTCAGTGATGCCAGCCAACCGTCTCATCCTCTGTTGTCCCCTTCTCCTCCTGCCTTCATCTTTCCAGCATCAGGGTCTTTTCCAGTCAGTCAGCTCTTTGCATCAGGTGGCCAAAGTATTGGAGCTTTGGCATCAGTCCTTCCAATGAATATTCAGGACTGATTTCCTTTAGAAATGACTAGTTTCTCCAACACCACAGTTCGAAAGCATCAATTCTTCAGCACTCAGCTTTCTTTATGGTCCAACTCTCACATCCATACGTGACTACTGGAAAAACCATAGCCTTGACTATATGGACCTTTGTTGGTAAAGTAATGTGTCTGCTTTTTAATATGCTGTTTAGGTTGGTCATGGCTTTTCTTCCAAGGAGTAAGCGTCTTTTAATTTCATGGCTGCAGTCACCATCTGCAGTGATTTTAGAGCCCAAGAAAATAAAGTCTGTCATTGTTTCCATTGTTTCCCGTCTATTTCCCGTGAGTGATGGGACCAGATGCCATGATCTTAGTTTTTTGAATGTTGAGTTTTAAGCCAGCTTTTTCATTCTCCTCTTTTACTTTTTTTATCAAGAGGCTTTTTAGTTCCTCTTCACTTTCTGCCATAAGGGTGGTGTCATCTACATATCTGAGGTTATTGATATTTCTCCCTGCAATCTTGATTCCAGCTTGATTCCGATCTTGATTCCAGGCTGAATATGTCTGTTGGCTAAAAACATTAAAGTCAGCAGAGAAGCATTTTTGATAAGTTCAAACATTTACTAAGTTCAAATATCTGTGGCTTTTTGGTTTGTGAGCTTTCCTGGTAGCTCAGATGGTAAAGAAGCTGCCTGCAGTGTGGAAGACTTGGGGTTTGATCCCTGAGTTGGGAAGATCTCCTGGAGAAGGAAATGGCAACCTGGGAAATCCCATGAACAGGGGAGCCTGATGGGCTACAGTCCATGGGGTTGCAAAAGTCAGAAATGACTTTGCAACTAAACCACCACCACCACCAAACTTACTGATCAGTTTGGAAACGTTGACATCACAAACTGTGGAGACATACAATTCATAAATGTGTTATGTCTTGCCATTTATTTAGGTCTTCTTTAGTTTCTTTCAGCAGCCCACTCACTGGACTGGACTCAGAGGAGCCTGGCGGGCTACAGACCATGGGGTCTGTAGCAGAGACCGGACATGAGCCGGGCAGGACTGAGTGACTCACACTTTTACTTTCACTTTATTTTTGCTTCGCAGAAGCTTTAGCTAATGCTTCCGGTTTCCCTTTGAGTTTTTGGGCAGTTTGGGCATTTTATCAATTGGATTAATAAGTTGATCACTGGAGTTTAAGAAATGGTTGTATATATTGTTATGGGCTAAATGTTCGTGTCCCCTAAAATCTGTATATTGAAATCCTAACCCTTAATGTGATGGTATCAGGAGGTAGGGATTGGGGGCGGGGGGGGGGGGGGGTGTGATATGAGGTCATGAGCATTGAGCCCTTGTGAATGGGATGAGTGTCTTTATATGAGGGGACCTGTGAGAGCTTGCTTGCTCTCTCTCTGTTCTCCTCCACATGAGGATACCAGGAGAAGAAGTCTCCAAACCAGGAATAGAGTCCTTATTAGACACTGGACCTGTCAGTGCCTTGATCTTGGGCTTTCTAGTCGCTGGAACAGTGAGAAATAAATTCTTGTCATCTAATTCACCTGTGTTTGGTATTTTTTTTATAGCACCTGGTTTAAGATAGATATGAACATGATTTAAACTTTGGAGTCTAAAGCAAGCTTATTTTGAGGCATTTGTAGATTGACGTATATTTCTAATAAGTAATACAGAGATTCCTTGTACCAGTGTCACCCTTTTATCCAGTTTCTCTCAAGGCATCATCTGGAAAGACTGCAGTATGGCATTGCACCCAGCATATTGGCACTGATACAGCTGAGATACAGAACATTCGCTAGAGGGCTCCCTGATAGCGAGACCCACTTTTTTCCCACCCACTCCCTCCTTAACCCCTGGGAACCACTAATCTCTTCTCCATTGCTACCATTTTTGTCAGTCCAAAATACTTTGTGTAAATAAAATCATACAGTATGTAATGTGGGGGGATTTTTTCCTCACTTGGTATAAGTCCGTGCTAAGAGTTGTTCCCTTTTATCACTGAGAGGTGTTTCATAGTGTGAATGGAGCGCTGTTTAACCATTCACCCACTGAAGAACATCTGGGCGGTTTCCAATCTGGGGCTGTTATGAGTAAAACTGCTACAAACATGCACAGCCGGGTTTTTGTGTGAACTGAAGTTTTCATTGCTCTGAACGAGTGCCCCCAGAGAGCGACTGCTGAGCTGCATGGGAGTTATTGGTGTGTCCTTTTAGAAACTGCCACACTGTTTTCAGAAGTGGCTGTACCATTTTACATTCTCACCAGCAAGGTCCGAGTGACCCAGTTTACTCCTATCCTCATCCGCATCTGTTATCATCCTAGTTTTATTTGGTTATTCTGATGCGTACATGGGACATCTCATTCTTCATATGGATACTTATAGAACACAAGTCTTAAGTTTTGATGAAACCCAGTTCAATAAATGTTCCTTATTTGAGTAATGCTTTGGTGTTAAGTCTAAATATTCTCTGCTTAGTTCTTGATCTCAAAGGTTTCGCTTCTCTTCTCCCAGCGGTTTTCCTGTGTCTCCTTCACATGTAGGCGTGTGGGTCGTTCCGAGTTGCGTTCTGATGCTGTGTGGAGCTCTTGGTCTGGGGCGCCTGCTCTGGGCGGCCTGTCCTGGCGGTGACCTTCGTGCCCCTGCCTTTCAGATCTCTACGTGTACGCTGTCCTCGTGTGCTGTGTGGGGATTCTCAGCGTCCTGCTCTTCACCCTGACCATCATCTGGCAGTCTGTGTTTAGCAAGAGGAAATCCAGAGGTAAGAGCATGGATAAAGTCATGTCTGGAGTGGGAGCGGAAGCAAACCACAGACAGACGGAAGGCGGCCGGGCAAAGTATCACTTTGGTTGAAAAACGCATCCTGCGTCGGGGGTTATTTACCTGTGACTGGTAAGCAAAGTGAGTGGGGGAGGTATGTCTCCCTTAAACTCTGCTACAATCAACCGTAACCACTGTTGACATCATTGCAGGCCCCCCTTTTCTTAAATCCCTTCCTTCTGCGGTTTCTGAGCACCCTTAACCTCTCTCTTCCTCCCAGAAGAGTCTGTGGAGTCCAATGACCCTGGCTTTGATTCTGGTTCTGCTGCTTAAGACTGGGTTTTTAGACACATTCCTTACGAATTCTGAACTTGGGCTTTCTTATTTTATTGAATGACATGGAATGGACACCACCTTCTTTAGACTGAATATTGCTGTGTGTTCTTAATTTAATTACGGCATCGGACACTGTGCCTGGCAGGGATTAGAAAGGCTTCCCTCCCCTTCTCCTGTCCAGTCTGAGCATTCACTTCATTCCGCCTCCTTCCTTGCTGATACCCATGCCCCCGGATCCTGTCTTCAGCCCCTTCCTGCTTCGATCTTTCTTTCGTAGGGATTGCAGTAATTGCGACTGACTCTTCTCTCCCTGTGGACACTGCCCGCTTTCTCTCCCTAGCCCCCTCCTCTCACCAAGCCTCCATGACACGTTTCCATCAGCTCCTGTGTGTTTCCTCTGAAATACCCTTCCTGTGCCCTTCCACTTAGGAATTTCTGAAATAGATGGGGACACTGCAGCTCCCAGAGATGACCTGGGTAATAGCTGGGCTTTGGAATTAAAATAACTCCAGTTCAGTGACAACTCTTCATGTCCTATCTGATGACTTACCTGCCATGCCTCACCTTCTCCGTCTAAATAGTGAGGTGCACAGCAGTGTATCTGTCTCACAGGACTGTTGTGAGGATTAAGTTTAAAAAAACACAAATGAAACCCTTAACACATTCTGGTTCCCTGTCAGTATCCTGTATTTATGATGACATGTGGGTATAGTTACTAATATGTATAATGGTTACTGTTAGCTCAAGTTCATAAAGCTGGCAAGTATTACATTTGGAGCTCATGGCTTAAGGGGCAAATAAGACAGGGACACTGGGCAGCATTTCTAGAGGGGATTCTCTGCAGAGGCAGGGCTAAGGGAACCAGGGAGAGATGGAGAGGGAGGCCCTCAGGAACCAACACCCATGGGATGCTGTTTCCACCCTAGACCTTAGGGGACAAGAGGAGGAGAGGTTCTGGCACTTGTGAGAGCTGTAGCTTTCAGAGAGTAGTCACCACTAGGAGCCTTGGAAGGACCCAGCCAGGCCAAACCAGGCGGGAGCAGGGAGTGAGCCAGGAGCCTCTACTCAGCCCCTTCCTGCCCTCCTCCTTCACATGTCCCAGGGATGCTTTGCTTTGGTCCTGCCACCCAGACCTGAAGCCAGAGGGAAGTGCATAGAGGTCAGCCTCCAGGGCCTGAGTAGAGTGGAGAAGAGTGATGATGACCCGGATGGGAGCACGGAGCCCGAAGCACTGGAGACAGAGCCAGAGCTATAGGCAGGTCCGTCTTCCGCAGCCCACGCCCTGCCCACTCTGCTTGGCGCGTGTGTGTGGTGCTCCAGGCGCCCCCCTGCATGCCTGTGCCCACCTTCTCCACGTGTGCAGGCTTTTCTCCTGTTGCAGACCCCTGATGACTTTGATGAGCTCGTGGTGCATGTTGCACACGTGCAAATGTGTTTGCCTCCCTGCAGGCGGATAGCGTGCAAGGCAGGGACCGTGCCTCTGACCCATTCTCCTTGGAATTTGGCAGATGACAGCTGCTCACCAAATGGTGGGCAAACGGCTTTGTCTCCCAGCTGCTTTGCCCCCAGCTGCTGGAGTTCGGATGCCACATGGGCAGTCCCCAAGCCTGTTTTGCTGTAAAGGCATCTCTTCCTGGGCTCAGGCGCATAATGGAGAAATCTGCCTGGAGCTGCAAGTCCTGTTAGGCTATGGGCAGGAGCAGGGAAACAGAGCCACATAGGAGGTTCAGTAGAAGCCCTTCTTTTCCAGAGTCAACAAGGCAGACCAGACACATACTCCAGGCCCCTCCAAGAGCCACAGGGAACCCAGGTCTTAGCTGCCCTCAACCCCCTGGGAGTGGGCCCAGATGGCCTCATGTGTACCTGCACGCAGCGTCCGAAACCCTGTGAGCTGTCAGGGGCTTAGCCTGAGCACCCACTGCAGGCTAGACCCGCTGTTGGTCCCTCCACGTTCTCACGAATCCTTACTGCCAGCCCGAACAGCAGCCTTTGTTGCTCCCTTTTGACCAAGGACACAGCTGGGGAGCTTGTCCAAGTCCCCAAACAAGGGAGTGGGAGAGCCCAAGCCCAGCCCCATCCCAGCCTTCGTGTTTCTGCTCAAGAAAACCTCAGCCATCTGGGGACGGACCTTGCTGAAGAGTTTTCCTTCAGCCTTCCATGTGGTTGTTGCTGAGGTCCTTCCTAGATGCTTGGCATCGGTCTGGTACAACTGCCACCTACAGGCTGGCATCCTGTAGCCAGGCAAGACTGTGTCCAGGGTGGGGTTAGCCCTCACCTGGATGTGGTAGCCTTAGAGCAGATTGGCCAAACCTTCAGGAGCAGACCTCAGAGGCCCTAACACTGCTCCAGGGACTGGCGGGATGGGGGCATGGCTGTGACAGGGACAGGCCCGGGGGGATGACGGCCTTCAGCCTGGGTGTGTTATCTGGGACCCTTAGCCATGCAGTGCGTATAGTGTGGCCCGAGCTGAGGAGGCAGAGAAAGGTGGCCAGAACCTTGGGCTCCCAGGTATCTTCTTCCTATTAGAAGAGGTGAGAGAAACAGCCCTTCCTTTTGGAGTCCTCAGAGTCTGGAAGATCACATGTTACCATTTAAAAGCACCACATCCTGAATTTCTGCTTCTATGCCTCTATGTACAGCGGTTGCCTTGTGTGGCACCGAGAGCCTTTGAGTCAAGAGCCCTGGGTACTAAGCTATGGCCCATGGTGGAGACTGGCTCCAGAACCACCCTTTATTGCTTTTCTTCTCTTCCTGGTCTCCCTTCCTCACTCACCAGTGGGTTTCCCAGGATTCCTTCCCACATAGACTCTGCACTTGAATCCTTGTCTTATAGACAAACTCTGCTTCTGGGGACCCCTAGCTAACACAGGTGATGCAGTTATGTCATCAGCAGTGATTATGCTATGCATGTGTAAGGGAGACTCCAAGCGAGGTCTAGTTATAGTTCTCTGTAAAATAGTATGTGTATAAAGTTTTGCATTAAGGTTTTAAAAATGTCCTTATTCCACAAGTCTCTAGGTATTAAATTGTTTTTTTGGACTGAGTTTTCAGTAAATATTGCGTGATTAGTAAAGATTTAGAAAATGAATATAAAATTAATCAAAACCACGTAAATATGTTATAAATTTAGATAAATAATTAATAACACAAGAAGTAAAATGTTATTGGAAATGGATTTTTATTTTACTTCATATAGCCTTGTATGGATTTACGTAGTAATAGAATTGAGCATCATTTCTATTCCTATATTGTAAATATATGTTAGCTCTGCAAAACCTCAGTATGAAAAGAGGCAGGAATGGATGAAGTTTCCTTACACTACTCAATACTTTAAACTGCTTTCAAGTTATATGTCAAAAGTCATAATGATCTATCATGGAAAATGATTTTAATTCTCTACCAGCTGACAACTGGGTTAGCTCATATTTCAATCCTTGTTGAAAGCAAAACATTGGAAACCTCTCCTCTAGTGAAAAGTTTATGTGCCCAGTCATTAGTCATTTGCTTTCTCAACACTGACACCGATAGTCCAAATCGTTTATTGATTCATTGAGGCCATTGATGTGCCCACTGGCTTTAAGCCCCAGGACAGGTCTCTGTAGTACAAGTCAGGATGGGTGAGAGCAATGCCTTAATTTTATGAAGTAGAAAGGCTCATTTAACAGGGAGGGAGGGAAAGGAATACAGCCAGACCTAGGGCAAGTTCCAGGGGAATGAATTCTAAGGAAAGAATACCATGGGAGGTGAGGATCCAGAAAAGCTGTTCTTTCCAGGGGTATGCAAACCCCAGACTAAAGACCACTGACCTATATAGTAAGCTTAGGATAGTGCCAGGAAGACATGGTGAGTTCAATAAATATGAACTATGATTTTATTATTATTGCAACTGTAAATTAGCCAGCAAATAGTAGGTATTTAGTGAACACAGTGCAGAAAGAGTTCAATTACTAACAAGGGGTTGGATCAGATAAACCAAAAGAACTCCCCAAAGCTGAGACTCTGTCATCCTGGTCTGGAGCCTCCATGGGTCACCTCCGTCACAGATCATTTCAAGTGCAGGAGCTTGAAACAACTGTTTTGTTTGCAGATCAGGAAGGTGACCTGGACTCAGCTGAACAGTTCTTCTGGCCTCAACTGGATCACTTATGCAGATTCAGCCTGCTGGTGGGCACTGGGGCCTGGCTGCTTTGGGGCCTCAGCTGGGACGTCTTATATCTGTTCCATGTGGTTTCACCTTCCCGTAGGCTAGCCAGGCTTGTCTGTGTGGTAACAGAAGAGTTCTCTGCAATGAGAGAGAGAGAGAGCACAAGCCTCAAAGCACAGGGCCTTTTATGCTTCTGCTTGTGATTCTTTGGCTAATGTTCCATTGGCCAAAGCTCATCGCATGGCCAAGCTCGGTATCAGGGTAGGAGGGAGTTACATAAGGATGTGGAGAGATAGAAAATATTAATGTGTGATTCACTGGGGCCATTGATGTCACACTCTACTGCACAGCTCCAGGGCCCTGTGGCTGTTTCAGCTTTACTTCTATTTGAGGTAAGTTCAACAGTGAGCTTAGACTGGACACTTATTAGGATAATTGCCTAGGTATTCTTATTTTTCCTCTTCAGCTAGAATTTTTTTTTTCCCCCTGAAGGCTACCTACTATGGAGAATGTCATTGCAAAAAAAAAAAAAAAAACAACAACAAAAGGTTGTCTTTCCCAGGGCCTCCTTTCAGTCCTGGAAGAGCTTTGATCATAGAAAGAAAACCCGCTTTATAGAGAGGAGCATCTAAGTGGAAACAAGTTGCCCTGAGAACGCTTTCTCATAACCAAGGCAGCGCTCTGAGACTGGGTGACTCTGTCATTCCAGGACTCTTCAGATTAGAATCCAACTCAACCTGGCTTGCCAAAAAAAGAAAGAAAGAATACTGGGGGCTATGTGACCAGGAAGTCCGAGGTTTACGGCTCCATGCCTGGCTTGATCCAGGTGTTGAATCATGTCAAGCGTCCGTGGCATCCTTGCTGTGAGTCTCCTGTACTCTCCCAAAGATAACCTGGAGAGGCGGCTAGTACAAACGCTGGGCGACACCTGGCCACCCGCATTTCCTAGCAGTTCCGGGGCACACGTGTCTAAGGCAGTGTATTTACCATCTGCAGTTCCGGGGCACACATGTCTAAGGCAGTGTATTTACCATCTGCAGTTCTGGGGCACACATGTCTAAGGTCGTATTTATTTACCATCTTCTGTTTCTTCTTCCTTTCACAGTGAGACACTATTTGGTGAAATGCCCTCAGAACAGGTAAGAATATTTTCTTCCCTTTTCCATGTAAAATCTTTGCTATTTTACTTTCTTCTGATATTACCAAGAAATTGCTTAAATTTGTATGTTTATCTTAAGGTCTGCATATTAGTTTACAGATCGACCTAAAAACATGTATTCTGCATGCACTCACATGTGTCCAGATTTCAGACTCTGGTTCTCACTCCCAGAGGGGCCGGTGCACATGTGACTCATGCTGGCCCCATGTGCCTGCTGGAGGAGGCTTGGCAGCTGCTCCCCGGTGTGGGAAGGGACTGGCAGATGACTGAACCACCTTGATGCCTTCTGACCACAAACACTCCTGATCCCTTCCACCAATGCCTACTTGCCCTGTGCTCTACTCTACAGAATGTGTCCATTAGTGACGGCTGTGCCAAGAGGCCAGCCTTTTAGCGGATGGGACACACCTGGCAGGTGACGATAGTTATAGCAGACATTGGAAACTCAAGAGTATTTGGAAATTTGAGACTTTTTTCCCAGACAGGATGAGTAAGATCAATTTCTCCCTGCTCTTCTTCCCTGCCAATAAGCGTAACTATCAATTCTGGAAATAATATAAAATACCAACAAAGGAGGACTCTGAAAGGTAGTAAGAAGAAAACTATGAGAGACGAAGGCAAAGAAACAAATCTTAGAAACAACCAAAGAGAAACAATTTATTACCTACAGGGAAACACAGACTTGAATGGCAGTGCATTTTTTCATCTAAATCCGCGGGGGGCAGAAAGAAGCAGCGCATGTTTCTATACGAACAGTAAGAAGAGAGGTGGTAGTTAATATCAAATAAGATATCCTGTAAGACAAGAAATATTACTAAAGACGAAGAAAGAAGTTTTTTTAATTATAAAAAATGAACTCATCAGGATGATATGACACGTTGCCTGGGCCTAGCTACAGAGCCTCAACATACGGAAAGCAAAAAACGGAAAACTGAAAGATTTTCAATTATTCTAGAGCAACAGCTGGAAGTGCCAATGCTCCACTCTCAGTAATTGATAGAGTACCTAGGCAGAAAATCAGGACACAGAAGATGAAGCAATTTTACCTGACAAGTAAGAATGATTTGCCCAGTGATTGCATAATATATTCTTCTCAAGTGTATTAAGAACATTCTCTAGGATAGATCATATGCTAGGTCATAAAACATATCTTTATAAAATTGGGTATTTTATTTATATAAGAAATCATACCAAGTCTGTCCTCTGACCACAACAGAATTAAATAGAAATTCGTGACAGAAAGAAATCTGGGAAATTCCTCAATGTTTTGAAAGTTCAAACAACAGACTTTTAAATACTGTGTGGGTCAAAGAAGTCAAAAGAGAAATTAGAAAATATTTTGAATTAAATAAAAATGAAAACACAGCATATCAAAACTCATAGGATGCAGCTAGAGCAGCGCTCACATAAGAATTCATGGCCCTTAGGTGCCGAGATCAGACAAGAAGAAAGGTCTAAAGTCAGCGCGTTAAGCTTTCACCATAAGAAACTAGAAAAAGAAGTGTGAGTGAAATCTGAAGTAAGAAGAAGAAAGAACATAGTAGAGATTAGTACAGAAATCAATAGCATGGAAAACTCATTCACGCGAGCGCGCACGCACACACACACACACAGAGAAGTATCAGTGAAATCAGAGCTGGTTCTTTGTAAAGGTCAGTGGACCCGACAAACCTTAAGTTAGATTGTCCAGGAAAATAAAAAAGAAAGAAAAAAACCAATTACCAAAATTAGGAAGGAAAAAAGGAGTTCCTACAAACCCTATAAAAGTTAAAAGGTTATAATACTTATAATCCAAATGTATTCTAACAAATTAGACAATATAGATGAAATGGAAAAATTCCTAGGAAAACAAAAATTTTCCAGAACTGATTTAAAAATAAAGCTATAATCTGAATACAGAGAAGGCAATGGCACCCCACTCCAGTACTCTTGCCTGGAAAATCCCATGGATGGAGGAGCCTGGTGGGCTGCAGTCCATGGGGCTGCTGGGAGTTGGATATGACTGAGCAACTTCCCTTTCAGTTCTCACTTTCATGCATTGGAGAAGGAAATGGCAACCCACTCCAGTGTTCTTGCCTGGAGAATCCCAGGGACGGGGGAGCCTGGTGGGCTGCTGTCTCTGGGGTCGCACAGAATCGTACACGACTGAAGCGACTTAGCAGCAGCAGCAGCAGCATAATCTGAATAACCTGTAATAAGTCAAGAAATTAAATTGTTAGCAAAACACTAAAAAACTCGTAAATATAATAGTAATGAAAAGGAGTACATTCACAGATACAGAGAGCAAACTGGTGGTAGTCAGTGTGGAGAGGGAAGGAGGAGGGGCAAGATAGGGGTAAAGGGTTAAAAGGCACAAACTGTTCTGTATAAAATAAGTATACCACAAGGATATATGCAACAACACGGGATATAACCAGTATTTTTCCCCAATATTTTATAATAAGTATAAATGGGATATAACCTTTAAAAATGTGTATCACTATGTCGTATACCTGAAACTTGGTTAGGATCGTACAGCAACTGTACCTCAATTTTAAAAATGAGCAAAAAGATTTGAATAGATAGTTCCCTAAAGAAGATATGTAAATGGCTAACAAGCTCATGAAAATGTGCTGCATATCATTAGTATCAAACAAGTGTGATTAAAACCACAACGCCAAACGCCCACTACAATGCTGTGGTAAAAAAGGCAGTGTCAGATGCTGGCTGGGATGTGGTGCGGCTGCATATTGCTGGGGAGCATGTACAATGGTGTAGCCGCTTTGGAAAGACAATGCGGTGATTTCTTAAAACAGTAGACATAGACCCAGCCATATTCACTATTATTTATTTGGCAAGAGGAAACTTTTGCAGAGTGACAGAGATGTTCTAAACCTGTATTGAGGCAATGGTTGTACAACTTTATAAATCTACTGAAATTATTGAATCGTATGCTTATGATCAGGGAATTTCATGGGGAGTAAATTATGCCACAAGTGGGCCTTAGAAAGCATCACTACGAACAAAGCTACTGGAGGTGATGGAATTCCAGTTGAGCTGTTTCAAATCCTGAAAGATGATGCTGTGAAAGTGCTGCACTCAATATGCCAGCACATTTGGAAAACTCAGCAGTGGCCACAGGACTGGAAAAGGTCAGTTTTCATTCCAATCCCAAAGAAAGGCAATGCCAAAGAATGCTCAAACTACCGCACAATTGCACTCATCTCACATGCTAGTAAAGTAATGCTCAAAATTCTCCAAGCCAGGCTTCAGCAATACGTGAACCATGAACTTGCAGATGGTGAAGCTGGTTTTAGAAAAGGCAGAGGAGCCAGAGATCAAATTGCCAACATCCACTGGATCAGGGAAAAAGCAAGAGAGTTCCAGAAAAACATCTATTTCTGCTTTCTTGACTATGCCAAAACCTTTGACTGTGTGGATCACAATAAACTGTGGAAAATTCTGAAAGAGATGGGAATACCAGACCACCTGACCTGCCTCTTGAGAAATCTGTATGCAGGTCAGGAAGCAACAGTTAGAACTGGACATGGAACAACAGACTGGTTCCAAATAGGAAAAGGAGTACGTCAAGGCTGTATATTGTCACCCTGCTTATTTAACTTCTATGCAGAGTACATCATGAGAAACGCTGGACTGGAAGAAACACAAGCTGGAATCAAGATTGCCGGGAGAAATATCAATAACCTCAGATATGCAGATGACACCACCCTTATGGCAGAAAGTGAAGAGGAGCTAAAAAGCCTCTTGATGAAAGTGAAAGAGGAGAGTGAAAAAGTTGGCTTAAAGCTCAACCTTCAGAAAACGAAGATCATGGCATCTGGTCCCATCACTTCATGGGAAATAGATGGAGAAAGAGTGGAAACAGTGTCAGACTTTATTTTTTGGGGCTCCAAAATCACTGCAGATGGTGACTGCAGCCATGAAATTAAAAGACGCTTACTCCTTGGAAGAAAAGTTATGACCAACCTAGATAGCATATTCAAAAGCAGAGACATTACTTTGCCGACTAAGGTCCGTCTAGTCAAGGCTATGGTTTTTCCTGTGGTCATGTATGGATGTGAGAGTTGGACTGTGAAGAAGGCTGAGTGCCGAAGAATTGATGCTTTTGAACTGTGGTGCTGGAGAAGACTCTTGAGAGTCCCTTGGACTGCAAGGAGATCCAACCAGTTCATTCTAAAGGAGATCAGCCCTGGGTGTTCTTTGGAAGGAATGATGCTAAAGCTGAAACTCCAGTACTTTGGCCACCTCATGTGAAGAGTTGACTCATTGAAAAAGACTCTGATGCTGGGAGGGATTGGGGGCAGGAGGAGAAGGGGATGACCGAGGATGAGATGGCTGGATGGCATCACAGACTCGATGGACGTGAGTCTGAGTGAACTCCGGGAGATGGTGATGAACAGGGAGGCCTGGCGTGCTGCGATTCATGGGGTCGCAAGGAGTCAGACACGACTGAGCAACTGAACTGAACTGAAATTATGCCTCAGGAAAAAAATTTTTTTTTAAGCATATGCCCTGAAAAGGCTCCAGTATTGGCATTTCAGACACTGGAAGAGGTTATGGCTCGGGGGACGCCATAGGCTGTGGAGAGGTCAGCCTGCCAGTGTTTCTCGGAACTTGCATCTAGCGTCTGGCCTTAAATCCTTAGCAAGCGGTGCGGGAGTCTGCTTCCTTCCCTTCCCTCATTTCCCCTCAGTTGCATCTATTCTGAGCTGGTGCTGATGTCATAAGTACAGTGAGGATGTCACCCCAGCCCCGTGGGCATTAGAGCTTGGTCTCCCCTCAGTCCTGCAAAGCCAGAGGTCAGAGATGAGCACAAGGTCCCGCTTAAACGCTGCCGCCTTGACCCGCCGGTGCCGTCAGCGAGACCGGGTGCCTGAGCTAAGCTCGTCCCGCGACCTGTCTCCTGTTGGGCCAGCCTGCATATCTGCCTTTGGAAAACCTGCCTCTCTCACCGTACCCCAGGACCCTGCAGGGACTGGGTCTGCCCTCTTAAACCTGGGCGCCCTCCTGGCTTGCACTCAGCTTTCTGTAAAGAACCTCATGCTGACTTGCTTAGTGCAGGCTGTGCTCTGCCACGGGGCCTCTCCTGTGAACCGGTCAGTCCTTGCCGTTTTGACTGGCCTTGACCTGAATTGTGCTCTGCCGCTATAGCCCAGGCGTTTCTTTTTCCTGTCCCTGTTGTGCCAGGGAGCTCCCACCTCTGGGCTCCATGATCCGTGCTATGGCAGCGGGCCCCCGGGCCCCTCAAGCCACGACTGGGATGAATGTCTGTCTTTGTCCTCTGGCCGCTTCCTCCTAAGGGAGAATGGGCAGAGAGCGCAGGCAGGGGAGGGGCCCTCAGGAAGAGGCCGCGTGCTGGCCCTGAGGCTGTGGTCCCCGAGAGCGAGGCCTTGCCAAGTGACTGGGGCCAAACGTGGGGATGCTAGGGGATTCCTTGACTTTTTGAGAGAAGTTCAAACAGGAGGAAAACAAGTTTCATCTTCATGTGTGCCGGCCCTGAAGTCGGAAACTGCCGTCTCCTGGGAGGGCGGCCTTGACCTGCAGAGCTGGAGGACTGTTCCTTTCCCATGGCGGATCGCCCTCTCCCGGAGCAGACACTTGGGCCTTAGCGAGCATCTCAGGGCGCTGCAAGCTTTCAGCTATCTGGAGAGCAGCTCAGCTGACGACTGTGAAACTGTACCCCAAAGCTCCAGAAAATCGGATTGGAAATGCAAGGCCACCGATTTCATGGATTTGTGATGTGTTCCCACTCTTGGCTGGAAAATCCCTTGGGCAGAGGAGCCTGGTGGGCTGCCGTCTATGGGGTCGCACAGAGTCGGACACGACTGAAGCGACTTAGCGGCAGTAGCAGCAGCAGCACCCACACCGTGACTCCTCCTCGGCGCACTCAGGGGCCTCTCTTCAAGTTCAGTCAAGCTGTCAAGAGGGCGGACGGGGCACAAAAAGGCAGTTCCCAGCCAGCACATTTCCTGACCTTTTGCTTGAACTCGTCTTATGCACTTGAGATAATAAAGTATCTCCAAGTGGGAGAAATTAAGGTGGGCGTTATGTTATCTGTGCTGATAACAGTTACAGCTGAAGTCGTCCAAGCTTTCTTCATGTTTTCTGGTGCAAACACTTTCTCAAGGATAGATAGTCAGGTCAACAGACTCTTTACATGTTGGATAAATTATAGGCACAGCTTTACTATGTTTTATGAGCTTAGGTTAAAGCATTTTTCAGTCTTTTCTGAAACATCAGAATTTTATAAACATTTTAAAACATACTTCACAATCGAAGTTTGGGGTTACTAAGTAATTTGTTTAGGGTCTTGGAGAGAAGGCAGAGATGTGATTTCAAAGAGGATATAAAGATATGTGCTCCAAACTGAGGTATGTGACTAGTTGCTTCGTGTGTATTGAAGCAAATTGAAGCATAGTGAATAGGAGCAGTGTTATAGAACATTTATTCCTTCTGTGAAGGGCCGTCTGCTGTGATGGTTAGAGATTATGTGGCCAGGCTCCCTCAGTCCACATGCCAGCTCTGCCATAGACTGCTGTGTGCCTTTGGCTAATTTTTCAACCTCTCTGATAAAATGAGGGCAATCATAGCTCTAGCAGGTAAGGAGTTGGGAGGATTTCAAGAGTTGATCTGTATAAAGTGCTTCCAACAGGTAAATGGTGAGCTTTGTGCAAATAGTCCTGCTATTATTCAGCCAATACTTACGAGTGTTTCTTCTGTAGGCTTGTAAGGCCCTTTGAGTGAGGATGAAATAACACCAGCCCACGCCTTGAGGTCTGGGAGACCCAGAGGAACCAGGCGGTGGCAGAGCCGTGGCCACAGCGCTGTCGCGGGCACCCAGCGGGGGCGCTCCCAAGCCTGCCTCGGGGTCTCCTGGGGCTGAGGTCTGAGCTGGGTCTTGGAGGTTGAGTTAGAGCATTCCAGGAGAAGAGGGATGGGGGCAGCAGCACACAGAAGTGGGGCGGGAAGAGCACGGCTGGGGAAGGGGTTTCGTCCGCGGGGTGAGGGATCTTGGAGATTCAGGGCAGAACAGCAGGCAGGTGAGGCTGGAGGTGGTGGCAGGGCAGATTGCAGAGGGTGGCAGTCATCATATTAAAAGTAATGACAAAGCCTCATGTATTACATGCCTGGCGCAGTGCTAAGCACGGGACACACACCATCTTCTTCTGGCCTCACAACAACCCCATGAGTGGCTGCTGTGATTATTCCCATCCTACAGATGGGAAACCAGTCCCAAAAGGGTGTGGATGTTGGTAAGGTCTCCTGACCAGTGAGAGCAGGAACAGTAGGGCTACCAGCCCAGGCCACCTGGCTCTGGGGCTCACACGCTAGCCCAGGTGTCCTGGGGGGCTTGGGTCTGACTGTGAGAGCTCTGGAATTGGCAGTCACAGAAATGGACGAGAAGTGGGTGCTGCAGGAGAGTCAGGGCGATGGAAGGGGAAGTGGAAGGGACTTGGCTGGAGATGACTGCAGCGGCTCTGCCTCGTTCCGACTTTGGAAAGTCCAGTGAGCTCCGGTCATAGGCATCGATTTGTAGGTGTCTTCCCTTGTGACCACATTCAGCTGAGCAGGCCAGGGGGTGAGGGCTGGGACGACAGGCTCCCGGTGTGTGTCTCCTGGTCTCGCTCCCTGCATCCCTGAGGACATCGCTGTGCTGTCTTATCCTGGCCCACCCGGGGGCTCAGGCTCACCTCCCTCCTTTCAGAGCCCCAGGCAGAGGAAGGCAAGGGGAAGACAGCCGTGGTGATGGGATCTGGTTATTCCTGGAATAACACAAAAAGCCTCCACCTGGTTTTGGCATCAGCTGGAACTATGCCACCTGCTACGTGGTGGCGTGGGAGCAGTCTCTCAGCTTCTGTGGGACTAGGTCACTCTCCACCAAATGGGCATCAGCTTGCCTTTGTCCTGTAGCTCAGGGTTATCATGAGGGTTTAATGAGATAATACCGGCTGTGGACTAATTCCTCATAATTACTCATCAAGTGCCCGTGTACCTCTGTGGCTGAACACTTGATGGGGTTTATTTCTAATCCTCATAAAAAGCCTGCTAGGTACAAATTAATCTCCCCAGACTAAGAGCATGAGTGAAACTGCCAACTCGTAGATGAATAGCTAGCCCTCTATACTATTTACAGACCTTTGGATTGCAAGCGCAGATGGTCTTACCCAGGAGAAGGCTCGGCTGGCTCCTGGCCAGGGTGCTGCAGGGTGTGGGCCTCCACCAGGGGACACTGGGCCCTTGGGGCCGTGACTTCTGTCCCCAGCCTCCCTCCAGGCAGCGCTGCCTCCAGGTTTTGATGCGACTCCAGCCAGTCCTGCTCCTCCCAGGAAAGGAGAGGTGGCTCAGGAGCCTTCACCCAGGCCTCATGGAGGACTCATCTTGCTTCCCCAGGAAGCAAACACAATTGCAGTCACCGCTGTGGGACCAACCTGAACCGTGCTCTATGGCCAGAGCGTGAGGTTGTGCTGAGCAGGGGTTGGGGGTCAGTGCCACCCAAACGGGTCCCTTCAGCTGCAGAAGGCAGTGAGTGGATAGATAGATCTGCAGAAGGCAGATAACCCCAGGGATCTCTTTTTGCCATTATTCTTATGACCCAAGGCCAACACTGCATGGAACCGCTGAATATTAAGGAAGCACCTCCCAGTCTTACCAGTCGGCGTTCAGAGATCTTAAACTTACAAACTGAACCTAAGCCAGTGTGCAGACTCCGTGAGAACTGGCAGGGACTGCAAAGGATGAGCTCTCATGACAAGACCAGCAGAACCTCTGAGGTGATGTAAACCATTTATGATGAAAGGCCACGGGGAGGCAGT
Source organism: Budorcas taxicolor (assembly GCF_023091745.1). Taxonomy (NCBI): domain Eukaryota; kingdom Metazoa; phylum Chordata; class Mammalia; order Artiodactyla; family Bovidae; genus Budorcas; species Budorcas taxicolor. The sequence continues at coordinate 2,736,636 of NC_068914.1, forward strand.
GGACAGGAAGGTGCCTTGGCAATTACCTCACAAAGGAGCAGCTCTTATCCTGATGCTCTTCGCAAAATGCATGCAAGAAGGTCGTATGCAGAAAGTGATGCATCAGGATCCCCAGGGGTCTGCAGGTCCTTTGTACATGCTCCCACCCTGGTGCAGATTTCTGAGAACTGTGCCAAGTCCAGCCAGCTCCCTGTTCAAGGAGAGCAGATTCCATAATAATGATGATATCGATGCTGGTAAGACAGTCATAGGCGACACCCATTTAGTGCTTCTGCTTACCAGAGGTAGTTCTGTGTGTTTGACATAGTGTGATATATTTATGAGAAAAAGTCTTTTCAAGGGAAGCACCATTCTTCCACCTTGAGAGTGAAGTTCTCCAGGCTGTACAGAGCTCCTGGCATGGACTGTGGATGACCTTGTGTGGTAGTGGAAGCCTATGGAGCGCTTTCAGAAACCTCAAGCCAGATGTCAAGAAACTCACCCTGTTTATGCTAGTCCTTGGCCTTTATCGATGGCAGTTGACCTTGGTGAGGGGGGCCCGTAACTGCAAATGACAGTGAGTTGCTAACATAGCTGTCGTGACCCACAGCCCCCTACAGACCCGAGCACTCAGTCCGGCCTCTCTTTCCAGGACAGAGCTCTCAGCAGCTGCGTTAGTACAGACTGGAAATGCAGTGAAACGCTGATGACGCCTTCTTTTACCTTCTCTTTAGGAAGCTGGTTTAAGCCCAGAGCAGCCTTTCTGGATCTGGCTCTGTCGACCTTCTTCCTGCCCTAGTTTTCTTGTTCTCTGTTGTCTGGGCTGGGCCCAGAGTCCTTGCTTCAGGGCCTGGTGGCAGATGGAACTGGTTGAGATCCCAGTGCGCCTGCCTTGACCCCTCTGAGGCTTCGTTTTCCCATCTAGGAGGGTCAGAGGTTATGGCTGTCAGGTACTTTTCACAGTGCCTTGCGTAGGGTAGACTGATAAATACAAATAAAAGGAGATATCACATTTTTCTTTATTAAATGAGAGAAATTTTTTAAACGGATAAATCTGGTGTTAAAAAGGATGAAAACATGAATATGCTTACCCATTGACCAAGTGGCTATAAAATAGTACTAACTTGTCAGAAATCATTTTGACAGTGGGTATCGAATAGCCTTTAAAATGATCCTTTTTTTCTGAACTAATACTTCCAGGTCTAAGAATTCAAAAAACAAAAGTCTAAGAATGGAAAACCATTATGCACAAATATATTTATAGCAATGTTATTTATATATCAAATTGGGAAACATGTTTAGATGCTGGGGAAAGGCTAAGTAAACTGCAGCATGTCTTGTCATTAGAATAGTAGGAGGGTATATCAATTTGGAAAATGTAGATTAAGTAAAAAGAAGGATGCAAAATTGTAATACAGTTTTATTTTTTAAAAAACAATGTAGAAGAGCTAGGGAAGAGTTGAAATTTAAATCCACGCAAAAGCTTGCCCATGGATGTTGCTAGCAGCTGTTTATTCATAATCTCCAAAACTTGGGAGCAACAAAGATGTCCTTCAGTAGATGAATGAATAAACAAACTCTGGTACATTCAAACAATGGAATATTAGTTGACATTAAAGAGAGATGAGCTATCAAGCTATGAAAAGACATGGAGAAAACTTAAATGCATATTTCTAAGTGAGTGAAGCCAGTCTGAAAAGGTTTAGACAATGTATGGCGTTCTGGAAAAGGCAAAGCTATGGAGACAGTAAACAGTGGTTGCCAGAGATGGGGGAGAGGGATGACTCGGTGGAGCACAGAGGAATCTGGGGGCGTGGAAACTATTCTGTACCTTACTCTAGGAATGTATACACTATAAATTTGTCCAAACCCATAGGATGTACACCACCAAGAGTGAACCCTAATTAAACAGTGACCTTTGGGTGATAATGATGTGTCAAAGTAGTTTCATTAATTATCGCAAATACACCCTTCTGGTGGAAGAAGTTCATGATGTGGCTGGGCAGTGGTCTGTCTGAAATCTCTGTACCTTTTGCTCGGTTTTGTTGTGAACACAGAACTGCTCAAAAAAAGAAATCAAACATGGAAGAGGGAAAAGACTGGAAATATTTACAAAGGTTACGACAGACTTATTGCTTTTGTTTTCATGTCTGTAATTACCATTTTAAAACATGAACATGCATTAATTTATAATGGAAAGAAAAAGAAAACATTTCAAGAGTTTAACATGCTAGGAAATGAAGCTGTACATGTGGTTGTGTATTTAAACAATCCCGAGGGTTTCTGATCCCTTTTTCCCTCTTAGTGGCCAGGGTTTTGTAAACACACATTCCTTTTGGCTATTTGTGAGTTTGCACAGTTGACCTTATCCTTAAAGGCATAGCCAGTTAGAGTTTCTGCCTGATAAAAATAAGCTGTCTTTGGGGACTCTTGGTGTGAACTATGTTCTTAGAAATTTCCCCACTAGTCACTGTGTGACTCAGTCTTTGTTATTTTAAAACTCTGCTGCTGCTGCTGCTGCTGCTGCTAAGTCACTTCAGTTGTGTCCGACTCCGTGTGACCCCATAGACGGCAGCCCACCAGGCTCCCCCGTCCCTGGGATGCTCCAGGCAAGAACACTGGAGTGGGTCGCCATGTCCTTCTCCAGTGCATGAAAGGGAAAAGTGAAAGTGAAGTCGCTCGGTCGTGTCCGACTCTTAGCGACCCCATGGACTGCACCCCACCAGGCTCCTCCATCCATGGAGTTTTCCAGGCAAGAGTACTGGAGTGGGGTGCCATTGTAGGACTGTATTAAAATAGCCTATTTTCTTTTATTAAATGTATACATATTTAGATAGGTATTTGTGTTTAATTTACTGTTTTTCAAAGATCATTCTGTCACATGTGTGCATCTAAGTCGCTTCAGTTGTGTCCGACTCTTTGCAACCCTGTGAACTGTAGCTCACCTGGCTCCTCTGTCCATGGGATTCTCCAGGCAAGAATACTGGAGTGGGTTGCCAAGCCCTCCTCCAGGGGATCTTCCCGACCCAGGGATCAAACCCGCATCTCTTATGTCTCCTGCATTGTCGGGGGGGTTCTTTACCACTAGCACCACCTGGGAAGCCCCTATACAATCACATGGTTTAGTAATTTAAATTTAAAAGTTAAACAATTAATTTTAAAAATATATGTGCAGTGATAATTCTCCCTGTCCAGTCCTCTATCTCTTCCTCAGCACCCACATTCTAAGGAATACTTTTTAAATTCTCTAATGAATATTTCCAAAGTGAATATTTCCAAAGTTTCTCTATGCTTGTGTACATAAATACTAATATATATCATTTTCTCCTTTTTTTAATACAAAAAGTGACACGTTTTACACATTGTCCAACACCTAGCCTTTTCACTTAACAGTGGGTCTTTCCTTATCCTGGTATAAATAGCTTCCTCATTCCAGTTTCAAAGGACCCTCTGTGTGCGTTTATGGATTCGCCATAATTCCCTTCCCCAGTCCCGTGCTGGTGGACAGTTGGGTTGTCTCTAATCTATTGCTGTTACCAATAGCATGATAATGACTTATATGGACCTATGGTACCCATGCAAGAATGTCCACAGAATCAATTCCCAGAAGTGAAACTGCCAGGTCATAGAATAGAAACCTTTCTAATTCTGATAGCCCTGTGATCCTGATTGCTGAATTACTCTGCATCAGGAAGGGTTTCCACTTGTACCCCCAATACTTCTGAGTGCCTGACTCCTCACACCCTTGCCAAAAGAGTGTTTTGCCTTAAGTCTGATAGTTGCCATTCTGATGTGTGCAGAAAGGAAGTGCAGTACATTTTTATTTGGATTCCTCTTTCTTGAGGAAGTTTTAGCACGTTTTCCTAGGTATGAGCCTTTCCTCTTGGGTGAAAACTGTTTACCACCTTCGTTCATTTTGGTTATTGGGTCATATTTTAATGGATTTCTAGACGTCCTGTGTATCATGGAGAGAGCCTCTCTCGGTAACTGTACTTACCTGGACGATTATGTGTCTGAGGACAGAAGAGGCACGCTCCTCTGGGTTGTTGGAGCCAATAGGACGCATTTGAAAGGAGACTGATGGCCTTTCAAGGAAGTGTGTGCCCTCTGTCACGCTGGTGGCCCTGGCAGCAGGTCTCACGTCCGGCCAGTCTGGGCTTGCAGTTTCTGTGTTGTGTGCTTACAAACTGTGGCTTAGGGCAAGCCACTTGGCATCTCTGAGTCTTGGTATTCTTACCTGTAATATAAGGCTTACCCATTACTTTGGGTTATAATGGATAACACATAGAATATGATACTACAGTGATTATGTAAGTAACCACCCAGATAAGTGAAAGCACTCACCACACTCCTGAGGATCATTTCCGGCTCTGCCTTATAGGTGAAGGTGCAGCGGGAGGATATGGCCAATCACGGTGGCCCCGGGGGTCCCAGCTGCAGTTCCCCAGGGTCCTTTCTCACTGGCCCAGGGGCTGCTCTGTCTCTGGATCGTGAACCACAAAGGCATGTGCAAGGCATGCTGGTGTTAGGGGAGCTCAAGGAGAAGTTTTTAGTGCTCTCTGAACACCGTACTGGTGATATAGCCAGACTGAGTAGACCCATTAACTACGTGTAAACCACTAATCTATACATCCCCGAACAATGTAAGCAAGCTGGCCCCGGGTCTCTCCAGAGACTTTGGAACTTTACACATCACATAGTCCTGACTAGCTTGTCTCATCATCCTTAGCCAAGGGTCAGTACCAAGCATCCCTGGAGATAAGCCAGAGCCATCTCATTTCAGCTCTAAAAAGCTCCTGCCTTACATAGGTCCGTCTGGGTTCTCAGAAGCTGTTGCTTGGAACAAAGCTGCCTTTGCCTTCACCTGGGCCTTTTCCTTCTACAGCTCGGGGGAGACGGTCACGAGCGTGACCAGCTTGGCTCCACTGCAGCCCAAGGAGGGCAAGAGGCGGAAGGAGAAGGCTGACGTCCCTCCCGCAGTTCCTGCCAAAGGTAGGGAGCTAGCCAGTGGTCACCGCGTGTGAGCACAGCACCTGGGGCCTGATGTGAGTTTAGGGTGGGAGATGGACAGATGGGGATGCGGCAGTCCTGATTGTATGGCCTGGAAAACTCCACCTAGATTCTCATCATATCTGAGCCCTGTCCCTGAGGTGGGCTGGTGGGGGGTGGCGCCGCTGGCCACACACAGCTTCAGCAGGGAGCTGCGGGGGTTGTAGTGGGGGGTCAGCTCTACAGACTGTTCCAAAGTGTATTTCCTTCTGAACTACTAACGTGATCTGCGCAAAGCAGGATGGGGCAAAAGGGTGTCTGTTCATTTAAGGGAAAATGTTTCTCTGATTTTTCTAAGGATAAAAACCAGGTGAGCAATGTAGTTTGGATTTGTTCTAGGGATAAAAGGAGGGTTATTCCTTGATTCCAAGGAATTATGACGGAGCAGCACAAATGAGGGAGATGGGCATTTCCTGAGGCAAGAACTACAGGTGTCTTTAAACAGTTCCGAAAATAACGGTGGCTAATTTAGGTCATACCTCAAAGGTTTTGATATAGAGTTGGGAATACAAGGGTTGCCCCAGTGAATAATTTAATAGCAAGACAAGATCCATTGTATCCCTCAGCTGGGGCTCTCTAGGGTGTCCCCTAAGTGCCCACTGAGCCCTGTGGCAGAAGGCAGTGGTGCTGAGTCTGAACATATATCAGTGGACAGAGAGGCTGGGAGGCACGGGCCTCCGGGGAGGCATGACACGGGTGGGTCTGGGAGGGAAGGGGGTCCCTGCTCTGGGCTGGGCAGTGTACTGATGTAGAGTCTCATTCTATCAGGGTGGTCAGTGCCCTAACGAAAGACGAAAGTGAGACTCAGAGAACCACGTGGCAGAGCCTGACTTTGGGTTCAAGTCCCAAATCATTTAAATACTAGTCAGTTACATGACATTGCAGGAAGAGCCTCAGTTTGCTCCTCCTTTAAATGGGGACAATAAGACCTTCCCTAATGACTTCACAGGGTGGCTATGAGGGTCAAAGGTCACCACAGTCAGGGTTAGTGTGCAGCTAGGAGGAAGCCCCAGGGAAAGTTCCAGCCTCAGCCTTAACCAAGGATACTTGGTTCTCACCTGCACATCTGACCTCTTTGTAGCTGGTGGTGTTTTATCGACCTTGTTGAGGAGAGAGGATGACATGTCCAAAGGCTAGGAGGGGATCACCATTCCCTGAAGGGCAGCAGTACAACTGTTACCTGGATCAGAAACTAAAGTTCTTCCACGAAGGCAGGAAGGGGCCCAGAAGACTCTGTGTCTGTGGTGCTCATGGTGTGTGGACTCTAAGGGTCCTGGGAGGAGCTGCAAACTAAACCCTTGATGTGTTCCTACAGCTCCCATCGCCACCACGTTCCATAAACCGAAGCTGTTAAAGCCACAAAGGAAAGTCACCCTGGTGAGTAACCACGTTCTCTGTGCTGTCCCCCAAGCCCCAAACGCACTCTGTTCCAAGGAGCACCTTGATTAACTCAAAACATGCTCCAAGTTCTTGGTGCTTCATCCCCAAGCAAAGCCGTTCTCTCTTCTTGGGTCAGCTTTTGAGCCAATTTTTCTCCATACCTAGGTCCCAGAGTGGCTTTTAAAAAATACATATGGGATTGCTTTTTATCATCCATGCTCCTTTTTGAAAAGAAGGAAAAAAATCACACTCTGGAATGAATGAAATATAAAGTGGACCAGCTGGTATAAATTTGTCTTGACGACCACTCTGAAGAGACTGCGGAAGAACCTTCCGGAATATATGTTGTACTTTTCATTTTGAAATACTTTTTAGATTTTCAGAAGCGCTAGAAAGATGATACAGAAAGTTCCTGTCCACTCTGCGCCCAGCTTTTCCTAAGGTTAACATCTCACAAAGCCGTGGTGTATTTGTCAAAACTAAGAATTTAGCCTCAGCATATATTACCATTAACTGCACTCCAGATTCGGGTCAGATTTCAGCAGTTTTTCCACGAATGTTCTTTTTCTGGTGCAGGATCCCATCCAGGCTAGCGCATGGACGTCACGGTCCTGCCTCCCTAACCTCTTCCAGTCAGGACCAGTGCCTCAGCTCTGCGGCCTTGACACTTTAAAGGGTAGTAGCTGCATTTTTTAGAATGTCCCTTGATTGGGGTTTCTCTGAGGTTTTCTAATGATTAGAAATGAGGTTATGGATTTGAGGGAAGCGCAACACAGAAGGGACATGCCTTTCTCGTTGCGTCCCATGGCGGGGACCTGCTGTGACATTCACCTTGACCGGTTGGTAAGGGTGAGTCTGCCAGACGTCTTCATATAAAATCACGCCTTTTTCCTCCCCGTCCTCTATTTGTTAGAAGTCAGTCACTAAGTCCTGGTCACACTCGAGAGGAGGAGAGTGAAGCTGCACCTCTTGAAGGGAGGGAGATCAAAGACCTTGGACACATATGAAAACCACCACAGTCATAGTGTTTTAGGGGAGATGCATCCAGCCCATGCAAATAGTCTGTTTTTCCTTGAACTACCATCTACTCATTTGCGCGTTCGTCAGTGGGTTTTGCTTGCAGCACTTATTACTATGGTGAGTTAATGGTGATTTCCTGTTTTCCTCAACCCGCCTCTGTTTACTACTTAAAAGTCTTCTACAAGCAAGAGCTGGCTCCCTTCTCTCGTTGATTTGTTCACTAATTTCTTTACATCAGTGTGCATACATGGAGACTTAATTTCTTTTAAATGTGTGCTTGTATTGTTTTTCATTTTGTTGCTGATTTTGTTCAGCAGTTGTATATTTGTGTGTGAGAGAGAGAGAGACAGAAAGAGAGAGGGAGAGAGGGGCGGAGAAACGGGCAAGCTTATTCTAAAACGTGTATGAATGGCAAAGCAAACAAACAGAAAAGTGGAGAGTTTGTATATGCCAGTTCACAAAATTTACATTAAAACCGTAGTAACTGAGCCTTGTAGTAAGTAACTGGGCTTCCCTGGAGGCTCAGACAGTAAAGAATTTGCCTACAGTGCAGGAGACCCAGGTTCAATTCCTGGGTCGGGAAGATGCCCTGGAGGAGGGCATGGCAACCCAGGCCAGTATTCTCGCCTGGAGAATTCCATGGACAGAGGAAGGAGCCTGGTGGGCCGCGGTCCATGGGGTCACAAAGAGTTGGGCACTACTGAGCGGCTAACAGTTTCACTTCGCCTTCAAGTAATGGTATTAGCACAAGAATAGAAATATACACCAAAAGAAGATAATGAAGAGCCCCAAACTTATCTGCATATGCATTGTCACTTGATTCTACGACAAAACTGACATTGCAGTGCAGTGAAGAAGGGATTATCTTTTCCGTATATGGTGATTATCTTTTCCGTATATGGTGATTATCTTTTCCGTATATGGTGATTATCTTTTCCGTATATGGTGATTATCTTTTCCGTATATGGTACCGTATATATGTGGTACTTCATACCACAGAAAAAATTAATTAGTATGAAAGGTAAAAATAAAGCTTCCTAAGCATAATGTATCTACACAAGGTCAGGGCAAGCAAAGATTTTCAAATCTGTAATGTTGTGAGCTTGATGGTTGCAGTCAGCACCTGTGTCCTTCTGAATCCAGAGCGTAAGGTTTTAACCAGCTTATTCAAAGCTTTGTCTCGGAGGGAAACCTGAATCTCTGTGCATGACTCTGACATCTTCTCCTGGCTCAGCCTTACCCCTGACCTCTTCTGTGCCCAGGTTATCTGCCGTTCCTCTGGACAGGATGGCTCCTCTGTTTTCCAAGAGAGAACCTCCTTTTCCCTGCAGTGAATTGTGGGTTCTGTTTTCACGCAGTGTGATTCCATCTGGTTCATGTCATCAAAAATCCCTCACCATTTCTGCTCTATTGACTATACTGGTCTTGTCCTCAAATACGGCAGCAAAGGTTTTGCTAATTTCAATAGATCTATGGTCATTCAGTGGACTTTGGGAAACTCAGTTGAACACAGAGGCTGAAATGATCCTCTTTTCTTAGAGCATCCTGCATCCTGCCCATGAGAAGCAGACTCCCCCGATAGTCTGAGCTTAGTCTCCCAGCAGTGCATGCTGCTGCTCATGTGTGCAGGTGTGAGTGCATTTTTCCAGATCTTTTATTCCTAACCCGTGTATTGATCAACAACCTCAAGACTGGTTATAGGTTTGTGAATTCTCCCCATCTTACATTCTAAGCTGTTCAGGGCCTGTTGTTTCTAATCTAATCTCTTACCCCTTGTGAAAACAGAAACTGCTCTTTATTGACGTTCCATTGATACATGCCAAGGATATATAAGAAAAAGTGCTTTTTTGCATGTCATCGTATTTAATTCTCACAGTAAGTCCCCCCATTGCTAGACTTGCCTGTGGGGACACACAAATACTCTGCTTAAGGAAAGCGAGTTCCTACAACCCACGGCGGGTAGCGTTGCATCTCTCATGAGGAAAGGGCTGCTCGCCCCGGATGGAGCAATGTCAGCAGCCTTGAATGGGCAGCTCTCTAGTTCACAGCGACACAGTGCGGCCTCCTTCAGCAGTTTGGGGCCACTCATAAATGAAGTAGATTCAATAGCATTTTCAAAAATAACTGGCTCCAATCACACGTTTCTTTGTTGTGGACTTTTTTGGGAGGGGTGGTTAAAACCCCCTTCACATCTAAATTGGCCCCACATGAGGTTTTTTTTTTTTTTCATTTTTCATCAAATTTTATTTTTTCAATTAATTTAATTGGAGAATAATTACTTTGCAATATTGTGATGTTTTTACCACGCATCAGCATGAAATGGCCACAGGTGTACACGTGTCCCCTGCATCTTGAACCCCCCTCCTACCTCCTTCCCGACGCTGTGGACTTTTTGTTTGTTTGAGCTGGTGTGCTCCTCTGGGACAGAGAGCCTTCTTGATTTGCACAGAAAGTAAGTCAGGGCAGTCATATATGCAGTTCAAAATGGATTCTTTGTTTTATGGAAATATCCATAATGCTGTTATTAAATACCAATTTTCCTGTCCTTTGATCATTTAAGATATGAAAAGACTTAAAATGTTTTAAAGCAAATTTTCCAGAAATGAGTCAATTTGAAGCACCTGCAGCAATACACAGTAAAGGAAAGAACTGACTTTGAGTGTACCTCTGCCTGATCAGCAGCTTAGAGTCAAAAATGCCAGGCCTAGCATCTACAGGTTTTGGTTAATATTAAGATTTATTTTCCCAGTAGGCCAGGATTGACCTCAGTCTCAATTTGGTCGATATTTATCTCTCAGATCAATAAGTCTTGATGGCAGCTGAAACTACAGTCAATAGCTACCTGTTGACTCACACAGGCCTTGGTGGGTAATTTAGAAAATAATTTAGCAACATCTTTTCTTTGGGATCGGGTACCAGTTTAGGTGTTTAATTCTATAACTGCTGCATTTTGCCACAGAATCCATAACACAGTGTTTCCTGGAGTGGTCAGGGCCACAGAGCTCTCCAGCCCCCCAGCCCCTCTTTCCAGAGTGATGTTGACACATGCTCACCCCAAGAAAGCAACCTGCCCACTGCCTCCACTGACTCATTGGCAAGAAGGAAGAACCTCCGTTTATTGAGCATTTACTGTGTATCAGCTCCTCTGTTAGGAGCTTTGCAGGCTCCATCTCCCTCATCTCAACCACACACGCCAACCTCAGCAGACCCTCGGACTCCAGGCAAAAATGACAGGCCTGGGTCCTTGCGTTTTCATCCTCAAAGCTTAACATCTTTTCTTATGTTTCCAAGATAACATGGCATTTTGCAAGAAGTATATATACCAGAGACTAATAGCGGTTTGAAAGAAAAAATGATAGGACTCAAGAAGAAAAAAGAGGTGAGAAAGGCATTTTAGACGTTTTATAATTGAGGTGTCTAAACTGCCTTCCCCTATTTTAACAAAAGAACCAAACACAACAACCTGTTCTCAAAACTAGCTTATGAAGCTGTGCCTTGTCACCAAGGGTCCTTCTGATGGACAGTATGTTCCTTTTGTCTAACAACCTGGAATACTGACGATGAATCATTATTCCAATATATCAGTGGTTCTTCATCGTTAAGGGGCCAGGACGCACTTTCCCAAAGCTCAAAATGTGTATCCTTCCAGTTGGCGGTGGGGGGATGGACACGGCCTTCAGGGTACCCCTGTTTCCTCCTCGTGGTCTTGGGATCCCTGAACCCACTGAGATAATTTGCACACTTCCAGAAAAGGCTGTTGTCGCCTCCTTGTTTCAGAAGGAGCAGAGTGTGTTTGATTTCCTTTTCTTGCCCTAGGCCATTTACTGATTCAGAGACCTCGTGGAGGGAGAGAAAGCAGTCTCTGTGATGGGGAGGCGAGACCTCGATAGCAACAGGGACTGTGAGCTGGAGGGTCGGACTGGCGGCATCCCCAGAACGACTCGCAGAAGGTGCAGTCCTGGGGGCTCCTGCCTCAGGGTCACGCCTCCTCACTGAGGCTCCCTCAGTGGGTCACCTCTGTTTCCTCTCTCTAGAACCAAGGCACTCGCCTGTAGCACTCTGTAGCTAGAAAGATCAGACTACCCTTGTCCTCTAAGGAGAAACTGTCCCTTGTGAGCAGAAGGCTGAAGACACGGGGAAATCAGGAGCATCAGGGGCTCAATTACAGCAAGTTTCCTAGTGGGTCTCTTGTATCCTGCCTCCCCCTCGGATCCATCTCCTGCACTAGTGCCTAGGGGTCCTTCTCAAACGCAACTCCAGCCCTGTCATTTCCCTGCTTGAAACACTCTTGTGGTTCCCCCTTGCCTCCAGGATGAGGCGCGGCTTCCTGCGAGCGGCGGCTGTCGTCACTGGTCTCCCCCTCCACTCCACCACCCGCCACCCTGTGCGGCCCAGGTCCCCTCACTGCTGGCCCCATGAGCTCCGTCCTGCACCTGTTGCCTGGCCCATCCTCCCACAGGGCTGCCTCTCGCCTCCAGCAGGCAGCTCACACATCACTTTTTTTCTGAGGCCTCCTGCTCCTTCAGCCCCACTTCTTCACTCATCTGGACTCTCCTAGGCATCAGTGCTACCCTCTGTATGTCAGGGACTTGCCAATGCCAACTCTCATGGCACATTTTAGTTAATCTGTTCTACCTGACCCCGCAAGGCACTGATGCCCTTGTCCCTGGGAGTAAACATGGGTGGCCGGCCGTCACCCCAGCTGACTGCTTTCCGTCTCGGCTGTCACCCGTCCCCAGATGGTGAGGCTGGCTTCCGCTCCTCCACCTCCTCAGAGTGTCGCCTGTCTCTGGGTCCTCTTCTCCTTGAACACGTTGCCTGGGAGGCTCAGCACTCTCACAGGTGCAACAGCCACCTGTGCAGCGCGTTGCTTTCCTGATCTCAGTCTTCAAGCCAGTTCCTCAGTGGTTCTTCTGACCGCTTATGAAACATTCCCCAGGGGGCTCCACATGTACCCAAACTTGGGCACACAAAATTCATCACCTTCCCCCGGTCCTGCCCCGCCTAGGATATCCCCGCTGTCCAAACTCTAGGCGCCTTCTCCCCCATCCGCATGCCCATTGGTGCCCGAAGGCTGTCTGTGACTTCCCAGGCCCCTGGCTTGTCGTTTCCTCCTCCCTGGCCACAGCTGGCCCCCGTGCCCACCGCGTCCCCATCCATCTGACTTCAGGACCGCACCCCCACCCCCTGAGGGTCCTTCAGCACCTGGCCTCACCTGTATCTCAGCACTTCTCATGCCTGACTCAACTTTCTTCCTCACTAGAACCACATCATGCCTTTTTACAAAGTGACCTTTATGTTTCTCTTACTGTGAAGGCTGTATGTGGTAGACAGCTTCACTTCGGTTCAGTTCAGTCGCTCAGTCGTGTCTGACTCTTTGCGACCCCATGAATCGCAGCATGCCAGGCCTCCCTGTCCATCACCAACTCCTGGAGTTCACTCAAACTCATGTCCATCAAGTTGGTGATGCCATCCAGCCATCTCATCCTCTGCCGTCCCCTTCTCCTCCTGCCCCCAATCCCTCCCAGCATCAGGGTCTTTTCCAGTGAGTCAACTCTTCACATGAGGTGGCCAAAGTACTGGAGTTTCAGCTTTAGCATCAGTCCTTCCAAAGAAATCCCAGGGCTGATCTCCTTCAGAATGGACGGTTGGATCTCCTTGCAGTCCAAGGGACTCTCAAGAGTCTTCTCCAACACCACAGTTCAAAAGCATCAATTCTTCAGCGCTCAGCTTTCTTCACAGTCCAACTCTCACATCCATATATGACCACTGGAAAAACAATAGCCTTGACTAGCCTACTTTGTTGGCAAAGTAATGTCTCTGTTTTTCAATATGCTATCTAGGTTGGTCATAACTTTTCTTCCAAGGAGTAAGCATCTTTTAATTTCATGGCTGCAGTCACCATCTGCTATGATTTTGGAGCCCCAAAAAATAAAGTCTGACACTGTTTCCACTCTTTCTCCATCTATTTCCCATGAAGTGATGGGACCAGATGCCATAATCTTTGTTTTCTGAATGTTGAGCTTTAAGCCAACTTTTTCACTCTCCTCTTTCACTTTCTTCAAGAGGCTTTTGAGTTCCTCTTCACTTTCTGCCATAAGGGTGGTGTCATCTGCATATGTGAGGTTATTGATATTTCTCCTGGCAATCTTGATTCCAGCTTGTGCTTCTTCCAGCCCAGCATTTCTCATGATGTACTCTGCATAGAAGTTAAATAAGCAGGATGACAATATATAGCCTTGACGTACTCCTTTTCCTATTTGGAACCAGTCTGTTGTTCCATGTCCAGTTCTAACTGTTGCTTCCTGACCTGCATACAGATTTCTCAAGAGGCAGGTCAGGTGGTCTGGTATTCCCATCTCTTTCAGAATTTTCCACAGTTTATTGTGATCCACACAGTCAAAGGCTTTGGCATAGTCAAGAAAGCAGAAATAGATGTTTTTCTGGAACTCTCTTGCTTTTTCCCTGATCCAGTGGATGTTGGCAATTTGATCTCTGGTTCCTCTGCCTTTCTAAAACCAGCTTGACCATCTGCAAGTTCACGGTTCATGTATTGCTGAAGCCTGGCTTGGAGAATTTTGAGCATTACTTTACTAGCATGTGAGATGAGTGCAATTGTGCGGTAGTTTGAGGATTCTTTGGCATTGCCTTTCTTTGGGATTGGAATGAAAACAAACCTTTTCCAGTCCTGTGGCCACTGCTGAGTTTTCCAAATGTGCTGGCATATTGAGTGCAGCACTTTCACAGCATCATCTTTCAGGATTTGAAATAGCTCAACTGGAATCCCATCACCTCCACTAGCTTTGTTCATAGTGATGCTTTCTAAGGCCCACTTGACTTCACATTCCAGGATGTCTGGCTCTAGGTGAGTGATCACACCATTGTGATTATCTGGGTCATGAAGATCTTTTTTGTATAGTCCTTCTGTGTATTCTTGCCACCTCTTGTTAATATCTTCTGCTTCTGTCAGGTCCATACCATTTCTGTCCTTTATTGAGCCCATCTTTGCATGAAATGTTCCCTTGGCATCACCAGATGGTCAATCCCGAAATCAGATTGATTATATTCTTTGCAGCCAAAGATGGAGAAGCTCTATACAGTCAACAAAAACAAGACCGGGAGCTGACTGTGGCTCAGATCATGAACTTCTTATTGCCAAATTCAGACTTAAATTGAATAAAGTAGGGAAAACCACTAGACCATTCAGGTATGACCTAAATCAAATCCCTTATGATTATACAGTGGAAGTGAGAAATAGATTTAAGGGCCTAGATCTGATAGATAGAGTGCCTGATGAACTATGGACAGAGGTTCATGACATTGTACAGGAGACAGGGATCAAGACCATCCTCATGGATAAGAAATGCAAGAAAGCAAAATGGCTGTCTGAGGAGGCCTTACAAATAGCTGTGAAAAGAAGAGAAGTGAAAAGCCAAGGAGAAAAGGAAAGATACAAGCATCTGAATGCAGAGTTCCAAAGAATAACAAGAAGAGATAAGAAAGCCTTCCTCAGCAATCAATGCAAAGAAATAGAGGAAAACAACAGAATGGGAAAGACTAGAGATCTCTTCAAGAAAATTAGAGACACCAAGGGAACATTTCACGCAAAGATGGGCTCAATAAAGGTAGACACCTTAGACACTGAAAACACTCTTTTAAAGTTTTTAAAAATTGTTTAAAAATTTTTTTAAATTGTTTAAAAAATTTTTTAAATACACAGAATATAAAATTTAGCATCTTAGCCATTTTTAAGTATGCAGTTCAGTGGTGCTAAGTATATTCACATTGTTGACAATTTCCAGAACTCTTTTCATCTTGCAAATGCCTGTACTCATTAAATAACTCTCCACTCTTCCCTCCCCCAGTCCCTGAGAGCTACCCTTCTACTTTGTCTATAAATTTGACCACTCTGGGTACCTCCTATCAATAGAATCATTTGGTATTTATCTTTTTGTGATTGGCTTGTTTTACTTAGTATAATGTTGTGAAGGATCATTTATGTTGCAACGTGTCAAAATTTCCTTCGTTTTCAAAGCTGAATAATATTTTGATTTATGTGTATTTGTTACATTTTGTTTATCCATTCATCTGTCAATGGACTCTTGGGATGCTGCCGCATGCTATGATGAACATGGATTATGTATATTTATTACACTTTGTTTATCCATTCATCTGTCGATGGATTCTTGGGATGCTGCCGCATGCTACGATGAACATGGATGTGCGTTCTCACCAACGGTGCACAAGGGTTTCCTTTTCTCTGCACCCTTGCCAACACTTGTTTTCTGTGTATTTTTTTGTAGCCTTCCTAATGGGTGTGAAGTGGCGTCTCCTTGTGGTTTTGAGTTACATTTTCATAATGATTAGTGATGTTGAGCATCTTTCTCATGTGCTTTGGCCATTTGTATTTCTTCTTTGTAGAAATGTCTGTTCAAGTCTTTTCCCATTTTTAAATCAGATTTTTGTGTGTGTGTTTGTAGATGTTCCTTTATATATTCTGGATATTAACTCCTTTCATATATATAATTTGCACATGTTTTCATCCATTCTGTAGGTTGCCTTTGCACTCTGTTAACTATGTCCTTTAATGCCCAGAAGTTTTAAATTTTGATTAACACTAGTTTTAAAGTCATAGACAACTTGTCCATCACTGTGTCCTCAGTGGGGGACCTGGGATCTGCAGACTGTATGTGGAGTGGATGAACCGAGGACAAAGATCTGAGACTGCAGCTCTAGGTCCTCAGTGCTCAATGTGAGGTCCAGGGACCAGCAACGTGGGCATCACCTGGGAGCTTGTTGGGAAAATAGCAGCTCAGGCCCCACCCTAGATCTACTGAATTAGAATCTGCAGTTCAACAGGGTCCCAGATGAATCCGATGCACCTTGACGTTTAAGAAGTACAGTTCTGCATAACTTAACAGACAGTAGCCAGCTCTGGTTGGGTTATTGCTGGCAAGACCGAGTCATCACTGGCCTCCTCCAGAAACAGCTATACTAACACTTTAGTAAGACAGGTCAGCCCACTTGGGAGAATGGTGAATTTTCTCGTTATCAGCAGAGATAATTAAACATGAGAATCTGCTTCTAAAGGGTATTGTGACTCTCCCTCATTCCTGAAAACCTTTCCTGGATAGCTCATCCTCATCTCAGCTTGGTGTAGCCCTGTCCTGTGGCCTTCTAGGACCCCTCACAGTCACAGGTAGAGAATTCTGACGTGTAGGGAAATGTGTAGCCAAGACTCGTTTGCCTGGGATTCCCTTGGGTTTATAAAGTCTGCAATAAACCTGCCTCCTCTCATGGAATCTGAAAGATCAGAGAACTTAAAACTGCCAGAGGATGAGGTTCATTCCATCATTGTTGAAGGGAACCTGTCTTAGGAGAGGGCCTTCCTTCTGCCCAGTGTCAGCCCAGGACTGAGATGCCAGCTCTGTTCAGTGTTTCCCTGGTGTCTGGAAAGAACCCCCCTTCTTCCAGCTTAGTTTTTACTATCCAGAATGTACTTCTAAGACCAAAAAGAGTTTTTCTCTGATCAGTAGCAGAAAAGGGCTTTGAGGCCCATTAGACTCCAGTGATGGAATTCTGAGAAGATTTTAATAATAACCCAAACTCCAGCAAAATTATTTCCAGAGGACATGCATTCAGGTTTCTTGAAGGATGTTTATAATAAGCTGGAGAATTTCTCTTGTTGTCGTTAAGTGTGCTAGCACTGGTTTCAGTTGAATTCTACATGAAAAGGATATATTAACCTGCATAATATATGATCATAATCTCGATTTAAAATTAAAAAGAAGGAAAAGACCCACAACCACATGAACAATATATCGCCTGAAGTAAAAGCCTTGGGAAAAAAACAAAAACTATGCTTGTACCACGCTAGTCCCATTTTTAGAGAGATAAAAATTCTATGCCCCCCTCGGTACACATGCACATCCCATTATTGTCACGGGGAGTTATCTATGTCGACTGGAGGGAAAAGGAGATGCCGGGGCTTCGGAATGGATGAGAGTGGGGGAAACAGAAGTCGTTTCATTTCATGGGCTTTCTTCAGTCAGAGCGGGAGGGGCGAGCGGCTGGGTCTTTCACGACTGAGGTGTGATCACCAGGGAGGCAGGATCAGGTGTCTCAGAAGTGGCAGTGGGAAGATCCCGAATCAGGGGCTCAGCCCTGACGCTGGGTTGTCACTTCCCCGTAGGCCAGGAGGCTGGTTCTGGTGTCCCTCTGCTGCCTTGCGCTGTCTCCAAACAGCTGCTGGGCTGGAGGCTTCTCAACTGTATCACAGGCCAGTGGAGGTTGGTCAAGACTCTGATGTTCTTAAGGATGGCCCAAGTGAAGCCATTGCTTTCAGGAGTCTTTTAAGACTGGTAGCACCCTAAGCACTCATGAGGACCTTTTTTCGGGAGACGATGAGAATCCTCTAGAAGTGATACAGAGGGAGACTTTCCCGTTCTGTTCTCGAAGGGTAGTGCAGCTGTGTGCTTTCAGGAGGCAGGTGGCTTCGGGACTGACCACCTCGGAAATGCGTCCCTCCCATTTGCTGCATCGCGGATTCATTGGAATTGTTTTGCTGTCTCACATTCAGTGTTGACAGGGAGTGTACGAGTTGCTCTAGGGGTTGCAGCGCTGGCCTCTGACAAAGGTGAATAGGCGTCATAGAGGTGAGCTGGGGCCAAGGACAGCCCCGGCTGAAAGCAGGCCTGGAAGTCCAGCAGGGCCAGTCCACTGAGTGACTCCGCCTGGCCACACAGACCCACCCTGCCTTTGGGGGTCTTGAACCCACTCTGGGGCAGGCCCATCCCTGTGTGTCTATAGGGAATGTCCCTGTGAGAGGCAGCTTGCTTTCCATATCAGCTCAGCTAATTTGCTGCCTTTATTGGGCACTTCATTGTTGGGATCGTTGCACTGCCAGGAATTTTTTTTCATTCTGTTTTATTTTTGTAATCTCATGGAGCAATATCATTTGTATTCATATTTGATTTTTTTTTAAAAGCCTATTTCATTGAAAACTTCAGTTTTGAATGCAGAACACTTCAGAGTTGTTATTAGAAGATTTTTTCAATCTCAAATAGAGAATACAAGAAATGAAGTACCATCTTGGGGGAAAAAAGAGAGTAATGAAGCATCATCAACCTATAATATCTGTAGCATCAAGCTAGACATCCAGAACGTCAGGAAGATGATTTCTACATGAAGCTCAGTCAGTGACAAACTAACAGTATATTTAGGGGATTTTGTTTCCCTAGCCACATTCAATGCTGATTTATTATTATAGTTTCCTAAAGCTGAATTGATAAATTCTAATAAGCACGTGTGCAGCAATAAGACACAGCCCTATGAGTTGAGATTATGGAGCATGCATAGATAGATGATGAGTGCAAACCATGAATTCAGGCATAGGTGCCCGTTGCCCATGTTACACATAAACCCAGCCAATAAACTAGCACGCCTGCTGCTGATTTGCGTTTGTGCTTCGTGCGTGCTTTGTGCCTTGTGCGTTGGATGTGACATATGCTGGTGTTGGTAATGGTGTTGGTGCTGCTGGTGACGATGGTGGTGACAATGATGGTTTTGATAGCAGTGGTACACACACTTCACTTTGATGGCATATGCCCATGCAGTTACTACCCCAGCGCTTACTGATACAAACACTGAGTAGCTCCTATGTGCCAGGTAGCACGTAGGTCGGCTATCTTTCTAGGAGCTAAGTTGTAGCGGCGTGCTCCAGCCCACTCCTGTCTACTAGAGAGAAGAAATCTCTCTGGTATCTTGAGATCAGCCACTGTGGGAGGATTTACATATGTAAGCCAGCAAATGCTACAAATGAATTTTCTTCTTGGGGGGTCAGCTGCTCAGCAGCTTCCCTGCATGTCACGGGGTGCAGAAGTGGATACATTTGACAGAGCCCCTGCTCCCACTGAGCTGAGTGATGTGGTGAGAGGCTGGTTCTTGCACTGGCTTTGGCGCTTGCTAGCTATTGGCCCCACGCTTGCCATTTCTTGTGAAATAAGGATGGCAGTGAGAGGACTTTATGCAAAGAGCTGTTGGTACGCTAAGTAAACACAAGGTGCCATCGTTGCGTTCCAGTGTGAGAAGACAGAGGATGTACAGTGTACAGTGTACAGATGAGGTACAGGACCCTCAAATGTACAGCGCTTCTTAGGGCCGAGGGGTGATATGCGCTCTGCAGAGCGAGAGAGAGCAGGGTAGGGACAAGCAGGGACGTGGTTGATGGGGTGGGGGCTGCCTTGGAGCGAAGACCTGATAAAGTGAGGAAGCAAGCCGCACTGCCGTGTGGGGAAAGAACATTCCAAGCGGAGAGCATAGCCCAGGCAAAGGCCCCACGCAGGAGTGCTGCCCAGGTGTGTCCAAGAAACACAAGGAGACCAGCATGGCTGGAGCGCTGGTCAGCATGGGGGACATATGATGTGAGCTGGGGACAGAGGAGCCCCAGCGCAAGATCCAGACGGATGAGGATCTTGAAAAGGACACTGGATTTTATTCCAAGTATGAAGAGAAACAACGGGGAATTTTGTGCAGAGCAGTGACTGGCATGGTCCAACTGATCTTTTTAGAACGACTATCTGTCCCACTATTAGAAAATTTCCTGATTTTTTTCTGGGCAATTGTCTGGGCTCCAGTGGCATCCAGCAGTATCTGGTACATGATGTTTTCCAAATAATCTCTGACTATCTTCTTTTCTCTGCTCCTAAATATTTCAAAGGGACCAATTGTTAAAGCAACACTTGTTCATTTCTATGATAAAAATTATAGTCAGAAGAATAACTGAGCACTTGTGTAGCATTTGCTGTTTAGCTGCCAGGTAATTTTCTAAGTACATTACATTTATTAATGCATTTAATCCTCAAACTAACCCTGTGGGATAGGTACTAGTATGGGTCCCACTTTACAGATAAAGAAACAGAGGTATAGAAAGGTTACGCAACTTACCCAAGGTCTCACAGACAGTAAATAAGTCAGTCTCTTAAGTACCACCAGGCAGACCCTTGCTCGAACCGATGAATCCAAGTGGTAAAGATTGAAGTTGATTAGAAGATTGGGATGCAAGAGTGAAGATTTTTAAAGTGGACTTCTATATGGAAGTAGGTAACCAAACACTCTCTTATTCAAAGCATAAGCGTTCTCTTGACTAATACTGCCAGGAAAAGTACTTTTGGAAGACAGCTGGGAAAACATGCATCTGGGGTCCGTGGGGAGAGAAAGTGAGTGACTGTATTAGATCATGGAGCTCTCACTGCGACACTGTGAGAAGGGTCACGTATCAGGACCCTCCCCAAGAGCGTTGTCCATAATTACATTTTAGCTTCCAAAACATATGTTGGTGAAATCTAGAGATATCCATCTGTCTGATGACTCATAAGCCTTGGGCCTTTCAGGGCAGAGCTTCGTCACCCTCTAAAGCCTGTCCTCAGAGCAATTAGCCAGGGGCATGTGACTTTCCATCATGTCAGATTCATTCAGGGAATGCACTTTGCTAAACATCCTTTGAATTCTCTAGACTCAGGAGCATGATGTGAATTTGCTCTGCTCATGGTCTCTGAATGACTTCATCCAACCCAAGGTGCCAACACACCTGGATAAGACCTTGAAAACTTTATCTCCATCCAAGGCTTCTCTGCTGAGTTACAGAGGCTTTCTAATCCTTCCAGAGTCCTACATAACACTGGGGATTGACCGTTAGTCACTGGGTAACCATGAGGAGGGGAAGCTGGGTGTGAGGTAGGACTCTGCAAGGCTTATAGATGGCTGGAACAAGGGAAGTGGGCCTCAGAGAGCTCCGCCGTCTCCATGCACAGCAGTGGAGAGTCCTGTCCTCTAGGTTCAGCTTGTCACGGTGTGCCTAGGTCTGCAGTCACGGCTGCCTGCTGGGCTTGGGAGTGCAGCTGGATGCCAGCCCCAGCTAAGGAGGATGCTGCTACAGGCAGAGGTCCCAGTGTGCTGCTGACCTCAGCTCCGAGGAGATGGTGAGTTCAGCCCTGGCGTGTGGTTCTAGCTGCAGGGTACCTCGGAAAACTGCATATTCCTACCTGTTCAGTGGGCACCTCTAATCAAGTCTGTTGCCACCCCACATGCTGCCTGGTCAAAGCAGAGCCTGTACCCTTTCCATCCTCTTCCCGTGCTGGTCAGAGGCACACTTGCTCCTTTCTTGGGGGCTGAGTCCTTTGGGGGTAAGACTGTGGAGAGAGACAAGGCGTCGCCTGAAGGGATTCCAACGAGATTCCCCTCCTCATCCGTCGTCCTCCGATCGGTGTCAGCCCCACGTGTCTGCCCTCAGAGCCTCTGTCCCCCCACACCAAGCCAGGCCTGGAATGAGCATGGGGGTGGGCAGCTCTCCCTGCCCCATTTCCCCTTTATCTGGGGCTCACCTGCCCATGAGCAGTGCAGGCCTGTTCTGAAAACACGCTTTCCAGAGATTCGTACCAGCAAAGCTTCCCTGTTGTCTTGGAAGGTCACTCTTCCCCTTTGGGATCTCAGGGTCTGCTGTCTGCCTGGCTGGCTTACCTGGGTGCAGTGCATCCACGTCAGAGTCCTAGTCGCTGCTGCTGACCCTGCACTTGTAAGGTCAGGGGACTGCTCCTGAGCAGAGGGTGGATCCCAGGCAGGACCGCCTGTCTCTGAGTCCAGGCTCTGCCTAGCAATGGCTGCAGGGCCTGGAGCCATGAATTGCCTTTTAGAGCCTGTTTGCTCCTCTGTGAAGTGGCCGTGAGCACTGGCCCCAGCTCCCAGGACTGATATGTGGGGAGTGAGTGAGTTAATGAAGATCAGTTAACGGTCTCTGAGTTCTGTCTCAGAAGGACCACTTCTCAAACCCCGCTGTCTGTCGCCTCTCAAAGTCACTTCTGGATTGTGTCCTTTGTACCATCATTTAACATATCTGTCTTGGAAATGTGTTTATTTTGTTCATTTTGAGCCTTTATTTTCATTTAATGTGCACACCAGGGAACTCTGCTTTTTCCTTCCATAATATGTTCAACTATAAATAAATAGGCCATTTGACAGACCCGTGGAACTCAAAATTAAGTCAAGTTCATTTCCAAGGCAAGTTGATTCTTACAGAACATTTAAGGAGTTGGGACCTAAAAGTTTCCACTAAAGGCTTTCCATGGAATAGAGCTTCTCTGAATGCGCAGCCCCTCCCCCGCCGAGTGCCCATAGCTGCGCATGTGTGGATGTTACGAGGGGAGCGTTTGTTTTACCAGGTACTCCTCTGTTGAATAAAAAATGAGCACTTATCTCAAAAGGGGAAGAGGAAGTCTGCCCTCGATAATATGGGTAATATGTAATTCTCTCTTGGGTAAATAGACTCCTGATCGTGCAGCTCGGTAGAACGGCAATCACATTTGTAAACTCCGAGGTGACGTCAGCGTAAACATCCCATGTCCTGGTTATTGATCTGTATCTGCAATAATGGAATTACCCAATTGAACTTCTGACACTGGAGAACTTGCAGTGGCTGCAACTGCATTTTTCTTTTATTCCTGAAACTTAATTCAACTTGCACATCCATCCATCTGATCTCTATGAAAAGGTGTTGTTTTGCAGGAGTCTGCATAGAATGTTAAACCTCTCTCTTTCCTGGTAGGAAAGTTATTTCTTGGCTTAATTCCCGAAAAACGTGCCTACAAAATGAAGCACTTAGAAACTTCCAATGAGGAGCTTGAAGTGAGGTGTGTTTCCAAGAGGTACACCACTTCTGAATTCTTTGAAGCTGACTTTTCTGGTGTTAGCTTTAGCCAGTAAATCCTTCCCCATTGACGTATGTTCCATAATCATCGCTCTAAAACTGAGGGTAAGTGGGGCTTAAATGAAAAATGGGAGATCCAGCCTGGAGGCTGTCGTCTGCTGTAGCAGCGTCTCACCACTGGCAGAAAGGAAAGGCAGGGGCTGGGAGACATGGCATTCCAAACTCTGATGCTTGCAGACTCTCTTGGTTACACCTGGAATCCAGAAGATTCCATTACTATATTTGAAAACTGGTCTGTGTGATCATCCTTTCCCAGTTCTTCTGAGGGGATGTCGTGTAGTGTGGGAGTTTACTTGGGCACAGCATCAGTGAGAATTTGAGTGCAAGTCTGGAACTGCTGAGTCCGCTGGGGACAGTGAGAAGGTAATTACTGGACCACCAGCATCTACTTGAATGGCTAAAATAAAAAGTGCCGGCAATACCAAGTGCCGTCATGTCTGCAGAGCAGTGAAAGCTCTCAGTGTTGCTGGAGGGAGGCAAGGATGGTGTGGACACTCTGAGTGGATAGTCTGGCAGTTTCTTTTGAAGTTAAACATACTTTCCATACAACCCAGCAACCCTATTCCTGGGTGTTTACCCTAGAGTAATGAAAATCTCCCACACAAACCTACAATGAATATTTATAGCAACTCCGTTCATAATCACCGAAAACTTAGAATGACTCAGATGTCCTTCAGCAGGTGAACGGATAAGCAAAATGTAGCACGTGACACAGCGTGGAATGCTTAGTAATCCAAAGGAGCAAACTGTTGATATGTGCAGCCACCTGGATGGCACACGAGGGAATTATTCTGAGAGAAGAATGCTGGCCCCACAAGGTTACATACCATATGATGCCTTTCACATGACATGCTTTAAGAGAGAAAGCCTCAGTGACAGCACACAGGTCAGGGCTGCCGGAGGGTCTTGTTAGAGGGAGGACGGGACTGCAGAGGTAACATGAAGGCATGTGATGGGACTGTCCTGAGCCCTGTGCGGGCAGTGGGCCCAGAAACCTGTTCTCGTGTTTGGATGCATGCAATGATCCATTAGGAAGTCACTTTTACCACATGTCTTTTAAGAAAATTAAATTAAGAAAGAAAGAAAGCGAAGCTACTCAGTCGTGTCTGACTCTTTGCGACCCCTTGGACTGTAGCCTTCCAGGCTCCTCTGTCTATGGGATTTTCCAGGCAAGAATACTGGCTGCTGCTGCTGCTGCTGCTGCTGCTAAGTCACTCAGTCGTGTCCGACTCTGTGCGACCCCGTAGACGGCAGCCCACCAGGCTCCCCCGTCCCTGGGATTCTCCAGGCAAGAATACTGGAGTGGGTTGCCATTTCCTTCTTCAGGAGATCTTCCCAACCCAGGGATTGAACCCAGGTCTCCCGCATTGTAGGCAGATGGTTTACCATATGAGCCACCAGGGAAGTCTCTGAATTAAGAAGTGAAACAAAATTCTTGGTGGCCCTGGAAGACATAGTAGGAGGTGAGAATAGATGTTTAATCCGAGCTCGGGGGGTGCACCATGCCCGGGTGAACCTGTGGGGTGGAGGGGCCAGAGGTGCCACCCGCATTGGAGAGCATAGCTGCGGGGCATGGCTAGAAAGATTTAAGTATATATGCACATAAATAAATTAATAAAAATGTATGATGAAAATCTCCTCATCCTTTGGCCAGGGAGCAGTTTGCCCCTGCTCCCATGCTCTGCAGGCAGCTACTGGGTGACGGCGTCGGGGCCACACTCCTCACCTCCTCCCCATGAACACGTTCACTGAACTGAGAAAATTTCCTTTCATTCTTGCCTTCCTTGGGTGCCCTGACACGTGTCTACATCTGAGCCTCCATCCCCCCTGCTCATAGAATTCCGCTCCAGACCAGGGGAGTGGGCTCTTCATGACTGGGAGGAAATGGATGAAAAGTGAAATTGAGGACACATAAAAGAAAGGGGTTCAGAACCTACAAGACACCAATCAGTTGACACAAATACCAGGCCTCTGTTGGAGGAATAGAAGGAGAAATGGGCTAAGGGCCTTTCAGGCCTGGAGAAAGGAAAAAGAAAGTAAAACCAAACAGTCCTGGGAAAGAGGCCTGTTGCTTCTCACATGTTTAGAAAGTTCTGGGGCTTCTTCTAAGGGACCCTACCAGGACTTCCGGCTGTGGGTCCCCAGCCCTCTCCTGTTTCTGGGAAACGCAGCAAGGGCAGACCCAGGTGTCAGGCTCACGTCTGCGGCCTGGAAGTCCTGCCTTCACTCTTTGTGTTTTCAAGTGCAGGCGAGAGCTGCTGTCGGGGTGTTTGTTTAAGTTTGTTTTCTTGAGTGCTGATGTCCCATGTACCTTCTGCACCCCCAGGACTAGGACAGGGGCTTGAAGAGGGCCATTTGAGGGCCAGAAGCTGTCAGGGAACTAACTGAAGTGTGTCTTGATTCACTTTCAGAGACCCACTCACTGCACTCCAGTTCTTGAATTGCCATACACATTAGGAGTACTTCTTTCTCTTACATCTGAACACTTTCGTGTTGGCAAGAGATCACCTGAAATGCAGGTGGGGCCCAATAGCAGGCCCCTCACCCTGGCTCTGCACCACTGCAGTTGCCCCCTTAACCTTGACCTTCCGCTCCCAGCTCTGCAGTCTTCCCTGTTGTTGTGTTTGTTGTTCTAGTCACTAAGTCAAGTCTGACTCTCTGTGACCCCATGGACTGTAGCCCACCAGGCTTCTCTGTCCCTGGGATTCTCCAGGCAAGAATACTGGAGCAGGTTGCCATTTCCTTCTCCAGGGGATCTTCCTGACCCAGGGATCGAACCTGCATCTCCTGCACTGGCAGGCAGATTCCTTACTGCTGAGCCAACAGGGAAGCTGAGTCTTACCTCCTCTCACTGATATGCCAGTATTATTCTCTAAGCTACTTCTTAATGCACCTCAGCCTTCCCCTAAAGCATCAGTGCAGAGAAAGGTAGCTGAGTGAAAACTGGTGAGAAGAACCTTTTTAGTGGTGGTAAGAAATTTATTTCTAGCTAAACAAGCTGGGAAATGTAATTAAGCACATGGTTGATGGGGATAGCCAAGGATGCATGCCAGCAAAACAATAGGTTCTTTAAAGGTGCCAAGGACTGGTATTATGCATCTCCTGTTGGAAACTGTATACACGTCCCAATTCAGAGCCTCTTGTGTGCTGCCTCACATCTTCAATCAAATTATTATATCCCAGAAATATGCATAAGGGAAATGATTCAACACATTTTACGGTGGGTTGTTGCTTGTAGCAGTAATTGAAGTACCTTTCCACTTATGAAAGTACTAATTTTATTTGTTTTTATTGCTTTTCTGGATGCAATTATTTATTTAGTGTGCTTTGGCTTTATTAAATTATGTTTACTATAGGAACATCATAAAAATGTATGAAAACAATGCATCAGCCAAGCCAGCCTGGTGACCTGTATTGAGAAAGCTAGTGTTATTTTTCATATCCAAACATAATGGAATAACTTAAGAATAAACAGATACTCTATGCCAGAAAACAATGCAGTTTCAGAGTAATGTAATAAAACACCTGGACAATATGATTTCATAAATCTTGGTTCTAAAATTTACATGAGTTGGGTTTTGTGTGCTTATTTGAGGACACATGACATTTCTAAATGGAATCATTATAACGTGAAATGTAACTAAACCGAAAGACAGGAGGTAAATGGCCTTTTTGTTGGCTGGTGAGATGTGAATGACTAAGAAGAACTGTAAAGATTTTTGGCATAGAAGGACAAGCAGGAGGCTCTGATCCATGTAACTGCCCTTAACAGTGAAATTTAAAAAGAGCCAGATAACTGTGAAGGTCGCTTGGTGGTGTCCCTCGCTAGTAGGTACTGGCTGTCGGCAGTTCTTCACATCCTCCTTCCTGTGCCTTAGTATGATGCTTCATCTCGAAAGAAAAGAGTTTCGCTTTTGGCGCACATTTTAAGAGACTTAATGTGGATGTGTACGGTTTATTTGTCCTGAATTTTGGTGAGTTAATCGAGGCATAGCACGAAAAAATGGAAATAGAACTATGACAACCCAACGAAAACCAAAAAGAAAGCAGAGGTGCTTGAGTGACAGTGAGCTGTCTCTTACAGCTATACATCAGTGGCTAACCCTTACTTTTCTAATTTTGAATTAAAATTAATTAATCTGCTGTTTAAGTAATGTACCATCTACAAGATTCAACAAATATATACCATAAAGGGTGAGTCTCTCCCAACCACATGGTTTACTTCCCCAGAGGGAACCTTGAAGACCAAGTTCTTGATTTCCAGGTGAGTTTCAAGGGTTTTCTGAGCACATAAAATATATACACGTGTATTTACTCCCATACACACAGATTTACACGATGGTAAAACACACAGTAGTCACATGGCTTCATCATCCTTTTTAAAGACTGTGCCGAATACTTCATTAAGAATGCATCGGACTGCTGCTGATGTCCACTGAAGTGTTTCCCGTTTTCCGCTTGTACCAATAACGTTTCCACCACCAACATACAAGAGGACTTGTTTCTTGCTGTTTCTTTTCGAAAACTTTTAGCTTGTCAGCTTGAAAGACAAGCACTGATGTCTAAGTGATTCTGAATCATTCTTGTCTTATTTTGAGAGAGGTGGAGTCTCATTTAATACATGTGAGAACCTTTGTATTTCCCTTCCTGTGAAGTCTCTGATCCTGTCTCTTATTCTTTGCTTAATTTTCTAATGGACTGTTGGCCATTATTGTTACTCACTTGTAAGACCCTTTGATCTGAGTTGTGAATGTTTTGCTCATTTTTTTCAATTGTCTTTTGACTTTATTTAGAGAATATTCTGCAATACATCACATGGATATCTACATGTCATTTTTCTGTTGCTCCTGGGTTTTGTGTAAGACTTTAAAACACATGTTTTAAATTGGTGACATTTTAAAAATATGATTTTTAAATAATTTAATAATTTTTAAAATAATTGCTGAGATTATTTTTTAAAAATTTCCCCACACAATCTTCTAGCACTTTTGAGTTTATTTTCCATGTTAAAATGTAAAATTTTTGATTTATCTGGAATTAATCTAATGTAAAGAATGATGTGAACAATATGACTTTTTTCAGTTGGCTACCCAAGTATCCCAACACCATTTACTGAAAAATAATATTTGGGTTAATTTATGCATGTTTTCATCAATCCCATTGATGTCTATTCATTTGTTGGTATCACAGAGTTTTAATTATAGTAGCTTTATATTTTTAATGACACTGGAATTAGATCACAAATTATTCTTTATTTTAATAATTTTCCTTAATTATGTTAAGAAAGAAATCTATGACTGTATTATATTATCAAAAATTATTTTTAACAAAAATTTTTAAATTTTAAATGCCTTTCCAGTATCTAGAGATAACCATATGGTTTTTCTCTGTATTACTGTTATGAATTATATTAATAGATTTTTCTAATACTGAACCATTCATTCCATTCATTTATTTATTCCATTTATTCTACTCCTACAATAAGATCCATTTGAGCATGATTATCTTTGAGTGTGCTTGTTTGGTGCTGAGTAAATCTGATTTATGCTAACTTACACACCAATAGATGAGATCGTTCTAAAGCACGTGGCGTTTTTCCTGTCTTGTAATGCTCTGAATCAGTCTAATTATATTGGGAGTGTCTGCTCCTCACAGGGGTTTCTCTGGACGTTCTCCTCCTGTGCTGCGTGCTCTTGACAGCATTTCTCTCTTCTTCCTTTCTTCCTCTGTTCCTTTCTTTCTTTTCATTGATGGAATTCGTACATTCACGTGCCAGAGTTTATAATTTATATTTTTCTAGAATAGCCCTCACTTTATCTTGTATTCAAGGTTTTTGCACTTCCCATTCCATCCATTTCTGCCCTTTCCCTTCCTGTCTTGATTAAGTTTTTGTTTGTTTCACTGGTGTTTTTTAAGCTTAGACTTTTGGATATTTTTATTTATTCTCTGATTTTTCCATCTTCTGACTTATATGTCTAGTGTTAATTTTTTTTGGTTCTTCCTCCTGCTTTTGTTTATTCTGTTTTTTTTTCCTAACTTCTTAATTTGGGTGTTTGATCCATTTCATCCCTATTGTTTGATATAAACAGTTAACGTTGCGACTTTTCTCCAAGCACTACATTCTCAGGCTCTGGCATGTAATATTTATGTTCTTTGCCATTATTTTCATCATGTGCTGAAATTTTAGTTTTAATAGATTAAGTCACTTAAAATTTCTAGGTGACAGCATTCCAGTTTTGTCGTTAATCTCTAGGACTTCCTGTCTGCCTCTGTTTTATTCTTTCCAGCAGAGACTGTCCGTCACATTCCTTTTACTCTGGAATTAAAGTTGACTTTGTGGCCTCACGTTGAATCATTTTTTGTAACTGTTCTATGACAACTTAAATCATATGGTGTTTCATGCAGGACACTGTGTTCTAAATAAGATGACAAGGTGTGGCTTTAGGTTATTTAAGTTCTGCTGCTGCTGCGTCGCTTCAGTCGTGTCCGACTCTGCGACCCCATAGACGGCAGCCCACCAGGCTCCCCCGTCCCTGGGATTCTCCAGGCAAGAACACTGGAGTGGGGTGCCATTTCCTTCTCCAGGGCATGAAAGTGAAAAGTGAAAGGGAAGTCGCTCAGTCGTGTCCGACTCTTAGTGACCCCCATGGACTGCAGCCCACCAGGCTCCTCCGTCCCTGGGACTCTCCAGGCAAGAGCACTGGAGTGGGGTGCCATTGCCTTCTCCATATTTAAGTTTTACATATGCCTTAAAACTTTTTGTCCGTTTATTTCCCTTTGAATCCCCAAAGTGCTATGGAAATACATGCCTGACGAATGGATGTGTGATGCTGAGCTCCCTGTGGTAGCCTCCAATCGTGTTGTGTTTTGTCTTATAGCCAAAGATTGCCGAGGAGAACTTGACCTACGCTGAGCTGGAGCTGATCAAGCCCCACCGGGCAGCCAAGGGCATCCCCTCCAGCACAGTCTATGCGCAGATCCTCTTCGAGGAGAACCAGCTGTAGCCCTGCGCCCTATTCAGTCTCTGCCGCTCCAGTTATCCATGAAGCCGTGGGTGCGCAGCCCTTACTTCTGTATTCTCGCTCGTGCCTTCTGCACGGTGGGCGCCCCTCTCCAGCGGCATCTCAGGTGCCTTCAGAGAGGCGTGAGGCTCCTTTCTGTGAAGAGCAGGGGCCGCAGCCCTTTGGATAAATCTCCCAGGGCAAGATTTTCTGGGTCTGAGCCCTGAAGGGTGAGGACTCTGATTCTGAGACCATTCAAGAGGATTTTCTGCTGAGCCAAACCCCTTTATGTTTTCTTTTTCTTCTTTATCTGTTGTTTTTTTTTTTAATCTGAATTTTAATCTTCTGCCTTTCCTGTATTTGTGATATCAAGCTCATAGTATATAACTAGAGGAAATACCATTATGGGCCCAAGTGTGAGATGGTAGAGGTGCACTAGTTGGTTTTCAAAGGCTCAGATAACATTGCCAGGACACCCAGAGCAGCATGAAGTGCTTACTGTGAGCAGTCATTCAATATAGCATCTCTTGTTTTAAATAGATGCCCTGGCCCTGCTGACTCAAGGGCAGAGAGACAGCTTGTGGGGCAGTCTGAGGCCTAAGCTGACAATGAGCCGTCCGGATACCCCAGTGCCCATTTCCCCACCCGTTATTGTCCCCAGCCACAGGACAAGTAGAACATTGTTCATTCTGAAGTGCTTCCACCCCTTGGGCAGGGGGGCTTATTCCTGTATAGAGACTATTCTCCAAGAAGTTCTCACTTACCCTTTCCCGAAAGGAGCAGGGTGGTGTGCTTTTGGTTGACAGAATGGAAGAAGGGGGCCTCCTGGAAGTGTGCCAAGGTTACTAACTCTAATTGAACATCCATTCGTGTAAGAGCAAAGTCTTGTGACTGCTTCCCTAATGGTAGGAGAGTAGGAAGTATAAGCCAGGCTGGAAAAACGTGTCCTGGACAGCCCCTCACACCCTCCCGCCGTGCTGGCCCACTACAACGTGCCTTGCTGACTCAACTTTGCATGTTAATTCGAATGGACTTGAGTGGGAGAGACGCAGCGAAGCCTGGCAAACAGATCTATGAGGAAGTTGCTCTGTGCACCTGTAAGACGTCCATGACTTCACTGTTCTGGAACAGGCCAGGCTATCGGCTGTGTTGTTAAGGACATTTACTGTGTGAGTGTACTATGGGTGGGTTTTCACTGCACACTACAGAAATTGTTTGGCTTTGTAATGGACCATGTATATATGTTAAATTATATATTTTAAACACAATCTGAATGTGAGTTGTGCCCCTCTGTACAGCCATGTGAACTTGGTTGAGGTTCTTATCCCCTACTAATCTCAGACTCTCTATTTATACAAAGGTGAGTTAACCTCTCATAGAATTCTTATAATGGGATAATGACTTGGAAGATTCTGGATGCTAGAAATTGCTACACAAGTACACTATATTAACATGCATGCTAAAACCAGTCCATATTTTTAAAATGAAGTGCCTTTACTATTTAAAGCTCTCATTGTGTTAACTTTAAAAAGTAAATATTTGTCCATGACCTCAGCTCTATGGTAACTTTCCCAAAGCTCCAGGATGGCTTATGAGTGCCTCTCGTGGTTTCCTGGAAAGGATCCAAGTCAGGAGCAGGTGACGATTTTCCAGAAGCGAAAGTATCCTGACTTTACAAAAAGGAAGCTATTCTCCGCTGCCTGTGCCTGCATCTCGTACTCTCCTTCTTGCCAAGTTTCCAAGGTAGTGAGGAAGCTATGCAGTTTTTGAAGAAGAACTCACTAGAACTTTCCAGACAGGAGGACATCGTTTAGAACAAGATAATATACGGTCAGTACATCTTTCCTATCACAGTATCCTAGGCATCCTGTCATGTTTTATCATGGCACTCTTCAGCAGAACATAGTTACATGGTGCTGTGAGGAAGGAAAGTGATTTCCTGATTTGCACAAGGAGCTGTTAAAATGTAGATGGGTGGGGCCCTGGGGGTAGCAGGTGGGAGTGGGGAGTGGGGCGTCTGAAGAGGTGATGGAGAGAGGGCGATGGATAGGAGGCCTCTGGGCCTCTGCAGAACTGAATCGAACTTCAATCACCTGCAGACCCACGTGTTAAGTTCAGTGGAGCTCTGTGTCATCACATATGGAAATGAATACATTCCGCTAAGAAGAGAGCGAGTTCTGAAGAGTCTGTAGGTTAAAATCCAACAAGTTATTGTTATAGATTCAGTTCAGACTCTTGCTCCAAAACTCTGGTCATATTTGCATGAATCCGCGCTGAGGTGTGCGAGCAGGGGACCCACTGCCATAGGGTCTAAGAAGAGGCTTCAAGAGCAACAGCTCCTACTGAACATGCTTCCTAAGGGAATCACGGGAGCGCTTGGCAACATCGGAGCACAGCTTGCCCCACTATTATCTAGAAGCAAGCTGTCCAAACTCTGCCCAGAGCTGGGAGCAATGGGTGATTTGTACCTAGTGCTTCTTTGGGATGATAAATCTTGATGTTATTTTCAGAATAAACTTAAAAATAAGTCTCCTTATTTGTTTTCTATCAAATACACCACTACACTTATATTGTCATTTCTAAAGATAAGGAATATATGTCATTCAAATGGAAATTAGGAAAAGTTCTTCACTGTGTTTTTGCTGAAAGGCATCTGTGGGAACAACTGTAGATAAGCAGTTTTCAACATGGACAACGGCTTGTACATTTAAATGAAGGACAAAGAACCCGTTGCTCAGAGTGGAATGCAGCGGCTCCTGCAGGCAGGGTGCACCGACTCTCAGATTTGGTGGGGATTTGGTTTTGGTCATGCGTGGCGGAATCATCACAGGAAGCAAGGATGGGGAAGGGGTATCCCCAAATGAGACTGCCTTGCCAAGTCACAGCCCTGGACCCTGAGCTGAAGCAGTTGTGATGGGATTTCTTTTAGGTCACATTTTCATTAAATCATCATGTTTCCGTTAACTCACAGGGCAGAGAAGAAAAACCTAAGCCTAACCCCCCTCTCATATTCATTGGTGTGAAAATGGCACTGGGCACTATATATTTTTTAGTACATAGTCATCAGCCCACATGTGGATGAGCCCAAAGACTCACTCAGGACAGAAACACTAAAGCAGCTGGTGCTTTGGGGGACTGCCCATGGCTTAGTTCACCCCTGTTCCTAACATGCATGACTACAACCTAGGCTGGGCCAAGAATGGGACTCACGCCCCAGGCCACAAAAAACGGGCCAAAGCATGCATGAGGTCTGGTCTGGGCTGATCAGAATTCTTAGGAGAAAGAGAGCATCTTAGAAGGCAGCTAAGCTGGGAGGCCACCTGTCAGAGCCACCTACAGCAACATCTGCCAAGGGGTGAAGCCTCGGTGAACACAAAGATGCTGAGAAAGCAGTAGGTCTTGGGAACGCAGAGAGAAGCCCAGCCTGCGGCCACTAAGATCCTCCAGGCTCTTCTTTTCCCTTTAGATCTTCTTTTGATTCAATAAACTAGTCCCTTCTCCTACTATCTAACTCCTGGTTTTGCTCAAGCTGGTCAGGTTGCGGTCAAGAGAATTCTAACTAAAACAGTATTCAACAAGGCTGCTTCCCAAACTAGGAAGCAAAAGAATTACGCTGAGGGCACCACCCAAGGAGCCCACTTCCATCATATCCAGCATCCAGAATTGTAACCATGAGCCTGTGCCACAATCTGCTTCTCACTCAGTGGCCCCTCACAGGCCCATCACATGGAGAGGGACTGGCTGGCTTCAGGCCCGACGTTCTCCTAAGGGAGGGCCTCTTGGGTTTAGAGGAGGGACTCTGGCGGTACTGAGCCACTCTGGCGGAAGCCGCTCTGCTAGTGTGAGCACGTGTGAGCACTGTGTCACATGGATGTGGAGGGAGCCTTTTTGTGCTGGCTGGCTGTGAAGTTGAGGCTGGCTTCCACACAGAGTATGCTGTCTTTCCAGTATCCCTGACCCAGCACCCCCTGACCCAGTGTCCTCGGTCAGGAGGGAGCCTGTTAAGATAAGGCAGCCATGTGGTGGGGATGTTGACGCTCCCCCTCACCCACCATAACCCCTGCAGCCCGCCCCACACATCAGACAGAAGCTATTCACCAGGCTGGGAAACAAAGAAGAATTTCATGTTTTGGAGGAAGGATCTGCCTTCAGCCTGGGTGTGCTAAGCTCTGGGGAGCGTCCAGATGGATTGGATAGACTGGTGTTCCCTAAACTTTAACATGTGCACGCATCGCCTGGATCATGGGAAACAGTGGCTTGTGTTCAGGAAGCCTGGGAGGGGCCTGGGTATCTGTGTTCTCAACAAGCTCCCAGGGGATGCCCACGCTTCTGGTTCCTGGGACTGTTGGAAAATGCAGATCTGGACCCCCTGGGGAGATGATGGGCGTGGCCTCAGAGTACGAGGCACAGCTGAAGCCCTGACAGTGAGCTAACTCCCCAGGGGAGGCAGTGCAGCCAGGCGCCATGGGCGCTCCTCTGCCTGCAGGTCTGGTCCAGAAAGCAGGCGAGGTGCCTGAGGGGTACGAGAGCAGGCCTCTGGGGGCGTGGCTAAGCGTGGGTTCTACTGTTCTCCACTCCGCGGGACACAGGTCCTTTCCCTGACATATCCAGTTGCACAGCCTACGCCACCCCATAATCACCTCTCCGCTCCACTTCAGGGGTGCCTTTCTCCAAGTTGCCATCTTCTCTCTGTACACGCACACCTGGGTCTTCACGCTCGAGCTGCAGCCTGAGGACTCCCCATCCACATCTCCAGCTGGACCCCTCTCCTGACTCCACGTCTACCCACCAGCTGCCCCCTCGAGCATCCCTCAAACCTCTCAGAAGCCACTGTCCCATCCTGACCACAATCATGGATGCTCCACCCCACCATGCTGTCCAGCAGTTGAGATAATTTATCATCAGAAACTGGGATGATAAAGCGAATGCCCAAGGGATAGCATGCATACATGCTAAGTCATCTCTGACTCTTTGCAACCCCATGGACTGTAGCTTGCCAGGCTCCTTTGTCCATGGAATTTCCTAGGCAAGAATACTGAGTGTTTGAGTGGCTTGTCATTCCCTCCAGGGGATATTTCCAACCCAGAAATCAAACCCACGTTTCCTGCATTGCAGGCAGATTCTTTACCATGTGAGCCATCGGGGCAGCCCCCAAGGGATGGCAGATACCCTGCAAGTTCTGCACCTTCAAGTCTGTAGTTCTGGAATTCTCCCCCACTTTCCTCTCTGATGACGGGGGCTTGGAGCCTGACTTTTCTCTTGATTTTGACAGTTTGGGGATTTATGCACATTACTTGTCCATGTGGTTTATGGATATATGGATAAAGAGACCTTTGCTAGTTTACCAGCTCTTTCTGTTTCATGGGTGGCTTCAGCACTGACAGCATATGACTGGCAAGAAGGGACGTCTTGAGGGAGTCATCCAGGGTTTTGGACTTTCCGAGTTAACAGGCGTGGGGTGGGGGGAGGTGGTGACAGTCTCCTTTCCCCTTCCCGGGCCACACCCAAGCTTCTCCCCCGTCTGAGGTCAACCCTGGTAGCCCTGCTACCAGCGCCACCTGGTGGCCATCTCTGAGAACGTGCGGAACTACCGCCCTCGCTCACGCCCCTTCCCGGGTCCTCCCCGCCCCTCTCCTTCCCTCTGCCTCCGCTCCCTCTCCTCCACATGCTCACACATGCCATTCCCATCCGAACTTGGCCCGAACGGCTCCCTTGCTCTCCTTTTATCCTTCTCTGTTTCTCTCTCTCTCCCTGGCCCTTCATTCCATTTACAAGAGATCATGTGCCTGGTGTGCCACAAGGAGGCTGCGTGAACGGAGCAAGTCCATCCAAGCCGTCTCTCTGGCCTGGGCGCCAGAGTCAGGCTCAGACCCTCCAGACGAGCTCTGTGTCTGGCGCGCCCTCTCCTCACACAGTGTGCCTTCCTTTGCTGGCGTCCTGGCTTTTCTCACTCAGCAGTGTCACTATAGGATTTAGAGTCAGGAGATGGGATCCGAAGCCCGAGCCTGCTTTGGAATTGCTGTGTGTGTCTGGAAACCCTCTGAGCTCTCTGACCTTCAGCGTCCTCATGCGGACAATAGCCAGCGGTAACAGGATTTAGAGTCGTCTGTGTGGCTTCCCTGTTGCAATAAGTTTTCTGGGGGAAAGGGCAGGGCTGGCCTTGCCGCCAGCCCTCAGCGTGGGCCTGGGTGACAGCAGGGGAGGGGTGGGCTGGTGTGGAGGGTACGGGAAGGGACTGCCCCCCAGGGAGGGGCTGCTCCAGGGGCCCAGGACTGGGAGTGCTCAGGCTGGGAGGCCCGGCCCCCAGGACTGGCTCCCCCATCAGCTCGTTCTCAGCTTAGTTGGAAATAAAAACATCTGCTAATATTTATCTGACCCATGTGAACACTAGACCTGGTGCAGAGAAAGCTTTCCAGAACCTTCCCTGAGCCCTGCAATCAGTCTCCATCTCCCGCTTGTGCTTCCTCGGACTGCATTCCCTTCTGAGCAAGGCAATTAAATAACGCCACTCAGGGCAGATCTCTGTCTGTTTTCTCACCACACTGTCCCTGCAGCCTGTCACAGAGCCTGGTACCCACCTGCTTCTCATTACTCAGAAAGCAAACAAACAGTGAAGGACCGGGAAGGTGTTTTGAAAACAAAAACAAAAAAACAAGCAAACATCAAACACAACTCATGTGGAAGGGATTTTTTTTTTCCTATAGATTTTGTTCCTCCCTGGAGGCATCCAAATCCTATGCCTCAAACCACATCATCCAGAGCTTCACAACTTGGCAAAAAGGCACTGCTATATTTATCCCATTGGCAGCCCCCTCTGCTACTTTCCATCAAGGAACAGCCTGAAATAACACACTTGTCTGGGGCCGGGGGAGGAGTGGTGACAAAGCCCCAAGGCCCAGCCACTCTGGCTGTGGTCTGGCCCAGCCTGGGGAGGAGGCAGGCTTGACGGGGATACTGGGATATCTACCGCCTCGGGGTCCTGCAGGGGTACCTCTTCTGTAGGACAAGAAAGAGCTGGGATATTTTCCCAGAGAAGTTCTGGGACCAGGATCAACCCGTCTCAGAACCCGCAGCAGCATCTGAAACCCCCTCCATCGGAGGACCACAGCCTAGGTCTTGGCCTGGGGGAAGCGTCCTGGACTTCCTAGGAAGACACCTGGGCTCCATGTCAGGCTAAGGTATATAGAGGCTTCAACAATAGTTTACTTCCTCAGGTGAAATCCCAACTCTGGAGCAAGGCGGTGAGAGTAGCTTATGTTTGTAAGTTGCTTCCACTTTCCAAAGGGTGTTTCTGGTGTGTTGTATTTCTCCCCCAAACTCAACACTTACGTCTTTTAGTATTTTCTTTGAGGAAGGCCCAGGGGTTGGTCTAATTTCCGGCCACTCTAGACCTTTTCTGCTACTTAACAGAAGCAGGGGTGTATCCTGCTGCCCCCCATACCCAGTGCCCATTCACCCTCCTGTTTCTTGCCTCTGTTAAATTGCCTCTCCTGCCCCAGTGACGCCATGTCCCTGCCCGCCTGCCGTGTGTCATATCCAGCCTGGCTCAGTTCACCTCTGAGTAAATCAGTGGAATTCTGCAGCTCACAAAAATCTTGCAACAGAGAGAAACAGAACTGGTACTGAACCCAAGTAAGACAAGCGTCTAATGGCTCAGAGCCATCACCCCATGTACCAGGAGCTTGCTTTCTGCAGTTTCAGTTACCTGTGGTCAGAGTGGTCCAAAAATATTAGGTGGAAAATTCCAGAAGCAAACGTTTTGTAAGTTTTAAACGGAATGCTGTCCCGAGTGGGAATAGTGTGATGAAATCCCATACCGTCCTGTTGCGTCCCACTCGGCGTGGGAAGCATCCTTTTGTCCAGAGCATGCCTGTGAGTCATGCAGTAGCCGTCTGGTTATCAGATGGACAGTTGCAGTATCTGTTCTGTGGTACTTGTGTTCAAGCCGCCCTTGTTTTACTTAATAATGGTCTCAGAGCACCAAAGTTGTGATGCTGGCGACTGAGACAGTCCAGGATATTGTGTACTGGCTTACTCCGTTCATCATGAAGTCCTAAATTTTCATTCATATCATAGTATATATCAGAATATTTTTCCTTTCTAAGGCTGCATAATAGTTTGTTGTATGTATAGGTCAGTTTGTTTACCTGCTCATCCATCCATGGACACTTGGATTATCTCTACCTTTGGACTACTGTGAATAATGATGCTATAAATTTGGATATAAAAGCACAGATCATGTTTTCAAAGGATGCATTTTTTTAAGAGGCTGTTCACCATTGCCCAGGACAGGGCCTTATACAGTGTTGACTTATTGGTATTTATCACCTCCCTGGAGAAGTAGGTCCCTGCTACTGAGATGAAGATGCCTTTGGAAGTCAAGGTTCTGTTTGAGGAACATGGAAAAATTGTGATATATTAAATCAACAATACAGATATAGTTTAGTACTAAATTAGATATCTATTTTGTAGTTAAGAACATTCTATTTATTTACCTTAACAATTGGGGAATGGGGTGAAGTGTCTTGAATGAGAACTGGAGAAAAATTGCAATTTTTTAAAAATAGTGGAATGTTCTAGTAGTCATGTTTTCAGAGTATAGTCTGATATGGTTCTACGTAGGTAACCATGTGACCGATGAGGGCAGACAGACTCGGGGGCCTCGTGAAGGCCTCAGGCCAGCAGCGTGCTCACCACAGGCCTCCCGCAGAATCTCTATCCTAGAAACCTTTGGTCTAAATCCATTTATCCAACTAGTCCAGCTGGGGCCACACTTGTTTCTATTCCTTGGGAGGAACGCTAAATGCATGAACACCAATAGCCTGGGAGAGCAGCAGGACGTTAAAGAAAGAGCCGGAATTGTCTGAGCCACTGTGGGTGACACTGGGTGACATTCTTAAAACTCTTGAGTCTTGGGACTTCCCTAGCAGCCCAGTGGTTAAGACTTTTTCTTCCAATGCAGGGTGTGTAGGTTCAGTCCCTGGTCAGGGAGCTGAGATTCCACGTGCACTGAGCTCCGAAAACCAAAACATAAAACAGAAACGATACTGTAACAAATTCAATAAAGACTTTTTTAATATTTTAAAAATTTATTTGGCTGCACAGGATCTTAGTTGCAGCATATGGGATCTTTAGTTGTAGCATATGGAATCTAGCTCCTTGACCAGGGATTGAACCCAGGCTCCCTGCATTGCGAGGGAAGATTCTTAGCCACTGGAGCACCAGGGAAGTCCCTCAATGAAGCAAATGGTAAATGAAGTAAAGTAAATGGTCTACGTTAAAAAAAAAAAAGAAATCTCGCGTCCTGAAGCATTTTCCAGCCACTTTCTTGCTGTTTCACTACTGAACCTCTCAACGTTTCAGTTTTCTCATCTATGAAATGGAGCTGTTTCCCCCCGGGATGGTTACGGGGCTTAAAGAAGCCACGACAGGGAAGGGCTGGCAGCCTCCCAGGGCGCCCTCTATGCCCAGTAAACAAGGGACACTGCTAACCTCCCACCCAGCCCACCGTCCTGCCCCTGCACTCCAGACAGCCGCAAGTCTTCCCCTGTGATGTTCTGACACTAATGGCATTCTTTAGGCCCTTTTGTCAGGATGAGAAAAAATCACACAGAAAGCATCGTGGAGAGACTGGTACACAGTAGGTGCTGAGTCGACAGGGACAGCTCTCCAGGAGCTGGTGTTGATGCTGGGTGACGGAGGCTTTCCTCTGCTTTCCTTGCGCTCCGTGCATCTTAGCAGCTACCTCGGGCTTCTGGCGGGGGCTGCGGGTGGGAGTCCCCCAGCGGCCTCTGCTGAAGCGATACTAATTGTGCCAGGGAGAACGGCTCACTAGAGTGGAAAATAGTTCTCATATATCTAGCTGAAGACGATAATGACCTTTTAAATAACAGAAGCAATTTTATTTCAATACCTCAATTACTCTGAACTCTCAAATGTCAAAGTGCTCGGCACTTTCAAAATAGCTTAATATAGACATTTATAGCACTTAGACACAGCTAGTTTCTTATCTAACCTAATTATGTGTTGTACAGGAAATGGCCAAGCTCACCATCTCTTATTATTTTTTACAGTGATCCCCGCGCACGGCCCTGGGCTCAGCCTGGAGTCTTGCAACTGGAATTTCTCCCTGGTCAAGGATGCGCTGTTCTGGGAGGAGGCAGGGCTAGGTTTCTGCCAAGGGGCCTGATCTCAGCCAAGTGCGGACAGGAGGTTTGCTGTGGGCTCCCCAGTTGGTTAGTAGGCGTAGCCATGCGCCTGGACTCAGGTGATAGCTTCCATGAAGTGAGATCCCCAGGCCACTGGGACTGGAAAGAATGGCCAGAAGCGGGTCACTGGGAGCTGGGGGTAGGCCCTCTGCCTCCTAGGGCAAAGGCAGGAGGTGCCTTCCCTGGATGCGGGTGGTGTGAGCCAGTGTCATCTGGCCCAGGCCTGGCCAGACTGGTACCTTCTCTTGCCATTTTTCAGAAGGCTGTTGCCTTCTCCACTCTGGAGATCCCAGAAGCCCCCGGCCACCCTGAGTGACAAGCTCCTAAGATCCTCCCTTCATCTCGGCTCTGACTGTCCCTGGTACTCTCCATCACGGCTCCGAATCACAGTCACCTCCCTGCTGTGTCTCTGAGCAGAACACTTCTGCAGCTGTTCATCCCCATGCTGGGATATTCCCCCACAGACTCCCAGGGCTCACTCTCCTGCTGCTTCAGCTCTCAGATGCCATCTTATTGGGAAGTCCGTCTTGCCCAGCACGTCCCACGTTTCTCCTCCTGTACTTCCTTGCCCCTTCCTCATTTGTTCGTTTTCTTTCTTCTTAGAGAGGTGCCTTACTGAGTTGGTATTTTTCTTACGTAACTATTGCTTTGTGTCTCAAAGTAGAATGCAAGCTCCCTGCAGGCTGAGGTCTTTAGAAGTCACTGCTCCCTCTCAGCCCTTTGACACACGGTGATTGGTCCATGACTAGTGGGCGGTGAACGAGTGGCCGGGTGGAAGGCCAGGGAGCAGGCCAGTGCCAGGTAGGAAGGTCCAGGGAGGGCGGCTCCTGGCTCGAGGCTGCTTGACAAGCAGGCTCTGAGGCCCGCCTCTCCACTTTCCAGTTATGCCAGGAGCTTGGCTCGGAAAGTGCATCCATTGTACATGATGGGTTTTACTGCAACTATTTTTAATTGAAGTCTGGTTGATTCACAATGTTGTGTTACGTACTGCTGTACATTTAACCCTCTGCCAGGACTGGGTGTAACTGGTGACATCTTATGGATCTGGAAACTGAGGCTCAGGAAGTTGTGCAAGGCTCCTAGAGCCCCTCAGCTGGGCTTGGGCAGAGCGGCGATGCGGGCCACAATCTGTCTTCCTTCAAAGCCACGTCTTGACCACAGTTCAGTGTTCCCAGATGATGGCGGCTGTGGTGAGGCTCCCAGTCTGGGGAAGGTCCAGCTGTGTGTAGCTGAAGACCAGGCCTCCTGCGTCTGCCCAGCCCCTGTCCCCAGAGGGGCCCCATGCTGGTGGCCAGTGGGCAGCCCCTGCTCCCACCACATCGCCCACTTGTTCTCTTTCCTGCTCTCATTCCCTCTTAGCCTCTGTGTTCCCATCTCCAACCCTCTCTCTTTCTGTTCTCTGCCAACTGTCTGCTGGCACCCAGGCCAAGGCAGCCTCAGCACAACACAGGAGGTGGCTCTCCGGCCCGAGCTTCGTTCCCGTTTCCCTATTCACGGTGATGCTCGATGCTCAGTTTATTACGTCCTTGGCAAGACACTGAGAGAAAATGTTTGTAGAATTTTAAAGGGCTCCTTTCCATCCATCATTCATTCATTCATCCATTCACTCATTCATTCCCACCTTTATGCAGCACCCAGGCAGGACCAGCGCTCCTGGTGCCCTGGGAAGTATGAAACAAGTGAAAAAGTGAAATGTTAGTCACTCAGTCATGTCTGATTCTTTGCGACCCTGTGGACTGTAGACCACCAGAGTCCTCTGTACATGGAATTCTCCAGGCAAGAATATTGGAGTGGGTAGCCATTCCCTTCTCCAGGGGATCTTCCCGACCCAGGGACCAAACCCAGGTTTCCTGCACTGCAGGCAGATTCTTTATCATCTGAGCCACCAGGGAAGCCCCACTCTGGGCAGCATAGACATAAAGAAATAGCATTATCTCCAACCTTGAGGAACTCACAGATGCTTAGAGGATTGGCTACAAAATGGGGAATTTCAACCCAGGGTGTTGGGCTGGGAAAGAGGCAGTGTGGAGTAAAAGGAACCAAGGGGGCATCCCACTACCAGGCCGGCTGGTGCTTTGGGGTCCCTGCTCCCCTGCAGCAGGCCCTGGCTTTGCACTAGCTATCAGAGGAGGCAATCAGGGACCTCTGTCTTGGTGAGGGGACTGCCCGGGGGAGGCAGACAGCAAGTAGAAAAGCACTTCCCTTTTCCCAGATGACCTGACTGTGGAGGCAGGAACTCAGTGGAGAGTCAGCCACAGTTCACCCTGGAAGGACAGGGAGGGGCAGGGCAGGCCTTGCTCTGGAGCCAAGGAATGGAGGCTGAAGACAGCCGAAGGGCTCAGTGAGGTCGGAGGTTCTCTGACACGGCTCTCCTGCAGCAGCTGGGGGAAGGGTGTAGAGATAGACTCATCCCCACAGAGGCCACCTCAGCTGGGACAGGGCACTCAAACTGAGCTCCCCAAGCCTCAGCTTCACAGACGGTGAGATGTGAGCATTACACGCAGGCAGGGTCTGGGTCCTTTACGCTTCAGCTCCCAGGTCTCTGCCGGACGCCCCTCACGCCCCTGCCCCGTGCCCCTGGCGTCCTGTCTCGCAGGACAGCGCTCCTTCACAGCCTTCCTCACGAGCCACGATCTTCTCGTTTTCCCTTCGTCTTCCTCCCTGAGTGGACTGTAAGCTCCCTGAGGGTAAGGACCCCATCCGTCTCGTTCATCACTGTATCCTGGCCCCGAGGAGAGCAGGAACTTGAGAAATAATTATGAATAAATGTGTTGAATTGGACCTCCCAGGTGATGCTAGTGGTAAAGAACCCCCCTGCCAATGCAGGAGACATGAGAGAAGCGGGTTTGATTCCTGGTTTGGGAGGATCCCCTGGAGAAGAGATGGCAACCCCCTCCAGTATTCGTGCCTGGAGAATCCATCCCATGGACAGAGGAGCCTGGTGGGCTACAGTCCATGGGGTTGCAATGAGTCGAACATGACAGGCGGCTGAGCAGGAATGCACGCGTGACTGAATTGGAGGGTGCCCGGCAGAGGGCGCTACCCTCAGTGGAACGCTTAGGGACTCTAAGGCGCTGGGCTCAGTGGGACAGCGTGTGTGCCCTTTTGCCTTGCACATAGCAAGATGGAATGTCTGTACATTTCCCAAGCCATGCCTCCACCCCGAGGGGCTGGCCCAGTGGTCAGTCTACTGGGCCAGTCTAATGCCGTGAACGCCGGAAACAGCCTGCAGAAGCAAAGCGGCGGGCAGAGGAAGGGCCTGCTGCAGACTGGAAATGCTAAACCAGCCTCTTCAAGGCACTTAATTCAAAATAACGATCAGCACTTCATGGCCCAAACCGGAGCTACCTACAGGCTCTACCTGGCCCCCCAGACCACCAGTTTGTAACTTTGTTGCAGCCTCAAGGCCTCGAAGATAACCAGTGTGGGGACTGAGGGGCTGGGCGCCCCTTCCCCTAGGCTGATGGGAGTGTCATTATTGGGTCTGCTGAAGACTAAACGGGCCGGGTACATGAGGGGCCAATCCCCTGGTCACTACAGGCTTCCGAAGAGCTGAGGCCTCTCATGCCAGCGAAGGCTCTGCTCCCTCTGCACCGTGGACGACAAGGTCCCCCGGCTTCTCCAGCTTGTGGTTCAAGAGTGGAGAGCCCTGCTTTCAAGGGCTGTGTTCCACTTGGGGTGTCATCCCTTTTGTTATTTTAGGGAGTTGCCTGCACAGTGCTGCCTGCCCTCAAGGTCTGAGCCCTAAGGACTCTGCGTGCTCCAGCTTCTGTGTGAGTTTCACCTCTACCCCTGGAGGGCACCCCCTCCACTGGCCCTGCTGCCTAAGCCTCTCACTGGTTCTCAGCCTCCCTCAGCACCAGACATTCCTGGGGCGCGGCCCACTTCCCAGTCATTGCAGAGAGCTGTATCTCTAATGATGCTCTCCTGATAAATGGTGGGAAATGGTCTTGGACAAGGGGTATGTCTCTTGTGGGGGCAGAGACCACAGCCAGGGAAACAATATTCCCTGAGATTTTGAGATTTGGAGGAAGGAGGCAACTGGGAGAATCCTTCTATTTACTAAGAAGCCATAAAGGTGCTGCAGGAAGCAGCCCATAAGGTGGCCAATGCGTGTGCGCACACCCACACTCACTCACAAACACGACCCACCCACCTGCGCACGTGTTATACACCCAGGAACTTACCGAAGCAAAACTG
The DNA here is from genome assembly GCF_023091745.1 of Budorcas taxicolor. Classification (NCBI taxonomy): domain Eukaryota; kingdom Metazoa; phylum Chordata; class Mammalia; order Artiodactyla; family Bovidae; genus Budorcas; species Budorcas taxicolor. The sequence continues at coordinate 2,781,233 of NC_068914.1, forward strand.
ATTTTGGTTTAAGAGATTTGATTTCATGCTGAACAAATTTCATCAGGATTTTCATATGAAGGGTTTGTTCCTCCCCAAATGTGCCCTGCTTGGCTGCATGTTAATGTGGTCAAATCCAATCTCCAAGTTCTCTGCAGGCCCTGGAACCGGGTTCTCAGGACTGGGCTCCTGGCTGCTGGCTGAGACTGGGGGAGGCAGTTGCTGTCACTAGCGGCTTCCAAGGCCCTGGGCTCCCCTTAGAGCTCAGGGAACACAGGAATGGAAGCAGAGAGCCAGCAAGGGGCGAGAGGCTCTATCACCAGGAGTGAGAGCCAGGGAGATGCCGAGGCCCTGGAAGCTTGACTGGTGGCACGGAGAGCCCCACGTGGGGGGCTCAGAATGTCAGTCTGCTCAGAAGAAGCGATTCACCCGTCACATACTGAGGACCTGTGGGGTGCATCGGGCCCTTGGGCAGGCTACTGTCCTTTGTGGCCTCTAAGGGATCCAGGGAGCAGGTTGCCCAGACTTAGCACATACAACTACAAGACGCCAGTTAATACTTTTTTCTTGTAAGTATTTATGTCCATGTGACCCTATACCTGTCCAGATGGCCAGACGGGTGTGTCCTGAGCGCTCCTGGGGCCCCAGGAAGCAGAACCATCTTCCTGAGGGCGGCCCCAGGTGCAGCCCCTGGTCTGGTGTTTTCACAGCCCCACCAGAGAGCCCTCCTTTCCTCTGCGCATCTAGAGGAATGTCTGTGGCATTGGCTCCTCTTTCCCACCTCTCAGAGGAGGTGGGGCCTTACTGTGAGGGATGGGTGGGAGAGCAGTCTTTATCTGCTGGTAACAGAGCTGAGATTTTCCCAGGGCAGGAGCAGGGGCTGCTGCCTTGCTGGTAGAGGTGGGCTGGGTGCTGGTCTCTCAGTGATTAAGAACTTGTCATGGGAGGAGCTCAGCTGGGTGAGAGCTGAGCATGACTGCTGTCTCAGGCTGACCTGGTGAATGTGGGTAGCATGTGGGGGTCCCTGACCCCAGAGGCCCCTCACAAGCTACTAATTCTAACGCTGCAGGCTAAGCAGCAGCGGGCAAATACCTCCAGAGTCACCCTGTCTGTATCTACTCTAGAAGGCCTCCCTGTGGTGACTCTAGACTCCCACATCAGCATCATCCAAGAGATTAAAACAGAACAGACAGACTGTGGCTTCTGCTCTAGCTGAGACCCAGAGCCTGCGAGTCAGACTTGCATTCCAGGATACCCCTGCAGCAATGCTGTCCCCGTATGAACGCACAGGCTCCAGCCCGATGCACCTCTGGGTGTGAGAGTGACCTGCTTCCTGCCGGGTTTGTGCCTCTTTCCAGCCTGGGCAGAGGGCTTCCTGGACAGGGGTGAAATGGCTGTCTACCAGGACCCTGGCACATGGCCTGGCTCAACAAGAGAAGATACCAGTGAGCGAGTGGACAAGTGATGCATTGAAAGATGACATCATGTCAAGGACGAGAGGTCTGTTGTCTGCGTCATTCCACCATCAGGTAAACAGATGTGGCTTCACTCTCAGGACCGGTCATCATGGAGTCACTGGAATCTCATATTCCAGATACAGAAACTGAGGCCGAAGTCGGCGGGTAGTGGGGACCCTGGGAATGGGGCTCGGGCTCCCTGGTCCCCGGGCGCTTCTCTCGTCTGCGATAATCACTGTGTGTGCCTGGCCCTAGATTCCGGTCTCTGGATGCTGAGCTGCGGCTGCACAGCTTTGCACAGCTCCTGCTCCTAGGCCCCTCGTCTCTGCTGGATTTGGGGTGTCCGCAGGCCTGCATCCATGTGGTCCTTATTTAGACTTTGGCCCAGTCTGCCAGTGTTCCTGGCCCCTGCCCTGGCTGTTGGGGGCCCTAGTGTCTGCCCTCTCCCCCTTCCTCAGGCCTCTGTCCTGGACTTCCCTCCACCACTGACAATTGTCAGGGACCCCAGGCTGGCTACTTCTGAAATACTGAGACCAGCAGGAGTCTCTTCCCACCAGGTTGCCAAGGACCTTCTGACCCTGGATCCCTCTGCCTGGGGCTTTCCTCCCTGCCCCATCCTGTGTGAAGATACAGGGAGAAGCTGACTGTCCACAAGCCAAGGAGACAGGACTCAGAAGATGTCAACCCTGAGGACACACTCCTCCAGACTTCCGGCCTCCAGAACTGTGAGAAAGTTTTCTGTGGTTTAAGCCCCCGGCCTGCGGTACTTTGTTCTGGCAGTCCTAGCAAGTGACCCCAGCCAGAGTGACGTGCCCCAGAACACGAGAGATCTCTCTTTAGCCTTGCCACCTCATGTCACATTTGTTTGCCCAAGCATCTTAGCTCCAAGACCGCAGAAAGAAGACCCACCCCCATCCTCCCATTTTTTTCCTGTGACCCGGGGAACCAAAATGCAGAGCTCAGGGAATGCTTGTTGAGTGAATGAGCCCCAGACAGCCTTTGGGCCAGCAGACCTCTCAGCCTGGGGTAAATAACAGAAACTCTAGACTCCCACATCAGCATCATCCAAGAGATTAAAACAAAACAAAAGCTGTGTTTTGAAACATGACAACAGCCCTTGGTATGTATGACCTTGCTTGTTGGCCTTCCCGGGGAGGGTGCTCTGCGTTTCAGTTCATGGTCTTCCGCTGCAGCTCCAGACTGACTAGGGGACTGGAAACGGGCAGTCTACCAATAGCACATGCAGACAGTATGGGCGGAGGCATGGTCCTCGGCCCCGGAGTCAGACACATGCCCTTCTCACCCAGAGAGGGGTGCTCTGGGCCTGAGCTGAGTCTCCTCCTCCATCTTTCCGTTTGCAAAGAACTCGAGGTTGACAGGCAGACCGCTATTTCCTAATCACCCTTCACTCACTCACTATTTTTGACACAGTTCACCGTCGCTTTCTTAATATTTATCTTTACATGGACTCGCTGCCCCCTGGAGGCCAGATAACCTGGGCCAAGAGACACTGAGTTTTTTTTGTTAGCCCCAGGCCTGAGCTAAATTGGGATGGGCCACTCACCAGGACATCTGCAGGGCTTAGAGAAATATGGGAAGGATTGGTATTCTCTAGAAGGGAAATCGCAGGGAGGGAGTTAAAGCTGAGGAGCGTTGCCACCCCAAATCCCTGGGTGCTCACCTTAGCTGGATTTCACTGAAGAGGCAGGTGAATTCCCTTTCAAGGCTTCTGGAAGGCTGGAGGTGGGGAGACGTAAGAATGAGGGAGCTGCCTTCATGGTCTGATGCCTGAATCTTAAAGTGCTGGAACTTCTCAGAGGGGCTCACTACTTGGCCCCTGCCATGTATTTTCAGATGGAGAAAAAAGTCACATGGCAGTCCAGATTCTCCCAGGATAAGCTGCAGCTTAAAACCAGTATGTGAACTGGGGCCCTTGACCTTGTAAAGACAGGTCCTCAGAAAAGCCTGCTAAGCCTGAGCCCAGCCAGGACCCACTGCCTGCTGTGGTGTGCAGAGTAGGGCCAGGCACCCCAGGCAGGGTGTGTCCTCCCAGCTGACTTGCTTACACCTGCAGTGGGCAGCCATCGTGTCTGTGTTCTGAGCCCAGTCATGGAAGCCGGGCCTCCTGAATGTGCTCTCTTGCTACCCAAGGTCCCCTGCACACAGAGCAAAACCACAGGAGGAGCCAGATCCCACTGAGGGAAATGGAGGACTGAGAAGCATTCCAGAAGTGGGCTGTGTGTCCCTGAGGCCTTCCTGCCTTCCTAAGTGTGGAGCCACAAACACCTCGGTGGGAAAGGCTGGCAGTTTTAAATTCAAGAGCCCTCTTGTATCTGGAAAATAGTTGTTTTAATAAAATAACAATACCGTATTCCCCATTAGTTCCCAGTAAGCAACCCCATGTTCTTTCAGTGCAATAAGCCCTTTGAGAGGTGAGTCATGTGTAATAGCGAGTGCTGGCTGGCACCCTTGAGCCACAGTTTCCAGCATGCTGCTTACGGGTCCCGATGCACATGTGTATCTGTTTTATTGAGGCATATCCTGTGTAATCCAAGGCCAAAGTCCAGGCTATGGAGCTCCAGCGGCCTGTGGCCTCCTCTTTGGGGACCTCTTGGAAGGGAGGCCTTGGGGGTTTCTTTTGCATCCCAGGCACTGCGTCTGAGCCCTCCACTTGGTACTGCTGCCTGTTGGGGCACGTGGCTGCCGTTCCAGAGCCTCCACCGGCTCCTGCCTCCTACCCCTCTGCAGACCAGCAGAATATTCTTCCCTTCTCATCGCCGACCAGGAGTTTGGTCTGGTTTCTTGGGAAAAGAAAAAATAAAGAGGCGTATTAAAGCAAACCTGTGCACCCTGCTTATCCCAGACTGCATGTGGGACATCACAACACGGGGGAGGGGGTTCAGGCCAGGACCCCAGGAGAGCCTGCACCTGGCCTCCCCCTGAGGCAGGGGAGAGTCTTGTGACTCAGGGAGAGCTCTGATCTAGGAGGGTTATGGCTCTGGAAGCACTGAGGGGATGCTCCCAGGTGTTGGGGCTCTGGGGAGCAGGGCAAGACCCTGACATTTTCCCTCCAGCATCTTTGGGGGTATCTCCTATCCTTTGAGCTATGTAGTCAGGCTGGTAGGCAGAAGGAAGGGCAAGTTCTTCTGCAAAGAATGAGGGCTCAGGGCCTTCTGTCCCTTCCCATACACCCCACCCTAAGCCACCCACCTCAGTCTGGCCTTCCCACCACAGCAGGACTCGGGTGCCCCACTTCAGGGCAGGAGGGGAGAAGGACAGGGCTCCTGAAGATCTGGTCCCCTGAGACTAACACGCCTAGTGTGTAGAACAGGCTAATGATTCTAAGTTCTACCATCGAGTAATTGTAAAGAATAAAACAATGCTGCCAAGGGTAGTGTCTGACACCCGTCCATTCCACGTTGGCTTCGAGCCCTTGAAAGGCATTTCTGTAATGTAGGATGAGCATCATATCAAACGTTACAATCGTCAAGGGACCTCAGGAAAAAGTCCCTCTTTCGGATAAACTTACAGGTCAATATACTTTTACCTTCTGGATTTCTTTATGAATTCATAGATATTCAAGAGAGTGAGAGGGAGAAAGAGACAGCAAGAATATGTGCGTTAAGAACCATTTCCTGGGCCCTGCATGGCCACCTTGCTACTGTACATGCTGGGGGCCCCTGGGCTCCTGGGTCCCTGTAGTGAGGCCACCTCCCGGGGCCCAGAGTCCTGAGGGGAACAGCCAGGGCTTCCTAGGGGCAGCACAGCGCCCTCTGCTGGACGCTGGGCGCAGCCAGCTGTCGTTACCTGGACACCGCCAGAGCCGTCACTGCAGAGCTGGCCTTGCTGGGTTTCCCGGTCAAAGCCACGCTGACATCCAGCTCTCTGCAAAGGGCAAGATTCTTCTCCCACCGGTGAACTATGAGGAACGTGCAAGAGGATAGTTAGAAAAGCCGAGCAGTTTCACATATATGCGTGTACACATCCACACGCAGGGCTGCAAACACATACACATATATTTATATTTGTGGTCAGCAACTTGTTAAATTGAGGGGGAAAATATATTTAATCTTGGCCTGTGCTGTTGCAAAAAGGGCCGTCCCAATTTAATTTGCAGGCTGTGATAGTTACATGTGCTGACGTGCTGCGGTATCCATTGTGTACCAAATTGGATTTGTGTATTATTGCTTTCTAAATTGCATGCCTAGTTCAGCAAAATTGTTCATCAGTGTTTACTGGCTTTATGCTTAATAAGATACTCCACAATACCTTGCTGCCAGGATGTAACGCAGCCTGTAATTGCCTAGTAAAAATAAATTACATAAAGTCGGCATTATCAACTTACCTAAATCCGCTCACGCCATGACCAATAATTAAATGCTGAGAATGTCTGTTTTCAAAAAATAAAACTCAGTGATTGCTACTTCACTCATTTTAATGACTGTATTTGGGGACAGAGGGTAGTTCCTTCATGGAGGGTGAGGTAGAGGCCCGCCACTGTGAGGTCACTTGGGTGCCGTCAGGGCAGTAGCGACGCAGCTGTCCCAGCTGGCCCAGGGTGGCAGACAGCTCTGTGCTCCAGGAAACGCACATGTGTTTTGTGTTTGTGCATAAGTTCCCAAACCAAGCTTTTCCCACGGACTCTTTGTGTACCAGATTGAGCCCAAGTCTACGGAGTGATTCCTAAAATAAGCTGGACTCAGTTGGGTTGGTCTTGGCTGCAAATGAGAAATGAATGAATTCCAGGGAGAAACTGGATGACATCTGCATACAACGCGGCAGCCCCGCATCCTCAGCGCCCTCAAAGAACCCCTTTCTTGCCTCTCAAGCTACTCAAGGAATGCAGTAACATACACCCCAAGAGACATGCGCAAATATCTGGGTGTCAGGCCGAGGACTAGTCCCCTTCCAACAAAACAGTTCTAAGCAATGTTCTGAGCACGGCGAGCCCTGCAGTGGCTTAGGTCTATAAACCTGCACATGGGTTTGCTGACTCTAAGCAGTGACCTAGCCTGATTTTCATGCATATGTCTGTGCCCTTGTGTCATTTCATCCAAAGCCTCCTTTGAACTGTAACCACAAGCAGAGCAATTGATTCTACTTGGCAGTGGTGACCTCAGGCTGGTCAGGACAAACAGCAGAGGACGGACATGGGCCTGAGGCTCCTGTCCGCCTGACACCATCAGGTAAGTCCCCTCGTGACATCGGCTGGTGTGTTAGGGGAGAAGCTCCCAGTAATCCGAGAAAATGACAATCATGACTCTCATTCTGTTGAGGAGATCTTTGTCTATGGTATTATTTTTCTGTCATCTGCTTCCTACACATTAGGATGTACAGGAAGTGCCTCTATTGGCAGAGAGGGAAACTGAGGACCGAAGAAGTTGCAGGAGACAGAGCTGGGGCTAGAACTTGGTTTCTTGATGTTCATTTTGCTTCTCATCTCACTAGAGCCCCTTCCCAATGAGCACAGCCTCGTCGACCCTGAGTAGAACCCACAAAGCCATTGGCACTTCCAGAACCAACGGAATGGCTCTGAGACGCCCTTTGCTCATCTGTCCCTTCATCCATCTACCTACCCACGCAGCTGACATTCTGGCTCAGACGCCCACTTATCAACCATGGGCTGAGCTAAAGCCTTTAGCTTATCAGAGCTCAGTAGCTTCAGAAGTGGTCAGCTGAGCCTAAGACTGAGAACACGTCATGAGCCCACAGAACACGTCATGAGCAGGGGGAGAATAAGAACTCTGTTCTAGCTGTCCTCCAAATGGGTGGGGGCAGGGGAGAGAGTTTGGCCCCTGTCCTCCAAAGAAGAACTGTGAGCTCCTAAGAGTGCACAGGACTCTTTACACTGTGATGGGCTGATTCACTGCGGTCCCAAAGGACCCTAGAGATCTTAGGACCAGTGAACTGAATCCCCAGTGGCTATGGATTCTTGTAAGGTCACCATTCTAGGCCAGTCTATGCTGCTGACGAGGGCATCGTCTGATGGCATTATGATGAAGGAAGGGATTCCCGTGTAGATTCTAGGACCTAGCAGGGGCTCAGCCAATGCCCGTGTCTGCTGGTGTGGATGAAGAATCCACACATCAGTGGCTAAATGAATCAAGGAGGTATGGAGCACATTCTAGAAATGAGCTGAAAATGGGTGTTCCCTGTAGAAGACAAGCTTCCACGATCTGGAAAATTCTCTCTAGTGGATGCTCATGGGTCCCGGGACGCAGAACAAACCAGAAGAACCCATGATTCCAACAGTGAGGCCACTCAGGACTCCCAGGAGTGAGGCTTGTGTCTGCGCTCATCCTGGAGGGATGGTCTGGCCCTGGCCGAGGAGCTTGCTTTGGGAGTGGGCGTGTCTACTCTGGGGGCAGAAATGAGAACTCTAATAGCTTCGGGCCACTTCAGGCAAGTTGCTGAACCACTCCGTGCCTCAGTCCCCTTCTCACCCAGGCCTCATCGAAGTATCTTCTTCATGGGGTTGCCGTGAGAAGTACGAGAACACACAGGAGGGGTGAGTGGTGGAGACTGCTCCCAGTCAGCTGTGTCCCTCCCAGCTCTGTGGCCGTGGTCCTGGTGGTGCTGATGCCAGAGGCCACGGTGACAGACGTGAGGTCAGATCATCCTACTCCAGGCCCAAATGCTACACCCCGAAGAGGGCTCTGCTGCAGAGTGGCAGCTTTCATTCTGCTGATACTGGCAGTCACCCAGGGACTTGTTAGATACGGGAACTCCATCCTTCTCCAACCTTTTCCTTGAGGTTAGGACCCACATCTAAATGCTTCATGAGCCTCCTGGGCCATGCTGATGCAGACCACCCTCAGACCTACTTTGAGGAACTTTCCGTGCAGATTAGGGGGTCCTGAGTCAGGGACAACAGGGCAGACTGGGGCCGATGGAGCCACTTCCTCTCCCCGGGAACGCAGCAAAGCCATCCCTGCTCCTGTCTGCAGCCTGGCAGTCCAGGCCAGTGGCCAGCTGGATGGTCCCAGGTCCTGGGCTGGGGAGTTTGGCATTTAGGAGTCACCCAGGAAGATGGATAGCATCAAACCAAGCTTGGCTGGGTGTGGCCCCTTCTGGAGCTCAGGAGCCCCTGTAATAACAACCACCAGCACTGTTCACAGGCCCGAGGAGCATCTCAGAGCCAGCTGGGCCCTGAAGGGTGAGGGTGGGCCTCAGTGGGGCTTATAAACATGGATTCATGCTCCACCACCAGCTCACAGAAGACTGTGCTCCTGACCTGAGATCTGTCAACATCCCAATAAACTCACTGTCTTCCCTGGTCTCTGCAGGCCTGGCTGGAGCTGCAGCCCTCGCCAGAGGAGAGGAGAAGGGAGGGAGGGCTGAGCGAGGCAAGGGTGCCCCCAGGAACCAGGAGCATAGCAGTTACCTCTGGGGCTTGGAGATGATGGAGCCCAGGGCTCCTCTGGCGCTGCCTGCCCGGGAACAGACATCTTCACGTCTTCAGTCTTCCAGATCTGTCCAGAACAGAGAACGTGCCATGGGCTGGGGCAATGAACCTGTCTGCAGGCTTGGGGCCGTCCTTTCCTCCACACCTGGGGGACCCTGACGGAAGGGGGCATGGCCCCATTTCACTTCTGATGTTGACATATTCTCAGCATAAAAGCCTGCTTAGGCTTCAGTTTGCCTGCGGGATGAGTTCCCTCCCCACCCCTGGGTCGTAGGGCAACTTCCCCGACCCCTTACCTGCAGGGACGAGACTCAGCAGTCAGCTCGTTGTCATTTTACTCAGCTAGTGCCCGCTTGGTCTGCCACCATTCCCAGAGGCCTCCCTCACCACCCGGCAGCACGACTTCCCGTCCTCTACATAGGGTGCCAGATCTGTGGCGAGCGCCCTCAGGCTGACCACACATGGCATCTCACTTGCTGAGCCTGGACTTTCTTTCCCCGCAGAACAATGAGCAGCCTCCGCTTGCAGGCTTCTGTGAGCGCCGCACCGGGTCTAGCCCCGCGCTGGGCCGGCCCGGGAGCTCAGTTAGTGCGCTGAGTGGGCAAGGACAGAGCGCCTGAGGGCTCGCGCTCCTGCTCTGCGGGCCCATGAAGGAGGCGCAGCTGCCCCCAGCCAGCCGGGCTGCTCTGACTGACCCACAGGACAGACTGCCACCCACCCAGCCCTTACCCTCAGGACCTCCTCGTGTTTTAGCCAGCCCAGGACGCCCTTCCCTCGGCAGAGACCCTGTGCTCCTCTAGCCCACAGACGAGGCCCTGCAAGGGGACTTCCCAGCGGGCTCTCCTCGGTGTCGTCTCTCCCGTCCACGCACCCGGACCCCTTAGCCTGCACGGCCCTCTCTGTCCGCCCTGACTTCTCACCCTCAGGGCTCGGCTGAAATGCCAGCTCCTCTGCTGGAAATACATCCACTCTCCACTTGGCCCCCCACCCTGTTATTCATTCTGCTTCCTGAGGCATCACCTCTGTGATGATTCTCAGACTTTGGGAATGGAGGCTCCTGGAGGATAGGGCTGCGTTTCGGCCATGCTGGCTGGCCCCCAGTAAGCTTTCACAAATGCGTGTAGAATTCAAAGAGCATTTTCTTGAATACCTTGAGGCATGCAACTGACACTTCCTTCCAAAAATTGCAGGATTCAAATGATAGTTTCTTTAGTAAAGCTCTTAATCGCTCCTCATCTTGTTTATTCCCCCCTCCTTGCTGTCAGTCTCAGAAACGTCACCTGTGCCTTGCTCTCCCCACACTATTCCTCCCACCTCAATGTCTCTCCTTTATTTTCTTCCTGGTTTCTTGATGGTTTCTCTCCCCAAGGCCTTCCTCAGAGCATGCATGGCGCTCTTTAATTATCCCACTCATAGCATGAGACACATATGGACATTTTCCGTTTGTCTTTTTCCCCTAGAATATGACATCTTGAGGACAAGGGCTTGTTTATCATTAATCTTTGGATCCCTTATTATGAGGTGCTTGGTACAGAGACAGAGTTCAGTGAATGTTAGGTGGGTGGATAGCTGGAGGGACAAATAAGTAGACAGATGAGTAGATGGAAGGGTGAATGCAATAAGGAAAGAATGGATGGATGAATGGAACAGTGAATGGATAGCAGCCGAGAGAGAGATGAGTAGCTGGAGATGGGCGGATGGATGAATGGGTGGATGGATGAATGGGTGGATGGATTAACGGATGGATGGATTAATGGATGGATGGATTAATGGATGGATGGATGAATGGGTGGATGGATGAATGGGCGGATGGATGAATGGGTGGATGGATTAATGGATGGATGGATAGACAGTGGGTGAATGAATGAAAGGATGGCCCATATGTCTCTCGTCAGTACTGAATCATGTTCTGATGCATTTGACCATTCATCTTTCATAACGTGACAATAAGCATTTTTTAATTGTTGAAGTATATGTTATATAAAATTTTATGTATTACATTAATATAAAAAACCCCTTGCCTTTGCCCTCACATGCTGCAGGGACCTGGTCTGGAATGTTTATATTCTGCAGTCTGCATTTGGGTACTGGCAGGCTGCAGATTTGACCCTTAGAAGAAGTGGACAGATGGAGATGAACGCATTTCTTGCAGCACGCCCTCATCCCACCCGAGGCACACCTACCCGGACCATGCCATCCCGACTCCCAGTGATGATGACGTGGCTTGTGTCCCACGCTGGCCCCTCCACCACGTAGCAGCAGGTTATGGCTCCTTCTGGGCCCCAGGCTGTGGTAATGCTAGCCAATGGTTGTCCGTTGACATCCCACAGGGACAAGTGGGCTCCTGCACAGGAGACGACGGTGCCCTGTGGCAGTGAGACGGGGCTTCACTTTAGGCTGGGATCACTGCCTGTCTATCTGTCCAGCCACTCAATTTGCACACCCTCCACCTGCCGTCTTCTGAAGACCAAGCAAGGCACTCCCAGGCCTCCTAAGACATCCACTTCTTCCCAGGGACTCACAGGCCTGCTGTGCTTCCACAGAATGGCACGTTCCTGGTTCTTTTCATACTGAAATCTGGCATTTGGGTACTGTTTTCCCCAGCACAAACTGACAGGCTCACCCTTTGGACTCCTCCCCCAGCACTCTCCCTGGCAGCCTACTGACTGGCAAAAAAGACCTAGCCAGGGTATCATCCCACGCCCAGACATGGGGTCTACACCTGGCTGGCCAGCTCTGCTCCTGTGAAGCAGCTTTGGATGACCCCTGGTAAAGGGCAGGGAACAGAGGCTTGAATGACTGCATGTAGCTCATAAAATAGGGCAGGGTCTCCTCAGAGGGAACTTCTGAGGAGACGTTTGCCCACCGCACCTCCTGGAACGTCTATGTCTGCAGTGCTCGCGTCTTAGCTCCTTGGCTGTTTTGTGTCCGGGTGTTGTGATCACTGTCACCAAGGACCCACCAAGGACCCCAAGAGCCATCTGGGGCTAAGCCTTTGAACCTTGCCCTGACCACAGAAGGGATGTCGGGAGCTCCATGCCCCTCTGCGGTGCCCTGGGCTGAGCGCCATCATGTCCCTTCCTGAGTGGTTTGGTGGAGTCTGCCTGAGGCCAGGGACCATGTCTGATACATCTCTGCTCAGCACCCAGCTGGCACTTCATGAACTCAGTCAGCTCCAGGACAAGGTGAGTCAAACAAGTTGTCCTGATACCAGTCTTCTCTAAGGGCTGGGGACATAATCCCTTATGAATTTATTTTCTTCCATATCAGAACTTGGTGCTTTCCCTGTTACATCCACCCATTCATCCATTCAGCCAACATCCATCCACCTACCTACCCACCCTCCATCTAGCCACACATTCATCCCTCCCTCTGCCCAACCACCCATCCATCCATCCTCTTTTTGCCCATCTAATATTCTTCCTGGATTGAAGCCCCCTTGGAGCACCACTTTCAGCCGAGCTGGCAGCAGAAGCCTCCTTCATGACGGCTTTCTCCTCCTGTGATACCACTCCTCCGTCTATCCACACTCCAGGCCCCCCAGGTTTCCTATCAGCAGATGCAGAGCCTCAGAAAACCCGACACCCGACGATGAGGCTTCCAGCATAGGAGCTCCACACTGATATACATACAGGTATATATGCATATACACAGCATATGTTTAATACTATCCATATATATACCATATACATACACTATATATATGTATATATATAGACACACACTATCTATATATATTCTCTTACACACACACACACACACACACACACACGTGGTGTGCTTCCTGACAGGCTTATCTTTGGTAGCCAGCATGGAGGGACAAGCAGAGGTGTTTCCTGACTTGGAGACCAGAGGTGCTTGCTAAGCTCACACTGATTTGCAGTCAACTGGCTGGATCAGTCAATCAAACCCAGAAGATCCCTCACCAAAGTCAACTTCCTTCCCCAGCTCCCCGATGCTCATGTCAGAACAGACACCTCCCACCAGCCCACCTGGAGGGAAAAAAGTAAAGAAGCAAAAAACAAAATCGAGACCAAAATTGAGATTGTTGATGGCACCACTCTGCCTGTGTAGAGAATATCCCACATATCTGGGGCCTCTATACACTCTGGGGTGGTCTTTGCCCCCGGGTCTTCTCTCAGGGGACTGCCCACCATGTCACCATGAAGAATCATAGACGTGTTGAGGATACAGACATTGAGAAAGAGGAGCCTCACCGAGACGTCACTGATGGCAACCGCAGATACGCCGTCTCTGTGGGCAGGCAGGCGGGCTACATGGGTGAGGCGGTCCAGGTCCCACAGGATGCATGTGCGGTCTTGTGAGCCACTCACCAGGAGGTTGAAGGTGACTGATGCTGCCAGGCATGTGACGGCCTGTGTGTGTCCGTACAAGGCCTAGGGGCACGGGATGAAGGCGCAGGTTATGAGAGGGCCCCTAATCCAGTTACTCGGGGAGATAGTCCACTCTCCCTTTTACTGTTGGGCCCCAGATGAGAGAACAGAGATTCAGACTGATCCAGTGACTCCAGCATTTGTCGGGTGTGTGTGTGTGTGTGTGCGCGCGCGCGCGCGTGCACATGTGTATTCACGGGTGTGTGGCTGGCTTCTCAGAACCATCCCTTTCCAGGGTTGAAATCCAGATGGGGAGAGTCAGTAGTCCTTTTTATCACACTCAAACGGAGACCCCAGCAACCCCCTCATGCCCTCTGCCGTCCCACGCCGTCTTGCAGTCTGAAGCGGCGCACACCACTATTAGCATGCGAGGTTGCTGGTCTGTCATGTGTGGTATCCCAACCAGTGGCTCAAGTATCACCTGGGAACTTGTCAGAAACGCACATTCTTGGGCCCCTCCCAAGTCTACTGAATCAGAAACTCTGGGAATGGGGCCCCCAAACCTGGGTTTTCACAAGCTGTCCGGAGAATTTCATGCATGCCTCAAATTTGAGCATCACACTAAGGGAACTCAGAAACACATGTGCCCCTGGAAACTAAACTGGGAAGAAGGCAGGGAGGTCAGGTCATAGTTTAAAAGGGTTGCCTTTTCAAGTCCAAAGGATCCACGTTCATGTCCAGTCTGGCTGCCCGGCAGCCGGTGACTCAGGGCCTCATCTTGGCTCTCAGGTTGGCCCAGGAGGGTCTGGCTTGGCTGATGGATAGTCACGTGTCCCGACCTGGCCAGAGGCCTTGCTTCGCACGGACGTGTCCCTGGGGGACTAGGGTCGCCTCCCAGGCACACTGGGATCCCTGGGCTGCTGCTGCTGGCTGCAGTGTGGTTTCCATTACAGCTGCCAGGCCAGCCTGACATGAGAGCTGGCATGCACACATGTGCCTGCTGTCCTCTGCAATCAGCCTGAGAAGTGCAGAGGCGGCTCTCTGAAGCCTGACTCTCCCCTCATCTGGCGGTAAAGCTCCACCCTCAGGACTGTCTGCCACTCACTCGTTTGAGTCAATGAGGTTGCGCATCATGTTTCAAGGTGGCCACTTGGCCTGGTCACAAGAATTAAAAGTTCAGCTGCGGATCCCCATCTGTGCCCCATGGACCCTAACATGACACCAACTGATGGGTGTGACCCATGGAAGAGGTGGGGCCACCTTAGGGGCTACTTAGGGAAGTGAAAACTGTCTGAAAGAAGAGAGGAAAGCAGAGGGCTTGACAGGAGCTTTCTGGTGGTCTTCCCAGAATGAACTCTGTCTAATGGCTAAGTTCTGACTTCCAGGGACAGGACAGTTCCAGAGCGTGCAGCCTGGGGACCCAGGTATGAGGACAGGGGATGCAGAGACATCGGCTGGGAGCCCAGTGCCTGTGTGAGCTGTCTGTTACTGGAGCGGGGCCTCTGCTTTCTTGGGGGAAGCATTGGAGAAGGAGGGACCACTGTGTGCATGGGCACTGCCCACCTCTAAGCCTCTCATCAGCCTGGAAACTAAAGTGCCTGGAGGCAGTCAGCACCACTCCCTATTTGGAAAGGCATGGGAAAAAATGAAGGACAGCAATTTTAAACGTTCTCCATTGGCTCTTCTGTTCTCAGAATAATACCTCTCATCATGGCCAACTAAAATAGCTCCACTGTATCACCTTACACCTACTAAAGGAGCAAAAAATGAAATAAAATGGAAACCTCTGAAAATAATCCCCTGTTCTGGATATGCTGTGGTGAAATGGGCAGTCCTGATTGTGGTAGCCCTGTAAAACTACAGAGCCATTTCAGAAAGCATTATGTCACTGTTCTGTAATTCTGCTTCTTGAAATTTGCTATAAGAAAATGATTAATCAGAAGCAAACAGCAATCTAAGATGTTTTCTGCAGCACTATTTAAAATAGTTAAAATTGGAAGCAATGTAATTGTCTAGTTTTAGAAGAAACGGTTTATTAAGCTGTGGTACATTGACATAAAACAATTGAAATGTAATTTTATGGAGATGGAATAATATGGAACAATTGAAATGTAAATTATAGAAACTGTAGAAAAGCGGAAACAATTTGATAGGCTGGGTGAAAATGGCATCAACATATCTACATGATGATCAGAAGGATATAAATATATGTATCTGGGGATCAGAGCATGTAAGGATGAAAGTTTGTATATGGATTATAATCATTTGACTTTGAAATATGTCTTTCATGTTGTAATATTTAGAAACAAAACACTTAAGAAAACTGTTAATGAAGCTATTTAATGATGACTCTCTGTCTACAAGCCTATAAGTAAGGGAGGGACCCCTTTCTCTGAGCAGCTTCCAGTCTGGGGGATCCCCAAGGCTGTGTTAGCCTCTTCAGGTAAATGATAAAGTACTTTATTTCACCTAGGAAATAAGAGCATGTGGGATTCCCCCACCTTTTTGTCTTGATTTAGAGCTAGGAGAGGATGATGAACTACATTTTATACTATTGATACTGGGGCTTTTACACTGTCTTCACCACTAACCAGGACCTTGGAAGGGCGATGGAGGGGGGTCACTTCCCTGGCTCCCCAAGGTGTCTTTGGGATTCAGCTGGATCCCCTTACCCCTGGAGTGATGCCTGGGAGAGGCGGATTCTCCGTCCCCATAATGGTGCACAGTCTCCCCACGCAGGTCAGGAAAGTGAAGATGTGAAAAGACAGAAGGCTCTAAGCCTGGCTTGGGAGGACTTCCCTGGAGAGTCTGGGTGAAAGCAGCCCATATGCGACCTGCACAGCTGCCTCTCGGGAGGTGCCGTGGCCTCTGCAGGGTTAACCAGCCCCTCAGCACTGACCCACGGGTTCCCTCACCTCACGCCTGTTGAATGTCCACTGCTGTGCACCACGCCTGCCGTGGCCTCTGCAGGGTTAACCAGCTCCTCAGCACTGACCCACGGGTTCCCTCACCTCACGCCTGTTGCACGTCCACTGCTGTGCACCACGCCTGTGCTGGGGGTGGTGCCAGGGAATAAGGGCAGGCTCTGGGGAGACTCCACTGACTAGTAAAGCATCCAGAGAAACCCAGCATCAGTTCAAGTGTAACATGTCCAGTTCGGGAAATCTGGTCAGTGGTAAGCCTCGTATGGTTAACTTCCTTTTTTTTTTTTGTCACTTTGGGGCTGTATAGATCACTAAAACACAGATGGAAACACGAATTGCATTTGGAGATGTAAGTGTCTCCTAGAGATATTCTCCAGCAACTTCAAGTGTATGCACGGGAAAGCACAAGGCTTAGAGTTAGAGTTAAATGCGCATCTGACCTTTCTGAGCCTCACATTTCTCATCTGAAAGTGGGACTAAGGGTACCTGCTTTCCAAGAATACAGTTAACATGCAGAACCTTAAGTAAGCGGTCAGTTTCACTCTGTTTAATTATTCCAAGCAGCTGTGGTTTGCGAGGTAAGACCAGACGAGTTTTTTGCCTCCTGGTCTCTTCCTCCTGTGTCTGCCACAGTCACCCCTATTCTGAGACAGTCTTTTATTTTCTGACTCTATGCTCTTGGACAAGGCACTTAACTTCTTCGATTTGATTTTTCACCAGTGAAGTGGGGATGATAATGATTCCTATGACAGGGTAAAATGAGGAGGTAAAATGAGGCTGTTCACATAAAAGTGCCTGTGGAAAATGCTAAAAAATGTCTCCTAGTGCAAAAAGCTCCCGATCTCACTGGCCCTGATGTGTAAGCAGCGTCTCTCACTGAGGCGCAGGTGTCCGTGGAAGCACCAGCCCTGTGTGCTTGTCAAATCCACCCAAAGACATGAAACCGCCCAGGAATGACATGGACCCACATGCCCTCTGCGCTCTCAGCTCCCGAGAGAGGCAGCACTCTCAGCGCTTGGGAGCTGGAGCCTGCAAACACTGAACCTGCCAGAGGGGCTACACCTGCCCTGAGCCAACACCCCCGGGGAGGCTCCGCACCTGCTTGAGGTGCAGGCCTGTGGCGCGGCCTTTGGTCATGCTGAGCTCCCAAACACACACCACGGCGCTGGTCCCGGAGGTGATGATGGTCGTGGGGGACGGGCATGCGGCACAAAGACAGCGGCCCCAGGCGGCCAAGTTCTCAAACGTCACCAAGATCTGTGGGAGATGAGGCAAGTGAGATGAACACTGGCGCCAGGGCCTGCACCGGGCAGGGAGCTGGAACAGGGCGACAGGGGGATGTGGGCAGATCTGGCTGCTTCCACCGGCCTGCTTATGTGCCGTGGGAACCGAGGGACAGGTCATTTGTTCAAGAAAAGCCCTGGTGACAGGCTGCCCAGGTATGTCTCCAGACAGCGCCTGCACCCAAGGAAGAGGCGGGAAGAGGCAAGTAAGCAGGAGGGTTTGGGGACACAGCAGAAATGCCTTGTAAGCTTGGGAAAGGCAGAGCCCACTTTCAGGAAGTGGGGACATCTGGGGCCAGTTTCGCTGGCTGCCTCCTGCAGGAGGTGGGGGAAGGCTAGGGAGGGGAGGGAAAGCTTGGTGAGCAAGGAATTCATGCCACGTGCTAGGGTGGGAGAGAAGCAAGGGCAGAAAACAGGGCCAGAGGCCACGTCAAGAAGGTAGAGAGGAGCGGATGGCCTCGCACAGGCGTGGAGGACCAGTAGCCCAGTGGCTTGCTTCTGGTGGCCTGTAAAATGTTCAGTTTGTCCCTCTGAGTCTAAGCCAGAGGAGGGGCCAGAGGGGCCCCTAAGACTTTACACCCAAACTGAGTAACAGTCTGGGCCTTCTCAGTGCAGCCAGGTGAGTGGCCGGCAGCAGAGAACCCTGCCCCCGTGACGGCATGTCTATTACAAGAGCGACTGCCGGCAACACGGGGGAAGGCTCAGCCCACCGGGCTTACCCTCTCCTCCCCAGGCTGGGGCACAGGCATGTGGAGGAAGTGGGGGTGTGGGCAGCTGTGGCTGCTTTGGGCTCGCCAGTCTCCTGACCACCTCTGCCCCAACCAGCAGCAGGCTGAGGCCCTGGGGCCACTCTGCACCGCGGCACCACTCGCCTTGTCAGAGCCGTAGTTGCCCAGGCAGCAGCTGAAGTCGTCAAAGCCCCAGCTGAAGGTTCTGCTCCAGTGTGGAGGCAGCAACATCTTGTTTGTCTCCACGGCCAGGATGGCCTTCTCCGTAGGAACGATGTGGCCGATGGCTCCTTTGGGGGATTCCGAGCCTAGAGAGAAGAGGTACATATCTGCTCCCCAGTCAGTAGGGAGGAGCTTATTTGTCAAAGGACTATACCTGCTTTAGCTGGGCCCAGAGAGGAGCCATGCAGAGCCCACCCGGACTTGGCAAACACCCAGCCAGGCAGGAGCCACTCCTTGTCCTGGTCCCTTCCTCCTGGGCCTCCCTCTAGGGGCCATGTTACACTCTGGCCCCAAGCTGGGCCCCCGGGCGCTGGGTCTCTCCCCAGACTTAACACGTACATGAAGCGCGTGGCCATGCAGGTCTTTAGTGCCTCTTATGGGCTGATGCCAAGGAAAAGGAACCGAGGCTGTCAGTGCAGACAGCACAAAGCCAGAGGAGCCGGGGCGGGGCTCTGTCCTTCCTGCACCTTCCAGGCATCAGTTCTAGCAGGGCTGGAGGTGCCAAGGACACTGTTCTTGGATTCAAGAGAAAAAACCCTGACAAGCCTGGCCTTATACTCCTTGGGACCAGAAAGCTGTTCCAGGTAGACTTCCCCAAAGCAGTGAGGCCCCAGGGTGGACTTCATACACACCCAGCTCCTCTAGGGAGCAGGGCTGGGACCTGCACGGGGGCTGTCTGCTTCAGGCGCGTGCCCCTAGCCAGTGGCTGCAGGCCCACCTGGGTGGTCAGGAGCAACAGCGACTGCGGGACCCAGAGTAGGGGCTGCAATCTTGAGCTATTTCTTCTAATAGTTTCCCTTTTTCTTTATAAATTCTCTGCAGGCCCATCCATCTGGGCATCAACACAGAATTCTTTAATAGCAGCCATTTGAGTATTCCAAAGAGCAACCTCCTATAGCGGCCCTTCTTACTCTCATTTTTCTGGAGGTGAGGAGGGGTCTGTGCATGTGTGTGTGTGTGTGTCTCTGTGTGTGTGTGTGTGTGTGTGTGTGTGTCTGTGTGTGTGTGTGTGTGTGTGTGTGTACATGAAAGAGAGAGGAGTGTTTGTCTCAACAGACAGACAGGTGGGTCTTCAGAAGTCAGGGTGTAACAAAGGTGGCCCCAGACACTTCCAGAGCAGAGGCCTCCCCAGACTCCTGATATGACTGGAGACACAGTTGGGCAGTCAGACCCCAAGCCTTTGCCCCAGCCTGCACCCTGGAACCTCCAGAGGAACACCAGTCATCGGAGGGACAGCTCCAGGACAGGACACCACCCAAAGCAGGACCAGGTGCTCACCTTTGACTGTGACCTGGGAGGGCCTCAGTGACTGCAGGCTATAGAAGAAGGGCTGCGGGTGCCCAGGCAGGCTGGCAGGGGTGGAGACGTCCTTCCCAGGGGAAGGCTTCCCTGCGGCAGTCCTGGCCGGATGGGGTTTAGTAAAAAGCTGCAGAGGCAAGCAGACAGACACAAACCATGCCGGTTGTTAGGACAGATGGACAGAAGGGGAGCCATCCTTGGGCAAGTCCCAGCTGTACTTCTGCCCTGGGTGCTGCTGGGGCTGAGCTTGCTCCTGACCGAGGTGCGCTGAAACAGCATCATCTGGTTCAACCTTTGGATGTTGCAGGAGAGGGGCCTGGGGCTCTGTCAGGGGCAGCTACTTTCTCAAGGCCATGGTGCAGGGCTGGCAGAGAATGCTCTTGGAAGCCAAATCTGTCCTCTTCTCCCAGCTGCCTGAGCAAATGACGAACCCCCTGAGGAGCCTCTGGTCCCTGGGAGAGCTACCTTTCATGCCAAAGGGTCAGCATGACCCCCTTTCCTCCCTAGAGCACGTCTCTCTTCATTTGCTTGAGCTATTTCTCATATTTTCTTTTTTTCTTTATAAATTCTCTGCAGGCCCATCCATCTGGGCATCAACACAGAATTCTTTAACCCTAACCATTCAAGTATTCTAAAGAGCACAGGCTAACCCCATTAGCGGCCTTTCTTATTTTCATTTTTCTTAGATCTCTCAAATTGTTCTTAATGCCAAACTTTTGCATAACTGGACACAGTCTGAAGTGCAAGGCCAGGCTGCCTGGCAGAATCCTTGGTGCTGGGCTCGAGAATGCAGCTGAGGCCTGCTCCAGCTCTCCACCCTCCCTCCCTGGCTGGGCTCGTGCTAGGCTGGTTTCTTCAGCCAGCAGCACAGAGCTCTGCTTCCAGATGGAAACATCCACTGTGTGCCGTGATAGGGGTGGAACTGGCCGTGGCTGGGCTCAAGGACAGCAGTGGGGCTCAGCAGGCAGCCCCACGATCTCAGAGAAGCCTTGGTCACACCCCTGGACCAGATGCTACACTATCTAGAAAAGTCGGGTGGGTGATCAATACAAACAGAAGTCAGATGATTTTTAAATGCGCATTAAAGGATGTTCTCCATGCACATTAGACTAACCAAAGCACCAGGGCTGGACCCTTGTAATGGCTTTCGCAGGCGCAGCCCCTTGTTGGAACAGTGCGTGGTCCCAAAGCATTTGATCTTGTCTTCAAGCTGGGACCACCTGGGGAATTCTAATTCTGATGATTGTTTTAGAAATATTTTTTAGAAGCTCATATTGGGTTGGTCAAAAAACTCCTTCAAGTTTTTCCATAAGACATTATGGAATATAATACCTCATTACTTAAAGTCAGAATTTAAAGAGCATACATTCCATGATCCTACTGACATTAACATATTTTTGCTTGTGGGCTACTACTTCGGATTATTTATTTCTAGTATAATATTTTTTAAATTAAAGAAATGAAACCGTTTAGCTACTCTAGCTTTTTTCCTGAAATTCTCCCCTGCCTACAAAGCCTTCCTTGGCCAAACCCACATTTGCATATACAGTCCATTCTCCAAGTCACCCTCCGGCCTTTCCACATTCCCCTTACCTAGGAGCTGCGTGAGCCTGAGCATGTCCCAATAAGTCCAGACAGAAGCGATGTTATTAGGTGAGCCCACCCAAGCCTCGTGGTTACAGACGGGGAAGGCTGTTACCCAAGATGGTCTTGAGTTGGCTGGGCCTATGTATTCATTTTCTGGTGTGGTTCCTGACTGCTTAGGCTGGGACCCCACAGTCTGTGGGGCCATGCTTTTGCCTCCAAATGGTTGTGTTCAGGGAAAAAACATCTCTACACCAAATGGGAGCTTGAAGATGAACGGGGCTGGGATCAGCTAAACAGGCCTCAAGATGTCATTGTGAACGCACAGTCTCACATCTCTACGGGGCTGTCCTGATGCAGATAGAGCTGGTGGGGCAAAAGGCCCGGGGACCCTGGGGCAGAGCTTGGATGCTTTCATAGTGGGGCCAATATGGTGTAGTTTTTGGAGCCGGCCAGATGCAGCAAGGTCTCACCTGACACCTGCTAATGGTGCAAGTGTAGGCAAGTTATTTATTTAGCCTCTCTGCGCCTGTTCCCTGATCTGTATAATCCCCGTACTCAGAATTTAAGAGAGGATTCAATGAGGGAATCACACAAATAACCTTGTCTGAATGTTAATCATAGTTCAGACACTTTCATGCACTCAGTTAATCTTCACAACAAGACTATATAAAGGATTAAATAGTGCGGATTTATCATAGTGTCTATCACGTGGGTCACAGATGGAGGTAGCCTTCAACATTGGTAATGATATCATCACCTCCCTTGACATCAGTGGGTTACGGAGAGTTAAACCTTGATATTAAAGTCCCAGGAGAAGAGGGTGGCAGGGGATGAGATGGTTAGATAGCATCATGGACTCAGTGGACATGAACTTAAGCAAATTCCTGGAGCGAGTGGAGGACAGGGAGGCCTGGCGGGCTGTAGTCCGTGGGCTTGCAGAGTCGGACACAACTGAGTGAGTGAACGACAACAATCCAAGGCACAGGGAGACGACTGCAGGCCATTCACCCTCCAGTCCTCCCCCACTTCTCACTCTCTCTTCCATCCAAGCTCACCCCGCACACACTCTTGAGAAAGTGAGACAAAAATCATGGGATGTTGTACCTGTTTGGGCACCTGTCCAAAGTTGCTGACGAACCCCAGGATGGTGCTTCTGATCAGGGGGTCGCTGATGCTGCTGAGGTCCATTTTGTCACCATAGAAGTAGGGATGGAAGGTATTAACAGCCTCCACTGCGGCTGACCCCTGCTGCTTGTACCCAAAAATGAGGTCTATCCAGTGGTGCAGGTTGGCACTGACAAAATCACTTTCCAAAGCCTGGAACCAAAACCCAAAGAGCATGAAAAACACAGGGGTCTCATGGACTCACGGGCCCTCTGCCCAGATCAGGAGGGGGCGTGTGGTTCAGGATGCTCTCGGCACAGGAAATATAAACGATGCCTCCCTGGGCTGGATGAGCACTAAGCAAGATGTGCAGTCCTTCTAAGGACCACGCAATCCTGCCTCAAGCTGGTGGCCCATCCAGTCCACAAAATAACCTTAAGCAAGAGGAAATGTGGGCCAGTGTTTGGATTTCTGGTTCACCATTCGTTTCTGCTGAGTAGAGCCCAAATCCAAAGCTTGGTCTCCAGAACCCAGGGACAGTCATTTGGAATTGGCTGGGCTCCCTGCTGATGCTGGCTTGGGAAAGTCAGGTCATCTGGGCTGGGTTAGTTTTCTGATGCGTATGACCATAATGCTTGAGAAGGCCACACGTGGGCAATGCCGTAGGAGGTGTGATGACTGCTGTGCTGAATTTCCAGAGGCAAGGATGAACCAGGGAAGAACTTTCTCCTTGCCAAGGGAGAAGGACAGAGGAGAAGACACAGCTTTGTTACTAGTTAGGCCTGCCCCCAGGACTTTTTTCTTTTTTAGGTATAATTTACATACAATAAAATTTTCCATAAGTGTGCAACTTAATGTGTCCTGGAAATTGCACGCAGTGACGTAATCAACACTATACTCAAGATATAGAATATTCATATCAACTGGAAAAGTTTTCTTCTCCTTGTTTATCTCTTCAGAACTTAGTGACTCCTGATCTGATCTGCTTTCTGTCCCTCTACTTCACCTTTTCCAACGTCTCACAAAAATAGAATCCCACAGTATACATCTTTGGGCTTGGCTCCTTTTGCTTAGGACACTGCTTTTGAGATTCATTCATGTTGCTTCACGTATCCATTATCTGTCCCTTTTTATTGCTAAGTAATATTTCATCATGTGGGTGTATCATTTGTTCAGCCCTTTATGGTTACAGGCATTTGGGTTGTTCTTGACTAGTATAAATAAAACTGATGAACACTTAGGTACGAACTCTTCTGCGGACGTGTTTCCATCTCTCCTGGGCAAATACGTACAAGTGGAATGTCTGAGCGATATGGTGAATGCATCTTCACCTTTATAAGAAGTTCTTGTTCAGAGCGGTTGGGCCATTTTCCCCACCAGCAATGCATGATGGATTCTCGCCGCCCCACATCTTTGCTTGGCTCTTGGGTTTTGCAGTGTTTAGCCATCCCTGTGCCTACGCAGCAGCATCTCATGGTTAACTGTATGTTCCCCCGATGACTAATGATGCTGAACATATTGCCATGTGCTTCTGCTAACCCAGAATATGTGTCCCCACCTGACCTGTGACCTGTACCCACATCAGTCTTTCTGAGTCATAAACCAAGTCCTCTCTGGTCCTTGCAAATATTTTGGCCAGTGGGAACCCCTTGAGGCCTCCAGCCCCTCTCTGATCTAAACTGGGCAACACGGTCCAGGGCTTGGCCTTGACTGTGGGGTTGGCTAAGGGCACTGACTTGCCCTCCATCGAATAAGAATCTGAATTTGCTCCGCTCATAAGTCCCACAATAGACTGGCACAAGGGCAAAGCCTAATGGAGCCCTTAAGAGAGCCCAGAGCCAAGCTCTTTCCTGCCAAACCAGGGCAATGGGCCCAGTCCCTTCTCTGAGGGACGTACGAGACTCAGAAGTATTCATCACAGCCCTCCACTCAGACAGATAGCCTCTATGGACGTGGAGGGCACACCAAGGTCCTCATTCAGGATACCAGGGACTCTGCCGTGACCCCACTCAACTCACTTGTCTGTGCAGGCTGATGAATTTCCGGGGGTCTCCATCAGCCCAGGGAGGGAGCTGAACGTCCCCCAGTGCTGTTCCATCCTGCATGCAGCCTGAATAGGGTGAGAGACAGCAGGTCTTTGGGTGAATGGGAAGCCAAACTGGTTAGGAGTCGGGGGTGTAAATGCTGTGCTGGCCGGTACTGGAATTCCTGGATAGACCACTGCACTGCTTCCTGTCTCCTCTGTTGGAAATGACCCCATCCTATCTGCCTGAAATACTCCTCGGATTCTAAGCCTTCGGGCCTCCATAAGAGCCTCCTTGCTTCCAAGCAGTGCCCGTGCATAAAATGGTTGGGTCGTCATTGTTGGTAAATTTCCCTCCTCTCACTCTGTGCCTTTTCATGGAGGTGCTTTTTTATACAGCACTAAAACAATAAGATAATAACAGTAACAGGAAAAGCTATTGCATTTTGAGCATCTCGCTCTATGCCAGGGCACTGTGCTAGGTGCTTGGCACACATCATCTTATTGACTCTTCAGTCAACTCGATAATTTACGTATTTTCTCTCCACTTTTAAAGTGAAGACAGAAGGTTTGCAGAGGGAGCTTCCCCAGACACCAAGGAGAAGAGCCTGGATTCAAGCCCACGTCTCTGTCCTCCCCATTAGCCACACAACCTTGAGCAAGTTGCTTAACGTCTCGGGGAGTCACTTCCCTACCTATTACCTCCTTCGCTGGCATAAGGATCAGAAGAGAAAATACACATAACATGCTTAGAATAGTTCCAGGCATATGATGGCTGCTCAGGAAATACTCAGAGAAGGCAATGGCACCCCACTCCAGTACTCTTGCCTGGAAAATCCCATGGGCGGAGGAGCCTGGTAGGCTGCAGTCCATGGGGTCGCACAGAGTCGGACACGACTGAGCGACTTCACTTTCACTTTTCACTTTCCTGCATTGGAAAAGGAAATGGCAACCCACTCCAGTGTTCTTGCCTGGAGAATCCCAGGGACAGGGGAGCCTGGTGGGCTGCCGTCGATGGGGTCGCACAGAGTCGGACACGACTGAAGGGACTCAGCAGCAGCAGGAAATACTAGCTGTCGCCTTTCTGAAACCCTCCAGAGCCCACAGGTGCAACTGGGGGAAAGCATCCTTTCTCCCTCTCTCTGGCCGCAGGGCTGGCTTGGCCTTTCCCATCATTCAGTCTCAGCTCACACCTGTCACCTCCTCAGGCAGGTCCTTCTCCACACATGGCCACTGAGTCACCTCAAGCCATTTTCCTGCCTTCTTTCCTTATAGGACTTCCTCAGCATTGACAGGTATTTCACTTATTTGCCTATTCTTTTCTGTCCTTCCTCCCCCACCCCCTCACACAGAATATTAACACCTTCCAGGCGATCCGCCCCAGGACACATAACTGAATCCCCAGTGCCTAAAAAGGGCCTGCATACAGTAGGTGCATAATAGCCACATTTGTTTTTCTGACCTCCCTGAGGATCCCTGGCCCCGGGCGTGAAGGCTCTATCTGCCGCTGAGCACCTCCCCTCCAGCAGAGAACCAGCCTCCACTGCCAAGGAGAACCGGCGCCTTCCCCGCTGTGCCCCCTTCACCCCAGGCCGGTTGGGACCCTCCTCTCGGCTTCCTTGGTTCAGACTCGCTCCTCTCATGGTCTCATCACACCTTGTGGGAACTGCCCTTTATGTTTGTCAGGTTCTCATCTCAAACAAGTGAAGCATCTGAGAACATGAGCATTGCCAAGGCCACCAAGTCCCATGAGCTCAGAGTCGATGGGCTGGGCCTGGGGATGCTTTAAATGCCCCGCTGGTGATCTGTCTGCAGACCACCGCACAGGAGGCGAGTGCCTGAGGCAGCTCTCCTGGGCCTGCCCCTGGTCTGGCTTGAGGTGCGGGCCCCATCTGCGTGGTTTAGAGGAAGGAGGGCCCTGAGGAAGAGGGGCTCTGGAGCACGGGTGGGCACCGTGCTGGCTCACAAAGGCCTCCTCAGAGTGGGTGATTCACCACGCACCTCTGGGTGAGGAGGGCCATGCCCTTCAGGGGGTTCCGACCACATCCCCTCCCCAAGTCACCCTGAGGTTCCCAGTGGAGGCTCCCAAAGTGCATCAGTTGCCAGGGGGCCTGCCCTCCGGGGTTTCCTGAAATCTGTGTCCCTCCTCTAAAGGAGTGGATGAGAAAGCATGGCTCACCCTGCTGTGGGGTCTGGAGGGCAGGAAAGAGAAGGAGCCACCAAGGTGCCCGTGGGCACCCCGGCAGCCTGTGCCGGGAGAGGCAGCGCGTCTGGGTCCTGCTCGCAGGTTAACCCACTGGTGGGACTTGGAGGAAAGTGGAGCAGAGAAAGGGCTTGCCTGCGGCGTTCAGCAGGGCAGTGCCAGGCCTGGCTGTCAGCAAGGGCTCCTGCTCCCGAGCCGCCGTCTTGCTGCAGACTGGGGCCTTGGGGACCCTTGGCAGGAGGCCCTGGGTAGAACTGTGGGTGGTCTGCACCCTGGGGCAATGTACTTCCTTGGCTCCCACCTCCTCGTCAAGTGACACCACCCAGTGGAGGCCTCACTCTAATCTGCCCACCGTACTGGTCTGGGGTGGGCCTGTGGGGGGTGGGTCGCTTAGCAAAGATACTGATGTCATGACCCACAAGCTGTCCAGCCCCGGAGCCTTGCTGCACTCACCAAACTCCAGGGCGTTGCAATTGGTCAGGAACTCAGGCAGGTAGAAGAACTCCGGGGTCAGCTCTCTGACATCACTCATGTTCTCTCTGGAGGCCGATTCCCATGCGCTCTTCACACTGTGGAACATTCTATCTGCCACATCGAAGCTTCCACCCTAAGCAGAAAAGGGGTGACATGATCAACTGTGTGGTGATAACTGGGGGTGCACAGGCTTCACTAGAGTGGGCCTTCTTCATCCACTCTGTCCCCCAGACACGGGTTCTGCCATTAGACCCTTTCATTCACTCCCCAACACACGTGCACACATCAGGCCACACACGTGGGCAATTGTTTCTTCAGGCATCTAATCGCTTTGACGGTTCGCTGGAACCCTGCACCAGAGCTTCCACGCAGGATGCATGGTCCACTGTGATTAAGGGAGCAATGTTTCCCCAGTTTAGAAACCGGAGTTCAGATCAGAGACAGGAAAACCACAGTCACTCATCTGACCACTTGACACACTCACTGAGGGTCAGCTCTGAGTCAAAGTACAAGGGGTGGGTCAGACAGTCTACGTGCGGGAAAGTTTCCTGGAGAAGTCAGCCCCTGCTGAGACGGCAAGCCTGGTGCTGGAGAAAACGGTGATGTTCTGAGCTGAGGGCAGGCCTGGAAAGCAGGTCAGGTAGGGCCCTGGTGACATGTAACATAGCGGCCTTGACGAGAGGGGACTGATCTGAGGATGGAGTGCTCATGAGGGTCACATATGGTGCTTCATGAGGATCAACCTTGTTCCAAGGCCCACTGCCACAGATGGGTCCATGCAGTCCTGAGGTCGGCAGCTGAGCCAAGCTCGAATTCCTTCCTTGGATTCTCTGTGCCTCTCATTTGAATTGTCATATCTCTTCAGTCGACACTACCCTTATTCATCATGTGATCTTGGGCATTGGGAGGAGGCAGAGAGGTCCCAGTTGGAGGACTGAAGATGCTGTGGGCAGAGGGGCTTCAAAAGAGAGTTTTTGAAGCTGGGATTTGGGTCTGTTGGCTTAAGTTTAGGGATGCCCAAGGGACACCTCCTCTCTGGGATTCAGTAATTCAATTGTCCCCATTGTAATGGGGCCTTTTTTGTTCAGCCAGAACTAGCCTTTCTTTTGCCAGCCTCTGCAGAGGGCACATGTGGCCGGAAGAACAAAGGGATAGAACTCAAACTGCCAGTGCCCTCCTTTGCTCCATCAGCTCCCTTCTCTCTTCAGGGACCGAGGTTTCCCACCATCAGTGGCAGACGAAGTGTAAAGAATATGCTAGCATTCTCTGCACAGGGTCAGGGACACCAAGAAACCCAGTTACCCCCGGGGTTTCAGCCAAACACAGTATTTGGGCAGCTGAAAGATATGGCTTTTCTCCAAGATCATTTTGTTCTTGGTTTTAACCAATTAGGCAAGGGCTTCCCGGGTGGCTCACTGGTAAAGAACCTGCCTGCCAATGCAGGAGGTGCGGGTTCGATCCCGGGGTCAGGAAGATCCCCTGGAGAAGAAAATGGCAAGCCACTTCAGTATTCTTGCCTAGGAAATTCCATGACCAGAGGAGCCTGGCAGGCTGCAGTCCACGGGGTCACAAAAGAGTCGGACAGGCTGTTTAGTGACTAAACAATGGCAAAATTAGGGGATGAAGCCCACTCTCATATTCAAACTGAAATGGAAACAAAATGGTGGAGGGGGTGTTTCTAAATAAATCTGCTCCTAACAAGTGGCTCATTGAAATGTATTAAGAGCTTTGTGTATTTAATCTGCAGCCCGAGCCTCACATCGGAGGGAGGCTGATGCTGCCTCGTCGTCCACTTCCCTTTTGCAGCTTTTATGAGTGCCGATGGTAATCTCCTGAGAAACAATATGATTCGGTAATAAAAAGATTACCTGTATTAAATAAAAATAATATATACATGGGGAATATTGTTAGTGCTACAAATCTGGTTAAAGATATTACCACAAAGAAAAATGTTATTTTTTTCACAGCTGTCTAATGCATTTTAGCAAAAGTAATATCTTTAAAACTTAAGCCTGTATTATTTATAAAGGAAGCAATAACTGATTTTCCTATTTCCTATATTAATAAATGTATTTGCATACATTTGTTTCAAAATTAATGGGTTTGCTCACTTTTGCAATACAAAAGAAACTCCGAATCCCCTGGAAGGAAAAGTGGAGCTGCTTTGCAACTCATATTAGTTACAAAGTCTGTGGGTTGACACAGACTCTGGTGGCTGCCAGCAAGGAGTCCCATCAGAGCTTGAGTCTCAGGAAGGGAAGGAAGGAGATAACGAAGAGAAGGCAGGAGGAGGAAAGGCGAGAAGAAGCAAGGCAGAGAAGCAGAGTCAGGGTTTACAGAGCGCCCCCATAAGGAAAGTTCAAAACAAAATCAAGCAACAACCAAATTTGGTCTAGAGAGTCGATGGAAACAGGGTGGTCAGAGAGAATTTCTGGGCCCAGATCTGCTCCTAAATCTAGCCTGCAGATATTTTTGAATATCAAGATTAGTGAATCCTCCAAGTATCCAAACAGACCAAAAAAAAAATTAATAGCAAGGTTACTCTTATCAACAGAGGAGCTACTTATTGGCAGAAGATTTCCCAGGTGACATTACAGCCAAAAGACAAGGCAGCTAAGTCCGTAGGTTTCTGAGGCAGAAGCTTACAGTCTATGCCCAGCCAACATCACTCATATGTAAAGACCCTAGAAGAATATTCCCAAAATTGAAGGGGTCAGGAATAACACAATCCTAAGTATCTGTGTCAATTAAAATACTTTAAGAGGTGCTCAATTTTACTAAGAGGTGAATCAAAATTGAAAGCAAGTGACGCAGGAAGAAGTGACTGGCAAGGCCACTTTGACCTGTTGCTGAATATTTGACAGGAGTTAAAATCAGAGTAAAGTTCATGATTACAGTGCATTGGTTAAAACTGCAAACACCTTGAAAGGAGTTTTTGTATTGAAGGAGCTATTCCTTTTGTATGAGGACACAGAATCTATGTGCACCTGCGTCCCTGGATGGGCATTTCAATGGTAATAATAATGACACCTTTATTATGGACACAACTCCATGAGGGGCTGGCATTCACGGAGCCCCCAGGTGAGAGGTCTGTGTCCAGTGCTGCCCAGAGGCCCTGGCTCTCTCTGCAGTTGGCATATGTCTTACACAAAACCAGTCGCCTCGCCTCAGGTGGTTCAGAAAACTCTTCCCCACTGCTGGTAACAGCTGACTTCACATGGGCTGTGACTTAATTAACACAGCACTTGATTTCGGTTTCTTATTAAATGCAGCAGCGGCAGCGGAGGCGGCACTGTGCCCTTGCTGGGGCGCTGCCTGCCTTGCTCTGCCCTGCCCGGGCTGGATCCCAGCTCAGGCCTGAGAGCAATTGGGACTCTTGCCAGGGTGGAAATGGGGGCCTGGGCTGTGGCCCCAGACTGGCATGGCCTCCTGGTTGTTCAATTGTCTGAAGGCTCACAGACACTGGGTCCCTGTAGGCAAGATTCCCAAGACCACAGCATCCAAGGAGGCAAGCTCAGCAGACAGCAGTCTCACACCCCAAGGAGTGGGGATAAGCACAGCACCAGCGGAAGCCGGAGTCACACGGCTTGTGTGTGCACCCACCCAGGCCACACTGCTCATGTGCGGCATTTTCTGGATTATAAGAGGCTATCGTTGGGGAAACAGTGGAAACAGTGGCTGACTTTATTTTGGGGGGCTCGAAAATCACTGCAGATGGTGACTGCAGCCATGAAGTTAAAAGACGCTTACTCCTTGGAAGGAAAGTTATGACCAACCTAGACAGCATATTAAAAAGCAGAGACATTACTTTGTCAACAAAGGTCTGTCTAGTCAAGGCTATGATTTTTCCAGTAGTCGTGTACAGATGTGAGAGTTGGACTATAAAGAAAGCTGAGTGCCGAAGAATTGATGCTTTTGAACTGTGGTGTTGGAGAAGACTCTTGAGAGTCCCCTGGACTGCAAGGAGATCCAACCAGTCCATCCTAATGGAGATCAGTCCTGAGTGTTCATTGGAAGAACTGATGTTGAAGCTGAAACTCCGATACTTTGTCCACCTGATGTGAGGAGCTGACTCATTTGAAAAGACCCTGATGCTGGGAAAGATTGAGGACAGGAGCAGAAGGGGATGACAGAGGATGAGCTTGTTGGATGGCATCACTGACTCAATGGAGATGAGTTTGAGTAGACTCCAGGAGTTGGTGATGGACAGGGAGGCTTGGCGTGCTGTGGTCCATGGGGTCATGAAGAGTCGGACATGACTGAGTGACTGAACTGAACTGAGCTGATAACTGTAATAACAGGTTTGAGGCAGAAAAACAAACACAGCAACAGAAGAGGCAGACATCAATTCTAAGACCAGCCTAATAAAGTTTAATAGGCTGATAGATAGAGTGCCTGATGAACTATGGACTGAGGTTTGTGACATTGTACAGGAGACAGGGATCAAGACCATCCCCGTGGAAAAGAAATGCAAAAAAGCAAAATGGCTGTCTGGGGAGGCCTTACAAATAGCTGTGAAAAGAAGAGAAGTGAAAAGCAAAGAAGAAAAGGAAAGATAAAAGCATCTGAATGCAGAGTTCCAGAGAATAGCAAGAAGAGATAAGAAAGCCTTCCTCAGCGATCAATACAACGAAATAGAGGAAAACAACAGAATGGGAAAGACTAGAGATCTCTCCAAGAAAATTAGAGATACCAAGGGAACATTTCATGCGAAGATGGGCTCGATAAAGGAAAGAAATGGTATGGACCTAACAGAAGCAGAAGATATTAAGAAGAGGTAGCAAGAATACACAGAAGGACTATACAAAAAAGATCTTCACGACCAAGATAATCACGATGGTGTGATCACTCACGTAGAGCCAAACATCCTGGAATGAGAAGTCAAGTGGGCCTTAGAAAGCATCACTACGAACAAAGCTACTGGAGGTGATGGAATTCCAGTTGAGCTGTTTCAAATCCTGAAAGATGATGCTGTGAAAGTGCTGCACTCAATATGCCAGCAAATTTGGAAAACTCAGCAGTGGCCACAGGACTGGAAAAGGTCAGTTTTCATTCCAATCCCAAAGAAAGGCAATGCCAAAGAATGCTCAAACTACTGCACAATTCTAAATGCTCAAAATTCTCCAAGCCAGGCTTCAGCAATTTGTGAACCATGGACTTCCAGATGTTCAAGCTGGTTTTAAAAAAGGCAGAGGAGCCAGAGATCAAATTGCCAACATCCGCTGGATCATGGAAAAAGCAAGAGAGTTCCAGAAAAACATCTATTTCTGCTTTATTGACTATGCCAAAGCCTTTGACTATGTGGATCACAATAAACTGTGGGAAATTCTGAAAGAGATGGGAATACCAGACCACCTGACCTGCCTCTTGAGAAATCTATATGCAGGTCAGGAATCAACAGTTAGAACTGGACATGGAACAATAGACTGGTTCCAAATAGGAAAAGGAGTACGTCAAGGCTGTATATTGTCACCCTACTTATTTAACTTACATGCAGAGTACATCATGAGAAATGCTGGACTGGAAGAAACACAAGCTGGAATCAAAACTGCTGGGGAAATATCAATAATCTCAGATATGCAGATGACACCACCCTTATGGCAGAAAGTGAAGAGGAATTAAAAAGCCTCTTGATGAAAGTGAAAGAGGAGAGTGAAAAATTTGGCTTAAAGCTCAACATTCAGAAAATGAAGATCATGGCATCCGGTCCCATCACTTCATGGGAAATAGATGGGGAAACAGTGGAAACAGTGTCAGACTTTATTTTTTTGGGCTCCAAAATCACTGCAGATGGTGACTGCAGCCATGAAATTAAAAGACACTTACTCCTTGGAAGAAAAGTTATGACCAACCTAGATAGCATATTGAAAAGAAGAGACATTACTTTGCCAACAAAGGTCCGTCTAGTCAAGGCTATGGTTTTTCCTGTGGTCATGTATGGATGTGAGAGTTGGACTGTGAAGAAAGCTGAGCGCCAAAGAATTGATTCTTTTGAACTGTGGTGTTGGAGAAGACTCTTGAGAGTCCCTTGGACTGCAAGGAGATCCAACCAGTCCATTCTGAAGGAGATCAGCCCTGGGATTTCTTTGGAAGGAATGATGCTAAAGCTGAAACTCCAGTACTTTGGCCACCTCATGAGAAGAGTTGACTCATTGGAAAAGACTCTGATGCTGGGAGGGATTGGGGGCAGGAGGAGAAGGGGACGACAGAGGATGAGATGGCTGGATGGCATCATGGACTCAATGGACGTGGGTCTGAGTGAACTCAGGGAGTTGGTGATGGACAGGGAGGCCTGGCGTGCTACGATTCATGGGGTTTCGAAGAGTCGGACACGACGGAGTGACTGAACTGAACTGAATAAGATTTAACTGTGAAAAGCATAAAGCAAACCTTATTCCTAGGAATCAGAATAATGCCACACTGCCATTCTTAAGCTGTCCACACCCCTCTGCACAGTGCCCAGTGGGCAGGCTACAGCCCAAAGAACGCTGCACCTGTGTTCCATCAGACCACAGGGGGAGTGCACAGGCACCCGCTCTCCACACCAAAGCCCTCCTGGTCCAGTCACGGACCCAGCACGTCACTGTGGCTCAGTCACGTGATAGCTCAGAGGCAGACTTTGCTTCATCCAGAGCAAGAGCATGCACTTTCTTCTGCTGACTCTTGCATGTGCTCCTGCTCTGGAGATGCTGGACGTACTCACGTCCCTGCTCTCCAGATGAGTGAGAACAGCTTTGCTGCCTGGATTCTGCACCTTTCCACCTTTCTTCCGCTTTTCCACTCTGGGATCCGTGCTGGGGATGGGGGCTGGAAGTCTTGGGCTGCTGAGAATGTAGGGAGGCTCCTTTCTTTGTCACCATACAGAGGTGAAGCAAAAGTCTTTTGAGAAGAAACGAGTCTACCCCTAGGAGGCAGAGTGGAATGGAGGGAGAAGCCTGACTCCAGGAAGATACCAGATCATTCTTATGGAGGTCTGCACAGGCCCCAGGGCTCGCAGATGGGAGCCATGCACGTTCCCCCCAGATGTAGCCGTTGAATTCATTCCCTAGAGACTACAGCTTCTTTTTTATGATAAGGGAAAAGCAGAGTCAGTCGGTTCTTTGGCTGGTTCCAAGGCTTGGACTAGTAGTGACCCACTAGAAGTGGCAGTTCAAGGTCGGAAGGAGAAACCAATTCAGAAGCATCATGGAGATGTCAACTTGGATGAGCCAATGTGTCCCAGAAAGAGTTGAACCCAGAAAAACCAGGAGTCACATCAGATGTCAGCACTGGAGTCAAAAGAACTCAGGCTAATATGACTGCGTTGGTGCCATGTAAAAGCAAATGAAATTGCCTTTGACCATCTCACACAGGTTTAGACCATCTCAAGCCAGTTTGGGCTGGTCGCCATTGGACCAAACTAGCTAGAATCAGCTCAGACCCGTGTGATTAGCTTCAAAGCGACTTTAACCCAGTCGGTTGGCAGCACAGCCGTTTCATCTGGCTCACACCATGTGGAATGCTTTGACACAGTCCAGACTGTCTTGAATTAGCTTAAACCAGAGAGGGGCAGCTTGCACCAGTTCAGGCTGGCTCAGATGAGATCTGGTGGACGGCAGGGGGAAGACAGGAACAAGGGCGATTGACCCCCTTCATGGCATCAGCCCTGAGCGAGGGGCTTTGCCCGCATTTCCTCCTTTAGTCTCATGGCTCAGTGAGATGTGCAAATTAACCCTCATTTCCAGAGTAAAATGATATGCAGAAATAAAATAAAATAACTGGGATGTAAATCTCACAGTTCGATGTTTCTAGTTCAGTCTGCCTCGTCTCTCTGTGAGAAGACCCTTTACAACAGGTAGAGATGGGGCTGTACTGGTGAGACAGAAGGGGCGAGGGGAAACTTCTGAAGCACCCAGAGCTCCCAGGGTGGAAAGCCATCATGGGAGGCAGCGCCGTCATGGTAGGCGGGCTCGTCACTCCACGTGGGTTGATGCTGAACAGCTGGATGGGATTCCTGGCATGGGGAACAGCTCAGGGCCATTTGTCCTCCAAACCAAACTTACTTAAAGTGCTTGTTGCCTGAGAAAGACTCAGGGGAAGCACGCTTGTTATTTTTGAGTTAATTTCCAGGGAGGGGGGTTATATAATGTCTAGACAATCCATGCCTTCAAGGAGAGAGAGGACTGCGCCAAGAAACAAGACAGGAGGGGTCTGCTGCCAGTTGGAGAGAGAGCCTTGACATTGCCTATTTGTACCTACCCAGGGCCCGGATGATTGCTTTAGGTCTGACTCAGAGCGGCCTTTTGTCTTGGGGTCAAGGTCATCTGAGTAACTGTAAGGAGTGAACTTGCTGGTGAAGTCAGACTGAAACACACACTTCCTGGGACACTCGTGCTTTTCCTTTTGTGAAGCTTGGCTGTCAGAGTGAGTCCCTGAAAGTTCAGCAGCCTCTTACCCTTCGTGGCCACGTCTTCCTATTCTGTAGGACCCTTAAAGGCCTCGATCAAGAGTCCCTAAGCTTGGATGCTGTGCTGTGTTCTCTTTGGAGTCGGCTGAGCCAGCTATCTGCAACTGGGATACCCATGGCTCTCCCCAGTCAAACCTTGTGCCCCTGGATAACCTTAATTCAAGATCCTGGTGGTAGCATTAGAGGGAGAGAGAGAAAAGCATCCCAGCCTCCCATGAGGCACTTTATCCCAGCTGTTCCATGTGTCTTGACACTAGCATCCACTCAGGGTCATACTGGCCTGCTTCTAGCCTGTATTGGACTGCCAGGTAAAATATAGGATGTCCAGCTAAATTTAAATCTCAGATAAACAGCAAATAATTTTTTAGTAAAACCACTGTTTATCTGAAATTCAAATCTACCTGGGCATCGTGCATTTTTATTTGTGAAATCTGGCAACCTTAAGCTGGCATGATGTTCTGTTAATTTATGGGTAGGCAAATTGGTGAGTTTCCTTCTCCAGTTTAGCTGTTCATTTCAGTATTAAAAGTAATTTGTTTGTCTTTTTTAAGCCTTCAGACTTGTACTTAGCATAGTTTTATGCATTCTGACATCACAAGTGATATTATTTTCATTTTTCCTTCTTTGTGTTTATTTTTCTAGCCTGTGACCACCTACCTTACCTGCAAGGAGGTCTTCAAGCTTCCTGTGTCTCCTTTCCCACTAAGACCTGTTTATGTTGAATATGTTCCCCCCATATCTCATTCCTTATTTTTCAGTTTTTTTGGTGAGACTGTTGGATAGACATGGCGGTGCATCCGTGAAGAGTAGCTTGCCTCAGCTGGATGGTCCAGGGTCCTGGAAGCAGTGGCAAGTGCGGATCACGGGCTCAAGGCTGGATTTCTAGCAGGGGGGTCCAAGCTGGGACCCTATTTCTAGCTGCCTCGTCCAAGCCTAGCTCTTAGCCTGCAAGAGCTAGCTCTGTGTGTGTGCACACGTGTGTGTGCATGGGTGTGCACGTGTGGGCGCATGTGTGTGCATGTGTGTGCATACACACATGTATGTGCATGTGTGTGCATATGCACATGTGTGTGCATGGGTGTGTGCGTGTGTGAGCGTGCACGTGTGTGTGTTTGTGTGTGTGCATGTGTGTGCGTGTGTGTGTGTGTAGGGGGTCAGGGACGCTCACCTGCAGAGAGCAGAAGGCCTGGGTGAAGGGTGGCATCCGGACCAGGAAGGAGGCGACAATGATGGCCGAGGAATAGTGAGTGCAGTAATGGCACTGGGCAGCCATGTCTCCTGCAATGAAAGCACAGGCCTGGGTCGCATCCCCGCCCGTGGCCTGCCCGCCCCTCCCATCTCCCCCCAGAGCTTGAGTAGCAGTGGCACTGGGCGGCCGTGTCTCCTGCGATGAAAGCACAGGCCTGGGTCGCATCCCCGCCCGTGGCCTGCCTGCCCCTCCCGTCTCCCCCCAGAGCTTGAGTATCAGTCCTGCACATTGCGCGGGTCCTAGCAAGTGGGCAGGGGCCTTCAGGGCAGTGTGGGATGCAGAAGAGCTCCTCAGCCTGCAGAGAACCTGCTTACCAAAGGCAGGGCTTCGGGGCTGAGTGAACCTTTGGAAACGTGCTGCCTCCGGTACACGTATTCATTTACGGCTCACGGGTAGATGTTCCTTATTTTGGCAGTTTCATGTTTTAGTTCCAAGTGTTTGAGAAAACCAGTATAGCTGGCATCAAACATATGACCGAAAATGTTCTCTTTAAAATACATCCATTGATGTTGAAAAGGTGAACAGATCGAAAGACAAACAGAAAGGCTCTGAGAGCGCAGCTGGCGTGTGAAGGCGGCAGAGACTGTGAAGGGAGCGCGGGGAAGATGCGTCTGGGAACCGGGTCCTAGGCCAGATGGATGCAGGCTCTGCAGCTCAGAGGCTGTGACCTTGAGTGAGTTGCCTGACGTCTGAGTTCCAGCTTCCTTCTCTTTACAATGGGCCATTGTGTGTGCTAATGCAGGCTGGCCCGCCCTGGCACAGAAAGCGCTGAGCGGATGTCGTTTCCCTGCGCCCGGGATGGAGGTGTCTTAGCACTTAGCACCGCAGCGCTCACTCCTGATTCCCTGTTGGAATCACCTGGAGTGCACGCCATCACAGGCTTATTTAAATCATGATTTCCAGGGCTGGGACCCGGACATTAACATTTCTAACGAGCTTCTCAGGTGATTCTCACAGGCAACCAGGGTGCAGACTGCTGGGTTTGGGAGTTCTTTGCTGCTGCTGCTGCTGCTAAGTCGCTTCAGTCGTGTCCGACTCTGTGCGACCCCAGAGACGGCAGCCCACCAGGCTCCGCCGTCCCCGGGATTCTCCAGGCAAGAACACTGGAGTGGGGTGCCATTTCCTTCTCCAATGCATGAAAGTGAAAAGTGAAAGTGAAGTCGCTTAGTCGTGTCCGACCCTCAGTGACCCCATGGACTTGCAGCCTTCTAGGCTCCTCCGTCCATGGGATTTTCCAGGCAAGAGTACTGGAGTGGAGTGCCATTGCCTTCTCCAGGGAGTTCTCTATCCAAATGCAATTGTCTGTAGGCTGGATGACACCTAAATCATTATCAACTCTCACTTCAAAGCATTCAGATAAAGAGCATTGCAGAAAAAAATCAAGCTGGGATCTACTCACCTTCAGTCTTCTCAACCTCTTTAAACCTCTGGATGAATTTCAGCTTCCTTTCCTTGGTCTGAGCTCCCATGGGCTTAGAAAGATCACGGAAAGTCTTGGGATTCATCAGGTTCAATGTCTAGAAAGTAAATGTGCAACTGGAGTTAACTCCCCTGGACCCTCTTGTGCCCCCGCGAGCCTGCAGGAGCCACGGTCTTTAGTTTTATGGTTCTCTTTATTGGTTTATTGTCGTTCGGTCTGACCCCCCTCCTCTGGTGATTAGCAGGCCTGGTAGGGTTTTATGGCCCCACAGCCAGTGATCCACTAAGACTTAATAGGGGAGAGATGGAAAATGAGAGGAGGGGAAGATTGATTTCACACTGAACTCTTCCAAGTTGACCCAGATCAGAACATTGCCACCAGTTACCCAAGAGACTTTCAAAAGAATTCCTGTTGTCAATGGATACCTGGCTTCTGCCCTCGCTGAGCAGTTTGCGGTTCAGGGTTCTTGCTTAGAACTCAGACTGATTTTGTAGGCAGTCAGAAGGTGTCCGTCTGGGGAGGAAATGAGAGCAATGGCCTCGTGTTTTGGGAGGCACCTCCCTTTGGGGGTGGTGAAAGCAGTCTTGGCGCCCCTTCCCCTGCCCTTGGAATACACAACAGTGGCACCGTGAAGAGTTTTCAGGGCTGGGAGTCCTCTGGGTTTGCGTATCTTTATAGAAGGAGGCATTTCTTTACATGCCTCTTCCTTTCCACTAGTAGTGAATCATCAGTTTTCCTGGGGAGGCAGGGCCTGCCACCATGGCTGGTGAGAAAAGGGGGCGGGAGTGAAGCGCCTGAGACCCCTTGAGTGACAGCACCATGGAAACCCCCTCGGCTACAGCTGATGCTGCCAGGGCAGAGTGGGGCTTCCCCATTGCCACATCTCCAAATTCTCTGAAAGGTATTGGAATACCAGCTTTTGAGAAGAAATCTCCCACTTTTTAAACACTGATAAGAAATTAAATTTTCATGCAGGATATGGGCTAAACAAAATGGGCTGGGGACCCACCCATTTGTGATCTGTGAGCTGAAGCTAGGATTGGCAAGTTTCCTTTCTGAAACACCTTAGTCCCAGATGGTTGCGCAATGAGAAGCAATGTATGGGTTGTGAGAAAAGGCTTGCTGTGTCGTGTCTCACGGGATGGGAGCTCACAAAAGACTGAGGCCCTTTCCCAAATTCTGGGGGTGAGCTGTCTAAACAGCTCGAGGCAGCACTGGGCAGGGCTTATCTGTACTGGTCATTTACACACACAGCCCCACACGTCTCCTTGTGGCCGGAGCCCAGGCAGTCAGGACGCTGCTCCGTAGCCTGGCTGTCCCCCAGCGGCATCACCTTGGCTGAGCTTGTCACTTTTCTGCTCCTCCCTCCTCTGCTTGCTGAGGTCCAGGGACAAAGGGCAAAAGAGCAACGAGCCAGTCTTCCCATCAGCCTCCATTAGGGCTACATGTCTCGGTCCAGATCCAGGGTGATATCATCACCTCCACATACCGTCATCTCAGTTACTGAAGTCAGGTTACAGGGGAGGAGTCTGTTCTCACTGGATCTCTGTGTCTCTCTCTCTCTCCCCCTCCCTCCCTCTCCCTCTCTACATGTTGGTTCCAGGAACACATTGTACGGCCCTCTTCACTTGACGGACCAGTGTTGGCCCTTGGCAATATCTCAGCGGATGGCCATCTCTTGCCTCCACCGTAGCCGTGAGCCAGGAAACCCTCTGGGGCACATGTCAGATACTGTCCTAGTCATGCGGGGCTGGGACAGGAACCCAGACACCCAGACTCCAAAGGCCAGGTGAGGGCCAAGCCTGGAGCAGCCCTCAGGCCCAGGTGGACTGAGCCCATTGCAGAGGTTCTGCATGACCTCAGGTGCTCTGGACATCAGGGTCAAAGAGTCACAGGACACCTGCATACCACCCACGAGAACACGTACCTGGGAGGTGTAGTCGGCCAGGACCCAGGGGAACACTGGATACTGCATGTAGTCATTGTAGGTCCTCCCAGCCAGGGTGTTGAGGTGCATGAGGTACTCGAAGTTGCTGATGTCTCTTTTCTGCCAGAAGAGACAAGGTTGGGATAAGCCCAACACTGCTGGTTTCCTCCTGAGAGCCACAAGGGTCTAACTCCTAGACCTAAGCATGGGGCCCGAGCTGCGCAGGTGGGAAGGCATGTAGCCGTGCCACTCCCAGTGAACCTTCCACCTGGAGCCGGGCGACTCCGCTCCCAGTGAACCTTCCACCTGGAGCCGGGCAACTCCGCTCCCAGTGAGCCTTGCGGCTGGGCTGGGGCGACTCGGGGTGGCGACGCTAATTCCAAGATGTGCTGAAGCAAATACAGTCAGGAAGCGAAGTTGACTCGGGAAAAAACATAGCTCCGAGGTCCAAGCCAAGGCTAAAGCATTCTATTGTGTTAACTGTTGGGTGATACTCAAAAATTGATTTAAATAATAGCACAAATACCAGACCTTCTTACTGCTGACTGCTTTATGATTGAAAATATAAGCTGGGGTTTCTTTGCAGTTACCAGGAAAGAGGCCCTCACCAACAGGCTCCATGATCTGCTTTCTTAGGAACCTGAACTTTCCTCTGACTCTGCCAGTTAGGATACTCCGTATTCTTAGGGCCCTCTGTTTCAAGATGTACGGGCGTGAATGGAGTCAGGGGCTATATTTGGGAAAAATTCAAGGCCACTTGGCCAATGAGCAGCCGGTAGAGACCACGCCTCTGATGGGACCTGCTTGCTGTGGTCGGTCTTTCCTTTCCTTGGCCTGCTCCTTGGGAAAGGATTTTGGACATGAGTGACCGAGATTTACTTTCCTGTTGCCTGGGCTCTGTATGGCTATCTTTCTTGGGGTCCTTTCCTTCCACTGAGAACCCAAGGCAGAGTGTCAGTTCATCCAGGCTGTGAGCCACACATGACCTTCCAGGAAGTGAAGTGAATGCTGTGCCTTCCTGAGTTGTGTGTTCATTTATACATACGTGTACACCTCCATGGATGGAGCGTGTGTGTGCACACAGGGCTTAGGTACGTGTACATACATGCTCACACTAACTCCCCAGCCCTGACTCAAGAATCGCCTTTCATCACTGAGATCTTTTCAGGGAAATACTTGAGACATTTTAACAAATTAATAAAACAAGATCCCCCCGATTCACCAGAATGCTTTCTCTCTTCATCCCTGGGGCCTAAGCTATTTGCTGATTTGCTTTCCTGAGGGTTTCCTTGAACCCACAGTGTTCTGAGGGGTCACTGTACCTGCCACTTCTGCAGCATGGTCCTGTCAGAGCTGGGGTACCTCCTGTGGGAAAGAAAATGAGGGTGGTGACCAAATGTCTCAGGCACAAATGGAGGGAGGGGTGGAACTTCCTGGGGCTTTGTGGGGTTGGGGCATCCAGAATGGCCATCAGCTTCCCAGAGCAGCAAGGTTATTTCCCAAGCTCTTCTTGCTCCCACACTGCCTTATTGAAGGCTGGGTTCTTGCCATCCCCCTTGCTATTATATGATTTCAGAATATACTGCTGCCGGAAGCATGTCCCAGGGCCATGCAGGAGAAGGTCTGGAGTCTCACACTTTACACTGGATTTCCCGTAACCACAGCTTGGCCTTTGCCCATGTGAACAAAATACATGTGACTACAGTACATTATTTGTGAATATAATATACCGACACGTGGATGTATGGCTAAAAAGTGCAGACGATACAGAAAGTCATGAGGTATAAAACAATAGTCTGCAAACTACTGTTCCCACACAAGAAATATCTAGTTAATTTCCAAAAGAGTTTTAGCCATATGGCAGTCTATTTGCTCACACAATTTAAAAGGAATTGTTCTTGGTATGTGGGATCATCTTATCCACACGGGTCTCCATCCTGCTCCTAGAGGTGCCCACATTGTCCTGTGGCCACAGTAGCTGGGCAGCCTGGCACAGAGGGAGGGGACCTGGTGGGAGCTTCCCCTGTGCTGGGCTTGGTCCTCATGAATGATGTTTGTGTGATCACCTTTGGACATCAATCTCTGTGATTTATGAGACTTGAATCTTGTAATGATTTCATGACTTGAATCTCTGAATGTATCCATGAGATACATTTTTGGCAACAGTACTGCTAGGCTAAAAACTATGAGAATTATCAAGTGTGCTACATATTGCCAAACTGTCCTCTTAGGAAGTTGTACCGATTTATATGACCACGTATATAATTAAGGAACACAAATCAAACCAAAGAAACACCATCTTAAGCCATGTGGTAGGGAAGAGTTGTCAAAGCGTGTCGCATGCAGGGTTGGGGAGGGCCTAGGGAAGGAACCTCTCCATGTGACACGCTGCTTCTGCTCAGCAAGAATGTATAAACCCCAGTTCCTTGGCCTCTGAGGTTCTGTGGTTCCTTTTCCAGCTCTATTTCTTTTCTCCTCTGTTTCCCTGAGATGCCCCTTCTGCTCCCCAAACCAGGTTTTCGTTCCGGATGTTCCTCCAAGCCAAATCAAGATCTGCCACTCTCCAGCCATGACCTCTGCCTCAGTGCTGTTCAGGTACCCAGGGACTCTGCTTCTGCGTGCATCCCACAGGGACGCTCAGCCCACAGGGGCTGGACCTTGATTGGATAAGGCCTGGTGCCCGAGTGCCCCAGCAGGCCAGCACCTCTTCACCTTTGTATCACAGCAATGCTGTGGTGTCTGTCCAGGCTCCCCACCCTTCCTCATTCAGTATCTTCCTTGGCAGATTTTCTACAAACAGAAAGCAACTCCCTTGCTGGGATTCACCTCTTGCCCCCAGTAGAGAAATCATCATTTCAGTCCATTTTATTCAGGCGCACAGTAACAGCAGCAAACAGACAAAACGTAGTCACATTTATTGCATTAGCTTGCAAAGGCTCAAGTGGAGACAAGCTTTTCTACCCGGTCTATAAACCGGAAGCCCCCAGTTTCAGAAAGCTTTGAAGGCTACAAATGAGAACAGAGCCCAGGCTGGAGACAGCGAAGGTCTCGACCTTGGAAAGAATGTGTTCTGAGCCTTTCTGAGGATGTGGGGCTGAGCCCCAAGGGTGTGGAGTTAGTACAGCAAAGCCTGCTGAACGTGGTACTTTTAGAAATCTGACAGTGGACGAGGAATAGGGGAGCAAAAGTCCAGGAAAAGAGAGGGCCTCTGTTTTTCCTTTTCCAGAAAAAGTTCTAGAATTTTGCCTGTGGTCTTTTGTGACACTGCCATCATGTGGAATGGCATGCAGAAGATAAAGGCAGTTTACCATCCAACTGCTCATTTCACCAGCTATGAGCTCCAAGGAAGATCCATCATTTCATTACCACCATTACCAGTAGTGCCCAGAAACTCACCTAACCAAAGGTGAGTTCTCTCTGAAAGATTTCTTTTTTTCAAAAAATTATGTTCATCTGAAGGCAATTATAGAA
This sequence comes from Budorcas taxicolor, assembly GCF_023091745.1. Taxonomy (NCBI): domain Eukaryota; kingdom Metazoa; phylum Chordata; class Mammalia; order Artiodactyla; family Bovidae; genus Budorcas; species Budorcas taxicolor. The sequence goes on from NC_068914.1 coordinate 2,824,768, forward strand.
CTTTTGGAATGGTCTGTGTGAATTTTATGAATATCTCATCATTAAAGTACTTCTTTCAGAATTGATACTATCCCATAATTATAGCATAAGCTGCAGATTAAACAAGATGCCAGAGATCACTCTTGGCTTTCTAAAGCTCATCTAAGGTGGGAGGGAGCCCACATGGGAAAAAGCATCTTTGGAGTCACTAGAACCCGGGTTCAAATTCTGCCCCACCACTTGCTTGCTCTGAATTGCTGTTACCTCACCCTTCAAACATGGCTGACCCAGAAGTGCTGGGGGGCAGGTGCGGCCATGGGTCTGGGACGGGCTAGCACAGGTGTGTGCAGGGCTCCCTCGGCGGGCATAGCTCTCATGGGTGTGGACGCTACCCTAGAGCGGGACTGATTCTTTTTACTCTGGGAGGAAGAAGAGCGTGAGAAACGAGTGAAGATTTGTTTCTGGTCAAGACCTGCCTTGTTCTGCCAGTACCATTCCGAGCGCTCTTAGAATAATTGTGCCGCCTGCGAATCAGACCTCCTGCTCGGCCAGCTCAGGCTGCCATGGCGTCTATGGGGCAAGAGTCCAGGCCTTCAGGCCACCTGGGATGGCGCTGAGAAGAATGGAAGAGTTTAAAGTCACTGAGGCCTAGGTAGGTCATTCTGCTTAACCCGAAGGCGGCCTGTCAAGGTGGGCTCACAGAGGACATCTTACCAGCTCACCCTCACCCCAAGACAGGTGTCTAAACTCCTCCGGAAGACTTCCATAGGTGGGACACTATCAAGTAGAACTTTGTGGCTGGTCAACAGCTAGGCTGGGTTCAAATTCTTTCCTTTTTTGAGGGCGATTTTTACCTGTGCTGCTTCACTTTAATCAAGTCTGTGTCCGTGAAGCCCTAGAAGTGGTCGAAGCTTGAGTACCGCTGCCACATGGTACTGGGGCATTCTCTACCCCAGAACCCCAGTGCCCATGGCCTGCCTCACTGTCTTGCCTTTGACTCCAGTCCCTTTAGTCCAGCTCCCCCTGATTGGCACCTCCAGTCTACCCTGAGCCTGTCTCTCAGAATGAGCCAGAGGCATAGCCCAAGCTCACATCTCTCCTAGGAGGCTGGTAGAGAAGCCTGCCAGCGGCCTTCAGAGGGTAGGCTAGCCCAGGCCAGAATGGTCTCTGCCAGTGGACTCATCTGGCTGGAGGCTACACCCTCTCAGCCCAGGAAAGGATGGGATCTGAGGTGTCCCTGCCTGTCCTTCTTCTTACCTCTGGGATTTGGAGGCTATGGCTAGTCCTTAGACACTAAGAAAATCACCAGGAGGAGCCTGGTTACAGGGAAACTGAGCCTCCAGAGCTAAAGTAGACATAAAGACTGATGCCTCTCCAAATTCTCCTGTATCTATTCTATTCACAAAACAGATATGAGGCCGCGGTGAAACGGGTTAGGGAGTAACTAAGAGGTGTCAAGAAAATACAATCCACAATGAGAAGAAAACTCACTCATCTTGTCAAACTGGAAGTGCGTCTACTAATGATCTGGGCTGTGTCTCAGAGCAGCATCTTTTGCCTGGGTGTGGCTCTGGAGGAGCATGCTGGGGAAGCAGTCTGTGGGGGTGGGCAGAGTTTTCCATGAGAAGCTGAGAGACTGCTAATACAAACATACTCCCTCCTCATTTTCCTTTCTCAGAAGCAAATTTGGGTTTAGTCTAGTTTTCAAATCTAGATTGTAGGTCAATGCTTGCATACTCGGTTGCTCAGTTGTGTCCAGCTCTTTGCAACTTCATGGACTGTAGCCCACTAGGCTCCTCTGTCCATGGAATTTTCCAGGCAAGAATACTAGAGTGGGTTGCCATTTCCTACTCCAGGGAATCTTCCTGGCCAGGGATTGAACCTGCATTTCTTGTATCTCCTGCACGGGCAGGCAGATTCTTTACCACTGTGCTTCCCCGTAGGTCAATAGAAATCCAGTAATAGATAGGCATTCTTGGAAAATAGAGATATCCTCTTGAATTAAAGGATATTGACCCCTTTTATTGTAACTTCCTGTCTTAACAAGTATGAATCTATTATTAAACAATAATAATATTTATCTAATGCATTAGAAACTGTAAAGACTTTTTGTTTGTTGTCTAATTTTCACAAGGACTCAGTGAGATAGCCGGGATCTCTGTCTCCAGGTGTGGAAATGGAGGTGGGGTAAGAGATGATGTGCAGACTAGGGAACTTCACTAGGGTTTGCTAGAGCCTAGTGCAGGCACCCATGGGTACCCAGCATACCAGGCTTTGCAGAGCACCTATTGAACCATACCTTGACCACACCTTGGCTCCAGGCCCTGACTCTGCAGACAACTGCTTTCCTCGGAAGGGGAAAAGAAAACAAAAGCAACAACAACAACAACAAAACCCCAAAAATGACGACAAAAATCTTTGTTCTGGCTGGATTAGAGGGCAGTTACCTGATTGTCAACTTGGGTATATTTGGGGTTAAAAATGAACATTAGCAAAATTACTGAATTATTATCACACATCTATGCTGTAAGCCTGATGCTGCTGATGCATGAAAAGTCTGGAGGTTTATATAACTTCAAATTACCTCTAGATGCTGAAACCAAGTGGCTCTAATTTTTACAAAGTTTTACATATCTGCATTTTAAAATGTATTTATCTAAACAAGTGGTACCTAATCAAGAAGAGAAGCTTTTACACAGCAAAGGAAACCATAAACAAAATGAAAAGACAACCTAAGGAATGGGAAAAAATATTTGCAAACAGTGCAACCAATAAGGGCTTAATTTACAAAATATACAAACAGCTCATACAACTCAACAGCAACAACAACAACAAACGCCAAACAACCCAACTGAAAAACGGGCAGAAGACTTACATAGACATTTCTCCAGAAGAGACACACAGATGGCCAACAGGCACATGAAAAGATTCTCAACATCGCTAATTATTAGAGAAGTGAAAATCAAAACTGCAGTGAGATACATCACACCAGTCAGAGTGGCCATCATCAGAAGTCTACAAACAACAAATGCTGGAAAGGGTGTGAAGAAAAGGGAACCCTCTTACACTGTTGGTGGGAATGTAAATCGGTACAGCCATCATGGAAAACAGTAAGGAGGTGCCTCAAAAAACTGAAAATAAGTTGCCATATGATCCAGCAATTTGATTCTTGGGCATATACCCAGACAAAATTGTAATTTGAGAAGACAGATGGACCCCTATGTTCATAGCAGCACTATTTGCAACAGCCAAGACAAGGAAACAATCTAAATGTCTATTGATAGGTGAATGAATAAAGATGTAGTAATATATTTTATATTTACACAGTGAAATCGTCCTTAGCCACAAAAAGAATGTAATAATGCCATTTCAGCAACATGGATGGATTTAGAGATTATTGTACTAAGTGAAATGTCAGAAAGAGAAAGACAAACACCATGATATCACTCACACATGGAATCCAAAATATGATCCAAATCAGCATATCTACAAAACAGAAACAGACTCACAATACAGGAAGCAGAGTTTGGTTGCCAAGGTAGGGGTGGTGGGGAGCTGGTAGGGATGGAAAGGAATGGGAGTTTGGAGTTAGCAGAAGCAAACTCTTATATGGAACGAATAAGTAACAAGGTTCCACTGTACAGCTCAGAGAACTGTATTCAATATTCTATGACAAACCGTAATGGAAAAGAGTATGACAAAGAATATATGAATATACGTGTGTTCTTTGTTGTTGTTTAGTTGCTAAGTCGTGTGCAACTCTTGTGACTCGGTGGACTGTAGCCCTCCAGGCTCCTCTGTCTGAGGGATTTCCCAGGCAAGAATACTGGAGTGGGCTGCCACTTCCTTCTCCAGGGGATCTTCCCAGTCCAGGGATCAAACCTGTGCCCCTGCACTGGCAGGCAGTTTCCGTTACCACTGAGCCGTCTGGGAAGCCATATGTGTGTGCATATATGTATGTGTATGTGTGTATGTGTGTGTGTGTGTGGACATAACTGATCCACTTTTCTGTACAGAAGAAATTAACACAACATTGTAAATCAACTATAGTTCAATAAACTTTTAAAAATTAATGTATTGTTTTCATATATTTTCTCCCTTAAAATATTAATTTTATTTTTGTTTATCTATGTTTTATAACCTTCAGATTACTTTTTTTCTAATTTAAATTATATGCTTTTAGAAAATTCTAATTAGAAATGCACTAAATTTTAGAAGTTTGGGTAACTTCTAGTTTTCTAGTCATCTTCATTTGCTCATTATGTTAAATCCACTTATTGTCTAAATTAAATGATCAATTTTATTTCATTTTGGATCGATATTAGTATTCACATAGTTTAGAAGTTTTATAGTTAACTATATTTCTAACTTAATGGATTACCATATTTTTACTTTTTCATTTGAACTTTTTCATTTTCCTTTTTCATACCTTCCAAAATTTTCATTGCTTGGGTTAATTTTGCATTTCAAATGATTTATTTGAAAATTATTTAATTTATTTTTTAATTCAACATGGGTAATACAGTTTAGAGTATTTTTATATTTTTGTTTCTATATATGCATTTTCTAATTTTCCTATAATGTTATTTTATTATTTGCAAAATAATTTTAACATTTAACCTTTTTGCCAAATAAACAAATAGATAAGTCCAAAAGAGCAGAAACCAAAGAGCAGAAAGAAATACTGAGGCAAATTACAAGGAAGTCAAATGATATTTCATGAGCCACAGTAAGATATCTGTCCCTTCAAAGAGGCAAGCATGGCTCTTTCCCTTCTGTTAGCAACGTGCACTTCCGGCAGTCGCCATGGAAAACAGCTGTCCTGTACTGTAATCCCCAGGGCACTGCTGGGAGAAACCAGGAGGAAGCTCTCTACAAGCCCCTGAGACCCCAGACCCTGTCCTGGAGACCCTTTCAACCCTGCCTTCCTTGCAGGCTGGCGTCAAGATTATGCTAATTAACGCCAGGTCACTTGTTGCCTGGTGACAAAGTTTCACAGTTGAGGAGGAAGAACCGGGACAACAGGGTAAGCTTTCCTCTGGTTGCACTTATTTTACTTTAATTCTGCCAAACAATACCTCTTTAAACTCTTTTTCTCTCCTCCTCTAAGCAAGCAACTTTGGAAATGCAGGCTTCCCTGGTGTGCTTTATTTACAAACCCCAGATGCCAGCTGATTCATTACATAAGCAGGGGAGGAAGCCGGCCCTGAGCCCCAGGCAGGGAGGGCACCTTGCTGGCGTCCTCAGGCACCTGGGCCATGGACAAGCTCGGGAGGTTAGTGTGGGGATCCATGGGACTTTGGGGTCACCTTGACGATCTTTCAGAGTCTGAGTCCCCTTGAGTGTTGTTTCCCGCTCCACAAGCAGGTGGAGACGAGAGTGTACCACTCCTCACCCAGCCAGTCACCCCCTAAGGAAACTCACTCAGTCTGGAGGCTGGAGCCTGTGAAGGGACCCTGATGACTGCTGACTGTGCTGGGGTTTAGAGCACAGTCTGTCTTTTGAGAAGTCTAGAGGCAAACCCTTTCTTTGAGTGATCCTGAACCCCTTCTTTGAGTGATCCTGAACCCCGGAACCCACAAACACGTGGTTGAGTCTCAGGCTGGGGTGGACTGTGCAAGGAGGTACTCAGCATGGAACACTCTAGACTACACACTTCACGTCCCTATTTCTACCACAGGCAAAGGTAGGTGCTGCTACTTCGAGTTTCCGGGAGTTTGGATGAGCCACTTAGCCTCTCTGAGCCTCAGGTGCCATATCTGTCCAGTGGAGATCAAAATCAATAAATACATCAGGCAGGTGTAAGAATTAGTTATAGTGTCTGTAAAATGCCTGGCCTGTGTGGAGGAATTTGAAGGAGGCGGTCAATATGGTCCTGGTGGGTGAATTTATCAGCATTATTCGCCATCATAAAGGTGCCAGGAAGCACATTACCATTCACTGAGTGCCATTTAACACACAATCATTTAGCATACAGTCATCACCTCAATCTTCACAAAAACCTGCAATTTTCTAACCCGTTTTTCAGATTAGTAAACTGAGCTCACGATTAAAGTCAGATTGTCAGTGAGGATAGGGATGGAGCCCAGCTCTACTGGCCTCCAAGCTTCCACATTCCCCTTCAAGGTGTCTCGCAGCCTCACAGGTGGGCAGGTTTATAGCAAAGGCTTTCTCAATGCTGGGGCTTGTCCTACAGCAGATGGGGGTACCACACGGGGGTGCCTGGCAGTGCACACTGCCGGGGTATACCTGAATCTGCACCGTGTCCACCCCTCAGCAAGTTCTCACTGGGGCCAGGTGGGGCGTGGTGTAGAAAAATTGCAGGTATCGTTGGACACTTGAGAACTTCCCCCCACTCTGGGGTCCTGGTTGGGGTGTGAGGCATTGTGCCTCAGAGGAGCTGTCTGTCTTTCAGACAGAGTAACCCAAAGTCTGCCCCTGGGAGGCAGGGATGCCCCAGCAAGGAAGGATGCTGAGCGGCGGGGTCTGAATCGGGTTTCTGCCCAGTTGGAATCCTGGTGTCCTGGCTCCACGGTCATCAGTGTGTGGTCCTGTCCAGCCATGGCTCCGCTCTGCACCCCGTCCCCCACAGCCACAACAAAGGTCTTCATGGTCCTCACTCACCCTTCAGAAGCAGCCACTTTTATAATTCTATCTACAGAAGTGGAAGCCGAAGCTCAGCGAAGCTCATCAGACTGCCTAGGGTCACAGGATGGCACGTGGGGGGCTGGGTGGCAACCCATGGGGCTCTAAGGCCCTGCCTTAGCTGCCTTAGCTGGCAGGTCCTTTCTCCCTGCCAAGCTGCTTCTCTGAGCCCCAGTTTCTTTATCTGCAAGGGAGGGCCTCGCTGTGAGAAAACGCAATTTTGTCTGTCTGGCAATAGCAGTGTTTAAACCATGTTGATTGAAACTGAATTAGTTGATTGAAACTGAATTAATGCTCACCTCTTGGGGTTTAAAGGCACCAGCACTGACTTTGGTTCTTTGCTTTCTGGGTGTCAAGGTTGCTTTGTGTACTTTGAACATGTTGGTTGATGAACAAGTTATTTCTAGGCTGTTAAACTAATAATCTTAGTATTTTATTTTAATTGTAAGGCACCTATTCCCTTTTGTTCCTTTAACAAATCCAATTAAAACAAAGCACATTCAGAATTACAAAATAGATGCTATTAAACCAATAAGAAATCATAATCTTTTGCTATTGGGCCATGTGACCCCCTGGGAACTTTTGTTTCAAATAAAAGTTGAATTCTTATTACCCTCCAGGGGGAAGGGGCCCGTTTGACAGATGATGGCTTCCCAGGCAGCCCTTGTGCAGCCCCACATAGGTGCTGAGGATAGAGAAGTAAATAATACGAGAGGTGGAACCTGTCCATGTGTAATATAAAATCCTTAGCGCTGTGTTGGTCAAATTAACCAGATAATCACCAGATGAAGTGAACCTTCCGTACAGACACTCTGTCTGCCGCAGCTCTGATGTCACAGGAGGAACCTCCCGCCCAGAAGCCCTGGATTAAGTTGAGTGGCGTGAGCTTGGATAAACTGCTTTACGCCCACCTCACCCCCAGGTCCTTATCTTTGGGTAGCAGGAATATTCCTACCTCGGAAGGTCATGAGGACTAAAGAAATGGCACAGCGGGGGGCACTTGATTTGTGAAGGTGGCGTGACGGGCCTCTGAAGGCTGGGTGTGCGTGGGAGAATGTGTGTGCTGGGGCCGTGGAGGGGCGGACAGATCGTGGGTCGGACAAAGGCTGCAGTTCGGGACTCGCGGAAGCGCATCTTGCAAGTGTTCGCTTTTCAGGCGAGGCCACGCCATGGAAGGCACTGCTGGTGACGCACACAGCGCCTCAGGGCCCTGCACGCAGGCAGACACCCTTCCCCCGCTGTCCAGGGCAGCAGGGGGCCAGCTTCTCTGGGGGGCATGTGGGAATGCAGTGGGCTAGTGTTCTGAGGCCGTGCTGGATGACAAACGAAATCTTTAAGGAGGCCCACATCACGGGAGCCCGGGGTACCGGAGGGACTCAGGAACAACAGGTTTCTGTCTCCATCATCACTCTCTCGTCCTCATTTTTTTTAAGAGGTCAAATTATTTCAGTTTATTTTTCTACAACATGTTATGGGAATGTTGGTAAAATTCTAAGAAGATATACAGGTAAAATATAACATACAATAATTTTTAAAATTTCTAATACATGCTTAAAAAAAAAAAAGGATATGTATAAAATTTATTTAGACTTCCCTGGTAGCTTAGATGGTAAAGCGTCTGCCTACAATGCGGGAGACCCGGGTTCAATCCCTGGGTTGGGAAGATCTCCTGGAGAAGGAAATTGCAACCTGCTCCCGTATTCTTGGCTGGAGAATCCCATGGACGGAGGGGGCACACACCTACTAAATGAACTGGCTGGTAGCATTAAACTTTCCCTGCCCCATCTCATTGTTGATCTTCAAGCTCTTACATTTAAATGACTCCACTAATGCTATTAAAATAACTAGAAATTCATATTATTCAACCACATTCAGATCTATACACATATACATGCATATGTGAAGACAAGGACCCCACACACTGGCCCCTAGACAGTGGAACGACAGGCAACACGCCTAGAGCAAAGGCAACTGGGGGAAAAGAGAGGCAGGACACTGGGAAGCCCGTACACCTTGGCATTACACACCCAGGCTTGTGGGTGTGTAACACCTGGGGAACCTAGGCTTAGCTGAGCTGTGTTGTCTTGTGAACTTGGGGAAGTCACTTCACGTCTCTGAGCCTTGACTCTCTTATATTAAAAATAGGATGGACACTTGCATGATTGCTATGGAGATTAGAGATACAGAAAAGGCCCAGCAGCATGCTGGCAATAGTTACTTTGGTACATATCACCTGAATGAAGAGTAGTAAGTGGCTCTTGACATCGCGAAGCATCTCCAAGACTGATTCCAGAAAGCCCTCACTGTCATGGGGTCCCTGTAGGATTTCACCCCTCCTGCCTGCCACCCTCATTTCCCTCCATCAACTGCACCAAGTGTCTGCTGGGGGCATTGCTGGGAACTGCACGGAAATCTTTCTCCCTCTAGCCTGTCCGCTTCCTAGCAATCTGTCCTTCTGCCCACAGGAAAGCAGAGCTCAATATAGCTGGGGGCAGAAGTGAAAAAAACAAAAGCACCTCATGTCTATACCTCCAGCGAGTCTATACTCCAAAAGGCAGATCTAGCTGTAGAAAACACCGCTCCTGGCCCAGAGTGGGCTCTGGACACAGAGTAATTCTTTCCCCCAGCTCAGATGACTCTTGAGTCAAACATGCATGCCTGTTTTAGAGGTCTGGCCAAGGTTCTAGACATCCCATTGACAGACAGCGCCAAGGTGACCACCCGCATCTCCACCTGCCGCAGGGCTTCTCGTGAAGGAACAGCTCAGTCTGGGAAGGGGTGGGGGACGTGGGGAGCGATCTGAAGGCTCACGGGATGTCATAGCAGAGGCGAGGCTCTCCTCTTACATATCTATGAATGTGTCTTATTAGAGTCAGGAGAGAGAATAATGAAGGACTTTTGAACGACTGACTTCACTGAGAGAAATTTGCATTACTTCCTCTTAAGAGATGTCCCACAAGCAAAAGAGATTTCTCCCCTACACAACACAAAGCTTCCTAAGTTAGCCCCAAACACGGGCTGTGAAACAGTGGTGACTTTGGGGGCTCCCGCTCCACAAGATGTCTCTCCTGGTCTCACTGCATCAATGAAAAGGGTAAAGTAATTATGAGATCGTGTTAGCAAAATGTTTAAAGATATCACACACACACATATATATATAAAATTGTTCTTAAAAATATAAAGATACATGAGTGTGAAGCATCTGATAAATTCTAGTATTCTAGTGAAAGATAATGATCTTACAACTGAAAATGCTTGCAGATATTCTGATGGTTTTAAAATATAAGTTGCCATTAACATTTTTAATTTAGATATCCATGGGGTGTCCCACCATGCTGGTTGATTCACAATGACTAGATAGAAAAATTAATTAGAAATTAAAGTCAAACCAACTGGACCAGTTTTAATAAAGTATAAAAACCAACTGTATAAAACAAAAAGACAGTATATTTAGAGACTTCTATTTGTGTTTCTAAGCTGTTCATGTGAAATGAAATCTATTATTCGACTACCTTCCATCTAGCTCTTTGACCATCATTCTGTCTGTCCATCCAACTGTCTATCTATCTACCTACCCATCTGTCTGATTATGTATTTACATTTCTTTCTCCCTATAAGTGCCCTTGTGTGGATTGACCCTACACTGATACTTGAAGATTCTATGAATTGATAAAGACAGGTCATCAGTGAGATTCAGCTGTACTGAAAGACCATCTGTTTCACGCTTCTTTTGCCAGTACGTATTCTCCTACCCAGTGGGCAGACCTAGGCAGGATGCTGACCGTTCAGAGCTGAATCAAACAAGGGATGGATGTCCCTGGGCTCTGGGGGCTCCTGGCACTGGTGTGCTTCCAGCAGCTCTCACAGCTTAAAGGGGTCAGAATGGATCCTGAGCAACACACCCTGCCTTCCCTAGCCAAGAGCAGGCGTCCCAGACAGACAAAGCAGGAGAAACATGAAGCGGGGGTGGGGGGGTGGGGGGGTGGCACTCAGCAGGCTGCTTCCGGCCTGGGCTGTCGGAGGGCCCATATGTGCTGAGAAAGAGGAGAAATGTGTTATCCCAGCTAGCCCCTTCTTTGCCTGCAGGTGATGAATGACTGAGCAGGCTCTGAGTCAAAGGGCCCATTTGGAGAAGTCCCTGTGGACACCCCCATGCTGCTTCCTCCCCATCAGTCATCAGAGCTGAGAGGCTTCTTACCACGGTGCACGTGGGCTTTGGGGAGTAGGCACAGCTGGGCTTAACTGGTTGAATCTCCTGTCTATGGGAAGCATTCTTCCCAACTAGGGCCTTCTGCCCTTGCTTGCCGTGCTTGTCCTCCCTGAGCTGAACTTTGTCTTAATTAAATGTAAGAAATACAAAAGACAGCCTGGGCTTTTGGGGGCTCAGGAGAATCCAGTGGCCAGAATCAGTAACAATCTAGATTTTAACTTTTTGAGTTTAGAAACTGGCCCTGTTTATTGTTTACCTGTATAAATAACACAGAGACTTGGTGCCTAGTAGGCTCTTGATAAACTTGCTGAATGAGTGTATAAATGAATGGCTGAATGCAGCGATAAGCACATGGACTTGGCTCAGATTAGACCCGAAGAAGTAACAAGAATCATGGACAAAGGGAACTCTGCTATGCTTTCAGACCCAACTATACTTTCAGAGTTGCCAAATAAAATTCAGAACTATGCCGTGTTTGGGACATATGTATACTCAGAACTGTCCATTGTTTATCTGGAGCTCAGATATGATGGGGTATCTTGCAACTTTATTTTCTAAATCTGGCGACCTCACCATGAGAAGGCATTGATGAGCCTGACTGGAGCACAGGCTCCCCATCTCAGTCCGTGTTTGTTTAATCATGATTTTCACTCAAGGGCAGTAGGCCAGCTTTTCTGATAGGCTGTTCCCCACAGTGCACCTGTCCATACACATGGTTGCATGCATACATACCCCAGCCGTGCCCACACGATACACATGTGGATGCCCTGTACAAGCAAAACATTCAGTTCAGTTCAGTTCAGTTGCTCAGTGGTGTCTATTTGTGACCCCATGGACTGCAGCATGCCAGGCTTCCCTGTCCATCACCAACTCCTGGAGTTCACTCAAACTCATGTCCATTGAGTCAGTGATGCCATCCAACCATCTCATCCTCTGTCATCCCCTTCTCCTCCTGCCTTCAATCTTTCCCAGCATCAGGGTCTTTTCCAATGAGTCAGCTCTTCGCATCAGGCGGCCAAAGTATTGGAGCTTCAGCTTCAGCATCAGTCCTTCCAGTGAATATTTAGGGCTGATTTCCTTTAGGAAGGACTGGTTAGATTTCCTTGCTGTCCAAGGGACTCTCAGGAGTCTTCTCCAGCACCACAGTTCAAAAGCATCAGTTCTTCGGTGCTCAGCTTTCTTTATAGTCCAACTTTCACATCCATACATGACTACTGGAAAAACCATAGCCTTGACGAGACGGACCTTTGTTGACAAAGTAACGTCTTGTTTTTTCAATATGCTGTCTGTTGCTGCTGCTGCTGCTAAGTCGCTTCAGTCATATCCGACTCTGTGTGACCCCATAGACGGCAGCCCACCAGGCTCTCCCATCCCTGGGATTCTCCAGGCAAGAACACTGGAGTGGGTTGCCATTTCCTTCTCCAGTGCATGAAAGTGAAAGTGAAGTCGCTCAGTCATGTCCGACTCTTAGTGACCCCATGGACTGCAGCCTACCAGGCTCCTCCATCCATGGGATTTTCCAGGCAAGAGTACTGGAGTGGGGTGCCATTGCCTTCTCCGATATGCTGTCTAGGTTGGTCATAACTTTTCTTCCAAGGAGTAAGCGTCTTTTAATTTCATGGCTGCAGTCACCATCTGCAGTGACTTTGGAGCCCAAAAGAATAAAGTCTGTCACTGTTTCCATTGTTTCCCCATCTATTTGCCATGAACTGATGGGACCAGATGCCATGATCTTAGTTTTCTGAATGTTGAGCTTTAAGCCAACTTTTTCACTCTCCTCTTCCATTTTCATCAAGAGGCTCTTTAGTTCTTCTTTGCTTTCTGCCATAAGTGTGATGTTATCTGCATATCTGAGGTTATTGATATTTCTCCTGGCAATCTTGATTCCAGCTTGTGCTTCATCCAGTCCAGCATTTCTCATGATGTATTCTGCATATAAGTTAAATAAGCAGGGTGACAATATATAGCCTTGACGTACTCCTTTCCTGATTCGGAACCAGTCTGTTCCATGTCCAGATCTAATTGTTGCTTCTTGACCTCCATACAGATTTCTCAGGAGGCAGGTCAGGTTGTCTGGTATTCCCATCTCTTTCAGAATTTTCCACAGTTTGTTGTGATTCACACAGTCAAAGGCAAAACATTGGGGCATGAAAAAAAAATCAGACTTCCCAGTCAGGCTGAGAATGGGAAGTAGATTATGACAGAAATAGTCTATTGAGGTGTTTTTTTTTTTTTTAATTTAAATTTACCTGCAATAAAGTCAGTATACGGTTTTTTTGTATCTACTTCTCTGAGCTCTAACACGTGCAGCTTCATGTAACCGCCGCCAGAGTCTGGATACAGGCAGCTCCAGCACTCTAGAAAACTCACCTGTGCTGGTCTGCTGTGAAACCTTCCCCATCCCTTGTCCCTGGCAACCAACCACCAATCTGGTTTCTGCACCTATGGTTGTGACGTTTCCAGAAAGCTATATAAATGGTCTCATTCATTATGTAGACTTTTAAGACTGTCTTCTTTTACTTAGCAGGATGGTTCTGAGAGTCATCCAAGTTGTTGCATGTATCAATAGACTTGTTCTCTTTATGCTTAATAGTACCGATTATAAGGATAAGCCACAACTTCTTCTCCATCCATGCACTGAAAGACCTTCAGATTTTTTGTTTCCCTTTGTGACAGACATGAATAGAGCAATTATAAACACAAGTTTTCGTGGGAACCTGAGTTTTTGGCGTTGGTGGGTAGGGGTTAAGTATTTAGTTGGGGAAATGCTGGGTCATATAATAAGTGTATGGTTACTTTTATCAGAAATTGCCAAACTGTTTTTTTTTGTGGTGATATTACCATTTTGAATCCCCATCAGCAATATGTGAGCATTCTCGTTGCTCCACACCCTCACCAAATCTTTGTATTATCGGTTCTTATGTTTGTTTGTTTGTTTCTGTTTTAGGCGTTTTAGTAACTGTGCAGTGGTATCTGACTGTGATTGTCATCTACATTTTCCCTAGTGACTAATGACGCTGAGCAATGCTTTGGGGTTTTGTGGCTTACTAACCATCCATACAACTTCTATGGTGAAATGTTTCATTAAATCTCTTGGGCATTTAAAAAAAATCGTATTGTTATTTTCTTACTGCTGACCTTGAGTTCTTTATAAATTCTGGATACCAGTTCTTTGATGGATATGGGGTTTTGTTTGTCTTTCAGAGCAAGGATTTCAAATTTTGTTGAAGTCCAAATTGTCAATATTTCCTTTTATGGGTTATACTTTTGCCAAATTCAAAGTCATGAAAAGTTTCACTCCACTTTTCCTTTAGTCTTTGCATAGTAAGTTTATTTCCCCATTCTTTTAGTTTAACTTACTTTTGTTTATTTAAACTGAGATGGCATATAACTGAATCTTTTATTTTATAATCCACCTGATTGCTCTGGAGATTAAAATATACATACTTACCTTTCTATAGCTTACTGAGAATTAAAGTTTACTATTTCCAAAACAACTTAAAAATCTTACCTACCATCTAGGTCTCATTAACTTCTCCCATTATGTTATAGTTGTCATATGTATCCCATCTACATACATTGACAGTTAAAATTTTTGCTTTCAGCCATCACTTGCGTTTTAAAAATTGTAAAAGGATAAAAAACCTAGCCTATTACATTTATCAGAGATTTATCATTTCCATTGCTCTTCCCTTATTCTCAAAGTTCAAGCTTCTCTCTAGTTTCTCTTTCATCTAAAGATTCCTTTATTTTTCATTCATCTGAGATTATCTATTTCGCCTTCATTCATTAAGGATGTCTTCATTAACGGTCTGTTTGACAGTTCTTTTTCTCAACATTATTTAGAAAATGTTTTTTCCAGTTACCTCTGGCCTCCACAGTTTCTAGTGAGAAGCCTGTAATAATTCATATTGCTATTTCCCAGTAGGCAACATGTTGTTTTTTTCTTTTTAATTTTGAGTAGTTTGGTTCTGTCTGAATGTGGATTTCCTCCCGGGAAGAGGCAATGGCAACCCACTCCAATGTCCTTGCCTGGGAAATCACATGGACAGTGGAGCCTGGTGGGCTACAGCTCGTGGGGCCACAAACAGTCGGTCACGACTGAGCAACTGAGCATGCATGCCCTCCGTGTGTTGCACAAACACAGCTCCCGATCAAGGGCCTGGATGATGAAGCAGGGAAAGTGCAGAGCACCTCCCCACCCATCCCTGCAGGGAAATGGAGGCAGCGCCTTTGTCTCCTGACAGCATGCTTCTCAGGGAGAACTTGATCCAGAATAGAAAATCAGCAAGCAAGAGACACCAAGTTGTAGAAAAGAAAAGAGCTTCTAGAATAGGCAGGCCAGTTGCATCCTCTTCCTAACTGTAGACCTTCCTCACTCCTGAGCCTCAGTCTTCTTCTCTTTATAATGGGGCTAAGCCTATGGATCTTATTTGATTGTTGAGAATTAAAATCAGTATGTGCAAAGGTCCTGACAATAATATGTAATAGTTAACATAAATCAGGCTTTTCCTATGTTCCAGGCACTGGTGTAGCACTTTAGAGTTTCATTTATACTCCATACTTCCCTGGTGGCTTAGACAGTAAACCGTCTGTCTACAGTGTGGGAGACCTGGGTTCCATCCCTGGGTTGGGAAGATCCCCTGGAAAAGGAAATGGCAATCCACTCCAGTACTATTGCCTGGAAAATCCCATGGACAGAGGAGCCTGGTAGGCTACAGTCCATGAGGTCATGAAAAGTCGGACACGACTGAGCGACTTCATTTTCACTTTCAAGAGTTCTTAAAGGGGGCTGTTTTCACAAATGAGGAAACTGAGCCACCGAAATTTAAGAAACTTCTTTGTGGTAGAACTGGACTTCTAAGCAAGTCTTCTGAGGCTAGAATCACTGACACTCTGTGTGTGCTACTTTCCTGGCTGTGGCAGCCCTATCGCATCTGTTGGTGCAGAGGTGTCCACAGTTGAATCACAGTGTGAAGGACGTGAGGGGCAGAAGACAAGGGGGTTGGAGGTGCAAAAAGGCAGCATGGCCTTCTGCTCTTCCAGGCTCCACCCTGCCCCTCTCCTCTGTGCTCATGGGCATGGTGTATACACATTCTGCTACTTGGGGGCTTTTCTGTGCCACTTTTATCACACTGCAATTATGGGAGCAGTGACTAGCTCCTCTGGGTCCACAAGGTGAAGAGAGATGTAATATGTAAGTCATTATTAACTCCTCCCAACTTATTCCCTTATATCAAGGCTATATTGCTTCTGAGAACTCAGCAGTCCCACCCTAGGGATTCATAGGATAACTCTAAGAAAAGACTAGATTTATATGAGGATTGGGGAAAGGGCACATATCCAAGACATTACTCCACCCCCAACACTCACCCAGAAGGGGGTGTATGTAATAATCCAGGGAATGGCATAGCCAGAGGGGCACTGAACATCCTTCAAGCCAACCTTGAACCTCCCATTCTACATCTGGGAGCACGAGGTGTGAGGAGGGCATTCAATCTGCTGAAGGTCTTCGGCTAGGTTCCTTCTACTAATGGCCTAATTTCTCTCCACTCTCCTCTTTCTCTCCTTTTAAACCATTAGAAGTAAAGCATTATGATTTGGGGGCAGTCCAGTATCCTCACATCATCTGACTGGACATTTTTTTCTCTTTTTACCAGAGTCTATCTTCTAGCAGTTTCATGAGATATTTCCTCTAACTGAACACCAGTCGATCAGAACAACATATCAAACACACTCCTTTACTAAAAGAACATGGCCAAGGGAGCGAAGGGCCCCAAGGGCAAAAAGATCACCCTCGCCGTGGCCAAGAACTGTATCAAGATCACATTTGATGGAAAGAAACGCCTCGACTTGAGCAAGATGGGAATTACCACCTTTCCCAAGTGTATTTTGCGACTCACAGATGTGGACGAGCTCGACCTCAGCCGGAATTTGATCAAGAAGATCCCTGACGCCATCTCCAAGTTCCAGAACCTGCGGTGGCTGGATCTGCACAGCAACTACATTGACAGGCTCCCTGAGACCATCGGCCAGATGACCTCCCTGCTCTACCTCAACGTCAGCAACAACAGGCTGACCACCAACGGGCTGCCCGTGGAGCTCAACCAACTCAAGAATATCCGCACTGTGAACTTAGGCCTGAACCATCTGGACAGCGTGCCCACCACACTGGGCGCTCTGAAGGAGCTCCACGAGGTGGGGCTCCATGACAACCTGCTGAGTAACGTTCCCAACAGCATCTCCAAGCTCCCCAAGCTGAAAAAGCTCAACACAAAGCGAAACCCCTTTCCCAAGGCAGAGTCATCGGATATGTTCATGGATTCCATCAAGAGGCTGGACAATCTATATCTGGTGGAAGAGAAGGATCTGTGTGGGACTTGCCTGAGAAAATGCCAACAGGCCCGGGACAAGCTGAACAAAATCAAGAGCATGGCCACGGCGGCACCAAGAAAGGCCATCTTTTCCACTTTGGTCTCACCCAACTCCATGGCCAAGGAATCCCAGGAAGACTGGAGGTGACCTGGGACCCTGACCCTAAGGCAGGAAGGGAAAGGGAGGGGGAGGGAGGATGACAATGGGCTGCATCCTCAGAAAACAGGGACTCTGCCATTACCGCAATAGCTTCTCCAGTCAAGCCCATAAAATACCTTTCCCTACCTCCTTGGCTTGTGATTTTGTTGATCAAAGGGCTTTTCGTTCTTTACCATTTCATACACTTCTGTCTTCTCTCCATGCACACACCCACACATACAGGCACAATAAATCTGGAAAGAGCCATCCATCTCATTCTTGCCCCAGACCTCTCTTGCCTACAGCCTGTGGCCAGGCAGCTGACACAATCTTGTCTCATTATCACAGGTTTCAGGATCAACTACCAGTTCCCCAGTGTGGAGCTTTTTCTACTGGAATGCTTTGGGCCAGGGCTTCAAAAGTCAGGCATCTCTAAGCATTGGTTGGTAGCAGGGAAGATGGACGTTTAGTCTTGGGGAGGAGACAAAACTGGGCCACAGAGTTGGGCAGATATTATCATTAAGTATTGCATTAACATTTTGCGCTCAAAGCCGTCCTATTCTTTTCTCTTTTCTACATTTGCATAATTTGCTCTAGTAGCTTTTAGACTAAACCAGCAAGCCCTTGACCATCTGTGAATGAATGAGGTTCACTCCCATCTAATTATGTGCAATGCTTTTCCTTACCTTCATGGAATAAGGAAAGGATGGGTGCAAATACGGGTTGCTGCAGTCAATAGATAAATACCTTACTAGGCACTGTGCTAGTGAGTGCAGGGACTGTGCTGTGGGGGAAAGCCTGTCCTGCCCTTTGCAACCTGTAGGAAAGGCAGGGAGAAAGAAGACAGGGCATGATGTCATTGTTTGAGGAAGTTAAGAGATCAGAGCCTAGCGGTATGCAGGCACAGAGAAAAGATGAAGTTTCTGCAGTTGGACAGATCTGGGCCCAGGGAAGCTTTGCTTTTTGCGTGCTACCTCCCTGGGCATTTTACTTAGCTTTGGCTCCTTCGTCTGCAAAGCGGAAATAACACCAGCCCAACTCCCAGGGTTTTCATGCGTCTCAAGCAGATAGCTCCCCAAGAGTGAGTACTCAGTAGAAGTCAGTTCTCTCTAAGAACTAGAGCTCAGCGCATCTCACAGCTGAGATCCTGCTTTGGACAGTGCATTGAGTCACTCTAGATCTGCTCGCAGAACTCACAATAGCTGAGGACTTTCTCTGTGCCACTCACTGACACTTTCACACTGCCTAAAAGAAAGGGATCAAGGAAGATAAGTTTAGAAAAGTTTGTTGTTTTAAATCAAGGGTTTCCTGTGCTGGCAGCAAGTTTTGTAGTCGTCAGCGGAAAAGCACTGAGAGATATTAATAGATATCAATTAGTTTGTTATGACTAATGTATTTCTTTTTCATGTTATATATACCATAGCAGACAGCATATTTCATTTCTTCACGCCTCACTGCTTATTTTCCTTAGAAATGCTTGACTATACTATTATACTTCTAAAATCTCTGAAGATACAGATTCAAAATTCCCTTCCTAGTTTTTCTTATTCAATGTTGTCTATTATAAAAGTAACAGTACCACAGCATAGGTTTAAATAGAGCAGCTTAAAGTATCCACAGCTCTACAGTGTAAGTCAGCTATAATATTGACAGATTTCCTTACTAGTTATCTTTCTGTGTATATTTTCTGCATAGTTGAAATAATAACATTCACATCATTTTTATCTTTCTTTGAAACACATGTGGCTGCATGGTCTTAATAACCCTAATTTAAAACATCTGCAAGACAGTCAAACATAGATATACATGACTAAGTTCTTGTTGGACATTTAGGTCATTTCCCAAACCGTTTTGTGGTAAAGCCTGTATGATTAAAATCTTTAAAATATTTTGCATTATTTCCTTGATATAGCTTCATTATTGCACATATTGTACTAAAGTGTATGTTTTAAAACAATTTTTGATATATGCTACTAAGCAGCTTACAGAGTTTGCACCCATTTAGCAATCTACCAGTAATATATTAGAGAGCTCATTTCATTGCATCCTTGTGAGTCCTGAATGTCACCCTTTATATCTTCTTCTTCAATTAAAGTCCAAAATGATTTCTGAGAATCCCTTCTGTTCGTGAGTAGAGGACACGTGACTGTGGAATGAATAGCGAGATGTCATGGCTTAGGCCCAGGAGACCCCACTAGAATGTCAGGCCTTGAGCACGTTCCTACGTAGCCTCCTGCTAGTTCAGCTCTCTCTGACCCAAGAAGTACAGAAGCCGTGCGAGGGCATTCGATCCAGACAAGAAGTGATGGCTGGTTGTGTGGCTGCTGCCCGTTTCCATTCCTCCCACTTGGGACACTTTTCCTTTAGAATCAGTGAGCTAAGGAGACAGATCTGCCTGCTGCCCTGCAAAGGGTCTTAGTCTGGAACACAGATTTCTCCCTTACCCCTTCTCCTGCTCTGTTGTGGCAACTTGCCCACTGTGCTTGGTTTGCGAAATCTGTCTCTCGCACCCCTCCTGGGTTTACCTCCAACTGACACCTTTTGCCATCTTTGGTTTCCAGGTGCTTTATGCTACTTTTGTTCTTATAGCCGTGTCTCAGGAAGGCGTTTCAAGTGCGTTGAGTGTCACCAGGATTGAGAAATAAAGGGGCAGGGGCCTTGGATATGCCTCAGGATACATTCACCTTAGACCTCCAGTTCATCAGGAAACCCTGGCAATATTATGAGTGAAGTTGGGAGATAGAGCTCAGTTATGAAGCTTCTACATTTTATTCCTCTTTCTGTCAGGGAAAGGTTTAAAGCTGATGCTCCCTCATGCCCTAAAATACCACAGTCACCTGTACTTCCTAGAGAGTGTATCAGGTCCCAAAATACTTGATAGGAAAACCACAGGGGTTTCTCTTTTCCTCAAACAGAACAAAACCCTCATTCCTGCTAACCCAGTAACCACGCTCTCTGAAAGCCAGGCATGACCTAGGTGACCTTTGTGTGGCCTCTGCCCTTGCTGCGTCTTTCCTCCGTGATTTGGAGTAATTGCCTTGGCCTCTCGTGTCTTCATCCCCAGGATACGCCCAACATCACCCTAGAGTAGCTTATGGCAAAAACTTGAAGACTAATCATCTAATGAGAGTCAACCCTCTGAAGAAGAAAAGTCCTCAGTTAGGAGAAGAGAGAGAGAGTGGCAAGGGGAACATTCCGGAAGCCAGGCTCTCCAGTGCTGGCCAAACCACTGACTTGTTTTTTAAATTAATTTTGCTTCTCTTGCGTTAGATTACCTGTGTGTGAAAATGACTTTGGGAAATACTTGGTGTGTGGTTTCTTTTTAATGTATATAGAGGAAATATTTAAGAAAATGATAGATATAAATTATAGACAATTAAAGATTTAAAAGAAGACTTTAAGACTTAAAATATTTATGGACTTTACACTTCACTTTAACTGGTAAGATCCCAACACCAATTGCTTCTGATAATTAAGTATGTATAATGTAATACCACATGCAGCTAAAATCTGTACAAAGAATTTATACCAAAAAACCTCAAGAATACTATAGATAAATCAATGCAGAATTTTAACAAATCTTTCAGTAATGCAGAGGTAGGCAGGAAAAATAAACAGAAATGTACAATAGAGAGAAAAATAGGGAACAAAAAATAAAAATTGGCAGACCTAACATGCTGAAGCTGAAATTCCAGTACTTTGGCCACCTCATGCGAAGAGTTGACTCATTGGAAAAGATTCTGATGCCGGGAGAGATTGGGGGCAGGAGGAGAAGGGGATGACAGAGGATGAGATGGCTGGATGGCATCACAGACTCGATGGGCGTGAGTCTGAGTGAACTTCGGGCGATGGTGATGGACAGGGAGGCCTGGCATGCTGCAATTCATGGGGTCGCAAAGAGTGGGACATGACTGAACGACTGAACTGAACTGAACATCTTAATAATTACATTAAATGTCAATTTCTTCATTTGTAACAGCTGCAAACGAGAAACAAGCACGTTTCCCTCAATAGGCAAGTGGTTAAACCAGCTCTGGTTATGAAGCATCTACATTTTCTTCCTCTTTCCTTTCTGCCAAGGAAAGGTTTCCTCCACATCACGGAATACTACTCAGTGACAAAAGGAGCACGCGACATACACAAAGCTTGGTGGGTCTCAATGGCATTATTCTGAGTTTAAAAAAAAAGGGCCTAGTTCCACAGGTCACATACTCTACGATTCCATTTATACAAAATTCTCTAAATGACAAAATGGTAGAGATGGAAAACAGACCAGCAGTTGCCAGGGGTTAAGGATGATGTCGGGTATTGGAGGGTGGGCATCGTCATGAAGGGCAGCATAAGAGACGCCTTTGTGCAGATTCTGGTGACCACCACCGTCAACACCCACAATTACTCATTTGATAAAATGACAAAGAGCTATGTGAACATACTGTACTAACGTCAGCTTCCTGATGGTGAAACCGTACTAGAGTTTTATAAGATTTAACCATTGGGGGGGATTTAAGTGAAGGCTGCATAGCGTCTCTCTGTATTACTTTTGCAAATTCCTGCGAGTCTATAGCTCTTTTAAAATAAAAACATTTTAAAGACCATGTACACACTGCTATATTTAAAACAGATAGCCAACAGAGATCTACTGTTCAGCACCTGGAGCTCTGCTCCACGCTACGTTCCAGTCTGGATGGGAGGGGCTTTGGGGGAGGATGGATTCAGGTGTATGGATGGCTGGGTCCCTTCACTGTTCACCTGAGATTACCACAACATGGTTAATCAGCTATAGTGAAGTCGCTCAGTCATGTTCGACTCTTTGTGACCCAGTGGACTGTAGCCCACCAGGCTCCTCTGTCCATGGGATTCTCCAGGCAGGAATACTGGAGACGGTTGCCATTTCCTTCTCCAGGGGATCTTCCCAAGCAAGGGATTGAACCTGGGTCTCCTGCATTGCAGGCAGATGCTTTACCCTCTGAGCCACCAGGGAAGCCCCCAAATATTATTGGTGTTAAAAAATTAAAATTAAAAAACAAGCAAAAAATCTTACCGCCTATATGAAGTGATAAACAGATGTTTCTGTATCTGCCAAGTGCTAACTTATGAGTAACTATGGCAAGCTTAAAGTTCCTCAACCATCCCAAAGAGTTAAGGCATTTTAGGGGAAAAAGCACCTTATCTTCACATCACTGGACTAATGTGAAATTATCCATGTTGATCTTATCCTTGGAGACTCCTGAGAAAGATGTTAAAATAATAAAAAGACAATGAATGGCTTCTTGATCTGTGCTCCAGATTTTCTGGTGCTGGTTAGGCACAAGCAGCAAATGGGGTGGGGGGACCATGAGTCCCCAAGTGCTCCCTTCACAATTCTGGACTTCAATGTACCTGTCCACTACCCCATGTGAGCAGCTGACCCAGTGAAGCTGGCTGGAGAAAGGGGCCGGGCTCGGTGCAGAGAGAACTTCAGTTAGACCTCTGCCTCTAAACAGGTCTGAGGTCATGGATAAGGACAGGGCTCCCCAGGTGGCAGGAGTGGCAAAGAGCCGGCCTGCCACTGCAGGAGACACACAGGACCTGGGTTTGATCCTTGAGTCGGGAAGATCCCCAGGAGGAGGGCATGGCAACCCACTCCAGTATTCTTGCCTGGAGAACCCCATAGACAGAGGAGCCTGGCGGGCTGTGGTCCGTAGAGTCGCAAAGAGTCGGACATGACTGAAGCATCTTAGCATGCATGCATGCGCGGATAAGAGTACAGCTAAGAGGAAATGTGTCAGTAAAGACAAGGAGCAACACAAATGGGGCCCAAACAAGGTCGGAGCAGGACCCCGGCAGAGCTCACCGCTGGGCACCGGACTCCACTGCCCACTGCCTATTGAGCCACCTTGTGAGAAGCTCCACGGTGCCAGGGCGTTGGCCGTCCCCCGTGGTGTTTAGCTCACCTCTGGTTCTAGTGGTTCTGCTTGAACCCCAGGGTCTGAGCTGTGCAGCCCCTGCTACTGCCCTCCTAGGGCTGTGCTTCACCAACACGCCCACGGAGCACGTTTCTCCATTCAGTGATGGGGCTGACGTTTTCTTTATCAAAGTAACCGTGCACGTCACAGACTCAGCCTCCCAGCTGGTCATCAGCGACAACCTCTGGAGAGCAGGGACTGAAGAGGCAGGAATGGGGAGATGGAGTGCTTGAAATTTAGCCTCCATGCGGCTAACAGTGATGCCCTGATTATCACGGAAGATCCTCTTCTTATGGGGATTTACATCTTCTTAGGTTTGGTTTTCTAAGTTCTTTTCCTTTCATTATGTTTCAAAGATATTCTACGAAGGAAACTCATTCATTAAAGGAAATCTATACAGGATACTACTTACTCAACTGCAGAACTTCATGCCAAAAAATGAATTTCATCCTAACCATTACATTTAAGTGAGCTATAAAATTGAGAAAACCTTTCAGAACGTACGAATACAGTAAGGCCCCGAATACAAGCCCCACCTTACAACCAACAATTTCCTCCAGCCCAGGGACACTTCTGTCTGAATGATGTGGCAAGTGAATATTTCAGACCTCGGGGACCATGGCTGTGGAAGGATGCCTCTAGCTCATTCAAAGATGTGTGTAGTGTGCAACAGAGATTTGAGAAAGAGTAAGAGCCGGATAGGCATCTGGGCCTTGTATTTCTCTGAGCTTTGTAAACTCTGAGCTCAATAGGAGCTGAGATCACCAGAAAGGAATGGAACTGGGCCAGATCATGTTAGCATCCCAAAGAAATGTCTGTACAGAAAGAAGTCCAAATGTTAGGGCTGTATTTTTCAGTGAATCAATATAGAAAATTATATTCTTCAGTGCTTTTTGTTCATTTTTTTATAAACAAGGGAATTAACTTCTTTGTTATCCGTGACCCTATTTATCAGTGCGAAAGGAAAGTATGTTCCAGAACAAAAGATGTCCTTCACACCATCTGTTTCTTATTATCTGTCACTGGGAAATGTTGCAGCCTAGCACAGCTGCTTGGGTTTTCTTAGTTTCAGGACAATTAGAGAAGCTAGATCACTTTGGGTACCTGATATCACATCTATGTTTTTGTCCTTTAAAGGAGTTTAGGGGTAATTCATAAAGGATCATTATACCCCATATTTTGTTTTGAAACTATTTCCAGCCCTTTGTGGAAGGATGCAGATACCTTTAAATATAAAGATGTGTGTTTCTTCACATGTCTATTTCCTACGAGCTTCCCTTTCCCTGTAACTTCAGCTATTCTCACATCTGCCCACAGCCTGCTTGTGTTTAACATCATGGAGCTTTCTTGCCATCAGACACATGTCCAGGGGGGTCCAGTTGGCTTTATGTTGGAAACTCCTGTATGCTGGCAGAGCCTTGGCCCCTGCAGATGTCTGATTATGCCACCATGCTGCCTTCAGAACGGTCTACTCTTGTACAATGGGGAGACATAGATGGATTATGGATCCCAGGCTACCCTAGGTTTTGCAGGTTGGCCAAAAAGTTCATTTGGGTTTTTTGCACCGTCTTAAGGAAAAACTTGAATGAATGTTTTAGCCAATACAATATTTTCCGTTTGGGATCCAGGTCTGCAGACCCTCCTTGGAATTCAGAAATGGAGGCAGCCATTGTCACTGAAATTCCAGGCAAAATTCTGGTACCCAGAAGGTCTGGTTTCCTATACATGGGCGATGATCTCTAGAGAGCGTATATCCAAGGCATATATCCAAGCCAGTTTTGAAGAGCTGGGGGTTGAAGATATAAAAACCTATAGGATAGCCAAGCATCCTGGACCAGGTGGAAACCCACAGAATGGACCATGCACCTCTTTCAGAGAAGAGAAGCTCACACTCACTAAAGCGTCCACAGTACAGCCAGGCATTTTCAAAGACTCAGTGTGGAGACCGGGCATTATCCTCGGTAATCCAAATAAAAAATGGCCAAGTCCATTCCAGGCATAAGGCAATGGCTAGCCATAACTTTCTAAGGCTGGGGGCCACCACTGCCTTCCCATTTGAAACTCATGAAAGCACCCTTTGGCTGTAGGAGAAGGGCTGGGAAAGACTCAAAAGAGTTGAGAACACAGATGCCTGTATTTAATCAATTGCTCTGTACACACGCCCAAAATGCACAACAGTTGATTCTAAAACTAAGCAAAGGAATTACAATTTATCGAACACTTCCTATGAGCCCAAATCAGGTTGATCCTTAAGCCCATGGCTGGCTTTAGCAGCATGGCCTCACCATGTGCCCTATCTGTTTGGGTGGTCCCAGAGCCTAGGACCCGTTCTCCAGCTTCCTCATTTTGTCAAAGTTTGTCTTCCATGAGCTTAGGTATGTATCTCTCCGGAGCATCTCTGCCTGGAATTTCAAAGCTTATATCCAACGACCTGAATGACATCTCCACCTGGATAGCTGACAGGCATCTCAAAATTAACACATCCAAAACTGAGCCCCTGATAGCTACTACTTCCTCAAAGTAGCTCTTCCTGTGGTCTTCCCCATTTCATCTTCCAATTGCTCAAGCCCCAGTGCTTGGTCTTATCCTTAAGCACTTTCTCTCATATACATATAAGCCACCCACAATCAACTTGTCAACAAGTCCCACCAGATGTACCTTCAATCAGGTCCAAATATGTCCAAAGTCTGAGCACTTCACACCCACCCCAATCCAAGCCATCACCATCTCTCTCTTTTTTTAAATTTATTTATTTTAACCCGAGGCTAATTATTTTACAATATTGTAGTGGTTTTGCCATACATTGACATGAATCCTCCACGGGTGTACACGTGTTCCCCATCCTGAACCCCCCTCCCACCTCCCTCCCCATCCCATCCCTCAGGGTCCTCCCAGTGCACCAGCCCTGAGTACCCTGTCTCATGCATCGAACCTGGACTGGCAATCTGTTTCACATAAGATAATATACATGTTTCAGTGCCATTCTCTCAAATCATCCCACCCTCGCCCTCTCCCACAGAGTCCAAAAGACTTCTATACATCTGTGTTTCTTTTGCTGTCTCGCATATAGGGTTATCATTACCATCTTTCCAAATTCCATATATATGCCTTAATATACTGTATTGGTGTTTTTCTTTCTGGCTTACTTCACTCTGTGTATTTTAGTTTCATCCACCTCATTAGAACTGATTCAAATGTATTCTTTTTAATGGCTGAGTAATACTCCATTGTGTGTATGTACCACAGCTTTCTTATCCATTTGCCTGCTGATGGACATCTAGGTTGCTTCCATGTCCTGGCTATTATAAACAGTGCTGCGATGAACATTGGGGTACACGTGTCTCTTTCAATTCTGGTTTCCTCGGTGTGTATGCCCAGCAGTGGGATTGCTGGGTCATAAGGCAGTTCTATTTCCAGTTTTTTAAGGAATCTCCACACTGTTCTCCATAGTGGCTGTACTAGTTTGCATTCCCACCAACAGTGTAAGAGAGTTCCCTTTTTTCCACACCCTCTCCAGCATTTATTGTTTGTAGACTTATGGATCGCAGCCATTCTGACTGGTGTGAAATGTTACCTCACCGTGGTTTTGATTTGCATTCCTCTGCTAATGAGTGATGTTGAGCATCTTTTCATGTGCTTGTTAGCCATCCGTATGTCTTCTTTGGAGAAATATCTGTTAGGTTCTTTGGCCCATTTTTTGATTGGGTCCTTTATTTTTCTGGAATTGAGCTGTGGAGTTGCTTATATATTTTTGAGATTAATTCTTTGTCAGTT
The DNA here is from genome assembly GCF_023091745.1 of Budorcas taxicolor. NCBI lineage: Eukaryota > Metazoa > Chordata > Mammalia > Artiodactyla > Bovidae > Budorcas > Budorcas taxicolor. The sequence continues at coordinate 2,851,834 of NC_068914.1, forward strand.
GCTTCTTTTGCTATTATTTTCTCCCATTCTGAAGGCTGCCTTTTAACCTTACTTATAGTTTCCTTCGTTGTGCAAAAGCTTTTAAGTTTAATTAGGTCCCATTTGTTTACTTTTGCTTTTATTTCCGTTACTCTGAGAGGTGGGTCTTAGAGGATCCTGCTGTGATTTATGTCAGAGAGTGTTTTGCCTATGTTTCCCTCTAGGAGTTTTATGGTTTCTGGTCTTACACTTAGATCTTTAATCCATTTTGAGCTTATTTTTGTGTATGGCATCACCATCTCTTATCTGCGTTACTAAAAGAGTTTCCTAACCAATCTTTCAGCTTCTGCCTTTGACCTACTGTGTTCTGTTCTCGATACAGCAGACAAAATGAGTCTTTGAAAATATGTTAGGCCACAAGATCCCACCAATGCTTCCCATTCACTCAGAGTGAAAGCTGACACCATTAGCGTGACCCCCAAGGCTTACATGAGCTCTGTCACCTCTCCCATCTCTGTTCCCACCGACTCTGCACCCCAACCACTGTGGCCCTAGCCAAGCCCATTTCACCACCCTTGAGGTCCTCGCTCTGCTCTTCCTTTGGCCTACAATGTTTTCTTCAGTTATCTGAACAACTTGTCTCCCCACTTCATTCAAGTCTGAATTCAAATATTAACTTTCTTGAAGAGGGCTTTCTCTATCCTCCTAAGATTTCAAACCCTCCTATGCTTTCAAACCAACTAGTTTTTATACAGATCACTCTCTAATATGCTTTACATTTCACTCATTTTGCTTTCTTTCTCATAAGACTGTAAACACAATAAATGGGGAGGTTTTGAGTATTTCCCATGTTCCTCTGTCAAGCAACAGGCACCAGACATAACAAGCCATGGATACATAATTGTGAATGACTCGGCGGCACCCATTCCACAGTCATTATAAATATTCTGAACACAACTCCCCTGGGCCCGAAGCTTACATAATCCCAGAGAAAACCAGCAGCCACCATCCTTTTCCTATTCCCCTTCCTAACTGAAATAGAAGCAGCTACCAGTCTTCCAGAGAATGTGGTACTTGTAAAGCAGGGCCTGGGGAAGGGGCTGTAAGCATTTAAAGATGCTCCGTCTCATAGTGTCTGATTCGCATCTCACCATACATTTATGTATTTGCCTTCTGAGATTTCAGAGTCTTGGATAGAAAGGACAGAGCTGGGACTGCTCACACCCCAACAAGCAGCCCTGACACTGAGGTCGGGCCCAGGTTGACACTTCTATGGGCAACCTGCCCACACCCACCACAGGCAGAGGGCAGCTTCCTGGGCAACCTGCCCACACCCATCACAGGCGGAGGGCAGCTTCCTGCAGCTGTGGTTTGAACAAGCCACAGAGCACCTGGGACCTCAAGTCTCTGGAAGTTTCGCTGGCAGAGGGAACCACAGGAGGATGCAGGTTGCATGGGGAAGGGAGGGTGAAAAATGAAGCAGCAGGCAGACTGCCATGCTCTCTGCATGCCTTCTTAAGGAGGATCAGGAAAATAAAATCAGAGCAAGGCCAACACCTTGCCCAGAGCGCATGGCTGGCCTCCTCCCTGTATCTGTTACCTTAGATTGAGCGTGTCCTCCGTGAAGCCTTTTCCTTTCAAGCTGGGTTGGAAAGAGCAGAAGCTAGACAAAAAGGGAAAGGATATTCCATCAGCAGAGTCAGGACCCTTTCACCACCAGGAAAACATTTTCGGAAGCAGGCTAGAGATCAGGTTCATTCTTGCCCTTCCAGTGAACCCCATCTGTCCCCAGATCTGGGTGTACCTCTGAGGCACCCCATTGGCACCCTCTGCCATTAGATGCTCTGGCCTAAATAACAGCAATGATAATGATAAAACAATAGCTGCAATCAAAATTACGTGTTTTAGAGACCTCTTCTGGGCTGGGCACAGGCATTTCCATTGCCGATTTCAGCCACCACTGCAGTACTCCAGGGACAGATGCCATCTTGCTTTAATGCTCCTTGAACAAGGGTGGGGCATGGTTGGTACCGTCCACTGCCTGAGCTACGGATGTAGAAGACTTCTAGCTCAACTGTGCAAAGCTTCGTGCAGGACACAGAAACCATAAGGGAACCTGAACGTGAGGTTCAGCGCTGCCTGTCTACTTCTTCAGTTTGGTTTGAAATGGAACTTGAAGGTGTTTTAGGAGGTGATATAACAGCAGTCCTTGGAAGAGCCTCAAAGGGAGAATCATAGTCAATGGAGATGTGCCCAGAGCTGGCTCAGATGGCCTCTCTGCAAGAGTTGTTTTCTCCACTCTGGCCCTGTCCCTGGGACCCAGCAGCTGGTCCTGGTGCCAGTGATAGGCCAGGGCCAGCAGGAAGATAAGGCTAGAATCTCTGAGCACAAAATGGCCTGGAACACGCAGGCCAGGGATGTCAAATCTCACCTCAGAACTTTTAGCCCCAAGTGGAGCTGAATATGACCACTCCTCTATTAACCCAGCTTCTACGTCATCTGTTCATGGCTAGGAATCTGCCTTTTGACCCCTTCTAGATTCTTTGCACATTCACATATCTCTGACTTTAATAATATAAATATAAAATTTAAGATCTAGCTTAAATTTCTTAGATTGATTAATCTCTTCGGAGAACGTTCAGTTAAACCAAGACAGTAAGCTTCTCTCTTTAAGAAAAAAAGCTATTCCATGCAGAAGTGGGAAATCAGTTGTTAGGAATTCTTTCCAATGAAATATGAAGTCAGAGCAACTAAAATTGGCAACTGGGATCAAAAAGAAAGATTAAGCCAAAAAAATTACTTGGAAAAATTAAAAACTAAGGCCAGAAAATTCTGGAAGATGCATTAAATATGTTGTGTCTGCACACTTTTTTCCCCTTCCTTCAGTTTTTACTGGCCCAAATTACTTCAGTTCATGAAATGGAGGCTGTTTCCCAGGATTGAGAGAAGGAGCTTTTATGGTTTTCTCTTTACTGTGTTCCATAACTCAAGAGTTCTGCAGGTAAGTTCTTTCTCGAGTCTAACCTAAATCCTGCTCACTGTGGGTGGAGAACAATCTCCTGAGAACAAAGCTATTCTTCTGCTGTTGGTTCATGGTCAGTTTCCTTAGCAGAGGATTTTTAAACTCTTACCTTTTGAAGACCTTACTCCGATCACTGTTGTGGAAGACAAGAAACTTGGAATATCCGTTTTGGAAAAAGATCTCCAGGGCAATGTCCTGTAAAGAGAACCCCCTTTTACTGCTCTGAAGTTTCCTACGACGGATGGAGACCTCCCTCCCCCGCCCCCTGCTCCCCTGCTCCACAGCCGACAGAACAGAGCCGTGGTGTGGGCCATCTGGGACTCTATGTCAGGTGTGGAAGGATTTCAGTCTAAAATGGACCCAGAGACTCGAAAGGGCAAATCTCAGGCATGTGTCCTCTGGAAAACAGAACTTCAGAACTGAGAGACCGATTTCCCGTAGATGCTTAATTGACGGAAAATGGAGACTTACCTCCGAAGTAATGAACATCGACCAAGAATCTCTCCCCCCCACAAACCAACGAACTTATTGCTTGGACTCTGAGTAAACACACCCACCTTGTACTCTTTGCCAGTAGACAGATACAGCCAATCTCAAACCCTTAACCCGTTAGCCTGTAGCTCACAAAAGCCTGCCTTTCCTCAGTGGTTATTCCCCTGTTATATTTGAATCAACTCAATTTCCAGTAAATTCAAGTTTGCCTCAGTTACCTCTTTATTTAGGTTGACAAAGGCAACACTTCCTAGTTAGTCCTTCCAACCTCCTACAGGGGATAAGAAGACTTTGGTAACAGTGATGAATTGGAGTCTTCACAGAGTAAGTAGGCGGGTAGGAGATCTCAGAGTTCCTTTGACTGAAGAAGGAAACAAGAGCCCAACTCACAGGAAAAGTGAGGAAGGGACAAAGAGAGGAAAGTGCCCACTGACATCTTCAGATACTTCTACTCCTGAGTCAAGGGTTTCACTTCTGGAACCGAAGGATCATCTTACCAGAAACACTAGGGGAGCAGGCTGAGTGGATGCAAGCCTTAATCCGGGCAGCATCCTACACTGACCTGCAGACTTGAGGCACAGGGATTTCGCCACATCCTGCTGAGCCATTTTGACGTGGCCACGCTGACATAGCAATGTCACTCCAAGGGTATTTTGCTAACACCTAAATGAACCTGCCTGCCTTCCTTTTTCCTTTCTTAGACTTGGAATAGTGAGCCCACATATAGGATGAAGCTCAGGGATGAGGTGGGGTCAGGGAGAGAATACTCAGTGCTTGAGGAAGGGCCTGGGAGAAGTGAGGTCTGAGCATGGAGGGAGAGATAGGGAGGGTGAGGGTCAGACTCAGAGATGGCATGCTGCATCCAATGGCAGTCAGGCCCTGCCCCTTCCTGGCTGGAAGCGAGTTCTCAACGTCCAGGTCATTAGACTTCTGAGCAGACCGAAAGTATCTGTAATGATAATGCGGCACCCTTCTCCTCTGCAGATGTACATAAGAGCCTCAGATTTTTTCCCTACATACAGAAGTATAAATAATGTGCAAATAGATGATGAGCATAGAGTCTATGGAGCCCATGACTTGCCCCAGCAACCTCGAGTGCCCAGGCTCTCTTCCTCCTGGGGGAGTCTAGGGCTGGGCAAATGGGGGCCTTGCACATGAAGCTCTCCCACCCCCACCTGGACATGCTCACACCCCCTCCCACTCTGGTTTCCACCACTGTCATGCTAACCGACCATCTGGAAACAATCGCTTTGTACTGGGGAGAAAGACACTCACTTGCTGATACCTAGTTGCTACTATGTATAACATGTAAATAGACATACAATTACTAAAAAAAATAATTTTTGAGTACTTGCTATATGCTCAAAATGTGCTAAGTGCTATATTATGTAACAGTGGAAAAGACAAGAGGTGGTGGCCTGTTCGCTGGAGAGAAATGGAAGCCCAGAGGTGCCCGACTGCAGAGCCATGCTCAGGACCCGGCCCACGCTGGCCCTGGTCAGAACCATCAGCTCAGGGCCTCCTCCACCCACCCCTTTCTGGCTCACTCTCTGAGAAGAGCACTGAGGGCTGGCAAAATGAGAACCAACGCTTTGTGGGCAAAAGCAGCAGAGAAGGAAGGAGAGGGAAAGAGCCAGTCAGAGCCAGCAGCTTGCCAGATCCTTGTCTGTGGGGGCAGCTGATCCTCCCTAGAATGAGTCCCTCTGAAAGGCTCCCTTGAGCTTTCGCTTCAGAGAATAATAATAATATAAATAACAATGAGGCCTCCAGCAGGAGGGTCACAAGACAAAGAAGTTTACAAAAGAAAGGTAACTTATTCTGTTCCAGAAGGCCAAGCACTGTTTTGTTGGCCTATGCAGAATAGAGACCCTGCAGAGAGAATGGGGGAAGGGGCCTGGGCCCCTCCCTTCCCACAAGGTGGTGCCTATCTCTTCCTCTGCCGGGTGTTGGGAGGCCCTTGGGCACAGTTGCAGCTTTGCTATTGGAGAGGCTGGACTGTTGAGGGCAAGATGTGTTTGAGGCCAGCGGGAACCCCAGAGCTGTTCCTCCCTTTGCCACTGAGGTGATGCTTCTAAACCAGATGGTGTGCCTCCAAGGTAGGGCATGAGGAGTATTTGGTTGTGACTCAGTGACAACAGAACCCTGCCTCTGGAAGGAGTCCGCTCTGTTTAGCAGCCGGATGAGCCCTTGAATACACCAGACAAGGTTCTGGGTCCTGCTTGGAGGGGACAGTCAGGAGATCTCTGAATCACTTGGCCCAGGAAATGACGGAGCTTGAAGGTAGATGAAGATTTGAGGAGGGCAGAGGGTAGAGGCAGTGGCCTGAGAGGTGTCCTTGTGGTCTGAACAGGGGAGACTGGCACTCAGCTCTCAGTCGTCAGCTCTGCCATCAGGCAATGGAGCTGCCCCGTCCTGTATTCCTGAGTCTCCAGGCAGCTCTGGGGCGTGTCACGGGGAAAATAAAGCAAAGAGGCTGGATGCTAAGTGACATGGTAAGAGGGAGAAGGGCCCAGTGGCCAAACGGCAGGGACTGGGGAGAGGGTGAAGCAGAGGGCAGAACTCTGTCCCAGCCAGGGGGCCAGCCCTGCACAAGCCGGGGCAGTTCACAGGTGTCCCCAAGGGCCCTGGGCTGGGCATGGGTGAAGGGGTCAAGAAGGTGTGCCCCTCCCGTTCAGATGGGGCCTCGATGGCGCCTGAACCGCCATCAGGCCTTAGGGTTAGGGTTAGGGAAGGGATGGTCCTTCCTCCGGGCCCCTCCCAGGTCTCACCTGTAGGGAAGGAATGGTCCTTCCTCCAGGCCCCTCCCAGTCTCACCTGTAGGGAAGGGATGGTCCTTCCTCCGGGCCCCTCCCAGGTCTCACCTGTAGGGAAGGAATGGTCCTTCCTCCGGGCCCCTCCCAGTCTCACCTGTAGGGAAGGGAAAGTCCTTCCTCCGGGCCCCTCCCAGTCTCACCTGTAGGGAAGGGAAAGTCCTTCCTCCGGGCCCCTCCCGGTCTCACCTGCAGGAGGAAACGTGCCTGCCGGAGCTCCCTAAGATCGCCGTAGCTGTGGCGCTGGCACGAGTAATGGTCAGAAGACCTGTCTTTGCTGCACATGTTGAAGATGAATGGGTCACTAATGCTGGAAAGGAAGCAATATGTGCAGTGAGAGGGTGCCCACTGGGGGCTTGCTCACCTGCCTGAACCTGCGTTTCTGGAACACATCGGGGGATGGGCCAGCACCCACTTACCTGATAACCCCTGTCTGTGTCAGCCCTGCGCTGAGGAGTAATATGGGACATTGGCTTAACCAGAGCGGGGGACACGAGGCCCAGGGATCACCTTCAGGACAGACAGTGATGCAGGGTGCAGAGCGTAAGTGTGAGAAGTCTCTCTGGGTATTGGGGTCAGAAATGGCTTGGTGATGCAGTGGGGGAAAAGTGAAAGAGATGTGTAGTTAGGTATGGACAGATTTCAAGTTCCCGAAGCATGACGCAGAAAAGCCTCCACTGAACAGTCCCTGTTCAACATGGTTTCGGACAACATGGCCATAGGGTAACTTTTAATGTGATGTTCTTAACTAGGGAAATCACAGGACACTAAATGCTAATCATGATATTGATTGACTGGGCCTTTGCTAATAGAAGTGGATTTCAGATTAAAACATACTTTGATTTGTCCCACATTTGTACGGGACAAATACAATTACCAGTTTATACCTGGAATTTGCACCCAAATCACCTGCTAGATCGCAAACTCTTTACCAGACTCAGCCCTCATCTGACTGAGCTGTGTATCTGTGGAGTCTACCCCAGTGCTTGTATAAGACAGACTTTCAATAAGTATTTGTTGAATGAAATTAAACAGAGAGCTGATGCCTTAAAACTGCTGACTAAAAGCACCGATCATAAAAAGACAGCTGGATGGTTTGGATTCCCACCAAATGAATCAAACGCTACATCTTGTGAGCCTGGCCACCGCTGTTATGGGTTGACTTGTCTCCCCCAGAAGATGTAGGTTGACGTCGTAATCCCCAGTACCTCAGAATGTAACTTAACTTAGAAATAGGTAGCAGAGGTAATGAAGTGAGGTCATGAAGATAGATCCCAATCCAGTAACACTGCTGCTGCTGCTGCTAAGTCGCTTCCGTCATGACCCACTCTGTGCGACCCCATAGACGGCAGCCCACCAGGCTCCCCCGTCCCCGGGATTCTCCAGGCAAGAACACTGGAGTGGGTTGCCACGTCCTTCTAGTATTCCCTAATAAAAGGGACACTTAGACACGGAGACAGACACACATAGGGAGAAGAGGGCCGTGTGACTGGAGAGATGTGTCTGCAAGCCTTGGACCATCAGGGATGGCCAGGAAACACTAGCAGCTTGAAGAGGTGAGGAAGGATCCTCCCCTAAAGCTATAGAAGGAGCCCCGTCCTGCTGTTACCTTGATTTCAGACTTCTAGCTTCCAGAATTGAAGGATAATAAATTTCTCTTTTTTAAGAAGCCACCCAGTTTTTGATACTTTGTACAACAGCCCAGAAAACTGGTTACACAGAAAACACAGTAACCCTATTCAGCCAAGAAGGAATCTCCCTCAAAGCAAAATATAACCTTCTAGAAAGGGTCTTGCTTTCTGAGGAAAGTTACAAAGTACCTGAGTCCAATAACTGCTGGAGGATTGGCAGTGTTCTTGAGTTTTATTTGGGATGTTTTTATGGTACATCAGGGAGTCTCTTTCAAGGTCTAAGGCTCAACTATACTCAAATTGATGGCAGTCTTTTAGAGAAGCATTTCAGAGTTGACTTAGCTTTATTTTTAACTGGCTTATTTATGTATCTTCCTTGGTCTCCATTGTCAAAATAAGACTTAATCTCTATTGATCTCACATGAGCTAGTGGCCCATCGCTGAGAACCGCATCTCCACAAGTGCCAGCATTTTCTTCAGGTAGCAGACAAGGGCTCAGAGAGAAAACACTGTCTGGTTAATAAACTCTTCTTTGAAGTATGGTGACTACAATTGCCTATGCAATTCTAAGGTAGTTAACTATTCTCACTACTCTCCTACTTACATTCTAGAAAAGGACATTTCCAGACTTGAGTACAGCCAGCCTAACAACTGGGTTTCTATTAAAAGTGCAGCTATAGTCAATTGGATCATGATTACATGCACCTCATAAACACAATCTAGCTAATCAATAAGATCTTATCCAACACTAACCAGAGGTGGAGAGTGAAGCAATGGATTATGCGAGTCATTTCATGGGCACTCCATGCATATAGGTGGAGTAGAAAGCTTTCATCAGCTCTCAGAAAGGCGAGTCTGCAGACATATTGTCCATATTGATCAGTATCAATAAAACATGAGCAATAAAATGAGATGAGTGTGCCAAGTATTAATTATGTGCCTGCCTTGAAAAAGCATAGAAGATTCACTGCATTCGGTGAACATTTGATATGGATAAAAGATGGAAGTTAGCAGAGAGAAGAAGGCCAAGCATTTTAAAACAAACCTAAATCAAAGGAGGGTGGGCTGACATCTATCCTTCCACAATCCTTAAATCCTTGCTTCTTCACATAGGCTGGAAATAATATGACACCTGGGAGTTAAAATTCTTGCTTTATTAGCAGGTAAGACTGGTTCCTCTATCAATAGTTTCAAATAGTGGTTCTCAAAGTGTGGTCCCAGACCAGTAGCATGAGCATTAGCTGCAAATTTGGTAAAATCTCAGGCCCTAGCCCAGATCTACCAGCTTAGAAGCTGGGATGGTGGTGGGTCCCAGAAGCCTATTCTATCAAGTCCTTCAGGTGAGTCAATGTAATTTAGCTTGACAGCCACTGAGCTAAGAGGTTATCTTATCATCACTTGAGCCTTGGATAACTAGAAAAGAAATTGGCATCTAAATTTCTTCACAAGTGATGAAAACATACAACTGACAATAACTAGCAAAAGTGCAAACACAATCAATTTGGTTTGGAATGGCAGTACTTCATAAACACTAGAGAATTATTCAGTAAGGGCTGATTGAACCCAAGCACGCCAACTATCAATACATTTGATTCTAGAGAAGAACCTCAGAGTTTCCTGCCAAAGATCTCCGGTATTAGTTGGTATAAAAATGACTCCAAATTTCTACCCAAATCTCACTCATCCTTCAAGACCCAAACCTTAGCTCCCTTCTCCAAGCAGCTGTCCCTCACCATACCAGCCACATGTCATCTCTCCACGTGTGAACCCCGAAGAGGCCTCGTGTAGCATGTATTTTGTCGCTTGATGATAGTGTACTCCAAACTCTTTCCGAAAGAACCTGGATATGCTGCTGATGGCATTATGGGCCTTGCAGGCACAAAGAGGCAGTGCCTGATGTCTTGCATAAGGATGAACAAGCAAGAAGTTGTTGACTCAGTTATACATATATATACATTATTTTTCAGCAGTATTTAACACAAAATTGTAAATCAACTATACTCCAATTTAAAAAAAGAGTTGTTGAATAAGTATGCTGATGGGACTGGATTGTATTATCCAAATAACCTAAAGCGCGATCCCTCTTGTCCTGTGGTGCATTTCACAGCAGGAGAGCCCGAGGAGCTGCTGTCTGGTTAAGGCTCCAGATTTTAGCTTCGGGGAATCCTAGTCATGGATGCCTGTGCCTTAAGGTTCTTCCGTTTTATCTCATGGCTCAGTTTCAGGCCCAAACCCGAGCCCATAGAAAGAACAAGGTGGGAGGCGTAGGCATGGGGTGGCTGAGAGGCAGCTTGGGGTCAGGGCAGAATCTGCCAGGGCCGGCGGGGCACTCACTTGGACAAGCAGTGGCGGGTGCAGTAGACGTCGCCCACGGGAGAGAGCGTGAAGTTCTCGCAGATGTAGAAGTGCTGCTGGCCGAAGAGCAGGAGCCCTTCGCAGACCAGGTGGCCCTGCACGACGACGAGGGAGTACTTCTGCGTCACCTGCAGGGAGAGGGTGCCAGAGTCAGGCGTGCGTGAGGGAGACGCACCCAGCTTCTTAAGGAGGGCAGGAGGACGGTGTCTGGTCGCCCGCTGCGCACTGGGAAGTGAAGGTAGCACCCTGAAAATGACGGAGCTGCTGCCCCCCAGCTGCACTGCTCTGCACTGTCTAAGTGGGATTTCTACACCCAACACCCTGCTTCATTATTTCACCTACCCAAGGCCACCGCATCGCACCGAGGCATGTAGATGAGTGTTTATCGCTCTTTTGAACATGTTGACATTTTCCCTCTCATTTTAAGCTCCTCTACAACCATGCAAAACACCCCTCGGTAAACAATGAGGAAAGTTTGTGAGGCCTGAGGCATCACTCAGTTACAGACGTGAAGAAACGTGTCAAGAAAACAGCTGGAAGGTGACTAGGATAGGACCTGAACCAGGTCTGCCGAGGACCACAAGTGGAAGACTGGTCCTGCTGTCTGCAGAGGCCAAGGCTGTTCCAAGGTGTGTGCAGAGGAGGCGCCAGCTGTGCCCAGATCCCTCCCTTCTGGCTCAAGCACATTCTCACAGCAGCTGAAGCTGCTGGCAGTTTCCCAGAATCCCCTCAGCTAAAGAGAGTGCCTGTCATGGGTGAGGTCCCCATCTCAGTGGTCATCTGTCCCCAACACGGGCCAGCACAGAGGCAGCGGGACTGGCCCTTTGCCTCCATTCACTTGAGCTCCCGTGGGCTCAGCCGCGGCCTGGCTGAGACCACAGTGAGGTCGCACATCCTGCACCCCACCCAGCAACCCGCACCCCAACCAACATGCCACGCGCGCAGCTCTGGCTCCGTGCTGGCTTTCTGGGGAGGCTGATCTGGGATGACGTCTTGGTATGAAACAGAGTCCCACATTAAGTAAGGACTAGTTGGGTCCTTACATAGAATAAATCTCTGAAGGAATGCGTGGGAGAATACATGAATTTTCGGTGACGGGAGCTCAAAGGAACCAGAGTAAGACCAAGGCCAAAATTTTCTCAGGATAATTCTGTGCTAATTCCAGCTATACAAAAGAAGAACTGACTTAAAAAAAAAAAAGAAACCCTACTATATAACCATTGGGCTTCCCTGGTGGCTCAGATGGTAAATAATCTGCCTGCAATGAAGGAGACCCATGTTCGATCCCTGGGTCAGGAAGATGCCCTGGAGAAAGGAACGGCTACCTTGTTCAGTATTCTTGACTGAAGAATCCCATGGACAGAGGAGCCTGGTGGGCTACAGTCCAGGGGGTCGCAAAGTGTTGGACACGACTGAGTGACTAACACTTTCACTTTCACATAAACATTGTAAGCCTTTTACGCATAATCCTTAAAACTGGGAAAGAAAAATTTTACTAGTCTAATTTAGAGATGAAAAAGAAGGATGCAGAGATAAGAATCTCACCAAAGATGGGTAAATGGAAGAGCCTGGGGTTGAAGCTAAGCTCCCTGCTCACCATTGGGAGCAACGATGGGGCAGCAGTGGTAAAACCTGGAAAGCTGCCGTGCATACCTGTTCTCACACCCTACTTCACATGGGATTTAGCCAAAGTGAGGGACAAACGCGATAAACAGAACCCTACCCTCGTGGGACTTAAAATCCAGTGGAGGAAGACACGTCCACCAATACATTATCAAAAACTGTGATATGCATTGAAAAAAGAAAAAAAATACAGGTTGATAATGATATAAGGCAGAGAGAAACTTGGAGGGGACATGATCTCAGACAAACTCTGAGACCTGAAGGATGGAAATGAGTAGTCATGGCAAGGCTGGGAGAAGAAATTTCATGGAACAGGAATATCCATCTCAGAGCACAGAGGCAGGAAGGGCAGATCTGGGGAGCAGAAGAGAGGTCAGAGTGGCTGGTGAAGCTGGAAAGCAGGCATGCTCAGGTCCTGAGGCCTTAGGTGTCTTCATTTTCCTTGGCAGGCCCCCATGTACCCGTAAGAATAAAATCTGTCTGCACTTCTGTAAATCTGTCGTCTGTCAACTCAATGTTGCAACCTAAATAGAGATTCTTAGGAGGTAGAGGAAAAGTTTCGTCTCTCCTGCAGTATAATCTTCCGAAGGGATTCTGTGCCTGCATAGTTTGTTTTATACATATTATCTTTTTTTTTTTTTACACAAATAGCATATTCATACAGATACTGGTCTGCATCTACTTGTCTTCCTTAATAGGCCGTCTAGCAGCCCTTTCCAAATCACTTCTCACAGAGTTGTCTCACTTTTATTAAAAGATACATACGGTTAGTTTGCACGGATGTGGTGCAACCCTCTATTGGTTTGTTTTCAAATGTTTCAACATTACAAGCGGCGCTGCAGTGACAATCCTTGTGCATAGGCCACTTTGAACACATACGGAAATCTGTAGTAGGTCTTCTAAATTCCTAGAAGTAGAACTGGAGGTCCAGGATGTGGGCAGTTCATACTCTGATCTAGCGCCAGACTGCCCTCCTGCAAGGCGACGCGAATTCACACTCCCACCAGCATTGTTGGAGGGTGTTTATGCTGCCTAGGCCAAGCTGTTGAAACTTCTTCTCTTACGCCTTTGTACGGAGGAGACTTCATCCTCAGGTTCGCAGGGTCGCGTGTGGAGCCTGAGAACACAGGCCTGTGTACCCCCCTGGCCTCTCCTGTCCCTCTGAGGCCCCACCCTTGCCCAGACTCTGTGGTGCCAACAGAGGCTGCAGCATGCTCTCGTGATCTCCTGGTGTTTTCCTTTGGGGAGAATTCAGTAATAACCAGAATAAACCAAACCACAAGAAGAACGTCTGGTGAGAGCTGGGTCAATAGCTTAAAAATGGATTCTGCTAGAAAAGAATAACATTCTAAAAACTGGAAAATGAGCCCCAGTGAAATATTCCCTGCTCTTCCATTTAAATTAACCCTAAGAGAGCTCCAACACCAAGTTCACTCATGATGAAGAAATCCCTCCTGCTACGACTCTATCAATCACTTTAAAAAGAGTAGAACTTCAGCTCCATAAGTAGAACATTTTTAAGATTAGTTAAGTGACATATTTTCACTCCTAATGGGTGGATTAGTAAGCACACTGCCACACCTGGCCCAGGTATGATAAGGAATAGGTTGTCTGGAAGTCCAAAACCGCCAGAGTTAAAGTTAGAGGGACAACGACGTGCTGGGACATTCTGTGGAAGCCCATGCCAGCACATTTTCCTAGAAGCAGGCCTCAGTCGAATGTCTGCAAAAGGGGAAATTCAGCTGGAGGCTCTCTCAAGATTTCTTCCAGCACTATTAGTCTGCAACTTAATGCAACACCTTCATTTTACAGGTAGAAAATGTAAGACTCAGCACCATCACGTGAGGCATCCGGTGACAGAGCTGACGTGTACGTTCCCTCATTGCTGCTGCTGTTTAGCCCTCAGTCGTGCCTGCCTCTTTGAGACCCTACGGACTGTAGCCTGCAGGCTCCTCTGTCCATGGATTTCCCAAGCAAGTGTACTGGAGTGGGCTGCCATTCACTTCTCCAGGGGATCTTCTCGACTCAGGGATCAAACCAGCGTCTCCTGCACTGCAGGCGGACTCCTTACCGCTGAGCCACCTGGGAAGCCCACGTTCTGTCATACTTGTCTGCAAAATCTGCTGCAAAGAAAGCTTCAGCTCCATTCACAGGCATCACGCTTCTCTTTCCATGCATCTGCTCACCTAGACCTTGTTAACAATAAATTCTGCTACACTGGTGTCTGGAATAAGTATCCTCTTTTTTTCTTTTTTTCTTTTTTTTTTTAAAAAAAGCACAGATTGCTGAGAAAAAGTTAAGCATCCAAAGGGAAAGAGGCTATTCAACTCCATTTACACTGACTACCTATGAACTCAGGATGCCTTTTAGATGGAGCATTCTGTCACACTCATAGTCAAAGAAATGTGTATTAAAACAATAAGGAGACACTATTTTTTATATGTCAACTTGGCAAATCTGGGAAGAAATATAACACAAGGATCTGTTGATGGCAGCTCATCTTTTCAGATGGAGACAAGGAGCTGGGATGACCCCTGTCTGCCTGCACTTCCACAAGCGAGCCTGCAAACAACCAAACCTTCGGCCTTTCTCCGCTGGCTCTGAGGAGACCAAGTGGAAAAGGATGGAAACTGAAAAGGATTACAAGTTCTGAAGACTGTTCAAAGCTCAGCACATAGCGCTAACTGCATTTCCTGAGGATCCACACATCAGTGGTTAAAGTTGGAACATGTTTCTAGCTAGGGCAGCTCTGTATATTGTAAAACCCAGACCCATGAATCTCAGCATTTATTTGCAAAGCTTAGGTAGGAGAGTCTCCCGGGCAGCTTGTTAAAATTCATATTCCCAGGGTACATCCCAGTTGTTCTGATTCAGCAGGTACAGAGTGGACCCTGGAATCTGCATTTGAATAGGCAGGCCAGATGATTCCTGAAGACCATACTTAGAAACTGAGCCAGGGACACCAGCCAGGCTGCGAAAGCTGAGGTCCTGTCTTATGCAAACCTATGGCTACCGCTCACTTATTTGCTCATACTTTCATTTATTAGAGACGTATTAGATGTTTTAGCCTGTGCCCCCATGCAAACACAAGGGGAGATAAAGCACATTTTTGTGGTGCTTGTGGCTTGATAGGAAAGAGAGGGGAATATCAACTGTCCTCAAAGAGTATGATGTTGGAGGGAAGCACACATACCTTGGGGCACAGAGGTGAGCGCCTGGCCCAGACAGAGCCCCGAGAGGGAGTGGAGGGGACATCAGAGCAGTGGGTCTCGAGGTGGGGGCCCCAAGGCTGTGGCTATGAGTTCAGAAGATTAAAAACAGGGGAGAAAATTTCCAAGGCACAAAGTCTTGAGACAGTGGGACATGTTTAGAGAATGTAAACAATTCTGTATAATTGCAGTAAAAAGGCAGGTGTGTGTGTGTGCGTGCGCACTTGCACACTCGTGTAAGGGTGAGAGAAGCAAGTCCAGGGAAGCACAGGGCCAGCTCAGAAGGGCACGAAGTGTGCCAAAGAGAGTCTCAGAAGGTTTTCAGTAGGGACCACACATGTAGCTCTGCATTCTAGAAAGTCAGTCATGGTGACTCACCTGGGGGGAAGATTCTACGTGAGAAGTTTAACACACTTCTTCACATTATACAGATGACTTCAGCTAAAAATACCCATGAAGAGCTTGATGCTGCTCTCTGCTGTTCAGCACAAAAAATTCTCCCTTTAAGCTGATTTCGTTTCTAACACAGTCATACTAATATTTTACATTGAGTAAAAAATATAAATAAAAAAATAAATGCTTAGTTTTTCATGTAATTAATTAGTTAATTACATGTAATTACATGGATTAAATAATTAATTCATGTAATCAATTAATTTTCATGAAATTAATTAATTTCCTGTAATTTTCAAGCTACAGTAAAAACAACTCCCATGGGAGTTCCGACTCTGGAATGGGTCTAGAAGCACATTTTTAAGTGGAGACACTTTTGCAAGCAGCTCTGTGGAGGAGGTGCAAGGGACACAGCAGCCCACGGTTAACATGCATTAAATAAACCGCTCCTCGTGTCAAATGGAGCTGTTTGCAGAGAAATGTGTTTGTGGTTCTGGGAATCATTAATCAATGGCACAAAAGTGGCATAGAATAATTACTGTCCCAGGTATCGCTGGAGGCGATCAGAGCTCCAGTGTTCTCACATAGAAATGAATTAAGCTGCTGCCATTCTGAGCTCCGGTCTGCTGGCTTCCCCCAGAGGCCTCTGTTGGGACAAGCCATCCAGAATAGTGTGAGATGTGCCCTGCAGTTTCCTGGGCTGGGTCTTGCAAAGGCCCTAAAGGCAAGTGCTTCTGCGATGGCAGGGGAGAAGGGGCAGGACTCTCTGTGAGGCTGCCTGCCCACTTTCTGTGATGGCCAGTGAGGGCAGAGGCTCTGGCTTTTCTGAGTGTGGGCGCACACCTCTCACATACACCCTGCCTGGGTGTGCCTTCACTTAGAAAACACGAGGCCCACAAGGTCTTATGGAGACATCTGAGTTAGGAGAATTCTCAACAATGCTGACATTATCTCAACAATGCTGAATCAGAATCACAATACTTGATACAAAATGTCTCAACACAAGTAGAAAATATTAGTCTGAGGAAATGCAGAAAATAACCATCTATATATATACATATACACACACCCCTGCTGTGGGCACACTTCCTGCATCTTTGCTTGAACACTTTCACGGTTCTAGTCTGTGTGTATGTGTGTGCGTGCGTGCACTCAGTCATGTCCAACTCTTTGCCACCCCATGGGCTGTGTAGCCTACCAGGCTCCTCTGTCCATGGCATTTTCCAGGCAAGAATGCTGGAGTGGGTTGCCATTTCCTTCTCCAGGGGTCTTCCCAACACAGAGATCAAGGCTGCGTCTCTTGAATCTCCTGCATCGGCGGGCGGATTCTTCACCATTTGCACCGCGGTTCTAGAGTCAGTGCAACAAGTCTCCCTTCCTCGGCTGGGCAAGCGCAGAGCTGGGCAGGCTGAGAGAATCCAGGTCTGAGTGGGTCTCTTTCCTGCTGAGATGGTGCAGGATGGAACGGCGGGTCAGAGCAGAGCCCATGAGGACCCTGACCTGCTGGAGGGAGGCCTGTCTGGGGTTCTACGCTGTCCACAGAGGAGCCCTTCTTCGTTTGCACCGACAGGCCCTTCCCCGCTTCCTCAAGGTCATTGCTTGGTGTTCAGAGTTCATATCCCATCTCCCCCTTTTTCTTGGGCTGAAAGAACAGATCCTAAGATACCCCTAAAGGAAGAGCCACGGTCACAGTAGTAACAGCAGGTGCAAGCCACCGAGAGCTCCTGGTGCCTGGCACAGAGTCTAGGGTGGGGGCATGCGGTGTAAGTGGCGGAGGTGGAGCCGGGGCCAGACTAGAGCCCCTGCCCACTCTGCCTCCAGGGAGCCTGTCCCCATGGGGCCCTCGCCTGTCTCCTAGAGCTTCTCCAGGGAGCGGCTGTATCTGGTGGTTTGGTCCACGGACCCTGCAGGAATTCAGCTGAAGCAGAAAAGAGTCTCTTCCACAACTAACCATAAAGCCAGAGGCAATGAGCACAACCCAACAAAACAGATCAAAACAACTTGTGCAAAGAACAAATGTCTTGATAATGTTCAGAACCATCTTGCTTGCAGCTGCTCAGCCCCTCACGCTCCTTTGGCCCCCACACACTCCTGTCTGCACAGCCTAGAGTCACGAGCCACGTGAAGCATTCTGACAGCTTCCTGCTGTATGACACAGAGACCCAGAAAGACTGAAGTTTAAGTACAGGCAGGGGAGGAGAGGAGAACAGCATCTTGCTAGTCCTGGCCTGCCTCTCAGAGGCTGGGAAAGTTAGCCACCTGGGGGCTTCAGGCTCTGGCTCCCTCACCGAGATCCCAGAGTGAAGTGCTGCAGCGTGAGACAATTAGCAAAATTACTGAACGCAAGTACTCGCTGCACAGGCCAGGCTGGTATCACACCTGTAAGGCTCGGAGAACCGCACTCTGAAAAGGACACTCAGGGACAGCCTCTAGTGGACTGACGAAGTTTATGATCCAATTGTGTCGTTTTGTAATTTTCAGGGATTAGAGCATAAGACAGACGTGCACATAGCCATTCCAGATAAACATCAAAGCACTTACGCATAAAATACAGTTCCCACCGCCCAAGCCGTAACATAGCTTTGGCGAAACTCTAAAGGGAGTCTTATCATGAAACAACAGTCCTTGCTCTCAGAAACAGGTGGTCAGAAGGAAGCCTTCGAACATCTCAAGGCCAGGCGTATAACCCTTCGTTATCCGTTCCTAGCCTCAGGCACTCAGTGAACGCTCATAACCCTTTGTTATGCTCATTCCAGCTTCCAACCTTCGTCACGAGTGGAGCAAATACATTTTCAGTATTTGCTCAAAGCCTTC
This sequence comes from Budorcas taxicolor, assembly GCF_023091745.1. Classification (NCBI taxonomy): domain Eukaryota; kingdom Metazoa; phylum Chordata; class Mammalia; order Artiodactyla; family Bovidae; genus Budorcas; species Budorcas taxicolor. The sequence goes on from NC_068914.1 coordinate 2,870,162, forward strand.
CAGCTCCTCCACAAGCACCGACTGTGACTATAAACTTCAGACCTTGCCCTCAGCCCAGCCCAGCCAGGGCTGCAGATACCTGGCCAGTCTTGGCAAGCACCTGGGAGTCACGCTGTTCACAGAAGCTCTTCTTGGAAGGTAGGAGCATGGATTAGGTGAGATGCGGACCCTCAGTGGTTCCAAATGTGGCAGGCAGTATTTGGGGACAAAGATGTCCCCCAAGAGCCTTGTCCCTGATTATCCTATCAAACACTAACCCAGGTGCTACTTGAAGGGCTGGAAATAATTACTCATTTCAGATGAAATTAAGAGTGCAAATCAGTAGACCTTAAAATATTGAAATTACCCTGGATTACCTAGTGGGTCCAATTCCCATGAGACCTTAGCAGCTGAAGAGGAAGGTGGGACAGTTGGTGGGATAGATTCAGTGGAGGAGGGAGGCAGAGGGGAGACGAAGGAGAGGGCAGATGAGGCAGAAGGGGGTTGGAGAGATGTGCAGGGTGAGAAGGCCACTGCAGCTGGCTTTGAAGATGCAGGAACGGGGCCACAAGGGAGGGATGTGGGCAACCTCCAGCAGCTCAGAATAACCCCTGGCTAACAGCCAGCCAGGAACAGGGACCTCAGTCCTACAGAATCGTAGAACTGGATTCTGCCAACACCTGAACAAGCTTGGAAACGCATTCATTCTCAGAGTCTCTAGAGAGACCCGCAGCCCTGCCAGCACCTCAGTTTCAGCCCATGTGAGACTCTTAGGCAGAAAACCAGCTGAGCTATGCTGTGCTCAGAGCTTTGAGATAATAAATGTGTGTTGTTTTAAGTCACCACGTTTTGGTAATTTGTTATGGTAGCAATAGAAAGTTAATATACCAAACGAAGACAAAGTATTGCCATTGCTCTCTTCTTATCAACACAATATAAAGAATTACATGCCAATATGGAGACAACATATAATTCCCTACTTCCTTACCTTATCAGGGAGGTAGGGAGGGATGGCTAGGGCTCAATAATCCGGGCAATATGCATCCTTCATATCAAGATTGCTCACCTTGGCACTGTGGGCATTTGGGGCCGAATAATTGGTCTCTTCTCTTCTGAGCATTGGAGGATGTGAAGCAGCATCCTCGGCCTCTGCCCACTAGAGGCCAGTAGCAACCCTCCCCCACCGAGGCATGACAACCACATGTGTCTGCTGACATTGGCAATGGCCCCTGGGAGTAAAGCTGCCCCATGCTGAGAATCACTGCTTCACACGATCCTTTAAGAGCATAAAGCAAAGAAAGGTTTTTAAAGTAAGAAAGCATTGATCTCCTAGCTGTTTTCAATTGACTAGGCAGTTACCAAACATCCATTTACCTATGAACATATTAACAGATGATGTGTTCAAACTGTTATCAGCTGTTAGCACTCAGCAGCTGGATATTATGAATACGTATACACACATATAAACATATATATGTTACATATATATGTTTTAATATCCATTTTTTAAACTTAATACAGTAGACTAACACTACTTCCATAAATAAAATAAAAGGAATGTAAATAGAATAAATACATATATAAATATAATAAATATAATAAATCTTTGGGGTTTCCCAGGTGGCGTTAGTGGTAAAGAACCCATCTACCAGTGCAGGAGACGTAAGAAATGTGGTTTTGATCCCTGGGTCGGGAAGATCCCCTGCAGGAGGGCATGGCAACCTACTCTAGTACTCTTGCCTGGATAATTCCATGAACAGAGGAGCCTGGTGGGCTACAGTCCATGGGTCACAAAGAGTCAGACGCAACTGAAGCGACTTGGCACACACACACTCATAATACATACTCATCCACCAGTGTTCACTTGCTGGCTTCTCTAGGCATGCCCCTAGTTGGGCACCTCAGGAAGAAATGGGGTCCCTCCATAAATGAGCATCAGTACAGTGAGAGAGAGAGAGAGAGACAGGTGGAGTGGTGAAGTTAGCCTGTATGCCAGGGGCAGAGGTAGGAGAGGTAGTGGGCAGGGGACACAGGGAAGGAGGAGAGACAGCTCTCTAGGGCTCAGACTGGGGGCCGGTCAAGACGGGCCTCGGCCTGGGGGCTGGTCAAGACGGGCCTCGGCGAGTCAGCCGCCAGGAGTCTAGCACGCAGACACTGCACACAGACGAACCAGCATGAGCAGAGGCGCAGCGGCCAGGAACGATGGGGGTGTGCAAGTGTGCTCTCTGGCTGAAAGCTGCGGGTTAAGCACATATAAGGACCTTGTTCTTCCAGGACTGTGTTGACTGAACTGTCACCCAGATCTGAAAGCAACTAAGCAACGTGGTAGAAGCTCTGCAGTCATCCCTTAGGCCAATGCACCTCAAGCCAGCCCTTTCACCCAATGCCTTGAAGGAGCAAATCCCAATCCGACACCCTCCAGGAGTCTCTCCCAGGAACCTGCCCTTGGAAGGGACAGGCTTCAATTTCCGCTCCTTGCTGAAACCCATCACAGACTCCCTGAGCTTGTCACCTGTGCCTGGAAACCCAGGCTGCTTGCTCAGTGGCCCGTAGCTCTGCTCTGCCCTTGTCTACCCCGTGGCCAGGCTAGCCCTCAGCTCTCCTGCATTCACCTCTGCGGAGACCCCGCATGGCTTTCTGGCCCTGCCCTGCCCACTCCTCTGCTTTGCTGGGGCCTCTTCTTCACTCACAGGCATCGTGACCCAGACAGCAGTGTTGATAGATGAGAGACGGCCTTTGAAACGGGAAGAGAACTGGCCTTTAATAAGCCACCTCACATGAGCTGGGCTCTGCACCAGTCACTTTGCTTCCATTATTCCATTTAAGCCTTATGAGCATTTTGTGAAATGGTTGCTATGGCTGCGATATTAAAGATGAGAGTAACTGAGGCTCACAAAGATGAAGTAACCAGCCATTTATGTAGTATGTGGCCATGTTGAGATTTCAGTTCAGTTCTGTGTTACTTTAAGACATGTGCTTCATCTCCCATACTTAGATTTGTGTAAGAGAGCCCACCTCTGTGCCTGTACTTCAGGGAGAACCCCTAACCCTCCTCCAGGCATATCCAGAGGTCACGCACACTGAGAGCCTGGGATTCCACAGCCCAGCTCCAGGCATTCCCAACCACAGGTTTCCCTGCTAACTGCCCAGCCCGCCTTCTGGCTGTGCACACCACGCACAGGCCCACCGTTCCGGGGCTCACGGTGCCATGAGTATGCTTCCTCTAGGCTTGAGTGGTGGCCAAGGGGAGCTGATTTCAGGGTGAGGAGTGTGGGGACAGCTGGGACAAAGGGCAGTGTCCAAACACATCCACCAAGGTCTCTTATGAAGGTGTGGGATCAACCCTCAGGGTGGTCAGGCTGTGAGCAGGGAACCAAGATGCTGAACCACAAGAAGGTCAAGAATTCTAAGTTGAAATTGGCCTCCCAGATTATTATGAAGGTCAATGTAGGACATTAGAACATATTTCATTTAACAGATTAGCAACATGACTTACATCTACACATTTTGATGCAAGACATAGTGGGCATTTACACACTTGCTCTGGGCCCATAAATTTAGGAGTATGCTGGGGTTTTTGCTCCTTCACTTTTTTATGGTGAATAGAGATATCACCTCCCACGTGAATGCAAAAAATTGAGTTCTCTCATGTCTGATAATCTTTAAAGAGTAATTGTGATGGGCTGTGTTACCTTTTCATGATCAAGAAGCTCTTGTAAGATGACTTGTCTTTCCCGACATAGTTCTAAGAAATCTTCGGAGTGCAGGCTTTCATGCAAGGCGGGGAAGAAGGTCAGCTGGGTGCAGTCCACCACCTCGTCTCTCTCGCTCTCACCTTCCTTCAGTGTCAGCTCATCTGCAACAGCAAAAAGGGGAGATGAGGTTTGGACATGGGCCACCTTGCATCGTGAGGGAAGTGTGCAGCCTAGGCCCGAGGCCCTGGGAGGAACTGCAAAGTCTCAGAGCAGCCGTGAACGGTGTGGATTCCAGGGTGTCCCTCACTGTTTCTGAAAGTGGACATACCCCTCTGACCTCAGTGTGAGGTGATCATGCCTGCAGGTTGATTTACTCCAGAAAGTGTACCTAAGTCCGGTTGCTCTAGCGTCTCCAGTGATCACAGGGCGACATTTCAAAATTTACCTTCATTAATCAGTAAAGCAGTTCCCTAGAGGGTCACCAGGATTTGCTTTTTGTCAACTTCACTTTGTTCACTCTTTTTAAAAAGTGACCTTTTTCCTCCTAATTATGGAAAGTATCCTTGGAAAACACATGAAATTGGGAGAAATACAAAAATTGTGAAAAATAAAACAAATATTGCCCATGAGCCCAGAGAGAGTACAAATAACAAAATTTTGCAGCTCTCATTTACAGAGCACTTTCTCTGTGCCGGGTCCTTGAATGGCAGTTCCCTCTGCTCCTGCCTGGGCCGTAGGTTCCATTCCATCATCACTTGACTAATGAAGATACTGACAGAGGCTAATTATTTGACTCAAGGTCATGTGGCTACTAACATCTGAGGCAGGATCTGCACCAAGTCCCTCGCAAGAGTCCCTTTCATCTCTGGGCTGTTTGCCCTCACTGGCCATACTTTGGTGTACTTCTATATCGTTTCTGTACACATATGTATATGTGCAGAAATACACGTATGTTCATGCTCAGCTGTGTCTGTCTCTTTGCAATCCCATGGACTGTAGCCCGCCAGGCTCCTTTGTCAATGGGATTTTTCAGGCAAGAATACTGAGGTCGGTTGCCACCTCCTCCTCCAGGGATCTTCCTGACCCAGGGGTCAAACCCGTGTCTCATGCATCTCCTCATTGGCAGGCTGACTCTTTACTACCAAGTCACCTGGAAAGCCCCACGTATATGTATGCACAGGTGAAATTTTGGACATGATGAGAATTATATTGAATTTATAGCTTTTCTTTTCTAAATTTTTGCTCAAAAAATGTTATGCCATGAATACTTTCTTATTCCCTTAAAAGTTCTTAGAAAGCAACTTAAGTGGCTGTGTAATAATCTATTGTGTGACTTCCATAAACACTCAACCTGTTTCCTATTTTTTAGAAATACAACTATTATCTATTTCTGTACTACCAAAATCTACTGTGCTGCAATCAGTGTGTGTACATACAGACTTATTTCCTGAGGACGCACTCCTGGACGCGTGCACCTGGGTACCAGCTAAGCATAGACCCGCCTATATCTCCAGATCTTGCTCCTCCACCCTGTCCTGGGGGCCGCCTGCCTTGAGCAGCACGTTGCACATGGCAGCCAGGTCAAGGGGGCTTCTGGTCATTTTCTTTGTGCCAGGATGCTCATCTCTTTGAACTCCTCCCCACCTGGGCGTCTCATATCTGGCTGTGTGACAGTGCCTGCCGCTCACAGCGACAGTCATCACAGACTTTCCCCAGGCAAAGAGAACACTGTGCAGGAACGGGCGCCCCAGAGGCACGGCAGACAGTCGCACCCCTTTCTCTTCCCCTTCCTCAGCTCCCTACTGGGAATTGGGGGTCCATGCTGGAAACGCAGAGAAGACCTGGGGTCCTAGGCGACCAAGGGGGCCCTCTGTGTGGTGAGCGAGGGGGCCCAGCAGCCCGTGGCCTCAGCCCCTGCTTTCTGCCCCTGCACCCTCTGCAGCCACCCATTCCAAGAGAGAGAGCAGGCAGACTGTCCCTCTAACCTTAGGCGACGGCGCTTGGGCCGAAAAGAAGAGAAACCGCAAAAGGGGTGTTACAATGTCATCCCAAGTCCTGCGCTACAGTGGGACCCCCAGATCAACACAGGGTCAGGGTTCAAGATCCTTATTTCTGGGCTTTGTGACTGCAGACTGGCCAGACAGCAAGCTCCACACAAACTCCGGTGCTGAGACACGGAATGAGGCACGTTTAATCAGCTCCAGGAAGTTGTCACTTGGTTAGGGAGGTGACGTTAGCTGCAGCCTAGGATACAGTGAAACTTACAGACAGGGAGTGTTTGAAACAAAAGGCACATCCTTGGTGGAAACACAAAACTGAAATACAGCGCGTGTGTCTGAGTGTGTATTTGTGTGCATTTGGACGTGTCCAGGCCTTCCCTGGTGGCTCAGCTGGTGAAGAATCCGCCTGCAACGCGGGAGACGTGGGTTCGATCCCTGGGTTGGGAAGATCCCCTGGAGAAGGGAAGGCTACCCACTCCAGGATTCTGCCCTAGAGAATTCCATGGACTGTATGGGGTTGCAAAGAGCTGGACACGACTGAGTGACTTTCACTTTCAATTGGAAGTGTACGGGGCAAAATGATCTCTGAAAACAAACTAGATTATCAACATATCAATTCAACCAAGTTCCTCCATGAATATTACCTAAAAAATAAATATAAGGAATCCAAAGTACATTTTCAAACTGGAGAAATAATAATGACCACTATATCTGTCATCTTTATAATCAGAGAATTCAGTATAAGTATTAAATATCTCTTCCATCCACTTTTGCTCTAAAACATTTTCCCATTTTCCTCCGAGGTGTTTTAGGTTAAATATTGAACATGTATTTGTACTGGGCAGGGCACTTTTGAGATTTCCCTCACAGAGAAAACTAACAAGATAATTTTCCTGAGAAAAGTTCTTACTGTTGCAACATAAACCCCAAATCCTTCCCTTAATAGAGTAATCATGTCTGCAAGAGCACGGAGATGAAAGGCTTTGCACTCTCTACTCTAGGCTTGCAGCATTCTTTTCCTACAATATATTAACTTGATACCTTTAAGAAGATGTTAAATAAAGCAATAAATTGGTTTAAATATTGAATTAAAAAATAGATAAATTGAATACCTTGGTGTTCAGTGTTTATCTGAGAAACATTGCCATTTCTGTCTTGGCTTTCCTAAAATAAAACCAGAGAAACAGAAATTAGATTTGGATACCTATGTGCCCCAGCCCCCATTCCGAAGATTTGCACAGACACACACACACATTTGACCCCTTCGAATCACTCATACACTCAAGACTCAGATGCAAGGGGAGCAAAACGCCAAATCCTAAAGGACCACAATAAAATGCAAATAGTAATGTTCCTGAGTCAAAGGAGAAAAAACCCACAATTTTCCATTAAGTCAGATTTACAGTAATTACCAAAGATATGCCAGGTGGGAGTAGAGCGCATCCTGGCTGTCTGTGGTATGGGCCACCCTGGAGGGGGTACCAGAGACAGGGTCTGGGGCAGCCCAAGAGACCAGAGGCCAGGTTCCACAGCCAGCCTTTAGCCTTGCCATCAGCACCATGGGTAGGCTGGCTTTTCCTGCCTCCATCTCCTAAGGAATATATTTAAGGGAAAAATACTATACCCCACCAGATGTTTATTGATAATACATTAAAACTTAAAATGTCTATGGAATAAATTAAATATAATTCTTCATTAGGTTTCACAAAGGATTTAGCGTGGGTAAAAGGTTCTGGGGAGATGGACTAGAGAATGAATCCAACCTTGTAACTTCAGGTGAACGCAGAAAACACCTTGAGTTCCAGGGTTTGGACAGACAGCTTTTCAGAATCTTTTAAACCAGGATCATTCAGTGAGAACACGAAAGGCTGTTAACAGGTTCTTCCTATATTCATACTACCAATCCAAGGATAATTCTTCATCATTTAAAAGGCACAAACATAAGCCTGACCGAGAGTCCAAGCTCCATTGCAGCCAAGTCCCAGGGACTGTCCAGATTTTCTTGCCTGGGAATCTAATCCAGTTTCAGCATCATTTGGACTAAATGGGTCACAGGCTTGAGCTTGCGTAAACAGCTGAGTTCCAGCTATTTCCACTGTACTTGATATGGGATTTGCCTGCGCAGTAATGCCCGTATGAGGGCTGGTTATGACTGCTCCAAGACACATAACTTGGGCACGCAGACTATGTCCATCACATTGCTCTTTCCAAAAGCTGGCATCCAGACCATTCTAATGGACTTTTATGGATGTCAGCATGGTATTAGGTTGGTGGTGTTGGTGCTGAACCACTCATATCTACATTCATTCAGACTGTAGTTAGAGCATCCCTTCTATGTACTGGGGGAATTAGTGATTCTTCTGTCAAACAGCATCAAGAATACATCACAGCACTCCTACAGTTAACTGCGGACATTCTATTTCCTCCCTGTTCATGCCAAAGCACTCCTGATGGAAACATCAGATGGAAAAGCTAAGGAGACACCTCCCTACACATTTCCTGTCTGGAAGCATCCTCTCTTGTTGCATCTGATTCTTACCTTGAGCCTTTCTTGATTCAGGGCCTCCCATGGAGATAAGCGTCTGATGCGTTTCCGCATACGAGCGGGTCCTTCTCTCCAATCCAGTTCCCACTGGGAGCAGGGTGTGGCTTCTGCCATCTGATTCCACAAGCCCAGCTCCCCAAAAAGCTGCTCCTGGATTCTGGTCCACGCATTGGCCGCCTTGATGTTGCCACATCTCCGTCTCTGGGAAGCAGAAGTATAGCATCACTCCTGGACCCAGCTCCTTGTCGGCCTGGCCCCAAACCTCCTGGGATGAACAGACCAAGCCCCTCGTAACTGCCTGAAGAAAATAACCTCTAAAGGCAGCCACAAGCACCTGCAGGGTGTGTAGTGAAATCTCTGGAGCCAGGACCAGGTCAGGAGAAGAAATCAGTTTGTCCAGCTTTGAGACCATTTAACTCAGGTTCAAGGAGGAGAAAAATCCTCTGCCCTTTGGCCCATAGAGCTTCGTGACTGCTGTGTGCTGCACTGTCCAAAGGTCCCCATACTACTCATCCGAGGACTGGGGAGCTATTTGACAGAACAGACACAGCAGCCCACCATAGCCCCTGCCCTTCAAAGTAGACAGGGGATTTTACCATGGTCCCTACCCACTCCTACTGAAAACACTCCTTCTAGTGTCTGGACTGAAGGTGCGATGAGGCTGTTCACGGAAGCCCAAACCTTTGACATTAGTGAACATAACCCCACCTAACACCTGTGAAGCCCTCGTAGTTCGCATATGTAGCACTTGACTGTTGTCCTTTCTGCTGGGGCTCTGCTATGCTCGGTCACCCTGTCGTGTCCGACTCTTTGCAATGCTACAGACTGTAGCCCACCAGGCTCCTCTGTCCATGAGATTCTCCTGGCAAGAATACTGGAGTGGGTTGCCATTTCCTCCTCCAGGGGATCTTCCCGACCCAGGGATCGAACCCACGTCTCCTATGTCTCCCGCATTGCAGGCAGATCCTTTACCACTGAGCTACTGGGGAAGGCCGCATCTTCTGCTAGAGTATAACTCAAACCTTTAACAAAGTACATCAGTGCCCCAGACCGCCTCTGTATGCCACACTGAAGTTTCCTACATCGTCTTTCAAGAAAACATTTCAATTCAGTTTGGACAGCAGAATCACCTTTGTCTGCAGGGCAAACTTTTGCAACTATTCACGTATTTGACGGCATGCACCCTACATTTTAATTTTTCAGAAAGCTGAAAGGTGAAAGTGTTAATGACAAGAAGCACAGACCTTAGACATAGAGAAGAAACTCATTGTCATATATTAGGCTGAGCCCCTTACCTGCTCTATTTCATCCCCTCCACACAATGACACTGAAAGTGAATGCGGGAACTTGTAAGTAATTTCTTTTATCCTCATGAAGGAATGAGGTCTAGAAGAGGAGAAGTGATTTCCCCAAGGTGACCAGCAGCTGGCCAAGCTAGGATTGAAACCCAGTCTGTCTGACTGCACAGCCTTTAGCTTCAGCCTGCATGCCTGAGTCCTTTCCTAGGGCCCTGGTGTCATTTTATTAAATCCTACTTTCTGCCAGTATTACTTCAAAGACTGGCACGCTTAGAGGTAGACCCTGAAAATCTGGACCACTTTAAATGGGAAAATCATTCTCAGAGCTTGCAAACTGTATCAAAAACAAAACAGATGGTACAGTTCTAAGCACATGGTCTTTGGTGTCAGAGGAACTTGGGTTGTCCCAATATTTCTGCTTTTCACTAGCCACTAAATCTGAAGGAGACTCAGAATCTTCATCAGTCAAATTTGGTTAGTAATATTACGGCAATAATAAAACCGTGGGATTATATAAGGATCGAATGAGACAATATTTTCAAGAGTTTAATATGGTGCCTCACAAACTTAAGCAGTTAGTAGTATTATTGTGAATAAAGCAAATCTTATTTCAAAACAAGATTACTTTGTTTCTCCACAGTTCTTAAATTCATACCCAAAATGATCATAGCATTTTACAAGTACTCCAATTTTTTAATAAAAGACTCCAGGAAAATAATGACTATCCAAAGTCTTTTATATGGATTTAGTTATATGAAATGAACACTTGTTTGGGGAGAATATTTCAGCTCCTTGGAGACTATTGTTGCATTTATAGTTCCATATTGAGCTTCATAGAGGATGAACGATCCCAAGCTACTGGGTTGTCCATCTGGAGTTGCAAATTACTCTTTTAAGGTCATCCCTTCCACCTTAAGGCTCCATCTGTGCACCCTGGTGGTTCATGTCCGCCTGAGTCTTCACTGCAGGGCAAATGTGTTTTTTTGAATATCTGCAGTCAGACATACGAGTGTCGGTGATAGGATCCCTCATTCATCCCTCAGAGATGAGCAATTGTTTAATCCATAATAGAAGGCTATATGTGGTCCCAGGACTGAGAACATGACGTGACTAAAGGCAATGGAATAATTTTTAGGGAATGATATTCACCTTATTTACATAATCAAAGTCACCTAAATTTGTATCATAGAATTTATTTTAAACTCACCAGTAAGACTTACTCTGAATCTAATTATGTATAAGAAATCTGAATATATGACATTCAAAACAAATAAACAGACTGAAAATTAAAAAAAAAAAAAAAAAGAAGCAAAAGCCCTGAGTTTCTACACCTGCAAGGTGTTCGCAACGCCCATGTCTGTGCACAGGGTAGAGTCCTCTTTCAGTTCAAGCCTCGAATAGGCCAAATGCCACATCAGGCCCAGAGGCAGGGATGCTGGTGAATTAGGGGCAGCTATGAGTCTTGGCTGGATAGAAACGCCTGGGCAGCCTCATTGCGGCTTTCGTCTTGGCAACCAGCCCGTGTCTGCCTCCAGCCCCAGTGCTGGAGTACGGCTGACCTGACTTTGGTGGGTGATGAATGGCTATAGGATGGGCTAGTGAGCATCACTTATTGGGACCGGAACTGTTAGGGTCTCAGGAGCCCATACAGAGCAGACTGCAAAGAGGTGGATGTGTACATATTCAAGGCCACAGCCCTGCTCTTGGCAACCTTATGTCCATCAGGAGAAAGCACAGGAAGTATCTGCACCCGGGGTGGACACAGCTTGCAGGCAGGCCACTCACGTCATGTCGTGAGCACCTGCATCTCCAGCGACCTCGTGGGTGCAGGTAAAATGCCCAGTTGGAGAAGTTTTATGTAACCTGTTACTAAGAGCCGTGTGGGTGAGGGCCTGAATCTCATTATCTCCACCTTCTTGGGAGGACCTCAAGGAGTGTACTTAGGAGAAGCTGTCCTTGAAGAACACGGCATATTTCATGGGCCTGATTTCTTTTCAGACCTTGGACTTGACTTCTCAGGAAGTGGAGCAAGGCTACATTGGGAAAGTGTGTTGTTGCTTAAAAGAAAGCAGGGTGAACGCTCCAAACCCCATCATCTCCGTCAGACAGTGATAACATCTGCATCCTTTAAAACATCAAAACAAACTTGGAAAGTGTCCTTATGGATTAGCCTCAAAATGCTGATTTTCTCAAAAATACCTCAATCAACAGTAAAGCTCTACACAACTTTCTCAAGCACTCTCTGAGCCCCAGACAGGCCCCATGCTGAAAATGAGCCCGGCTGATGTTCCAGGAGACTGGACCCTTGCCTTCTGGGCTCAGAGCCTCTGCTGAGGTTCTGTCCTTTCCCATGAACTTTCCGTCTTTCACATTTCAGCAGAAATCCACCAAGTACCACAGAGCACAACTCTCCTAGCCATGAACAAATCTTCCAAGCATTTCCAACCACAGGAAGAGAAATGGTCACTGGTCTTGAACAGATGCTGATTTGAAAGTTTAGATAAACAATGTTGTCTGTCTGGAAATGGAACAGTGTGATGAGGGATATTCCTAAAGAAAGGATGCAATCCTAAATGACTCGTCTTATTTTCCCCCCAATGGCAACTGAATTTATTAATTGTATTGCTAGTTCTGAATGAAGTTGGTGAACTCAAATAGTGAGACACTGACATGCCAGGGCCTGTCCAGAGGCACAGATAACAGAGTCATGCCCCGAGCTCCCAGCACAAGGCGCCCTGGGCTCTTGACGCCTATTTACTAGCAGATGAATGAGTAGATACGTGAATGGGCACACTGCCTATCTCCTCAGCTGCTGTCACTGTGGATCCAAATTTCACGGCATAGGTCTTGCAGGTAGAACTGACTCACTGATGATCAGCTATTGTCTGAGCCAATTTAGAGTTTAAGCCAAAGGCTCTCGTGAATCTTTATTTCACGTTCAAGGTGGATTCCAGTCTTCCGTACAGAGAAAGATACTGTCTTGCTTCTCACCTGTACATGATCTTTGTATAGAGATGCATATAGTTCTTGTCCTCTTCGTCTGTGGTTCTCAATACATGACACAAAGTCCTGGAGAAGAGAGAGAACAAGCCACAGCTAGTAACAATCGTGATTTTAGGTGAGAACTTCCTGCTCTGGCCAAGCGCCAGAGGAAGTAACGGTCACAGGACTTGTTGGTCAAATCATTCACAACCTCATGAACACATGAATCACCTACACTGTCACACACACATTCAGATTCCCAGACATGTTTATGGGTTACTTTTACCTCTAACTACATTGAACCAGGTTATAGCAGATAAATCTTCCTCCCAAGAATAACTAGAAAAGCTAGAACATAATACTTCAGTCAAAAGGGAATTCTAAAAAATGTTCAAGTAACGTATTTATGGAATAAGTCACCCAACAATAGTAGAATACACAAGCTCCCCAAAAATATATACTGAGACAAACTACATGCCAGACCATAAAACAAACTTCAACAAATGTGTAAAAAATTGAAATGTGCAAAATACATTTTCTGATCATAACAGAATCAATCCGAAGTCAGTAACAGGAAACCTCCAAACACTTGGAAACTAAACAGTATGCTTCTAAATAATCCATGGATCAAAAAGTAAGTCTCAAGGGAAATTTTACAAAATATATTGTATTAAATAAAATTGAAAGTAGAACATATCAAAATTTGTGTTGCATAGCTAAAACAATGCTGAGAGGGAAGTATATGTCACCAAATGCTTACATTAGAAAAGAGTTAAGTTTTAGAAAATCTGAACAGATCAATAACAAATAGGGGGACTAACTAGCAATCAGATATTTCCCCTCCACACACCAAAATGCCCAGGACTAGATGGCTTTACCAGAGATTTCTATCAAACATTCAAAGAAGAATTAACACCAAACCTAATTATATTTTTTAAAAAAATAGAAGAGGGAATACTTTTCAACTCATCATAAGAGGCCAGCATCACTCATACCAAAGCCAGGCAAAAATATCACACACAAAAGAACACTAAAGACCAATATCCATGATAAACACAGATACAAAAGTCCTCTATAAAATACTGGCAAACAATTCAACAGCACAAGAATCGGATACCATGATGAAATGGAATGTATCCTTGGGATGCAAGGATGGTTCAATGTATGCAAATTGATTAAAAAGATAGCAAGAGAATAGTACAAACAACTAGATACACATAAATGTGATAAGTGAGATTAAATGGACAAATTCTTTACAAAAGCACAAGCTACCAAATCTCAACCAACATAAAATAGATCCTTGGAATAGCATGTAACAGTTAAGGAAATTGAATTCATAATTTAAATACTCTCCCCAAGTAAATTTCCAGGTCCAGATGACTTCACTTGAGGATTTTACAAAATACTTAAGCAATAATTAACATATATTTTACAAAATGTCTTCCAGAAAATAGAAAAGATGGGTACATTTCCCAATTTGTTTTATGCAGTGAGCAGTACCTTTATAACTTTATATCACAACCAGACAAAAATACTACAGGAAAATAAACCTAACTTTCACAAATAGAGATGTAAAGTTTTTAACAAAATATTAGCAAATAGAACCTAGCAATACATAGAAATAATCCCATACAACGACAGAATGGAGTTCATTTCAAGAATGCACAGCTGGTACATACCCAAAAAGTAATCACTGTAATCTACCATATTAGTAGGTTAAAATAGAAAATAACATGATTGTATCTGCTGCTGCTGCTAAGTCACTTCAGTTGTGTCCGACTCTGTGTGACCCCATAGACAGCAGCCCACCAGGCTCCCCCGTCCCTGGGATTCTCCAGGCAAGAACACTGGAGTGGGGTGCCATTTCCTTCTCCAATGCATGAAAGTGAAAAGTGAAAGGGAAGTCACTCAGTCATGTCCGACTCTTAGCGACCCCATGGACTGCAGCCCACCAGGCTCCTCCATCCATGGGATTTTCCAGGCAAGAGTACTGAAGTGGGGTGCCATTGCCTTCTCCATGATCATATCAATTGATGCTTAATAGTATTTGAAAAAATTCAACACTCATTCACTATAAAACTCTCAGAAAGCTAGGAATAGAGGAGAACCTGATAAAAATAATCTACAAAAACTCACAACTAACATTAAATTTAATGCAAAACAATAAATCCTTTCTCTCTAAGACTGAAAACAAAGATGTATGCTTTTATTGTTCTCATTCAACAAATTGCTAAAGTGTTCAGATTTTATACCAGAAACACAATTCAGAAAAGGAAAAATCAATGAATTTGATCTCATCAACATTAAAACTTTTGCTCTACAAAACTCATAGAAAAATGATGTAATAATTAGCTACAATCTGGAAGAAAATATTTGCAAGTCACATATCCATCAAAGGACAAATATCTGGAATATATGAAGAAGTTTAAAACTTAAGTGCAAAAAAAGTCTACTGGAATATGTGCAAAAGATATGAATAGACATAAAGAGGATATGAAAATGGCAACGAAGCACATGAGGGCCATGTTCTACATCAATATCCATTAAGAAAATGAAAATAAAAGCCAGAATGAGATATCACTACACTTCTATCAGAATGGTTAAATTTAAAAGATGACAACAAGGAATGTTGATGAGGATACAGAGAAACGTTATCACTCATCATTGCTGGTGGGAATGTAGGGTGCAGCCACTCTGGAAAACAAGTCAGTAGATTTTTTTAAAAATGCAGTCAACCACCATAGGATCCAGAAGTTGTAACTTCTGGGGATTTATCCCATGAAAGAAAAACTTATACTCACACAACCAATCTGTACATGAATGTTTATAGCAGCTTTATTCATAACAGACAAAAAGTGGAAACAACCCAGATGACCTTAAATAGGTGAATAATTAACGAAATGGTGAAATATCCATAATGTGGAACGCCGCTCAACAATAAAAAGGAATGAACTGTTGATACATACAACAACCTGGATGAATGAATCCACACAGAATTATGCTGAGGGAGAAAAAAATCCCCAAAGGGCAACAAGGGGGCTTCTTGTGGTGATGGAGATATTCCTTGCTGTGATGCTATATTACAGTTTTGCAAGATGATACCATTGGGGGAAGTTGGGTAAAAGTTATATGAGATCTCTCTGTATAATTTCTTACAATTGCGTGTGAATCTACAATTCTTAAAATAGAAAGTTTACTTTTTAAAAAGGTCATTGAGGGCTCTAGCTTCACCATTTGAAAAAAAAATTAGTTCAGAGAACAAAATCAATCAGATAAGATAAAAAAATCAATAAGATAAAAAAAGAGACATTCAATGGAAAATCTTTAAAAAGAAAAAATTGAACAGGCACTTCGTTTAAAAAATTGTCAATGACCAACACAAATATAACAAAGAGGTCAATTTCATTTGTCATCTGGAGGATATAAACTAAAAGCACAATAAGAATATCTAAATTCAAATAGCTAATAATGTCATGTTCTGATTATCGCGTGGAGCAACTGGAACTCTTACACTGCTGAACTGGTACAACCATTTTGGAACATAGTTTGGTAGTGTCTTAAAAGATGAGTATACACATACCCAGTGAACCAACAACTTCATTTCTAGGTGTATACTTAACAGAAATTCATGCATGTGTATTCCAGAAGACATGTGAGAATGCTCATAACGGCAGTGTTTGAAGTAGCCCCAAAGTGGAAACAAGGCAAACTTCCATCAGGAATAGACTGGATAAATGAATTATGATACAGTCATATATTATATCCTCTACGGTAACGGTTCTTAAAATGTGGTCCCTGAATCCCTAGTGGCTCCTTAATACCCTTTCAGGGGATCTGTGAAGTCAGAACTATTTCCAGAATACCAGAACACCTTTGCCTTTTTTCACTGTGTTGATATGTGCACTGATCCAAAAGCCATGATGAATAAAGCCATTTTCATAGTCCAAACCAAGACACTGGCACCAACTGTGTAGTGATCAGTGTACATAGTCCTCATCAGTAGGAATTCACAGGAAAAAAAGTCTTCACTTAAGAATGTCATTGATAAAAAAGTGCAGGATTAATTGTATGAAATCTCAGTCTGTGAATACACTTTTTAATAGTCTATGTGATAAAATGGGAAATCTACATAAAGCACTCTGAATACCAAAAACTATAGCGGTCATTTCAAGGACAAGCATTCGTATAGTTGTTAGAGTTGTGAGCTGAGCTAGCTACTAGCTACATTTTTATTTGAAAGAATGTTGTTGTTGTTTAGCTGCTAAGTCAAGTCCAGCTCTTTTGCAGCTCCAAGGACTGTAGCCCACCAGGCTCCTCTGTCTGCGGGATTTCTCAGGCAAGAACACTGGAGTGGGCTGCCATTTCCTCCTCCTGGGTCTTCCCAACCCAGGAACAGAACCCCTGTCTCCTGCACTGGCAGGGGGATTCTTTACTGATGAGCCACGGGGAAGCCCTTGAAAGAATGGCTGCCAAATAAAGCTAAAGTTATGAAGACCCAGGCGTTTGGCAGGTATTTTCTTGAAAATGAACAAAATGAACCTGTCATATAAAATAAAATCACTGACAGTATTCATTGCCTATAATACATTCTGGGCTTTCAAATTTCAAATGTTAGAATGTTGGAAAGCTTGTAACTGCCTTTATGAGCTTGACAGTTTCTCAGTAGATACATATTTTTCTGATAAGATTGGTGGTGTATGAATATGATTTTTCCACATTACATAATGAAACATATCAATATTTGGGAGATCTTTCGACTCAAGGAACCAATATTTTCACTATTTGTTATACGCATGTTCCAAATCGTGTATGGGTTAAAATATCCATTCAAACTGCAAGATAATAAATACATTTTACTGTAACAGAGTACAAAAATTTCACTGATAGAAGTTTCAGATAACTTCCAAGAAGCTACTACTTGTTGAACTTTGGTGTAGTATCAAAGAATAATATCTATAATTTTCTGAAAAGTTTATTAAAATTCTCCTTTCTTGGGACTTCCCCGGTGGCTCAGTGTTAGGACTCCGCACTTTCAGTTCAGGGGCTGTGGGTTCAAACCCTGGTCAGGGAACTAAGATCCGACAAGGCCACACAGCATGGCCCCCCCAAAAAATACTCCTTTGTTTTCTAATTTCGTATCTGTTAAAGATCAGATTTTCTTCATTTATTTCATCCAAAAAAAAAAGAATTACAACTAGTTGAATAAAAGGCAGATATGAAAATCAATCTGCCTTCTACTAAGCCAGATAGATATTAAAGAATCTGCAAAAATATAAGACAATACCACTCTTTTCACAATTTTAAAAAAATATATAATTTAAAAAAATGTTATTTATGCTTACATATAAATTACATAGATTTATTACTGCTATTTTTAAATGAATTAATAAATGTCATTTAAAAAATTCTGTTTTAATTTCTTATGCAGTAAATATCAATAGATGTAGTCTATATGACACAGCAGCTCTTTGAAATCTCAGTAATTTTTAAGAGGGTAAATAGATCTTGAGACCAAAAAGTTTGAGAACAGTATGAAAATGTTGTTTGGTCACTATGAAAATAAATGAACTCCTGCTTCATGAAATGACATGGATAAAGCACATGGATAATCACATGGATAATCACATGGATAAATCACAGAGTTTGGAGTGAAAAAAAAAAACAGAAAGAAAAGTAAACATGTTATTTCATAAACATAAAAGTGAAACGTAGAAAGCTGATGTATGTTAGCTGCCAGGAAATAGTCTACTTTGAGGGTAGAAGGTGCTAGTGACTAGAATGGGGCATGAAGTTGGGCGTGCTTCTAGAGAGCCTTTAATGGTGTATTCTTTAACCTGGGTAGTGGTCACATGTTCACTCCATGAAAATGCTTAAATCTGTATATGTGTGACTTGAACACTTTTTTCTATGTGTCTCATAGTTCAATAAAATAGAAAAGTGTTTATCAACAAAGACTCAAAACTATGAAAACAATATAATTTTAAAACCCCAGTTAATGTTTTGGAGTAGTGGGAATAGGGTGATTTCTTTCTTTCTCTCTTCTTTTGTTTACAAAATTTTCCTTAATATTGCTGTTACATGTTTATGCACATTTATAAGTAACAATCATTATGAGCTCTGCAAATGACATAGAATGCTGACAAATTTGACTAATTTTACATTTAAGGCAAAAGCCCAGTCTTTTTCCTAATATGATACTTTGGAGACGTGCAGCAGGAGAAGAGAACTCTTGGGGGAACTTGGACGCAGAGCAGCTTCTGTCAAACAGGAATGTGCTATCACAGTGCAGAAGTAGAGGAAAATCTGGCTCTGCTTCCCTTGAGCGCTGAGCAGGGGAAGGCTTGGAATGGTGGATTAGGAGGATGGGAGAGGGACCTGACCAAGGGCACCTGAATGGTGTATATAGGAGTGTCGGTGGCCCAAATATTTGTCATCCTTTGGTCTGCTGTCTCAACATTCCAGCCAATAACTACTGTCCACATAGCACCTGAGAAAGGAGTTTCCATGCGCATTACCACGTTTAATATTTAGCCACCTGACAAATCTATATTACGATGATTCCCATTTTACAGAATAGGAAGCTGAGGACAGGGGACCCCAACAATACAGGAGCTGGCAACACCAGAGGATGACGTCTTAGGCCACCCCAAGACTCCTCCCGCATGGATCCCACCTGTGCGTCACCATAGTACTAAACAAATTACTGCTTTGCTAGGGACTTCTAAGAACTTCCATGCCCTGGCAAGTTGTCACGCTCAGGATGTGGAGACAGGAGGAGGACGATTTGGGTTGGTTCAAGGGCAGAAGCTCATCTGCCTGGGCAGCAGTGGATATGACACATGGATGGGGGACAAATTCAGAGCAGAGCTCTGCGTTGCTTATGGGAGCAAAATAGCCTTTGCTTAGCAACTGCCTGTGTATTAAAGAGTTCGAGAATCTTTGAAGTAGAACCAAGGGTCTCAGAGGGCTGTTTGGAGATGTGAAAGGCAAAGCAGGTCTGGTTTAAAGAGCCTGTGCCTTGCCGTCCCAGTGCCTCCTTAGGGAAGGGTTTGGCTACAGGATACAGATCAGACCTTGGAATGGAAAGCACGACACAGCCTATCTGAAGGTCACCTGTAAGTGAGCCGACCTCAGCTTGGCGGCACCCACCTTTGCCAGGAGCACCCCTGGGGCTGGCCAGCTGCTGGCGACCCTCCTGTTCAAGCTCTCCCGTAGGAAGTCCCTGCTGTCACTGATGACAGACATTACATTGTTTGCTTAAAGCATCATTAGTCCTGTAATCACAGCTGTGTAGCATAGCCAGAAAAGAGAAAAGCCAGCATCTAAACGCAACCCCTCAGACCCGGCTCAGAAGCTTAGCACCACGATTACAGCTGTAAGCTTGGCCTCTCCAGCCAACCCTGGCACGGTCTGGGACTGAACTCAGTGGTGAGAAACGCCAGTGCATCTACCAGAGTTGACATACATGATGTCATTTCATCCTCTGACCCACCGTTTTTACTGCCAGTTACTTACTCCAAGGAAATCATAAAATAGATGCCCAGATAGTCACTGAACAACATTTTCCACCATCCTGTTTATAGCAGCACAAAATAAAACAATTTAAACATCAACACATGGAGGGAAGGTTCATTCTTGCTGTCAGGCTATGCAGTCACCACAAACTGCATACACACAGGGCCGCCACCAGTGCGTGCAGCACCTTCGTGTCCCCTTTGAGCAGATGCTGCCCTGGAACTGCACGGGTAAGCTGAACAGTGGGAGCAAGGCTGGATTCCAGCTTCCTTTTGCCACTCTGGCCAAGGGCCTTTGTGCACAACCTATACAACCGTTCACTGCAGCCCTGGTGTCAAAAAGGTTCTGATGATATGGAACCAGGTTGTTGATATATTGAGATTTTTTTTAAATGAAGTTAGAAAATAACGTGCTAACAACAATTAAATGTGTATAGATTTGCATGGAAAGGGGAACGGAAAGAAAGTACAGGGTGCTGATTGTTAGGGCTATTTGCTGAATATTTCGAGCTCTTTCCTCCTGCAGATACACGGCATAACCGCTTTTCCTGCCTCTGAGCCAGGTGAGGCCAGGGAGGCGGGCTGAAACTTTAAGGGTTCAGGCTCAGTTTGCTAAGCTCTTTTTCATCTGTCACGGCAGTGCTCCAAGTTCTAGATGGCTGCTCCCTGAGCTGGTGTCGCTGGGTGAGGTTAGGGCATGGGAGACTCGGGACCGACTCACAGTGTGGCACACGTGAGAAGTAAACCTTTGCTATTTCAAGGCAGTCAGTTTGGGGAACGTTTGTTACTGTACTATATCTTTTCCTGAATAATACGCACATGAAATATGTTAGGAAGGGTTATAGTAGAATTGCATTGAAATGTATTTGTGATCAGTGAAAAAAGATCAGAGAGCTAAGTGAAAGCAAGTGTGAAATCAATTAAATGTTATGAGCAGAAAGCTCAAACAATTTGAGCAACAAAATAAATAACAAGCTTGGTGGATTATGACCCAAATTATAAAATAAATATAGATGAGTCTCTACAGATAGAAATAAAAGATTGAATAAATGGATTAGGGGGGAAAGAGACAAACCTTTCAAACAGAAGAATTTAGAATGTTGTGTCTAGATATTTCCCTTGTCAGGGGGCAGAGCTTAATTGCCTTAAGAATGGGCTGGTCTCAACGACTTGCTGCCAAAGAACAGAGGATGGAAGGGAAAATAGTAACTTTACAGCGGAGAAATCTGGCAGACCCCATCGCGATCGTGTGATGAGGGCTGACGTCACCAGTGAGGATACAGTGTGGGTGTCAGGCACCCCTGACCTGATACGGTATAATGAGAAGGACGTGTCTCCTCTGCGGTCTTCCTTCCAAAAATTCATGACCTCAGGATAATTGTGAGAAGAATGTTTAACAGACCCACACTGAAGTACACTCTACAAAATATCTGACCAGTACTGCTCTAAGCTGTCAAGGTCATAAAAATAATTGAAGTCTGAGAAATTGTCAGCATCCAGAGGAAACTAAGAAGGCGTGACGACTAAGTGCCGTGTGGTGCCTTGCACTGGTTCTCGGATTAGTAGGGAAACTAGTGAAAGCAAAGTATGCCTAGAGATTCACTACTAGTCATGTACCAATGCCAACTTTGATTAATCTACTGTGATAATGTATAACAGGGACAACAGGGGAAACTGGGCAAAGGATATAGGGAGGTGTTGAATATAAACACTAAAAGTACATGGAAAGTATTCCAAAATAAAAAATGTATTAAAAATACAATGGAATTCTCACAACCCTGTCACCTAAGTCCCATGATGAAACTGAGGTGGAATAGATGAGTCTGTTTTCTCAGTTGGACATGGTTCCACATATTTCTTGGATGTAAACAATTCATTGCAATGAGTATAATTCTTGTGCTTGAAGATAAATAATTTTTGGTAAGTCTTGTTCCCCCCAGACTGCACAAGCCAATCATTTCACCAGACACTTTAACAGAGAAATAGTAATTCATTCCCCAAGTGGCGGGAAAGTTGCCTGATGGATGTGCAAAAGGACGGTACAGAACACACGAAACCACAGATGCTATTGTTCTGTATCAATAATCGAAGGGACTTTGAAGAGTATCATTGCCAACTTGATTTTCATTTTATTAATAGGCTTTAAAACTTAACTCCATATAACATGATTCCACCGCAGGCAGTTTTCTTTATAATTGTTTAAGATTTCTAAATATGCGCTAATGATCCATAAAAGAAAAGCAATAACCACACTGTTTGATTTTAGTGTCAAATCCAGATTCTTTTTTCTGGCCAAAGAAACAAGTGACAGGCTCGAGTTAAACTCAGGCGATCTCCCTCCCATTTATCCTGGCAATCGTGAACTGTGGATCTGGAAGGGGCTTCCTCCACCACAGGGCCCACGTTCTCCTTGGCCATACTGGTCATGTGTTGGTCACCTCTCCTCCACTGGTACAGGCTGAGGGGTTGGATTAACGGTGCCAGTAGCTGGGTGGCAGTGAGCAGCCAAGGAAAGCCTGTCTGTGTAAGCCCTTTGTTATTATGGTGCAACCAGAAATTATCAGGAAGACTCTTCTCATTCCTAGTACAGCCCCTGAGGGCCCCACCGCAGAGTGGTGGGCCCTGCAGAGGCAGCCGCTCCACATCACGGTGACTGGGTTGCTCACCTGAATCCCCACTAGAATAAACTTTCCAAGGACACTGCCCATCTCTGTCCCCAGCGGCCTGGCAGATGGAGACAATAGATAAAAGTCTGAGGGACTGAAATGAAGCTCGTGAGCTTTGCCACTTCTCTGAGACAAATTCTCTGCAGCTGGTCGCTCCCTGCCTGGAGTGAAGCACTCCTCATGGTCAGGATTAATGAGGCCCAGGAGGGCCAGGCGACAAGACAGCCTGGTCTGCAAAGAACAAGAGGCAGGAGCTGGGCAGCTCTGGCACTCACTCCCCCCGCCACGTTTAAACCCGTCTGAAATCCTGTATTTTCCTGGTTGTGAAATGTTCAATAAACAGATGACCTGTGTAACTTTTCTGTTATTCCTTCTCTACATAAAGGCTGATAAATCGTCTGCCTTCAAAAATAAGTTCTTGGTGGAGACCTGGTTTTAGTTAGATGATAGAAGCAGTTAATGAGAAAGCAATGAAATGCTTTCCCTGTTTGTCAGCGAATCCTGTATAACGCCTACGTGCGTACCCGCCAAGCATTAGCAGTCGGTTACGAAAGAGGCAAATAGGGACCAAGGGACAGAATGGCCTGGGTCTGCAGCAAGCTGTGGTCAAGGTGTCTGTGGAGGAAAGTTATTTGGATGACTCAGGCCAGGAAATGCTTTTTCCTCCAAATGCCCAGATAATTGCACTTTTCTCTACTCTGGAGACAAAGCCCCTGGATTCTTAATAAATGTCGAGCCATACCAGAGTAATAATCATATTTCCAGCGGTAATGACAAACAACGGGTGCTCAGAGTGGGTGAAGAGGGAGCAGATCGCCAGGGCGCAATTCCTCTCTTGTTAGGTTCACTCACATATTAATTTCTGAGATGAATGGAGGTTTCTAATTTGTCTTTTTTGAACTGTGATGTTTTTATTAAATTCAATCATCATGAGTACATGGAGACTGACTACTTGAAAAAAAAAAACCTCCCATGTAGCAAAAGACAAAAGCTTCGGAATTGCAGGCACCGAGTCTTTGCAAGGAAGCCAGCTTCCCTTTTCTTTGTCTCTACCTTGGGCATCAGAGCCTCTGTGAGACTCAGACAGATGGGAAGCGTCAGCACGCTGACCTTTCCTGAACTCTGCTGGGTCTTTGCAAGTTTCTGTCATCTTCATCCTCAGAGGTGAGGCTCATGGAGACCCAAACCTTCTTGGGCAGGAGCAGAAGCTTAGGAATTGCGAGTGACTTAGGGTCTGAGTGAGACATGAATGTGAGACTCTACCCTGGGAGGCCGCAACCCATGGAAACACTTTCCCCCTGGACACATAGTGAAATTGAGGTTGCTGTTATCGACTGAATTATGTTCCCCTCAAATCCATATGGTGATGCCCTGACTCCTAGTACCTCAGAGTGTGACGATACTTTAGAGAGAGAGCATTTAAAGAGGTAACTGAAACAAAGGCTTTTAGAGTAGCACTTTTCCAATCTGGACAGTGTCCTCCTAAGAAAGGGAGCAGTTCCCAGGGATGCTCTCAAGGAGGAGAAGGCCATTTGCAAGTCAAGGAGCAAGGCCTCGGGAGAAACCCAACCTGCAGACAGACGCCTTGATCTCGGATTTCTAGCCTCCAGAACTGTGATAAAATAAATGTCTGTTGGTGAAGCCCCTAGTCCACGGTACTTTGCTAAGGCAACCCCGGCAAACTAATACAGCTTCCTTGACTCCAAATAATGCCTGTCACTGAGACAGTCTGGATGCTGGAACTGGCAATGCAAACGGAAGTAACAGGTCAGCTGGAGCTTATGGAGAAGGCTCCCTCTTCTTCTTAGAGAAGGCTGTAAGGAGAGAGACAAGGCCACTATGACCAGCAGCAGCCGGTCACAGGCCACATCTAGACAGAACCCTTAGCCTGAGCTCTTGAGACAGGACTGAATACAATCTAGGCCCCTACTAGGATCTTCCGGACGACAGCCCTGACTGTAGACATCCCTGTGTGCCAGGATGTCGCACGTGTCCACTCACCTGGGCTCTCTTGGGGACCACACCGGGACTTGCCAGTAGGTGTCCACTGCTGGGCTGCATATGACTCACAGTTAACATAATCAGCACCAGCCCTTCCCTCCCTTAAGCTGGTCCTGCATAGATGCAGCCATTTGACTGAAAAATAGGTAACTGTGGCCACAAGGGTCATGGCCAGGCTGGAAAGGGCTTTCAGGAGGGACAGTGATTTTAAAGTACAGGAGAAGCAATTGGTCCGATGGAAGGGGCAGGCTCTTCCAAGCAGATGGGATGACATTTGCCCAAGTGTAGAGATGGGAGAAGACAGGGCGCATGACGATAAAACACGGAAGTGGGCCCATTTGGCACGAACACTGTGCAAGATGGTCACAGGAAGGAAACTCAGAAAAACAGTGAGGACCAGGCTTCTTGCACTATGGGCATGGGTCCGAGGCCTCCCCTGGACAGTGTAGGAACAAATGATGGCTGTTAATCAGAAACATGACATCATGAGACCTGATCTTTAGGAGCTCACAATGAGGGTGATGACGGTGTGATGGGGCACAGTGAGCTTCTGGGAGGGACCGCCAGCTTTGTTTTCCCTAAGTCCCCGTTCTCTGCCTCTTGGCAGAAGCATGATTGCCGGGTGAGGAATAAGTATATAAGCTATCTTGCCTCCCACTCCACAAGGACAGCCAGAAAGCTCAGGCATGCTGTAGCTGATTGACTGTGAGCCGTTATGGACCACATATTTATGATCTTCATTCCCTAGGAATTGACTTTCTCTTTGAGTTTTATTTTTCCTGATTTCATTTCCTCATTTTATTGCATGCATCACATTAGATACCATAAATCCTCTGGGGAGTGAGTCAGAATATAAATAAACACATACATGGGATCAACATACACAGGATATGATACTCCAGTAACAACGCAAAGGCAGCAGCTGGCCCACGACAGTTCCTTTGCGTCTAGAGGGGCCCCTCCGTCACCACGGACCTCCCTTCACATCCTTTCTCCTCCTTTTCCTCCTCCTCATGCTCCTCCAAGTCTCAGCTCGACTTCAGCTTGTTAACACCGTAATTATTTCACCCACCTAGAGGGTCAGGGCATACTTGTTACTGTCAGCATCCTCTGGCCTTAAGCCAAGGCCTGGGATATGGTAGACGATCCATGGATGTGCATGCAAGGTTGAAGGAGGGAAGGTCCAGATCAGAAGTGAGCGTTCAGCAGACGAGAGAGAGATGGTGGCAGAGATGCACGTGTGGATGGAGTCACAGACACGGGCGCCTTTGAGATGCCGAGAAAAGTGAAGCGGCACGTGACAGCTGGCCCCCACCACCCTCTCCCTGCACCTGCCTTACATCCAGTCTCTGTGACCCACTCACACTGATCTCCCTCTGTCCTCAACACATGAACTCATGCCTGCCATCAGGCCTTGGCACTAGCCGAGTCCTTTTCGGGAGTTTTCATTCCCCAGGTGTTCAACAGCTACTCTTCCCTCTCAGCTTTATTATCACTCACAACCTGTGGCATTCACGAGTCTGCCCCTAGCCCGCACACCAGATCCCAGACAAAGAAGTCTATGAGTCAGGAACCACTTGGAAGAATCCATCTGATGCTCAAGCTCAGCTGCTCCTCCCATCATTCCTAATTAAACCGGTAGATACTCTAGCCTCCAAGAACGCCTGAGAGACCTCCCAGGCCTGGACTCCATGCTCTCTGCTGTTTCCACGCCCTTCTCCACATCCAGGCCCATTTCCTTCCATGACAGGCCTGGAGCCAAGTTTGCACCAACCCCCATCGACAACAGTGATGAGGAGAAAATTTCAGAACTTCCTGTTCTGAGACTTTGAAAGACTTTTTTAATTAACCAAAATGGTTTCTCATAATAGATGGGTCCCAGGGCGAGACGGCGGCTGTAACTCACGCGGCAGGCGCCTCGCGGCCAAGCTGGGAGTGAGGGGCTGGCGGCTGTGATGGCAGCGGCGCCTTGGGGGGCCCCAGACGGATTCTCCACCCGACGACCATCTGTCGTTTTTTATCATTTATATAGTTTGGGACATTTCTGTCTTATGAACTCTGAAGCATTCTGCACCAATGAATACGTTTAAGTTTTAAATATTCAAATTTAGAGGAATAAATAATCAAAAGATGTGCTTTCCCCAGCCAAAATCATAATTTTTAAAAGTTGAAAGCCTTTCCTGTAATGATGTTACCCCACCCCAACCACAACATAAGTTTCTGGAAGGCAGGCATACCTCACATTAGGAAATCTAATCTATAAAAACCTGAACCTCAAAATAGATTCCTAGGTATAATTAGCCTCCAAAGTAAAGGACTGAATTTAGTTTTCAAAAGGATTCAACCCAGCATTTTTCAAGTTCCTAAGCAAATTTTGGATCTATTAATTTATAAAATATTGACCTATCTACATTTTTTTTCAGAAATGCTTCTACTGTAGTTCTTCTTAGATATAATCTAGCTACAGAGATAAATACCTGGACTTCAAGGGTTTGTTAAATGTAAGGTCCTGTGTTATTCATCTCTATATTCTTAGTGAGGACTACTATATCTTCAATAAATCCATGTGCTGTTGGACTACATATGATAAAGTATTGATTGCCTTTGATGGGCTCCCCTTCTGCAGAGCACGGTGATGGAGCCATTCCTTAGTGCCAGTTACAGTGACCAGCAGGACGCAGGACCATGAGCCAGCCATGGGACCAAGTAAGTTATTGTCAGTATTAAATACTCTTATTCTGTGGCCTTTGCATTCTTAGTAAGTCATGATATAGTAGACCACATTAAGTTTTAACAGTAAAAAGTCGATAACACTGATAGTGAAATTCTATGTGCTAGTTGAGATAGGTACTTGCTACATGTTAGGAGAAGGTCACCATCGTGCAATTTTAGCAGAAGGATCCCCTGGTCAGGTCAGGGTCTCTGCTAGCCTAGCCACTGTCCTTTGTATGAATTGGAAAAAGAAGCCCTCTCTGGAAAGATGGTGCCCTTCTCCCAGGCCAACATAGACTACACCACAGCTCACAGCTTATCAGCAGAGCTTGGGGATCAGTCCTAGTAATGCCTATCTCCAAGTGGGTCCCTGGCCCCATGCCAGTGAGTTTCTTAGCAGGCGTCACTGTGGTCTGGCTGGCCTCAATCCACAGTCGCTGTAATGTGTCCCGCCCTGGGCCCCAGGACACCAGCCTCTCTCTGCTTGGACTACAGGGATATCAGCACCCACAGTGATGACCAGCTAGCAGTTCACCGGGCTCTACTCGTGGCCAAGCTCTGACACTGATCATCTCAAGAGGACAAGAGGCAGTCTCTCTTAGGCCTCTGTATTTCTCTCTGCATTTATCTTGTACCTACATAAGTGAGGGGCCTGGATCTATCACTACCTAAATCCATCCCTGGAAAAAATTATCCAAGAAGTAGTGTAAAAGGTTCAGCATCCTGAGAAGAGACTTTTCTTCCTCCCTGAACTGATGACATCAGCTAGATGCTAAGACGGCCCAGTGTCTTCATGGGAGAAGATGGTGATCGTGGCATCATGGGCACTGAGAGCTCACAGTAAACTGTAGGCTTTAGTAAAGCAGAGCAATTCTAGGGTTCCATCAGGATCATTTGAAGAAGGGAAGCCCTGGGGCTTTGGGCAAGGTGGCTTCTGTCTTGGGAGCCTCTTTTCCAGCAAATGTCTAGAGACTGTGATGTTTCAGGAAAGGTCCTAATCCAACAAAGGTACTGTATTCAGCATGACCACAGGCCCATTTCATCAGAAACGAAGGGGCTGCCCTAAGAAAGCAGAAAAATGTGAATCTGCAAACAAGAAGTCCAGACCACATATCTGATATGGGCAACTTCCCTTTTCCCTGTGTGCGTAGGGACACATGCTCTGAGCAAGTCATTGATTGTTTTCCAAATGGAAAAAAATACATTGAAAGAGTTGACCTAAAATGCCTTTAAAGGGCAAGCTCAGCCAAAGAATTTAAGTAACAGAAAGTTTTCAGGAAAAAAAAAATCAGTTGCGATATTGTTAAACACAAAGGGCACAAACACACACGCTAAATAAAATGATCAAATATGCACAAAAGCACGAAACACAGTAGCAAATAGACCAACTAAAGTCTCTGCACACAGCATTGTAATCTCGCAATGATTCAAACATTGAACAAATGGCAACTTTAATATATACCATTAATAGCAAAATGTCTGCTTTACTGATGAAAAAAAAAAAAACCTAAAATCTACGTTGCTCTAAGCAGTTTTGAAATGAATATCTGAATCAAAACTTCCCCTGTGCATATAATCGCATGCTAATTTACATTTTAATTACTTCCTAAGAAATCAAAAGCAGTTGTTGACAGAAGAACATAATGTCAGCTTCACGGTGCAACGTTGGTGGATGCTTAATGAACTTAATTAGATAATTAGTGATGTTAATTATCCTTCTATTATGAAGATAAAGCTGTCTCACAAATGATGCACTTGGTAAAGAAACATCATTAAAGGTATCAGTGTTTGCTTTGTTCGTTTACTTCTATTTTTCAAACTCCTGTAACAAGGACTTGTGATGATAGCCTGGTAATATTTCAGCCTCTCTTAAAATTGGAAAGGAAAGCCGCTGTTGCCATCAGCCTCACAGTGTGCCTCCCCCTCATTCTGGATACTGTGTATTGGTGACGGGACTGCTGTTTCTACCCCCGCTGCTGTTGGGACCTAAGTCTGTGGCCGGTTGTGGTACGGAGTTTCTGTTTCACAACATATGTTTCCTGTGGGCTCTAACATCTATTGTTTTAAGAATGGGTCATATGGGGACTTCCCCGGTGGTCCAGGGGTTAAGATTCTGAGCGCCCAATGCATGGGGCCTGGGTTCAATCCCTGTTGGGGGAGTAGATCCCACATGCCGCGACTAAGACTTTGCATACTGCAAGTAAAGAACCTGCATGGTGGATCAAAGATCCCTCAGGCCATGGCTAAGACCTGGTGCAGTGAAATAAAACAATATTTTTAAAAATAAAATAAAAATTAAAACAAAGAATGGGATGCATATACATGTGTGAGCATGAATGCCTGTGCATGTGTGTGTCAAAAAGAGAAATTAAGAGAGGAGGTGTCTTGGTTGAGTGCCCAGGCCACTAGAAGAAAGCCTAAAGGGCTAATCCTCACACACACACACACACACACACACACACACACACACACAGGCTGCCCTGGCCTGGTGAATTTCCGTGCGCCTGCAGTGCTGTGTCCCCAGCTCCATCACCAGGATGCTCTCCTGCCCTGGGCAACCCCATTCTGCACGTGCTGTGGGAACATCTGCATGCCTGACCAAGGGCTATGATACATCATACATGGGCTTCACTTTCGGATGAAGTGAAATAGGACACTTCAGAGATTTAAGCAAGAAGATACAGGATTTCGCCATTCTTCTCTTTCTTGTCTCTGAATATTGCCACAGCCAGAACTTAATGGAGGCCCTTTCTGCAAGTAATTCTAGTCCAGACACACCGTGAAGAGCCCTAACACCAGGCCGGGGAGGGTGGCATTATTTTTAGGGTCAGTTATCTCGGGAAAAGCATCAAGAGAAAGGGTCAGTGGCAGCCTTACCCGCCACAATTAAGAAAACCAAGATTCCATTTAATAGAAGGTCCGGGAACAACGTTCACATCAGTAGAAGCAGCGCACTTTCCAAAGTCTTTTTTAAAAGACATGTGCTGTTTGCTTAGTCCCGCAGTCAGGTCCAACTCTTTGCGACCCCATAGACCGTAGCCCACCAGGCTCCTTTGCTCATGGAATTTCCAGGCAAGAATACTGGAGTGGGTTGCCATTTCTTACTCTGGGGGATCTTCCCAACCCAGGGATTGGACCCACTCTCATTCATTTCTGAGTGCTTTTATCCCTCTAACAGCTGCTGCTGCTGCTGCTAAGTCGCTTCAGTCGTGTCCAACTCTGTGCGACCCCATAGACGGCAGCCCACCAGGCTCCACTGTCCCTGGGATTCTCCAGGCAAGAGCACTGGAGTGCGTTGCCATTTCCTTCTCCAATGCATGAAAGTGAAAAGTGAAAGTGAAGTTAGCTCAGTCGTGTCCGACTCTTCGCGACCCCATGGACTGCAGCCCACCAGGCTCCTCCACCCATGGGATTTTCCAGGCAAGAGTACTGGAGTGGGGTGCCATTGCCTTCTCCATCCTCTAACAGAGTCCCATTTAACTGCTGGCTCACAAGGCTTCTCCCCTACTGAGCATTGCAGGGCTTACGAGCAACTGTGATTGCTCATGAAGCTTGTGTCTGCAGGCCTCCTCTTCTCCATGGTTTCAGGGGCTCGTTCCCTGAGCCCATTCCTCCACCGATGTGCTGACACAGGCTATCTTTCTGCCCTCCTGCGCCACCAGGAGAATGTATTATCAAGACCTCACCAATCTCTGGGTTCTCTCCCTCCTTCACTTTCAGAAGTCCTCACGTGTCTTCATTTTCCCTCAAATTTAAGCTGTGCTGTGCTAAGTCACTTCAGTCGTGTCTGACTCTTTGTGATGCTATGGACCATAGCCCGCCAGGCCCCGCATCTCTTACACCTCCTGCACCGGCAGGCAGACTCTTTATGGCTGCACTGCCTGGGAAGCCACATTTAGGCTCCCTGCTTCCAAACATCTCTTTAAAGGCACATTCATCTCCTGGAAAAGTCCTTTTCCTCCTGCCCATGAACATCTTGTTGAATTTATGACAAGTTTAAGTAAAAATAGTCCCCATGAGAACCTTCAGAATTTCAGATTTTTAAAATTTCCTACACCCTATTGAAAGGCTTCCTAGGTGTTGCAGTGGTGAAGAACCCACCTGCCAATGCAGGAGACACAGGAGACATGGGCTTGATTCCTGGGTCAGAAAGACTCCCTGGAATAGGAAATGGCAATCCACTCTAGTATTCTTGCCTGGAGGATCCCATGGACAGAGGAGTCTGGGGAGCTATGGTCCACGAGGTCACAAAGAACGGGCAGGACTGAGCGGCTGGGCATGCACACGTGCACTCTCCCTCTTAAAGACTTTTGTCTACAACTTGTGGAGCCTTAAACGAAGGTCATAGGTGCAAGGCCTCGTGCTGAGGACACAGATGCGGAGCCCCACACCAAGGTCATCTCGAGAAGTGACTTAACCCCCGTAGCAACCGTTGCCGTGAGCCCCCCTGATCTAAACCATCCAGCTCCCTGACCCCATATTAGGGAAAAACCCGTCCAATCACCTGAAGACATCCTTCCAGCAGGAATTTTCTTTGTCTTGAGGCCATAAAAACAGGCTCGCTCTCCCTTGAGCCAGCCTGCTGTTCTAACAGTCGGCTCTCCCTGGCGAGTTAGGAGGTCTGCCGGCTATGCTCGCGGCGCCCTCTTTATTTCTGCCCTTTGTTCTTAATAAACTCACTCTTTCTGAAATACTCTGGCCCGCAGACTACGGCATAATTCATTTACAGTAGAACATCTCTGGGAATTCTAACTTCTGATTCCATCATTGCTTTTTGACTTCCTTGGTTGGTCCCCCGGACTCTACCACTTAACTTCTCCGTCATTTCAAAGCCCATTCTTTGCTATTATCAAAAAGTTCTTCCCAGCACTGGGGCGCTCCTGCCTTATGATACATTTCACAGGTGAGTGAAATCTGAGGCTTCAACCTCAAGGGCTGTTCACCCCTGGACACGAAGGAGCCAAAACACTAAACCGGAAAACGTTGTGTCCCATCAGACCTCACCCTCCTTCCTGAAACAGAGGCTCGCGGTGCTTTCAGTATCAGCAAGACTGAAATTTCTCAGCAGCAGGAGACAAAGGCAAACATGCCAGAAAGCAAGACCGAGAGCGGCTTGATCACTCCCAGAGTGACCACTCAAGCTTTCCATTCTGCACTCTTCCTTCTTTTTCTGCACTTTTAATTTAGGCATCACGATTTCTTTAAAGAAAAAATAAGTTTAAAGGAACATTTACACATGAAATGATATGATGTCTGGGAGGTTGCTTCAGAATTATTCTGGGCAGAGGGAGAAAGTGAGCGGGGATAGTGAAGAGACGAGATTGGCCAGGAATTGAAAATTGTGTAAGTTAAGGGATGAATAGATACATGTGGATTCATTTTTTTGTTTTCTCTACTTATATATCTGTTTGAAAATTTCCACAGTGATTTTTAAAAAGGAAAACGGGTAACATTCGCAGAGTGGATGGTCACAAATGTCATTTTCCTTGCTAGGGACCTGAGTCAAGACTGCTTTTAGCCGAGCTATCACCCCATTGCTGGTCTCAGCCAACATCCCCTCCTCCACCAGGGGCAGGGCTGCTCCACGGCCGGGGATGGGATGTAGTGGACCCGGGCACACGTTCAGGGAAGTAGCTAGCGGCAGGACCATGGTCGTCCTACCCACACAAGTGACCAGCCTCGGAGACCATCAAGGCCCCAGGCATGGGCACTGCTGGTTTTGCAGGAAACTCTGCTGTGTCTGGGTGGGCAGGGGCTCACCCACAGGGCAGCCTTCAGAAGACCTCATGGGCCCTTGGAGTAAATGCTTAGTGCTTTCATGTCCTTGCCAGGGCAGACCTACATTCTTGCAAAAAACTTGTCTTTGGTGTTTTAGCCACCACAGTGTGCCCTTCTCTGGCTCTCAGGGAGTTCTCACTCTTCTCTGTTAATTCTAATAGGGCCCTAGCTTCCCTCCGTGGGTCATGTCAGCATTTTAATATAAGACTTTGGAAACAGCAGCTGAAAACTTGCTCAGCTATCACCAAAACCAGGGAAATGTGGCAGACACAAGCCCAGCTCTTCTCCACCCTTTTGCTTCACTATAAACCTTCTAAGTTTGCTCAGGTGAGGTGTACGTGGCCCCTGCATGGGACATCTGTCCACATGGGTACAGTTAATCACCAGAGGACAGTGGGGTGAAATCCAGCTCGTGTTTTGCCGAACAAGACACAGGTCAGGGGCCTGTGTCCACCCAGAGGGGCTCCCACCTCCTTATGGGATAGAATTGGCCCCCAACATCCACCTTCTCATTCCCTGGTTTGTTCCTTCCCCCGCTCCGCAGAGCGCCAGGAAGCGTCTGGATCACACACCTCCCACGCCTCCCACCCGTGGGTGCATTCCGTTCTCCTGGCTGATTCAATAGGCCTGGAGCTAGGACCCGTCTTCCGTGGCCCTTCATTTTGTTTTGCTAACCCTGGTCATGGTTAAACAATTTCCCTTGCATATTCTTTGGTTTCCACTGCTGCAGCCACTGACTCTGCAGCCTCCAACATCTCCCCCGTGAATGACACTACAGCCCCAGCCTGTCCCTTCTCCCAAGGGTCCTAAACTCCAACACAACCTATACAAACAGAAATATGCCATTCTCCTGCTTAACCCCCAGTTCCCCCCTGATCTGCCTCCATGCCCATCCCCCTCCTCACATCCACTCATCCTCATAACCCCTTCCCACCTGACTTCCAGCTCCCATGCTCCATGTGCCCACTTTCTCTTTGCTGATGCTTAAAAAAACACACACAAAAAACAGAAGATGGCATACTTTATGTTTTGGAATAATTTTGGATCCACAGAAAAGCAGTAAAGATAGTACACAGAATCCCTGTCGACCCGTCACCTAATTTCCCATAACAAGCTGTGTCTGCCAAGACTAGGAAGCCAACATTTGTTGTTGGTGTTTTCCCAACCTATTTTTAAACAAGAAAGGCTGAAGCTGAGCAGGTGACCAGAGTCACCTGCTGTGAAGAGGGATGGCTGGCCAGAGTGTGCCCTCTGATCTCCCCGAGCTGAGAGAGGCATAATAAAGTGACTTCCTGGGCACCCTCAGTTGGCCTTTGGTGACCTCAAGGGAACCCAGGGTCCCAACCTCTGTCCTATACACTTACGCCCATAGCCTTCACCCTGGTAGAGACCATGACTTCACATTCTGATCCCAGAAGGGACTGTGATGGAGGTCAGGGGGAGAGAAAGAAGAAATACCATCTACCATATCAGTCTTGCCTCAAAGTTCAGCTCACCTGCCAAGAAGCGAGCATTTTCTACTGAAAGTGAAGCTAGGTAAAAGGCATCAGGAATCGGACGCTGTGTGTCTCCCTCCAAGAAACAATTTATCAGTGCTCTAGAGCTGTCAGCTGCTGACATGATAAGGAATAACACCAAATGAATAATGTTTCCTCCAAACCCAGCTCCTTTAATTACAAGCCTCTTCTTTCCAGAAGAGAGACAGAAGATGCAGAAACACCAATTTCATGCACTTGTGCCTGAATAATGTCTCCATGCTGCTTTTTCCAGATGGCGACCTTCTCGCTGGAGGGACTAATGATGTGGGCATATTTAGGGAAAAACCAATAACGGAGTCTTTAACCTTCAACAACAAAAAGCGTGTTGTACAAAATGTTCCTTGGGATACATTAGAAAATATCAATTACATTGCTCACTGAGGTGTAATCAGCTGTAATAATCAAAATTAATTTTTAAAAATAATTAAACAGACCCCAGGGCAAATAGTTGTGTTCTTATCCTATGGCATCACAGTGTACATACGTACCTGAGAAGTTGCGCCTTCTGTTAGCAACAAAGGCATCTAGCGTGAGGGGTGACGGATGTGGGCTCTACAGGCTGGCAAGTTGCTTCCCACAGAAAGGAGGGAGAGCCCGAGACAGCTCCCCATACATTCTTTAAGAGCCTTCCACGTACTGCCAGGCACTGTACCCATCCCAGACTGAGTTACTGGTAGGAGATGCTGCTCAAGGCACTGTACCCATCCCAGACTGAGTTACTGGTAGGAGATGCTGCTCAAGGCACTGTACCCATCCCAGACTGAGTTACTGGTAGGAGATGCTGCTCAGCAAAGATTCAGTTCCTCTTTTTAAATTAAAGCAGGGTCCCCTTTGTTTCAAAAATGACTTGTCTTTTAAAATTCCACAAGACAGAAGAAGCTATAGAAAAGATAGGCTGGAGGTAAAATGGGCTCAACCAAGAAGTGTATGCAAATACATGCGTGGCTTGTACATGTGTTTGCAAAAATTTACCCCACTGGGCATGTGTGGTTACCCCTGTTGGGCCATGCTTATCTCTCTGGCTTCCAAGTGCCCAAATGAAAGAGGAAAACATAACCGTGTCAGAAGTTTTCCTTTTTATAAGTTGCTGCGGAAAAGCACAGTCCTTCCTGGTACTAACAGCTGAGGGACATGTACCCTGAGGCTATCTGGCCCCCACTGCAGTCCAGCCACACTGCTAGGACCTCCAACACACTCCTGCCTCGGTGCCTTTGCCCGGTGGTCCTCCCTGCCTGACCATTCTTTCCCAGGGTCACAAGGCTCCTATCTTTCCTTATTTCTCTGCTCTCACACCTCCCCACCAGAGAAGACTTCTGGCCACCTCCATCCAAGTGGCCCAGCACCTCTCTTTTCACCCTACCCCACTTGCTGCTCCATTTTTCCTTATTGCAATTAGCACCCCAACATTACAAACTTACTTATCTTCTTATTGTCTATCTTCACCTACTAGAATGCAGTCTCCTTAGAAGCAGAAAATATGCTGGCTTCTCCTTCTGTAATCTCAGTACTTAGAGCAGAGTACTGAATAAGCACTCAATAAAAATTTGTGGAGTGAACGAACGGATGGATGAGACCTCAGCTGCTATAGAAGACATCTTCAGCAGTTTGCCTTCACCAAAGACAAAGCCAGCTTCAAATATTCTTCCTTTCAGGTCTCTCCATGTGAGCCAAAAGCAAACTGCTATTGTATAAGTCATCT
The DNA here is from genome assembly GCF_023091745.1 of Budorcas taxicolor. Taxonomy (NCBI): domain Eukaryota; kingdom Metazoa; phylum Chordata; class Mammalia; order Artiodactyla; family Bovidae; genus Budorcas; species Budorcas taxicolor. The sequence goes on from NC_068914.1 coordinate 2,906,569, forward strand.
GTAAACTGACATGGCTCCAAACACTGCTGTCTACTCAAGCTTCTTTCAGGTGGGCTGTTCTCAGCAGACCTCCCTAGGACTCAGAGGTGCTAAGCTGTGCTAGTGGCAGCGACCTGGCAAGAGGCAGGTAGTTTCAATAGTGCCGGGGTTCCCATAAAACACAGTGGCCCAGTCGTCACTTCCCCAGCTGCCCAGCCAGACTAACCTGTCCTCCTGGGGACAGCGACCACTAACTTGGTCAAGGAGTTAGAAGCTTCAGAGAAGCCCAGGGAAGAGGGGCTGGACCCTTGCTGCTACAAATGACACTGGTGAGGAGCAAGTGCTTGGGCACAAGCAGGGATGGTCCTGCTTCTGAGGGTGGGGCAGCTGAACCACAGGCGGGATGGTCTTCGCCTTGAGCTATAAAGTAAATTGGATTTTTGTGAATTGTTCTATTTCTAAAGCACTTACACGTTCCAAGTGCTTCCACACAGTCTAGTGGAAGCAGAGCACACTTCTGGTTTGAAGTCCAGGAATCGAAGCTCTGAGAGGTTATGGAATTGTCTAAGTGCGTGCTCAGCAGTGCAGAGATCATGCATAAAGATCCTATTTCCACTCTGCCACTTCCTGGCTGCAAAGCCCTTGACTTTTTCTTTTTTTTTTTTTAGATTTTATCACACATCTATAAAATGAGACTAAAAATAGTTGTGTGGTGTAGCTGGCACAGAAACCTCAGTTATTCACTCAGTCAGCCAGTAAGTCTGTAGACAAATATAATGAGCAGTGTCTTCCACAAGCCAATTCGCTGAGGACACAGCCTTCCTTCAGCTCTGAACACCAGGGCCCAGCCAGCCTAGTCAATTTCATTTTCCATCTTCCTTTTCATCTTGGGCTTTCTCTGCTTGTCCTGAAATCTACTGTTTCTGAAGCTTGGAAAGAAGAAGCTCCCCTTCCCCAGGAGGTCTGGGCACTTGCAGGCAGCCCCTCATTCCTCTCTTCTCCCAGCATCCAGCGATGATGCCCTCCCCATCAGGCATTGACCAGAGTGGATAACAGACCCGTGGTGACAGCAAGACCTAGATTCTGAGCACATGTGGAGTCAACCTCACTCTCCAAAGTTATATGGGCAGAGCTCCAACTGTGTAATGTATCTGCCAACCATCTCCCCCACCCCCTGGGGAGCCCCTTCTCACTGTTTCCCACAGGTATTTGTCCCACTGCAGAGGTCAGGAGGTAAATGACTCAGAGGAGTTACGTGAATTTCCCAAGGTCTCTTGATCCTAAGGCTATGACTATTGAAGGACTACCTTCTGCTGCTAAAGGTAAGTCAGTGACCCCAGCATCAGAATATATGACAGATTGTGTTCTCCAAGGAGAGCCTAGGCAATATTTCCAATACTATGTGCTCTCGCAGAACCTTGCCACCTCCCTACCAGGAGGTAGAGTCTATTTGCCCTCCCCATGAACCTGGGAAGAGTTTTGTGCCTGTCTGGACCAAAAAGGACCACTGCAGAGGTAATGTTGCATTGCTTCCAAAGCTGGGTAATGAATGAAAGGCAATGGGGCCTCCACCTTTCTCTCTCCCTTTTTCCATTTTTCTCTCTCTTCTTCTCCCTCACTATGGAAATGTAAAACTCAGCCACTAGGTAGTAAGGAAGCTTAAGACACATGCAGAAATCACATGTAGGTGTTCTGGTCAACAGTCTCAGCCAGAGCCAGCAGCAATCCCCAGATGTGTAAGTGAGTTTTCCCATGATCTCACCTAAGGCCCCAGACATCATGGAGTAGAGACGCCCCTAACTCCTGCTGTGCCCCAGATCCCTTACCATAGCATGCATGATCACACACACACACACAGTCATGTTGGTATGACTGAGTTTTAGGTTGGTTTGATATGCAGTTTTAGAGACATGGGTGAGAAACCCCCAACAGCTCATCCCGACGTGGTCAAGGGGCCCCACCACCATGTCTCCCAATGGCGCTTCAGCCCCCTGTGCTGCGCCCACACACCCAGCTCCTGCTGAGCGGTGGGGTAGTGCTCTTGTAGTACGCCTGGCACGAAGCAAGTGGGCACGAGGATTGGCTTGGGTTTTAATGCCTCAAGGAACAGCGGCTCTTGGCACTCAAGTAGGGCCCGTATTAACTTCTATCTAAAGGTAACCTAAGACCTGACTCCCCAGTGCAGGCTCTACTGGGAAGCCACAGGCATTGCCCCTGAATGTTTGGAAGAACACGGAAGCAGCTCCTACCAGGGGCGAGAGAGAAAAGCCATAACACATGGGTATTTGAAGCGAATGTCTGATGTTTTCTAAGGCAAAGGGGTCTGGGCTCACCTCCGCTTTGCATGCAGGGTCCCTGGTCTGCCGCCCAGGCATCAGCCTCATGGCTGAGGACAAGCTGCCGCTCCATGAAGAAACTTTGCCGTGGTGTCCAACGTTCGAGCGACTGGCCAGTGCCTTCTTTTCAGATGCTGATGATAGAGAAGCAAAGACATCAGAGGTGAAATTAAGAGAGAGACACACATGATTTCTATAGCTTGCTTGGCTCTCAAAAGGCCTTCCAGGGGCACAAGCCCAGTATGCCTGTCTCCAATAAGGGAAACAACCTAGCCTAAAAGTTTGAATCATTATGAATTTTTTGATGCTGAGAAACTTAAAAGCAAGTATGTGAGTCATGACCTCTTTAAAATGAAACTTAACACATCATTCCTACAATGGCATTGACTAATACGAGAGTAAAAACGTTGAGTCACTGATGATAGAATGCAAAAGCTGTTAATATCTTTCAGATGAAGACTTTTACTTGGAACTTGAAAACCTGAGACTCCAGGTCACTGCATGACTTGGCACAAGGTTTCAAACCGGATATGTGAATACCAGGGCAGGACCTAAAACCCTAAGTCCCAGAGTCCAAGCTAGAGCTCCAACATGAGGCCCTTTCCTCTAAGAGATTACTAGAGTCTGCTTGCTTGCTTGGCACCTCTGGCCTTCCTTTCATCTGAGATGCAAAGCAGCATTAGTCCTTTGAGCAAAGACTTAGGAGGCTTCGGTGATGTAAATCCCACCCACCAAAGGGATGAGAGAGAAGGTGTGGTGTAAAAGGCTCTGGGCCCTGAGTGGAACTCCGGGGGAGCCCGGCTCTTTGAGACTCAGAAGTTCTGTTCCCTGAAGCCAAGAAGACAGAGACCTAGGTAATGCTGCCAGGCCTTGAGCATCGTTTCTTCCCAGAGCGGGGTGACCTCCTCGATCTTCACGTCACTCTCTCCAGGTTTCACAGAAAGATCGATTTTGAAGGTATCCTCCAGTTCCTGCCGCCTCTGTGCCACGAGCTGCTGCCAGAGAATCCGTACAGTCTTCTGGATATTGTGCTGAACTAATGGAGAGAGTGCATCGCACAATCAGAGCAGCCTCAGTGCTTCCCCCAGAGAAAGCCAGGAGATGGCATATCATGTTCCTTTTATGTGCATCTTTCTTGAACATCACCTCAGCCTTGCAAGCTCCAGCCAGAAAGCTGTCAGTATGTAGAGCCACAGGACAAGGATAATAGCTACCAACATCCTTGTGACCTGGCCTCTCCCCCATCTCCACCACCAAGTCCTGCCTGCCTCACGTGTCCAGAGCTGGGAAACATGATTGATGGGCTCAATGAGCCTCTTCCTCCCATCCCCAATCCTGTTAGATACCAAACAGAGAGATACCCTGTGTAAGCTCTAGGTAACAAAATAGCTCCCCGCAAACAGTTCCTTCGAACCTTGACTTTCATGTTAGCCCCTCAAGGGTATGGACCCAGGGGCCCAGGCACCAAGCCAGTTCTCTCTGTTCATACTTCCAATTACCAACCCGTCCCGTGCCCAGGACTTGCAGGGGGATGGGCAAAGCCAGCCAGTTGTAGCTGCTCTGTGCCTAGCCTTCTACTCTGAACTGCGCCTGTCTTCTGATTTGGGGTCACGTGGCTCCCTCTTCAGTACCAGCCTCTATAGCTTGTCTTTCTCACCCCAGGGGAATGGATATTGTTCAGTCCACTCTACTAGTTAAATCCCAGAATGCAAGTATTCATGTTGTAATTAAGACTGCAGCAGAGTAAACTCTGAACACACAAGATGTTTGAGCACTGGCTTTGGGCACAAGTCTGCCCAGAAAAGAAGGGCCCTTGCCCCTTCCACCTGGCATCACAAGATATCACAAGGTAAGTGTCACAGTCAGCCAACTAATGTGGCAGAAGTTCTGCTGAGGCATTCTGGATCAAGAGGGAGAAATTTCTCAGATATGTGGATCTGGCTGCCCTTTCTCTCCCCCCCCCCCCCCGGCCCCCGCCCCCCCCCCCACACTGCCAATCCCTGTAACTTGATTTGATGCTATCAAATCCTAGAATAAAACCCAGTAAGCCAAATATCTTATAAAGTAATGAGGTGCTTTACTTCATTTCTATTTTCTAGAGAAGAAAGCCGAGAGACGGTTAGGTTATAGCTTGAACTGAGTGAGATAGCATACCCGTTTCCACATCTAGTGGTCCAAAGAAAAGTCAAGAGATCAGATAAGAAGTTAAATCAACTTACAGAGAAGTTCTCAGGCTTTAGTTAGTATACCAAGTTCTTAGTCTCACCGAGTCCCACAGAACTTTCCCTTTATCCATCCACACATACGTCCATCCATTCTATTTCTTGTATACAAAGATCACTCCAATTTTATTCTCTACCACATTACCTTGCTATATGATTACATTTTCTAGGACCTCTTCTGGCTTTAAAGAATCTTCTTCATAGTATTTGCTCCCTTGTCTTAGGGGAGAAAAATGAAAAACGCAACCCTAGCAATTACCACTATCCATCTACTCCTCCACAAACAAACAACAAATAAAATGTACCATCGCTCAAGCTTGGGAATTCGTCCCCTCTTTTTTCTCTCACTTCTTCATTTGGAGAAAGAAAGACTTGATGATAAGGAGTCATTCTAGGCTTGGGTTCCAATCCAAATCCTTCTGGATAACTAGTAGAGAAGAGATTGTTCATCATGAACTCCAGTTTCTTTGGAATCATTTCATTGTTCCTTGTTACAAATAATTATCCTGCAAACTCAGTACACATCAACATGAAAAAAGAAAAAAAAAAACTTGTCTAATCCAGTTAAAGCAAGCATCTATGACAATTTCCATAACAGATATTTTACAGACGCATTCTAGAAAAAAAAAACTCTTTTTATTTCTCTTATTAAATATCATCTATGCTCCCAACAGGCCCCCTCCTCCCTCTCTGGGTTTCCCCATCATTTCTTTTTGCAGACTCCTGAAACACTGAAATCTGCCTTTACTTGGCACTAATCTCATTGCTTGTGGAATGGGGCCAGGGCCAGCTTCATGGGCCTGTGGCTCGTGCAATTGCTTATGGTCCTCACTCGGAAGGGTCCCATGTTTGGGCTCTGCTGTCGCAATCTTGAAATTCTTAGTAATTTTTGAACAAGAACCCTGTATTTATATTCTGCTGGAATCCCACACATCATATAGCTGGTTCTAAATAGGGTGTGGTGGTTCACATCTTACGTTCCCTATGGGCCACATGCTCCAGAATTCCTGGGGGTATTCATGTCCAAGTACCCTCTTCTCTGGGCCCATCACCCAACCAAGCAGAATAGACAGTACATGTTTGTGGATCGAACCAAAAATGAGAAACAAGGATATGAAAAAATACCAGTGTATGAGAATGCCCATTATTGAAATTTCTAGGATAAAGTCCCTTTGGGTTTTGGAGGTCTCTTTGCCATGTAGAGGGATTTGAGGAGAGCAGCTCTAACCTTCTTGCGCTGAGCAGCAGCAGACAGTGCATGAGGCACATGAGGAAGCTGGCGTTGGAATTATAGGTGGCGAACAGGATGTCCCAGTGCTCCTGCAGAAAGCCCAGGGTGCTGAGCAGGCTGAGGCACTCGGAGAGGGACTGGTGGGGCTTGGAGAGGCTGTAAAGGATGGCTTTATTTAAACTGCTGTACAGAGCGCTGATGGCAGTGTCCTTCTGAGAAGAGGCATTCTCGATGACCTGAGGCATGAAGCAAACACACACACACACGTTCTCGATGGCCTGCGTCATGAAATAAACACACACACACATGTTCTCGATGACCTGCGTCATGAAACACACACACACACATTCTCGATGGCCTGCGTCATGAAATAAACACACACACACGTTCTCGATGACCTGCGTCATGAAACACACACACACACACATTCTCGATGGCCTGCGTCATGAAATAAACACACACACACGTTCTCGATGACCTGCGTCATGAAACACACACACACACATGTTCTCGATGACCTGCAGCATGAAACACACACACACACATGTTCTCAATGACCTGTGTCATGAAACACACATACACACACGTTCTTGATGGCCTGCGTCATGAAACACACACACACACACACTTGGGAACACTTTGAAGTTTAGACACCAACCCAGTTAGTCAGGAAAATGATGGAGTCTCAGAGTCCTTTCTGTATTCCAAAACGTGACATTTCTAAAATCAAAAAAGGACTACTTCCCCTACCTTGGATCTTCTATTTAAGCAGGTGACCAATGAAGGGAATTCAAACATTTAAGTCTACCAAAAATAGGTATAAAAATTAAAAGTTTACCACAGTCAAATTATGCAAAGCAGCCATGGGGAACCAGAGATTTCCGTGTTCCCAGTGTAACAAAGTCGACCCTCTGTATACAAGAACGAGCAGCTAATAGCGTCTAGTTTTAAAAACATGTTATTAACTATTAATACTTGCTGTCAGACATGGATTGTTATGCTATTCCAGTTACCATGCCAAGTATTTTTGCCTTTCTTTGCATATGTCTACACATATTGCTTCATTTAAACATCATAACACCACCATGAAGTGGACACTAAGATTGTCACACTTTAGGGATAAAAAGGCCGAGAGTTTGAGAGATGGGAGAGATAGGTGCTCAGCAAGAGTAAAACCTACACCAGACACTTGAGTCATCCTCTTCACCACTGTATTTTCTAAAGGAGAGGTGCGCTCGAATAGCCATGGGCTTCAGTATGTGAGGGATTTTAGAGGGTTGAGGCAGAAGGTCCTGGTCTGTGGTCTGAACACTGAAGCCATCCCTCCGTTTGACTTCGTTGGAAAGAATCCACAGAACAAACGCCACGTGCAAAATCTCCCAGTAGACTGGGAAGGCCTTGGTACTTTTACATCGCTCTCTTCAAGTTTCATAGGTGGCGCAAGGTCCATACTAAGTGCTACTTTAAAATGCGGGGTTTGGGGCTCATGCTTCTACCACCATCCTCTCCTCCTTTGAGAGATGGGCCACATCTTCCAAACTGAAGTTAAGAGTCGTGAGAGCCACAGGTGGTGAGCAGGAGGGAAGGGTGGTGGGTGTGGGCAGTGAGAGTCCTGGGGCCTGGCACCCTGCTGAACACGCATCTGCCCCAGGAGGCACCAGCGCTTTGGTGTTAGCTCTGAGTATTTGCTTTGACCACTAGGGAGCTGCTATGGATTGATTGTTAGTACCACCTTCAAATTCCTGTGTTGACGCCCTAGTATTGTAATGTGATGTATTCAGAGATGGGATCTCTTGGAGGTGACTAGGTCGTGAGGATGGAGCCCTCAGGATGGGCTTAATGCCCTTACAGGAAGAGACAGGTGAGCTTGCGTGCTCTCTCTCTCTCTGTTACGTCGAGGGCACAATGAGAAGATGACCATCCCTAAAACCAGAAAAACAGCCCTGGCAGATCAGCTGGCGCTTTGACCTTGGACTTCCCAATCTCTAGAACTCTGAGAAATGAATGTTTGCTGCTAAGTTTCCCAGTCCCAAACTCACTAAGACAGGAACTTGGTGGCTGCTCTCATTCTCGACACAACCTCCCAATTTTAATCCCCTTGGAGCTGACAAGGGATATTTCTCCCTTCTTGGAGTTATTTCTGAAGAAGCCTCTGAATACCTTCCTTGCAGGTTGCCTAGAACTGAGCATCAGCCAGACTGAATACCAGTCCAGGAACTGTGCCGAGGCCCTGACCCGGAGCATGCAGGTGCCTCCACAGGCAGAAGGTGCTGGGGGCACTGGTCCCACTGTCTCTACAAGGCATGAAGCGGAAGGAGAAGGGCTGTCCTGGGTCCTGCTGCAGGGAACACACCGGGAGCTGCGGGCACGAGCTTCTGGAGGCAGATTTCAGCTTGCAAGAGAAGGTGCTTTCCAAACATCACGGCTGTCCTGCTGCCTTGAACTCCCTTACACCACAGAGAGCTCCTCACAGAAAAGTGAATGGCCACTTGTCAGGAAAGGTTTCCAGAATGAAATGGGAAGCAGCAAGGACCAAAACAGAGTTCAACTCTGGCTTCTGAGATTTTATGAATCTGTGTGTGTGCATGTGTACACACATACAATAAAGAATGTGTACACATGCGCACACACACAGATTTACATATAAGCACGTGTCTGCAGGCATGCATTGACATGTGTGGATATGTATGTAGATCGAGAGAGAACACATACAAGAAAAATAGGACCAGATAAAAACAGACTCTGGCTTCAATTTCAGGAAGGCCCAAATATGACAAACGGAACGGGATTTTATAGGAGAAAATGAAGTAGAACTTTTGGCTGTAAAGACCTTTTTGACCATTTGTTGATGAGGAATAACAATAATTAGGCTGAAATCCAATACTTTGGCCACCTGATGTGAAGAGTTAACTAACTGGAAAAGACCCTGATGCTGGGAAAGACGGAAGGCTACAGGAAAAAGGGGAGACAGGCTGAGATGGTTAGATAGCATCATTGTCTCAATGGATGTGAATTTGAGCAAACTCCAGGAGATAATGGACAGAGGAGCCTGGTATGCTACAGTCCATGGGGTTACAAAGAGTCAGACATGACTTACCAACTGAACAACAGCAACAACAAAGATTAAACTAACATTCACAGTAAAAACCCCAAGCGGGCGTGCAGCGTCTAGGCGAGGACAGAGCTGAGGCGCCCGTGCAGCAGGCTGTGGCCCCGACCACTGAGACGTGTCTCAGGCGGTCCAAGGTGAGAACACTGCAGGGTGCTACCCAGCCACTAAGCGCTACCTGGGCGGTAAAGGGCCTCCCCTTCCTCCCGCCCATCTCAGATTCCGTTTCCAGGAAGGACAGCAGCTCAGTCTGGACCAAGTGGACAGCGATCGGCAGTGTGTCGTACAGACACCTCCTCAGCAGGCACCCTACCACCACGGCCAGTGTGAGGTTCTTACCTTCGTGATGTGCTCCGTGATGAAGAGAAGGATGTGCCTGGGGTCTGCTGAGAACATCCCACTGTACAGCTTCTCCACCAGCTTCTGGATGAAGTGGGAGGTGTTGGCAAGTGAAGGAGCAGCTGCAGCTTCTGCCTCTGGCTGAGGCTGTCTACTGCCTGGAGGGTGGGAGAGGGCGACAGACCAAGGCTGAGAAATCAGCCGTCTGAATTGCCTTCTTTGCACAACAGTCTCCAATCTCCTCTTGGGAACCAGCCACGTCTTACTCACCTCTGTACGTCTCATTGTAATCTGTATAACCGTTGCTTCAAAAATGGGATCTTATGCACTGTAGGTACCCAATGAATACATGTTTATTCAAAGTGATATTGAACAATCAGTGATATGAACCAAGTGGGAGGGGGCAAGTGAGGAGCAGCACGTCTTCCAGTGACCATTTGGAAGAAGAGTGGATGAGAATTTAAGGCAGAGGCAATGGGAAGGCTGTCATGGTGACCCAAGTCCCTGCTGTTATGTGGGGAAGAGGATGAAGCTGCAAGGTCAGATCGCCCATCTGTGCTCACCAACACAGCACACATCGTGCTGAGACATGGATGCATGCATCTCAGTTAATTCTTACTAACAACCCTCTAAGTTACCCACGACCGTCCTCCTCACTCACATGGTCTGGCCTCTGCCTGGAGTAATGCCACCATCCAGTCATAGAGCCACGCTCAGAACTGGGCTACCAAGCTTACACTTTTCATCACTCCACTACCCTACCACACTCAGATAGCTCAGAAAACCGAACGTCAGGGTCTCCTCACTGTGGGGCAAGAGGAATCCAGGATACCAGTCATGTCACTAAGGAGTCCATGGCTCAGGAACCATGGAAAGGACTTTCGTACAATCTTGTTGGGAAGTTATAGCTGCCCCAGACCCAAATGGTCTGAATGAAGTTTCAAGTTGAACTTCTTTGGGGCAATGGCAGCATCTTCATCCAGGTTCATTCATTTAAGAATTGTTTACTGTGCCCAGGCATAGGGGAGCAAAAGAATGTTCAATTCAGGTGGACATTTTGACTCCCCTCATAAGAAGAAAATTTTATACTGAAGCTAGAGGATAACTGATGTTAGCTCAGAGGACAAGACTTTCTGCTCTGATTGAATCAGGAATGGCAGGGGTGACATGGAAAGTAGTAAGAAGGCCATTCCAGGGGTCTCTGGGCAGAGTCACTGAGCTCTTATTGCAGACAGGTGGAGGGCAGTTTGCTGTGGTTCCTAAAGCATCCACAGTCCTGCAGCCTAGTGTTCCTCCAGGGTTCTGGGGTCAGCAGTTGGCAGGAGGTGGCTTCTTACTCAGCTCTCAGCAGCTTTGTGTCATAAACCAGGAGGAATAAGTCATCACCCACACTCACCTCTCAGCGTCGATGCATGACCTCCACTCATCACGTGAAATATCTCCATGGTGGAAAGCAAGATCTCAGACTGAAAGTCCCGCTTCTGTTGACTGGTGGCATTGTCTGGAGAAGCCTGGAAGCAAACCCTGAACTAGACACCAGCCACATGGCCATCATTTCCACTTAGTCCCTCTCCTGGTCCACAGCTAACACTGCAGCTGCTGGGCGTGTGCACAGGAGCAGCTCACAAGTGCCCCTTCCCTGGGGCATTGCCCTCTGCTGATCAAGTTGCTTCACCCAGCAGGCAATGCCCACTTCCCAGGACAAGTGGTGGTGGTGGGGCCACAGTTAATGACCACCTTGCACGTACCTCAAGGTGGGGCAACTCTGGGATGCGGATAGAGCATACCTCAGCTCCCCTTGGAACCAAGCTACTTCTGAAGCCAGGTCCGCCTCGTTTCTCCCTCATCCTCCTCTACATCCCTTCTCTGCTTTCCTGAGAGCACTGCCCCCAGTATATCACTTCCAGAAAATCTCCACCTCAGACTCTGTTTCTAGGGACCTGGCCGTCACTCATCTCTCCACCTGCTGCTTGGTGAGCTCCCTCTGCTGGGGACTGCGGTTCCCCGAAGACTCCCTCCCACCAATCACTGCAGTCCCAGGAGATGTTGCTGACCGCCAACCAGCTGGCATGGACATGCCTGGGTGAGCTCTCTCAAGAGACGGGCCCTCGGGGCTCTTTGGGCATACCCGACCCCCTCGGTGCCCACACCCTCCCTGGTCTGTTCCCACAACACAGGCCCGAATGATGCCCTTTCTGACCCACCTCCAGGAGCACCTCCAGGGGCATCCACTGCTTGGGGTTTGGAGCCCCAAGCAAGAACTCCCTCAAGAGCAGCTGCATGAACTCCTTCAGCTGCTTCCGGGTGGGATGTGACTCAGCAGGAGCCTGTAGACCCTCCGCAGCGTTGTCACCTTCAGCCTCGGCCTCGGGGCTGCTGGTGTTCTGGGCAGACTCACTCACGGCCCCCTCAAAGACAAGAGAACACCAGCATGAGTTGCCTGCCCTTCCCCAAAGCACTCTCACATCCGACACGTGCACGGTGGGATTCTCATCAAACCATCAACACGTAAGGAAACGGAGGCTCCGAGGAGGCAGGCGGGCTCAGAGGTGGCCTGCTGTGACTTCTGAACCTGTGGTGGGCAGAAGCTGGGCACAGAGCTAGAGAGACCAGCAGCACTCAGCGAGGAAGCCCAGGATGTGTCCCGGGCAAGGCAGTTCCCTCCTCGGTGCCATGGCTCCGCATCAGTCAAGTGGTAATGATGGAAAGGAACACGCAAAGACGGGCAAGGATGAGATGAGGAACCTTGCCTGCGGCACGCCTGGCCCTGGTGTACGGTGGAGAGAGCTGGCCCCCACCTTTCTGTGGGGTCCTCACCTTTACTGCCTGCCAGGCTCTGATGCTGTTGACTCTCAGGGGGAAAGAGAAGTGGGACTGGAGCCAGTCTGACATCCAAGACCCGGAAGTCCTTGGTCTTCACTTTCTCAGTTTTACATTACAAAAATATTGGGAGAATAATGTGATGGGAGTCATTGGCCCAGATACGTCTGGGAAGACATGGAGATGCCAGGAGGCCAGATGACACGCCCAAGGACATGCGGCCAGGGACTCCCGACTCCTGGCCCATGAGCTTTTCATGCAAGTTCATCTGCTGGCATCTCCCTTGGCTCATTCATAAAATTAATGCAGCCATTCTTAATTAAGCTGTAAAATGAATTTAATGGCACCTAGGGAGGTGGTGACTGTATTAATTAGCTCCACGCGGCCTTGGCTGGAAAGATGCTATAGAAAATTGCAGCAAATAGAAATCCTTTTGGCCACTTGCCTTCTGCATGAAAACAGGTCTGTCACATGTTCTGTGCAACAAAGGACTTTTGGAGCTGACTCGGAGCTGAAAGGAGGCAAGGAGGTGCGGGGATAAGAGTTCTGGCACCAGAGCCTGTCTCATCCACGGTAGACTGGGAGGTGACCTTGGGCCAGGCTCTCCCTCAGATGGGAACTACTGAGTGTGGGGAGGAAGAGCCCTGGGTCAGGATATGCTCTGTGGCTACTGGCAGGGAGCTGGCTGGAACCCCGACTCAGCAGATGGCGAGCCTGGCCTGTGGGCATATGCCAGGGTCCAGCCCCAGTGGATCCAGGGAAATTTGAAGCAGGGACGGCGTTGGTGAGGAAAAACTTATTTATTTATTAATATAGAAATATAACATTAGATTAGAAAGAAATGGTATAGTAGGAAATTTAGGCAGAGAAAAGGAGGCTGAATAACTTGGGTTACGTGGAAAGCCAATAAAGTTCCAGACAAGGAGCCTGCGCCATCTACGTTAGGCCGCCAGCACCCGTTTGAATATCGGAGAGTGCCCCGCTTTGGGCTCTCTCTCTTACAGATCTTAGGAGCCGGGACAAGTAAGTAGACATGGCGAGCCTCCACGCCCCAGATGGGAATTCAACCGGAGAAAGAAAAGAACGGCATGGGGAAGCCCAGCATTGGTGCAAGACTCCAAAAACTTCATTTTTCAAAATCAGGTTATATACCCCAAGTTGTACATAAAGAAATAATGGAATATGCAGAGTTATGCAGGGGCAGCAGTCCTGACCCTCACTGAGACAAACAAGGCTTTCTTTTTGCACACCCTCCCGTATACAAAAGGTCTCAGGTGGTTTACATCATCTTCTGGCCAAGAGGCCTGTTAACATTTTTATGGCTCTCTTCCTGGATAATTGTCCAGAAAACTCCTTTTCCCTAGAAGTGTTTTTTCTTTACTCTGCATCACCCTCAAAGTACTAAATAAAGTTACATTCCTGTAGAACAAAGGTGCAGTGGGTTGTAACAAAGAAAGCACTGAACTCAGAGATCTAGTGTTGCTAACACCAGGTCTGCTGCCTGTTTTTCTATATACCAGCTATCTCTACAAATAAAAGATACGAAACTTTGGCAGCAAGTCTTGGCTCAACAAATGAAACCTTTAATCAGTCCTGTTCTAATGATGTTGACTCCTCGGAAGCTCCTACATTCCTAGGATGTTTTAAGCTTCCTGTGCCTCCCGCAGTCGGGAGGCCTCAAACAATCACATGCGCAGCTGTACAAGTCCTGCAGGCAGGCTAGAAAGCCGTCAGAGGGGTTTTTGGATTGAAACACTCGTATTATGCCCAGGAGATTTATTATCTGGAAGCTCTAATTTTTTCCGGAAAACGGTGGTGGGGGGACAGCCCCCTGTTAATGACAGAAGAGTAGGTGGAAAGCGTAACACAGTGAAGCAGGCAGACTCTGGTCTTGGGGGTGGATGCTCAGGAAATTCCAGGGGGAATCGTCCTTGCGTTTTGTCAGGCTTCCTTCCGCATGACCTTGTCACAGGCGGGATTCCTCACGCTGGCCCCCGGCAGGCATAGGGGCTGACGTGGGCAGCCCCTAACTCGGAATGGCAGCCCACCAACTTAAGGCCCTGTCCTCCTCCAGGTGAGGGGAATGGTGAGGGGCGGTCTGTAGAACCATGCTTCCTCCCTGCCTGGCCGGGGGCGCCTAGCTTCTGGGCAGAGGTCCCATCCCCCACCCCCTCCAGTGCTGCCTTTGATCTTTTTTACATCTTTTTTTTTTTTTACTTACTTTCCCAGTATGTTGCTTTAGTTGATATTAACCCATCAAAACATCTTATCTTTTTGCAAATCTTCTGGTCTTTATAGGTAGTCTTTTCATTAAAACTAAACACTTAAATTGTATTAGGTCATTTATTGTTATTTTAAACTGACTGATGGAAACAAACGGGGTGAGAGACTGAGGGGTAAATCTTGGCTTAGTCACTATGAGTCATGTAAGCTGCGGCCTGTGTCACCTCCTCGACCCTCTCGACCCTTTCGTGAGATGGGTCTCATGGCCCCACTAACCCGGGAGGGAGCTGGTCAGTGGAGCTTCACCTCCCTGAATCTCACGTCCACCTTTAACACCTCCTGCACTGGGGCCTGTTAGGGGATGTGAAGCACGAGACTCAGGAGATGGAGGCTGGCACCATGAATACACTTCTAGAAAAGCTTAGCTAAAAGAACATATGCATCCCCTTGGCTGTTTAGCAAATAATTATGGAGCAAACATTACTTGCCCTCATTGTGCTTGGTATGACTTCTGGATCCTGTACTTACCAATATGCCTAACGTATTCCTTTGGTTATAGTTACTGATTTGCAGACAGGAATCGATAATTCACTCTCCTTGGTTGGGTCTCAGCTTCCATTCCACCAAGGCAGGTAACGAGCAGATTCCTGGCCTTCCTTCTCCAGCACCTCCCTTCACGCTGGTCCTCACTTGCTTCTCTCAGCTCCCAGATGCTCCACACTCATGAGTCCCCTTGACCGGCTGGGACTGGATCTTGCTCTCAAACTCACTCATGTCTCTTCCCATAGTGGCCTCTCTACCCCGACACTGACACCTTCTCCTCAAGACCCAGTTGGTCCCTCTGCCCTCCCAGCTGGGCCTCAGCAAGCCCTCCGATTGAAAGGCACCATGGCCTGCAAATAGAACAAGGGTCCTGCAAAGAAGACGGGGCCCTATGGCAGTTCCACCCCTCCCCTTCCTGGAATGGAATCTGTGGTGTCCTCATGCTCCATGTGTGGATATTCTGCGCAGATCTGGACTTAATCTGCCATCAAATTTCTCATTACTGAGATTCCTGGCAACTCAAAGACTTATTGTATCTCAGAGCCGAAAATGACCTGAAGCTGGACCTCATAAAGAGCAGGAAAACTACCGGAGTTGTTTGCTTAGGGTTTTGGCCAGGTTGACTTAAAATGCATTTTCATTTGGGGAGGGCTGTGAAGGCATCTTGTCCTTGAAGGGTGATGATGCTCACCCCTGCTCCCACCAGGGCAAGGCAGAGGTGTGTCTTACCTTCTGGGCTCCCAGAGGGAAGGTAACTGCAGCCAAGGTCTGGAGGAACTCCGGGGCCCGCCAGGCTGGATCCTGGGGGTAGGTGCTGTGCACGAGGCCGAGGAACTGCAGCACACTGGCCGGGAATGTCCGTTCCCAGGCGCCGTCTCCAGAACCTGCCGAGGGCTGAGGACATGCTCCATGAGAGGCAGCACGTGGAGGCATGACTTGGGGCTGCACAGGGGCCAGAGGACTTGAGATCTAGAGACAAGACCTCCTTTCTGAGCCTCTCAGCAAGACGCCTTATTGCAAGACTTCTAGTAACAATATGACCTATTTCTTAAGATTGTCCTGAGAATTAAATGAGACATTTTAGTGCTTCAAGCTTACCTTCACAGTGACTAGTACAGAGTAAATACAGAAGAAGCTGGAGATAAGGTCAGATACAGATGATTTGGACTTTTGGAAGAATTTGATCAGGCATCCCCTGAAGGTGCTTAGGCAAGGCACCAGGCTGGATTCCGGGGGTAGGTGCCCCAGAATGAAATATTAATGCTGGACACACGTGTTTCCACTGTGCTCTCACTCTGTGATCCTGCCTGAGTGAGTTAACCTCCACAGCATCTGCACAAGGAAGAAAATGCTGTCTGCTCCCAAGGAGAGTTGCACACAGCAGAATGGCTAACGTCTGCAAAACCAACAATGCTAAACATCAACAAGGACCTGGAGCAACTAGAACCTTCCCAGAATAAGAGCTAGTGAGCGTAAATTGACTCTTCATTTTGGAGACTATTTGGCAATATCTACTAAAACAAATCATGTGTACAGCTTAACCACAGTTTCATGCTAGGTATATTTCTAACAGAAAGAAACGTGTATGTCCATCAAAAGATATGTATATAGCAGCTTTATTCATAATATTTCCAAATGGAAACAACCCAGAAGGAATAAACGCTGATCCATTATCACAATAAAATACTACTGAACAGTTAAAAAAAAAGGAACTACGAACATATAAAACACAAGCGAATTCCACTTGTATTGAGTGAACTCAGTCATGTCCGACTCTTTGCAACCCCATGGACTATACAGTCCATGGAATTCTTCAGGCCAGAATACTGGAGTGGGTAGCCATTCCTTTCTCCGGGGGATCTTCCCAACCCAGGGATCGACCCCAGATCTCCTGCAATGCAGGTGGACTCTTTATCAGCTGAGCCACAAGGGAAGCCCTGACTGAAAGAAGCGAGATGCAAAAGGGTAATACTGTAGGATTCCACTGATACCAAGCTTAAGGAAGCAAGCACACCTATGGTTACCACCGTGCAAGGGAATAACAGCAAGCAAAGCAAAGTTATAAGCAAGATAGATAAGCTGAGAAAGATATTCACTACAGTTCTATTTCTGATCTTCTCTTATCCTTTCAGTTTTGCCTTTTAGCTTTTGATGCTTGTCTACCATATTTGGTAAATGATGCTTTCATGGCAGGTGGCTTCACGGGAAAATCCCAAGGACAGAGGAGCCTGGTGGGCTGCAGTCCATGGGATCGCGAAGAGTCGGACACGACTGAGTGACTTCCCTTTCACTTTTCACTTTCATGCATTGGAGAAGGAAATGGCAACCCACTCCAGTGTTCTTGCCTGGAGAATCCCAGGGACGGGGAAGCCTGGTGGGCTGCCGTCTATGGGGTCGCACAGAGTCGGACACGACTGAAGCGACTTAGCAGCAGCAGCAGCAGCAGCAGCAGCAGCTTCACTGAACCAAAGTCTGCCTCTGACTTCGCTTTTGTTATATGTTCGTTAGACCCCAGAAGACTGTTTAAGGGTCACATCTGTTTTACAACAGTTAACCGTTTTATGTTTGCTATCATAAAGTGAATGTTTGGGCTTGTTTTTTACTTCTGTCAGCATACTAGGTATTTTCTTCATTTTAAATGCTTTCATGTTTTTCTTTAGTTTGCTTTTTCTCAATAGCATTGATTTAAAACCTAACAAACTTCCTATGCGGCAAAACAAATTTTTTTCAGCTATCCTCAAATTAACTGCACATTAAGTCTACAAAGCCATGAATAAATTTCCCACAGACGGAGAGTGTAAAGGTCACTTGCTTCCACTAGGACAAAAATAAGCTGGAAATAAATAACAGCAATTTTTTAAAAAGTTTAACTACATGGACATTGAAAAAGATGAATCAAAAAGGTCTCTTTTTTTAAATAAAAAATTTCTTTAAATCTGCAACTGCAGAAACTCTAGAAAACAACAAAATTGAAGATGTCAAATATCAAAATTTTAGAACTAGCCAGGAAAAAATGAAGGGGAATGGCGTATATATTCAAAGTTGTTACTTATAAATTCGCAAATCTTCAGCTCCTTAAGTAATAGGATGGGCAAGTAAAAGAAGAGCACGAACTTGCAAATTAAGAAGAAGAAGAAGAAAATAATCACAAAGAAAATTAAATGAATTAAAGGAGACCATTTATGCAAGCTGAATACTTGTGAAGATTTTTTTAAAATATCAATTACCTAAACTAGGTCAAGGAGACATTTAGCAGCCTAAGCAAGGTGATAATAGAAAAAGATTCAGGCCGAAGCTGTTTCATAGGAATGATTTAAATAATGTGAGTCATGGATTTAGCATCTTCTTGAATGAAAGAATCTTTTTCTAATAAAACTAGCATAATGCTGATACCGAAACCTGACAACACGTGGAAAAATAAAACTGAAACCTAATATCATTTATGAACATGACTGCAAAATCATAAATAAAATATTTACAAGCAGAATAAGCAGGCACGCTGAAAGAATAAGAACAGAGTGAGAAAGTGAGATCTTTGCAAGGATGCGAGGAAATCTATTGATCTAATTCATCAGCGGTAACTGGTTAAAAGAAAAAAAAACATGTAATCATTTAAATACGCGTTAAAAGAGTATTTATTTTTGTATTTATTTTTAACTGGAGGATAATTGTTTTACAGTGTTAGGGTGTTGCTTTCTACCAGACAGCAGCATGAATCAGCCCTAAGTGTATATATACGTCCCTCCCTCTTGAGGCTGTGAGGACTGGGCCAAGCACATCTGCACGAGACTGTGGGATGCATGTCAAGAGAAATATATGCGTATAGCGCCTACTGCGACCTTCCTGAGAAGGAGAGCACATGAAGTGCTCCTTGGCCCGATATCCCACATCCTGGAATTTCTACCAAGGAGGCCACCGAACTAGAAAGAGAAGACGTCTGCTCAAGAAAGCTCCTTACTGACTTTTCATAACAACGAATGTTCTGAGAAACAATACAAATTTCCGTCTGCAAATAGAAATGATTTCCAACAACATGTTGGGGGAAAAAAGACAACAAGAAACATGCGGCTTCCCTGGTGACTCAGACAGTAAAGAATCTGCCTGCGATGTGGGAGACCTGGGTTCAGTCCCTGGATGGGGAAGATCCCCTGGAGAAGGGAATGGCTATCCACTTCAGTGCTCTGGCCTAGAGAATTCCGTGGACAGAGGAGCCTGGCAGATTACAGTCCGTGGGGTCGCAAAGAGTCAGACCTGACTGGGTGACCAACACTTTCAGGAATTTATGTGGTCTGATTCCCTAAGGGCATGGTATACTCTTAGGTGTCTGAAAGATATCCTACTAAAGTTCACAGTGGGTATCTCTGGTTGGGTGTGCTTCAGGTGATTTTTACTTCTACTTTTTTTTTCTTATTTTAAAGGTAACCATGCATCATTTTACAGAAGCAATTAGGTTTCCACACATATCAAACCTCCAGTTGCCTTTAGAGTTCATAGAATGAAGCCAAAACTTTTCATGGGTGTTCTTGCTCCCTGGTCCACAATTAGTCCTGCTCACAAGTCACACGGCCTTTTCCTGCAGTTCTAAAACAACCTCTCCACCATCTTCAAGGTGGACCTGGAAGGCCTGAATCAAAGGCTGTCCACGTCACGTCTGCAGCTGGCCGGCATATGTCTTCTCTAAGACAGGTCTTTCCTGATGGGTCACTCATGAGAGGCCCACCTGTCCTGGTCGAGGTGAGCTTCTTGAGCAAAGAGGCCCCTGAAGGGAAGGGACCACAGGGCCCCTGAAGCTCTCAAATCAAAGCAGTTGCCCAGAAATGTTCCCTTTGACTGGAGCCCTTAAATCTCCCAGTGAAGGAAGTCAAATGTTTAAACAAATGGAAAACAGATGTCTTCTGGTTAAGAACACATAAACTCCACTGGGGACATTAAGGCTGGGTTTCCCACTGAGCACCTAAGTTGTCACCTTGCCTCTTCTATCAAAAGTTCTGAATAATACCTGCAGAGTATCAGCACTACCAGAAAGTTGCTGGGGAAAGTCAAGGCTGACTTTTCTGGGCCTGTCTTCCCATCAGAACCCCTCTCAGCATGTGGGGAGCGGGTCTCACCTGGTTCATGGTGGCCTTCAGCATCTCTAGGAGCAGCAGGGCACCTTCAGTGCACAGCCCTGCCCGGAGGACTTCCTCCCGGTGGTGTTTATGCAAGAGCCACTGAAGCATGGCATCCAGGCTGTCCTGAAGGAGGACACATGGGCTGTAAGAGACCTGGGCTGCACACCGAAGGGACGGGCTTTCCGTCCAGCATGCCATGCTTCTCTGGGGGCCCCAGTGAGAAAGACAGAACATCACAGTAGCAGCCCAGGTGGCTGGTCCATTAGAGGAATTTCAGCCCACTGATGGAGCGTAAGGGAAACACACATGTCTAAGATAGGCTGAAGACCCACCAGCAATGGGCATCGGGTCTGACATCAGCAATACTCAATCTCCCAATCAACTTTCATGAATTTTTGTAAATGAGATTGCAGAAAACATGTCAAATTCAAAGGCTTTCGGGCAAGCGCAGTCAGAGAGAGCGTGGGGTTGACAAGCAGGACGATCTGACTTTGCTTCTTTAAAAGCTGGGCTTATGCAAGCTCTTTAGCCACTTGGCAGTTCAGTTTCCTTCTTTGTGAATGGAAACTTCCATTATCTGCCCCATGGGATTGTTATAAATATCAAGTGAAATAAAATATGTGAAACATCTGTCACAGGTCCTGACATTCAGCAAATGTTTGTTTCCTGAGCCACAGTATAGGAAAAAAAAACACACATTTTTGATGAATTTATCAGAGTATGTGAAGAACTTGATTCTGAAGTATGATCTGTAATACCATTAACATATATCAAGATTGAGATAGGTCAAATATAAGGATATGCAAGAGGTGAATTTTTCAGTCCTCGGCAAAACCGTGCCCCTTCAATGACGTCTATACAGTGCAGTTTAACTCAAGTCTATCAAGACCAAGAAACAATTTCTGGGTCTGTTTATCAGGTGCTCAGGAGGCTGAGCAGGAGGCCAGGGTCTGTAATTGATGTGCTCAGCGTCTACTGAGAGAAGCAGCCGTAAATGCGCTGGTGCCATACAAGGTGAGGGCGTGATGAGGCCTGAGAGAGAAAGGTTCCTGCTGTCTAGGGGGTCTCAGCCCGAGGTGGCATCTGAGTGGAGAACTGAGGGAAGATAGCTTTCCAGGAAGGTGAGATGGGAGAGGGCTCCTTAAAGGCCCAGGGCAGGCAAGCGCAAAGCAGGCGGTCTTACTGGGGAGGTGACTTGAGGATCACAGCACAAAGGGCCAATAAGAAAGGAAGATGGGCTGGGAGACAAGTGAGATCCCAATCAGGGAGGGGCTTGATGCTGCCTGGGGACTCCAAACCTGATCCCACAGGAACAGGAGCCAATGAAACCTTGGATTTGGTGCAAGTCAGTGAGCTAGTGAGTGAGAAGCTAGTGAGAAGGTACCTGCAGTGAGTGGAGACTCCTCTTTGGAGGAGGGACAGGGGAGCGATAAGCAGGGCAGCAGTTGGTCAAGAGTGTGAGCCAAGGGGGCAGCTTCCGGTTTTAGGTGGGACATGGTTTATCATACTTATGGTCAATGAGGAAAGGATCAGTAGAAAAGGAGATGCTGAAAATACAGACAAAGGATCACAAGGCATGCAGTCACTTGGGAAAGGCATGGAAGGAACACAGTTCAGCCTCTAAAAGGTGACCTTTGCCAGTGACAGTGAGAGGAGGTGATAAAGGTGGTCTTGGAATACACAAGTGATGGAGGGTGGAGTCCTGAGGCAATGCTCCTCCATGGGGCTTCCATGCTACCGTGATGTGAGTCATCCGAGCAAAGGGCACCTGTGGGCCAGAAGACTCGGGGCATGTAAGGTTCACACTAGAATGCGGGGGAGCAGGGGCGTTACTAAGATACAGGGACGTGTTTCTTTGAAGGTGATAGGATGAGGCTCGATGTCTGCGGTGGCAGCAATCCAACCTCCCCATGTTGCCCCACCATCGTGTGACTTGTCTACCCAGAAGGAGAAAAACTTAAAAGTGGGACTGATAGGAAACAGAGATCTGCTGGGAGGGACAAGGGAGGCAGAGGCTGAGGAAGTCAAGGATATCTGAAGAGCAAGCAAGGGGGTAGGACTGCTAAGGAAGGAAGTGGGTCAGGATGAAAGTTGGGAGGCATGGAGGAAGGTGAGGAGAGTCTTGAGGGATACAGAAATCAGAAACCCAAGTGTGTCACTCCATCCCGAGAGCCCCTGGAGCCTACCTTGGGCCCGTCCATCAGCTCCGTGAGTGGTGTCTGCAGGAAGAAGGTGGACACGGTGAGGTAGACTTCTGGAATATGAACATGGTGGGCCAAAAAGTCACTCAAGACTCGGAACCCAGGAAGCAGGCAGGGGCTCTGGTCAGGCGTTGGAGGATGGCTCTTCAGGTTATCTATTGATTAGGGAGAAGGGCACAAAATCCAGTTGAGAACAATTGCTTCTGGTCGACATGGAGACTGGGCACAGGAAGGAATTCCCTCCGGCCAACCCATCCTACGGACATGCCAGATGGAAATGCGTCATACATAGAGAGCACAAGAATGGGCTCAATAAGACCTTCTTTTCCTATTTCTGATGTGCTCATTCATTCATTTAAACACAGATGCTTACCTGGTGCCTACCTCCTTAGAGGTAGCAAGCCCTCTTTGCATAGGCAATAAGAGTGTAGTGTTCTGATAAAATATACAGAACCCCAGGCCTTCATCAACTACTTACAATGTGGTGGGAGGAACAGACATTACAGAATTAAATACCTAAATAAAAATATGCTTGTAAACTATGACTAAACCCCCTTCCCCCCCCAAAAATAAGAAAGACATAAAGTGTAACAGGGGTGCTCTAATTGCCATGGGACCTTCCTCTCCTGGAGGAAGTGACGTAAAATCGAGACGTCAAGGATGAATCCACATCAGCCTAGAGAGCCGTGCTGGTGTTGAGGGTTGGGAAGCACCTCTGCAAGAAGGAAAGAGTTAAGGAGACTTTGAGGAGTGGAAAGAAGTCCCCAGCATCTGAAGAGCAGTGAGGCCGTGTGGGGAGGAGTCTGAAAAAGGAAGTCAGAGGTGGGGGAAGGGTCAAGGGTCAAGGTCAAGGTGACGTTACAGCAGGCAATGTGAAGGCGCCTTAGTCCTGGCAGGTCGTCATCCACAGGACCCTGTCTCCTGGAGAGGGCCACGCACTCACCCATCACGATGTCCGTGCCCTCGGAGCTGCGTTCCACCCAGGAGCCTGCAGGCAGGCCGTCTTTAAATCGCCCTCGGAGGGAGGGGCTTGACAGAAAGTGCAGCAGCAGCTTCAAGCCCAGCACCACTGTGCTGGGGTGCACGTGGGCCTGCACGAAGAGCAGGAACCAGTCGGACCCCAGGTTCAGAAACATCTCTTCCTTTGTCCTGGGTGGGGAAGGGGGTCAATAAATGCTATAAATTATCTCTCAGTCCATAAGCAAATGACATGTCCAGAAAATAAAAACAACATCCAGCTTCATTAGTCACCTAGAAGAGGCAGGTTAAGGTCAACATCTGGACATCACTCAGCAAAGTATATACGACATTTTAAAAGATGGCATATTCAAAAGCAGAGACATTACTTTGCCGACTAAGGTCCGTCTAGTCAAGGCTATGGTTTTTCCTGTGGTCATGTATGGATGTGAGAGTCGGACTGTGAAGAAGGCTGAGTGCCAAAGAATTGATGCTTTTGAACTGTGGTGTTGGAGAAGACTCTTGAGAGTCCCTTGGACTGCAAGGAGATCCAACCAGTCCATTCTGAAGGAGATCAACCCTGGGATTTCTTTGGAAGGAATGATGCTAAAGCTGAAGCTCCAGTACTTTGGCCACCTCATGTGAAGAGCTGACTCATTGGAAAAGACTGATGCTGGGAGGGATTAGGGGCAGGAGGAGAAGGGGACAAGCCAGGATGAGATGGCTGGATGGCATCATGGACTCGATGGACGTGAGTCTGAGTGAACTCCGGGAGATGGTGATAGACAGGGAGGCCTGGCGTGCTGTGATTCATGGGGTTGCAAAGAGTCAGACACGACTGAGTGACTGAAATGAACTGAACTGAACTGAACTGAATGTTGGCAAGGCTGCTGTGAAAGAGGTGAATTTGCCAATTAATGGCTGAAGCATAAGCTGGCCAAAGCTTTTGAAAGCAACTGGAAACCATGTACCAAATGATAGAGCCCTGCTCACTAATACTCATACTTAGACAGTGTCTGACCACTCGCTAATTACATCAACGTAGTCACATAAAACACATCATGATTACTTAACTCCCTTTTAGAATACACTGTTCAGAACTAATCTTAATGGAATAGCTCCATATTTATGCATCTTTATTGGTTTAGACAAAAAAAAATGTTTACCTGTCACTTTCAATAATGAACTTTAAAACAATGTGTCTAGAGAATACAGACTTGCTAGAGGGAAGTGGAGGACAGAGAGACGGGAGCCGATGCTCAGGGGCAATTGTTCAGCAAATCCTGACTCTCCTGAGAGCCAGGAAAGGGTCCATCCTGGCTGGGCAGCAGTCTCAGCGCCAGTTGCCAGATTAGGTGAGGTGAGGGCATGGTCACTGAAACTAGGAGTCAAGAGGTGGTCCTCTCTTTCAGCCATGACTTCATTTAGCAACTGGATGAATGGTGAGCTCTGATCATCTTCCCTCATTATGACGATGAAGAGGATGATGGAGGTGACTGTGCTGATGAGGATGATGGAGGTGATGTTGGCGGTGGTGATAATGATGAGGAGGAGGATGGAGGTGACTGTGGTGGTGGTGATGGTGAGCGTAGTTAGCTGTTAGAGTTTATATAGTATCCCAGGCACCATGCTCAGAGTTATCCATCTATTAATTTCTATCTATGGCTGCTACTATTTTTATCTTCACAAAGATGAGTAGAAGCTACTATTTTTATCTTCACAAAGATGAGTAGAAGAGAGGCATAGAGGGCTTAGGTCACCTCCCTAAGGTCCCTGAGGACAGAGCTGAACCCAGGAGGTGAAGTTGTCAGAGCCCAAGTGCTTAAGCACTACATTACATTCCTTTTCAAAAAGGTGAAAAGGTAGAGACTAGCTCATCTCCCCGGGTCAGGAAGATCCTCCGGAGGAGGGCATGGCAACCCACTCCAGTATTCTTGCCTGGAGACTCCCATGCACAGAGAAGCCTGGGAGGCTGCAATCCACTGGGTCGCACAGAGTCGGACGACAGAAGCGACTCAGCACTCATGCAGCTCACCTCCAAAGCACCTTCCAGTTCTGCCATGCTCTGATTCTAGAAATCTAGAGACCGTTAAAGCACTATGGACAAGGCTGATTTACCGAGGGGTAACTCCCCACCCTGACGCCTCCCTGCCCAAACCACATACACACTAAAAGTTCAGCTTAGTGAGAGTAGGATCTGGACTGACTTCTCCAGGATGGCATTCTCGGAAGGAGGGACAGTGTCCGGCACACAGTAGGTACTCAACAAATAGCTGTTGAATTAGTGACCCCAGAGCCGAGATGAAGCAGGCAGTCCAAGAGAGTTAACGGAATTTTATGACTGCATGTTGTTTTGAAGGTTAACTGAAGGCAGATACTTCTTTTTCCAACTTGGAAAAATAACTGAATGACTAACAGTAAATAGCAGAAGAATTTGGCAAGCCTTTTCCTTGATAGATGTTATTTAGGCTAACCATTTCTCCATTCTATTCTCTGCCAAGCATAGGACATCAACATCAGTAATTATCACAACTGCCAAGACAATAACAATTACACTCTAGCGATGGTGACAAGAAGAGTTTATTGTAATGATACCAAATCTGCTTTGAGTCACTCATGCCCATTTAACATTTGCATCAGAATATCTTAGGGCAAGGTCTGCTTTATTGGGTGGAGAGAATATAATTTTCTTTCTGACTAGTGCAGAAAACCAACTCAGAGATGCTAAACTTTTCATTAAGAAAAGGTTTTAATACTGCACCCTTTATGAAGCTGCCTTGTGCAAATCACTCTTTCTGGAACTACTTACTCAGAGGACAGATGAAGCTGGGAAGAAGATATTACGCTGAGCAGCATCTCCAGCAACTGGTTTCTGAGCCAGATTGTCTTTCCAGATGTTTGGCTTCCAGCTACAAAAAAAAAGAAAATGCATATTTGAGAGAAAACGGATGTAAAGAGACATAATATTTGCTGCAGTAGGCAATCATATTCACCAAATGCTTAGTTCTCCCAGGAGTTGAGACATGCACGGAACTTGAAATTTTGGCTTTCAATTCTAGATTTCCATTTAATGCTTAAAAAGAATTTCTGGAAATGTTTCTAAAGTTTCCTTTAGCTAGAGATGTTTTTGATGTTCCCCATAGCCCACCCCCCCCCCCCCAAATGATAGGGTCAAATTTTTCTTCCAGTAGAAAGAGTTTTAAAATTATCATGGACTGTAACATTTCCTGAGCACCTACTGTGTGCTGGGCATTATGCAAGGCAGTGGCAGCAGAGGGGGGAAGACTATGGTGCTCAGTCTGGGTCCCTGCCCTAGTCTAGGGCTTTGGCATGTCTACGCTGCACTAAAAAATAGAGCTTGAGCTGCAACGAGAGGCATGTGAATCCAATGGGAGACGAAACTTTACTTCTGAAGTGTTACTATGACCTTGAAAGACATATAAATACTGTCTTTGTAGGTATT
Organism: Budorcas taxicolor; assembly: GCF_023091745.1. NCBI lineage: Eukaryota > Metazoa > Chordata > Mammalia > Artiodactyla > Bovidae > Budorcas > Budorcas taxicolor. Next base: position 2,933,103 of record NC_068914.1, read on the forward strand.
TAGCTAGATAAAAGTTTTAGAATGGAGTCCCCATGAGAAGGAGGGTTGAGTACATAGTAGGCTGCTGCTGCTGCTGCTGTTCAGTTGCTTCAATCATGTCCTATTGTGCGACCCCATAGATGGCAGCCCACCAGGCTCCCCCATCCCTGGGATTCTCCAGGCAAGAACACTGGAGTGGGTTGCCATTTCCTTCTCCAATGCAGGAAAGTGAAAGGTGAAAGGGAAGTCGCTCAGTCGTGTCCGATTCTTAGTGACCCCATAGACTGCAGCCCACCAGGCTCCTCCATCCATGATTTTCCAGGCAAGAGCACCAGAGTGGGGTGCCATCGCCTTCTCCGGAGTACATAGTATGCTGTTAGCTAATTATCCATTCATTCAGCCCCTTGGTTGGCCAGTTATTTTACCACCAATTCAGGGCACACAGCATGCTGTAGAAATGTAACTGATGTGGCAGCTTGGAGAAATGGAGTCAGAGTACCCTCTATTTGGATTCTGGCCCCTTCTCTCTTGAAGGTCATAGTCTCTGAGGCTCCGTTTTCTCATCTGCAAAGTGGGAATAGCAATTCCTACTTTTCAGGCTTGACCTAAGGATAAGAGCTAATTTATCTGGATTGAGTGACAGCCAAGAGAATCTTCTGTGATTAGAGTGTTCTCTCTCTGCCCTGTCTAATGCAGTAACCACTCGCCCCACATGGTTATTCAGCACTTGGAACACGGCTAGTGTGACTGAGGAACTGAAGTTTTAGTCGCATTTCATTCCAAAAATTTAATTTAAATGGCTACACGTGGTTAGAGACTCCCATCTTGGACAGAGGAGGCCCAGGACAACGTGGTCAGTAATGGTCCCCTTCACATCTGCCCCTAGCAGAGGGAATTCAGAACCTGATGCAGCTGCTGTTCTGAATCTGGTTGAGGAGTGAGAGACTCAAGGATTCAAATCACAAGCCTTTGCATGAGGGTGAGCACAGGGACTCCAGCAGCCTAGAGAAGGTGACCTAGTCTGCCCTGTGGGACTGGGAATGGCTGGCCTGGTGGGGTGAGGTGGGGCAGGGGAGGTGACCCTGCAGAGGGGCCAGCAGGGCCGAGCACGGGGGGACGGCAGACCGTCACACATTAGAACGTGTCAGCGCTGCAGAGCATTGAAGCTGGGGCTCGCCAAGGGAGTGAGGCAGAGGCTGGGGCAAGAAGGCGCCCGCCTGCTGATCTCCAGGGAGCTGTTGTCCTGCAGGACTTGGAAGCCATTCCAGGTTGTGCAGGAAGAACACACGATTTATTTTTAATTGAGGCTCATATAGCTGCGGCCTCGGAAGACAGCGCCCGGAAACAGCAACTCGGTTTCCTGGGGGTGCCTTCCCCTCCCTTCCCGCAGCCTTGCACTCAAACCGGCCCCGCAGCATGTGCCGTCAGGACCGTTGTGGGTGTCGCCCTGCAGCCATCAGACTGGCTCCTGGGAAAGGTCTTCTCACCGGGCAGGGAAGGGTCCGGGGCTCTGTCCACACAGATCTGCTTCTCGTTCACCGACGAAGGCTTGAGGGTGTACACCACAAACAGCCCAATTCTGAAGGCAGAAAGAGGACACACTCAACTGGGGGCTTGGCCCATGTCTCCTGAGCACCCATGAAGGCTTTCTACACAGAATCACCCAAATGCACTTCAAGGAAGGACTTGAGGGGGAAGTGTGTCACTGTGTGATCAGTGTGATGTTTCCAGAGACTTCTCCAATCTGTTAGGCTTCATCAGAGAAGCAGACTCTGGCTCTGCCAGGTCAATCGGACAGACATGGCTGAGAACACAACAGCTGAAATGTCCCATCAGCTGCGAAGTCTGCAGAAGGCAGGTGTGTTGGGTCACTGGCTGGTGAGGATGGCCGGGCACATGGAAATTCTAGGGTTCTTGGTAGGTGTTTCTGAGCACCAGGGAGCAGTGAACCCACAGCCCTGTTGAGGAGTCCAGGGGACCCACCCCTTTTTTCAAGCCATGAACAGAGAAAATGTTTCTAGGAGGTTCCAGGGAAATAGAACCTGCTGCTGCATTGAAGGGCAGTGCTGCTGAGCTGAGTGTGATAAGGAGAGAGCTGGGGTCTTCGTTCCCTCATGAAGCAGCCCCGATGCTCTGCCCTCTCCCCCGGGAAGCTGGCACAATACCTGAGCAAGTCCTGGAGGCTGAAGTGGCCCCTCAGCTGACAGCCCAGGATGTCAATGATGGTGGACATCTTGGAGGGGTTGAGGCCTGGCTCGTTGAAGAGGAAGACGAGCTTGGGAATAAGCTGTGCCTGGTGAGCAACTTCAGCATTCCGGGGTCCTTCCCTGGTGAGCCCAGGAGAGAGGCAGTAAAAGCTTTTACTGGAATGAACCAAATTTGCTGTGTTTCTGCTAAAAAGGTTCCACAGTCTGGGTTTGACTCTCATGCCCTCCTGGCAACTCGTCAAAATGCTGCCAGACACCCATCAAATATGTGTCTGCCCAGTGCCCCAGTCGCTTGGGAATGAGCCTCCCATGCCCTTCCACCCCCACCCCCACCCCCACCGGAAACTGCCTTCAAAGACAACCACCAGTTATCGACTTTTAAATTCCAAGCCTCAGGGAAAACTAATGCTGGTCTCAAAAAACACCGAACAAAGAGAGCAGCCTGGAGCAGGACCACGTAGCATTTCCCAATAGCCGGCACGTGGGCCTCGGCCAGCCCGTCAGCCCGTGTGTCTTCCTGCTTGCCCCAAACCACAAAGTGGATGGACGTGCCACTGAGAGTCAAAGGGGAGAGAGATGGGATTCAAGCCTCCGCACCCCCTCCTCAGGATAATCGCAAATACAATTTCCTGTAAATTCTACTCCCTCAAAGAAAACAGCTCCCAGGGTGAGTGTCCGTCTCTTAGAAAACAACAGGTACAGAAAGACAGTGGAAAGGGGGAAAGAAAAGAAATTGGAGGCGAATGAATGTGGACGGATCGCTCCTTCTTGAGCTGTCTTTCAGTACTGCTGTGCTGAATTCTGCCAAGCCCCATATCCCTGATACACAGAAGAGGTAGAACCCGCCAATTCTGCGAGTGGCTTGCACTCGTGGGTTCAGTGGGAAGATGTGCATTCAACACCTGTAAGCCCCAGTGTCCTCTGTGCTCTCATCACAGCACTGAGCAGCCTGCTTTCTGCATTCCTTCTCCACAGGGCTGTGTCTTGTCCTTCCCTGAACCTCAAGCACTAAGAAGTGGTTTGGAATGGAGTGGGTTATAATAGATCAATCACGAGTGGATGAATGAAAGGGTGGTTGCAAATACCTTCAAATGCTAAGGTGCTAATGATCACTAGAACAGCTGATCTGTGAGGAGTCAGGTGGAGGCGGATGTGAACAGCCCACTGTGTAAGGAAGGAGGGAGGTTGATAGACTGGCTTCCCTGCCTCCCTTCCCCCTTATTCTGATCACAATCCCTGGTTTTCTTTGGGGCTTACCTCTTTCTAACTCTCCTCCACCTGCTGCAGAGGGCAAGAGATGTTCCTGGCCTGGCCACATGACCTAAGATGGCCTGTGAGACTCTATCCTGCTGCTAGGAGTATTGAGTGGAAAAGAAGTCCTGTCTGCTGACTGTGCAGAGCCGCAGACACTCTATGAAGGTGCCCAGCCAGAATGAAGCCAGCATGGAAGAAAGCAGAGACACGACCAGGGACATATCTCAGACAAAGTAATACAAGCACCATCCAGACAACATGTGGAGATCTGCCTCTGTCAACTGTATGAGCCAATAAACGTTCCCTTTCTCTGCTTTCCTTCTCACCCTCTATTTCTTCCTTCTTTAATTTGGTTTGAGTTCTATTTCTGCCATTTGCTATCAAAAGAGCCTTGACTAATTCAAAAAGTAACAATGTGATGGCGTTTGGAGAGAGGCCTTTGAGAGATGCTTGGGTTATGGGAGTGAAGTCCTCATGAATGGAATTAGTGCCCTTACAAAAGAGACCTCAGAGAGCTCCCTTACCCCTCTGCCACTTGAGGCTGTAGTGAGAAGATGGCAAACTATGAACCTGGAAGCAGGTCCCCACCAGACACTGGATCTGCCAGAGCCTGATCTGAGATTTCTAGCCTCCAAAACTGTGAGAAATAAACTTCTGTGGTTTGTCAGTCCCCTAGTCTATGGCCTCCATTGGAAGCAAAGCTATGACCAACCTAGATGCATATTAAAAAGCAGAGACATTACTTTGCCAACAAAGACACATCTAGTCAAAGCTATGGCTTTTCCAGTGGTCATGTATGGATGTGAGAGCTGGACCATGAAGAAAGCTGAGTGCTGAAGAACTGATGCTTTTGAACTGTGGGGTTGGAGAAGACTCTTGAGAGTCCCTTGGACTGCAAGGAGATCCAACCAGTGCATCCTAAAGGAGATCAGTCCTGGGTGTTCATTGGAAGGACTGATGCTGAAGCTGAAGCTCCAGTACTTTGGCCAGATGATGTGAAGAACTGACTCATTGGAGAAGACCCTGATGCTGGGAAAGATTGAAGGCAGGAGGAGAAGGGGACGACAGAGGATGAGATGCTTGGGTGGCATCACCGACTCAATGGACATGAATTTGAGCAAGCTCCAGGAGATGATGATGGACAGGGAAGCTTGGCGTGCTGCAGTCCATGGGGTCACAAAGAGTCAGACATGACTGAGTGAACTGAACTGAACTAGCCTATGGTATTTTTTGTTATAGCAGCTGAATAGACTAAGACAGACATGCTGCCCCCTGAGGACCTCATGCTCTGGGAACGGGAGAAGTCCATAGTTACTGAGCAACTGGCTGTCCTGTCCTAGTTCCTATTCCTGGCATGAAAGCTTAGCTGTAACCCCCAGGCTGCCAAAGCCCAGCCTACCTTGTTGACTGAAGGATTTCCAGTAGATGGGAAAAGAGAGAGAGCTCCAAATTGTCGGCAGCATTCATCCAGAGCTGGAAGACAGAACACAATGAAATCAAGTATATGAAGGAAAGGGTTGCCAGGCAGTGTGAGCTGGTGAGGTGCTGGGTGTGATCTTCCTTGGGTTGGAATCACTAACACAGCTTACCAGCTCCAGAATCATACCAGCTCTCCTGACTGCTAGAAAATATAGTGGGCACCACACCCAGGAGAAAGTGCAAACACCATCGCTGTTTTTCCCATCTCTGCTGCTGTCTGGAGTTTGCTGTGGATCCTGATTCAAACCACGGACACCTACAGTAACCATCTTCTACACGTGTCCCACCCTGGGCCTCACAGCCTGTGCGTCAACACACCAAATGCATCTCATTCTCGTTGGATCCGACTACGCAAGGCAAATACCAGTGTTCCCAGCTTAGCGAGGAGAAACTAGAGGGTAAGACAGACCTTTGAGAGACAGCTCCCTTATCACCAACAAGTCACTGAACTGGAATTAGGAGCTGAGTCTCACCTCTCAGGTTTTATACTGCAGCGACTATGCAAAGAGTCGCAACTGAACTGAACTGATCTGAACCATGCACTCAGCTTGTGCGTGCAATTTCTTCAGGTCCCCTGTCTATAGAACCTGCAGCTCCTATGCAACAGAATTGTGAATGACACACACTTGTGAAATGCACTGAGATTCTGAGAGTGAAGTTTATCACTCGGGTTATTTTCTTTACTGTAAACAAAATGCAGTTGCTCCCCATTCTTCTGGGGCAAAGGTGATAGCGTGTCTTCATTCTTATTTGTATTAACACTTCCCTTTAGAGAGCTCTATTATTCCCATCTAAATGATGATATTTCCTAAGTCCCAGAATCTAGAAAGTTCAGATGTGGGAGTTTAAGAGTGCACTCTTAGAGCAGCAAAGAGAGCTCACACTTAAAAACGGTACCATTTGCTGGAGGCAAGAAGCATCGCACGATGTCCTAAAACCAAATCATTATCTGCATTTAGAAGATAAGAACGGTGAGGCTCAGAGAGACTGAGTACCTTGTCTGGCGCCCACGGTTTCTAATTGGCAGAGACTGGCTTCCAAGCCTGGTCTGTCTGACCATGGAGCCCACTCTCTTTCCTTCTTGCTGTGTTCACCCACAGGCATCTCCTGCAGACAGTGACTCAGAGAGTCAATAATCAACCTCACTTGAACCAAGCAAGTAGTCATGGCTCCATCCATTTACTTACGGGGGAAAGTGGAACAACCTCAGTGGCTATAAGTTTATTATGAAGGCAGAGACTGACCCTCTCCAGTCTCCAAGGCTCAGCATCGTACACGCCATGTAGTGACCTCTTAATAAGGATCCACTCCCTTTTTTAAAAGAGTGAATACGAAGTAAACCAAAATAAGACAAGTGGGTTACTCTTAAGCCAAAATCAGCCTGACATATTTCCAGCCCCCGAAAGCACAGTCACTGCCAGTTACACACAGAGGTAGGGCAGCTGTCATTTGAGAGAGTTGGTGTCAATAAATGTGGCTCCCGGGAAGGTAGAGGTAACCAGACACGGCACCCCAGTATACTCAAGGGGATGCCAAGAGCTTTGCATCCTTGAATTAGCGCATTCATTCATGAAGGCAGTCACTGAATATATGATACATCAGGCTCCGTGTAGGGAACTGGGGGAGCTGAGAAAGTAAGACAGACACCCTGAAGCGTACGCCTCCCCATGCCTTCTGCTCCAGAGCTTTAGGAAAATAACAAGTTGTCCCAGCACACTTGAGGCCACCCAGCTCTTATAGAAATTATTGTATGTAATACCAACTGTCTGGATTTTGGAAACCATGCATAGCTGAGTCTTCTGGTTGTTATTCTGTGTCACATAACCCTTGTACTAAAGACTGTATTAAGATGTCTGTATTAAAGTAGTTTGAATTTCAAATGCATCATGTGTCAAATTCTGCTCTCTCCCCACCCCTAGGACGACCTCAGTCTCAGAAAGGGGTGGCCTTTTCTGAAGCCACAGGCCTAAGGCATGAATGACTTCAACTCCCTGTCCCTTGCAGCTTCTCAATGTCCCGCCCCTCCCTGCCGCAAACCAGTCATCAAGGATCTGCCCCTTCCACCGTAACCTCCTCTCTGCTCCCCAAACCTTCCGTCTCCTCGAAGGACTTGTCCCATCAACAGCTGATTCTTACACTGGTATTTCCGATGCCCCCTTTCCACTGCTCCAGTCTCCTAAGTTCTGAAACACTCTTCTTCTCTTCTTCAAAAACCCGTTGGCTGTCTCCTTCCAGCCTCCTCCCCACTCTTCACCTCACGCCCAACTCCACCATTTACTCTTCCCTGGGCCTGTCAGCGACCTCCAAACACAGCAGACACATCCCTGCCCTGACTCCACTTGATGCAGCCAGCTCTGGGGAAATCCTTCTTCTTTTAAAAATTCTCTCCTCTCAATCTTTTAAAAATGTTATGTCATTTCATTGGTTTATTGTGGATTTTTTAAGCATCTTTTCTGCTTGTTTTTATTAGTTGCCTATTTTCTTAACCCCAGTGTGAAATGCACCAGCTCAGCTGAGGGGCTAGTTTATTCAGAGAGGGGACGGGTGGTGCCCATGGTGGTTCCAGGAACAGGCAGGGGGGGCCCGGTGGGTTCCTGCGTGGGTAATTCCTGGGCTGGGCTGGTGGCAATGATACAGAGGAGCCAAGATGCCTGAGCATGGCCACGGCCTTTTAGAAGGGGCAGCAGTGTGGTCAAGGCAGGCTGACTTGTTTACCAGGGTTTGGGGGCAGGAGGAGAAGGGGACGACAGAGGATGAGATGGCTGGATGGCATCACCGACTCGATGGACATGAGTTTGAGTGAACTCTGGGTGTTGGTGATAGACAGGGAGGCCTGGCGTGCTGTGATTCATGGAGTCGCAAAGAGTTGGACACGACTGAGCGACTGAGCTGAACTGAACTGAAGGCTATTTTGCACAGCTGCTTCCTCCTGTGCACTGGGAGCCCATATCCCAGGTCTGGTTGACGTCCCCAAGAATCCTTGCATCAATCTCCAGATCCAGGAGGAGAAGGGGATGACAGAGGGTGAGATGTTTGGATGGCATCACTGACTCAATAGAAGTGAGTCTGAGCAAGCTCCAGGAGACGGTGAAGGACAGGGAAGCCTCAAGTGCTGCAGTCCATGGGGTTGCAAAGAGTCGCTTCTACCTGCAGTAACATCGCTGCAGGTGCCCCAAGCCACCTGCTCTCGAATGCCTGTGGCTGCTCTCACCCCTACATGTGAACAAACGGCATCCGCTCCACCTGGAACATTCCCCCACTCAATATGTTCTGCCAAACTCAGCCCCAGAGCCCTGATTCACGAGCTGAGCTGACTGTCCCCTCTTCACACTCCCCAGAGGCCCTGTCCCCACTCACCGGCACCCAGCACATTGTAGCACCAGCTACATCCTGTCCTGGGCCCAGATGGCGGTGTGTGGGAGCTGTGTCCTGGTTATCACTGTGCTCCCATAACACACCAGCGTGTACCCATCACTCAATCAATGATGCTTTGTGAAGGGATCTGCCCAAAGGTCTGCCCGATGCTCCTCACTCAGCCCTCAGGACCTCTCACTCATTCCTTTACAGGAGCATTTCTAAACAGCAAAGCATCATCCAAAGGAATTGGGGTGCTTTAATATCCTCTTATGTATGGAAGCCTGCAGTTTTAAAATCTTTTCCCAGATAGTAGCGGATTGGACTCCCGCACCAGCCTGTGAGGGAGAGATGATGGTCTCCCTTTCACACAGGAGAAGACTCAAACTCAGAGAAGTCAAGAGACTTGTCTGAGGCCACACAGCCTGTTGGTGGTAGGAGTTAATTATAAAGCGGGGCCTCTGAGCTCCAAAGCCTTTGTGGTTTTCTCTCTCACTACCACCTTGACCATGGAGAAGTGGATCCCCTGGCTTTAGCGGAGGCTCCATGTTTCCTGTATCTTTAGGGCTAGCGACCAACCTCCAGCTTACCTCGAAATTGCAGAGGATGTGCTGGAAGACGCCAACGTTGGTGATTACGGAGGGCCCAAAGCCCAGCTCTGCAGTGCCGGTGATAGACAGGATCAGCTGAAAAATGCGATGGTTCAGAAAAGAGGTCTTTTTCCTCAGGAGAAATGCCATTATCTGCAAAGGGTAAAACACAAAGCAGTTTCCTAGTGAATGCGGCATCAGGGCTCTCTCTCCCTCATCTGCCTGCTCCTGCCCGCACCTTTTGTCCACGCAGTCTGGAAACACTCTGCTCTCTGGGACGACTGCCTCCATCGCCTTTTTCTCAGAAGGAAAACATACCCCAGCTTCTACAGCTGCTTCCCCAGCGGTGCCCACTTTTCTGTGCTTCTGTGGCGTCACCTCTCCCGGTGGGCCCCGGCTCCTTCCTGAATTTTCCACATTTCTGGAATGCCACTGTCTGCTGGCTTCCTCCCACCCTTCGGTGCTTTTCTCACTTTCCTTTACGGGGTCCTACATTCATGCCCACCACACAGATGTCGCTGTGTCACTAGGCAGCCACCATCTGCCCACAGACCCAGTTCCGCCAGCTCCACTTCAGGCTGTGCTGCCACCAGATGTGCCATTCTGCCACTCTGCTGTGCCAGGCCCCGGGAAACCGGCAACACACAGGGTCCAGGCGCTGGAGCCCCAGTGGCCCACACTCATCTCAGAGACTCACTAGGTGGATCTAACCTAGCCGCCTGTCTCTGCTGACCTCAGTAGCACGAAAGTCAGGCTGCCCTACCATCCACTTGTATCTGGGGCCTCACCCACTTCTTTGAGATTCTCAGCTCAGCTCGTTCACAGCTCAGCTCCCCACTCCTGGGTCTGAAGTCCGCCCTTCTCCCCGTCCTCTCAGACACTCTCCAGTATGCCATCGGGAAGTCTCGCTTGCTGTTCTGGGCTGGCTGTTTGTTCTTCCCAAACTCCATATGATGAACCCCTAGTCCCCAGTGTGATGGTATTTGGAGGCAGGTCTTTGGGGAAATAATTAGCACCGGATGAAGGCATGAGGGTGGAGCCCTCACAGATGGGATTCGTGCTCTCAAAACAGTCACAGGAGAGCGTTCTTCCCCTCTCTACTCTGCCGTGTGAGGATACAGTGAGAAGCTGGCCATCTGCCATCCAGGAGGGGCCTCACTCAACCTGACCGTGCAGGCACCCTGACTGTGGGCTCACCAGCCTCCAGAACTATGAGAAAATTCACTTCTGTTGCTAATAAACCACCCAGTCTGTGGTATTCTGTCATAGCGGCCCAAACTGAGATGATTTAGATCAGAAAATAGCTTCTTTTCAGTCTGTTCCAGTTGCTTCTTCGGCAGATCTGGCCATTCCCCACTCCCCCACCAGGACATAATTAGAATGGCTGAAAGCTGCATGAGAAAACTCACTCAAGCTGACGGATTCCACTCTACATTAATCGTGTCAAATGTCAAACTGGAATTCGATTTGGCCCGGCAGTGCAACTCTGCTGTTTTGTAAGCTGGCTTTCCCCATCCTACAGATGATGATCTCAACTCTTCTCCTCTCTCCACAACTTCCCACCACCACCACCCAACCCAGTCCACAGCTGAGAGTTTAGACCCGAGACGCGAGCACTCTCATCTCCTCACCACCAGATCCACAAACGCCTGCACTGCGTTCCTTCCTGCCGCAGGCCGGGCTTCCACTCGCCTGCGCTCTGGGACCCACCCCTTGCCTGCTCCTTGGGGTGACTCTTCTGTCTGAGCCTCACCCGTATTTCTCCTTTCTGTCACTTTGTTCCTGATAAGCACGGCAACAAGTACATAGGGTTTGTGTTCAGTTGTTCAGTCACGTCTGACTGCCATCCCACGGACTGTAGCCCACCAGGCTCTTCTGTCCATGGGATTTTTCAGACAGGAATACTGGAGCAGGTTGCCATTTCCTCCTCCAGGGGGCCTTCCTGACCCAGGGATAGAGCCTGAGTTTCCGGCATCTTCTGCATTGCTGGTGGATTCTCTACTGCTGAGCCGCCAGGAACTAGTACAGGTATACCATGCCAGATGCACGTGATAGTAGGGAAAAGCAAGAAAAGCTGCTAGAGATGGAGGAGGCAGGGTGAGGGAGAGCAGGAGACGCAGGCCGTGGCCCAGCTGCGGCCAGTCCTTGACGTGACACCAGACAGCTTTCTTCTACGGCCCTGACTTGCGTGCCCAAGAGACAAGGAGGCTCTCTCCTGCCCTCACTGGGCCCAGAAGGAACCTGCAGCTGCTGTGCCCCAGTGACTTTGTCTAGACTCTGACCCTGGCTGCTGTGATTCCTTTCTTGGCTGCCTCTCAGCCAGGCAGGGCACTCCTGGAGGACAGTGTCCACCCCTCATCTGACATTATGAACAGTAAATAGCCATATAATCAAGGTGCACACACACAGCAATTACTCTGAGCAGCCAGTCTTCTAAGCACTTGGCACACATTAATTCTGTGATCGCGATCCTACACAATACGGGCTGTTATTATTCCTATCATAACAGAAGAGAACTGGGCACAAAGGTTAAGAACTAAAGTTGGCCAACATTTACAGGGCATTTCATCTGGGCCAGACATCATTCTAAGCCCTTCACCTGTATTAAATCATCTAGTCGTCACTGCAACCTCATGATACAGGAGACCCAACAGATCGTATTATACGGATGTGGAAACCAAGACAGAGAGGGCAAGTAACTCAGGACAAGTTAAATAGAAAGCAAGGAAGAGGCTCAATTCCAGCCTAGCACTCTGGTTCCAAGGTCTGGGCTCTTAGCTGTCATGCTAGATGCCAAGTAGGGGGATCGCAGATGATTCTTGAATTCATCAGCGAAAGCTGCTGGCAGCCACAGGCAGGTGGGCATCCCCACCCTGATCAGAGGCCCTCTCCGGCTGGCTGTCACCTGGCCCTCTGCTCTGGTGAGGCTGAGGGACCGAGGAACTTTCCGTTTGCTTTCTCCAAAAGTCAAACTGATGGTAACGTCTACTTGGGCCAGCAAGGCTCCGCCCTGTTCCTCAGGGACGACAGCTTCCTGCTGGGGGGTAGGCGGCATCTGCAGACTCAGGCGGGAGGGCGGCCGTACCTGGTACCCACGGATGTGCTTCATCAGGCGGTCACACGTGGTGTTGCTGGTCAGGACCAAGTGCAGGACTTTCACAGCTGCGTACATGCTGTGGTCGTCCGTCGCTAAGGAAATGAGGCCCAGGAGGATGGCGGGCCCGCCAATGAAGTCCAGGCTGCTGGCAGCAGGGCTGGAGTGGAACACCCTTACCCCTGTGTGGGACAGAGACCTTCCTGAGCACACCACGGCTCCATTGCCTTGGAAACTCCTCTGGCAGCACGCAAGAGCTGTCAGGGACATCACCCACTTACAGCTGTGGGCCTGGGCACAGGACAGGCTGGGAGGAAGAGTAGGGGCTCTAAAAGTTCGAGGTCACTGAGAGCCCCTGTACTGAGTCCTCTCTGGGTCATAGAAGGCTGAAACATCCCAGGGGGTCTCAGACCGCCACCCTCTGTCTTGGCCCAGCGTGCCAGATGAGCCAGCCGCCCTCTGAGCTGGCTGCTCTGACAGCCTCTGGCTTTTGTCTGGGCTCTAGATTCTGCGGCACTGGCCCCTGGCACCAGCTCTCTGTTTCGCCCTTGCCTGATTGCAAGGCACGGTCACCAGTTGTTTTTTTCACCCAAACCACCACCACAATTGCCTCTGCTCAGAGGCCCCGCTATACTCAGTATATAGGCTCCGTTGTGCGTCGGTGCCAGCTTGGTTAGTAGCAAGCTCTCTACCAGTTGTCAGACACAGCAGAGTGATTTGATCTCTGCAGGGAAGCTGACTCTCTGGTGGGGTGAACTCTCGACTCTCACTATCACCAGCTGAGCTTCTCAGCCCACGCAGTCTTGCCTGCTGCTGCTGCCAAGTCGCTTCAGTCGTGTTCAACTCTGTGCAACCCCATAGACGGCAGCCCACCAGGCTCCCCCATCCCTGGGATTCTCCAGGCAAGAACACTGGCGTGGGTTGCCATTTCCTTCCTACCACCCCAGAATTCCAGGCTGCACAAGTGATGCCAGCCACATGATCTTCTTCCCAAATAGCAGTAAAAGTTCATACCTAATTGGCCCACAGCAACAGCTCCAATGGTTCGAAGAGAACCCGAGAGGTGACCAGCACAGTTTCTTAGCAAGAACACAGGCACGGCACTGTCACGGGATGAAATGTTCATCTAGAGAAATTGGCAACAGTTAGTCCTAAGTAGAAGGCAATGGCACCCCACTCCAGTACTCTTGCCTGGAAAATCCCATAGAGGGAGGAGCCTGGTGGGCTGCAGTCCATGGGGTCACACAGAGTCGGACACGACTGAAGTGACTTAGCAGCAGTAGTCCTAAGCAACTTTCCTGGAGGGGAGGAGGTCTTGTTCAGGAGCTCCTGGAGGGCAGGCATCCTGAGGCCTGGCACTCCGTTAGTGTGAAAGTGAAAGAAAGTGAAGTCGCTCAGTCGTGTCCGACTCTTTGCGATCCCATGGACTGTAGTCTACTAGGCTTCTCTGTCCATGGGATTTTCCAGGCAAGAGTACTGGAGTGGGTTGCCATTTCCTTCTCCAGGGGATCTTCCTGACCCAGGGATCAAACCCAGGTCTCCTGCATTGCAGGCAGACGCTTTACCCTCTGAGCCACCAGGGAATATTACACCATAATATCTGTTAGTGTAAGCCATTGGATAAATAATCACTGAACCAAGATCAGAGGGACTGAAGCCAAAATTCAGGTTCTTTCCTGCCTCCCAGTTTTGGCTTAATCAGAAGGGAGAACCTTTCATTATACAGTTGTGCCACCAACGTCCCACATGGTTACTAATTAAACAAATGCTCACGAGGAGCTGATGAGAGTAGGAAGGCCCTTAGGACACTTGGAGGCATAACAGTGTTGAGACACCCAGGGCTGCCTTCTTCCCAGTCTAGGGGCATCCATCTCTGCAAGTCGTGGCATCACTGGTCTCCAAGGGCCAGAAGACAGGACCCTGGCCTCTTCTAGCAGAAGACTCTGTGCTGGGAAGGCATAGTGTTAGTGCTCAACAGGACTTAACCCCTGATCCCACCTCCTCAGGAAAGGGAGGGGACCCTCTGTCTGTCAGAATATAAACAAATGAGCCCACATTCATCAACAATAAGCAAAAGAGCTCTTTATGCAGGGGATTAGGAAATAGGAAACCTAATGGCCTCTTTACCTAACTAACTTGTCTGCTTGCTGCTTTGCAAAGTTTTGCTTAAACACAATGACTCAAAGACTGCTTTATAATCTTGGGGTTAGAAGCCCCCAGGAAAAGGAGGTTTAATAGTGTCCCAGATGTCGTTTACCCATTCCGTTTGTTCTCGCTCTAGAATGAAGAGAATGAAGAGCACCTACTTTCTTCTCTGAAAGAAGAGATTTGGTCTTGAGGAGTGGGAATGGGCAGGAGTCATAGACTATTTTCACAGGTGAAGTGTGTCTGTCGGCACACACACGCACATGTGAATTGGTGTCCGTCTAACCACTGAAGGCTGCAGCAAGCATGAGGCCTTTATTCCGAAAAGAGGCAGCGAGGGGCGTTAGCAGTTGTACCTCTTTGGCAATCAGACGGCTGTCCACCTCATTGTACGCGCTTCTGATGTCTGCAACACTGGTCACGGAGGAGCTGGCTATGTGAAGGGCAAAGGAAAGCTTTTCCTCTGCAACCAGGGGCGCCACTTCCACACCAGGATCCTCTCCTACAACAACACATCTTCAGTTCCTTCTACTCTCGCTTTACTGAGGAGGAGATTAACCCTCTGAAGAGTGAGCATCTGCTGCCGCCGGGCAAAGTCATGGCTGAGCAGTGTTTGTCGCTGTTATAGGCTATCACATTGCATGTCATATACGTTTTGCCCCCACCTGTCATTGCTGACACATAGAAAATTGTAGAGAAATCTCACAATATTAACCTACTATAAAACAGAAGCACTCCAGGTATGAAGCTACTAAGTCTTGAGACATCTGTTGTGAGTGTAACCTCACCCCCAAAATCAAAGTGCTGGGCTGAAAGCCCTGTGGTTTTCAGTGAGCTGCGTGTCCATGGTAAACACCTCCCTTGGTTTTAGCACACAGGCGCTCACGCAAGGAGAGCTCTCTGTGCTACCGGAGAAGCATGGTGTAAACAAAGAGTTGATGAAACTTTGGCCCTCGACCTGGCCTCCTCGCGTTGTTCTTGCCAATGCTCACTGCTAGAGGAAATGAAGTTCAAAGAACACATGAAGCCAAGCCTAAAGACCACAATGCTCCACCGCGCTCAGCCACCCTGCACCACGCAAGAAGGCGTCAGTACACAGACTCATTTATCGCTCTTCCCAGAGGAGAGCTGACCCCCTCGACTTGGCAGAGCACAGAGAGCATTACTCCCTGCTTGAACAGCCAACAATCGATACTGAAAATGTGGATGTTTTGTCTGCCTGTTTAATAATTGAAGACAACAGTATACTTTAGTTAAAAAGCTTCTTCATTAAAAGGAATGTAACTTATTTATCTCATTCTCTTCCCTCTTTCTTCGCTGATGATATTACCTATCTACTTTTCTCTATTACGTACTCTAGAATTGAAACCTACAGGAGATTGTCATTTCCTTTTCTGTGACATTTTCTATTGGCTTGTAAATATATAACAATCCAATTACAGAGGACTTCCCTAATGACTGGCCTGTGATGAGTTTTTTCCTTATAAATAAGCTATAAATAACTGGATGTCTATTTAAAACTGAGAATCAGCAAGGTTATTATAAATCAAAACACCCCATACCTTGGACATGCACAGCCTGGAAGTTACCACAGTATCTTGGGCCAAGTTTGTTAATAACTTCCAGAGTTTCCATTGAGATGGCTTCTTCAAAGAAGTACGTGGGGCCCAGACGCCATGTTAGTAATGACTTTTGTTTCCAAACTCGAGGGGTACCAATATATCCATAAACATCCACAAATGAGGATGGATCCATTGAAAGGAATGGTCCTGGTAAGGCCTGAATGTACAACATCTGTTAAAACAAAAAGGTGGGGGAAAGGGGTAGATGGGATGTATTTAATCTCAGAATTAATCAAATAAACACATACAACAAAAAATGATGTACCTTATTCGTCTCTCAAATAAAAACTTTATTCAGAAACATTACAAAGATAACTCTCAAAGCTGAGAAACACCACATAAAACAGTTTATAAAAAAAATTCCGTGCATATGTCCTCTCAGTTGTGCCCAAGGACTGCAGCCCGCCAAGCTCCTCTGTCCATGGGATTTCCCAGGCAAGAACAGTGGAGTGGGTTGCTATTTCCTCCTCCAGGGCATCTTCCCAGCCCAAGGACTGAACCTGAGTCTCTTGAGTCTCCTGCGATAGCACACAGATATTTTACCACCAGCACCACCTGGGAAGCTGGAGGGAGTAAAAAACGGACATTGTGCCTTTGGAAGTAAATGTGATAAAGAATATAAAGTGCCACCAAAAGGTTCATCTTTTTTTCCAGTCATTTCACAAAGAACTTTAAAGTCTAGTGTTGGCACATTAATTAAGTTTTACCTACTAAATATAGCTACAGACTAGAAAGGGAGAAATAAAACTGTCCCTATTTGCAAATGGCACGTCCATGTAGAAATTTCTAAGGAATCCACAAAAAAACAAACTAATAAGTGAATTCATCAAAGTCACAGGATATATGATCAACACATAAAAATAAATTGCATTCTATAGACTAACAAAGAACATTCAGAAACTAAAATTGCTCACAAGAAAAATAAATACTTTTTTATTTTGCAAAATCCCATGTGAAAGAGGATGAAAGAAAACTATAGATTAGGAGAAATTATTTACAAAATTACATATCCAACAGAGGACCATTATCTAAAATATTTAGATAAAACTCTTAAAACTCAATAGTAAAACAGTAAACAATCCAATTAGAAATGAGTGAAACATATACACAGACATCACTAAAGAGGATATACAAGCTGCAAATAAGGTTCTAACATTTGAGAACAGCTGTTTCATCTCCAACCTAAGCCCATCTTTTTTCTTGCTCAACAAACCTGCATCTAAACACAGACCTTATGTTTATCCCATTTAAATTTCACTTGCTGGAAAGTCATCTCTGTCAGTCTTGGCCCTTGGCCATTCTCCACACCATATTTTGCATATTTTGACATATTTCCAGGGCCTCACATACCTTCTAACCTCCATGCTGACTCACTCTGGTTTAGCAGGCCCCTGAGGTTGGATGTTCATCTATGTGCCAACTCACTAAGTGACACATCAGCCTTGTAACTATAAATTCAATACGACTCATCAAGCGTATGTAGCATGCTTTCTGTATGCCAGTCCTGTGCTAGGTGAAAGCCAGTTCCAGATATCAACAGGACAAGGCTCTTAGCCTCACAGTACATGTTCTGCTTCACAGAATACAATCTATTCTACAAAACAAGACTGGATGCCAACATACTCTGTGAAAGAGGACCAAAACTAGCCCACTCTGTAATTATGCCTAAAGAGATTAAAAAAAAAAAAAGACTGTGGGTGACCACAAATGTAACCACACCTTTCGTCCTGGCTAACGTGAGTGACCGCTGCTCTTTCTCCAGTGACAGTTTAAGCCCTTTCCCTTTCCTTCTGCTTCCTGATTAAAAGCTCTGAACATACATAGATACCAAATTGTCTCTCTGACAGCACTCCATTCAGAACTAAGTGACCTCCACTTTTTTGAACCCTCCCCAAAATCACCTAAAGTGAGCCCAAATCCTGTTAGTTCCTCCTAACGCCTCATGACTCCGTGGTAAGAAGGCTCTTGCTGCAGCAAGCTTCACAAATGCACCTCTTGTTTTGTACTATATGCATGCTCCTGGAGGTATTTGACTGGTGGGCATGGACAGTTCCTAACACCTAAAACAATACCTAACATACATTAGGTATTCAATAAATGTTTAACATGGGGAGGAAGAAAGGAAGGTGCGAGGTAAGACAATTGTTAACAGTTGAAGTCAAAAGTTAACTTTACACTTTGGAGGACCTTTTTTTTAGTGCTCTTGGTGAATCCTTCTTACCTCTGTGACTAGGAGGCATGGCCACGGGGCAAGCACAGCTTGGGGGAATCATCTCACCTTGGCTGAGCCGATGACCTGTCCATCCAGGTAGGTGAAGACTGTACAATTCCTTTTCATTTCCTTGGTGACAACCACAGCCAGGTGGTGCCACTGACCACAAGCCAGCAGCTGGCCACACCTGACCCGCAGCTGGCGTCCCGCAGAAGGCTCAGGGTCGTCCTCGGGTTCCATGACATCTGCATGAGAACATGAGCACCAGGCTCACCTGCAGCTCCAGGGAGCGGCAGCCCAGCCCCGGGGGCCCCAGCGCCAGCGGAGCGAGCGGCGAGCCGCCCTTAGAATCCTAACAACGGCAGGAGCGTTCACGGCTGGAGCCCTTGCTCTGGGCCAGACACCGAGGTAGGTGCTATCACGATTCCCAGGCTACCATCCTGAGGCACAGTGAGGAGCGGCAACTTGCCTAAGGTTGCATAGCTGGAGTTCAGACCCAGGAGTCAGGCTGGGGGTCTACCCACCACTAGACTGCTTCCATAGGGACACACATGGGCTGGCAAAGTCCCAGAAGGGCAGGAGCTTAGGCGGCTGGGCTGTGTGTGAAGGACACCAGGCCAAATCCTGGGCCTTCCAAAGTCGAGGTCTCACTATGAAACGGGGCATAAAAACAGGCATGGCCATAACACCCTGGGCTTGGCCATCACAGTCCGCTTTGGGCCACTGCAGGCAGGTGAGCTTGAGATCCAGGTTGAGCTCTAGGCAGCAGAATCAGAATCTGCCACCTACCTACACAGCTGAGGGCAGGCAAGCACCCCAGGCTCTTGGGTCAAGAGCTGCTGACTCAGTCCCACATCCCCCAAGCGTGGGCGAAATCTCACCCAGGGGCTGAAACTCTTTCTCTTCTGTGGACACGACCAGGGAGAGGTCTTCCGGGCAGAGGCTGACGGAGAGGCAGGTGAAAGGCTGCTCGGTCCTGGCCAGGTGGCGCACCAGGGTCAGGAAGCGCAGTGGATGGCCCTCCGTGGCTGAGCTGTGCCTGCCGATCAGGAGCCAGCAGGAGAAGGTCAGGCCGCCGGGCGGAGGGAAGGGCCTGGCAGCGCCTGGGGTCAGAACACAAGCACTCCCTGAGGCTTTGTCCTGCTGTGCAAGCCTGTCTGGACTCACTGTGGCTCTGACTCGGCCCAGGGGTGGCCCTGCTGTGTGCCAGTACTGGGCCCTGCCTGACCCACACCCACTTCACAGCGACCCGTGCAGCACGACGCTCTTGTCTCCTTCCTTAATCGCAGGAATAAGTCATATTCCCTCCAGGACTAGAGCCTAGCTCTGCAGAGCCTCTCTCCAACTCTGACCCATCTATTATGCTGCGTTGCTAAGGGAGTAGAGAGAGGGCACATCCCTGAGACCCATCACCACGTGGCCCACTGGTCAGCTGGTCTAACGCCGGCCTGTGTGCTATGTGGGGCAGAGGAAGCTGGACTAGCTAGGCCAAACCTTGCCTGGGGAGCACTCACTCTAGGGATACCCAGGCTGGCAGTACAGGTGGGGCCCACTGTCCTCACTGAATGGGCAGAATCAGGCTTGGAGCTCTGCCCTGATGAGCTGTAAAGGCCCCGGCTCCTCAGCACCCACCCTCCCACAGAAGCCCAGACCCTGGCTCTCCTGACAGCGGGTGCCTGGTCTTCAGCTGAGAGCAGCTCTGTACAAAGCATGCCAAGGCCCAGCTGATCCCCACATGAGCCAAGGGCAGGCTTGCTCCTGAGTGGCCATCGGCACTGGGCTCACATGCCTCTCTAGAGCCATCAGGTGGGGTGGGGTGTTCCTGCTGGCCTCTGGCAGCCATCGACAAAGGGCATCAAACCCAGGCTCAGCTTCCGAGTCAGCCAGCGAGCCCATCAGGGTTCCCTGAGCCCCAGTGTGTGCAGAGCTGTGGGCTGGGCCCTTGGGAGGCACCGTGAACAGGACACCCCTGGCTCAAGACAGAAACGACCAAAGGGAAGGATGAGTCCTCTACAGACACGTGGGACCAAGAGGAAGACTCATGCTTTCTGGAGATGCCAAAAGGAAATCTGAAATCGAGACTCCCCAAGGACTCACTCCCAGGTCAGGGGGAGGGGACCTCAGCAAGCTAAGCCCCCAGGGAAGCACATACCTGTCCCAATCCCTCCAGAGACTGAATACTCAGTGCTGGCTCCCATCACCGTAGCCAGGGTCGGAACAAACAAACAGCTGGAATAGGAAAGGGTCTCAGATCACTGAACTGCAGGCCAACCTCTGATGTGACGTCTGCCCCTCTGTCTGGCTTCGGGGGCCTCACTCCCTCCTAGGTCATGGGGCCCCCAGGACACAAAGTGATTGATGCTGGCACCACAGCCGGCCGTAAGAAAGGAATCTGGCTGGAGGCTGGAGGGGAGGGCAGCCTGGAATGCAGACAGTCAAGAGAAGGAGACAGTTCTGGCCTTAGATGGCTAGGGATGCTGCCCTTGAAGACAGGGTGTCTGTGACCCAGATATTTTCCACAGCTGACTATGAGAGCTGATAGAAACTACAGTTTTGTAATCATTATAATTCATCCAAGGCACTGGGAAATCAGCGAAGTGTATTCCAAGCGTATGAAAGCCGGTCATACCCGTAACCTTCCACGGACATGTCGAATTCCACGAAGGATGGAGCCAGGGCCGCCCTCTGAGGCTGCAGGTTGCGGGGGGAGGTCATGGAGATGAGGCTCAGTGCTGTCTGAAGGGTGGTGGTCGAGGTCTGGGATGGCCCCGTGGGCCTGAGGGCCTGTGTGCTTGCTGGGAGAGGGCCGGCATCCCCGGGGGCCACTGCAGAACCCTCAGCAGGCACTGGCATCGCTGCCTGTGACCCTAGGGTTGCAAGCAGAAGAGCTGTGTCTTTGCTCAAAGCACTTCCACTCCTCTTCTGCCACAGTCCCCAAGGAGGGCTCTGCAGAGCGCCAGGCTTTCCCAGCCCCTCCCGGGCCCTCCCGCTCACCCCCTTGCCTGGGACCTCTGCTGATGCTGATAACACTGAATCAGTGGTGACAACCTGCTCCTCCTGGAAACTTCTTCTCCCTTTAATTCTATCATTGCTGCCACTCCTTTCTGTCCATGGGATTCTCCGGGCAAAGAATACTGGAGTGGGTTGCCATTTCCTTCTCCAGGAGATCTTCCCAACCCAGGGATCGAACCCGGGCCTCCTGCATTGCAGGCAGACGCTTTATCCTCTGAGCCGCCAGGGAAGCCACACTTCTTTCTACTACGCGTCTTCTCTCGCTGTCATTGGCTTGCCCCATTAGCTGTCCCTCACTGGGGCTTCGTCCTGGCTTTCTGACCTCCATCTCTTTTCCACAACAGCCTGTCTCCTCAAAAGCTCTGTTTTTCCACCTCCAGCTCCTGGCCCACTCCTGACTCTCCATCCCTGCTTTTCAACTGGGCCTCCTAGCCTTAACATCCTATGCAGTCCATGGCTTTCTTTTCTCCAAGCTGGTTCCCTGGACCAGCATCGTGCCAGGTACCAGGCCAATGCTTTGTCCTCCAGACCCCCTAACTCCTTGCTGAACTGTGAGCTGTGTGAAGCTGACACTGTTCTTCTGTCCAGGGGCCGTGCTAGGTACCCCTGCATACGCTGTGACAGGAAGGTTGCTGTGCTCCAGGCACAGAAAGGGGCCAAGCACATGCTCACCATCACCATCTTATATGGGGCTAAGTGTCCTCATCCTTCCAGATCTGGTCTTTATCTGGGGACCACGGATCTGATCTTACTGCTCGTCCTCATTGGCTCCATCGAGCAGCAGGCAAAACCATTTTTAAATCTCTCTGCTTCCCATATTCCATTAGGCTTCCTTACAGGAAATGCATGTTCTCTTTTAAATCCCGTTATCCGGCCCCTATTCTCTCTGTCCTCACCTGGGCATCCAGAGTCCCCTCCATGCACATGAGATGAACTGAGTTTTTTCTTTGCAGCCGATGGAGGGGAAGCAATTCCAAGGCCTAGAAACTGTCTGAATATCATAAAAAACAAGAAAGCCAAATGATGACATTTTTAGCCAAAAGTTTCCTCCAGTTCCATCTGAACACTTGCCCTAGATCCCAGAGCCTGCTGGTTCCCCCAGCATGCCTTCCCCTCTCAGCCTGGAATCCTTTTCCTCCGGCCATACAGAACCAGGGTGTCCCTGACCTGGCATTCAGACCAGGGAGCTGGTGAATGTAGGTGCTTTTGACTTAACCAGTGACCAGCTAGAAGCCCCAGACTGGACCTGGAGAGGGAAAGGATTTTGTTGGGAAATAACTTTGCCATAGGTTGTTTCTAAGTTTCTAGTGGCCTTGGCTGACAGCCCCATGAATAGAGGCAGAAGAGGCTGGCCTGGCCCCTGGGTCCCCTACCTGCTGGCTGAAGGGGCTGCCTTTGATCCCCCTGCACTTGGTACTGTATGCCTCCCGGGGTCCAGGAGCTTGTGGGCCTGAGCACCACCCTCCCTCTATCCACACCCTCTAGGGCCACAGGTACTGGAGAGACCCTTGACCTCCCTCCCGCCTTTCTTTCCTCTGCTTTTGTCTTCTGTGTCTGCTCCTCCTTGTGCATCTTCGCTCGCCTCTGAGACTGTCCAGGAAACATGTGGCTTCGTGGAGGGGCCGCTGGGAAGGCCCACAGGACACAGTGGTGCTGCCTCTGTCCCCCTCCATGTCACGTGTCCCAGCCACGGCCCCCGATGCCAGTCAGGCTCCCTGTGGTCTACTCTCCCTCTGGCCGCCAAGCCTTCATCGCTCCCCCCACCACTGCCCCCTCCACCCCTTTCAGCAGGGTGTCTTCACATGCCTGGTTCCCTCCTCTCCTGGCCTGGTGACCATCTGCACAGGCCGTAGACCTCAGCCACCACTGTCCCCTTAAAGCCCCCTCTTTACACCCAGTCTCCCAGCTGTGGTCCTCGCAGCTCCAGAGCTCCCACACTGCACTAGCATCCCCTCCAACACTTTCTGAATTCTCCGCAGGACCCCTGGCTTATTGCTTCACCCCCCAGACCATCAGCTCCATAAGAGGAGCTACGTCCACTCTGCGGCTGCACATGGCACGAGGACCCAAGACTCCAACCTGGGCTTGCAGTGGCCAACGCTGGGGAGGCAGAGGAGCACGGGGATACTCTCACTGTCCACTGTGCACAAGCTCGGCTACCAGGGGCTCAGCAAGATTTAACGCGCAGCACACGGTACCTTAACACGTCTGGTTCAATGGCTTGGGACGCAAGCTTTTCAAAAATCCTGATGAGGCCCGAGTGCAAGGGGCTGCTGCTGGTGGCCAGGGCCTTGTGGCAAGAAGTCATGAGGGTCCTGAGCATCCCCGCCTCACACATGACCTGACGGTTCTTCTCTGACTTCACCATGGACTGGATGTGACCGGTCATGGAGCACTGGATCTCCCTGGAAAGCTTAGAGTAACCAAAGCAAGCAAGTGGTGAGCCCTGGAGGTCAGCATGTTTTGGGGGCCACTTTGGTCAGCTCCCAGCTAGGGCCTGAGCTGGTGGGAAGGTGAGGCGGCTGAGCGCCCCACAGCCTTTTCTCACTGAGCACAGTCTGTCTTGGACACTCTCAGAGGTACCCTCCTCACACAAACTGCCAAATAGGAAGACAGCTTAAAACAGACTGCAAACTGGCAGGCGAGAGCCTGCTTCAGTCTGAGATATGTGGTGGCTGAGCCATACGACATTTCTGAATTGCTAACATTTAAAATACTGGAGATTCCACACAGACGTCCAGACATGTGGCCTCTCTTAACAGGTGGAAAGACCACTTTGCCATTGTGTGTCTGTTGAGAAGTAGTTGGAGCTGGGCAGCGGCCATGCCGTCTGGAGGGTCCCACACCTTACCCTCCAACCACCGGCATCTCTCGCCGGTCAGTCCCGGGTTTCACTTTGCGCCCTGGCCCAGAAGGTGGAATCCTGTGGCAGCTGCAGCCTGCTCCATCTCCTCAGGTCAAACCACCCAGCCTGCGCAAGCTCCTGAAGTCACAGCTGCTGTGGAGAAGCCTCCCCTCCAGCCCACTTCCTCTGTCTGTCTGTCTGGGCTAAGTGCATTCAGACCCACAGACAGCTGCCCTCTTATCTTCCCCTTGCCAGATTTCAACTCACTTTACCGTCTTTACGCCCTTGAAGCCCACAGGATAGAGGCATAGAGTCAGCCTCGTCAGCATTTCAGCCAAATACATTCCATTATTTTCCTAATATTTTCCTCTCTTCATAAAAAGATAACCCTTTGGCATTCCCAGCCTCCACCGAAAGGGAATTTCCTTCAGAAAATCTCTAAAGATTGTCCTTTTCTTTTACTTTGTATGAGATTGCCTGAAATCACCAGGATACCAGTTTGGCCTTAAAGGCGGTTTCCTGCAGCGGAGGCTATGGAAACCTTCTTCTGCGGGTGAGGGTACCCGTCACAGCTGCCCCTCCTGTGGACGTCAGCTCCCCTAGGTGGTAGCTGCCCTGCTATGTAGCCCCACATGTATCTTCATGTGTGCATACACGTGTACACATGTACATACACCTGCACACATACATAAAAGCGGCACACACACACACACACGTATACCCCACCCCCAGACGACAGCCAGTGGGGCCCTGCCCTTCAGCCCCTGTGGTTGAGACCCCTCACACTTGAGACCCCTGCCCTGCGGGCTCATCCTCACTCAGCCCTTCTCCTGCATCACCCTGCTTCCCTCACCTCCCTTCTCCTGAGCGCCGCTCCACAGACCTCACACACCGGTGCCCTGTCCGGACTCTACTTTGAGGAACACAGCCAAAGGCTGTGGCTTGCTTTACATACTGCACACCTCTGCCCTAGACTCTGGTTTCAAGAAGAGGGATCTATGATGAAGTAGGTGATGTCTAGGTTAGTCCACCAATGTAAAGCCAGCAGTCACCACGAGGCACTTACTTTAGGACTCTGAACCCAGCATTCAGAATCACTTTCCTTTATCATCACCTCCCTGTGCACGTAGTCATTCAAGGCCACCCTGCCCAGAGATGGTTCAGGGCATGTCTGTATCACCAAGGGACAGAGTTTAATAAGATGGCATTCTTCCTTAGACTGTGAACACAGTTTTGTAGCACATATGTTTCAAGGATTACAATGTATGGCGAAACATATATACACTGTTAATCACCCGTTTCTAGATTTTTTCTTTAAATGAAGGGGTCGCACAGCTCACCCTCCCACCCTTCCATGCCTTTCAGAAGCATGACACCTATAGCTTTTTCCTCAAACTGATGGCATCTGGTGAAATTCCCATTGTTACAATATCTCCAGTAATATTCTCAACTTAAAAATTTAGACTACTTTTAGTTTAAAATACAAACTACAGCAGAATGGGTTTCCAAGGGGAGTGCTTCCAGGTAGGATTTCATCACTCTGCCGACATCACTGATATCAAGGAGAGATCTCATTACTCGAAGAAGATGGTCCTTGCAATGAAATCTTTATGCCTCCCCCCATCACCTCTCAAATTCAGATGCTGAAACCTAACGCCCAGTGTGACGGCATTTGGAGAAGGGACCTTTGAGAGTATTGCATCTGTGCTCAGTCATGTCCAACTCTTTGAGACCCCGTGGACTGTAGCCCACCAGGCTCCTCTGTCCATGGGATATCCCATGCAAGAATACTGGAGTGGGTTGCCATTTCCTCCTCCGGGAGATCTTCCTGACCCAGGAATCAAACTCACATCTCCTGTGTCCCCTGCATTGGCAGTTGGATTCTTTGCCACTGCGCCACCTAGGAAGACCCTGAGGGTAGAGCCCTCATGAAGGGGATTAGTGGCCTAGGAAAGAGACCCCAGAAAACTTCTTTCTCCTTTGCACACTGTGAGGATACAGCAAGAAGAGTACCATGAGTGAGGAAATAGGTCCTCACCAAACACTGACTCTGCCAGCACCATGATCCTGGGCCTGCCACCCTCCAGAACTGTGAGAAATGAATTTCTGTGGTCTGTAAGCCCCTGGTCTATGGCATTCTGTTATAGCAGCCTGGATGGATGAACACAATCCCCTTCTCGATAACTGTGGTATCTGCACAGCCAGTGTGAACTCTAGAGGGACACGTAAGCCAACAGGGGCCAGAAACGGAAGGAAGACACGCTTCCATGTGGAAATCGACCCAACCTCCTTGACTCCCTTCCCCAGATCTTCCTTCTGATGCTCTGAACATCCCTTCCTGCATCCATGGAGCCGGAGCCTCTGCTTTCCTTCTCCTCTGCTCAAAACAGAAGAGCTGCTTCCATCCTCTTGCCTAGAACCCTCCCTATCCAAGAACTTGATTATTTGGTAACTGCAGTCTTTTAATTTGGGGTGAGAGTTGGGGAGACAGTCTGCATGAAGCAAGATGCAAAAATAACAACACAATGTATTATTAATAAGAATTAAAAACAAATGTCTACAATCTCCAGTTTTTATTACCAGCACTTCACTTATTGCTTTGGGGACTTTTGGCTTTTTTGTTGTTGTTTTTGCTTCCCCACCCTTCCCCCCCCCCCCCCCCACCAGAGCAGGAACACTGAAAATCTAAATATGCAAGAAATAAAAAGTTTTCAAAAGGGAAAAACAGAAATGCTGATGTTGTCTAATGATGCCACAACTTTATTCCAAAATTGCTCAATACCCCATAATGGAGGGGGAAAATTGATCGTCCTCATTATGGCTGCAGCGCTGTCAATACCAATATTGCCTTGTTTTGAATAAAATGTGCTGTTTTTTTCAATGTTGGTTCCAGTAAAATGGGGTTTTAGTGAAAATATGAGCAGTAGCAGGAAACCAGTCTGGTTTCTCTCCCTACAAATGGATTGATTTTCCTAACGCGCATTACTTCCAATGCAGGAAGGGGATGGTGGTTCAATTAGGACTCGGTGGTAAGCGCCTAGGGTCACCAGCGGACTGGACCCGCAAGGCACATTATCACAGAGAGATGTGCGGGGCTGCCTGTGGGAGTGTTCTGCTTTCTCCACTTAGCAGCTGTCCTTGTCCAGTTGTGGATGCTTAGTCTTTATCTTTCTCCCACCTGCCTCTTTCCTGGCCTAGATTGATACAGCGGTTCCAGAGCCCAGTGAGGGCTGGGTCTTGATGGAGTCGGTCCCTCCAAGGAGGTGTGGGCTCTGAGTACCGTAGTCCAGAGTGTGTCGTCTGGACATTAATCACATAGCCCTGACGCAGACTAAAACCACCAGGTGACCAGCGTCTCCTTCCCCGAGACACTTGGAACTAGCGACTTCTACTGAGTTACTTACATTTGGATTAGTCGCTTATTCCAATTTGGTTGTAGTGTTCTTTATTTGATAATTTTGGAAGAGAGGTGATACACTTTAAGTGACCTCAGCTCTTCAGGAATATCACAGGTAAACTGGACCCACAGATGTGTTTATTTGACAGGTTGCTGCACTTTTTGTCTTTGTTTGCTTAGAATTAGCTCTCTCTTTACATGGGCATAAACTTTCCATTTTGCACAGCCTGATACACTCATTTGTGGTGTCCACAAAGCCTTGTAGGTATGGGAGGCTGTGATCTTGGTTTAGGTGTAAGAGGGTCCAAATTCCAATGAATCCATAGAATCCATGTCTAAAGGCATGGCTTCCTGGATGCACTTGCATAAATTTGCAACAAAGACCAAGATGCATGTGGGCACCTGCTCTAAATCTTCTGTTTCTTTTAAGAATTACATCCATATGATGGCCAATATTTCCTGATAATAGGAGCCTGGGATCTTATATTTTTAAAATATTAGTTTCTTTCCAGCTTTACTTCCCAACATCCCCTTTGGCCTACCCTGTACTCTATGCCAGTAACATCCTCACGCTTAAACAGTTTTTTGACTAATGCCCAAAGTTGAGACTGTCCTTTCTCATCCCATCCTTTCGATGAAGCCCTAATTATTTTTCAAGAGACAATTCACATGTTCTTTCACTTAATAAAGCTTTTCTGACTATCCAAACCAGCACTGTGTCCACATCTGAATCATTATAAACATCACACTATGACAGGCTACCTACGCATCTGTCTTCTATTTATCAAGAACTGTAAATTGATGCCTGAGACAATGGCTTTTCATCCTTGTTTCCCTGGCACATCTCTCTGTGTCTCAATAGCCACTGAGGAAGCGCAAGCACAGGGCACAAGGTGTACTAGAACCCAGAAGGTACACCAACCCAGGGCGCTGAGAAGGTGGTCAGAAAGGCAATGAGCCAACTGAGTGTTGAAGGATGAGGACAGAGCCAGGTCAACAAGGGAATGACCTCCCCAGGAGAGGAACCAGTGGGTGCAAAGCCCAAGGGGTGAGAGTGAGTCTGGCCTTTCAAGGAAAACCTGGGGATCACAGACAGTTGCCAGCCAGGCTTGCTCAGCCTCTGCCCCCAGATCCCTCCCCAACAGTGAGCCTGTGGTCAGCCCTGAGATGGGGCATGAGACCATTACCAGGGGAACCAGCTGATAAACATCCATCTGGGAAGATGCCTGCAGAGTCAGAAACCTGAAACATTTGTGAAGAGTTTCTATCACCTTGGACACACACACACCCTCCCCCCACAATAGCCAGGTCAGGCAAGCAGAGGAGCCCAAGAGGGCTCCATGAGACCCAACATCAGCTTTGTGCCAGAACCCGACCCCCCATGGCTGCTACATCCGCAAGGAGCTCAGGAAAGGAGTAATTAATTAACTTACCCTGAAGATCTCTATAGCTTTGGCCAAAGTAATTACCGACACAACTCTTTCAAGATACATTTTTCAAACAGATTTTTTGCTGTTGCTCTTGTTAATAGATTTCCATACATGATTGCCTGGCGAAGATTCCTCGAACAAGACTGCAGATTACACAGTCTTCTGTAAAGATGAGGGATCCATTTCCAAGCAACCTGGGGTTCTGGCCTTAATATGTTGCTTTTGAGCTTCCAAACAAACATTCACCCTTCCTACATCATCTTGGCATAGGGCACTCAAATACCTACCCAGAAGTAGGGACTCATGCTGATTTGATACTAACTAATGGGAAACTTGGGCTAGTTACTTACTTTCCTTAAGCCTCAGTTTCCTTGGCTTTAAAATGAGAATATTGAAAATAGCTGCCTCATGGTCTGTTGTGGCTTTGGTGGGAGTCAACAAGAATTGCATCTGTGAAAGTACTTTTTCTTATAGGATGCAAATGTTTTCAGAATATTGACCCCTTTTACTTGCAGTCTATCAGTAAAAGCCCTGATTAGTTATCAATTGTACTCATCAATTACTTTATCAATTGTGTAATGGAAGCTGGAAATATACCTAAAATATATGTGAAATGTTATCTTTCATTTAATATTTCCAAAATGTTATATACTGTGACTTAGAGTCCTAGAAGCACAGAGTCACAAAAACCAGAAGAGAAAGAGAGAAGGCATGATAGCACATGGTGTGTTCCAGGTAAGGTTCTAAATACTCTCCAACCACACCCCGCCACTGAAAAGGTTGCATCAGTCTCCTCAAGTGACGTGATGAGTGGCAGAACTGGCACCGCAACCCTGGTCTTACTTCAGAGCCTATGGTTTTAACACTGTGCAATGCACTCATTATGAGGAAGGGGACTCACTATCTCGCAAGAGGCATACACTGAGGGTCTGTACAAGTGTTTCATTGGTGGGGTAGTTTGGCCTGGCTTCTGTTTGATTTCCCCCTAGCTAGATGTGAGTGCCTTTAGGCTGGGCAGGTGCCCTTCCCAATGGCCACAGGCCTCACCACTCCCTATCGTTTACACCCACACATTTACTTTACACTTCTGGCCCCAAGACACTGTGTCTGCAGCCCCTATGATCTAGGCCGTATCTGCATGGCTGAAATTGACATGCAGAGAAGGGAGGGGCCCATATAAGTCATATAAATAAAGATGGTAAAGGACTAGAAGCAAAGTCACCAGACAACTGGGCCAGAGCTCAGCCATCAGCTTCACTTGCACCCCATCACTCTATGTCCACTGTAGCTTTGCTTTTGAAGCTTTTCATCTCCATGCAAGATTATGTCCATTTGCTCTATTTAAGAGATAACCCTAAGAAGTATCCTGGATTTTGACTAGAATATGACTTTTTTTCCACTCAGGAACAATTGAAATACTTGAGGGTGGGGTTCAGAATGAAAAAGCATAAGAAATATAGAAATTCAAAATAGTTGAAATTTCTAATGTGTTGTAATTTGACAAAACAAGACTCCGACTTTGTCAATTTCCTTGCTGAAGGAAATGACTCTTTTCAAATAGCTTGTCCTTATACAGTCCTACCCAGAGCTATTAATGCTGTCAATACTTTAGTTATTTGAAACCTGTATGATTAGTTCAAAGTGTCCGAAATACAGGCTAATTCCAGAAAATGGTGCCCTTTCCAAACTGAGGCGCAAATCAGTTGACAGATGAGTGCAGCCCACGCCTGACCTTCTTCCTGCCCTGTCGCTCTGTGCAGGAGGCTTCCGTCACGGTAGAAACTGGAACACACCCAGCAAAGGGGGGCGGTGCAGACTGGTGACAGAGAGTCTCTCTAATGTCTGATCTTGTCCTTCTGTCCAGTTGCCTCCCGCCCATGGCTACCGCTTATCTACAGGGACGGCAACGTGGTCCCATGGCAGGAGGTCCCAGGGCCTTCCATCAGGCACACCCACCACCTGCCTAGGATGTTAACTCTGGCAGTTCACTGCTACGAGCTTCCAGTCCTCATCTGCAAATGGGACTATTGATATCTACCTTGCTGGGTTATTATGAAGATCAAATGATAGAACACTTGTGGAGTTTTGGAAACTTATAGCAGTAACCGCACCAGTCAGCAAGTGCTTCCCGCGGGGCCACGGATGCTCTGCTCACTGCCCTGAGTGCTCCTGCACTGCTTCAGCTGGTCCTCACTCATGCCATGGGGAAGACGATACTGTTCTCCCCATACTACACCAAGGAAGCGAAGGATCCCAGAGACCAGATAACTCCCCGTGGTCCTGGGACTGTTAAGTGGTGGAGCTGAGGTCTGACCCAAATCTGTCATCCTCAGAGCCTCGTAGAGGGGCTTAGGGAAATGTAGCGGTGATGGTGACAGCAGCGATAATAAAGGGCGGTGACCCAACAAAACCCACGTCTCAGCGCGGCTCTCACAGGCCCAGGAGACCCACGTCTCAGCGCGGCTCTCACAGGCCCAGGAGACCCACGTCTCAGCACGTCTCTCAAAGTCCAACAAAACCCACGTCTCAGCGTGGCTCTCAAGGGCCCAGGAGACCCACGTCTCAGCACGGCTCTCACAGGCCCAGGAGACCCATGTCTCAGCACAACTCTCAAGGGCCCATGAAACCCACATCTCAGCGCGGCTCTCAAGGGCCCAGGAGACCCACGTCTCAGCGCGGCTCTTACAGGCCCATGAAACCCATGTCTCAGCGTGGCTCTCATGGGCCCATAAAACCCACATCTCAGCGCATCTCTCAAAGTCCAACAAAACCCACATCTCAGCGTGGCTCTCAAGGGCCCATGAAACCCACGTCTCAGTGCAGCTCTCAAGGGCCCAGGAGACCCACATCTCAGCGCGGCTCTCACAGGCCCATGAGACCCATGTCTCAGCACAACTCTCAAGGGCCCATGAAACCCATGTCTCAGCGCAGCTCTCACAGGCCCAGGAGACCCACATCTCAGCACGGCTCTCACAGGCCCAGGAGACCCATGTCTCAGCACAACTCTCAAGGGCCCATGAAACCCATGTCTCAGCGCGGCTCTCAAGGGCCCAGGAGACCCACGTCTCAGTGCGGCTCTTACAGGCCCATGAAACCCATGTCTCAGCGTGGCTCTCATGGGCCCATAAAACCCACATCTCAGCGCATCTCTCAAAGTCCAACAAAACCCACATCTCAGCGTGGCTCTCACAGGCTCATGAAACCCATGTCTCAGCACAACTCTCAAGGGCCCATGAAACCCATGTCTCAGCGTGGCTCTCAAGGGCCCATGAAACCCACGTCTCAGTGCAGCTCTCAAGGGCCCAGGAGACCCACATCTCAGCGCGGCTCTCACAGGCCCATGAGACCCATGTCTCAGCACAACTCTCAAGGGCCCATGAAACCCATGTCTCAGCGCAGCTCTCACAGGCCCATGAAACCCACGTCTCAGTGCGGCTCTCACAGGCCCATGAAACCCATGTCTCAGTGCGGCTCTCACAGGCCCAGGAGACCCACATCTCAGCGCGGCTCTCACAGGCCCATGAGACCCATGTCTCAGCACAACTCTCAAGGGCCCATGAAACCCATGTCTCAGTGTGGCTCTTACAGGCCCATGAAACCCATGTCTCAGCATGGCTCTCATGGGCCCATAAAACCCACATCTCAGCGCATCTCTCAAAGTCCAGCAAAACCCACATCTCAGCGTGGCTCTCACAGGCTCATGAAACCCACGTCTCAGCGTGGCTCTCACGGGCCCTCACGATGTGGCTTCAGCCTCCCTCTCCTGCCCCAAACACAGCCTGTCTAGCCACATGGTTTGTCCTAGTCCAGCTGAACTACGTCCCCAAATGGCATCTTTATGTGTGCCTCTGTGTCTGACTGTCCTCTCTGTCCCTCCTGTATCTGATCTGACACAGACAAGTCTTTTCTTTAAAGCCTGGCTCCAGCGTTGCCATCTCCGTGTGGCTTTCCCTTCCCTCTCTCCCAAGACCCTGTGGGCAAACTTTTATTGCAGTTAGAGTGTTGTCTATCTTCTCCATTCCTCTGAGTACCCACCATCAGATTCAGACGATGCATTCCAGTGACATTTGTCTCTGAATCCCCAGTGGAACCCAATAGGTGTTGAGTAATTATTCACAGACATTCATGCACAGCGTTGGCTGCCCCAACACAGGCTGAGCTCCACCTCTGGAAAACTGGATCTGGCCACCCAGCCTCTGAGTTCCTGTTGTCATGTACACAGCAAATAACCCTCTGCTAAGGCCTGAATGGAAGTGCAGTGATTGCTGGGGAGCGGAGAGGCCTCCAATATTAGTCAGAGTTCTAGTCCAGAGCTACATCCCTATGGCAAGGCCCACATGGCTGTTGAGCATCATGAAAGAGTAAAGGCTTTTCTTCTCAATGAGTTGTTTCTGCCCAAGGCCAACTCAGCTCCAAGAGAACTGAGCTGGACTCCATTTCTGCCTTATGCTTAGGACAGCAACAGTCACAGTAACATTCCTACAGTCTAATTTTAATACTGGTGATGCTACAAGAGGCAAGAAAAAAATTAGCTGGATTATCTGTTTCCAAGAGCAACTTGCAGAGCTAGCATTTTGGAGAGGGGGGAGATAACCCTTTTGGTCTTGATCAGAACACATGCAATGTGGCCACAATTAGAAATAAACCAGACAACCCATATAAGTAGTTAAGCAATTGCTTTCTAAAATGATGCCTGTACCTTGGAGAGCTATCAGTTTCTCACCCATAAGGTAGGAAGAGCCTAGGAGAAACATACAGTGGGTAAAATTATAGGGACCCACCAGGCCCATCTAACGAGAGATGAGTGGGAACTCACAGTCCATCTCTCTCGTGACGTAGCCATCTGCTGAAACCTCCAGCTCCTCTCTCTGTCTCCCACACCTGCGGTCCCACGGTCAGCTTCATCTCGGCGTTTTCTTGCCTGGGTCTCATTTCACATCTGATTTACTATTCTATTTGTTGCCGTGAGGTTTCCCACCCTCCTTCCAGAAATTAATTACTGCAATTATCCAACTTTTAATAGCTGCTGATTTGGCATCTGCAGGACATTTTTGAGAAAATGCACCGCTACATTTCATTTGCATATTTGAGAGACAGTGCGTGAGAATTAGAATTTTCCTAAATTACTTACTGTGACCTGAATAGAGAAACAGTATCCTACCAAGTGGAAGTCTCATTTGCATACTTAATTTGGCCGATCACCATTGCAGGGTGAGGGAAAGTTCTTCCCCACACACTGATGTGACAACTCGGGGTTTTTATCGGGAACCCGGGCTCATCCACAGAGCCTTCATATACCAGGAGACAGAAGGACAGGCCACTGTCTGCTCTGCCTCACTTCATCAGTCACCGGTGGAGACCTGCAGTAACATGCTCGCCAGCAATCAGTTTGATTGCTAACCACCCAAACCACAGGCTTGGTTGCTCCATTTGCAATTGCATTGCATGGTATGAAATACAGCTAGGGAAGCCAGACATCCTCACAGCAAGGCAACTGCCACTGGGAAAGTGTTCAGTGCCAAGATGCATAACCTCACATCAAGAGCTGCAGAGAGGAGAGGTTTATTCATCAAACTTGCCTTTGGGCCTGAAGTGAGTTTTAGATCTCCTTTCACCACCCCCATGATTTTAGAAAGTTGCACAACTTTCTTGAGCTTCAAGCATATACAAACTGGGGAGAATTTCATGTACTTTAATAACTTGTTATGAATATTGATTAAATAATGTTCCTGGAACAGAGGTAACCCTCCCTGAGTGTTAGTTTCCAACATGCTCCAGGCAGACTCTGTCTTGAACACTAACGTAAACAAAATGAGGTCCTGGGCTACAGATAACTAAATGGCTCAAAGACATTTGATTTAGGGCTCAAATAATTTTATCCATCAGTTAGATGTCTGAGGCAAGCATGGTGGTTGGTCTTTAAAGATGCTCCCCAGTAATTCCTCCTTTAGGACACACAAGCCACCCCTCACATCAGTAGAAGAGACATATGTCCCTTCCTGCTGAGTCCAAGCTGAACCTCTGATTCACTTTGACCAACAGAACACCATGGAAGCAATGCTGGCCTGTTCCGGGCAGGGGTCTCTGGAAGGCCTGGCAGCTTCTGTGTTTGTGCTTTGGGAACCCAGAGCTGCTGCTGCGTGACCTGCTAGAAAATCAGGTGTAGGGATACAGGTAGAGGCCAGATGGAGAGGGCTACATGGAGGAGGAGTCAGGATCCTCCCAACGGCTTAAACGAAGGACAAGGCAAAGCCGGACCTGCATCCCCATGAACTCCCATTCTCCCGTAGAATCCGCAGCTGTGCAGGGAAAGACCAGGAGCCCCGGCAGCAGGGAGGCCTGCATTTAACACCAGGCCGCCAACTCAGAATTGTCAAACGGCAGATATGTTGTCTGAGACTCTGTTTGCCACTGGATGAAGTCGGAACAATGATACTCCCCACTGTGGCGCTAGGGGTAAAGAACCCGCCTGCCAATGCAGGAGAGATGCAGGTGTGATCCCTGGGTCGGGGAGATCCCCTGGAGGAGGGCATGGCAACCCACTCCAGTATTCTTGCCTGGAGAATGCTATGGACAGAGGAGCTGGGGGGGTTTCAGTCCATGGGGTCGCAGAGTCGGACATGACTGAAGCGACTTAGCAGCAGCGGTCAGGGAAAGGGGGTAACACTGGGCCTGCTACATGGTAGTTGCTCAAGTCATTTCCTTTCACCTGTTGCTAATTCAAATGTACATTTTCCAGGGTTTCCTCAGCGTCTAGTTTCTTTCTTAGAACCTCTAGAGAACGTGTTTTAAAAATTGCGAGCACTTCCTGAGAATCTGTCTTGTTCTGAGGCTTGACACTCTCGCTCATACAATCTCGTGCCATCAGTGCCGCTGGGTCAGGAGCTGAGAGATGCCTTGCCTTCCCCATCTTCCCACTCCCTGAATCCTGCTCATCTCAGGGCCTCAAGCTGATCTCACAATAGGTCTCCTGACTCCTTGCTCTTCACACTTTCCCACAGACGCCACCTTAATTGGGCTACCATCACGTGTCACCAGACTGCAGACAAGGCTCTCTACCTCCCCAGGCCACCTTCCAGGCAGCAAGAGAGATTATAATACAAAAACCTGATGGCGTACCCCTCCACTCGAGAGAGACTTTGTGTTGCCCGTGGGATAAAACCTGCCCCGGCAGGCCTGCACCTTCCTCCGCCCACCCTATCCGGCCCATGTTCAGTTCTGCTCTCACCCCGGCTGCCTTCAGCAGGCTCATCCCCACCTGGTTAATTGCTACTCATTTTTCAGGGCTCTGCTGAAATGTCACTGTCTGAGAGACGGCTTCCCGGACCTCCACCCCCTTCATCTAATTCAGTTGCTCGGTCATGTCCGACTCTTTGCGATCCCATGGGCTGCAGCACACCAGGCTTCCCTGTCCATCACCAACTCCCGGAGCTTGCTCAAATTCCTGTCCATCGAGTTGGTGATGCCATCCAACCATCTCATCCTCTATTGTCCCCTTCTCCTCCCGCCTTCAATCTTCCCCAGCATCAGGGTCTTTTCAAATGAGTCAGCTCTTCGTATCTTTAATTAGGTCTTCCCCTCACTTCCATTCCCATTATTCACTCTCAGCATCCCATTTCCTCCCTCTTTAATATCACTTGTGACCAATTTTAATTCTATATTCATTTGTGAGCTTAGTACTTAGCCTGTTTGCCTCACCACCACCTCCCAGTCCCCACCACAGATGCAGGCTCCTTGTACAGCGCTCAGTGCTCATCCCATTAGCCCTGCACATCCTACGCAGCACTGAGCCAGGGCAACAGGCAGTATCCAAGAGATGAACTAATGAATGGGAATTGAAGGGCTCCTGGTCCCACCAATGGCCAGTGCTATGTGCCTCAGTTATACTGGGCTTGCCTCATGAAGGGAAATAATTTCATTCAAGTTTTGCCTGGTTGTTGTTTTTATACGGTCACTTCATCAACAGAATAATCTGTTTTGAGGGGGCCATGGAAGGGTGGGTAGCACTCAATTAAAGGTCTCAGAACCACTGATACTCCCCCGCAGGGACAGTTCATGAGGGAGGCTCTGCTAAATACAGAGGACCGGGGGCAAAGGCAAAAAAAAAGGGAAAGGGAGCCTCTGGCCAGAGGAGCCTAAAAGATCAGTCGTGTGAAAAAGACAAGCCCATGTGTTCATCAACAAGTACCTGAGGGTGATCTTCGTGGTACAAGCGAGGCAGCAGCCTCACCATGATGCACAGGACCCCGGGCTGCATGATCACAGCATCACTGTCGTCTGTCCTGCAGAGGGAGGGAAGCAGGACGTCAGACTCGAGCTTTATAGTCCCTCTTGCTTTCCACACAACTTTCTGGATCTCTCTAAGACAGGCCATTTGCAGCCTGCCACTTCCTATCTATATGCTATGCTGTGCTGTGCTTAGCTGCTCAGCAGTGTCCAACTCTTTGCAACCCTATGGACTTTAACCCACCAGGCTCCTCTGTCCTTGGGGATTCTCCAGGCAAGAATACTGGAGTGGGTTTCCATGCCCTTCTCCAGGGGATCTTTGCAACCCAGGGATTGAACCCAGGTGTCCTGCATTTCAGGCAGATTCTTTACCATCTGAGCCACCAGGGAAGCCCAAGAATACTGGACTGGGTAGCCTATACCTTCTCCAGGGGATCTTCCTGACCCAGGAATCAAACCAAGGTCTTCTGCATTGCAGGTGGGTTCTTTACCAGCTGAGCTACCAGGGAAGCCTGTCCATATGACCTTGAACTAATTAATCTGAGAGCTGTGCAGCACCATACTTTCTGCGTAGAGTCGCAGAACAATGCCATTGCGCACTGACACAGAGCCCAGCACAGAGCTGATGCTCAGTGGAAGTCAGTTTCCTGGACCCCTATCCTCTCTCCGCATAGCTGGGAAATGGAGAAGCTCTCATTCTTTATTAAACACACACACACACAGGACACTTCTAGCTTCCTTCGAGATGATGTAAGCACTGTCCCACCCACTGAATGCAACTTAAAACCCACATAGAAAGCACGAGCACCTCTCCAAGTACTCTGAAAAGTAAACCGCAGCAGAGAAGGAAACCAAACCAAAAGCATCCTGGGGCTTCCCCATCCAGCATCCTCCGAAATGGGCTTATAGGGAGTAGGAACTGTGTAGCAAGCGTGGACAGGACAGACTGACCTCTAAGAGAAGGCTCTATTTCTTTTCTTTTTTTAATTATTATTATTATTTTTTTTTTTTACTTTACAATACTGTATTGGTTCTATTTCTGGTCTAAGGAGCAGGAAAGGAGGCCCCAACAGGTCACAGACCATGGAGGGGAATCCCTGGAATTTTCTTTGTTGGACTTCTCCATCCATTCTTTCTCACCCATCCTTCAAGAAATCTCACAGCAGCAGCAGCAGTCAGACTGGTATCTGAAATTCTTGGGGAGGGGAAAACTGCTCTCTGATCAGAGGACTTCTGGTCCCAAGAGTCAGGCAAAAATCTCCATTGCTTTTGTCTCTCTTGTTCCTCTCCCTGCTTGGCCCCAGAGACAGAGGCAGCAGTGGGAAGTATGTGGCAGAGCAGATAAACTAAAGCTCTAGCTTTCTAGACAGAGGAGGAAGGAAGGGACCCCAAGGAGCCAGAAAGTGTTGGGAAAATGATAAAGAAGAAGAGATTTAAGAAAGTGAAATCATTAAGTTGTGTATCAACCTCTGGGCTCAATTCTGAGCTGCACATGAGTGGATCTGACCCTAAACCACATTCCAAAGACTTTGAGAACGGAACTCAGGGATAAACTACCACCCAAGACTGGCATGGGACAATTAGAAGGCACATCAGCTTGCCCAGTAAAACCTTTGAAAACCAGACTGACACATGGTCCAAGAAAGGTGGATAAGAATTTGCAGCTTGAACCTCATTGGGTCAATTGCCTGCTAAAACAAAATAATCAACATTCTCCAGAAGATGGCAATGAGGGCCAGAATTCATAACATCAAAAATGTCCAGGATATAATCTGAAGTTACTCAGCTTAGAACAAAGGAAGGAAACCACAATATCTCACATGGAAAAATATAACAGATGCCAAGTTGGAGATGACACAGTGGTTGGAATTACCAGAAAACAGCAAAAATCAGTGAAACTATAAATTGAAAAACAATAGAGGAAAGATGAAGTAAAAGTCTAGTTATTTGAAAAAGTTTTAAAAACTGAAAAACCACCAGCTAAGTTAGCAAAGAAGGAAAAAAGATACAAATTACCAATATTATAAATGAAAGAGAGACTACCATTACACACCCCACAGACATCAAAAGAATAAGAAAACATCACAAATAACTCTGTGCACACAAGTCTGACAACCTAGATAAAACAGACCAATTCCTTCAAACCTACAAAATACCAAAAGTAAGCAAGAAGAAATAAATAAGCAGAACAGTTTTACAACCATTACAAAAACTGAATATGTAGTTTAAAACCTTTCCACAAAGAAAACTCCAGGCCCAGATGTTTCCACTGGTGAATTTTACCATACATTTAAAAAATAAACAACACCAATTCTATACAACTTCCTTCAAAATAGATAAGAGAACACTTTCGAACGCATTTTGTGAGACCAGTATGACTCTGATATCAAAAGCAGACGAAGCCAGTGCAAGAAAAGAAAACTATCTGCCAACATCGCTTATAAAAACAGGTGCAAAATCTCTACAAACTATTGTGAAAACCAATATAACCATACACAAAATAAACAAGGCATTGTGGCCAATATGCCTTATCCTGCAAGGCTGGTTCACTGGTCAAAAATGAGTCAATAGAATCTATTATATTATTAAATTAAAGAGAAAAAATATGATCATATGAAGAAAAAAACATTTTAAAAATTCAACATCTGTTCATGGTTTTTAAAAATCTCTCGGTAAAATAGACATAGAAGGAATCATCCATAACTTGGCAATGGACATCTACCAAAGAAACTCAGCTAATAGAATATTTGATACCAAAAGACTGAAGACCTTCTCTTCAAGCTTAAAAACAAGGCAAGTACATCCTCTCTCACCATTCCTATGCAACATCATGCTGAAACAATGGATTGGAAAGGAAGGTATAAAACTGTCACTATTCACAGACAATATGATTGTCACATAGAATGAAACAATCCCAAGCAATTTATTTAAAAAAAATAAAAGCTCCTAGAAAAAAATAAATGAATTAGCATGGATGCATAGTGACATACAGAAATTGATCACACTCCTACTAGAAGTAAACAGTTGGGATACAAAACATTTAAAATATCATTTAAAATCATGCTCCTAAAACATAAGAATAAATCTAATTTTAAAAATGTGCTTGCTCTGTATGCTGAATACTATAGACCTTGATTTAAAAAAAAAAATCATAGATTTATATAAATGGAAAAACAGTCTGTTTATGGATTGGAATACTCAATGTAGTTAAGGTCTTAATCCTCTCCAAATTCATCTATAGATGCTATTTAATACAATTCCAATCAGAATCCCAGCAGGATTTTTGTAGGCATAGGCAAACTGATTGTTAAATTTCAACCTGTGAAAGACATTTTAAAAATGAAACGAAAAGTTATAGACTGGGAGAAAATATTTTCATCCACACAATGGAATACTACTCAGTAATAAAAATGTAAGAACTGCTGATACAACAAGCTGGATAGATCTCAAAGGCCTTGTGCGGAGTTTAAAAAGCAAGCTTCAAAAGGCTACACACTTGTGCTTGTGTTTACATGTTATTCTGAAAAAGACGAAGCTAAAGGAATAGATCAGTGGTTGCCTGGGGTTAGGGGTTGCGAAAGGGTTTCATTGTGAAGGGACAGCACTCAGAACTATCTGAAAGGGTGGGACTGTTTGTTCATATCCTGATTGTGGTGGCGGTCACAAGACGCTACACATGACTTAAGACCCACAGGCCTCTACACCAAGAAAAAGACTTGGACTGCATGCTAATTGGGAAAACAGCAATACAAAGAAAAACAAAGGAAAAAATCACGAGACGAATCCTGAATCACAAACACTTGATTTTCAAACATCTTGCCTCTAGCTTGCTTTTACAAGCCACAATGATATTGTTCTTGGCACCACCAGCCCCCAAGAATGGCTGAGGTGCCAGGAGTGCTTCTAGCACTTGGTGTTAATTTATCCAGTTCAGTATTGAACAAATATTTGTTGACCTAAGTATCTTCCTGGCATGCTGGATACATCTATAAGCTAAACAGAGTAAAACCCATACCTGATAAGTGAGAAGGGTACAGACAATAAAGGTAAATGTAATAAATAGGTAGATGGCAAATAATAAAAATTACTATTGCTATATAAGTTTTACTATAAGTAGTATTGTAAAACATATACTAAATACATGTCATATATTATCATATGGTATATTTAATAATGTAATAGAATAATAAAAAAGAAATTACATATTATGAAGAAAGATGATAAATGTTATGGAAAAAACAGAAAAGAGAATTTAGAACATTGGGTGTAAGAGGGAAAAAATTTACAATTTTAACTTGGGTGGTAAAGTTGGCTTCTTTGGAAAGGTAACATTTGGATGGCCTTGACGAAGGGGATGCAGATATCCAGAGGAAAAGCATTTTAAGCAAAGAGGATAGCCAGTGCAAAAGCCCCCAAAGTGGGGGTATGTCTGACCTGTTCGAGGAGCAGCAAGGAAGCCCGCATTATTCCTCCGATACTAAAGCCACACAAAGAAAAGAAAATTACAGACCAATATCCCTCATTAATATACATGCAAAAAACCCTCAACAAAAAACTAGCAAAACAAATCCAACAGCCTCGGACTATATACCATGATTTAGTGGGATTCATCCCAGGAAAGCAAGAGTGGTTCAACACTAAAAAACAATCAGTGCAGCCCACCACGCTAATAAACAAAGGAAAAAAGGACCACCTCAAACGATAGAGAAGAAACATTTGACTATATTCCATACCCTTTCATGATTTAAAAAGACGCTTGACCCAATGTCCTGCCCACCTTCTCCAGACCCACACTGTGGACTGGCTGGCCTAGAAGTACGTCATCCATCCCAGGTGGGAGGATCTGGGAAATACCGGAGACATCCAGCTTGATTCATCACCATGGCAGCTGCCACTTATTGAGCTCTACTGCAGTGTGCTTGTGTGTGTGTGTGTGTGTGTGTGTGTGTGTGTGTGTGTGTGCGCGCGCGCGCGCGCGCGCGTCATGCACGCTATGAGGGGGGTGGTGTGTGTGCTTCATGGGTATTACATATTCTGTATTTTGGAAGCCACAGTATATATTTGGTATTTATATAATATATATCTTCTGTTTTATAAAAAATGTTACTACATCACTGGAAAAGAATCTGTCTGCAATGGGGGAGATCTGGGCTCGATCCCTGAGTTGGGACAATCCCCTGGAGAAGGAAATGGCAACCCCCTCCAGTATTCTTGCCTGGAGAATTCCTTGGACAGAGGAACCTGGTGAGCTACAGTTCATGGGGTGCAAAGCATCAGACATGACTGAGCGACTGACACGCACACCCACAATGCTTCTTAAGAGCAAAGCACGGTCCCTGGGCACAAGCGCTCAGTAAACAGCAGCTGTGATCACAGCTCCTAAAGGCAGCATCCTCTCCAGTGCTCACCACACAACAGCCATCCAAGCGGACACTCTTACTATCCCTCATTCAAACTGAGAAATCAAGGCACAGCGCGAGGAAGTCCAAGACTCAAGGAGCACGGCCACTGAGGTGTAGAATACACAGGCCTGAGCCTAAGGCCCACAGCTTTCGTCTTCCTCCTGGAGACCGGGGCCCACTGTATAGACACAGCTGAGCCCAGTCGCTTGCCCAGGGGGATGCCAAGCGTTGGTGGAGGGCACAGGTGAGCACCCTGTCCCCCGTGTCCAGCCCACTGCCCTGTCCTTTACCCCACAGACTCTCTCAGAAGAGGCTGGGGTTGCACTTCCTCTTTTCTAACCATTAGGGAAGGTCAAGGGTGATGCATTTATTTTAATGAGGAAAAAATTGTTCTATTTATGAAATCTGACTCTCATACATTTAAAAATTACTCATTGTAAAATCAGGATGACATTTGCACAAGAGTTATCTATAAAGAGTCAGGCCTGATGCCATCTACAAGTTAGTGCCCAAACCTTAAATTGCAGGCTATTGTGTCAGAACATTTAGCAGATCATCACTATTATTGTGGGAGTATCCAGAGAAAGCAGGACAAATACACACATACACACACACCCACACACACACGCAGAGGCTTTGAAGGCAGACACCAGCACCATGGTACTGTGAAACGCTCCCTTTGTTTCTCGTGCTTCCATACAACATTCATACGTGCACAAAGCTTCCTGTGCTCACCCCACCAGGATGCTGGAGAGACCCACACATCTGTGTATCTGAAGGCGGGTGAATGGGATCACGTAGAGGAGGCAGGGTTAGTCACTCAGTCGTGTCCAACTCTGACTCCATGGACCACAGCCCCCCAGGCTCCTCTGTCCATGCGATTCTTCAGGCAAGAATACTCCAGGGAGAGGAGCCAGACGAGGGACACAGGCAGTGCTGGGGCCCTGGCCCCACCACAGCCACAGCCGCCAAGCCCGTAGCTTCAGCTGGTTGCAGCGACAGAGGTGGCACAAAGGTCATAGGCCTCCAGCCACAGCGGCGCCCGCAGCTGCCCAGAGCTGGGTGGCCACGGCGGCGGGACAGCACCCACAGCCACGGGGAGCTGGGCGGCCGTGGCGGCGGGGCCCACGATGCTGATCCCTCCAGCCACAGCGGCGCCCGCAGCTCCAGGCTCCCCGCTCCCAGCAGCAGCACTTATGAACGCGGCAACCCCGGGAGCAGTGAAGACACCAGCGACCCTGGTTCCCCCCGTTCCCCACAACAGCAGCAGCGCTCCTGACCCAGGTGACCCCAGACGTGGGGTGCCTGCCACGCCAGCGCCCCAGGCAGACGTGCCAGTGGCGGCAGCAGCCCTGGCAGCACTAAGGCACCAGCCGTCCTGGAGGACGGGCAGGGACAGGGAGACCACGGGGACACCCCTGGCAGAGCTGCTGCAGGGGGAAAGGGCTGGTCTTCAAATACAGCCGGAGGCCACCAAGAGAAGCCCAAAACTTGGGCTATAGCACCACCTACTGAAAAGCGAAAGAAAGGCCTTTTAATTGGGAACCTGAATTGTTAGACTCAAAGTAAACAAAGCTTCACCTAAAGAACAAAGACATTTCCTCCTTCAAATGCACTGGCAGAGGAGCGACTCATCAAGCACCACGAAAAACCAGGATAACACAGCACCACAGGGAGAGAATGACAGCTCTCCAGAAACTGAAC
The DNA here is from genome assembly GCF_023091745.1 of Budorcas taxicolor. Taxonomy (NCBI): domain Eukaryota; kingdom Metazoa; phylum Chordata; class Mammalia; order Artiodactyla; family Bovidae; genus Budorcas; species Budorcas taxicolor. Next base: position 2,977,055 of record NC_068914.1, read on the forward strand.
TGAAAGCCTCAGAAGACCGTGACCTAACTGACAGAATTCAGAGTAGCTGTCATGGAGAAAACTCAGTTAACTACGAGAATAGTCAGGAAGGCAACTCAACGAGTCAAGAGTAAAATTAATAAGCAGAAGGAGTACTTTGCCAAAGAGACTGCAGCTCTTAAAAAGAGCCAGTGGACATTCTGGAGCTGAGAAACTCGATAAATGAGACGACAGTGGAGTAGAAGACCCTGGAAGCGGAGCGGACCCCTCAGAAGGGAGGATCGGCTCACAGTGAGAATATAGGGATGATTTGGTAAAAGAAGTAAGAAGATGACATTTTTTAATGAAGAACCTCTACAAGAATTATCCAGTTTGATTAGAAAAGGCAACTGAGAGATAATGGGTATCCCCGAAAGAGAAGAGAGATTACTTAAAGGAACAACAGCTGAGAACTTCCCAAATCTGGGAAGAAACTGGATATATAAGTCCATGAAACTAATAGAACTCCCAATTTTTTCAATGCAAAAAGATCTTCTCCAAGACACATTACATTAAAAATGTCAAAAGTCAGTGATGAAGAATTTTAAAGATGATCGGGAAGAAAAAAAGACAGTAACCTACAAGTTACCCCCTTTAGGTTATTATATTTCTCAGCAGAAATGCTATAGGCCAGGAGAGAGTGGAATAATATACTCAATATATAGAAAGATTAAAACTGTCAACCAAGAATACTCTACCCAGAAGAGTTATCCTTCAGATATGAAGATGAAATAGTCTTTCCTAGACAAACACAAGCAGAGAGAGTTCATCACTAGACCTGCCTGATAAGAAATGTTGAAAGGAGCTCTTCTACCTGAAACAATGGAGCGAAAGTCCCCAAAACTGTGAATAGATAATAGACAGAATCAGAAAGCTGCAACTCTGTATCAGAATAAGTTGTTAAGCAATTAGAGCATACAGGTTAAAAGGGGATAAAAGCATTTAAAAAATGGCTACTTCAATTTGGTAATAAACTCACAACACAAAAGGGGATAATTTCTGGCAACAAAACTAAAAGGGAAGAATAAAAAGATAAAATCTGTATAAGCAAATGAAGATGACAACTTTTCAGTAGAAAAAGAACTATGTAACCTATGAAATGGGTTTCCCAGGTGGCACATTGGTAAGGAATTTGCCTGCCAGTGCAGGAGATGCAAGAGACACAGGTTCAACCCCTGGGTTGGGAAGATCCCCCGGAATGGGAAAATGGCAACTCATTCCAGTATTCTTGCCTGGAAAATTCCATGCACAGAGGAGCCTGGAGGGCTACCGTCCATGGGGTCACAGAGCCGGACACCACTGAGCAACTGAGCACACACACAACACAGCAGCCTGTGGAACCGTTTATACAAACCACGTGGCAACCACACCACTAGAATCCAGAGCAGAGGCGTGAAACGCGAGCAACGGGGAGTTTAGGAGAATGTCACACAAAACCACCAAAGTGAAATGGCAGAAAAGCAAGGGAAAAGAGACGATGGAGGCATAGAGCGACCGGGAAACAAAAGGTGGATGGCGATGGTGAGGCTGTGTGTCGATAATCTCCCTAAATGCAAACGCATTGGATCCACCAATTGAAAGACAGAGTGGCTGGGTGGGTTAAACGCAAGACCCAACTATAGGCTGTCTCCAGGAGACTCATCTCAGCTCTAAAGACAAATATAGGTTCAAAGTGACGATATGGAAAATTATACTCTAGGCAAACAGCAGCAAAAACAAACAAACAAAAAAACAGGTATAGCCATACTCATAGCCAACAAAACAGACTTCAAGCCAAAAAAGATAACAAGAGAAAAAATGGGGATAATCTCTCAAGGAGACACAGCATGTGTTAATATATATGGACCTAACATAGGAACGGGGGAGCCCGGTGGGCTGCCGTCTATGGGGTCACACAGAGTCGGACACGACTGAAGTGACTTAGCAGCAGCAACATAGGAATACCAGCCTATATGAAGTAATTCTAACTAACCTAAAGGGAGAAATTGACAGCAGCGTAAGAACAGTAGGCGACTTTAATACCCCCACTTACATCAACTGTTAGATTATTTGGACAGAAATTCAATAAGGAAACACAGGGCTTAAGGGAAACATTACAGTAGACAGACTTAAATAAATACAGAACATTCCATCCGAAATCAGCAGAACATACACTCTTTTCAGGTGCACATAGAAATTCTCCAGGATGGACTATATGTTGGGACACAAGTCTCAATAACTTTAAGAATGAAATCATAGCAAGCATATTTCCAACCACCTGTATGAAACTATAAGTCGATTACAAGTGAAAGGATGGGAAAATCACAATATGTAGAGACTAAACAACATGGTACTGAAGAAATCAAAGGAGAAATCAAAAACTACCTGAAGACAAATTCAAATGAAAATATGCCACACCAAACTCTACGTGATGCAGCAACAGCAGCTCTAAGAGGGAAGCTTCTAGCAACACAGGCTCACCCCAAGAAATAAGAAAATCTCAAAAACAGTCTAAGCTTATAGCAACACATGCTCACCCCAAGAAATAAGAAAATCTCAAAAACAGTCTAAGCTTCTAGCAACACAGGCTCACCCCGAGAAATAGGAAAATCTCAAAAACAGTCTAAGCTTATAGCAACACATGCTCACCCCAAGAAATAAGAAAATCTCAAAAACAGTCTAAGCTTCTAGCAACACAGGCTCACCCCGAGAAATAGGAAAATCTCAAAAACAGTCTAAGCTTCTAGCAACACAGGCTCACCCCGAGAAATAGGAAAATCTCAAAAACAGTCTAAGCTTCTAGCAACACAGGCTCACCCCGAGAAATAGGAAAATCTCAAAAACAGTCTAAGCTTCTAGCAACACATGCTCACCCCAAGAAATAAGAAAATCTCAAAAACAGTCTAAGCTTATAGCAACACATGCTCACCCCAAGAAACAGGAAAATCTCAAAAACAGTCTAAGCTTATAGCAACACATGCTCACCCCAAGAAATAGGAAAATCTCAAAAACAGTCTAAGCTTCTAGCAACACATGCTCACCCCAAGAAATAGGAAAATCTCAAAAACAGTCTAAGCTTCTAGCAACACATGCTTACCCCAAGAAATAAGAAAATCTCAAAAACAGTCTAAGCTTATAGCAACACATGCTTACCCCAAGAAATAGGAAAATCTCAAAAACAGTCTAAGCTTACACCTGAAGAAGCAGAAAAGAAGAAACAAAGCCCTAAGTCAGTAGAAGGAAGGAAATAAAAAACAAAAAAACCTGGTGGAAATAAACTAGAGACTAAAAAGATAATAGAATGAAGCTAAAACCTGGCTCTTTGAAAAGACTAGCAAAATTGACAAATTTTTAGCTAGACTCACGAAGACAAAAGAGAGAAGGCTCACATAAAATCAGAAATACACAGATATCACAGAAATACAAAGGATTGTAAAATTGGACAGCCTAAAGGAAATGGTTAAACTCTTAGAACAAACAACTTTCCAAGACTGATTCATGGAGAAACAGAAAATCTGAATAGACTGATCACTATTGATGACTGAAACAGTAATCAAAAATATCCCAGAAAACAGAAGCCCAGGGCCAGACAGCTGGCAAAGTCTACCAAACATTAAAAGAAGGGTATCAAGCAAAAAATTGAAGACAAGGGGATGCTTCCTAATTCACTTTATGAGGCCAGCACTACCTTGATACCAAAACCAGACAAGAACAAAACCAAAAAAGAAAATTATAGGCCAATGTCTTTGGTAAACGTAGATGCAAAAATTCTCAACAAAATAGTAGCAAACTAAAGGCAACAGTATACTGAAAGGCTTATACGCCATCATCATGTGGGATTTATTCTAAGGATACAAGTGTGAGTCAACATCCACAAACCAGTCAATATGATACACCATTTAAACCAAAGGATACAAATCAAATGAGTAACTCAACAGATGCAGGAAAAGCATCTGACAAGAGTCAACATCCATTTATGATTTTTAAAGCTCTCAATAAAATGAATAAAGATCATAAATAACTTACATGTCAAATCCAGCTAACACCTTACTGAACAGTGAAAAACAAAGCATGTTCTCTTAGATTAGAAACAACTATACCCACTCTCACCACTCTTTTTTACTATAACATTGGAAGAATTAACATTATTTCCATATTACCAAAAGCAATCTACAGCTTCAGTGCAATTCCTATCAAAATTTCAACAATATTTTTCACAGAAATAGAATGTAAAAGTTCTAAAATTTGTATGGAACCACAGAAGGCCTTGAATACCCAAAGCAATTCTGAGAAAGAAAGGACAAAGCTGAAGGTGTCACACTCTCTAATTTCAAATTACACTACAAAGCTATAGTAATCAAAACATACATAAAGAACTCATGCAACTCAACAGCAAAAGAACAATTTTTTTTAAATGGAGAGAACTCTAAGTAGACATTCCAAAGATTACATACAGATGGCCAACAGGCACCTGAAAAAATGTTCAACATTACTAATTATTAGGAAAATGCAAGGCAAAATCACAAGAAGATATAACCTCATGCCCAATAGGGTGACTATTATTAAAAAAAAAAAAAGGCAATAACGAGTATCTGCAAGGGTACAGAGAAAAGGAACCTTCATACACTGTTGGTGGGAATGTAAATAAACATCATGGAGATTCTGCAAAAAATTAAGAACAGAACCACCATATGGTCCAACTATTCTGCTCTTGGGTATTTATCCAAAGGATATGAAAACATTAATTCAAAGAGATATATACACTGTTACGCTCACTGCAACTTTATTTACGATAGCCAAGATAAAGAAATGATCTAAGTGCCCATCAACAGATTAATGGATAAGAAGGTGTGATACACAGACACACACACAGTGGAATGCTACGCAGCCATAAAAATGCGAGATCTTGCCATTTACAATATAAATGGACCTTGAGGGTATTATGTTACTTGAAATGTCAGATGGAAAAGACAGTGTATGATTTCACTCATATGTGGAATGTAAAAAGTACAAAAATAAGTGAGTAAATCGAACAAAACAAAAACAAACCCATAGAAGGAATTCCCTGGCCACCCAGTGGTTAGACTCCATGCTTCCACTGCAGGAATCTCACTTTCCCTGGTTGGGGAACTAAGATCGCATATGCTGTGCAGCCAAAAAAAAAAAAAAAAACAGAAACAAAACAAAAGCATAGATACAGATAACAGATTGGTGGTTGGAGGAAGGGAAGGAGGGTTGCAGGAGGGCAAAATGGGTAAGATGGATCAATTGTATAGTGGCGAATGGAAACCAGATTTTTGGTGGCAAGCACACTATAGTATATGCAGAAGTCGGATTATAATGTTGTACACATGAAACATACAGCTATAAACCAATGTCACCTCAATTTTTAAAAGGTGCAGAGTCTAATAGACCTTTGTCCAAAGAAGATACACAAGTAGCCAACAAGCACGTGAAAAGATTCTCAATATCAACAGCCTTCAAGGAAATGAAAATCAAAAGCCCAATAAGATAGCACAGCATCCCCATTAGGAGGGCTATAGTCAAAGAGATAATGACAAGGGCTGACAAAATGATGTTCAAACTAAACCCTCACACACTACTAGCAAGAACAGAAAATGGTGCAGTCACTCTGGACAGTGATTTGTAGTTCATCAAAATGTTAAACATCGAGTTACCATACGATTTAGCCACTCTACTGTTGGGTATCCAGACAAGAGATACACAAACACGTATCCACAAAAATCTTGTTCATGAATGTTCATAGCAATATTATTCATAATAGCCCTGAAGTGAAAACAACGCAAACGCCCATCAGCCGTTATGTGGACGTTAACTGTGGTATACACACTGGAATGTTACTTGTCAATAAAAAGAACTGAGTACTGATACATGCTACCGCATGGATGAACCTTGCAAACATTATGCTAAATGAAAGAACCAGAAACAAAGAAACCACATACTCTACTATCCTGTTTATATGATATATCTAGAATAGACGAGTCAGGAAAGACAGAAAATAAATTAATGGTTGCCTGGGACTGGAGGCAGGAGTGGGAGAAATGGAAAATAATGGATAATGGAGTTTCTTTGTTGTGTGATAAAAATGTTCTAATCAATTGTGGTAATGATCATATAATTCTGTGAATATACAAGAAAAACATTCAATTGTACATTTTAAGTAGGCAAATTTTATGGTGTTATGTCTCAATAAAGAAGCTGCTCTTTAAAAAAAAAAAGATAAAAGAAAAAAGAATAAATTTTCTCACAAGAAAACATCAGGGTCCTGAGGTTTTACTGGCAAGTTCTATTACATAACTAAGAGGGAACACTGCCCAACTGATTAGGCCAGCATAAATTTGACAGTAAAAATAGTAAAGAAAGTGTGAAAGGCTGAACTTTCTCACAAACAAAAAAATATTTTTAAAAAGTCAGCAAGTCAAATGTAGCAATAATTATATGAGCAAATTCTGAAGGAATGGAAGGTCAGAAAACAAATTGATTTACCAGATTAACCAATGCAACAAGAATAATCGTGATTATCACAGTGGCTGGAGAATTGACATCCAACCCCTCACCACCAGCTCCCAGTACTGATGTCTGGCTGACACACTGGGTGCTCACTTCGGATAAACACGTGCAATGTCTTTCAGAAGACAATCCTGTGGTGTTAAGGGCCACGCGACCTGGAGAGGTGGCAGGCAGGATAGTTGACTGCAATATTAACTTTTGTCTTATCATCGACGCTTCAGAGGAATAAAAAAAAAAAAAAGATACCAACTATTCTGTTGCTTTATTCTTGCATATCCCCCATCCTGATCCAAGGCGGCTGGGCGGTTCTTTGTGCTCCCTCACTTTAGTGGAATTCTGTGTTACAGGAATGAAAGTGAGAAGTTGTTTATCAAAGTCAGGCCCTTGAGAAGGTTAGCCTGCAGAAAGATGTCCTTGTCAGGGGAAATGGAAGCAGCAAGAAAGAACAAGAAGAGTCCCATGATTGAGAAGGACGCTATGGTTTGTGTCTCACAAGTCAAGGACATCACCCACTCCCTGGCAGTGCCCTGGCAGGCAGGACATGTGATCTAGGAAGGCAAAGGCTACTCAGCGCACCAAAGAGGCTGGGCCCGGGCACCTAGGCTCCGAGGCACAGCAAAGAAGCCAAAGGAGAAAGGGAGCCTGTGCGCAGCAGAGCTCTGCCCTCAGTTTCCAAAATCAGGTAAGCCTCCCTGGTTCTCGGTGACTCATCAGCATCCCCCGACCCTGAACTGAGTCAGACTGGTTTTCTGCCAGCTCTCAGGGAAGGGGGATGAAGTTAACTTGATTTAAAGAAAAGAAAAGAAAAGGCAAAGTTAACCAAGACAAAGTTAACTTGATTTAAAGGAAAGAAAATCACGCTGTCACCAGCAAAGCCCACTGGGATCCCCGGGAAACATAAGGTGGAATCTGGGTGATAAGATAAGGTCTACCCTCTTCCTTTCTGCCTAGTCTAGTCTCACTTATTCACTGGTTACTGCATACCGGGGCCCTGCCCTGCGCAGGCACTTCAGACCAGAGTTCCCAGTGCAAAGTGGCTGCGCAGGACGCGGCAACGCGCAGATCCGGTGCAGAAGCGAGGTGCAGGATCCTCCACTCCAGGCGGTGGCAGTGGGCCGTGTGCGGAGGTGGTGCGCCCAGCCCTGCGGTCTCCACCCCTTCCCTCTACACAGGATCCCTAAAGGCAGCCCCACCCCAGGCTTGTCCAGAGAGCAGGGGAGCTTGCACCTCTCCATTCTCTGTGAAAAGAGGAAAGGTTTCCTTTGCTTCTGAATCCAGTTCGGTCTCCTATTGGCTTAAACATCAGATAGGAGGACGCTTGCTGGGAATGGACTCAGGAGGGTGAGTAGCAGCGTAACTTTCCGCACACCCACTTTGTACTACGCATGTGCGGGATATGTGCCCGGGACACAGGAGACAAACACACCGAGGACAGATTAGGGAAGCAGGCAGCAAAGCCCTACCTCTCTTCCAGGTCTGGCCACTGCTTGAAGCTTCCCTGGGGGTCACTGCCAGGTTCTGCCCTCTGAGGGTCCACCGCTAGCTCCTGCCTGGTCCTCGGAGCATCCTTCAGGTCCCTGCGCAGGTGGAGAGTGCCTCGGGCCATGCTGTCCAGAAAGCTGAGGATCTGCAGGCAGCTCTGGATCTTGGGTGGGAGCAGGCTGGCGGAGGAAAAGGCCGCACTCAGCAGATCAGCAAATGGCCTGGCCTTGGTGTCCTCCCAGGAGGGCGGAGAGGCGTCCTCTTCCTCCAGGGCCCCAAAACAGCCCAGCAAGCACAGGTCCTCGGCCAGCTTCTCAAAGAGCCCGGTCCTCCTAAAGAAGTCACTGTTGACAGGGTCCAGGTACAGTGCAGCTGACAAAGCACAGAGGCTGTGCAGGACAAGGTCCAGGGTCTGGCTGGGGGACACTGCCCCCCACGTCTGCAGTGGGGGCTCCTGGAGAGACCCCTCCAGGTCAGAGAGAAGGGACAGCAGCCCGTTGAACCCACTGGAGACTCTGAAAGCAGCGCGGCCTTTGGGGGTCTCCAGGATCCGGAGCAGAGACTGAAACCGATGAGATAAAAGTGAGTGAGGTCCAGGCAGCAGATCTTTACCGCTGAGCTCCAGCCAGCATTGCCAGAGCATTCCTGGTGCTCCTCCAGGATCCATGCCAGGGGAACGGCGAGCTACCCGTGGGCAATTCTGAAACACTGGGAGGTCTATACTGTTCCTCTTTATTTTAGTTTCGGGTTGCCCCTCCATGTCTTTGTTCAAATGGTTGCTCTTAAAGCCTATGCTGCTTTATAGGGTTGATTTACTGTCTTATATCTCAAGTGCATCTCTCTCCACAAACCTTTCTCTGACCCCTCACTTATACTCATCCCAGGCTGAGTGCTCATATCTCTCACTCCCCAATCAGAACTCTCACCATCCTGCATGGAAGCTATTTGAAAATTGTCTCAGCCTTCCTCTAGTTTGAAATGACATGAAATCAGGCTTGTTTGCTGCTGTGGATTGTGGTACCTACTTAATAAATACTTGCTAAACTCTTGGAATGAACCATTTTCTATATTGCAAAAGGAAACAGTGAAATCTATACGAAGCAGTTTATTACTACTTACCTTCCTCTGTGTGCAAGCACAGGTATTTTTAATAAATGGAAGGCAGTCAAACAAATCTACTTAAAAGCTGGTGTACCACAATCCACAGCAGTGAACAAGCCTGATTTCATGTCACTGCCAACTAGAGGAAGGCTGTGACAATTTTCAAAAGGGAATTAAGGTGAAGAGCACTCCTTCATGGAGGGAAACATATAGGCCTAGCCTGTACTATAGACCATGTGTGGAGTTTAGGCTGCTACAATGCACGCTCTAGAGTCTATCTTTGCAAGACTGCTGAGGTCTTTCTGGACAGCCAGACTTTTAATTCCCTCTGGAATCAAACACTTACTAAGCACTTCCAAAGCACCATTCTTCGGTTCTAGTACCCATGATATACCCTAGGTGTTCAGTAAATGTTTTAGAATGAAAGAAGGACTGGACTTAAGAAGTTCTCATTCTGGGCTAAAGTCTCACCCCTAACAGTGAAGAATGGATGGATGATTTTAGATAAAATCAAAAGCCTCTAGATTTTGGCATTTAGTTGTTTACAATTTGTGAAAATTGAATGGGACTCCATCAAACCCAGGTTTCTTAAGCATGTTTCCCAGAAAATGGCTAGTCCCTGCAGTTTCGCTAGGAGGTGCTGGAGGAACATTTGAGTTGTTTCATCCTTTACGATGTTTAGTGCTCTAGAGACACAGGAAAGAGACTTTTCTTGCCAGGCATAACTTGAAGTCAATTTCAGGATGCTTGAAACAAGGTTCAAAGAGAAAAAAGTAAGGGAAAAAAAAGTTCCTAATTCGGGAGAGATGGGTGAAACTGTGCCTTAAATGCATGGTTTAGGGTGATAGTCTGCGGCATAATACATGCAAATCCAATGACAAAGAGAAAATTGATGGGTCAGAAAAGGAAGCAAAAGGACTCGCCTTCTAAATTCTCATGCAGAGAAAGTCAGATAGAAACTCAGTAAAGTTACAGGTAAATATGAAATACGAAGTCATGTACTTTGCGGGGGAAAGTAATTTTCTAGTTCTGTCTCTAAAATGCTGGTAACTCCAACCTAACACTAGTGTTTATCTGAAACACTATAATGTGTACCACTAGAACCCATATTTTATTATCTAAGATTATATTCTGCTACAAGAAGCTTGAACTGCTTGGCGGACGGTGAACCCAGGCATGGGGTAGGAAAGCGTGAAATGAGCCAGAACGAAGCTAATGCCCACAAGCAAGGACTCTTTCAAAGATGGAGAGAAATGATGACCTAGAAGCTGCTTAAAGTGTTCCCACTGCCCCGTCAATGACATTTCAAGTAAACAAAACAAAGATTGTAGAAACTAGGAGAATCTATACAAGGCCAAAGGTGATGATTATGCTCAAAAGGGACAAATTATCATATAGAGTGCGGTAGAAAGATTCATCTGTACCAATATGGGTCAATTGATCTTTTCCCAGTTATAGGAAAAGGAAATGCATGACTTACGGTGGTTGGATCAATGATTGCCCTCCACAGCTCTGGGGGATGGCTGTGGGGAAATTGAATTATTTTGTTCTTTAAAAGAAACTCAGCATCAGGGTCACCCACTAAAAGGGGATCAAATCAGAGTCATGGGATATGGTTCAGGGAAATGGGCTTTCCAGACTGTCTGGCAGATAGAGGCAGATTGTAACGCGAAGGACTAGTGTTTCCAGTGACAGCTGCGTTCCCCCCCTAAGTGAGGATATGACTTAACTGCTTCTGTTGCTGTTTAGCCACTAAGTCATGTCCGACTCTTTTTGCAACCCCATGGGCTGTAGCCTGACATGCTCCTCCATCCATGGGGTTTCTCAGGCAAGAATACCGGAGCAGGTTGCCATCCCCTTTTCCAGGGGAGCTTCCTGACTCAGGGATCAAACCCGTGTCTGCTGCACTGGCAGGCAGACTCTCTACCGCTGAGCCAAAAGGGAAGTCCAGCTACTTCTGTATTTGGCTCAAAACTGAGGAGAGATTGCATGTACAGACAGGTCCTTAAAGAGGAGATTATATGCAGAACAGATTCTCCAGGGTAGTAATGTTGGTGAATGTAAAAGCTTATGGTTTAGCAGCACAGAGTTCCCTAGACTAGGCAGGGACTTTCTCTGAACACACAGCATCACCACAGCTGCCTTCCCAAAATCCCACCCCCAGCCCTGGGACTCTGGGGCCAGTCCTCTGTGCCTGCCTTGTATGAGCAACTCACTCTGGACAGAATTAGTGCCTCTTTACCGAGGTGGAAGTGCGCTCTAACCTTCAAGCATGCTGAGTGGCGGTGGCCTCTCCCTGCCATCTGATAATCCAGTGAAAGGCTGACTGACCATTAGCGTTGGTCAGTGTGGCTCAGCACTGTCTGTCTCAACCTGTCTTAGTGTGACTAGTGCCATGAAAAACAGATAAAGTACCGACATGTCAAGAAATCTGAGGCTCTAGGGTGCTAAACTACGTTTATGTGAGTGCTTTCAGTAGCTCTGAAAACCACTGTTACGTTATTCAGGGCAAATGGAATGAATGGAAGTCTTCTGTTTATCACACGACACGTGACAAAATAAACACCCAAAAGAGAGAATGATTAACAATTAAAATTAATCAGATTATAAGCAATTGTCTGAGTGCTAGATGACCACTAAAACTCCCCTCTTCCCTTAAGAAACCACCTTCCAATTGTCCAGTTTTATACCAAATATTGCTCATCAGATCTCTGTCATTCCGAGTGCTGAGGGCAGATATTTTAAAAAGAGAGCAACACAATCACAGCCATCCTTATGATCTGTGTCTCTCAGAGGGTCTATCCCCTTAATTCCTAGATGGCACTTCTCTCCTCCTATGGGGAGGGGGGAAGAAATGGCTGTCCTTAATTGTTGCTTTGTTTGATTTATTGAATTCAGAGTCATTATCTAAAATGGGGGTAATGCCATTAGACCTCAGGCTTCTCTATTATTTCTTGGGATGGGGTTAATTTCATATTTGCAGAGTCATAAAGTAAAGAGTCCAAAATCTAATTACAAAGACTTAATTTCATAGCAACTAAAGAGAAACATTTCTATCATAAAGGAAAATAAATACTGCGCTACTTCGGGAAACAATTTGTCAGGAACTGGGGGCCTAGGAGGAGGGTCTCCATTACTGTCATTCAACTTTGCGTGATAATGCATCACCTAGGCTTGCAAGTCTGCGGAAGGGAGTAAATTTAATCAGCTGAAGTCAAAGTAATCAGGCTAGGGTTGACACATTTCAAGAAAGGTCAGCGTTAAGCACATTTTCTCCTCCTTAACTCAGTTACCATGTCATCGTCTCTGAGTTAGTATTCCTCCAGCTTGAATCTATAAAATGGATGTCTGCTGCAAAGCGCTAACTATGTTAAGACTAACAGGATTTATTTCACATTCTATTATTTGTTATTCCTCATAATTTTCCATGTGTCATGCTGGAAGACGGGTGAGGTAATGCAATTAAGCTCAGAGTTGAACAGCTAAATGTATATTAGCAAATCAATCTGAATTTGTGCATAATCCAATCATGGTCCCACTGGCCGTGGAGAGGAAATTCATTTGCTTACATTATTCTTTAACTCGGTTATCATTTGCCAGAATTAGGGGGTGAAGTCACATGTCCTTCTGTATTGGTATGGAAGCACCACTGGATTTTTGGAAGCAACTGCCTTAAGTCACATGTTTCTGGAGGAATTTTCTCCTCCAGAGCAGCTGGCTGATTCTCAGGGAAGGGAAGTGAGGGTGGCACCATGATGTGAATATACTTCAGAGATGGCAAACCTTGGTCAGGTGGTGGGGTGGAGGGTCCTGACTTTGAGGCCCCCACATTCCATCACTTCCCCTTCATTCTACATCTGACCCACTTTGCAGGCACAGTGCAGGCATACTCTCAACTACCAAAATGGGAAATCTAGCCAGAACTAATTTTACATCTTTGTTTCCCAAGGGGTTCCCAAAGTGATTTAAAACAAAGACCTATCTCACATCAGATTCCAGCAAATGTTGGCTAGTTGCTCATAGGACTCCATGGTGGGCAAGGCTGGAACAGGCTCTGGGGCCCAATCCTTCCCCACAACCCACCAGAGCTTCAGTGGGTTATCAGCCTGGTCCCAGAAAAGCCATGGCGGCACCAGGCACCCTCCTCACTGCCCAGCAGTAACTTGGTACCCAGAAAGAAGACAGCACGTTGAGCACAGGGTGAAAGTGGAAGCCGCTCAGCCGTGTCTGACTCTCTGCAACCCCAAGGACTATGCAGTCCATGGAATTCTCCAGGCCAGAATACCAGAGTGGGTAGCCTATCCCTTCTCCAGAGGATCTTCCTGATCCAAGAATCGAACCGGCCTCTCCCGCATTGCAGGTGGATTCTTTACCAACTGAGCTATGAGGGAAGCCCAGAGTATGACTGTGTTAAAAAGCTCACACGTTATTCATCCCTGATGCAGTCTCTTGATAGTGTGATACTGAAATGATACTGAATCTGTAAAACACCATGGCTTTATGGCTAATTCTGGAAATTCAGTCCTATTACCCAAGGTCTGACAGTCCAGTACGGTGCCTCTGGGCTCTTGGGTAAACAAGAGGAAATTTGGAGCAAAGCAGAGAGCTTTTCTATAATAGACACAAAAATACTGTACTCTCCAAAACTTTCCTCTCCGTGGATCTGTTTGACTATAACTGTGAAAATGCCAGGTACAGTTAGGGGTTCCAATCATTCATCCAAGAGAAAATCCAAGTCCAGACTGCATTGCTCCCTGCCTTCCCTGTCCCTCATTCGAATTACGTCGAACAGAGACATATGAGAAAAAAATTCAACAAAGAGCACGGTGAAGAGAAAAGACCATCAAATTTTTAGTCACTCGTCTTAGATTCAAATTCAGCTTCACCTTTGAGTATTAGAATCTCTCCAGGCCTGTCTCTACTGCCACATCAGGACTGAACCACTGAAGCCAAGGCGCTTTCCAGCTATAAACTCTCATTAATTCTTGCTATCTCTCCCCTTTAATCTCCCCTCTACATGCTCCCTTCAGACCTGTTACTTCACATAACCATGGAGCTCCAGTATCTTTCGAAAGACCTTTAACTTTCCTTTTGTGTTCCATCACTTCACTGATTTTTTGACTCTGTGATTAAGTCACTGTTTCGGTTCTTGTCATCTATGAAATGCACGATAACCGCAGTCAAAATGCCACTTTCGGACGGGCTTCTCATGACACACTGGCTCTGCTGAGCTCCACGGGCTTAGGTCATCAGACGACACGAATACCGCTACTTCAGAGCCTGACGCTGGCTTTGCCGAGAAATTAAGTTGGTAAAATAAACTGAATGTCGTTCTCTAACTGTTAAATGGTTTTATACTGAGATCAGCTCAGTTCAGGTCAGTTCAGTCTCAGTCGTGTCCGACTCTTTGCGACCGCATGAGTCGCAGCACGCCAGGCCTCCCTGTCGATCACCATCTCCCGGAGTTCACTCAGACTCATGTCCATCGAGTCAGTGATGCCATCCAGCCATCTCATCCTCTGTCGTCCCCTTCTCCTGCTGCCCCTAATCCTTCCCAGCATCAGGGTCTTTTCCAATGAGTCAACTCTTCCCATGAGGTGGCCAAAGTATTGGAGTTTCAGCTTTAGCATCAGGCCTTCCAGTGAACACCCAGGACTGATCTCCTTTAGGATGGACTGGTTGGATCTCCTTGCAGTCCAAGGGACTCTCAAGAGTCTTCTCCAACACCACAGTTCAAAAGCATCAATTCTTCAGCACTCAGCTTTCTTCACAGTCCAACTCTCACATCCATAACATGACCACTGGAAAAACCATAGTCTTGACTAGACAGACCTTTGTTGGCAAAGTAATATCTCTGCTTTTGAATATGCCATCTAGGTTGGTCATAACTTTCCTTCCAAGGAGTAAGCATCTTTTAACTTCATGGCTGCAGTCACCATCTGCAGTGATTTTGGAGCCCCCAAAAATAAAGTCTGACACTGTTTCCACTGTTTCCCCATCTATTTCCCATGAAGTGATGGGACCAGATGCCATGATCTTCGTTTTCTGAATGTTGAGCTTTAAACCAGCTTTTTCACTCTCCTCTTTCACTTTCATCAAGAGGCTTTTTAGTTCCTCTTCACTTTCTGCCATAAGGGTCGTGTCATCTCATGGCTAACTATGGCTGAGGGTTTTAATTTGGAAGTGAGAGCAACTTTGTATTATACAAAATTCACCGGTGGTCCAGGATAACATGGTAATGAAACAGGAGTGTGTTTTGCACGCAGGGTTGTTTTGCACACAGACGTGGCAGGTCCCCAAGTCAGTTCCCTGGGGGATATTTGCATTTCAGTCTGCCCTTCTCTTAAACAGCCATAAATGAAAGATAGAGGATTTTTGTTAAAGGTATAAGCCCCCACAGACAAAAGAAATGGAAAAGCAGGAATAGAAACAAAATTGTGAGAGCTATAAGGCTGATGATAGTTATTTTCATCTTTAACTATTTTAAGACAATTTGGTGATGGTTAACAATATTATAAAAAAATATACATACGCTTTTCTTTGTTGTCCAAAGGTGACACCCTAGTTTGACTTTTCCCTGTGTGACCACTGTTCCTGTCCCTTTGACTGCCTTTGGCTTCCTTTCCCAGTTCAGACGTTCCCTCCTCCGTGACCCTTCGTCAAACACGCAAGGCAACACTGGTTTCTACTTCTCTGTCCCCATGGCAGCCTGCTTTCAGCATCTACCAGGGCATAACCATGCTGCATCACCATGCTGCCTCTGAGTCACGTCAGTCATGTCCGACTCCATGATTGCTCACTTAGTATTAGTCCTAGTCTAGAGGTACCAGTTAGCAAGGGCTGAGTTTCACTCCACTGTGTGTCCCGGGCACTCTGCATCGGGCCTTGCTCACTAAAGGCTGGGCGGCTAAACAGGGCAGCAGCTTGGCCACCACCAATTCGGGCGCCACTTCCAGAGTCTGCAGTGTGGCTGGGAAGTAACGGCCCCACCGAGGACTACATTTCCTGGCACCTCATGCATCCGGATGAATCCTGCCCAAAGAAAATTGGATATGCACCAGTTCTAGGCCAGAGAAGAACGTGCACCGTTTTCTTTGCTCTCCCTTCCCTCGTCTGCTGGCTGGCTTAGATGCCTAGGTGACAGCTGTCCCTGAATGACATTCCTCCCAATTACTGACTGGACCATATGTAAGAAGCCTCTAATGTGCCAGGCTATTGAGCAGGTGGGATTTGTCTGTGACAGCAGCTAGTGCCACTCCACCTGTAGGATAAGTGACCAAGTGAAAGAATGAAAGCATGGGCAAATGCCGATCATGCGCTGCGTGTCCGTAGGAAAGCCCATCACAAAGGAGGACTCAACATCACCTTCAGGAGATCCAGTTTCAGCTGTATTTCCCCCTGAGTGGACGAGCACAAAGCGCCCACGATGATGCTCATGTACTCCTCGGTGTTGATGACTGAGAGCTGCTCCAAGATGCCGAGTGAGGCTCCCCGGTAGCACTCATCATCCAGGAAGATCTTGATGAAGGGCACCATGCCGTGGTCTTTCAGGACAACTGGGGACCAGACAGACAGTATTGCTAGAGTGATGGGTATCTTGGGACCTTAGTTTCAATTATAAGGACAGCTTTTCTTTACAATTTCCACTTTTGTTTGGCTACATATGTATATGTTTTTTCCACCCATTAGAAACTTTTTTTTCAAAAGCAATACTTACTGTTAAAATAAGAAGAGGAATAGAGAAACTACGGAGCTGAGAATTAAAAAGAAAACTGCTTTCTTCTTCAGTGAGAATTCTGCTTTTGAAACCACCTTCCCCCTTTTCTAAGTAATATAAACTTTAATTGGATGTACCTCTGACATTTATTTCCACATAATTCCCTAATCCAGGGCCAATGGCAATTCTTATTTTATCAGTTCTTATCTCTGCCTAAAGTCTTGTTCAAAGCAAGCCAGAATTTAAGAATGCATTTAATTCATAAGCAGTTTCTTGGGATGGTGGGGGAGCAGAATCAAAGAAATTTGGCTAACGGTATGTTTTTTGTTTAAAAGTAATCCTAAGAATTTCTTCCCCGGGACTGATCTTTGGAGTAATTACATGTAGAATAAGAACCAGGAAGTAACTGGATCATTCAAATGGCAAGATGTGGATTTGAGCTGGTCAACTCCATAAAGCAGAATTTCCCAATTATGGGCCAGGTATTCCTTACATGGAATCACCTAGAGGGCCTTTTAAAAGTAGATTTCTGGGTTCTTCCTTGACCTGATAATTAGATCTCTGGGAGGGAACCTAGGAATATGTATCTCCCTTTTAACCAGAACCTCCAGGAAATCTTTTATAGTCTCACATGAGAGATGCTCTACCATAATGAAATAGCCATTCACATTCAGCATAGTTGACCTCTGAGGCCCCAAGTAAAGATGCATCAGATTACCAAACCCATTCATGTCACTTTGTTGATGCATCTGCTTTATAGTATAATATACATGCATATATTTTATGCATGTATTTTTAAACATGGGAGCCACATGATCTCAGGAAGCTAAAAAAAATTTTTTTAATGAATGAAGCTATTAAATCCATCATGGGCTAGAAGCACATCAAATTATATCTCTTAAAAATGATGACAATATTTTACAATTTGAATCTTTTTATAAAAGCATCTATAGTCGGTGCAGCAAGATATTAAAAGATTTTACTTGAGGGAAATGGGGTTTCTGTGGTCTCATAAATTTAAGATAACTCTTTGACTCACCACCTTATTTAGCAACCTAAACAGTAAAAAGTGTCAACTGATGTGTCTACCAGTTTACTGATGATCACCAGAGATAAAGCAGTAAATGGACATTAGCCACAGCCATGGGGTTGGCTATTCTTTGGATACAGCCTTTGAACACTGACATAAATCATCAGGAAATAGTCAGTGTTTCCCCAAGCAGTCACAGTGTGAATCTGGTACCATTCTCACCTGCATTCCTAACGGACCCTTTCAGAAGCGTGACCACAGTTTTCAGCATCACACAAGTCAGTTCTCGTTCTGTATCTTGAACTCCAGGATTGATCTCTTTTTTTCCTGCCATAGTTAAGAAACAATGGAAAGAAAATTTTAAGCACGTGTGCTATGGCCCCAAACCTCCAATTCCGTCACTTTTCTGCCCTCTTTGTTGTCGTTGCTCAGCCCAGCTCTTTGCGATCCCGTGGACTGCAGCACACCAGGTTTCCCTGTTCTTCACTGTCTCCTGGAGTTTGCTCAAACTCGTGTCCATTGACATGTCCAATATCTATCTTCTTAACAAGAGATGAATATCATGCTTCCATTATAAAGGAGTGTGCAGCCCAACTTGTAAGATGTGGCCCTACAATCCCTACATCAGAAGCTCTCTGACTTGAGTTGCATCAGAATCCCCTGGAAGGCTTATAGAAAAATGCAAGGTATGTGCATGGGGCATGGTTAGGCAGGAAGAGAGCCCAGGCCAGCAGTCCTGAAGCAGAGGCGAGGGGATGCTGCCAAGAAGCCATGGGCATACAACCCAGCAGGGCGCACAGAAGTGTGGCCAAGCTTAGAGGGGCAAGCTGGGCCAGCAAGGCCCTGGTTGCTGACCTCTGTTCCAAGGGAAGACCACTGGGCCCTACAGCCCCATGTGAGCAAGGTGGCCATGTTCCAGTAGAGCCCAGAGGTGACCCCACACCTTCCCCCACCCAGAGCTCAGGCCTCTCTGAAAGCCTTTTGCACTCCTGAGGCCCCGTCTACCCAGCTACATACTCAGACAATAACTGGCGCAGGAGATATCTCATAGCTTAGAACTCATCAGGCCTGAGTTAGTCCCATGAGTTGGCTTAAAGTTACACCTATCCCTCTCAACTTATCGTGGGGAGGAGCAAGCAAGTTACAGAAAACAGGGAGTCTGCCTGCTCTGTGAAGCCACGGATCCCAAGGGTACTCTCTCTAAGCTTCATGGCACCAGGTGACCCTTGCACGCTCACTTCTCTCTGTTATGTTGATGGGTGCTGGGGCTGGCACACAGACCAGGCCCAGCTAACACTGACCCCGGCCCATTCCCCACTTCCCCTCCTGACGCTCCAGGGAGGCACCTGACTTCCTCAGGATCTTGGCGTGCTTCCGCAGCTGGGCCAGCAGCAGACCCAGGAGCCCTGAGTCCCGGAAGATGTCAGGGAAGAGCGGGTCGCCACCGGCAATCCTGAGAATGCTCTGCAGGGCCATGAGGGTACAGAGTGACTCCGGGCTCTCCTGGATCAGACGCTGCACCTTCCGCAGGATCTCGTGGGGCACATAACGCAGCTCAAACACCAGGGCCTCCAGCATCTGGAAGAAGTGCCTCTGCACCAGGGTCGGCTTCAGGGGCATGATCTCCACAAACTGCGAGACGGGCTGCAGGGTCCACTCCAGCAGGAAGAAGTTGCGGGCGTTCCAGGTCCACATGGTCCTAATGGAGGACAGGACTTTGGTGCAGAGGATGGGGTCGCTGACTTTGTGGAAAACATTCTGCAGGACTTGAAAGGCCTGAAGATTCTTCACAGTCACCCCTGAAGATGCAAAAAGGAATCATCCTGCAAGCCATTTCTCCTGACTATGCCCAGAAATATGTGGTTGAATTATCACGAGGATGTGCCATTTAAAGTTTATACTTTCTAATTCCTGTAGTAAATATCTATCAGAAGTCCAGAGAAGCCATCTGCCTAGGCTATGAGTAAGGCTAGAGCTGCATTGCCCAAGACGTGCTGGCTGATTAAGCATTGAAATGTGGCTACTGTGAACCCAGGCGTGCCATGAGAAGAATACATGCCAGATTTCTAAGACATAGCACAAAGAAATGAACACGGTGAAAAAAATCATTAACGGTTATTTGTATGATCACATTTTTGATGGTAATATTTTGGCTATACAGAGTTAAATAAAATATATTATGAAAAATAATTTAACCTGTTTCTCCTTAATTTTTAAAATTTTGTAATTAGAACATTTAAAATTATGGAATGTGGCTCACATTATATTTCCATTGGGCAGCACGGGGCTGGAGGATTGGTTTCAATTAGTTAAAATCAAATGATGCTAAAGATTACTAAGCAAAGTCAGTTTCATTTCTAGACAAGCTATTAAATAAAAAGACCATCTGAACCCACCCGCCCCTTTTTCTCTCCAGAAAAAGCCTCATTCAATCCTGCCCTTGAGACACTTCCTCACAGAACTCTCTACTTCCAGCTCTCTCTGCCTCAGACACTCAAAATGTTTCTGAAACTCCTCTCTAATCCTCACACTGCCCTGTGTGTCTGCTGGAGTCACATCCAGTGGCTTTTCCTACACTGGCCTCACAGCTTTTCACCCTCCACCTCGTCCCCCTCCTTCTTTCCTGGCCCACCATCATTTGCCTTGACACCTCTCTCGAATGAGACTCTGTGCAGTTTCCTGACTGACCCAGGCAGAGCTAAACCCCACCCTTCGTGTTACCACTGTTCCTATTTATCAGCCAGTTATTGAACAGGTTATAGCTCGGGGTTTATGTGACAGTCTCTGTAGAGCATCTGTAAGGTACAGACACCTGGCCTGCTCACAGTGGTTCCCAGCATGGTGCAGAGCGGCTGCTGGACAGAGGCATCAGTACATGTGGATTGAATTCATCAGTCAATCAATCAATCAACATGTCATAGGACTAAGGAGGCGCTGACTCGGAGCCTGGGTTGCTGTTTCAGGGCCACCAGCCCCTGTTAGACAAGCAGATGGCACCAAGTAAGTCACATCGGGGTGAGAATGGAAATCACAGGTCGTCTCTTTTATTTGCGCAAACATTTCCTCTTAAGTCTCACCCAGGGCGTTTGGAAAAATGTATTAAGGAGAGATTCTCAATACATAGGTAATCCCCCAAAGGCATGACAGAATCAGGCCCTGCTGAGTCACCGACACCTGCCACATGTCTGTTTCTGCACAGAGCAGCGGGAAATGACCTGCACTGCCTCTTCAGGGCGCAAAGCACCCAGGGACACCCAGAGACCCACCAGAAGCCTCGTGATGGAACTTGAAGCCTTCAAGCTGAGGGTAAGTGATGCTGTCGAACACCTTCAGCTCTGACCTCCCACAGGTTGTCAGCCACACCACCAGCCCGAGGAGCTCCTCCAGGTGGGGGTCAGCCTCGCTCTGGGTCAGTCCGTCGTACCTGTGGGGACAGACGAGACCAGCTCCCTGGATGTCTTGGACAGAACAGCCAGGTTTGCCCAAGGTGCTGGTCACAGGGAGGCAGAGGCAATGAAGATCACAGTGTTGGGCATGACCCCAAAGAGCTCCACCAGTTTAGCACCGAAAGGCATGGGACGGAGGGTGGATAAAAGTCACTCTGTTTGCAAGCACCTAGATCTAAGGACTTGCACAGATAGAATACAGAGAAACCTGTATTTCAGGTATCTGAAATATCTCTGTACGCAGAGGAACCTATGAGCAGAGCCACAGCGTCGGCTCAAAGGAGAGCTGCTTTCCGTGGAAGGACCCCTAAGATGTACGGGCGTCAGGCACCAACAGGGCAGAAGCACCCCCAAAATGAGAGATTTGATATTTCAGAAGACCAACAATACAAACATCATGGGAAATAATTGGGCTTTATTAGATTTCTTCCTGCTTATTTCAAGGGTGGGTATTTCTTTTGTTTGCAGCTACTTATGTGTAGTGAGTGGGCTGCCTTGCTCTTCTCATGGAGAATGGTCTCTTAAGCCTCATTGCCAGGTCAAGGGTAAAAGTATTGGCAGTGTGACTTCCATTAAGGCGAAAAGGAAAACAAATGAGCCGATAGGGGTCCTTTCTGACATTCCCTGAACAGTTTATTTTCCTTCCTGCCTTCCACAAGAAGTCTGGGGCAAACCAACCAGCCATTTAACCAAAGAGATATTTAGGAACTGCTGTGACAGAGACATCCATGGTAGCAGTCACCAGTCAGTGATGGTCCAGACTCGTGTGAAACATGGCATTCTTGTAGAGACATCCCTTGGGCTTCCCTGGTGGCTCAGACAGTAAGGAATCCGCCTGCAATGCGGGAGACCTGGGTCCCATCCCTGGATTGGTAAAACCCGTTGGAGAAGGGAATGGCAGCCCACTCCAGTACTCTTGCCTGGGAAATCCCATGGACAGCTACAGTGAGCTGTAGTCCATGGGGTCACAAAGGGGCAGACACGACTGAGTCCAGGACCAACCGCGTAGGGATGCCCATTCTGTGTGCGCCTTTGGAGGAAGGTCCTCTGATGTTATCATCTAATCCCATTCCTTTGGGATGTCAGTCCCCTTCTCCGAGTCATCCCTCTAGACTAAAAGCCTGACTGTAGCAAAATCTGTGAAGCACAGTGGTAATCTGCACCCTACAGATGAGCAACGCTGCTCATATTCAGAGCTAAGCCAAGGGAATGTTTGTGGCGGTGCCCTCATAGAGCTTCCCCATAACCAGCGGAAGAGTTCAGGCCATCAGCAAGCTTCTTTCACTTCCATCCCCCGGTTTATCCAATCCCTGGACCCAACTTGAAGATGACATAGCAATTCAGAGCGGAGGAAATTAGTCCAGATTTTGCTGAGTCACATCTTTGTGTGTTTCCCATGGATGAATAGTTTGAGAATAACAGTAGGGGAAAGGCCCTCTGAGACAGGGAATGGAAGGAAGCCAGAACATCACCAAGAAGAGCAGTTGGAGCTTAGTCCTCCTGGGGACTCTGGAAGGCAAAGTAGAGCTAGCCCACCCAAGGGGCAAAGAGATATTTAGGAACTGCTACGACAGAGACATCCGTGGCAGTAGTCACCTTTGCTGGGTGTATATCCATCAGCTTCTACCAGCCACTGGTAGGGGGCTAGTCCTGGGGTTTGCTGACCTGCGGGCACTTCCAGCCCCACAGCATACAGGCAGAGCTCGTCACAGCCATGCTAGAAAGCCTTCCAACAGAGGATGTGGGCTCTAGGAGACTGTCAGACTAGCAGGCGTGCCGGCGTGTATGCCATCAAATGGACTTGGTAAAACTGTTATTGAGCTCACCCATTGGTTTCCTAAAGAAGTTAACTTCAAACTCAGCTGCACATTGAATTACTTTCGCAATAAAAGTCTCTCTGGACACGCTCTATGGAGATTCGTATTTCAGAAGACATTCTGAGAAGCCTCAATATCTTTCTCCAGAGCACCATATATGATTCTGAGGACCTCAGCTTCCACTGTTTCTTTCCCACCAAACACAGCCACTTACCGAAGTAACACTTTGAGCAGCAGAGGGTAGCCCTCCCCGGTCTCAAACTCCAGGAGCAGAGCTGAGGAGATGGGATAGGAGTCCTTCACAAAGCCCAAGACGAGGCTCACTACCTCGCTCACCTCAGGAGCGGGGAGGGTGTCAACAAGCCTGGAGAGGTTCTGGAGGGAGATCTTGATGCAATCCATGGCTGTAGGCGGAAACACACCCATGCTGAGCTCAGAGACCATGGCTTCGCTGCATGGCCAGTCCCTCCCCACCTGAGTGTAAGCTGTATGTCAAGATGTGAATAAGAATTCATCTAAAATGCTTCTGCTGACTCTTGGATCAAGAAGAAGCTTCCTCTCTGAGAAGTGTCATCCTGAGAGCCACACTCTGGGGCCCAGATGGAGAGGAAGTAAAAAAGGAAGAGGATGAAAATCTCTTAGCCCTCCGCCCCTAATTCCCAGCATGCAGAGGGATCCAGGTCCTTTAGATAACAAGAGTCAAGACACAAGACCTGAGTGTCACAGGAGACCTTAAGGAAGCAACGCTGTGCAGAAATCAGCTTGATGAAAAGTGCAGGGAAGGATATATGAACACGTGGGAAGACGAAGGGCCAAAAGAGGGTGTGTTTCAGCTACTAAAGAATCCAGAGGGTTGGAGCCTGGAAGCGTGATCCACAAGGTAGAGGGAGGAAGACGGTCCATCTGGTGTGTGGCCTGCTATGGAACGCACTGTTTACCCCAGAGCTGTGAGAAGCCAGGGGAAGAACTGAGTCAGCAGAAAGATGCCATTAGGTTTGCATTTTGATGGATCACTGTTTTTAGGGCTCTTTTGTCAGGAGAAGCCTCTTCTGAATGCCAGGAAAGCCACACCAGTGTTCAGGAACAGCGTCTCTCAAAATTTGAGATAAGGGACGTTCAGTCCCTCACCTGCGAGGCCACAGACACGATCCCAGGACCGCATGCTGTGCAGGGCAGCACGGAGAGCTGTCGGCTTGGCAGGGAGACACCAGCCTGGCACTCACTTCCTGACCTCCTCAGCCTGTAGGCCCGTGGAAAATACTCATTCCCCTGCAGGGGCCCTGGGCACAGGACTCGAGGTGACTAGATCTCCGTAACATGGCGTGTTTTTTTTTTTCCCAGCTGAGAATAATGACTACAGTGAGAGACCCCTGGCACCAAGGCAGGCAGCTTTTCCTCAGGAGCCTCTGACTCTAGTCTGTGATGGGTGCCTGGGTTGCTGAGCTCCTCAGGCCTGGCTCAGCCCTACACCATTACCACTGGACCATAGCTTCGTCGGGAAATTTCAGTCATGGAACTGGGGATGATGTGTTATCCCAGGGCTCAGTTACAGTAAGAGGGGGGACTTGTACGTGCCCAGCTCTCAGCCCCTGACACCCTCTATTATAAGGGGTCCCAGAAAGAAGACAAGTCAGGGGACAAGTGCTCGGGGACCAGCAGATCACATTGGCAGGCTCAGATCCCTTGGAGTTAACCCAAGAGATGGACGGTTGTGTTCCTAAGAGGCACTTTAGCTGGTGAAGCTGAACAACGGTGGTGGGAAGGTCAGCTGAAGACTTTTGTCAGAACCTACTCATCCAAGTTATCCTTGCAGAGCCTCCCTCCCTGTCCCACAGTGAGCCAGCACCTGAAAGGAGGCCAGTACATTTTCCCAAGATTCTGCAGGCCACAGTGGTGTCCGTGCTTCCCAGCATTACTCAAGTCCTTGGGAGACAGACACTGCTAAGGGAAGTCCTGGGACAGCTAGAAGAATTGATTCCCTCAGGGTGCAACCTTGGATCACAGCCAAGTAATGATTCTGGGATGCTGACCAATGGGGCGCCCACTGCCAGGTGCTATCTGAGGGCTTCAAATATGCCAACTCATTAATGCATCC
Source organism: Budorcas taxicolor (assembly GCF_023091745.1). Lineage (NCBI taxonomy): Eukaryota > Metazoa > Chordata > Mammalia > Artiodactyla > Bovidae > Budorcas > Budorcas taxicolor. The sequence goes on from NC_068914.1 coordinate 3,002,271, forward strand.
CAGCAATCCAGTGAGATCAGCGGGACTGTTATCTCCATTTTACAGACAAAGGAACTTGAGCACACAGGCAGTAAAGTGCTCAAGGTCACTAAGCTAAAGGGACAGGGCAGGAGGCTACAGCCTGGCTGTCTAACCTCAGAATCGAAGTCCTTAACTTTTACGCACACTGTCCAGAGCAGAGCCTAAGGCACCGGAATTGGCATCTCGGGTTTAATATGTGATTCTCTTCTTCACTAGCTGGGGAGCCTTGGCAAATTCTTCTATCACGCTTAATCATCTGTTTCCTCACTACAAAATGGCATTAATCATCAATATCTAGCTCAAAAAAATTAGATAATATACAAATGAGCTCAGCATAGTATGTGTTTGGCAGTATGTGTAGTAAATAAGTTGCCCTTTCCCTCTCCCTTCCAATGGACCATCAAAATGAACAGTAAAAGCCCTGTCACTAATGGACCCAAGTAATACAGGGTCACCTACTAGATAATTGGACATCAGTGAAAACCCTGTTTGTTCATCTCTTTTTGGACCTCTGGAATCTGTGCTAATGCTGCCAGGGCATGCCAGGGTCTTATTCTAGAAAGTGTGCCCGCAGACCGTCCCTGGTCTCCCAGGGTCATACCCTGCAGGTATTGGATGACGCCGACATTCTGGGCCTTGGAGATGGTCTTCAGCACACAGAAGGTGGGCTCCTTCCAAAAGCAGCAGCTGTGCTCCCGAAGACATGTCGTGGCGATCATGAGAGACTGGAGCTCATTTCCTGAGAGAAGTCCCTCCAGACCCTGAGCCTCACCGCAAATGTTGAGCAACATCTGAGGGGGGAAAGTACAAAGTCTCTGGTTAGGAAGCCTCCTTCCTGCAATGAATTTGTTCCTTACTTTTCCTTGTCTCAGCCGGAGAGATAGAATCGTGGCTGATCACCCTCTGCCTGAGACTGGCATGGTCAACAGCCACCTATAAAAAGGTGGCAGGGCTAAAATGTGGACTCCTAACCCAGTACAAGCAGTGGTTATCCTTTCCACATCAGAATAACACAAGAGTGTTTGACTTAGAGAGGTGTCTTATTATATAGAAATGCAGAAACTGCCACCTGTGGTTAAAACACAGAATTAACAGTGCGATTTAAAGAGAGAGCTGTGTTCCTGAATCCCTGGCTGGCACTCAACCTCTACTTCTCCGTAAGATTACGAGCGTTATCCTGTAACCTCCTAGCTGGACTTCTTGCCCCCACCCATCCCATGTTGCTACGGTTTCTCCTGAAAACCTACTGCGCACTGGCATGGAAACCAAACACCCTAATATGGCTCCCAGAGTTCTGCATGGCCCAGCCCTGCCTCTTCCCTCATGTTATCCTGGGCACTCTCCTTGTGGCTCTTGGTGGTCTTGCGGGGACCCTCTTCCACTTTGGCGAACATGGAAAGCTCTTTCTGTCCAAATCCTTGAGCCCCTTTCTGCACAGCGATGGAGTCTCAGCTGGATAGTCATGGAAGTGGGGACAGACCCGCTTTTCTGGTCTCCCCTGAAGATGGCCGGTGATTGTGGCCACGCGACCCTTCACTTGGCCAGCCGTTTCTTCTCCTCCCTTGTCTCCTCCCCCTTCACATCTCCATCCCAACCTTCAGCTCCCCGGTTCAATGCCATTTCCTCAGAAGTGTCTCCATTTATGCTCAACCATAAGTCAGGTCCCCTGGCTCTCATTTCCCAGCACATCTCTGTTTTCCATGAGAGCATTTAAAAAACTGGACCCCGCTCCCCTATTCATGCACTTGGTCTCCCCAGCCGGCTTCTCCATCTCTCTGTCGTCTCCACGAGAGGGTGCGGGTCTAGTACAGAGACGCACCCAAGAGGAGCTCTGTACAGTTTTGCGGAATGAAAGAAGGAAGCTCCGAAGAGCCTTGAGGTGGTATCGCTGTGGCTCACATTCTGTCCGTACGTAGAGAGGACAGCTGAAGACAGGGCTGCGTTAATTGCCTGCAGAGCACGTGGAGACCACACAGTGAAGATTTGTTTACGTACCCAGTCCTGTGTCGTGACCACCACTGAAGATATGACTTATATGTGGGCAAATGAGGCCTACATTTCTAACAAGCGAAGCTTAGGGGCCACCCGGCATAAGTGGAATCCGGCAGAACTCATGAGACGCCCACTGGTAATGAGGATTCTGGCTTGAGCATTGGTCTAAAGTGGGCGTGGCTGTGAACGTGCATGTTCAGGGGACAGCTGCACGGGCAGTTCCCAAATGGTCCTGTGTACCTGCTCCGTGCGATACAAAGAGAAGGAAGACAGACAGTACCCCGCCTCTGCTGGAGAGGCCAGAGGAGTTTTCTGGATAACACAGCACGCCAGCAGCTGAGAAAGCAGAACTCGTCAGTAAAGGGGAGAGAGGCGAGAAGTTGCGTGAAAAGCCTCTTCCAGTTGGAGAAGATAGGAAAGACAGGTCATAACATGAGCACACCACAGGGGATAGTGGCCTGAGACGGCGTCTGAGAGGAGAGATGGAGGTGGCCCCACAGAGTGGGTAAACGCAGTCTCAGAAGCCAGATTCCCAGGTTCCGATCCCTGCCCCCACCCGCCTCCTCTATGACCCTTATTGTCGTTGCGTCACTAAGTTACGTCCCACTGTCTTGTGACCCCACGGACCATAGCCTGCCAGGCTCCTCTGTCCATGGGATTTCCCGGGCAAGAATACTGGAGTAAACTTCCATTGCTTCCTCCAGGGGGTCTTCCTGAACCCACGTCTCCTGCCTGGCAGGTGGATTCTTTGCCACTGAGCCACACTTGGACTCTGGACTCGTGTTTACTCACCATACTTTAGATCACGTTGAATAAAGATGACAATACCACGCACATCCTGTGATGAAAGACAGGACTCAGGGAGGTGATGGGTGTAAGGTTATGGCACAAGGCTGGTAGATAGCAAGTACTTATAGAGTTACACAAGGGGGGCTTAGCGAGTTTGTTCTCAGAGGTGCAGGGGCCAGAGACAGGAGGTTCCAGGTGCCCAGGAGGGTGGGCAGGACCCTAGACCACAGACTGAAGGACAAGAAGTTGGTGCAGCCAAGCAGAGGGGAAGAGAAGCACAATGTTCTGAAAGAGAACAAGGGCAACACAGAGATACAAGGAGGTGGAGAGAAACTCTGTCTTCCAAATGCACGGGATTCCGCAGCATTTGCAGAGCCTAGGGGCGAAGGGGTGAGCTGGGCCCTCCAGGAGAACAGAGGAGGCTCAGAGCTAGGGGAAGAGAGAGACCCAAGGAGGTTGGAGAAGCAGGTTGGAGGACCAAGAAGAAGCTTGGTCTTGGCCCAGGAAGTCCAGCCCTCCCCCCACTCACCTGCACAAACATCCTCTGAACTTGAACATCACTCTCAGGAAGCTCATCCTTTTCCAGAGGAAAGACAAAGAACAGGTAGAGGCACTGGAGGAGCAGGGCTGGGAGCCCAGACTCAGCAACTCTGCCCAGCGTCTCCTGCAAGGGAAGTTCAGACGTGACCAGGGCTGCAGAGCGCAGCTCCAGACCCAGACCGGAGAGGCCATCCAGCTCGCTTCTTTCAGCCCCGAACTTGGGGAAGTCACTTCATCTCTCTGGGTGACACATTCTCAATTAGGAATGGAGACAATTTTAGGGCCAGTGGGACAGCTGTGAAGATTAAGTTTACATAAAGCGTGTATTTTGCGCTAGGTAGACGTATCTTTTACGTGATAGAGAGATGAAGGGAAGGAAGGGGGAGGGCTGCTGCAGAGCAGAAATCAAGGGCATTCCTGGCAATCACACTGCTGATTTTGACAGGTTTCCTCCTGATGAGGGAACTGGAAACTCAGTCAGGAAGAGGTGGCAGAGAAGAAGTTCAAGCATCTGAATTAAGGACATGATCAGGGCCCTTTCCATCCCCTTGCTCAGATCCAAGACCTCAGCTTGACCCAAACAGCCCTATAGGTGAGGACCAATAACCCAGAGAGCCACACACCTCAACAGCCCCAGGGCTGCCAGACAGAGAGGAGACAAGGAGTCAGAACAGAGGGATCAGCCCGAGTGTGCAGCGCCACACGGCCTCTCTCCGCGGGCTCTGCCTGCAGCTCCGCCGCTATTACCGCACTGTAACCTCTGCACGTGTGCGCACATACATGAGCGTGAGAGAGCACGTGTGTGGCTAATATAAAGTATGCAATATCCCACCCTATGGGCTAAGGTGACAGACACGGTGGGTATGTTAGAAAAGAGAGAGAAAGAATGTACAGTCTGGGCCAGCACCAGGCTGCGGCTGCCTAAAGGTTTTCACTGCAGGGAGGGTCTGCCCCCTGTATTGGGCACATGCCCCTGCGTGGCCGCACTCACGGTGTCTCTTCCTGTCCTCTGAACTGCACCATCTCCCCAGAAAGCCAACTGGTTACTCTCTCACTGCTCTGGAGGCAGACTCCTCCCAGCAGAAAGCAAGGCTTTAGGTTAATTTTTACCGCTCGCGCTGAAAATAGGCCTTCCTCAGGGGGTGACGAGCCTGCACCTTGTGCTCCAGGTCACTGTCCCAGATGGTGATCCAGGCGGTTCACAGAGAGGAAATGTCAGGTGGGTGGTCCTCCCGCTGGTGAGCACCTGTTTGCCGTGCTCCTCTCCCGCTTCCTGGTGCTATCTCCAAATGCCCGTCAGATGCCCTTGTTCACCATTAGCCAGAGGGCAGCCACCACTCCAGCCTGGTTCCCTGCTGTTCCTAGTCTGGGCACCAGGACACTCACAGTGGGTGCTCTCACTAGACAGAGGAGCCTCTGGACCTGCCCTGCACAGGACTTTGGGTCATTTATGCTGATGGCCACAGCTTCTGGGGGCTGCTTCTGCCTGAGAGGCCACCAGTCATCAGCAGAGCACTCCCACGGTGGGATGAACACAGCCAGGATGGGGCCTGGATGGTAAGAAGGAATAGCAGCCGTTTTCATCTCTGGTGCAGCTCGGGGCAGGTGCCCACAGGCCTGGCTCCTTTAGTCTGAGTTCAGCAGGAGGCAGTAAAGAGCAGTGGCTCAAAGCATCAAGTCCGAGAGGCTGCACATCACAGGCAAACCTGATCTCTGTCCTCACTGTAATCTGACTCCTGGGGTCCTGGGAGGATTAACTGTACAGAGCATGGCACGTACCCAGCCCTGCCCTGACACACAGGAAATAGAGTCTGCACACACCACCCATCACTGATCCTCACACTAAGCCTAGAGCGGAAGCATTATTATCTCTAATTTTAACAGTAACAGCACAACAGAGATGCAAAGAAATCAAATCATTTGTTCAAGGCAGCACACGAGGTGAAAAGGCAGGACGTGATTAGGCAGGATTTCAGACTCTGAAGCCCATGTTCTTTATCCAAGGGGCACAGAGGAGGAAAAGCAATCAGTCAGTTTCGTGGAAAGAAAGCACCCTTGAGAAATTCCACTGCCTTGTGCTGGGACATTGGTGAGAAGTGCCCAGCCAGGGAGGCGGGGCCAGTGGGGCCTGGAACTTACGGAATCTGTCCCCGTGAGCATGTACACCCACTTCAGGAGTAGGTAACCATCCTGATCCACGTCCGCGTCTCCCTTCCATCGCAGCAGCTGCCCAGCTGCTACCCGTGCTTGCTCTGGCAACAGTGGGGAGGAGAGAAAGGTCACCAGCAGGGCAGTGCGGTGGCCAGGTCACCCAGCTCCCCCCACTTGGGCCCCTCTCTCCCTAAGGTTTGCCTCAGCACCCTCACGGCACGTCCACCTCTTGCACGCACGGCAGTGACGCCTGTATCTATACCAAACATTTCACACTCTGTCATCATTAATCTCCTTGGAGGGCAGCTTTTATTATGCCATCGTCCCTGTTCAACAACCATCAGTGGTTCCCTATTGCTAAATAATAAGAACACGCTCCTCAGCAATTGGACTTGCCACAATCCAGTGTCTTCTCCCCGCTTCCTATGTCACACAGCCCGTTTTGTCGCAGGGATTCCTCCATCTACACCATGCTCAAGCTATTCCTTCCCCCTGGAATCTCCTTCTGCTCTCAGCCTCATAGCCCAGGCTCTGGGGGTCCACCTCCATGAAGGAAAGCATGTGAGTCAGGAGACCTATAGCAGAAAGTCTGCTTGGCTTTGGTTTTGTGTGTGTGTGTGTGTGTGTGTGTGTGTATGTTGGTGGGGGAGCAGCGTGTGTGTGTGTATGTGTGTGTGTATATATATCACACATATATAGGGTAGGGTCAGTGGTGTGAGTGTGTGCATCTGTGTGTCCCTCCCAAGAGCAGCAAATTTTCCCAAGTTCCCCTTCTCTTCCCTCTTCTGGCCTTTTCTTTTGTTCTCCAGGGTCCTCAAGGTCAGAACCTGGCCTGCTGTACCTGTTCAAAGGCTCTACTCTAACTCCCCTAGAAAGCAGAGAGGGGCTTAGCCAGAGGCCTGGGAGGGGCCCGCAGAGCTGCTTTGCGCTCCATGAAGTTCTCCAGGACAGCTCTTCTCTTACCTGCAGGCTTTCCCACAAGCGCCTTCTGTATTTCTTGGGCAAACTGGTTGGAAACATCTTCAGCCAGCCTTTGAAGACTGGGAAAGCAGATGATCCCCACGGAGTGTTCCCAGGCCTGAAGCGCAACATGCAGGATTCACTCAGTGATGTCAAAGCTACAAAGCCAGGCATCAGAATCACCGCCCTGCCAGCCTAAGTCGCTTTCTCGGGTTCACGGAAAGCCGCTGAATCACCCACCCTCCAGCTCCCGCTGTCTCTTTACACTAGTACCTATGAATTCTTCAACTCATGCTGAGATCCAAACACACCCAGCTTTGACTCTGGACATCTCCCATGAACTCACGCTCCTGAAACACCAAACACACTTTACTGAACCCGTTGCCTTCCCCCCAAACCCAGTGTATCTTGTCTCAGGGAATGGCCCCACCGAGCACTCACCTGCTCTCGTAGGAAATTCCAAGACTAACTCTCTAGGTCCCTCCTCCCTCCCCTTCCTCACCATCAACTGCTGGGTCTCACTGATTCTCCTCTTACACTCTTGTCAAACCTCATGCAAATATTTTACTTTGGTAGTGCAAGTATTTCTTTCAGATAAATTCTAAAAGATAGAATTGTAGATTTTAAAAAGTGGGATTTTCAATTGCTGTTCAGTCGCTCAGTCGTGTCTGACCCTTTTCGTGCAACCCCTTGGGCCGCAACACACCAGGCTTCCCTGTTGTTCCCTATCTCCTGGAACTTGTTCAAACTCATGTCCATTGAGCCAGTGATACTATCCAATTAAAAGAGTGGGTTTTTTTCCCCTTTTTAAAGCGATTTGGTACCTATTACTAACTACTAACTCACTCTCCAGAAAAAGTTTACCAGACTAGCCTCCAAGGGCTCCCTGGAAAAGGGCTGATTTCTCTCCACCCACACCAACATCGAGCACTGTGGTGCTGTTTCATCCTAAATAAGAAAACTTACAGGAGAAAAAATATCTCATTTCAGTTGCAATCTTTGGGTAACGAGAGTGGATGAACACTTTTAATGCCTTTTGAATTGTCTGTTCTTACTCTTAGCCTATTATTCTGTTGGGTTTTTTATTATTTTCTTATTTATTTTTAAAATCTTTTTATGTACAAAAATCATTAACCTTTGGTCTATAACATTATCTCAATTTTTCGGAATCTGTCATTTCATCTTTAAATGTGGTATTGCTTGGTAAACTGTACAGAAATCTGAAATTGCTATGAAATGAAATTTCTCAGTCCACTCCTTTACTTTCTGGATTTAGTTCCCAGCTTAGGAAATCCTTTCCCAGTCCAACTTGTTGCTGTCATGGTTTTTAGTCTCCCATTTCTTTTAATTTCCTTTAAATCCTCTCTTATCTGTCCCTTTCATCTCTATCAATCTGGTCTTCTTCTTTTTTTTTTTTAAATTTTATTATTATTATTATTATTATTATTTTTACTTCGTTTTACTTTACAATACTGTATTGGTTTTGCCATACATTGACATATATGGGGAGGGAGGTGGGAGGGGGGTTCATGTTTGGGAACGCATGTACAACCGTGGTGGATTCATGTCAATGTATGGTCTTCTTTTTCCTCAGACTTTCTCTGATTATTGTTTAAAATACTATTTAATAGAAGTCTTACAATTCTGCCTGGGATGCCAGACTCGCTCCAGGATTTCCTCCAGTTTCCATAGTAATCCTGTTCCCAGGTCTGCTTTGCATGTGAGTCCTTTCCCTTTGTTCTCCCGTGTCGTCACAGGCTGAGTACAGAGCAGAGTGACTATCCTTGGCCCCGAACTTGAGTTCCTGGCAATTCCTGACCCCAGGTTCCCACCAGGGAGGCAAGCTGTTGTGTGCATTCCTGGCAATTAGCAGCCACTATGAAATGCAATTTGGTAGACTGTCATCCACCGCTCCCACTCACCAGCCATGTGAAATTATATTCCTTCCCAAAGACCTGACCAATTTTTTTTAAAGCTGAGATCCTTCTTCTAGAAAGGGTGAGAAAGACACAAAATTTCTAAAGGGAAATCATTCTCAGTGTGTTTCCTTGCAACAGATACTATGTTTGTTTAAAAGTAAAAACCTTTAAAACTCTTCTTGATATAAAAAGACACTACATACAAAACAAGGAGGCAGACTACAGATTGGGAGAAAATATTTGTAATGCATGTAACTGACAAAAGGCTGGTGTTTAGACCCCTATAAATTAATTTTTTAAAAGGCTGATTTTTTAAAAACAGGCAAATGAAGCAACAAACAACTTATTGAAAGATAAACAGAAAATTACTAATAATCAGGGAAGTGCAAACTATAACTGCAAGAAGATAGTTTATACTTTTCTGGTTAGCAGAAATGAAAAATCTGACAACCCCAAATGTAGGGAAAGTGAGGAACCATGAAACCCCCCTACCCTATGCTGGAGAGTTACTTGAAAGAACCTCTTTGAAGAAGCATCTAACATGATTAAATAAAGCTAAGGGGGCACATGTCCAACCACCCAGCAATTCCAATGCTAGAGAGACGTCTCTAAGCATATCCCTAAACATGCTGGCAGGTGTGCACAGGTGATATGAACAAGAAATATCTCTGCAATGTTATTTTTGATTGTGAAAAATTTAATGTTCATCAGTAGGATAATGAATGATTTGTGACAAATTTATATAAGGATATCACATAGCACTGAAAAAGAAAAAAGAAATAGAGCTGTATCAATACAGTTAATCCCAGAAATAGAATGTTGTGGAGAAAGCAAATTGTGAAAGTATATTACAGTTTGAGTCTACAAAAACTTGTGAGACTATACATAAATTACATGATATTATTACTTATGGTTATAAAAATACACCCATATTATTGTATAATTTATATACAGTTTTATAGGTATCTTAGAATGATACCATAATATACTTTTACAACTTGCTGTCTCTTTATCTATCAGTTCGCACAGGGCATGTTAATTCAGCAGGTTGGGAGTTACCCTTGGGAGTGAGCAGAAGGGGAATAAGTTCTTGAATTTATACACAGGTGGCTTTAGTTTATCCGAAATGCTGTTTTTCTTTTATATGGCTGGTGCATGCGTGCATGCTAAGTTGCTTCAGTCCTGTCTGATTCTTTGTGACCCTGTGGACTATAGCCCTTCAGGCTCCTCTGTCCATGGGATTCTCCAGGCAAGAATCCTGGAGTGGGTTGCCATGCCCTCCTTCAGGAGATTTTCCTGACCCAGGGCTCAAACCTGCATGTTACTTCTCCTGCCTTGACAAGCAGGTTCTTCACCACTAGCACCACCTGGGAAGCCCATATGGGTGGTAAGTACCTGGCTATTTATTTTGATTTGAGCAAAACTTTGTATCTGAAATAGTTGAAAAATTTTCAGCCTTATAAATGAACATAATCACACCTTTCCTTTGTAAATAAAATAAAGCAAATAAACAGTATATCAGAACTTTGCTAAAACTACAAAAACAACTAGGTGAATTTCAAGCACTATTTTACATAGGAGACCTCCAACAAATATTTGATACGTGAATGTATGATGATGGGACCCACATTATGCAAAATAATGGCCAAATGTGTTGCTGGTTTTGTGCCAAATGCTGTGCCAAGCACTGACACGCATCGTTTTCACTAATCCACGTAACATACCTTTGGGATTGGTATTATTATTATTCCCACTTTACAGAAACTGAGGCAGAACCAGGCGGTAACCTGAGATAACCAGTTAAGCAGCAGAGTGAAGAGATGAATTATCTCACACGTACCCAGATAGCATGTGCCTGTCTACGAAATGTATGGCTACCGCCTGGAAACCAGCTATCGCCTGGAAAAGTTCATCTCTGGAGAGAAAAGTCAGTCCTCCTGGCTGGGAATTTCAGTGGTACCATTATTTCCTTCCCCAGGACTAAGAACTCTGTGATATCTTCCTAACAAATGTCTATGCCTCCTCCCAGCGCTGGCAAACCCTCAAAAGGCTGATTTGCAGGCAGTTGACTCAGAGGCATTGAGATTGTCTTTGAGCAGTGGGACTCCAGGAGACACTCTACAATAAAACTAATTGGGCCACTGTGAGCTGAACAGTAATTGTACACTCAGCCAGATTCTCCCAAGGCTCTCACTCCTTCCTGGGACCATGATGGCTACTTCTCGAGGCCCCATGAACTCTTTCGGGCCATTGGGGTGCTATTTAATGCACAGAGGCAATCATTTACTGAATGGTCCCATGGAGACCCCAAAGAGTTAAGGCGACTTTCAAAAGGAACTAATTTTCTCCCCAAATTGGGATTTGCATGCTGGGAGAATATTGCTCAATATTTTAAAAAATTTTTATTCACTTACATTCTCTGCGCTGCACCATCATGTCTTGCGGCTGTCCCCTCCCATGGAAAAAAGAAGAAGCAAATGATGCTCTGGTCTCCAGAGCATAAGGAATGACAGCAGCTCTAGAGGAAATGAGAGAAAACCTTGGCTTTGAAAGACAGAGAACCTGGTCAGTTTTCAAGCGTGACTGCCATATTGCTATCTCTTCATTGCTGCAAAGTTTGATGATTTGGCCTTTAAGTAAACTCAAAACATTTCAGAGACTTTACATGAGTTTCCCCTGCTAATTCTCTCCTTTGTAAGCAGAAAAAAAAGTGATGCATCAAAAGTTCATTAACATAACAAAAATAGTGTTCCCCGGAGAAGGGAATAAACCATGTGGCAGGCCCCCCTCTGAAGTGGATTAGGGCCAGAGATGAACAAGAGGCGTATTTATCCTCACCCTCCCCTCTGGATGCCACACTCGGAAATAACTCTTGGTCACGTCACTTCTCTCTCTTCCATAGTCAGTTGACTCCATGCTGGGTTTATATAAGAATAATTGACCACATCCAACAGTATAAACTGGGTACCACTGGCTGAGCAGTTAGCCTAAGAGTACCTACGCACGCGCGCGCGCACACACACACACACACACACACACACAAATACAACTGACTTAGTTTTAATTCCAATCCCCAACACTAGGAAATAAATGGATTCCTGCTTGTGTTACCCACTGTTCTGATTATCTATTGCTGTATAACAAACAAGCCCAAATTGAGTGGCTTAAAATAACAGCAGTCATTTATTTTTCTCATGGACCTGCAGTTCAGGCAGAGCTCAGCAGGAACAGCTTTTCTCTGCTTCCCTCGGCTGGGGTGGTGAACAAGGGCTAAGAGATCCGAGATAGCACACTCACATGGCTGGAAAACTGTGCTGCCTATCAGTAGCAGCGCAGCCGCACTGTCAGGAGCTTCGGTTCTCTCCACATGGGCTTTTATTCAGGGCTGCCTGGGCTTCCTCACAGCATGGCAGCTGGGGTCTAAGAGCAAGTATTCCAAGTGACAGGGAGAAGCTACAATTCTCTTGAGACCTGAGCCAGGAAATGTCATTTTTGCCCTATTCAGTTAGTCAAGCCATCACAAACCCATCCAGATTCCAGGGGAGGGGACACAGATGTCACCTCTTGAAGGGAGCAGTGTGAACCTATTATCAGTATCCCTAATCTACCAAATGCACAGAGTTGCCTTTTTCCCCATGTCATCCCACCCCTGAGATTGTCTGTCCCAGACAGGGAGGAATTTTACACTAATTGCCAAGGATTCCCCATCGTCTAGCTGCCTGCTTTCTCTCAAAGTACATATTCTAAGGACAATCTTCAACAACCACACCTGTGACTCTACTTTCTCCATCTATTATTGCCCAATATCTATATGCAATGAGAGGATGTGAATGGTTCCCTTTTCCCTAAAGCAAAGTCAACGGAAGGCCAACAGGACCTGCCCATACTTGTCAGAGGAAGGCCTTCTCTTGCTCTAAGAGCTTGTGATAGGAAGATTTCAGAAAGACCAAAGCCCAAGGCTCTTCAATGGTCCATTGACTCCTTCCCGCCAGCACCACTCTGCACCCTGGGAAGTCACTGGCTCTGTGCTGCTTCCTGCGTGATCCAATAAACCACCTCCTTGTCTGCACCATTCTGGAGTCACCTCCCTAAACAACACAAGTGCAAGGAGTGGCAGTCTTTCTGAACTCAAGGAGACATAGGAAAGTCTTGACTGGCCACTTGCCACTTAGCAACCCACTTGCTAAGAGGGTTCTTTGCAAACAAACTTACAGAACTGTTTTATGGATATACAATTCAGAAGAGAGTTTTTACAAGCTTGATACATTGTAATCCAATGGCCATACTCAGGCTTCATCTACAGCTCAGATTTTATCTGCACTACAGCCCCTCCCCCCCCCAAAAAAACCAACTTCCCACCTTCCCCATGTGCCTTTCTGCTACCAGTTCTTAATTAAGAAGCTTGAGAGCTATAGTTCTGGCAGGATTTTATTGGTCAGAATTTAATAGGAACAGCAGGTTTGTAGACATATGGGCCTTAAAAGAATATAGATTTTAAGAAAATGATAACAAAAAGGAAGAAAGAAAAAGCTGGTGACAGTCTGCCTCTACAGAGCTCATCAGAGGTGGGCTCGAGAGGTCCAAAACATAGCAGATTTTGTCAGCAGTTTTGGGGATCATGGTAACTAATGGGATTTCAAGCCACACATGTGTAGTCAGTTTCCGAGAGACTGGTGGTAAGGGAATGGGCGCCATGTCTACGTTCCATGTGCTGTGGACTTTACAACCCTCATCTGATCTCCCCTCACGGTATCCCAGCAAAGTGGTACTGATTCCACTTTACAGATGAGGAAACGAAGGCTCAGTAAAATTTAGTAGCTTGCTCAAGGATGCTCAGCTAATAAGCAGTGGAGCTGGGTCTGGAGCCCTGCTGTTTGACTCCAAATCCCATGTATTCAACAATAGGGCCATCGTTCTTCCTGTGATTAGGAAAGAGTTTGGGAAACAGGAACCAATATTGATGTTAGGTTAATAGGGACCACTTGCTATCCATGAGGTCAGTGTGTATATAGGGTCAGGTAGCACAGATCAGTGATGTGGCTTGGGTGTATTAGAGAGTGAGGGACTAGGGTAAACTAAGAGGCCAAGACCATTTTCTGTTTAAAGAGGTGCCCCAACCGTCTCCATCCAATTATCACTATTGGAGCTACAAATATTTTCAGAGGAATTTGAAATCTGAGTCTCACATGAAAACTTTCCACTTTGAAGAAATGGCACCAATTCATTTTTGAATGAATTCAATTTTGAGAGTCCCTTGGACTGCAAGGAGATTAAACCAGTCAATCCTAAAGGAAATCAGTCCTGACTATTCATTGGAAGGACTGAAGCTGAAGCTGAAACTACAAGACTTTGGCCACCTGAAGTGAAGAACTGACTCCTTGGAAAAGCCCCTGATGCTGGGAAAGATTAAAGGCAGGAGGAGAAGGGGACAACAGAGGACGAGATGGTTGGATGGCATCACTGACTCGATGGACATGAGTTTGAGCAAGCTCTGGGAGTTGGTGATGGACAGGAAAGCCTGGCGTGCTGCAGTCCATGGGGTCATAAAGAGCTGGACATGACTGAGTGACTGAACTGAATTCATTTTTAATTCCTAGAAGCCAAACAAACCATTTTAGGTCCTACTCAGTATCCTCTGTTCTGGACAGTTACAGGTAAAACCTCTATTGGTCTTCCTTACTTTCATAGCACCAGGCCCAAAAGAGATTATAGAAACTCAATAAATAGCTCCTCTGTCCATGGAATTCTCCAAGCAAGAATATTAGAGTGGATAGCCATCCCCTTCTCCAGGGGGTCTTCCAACTCAGGGATCAAACCTGGGTCTCCTGCATTGCAGGCAGATTCTTTACCATCTGGGCTACTAGGGAAGCCCAGATATTTGTACAACAAAAGAATGAATTTTCAAATCAACAATCTGGGGAGAGGCAAAGAGGTATGAAGCCCTGGCTCCCAGGTGCAGAGCCTTTCATCAGAGCTAGGGCTGCTCAGAGGGGTGGGAATGATACAGTGCTATGGCCGAATCCATACGCTTTCCCAGCGACTTGGTGGGTGAGGGGCAGCAATTCTCACATTTTTCCTTTTTAAGGCAAAGTTGATCTGAGAACTGGGTAAAATTGCCTCTCAGAAGTTGGAGTCATCAAAACAGGAAGGGCTGGGAATGAGAAACCTAAGTGGCCTCTCTTTATCTAGTTGCTCTTTTCCAGTATGTTCCCTATGCACCAGTTATCCAATCTGCAAAATGGGATATATGGAACATACTCGTCCAAAACATGGGGAAAATTATGAATTCATAGACAGTAAATTACTTGGCAATTTTTTACAGAAAGGCATGCCTAAGTATTCAGTGCATCCTATAAATATGATCCCAAGAAAATTCTGAGTCATCTTTGGAAATCATTAAGTATTTCTAGTTAATAGGTTAGAGGAAACATATTAGCAAAGGGATTTCCCAGTAAAAATCTACCAAAGCCTCCACCTGGATATCCAAGTCTATTTTCAAATGTGAAAGTATCTCATATTCTCCATACTTTGAATGTAAGTACTGGATTTTGCAATCATATCCCAAAATCAATGGTCAAGCAAAAACTAAGTCTTCAAAAAAGATGCTTGTTTAACTCTACAATTAGACTTTAACACACTCAACTCCAAGGCAGACCTCACTAGCAGGAACTTTATTCCAAGACAATAAAGAAAATTCCTTGTACCCAAACTGTTCTCAGCTGCCACCAGCCAGAGTGCCAACCCAGTGGACAGGCTGGGCTTTTCCTGTGTGTCTGCAGCCAAGGAAGGGAATATTGCTCCGCTGCTCCCCAGTGATTACATCTCAGTTTGCGTTATTGACACAGCTTAGGTTCTGACTCTCCCAGGCCCTGGTGTTGAGTCACCAGCCACCCTGCCACTCACATGTCAGGACACGGATTCCTTTCTTGGCTTCCAAAGGAGCAGGTTTCTCCTCTGGCTCCTAAGCAGGGATTGAACAATATCATTGTTGAACAATGTCCTTTTTTAACGAAAGAGACAGTAGTACTCAAGAGCCAACTGTCCATCCTTTCCAAGTCCATCCTCACCCTGGAGATAAGCCTTGTTGCTATCTTTATTAAACAGCACAACACTCTCCTCTAAGCAACCAATCAGAGACCACACATGATGATATTAAAACCACCGACTCCAGCTTCCAATCATCCCAGAAGTGTCCCCAGAGTGCTGTATCATCTTTTTACAGTTTCAAAAATTAGAATACCAACCTTTAGGAACAGTGGGAGAAGATTCAACAGGCTCTTCTGTTGTTCAGCAGGGCTCCTGGGAGCCAACTGCTGGTATTCCAGAAACTTCCTTTCTAGCATCTCCCAGAGGGCAGTGGGGCCGGGGGTCTGCCCTCCTGGTGGGAAATCAGGCTGCGCAGCATCAGGCTGGCCTTTATTTTTGGAACCTGGATCCTCAGCTCTGTCTTCAGCCTCTGAGACATCTTTCGCCTCCATGCCTCAGCAAAGCAAATCTGAATTAAGAACAAAAGAGAAAACTGAACAGTCCCATCACAACACTTTCTGATGAAGCTGATTGTGGAACGAAATATCATCCTCATTTAGCCCAGTTCCTATAGCAGATGGTTCCTCTAAGAATCTGAAACTGACTAAAATAAGGAACACTTCTGAAGAAAGAGGTTCCAACCTAGATGTGGCTCATACTGACAGTCTAACATTTGCCCGGCACCATCCTGGGCTGTTTACACATACTCCCTCACAAGAGACATGGGCGCTCTTATTTTCTCTGTTTAAGTAAGGAAACTGATGATCCAAAAGGCACCCAGGCAATGAGACGTCCAGCTGAAATGTAAACCTTTAATACCAAACCTATTTTTTTTTTATCTGACACTACTCCTCTTTAAGAATGCTGAGTAAATAGAAAAAGCATGTAAATGTCCCTCGATATTTGCAGAGGCTTGTAATTCCATATCTTCTATTTTAACTCCATCACGTGAGACTAAAAGGGTGCAAGTTCTTCATTCTCAGCATTATTAGCTTCACACTCAATATTTTTAGAGAACTTTACCCTCAGAATGACTCTTGAACTCCCCAAGTTAACTTTAAAGAAGCTCTCTGTTAGTACACACAAAGCCGATGTTTACAAGCTGGGAAGCCGGGGTCAGCAGGCCTGAGGACAGGAATATAGGCCGTGTGTGCATGCCCAGTTGCTCAGTCCTGTTTGACTCTCTGCATGCCCGTGGACTGTAGTCCTCCAGGCTCTTCTGTCCATGGGATTTTCCAGGCAAGAATACTGGCATGGGTTGCCATGCCCTCCTCCAAGGGATCTTCCCAACCAAGGAATTGAACCCGTGTCTTGTGTCTCCTGCATTGGCAGCCAGATTCTTTACCACTAGGACCACTGGGAAGCCCATAAAACTGGCCAAAGGCCTATTTACCAGGTCGGTAGCCCTGAGAAAGTGCTGCTATTTGTGCCTGTGACTTTTCAATTGCCATACTCTGCTGCTGAGGCAGGACAGGCCCCCAGCACAATAGAAGCTTGTTTGTTGTTTGTCTGTCAGGAGTGTAGGAAACTCCGAGCAGAGACCAGAGTGCCAAGGTTCCCTGCAAGATGCCCTTCCCAACCATGATGTCTCCATGATGGGCACATATGTGCCCATCCTGGAATCCAGCCAGCAACTGACAGCCACCAACTGAGGGATGGCGACCAGACAGATGGACACAGAGGTGGGTCCACAGCGTTTTTCTCTGGGCTAAGAAGCTGAGGAGGCTCATCGTGGTTTATTCTGAGCCCAAACACTGAATCCTTAGAATTCCCACTAACTAAAGATCACACGGCCGCATGAGCCATCCTTTTTTGAAATGTTCTCACCTTTTAGGTACAAAGCTTCTTGAGCCCCTGCTCTTCTTCTATCAAACATACTCTCACACTTCATTTGCAGAAGTCATTTTCTTATATAAAAGTCATGTATATTCAGCATCAAAAATTGGGAAGGAAAAAAACATCAGGAAGAATATCAAGCCGGCCTACATCCAGAAAGTTGACCATTGATATTGAAGCTATTCTTACAAATATATTGTTTAATAATATCATTGAAACAAACTTTTTTTTCTTCCTTTTTTTTAAAATTTTTATTTTTACTTTATTTTACTTTACAATACTGTATTGCTTTTGCCATACATTGACATGAATCCACCATGGGTGTACATGCCTTCCCAAACATGAACCCCCCCTCCCACCCAAACTTTTTATTTGTACTTTTGCTTTCATTGGTTGGTTGGCTGGGACCTCATTGGGGTTTATTTATTTCCATTTGGGGCTTGACCCTCAGTTGCAGAGCTTCCCAGGTGGCTAAGTGGTATAGAAACCGCCGGCCAAGCAGGAGACATAGGAGATGAGGGTTAAATCACTGGGTCAGGAAGATCCCCTGGAGGAGGAAATGGCAACCCGCTCCAGTAATGTTACCTGGGAAATCCCATGGACAGAGGAACCTGGCGGGCTCTAGTCCGCGGGGTCGCAGAGAGATGGACGGGACTGAGATCCCAAGCACTCAGCACCTCAGGGGCAGGTGGCAGCTGCCTCACATTTCTCAGTCTCAGCACCATCTCCCTCCTGACCAGGCCCAGGTTCCTCTCTGGCGCTGATTGTTTATTCACTTTTCCCCCATTCCCGTCTACCCCACCCCACCCAGCCCACCTGCATGATAGCATGGGTCCTTATAAAACACAGCACGATTTCTGAGGGCATCATTTTAATTTCCCCCAATGCCTTTTTGCATCTTTCCTCAACTTACTTTCTCACTCAACATTATGACTTCAGACCCAAGCATGTGGCTCTGTATTTGTCAACCTCGTTTCCTCTGACTGTTGCTCCGTGTTACACACTGGGCATCATGTGACTGTTCGACTTGTTCACTCCACAGTGGATGGGCCGATTGCCTGAGACTTCCTGTCCTGCCTCCATCCTGTCCTGGACATTCCCACCAGGCTCCCCTCACGGGGCTGCATGTGACTGGCTCTGGGTACATACACCTAGGCGGGAGTGCTGAGTCAAGAATATATGTCTCTTGATTCAACCAAGTACAGTCGACTAAGATGCCTCCAGAAAGCTGGTGCCGAGCCTCACTCCCCCACCTCCAAAGGCTCCTCTGCCGTCTCCTCCACACCCCTGCTGGACATCACCCTGCTCTCTCATATTTGCCGATCAGAATGGGGTAAAGCGGCCCCTCATGTTAATCCGCATCTCTCACAGTGAGTCTGAACATCTCTTTATATGACTCACCGTCTTCAGGATTTCCTCTCCTGAAAAATGACCATTCCAAACCTTTGCTTATTTGTCTTTGCCTATCTTTTTCTTGTTGCTTTGAGACAGTATATTCTAAAAATAGATCTCGTGTTGCCTTTAAAAATAGCTAATATCTTCTCTCAATCCATTTCCTCATAACTTAGTTCATGACTTTTTTATGTCACAAAAAAGTATCATGACTACTTCCTATGTCGTTAAAAATCCCCTACATCTTCATTTTTAATGGTGTGTAGTGCCTGTAGAACCGTGCTGATCCTTCATTAAACGGATCCCCTACATGTAGGCATGTAAGTCATTTCTAATTATTCACTGCTGTAAGCAACACTGTGACAATAACACTGATGTCTAAGCCTTTTCATCTATTCATGGTTAAACAACAGTTTACATTCCTAAAAGGAAATAGCTGGATTTAAAGACAGGTAAAATTTTTAGGCTCTTGACATATATTTCCAAACAGCTTTTCCCAAAACACCTCATCAATGTACAGTCTTCCTACCAAGCACGTGCCGGATTTGACACTTCCTTAGTTACTGCTTTTTTTTTTTTTTTCAATTCTTGCTGATTTAGTTTAAAAGCTGATTAAATGGCATCCAACAGGCTCATCAGAAGAGGCTTACCATCGCTAGCCATCATGGATATGCAAATCAAATCCACAATAAACTACCACCTCACACCTGTCGGGATGGCTATCACCAAAATGAACACAAATAACAAATATTGACAAGGTTTAGAGACAAGCAAACCCTTGTAGACTGTTAATAGAAAAGTAAGTTGGTGTAACCTCCATGGAAAACAGTATGGAGGTTTTCCAAAATCCTGAAAATAGAACTACCTTATAAGCCAGAAATTCCACTGCTGAGTATACATCAAAAAACAAAACAATAATTTGAAAAGATAGAGGCAACCCAAAGTTCATAGCAGCATCATTTACAATTGCCAAGATACGGGAGCAACCTAAGTATCTATCCACAGGTCCATGGGTAAAGAAGATGCGGTACTATGTACAACTATATGTCTCAGCCATAAGGAAGAACGAGCATTTGGCATTTACGTCAACATGGATGAACCTGGAAGGCATCACACTAAGTGAAGGAAGGCATACAGAGAAAGACAAATCCTGTATGGTATCACTTATAGGTAGAACCTAAAAAATAAAAGGAACTAGTGAATATAACAACAACAAGAAATAGACTCACAGATATAGAGAAAAAACTAGCGGCTACCAGGAGGAAGTGGAAGAAAGCAAGACAAGATTGTGGTAGGAGAAAAAGAAGCATAAAGTATTAGGTATAAAATAAGCTGTAAAGATGGGGCTTCCTTGGCAGAGCTAGTGGTAAAGAACCCACCTGCCAATGCAGGAGACATAAGAAACGTGGGTTTGATCCCTGGGTCGGGAAGATCCCCTGGAGGAGGGCATGGCAGCCCACTCCACTATGCTTGCCTGGAGAATCCCATGGACAGAGGAGCCTGATGGGCTACAGTCCATGGGGTCGCAGAGAGTTGGACGCAACTGAAGCAACGTAGCAGCAGCAGCAAGCTATAAAGATAGGTTGCACAACATGGGGAATATAACCAGTATTTTATAATAGGTATAAATGGAGTATAACCTTTAAACACTGTGAATCACTGTATCTCTCTGTTGTATCTCACTATGTATTTTGTTAGATGTGCTTTTGTCTGCCTGCTATTCAGTGTCCTTTCAGGCTCCTTGTGGTGGTTTTCTGGTGTCAGATAGATGCCACATGTTCTCATTTCAAAAGCTCCCTGTAGGGGAATCCCAACTGTTCCCCTGGCATGAATTACCCCCAAGAGCTGCATATCCACTAAATGTCAGCTTTGTGAAAGGAGACCGCTGCACCTTCATCAGCTGCTGCTGCTGCTGCTGAGTCGCTTCAGATGTGCCCGACTCTGTGCGACCCCGGGGACAGCAGCCCACCAGGCTCCTCTGTCCCTGGGGTTCTCCAGGCAAGAATACTGGAGTGGGTTGCCACTTCCTTCTCCAAAGCATGCATGCATGCTAAGTCGCTTCAGTTGTGTCTGACTCTGTGCGACCCCATGGACAGCAGCCCGTCAGGCTCCTCTGTCCCTGGGATTCTCCAGGCAAGAATACCGGAGTGGGTTGCCATTTCCTTCTCCAACCTTCATCAGGGGTTGGCATGAAGTAGAAGCTCATAAAATGTTACTATATGAACAAATGAACGAATGAACCTGCATGCTGGTGGCAGCCAACCTCTCTGTATACAGCCCAGACCTCGCTTCTAATAAGTCCTTTTTCTACCTGGATTTCCCCCAGACTCTGAAAGCCATTATATCTCAATCAAACAGACATTCTCATCATCAACAAAACCAGCCTAAGTCCAGCACAGACATCACAGTACACGGGACGAGGCTACAGTCGATCTAGGCTTGGCTGTATCACATAAAAGTCATCTTGGGGCTACATCTGCAGGTGCGACTAAATGATTCATTCACTAAAAGGTATCAGAGGCCCTGCTAACCCACCACATTTCTAGGATAAGCAGGTGAGAAGAAACAGTGAGTTTCAAGCTGTGAAAATGTGATCCTGGGGAACAAAGCTGGACACCCAGGGGAAATATCAGAGCCCCTCAGATCCCCTCTGAAGTTAAGAAGCCACGTTTACTAAAGCGTTCCCTTGAAAAGACTGAGATTTTCAAAAAAACAAGAATTTCTAACAAAACGGGATCTGGGAATCATGTGGAGAAGTTATCTGACTCAAATATCAAGTTGTGGCCTTCTCTCCTGTCCTGTAGGTCTGCTTCAGTTTTGTTTGTAAAGGGAAGGAACTGGGGAGTAGCCTGTCAAGGCCGTATGAAGCACAGCAAGAAGAAACCATTCTAATCCACTTTGTTATCAGGAGCGTCTTCTTTCCTCTGTAAACAGATGCAGGCACCAGCACAGACTCTGGAGCCAGGCTGCTCCATTTTGAACTTCATGGGCTTAGACCAAGTGAAACCTGTCCCAGGCTCAGTGTCTTCATTTGTGAAATGGGATAATAATAGGGCCCCTCAGAGGGAATGGAGTCAGAGCTCTAGCACGGCATTTATCAGAGCCTTCTCGGTACAGGATTTACCTGCATCCCTTCATGTAGTCTTCCTGCCATCTGGCAATGTCACAGCTATCAGCCTTTGTTTGCAGATGGTACTAAGGCTCAGAGCAGAGAAGTGACCTGCCCGAGGTCCCATTGTGAGTCAGTAGCCCAAGTCGGGTCCACCTTGGGTCTATAGACAGCTCTGCAAACCAGAGGCTGAGCTCAAACAAGGGCTCACTTAGGGCACAGGGAAGAGAGAGGGGCTTGGCCAGGTACCATGCTAGAAAGTGTTTTGGAGAAGTAGAAGTTTGGAGAGGGATGAAAGGAAAGATGACCTGGCAGGATGAGAAGGCTGGAGGCTACAAGGGGTCCCAGGGGACTCCAGGGAAACACAAGGCCCCACTCTGTGCCAGCAAGTTATTTCCCAGTTCAGGTCAGGCTCAGGGCATGTGACATGTAGCCCAGCTTAGTCATGTCCCCTCCGCATGCCTCACCAGGCAGACTAGAGGCCCTGCCTTTCTGAAGCCTGGATGTGGCTGTGAGAGGCAGGCAACTGTGCAAGTACCTGCCCACTCACGCTGCCCCCAGGTAGAGGGGGCTGCAGGGCTGAGACGGGAGTCAAAGGCCTAGAGGCCTGTCCCAGCTTGGTGCTGTGCTGCCTCAAGCAAGCTACTTCCCTTCTCTGAGTTGAGGTTTCTCCTTGTTGAACTGGCCCTGGTGATCTCAGTTCCACCCTCTGGCCTTTACACACTGACCGCAGAAGAGATGCAGGCCAGTGAGTCAGTGCAGAAGGGCTGGAGAGGTGCTTGAGTGGGCTGAGAGCCTGTGGGTGTGTGTTGTGAAGGGCGCAGGCCAGCTGCTGTGTAGGAGCCAGATGACACGTCTGCAGTGACCTGAGAAGGGGAACTCCCTATGACCTCAGGGACACGGGCTGGGAACGTCCATCTACCCTGCATGGATCCCTAGCACTATCGGAGCTTTATAATGTCTCAGAAGCAAAACATCCAGGGCACCCTGCTCACAGCTGCTATGCAGGAGGCCAACACCTGCAGCCTGAAGAATCATCCGGATGACTGACGCTTGAGCTGCTAAACCCACCTTCAGCTGACTGCTTCATCCCTGACTTCCTGTGGGATGATTTGCCAATGGGTAGAAGTCTCAGGATGTTATATATGATTTAGCAACCCTTGGAGTTAAAATGTCAGGAAGCTATTCTGGAGGAAATGTGTGGAGGTGTGTGGAGCCACCCTCCAATAGGGTATGTCAGAAGAAACCTGGGACTCACTGCATCCTATGGGGAAGCTCAGAATTAGTGGTAAAGAGTTGCTATGATAAAATTCAAGATGGAAGTGCCCCCTCCATTTCTTGTCAGCCTGTATGACTGTTAACCCTTTCTGGATTTACCATCCACATCAGGGGCACGGTCCCCAGGCCCCAGCGCTGGGGGAGCCTCTAAACCAGGTGACAGAGAGCAGAACAGCAACTTTCCATGTAACTGCTGCAAACGACCTGCGTTCCTTTCCATTCAAAAGTCAGGTCCTCACTGTATGTCAGCAGATCCAAACGCTGTTGCTCCTGAGTCCACAAGAGACTGGCCTCAACCTGGAGCTCTCGAGGGGAAAAAAATCACAAAACCAACCTTGTTCCAAAAACAAGTGCGGGGTGGGGCTCAGCCTCACTTCCTTCCCCACCATTTCATGTTAACAGGAGAGCTTACAAGCAAATGAAAATGGGGAGGGGTGGACGGAAGTTACAATTACTTGGATGCTCCGTTCACTCCACAGCCTACTGTTAATCAAAAGCACTGAGGTGGAAAAGAACACTAGCATTAGAGAAACGTAGATTAAAAGCACACTGAGATTCCAGGACGCATCTGTGAGAATGTCTTTAAAAAAAAAACATACAAAATCGATGCCTGCTGACAAGGATGGAGGGCAACCGCAACCATCACTCTCGCTGCTGTGAATGCAAATGGTGCGGCCACTTTGGAAGACAGTTCAGCAATTTCTGAGGAAGTTAAACGTATACTCGCCCCTTACCTTCCTGGGTATTTACCCTAGAGGAATGAAAATTTATGTTTATATAAAAACCTATACATGAATGTTTATAGTAGGTCTATTCATAGCTGCCAAAACCTGGAAATACGGCAAAGTGTTTATAAGGGGTGAATGGATAAAGAAACACGTATCTCCTTATGGTGGGATGCTTCTCTGCAGTAGAAAGGAGCACACTTTAGACCCACAGCAACCTGGATGGGTCTTGAAGACCTTATGCCGAGTAACAGGAGCCAGAACCCTACACACTGCCTAACCTCATTTATGTGCCACTCTGGAAAAGGCAAAATTACAAGTACAGAAGACAGATCAGTGCTTGCCAGGGATTTCAGATCGGAGGGTGGCTCCAAAGGGCAACGGGAACGTCTGGGGTGGAGAAAAGTTCTATATCTTGACCTCAGGGGTGGTCACACAACTAAGTATGTGTGTCCAAAAGGGCACACTGCAAGGGGTAAAATATTGTATATAAATCACATGTCCACCAAACTGACATGAAAAAACACATATGTGGAGGTGTTCTGTTCAGTTCAGTTGCTCAGTCATGTCCGACTCTTTGTGACCGCATGGACTGCAGCACACCAGGCTTCCCTGTCCATCACCAACTCCCAGAGCTTACTCAAACTCATGTCCATCGAGTCGGTGATGCCATCCAACCATCTCATCCTCTGTCGTCCCCTTCTCCTCCCACCTTCAATCTTTCCCAGCATCAGGGTCTTTTCAAATGAATCAGTTCTTCGCATCAGGTAGCCAAAGTATTGGAGTTTCAGTTTCAGCATCAGTCCTTTCAATGAATATTCAGGACTGGTTTCCTTTAGGATGGACTGGTTTAATCTCCTTGCAGTCCAAGGGATTCTCAAGAGTCTTCTCCAACACCACAGTTCAAAAGCATCAAATCTTTGGTGCTCAGCTTTCTTTATAGTCCAGCTCTCACATCCATACATGACTACTGGAAAAACCATAGCTTTGACTAGACAGCTTGAGCAATACATGAACTGTGAACTTCCGGATGTTCAAGCTGGTTTTAGAAAAGGCAGAGGAACCAGAGATCAAATTGCCAACATCTGCTGGATCATGGAAAAAGCATGAAAAATAAAAAAAAAAAACACACACACACATATATTTCTGCTTTATTGACTATGCCAAAGCCTTTGACTGTGTGGATCACAATAAACTGTGGAAAATTCTGAAAGAGATGGGAATACCAGACCACCTGACTTGCCTCTTGAGAAATCTGTATGCAGGTCAGGAAGCAACAGTTAGAACTGGACATGAAACAACAGACTGGTTCCACAGGGGAAAGGAGTATGTCAAGGCTGTATATTGTCACCCTGCTTATTCAACTTATATGCAGAATACATCATGAGAAATGCTGGGCTGGAGGAAGCACAAGCTGGAATCAAGACTGCCAGAAGAAATATCAATAACCTCAGATATGCCGATGACACCACACATATGGCAGAAAGTGAAGAAGAACTAAAGAGCCTCTTGATGAAAGTGAAAGAGGAGAGTGAAAAAGTTGGCTTAAAGCTCAACATTCAGAAAACGAAGATCATGGCATCTGGTCCCATCACTTCATGGGAAATAGATGGGGAAACAGTGGAAACAGTGTCGGACTTTATTTTTTGGGGCTCCAAAATCACTGCAGATGGTGATTGCAGCCATGAAATTAAAAGACACTCACTCCTTGGAAGGAAAGTTATGACCAACCTAGACAGTATATTAAAAAGCAGAGACATTACTTTGCCAACAAAGGTCCATCTAGTTAAGGCTATGGTTTTTCCAGTAGTCATGTATGGATGTGAGAATTGGACTATACAGAAAGCTGAGCACAGGAGAATTGATGCTTTTGAACTGTGGTGTTGGAGAAGACTCTTGAGAGTCCCTTGGACTGCAAGGAGATCCAACCAGTCCATCCTAAAGGAGATCAGTCCTGAGCGTTCATTGGAAGGACTGATGTTGAAGCTGAAACTCGAATATTTTGGCCACCTGATGTGAAGAGCTGACTCATTTGAAAAGACCCTGATGCTGGGAAAGATTGAGGGCAGGAGGAGAAGGGGACGACAGAGGATGAGATGGTTGGATGGCATCACCGACTCAACGGACATGAGTTTGGGTAAACTCCAGGAGTTGGTAATAGACAGGGAGGCCTGGCATGCTGTGGTCCATGGGGTCGCAAAGAGTCGGACATGACTGAGCGACTGAACTGAACTGAACTGAGAGGGACTTTTGTTGGCAAAGTAATGCCTCTGCTTTTTAATATGCTATCTAGATTGGTCATAACTTTTCTTCCAAGAAGGCAAGCATCTTTTCATTTCATGACTGCACTCACCATCTGCAGTGATTTTGGAGCCCAAAATAATAAATATGGAGGTGGAAGGAACACCAACAGAGAAGCTAGAGGCTAAGGGTTTAGGCCCTTCACCTGCTCCTCCTACTGAGGCTGCTGCTCAAAGAGGGTTTCACCAGCATCCCAATCTGATCTGCAGAAACCAGACTAAAGAGCCTGACCAGAACCCCGGGCTCCCCAAGCTTCATGAGAGCAACAGAGGGTCTCCAGACAGGAGAGGGCTGAATCAGGCATGATGGGGAAATCATACTTCAGCCAAGTTCTAGTGGCTGACACAGATGTGGAGCTCTAAATAATAGATCTTAAATGTCTAGAAAAGGGGAACAGTAACGTGAATCTCAAATGGTTACTCCCAGCTGGCATAAGCCAGACTTGGAGCAGGGAAAGAGAAGAGAAAAGGTGATCTTGCAGCAAGGACTAGCAATCACCTTGGTGCGGCCCCCACCTTGTCCAGTTAGCAAGAGTCCCCACCTCCTACATCAGCCAAGGGTGAAAAGTACCAGCAGGTGAGAAACAGCAGAACCCTGGGCCCTATCTCCCGTGTTGTATGAGTCAAGAAGAGAAGGAGGCCACTCAGGTTATTTCCAGAAGTTCAAGAATTCCCCTGACGACTAAGATGGGGACTTGATTGGCAGGAATCAGGCAAGTGGGGCGACACCTCCCGTGGCTCTCAACACTTCCTTTTTTTGATTCCACTCTGTGCACTCCTGGCCAGCACACACCTCTGTGGTTTTTGCAACAGCAATAAAATATAGGAACTCACAGTGTGCTGGGGAAGGGACCCAGTTTTATATCTCGGTATGTGTACTGACTTCCACATTGCCAAAAATGGCCAGGGAGCAGTTCCCCTGGCCATACCCTGAATGTTTAGCTGTGACAGTAATCACTGTCAACATAAAGATGTGGGCTGGTGAACAAGCAGCCCAGTTCCTGTAACTAGGAGCCTCCTCAGTGAGGGGGTTTATCTGTGGCTTGACATCCACTGGAACGTAAGGAGATGCTGCCTAAGTAAGCATGGCCATCACTGAATGAGCATCTAACAGGCCATCAGAGTTCCCTAATCTTAGAAAATTTGTAAAGGAAGTATTATTATGTCCATTATACAGATAGGGAGGGCAAGACTCAGAGAAAAACAGGTAGCTTATCTGAAATCAAACTGCTCATAAGTGTTAGAACCAAAGTGAAATGCCGACATTTACTCCAAAGTCCTCAGCTCCTTTCCTCACTCTAGCTTGGCTTGACACAGTGGCTAACAGTGGTAAAAACAGACCTCAGGGGCAGCTCAGGTACTAGCTGGACACTCTTACTGCTGACACTGCAGGGGTGCTCTGGCTGGTCTTGCAGAGTTGCCACTGACCCTTGGGCATAGGAGGTTTAGCACCACACTGCCATCTGGCCCCCTCACACTGCAGGTGAGCAGGCCCAGAAGAGGACCCTCTGGTTTTGCCATCCCCCCAGGGTAGAGCTGCTCTCTGGGAGCCACAGTTCCCAGGGTTCATTAGCCCTGACACAAGGTGGGCACCCGCTGACCAGTCACTCCTGGACTGACACCAGCAGCACACCCAGTGTTGGTCACTCACCCCCCAGGCTAGCCACCAGAGCTGCGGCTCTACTCAGCTTTCTCTGCATGGTGCGTTGTTTGACCGTTAAACATACAAGAGGCAGAATCATCCCCTGGTCCACACCCTGGTCCACCTCCCAATCAAGGAAGCACTGGGGAAGCAGACACAGTAGGGTAGGTGCTGGGCAGGGAGGTGCCTGGCTGTGGGGCACAGAAGAGGCTCGCGGCCCAGCCCAGAGAGGGGTGTGGTGGTCTGGGAGGGCGTCTCGGAATGGACTATACCCGGGCTGGGCACTGAGGGATGAGGAGGAGGAGTATCTGAAGCAAAGCAGATGGACACTCCAGGCGGCACGTGTGTTCAGGGATGTGGGTAGGGTTCAAGGCTGGGGCACAGGAAGCAGGGATGGGGTAAGGGTGGACATGGACATGGCCCTCATCCCATGCAGAGTCGTGGGCGGCCCTGAGGGGCTCTCAGCATGGAGCATCACAGAGCCTGTGGGAACAGGAGGCAGGGAGAAGGATGCTACAATACAATGTCTGACATGCACCTTTGCAGCAGGAGTCCAGCACGAAGGGCGCAGAGGGAAGGAGCTGGTACTGGGGACGATGGACAGGCGGTGAAGCTGGGAGAAGAGAGCGCTCACAGAAAGAGTCTTGGGAGAGGCAGCATAGGGGAAGGAGGAGACTGCGACAGGCTGGAGAGAATTGTTCCTGGGAAGGGCACACAAAGGGACGAGGGACGACAGATGTGAGACTGAAACATGGGTGGTTCGTGCCACTGTGGGGGATGCAGGGTAGGAGCAGGGTGGAGAGTGTGGGCAGAGGCTAGGGCACAAAGGTCGCCCTATCCTGAGCTGCCCCATCCCATTCCTCACCCTCTGGACTCCCTGGGGGAGTGACATCTCTGGGGACTTCGAGGCATCCTTATTCTTCTCAGGCCACTTGTTCAGGTGAAAGAGATGAAAGATTTCCAGGATTGGTTAGCTCATACAATCAGCCTGTTTAACTTATTAAATTTCAAGTATTATTTGGTCAGAAAATAAATACAAAAACAGCTCATTAAACTTTCAAACATACCTTGAGGTATGCATTCCTGACCTGTAAGAAATTAAGCATCTCTTAATTCTCATGGAATTCATTTACTAAAGAAATGCTTTCAAGGATTACACAAACAGACGGAAAGATATATACCATGTTCTTGGATTGGATGAATCAATATTGTCAAAATGACTATAGTAGCCAAGGCAATCTACAGATTCAGTGCATCTGTGTGTGCTAAGTCACTTTAGTCATGTCCAACTGTTCACAACCCCATGGACCGTAGCCCACCAGGCTCCTCTGTCCATGGAATTTTCCAGACAAGAATACTGGATGGATTGCCATTTCCTACTTCAGAGGATCTTCCCAACTCAGGGACTGAACCCACATCTCTTGCATCTCCTGCATCGGCAGGTGAATTCTTTACCACTGTGCCGCCTGGGAAGAAACAGCATGGTACGGCACAGGAACAGAAAATAGATGAACGGAACATGATAGAAAGCCCAGAAATATACTCATGCACCTATGGTCAATTCATCTGTGACGAAGGAAGCAAGGCCACACAACGGAGAAGAGATGACCTACAGAAGAAAGGGGAGCCTGAGAGTGAAAGTCAGTGTGAGCAGACAGGATTTGCGGAGTCAGACGGTAAAAGCCCACATTTTGGGATTCCCAGACCCATCATTCTCACACAGGACCTTTTGCCTAGAACTGCGGCACTTACCACTTTTCTCCTTGTGTTGACCTTATTCATGAACACGCTTTCTCCTACTCATTCCTGCATTTCCTCCTTAAATTTTTATCCATATAAAATGCCACACTTATTTAATTCATGTTGGGGTGGTATTAAATACACACATCAAAAATGATACTGTTCAGACATTTTAAATCGTGTGAGGAAAGACATTCTTCTGGGGAGGGAGGTGGTATTGTAGCCAGGTTTGGGGAGAGGGGTCCCTTCCCACAAGGGGAAGCAGTAGAATCACTCTTCACGGTAACTGCCCGCCCACTCCCGCCCCAGACCCAAGACGGAACCTTGGACCCATTTCAGTTCCCCTGATGTGGTCCATATGTCACTTATATAATGGAATGCTTCCGGGAGACACGTGCATGCGAGGAAAAACTGAAGTAAAATAACAGACTGTGTGTTCTGATTTTTTAAATTTCTTTTGAACGTCTGCATATTTGCCCACCTTCATTGTCCTGGTTCTTTTCTCCCCCTTTGCTCTACCCAATGGCAGTGGCAGCAGTGTGCACAGCTGCTGCGCCTGCGCAGGACGCCCCGCACTCCGGCATCTGCGGAGGAGCCTGGAGCTGCGTGGCTCCATCCTCCCGAGCTTGGGCTGCTGTGCCCTGTCCCATCACTGCCTTCCGCCATCTTCTAAAGGACGCAGCATGTTATTAGGCCCCGCCTTTAATACACTTGTCTCCCAGCTGCCTCATCCCTACTACCCCCACCCCCGGGACCACCTGGTTTCTGCACCTGGGGCACTCTCAACTTCATCTGGTCCACGCTCAGAGGTCGGGGGAAAGCCCTGTGCGCTCACTGTAGCGTTTCGACATTATTAACCTCTGATGTGCTCTGACCATCCTGTAACAGTTTCTCCGTGTGTGTCTGTTCTCCGTCTTTGACGGCAGATCTCTTTTTACTGTATTTTGTGCATATCCTTTAAAAAACTGACTTGGACTATATTCTTAATATTGAAAATACAAAAATCAACAAGGGTTTCCTGCCCTTTTTTTGTATACTACTTTTTACATCCAAGCATACGTTACTTGCGATTGACGTACAAAGTCTTACTGCAGTAAGTGCCTGTCATCATACCATAAATATATTCTATGTTGCCCTTTTCCTTAAATTATGAGATTCAATAATGGAGAAGGATTCTTGGTCGATTGCCCATAACTGATTCTCTTACTCTCTATGAACAGGATGCTCAGGGCATCTCCACTGTTGCTATGGGCAGGGCTGAAAGATCCCCTCGCAACCTTTGTGTCTGCTGTAAATTATCTATGAAGATGAATTTTCAAAAGAAGGATTAGCCATTGGCCAAGAGAGAAGAGCAGTTTTCACACTTCTGCCACACACTGACTGCATCTTTCTAGAAGTGTTCCATCAGCTTTTTAGTGGTAGCTAATGCAAAGCACACAGACTTTAACATCTGGTGGAACTAGGTTCAAATTCCAATCAAGGCATTTAATGTCTGAGGGTAAAGGACTTTACCCCTCTGAGCCTCCATTTTCTCATCTGTAAAATGGGAGTGATGAAACTGATCTCACTGTGGGGATCAAATGAGATTGCAAATACCAGTGCCCTACCCAATGTCTGGCTTATTGTAAGTACTAAATCCATTCTTCTTATCCTCCATACTTTCTCCTTGGAATTATCTAGGATGAGGGACTTTTCACTTTTCTAATTTCCCATCCTTCTTGAACCATTTTCCTCATGAAAGTCTTAGCCATGGAACAAGAAGTATCATTTCTCTGAAGGGTGCTTCCCAGCAGAAATATAAAACCAACCACAAATTCAAGCCACATGTGTAATTTTAAATTTGGGGGCAACCACACTTAGAAAGTAAAAACAAATAGGTTAAATTAATTAAATCTCTTTATTTAAATATATTTAAATATATATTTTATTTAAGGCAATATATCCAAAGTATTATCATTTCAATATGTTATCAGAATTTTCAAGTAAAGATAGTCCATATTCCTCTTATTGTTTGTTTTTAATATCTTTGAAATCGAAGGTGCATTTTATAACTTACAACACAGCTCAGACTGGCCACTTTTCAGGGATGACTGCAGGCTATTGTATTGTATAACATAGGTCTGGACTTTGAGACTTAAGTGTTTAACAGGTATATGAAGGGCTTAGAAATGTTACTCAGAGACATCATTTCCCACGTTAAATGCAGGGGCATTTTGATAGTTTGCAGGACCCTTGGAGGGAGACAACCAAAGTAAGGCCTTAGTTGTAAATAAAATGGATGTGAGCTCTACAGTGAGGCTCAAGGACCTCTGAGGTGCTCATCTTCCCCCTTCCTCTCCGGCACAAAATATCTCTCCTCCTGAAGCTGAGTCCCCTTAAAATCAAGTTCCTCTGACGAGTTTACCATTAACCCCTTCATCCAAAACTTTATAAGAAAGATTTTGTCCAGCACCTGTTCCCCTTAGGATTGAAGAGTAACAAATGAAAAGGGGAATTGAAACTAAGCAGGACCCTACAGGGCCCTCGAGGGTAAAGAAGACCCTCCATGTCCCTCGTTTCTTCTTTGTAGCAAAAAAAAAAGACTTTAGTCTCCTAAAGCTTCTGCGTGTTCCAAGAAGCAGACTCGTGCAGTTAATGATTAGGAAAACAGAGTCACAGGACTCCAAGCTCCCCCGCAGAGAAATAGATGACAATCTGATGCATCTCTCTGAGTTGCTCTGTAGCAACTAAGGACCGCCCCCACCCCCAGGTGAAGGATGGTAACCACATGCTGGGCATGTAGATGTCTCCAGACTGGTTGGAACTAGAAAGCTGATGACTGAGATGTTCCAAACATCACCCGTTACGTCACCACCAGCCAATCAGAAGAAGGTTCATGAGCTGATCACATAGCCTAGTACCCTCTCCCTTTGACCTTTTTTTGCCTTTAAAAACCTTGTGCCCCAGCCAGCTAGCAAGCTGAATTTGAGACAAGTCTACAACTCCTATCTTCTAGTCAGCGCCTCCTTGATGAATAAATCTTTCTGTGCACTAAACTCCAATGTTTGTTTGTTTGATGTAACAACAACCCCTCTCCCAAGTGGCCACATGGCCTTGCTTTGCTACCAAAAGGCCACTTGAGGGAGAGGGTGCCAAGAATTCAGTCCTCCACTTGATGTCTAATAGGCATCTCCATCTTTATATGTTCAAACTGATATTCTGGAATAATCACCACCTTGCAAATATGTTCCTTGACAATTCAATTCTCTCTGTTGCTCTAGACTCATCTTTAATTTCTCTCTCCTATACCCAACACTTGCAACACTGTCAAATCTCTCTCAAAAAATATCCAGACTCTCACCACTCTCAGTTCAGTTCAGTTCAGTCACTCAGTCGTGTCCAACTCTTTGCGACCCCATGAATCACAGCATGCCAGGCCTCCCTGTCCATCACCATCTCCCGGAGTTTACCTAAACTCATGTCCGTCGAGTCAGTGATGCCATCCAGCCGTCTCATCCTCTGTCGTCCCCTTCTCCTCCTGCCCCCAATCCCTCCCAGCATCAGAGTCTTTTCCAGTGAGTCAGCTCTTCGCATGAGGTGGCCAAAGTACTGGAGCTTCAGCTTTAGCATCACTGCTACTCCTTATCTCTGTTACTATCACTTTGGGGCAAACCACTGTTACCTCCAGCCTGGGTTATAACAACAGCCTCTTAACTGATAATATTTCTTCTTCCTTTGTTACCCACAGGAAGTGAATTTTCT
Organism: Budorcas taxicolor; assembly: GCF_023091745.1. Classification (NCBI taxonomy): domain Eukaryota; kingdom Metazoa; phylum Chordata; class Mammalia; order Artiodactyla; family Bovidae; genus Budorcas; species Budorcas taxicolor. The sequence continues at coordinate 3,035,432 of NC_068914.1, forward strand.
TTAAGGCAGCATGTATCAGCAAGAGTCAAAAAAACATATTTTTGAAGACAAAGGCAATAATGTAAAAATCAAACCAATTAGGAATAAATCTAGGCAAAGTATGCACTAAATTTATAAAAGGGACTAACCGTATTCATGAATTGGCAGAGTCATTTTCATAAAGACATAACTTCTCTTCAAATTATATTTCTAATAAATCTGAGCAGAACTTTTTTGTTGAAACCGAGAAGCTGTTTCTAAAATCCATGTTAATAAAGAAGGAAACGATATGTCGGGACAGAACGAAAGAATAAGAAGAAAGGAGGAGACACTTCCTAGATAACAGAACTTATTATACGCTTCTGGTTAATAATATTATTTAGTGTTGGCAAAGTGTAGAAAAACAAACTGACAGAAGACAGCCCAAGAGCAGACCCACCACACGTGCCAACTTGATTTACAACAAAGTTGTTATAGATTAGTGACTAAAGAATGGCCTTTTTGATTTATGGAGCTAACCCTCTTGGTTATCCATATGGAAAGGACTAAGCAAAATAAAACATTACCCACTACCTCACACCCTACAGAATAATCATTTCTAAGTAGGACTAAAGACTAAATATGAATGGAAAAGTACTTTTTAAATTTAATAATAAAAAAGAATAATTTTATGACTTTACAGTGGAGGAGAATCTCTTAGATAATATTCAAGTATATATCATGAAAGATCATTATGGGTAAATTAAGCTTGTTTGAAACTAAGAAATTCAATCATTAATAGAAATCACAAATAACATAAGGAGACAAGGCACAAACAAGAGAAAAGTATTTACAATATACATAGACAACGAAGAATTAACATCAGAATATGTACTGCATTACAGAAAACCAATAAGATAAAAGACAGAGGACCCCATAGAGAAAACGATTTGAACAGGAGAAAGAATTTAGAATGGGCAAGGAGGATATAAACAGATGACCAAACTCAGTATTTCAGAAAATGCAAATTTAAAACACAGAAGGCTTTTCATTTGCTCGGAATCGGTATAAAACTCCAACAAGATCAAATGTCGGTGAAGATGTAAAGCAAGAGAAACTTTTACATTTTTCTGATGGGTGGGTAGTGTTACAATTGACTTGAAAGAGGTTTCACTATTATCCAATAAGGCTGAAGATTTATATACCCTACAACCCACCAATGCTACTTCTGGGATACATACCCTAGAGACTTCTTGCTCATGCGCCACAGGGTGTATGCACAAAAGAGTCTCCCAGCAGTACTCACTGGTGCTGACAGGACCAAGCAACTTATACACGAAAAAAACAAACCCCAGGAGTATCCCAGCGCCCACTGGCAGTATACCGGGAGAGTATACTGAGGTTTATTCGTGTATGACGGAATATTACCCAGCAGTAAGAGAGCTCCCCAGGTGGTGGTAGTGGGAAAAGAACCCACCTGCCAGTGCAAGAGACACGAGTCGCAGGCTTGAGCCCTGGGGTCAGGAAGATCCCCTGGAGGAGGACATAGACAACCACTCCAGTAATCTTGCCTGGAGAATCCCACGGACAGAGGAGCTTGGCAGGCTGCAGCCCATGGGGTTGCAAAGAGTCAGACAGGACTGAGTGACTTAGCACGTCCAGCAACAAACAGGAATGCATTAGAGACACATTCAGTGATATGAAGAAATGCTCTTCTTCATTATTCAAATATTATTCAGGCACATAATTCTGATGAAATTAGCAAACTTCAAAGAATATTTAATTACTGTTGATAAAGTTCAAAACCATGAGAAAGCAAATAACAGATTTAGCAGTTTAAATATACCAGGTCGAATTGAAAGGAAAAGCAGGAGAACAATAAGCTCAAAACTGAGGGCAGTTTCCTCTGAAGAGATGGGGAAGGATGAGCACGCAGAGGGCTTCACAGAGGCTGGTGCTTCGAAACAAAACCGAGGTGACGACACTCAGGGCCATCTTCATTCCTTACAGCTTATATATGTCCTCTACATTCTCCTTTCTATCTGCTCACTATTTCACGGCTTTCCAAGTCGACCCTGGGCAGGAAGGCCCTCCTTGACCTGACCCCGCCCCAGCCCTCTCTGGCCGGGTCACGTGGCGTATTCCTTACCCCCGTCTGCCACTCTGGCCTCCACCAGTCCTCTGCACCTTGGCCTTCTCAGGTCCCCCTGCCAAGAACACAGCTCAGAAACACACTTGGCTCAGGCCTTCCCTTCCTTCAGGCCTCCACTTAGAAGACACGTGCCTTGCTGGGCTTCCTGACCTCCTTTCCCTACCCTCTGCTCTCCAACCCACTGGATCCTGCAGCACCAAGCACCACCCACCCCTGACCACTGACCTAGCCGTCTTTAGCACAGCCTGGCAGGAAGAGGCTCTCCATAAATATTTGTTGACCAGTTAAATGGATGACTATGTAGAAAATCATATTAAAGTTGAAACTTTATGGAAAAGGTAACACGTGAACTTCTTAGTTACCAGAGTAACTCCTCATGGTTCAGAGAGGTTGGGACAAAGGATTGGTTGTGTGTTCTATAAGATGCAATTTTAGGTGGGAAGATAAGCGTTAATTCTTGAACCCCCTTGGTCCTGTTGATTCAAAAATACTGATGTTTCTAAGGCTTTAATGTGGTAAATCAGGTGAGGGAAAGACAGCCCCAAGGGGCACCTACTTATCAGACCCCTAGGAGTAACCACAGGGCCAGGTTGGAACCATCTCTCTTGGTGATCAGTCTGAAGTGACCCCCACTGCTCAGCATCTTTCAGAGGCCCACACAGCAGGTGGACAGAGGAGTCTCGTGGCCAGCCCTCTCACTCCAAATTTGGCCCACACAGGCCCGTATCCAGCCTCTCCTAGGTGTGGCAGGTCATATTCTTTAGCAGAACCCTAAGAAAGGGCTTGACCTGAGGTAGCAGGGTGAGGAACAGTGCTGGAGCCTGGCCCAGCTCGGCAAAGCCCAACAGTGACAGACACCCCGACAGTAAGACATCCCAACAGTGGGACACCCCAGTAGACTCAGACACTGGAGGAGCCCCAAGCATATGTGCCGCCTGTCCTACACACACTTCCTGCTCCTCAGCTTATCCCCTCTCCCACATCCACAAACTCAGATCAGGCACGGCGGTCACATGCGCTCCCATGCTCAGCTTTCCAGGAGGCGGCCCGTCGGCTCGACCTGGAAGGCAGGACACATAAGCCCACTTCTATGCTGGCCTGGCATGGCCAAGGACAGGATTGCCTACCTGGAGTGTGTCCGTCAGAGCCTGTAGATGTCAGATGGCATGGGCACCCCCATACCTCCCCCTCAGGCTTAGGGGAAGAGGACCCAGCTCAGAACCTTCAGTCTTTCACCGTGTTTCACTATGAATCACTGGGTTTCTGCTCATTTCCTGGAGAAAGCAGAAGTGGAGGGTTGGCAGATGCCTGACTCTGCCCACTTCCCAGCCATCAGCAGAGTTGCCTGAGTTCTGACTGGTGACTTGGGCCCTGCAGAAAGGCCACTTGGGGCAGTGTGGTCAGCAGTGCTGGGTGGGGCCAGGGGTGAAGAGAGAAAGCTAGTAAGAGGAGACACAGAGTCAGAGTTCATCCAGCCCTGCGCTGTGGAGCTTCACTTTTCCTCCTTAGCTTGGTGCCACTTCTCTCTGAGCCTCTGGGAAAATAAAGATAATAATGGTGCTTCATGCTCATGCTTAGCCACTCAGCCATGTCCGACTCTTTGCGACCCCATGGACAGAGGAGCCTGAAAGGATTCTCCAGGCAAGAATACTGGAGTGGGTTGCCATTTCTTTCTCCAAATAATGGTGTTTAGGTGAATTTAATTAGAAGTGTGTCTAGAATACATCTGTGGACATCGCATGAATTCATCATCTTCCTCTCTAAGGCCCAGAAGGAGCTTCCTACTTGGATTCCCTCCTCCTTCATCCTCAGGACTAACTTGGACCACCCATTAAGGGAGTCCTCAGATGGCCAACAGTGAGTAACATTAAAGCAATGATGAAAGAAAAGTTTACTCAGTAAAATAACATTCTCTAGGATTCAGCATCAAGACTCTTATTCCTTTTGGATTATTATGTTGAATCATCCCATATCATCTCTCCACGGCATCATCCATGTAGGACCAGCCAGTGTGTCCATTCAAACACAATGTCTCTCTGAGTCACATGGGCAAAAGCAGTGGTTAGCATGAATGCCTGATCCTTAAAGATAGCACATCACCTGATTCTAGTTCACAACAAACTGACCATTTATGACTAACTATTAGTGAGGCAACATCATCTTTTATGAGCGACAAAAAGGCTCTGAGATGGGTCAAGAGAATGAAAACACTTGTAGTAATATCTCAACTCTTGCCGGTAAAGAATTGACAGTAGATAGTAATCAAACTTGGAGAAGGCAATGGCACCCCACTCCAGCACTCTTGCCTGGAAAATTCCATGGATGGAGGAGCCTGGAAGGCTGCAGTCCATGGGGTCGCTGAGGGTCGGACACGACTGAGCGACTTCACTTTCACTTTTCACTTTCATGCATTGGAGAAGGAAATGGCAACCCACTCCAGTGTTCTTGCCTGGAGAGTCCCAGGGATGGGGGAGCCTGGTGGGCTGCCACCTATGGGGTCGCACAGAGTCGGACACGACTGAAGCGACTTAGCAGCAGCAGCAGTAACCAACCTAGGAGACTTGTCCAGCTTAAGTCCTAGTCACATGCCCATGTTCACCTCATGCCCATTCCCCAGCAGGAGTCATAGGTACCAGCATCTCTGCTCAAGTTCTCATTTCTCATTCCACCATTCATGAGTAGAAAGGAAGCTAGAATGATGACTGCAAGGGTTGTAGATAGGAGGGGGCATCACAGATGACCCTGAGACATGCAAGAGGTGCGTGGAGCAGCTCAAGTATCATCTTGTCAAGCTAGAATGGGCTCCAGGTTTTTTTTAGCAGCCAATTAAGATCCATGGTCATACTGTATGCAAGAGCCATTGTGCTGTAGTGTGCACCATTATGAAGTAAAGAGTTAACTTTTTCAGCATCTGGTGCAAGACCCTTTCCTAGGGAAATGTCTGCTTTTGTTGACCAAAATGATAAGCAGAATCTAGGCTTCTGGGTAAAAAGTCTGGGTTGAAATTCTCATTGCTACCCAAAAGGAATTAACATCTTTAAGTGTGGTTCTTATTTGTAGAATGGAACCAATGCAATGTACGGAACAATTGAAGTAATATTTGTAAGAGGATTTTTTTAATGCTAAATATGGCTGTACTGGAGACTTCCCTGCTGGTCCAGAGGTTGAGACTCCACACTTACAATGAAGGGGGTGTAGGTTCAAGCCCTAGTTGGGGAACTAAGATCCCACATGCCACATAGCCCAAGCAAGTAAGTAAATAAAAATGGCTGTACAAATACGAGTCATTATTATTACTGAGAGAGTTACCCATGCTTAGTTAGACACTGAAGCTGCCAGGACAACCATGAACTGAACATGTACATACATGTAAATACGCATTTTTGTTGAGAGGAAATGTGAGATTCTGTAGTTTTTTAAAAATATCTAAAAATAGGAAGGATATTCTGCTCCCAGTTATGACAAGAGATAACCTCCCATTGAAGGCTACTATAGGACAAACATATGAGACAATTGTTTTCAGGCATTGAATAGCAGGTGTCATAAGACTAATCCTTGAAATGAGAAAAACATAAAAGGTGAGCCCCACAAATTGAGCCCGTTGCTTTGGCTTTCTCCTTACGAGTGCTTCCCATGGTACAGGGAGGCGAAACCCCAGGGGCAGTAGTATCTTTGAACTAAAAAGATGTTAGTCAGAGAGTTCCAGGTTTCTTAAGAAGCTAGAATTTTCAGAGCAGGGGCCTGAGAAGAGTATGTTTTATGGGAATTCATTGTGTATGACCTCGACCAAGCATACATGCATGGGGTAAGACACCAAAAACCAGAGGAGATCACCTGCTCCAAGGCTGAGGACTGAGATAACAGCGATTGGGCACTGTTGGCAACATTGGAGTTCCATCCCATCCAGAGTGGCAAGACCTCCCTGAGCATCTTGGGATTTCATCTCATACTCCAGAAAAGCCAAATCTGAAAACTAAGAACTAGAGCCTAGAGTAGGAGGCATGAACTAGAACAGGTTCTTACCTGAAACAAAAGCACACTGAAAAGAAAGGTGAAAGTGAAGGTCGCGCAGTCGTGGCCGACTGCTTGCGAGCCCATGGACTATGGAACTCTCCATGCCAGAACACTGGAGGAGGCAGCCTCTCCCTTCTCTAGGGGATCTTCCCAGCCCAGAGATTGAACCCAGGTCTCCCACGTTGCAAGTGGATTCTTTACCAGCTGAGCCACAAGAGAAGCCCAAGAATACTGGAGTGGGTAGCCTGTCCCTTCTCCAGCAGATCTTCCTGACCCAGAAACTGAACTAGGGTCTCCTGCATTGCAGGCAGATTCTTTACCAACTGACCTATCAGGGAAGCCTAAAAGAGCACTAACAGAGAATAAAAGCAAGTCTGGCAGAACCAAAAGGATATTCCAGTTATTCAACTGTCAACGAGGAAAAAACTCATCACTCTTTAAAGGAGGAAGGCAGTGCAGCATCCTTGCATGTGGCATCCACACTGTCCAGCAAACAACAGAAACTAGCAGAGATCTGAAAGATCAGAAAAATGTGGCTCATAAGAAGAGAAACAACCGTCAGTAGAAATAGATCCCAAGATGAATCAGATGTTGGCATTATCACATGTGGACTGTAAAGCAGCCGCTGCAAATATATTCAATGACTTAAAAGATGGCCATAATAATTGAAAAGTGGGATATCTCGGGAAGTAGATGGAAGGTATAATAAGAAGATTTCGATGTAAATTCTGGAAGTGAAAAACATATCTGAAATGAATATTTTACTAATAGCCCAAGAGTAGATCCGTGAGTGAAAATTTTAAAAAAGAAAAGTTAAAGAAATTGAAGACTGATGAACAGAAATTATTTGAACATGACTATCTGAACAAATATTTGAGCAAACAATCTGAACAGAGAGAAAAAAGGTTGAAGAAAAATAAACACACACTCAGTTGTCTTCAGGACAATATCAAATGGTATAATATACGCAAGTCCCAGAGAGAAAGAAGAGAGAGAACAGAACCAAAAAAAAAAAATTGAAGAAAAATATTTGAAAATTTCAGTTTGTTGAAAAACAGCAACTTACAGATATAATAAGCTTGGCAAACTCCAAGAAGAACAAAATGGATAGTTCCTGGAAATCAGAAATAAAAAGAAATTATCTTAACAATCACAGAAAAGAAATCACACATTGGGGAACAAAAACAATATTAGGCATATGTTTTATCAGAAACAATGGAAGTCATAAAACAATGGATAGCTATCTCTTGTATACTGGAGGGAAAAAATTGTTAACCCAATTATCCTTAAAAGAAATGAGGATGAAACAAAGTTATTTCCAGATCTATGACAGCTGAAACCATTCATCTCCGAAAGGTCTGCACTACAAGAAATTCTAAAGAGAGTTGTTGAGGCTAAAGACACCGGACGGAAACATGAATCTGCAGAAAGAAAAGGAGAACACTCCTAACGGCGAATCTGTGAGCAGATATAAACTGTGTACCTTTTTCTTAACTTCTTCAAAAGACGGTAACTGTTTAAATCAAAAAGTGTAACACTGTACTTTAGAATTTATACCACCTCCAGTTCATACACATTGTACGCGAAACATAGATGACAACAATGGCACAAAAGATGGGATGAATGGAAACAAGCTGTTGTGAGATTTTCACATTTTACACGAAATACTACTTTATTTAAAGCTCTAAGTAGTAACAAAATTGTGGTATTTATAACTTTGTCGTGAAGATGTCAAGAAAGTCAAAGTCCAGTTCTAATCAACAAACTCACAGTGAGCATCTATTCTGAGCCAGATCCCAGCTAGCTCCTAGAGAAACAGAGATGGGTAAAGCAATCCTGAATGAGGCAGATATGCAACAGTCGTTCAAGGGGGCAGCCCAGTAATATGCCAGCCTTAACCCACTATTAAGGGAGAATGCATTTTGGTGGGCTATCAGTCTCTGCCATACTCCCTCATACTCTTTTCAAAGACATTGTGATCTATACTCTGAACAATGTACAAAAAAATTAAAAATATTTTTCTGGCTTTTAAAAAAACAAGTCAGTTTTATACATGATGCAAAAAAGTATAAGAAATAGAGAATAAAATAACAATTAATACTGTAAGTACCCTAAACAGCTAAGCGCTAGCCATGTTGAGAACAGCTTAACATTTTTCCATGTTGGCCAAATTGTATTTCTTTGATCTTAATTTTTTCTTAATAAATTTAAAATTATGTCATAAATTTTACTTCATGGCCTATTTGGTCTTTTTTCTCTTAATTCATCATAAACTCTCTGCCATTTCATTATTACAATGTATTTTTTCCACCAAGTTAGGATCAAGAAGAAGGAAGACTGTTTACACAGCAGGTGGGTGTTTTTTTAAAAACCTGGAGAGAAAGCAACTTTCTTGGAACTAGTTGTATTTCCGCATTCCCCATGAGGACTATGATGAACTCCAGAAAAAGAGGGTATTTTCTCAGAGATGGAGGGTATGAGTCCTGGAACGGCTGGAAAACGCCTCCATGGGACACGAGGAGCCCGTGGGAACAATGCCAGCTACTGCTGCTGACATGGGAAGACTTGGAGAAGGGAGAGAGGATTGGAAAGCTACAAATGGGCAAATAATTTTCTAATTTTCCAAAACAGTTGGAGGTTGGAATCTATAAATCCTTCCTGCAAAGGTAGTACTGGCATCAAACTCAAAAGGAGCCCATCAAAAAGATAAAGAAAAATTGTAAGATACAATTCAGTTAAATGCAGGCTATTCAGTGCACTTCAATCAGCATAACAATTTGCCAGGATTAAGTCCTAAACTAGATTAAGTTCTACAGGCACAAATGATGGGTAGCAACGGCTTCCCCAAGGAGCCTTCAAACCAGGAACAAATTTTAGGCTAAACTTACTTATCTTTCTTTAAAAATAAAAAAATTTTTTTATTGAAGTATAGTTGATTTACAACTTTGTGTTAATTTCTGCTGTACAGCAAAGTGATTGAGTTATACATATATACATTAAAATTTTTTTCCATTATGGTTTATCATAGGATATTGAATATGGTTCCCTGTGATATCCAGTAGAATCTTATTGTTTATCCATTCTGTATATAATAGCTTGGATCCAATGATCCCAGACTCTCAACCCATTCCTGCCCCACTTGCCTTCCTTCTTGGAACCACAAGCCTGTTCTCTCTGTGGGTCTGTTTCTGTTACGTAGGTTTGTTCATTTGCGTCATATTTTAGGTTCCATGTGTAAGTGTATCACCTGGTATTTATCCTTCTCTTTCTAACTTACTTCATTCGGTATGATCCTCTCTAGTCCCATTCATGTTGCCGCAAATGTAAGCTTACTTATCTTTGGTGGGTGAGAAGATATCGCATCACTGTGGATGTGAGCTTCTGTAAGGCATTGGTTAGGCCTCTCCTGGTTGACACTTCCATTTATTCCACCTCTGTCTCCTCAGCACCACCGTATCACTGACACTGTGCAAGCTGTTGGGCTGATAAGATCCAGCCTGTCTTTAGGGAATTTACAGATATCACACACACACACCATACAGATCGCAGCCACTATGTATAGCCACACATCTGTCACGCCAAAACGGTTTTATTTTGGGGAAGTAGGAATAGAGGGCTGAAACTTCAGTTTAACTCTGAGTGACTTTATGCCCTCACACCATTAATGTGCCACTAATAGAAATCAGGGCCTCCCTAAAGATTCTCGTTTCGGGGAGATCTCATGGGACCACAGTGAGCACATCAGGAAGAATCAGACTTGGAACTGGAGTAGGCTGCAGCTTCTGGCAATAAGGAAAGGGAAATACTGGGTTCTGAAAAGATTCATGAGAAACTTATTCAAGAAATGGTACAGAAACAACATGAATCTCCATGACAAAAGTAAATCAGTCTCATTCCTACCTCATCCCACATAGGAAAAAAAATCAAGGTGTTTCTTGGATGAAATGAAAAGGCTACAGACGTCCCCAGTGGTCCAGTGACTGAGACTTTGCCTTCCAACGCGGGGAGTGTGGGTTTGATCCCTGGTTGGGGAGCTAAGATACCACATATCTTGTGACCAAAAAAACCAAACAATAAAACTGAAGTAATATTGTAACAAATTCAATAAAGACTTGAAAAATGGACCACAATCAAAAAAAGGAAAAGCTAAAACTCTAATGCTCCTAAGAGGGTATCTAGGTAACCTGAGAATAAAGTTCCAAGCACATCAAAGTAGTCAGAAACACCTCCCCTGGCACCGAGAGGACAGAGACTGCTGGGAGATGGCACTGGAGGCCCCTCTTCCCCCAGAAGCAGATGGGCAGGAAGAGGGAGACACTCTGAGGAAGGATGCTGGGGATGTACTGGAGGGGAAGCTCGGGATGGAAGCATGCTCAGCTCTCCCGGGTGGTGAGCAGTAGGATGAGACAGAGCAGGGGCGTCCAAGGGTCTGACATGCACCCTCAGAGGCCAGGCTGAGAACTAGGACTGACTCCATGGGCATGTGCTAAATGAGGACGCTGGTGGACGGTGGTGCCTGGGCATGGTGGCTTGGACATCTTGGAGGGAGGCTGGAGTAGAGAACGAAGAGAGTTTCCAGAGATAAGACTTTGCTCCACTCTCCTTAGTGAAGCCTTAGGAACGGTCTGGATGGGAGGCGTGTCCTTGACACCCTGGCCCCCCAACCCCCACCCAGCTACCTGGACTCTTGGTGCTTCTTCTACACAACTTACTGGGTAGGTTTTTGGTGGGGGGCATGGAAAGCTAGTGGCTGGCTTGGTCCTCGCAAGCAGGAGGTGCTGTTCTCTACTCCCCACCTTGTGCATCTTTCCACATGAGGGACTGGCTGGCTCCCTCCCTGGCTCACAGCACGCACAGCAGAACACAGCCCCAGGTCCTCCTCACATGAGGTCCAGCCTCACAGAGATGCTCTCTACTCCCCATCTCTGTTTGGATCAGTGAACAACACCTGGACCAACCAAATGTGGCCCAGATGGGACCTGGGAAGTGACTGTGATTAGGTCCCTGTGGGCCAGTGGGTCAGGCCCCTGGTCTGAACAATCACTGGTGGGGAAATGCCCACCCATCTCACACTGGGCAAACCTGGCTGCCCAGCTACAATGGCATGGAGGCGGGGTGGGGGAAGGGGTGCAGGAGAGGCTGTTTCATCTGTGAGTCTTACTGTCTGCACCCCAGCCAGATGCTCACACCCCAAAGCGGTCATCTGCAGCCGGTCACTGCCGAGACAGCCAAACATGTTTTCTCCTTGCGCTGGAGGAGATGCTGAGTAACATGCTCCCATGTCTGACTCTGGAGGGAGCGAGAGCCCCAGGCCTGGGAGGTTGAGGCTGGCGGGTTCGGAAGGGCTGGGTGAGCTTAGCAGCACTTCCCCACCCTTCCCCAAGAACATCACTGAGAGGCAGGGCAGTGGAGCAGAAAGGGCAGAGTGAGCGAGCTTCCGTTCTTGGAGGTGTGAACTCTGTCTGTCAAGGTCGGATGCCTCTCTGTGGAGGAGCCTCCCTCCTAGCTCCTGCCAAGATTGATGAGATGATGTAAAGGAAGGGAAGCAGCTTTATCACGTCCCAGGGCCAGTCCTGGGGTCCTGTGTCCTCTGTCACAGGGCGCAGACCCCAGTGCTTCCACAGCCTTCCTGGAGGCCCCTCTGCTTTGGCACAGCCCCCTCCGGATAGGAACTTTCGGTTACAGTGGAAGAGGCGGGCACGGGGTACTGCAGGTGGGGCTGGCTGCACGCTTCAGCAACCACCTTGCCAGGTGGTCTGCGGCCCCTGTGGGCCTCCGCTCAGGCGCAGCTCCCGGACATGCCCTGCAGATCAAGACCTTGCGCAAGAGGTCAACGTGAGCGCCACGCACCAGCAGGAGCAGGGCGGCCACATTTCCCACCAGAGGCTCTGGGCTCACACGGACCTGTGCTCTCCCCCACCCCCACCCCCACTCCCAGAGCATCGTTCGCAGCGGCCACCAGGCCTGCCCGGGGAAGGGACGGGTCCAGGACCAGCCACACCGTGCTGGGGAGCGCATGGGGAAGAGCAGGAGGGAAGACGCTATCACAGGCTCATTTCTTAACTGCGCTGAGACTGTTTCCTCATCTGAAAATGAAGACAATTAAAGCAATGTCATAGGGATTGTGTGTTGATGAGAATTAAATGTGCGTCACTGTGTAAAGCTGGCAGGTCAGGGCACCCTCCCCTTCCCACTAGGGCCCTGCTTGGGGTGACTACAGAGAACAATTCGAGGGGCCTCAAGGGACTAACAAGGGACGGGATGGTGGGGACGGGGGTCCTTCCTCGCCCCGCCCTGCCCCTAAATTTCTGGGAAACGGTCCCCCTCCTCCAGGCTGTATACTGCCCCCTGCTGGAGGTACTGGGAGCCGTGAGGTTCTCTAAGGTGGGAGCCTTAGGCATATGGACTTCTTACATGGGGAAGCACAGCGTTTCCCGGAGGGGAGAAGAGACGAGCGAAACAGGAACTTGCCATAATAAGCCGCCAAAACGCAGGGCTCTGGATAAGGAGTCTAACCACCCTGGGCTTGCCATGCACACGAATTCAGGGTCATGAAGAATAATTTGTAAGATTGCATCACATGGCTAAGTACAATGTGCAGAACGTTGTGAACATGTGTGGCCACTCCCCTGTGTCACAGGAGAATCCCACTGGCTGGCGAGCAGAGGTGGAGCCCCTGGAGACTGGAAAGAGGGATTGAATATGACTTCAGGCCTTTCGGGATGTTTGCATATGTGGTCGAAAGCAAACTATACTGTAAAAGGGATTACCTCAAAATATATAGGCCAGGCCAGAAGTTGCTTTTTTTTTTTAAACAGTGCAAAGTGAAGGTGAAAGTCATTTAGTCGAGTCCGACTCTTTGCAACCCCATGGTCTGGAGCCTGCCAGGCTTCTCTGTCCATGAGATTTCCCAGAGCGGGTTGCCATTCCCTCCTCCAGGGGATGGAACCCGGGTCTCCTGCACTTCAGGCAGATTCTTTACCATCTGAGCCCCCGTTTTTAACAGTACTTATGTTTTTGTTTTTTGGTAATTTTTACTTGTAAAATTATACCTACACATGGAAGTAAAATTCAGTCTATAAGAACATAAAAAGTACTTTCCCTTTTGTCTATGATCGTTCTCCCCTTTGCCCAAATAATGACTAAAAGCAATCGCTTTTCAATCTTCTGATGGTTACCATTACAACTTTAACACTTGGCCTTTAGGATTAATTTTAGACTGTAACTTTAGACCTGCAGACTTGAAAAATAAGAAAATTAGCATGCTTACACTATTTTTTCCCTCTCCTATATGCCTTCCTGATTTGTAATTATATTTTTTATTCCTCTAAATGTTGCCTTTCCAGCTTTGTTCATTGCATTTTTATAATTCCCGCTATAATTTCCTTTCTGGCTTTGAACAGTATGTTCACTTTTCCGTGAACTACATTAAGACTGTTCGCTGCTCTTCGAGACCAGGATACTAGCTTAGCTAGTCTTCTTTCTTTCCCCCTCCCCTTATTTTTGCTTCTTATATCATTGTTTTCATATCATCATGGTTTAAAATATTTCTGTTAGCTAACTAAAAGAATCTTTCTTGCTTTATCCATACACTGACTCTAAAAACTAGAAAATGAATAAACCACATTGACAATATTGTGGTTTCAAATATTCACTCTAGAACCAAAAAAACATGATTGACTCAGAGAAAAGGAAAATATTCCTGTGTTATTAAAGCTTCACAGTTAACTACATGTTATATAAACTTATCAATAGACAAATTATATTTAAAACAAAGGTAGTAAGTACTCAGAATCAACTCATTTAGTTACATTGGCCTTGGGTTCTGTTGAGGCCACCAGCGCCTCACACAGCTGCGTGGTGGACATGCTCTATAACGGTGCCCTGATGCACACCTCCCAACTCTGCACTTAGTGATGTCATGCTGGTATTTTTTAAACTGGCCATGGTGGGAGAATTTACACTATGGAAACTGGAAAATGCTACCAATAAGTGCTTAAATTATTATTTTGTTGACTGACCTTAAGACAGTAGTGGAGAAAGCATTAGTAATGTTGTTCAGTTTGCTCAGTCGTGTCCAACTCTTTGTGACCCCATGGACTGCAGCACACCAGGCTTCCCTGTCCTTCACCATCTCCTGGAGTTTGTTCAAACTCATGTCCATTGAGTCGGTGATGCCATCCAACCATCTCATCCTCTGTCATCCCCTTCTCCTCCTGCCCTCAATCTTTTCCAGCATCAGGGTCTTTTTCAGTGAGTCAGCTCTTCGTATCAAGTAGCCAAAGTATTGGAGCTACAGGTTCAGCATCAGTCCTTCTAATGAATATTCAAGGTTGATTTCGTTTAGGATTAACTAGTTGGATCTCCTTGTTGTCCAAGAGACTCTCAAGAGTCTTCTCCAACACCACAGTTCAAAAGCATCAATTCTTTGGCGTTCAGCTTTCTTTATAGTCCAACTCTCACATCCATATGTGACTACTGGAAAAGCCATAGCCTTGACTAGATGGACCTTTGTCAGAAAAGTAATGTCTCTGCTTTTTAATACACTATCTAAGTTTGTCATAGCTTTTCTTCCAAGGAGCAAGCGTCTTTTAATTTCATGGCTGCAATCACTATCTGCAGTGATTTGGGAGCCCCCCAAAATAAAGTCGCTCACTGTCTCCATTGTTTCCCCAACTATTTGCCATGAAGAGATGGGACCAGATGCCATGATCTTAGTTATGGATGTTGAGTTTTAAGCCAGTTTTTTTACTCTGCTCTTTCACCTTCATCAAGAGGCTCTTTAGTTCTTCTTTGCTTTCTGCCATAAACGTGGTGTCATCTGCATATATGAGGTTATGGATATTTCTCCCTGCAATCTTGATTCCAGCTTGTGCTTCATCCAGCTCAGCATTCTGTATTAGTAATGTAGATAAAATTTAAATTGTGCTGAGTCTATAGCTATCATGTTGTGAATAGCACTTAAAAAACTGAGAAAATATTTTTCCAGCATCTGAAAATAATTATCCAGTTCAATAAAGTCACTCAGAGCATTGGCAATGGAGAAAAGTTCTGACGTACATAGTGCTAAATCTAAAAACTGTTTAAGGAATATAATCTGTATGAGGATGAGAAATAGTTTTACATATTACATTTAATGATTAGAAATTATTTGGCAAAGCCTTGTGTATCAGGATGCAACTCCATTTGTCAAATAAGGTTAAACTGAGACTATACCTTGGCTATATAGTCAAGAGTTTGGCAAAAATTAATGAGTGTTTTCTATAAGAATCAATTGGCCATATAGAATTTGCAATAGAAAATCATATATTTCCTTATTATTTCTAAATTATGTGGCGCACATCAGTAAAATTTATAATAAACTTAGGCAGATAGATTGTTCAAGAGCCAGTTGTTAGCGTTTACCAGCACACCACTATCTCAGAGGCTCGCTGCTTCCACCATTATATCACATAGGAAATTTGGAGGAAAGGGAGAGAAACGCCATCTCCTCCCATGCTCCAGGGCCAGCGTGGTCCCAGGGGCCATAGCACTCATCAGAAGGACAGCCAGGACTCTTCATGGAGGACAGGGAAATAAAGGCTGGGAGACAGCAGTGCTGGCTGGGCAGGTCACGCCTCTCTGAGCCTTCACCCACACATCTCTAAAACGGGGCTGCCGATCCCTCCCCCTTGGCCTGCTGGGGCATCTGTGTGCAGGCGCAGTGGAAGGGCTTGCTTCTGAAGGCAGGTCCCTGCCCCCACCGCCAACTACCAACAGAACCTGTAGCCCAAACAACACAGGGTCCCCCACTGCCAGGCTCCCCCAGAGACCACGGGAAGCTGCCAGCGCCGGAGCCGTTGCGGAGGCTGGCCTGACCCTGAAGCATGAGGACGGGACGGGAGGCAAGGCTGCTTCTGCTTCCTGCTCACACCCAGTGAGGCACCAGCCCAGGGAGCACATTTGAATTCTCAAACCTCAGCTGCAGGTTCACCAGGTTCTGAAGAACACTGACAGGCAGTTTCATTACAGCTCACTCTGGCAGGGTCCTCTGAAGAGGCACCTTTCTGTCCTTCTGGAGAACCACAAAATGTGGGAATGATCGCTCGCTGCTTGGGGTGGACATGACTGTGTGGCTATGACCCACAGAGACTGCCCTTTTCCTTCAGATCCTCTTTTCAGAAAACCCCAAACTCCATTTTATATACCCTTCTGTGAACCTTTCCTAAGGAAATGACCCACTATTCAGAAAACATTTCTTATATATCTAAGTCAAATCTTTCTAAAAAAATTGAGTAAGGTGGGGACATAAATGAACACGAAAGCAAACATCTGTGTGCAAATACTCTCTGCATGCTGGAAATGATGTGAACTGTTCGACTATAGGAGACGTTAAACCAACCTGTTATAGCGTCATTAACACACCATTTCAGATGTTATTTTTAGTACCATGATGAAATGCTTGATTGATATGTTCACCTAAGGAGCAGACTGGGGCTTCCTAGGTGGTTCAGTAGTAAAGAATCCACCTGTCAATCAGGAGACATAGGTTCAATCCCTGGGCAGGGAAGATCCCCTGGAGGAGGGCATGGCAACCCGCTCCAGTATCCTTGCCTGGAGAATCCCATGGACAGAGGAGCCTGGAGGGCTACAGTCCACAGGGTCACAAAGAGTCGGACACGAATGAGTGGCTTAGCACACACACGGTGACAAAACAAGAACGAGGAGCAGGTTGGCAGCGTATGGCTGTGAGACTGGCCCTGGGATCAGAGCACCTGGGTTGAGTCCTGCCTCCACACCTCATTAACTGCCTGACCTTGGGCAAGTCACTTCAGCTCCTTAAGCCTCAGCTTTCTCATCGGCATGAGGGACCCCAGCCATACCCTTCTTCCTGGGTGGGTGTGAGGACAGTGGGGATTCTCAGCACCTGGTATATGGCAAGTCTTCCGCATTATCTATTGTTGCATTTGTGCCAAAATCTGTCCACAGAATATACTGAAGGGACATGTCACAGAATGCCCCAGCAGTTATTGCAGGGTGGAGCAACAGGGAGCGATGTCTTATCCCCACTCCTGCCTTCTGGGGTAGGACTCTCTCTCCGCCCCTGCCCCTGGAGCACCTTACACTTGCCCCACTGTGTCTGTTCTGCAAATCGCTGGTAGCGTTGCCTCCTTGCTTTCCCAGTCTGTGAACTCTTGAGCCAGGGACTCTTTCTTGCTCCTTCTGTGCCCCCTGCCTGGAGCACAGAACCTGGCAAACAGTAGGTGCTCAGTCAAACATTTAATTGTCAATGTTTCCAAGTTTTATTGAAGAGTGTCTCAGATATCTACTGGTGTGTGACAAAATATAATGACTTAAAATGGTAGCTGTTTATTGCATCTCACGATTCCATGGGACAGGAAGCAGCCAGGGCTCAGCTGGGCAGTTCTTTCACTCCACATAGTGCGGGCTGGGGGCCACCACCTGCATTCACTTGGGGGCTGGGAGGGGCTGGAATGTCCAAGAATCTTTATTCACAAGACTGCTACCTCGGTGCTCCTGACGACTTTTCCTTCCCCACATGGCCTCTCATCACTCACTGGACTAGAACACATGCTTTAAACCACAGGGCAGCTGAACTCCCAGGGAGAGAAAATGAAGATGACAGATTTCTTAGAGGCTATGCGCAGAAATTTCAGAGCATCATGTCCCACCTCTTGATGGGAGAAGGGGAATTATATACACTAATTATCATATGCATTTTGCCTTTTGATCTTTAGAGAAATCTTTAAAAGGATGATAAATAACACACATTAGCAAAGTTTTAACATCCTAAGATGACCTTTCTATGTGCATACATAGTAGATTAGGAATGTATATAGTTGCTTTTAGTGAGTATTCACTATTTTATATTCTATGTTTTAAACTTCTCATTTTGAAATGATAATAGATTCACAGGAAGTTGTGAAAATTACCCAGAGTTCCCAACACCTTTCCCCTAGTCTCCCCCAGTGACTACATCTCAAGTAAACATACTGCTATATCAAAACCAGGAAACTGGCTCATCTGATTGCTTTTCTGCCTCCCAGGCTTTGCTATTAGGTGCTTATAGGTTCAAGACTTTCGTATCTCTGAGACTTGTTTCTCTTATCATATTGTGTTGAAATTCGTTGTCCTCAATAAAGCTCTTTCCTGATTCTATTTCATATTAGTATTACTACAAAGTTTTCTTGTAGCTAGTATTTGGCTGGTGTATCCTTTTTAATTCATTTATTTTCCATATTTCTGTGTTCATATAGTTTAAGTCTTTTGCATACAGCTATAATTTTAAAATCAAACCTAAGTATCTCTAGCTTTTAATATGTGAGCTTAATCTATTTACATCCACTATGATACTGAGAGAGTTACACCTATATTTTACTTTCTTCTTTGGGGTTTTCATTTGCCATGATTGTCCTTTCAAGTCTTTTTCCCCCCTTTCTTCCTCCTGTTGAATGTATTAGTCCTTTTTTCTGTCTTTATCTCCCTCTACTGGTTTAGGAGTTAGACATTCTGCTCCTTCACCTGTTACTCTTCAAATTTTAGCCTTCATATTTGACTTTAAAACGTCTAGTGCCTCCCTGTGCAATACAATAGGGCTTAGCCTCCTTTGGCTATTTAGCAGTTGAAATGGGATCAACCAAACCATTTACTTTTATTTTAATTAATTTAAATTATAATTTTAAAATTGATACACAATCCAGTTATTGAAAAGCTTTTACAAATGTTTGGAGCAATTTGGATAGATGAATCACCTCTTTCAACACTAACTTTTGTGAAATCTAAATATAGGTGAAATATTTCAAAGGAAATTTAGCATCTAAATTGAGATTTACATTATAAATGTAAATAACATACCAGATCTTGGAAAAATTAGTATATGAAGAATATAAAATCTTTCAGTAGTGATATTTATATTGACTACATGTTGAATTTATAAAACTTTGCATATATTGCATTAAATAAAATATATTAAACTAATTTCACCTCCTTCTCTTTTGAAGGTGGCTGCTAACAAAGTTTTAATTACATGCTTGGCTCACCTTGTATCCATATTGGACAGTGCTCACCAGAGCAAAGCCAAGTCCCCGGAGTCTCAGCGCTCCGACTCTCCCCGTCTTGCTGCGGGTGCTCAGAATTGGCTACCGTGTCTTATGTGATTTTGTTTCCACCCTGTTCCTCACACCCCCACCTTGATTCACTACTCTCATTTCTTTCATGCGTAATGATGATTTAGACTTACCAAAATGTTTGCTGACTTCTTCCTCCACCGGTATAGCCGACACCCCATGCCTTCTTCACCGATCGGCTCTTCTCACCCGCTTCCAGGGGCCACTCTGCCCGCTGCTTTGTTTTTCTCAGTGTCATCAGTGATACCGAGGACTCAGACCACGGGCAGAGACCCACCTGCCACAGCTGCCCGCGCCACGGTGCTTCTGGTAGAACACAGCCGTTCCTCCTGTCTCAGCGGAGCCGCGGAGCGCTGCAGGCCAGCAGAGGGGCCTCCAGGGCGGCGCTCTGCGCAGCCACCGCAGCCTGCCGGCCTCCGCCTGCCACCCTCCCGCTGGCCGCTGACTCGAGCGGGATTGGGGTGGGGCAGCACCCTGCGCATCCTGCTCGTCCCTCCCAGAGAGCACAGCTGGCGGTCCTGGCCGCACCCCGAGGGCAGCAGGCCCCAGTGCCCAGCTACAAGAGCTATAGGAAAGCGCCTTCCTCTGCGCTGTGGTCTTGGGGACCATTTCCCGGTGCCCATGTTGCTACTCACATACCCGTCCCAGTGGACCCGGGGCCTGGATGAAGCAAGTGAGGCACACACAGCCTCCTTAAAATTTGTACCCTACACGCCTCACGTGCCTTCCCCTAGTCCCAGCCCTGAACTCCCCCAGGAGCATGCGTTTCCCTGCATCATAGGTGCTCTGCAGGTGACTCCTCAGCTCCCTGAGGCCACAGAGCCTCTCCCACCCCCACGGAAGGGCCTCCTCACGTGGGTGGCGGCTCACCGCTGAAAAGCCCAGGAGTGCTGGAAGCCGTGTGTGGAGACCGCCATCTCGTGGCCACAGTTGCCAACTACAGTCAGGATTACCCGGTACCCGTATTATAACTGGGCTTCCCTGGTGGATAGGCCTGCAATGCAGAAGACCCGGGTTTGATCCCTGGGTCAGGAAGGTCCTCTGGAGAAGGGAATGGCTACCCACTCCAGGATTCTTGCCTGGAGAACTCCATGGGCAGAGGAGCCTGGTGGGCTAGCAACGAACACTTTCACATTATAATTGGCTTGGTGTTTCTTTTCTTCCTAGTATTCGTTTGGTTGCACCGGGTTCCAGTTGCAGCGCATGAGATCTTCAACCTCCACTGTGGCACATGAACTCAGCTGTGGCATGTGGGACCTAGTTCCCTAACCAGGGCTTGAACCTGGGCCCCGGGCATTGAGAGCACAGAGGCTTAGCCACTGGACCACCACCGTCTACTAAGCTGGGATGTGTCTGTGAGTAGCAACGTGAGCACTGGGGGATGGTCCCCAAAACCTTACAAGAGAGGAAGATGCTTTACCATAGCTCTCAGGTGGGACTCTTGGCTGGGGCACTAAGGCCCCTTGTTCCAGTGTTTCTTCTACCTAATAGAGGGAACCTCTTCAAAAGAAGGGGGAAGCAATATCTGGGCTCCAGCATCAACTTCAATACTTCAATTCATAAAACAATATGTAGGCTTCCTATGCTTATAACTTATAGCAACTAGAAAAACCAAACAACTTTGCTGGGTAAAAAACAAACAAACAAAAATCCCCTAGAAATTTTTAATGAAATGTGACTTACAGTGTCTTTCTAGGTGAATTTGTGACTGCTGGGGTTCACTGGCTCACTGAACAGAGGCCTCCAGAGGATTGTTGTGTGGTCACCCTGATTTCTGGGGGTTTTCAGGCCCACAGAGCCCCTGCACAGAACTTTTCCTTTCATGGAAGCCAGTTAACTCAGTGATGGGCACAGATTCCTGTTGAGGGTGTGGGTCCTCACCCAGTCACCCAGGAGGTCTCAGAAAAGTCCCACACTGTGGCTGCTGGCTCCCCCAGAGATCTGCTTCACAGGGCCCAGCATGCTAAACATTACAGACACGTTCTGTGTCACCTGCTGCCAATTTGATTTTAAATACAAATTCAAACTCAGGCATTAAAATTACTTGGGAGAGTTTGACTTTAAAGTGGTAATCCTACCTTCTAAAAAGGGCTTACTTTTTCATTTATTGTGTTAAAATTACAATACAGAGTTTATTAAACTGTGCAGGAAACCCAGCTTAAGAACTAAACACGGCCTTAATTAATGCTGCCACTAAAGATGGAGGAAACCAGCCCTTCGTGGGTCCCTGTTCAGTGCTGAGACCTCACGGCCGTGAGAACTAGCACCAGCCTGTAACCAAGTTCTCTGCATGACTTAACTCCTCAATCCTCACAACAGACCCTGGAGTCAGCTATATTATTATTATTATTTTACAGATTGGGAATGGGGTGCAGAGAGACAGTGTGACTAACCCAGCTGGGAAGTGTCCACGACAGGACTCAAATTCAATGGTGCTTGACTCCAACAGCGTCGTTCTTTCCACGCCAGCTCCAGTCTCCCCCAGAAGGCCTGGACAGAGCATTAGCCCACCTTGGTGCAAGTACAGAGAGGGCCTGGTCCGCTGCTTTCCAGCTGAGTCCCCCCAGGAAGGCCAAGAGCAGGACATGACTTCTTGCTCCTCAGGATCCCTGAGCTCTGGCCCTTGCTCAGGTCATGGGCCTCCTTACCTGTGCCAGAGGTGCGTCTCCACCATGGCCCACCCCACCCCACTCCCAGCAGTCCCCAAGGGCTGACAAAAGGTTATCGCAGTGATTAGGGTGAGTGATCACCCATCTTGGCCATCGTCCCCTCCCTGAGCCTGGAATGATGGAGCCTCCACCCCAGCCCCCGCTCTGCCCAGATGCCGAATCAGGCTTTCCAGGGCTACCAGTCCAGGGCCAGCTCCCCCTGCCTTGGTCAGGGAGGACAATAGTGAGGGGCCACTCTGAGTCCACTCTCGGCAAAGGAGGCTCTTTGCTGACCAGAGCCCCACTGGAGGCAGGAGACGGAGGGCCACCCGCCTACTTCCCTCCTCAGCCTTGAGTTTCAAAAGCTTCGCAATCAGCTGCAGACCTTGGTTTCAAGTCTCAGAGATGCAATTTGTCACCTTGGGAAATGGACGGAATGTTTCTGACCTGCTTCCCAGTCCACAGACTGGGGAGATCTGGGCGATGCTGGGACTTCGAAAAGTGGCCCAGCTCCTCCCCCTGCAACCTGCGGGCTCCTCCCCTGCTAATGACTTCTCCAGCCCCAACTTCCTCCCCTCGCTCCAGACAGAACTGGATCAGCTGTGCGCAATTCAGGGGCTCTGCTCGGAGGAAGCCTGCACAGGAAGCCCCAGGAAGCCCGTATACCCTGCGAGCCGCCCCTGGCCCCAGGAAAGGTGAGGCTACAGACGAGGGTGGGGCGAGTCGGCGTTTGCGGGTCCAGAGGCCGGGAGGGATGCAGAGATGGGGCTGCGAGGGAGAGGTCCCGGGGCGTGGGAAGCAGTGCATGAGGGCGGCCACCAGGGGGCGCGCTGCGCCAAGTCAAACCCCAGGCTCGCGACTGCGAGCCGCCCTGCCCCATCCTTTCCTGGCAGAGGTCAGCCGCACCCGTGGAATATTTCCTGAGCCGAGGCTGCGGCAGCCTCTTGGCAGGCCAAGGACGGCCATCAGCGCACCATCCCCAGAGGCCCTGAGGAGCCGGGGAGCCTGGATCCGACTGACGATGTTCGTCCTGGGCAGCTTCCTCCTGGTCCTGCCCGCCTCCCCTGCCCGCTGGTCACATGGGGCATGGGGGCAGGGCCAAGGCCACGGAGGGCCTCCGGGGTGACGAGAGGGGGCAGGGAGCCGGCGCTTCCTCCAGGCAGTGTCTTAAAAAGAGGGAACTCCGAACAGGTTCTGGGAAATGGAGGCGTCCAGCTCCCCCATACCAGGTGAGCAGACCCTGGCCTGGCAACAGCCAGGCAGCTTTCCTGGAAACCTGGGCCAGCCCCTTGCCGCCTGGGCCCAGATGTCCCCCCGATGATGGGTGTCGTGGGCGCTGTGCTCACACCTGCTGGCAGCAGGGAGCCCGCTAGGAGATGAATGAGGAGCCAGAGGGTGAACCCACGGGGAGGCCAGTCTAGGACCATGCAGGACGGGAGGACAGGGAATGCAAGAGCAATCTGGGTTTGAATCCCCACACCTTCCCCGTATTAAACTCTGACTTGGGGTGACTCACAATCCCACTGAAATATTTACTGTCAAGTTAATGTGTTTGGTCTATAGCCACTGCCTACTAAGTGCTAGCTGTCATTATTAGTAATGCCTGTGGGTGAGGTGATACCCAGGTACAGGGCACAGTGGCCTGAATCCAGGAAGACCTGGTGCTCCCAGACCCACCCCTACAGTGAGCCCGTTGGCTATGTGGCCGGTGCCAACCAGAGCTGCTCCTGGCTGAGACATCCCCCAGCTTGCTCTCCAGGACTGTTCTTCAGGGCACAGTGCCACAGGCAGGGGAGCTGTGCCCCTTCTGTGCTGAGCTTAACTGGGCTGTCCCCTGCCCTGGAACACAGCTGCCGAGAAAGGTGGATGAGGAGCAGGCTAGGGCTGGGGTGGGTGGTTAGAGAGCAGTTCTCTTGCCCCTCTCCCCCAGCTGGAGAGCAGAACCTGCCATACCAGCCCTTCCACCCACGTTTTCCTCAAAGCAGATGCATGTGCCCCTTGTCATTCCACTGCAGGCTGAGGTCAGTGAAGGTCACACCTAGAACCTTCAGGACGCAAATCATGCCCCCCACACTTGTACATGCATCCATTCCCCCCTGGTGCAAGTGGGCAGTGAGGGGCAGGGACCTGCCCAAGGCGCCTGGCATGGGTAGGACAGAGGCCCCAGGGAGGCCTCTGTTCTGAGATAGCAGAGCTGAGATTGGGACATAGACTTGGCCAGGAGAACGGCAGGGGTTGGGAAAGGTAAGAAGGGCCATCAACACATCCAAGAGGAAGAACTAACGTTATCACACACACACACATGCTTACACACACACACACACACACACACACACACACGGCTCAGTCTCAGTTCCCTTACCCTTCGAGCACCCTGCAGGGGACACTATTTTCAGAGCCCTTCTCCCCTCGTCTTGATCACAGCGCCCTGGCCTCTCTCAGCGTCTTCCTCTATTCTGCACCAGCAGAGGCACAGTGTGAGCCAGCGCCGCCCAGCAGATGAGACCAGGTGGCTTTAGGCAGTCCACGCACCACTTTCCACAACCATCAGGATTGTTTCAGGGATGGAGTGTTTGCCCAGTCAAGGTCATGAGGGAAGAGATGTTTAAAGAAATAGAGAAGGGGAGCTTCCCAGCACTTCTGAGAGACTCACTAGGGGATATGTTTCTTCTTCCTGCTACACATGAAGGAGGAAGTATTAGCTCCTGAAGTTGGTGTCCAGCAATTTTTTTTCTCATCAATAATCTTTTACTGGTTATGTGCTGAAATTATAATATTTTGAAGAAAAAGTAAAGTGAAAGTGTTAGCTGCTCAGTCGTGTCTGACTCTTTGAGACCCAATGGACTGCAGCACGCCAGGCTTCCCATCCATCACCAACTCCTGGAGCTTGCTAAAACTCATGTCCATCGAGTCGGTAATGCCATCCAACCATCTCATCCTGTCATCCCCTTCTCCTCCCACCTTCAGTCTTTCCCAGTATCAGGGAATTTTCCAATGAGTCAGTCCTTCTCATCAGGTAGCCAAAGTATTGGAGCTTCAACTTTAGCATCAGTCCTTCCAATTCAGGACTGATCTCCTTTAGGATGGACTGGCTTGATCTCCTGCAGTCCAAGGGACTCTCAGGAGTCTTCTCCAACACCACAGTTAGAATGCATCAGTTCTTTGGTGCTCAGCCTCCTTTATGGTCCGACTCTCACATTCATACATGACTCCTGGAAAAGCCATGGCTTTGACTAGACGGAGCTTTCTCAGCAAAGTGATGTCTCTGCTTTTTAATATGCTGTCTAGGTTTGTCATAGCTTTTCTTCCAACGAGCAAGCGTCTTTTAATTTCATGGCTGCAGTCACCATCTGCAGTGACTTTGGAGCCCCCAAAATAATCTGTCACTGTTTCCATTGTTTCCCCATCTATTTGCCATGAAGTTATGGGACCAGATGCCATGATCTTCGTTTTTGAATGCTGGGTTTCAAGCCAGCTTTTTCACTCTCCTCTTTCACTTTCATCAAGAGGCTCTTCAGTTCCTCTTTGCTTTTTGCCATAAGGGTGGTGTCATCTGCATGTCTGAGGTTTTTGATATTCCTCCTGGCAGTCTTGATCCCAGCTGGTGCCTCATCCAGCCTCGCATTTTGCAGGATGTACTCTGCATATAAGTTAAATAAACAGGGTGACAATGTACAGCCTTGACGTAGTCCTTTCCCAAATTGGAACCAGTCCGTTGTTCCATCTTCGGTTCTAACTGTTGCTTCTTGAGCTGCAAATAGATTTCTCAGGAGGCAGGTCAGGTGGTCCGGTATTCCCATCTCTTTAAGAATTTTCCAGTTTGTTGTGATCCACACAGTCAAAGGCTTTGGCACAGTCACTAAAGCAGAAGGAGATGTCAGGGCTAGGCTTCATTTGGTGTTAGTTTTTGTGTATGATATTCATTCTTTTCCTTGTGTCTATTTTTTTCCAGTGTCATTTATGAAAAAGACTATCCTTTTCCTGCTGAATTGCCCTGACATCTTTCTTAATTGAAGTATACTTGGCTTGCAGTGTTGTGTTAGTGTCTGGTGTACAGCAAAGTGGTCTAGTTCTGTGTATATGAATACACACATATGCATCCATAGATATTCTTTTTCAGATTCTTTTCCATTATAGATTAATACACTATATCAAATATAGTTCCCTGTGCTATACAGTAGGACCTTGTCTTTTATCTACTTTATATATAGCAGTGTGTATCTCTTATTCCCAAATTTCTAGTTTATCCTTCCCCCCACCTTTTCCCTTTCGGTAATAACCATAAGTGTGTTTTCTATGTCTGTTTTTATTTTGTATATAAATTCATTTGCATCATTTTAGATTCCACATATAAGTGATATCATATGAAATTACGTTTCTCTTTATGCCTTATTTCGTCTAATACGATAATCTCTAGGCCCATCCATGTTGTTGCAAATGATGTTGTGTCGCTCATTTTTATGGCTAAGTAATATTCCATCATATATATATGTTAGAGATACATACGTATTATATATGGTACAATCATGCCCCTGTACTCATGATGCAGGTGGGCAGTGAGAGGCAGGGGCCTGCCCAGGGCACTTGACACAGAGGAGGCAGAGGCTTACAGTCCTGTCTGCTTTCTCTATCCATTCATCTGTAATTGGGTGTTTAGGTTACGTCCATGTCTTGGCTAATGTAATTAGTGCTGCTATGAACGTTGGAGAGCATATATCTTTTCAGTTAGAGTTTTCTGCAGATATTTGTTGAGGAATGAGATTGCTGGACCATATGCTAGCTCTGTTTTTAGCTTTTTAAGGAATCTCTGCACTGTTCTCCATGGTGGCTGTACCAATCTACATCCCCACAAACAATGCAGGAGGGTTCCCTTTTCTTCACACTCTCTCCAGCATTTATTATTTACAGACTTCTGGATGATGGCCTTTCTGACCAGTGTGGGGTGGTGTCTCATTGTAGTTCTGATTTGCATTTCTCTAATAGTTAGTGATGTTGAGCACCTTTTCATGTGCTTGCTGGCCATCTGTATGTCTTCTCTGGAGAAATGTCTATTTAGATCTTCTGCCCATCTTTAAGATTTGGGGTTTTGTTTTCTTTAATACTGAGATATATGAGCTGTTTGTATATTTTGGAAATTGATCCTTTGTTGGGCTCATCATTTGCAAATATTTTCTCCTCTTCTGTAGGTTGTCTTTTTGTTTCCTTTGCTATACAAAAGCTTTTAAGTTTAATTAGGTCCAACTTGTTTATTTTTCCATTTATTTCCATTACTGTAGGAGACAGATCAGAAAATCTTGCTGCAATTTCTTTCAAAGAGTGTTCTGAGTTTTCCTCTAGGAGTTTATAGTGTCTGGTATTACATGTAGGTCTTCAATCTATCTTGAGTTTATTTTTGTGTATGGTGTTAGATTGTTTTAATTTCGTTCATTTACATGTAGCTGCCCCATTTACCAGCACCTCTTACTGAAGAGACTGTCTTTTCTCCACTGTCTATTCTTGCCTGTTTGTGAAAGATTGGTTGTCTGTAGGTGTGTGGGTTCATTTCCGGGCTCTGTGTCCTGTTCCACTGACCCATATGTCTGTTTTTGTCCCAATGCTGTGCTCTTTTGGTTACTGTAGCTTTGTAATGTTCTCTGAAGTCTGGGAGGGTTATGCCTCCAGCTCAGTTCTTTTTCCTCAGAATTGCTTTGGTAATTCAGGGTCTTTTGTGACTCAATATACATTTTAGGATTATTTGTTCTAGGTCTGTGAAAAATTTCATGGGTAACTTGATACAGATCTCTTTAAATCTGTAAAGTGCTTTGGGTAATCTGGCCATTTAAGCTATATTAATTCTTCCAGTCCAAGAGCATGGGCTATTTTTCCATTTCTTTGAGTCAGCTGCAGTTTCCTTTATCGATGTTTTATAGCTTCAGCATGTAAGTCTTCCACCTCCTTGGTCAGGGTTATTCCTAAGTACTTTTTATGCAATTTTAAAAGGGGTTTTTTTTTTTCCTTACTTTTTCTTTCTCTATTTTATTGTTAGTGTAAAGAAATGCAAGGTATCTCAGTGGTAAAGAATCTGCCTGCCAATGCAGGGGACACGGTTTCGATCCCTGGATCAGGAAGATCCCCTGGAAAATGAAATGCAACCCACGCTGGTATTCTTGCCTGGGAGATCGCATGGACAGAGGAGCCTGGTGGGGTGCAGTCCACGGGGGTCCCAAAAGAATCAGAAAACAACTTATCGACTAAACCACAACTGCTACTCTGTCTTTTGTTTGGAGCATTTAGCTCATTGACTCTTAAGGTTGATAGGTATGCGTTCATTGCCATTTTAAGCCTCGCTTTCCAGTTGACTTTGTATTTCCTCTTTGTTCCTTTCCTTTTCTTTTTGCTTTTCCTTTGTGGTTTAATGGTTTTCTTTTGCATTATGCTTGAGTTCTGTTCCTTTTAGTTTTGTGAATCTATTATATGTTTTTTATTTATGGTTATGCTGGTTTTCAAGTATGTTAACACATTACTATATGTATTTGGCTTATGCTGGTAGTCATATAAGCTCAAACACATTCTTTAAAAAAATTTAATTTTCTTACTCCTTCCCCACATTTTATGATTTTAATGTCCTATTTTACATCTTCACGTTATCCTTTTGCTGTTCTTTGTAGTTATAATCACTTTCATAAAATTTCTTAGTTTTTAAATCTATGTACTGTACTTTCTTTTTAAGTGATCTCTATACAATCTTTTTTATATTTGATTTCCTGATTTGATTTTGCTCTTTCCTAAAGATTTTTGCTTATTTTCTATTTACAGAAGAACTTTCAATATTTCTTTTATTAATACGACGGGTTTAGTATTGCTGTATTCTTTTAGTTTTTGCTTACCTGAGAAATTCTTTATTTCTTCTTCTGTTCTAAGTGATAATCTTGCTGGTTAGAGCATCCTGACAATATAGGTTGCAGGTTTTTCCCTTTCAAGACTTTGAATACATCTTGCCACCCCCTTCTGTCCTGCAGCAGAGAAATCAGTGATAACGTCCTTGTTACTCTTTGTTTTTCTTTTGCTGCCTTTAGAATCCTCCCTTTGTCTTAACTTCTGCTGTTTTCAGTCCCCTTTCTCTTTTTCCTCCTTCTGAAATCCCTTATGCGTAGATTGGCACACTTTATATTATCCCACGGGTTTCCTATATTGTGTGTTTTTTAAATTTGTCTTTCTAGCTGCTATTCTGAATGGATGATTTCCATTTCTGTCTTCCAGATCACTTATCCATTCTTCTGTGTTATTTAGCTTTCTATTTGTCGTCTTTAGCTTGGTTTTTATCTTAGCAGTTGTATTTTCTAATTCTGATTGGCTCCTCTTTATAGTTCCGAGTTTCTTGTTACAGTGATCAACATTTCTACCAATAGCTTTTCTTAATCCTTTCAGCATTTTTATTACCCTCTTTTGAACTCAGGGTCTGGTAGACTGGAAAGGTCTATTTCATTGTTTCCTTCTTGTTCTTTTATTGGGGTACTTCCTCTCCTTGTTTTTCTTATATTTCTCTGACTCTGAACTTAGGAAAAACAGTTATCTACTGTGGTCTTGAAGGGCTATTTTTATATGGGAGTGTCGCCTGCATGAGTCTGATACTTTTGGTGCAAGGGCTGTTTTTGGTATGGATGCTTGCCATGTCTTTTCCTTAGGGTGTACTGGTCTTTGTCGCCTTGGCGGGGGATACGATTGGTGTTTTGTGAACAGAGTTTGCACTGGATGTTGAGTGGGGCCCCTCTTTGCCCATTAGGGCAGAGTCTGCTCCCCAGTTGTTGAATTAGAAGCCCCCAGATCCAGTTCTCAGCTGCAGTGTGAGATAACTGGGACTGGAGGCCTGCTGGGGGTGGAGCCACTGAGTATCCCTCTGCAGGAGCTGCCCACTGGGACATGTGCTCTGTGACATCATCCGCCACACATGTGTGCTTACAGAGCGCACAGTTGGAGCTGCCCACTGGGACACATGCTCTGTGACGTCATCCGCCACTCGTGTGTGCTTACAGAGTGCACAGTTGGAACTGCCCACTGGGACACATGCTCTGTGACGTCATCCGTCTCTCGTGTGTGCTTACAGAGCACACGGTTGTTGGCGCTGCTCTCAGCCCCGCTTCAGCCATGAGAATACAGACCTTCTGCCCAGGTGTCCCTCAGACGCTGTGCTGAGAAAGCCACTGGTGCAAGTCCACCAGCGCCCACCACAGTCGTGCACCCAGGCGCTCCACGGTGATGCTGGGAATCAGCCCAGTCCTCGGCCCCTTCTCTGAGGAAGTGTACCCTTGAAACCCCACCACTGCTGATAGGAGACCCGCCCCAGCCAGGGGTGTGCCAGGAATCCGCGTGGATGTCCTGCAGGTGCTGCACTTGCATATTTCCGCCTTAATCTCTCAGGCAGCCACAAGAAGTCCACTCAGCTTTCATCCCCACTTTCCAAGTTGTGCACCCATGGGGAACTGGCTCAGATTTCAGCCCTGCCTCCATATGGGGGCAGTCTGCCTGCACTGACGTGCTCCCAGAGCCTCTGATGGGAGAGCTGTGCCTGCTCCGAGCATGCCGAAACAAGGCTGGTATGGCAGGGCCAAGTGCCCCCTCCGTTCATAAGTGTGACAGCGGGGTTCCTATGGTGCACCCAGGATCCGTACCGCATACAGCCCCAGTTGCAGTCTGCACCACACCCCAGGCCCTTCCATCTGTCTGTGCAGCCAAGTTAAGTCCTCTCCCCTGGTCTGTCCGCTGAAGCCTGAGTTTCTGTATCCAGCCACTGCACACACTGGCACGCGGGCATCTCGGGCTGGGGGTGCAGTGAGTTGGCCAGGACCATATGTGCTGACCTCTCTCTGCCCTACCTGCCACAGGCTGGCTGCCGCACTCACCTCTGCGCCTCGGAAGTCCCCTGTCTATCCTGGCTGATCTCCCAGTCGGTGAAGGGCATTCCCAAGATGAGGGAACCTTTCCTCTTCCCCAGCTCCCTTCCAGGCACACAGGTCCCATCCCAATCCCTTCTTCTGCTTCTGTTCTACCTAGTTATATGGTGATCTTTCTGCAGCTTTGGGTTTGTGAGGTCTTCTGCCAGTATTCAGTGAGTATTCTGTGAAAAGTGTTCTGCACGTAGAGGTATTTTTGATGTTTTTGTGGGAGGAGGTGTGCTTCAGGTCCTTCCATTCCACCACTTTGGCCTCCACTCTAGCATTTTTAATAAGGCAGCCTTGATGAAGATGAAGCAGACACCTCAGGAAGCAAATGAGAGAACAGGGGCGGAGGGAGAGTCTGACTCGGTTGACATTGTCGAACTGCTGGATCTAGCGGTACCTGAAGTCCGTACCATGGGCACTTTCTCAATAAAGAAGCCAAAATACTCCTCTTATCTTCTAAGCCAATTTTAATTGTCCTTTTTGTTTCCAGCAACTGAAAGAATCTTACCTAGTCATCCTCTTTTGGATGAGTCTAGAAATGGACTCAGAAGACATGTGGTTGCCAGATAAAATATAGGTCACAGAGTTAAATCAATTTAGATCAGTTACTAACAATGATTAGCAACAGTACCTTTATAGTAGATGTTATGTCCCTTGAAATATTTGTAGCACATTTATACTATATAACAGGGCATTCTGTATTTTTATTTGCTAAGTCTGGTAGCCCTATTTCAGCCACATGTCCATATTTACACTACTTAAAAAAAAAAAACTGGACGTGGACACAAACCCAGAGTTTTTAATTCTAAAGCCACTACTACAGCAGGTCACGCAATGGGCGTCTTCCTCTCACTCCACACCCCCTCCATCACCTTCCCAGCCTTGTGTGCTCAGAGGGTATGAAGAGATGTCACCCTGTCCCCAAGTTCTCCGAGGTCTGTCCCGGTTCCAAGGTTCTCCTCTGGCTCCTCGGCTTTGCCCTGCCACTGCCTCTCTACGCTGGGCTCCACCTTTCTCCTCACTCTGCTCTTTGCCCTGACTTCCCTCTGCAAGCCAAACCACTGTTCACTTGGTCCCAGGGACACGCTGCCGTCTCCGGCTGGGGCTTCGTTGTTCTCTTCCAGCAGTTTCGCTCTCACCCACCAGCTTCTGTGCCCAGCTTCCCCAGGTCAGTCCCCGGAACAAGCTTGGCCCCTCTACTGAGCTGTCCCTGTGTTCTCCTGAGAACACCAGAAGCGGGAGCTGGGCCTGGTCACCAAGGCATGGAGCAAGGTGGCCTGGCCCCGGTGCAGCCTGCTGAGTGCTGTGCAGCAGCCCGCAGTCCTGGAGTGGAAGGGTCACACCCACAATGAGCGCGGGCTGCGTTCCATCTGTGTAACAGTGACTGGGGGACTGCCCTAGCAGTCCAGTGGTTAAGCCTTTGCCTTCCAATGCAGGGGTTGTGGGTTCCATCCCTGAACAGGGAGCTAAGACCCTACATGCCTCAAGGCCAAAAAACAAAACCAATATTGTAACACGTTCAATAAAATAAATTTTTAAATGGCTCATATTAAAAAAACCTTTAAAAAGAAACAGTGATTGGTTCTATAATCACAAACATGAAGCAAATTCAACACAGCAGAGGCAGGGGAGCAAAGGAGACAAGAAAGGGGGTCGAGAGAGAGCTCTGGTGGCTGCCCCTGCCCCCAGGAGGTGCGCTCAGTCTGGGTAAACTCCCTGCGTATTTAAATAGGATGACATGCCCCCTGCCTTTCCTGCGGTTGCCAACACCACCGTGTCAGTGATGTTGAGGGCTACGTAAACGTCACTTGGCTGTTTTCTAATCAGGCTTTTTCTTTGTCATTTTCCACAGCTATGAAACATGCGATGCTGCTGCTGAATTTCCAGACTTAGAATGAGCAGCAGTGTGCCAGGGCGAGGGTCTGCCGCGGGTGCCACTGGGGCTTTGTTCCCCATCTGGGTGTGGGGTCCGTGTCCTTCGTCTGCCCACTAACAGGACTGCTGTGCACACAAGGTGAGGGTTTGGGAATCACAGTTCACGCTTGCAGGTTACTGTTTGTAGCTGTTTCTGAAGCTCTCTGGAAAACACATCTCCTTTTAAATCGAGGGCAGCCAATTGGAAAGATTAGACATATCTGATGTGTGTGGAGGGCTTTGCCATTTTATACCCACCATCTTATTGACCCTCCATTCGCTCTGAGGTGTGGTTCATCTTTGTTCCCATTTTGCAGATTTGAGGAACTGATACCCAGTGGTCTGTGACTTGCCCAAGGCCATTCCACAATCCCTAGGACGCTTGCATTTAAAGGACTAATTCCTCATAGAGAAGCTTCTTGTTTGAAATCCAAGAAAGCAGCAGATAAAGGGCATTCTAAATATATTTCTTTTCTATAGATGCTGATCTCCTATTACTGGAAAACAGGAATTAGCCTGTCTGCTTGAGGATGTGGTTGGTTCTTTATAAAAAGGATATACAAGAAAACTTGCACACAGACTGCCAGCTTCGTTATGTTGCCGACAGCTTCCAGCAAAAGAAGAACATTTGCAGGCAGATATTTCGGTAAGAAGTTGATTTTATTCTATGTGGAGTATGATTACCTTTGTTCTTAGCTTCTTGCTTGGGGGATGGGGTCCCTTGAGGCCATCCAAAGGAGCTATCTCGGTCTTACAAGCTGACAGAAAGCACCTAGGGGTGTCTGTGGTCAGGCCCGGGCACTGACTGGTGGCCTAGCCCTGACCCCTGAACTCAGGAGTGGGTTCACGTCTGCCTGAAAAATAGAGCCTTCAACGTGACCACGGCTGTCAGGGGCCCTGGCTCCAGCAGCTCAGCGCTCTGATGACAGTCAGATTCTGTGAGAATCTCTGCCCACAAGCCACAGGTGCAAAAAGTCATCACAGGGAAGGCTGTGCATCCTGAGGCTGCCCTGTATCTTGCTTGGAAGCAGTCAAGCCCAGCAGTTCATTCAGAAACAGCAAGGACGGTTCAGTAGTCTTCAATAGGCTGTCCCGGGGATAACTGAGACAAAGTGGGGTGACCGCTGGGCAGGCATACAAGCACTGGCTGGGTTGAGAGTCGTGCCTGGCTGGCTGAGGGCTTGTGCGGCAACATCGCTTGTTCTCTGGGCCTTGGTGCCCTCAGGTGACGATCGAAATCCCAGACGCTAGGCAGAGAGGCACAGTCAGTGGCACGCAACCTGGCTCTATGTCAGAATCTTGCCGGAGTTCTTAAAAATCCCCAGGCATTTGTTGGGGGGGGTTGGGGGGGGGGTGGCGGCGCTTTGCATAGTACAGAGTGGAAATCTTAGTTCCCCACCCAGGGACTGAACTCGTGTCCCCTGCAGTGGACGTGCAGCACCCCAGGGAAGTCCCTCCCCAGGCATGCTGGAATGCTGGAGACCAGGCTTAACTGGTGTGGGGCGGGTTGTGGGCATCAGCAGCTGCCAGGTAAACTTAGCGTACAGCCAGGCCTCCAGGAGGAGCCCGAGAGGCCCCAGATCACATGGCGGCCTTCGCTGCAGTCTGCACAGGGGTCCACAGGGATGCGGAATCGAGCCCTGTGTTCACAGAGCCAGGTCCCCAGGATCTGACGGGGCTGGACACATGCTGTAGGTGCTTGTCACATGTTTAACTCCTCTGGAGCTTCTTTTTTACAGTAGGGGGTGGGGAGCAGCTGAGATCAGCATTGACCTCTGTTCCAGCCTAATGCATTGGGTCGAGGGTAGGGGGGTGCTGTAAAATCTCCAGGTATTTTTCCCTCAGATGGGTTTATGGGATCATCCCTCTCACCCTGGTACTTTCTAGAGGACATTACTGGGGGACTTGAGCTTGCTTTTAACTGAAATTTTTGAAGACTGAGGCAAACACAAACTTACCACAAACTTACTTTTTTGAAAGGTTCCAGCTGTCAGGTTTACATGCTGTGGCGAATGTTACTGCCTTCAGAGGATGCTGACTCTTTGAGAAAAGGGCAAATGAGCTCTTGCACAAGATACCTAAATTTAAAGAATTTAATTTTTTCTTGTGATGAACTTCATTTAAAATTAACCATTTTAAAGTGAATAATTAATTCAGTGGCAATTTCCAGATGTCCCACAACCATCACCTCTCTCTAGTTCCAAAACATTTTCATAACCCCCCCACCCAGAAAAACCCAGCCACATGAAAGAGCTGCTTCCCACCTTCCCCAGCCCTGGCAACCACGAGTCTGCTTTCTCTCTTTGTGGAATTACCTAGTCTGGATATTTCTTATCAATGGAATCATACAGTGTGTGTCCTTTCATGTCTGGCTTCTTTGACTTGGTGTAATGCTTTTGAGGTTTACCCATATTATAGCACGCATCAGAACTTTATTCCTTTAGATTGAATTAATTTCTAAAGTATTATCTGACCACAGCTTGTCAGCTTCGTATAAGAGCAGCAGCAATGCTGTTCTCAGGAAGGCTTTGGAAAGGGCAGCACGGGGGACACATTCCCGCCCCCATCCCTGGTCTTTCTAAGTCAGCCCTGTCTCTTCTCCCTCCCCCTGTTGATCTCTATCTGTCTGCCTGTCTTTCTCTGACCCTCCTTCTTCTCTCTCTCACCTGGATACATTCTAGAGGAAATTGTTGGGGAACTTGAGCTTGCTTTTAACTGAAATTTTCAGAAAATTAGGGCAAACAGAAGATTCTTCGGGGTTAAATTGGGCTGCTGTACTTCACTTAATCGTTTTGCCCATAATTATGTCAAGTTGTGGACCTGCCGTGCAGCAGGAAGCCAGAGGCTGGCTTCTACACAAGTCTTGGCCTTTCACCTGGGGGACCCTGTGTAAAACTCTCACCCAGGCATGGGCATCACCCTTAAATCTACCTCTTGTGACCTATCCCTGTGCCGCAGTCTTGCTTGGTCAGACCAGCTGCAGTCTCTTCGCTTCCAGTGTCCCAAATATCTGCTCACTGAGCTGCCTGGTTCTCTCTCAAGGACTGGTGACTTCTTTTAGCTGACCCTCCATGAATAGCCACTGGGCATCTGAATCACAGTGGGAAGCAAGATGACGGCCTCTGCTCATACCAGGCCAGAGAGTCCACAGTGAAGAAGGCAGGCCTGAATCTAGCCATTCCTACAGGTCCCCACTTCCCAGGCCCACAGTCTGACCTTCAGGACCAAGGCCAGGGGGCAGCTTGGAATGGGCATCCTCCGTCACACCCCTTCCCCAGGCCTTTCCCACTCTGTGGCTTTGCAGACTTGTCCTTCCTCTGGAGCATACCATTACCCCTCCCTGCAGTGATACAGGGTTTGGAGGAGACCACAAGAACACAGGTGGGAAGGCAAGACTATGTCCTGGGAGAACAGGACACTCAGAGAGAGGGGAGCTGAAGTGCTAGGAAGGGGAGTGGTGGGCGATGCAAGGGGAAAGGTAGCTTGATGTCAGTTTGAGAAACTTGGGCTCTTTCTCATGGGAGGTAGGGAGCTATTGAAAGTTGTAAGCAGGACTGATCGGAATTGTTTACAGGAAGAATGACATGGCAGCTGGGCATGAATTCAGCTCTCAGCTGGGTTCTTGCAAAGGTCCCCTCACTGGTCTTCCTGAGTCTACCCATGGCCTGTCCGTCTCTTCTCAATATTCCAAATGGAACAAGGCATTTAAACCCAATCATATTAGATCTGTCGTTCACTCAACACACCCCAGTGAATTTCCATGTGGCACTTCCGCCTGGCCCAGCGTTACTCACCGCATCCTCTCCTACGTAGCCCATTTGCCTGGCACCAGCAACACCAGCCTCCTTGCTATTCCTCCAACATACCAGCTCTTTGCTGTGCTCTCGCATCTCTCTGGAGCACCCTTCCTCCTCAGATATCCACATGACTCGCAAACTCACTTCTCAGATTTTTACCCAAATATCACCTTCTCTGGAGGCTTTCACTGACTGCATGCCTGTATCATGGCGGGGTAAGGTTACACCGTAACTGGGTCACAGGTCGTCTGCCCATCACAGTAACTCAAAGGCCCAGGCTAATGGGACAGCCTTTATCTCAAGTGGTGCTGGTGGCCTGACCAGATGGCAGAGAGAGACATCGAGCTCTAGAAGGGTCTCACGTCAGCAATGAAATCCTCAGTCTGAAAGTCGCACAGGGCGCCCTCCACTCATAACTCCTCGCTCCGGCTAACCACAAGGGGCCCAGGAAGCACAGTCCAGCTGCACGTGTGGAAGGGAGCACTGGAAATATTTGGCAAACCACACACCAATGGCTACACAAACTGAATCCCACCCTGACCTTCCTACCCGTCTTCGCTTTGCTCTTCTTCATAGCATCTGTTATTATCTCATAGATTTCTGTGTTTCCACAGTTTATGGGCATGTAGGTTACATAGCATAAAATTCACTCATTCTAAGTGTACAATTAAATACTTTTTGGTAAATTTATAGAGCTATGCACCTATCACCATAATCCAGTTCTTAGACATTTCCATGGCACAGAACAATTCCCTCCTGACTATTTGCGGTTAATCCCACTCCCGCCCCCCAGCCTGGGAAACCATTGATCTGCTTTCTGTCCCTATAAACTTGCCTTTTCTGTGCATTTTATGAAAAGGGGATACTTTGCGGTCTTCTGCATTAGGCTTCTTTCCTTTAGCATCAGGGTTCTGAGGTCCATTCACGTTCTTCTGTGGATCAGCAGTTGTTCCCTTTTAGCTGAAAATACTCCATTGTATGGATGTGTATATTTTTATCTGTTCACCAGTTGATTTATTATTTTAGGGCATATCCTGAAGGATGTTCCATATGTATATGAAAATAATGTACATACCACTGTCATTGTGAGGAGTGCCCTACATATATATCAGTTCGGTCAGATTGGTTAATAGTGTTGTCCAGGCCTTCCAGATCATTGCTGATACTCCGTCCAGTTGCTCTGTCGTTCACCGAGATGAGAATGAATGGCGTTGTTGGCATTGTGACTATCAGTGTAGGGGATTCGCCAACTCTTTCTATTCAACTGTCTGCTCTCATTTTTTTGCTTCCTGTATTTTGAGGCTGTTTTGCTAAGTCTGTGTATGTTATTAATTGTTACGGTTTCCTGATGTATTCAGCCTTTATCATTACAAAATGCTCCTCTTTGTTGTAATGTTTCATTTCGTAAAGTCTATTTTATTTTATATTATTGCTGGCTCCAGCTATCTCATGGTTCCTGTTGCACAGCATATCTTTTTCCATCCTTTTCAACCAGTTTGTATCACTGAATCTACAGTGTATCTCTTACAGAGAGCATATAATTGGATCTTGCTGTTTCATGAAGACAACCTTTGCCCTTTGAATGGGGGTGTTTAGACCACTCGCATTTAATGCAATTACTGATATACTTGAGTTTACATTTTCCATTTTGTGATTTGTTTTCTATTTATCTCCTCTATTTTTGTTCCTCTGCTCCTCGTTTATAATCTTCTTGGTATTAGATTTTTCTAGTATACTACTTTACTTTTTATCGATTTTTTTTGCTATATTTTTGTGCCATTTTCTTAGTGTTTGCTCTAAGGATTGCAATATGCATTTTATCTTAATCTACTTCAGATTAATAGTTAATTCCAATAAAATATAAAAACTTTGCTCCAAGATAGTTCTGTTTCCTCTCTCCTGTATTACCTCTATGTATTGTAAGCCCCAAAGACACTCTTATAATTATTGCCTTATACACACTTGTCTTTAAAAGATGCTAAGAGAAGAAATGAGAAAAATATACTTATAGAGTCTTTCATATTAATTCACGTATTTATGATCTCCTGTGTGCTTCATCTCTTCCTTTGGATTCTGGTTACCATCTGCTGTTACTTCCCTTCAGGCTGAAGAATTCCTTTAGTGTTTCTTATAAGGCAGGTCTGCCAGCATGGAATTCTGTTAGTGATTGTTTATCTAGGAATGTCTTAATTTTGCCTTGGTTTCTGTAGGATAGCTATTGGGATATAAACTTCTAGTTAGTGGCTTTTATTTTTCAGCCCTTTGAATACGGCCTTCTACTTCCAGCCTCATTGTTTCTGATGAGAAGTCAGCTGTTAATCATGTTGATGTCCCCCTCCCTGTCATGAGTCATTTTTCTCTTGCTGCTTTCAAGGTTTTTTCTTTATCTTTCAGCATTGAATTCTAAAGTATTGAACTATATATCGTTTTGTATTTAAAACCTGCTTGGGATTTCTAAAGTTGGTTACATGTGAAAACTGATATTTTTTCATCACATTTGGCAAGTTTTCAGCCACTATTCTTTTTAAATGATTTTTCTATTTCCCTCTTCTGTCTGCCTCTAGAACTTGCATTGCACAGACATTGGCATGTTTGCTGGGACTTGACAGATTTCTGCATGTCTGTTCTTTCTCCTGTCTGTGTTTCTCTATATTCTCCAGACAGCTCTGCAGTTCTGTCCTAATGTTCTCGTATTCTTCCTTCCTTCAGATCTGTTGAGCCCGTTTAGTGAATTTTTCATTTCGGTTATTGGACTTTCAACTCAAGAATTTTCATTTGTTTTTTTTTTATATATTTTCTATCTCATTGAGATTCCCAATATGCTGATTCATTGTTATTGTGCATCCTTTTAGTTCTTTAAACATGTTTCCTTTAGTTCTTTAAATGTATTTACATAGATATTTTTTGAAGTATTTCTATTCTGAATACAAAAATCTGGGAATATTCAGAGAGTTTCTGTTGCTTCTTTCCTAAGTATGGGTCACACTTCCCTTTTCCTTTGTACATCTCATAACTTTTTAATTAAAAACTGAACATTTGGTAACGTATTGTAGGAACTCAGAATGATAATTTATTCACCTAAACGTTGTTGTTGAATTGTTTGGTAACTTGCCTAGGATAAGTCTGTTAAATCTGTCTCCGCCCACAATATGTACTCACTAATATCTCTGGTTTTATTTGTGTTTTAGTCTCCCTTTTATTTTTAAACTTGGCTCCCTAGAAGGGTCACCCCTGTTTCTGTGTAATTCAGTAGTCAGCCAATGATTAGACAGATACTGTGCAAACACTACGCCAGCAGAACTCCCATCCTCTGCTAACAGGTATGCAGGAGGCAGGGAGATGCTGTCAGAGTTCAGACTGCTTTCAAGTCTTCACGTTTGCCCTGGACTCGTCACATGACCTCTGCACATGCCCACAGTCTTGGGGTTGGCAGGAGGATATGGGTGCCCTAAGCCCTCTCTGGTCGCAGCTGTGCACACATGCAGCCTAATGGCCGCAGCAATGACTGCAAACCCAGGCACAGTCTTAGCTCTCCCCGTTCCCTTGCTGCCAAGATCGTCTATCCCACTGACAGTGCCTCTGGGTGTGGGCATCGCCCACGGCTCAAAATTGGATGAGCTGCTTTCGGCTTCATCAGCAGAGTTGCTGGTCCCCATGGTGTGTCCCGCCCTGGCAGAAACTCTGTTGAGGACTGAGCTGGGGAAAGTGGGATAGAAGCACCCCTCGGTAAGAACTCCACAGGCTCTCACTGTTCTTATCTAAAGTAGAGCAGTCTTCCAAGCATAAGTGATTTTCAGATTGCTGCATTCCTTCAGTCAGTTTCAGAGTATGGAAATGCTTCTTTTGTCAGTTTTGTCCAGACTCACAGTTGCATTTGGAGAAGAGGATTTGCTGACCTCATCATTCAGACATAGTTGGAAGCCCCGCCTCTGCTTACTTATTTCATCTCTGGTCTGTCTCCCCTCTCCCATCAAGATACAGGCTCTATTGCCGCTACCCCTCTGGTTACTATTCAAGCACACTTAGAGTAGGGAGGGAAAGTAAGGTTAATATTAGAGCTGTTTTCACAGTGCCTAGAATGATGTCTGACACAGTATATGCTTAGTAACTGTTGAATGAATGAGCACATAGCAGGGAGAGAAGATGAATGGAGGTCAGGTGGCCTGCTTGAGGATCCAAGTCAGTAACTCTGAAAGGGACAGTGGGCTCAAGAGATGATGGAGAAAAAAGACGGACAAGAAAAGTGCTAGATGGGGATGGCATTGTGGATGTCTATGCAGCTGGTTTTGGTGTTGCAAAATACTCCTGCAGAATTCCAGCCCTTTGTCACAGAGCTAAACACATACGTGGCCCAGGAGTCAGAGCAACTAAGAGGAAGGTGGGACGATGGCAGGTCCAGCTGCTGCTTCCTCCCAATGAGGTGAGCCAGCTTATCAGCAACAGTGCCCATGGGCTACAGAATGGCTGATGCTTCCTTTTCAGCCTCTCAGATCCCCTAGGAATCTCCCTGAAGCCCAGCCTGTAGGAAACATACAAGAAAGGGAACCCTGGAACATGTCCCTCAGTCTTGCCAGGTTGCATTAGAAAGCCATCATGGGTTCTTATTCTCTGGTTTTGAATATGGGAAGCCAATGAAAGGTGTGAAGCCATGCTAAGATTCTAGCAGGATGACCCTGGGAAGGGAAGTGATGAGCAGGGGAGAAGAGGCTAAGGCAGGGAGACATTTCAGCAGTTCTGGGAGGGGCTGACGAGATGCTGGGCCAACAGTGACGGTGGTGACAAAACAGCCTAAGAAGGTGAGCTGCACGGAGCTGGGGGTCTGGCTCCTGTGGAAGCTGGGGGCAGGGGCGGGGGGAGGAAGGAGCAAAGCCAAGGCCTAACCTTCTGGCTTGGGCATCTGGGAGGGAGGAGGCGCCACTCTTGGGAGGGGACAGAAGAAGGGACAAGTATGGGGAGGGCTGCTTGGTGCCACGCCTGACTGGCCCTTCTAGCATTCTCTGTCCCTTACTGTCCCATCTCATCATGTATGCATCCGTCCATCAGGTGTGCCCTGTGGGCTGCTCTGGACAATGCCTCTGAGTGAAGAGAGACACCTTCCCCCCAGCTTCATGCAGGCAATGACCCATGGTACCTGCCCTGCACCCAGTACCATGCACACCGCACTGGGGCCTCTCTATCCACAGGCAACTGGACAGCATTCAACCAAAGGTCTGGTTGGCTTCTGAAGTGATCAGGTTCCTGGAGACTGATCTGGTAGGGATGGTGGCACTGTGTACACAGAGGACAGCTTCTCTGACTGTCCCCCCACCCACTCTGGCCCTTCATGCCAGAGGAACTCTCAGAATTAAGCTAAAGCTCCAGTCACCCTGATGCTGTGACCACATCTGTCTGCCCCAAGGACTTGGGCGCAGGTGGTTTATTTGGAAGATGATGCAAGGAAGCAGGAATGAGGGGATGGGGGTGAGACACGGAATGAGGGAGGGCCTGTCTGAAGGACATTATCAAGGTCGTGCCATCAGCAACAGACCAACTTTTGCAGGAACCCTAGGAAGAGTGTAGAATGCCTCTCACTCCCAGAAGGGCAATTGTGATTAGTGTGCTCAAGCTCCAGAACAAGGGGTAGCAGGCTCGGCAGCTAAAACAACAGCAGCTGATTTTCTCATGATTCTGGAGGATTAAAGTCTGCGATCAAGGCTTCGGCAGGTCTGGTTTCTTCCGAGGCCTCTCTCCTTGGCTGTTAGATGGCCACCTCCTCCCGTGTTTTCACATGGCCTTTCTCTGTGCACATTCACGTCCTGATCTCTTCTGAGCACTCTAGTGATGGTTGGAATAGGACCCCTGTTAATGACTCATTTGTAACTCAGTCACCCCTTTAAAGACCTCATGTCCAAGTACAGTCACACTCTGAGGTGCTGCGGGTCAGGACTTCAGCATATACATGTGGGGTAGGGGTCACAGTTCAGCCCATGACAGCAGAGAAGAGCCCTCTTGCTTTCCTGGACTCTGAGCTGAGGCATCTGTGCCCCAGGAACAGGGAGGCTCAGGAGAGGCTGGGCGGAGCCCTCAGCCGGCATCTAGAGGGAAACTGCCAGACACTCTGCCTCTTGGAGCCAAGTGGAAGCCCACGCTTACCACCCCCAGCAACAGAGCCAAACAGAGGCTGAGTCAGGGGCTTCCTTAGGGAAGCAGCCTCTTACGCTGATTTCTGTTCCTGCACGTTTGGGAGAAATGACTCGACCCTGAGAGTGATTGCGAAATGGCAAACTGCACGGGGGCTCAGGGCTCTCTTGCACTCCCCTGGGTCTTGTTTACCACTGCCCCAGCTCTGTGGGGGTGGAACAGCTCTCCCTGTTGGCCAGATGAGGAAGCTGAGATTCAGGAAATCTGGTGACTCCCAAGGGCACAGCACTACTGTGCAGGAGAGGCAGGGCTCAGCCCAGATCCGAGCTGGCCCCGCTGCCACTCACGTGAAGCTGAGCCTCTGCAGCCTTTGCCACAGCCATCGGGTCCCCTGCCCGCATCTGCAGCGTGTATCCATCAGCTTCCCAAAGTGTGACTGGGTTAGTGGTGCAGACGGACTTCTCTCAGCATGTTTAATGGTTGGCATGTAAGACTGCCAGCCAGTTGCCATAGCAGCATCCTGGTGGCCTGAGTAGAAGGTGAAGATTAATATGGAGACAGAGATGCTCATAGCATTGACTTTCTCTGATACCTTCCCTAAAT
Source organism: Budorcas taxicolor (assembly GCF_023091745.1). NCBI lineage: Eukaryota > Metazoa > Chordata > Mammalia > Artiodactyla > Bovidae > Budorcas > Budorcas taxicolor. The sequence continues at coordinate 3,078,683 of NC_068914.1, forward strand.
ACCATCTAAGAGTCTGTGCAACCCAAAGACCAGCTCAGCCTAGTGTTCAGCTGGTTAACTGTTTTCACTCTTTTTTGATGACTCAGTAATATTCCGGTGTGTGTGTGTGTGTGTGTGTGTGTGTGTGTGTGTGTGCACGCGCGCCATGTCTTTTTTATCCATTCATGTGTCATCCATTCAAATGCCATCTGTTGGTGGACGTTTAAGTTGCTTCCATGACTGGCTATGGTAAATTGTACATTAAAATGAATACAACATTGTAAATCACTATACTTAAAATAGCATTTTCTTCCCCTTCTCTGCCTTCCAACATAAGAAACCATTTCTCTCCTCTACCCAGACAGCTTCTGACCCCTCCTCTTCTTAGCCCTGTGTCATGATCCAGTCCTTGTTAACTGTCCAGTGAATGGGGAAAGTCAACCCTCCCACCCTGACACTGGCATCATTTTGCCAGTTCTGCAAAGGCAAGTATAGTCTTTAAAGAAAGCCAGAAAGCCAGACCTAGGTGTAAAATCTTGGTTGCACCAACTACTTGCTCCATGATCTTACTCCAATGATATAATCTCTCCACTTGGGTTCCTCACTATAAAGGGGAGATGATGATGGGCCCCTAATCTAATGGGAGGGGCTAAAGCAAGCTGTTCTCTGAAATCTTTCTTGTGGATCACAGGCCTCTGGGAGGGGAATCAGGATTATCTAGGGATGGGGAGGTGGGGGATGCAGAAAAAGTTGTTTGAAAAAGAATAGTCATTACGCAGCAGCTATTAAAATGTAAAGACCCAGGTTTCTGGTTTTACCTTTGATATGTAGAAAGCTTAGACATTATCACTCCCACCCTTACAGCAAGGAGGAAACTGAATGAACTTAAAATCAGTGACTCCTTCTCCCCATCAGAGAACTGAAGTCACAGAGCAAACCACTGCCCAAGTCTAGAGTCACAGGGGAGTTCAGAAAATAACAGCCAAGATATGGCCGCAATCTGGGGATTACCAGTTACATAATTTAAAGTAACTATGATTAGTATGTTAAGGATGCTAATACAAGAGGTAGTCACCATGCAAGAACAGATGACTAATCTAAGCAGAGAGATGGAAATTCTAAGAAAGAATACAAAAGAAACTCTGTAAATAAAAATGACTGCAACAGAAATGAAGAATGCGTTTGATGGGCTCACCAGTAGAGTGGACACCGCTAAGGAAATAATTAGTGGATTTGAAAATTTGTCAATAGAAAATTCAGACTGAATGCAAAGGAAAAAAAGAATTAAAAATGCGGACAGAATATCCAAGATTGGTGAAATAATTTCAAAATGGGATGATTTCAAGATGAGGGCCATCTAGTATTATACACCCTGGCAGGCGGGGTCGAGACACCAGCTTAACCCCTGGTAGCCAGTGATGTGGTACCCGTAACATACCGCCTCTGAGCCTCAATTTCCTCTTAAGACAGGATTGGCAAGCGGCCTTTGGTTGGTGTTGTGTGTGAACAGTGGTGATGGGGCCAGGTACCAGGCGGGTGGTCAGAAAAGAGTAACTGCTGGAATAATAGTGATGGTAACAACGATCGTAAGGGAAATGTTGCCCCCGGGCACGGGGTGCTCCTTGCCATGGCAGGGCCTCTTCTAAGGCTGTATGCATACAGGGCTGAGAAGGCAGGCCCATCCTCAGCAGAAGTGCCTGGTCAGACACCTGTGGACCCTTGACACCTGATTCATATGCCCACTGCAAAGAAGAGAATAGGCCCCATGTTAGCTGCCATGGTGCCATCTCTGGCCATCGTCCACCTTTCTCTGAGCTCCAGAGTTCTGTGTCCAAGCCTTGGGGCTGATTCTCCAGACAACTCACAGTGCAGTACAAGAACATCAAGTCTGGACAGTGCCTTTCTCAAAAGACAAAGGTGGCCCTTCTTCCAGGCTGAGCCAGGTGCAAGATCAGACTTGTTAAGCAGAGCATACACCTATGGCTTATTAAGCAGCGCAGCCCTCCACACGCTTCTTTAGCCAGGTATACATAATAGGGCCTAAAATGCCCAGCTCCGCATATTGGCCCTCATAGTCTATGCCCAAAGTTATCAGGCTGGGATCTTCCTAAATCCCTTGGATATCAGTGGAGACTGAAATTCAAAATTGCAATTTAGAAAGGGGAGCAAGATGCCGTGGACGCAGGCTGGAGCTGCCCTTCACTGCCCTACCCAGGGACAGAGCAGGACACCGCATGGTTCCCTGCTCCTTGCCTGCTCTCACACTCAGTCCTGAGCCCGAGCCCAGGATGGGATGCAACAGGCCCTGCACTTACTGTTTGCTCTTGCCTAATTTCCCTGGCTAAAACCTCTAGTATAATGTAGGCTAGTAAGAGAAGATATTTTTTAAATCTGTTACCTACTTCATGGCCTAGCATTTGTCTACCCGAGGGTGTGTTCCCAGGGCCCCGAGATGAATATGTTCAGGTGCTGCTGTTGGGTGGCGTGTTCTGTATTGTATATTAGATCGAGTTGGTCTATAGTGCTGTTCAAATTCTCTGTTTCTTTGTTGATATTCTGTCCATTCTTGGGAGTAGAATATTAAAGTTTCCAATTACCATTGTTGCAGCGTCCATTTCTCCCTTGAATCTGTTTTTGCTTCATGGACTTTGATGCTCTATTGTTAGGCAAATATATGTTTGTAATTGTTACATCTTGATGGGTTTGACCCTTTTATTAATAATATTGTCCTTTTTTCTCTCTCATAATACTTTTTGGTCTTAAAGTCTGTTTTAATTTAAATATAGTCATACAGCTGTCTTTTGGTTACTGTTCTCATGGAATATCTTTTTAAATCCCTTCAGTTTCAACTTGTTTGTGTCTTTAAAACTGAAGTAACACTCTTTAGAGAGAACACTGTTGGATTTTCTTCCTTTTATTTGGAGAGTTTAATTCATTTACATTTAATGTAATTACTGATAATAAAGGACTTACTGCTACTATTTTGCTATTTTTTTCCTATGTGTCATCTTTTATGGTCCTTACCTCCTCAATTACTGACTTCTCTTTTGTTAAATGTATAATGTCTGTCATATTCTTTTAATCATCTTGTTCTTTCATTTACTGTATATTTTGGGGGTTATTTTCTTAGTTGTCACCTTGGGGATTACATCTTAATGTATGTTCATCTAGTTTGGATTAATACAAACAGTATACAGAAACCTTTATTATTTTTTATTGAAGTATAGTTGATGAACAATATTATGTACGTTGCTGCTGTTCACTTGTATCTCGTGTCTGGCTCTTTGTGGCCGTGTGGACTGCAGTGTGCCAGGCGCCCCTGTCCTCCAGCATCTCCCATGGTTTGCTCAAATTCTCGTCCATTGAGTTGGTGATGCTCATACAACTTATTATATAAGTTAAAGGTATGCAATACAGTCATTCACAATTTTGAAAGGTTATTCTCTATTGACAGTTATGAAATGTTGGCTGTATTCCCCATGTTGTACAGTGTATTCTTGAGCCTGTCTTACATCAAAGCCTGTCTTACATCATACCCCCACTCCTATTTTCCCCCTCCCCTCCCCCTACTGGTAACCACTAGTTTATCCTCCGTATCTGTGAGTCTGCTTCTTTTTATTATACTTGCTAGTTTGCTGTATTTTTTTAGATTCCACATATAAGTGATATCATACAGTATTTGTCTTTCTCTGTCTGACATATTTCACATAGCGCAATGCCCTCCAAATCCATCCATGCTGCTGCAGATGGCAAAATTGTATTCTTTTTTATGGCTGAGTAGTATTCAATTGTATATATACACCACATCCCTACATTCATCTGTTGAGCAAAAGCTTTGTCTTCTTCAAATCCCTACAGCTTTATATATTGTGTGCTCATCAATCAACACAGGTTCATCGTTTTTATGATGTTATTTTTTAAATCAGATGAGAGAAAAAGGGAAGTTGCAAAGAAAAATGCACTGATACTCTCAAGTATTTACTATTTACCTATACCATTACTTTTACTGGTGTTCTTTATCTCTTCATGTGGATCTGAATCACTGTCTAATATCCTTTCATTTCAGCCTGAAGGACTCCTTTTAACATTTCTTATAGGGCAGGTCTGCTAGCAATTAACTGTCTCAATTTTTGTTTATCTGAGAATCTGCTAAGTGCTCTTTCACGTTGAAGAACAATTTTGCCAACTGTTGAATTTTGGGTTGACAGTTTTTCACGGAGCCCTTTGAATATGTTGTTGTGCTGCAGGCAAAATCGAGGCAGCCTGTGTGCACCAGCCCCTCACCAGGTCAGAGGTGTATACCTCTTGATTTGAAACAGATGAGAATGAAGCCAAGGTTGGGAGGAAAGAAGTGTTTGCCAGAGTGAGAGGGCCTCATCCAGCAGTGCCTTTGGGGCGAGCTGTGAGTGCTGCCAGTCCTGGAAACATGACAATAGGCTGTAGAAAACTAGAGTCATGGTCTGGAAGGATGGCCTGCGGTTTCCCATCTGAGACATCCAGTGATTAGCTTGGTGGCGTAACTGGGGAAATAAGGAAGAAAACACCATCCGTGAGAGAACAGACAATTGGGAGATCATGTCATCTGGCTGAGTTAGGAAAACCAGGAAGTGAGAGAGGAGAGGCATGTGAAAGCAGGCTGAGAGGCTTGATGTGGTCGTCAGTTAGAATTCCATGTGTTGCAAGTCACAGAAAGACAACCTAAGCCAGCTACAGCCAGAAAAGGGAATTTATTCAAAATGTATCAGAGATGTACAAAGTCCTTCGCAAGCTGGAGAACCAGGCTTGGAAAAGAGCCCAAAATGACGGTGGCTCCAGGCAACATAAGAATGAGACGCACCAGACCGTCTTCCCGAAGGGGTGGCATGGTGGGGACATCTTTGCGGGATGCCTCCACCTTGTTAGAAGGCACCAGGCTCACAGCAGGATGTTGTCACTGCTCCCTGTCCTGGGAAGTCCCTTTACCCATCCCTCAGTCTTTTCATAACATGCTCGAGATCAGACCAGACCCAGGCAGGACCATCTGATGGGCTGAGCCTACATCACACGGGCACAGCCAGCTGCCTACAGGGTCGGAGCAGACCAAAGAGGGAGGTGGGGGTGGGGCAGGAGAGAGGGAGTCACTCCAAAACAGGAAGGCCTGACTGTGTTTGTCAGTTTAGAGACAAGAACCAGCGAGAGGAAGAGGGATTAAAGATGCAAAAGGGGGGGAGATGTTTGGAGGAGCAGATGAAGGTTGTGTGCCCAGGGGGAGGGGCTGGTCAAGTGCAGGAGGAATCTGGACTTTGTGGAAGGATGTGAGCTGGGAGAGAAGGTGCATGGGAAATTTCCATCCTTTCCGTCTGCTCCAGTCCCTGCCATTCCACAGCGAGCAGGTGTTCTCACAAGGGAGAAGACTTGTTTCTCAATAATGCAAAGCTGACTCGAGCGGTGATTCATCATGTTCTTTGGGGGAGGGGAAATCATTTCAGACCTACTTCCTTGTTGGACCTGGGTAAGGACAGAGGCGGCCATTGGAACCTGGGCTGGCTGATGCTGGCGGGAAGCCCACCTCTAGGTCCCCCATCCTCTGCTGGAGGGGAAGGGTGACAGCTCCTTGGAGCCTCAGTACATGTTCCCAGGACCCGGAAACCCACCAACGAAGTATCATTTCCCTCTTTCCTCTCAGCCTCTGACTACCAGAAGCAGGAACTCAGCAGGGGGACCCTGCCTGGCCCAAAGTGTCAGGCCCAGGGGGCTGCGGGCCCTCCTGCCACTTGCTACAGGGCCCCTGGGGGACTCCACCTGCTCCCGGCAGGGCCTGTCCCACTGTTGGCCCTGCACAGCCTCTAGTGGAAGCTTTTTCCCTTCCGAGGAAACCACAGTGAGACATTGCAGCCGAATAAAACTTTATCTGAGAGCCGACTAGCTAAATGGAGCAAAGAGTCTTAGGGAAGTAGAATCAGTTTTAACCCAGTTTTTACAGAGGCCTAAAAATGAGGCCTGCCAGGTTCATAGGACCCCATCAGGTACACACAGCTGAGCTACTCAGCAGACTCTTCAAGGAAAGACTTGCTCCCCCAGCTGCAAGGAGTGGGGTCAGCTGACACCGCCAGCTGTTGACTCTTTTAAGGTCAACCTCAGGTTTTGAGCCAACTTCATGTTCTTCTTAGGTGGCTCCCAGCCAACGACTCCACAAAGGCAGTGGTAGCCAAGGTCACCCTGCTTTTTGAGAAGGCCCCCAGCCAGTGACGGTAGCACATGGGCGGAACCACCTCCACCCAAGGCTAGCCCCTCTTCTGGGCCATCTGCCTCAGAGCCCCAGGTGGGCTGGCAGAAGCTGCCATGGCTCAGACCCGCCTCTCCCTCCCCACTCCTGCCCCCTCCCCTTCCCTGAACAAGTGTTCATCCCTCATAAAACTCTCAGCCCTGCATCTGCCGCTGGAGAACCTGGCCAGGGTGCCACCCCCCATCCTCTCGGCACTAAGCCCCCCTGCACATCAGCTGTCTGGCCTCCAGCTGCTACAAAGAGAAAGGTGATGGGTGGCCAGTGGTACAGCGGAGGTTCAAACCAAAGGTTATGTTCTCTGAGCCAGCTCATTCACTTACCCTTAAGCCACCTTTCCCCCTAATCCAAGGCTGCAGGACTCAAGCAAACATCCCCAAGGCTACGGGTCACAAGTAAAGCCTTTCCAAGCGAAGCCTCTGTATTCTGGTCTGAATGCTCTTACTGGCCCAGCGTATCTGATGATTTTCCAGTGCTCAACCCAGGATTCTGCCTTTGTCCTTCTGACTTTCTGCCCAGGATCCCAGGATACCAAAGACTCAGAAAAGTAAGAGTCCAGGGCTCTAGACCCGTTCTGACAGGCCTGGGCTGCGTATGACAGAGTGTGTACCATAGACTGTAGTGAGTGGACAAGACTGAAATTAAAAGCCAAGCTGCACATCTGGAGGAGGCGTTGAGCCAAAGGACAGAGACGGACTTCAGGCCAAAGGCAACAGGACTAAGGTCAGGAACAGCGGGCCAAGAGAGGGGCCCTGCCCTCCTCCCTTGGGGACACAGCAACTTGCGGAACCCAAGTGCCCAAACGTGAAGCTAAGGCCAGCAAGTTAAGGCCACCACTGTAGGAGAAGGTTCACCTCAGATGAATCCCTCACGATTTTGTGATTAAAAAATCTAGGAAAAAGAATCTACAAAGAATATCTCAAAGACCACGTACTACAAGCTTTATTTCTAGTTTACACTTAAATTCTAGACTATAATATTTAAATTATGGGTTAATTTTTAAATTATGGGTCATTGTTGTTCAGTTGCTCAGTCGTGTCTGACCCCTGGCAACCCCATGGACTGCAACACGCCAGGCTTTCCTGTCCACCACCAACTCCTGGAGCTTGCTCAAACTCGTGTCCATCGAGTTGGTGATGCCATGGTCCAACCATCTCAATCTCTGTCATCCCCTTCTCCTCCTGCCCTCAATCTTTCCCAGCATCAGGGTCTTTTCAAATGAGTCAGCTCTTCACATCAGGTGGCCAAAATATTAGAGTTTCAGTTTCAACAGCAGTCCTTCCAATGAACACTCAGGACTGATCTCCTTTAGGACTGACTGGTTGGATCTCCTTGCAGTTCTAGGGACTCTCAAGAGTCTTCTCCAACACCACAGTTCAAAAGCAGCAATTCTTCAGTGCTCAGCCTTTTTTGTGGTCTAACTCTTAACCTCCATACATGACTACTGGAAAAACCATAGCTTTGACTAGACGGACCTTTGTCGGCAAAGTAATGTCTCTGCTTTTTAATTAGCTGTCTAGGTTTGTCATAGCTTTTCTTCCAAGGAGCAAGCATCTTTTAATTTCATGGCTGCAGTCACCATCTGCAGTGATTTTGGAATCCAAGAAAGCAAAGTCTGTCACTGTTTCCACTGTTTCCGCATCTATTTGCCATGAAGTGATGGTACTGGATACCATGATCTTCTTTTTTTAAATGTTGAGTTTTAAGCCAGCTTTTTCACTCTCCTCTTTCACCTCCATCAAGAGGCTCTTTACTTTCTCTTCGTTTTCTGCCTTAAGGGTGGTGTCATCTGCATTTCTGAGGTTATTGATATTTCCCCCAGCAATCTTGATTCCAGCTTGTAAATTGATTGATTCCAGCATTTCTCATGATGTACTCTGCATATAAGTTAAATAACTAGGGTGACAATATATATACACCCTTGATGTACTCCTTTCCCAATTTGGAACCAGTCTGTTGTTCCATGTCAGGTTCTAACTGTTGCTTCGTGACCTGCATACAGGTTTCTCAGGAGGCAGGTAAGGTGGCCTGGTATTCCCAACTCTTTAAGAATTTTCCACAGTTTGTTGTGATCCACATAGTCAAAGGCTTTAGTGTAGTCAATGAAGCAGAAATAGATGTTTTTCTGGAATTCTCTTGCTTTTTTTATGATCCAGCAGATGTTGGCAATTTTATGGGTAATAAATATGAGAATTTAAATTTTATATATGTAAATTATGGGTAAGGGCTTAATGGGGTCTCACAAGAGAACTTTTAGAAGGTTCATATGGCCTCAGTGGGGGTGATAAGGGAGATATAAGAGGTTCAGAACTCTAGGCATGAGGCTCTGATAGGCAGGTGATATTGAAACAGGGTCCAAAAGGATGCATCAAAATCTAGGCGGTGAAGAAAGACAGGCAGAGTGTTTATTTGGTGGGACGGGCAGGTGTAGTAATGAAGAGGACTGACTAAGCGATGGCTCTTCTGAGATGTCTGAGATGGTTCTGGTGACAGTGGGGACCGGGCTCACTCAGTCACTTAGGGACCCAGACTATGGGGCTCTGCCCTCTTTTACATGGAGCTTCCAAGCTGGTCCCAGAAAAGGGAGACACACTTGGAGGAGTGTTGAGGGGAGGAGTTTTGTGGGCCAGACATCTAACTGGCCACAGTTCATCTGCCCGTGAGCAATGACTGGCGCCCAGCCACACCGAACTGCAAGACAGCTGGGAAATCTGGAGCACCTGGGTGTGCCCAGGACAAAGGGGAGAACAGTTTGGGTGAAGAGAAAGCACCCTCTGCCCACAGTGGGGAGTCGACAGTGACTGGGGCATTCAGAGCAAACTTGGTAGAGAATGATCAGAGCTGTACTGCTGCTGCTGCTGCTGCTGCTGCTAAGTCGCTTCAGTCGTCAAATGTCTAACAACTGGCTCTCCAGAAGGAAAAGAAATGTAAGCCCTGATTTTGTCAAACAGTAATCAATATTGAGGCTGCAAAGAACAAAGAACTTTATTTGGAGATCTTATGAGTTGCAGTTTGAGCAACACATATTCCAAAGAGTATTTCAGGGAAGGGCAAAAACAGGAGCTTATAACGGCAAAGGCCATGAGGCTATGTTCTGACACTGGGAAAGAAATATTTATCCCTGAGAAACAGGCTGTCATGGACCATAAGAGGGTAAGGGTCTGGCATGTGTCTCGAGTTTCTAGCAGGTGTTCCGGATGTCTTCTTTAGAACAATATGTAGCATTTGCTGATTTTCTTGGCGTAAATACTCTCACCACCATTAGCTTCTAACTACTGGCATACCGTCATGATCGGTGAACAGGGAGTTGGGAAGAGATGTGTAGCAGCAGCTCAGTACACAGTTGAATTAGAATTCTTCAGAGAAACAGAACCATATGCGTAATACATACATACCTCAAGGACATATGACGTGCTTGATTAGATGTATATACAGTGGCCTTCCTCAACTTACAATGGCGTTATGTCCCAGTAAACCCATCGTTAAGTAAAAAAATGCATTCAATACACCTAACCCACCAAATATCATGGCTAAGCCTAGCCTATCTTATACATGCCCAGAACATTTAGATTAGCCTACAGTTGGGCAAAAATCATCTAATACAAATTCTGTTTCAGAATAAATAGTTGCATAGCTCATGTAATTTATTGAATACTGTACTGAAAGTGAAAAAACAGAATGGTTATATGGGTCTAGAATGCCTGGAAGTGTATCTATTCCAAGTTCCTGGCCATGATCACCTGGCCGACTGGGAGCTGCAGGTCCACTGCCCAGCATCATCATGAGAGAGTACCATCTGGTGTGTGGTTAGCCCAGGAAAAGATGAAATTCAGAAATCTGAAGTACAGTTTTCTACTGAAAGCATATTGCTTTCACACTATCACAAAATCTAAAAATCGTTTAAGTTGAACCATCGTAAGTCAGGGACTGTCTGTATATATCAAGAGATTTGTAACGAGGAATTGGCCCACACAATTATGGAGGCTGAGTTCCAAGATCTGTTGTTGGCAAGCTGGAGACACAGGAGACCCGAGGTAGTTCTAGTTCGAAGGCAGGAAAATACCAGTGTCGCAGCTCGAGGTCTTCAGGCCAGAAGATTTCCCTTCTACTCATGGGAGAGTCAGCCTTTCTTTTCTTCTTGAGCCCCCAACTGACTGGATGAGTCCAGCCACCTCCAAAAGGGCAATTTGCTTTATTTCATCTACAGATTCAAATGTTAGTTTTGTCCAGAAACACCTCATAGACACACCCAGAATAATATGTGACAGTCAAGACGACTGGGCCAATAATATGTGGCCCAGTCAAGACGACATAAAAATCAGCCATCACGATAGTCTCTTCATCATACAGATAGGATAGGGAGAAATAATCCTAAGAAGGGGAGTTGTTCAACAGTAGGGAAATGTTGTCAGCAGTTAGAAAGTCATGTCTGTTGAGTAGGTATTACCTTTGTGTTTGAAATAGTTTATTTAATTGTAACTTTAATTTATAATACAATTTCTAATGATGTCTGTGTTAAAATTACAAAATTCCTAAAAATATCGGCTCTCCGGGCTGTTGGGACCCGCTGGCTGGTCCAGCATATCACTGAGATGGACAGATGTGGTGTGCTAGGGAGACAGAGCTTCAGCCGCCTGGCGGCAGAGACTGAGCGTGCCCTCAACTGGGAGTCTGGGGATACTGCATCCGGTGAGCACCGAGCAGGCCTCTCAGACTCAGGGCTCTCCTATCTATGTGGCGTCTTGGTATAGATTAGAGAAAGGCTTGCCCTTGTCACCATGCCAGAACACGCAACTTTGCCAGCAGAGCCCAAACCCAGGCCTGCTCCCCCTTCTGTTGACACTCTTGCGCAGTGTACAGCTTACATAACGGTGACTGTAGCTCTGCGTGGAATGGGGCTGTCTCACGTTAGGCCTTGAGACAGAGGCCCGTTGCCACTTTCTAACTGAGAGAGTGGTTAACGAATGTGCCCTTCCCTCAGAAGAAGCCTCCCTGCGGCGCGAGCAGGCAAAGACTGTTTCTGGAGGCTTTGGGCTCATGGATATGCAATTATCTAATAACGCGGTGGTTCTCAACCCTGGCCACACATTAAATCATCAGAGGAGCTTTTACACTTCCCAAAGATGAGTGTCCACGCCAGATGAGTTAAACCGGAACTGATGGGGTGAAACACGGAAACTAGTTTTCAGAAAGCCCCGATACACAGCTAAGGCTGAGAACCAGTGACTTGGAGCTCTCCTGGCTCCGGGCCAATGATGTTGCTGGGTGATCGTCCCACCAAAAGGTGTGCATTTCTGCCGAAGCCTTCTGGACAGTTCTGCCCTCCCAGTCCTTTCCACTCGCCTTGCAGTGCCCAGAGGTGCCTGACCCAGAGGAGCCCCTTAGAAAACGCAGAAATGATGCAGGACAGGGAACCAGCAAAGGAAGACGCAAGGACCACTGCCGGGAGGTACAGCGCTGTAAGGACGTGGGTAAGGGGGCAGTCTCTCTGCCTCTCCTCCTAACTGAGGCCTGTATTTCTCCTTGGCCTCAGCTTACTGCCTGTGTAAGAGGAGTGGAGCGGTCCCTTCAGATAAAAACTTACTCAGGAGGCCCTGCTCTTGTCCTCACCTCACCCCTTCTCCCAGTGGTCTCAGAGGGAACTGGAGGGCTCCCAGGGTCCTGCGGTGTAAAGTTTGTAAACTTCAGGAAGGAGAGGGTGCTAAGGTCCCTTCCAGCTGGAACACATGGATCCCTTCATCCAAAGGAGTGCAGTCTGAGGACAGAGAGGACGGAGCTGCCTAGCCCCCGTCCCGCTCCCCCGCCACCATCATTCTCTGGCGCAGAGTTCAGATTAGCTCTGCCCTTTTCCCAGCTTTGCTTCTGGACTTGAGCTTAGAGCCTCTGTGCTTTTGCCCAATTACAACACAGATCCCCAGAAAAGCAGGCGGGTAAGCTCAGCAGCTAAATATCATCCAGGGAAAGAGCTGCACAGAAAAACTGCCTGGGAGTAGTTTCGTAACCAAAACAAGTGTGAGTGGACCCAAACTAAGCCTTTGGGGCATTTTTCCTGCCTCTGGTTTGGAGGAAGTGGTCCAGGCTGCATTACTCACAGGCTTTTGTGATTGCTCAAGACGTTGTCACTGGCCACGGGACCTCCTTCTGTGACACTGATGTCAACCTGAGACGTTCCAGCCCTGTATCCTTCCCTCTCCTGCTGGATGGCCTCTGTCCCACCCTGATTTGACCCTTTCCTGCCCCAAAGAAACAGGAGGGCAAGTCTGGCGTTCAGTGGTGTTTCTCAGATCTGCCCGTCAAGCCAGCATTCCTCATGAGGTTCCTGGCCTGAGTCCTACCTGAGGCTCAGGGCTTATTGCACAGGAGGGGCACTGGGCAGTCTGTGGCACACAGATACGAGCCGTGAGGAAGTGCGTGTTGGCGCCCCTTCTGGAGGTAGAATCAAGACAGTTTGGGAGACTTGCTTAGAATGATCAGACTTGTGTGACCGGAAACACACGCCAGAGAACAGGAAGTGGGGGCACGCAGGAGCAGGGATGGTGCATCAGATGGTCGTGTGCGGCGTTACAGGAGCGGCCACAGAGGAAGTACTGGCCAGTACCATAAACGGCCTTGGATATCACAGCAAGCTTACGTGTGCTTATTCATCCCTTCTGAGGAGCATCTGAGGGTCAGAGTATGTGACTAGATGCTGAGTAAGACAGCCCCGTCTCTGGGGATACTCCCTCTCCTTCACCCTGGGGACTTGACTCGCCACATCCTGGTGAGTCCTTAACCTCTCCCATCCTTCCCTCCTCTCCACAGTCCATATCCTGTCCTCTCCCGCATGGATGACTGCAGTGGGCCCCCAGTGGACCCCCCAGCCTCGGGATCCCCTTCCCTTCCAGCTGCTCGGTCCACTGTTTGGGGATCAGTGGATATAGGGGCACTGTGAGGATTAGGGTAGGAGCACGGCCCATCAAAGCAGAGGGGACCTGTTCAAAGCCCTCACCATCTACCTACCAAGAGGATATCACACAGTGCCCAGGCCCAGAGAACCCAGCCCAAGTGCCTGACAGGGCTCCTGGGGGGTTTCAGGGGCACAAAGGTTGGTCCTTACCATCCAGCAAATTCACTGAGGGCTCTCAAGCCAGGAGCGTTCACGAGAAATGATTGGAATCAGGGTACTTAGATTGGCACCATAGAAAGGCAGGAGCTATAGAGACAGGGTCAGTTCAGGCCCAGCCCTGACAAGACTGTGTGACTCTGGGCAAGATACATAACATTTCCATGCCTTATTTGCTCCAACTGAAGAACTGTGACAAAGGCTTCCCTGCCTCAGGGACTGTGAGAATTGAAACAAATACAGAATATAAAGCTCCAACCTCAAGGACACATAGTAGGTGCCTACTAAATGACAACAATTACTGTGTTTGCATTTCTTGGGCAAGTTTTAGGATCTTGAGCCTGAACCTTCCCAAAGCCCCACTTCACACTGTTTAGAACTCTGCTAGTATTAAACTGAGACAGGGCAGTTGGCAGAGATTCACTGCTCAGTGAACAGTCTTTAGCAAGATCCGGAATATCCCCTGGAGAAGGAAATGGCGACCCACTCCAGTCTTCTTGCCTGAAGAATCCCGTGGACAGAGGAGCCTGGCAGGCTGCAGTCCATGAGGTCGCAAAGAGTCAGAGGTGACTGCAGAGACTGAGCACTAATTACTTACTCTATGTGGGCCCTAACCTAAGTGTTTCACAGGATTCTTACTCCTTTCACCCTATTTAAGTAGGAAAAGAAGTTTACATCTCTAACCGGCTTTGCTGGGTGAGTCCCCTGGGACTCTGAATATGCCAAGGCTGTGCCTCTTTCGAAGACACACCTGTCTTTTCACAGCTGGAACTGTGACCTCATAGACAGCCTCCTAGTCCCTCTTGGCAGGAAGCATGGGCAGAGCAGGTCCCCAAAGACAGACCGCTCCCCCACCCCCGGCCTTCTCAGTGCGTGCAGACCGGGGACCCAGGGCGGCCAGAGTCCGTGCATTTCCTGCGGCCTCTTGGAATCTCTAGCCGGCGGCGCGCACTTCGACGAGCCCTCCCCACGCAGAGGGCGGATCCGATCCCGGACGGAGCCCGCCCGCCCTCTGGGGCCGTCGGTCCAGCTGGGACCGCGCGCTCCGCCTGGCTCCTCCCGCCCCGCCCTCCCCGCGCCTCCGCCCGGACCGCGCGCCCGCTCCGCTCGCGGATGGGCAGTGCCGCGTGCTCCCTAGCCAGGCGGAGGGACAGCCAGGCCACCCCGCCCGGGCCCAGTGATTGATCAGAAACGGTTACTGAGCCTCTTAATGGTTTGCATGGATGGGAATTAATTATAAGATGGATAAATAATGCATTGAGGTTTACGTTGTCCAAGGCAAGCCGTCGGTCCGGAGCCGGGAGAGGCAGCTGAGGGAGCCTCGCTGGTGACGCCAGCGGCCATGGGGGCCGGAGCGGGGCATGGTGGGCAACTGGGCGAGAGGAAGAGAAAAGGGGAGTGGATGACAGCATGATCAGCCCAGCAATCCCGTCCAAGTGGTGGCAGGAAGATGCTGAGCCCAAAGATCAGGCAAGCCAGGAGGGGTAAGTCCGACTTCCTGCGGCCGATCTGGGCAGTGTGCTGAGTCTGTTGGCAGATGGGTGCGGATACTCGGCTGGCTGCATGCTGCGGTCACATGGGGCGGGCGTTCTGGAGGCATCTTGGTGACAGACAGCCCCTAATAGGGAGGCTCCTGGGGTCTGTGGGGGTCAGACCTGATACTGTCAGAGGGAGATGGCCAATTTAGTGCCCCGGTGGGTGTGCAGGTTTCAGCCCACATTCCACGTTTTATAGAGTCCCTGGTTGCTCAAAGTGATGAGGTGACAACTTTGGAAAAACTTCATTATTTATTACTAGAAGGGAAACGCTGAATGCTCAAGATCTACCCTAGGTGCCAAGGCAAAAGTAGATGTCACTAGGAAAGGCGATGCCCTGACTTCTCCAGACAGCCAGGTCCCACCACAGCTGGGCTGCAGAAAGCAACTCCTCAGGCAGGCAGGGGCTCTGTCCGGGAGAACTCCCAGAAAGCAGCAGGGCCTGGAGTTGCTGGTGTTGGGGGAGCGGATCCAGAGATAAGTAAGGGATGCAGGTGAGCCTTGCAGGGGTCATCCACAGCACTGGGCTAGCACCCCAGCCAGCTTGCGGCCCTGCAGAATGGCCTGGGGCCTCAGGACAGGTCTTGGGGCTCAGAATAGCATCTGCCTGGACAGCAACTTCTTGGCCAGTGCAAGTGTTATTTTAGATGACAGCATCTGTGTTTTAAGAAAAATAGAATGTGTCTTTTCATGTGGCCCGCGTTTGTGGAGGGCTGAGCCTTCCTCGTGAGTAAGGAACATGAGGAGAGTGGCTTGGAAGTGGGTGGAGCTTCTGCCCAGGGAACTTGGAACCAGTACTTGCCTCACCCAGTGTTTGCATATTGGAGGCAGGGATCCTCTGGGCTCTCCTGAGCTCACATTAGCACACTGCAGGCATTTGGATGACTTTCCTGGGCAGGCTGGCCCTCTAGAGCATAGTTAGAGCCATCAGGATCCCTCCATGGGATGCTTGGAATGGGCTGTCACCTGTGGGCCCCAGTGGGCAAAGGAGGGCTGTGCATGGCTCTGCTCAGGGGTAGGGGTACAGCCCGGTAACAGTGCAACAGGTGGGCCAGGCCAGGCCCCCTAAGGAGCTTGGGCCTCCTCTCCCATTCCTGGCATGCTGGCCACACATGGCTACTGCGCATTTGACATGCGATTAATCCAAAGTGAGAAAAATATGCAGATTTTGATGACTTGGGGGAAAAATAATGTAAACTATCTCAATGATTATTTTACATTGATCACCTGATGAAGTGATAATACTTTGGATATATTGGGTTAAATAAAATATTGATTGGAATTCAGTCCACCTGTTTTTTCTCTTGCTTTTCATGCTGTTCCTAGAACATCTATAATTACATATGTGGCTGACATTATGTTTCTGTTGGATGGGGCTGGTTTAGAAAAAAACCAGTGTTTTGCAAACAGCTCTCAGGAAGCCTGCCTTTGACATCTGTCTTCCTAGAAACATTTGTTCTGGGTCAGTGGTTCTCAACCAGGGGCTCTTTTGCCCTCTGGGGGACATTTGTTGATGTCTGGAGACATTTTGGTTGTTCCAACTACGGGATGCTACTGGCATCTAGTAGATATAGGCCAGGGATGCTGCTGAGCATCCTGCAATGCAGAGGACAGTTCCCACAACAAAGAATTCTCAGGCTGAGATACCAGATGATATTATCTTGTAGTGTATTGTAAAAGATAGAGTTTATGGTGCTATATATCAGATATGTATAAGATAACCGCTCACCCATAAAAATCAGCTTCCCTGGTGGCTCACCTGGTAAAGAATCCACCTGCAATGTGGGAGACCTGGGTCCAAACCCTGGGTTGGAAGGATCCCATGGAGAAGGGAACAGCTCCAGTATTCTGGTCTGGAGAATTCCATGGATTGTATAGTCCATGGGATCACAAAGAGTCAGACACGACTGAGCGACTTTCACTCACTCCCCATAGAAACAGATGATCATAAACCATGACAAGGAGCGTTCTAAGGGCATAAGAGCATATACTACAAATGAAGCTTTCAGAGGAACCAAGTGGTGCCTGCGCTGTGAGCTGAAGAATGGTGGGGCTACCTAGGCAAGGATGGTGGAGGGAGGAAGCCACATTGCAGGCAGGGATTGGCAGTGCCAGTGCTGGTGGGGGGGGGGGGGAGGGCTGTGCACAGGGTCAACAGGCTGGGGCTGGAGACCAGGTGAAGAGTCAGAGCACGCAGGGACATTTCTGGTGGAATACAGACCAAAATTGTATATGCATGCTTCTAAGAAATTGGGCTCTGGCATAAGGAAGAACTTCCCTCAAAATTCATCCCCCTTGGCATCTTTTAGGAGTTGGGCAGGCTTCATGTCATAAACCCTGCCAGCCTATAGGATACAAATCACAGCCCCTGAGAGCCACACACTGCCTTGTCCAGGCTGCTCCAGGCGATACATATGCCAGACACGCTTCCAGATTGCACCACTACCTGGTTACAAAGAGTTGATGGAAACGATCTGGGGTCACTTTCTAGAATAGTTATGAAAACCAGCCCAGGTCAACTGGGCTCAGAAGCCTTGGCTGCTCTGCAATAGGGGCTTCCCAGGAAACCTTCCCCCAGGTTATATTAGCTGTTAACTTCCTGGTAGGTCCCCATCCAGGCCAGCTCTGATACTGCTGCAGAGAGCGCCATCACCCTAAAATGTCCTTGTGTCTCTATCCCAGGGAGGAGGAGCTGTCAGGATTGAGAACCTCCCAGGAAAAATCCTACTCTCACTTTGCTGCTTGCTAAGTTGCTTCAGTTGTGTCCAGCTCTTTGCAACCCTATGGACTGTAGCCCACCAGGCTCCTCTGTCCATGGGATTCTCCAGGCAAAAACACTGGGGTAGGTTGCCATGCCCTCCTCCAGGGGATCTTCCCGACCCAAGGATTGAACCTGGGTCTCTTATGTCTCCTGCGTTGGCAGGCGGGTTCTTTACCACTAGTACCACCTGGTACTTACCCACATATAAAACTAAGTTTGTTCAATAATTGGAGTTCTATTTCCAAGAAGTAGTTAGAGGCAGGTGAGGCAGGTGTTGTTCACACACACAGAAGAGGACAGTGATAATTTTAAAAAGTAGGGAGACATCCAAACCAGCAGGAAATGTCTCAAAAAGAGCCTGTAAATTCAAACAGTGTGCTTGCTTTTAAGTACATCATATAATTCAGACTGATTCAGGAAAGTGGTCCAGATCGGTTGGTACCAGCTCACATAGGCCATCAATACCATGATTCTAGCTTGCCATGGCCTGCTTAGGACCAGCTCAGACTCACCCTAGCTTATCATGGCCTGTGGAAGCCAGACGAGGCCATTCGGACCCAGGTGCGGTTGGCCCTACCTCACTTAGCTCCTGCCTATCTCCTAGGGTCCTGTTCGGGGAGCCTTTCCTGATGCCATGCCTGGCAAGCTCTGACTCCACTGAGATTTGTTGCCATGTTTCCAGAGTGGGAATGGGAGAGACAGTCACCCCACCCCTGCCAGATTTCCTAGAAGAAAAACAGGATAAACTCACTAAAAATCCATGAATTTATCACAGATACAGTGGAGCAAGTCACAAACGCATATGTTCTGTGACACTGTAAAAATTGCCTTTTATTTCTTTTAAGATAGATAACAGAAATGCAAGATAGGCACCCTCTCCCTGTGAGTTTTCCAGGGTGAGGGAAGGCAGCGGAGCCCCAGGCTGTAGCCTCATGCCCACCACCAGACTCTGGGAGTGCTGTGCCCTCTGTGCACCCCCACTCACAGAGCCCCTAGGAGGTGGTCGGAACAAGCCGCATAATCCTTGCCCCTGATGCTGCCCCAGCTCCCTGGGATTGCTCCCTTTCCTGAAATCCCACTGACACGGGGCCTGCTTCTTCAAAGATTTTTCTGTGCCCATTAGCACTGCCCCAAATAAAGATCCACTGATTTGGTCTCGCCCTGTTTCACAAGGATAAGGTATGGGAGGCAGCCGTGTCACCTGCCTCCCAGAGAGCTCTTGGCTCTGCCTGTCTCCCTCAGCCTCCTGTTATTGTCCTCTCCCAGCCGTCATCATTTCTAACCTGTGGCAGCAATACTCTGCCTCACCCCCACCCACTCCCATCCATTCTCCACTCCAAAGCCAGAGCCATCTTTCCAAACTTAAATCCACAGTGTACCCACCACCAGCCTCCTCCTCCAGCCCCAGCTTACAGGAAGACCTCTCTTACAGTCTAGCCACTGGCCTAACCTCCAGCCTCCTCCCCCTCTCCAAGCTCCAGCCACACTGGGAAGAATCCCATTCCCCAATGTGTTCCATGGGCCTCCTACCACAGGGCCAGAGCACACCCTGTTTCCCCAGCTGGAACGCCTCCTTCTCTCTGTCTGTCTGTCTCTCTCTGTCCCACCCCCACCCCCCCCCACCCACCCACACACACACAGTTCTTAGCTCCTGTTCTCGCTCCAGTTCTCCCCTCGAGGGTCGCCAGCCAAGTGCTCCTGCAACCCCAGTCTGAACCGGGCCCTCTGCTCTGGGCTCTCCTTTCCTTTGTAGCACTTGCCTTGAGCTATCGTTGCACACTCATCAGTGTGACTATTTGGTGAATAACTGTCACCCCACTAGACTGCACTCCAGGAGAGCAGGGCCCATTTCTGTGTTTAGATATTATTATACACCAAGGCCAGGCGTCTGGTAGGTACTCAATACATACATGGTGAATAAATGAATGTATGGGTAGATGAGTGAGTGAGTGAATTAATAGCAGAGAAAGCATTAGCCTAGGAGGCTGAAGCACTGTCTCTGGACCTAACAGGTCCAGGTCCTTAGGAAAATCAGCCCTCCTTTGATTGATTTGTATGTTGCAAATATTTTCCCAATTTGTTGCTTGCCGTTAATTTTTATATCAGGATCTTTTTTTAAAAACATGTATGCATGTTTTTAATTATCATGTCATCAGTCTATCAATATTTCCTTTTAGAGTTTCTGCCTTTGTTTAAAATATTTAAAAATAAAATTGATGTTGCTATTAAGGAGGCTCCTTCTTTTAAAGGAAATCATTAGCCTGATGAGCACAGCTCCAGCAGCTTGAGCCGTCTTCCTTCGAAGGAGTAGCAATGTCTTAGAAGCCTTGATGAATGTGCAGAGCCTGGTCAATACTTTGGGGGTGGAGAGAAAAGGCTCTGTGAGTGAGATGAAGTACTTTCACTGGCCTTATTTTTCTTGATTTTCCCTGAAGAAAACAAACCTACATTTATTGTGTGCCTTCCGTGCTCCAGGCATTTTTATTGTACTTATTTAATTCTCATGACTATACTATGATGAAGCACCATTATTTCCATTTTAACAGATGTGGAAGGAGAATTGTGGGTAGCCTGCCAACAAGTGTTGGAATTCATGTCTATCCAGTGCCGAGGCATATGCCCTCTCCCTAACCCAACGCAGAGATTCACACTATCCAAACACCACTGCAGGTGGCCCTGCATGTCCCCAGGAGAGCTATAAATTCTTTGAGTAATGAAATGCGGTGTGATTTTTAAGAAGATTCCCACTACCTATGAATACATGGAAAGTAGATGCAAACAACTGTTAGAATATTTAAGGTTGAATTATTGATATGTAGTTGAATACTAAGCAAATTAAAAGGCAAGGCAATTATGAACTCCAGGGAAAACAAAAAATGGTTCATGAAATATTATAGTATACTGCATAGCTCCACTGGGAGTAGCAATTACATAGTACTAACAGTGCAAATTCTTCACATTGATCAAACTAAAAATACACTGTAACTGCGCTAGGAGGATGGAGTGGGTGCTCACATGTGGTGGGGTGGAAGAGTGAAATAAATGAAATCCCCATCTTCCATAGTTAAAGTCAACAGGTAGTATTTAAAATGGAAAAAAAATCAAGAAATTATTTGGCACAAAAACAGACCATAAATCAATGGAGCAAAATAGAGAACCCAGAAATAAACCCATGCATGTGTGGTCAATCAATTCACAACAAAGGAGCCAGCAATATACAATGGGCAGTATACGAGACGGACAGTCTCTTCAATAAATGGTGTTGGGCAAACTGGACCATCACAAGCAAAAGAATGAAACTGGACCCTTAGCTCTCACCATACACAAAAGCCAGCTCAAAAGTCTTGAACATTAAGACTTGAAACCATAAAACTCCTAGAAGGAAACGTATGGGGCCATCTCTTTGCCATCAGTGGTGACCATCATTTTTCAGATTAGACACAAAAAACAATGGAAGCAAAAGCAAAATAAACAAAGGGGCTGCATCAAACTAAAAGCTTTGTTAGAAAAGGCAAAAACCCATAAAATGGAAAAGAAACCTGCAGAATAGGAGAAAATATCTGCAAATCATAGATCCAGTAGGGGGCTAATATCCAAAACATGCAAAGAACTCCTGCAACTCAATAGCAAAAAAAAACAACAAAAAAAAGCCAACAGACTGAAACATGGGAAGAAGAACTGAATAGACATTTTTGCAAAGAATATATACCAATGGGCGAGGGGTACATGAAAAGATGCCCACAGCACTAATCATCAGGGAAACGCAGATCAAAAACCACGATGAGATATCACCTCACAACTGTTAGAATGGCTATTATCCAAAGACAAGAGGTAACAATATTGGCAAGAATGTGAAGAAAAGGGAGCTGTGGTATACTGAATGTAGACTGGTGCAGTCACTATGGAAAACAGTATGGTGGTTCCTCAAAAAATTAAAAATAGAGCCACCATATGACCCAGCAATTCCATTTCTGGGTTTGTATCTAAAAGAAATGAATATAGGATCTCAAGAGATATCTGCATTCCCTTGTGGCAGGATTTCCTTCTCTTTCCTCCTGCCTCTCCTCGCAGATACCAGCTGATGGGAAAACTGAGTTCTCCCGATGGAAGATGCCCAGAGCATATAACCAGCGCTTTTAGACACTTAGGGTCTAAGGCACTATAGATGCTTGGCTCCAGGAGCTCCAGGAAGCACTTCTGTCCCCGCAGAACTGAAGACTTGGCCATGAACTTCATGTTTGCAGGTGGGAATGAATGATTTATTTGCAAGACAGGCCTGAGCAGGATTAGACCTAGGCTGGGAGGGCTGCCTTCAGCTCCCCTCAACCAAGACAGCCAGGGACCTGCTCTGACTGCTGAAATCATCAACAGCCTCAATGATTACTTAACCAAGGGTGGAGAGCGTATTGATCTAAGCTAATGGCCCATAGGCAGGCAGAAATGAAATTTATAATCAATACTAAATTACATCAACTCCACCGATCTCCAGCTCCTGGTGAATGGCTTGCTAATCTGAACAGAAGCCGGGGCAGCAAACCTAGGGCAGCTGCTCCCAGACAAGGTCTGATAGAGGGGACAGGCCTCCCAAGGGCTCAGCCTGCAGCAACGAGACAGTCCTAACCCCCATTCATCCACTCAGTGCGTCTCTGCAGCACACTTTCAAAGTGTCATTTACTTCTTCCTCACCACAGTTTAGGAAGTGGATAGGATTTGTATTTTGTTCCCATTTTATCTGGAAATTTGGGACTCCGAGTGGCTAAAGAGCCTCCAAATGCTGTGCCCCTTCCACGACCTCAGTTAGCCTCTCTCCTCCCACTGCCAAACCAGGAAAAGTAGGAAAATGACATTCTGCTTCCTGCTTTTACTTGCTGCTACTCTGATAACAGGAATGGCCCTTTAACCGTGCTCTTTAACCTCTCATCATGTGGAAACAGGCCATGGGCAGTAGAAATCCCTCTGGCAGGTTTCCTCCAGGCCAAGATCGTCTCTAAAGGCACAAAGTCTCTTGGATTTGATCTTGCCCATCTTCTTTGAACCTGAAGATTCCTGTTTCATGTCCATTCATGCTTTCAGCAAGCATTCAGTGGGACATTCTGTGCTACATTCTGAGGATCAGGCATGAGGAAGGCACCCTCTCTGGCCATTCAGTTCAGTTCAGTTCAGTTCAGTTGCTCAGTCGTGTCTGACTCTTTGCAACCCCATGAATCGCAGCACACCAGGCCTCCCTGTCCATCACCATCTCCCGGAGTTCACTCAGACTCACGTCCATTGAGTCCATGATGCCATCCAGCCATCTCATCCTCTGTCGTCCCCTTCTCCTCCTGCCCCCAATCCCTCCCAGCATCAGGGTCTTTTCCAATGAGTCAACTCTTTGCATGAGGTGGCCAAAGTACTGGAGTTTCAGCTTCAACATCATTCCTTCCAAAGAAATCCCAGGGCTGATTTCCTTCAGAATGGACTGGTTGGATCTCCTTGCAGTCCAAGGGACTCTCAAGAGTCTTCTCCAACACCACAGGTCAAAAGCATCAATTCTTCGGCGCTCAGCCTTCTTCACAGTCCAACTCTCACATCCATGCATGACCACAGGAAAAACCATAGCCTTGACTAGACGGACCTTTGTCAGCAAAGGAATGTCTCTGCTTTTCAATATGCTATCTAGGTTGGTCACCAAGGAGTTAAGTGTCTTTTAATTTCATGGCTGCACTCACCATCTGCAGTGATTTTGGAGCCCCCCAAAATAAAGTCTGACACTGTTTCCACTGTTTCCCCATCTATTTCCCATGAAGTGATGGGACCAGATGCCATGATCTTCGTTTTCTGAAAGTTGAGCTTTAAGCCAACTTTTTCATTCTCCTCTTTCACTTTCATCAAAAGGCTTTTTAGTTCCTCTTCACTTTCTGCCATAAGGGTGGTGTCATCTGCATATCTGAGGTTATTGATATTTCTCCTGGCAATCTTGATTCCAGCTTGTGCTTTTTCCAGCCCAGGGTTTCTCATGATGTACTCTGCATAGAAGTTAAATAAGCAGGGCAACAATATACAGCCTTGATGTACTCCTTTTCCTATTTGGAACCAGTCTGTTGTTCCATGTCCTGTTCTAACTGTTGCTTCCTGACCTGCATACAGATTTCTCAAGAGACAGGTCAGGTGGTCTGGTATTCCCATGTCTTTCAGAATTTTCCACAGTTTATTGTGATCCACACAGTCAAAGGCTTTGGCATAGTCAATAAAGCAGGAACAGATGTTTTTCTGGAACTCTCATGCTTTTTTCATGATCCAGCGGATGTTGGCAATTTGATCTCTGGTGCCTCTGCCTTTTCTAAAACCAGCTTGAACATCTGGAAGTTCACGGTTCACATATTGCTGAAGCCTGGCTTGGAGAATTTTGAGCATTACTTTACTAGCGTGTGAGATGAGTGCAATTGTGTGGTAGTTTGAGCATTCTTTGGCATTGCCTTTCTTTGGGATTGGAATGAAAACTGACCTTTTCTAGTCCTGTGGCCACTGCTGAGTTTTCCAAATTTGCTGGCATATTGAGTGCAGCACTTTCACAGCATCATCTTTCAGGATTTGAAATAGCTCAGCTGGAATTCCATCACCTCCACTAGCTTTGTTTGTAGTGATAAAAGCTTACAAATCAAAACAGCATAGAGAGGCACTTGTCTGGCCATGGGTGTGTGTCCTCTATGGGGGTGGCATAATGGATGGCAGGCAAGACCCTGCTTTGGGGACCTATGAGATGAGTCCTTCCACAGTAGGAAACAGGTGCACTGGTTCTTCAAGGGTGTCAGGACTCATCAGGCTGGCAAGCAACGGAGGTACAGGGATCTGGCATAAAGTGGCCTTTGTGGGGACCAGTCATTGACCTGGAAAGAGCAGAGCGTGTGCTGTGAGTGGGAAGTGAAGCTGAAGACCTGGATGCTCACTGACTCACGGAGGTCTTCTCATCTTCCCAACTGCTTGGCCACGCTGTGACAGCTAAACAGCCTCTTTAAAGGAGATGCAGGAAGAGGGACCCTGCCATGGGGTGATGCTTGGAGATCCAGTCTGTGGATGGAGGTTAGAGGAGGTCCATAAGGCTCGTCTTTCTCAAGGACTGATGCAAGGATGCTTCATTAGTGTTAGTGCGAAGAGGTTAGGGCTTGGTCTGTTCTAAGGCAGGAATTTGGTCCGTCTAAGGGAGTCAATGTTAAAAGCTTGGCAGCCAGACTTCCTGGGTTTAACCCCATGCCCTCTCATCCTGCATGTCTTCCTGCTCCCTCTGCTGAGCACATCCTTTTATCCCACAGCCTTCCATAGTGTAGGGGAGAAAACACTTGCTTCCCTGGTGGCTCCGAGGTTAAAGTGTCTGCCTGGAATGCGGGAGACCTGGGTTCGATCCCTGGGTCGGGAAGATCCCCTGGAGAAGGAAATGGCAACCCACTCCAGTACTCTTGCCTGGAGAATCCCATGGAGGGAGGAGCCTGGTGGGCTACAGTCCATGGGGTTGCAAAGAGTCGGACACGACTGAGCGGCAAACTACTAACTAGTACTACCCTCTTAAGCTATGTACCTGAGGCCTAATTAAAATGATAAAAGATTAACAGCAGAAAAAGCATATAAATGTTATTGATTGTTTGAAGTGTGTGAGGGGCTGCTTCATAGAAAAGGGGCAGCTAAACCCAGGGACATACACTGTGGGGAGGTGACTGGGAAAAGTACGGCAGGTAAGGGTGGTTTAGAGAGGTTCATTAGGCAGACTGAAGTCACCTCTGCACGATAAGAATCTCATTCTCCTCTTCCTGGTATGGGAGTGGCAAGGCACCTTTTTTCAGTAAGGGAAAGTACGCCCTGCTTCTAAGCAGAAAGGGAGAGGGGAAGGAGCCTGCCCGTGCACTCTTTCTCAGTTGCCTTCAGCTCAAAACAGTCAATATGCCAAAGTAGCATATTTTGGGTGGCGATCCCCTCTTAACGGTTCACTCTGTTCTTTCATCCAGCCTCAATCCCACCTCTGGCCTCCCAGCCTGACTTCCATGCCTCTGCCTTAACCCTCTCATCTCCCGTTATACTTGCTGAGACAACAGACGCTTGTATCTGGGCGTCTCTGTTCCCCCTTCACTTTTGCCAGGGCAGGTATGTGCCTTTCATCTCCACAACCCAGCGGCTCACCCACGGTGGACACCCAGGAGGCTCCACAAGCTCCATGGATGGAGAGATGAAGACCAAGCCCAGCTAAACCTGTGGGCGCCCACTGTATGGCAGTGAGGGTCAAGCATTTGGGGGGCCACCTGCCTCCTGCCCCCCTCACTGAAGACCAGCACCAGCTGAATCAAGAACCAGAGCCAGGAAGGGCCAATGAAAGTGACTGTTAAGAGTGCGACCTTTTATGCTGATGCTTTTAAAGCAAAGTCGTCGTTATGGGAAAAATAAGCCAAACTTTCTAGAACCTCCTCACAGTTATATTAGAATTAACACTTCTTACTTTGGGGGGCTAGTTTTCCTCCTTGTTCTTCACCTTCCAGGCCTCAAAGTGAGACCCATTAAGAGGGCCTTGCTGGTTCTCTAGACCCCTCAGGTGGGGAGCTTAGCAAAGAACAGATGACCAGGTGGAGCCCAGAAAGAAGCTAAGTAACAGGTTTAAAAAAAAAAAAAAAGGTAGAGAGCACTCAGGAACCATCCTGTAATAAATCACTGGAGGCTCTCAGGACAGCTGGGAACCTCGCGAGGCCCCCTTGCCCTTGGTGGCAAATTGCATTAACTTTATGAAACCGTCTCGGCTGCCCCCCTCCGGAGCGCCCCTTCCATTACCTCAGCTCCCTCTGCTCCATCAATCTTCCGGCCTCGATACTCACCCTTTAAACCAATTCAGCTCTGAGAGCTGTCTTGCTGTTTGCACAGCCCGGCTTTAAAATCCCATTGACTTTTATAAATCAACCGTGTTTTAGTTCAAGTTCAGGCTCTCCTCCATGCTCTCAGGGCTGCAGATGGAAAACCAGGGCACTGATGCCCTGGCAGCTGCTGAGGCCAGTCTGCCACAGCCTCGGCAGAAGGCCCCAGAACAGCAAGGGGCGCCTGCTGTGTGTCTCATCAAGAGGCCCCGGGCTGAGGGTCGTCTGCAGTCATTTCTTGAAGAGGTGTTCCCAAGGGCCACCAGTGAGGGGCAGGGGAGCAGCGCCAGGGAGGGGAGGCCAAACTGGGCTGCAAAGCCCAGGGAAGGGGGCATCAGCCTGAGCCCCTGGGGAACTTTGAATTATGCCTCTTATGCCTCCCAGAAGTTTCAAACTGGAAACAAGACTGCAGGGGCTTTCAAGCTCCCACACCCAGAAGTCTTCGGCCAAGGACTGGGGAGTGAGGGCGGGGGAGTAAATTCCCGGGCACTTCCGGTTCTCTCCGTGCCTGCTCAGAATGGCCCCAATAGCCCAAGGACCGTCTCCAAAACAGGCCAGCAGCCCTGAAAAATCACCCAGGGAAAGCTGTTGGAAATAAGGGGGCATAAAAACAGGAAGAAGGAATCAAGGGAACTTGAGCAGAGCTCTGACGTGATCCGCTGGGTCAGGCGTCTTCCGTGTGTTCTCAGCCATTTCCAAGATGCAGCTGTTGCCAGGTACTCTTGTGGCAACACTGGGGGAGTGAGTGACTCACACGCTCTCTGAGCCTCTCTCTTATGTGAAATGGGATGGAGCACAAAGGCTGGAGTAGCAGGCCCTCTGGAGGGGCTCACCTACAGAGGGTCTGTCTGACCTGATCCCACGGAAGGTCCGTAGATGAGCCAGGATCACGCTTCCACAAAGGATCATCTGTTCAGCCTGGAAATTCCGAGTAGGCAGAGGCTAGGCATCTGTTTGTGCTTTGGGGATTCAGCTCCCTCTCAAGAGCTCTGTCTTTTAAAGTTTTTATTTTAATTTATGTAAGCAATGCACACATTCTTTCCTGCAGAAAACTACAGAACTACGGTTCCAGCCTCTCCTCCACGACCATAGTCACTGCTACAGGTGTGACATGCTCCTTCTGTATAAATGCGTGTGCCCACTGAGTATGCCTTGTGATGTCTTTTGTTTAAAGGTTGTGTTTTTCTTCCGTTTTTACACAGTCTTATACTTTGTGTATTGTTCTGTGATTGGCCCTCTTCTACTGCTATACTAGAATTTAAGCAAAAATTAAAGCAGGAAAGGGGAGATGGAAGGGTTGGGGATACATCTTAAGAGTGGCCAGGAAGTCCTCATTGAGAAAATGGCATTTGCATGAAGAACAAAGGGGCTGAGAGGAAGCCCTACAGGACCAGGGACAGCAGGTGCATGGCTGGACGGGTTGCACAGGCGATCGTGAACCATCCCTGTGAGATGTCCCTCAGATGGTTTAACAGGTGGTCCTGGGGTCCCAGAGAAGGACCCAGGCAGAAATAAAGACCTGGACTCATGACAGAATGGGGGGCATCTGGGGCAACCCGGGCAGTAGCAGGACTTTCAGGGAGAAGAGAAGAACTGAAGTCAGAGCAGGTTGGGCAGGTAGCAGGAGGGTGTGCCGGGAAGTCGGCTCTGCGGAGCAAGGGGAAGAGCTTCAGGAAGAAGGTGATCAGTGGGGACTAAGCACCAAGGGTCCTGGAGGCTGAGAGTCAGAACCAGACTGTTGGATTTGGTCAGAGCAGTTTCAGGAGAGGACAGACTCTCCAAATGCAGAGGTTGGCAGGGACTGAGGGGCGAAGGAGGAGAGGCTGGAACTGTGGTCAGCCCTCTCAAGAGACACTTGTCAGTGAGAATAGGTGACAGCGTCAGCCCAGCATGCATGCTGATCTGAGCCAAGAGGTAGCCACACCCGTTCCTTCCAGATCGGAGCCCCCTTCTTCTCAGGTGGGTCCCAGTACTGCTCATCCCTCAAGGCTTAGCCCGGGTGCCCCCTCTGCAGGCGGCTCTGCTGATGTCTACAGCGGAAAGGTGCGCCTTCAGCTAAGTCTCTGCAGCCTGGGCCTGTCCACGTGGTTTGTGGCTCTTTCATCTCCATGTGGTGGTCCCTTGTGGCTGATTTCCCCTGCCAGCCTGGGGGCTCTGGGGGAACGCAAGCAACTCGGGGTTCTGCGCCTTACCTGGAGGAGTTCTGCAGACTTGGAAGGCATGGATGAATGAGTCAGTGAATGAATGATTGTGCTTGTGAGCTCAAGAGCCAGACCCTGAGGCGGGCAGAAAGCACCCTCCTCCTCCTCCTCCTCCTCCTCCTCCTCAGGTCATGAACCTGCTCCTGGGCCAGAAGTTCCCCTTGTTTCTGGAACCTTAGAATGTCAGAGCTGTTTGACTTGAAATCTCAGCTTAAATGTTTACAGAACTGAATGGCTTGATTCAAGGAAGTGCTGAAGACAGGAACAGTGCTTATTAATAAATCATAACAGCAATTATTTTCCTTTCAAGCTGCTCTGTGGGCCTTCTAAGTCGCATCTGTGTGATTGAGTGGCTGGAGGGCACCCCAGGCCGGCTTGGCAGCTTAAGTAGCATCTGTGGCAAGCACTTCCCTGGTGAGCTGAGGGGAGCAGCGCTGGCCTCTACTCTCCTCCACGAGAGCCCTGCTTCTGCCAAGTAGAGTTGAGTCTGTAAATCAACTATACTTCAGTTTTAAAAAAAGAGAGTAAGCCAAAGTAGCTCATGATGTTTGACAACCGTGTCTTACATCCATTACCTGCCTGGCATGGTGATGAGAGCTGCGTGCAGAACTTGATGAGACACCATGTCCTTCCCTCCCTTCCCCTTCAGTCTAGAGGGTCAGCAAGGCAACCACACAGATCATTACCAGCCTTGGAGCTCATGTCCTGGTGGGGGAGGGAAGGGCTGTCTAGAAGAGATCAGAAGGAAGGCTCTGTGGAGTTGGATCTTGAGGATCACCATTCCCAGGTGGCTCAATAGGTGAAGAGTTTGCCTGCCAACGCAGGAGTTACAGGAGACACAGGTTTGATCCTTGTGTCAGGACAATCCCCTGGAAGAAGAAATGGCAGCCCATTCCAGTTTTCTTGCCTGGAAACTTCCATGCACAGAGGAGCCTGGCAGGCTACAGTCCATGGGGTCACAAAGAGTCGGACACGACTGAGCCCAGCACAGCAGTAGCGTGCAGCCAAAGCCAGGGGCTGAGTAGGCAAGGGATGCAAGAAAGGCCTGGGTTAGTGTCCAGCATGGACAGAGGTCGGCTAGGCTTAGGGAGCTGCAGTCACTGGCGTAATGAGAGGACTTAGAGAGATACACACACAGAGGATCACAGGCACGGTGCAGTAGGTGTGGGCTGTGCGGACCATGCATTCCAATCCCAAGTCAGGATCTGTGGTCTAAAGATTACAAGTGGGATTACATTTGGACTCAGAGTTGTTCCTCCAAAGTCCAGGTTGGCCTTCCTAGTGAGCCCTGCAGCAATATCCTTGCTACTCGCCAGACAGAGAGAGAAGAGGAACTCTGCCTGAGACAAGAGTCGGGGAGGTATGGGAGGGGCAAGAACTCGGTCACCGTGGAAGGCAGTACCAACTCTGGCAGAGTGCTGCCCAGTGGTATGTGCAGGGCAGAAGAGGCTCTGAGGTAGGAGGGCAGCCCCTTTGTCCTGCCAGGGAGCCATCAACCAGTCACAGCAGGCAAGTGCAGCTGAGGTCCTGCTGGCCAGGCCCAGCCACCAAGAGGATCTCAGGGAAGCAGCGAGGGAGTTTGCCTGGTGGGGTGGGGGCTTCTGGGCAATGGTGATGCCTCCAGAGGAGGGGTGCCATGCAGAATCCAGGGAGGGAGGCTGCCGGGGCCAGCTCCCTTGGGGCCTGATGACAGGAACCCTGCTAGAAGGTGAGCTCCAGCGGGACCCAGATGGTTATGCTTCTTATCTCAGCGCTTGTTTCTCAATCCCTATAACAGCGACTGGCGCACAGTAGATACTGTATAAATATTCGTTGCTGAATTGACGAGTGAGTCATTGAACACATGGAAAGATGGATGGATGGATGGATGGATGGATGGATGAGCAAGCCTGGGGAAATGGGGAATCTGGAGTCCCATGGACACAGCAGAAACTAACCAGGAAGCAGGCTGTGTGCTCCCCAAGGTGGATGACCTTTGGCTACAGTGTTAAGGGGCTCCAGCCCTTGCCCCTTTCAACCTGAGGAGGAGGCAGGCCAAGCACGGTCACGCCCTGCTGGCTGAAGCTCCCATGACAGTGGCTACCGGGAGGCTGGGACGCCAGAGTGGGGCAAGGACTGGCCAAGGCCTGCCGTCCTTTGTGTTCACTGTGCGTGTGCTTGACTTCCAGCCCGCTCCAAAAGCCTGGTGATGGGGGAGCAGAGCCGGAGCCCCGGGCGGCCGCCCTGCCCCCGCAGGCTGGGCCCCGTGCTGAAGGCAGGCTGGCTGAAGAAGCAGAGAAGCATCGTGAAGGGCTGGCAGCAGCGCTGGTTCGTGCTGCGCGGGGATCAGCTCTTCTACTACAAGGACAAAGATGAGACCAAGCCCCAGGTGAGAAGCATGCTTCCTGTGTCCAGTGGGCATCCTGGGGGGGGGGGGGGGGGGGGTGGTCCAGGGGGCATGGCTAACTGTCTCCAGGAGAGGGGAGAAGGCAGAGAGAGACCCTCCCATCAGCACCTCCACCCTTCAGGCACCAAGCCTGTGACTCCGCTCAGCATGACATTTCACTGGGATTTCCAAAGTGAGATTTATCCTCAGCTCTCACATTCCTGGGATCACACCTGGTTTTACTGCGACACATCGATAGCTTCAGTCTTTGAAATGTTTCCTTCTAATGTTGATAGAGAGCATCCCCGCATGGCTTAAAAAAAAAACAACCACCCAAAGGGTAGTCCAGTGGTTAAGACTCTGTGCTTCCAAAGCAGGGGCCAAGGGTTCAATCCCTGGTCTGGGAACTAAGAACCCCACATGTCCTGTGGCATGGCCAGGAAAAAAAAAAATCCTTCTTCACGTCCTTTTCAACCTGTCAGTGCTTCCATGGAGGACACACAGACCCCACTTCTTCCACTGTGCAGGGAAACAGGCGCCCAGGCGAATCTAACGTCACGCTGGAGTCTGGCTCATTGTGAAACACCTGTGTCACAGGCCTCTGCCCATCTGATGGCTTCTGTTTTCACAAGCACCTTAAGCTCCCGCCTTGGTGCTTACCACGTCTGCCTTTCCACCCCGTTGCACTAAGTTCAGTCACTCGGAGCAGCCAGTGGCCTGATCTATCCTGGCGTGTCCTGCTCTCAGCCGCGCCATGCAGACTTCGTAACCAAGTGCTCTGCATGTTGCTGACCAAGTGGCTGGACTTGTGGTGCTCAGGCAAGTTAACCCTCGTTATGGATCCACACAGAGAAAGAAAGTCTGGGAGCTGCCCTTGTTTCTCTTGAGGAAAATGGGGAAGAACTTGAAGGACTTCTCCCAAAGAAAGGCTGCACCTAGTCATTGATCCAAATTGGAAAGTAAAGCGAGATCACCTTTTTTGGGGGTCAGGGATCACAGCATTTTGGGAGGTGGGGAAGGGGCTCAGTGATGGGCAAGACAGGGGGAAGTGCCCGGGTATAGTGCAGGGTTGCGTTGACATCACAGTGAGAAAATGACCCTCTTTTCTCGGAAAAAGACTCCTCTTCCAGATTTTCTGAGTGTGAAGGAGGAATTGTCATGTCTTTAACACTTCTCCAATACTTGGGATCCTCCCTTAAAAACTTGGGGCTCTGAGAATAGACATGGATATGGAGAGAGGGGAGGAGAGGGTGAGATGTATGGAGAGAGTAACATGGAAACTTACATTACCATATGGAAAATAGATAGCCAATGGGAATTTGCTGTGTGGCTCAGGAAACTCAAATGGGGCTCTGAACCAACCTGGAGGGATGGGATGGGGAGGGGGATGGGAGGGAGGTTCAAAGGGAAGGGATATATGTATACCTATGGCTGATTCATGTTGAGGTTTGACAGAAAAAAACAAAATTCTGTAAAGCAATTATCCTTCAATTAAAAAATAATAAATTAAAAAAAAAAATAGGGCTCTGAGGGTGGGAAGGAACAGCCCTCATCTCAGGACCTCAGTGACAGTAGTCACCAGCTGCAAGTTAGTAACTTTCTGCCTTCACTGTATTTATTCCAGTGGTTAACTCCTGTTTATGGAAAGTCATACTGATTTCCGTTCGTGAGAGTCCTTGCATGTTTTCCTTTCTAAACCATATCTAAGTTAAAAACAAAAAGCCTTGTGCAGCAATGTGAGTGTACTTAATGCTACTAAACTATATGCTTAAAAGTTGTAAAAATGGTAAATTATATGTTATGTGCATATACATGCACACACACAAATAAATGAGACTTATTTAAGGAAAACTTTTAAATCATCAACAGTAGAGTTGAGAGGTAGGGATGACAAAATTCATGAAGGTGGGTCTAGGCTAAAGTTTAGGGAACTCTGATCTTGTTCAGCCTCCCAGGCTTTATAAGGAAGGAAAGAGAGGTGGAATGGATCAAACAGGAGCTTTGAATTTGATCTGTATTAGGTCAGGCATGCTAGCTGAACAACTTGTAACAAGTCACTTACTTTTTTTGTTTGTTTCGTTTTATCATTACTAAAATAGAGACATTATTACCTACCTCACAGAGATACACCAAGGGTTAGATTGTACAACATACGCACAACTGAACACAGATCTTAGCACATGGGATACTTAACTCTGAGCACCCCTATATACCCTCAGCCCTGCCTTTGCCTTGCTCCCTGCCTCCCCAGCTCTGCCACTCAGCCCAGATCGGGAACCACACCTCTGGCTTGCCCACCATTTTCCTTCTCGTCTCTGCTTTTGTGGTGAAGACCAGCCTCCTTTAATAGCATCTCGACTCTCCCGGCTGTCCTGTTAGTGACATGTGCTTCTGATGATGCTGGCCACAAGTTGCCGGTGCCCCTAGCATGTCAGAGCCCTGCCTGTGGTCCCCACCGTCATCCCCGTCCTGGCTCAGCCCACAGCACCATCTCCTAGGAGAAATGCACCATGATTCTGGGTGGACTCTGGACAAAAGTGACACACTGAGGTCACCCAGGCTTTCCCACATATTCCTCACCATGAGCCTGAGGTGGCCCTTGCCCATCACTGCGGCTCCATAATGAACCTCCACCCCCCAGCTTTCCCAACCTGGACAGTCTTCTCCTTCACCTGTCACCTTTTCCAGAAGTCAGTGGCTTCTGGTGGAAACAGTGAATAGAATGGAAGCACTGGCATCCTAGTCGCCAGCCTGGACACAGAAGGAGCCCTGGGGTGCCACCCAAACTAAGCCAGGGCAGCTGTCACCAGGGAGCCATTGGGTCCCCGAAGGGTGCCAGCATCTCCCAGCCGATGCCAGGGCGATGCCCACGGCTCCTCTTTTGGACTCTCCGGGGTCTCAGTGACCCTGCCAGTCCCTCATGGGGGATTATTCTTTTCCAGAATCTCCCCTCCCCAACAAAGCCTGACTTTTCTAGCAGCCCCATTGCTCAGGTCCCCAGTCTCAAGGAGACTCTTGGCCAAATTTGACTCACTTAGCTTTATAGTATGATCTCAAACCCGCATGCCTTCTGGCCACACAGCCCACAGATTTCCTTTTAATTGCATGAACTACATGTGATGGACTAATTTGCAATATCTGGTTCCTGGAAAATGGGCCCTGCTCCCTGTCTACAGTGACAGGAGCGCCCAGGAGTGAGCTCCCTCCTAACAGATGGCCTGTGGTCTGTCCAGCAGATATAATTGTGGAGAGGGGGGATGTCCAGCTACCCTTGATGCTGCACATGCGTGTGATAAGGATCACTCCCAGCCCACATTCTTGTTCTCTCTCCAGAGCCCTATCCCTTCCACTCTGCCCTTCTCACTGGCAGGAAGGTCAGCAGAGAACATAGAGCGCAGAGATGGGGAAAATTCAAGACAGCCGAAAAACTGGCTCAGATGGGAACTCAGATGGAAAAAGTAGGCTAAGGTGCTTTAAAAGCTGAGCCTGAAAGTGTGGCCCTGTCCCTCCAGCTTCCCCAAACACTTTTCCATAACAGTTTCCAGCAGACAGACCCTACAGTTTTACTAACAGAAGATTCCAGGTCTTTTGCTGTTAAATGGGTTTAGCTCCTGCGAAATGTTTCTTGCACCATGAAAACTCCCGCCACTTTCTTTATTGATCAGCCCAGTCCATTTCCACTGTTTGAAGATTCCCTTAAATTTAGTTATTCCCCTTCTTCACTGTGGGCTTCTTGGCTTCGAGTAGAGATGGAATAGAATAGAAATGGAAAGTATAACTTACAAAACATAAGGTGGAAAAAATGTAGCAATGTTAAATGCAGTCAGTTCAACAAATGGGCAGAGAATGGAGGCGGCCAGGAAACAAGAGTAAAAGGTAAATAGAAAGCAAAAAGTAAATAAATAAGATAGCAAGGAATAGGAACAACTATTTCAGTTGTCATAATAAATATGAATAGGTCAGATTCATCTGTCTCTTAAAAGACAGAAAGTAGATGTCTGGTTTAAAAAAAGAGAGAAAGTAATAAAATAATAAACATAAAGATTTCAAAACAAAACCATGAGGGGAAAAGGTATGCCAGCAAAAAGAAAGCAGATTTAGGAACATCAGAATCAAGTAGAATTCAAGGTGATAGGGAAAAAAGGAACAAGGAGAAATATTTCATTATGGCATAAATAAAAACCTACTTAGAAAATAGATCTGCTGTGAACTTTTATGCTCTTAATGACGTAGCTTTGAAGGATACATAAACAAAGATAAGAATTCTCATTGTTCTCCATTTTTAAAAAAAATGAAATTATAGAGACTTACAATAGTGCAAAAGGAAAAAAAACGACTTAGAAATTAAGAACAAAGTGGCAGTGAGTGAGGGCACGTGTGCAAGAGAGAGGAATCTGCGCACACACACTTTGTAACACTTCCGTTAATAGAAAATCAAAGCCTGAGTCCAAGCTTCTAGTCAAGGAAGACAGACTTTAGAACCCCAGAGTTCCAGCATAGAGCACTAAAGGCTCGTGAAAGTGTGGATGCACCTGGATGGAGACGGCAGGGGAGGGACGGCCGCTAGTGGATGCTAGACAACAGCTGGGCAGGAGGCGGCTGATTCAGCAGACCCTGGTGCGCTCAATTCCAAGCCAGCACTACAGACAGCACAAAATTGCATCCGGTTTGCAATGTCTGGTTGTTGCGGGGTGAGGGGATGGGCCCCTCACCCCTCATCAAAGACTCAAACACTGGCAGGACCAATTATCTCTGAAAAGGAGGGCAAAAGAAGAGCTCCATACAGGACTGATTGAAAGTCACTTTAAAAAGCAGCTAGCAGACCTCCTGAACCATCTGGTGCAAAGCCGCGACCGCCCTCTTCACTGGGGTATAACTGGGAAGGGCACTGAGGACGCTGGCCTTATCGCTGAGGTGGGGGAAGGCACCAGTCTGCAGCAGGAGGCTTAGATGGAGGTGGACATGCAGACCAGTGCTTAGCTCTTCCAGTCTTCATCCCACACTTGGCTCCCAGATCCCAGCAGTCAGGAATAGCCCTCAGGAAGGAAACGAACAATTTTCACTGGAAAATCTGATAGGCCAAGAAGAAAAACACAAAACGTATTGATAGTAGGGGGTCCCCCATGACACAGCCCAGGCAGATCTCTCTCTCTCTCTCTCTCTCTCTCTCTCTCTGTCTTTCTCCCTTTCGGCCTGCCATGTAAACATCCCCTGCCTTCCCCTCATACAACTTCCAATCAGTTGCTTAGAGAACTCTAACTAGTAGGCGTGAAGAGCTTTGGGTCACTAGACACTTAAGGGAAGTGTCACATATGAAGGCTGGACAGAAACACAAGAAAGGAACAAAGTTTAAAAAGCAGCTTGGATGCAATGAAAACTATGCAAGGGGGAGAAAGCTTGTGCGTAAAACCATCTGACGTCGTCAGAGAGGCTGTGAAATGGACAGCCAGAGCACAAACCAGCTCCCAGAATTGAGAAATAAAACACCAGAAGCAAAAACTCAGATGAAAGCTTGGATGGAAAACTTGGCATAATCTCTCAGAAAGAAGAACAGAGAGGAGAAGAGGAAAGATGACTCAGCACCCGAGAAGGAGTTCTAGAAACGAACAAAGAAGGAATCCTTAGAAAAGCTATTCAATAAAGTTAGATTTCTCAGAATGGGAGTGTAAACAGTGGGTGCTGACTGATGAAACCAAAGGTACTGTGGGGGCTCAGGAAGGCACATTGTGGGGGAGTAGGGCTGAGAGGGGAGTTAAATAAAGCAAAATGTCAAACTTCCGTGCTGGGAATTCCATAGATAATGCCTAAAAAATTTTTTTACACCGAAGTCATTTATTAATTTCTTTCTTTTTTTTTTTGGCTGCCCTGCAGCAACCTGCAACCCCTGCAGTCCAAGCAGGGTATCTTAATCACTGGACTGCCAGGGAGCTCCCCAGTCCTCAAATTTTAAATGAATACATAGTAATATAAGCGTACGTTTCGAAATAAACATAAGAAAAGAGAAAACTAAAAGAGCTGAAAGTGGTGACTAAGATTTGGGCAATGGTAGAAGAGGAAGAAATTGCTGCCTTATAATAAGCCTGGCAGAACTACTTGATTCTCTAAAACTATTATGAGATAGAACTTTCACTTAAAAAAAAATAAGGGAAATAAAGCTAAAATAATTTTGGAATTTTCAGACTGTGACTACTACAAATCAAAGCTGTAGGGCAAGGCTTTGGGGAGAATGGGGTGATGATCAAAAAACTCGAGATTTATTTGTATTACAGTTGGCGCTTCATATCCCTGGGTTCCACAGCCACAAACTTAGCTAGGAGTAAAACTAGTCAGAAAAAAAATTTTCCAGAAGTTTCCAAAAAGCAGTGCTTGAATTTGCTGTACACCTGGAACTGTTTACACAGCATTGACATTGTACTAGAGATGCTTTAAAAAATATCTATGGGAAGATATGCATGAATTCTTGTGTCTCCAGTATTGGCAGGAGGATTCTTTACCACTGGCGCCATCTGGGAAGCCCCTATATACAAATACTACACATTTTATATAAGGGACTTGAGAATCCAAGGATTTGGATAAGTTCATAGGAGACACAGCAGTATAGGAACCCTTCCCCACCAGTACTGAGGGGTGATTGCATTTTAATTTCTCACAGGGAGACTATATTTATTTAAGTCCATATTTTAAGTTAAACAAGAAAAGACAAATGAAAAGCAGAAAAGGAATGCAGCAGGGACAGCCCCAGAGAGCTCTCTTCAGATAACAAGAAAGGGGAGCAGCCTAGAGGTCAGACGACGGGCGCCCCCTTCCAGACAGAGCCGCCAAGCCCAGCCCGCCCCTGCAGAGCTGGCCCTGGCACATTGAAGGTACTTAGAAAATGTTTTAACATGAACTTGGTGGGGAGGAGGGCGTGAGTCTGGCAGCTCACACCCAGGGAGGAGCCCCGGGCCTCTGAAGCAGAAGTGTGAAGCTCACTGTGTCGGCAGGAACCGAGACTGTGCACGTGGCACCAAAAACTGCGTGTGGAGGGCTGGGGTGCCACGCTCAGGGGCTGGATCCGTATGCTGTCAGCACTGCGGGACTGTGAGCTTTGGGGGCTCAGACTTAGTTTCCGGTGCTCCAAGAGGAAAGCCATCTACAGCGGCCCAGGCAGGGGTTGGGAGGGCGCCAGGCTGGAGGCAGAAGAACCATCAGCTGGGGCTGGTGTCCTCGAAAACTTGCAGATGTTGGATTAAGGGGCTGAGGCACCGTGGAAGCAGCAGAAGACAGACTGTGAGAGGGGACGCCTGCATCCCGGGCGGCAGAGCCTCAAACCTATGCCGGGGGCGGATGCAGCTGCAGGTTCCAGCAGAGGCAATTTGAACATCACTTTGAGAGCAGGCTGAGCTCTGTTTGTTTTGTTTTCCAGGAGCATAAGTAATGGGAGGCTCAGCAGTGGGAGAGATTGATTTAAAGTTTGATTTAATTTAGAGTAAAAGCTTGGAATTGGGAGGAAGAGAGACAAGATGGATGGGAAAGCAGATGCACTTCTAGGAGCGGATGTTAATACTAGGCGATCAGAAACCTGCAGCCTTTAAAAGAGAAAACAAGGGAGGAAAGACGCCATCTGACCCCAGAGCTTGAAGGTCCGGCGAGTGCTCCAGCAGGTCCCAGTCACCCCTTTCCCCCAGGCTTTGTTTACCAGCTTGCACGTCAAAGACAAAAACAGCATTGTCATGAGCTGGTTCCTTGGGTCCTGGCCCCTGAGAAAGGTGCCTGTGTTGTTTCCATGTTCCCTATGAGGGAACTAGGGACTGGCATCAGGCCTAGGTTAGTGGGTGTGTTACCATAGCGCCTGAAGTCTGCTTAATGTCTGCCCTTGGGACCGCACAGCTTTGACTAGTAAGACTCTGCCCTTATCTCAGCTCAGTGTGGGGGCAAGGCTAAGATCCCATCAGGCTGGTCTGAGCCATTCTGTGCTCACAGCAAGTCACAAAGCAAGCCATGTGTCAGACGCTGCTTCACAGCTAGACCTTGTAAGGTCAACTCAGCTGGAGTTGACTCAGTAAAGCCTCACTGAGCCTCCTTCATCGGTTGTAAACTGTTACTCAAACCAGCCTAGAGGTCATTATTGTTGTTGTTATCGTTGTCGCCACTGTTGACATTACTACTGGTATTTTCTAAAATTTCTCAGCTTCACGTCTTCTCCATTCTAGGCTGTAAACCTCATTCACCTGGGACCTCTATCTATCTTTGTGTTTGTTGTTCAGTTGCTAAGTTGTGTCCAGTTCTTTGTGGAAGAGTTGGAAGGACAGGCCCCCCTGTCCTTCAGTATCTCCCTGAGTCTGCTCAAACTCATGTCCACTGAGTCAGTGATGCCATCCAACCATCTCATCTTCCGTCACCCCCTTCTCCTCTTGTCTACTTACCGCTTATCTTTTCCCACCAGCCAGCACGGTGCCTGACCCATAACTGATTCAGTAATATTTGATGCTTACGTGAATGAATGATTGAAGAAATGAATAAACTGACTGAATGAGTGAACACTCTGATCTGGCCTTGTATTAGATCCTTGGTGGGAAAATATTTCATTGTTTTTGTAAAGTGCTGCATAGCTGGCAAGAAACTTGTTTTTACTGCCTTCACGTATTAGACCGTAAGCTCATCACGGTCAGAGTTTTGTTTGGTTGGTTTTCCCTGTGTCCTCAGTGTCTAGAATGGTGCCTGACTCCTAGTAGATGCTCAATAAATACTTTTAAAAATAATTTCACACTTTTTTACTCTAAATTAAATAACATGCATAATTTCCATTGAGCCTCACAGCAACCCTACAAGGGCAGATACAATCCACTTCCACTGTGCAGGTGGAGAAAGTGATGCTCGGAAGGGTGAAATGGAGGCTTTCATACCATGGAAAGAAAACAGGATTTGGAATCAGAGAACCTGGGTTCTAATCCCATTTATACCACCTCCAACTTGTAGGTTTGTACAGATCATTGTAGCCTCCTTGCTCCCACATTTGGTGTGATATTCTGGGGCTGCCCTGAGGGTTGGACAAATGGCAGCTGGCAGCTGTAGTGATGTCAGTGCTGCCTAAACACTCGGAGACAAGATTCCTGTAATCCTTGGAATGGTTTCTCAGATAGAAGTCCTGCAAAGAGGCTTCTAAAATGAAACGTGAAAACAGGTGACAGATCCTGGAAGCCCGGACCACCTGAATCCGTGAGGCTCCCTGAGAGCAACCCTGCATTACCTTTGCCAACTAGGAGTCCAGAGCAGTGGGCATCAGGGCCATCATGGACACCCCAGTGTCTGGACGTTAGCGAGTTGTTGAATCCTGCTTGACAGAGAATGACAGATTTCTAGGTTGTGGCTTACTAGCTAGTAACCAGAGAAGTTATTGCCCTCTCTGAGCCTCAGTTTTCTCTTTGTGAGGTGAGCATACCCACACCTACCTTATAGGGCTGCTATGAAAGTAAGATTATGCCCTAGTGGTGACCTCACCTGGGTGGAACTGTACTCACTGAAGGTTTAGCAATCACCCAGCTCAGTCA
The DNA here is from genome assembly GCF_023091745.1 of Budorcas taxicolor. NCBI lineage: Eukaryota > Metazoa > Chordata > Mammalia > Artiodactyla > Bovidae > Budorcas > Budorcas taxicolor. The sequence continues at coordinate 3,119,285 of NC_068914.1, forward strand.
AGCAAGAGAAGTCCAGTGGTATGCAGCATGGCCCTGATCTTTGCCCTGCCTTACTTCATGGTTTAAATCTAAATAAAAGCTAACCCTTACATGCGTATGAGCCCAGCGAGAAACCAAGTCTCCTTCCTCTCCTCTGCACCTGAGCTGCCCTAGTGATTACTTGACCAATAGAATGAGGCAGAAGAGATGCCACGCAAGTTCTACGTTCAGTCCTTGAGATACCAAGAGCTTCTGCTTCTGCTCTGGGAAGCCCTGCCATGCTGAGAGGATGCTTGAGTGGACCACACAGTTATGAGGAGACAGACCTCGTGGCCCCAGGTGAGACATCCTTGGACCTTCTAGCCCACTCCAATCAACAGCAGCCAGGATGCTCAGGAAACTGAACTCCTACCCGTATGAGAGACAACCTTGATAAATCATTTAGAGAAATCTTGGGAAAGGTACTAGATCAGGCCCCGTGTCCTTATGCAAGCAAGACGACATTAATTCTGTGAGCCTCCAAAAGCCATAGTCAGGACAAACAGAATTGCACAGGGGCTACCATGCCCCCAAAATATGAAGGGTACTTTGCTCCAGTCCCTGATGCTGAATTACCTCCCTACCTGCCCCACAGATCTCGCCACAGCAGATTCCAGATGATGCAGCTGTGCTCAGAAGGAACCTGCATGTGTGTGAGGGAAGGACAAGGCCCACTCGCCGCCTCAGGGGAGCTCAGTAGCTGTTGTGCAGATGTCCTCCACAGGGCGATAGAAATAACCACGAGCTAGTTGCATACTGGTATTAATGTTGCCATTAGCGCTGCAGAAGAAAACTTAAACAATAAATGTCTTCTTATTTCAAATGCCCTTGGGGGTAATTTCAAATGCTGCTTTTGTGAAGAATTACGCACCGGAGTCTTATTTTTTCTTAAAAAAAAAAAAAATCATTTATTTAGGTTCCAATATCAGAAGGCATGGCTTCTCTTTAAGGGATACTTTATATTTTTTGTAGCTATTTGAGAAATGTAACTCTGCTCCACTAACAGATCAAAGTGAAAATTCTTGCCTAATAGTTATTTAAAAATCAAACAAATGTATTCAGTAAATTTAGAATTGACTACAGCAGCCAAGTTGTTTTTGAACAATTTTTAAGCTATTTCATTAAAGTACTTTTTTTTTTCTGCATCTGACGTGTCAAGGAAAAACATAACCGCCCCGAAATATGTGTTCAAGCTTAACTCATACCAACAGCAGAGGTTCTGAAAGCGACCTCTGGAGTGGCAATAGCAGCACCTCAGGAGTACCTACATACAGCTCATCATTATGTGGTGAGACTTTGCCGCTGCTGTGGGGGAGGAGGACCCAGCCGTCAAGAAGCCTGGCGACTTGCTCAGGAGTATGAAATCGCAGCTGCCAAGTGTCTCGGTCGCCTCTGAATTATTCCGCACTCAGGCTGTCGCTGCCTACAGAATGGATCTTCAGCTTCTAAAAATGACTTCCGTGTTTCCTCCAATGTGTCTGCCTGTTGGTGGAAATATAATAAGCTTCTCTCAGGGTCTGCTAATTTTAAGTCAGCATGGATATTCGTTTACAGTATTTAAATGCCTTCCACTTAAAATAGATCAATCCTTTGGCTTTCAGTTGAACCTAGTTAATTTACAGTAATAGCTGGAAGACTGGTAAATGACTCATTTTGTCAATTACGAGGCAAAAAAAACTGAATCAAATACCACTGAGGCAGCATGGAAAACATATCTTATTCATTGTTTAGATGAACTTATTGTATTTGGGACATTCTAGCTCCTTCATACATTAGTTAAAGACTGAATTACAGTTTATCAGCAAAATGGAGCTGATTAGGGGTGTTGCTGGGACTTTGCTGCCTTGGCTTGTCTACTGAGGACGGTGGGTAGGTTTCCTGAATGATCTTTCACAGAGGACTCGGATGGGAGTGTGCCTTCCTCGGCAGAAAGCAGCATGTGCTCTCGGCAGCAGTCTGCTCAGCAAGACAGGCTGGCAGGGATCAGTGCAAAGGAATCTATCCCATGTTTCTCAGGCTAACCTGTTCTCAAATAAACAGCACAGCAGCCCCTCTCCCAGATGACCACAGACCCCAGAGCATAGCAATAGTTGCAGGGCCTGGAGAGCAATAAGATAGAACCAAACTACGTCCAGTCAAGAGGGGATCCCTCCCATCCAAGGCAAGCACCCAGACCTGGCATGTCCCGACAGTAGGTGTTCTGAGCAGAAACCAGCTTCCCAGGGAGTGAGCTCCAAGGCCCAGGCCAACCTGAATGGCAGGGGGAGCCTCTAAGGCAGCCTCTTCATCATGGGCAGAGAAGGCTGGAAGCTGTGTTGCCCCGGAAACGTGGCAGGGGCAGTGCGTGGAGGAGCAGCTCTGTCGTCAGTGCTGCAGACCCTGGCTGCGGGGCGGCCACACCCCCCGGTCTCCTCACCATGTGGGCAGGGGCCAGGCAGTGCTGCTTATCAAGGGCTCCCGGTTCTGAGGCACAGGCTTCTCCAGACCTGCCCCGTGGGCTCTGAAGGCCAAGGGCAGAGTTAGCACCTAGGTGCAGCAGAAATTGAAAGCAAGATCTGCCTGAGTCTTGGGTCAGAGAATAAATTGGAAAGAAGTGGCTGACCAGTGAAGTCTCGTTCCCTGCTAGAAAGCTCTGAGCTCGAGCCCTCTGATGGCTGCTTCCCTTCTAAATGCATCCACTCTTGATTGCAGTGACCAGTGCAGCCATCACAAGGACACCAGAGGAAACAGGGGTAGTTCTCCCTAAACTTCACCTCGCACACAAGGTATTTTAAGGAGGCAAAGAGACCTCCCATTTGGTCCATTGAGCCAAGGGGAAACGGGGGTATTTTCACACTCCCAGGACCTCCACTGCTCAATGGGGATCCTTTACAGGCTGGGCATTCAGCCAGGGACAGTGGAGCCATCGCCCTTTTTGGATAGTGACCTGTATCCTCACTGGGTTTCGCATGCTCCAGTCCGAAGGGTCAGGGAGAAAGGGGCTTCTCCAGCTGTTGTAGTTGGAGGCCAGAGCCCAGACCTTCTGCCATGTCCTGCTCAGCACTTTGACCACAGAGCTAGGCAGATGCCATCTTCCCATGCCCCCCAGTGCTGTGTAATAAGTGGATGGATCTGCGCTCCAATTGCTTTTCATCCCCAACATTCAATTAGAGGAGCAAGAGGATAATTATTATTAGTTAAGTGGCTCTGCAGAGAAATACAGTGTCTCAATGTACTATGATATTAAAAATTTTATTGTGCCAAGTGAGCGGTTTGGGGCAAAATTACCTAAAATGTGTTTGCTCAGTATATCTAATCAGTTAAACAGTGCTAAACCCTGAACTCCCGGCACCTAAATGCAATAATAGTTTACCTCGTGCTGCGGCAAGTCTGCTGTGGACCAGACGGCAGCCTCATCCATCTCTGTGGCCTCCGAGGTTGAAGCAGGGAGGGAGGGAAGAGAGAAGGCTGGAAGTCACATGCAGTTTGTAAAGGACCAGGCCTGGAAGTGGATGATGTCACTTCCGCCCAGTCCCGATTGGCCAGAGCCCTGTCTCCGCCAGAGAGTTTAGGAAGCACCCGTGTAAGCACGCTGGCGCCCATCACAAGCATTCATTCCCCTGCGTCTCTAGAAAGCTACTTGGCACCCCAGCATTGGGCCTGCCACAGTGATGCAGAGGGGTCAGGATACTAAACCCAGTGAGCACTGGCTTCATACAGGCGCCTTGCAACGTAGGGTCGAATGACAAGGGCCTGGGGGGTGATTGTGTTGGGACCTCTCGACTGGGTGGGGCCTGAGGTGTCACAGTGCTGGAACGATGGGCACAGCCTCAATCCCACAGCCTCTGGAGTGAGATGGGACTGATTGGAGAAATGTCCCCAGGTATCCCTCAGGGACAGTCAGGGTTTCATTATTTGGGGCAGAACCTAGATCAGGGTCCTGGAGTGATGCAGAACTAACCACAGGGAAATCCAAGACCATCAAAGGAGGACCCACCCGCCCTGGAAAGGGCATTCTCTCCTGGGTTGGGAGAGGTTGTTGGCTCTGAGGCTGGAGGGTTGCTGAGGGCTTTGCCCAGACCCCAGGCCCTGGGCCCCAGGCTCACCCTTAATCCTAGCTAGACTTTTGTGGGCTCGGGTCCTGGGGTGGGCAGCCCTCCCGGTGAGGGCCTCGGGGCCTGTGATCATCTAGGGACGTGCAGGAAGCTGGTGCTGAGACCCCAAGCCCCTGCTTTCTGCAAAGCACAGCGCAGTCCCTCCAACACTCTGCCCCAAGGGCACACGTCTCAGGCTGACAGATTCTCTCAGGAGACCAGGTGTGGCCCACGCACGATGGTGAAGCGGGGCGGGGGGTGCATGGAGCACCAAGAGCATCTGCAGTGCATGGGAGGTGGCATCACTCTGGAATCTTGGAAGAAGCTTCAGGATGAGACCTGAGCCAAGAATGAGACAGACGAGCAACTCATCTCAACTCTCAGGGAGAAGTGGTACCCCAACCAAGAAGCAATTTGTCTCCAACTTCTAGTTTGCCTTTTTAAATATCTACATTTTGGACAGTAATGGACCATGATTACAGGCTTGTATGATAAGGAGAGGAGAATGGTTCCCTGCTTGGCACTGAAATTCATTCTGATCTGTATTAGAATTTGGAGCAATTCAGTTCTTGGTTGGGTGTCAGAGGGTAAAGCTTTTTAAGACTGATCTGAGGCCACAGTCTGAATTACAGGGGATAAAGAACCCCAAGTGGTTGCTTTTAAAAATGTGTCTGCAATTTTCCAAGGTTCTGCCGGTGGAAAATCCTATCATGCCACTTGCTAGGAAGCATTTCAGAAGTTGGTTCTTTAGACAGTCTCCCGCTCGTCAAGATGAAGGATGAAGACTTCCCAAAGAACCAGCTTTGATCAGTTTAGAGAGAGAACTGGATTAGAGTGTGAAGATCACAGAACAATTGTGAAGCTCAAAACCCAGACTGGTGGGAGAAGTACAGACACCCCTGGCCCTGCAGGAGGTCCCCCTCGGATTGTTACCACAAAGTATGAAAGAGGAGCCCTGTCCTTCACCATCCTGGGCCTGCTGAATCTACACTGTGCCCTGTTCGATGGCACAAGGGATGGTGTTACGCAGGGAGGGGGTTGTTCCTAGGGCCAAACCAAATGAACAGATATAGAGACCAACATAGGTTTCATTTTTTTTTTTTTCAAAGCAAATGATTTATTTTTGTCAGGCAGGAATAGTTGCTAACCTTGGGTACCCTTTCCACTAAGCTCCCCAGTTCATATCTACTAGAATTAGCTATGTGCTTTAAAATGTCCACTGACCTCTTTCACTTTCCTTCCAACCAACCAGAATTTCTGTTTGTTTGGTTTTTTATAATGCACATTTGGGATAGGAAAAGACCCTGATGCTAAAAAAGATTGAAGGCAGGAGGAGAAGGGGATGACAGAGGATGAGATGCTTGGATGGCATCACTGGATGCAATGGACATGAGTCTGAGTAAACTCCGGGAGTTGGCGATGGACAGGGAGGCCTGGCATGCTGCAGTCCATGGGGTCACGAAGAGTCGGACACGACTGAGCGACTGAACTGAACCGAACTGAACTGAAGCCAACAGCAACAGAGGTTTTAAAATAGTAATTGTGACAAGTACTTGTATTCATTCGGCCTCTAGCACTTTACAAAGCACTAGTTCGGGCAGCCCAGTGAGGCACAAAGGGCAGAGGTCAATGGCCTCATTTGTACATGTAAGAAAGCCAAGCCTCAGTCTTGGACCTGCTTGAGTCCCACATGAAGTGGCAACATCACAATAATCATAAACCCCTATAATTATTTTGGAAAGACCCTGATGCTGGGAAAGATTGAGGGCAGGAGGAGAAGGGGACGACAGAAGATGAGATGGTTGGATGGCATCACTGACTCAATGGACATGGGTTTGGATGGACTCCGGCAGTTGGTGATGGACAGGGAGGCCTGGTGTGCTGAGGTTCATGGGGTCGCAAAGAGTCGGATAGGACTGAGCGACTGAACTGAACTGATTATTATTTTAAATGTGTATATGTATTCCAACTCCTGTGAAATGGTTAAAAGCAGACTCTATTCCTTGGCTATATAATAATTCACGAATTATAACAACAGCATTTATTCTCGCCAGGCATCCAACCTGGTGCTATGGAGGCTTCAAAACACATCACACGAGAGGAGAAGACTGAGGCTCTCCTTGTTGCTCAGGCATTGAAGGCCCGGTCTGAGCCCTGCGTGTAAGCTCTCACTCGTGATGCCTCCACCACACCGCCCTCCTGGGTGGCTGCTGTAGTCTGGCTCCATTCCAGGCCCTCTGCTCACTCTGTCCCATTTGGTTCCCAGAGAAGCCCACTGAAGAGAGAGGGAAGCAGGCTGGGAGAGCTTCCTGAGCAGCATTGGTCTGTAGTGGCCCCTTCTTATAATGTCTTTGCCTGCTTTTATTTGCAAGTAATGTTGGCCTCATAAAACACCCTGGAAACCATGGCTTTTTTTTCCGTTTTCGAAAGAGCTTGTGTAGTATTGATGTTATTTCCTCCTTCAGTATTTGGTAGGAGTTGTAGTTTTCCTGGTGCAAAATTCCATCTGAGTTTGGAGCTTTCCTGGTGGAAAGGTTTTTGGCTACAAATTCCATCTCCTTACCAGATATGAGGCTGCTTAACTATTTCCTGAGAGAACCTCAGTAGTCTGCGTGCTCTTTTATCCACTTCGTGTAAACTGCCAAGTTTATGAACATAATGTTATTCTTAACATTATCTCATTACACCTTATATCCTTCGAATAACTGAAGAATCTGTACTGAGGTCACCTCTCTCATTTCCTGGTATTGGCAATTTATCTTCTGTGTGTTTCTTGCTTAGTCTAGCTAGAGACTCATCAATTTTATTGATCGTCTCAAAGAACTAGCTCTTAGTTTCATTGACTTTATTACTTTTTATTTTTCATTTTATTTATCGCTCCTCTGATCTTTATTTTTTCATTCTTTTACGTTGGGTTTAACTCACTCTTCTTTGTGTAGTTTCTTCAGTGGATGCTGAGGTCATTGAGGCCTTTCATCTTTTCTCATATCCGTGCTGTAACTTACCCCCTAACTGATCCTTTAGAGGCATGTAACAAATTTAAAAAATTTTTATTTTATATTGGAGTATAGCAGATTACCAGTGTTGTGATGGTTTCAAGGGGACAGCAGAGGGACTCAGCCATGCACAGACAGGTATCTGTCCTCTCCCAAACTCCCCTCCCATCCAGGCTGCCACATATCATTCAGCAGAGCTCCTTACACTATATAGTGGGACCTTGTTGGTCACCTGTTTTAAACATAGCAGAGCACACATGTTGAGCCCCCTAACTGTCCCTTCTCCCACATTCTGCCCCCTGGCAACCAAAAGTTTGCTTTGTAAGTCAGTGAGTCGTGTAACAAATTTTTATATGTTGTGTTTTCGTTTCTATCTAGTTCAAAGTACTTTCTGATATTTCTTTTTGATTTATTTTCTTTGATGTACGAGTTCTTTAGAAGTATATTAATTGGTTTCCAAATATTTGAGGATTCTCCAGAAATTTTTCTGTCATTGATTTCTAACTTAATTCCATTGTGGTCAGAGAACATATGTTAGATTTTAGTTCCTTTTTCCGTTTATTAAGTCATGTCATGGTTGTCTTAGTGAAAGTTTTACGGACATTTGAAAACATATTCTACTGTTGAGGAAGCAGGAATCAGGTCAAATTGGTCAAAACTGTTTTTTTCAGGTCATTTATATCCTTACTGATTTTTTTTATCTGCTCATTCTCTAGATTCTTGATAAATAGATAATGACATTTTTACGATAATTGGGGCTTCCCCAGTGGTTCAGACAGTAATATTTCTATTTTCTATTTCTCCACTAATCTTCATTCCTTTGGTCCTTTTTTTCCAACTAATCTCATTTTCCTTCTGTCTAACTGTCTTTAACAATTCTTGTAGTATGAGTCTGCTCATGATGCATTCTTTCATATTTGTTTTGTATATCTTAAAAGATCTTTACTTAGCCTTTATTTTTGAGGAGTGCTTTCTCTGGATTTAGAATATGAAGTTAACAGATTTTTTTCACTGCCTTTAAAGATGTTGTTCCTGCTGCAAAGTGCTGACGCTCACTTTGGGCTCCTCGGGGAGATCCCGGACCCCTCTAGTCCAGAGCGTGGTTTGAGGCGCTGAAGGCACCCCTTGTCCTTGGGAACTGCAGGTGTCGGAGACACAGCAGCTCCACCAAAACCTGGCTCTCCAAGGCCAGCATGAAAGTATCGGATCATAACCCTCACAATAGCCTCCGGAGGTGGATACGATTATTATCCGCATTTCACTCATGAGGAAGCTCACGTGCAGACCAAGTTTATGGAAAAGGCACCTTCCTTTGGATACTCTAAGTTTTGCCCCTGAACAGTAGTTCTCCAAGTGTATTCCTGGGAGCCAGCAGCATCAGAAAGCTGGCTGGAAATGCAGATTCTCCTTTTTTTTTTTTGGCCAAGCCTCGAGGCTCCTGAGGTCTTAGTTCCCCCCGAGGAATTGAACCCATGCGAAAGTGCCAAGAACTAACCACTGGGCCTCCAGGGAATTCCTCAGATTCTCCTTCTTTCTCCAAACCTTTATAATCAGAAACCCCAAGGATGGGTCTATCAGTGCTATTGCTTGCCAACTAGTTGTTAAATATTTCCATTATTAGACTTTAAATCATACAGACCTACAATTAAATAAATTATATTAAAAACAAAGATAATCAATGGATAAACAAGGTCCTACTGTGTAGCACAGGGAATTCTATTCAATATCCTCTAATAAGCCATAATGGAAAATAATATGAAAAAGTGTATACATATATATATATATAACTGAATCACTTTGCTGTACATATAGAACATGACATGACATTGTAAATCAACTATACTTCAATAAAATAAATTTCAAAAATAACTAAAACAAAATGTATCACCCCCAATCGTTTGACTTCATTTACTACTATTTGTGCTCAGGGACATCCTTTTGCTGACAAAGGTCCATATAGTCAAAGCTTTGGTTTTCCCAGTGGTCATGTATGGATGTGAGAATTGGACCATAAAGAAGGCTGAGCACCGAAGAATTGATGCTTTCAATCTATGATGCTGAAGAAGACACTTGAAATTCCCTAGGACAGCAAGGAGATCAAACCAGGAAATCAACCCTGAATATTCATTGGCAGGACTGATGCTGAAGCTGAAACTCCAATACTTTGGCCACCTGATGCAAAGAGCCAACTCACTGGAAAAGACCCTGATGCTGGGAAGACTAAGGGCAAAAGGAGAAGGGGAGACAGAGGATCAGATGGTTGGATGGCATCATCAGCTCAGTGGACATGAGTTTGAGCAAACTCAGGGAGATGTGAGGGACAGGGAAGCCTGGTGTGAGGCCGTTCATGGGGTCGCATGACTTAGCGGCCGAACAGCGGCAGGACAGGGCCTGCTGACCACTGTCATGATTGTGCGGCAGGAACCCTGCAGTGACTTTCTTCTCAGAGTCACGTTCAACGACGACATGAAATGCGCCACGGGGAGTAAATCACAGGAGTTGGCAGACACCGCAAACCAGGTTGCCTGGTTTGTATCGGAGAGCCTGTTGTTAAACCTTTACCACACCACCAGATCTAGTACTCTCTTTTAACAAGCCCTGACTCTGATGCCTGCTCAAGGTTGACACCTAGCCCAAGATGCTGGAGGCTTCATACCGACTCCTGTGTGTCTGTCGTCACGAATATCACGCCGGAAACAGAAAAGCCGGTTCTGAGGCCCCTTCACAGTGACGGGAGCCGCACGGGGATTCTGCTTGAGCACTGATTGGTGGGTCCCAGAGCCTGGTGGCTCTCCAGGCAAGCTTCTTGCGCACAAAGTCAGCGGCAGCCGTTGTCACAAATGTGGAGGGAAAGTACTCCGGTGTCAGACACCCCCGGGGGCACATCCCAGCTCACCCTTGCCAGAAGTAATACATGGAGACTGGCTATTTAACCTCTCCAACCTCCATCTGCTTGTCCAAGAAAATGGAATAGTAGTACTCACCACTATGGCACCTCTGGAAAGATTAAATCCAGTAGTTTAGACAAAAGCCAGGAATATAGTACCAGTTCTGTAAACAGGAGTTATTGCTGCTTTTCCATTTAGCTGGAGTAGAAAATAATGTCAGTGTCAATATTGTTACTCCCAATTTATGGATGACAGATATGGAAGCATAGAAGAAAAAAAAGCGAAGTGCTCAAAAATTATACCGAGACAGTTACTGAAACAGCTCACACAAGAGAGCCTTCCCATTAGCCAGTGATGGATCTCATCCACATCCCGCAATGAACATGTATCCCCTTCCTGGGGCTGCGGTCCTGATTTATTCCCACTAGCTCTAGGTTCCCTGGAAAGAAACTGTTAATTCAGTTACAACGATTACCATCTGGTTCTCTGGTTTATTGCTGTAATTTCTCTAAAGCAAGCATCCGTGGGTAAAAATGCCATTCTGCCTTTACACTGCTTAAGTGAGAAAAGGCATCTCCACGTGTTCGTGCAGGCAAGGCTTCAGCAGCCACGTGGCGCCGCCAGGAGTGCGCGCTCAGTCCTGTCCGACTCTGCGACCCTATGGACTGCAGCCCGTCAGGCTCCTCTGTCCATGGGATTCTCCAGGCAAGAATACTGGAGTGGGTTGCCATTTCCTCTTCCAAGGGCTCTTCCCAGCCCAGGGATTGAACCTGCGTCTCCTGCATTGGCAGGCAGATTCTATTCCGCTGAGCCCTCTGGGAAGCCCCACTGTGGAGCCTCCAGTCTCCTTTAGAGCCAAAAATTGCCTGGAAAAGATAGGGGTGGAAAGAAGGGCGCTCTGTGAGCACACGGGGGAGTGGGGACTGGAGGCGACCGTGTGGATGAAGCAGATGACGGTGCCAGTCACCTGGGCCAGTTCAGGGAGGGGTGATGTTCTTCACTTGGCGTGGAACCCTGACGCAGAGTAAGAGCTGGGGTTTGCTTAGCAAATACTCAGCTTTCACTGGGTCAGGTACTCCTCGGAGGGCTTCCCAAGTACTAATTCACTTAGTGCTCACAGACAGCCTGACAAAGGGTGACTATTCTTACTTCCTAGGTGAGGAAATTGGGAGGCTGCGCAGAGAGGTTAAACAATTTGCCTGACGTCACACAGCCAGGAAGTAGCTGAGCCAGGATTTGAACCCTGGTAGTTAGATTGCAGGTATGGAGTTTAAAATGAATTTCCCATGGAGAGAACCAATAATATGTAGTTAGAGCTGTGTGTAGTCTGAGTTGAACAAATCTGAGCATGAATGAAAGGTCTCAGTGGAGATCAGTTACTAACATCGAGAAAGGGGATGAAGGAGGCCCCGCCTAGCCCCGTGTGTGGGAACAGGGCGAGTCAAGGTGGTTATAACAGCGCCTTGTTGTTTAGAACAGGATTTCTTCAACAGGAATCTGGCATCTCAGTGCCCCTGAGAAGTGGGAGTTACTATCCTATTGTACAGACATGCAAACTGAGGTTCAGAGAGGTTAAGTAGTCACCCAGCCCGGAAGTGCAGCACAGGGGCTCAAACCCGACCTGCAGGCCTCTGTATCCCATGCTCTTCCTCTGCGTCTCTCAGCCTGGCTACCAGATTTCAGCGTTAGAGAAGAGGGTGGGCCCCACAGGTCCCCACCCGCTGTAATATACACACAGGGAAATACCGGGCTTGAGGCATGATTTGTGCTGATGCCTTCTGCATGCTAGCTGATGCCCATGTAACGGGTAAAGAAATGAAGTCTCACCCAGCCAGGAGGGGGCACAGCTGGGCTCATATAGATCTCTTCCCCCACGTCACCTCCTGGACAGTTACATGCAAGAAGCCTTCCTCTCCTGGACTCTCTCCCACCTAAAACTCCTGCCTCCGAAAACCTGAAATGGGCACGCTGGGACAGGGGCCCCCACCTAGTATAGAGTCTTCTTCCCTGCTACTGACAGGCTCTCCAGTCCTTAACCAGAAGAGTGATAACTCTGGGCAGTCTCCTGTGAGTCAAGTACCTCCAAGAGTGTTAGAAGGAAGCGCCATTCCACTTAACTGGGGTCCCCATGCAGGGCCTCCTCTGTACCCCATCCCTGCCAGGGAGAGGAGGCCTGTGCCCCTCCCAACCTACCCAGCCAGGGCCTGCGGGACTGGCACTCTGACCCTCAGCTTCACCCTCCCCCCAGAACCCTGACCGCAGAGGCCCTTTCCCAGCCATCTCATCTCTCACATTTGTGTTCTTTTCTCTGTTTAGGGCTTTATTTCTCTACAAGGGACCCAGGTGACCGAACTGCTTCCTGGCCCTGAGGACCCGGGAAAACACCTCTTCGAGATCAGCCCAGGTAGGCCGGACTGCCTTCATCTCTGTGCTGGCGCTGGCCCCGGTGGCCCGGGGGCGGGGGGTGCGGGGTGTCGCTGCAGCTCTGGCCTGGGAAGGGCCATCTTTACAACACTCCTCTCTGCACAAAAGCGAGCTCTGTCTCTAAGCACAATTCAGAAATTCGGGTCAAATCTAGACGATATTGTAAATTTGGGGAGAATTTCAAAAACTCAATCAATCATCTAGGTAGTTAGCTTTTGATAAGAGGAAAATGTGGATTTTAAAATTCAAAATCAAACAAGAGAGGAAAGCAAACAATGAGGATACCTTAGAGCGAAGGTCCAAACACAATATCTGAGTCACATGAAAATAAGTCCAAGAAGAACCAGAGCACAGGTTTAGAGCATTAAAATAAGCTCTATCGTGAACCCCAGAACAGAACTGAGATGTAGGGAAATAATTTAACTCAAAGAACTGCTATTATGTTTGCAGTTACAAAGCAGATTTTTAAAGTTCCCAGTTTTAAAATGTGATTCTTACTAAGTAAATGCGTCTTGCAAATGAATCAGTCTGTTTACAGAAGGGCCAGCTTCTACAGCGAGGTGGCGTTTTACTAAGCTTGGCCTATCCTGGAGGCAAAGCCTCGGACAAGGAAGCTGAGTGATTTTTCTGGAGATGAAAGCACAAAGCGCCAGGAAAGGAGCAGGAAGAGGGAAGAGCCAGCAGGGCGCGCTAGTGAGCTAGCGCTGCCCTGAGCCCCCAGGCTCAGCTCCAACGGAAGGATTCAGTGTTTCACCCAAGGAGTGAGGGGGCTGGGGGTTTACCCACCGACTCCCACCAGCCATTCACTGAGAGCTGCTGCATTGGGGGCTGACTCTGGCATTTCCGACCTGCCCTGCACTTGGCCAAGTTCCCTGCATTCAGAAAAAGTCTTTAGGCAAAGTTGCAGGTGCTTAAGGAAAGAGGCCGCCAGCATGGATGGGAACAAGTGAGTGTTGGGGGGCCTGGGCAGGGCACCAAGAGCCTCAGTTACAGGCAGCTCATCATCACATCCTATCATGCGCCGTCTGAATTTTGACTTTCTTCTGGGAAGTCGTGGCTGTGGACCGAGTGTGCTAGGGCCTCACTGGCATCTGTGAGCCAGTACACGTACAGTCCCAGAGCGACCTGGCCACCCAACCACTCTGACGAAGTGACCAGGCCATGGGACAGGTCAGCCCAGGCACAGATCAGCCCAGCAAGCTACGGCACATCAGGAGCGGAAGTGAATGAATCCAAGCCTGGGACAAAGAGTATTCACCTTTGCTCTGTCCATACTGGGAGCTCCAGGACAGTCTGCAGGTTAGGTGTAGGGAGGCCCTCCCAACTGCATGCTCCATGTTGAAAATTCAAGCACCCATGGTTTCATTTGATTATTTCATCCACTGCAAGAATCTTGATGCTGCCAAGTGCATATTGGAAGGTGGCAACAGAGGGATCCTGGGGTATGGAGTGGAAAATAGAGGCTTGGTTGACTATGGAACAGGAGTAAGTAGAGAAGGTACCTTCTGCTGAGAAGGTAGAGAAGAAATGAAAGAGAGGACTGAGGTGGGCAGGGCCCAGGTGTGTGGGGGACGGGGAGCTGGACACATGGAAGGCAGGCTTGGGGCAGGGGCCAGGGGCCTGGGCCTGGGAGTTGGGGAGGAGGGAGGTGAGGCCAGAAGCCAAAGGTAGAGGTCAATACGCACCACCATAAATCCAGAAAGACCCTGGGCATGCGCCCCAAGGACCAGATGGGAATGATTACAGGTGCGCGTGCTCTTTATCTGGTCAGAGCCGCTTACAAAGATTTCTTGGACTCTGGTGGGGGAAAGACCATTTGCCATGTAAGGTAACATATTCACTTTAGGGAAGATTGACCTCAGGGCTCTCGGGATTAGAATGTGGACATCTTTGTGGGGCCATTATTCTGCTGCCGCAATACTCAAGACATCCCACTAAGGTAAGCGGTACTTCCATGCCTAGTCTATAAAAAAGGACACTGGGGATTAAAAAGGATTGGTCACTTGCCCAACAACACACAGCTGGATGGCAGTGGGGTCAAGACTTGGACAGTCTGACTTCCAAAGTCTTCCAACACAGGCATGTCGTACAGATCTGGTATTTTCCCTACCTGGGCCGGAGAGGTCCAGGGAGGGAATCAAGGCTCCCCACACTCCTTTATCCCAATCACAGCAGTGGTCAAAGCACCAGACGTATGCAGCTTCCCGGCAGTCCCAGCACTGCCTGCCTGTCTCTGTCCTCTTGCCTTTGAACTTGCAGCCACTCCTGAAGGCCCGGAACGACGGTGAGGGCAGCTGTGAGACCACTCGGGGAAAGCGGATCAGGTGGTAGGCGGTGAGGGGTCCACACAGCCTTTGGGGAGAGCCGAAAAGGAAAGACTCGATCACCTCCAGTGGTTGCATTTTTCTGGCTGGGGAGAAAGCCTGGCAGCGGTGCATGTCAGCCACACCCAGTACCCCTGAGGGAGGGAAGCTTGACAACTCTTGGACACATGACAGAAACACAGGAATGAAAATGCATGAGATCAGTCACATGAATTTTAAGTCATCTGTGCTCTTCAACGGTGTAAAAAAAAAATCACAACCTTTCATCAAGATAGAATTTAAAATGAGGAAAAATTGTACTGTGAGCGCCATCTAGTGGAGAGACGTGCCAATTCTATGCCGGCTGCGCGTTCCGCCAGCTCCTCTTCTCCAGCCAGCGCCGAGCCTGCTCAGCTAGGCAGCACCTCTGATTCTTGACAGGCCCCGACAGTCACTAAATAGTGGGGCTGCAGCTTGAGCCAGTTCTAGCCACAGAAACCCGAGCTCCACCGGCACTCCAAGGCTGGGTTCTGGGTCAGGCCTGAAGGAGTCAGGCCCCCGGAAGGGGCTGGGATTCAAGGACCCTAGGTCTCCTTCCCACCTGGACCTCTTCTCCAGCCCGAAGTTGTCTGGCAAAACCCAGCCCTCTCAGCCTTTTGAGAGCTGTCTGCCCTTTGTGGACTTGATCCTGTTGGCCTACCAGGCATCTGGCCACAGGCCAAACACAGGCCTTCCTCCGAATCTTCAGGGTAGAGTGAGGAGGAGAGAGGCCTGCTGTAGTGCTCTGGACGAAAAGCCGCTACACTCACAAGATGCTTGTGTTTGGTAGCCCGAGTTAGGTGGCCCGTATAGCAGAATGACTCGGTGCTCACATCCTCCTGGTATGTGTGTGATGCTGTCACAGTGCACTGACTGCAGGGATTCAGACGGGAGCTCTAAACCTTGCTGGTGAGTGGCTGCTGGTCTATCTGGGTCCTCTCTTGCTGGGCATGTCTTTCCAGAGTCCCCAGTGGCAGGTGGCAGAATCCAGTTCTGACCAATGCAGGCAAAGGGGAAATAGCCAGAAGTTATGGGGCCATGCAGAATCCACCCCCAGGAGGCTGGAGAGGTGGGTGTGGAAAGGGCAGTGGCAGGGCTGCTCAGGACCCCCAGAGCCAGGTTCAGAGAGTGGTAGGGGCTCCGTGCAGGGGGGGCTGCCTCGGGAACGCTGCTCTCTTCAGTCCAGGCGGCATCGATGGCTCAGGGTCTGAGGTCTGAGTGGCTTTGTTTAGGCCATGAACCTACCCTGGTAGGCACAAGGACCCCACTCCTACTCCTGCCAAACTGAACTCAGGTGCTTCCAGGGAAGAGAGAGCAGGTACGCTGCATCAGAGTCCATAGCTGTTTCTCTGGGGGCCAAGTGTCATACTGATCGTGGTTCTTTCTGCAAATCCACACCGAGGCCCCAAGTCCGGGTCCCTTTCCAGGCAGCATTTCCTCCTGGAGGGCGAGGACCCCAGTGTGCAGAACTGAGGATAACCCAGGTGAGATGTGAACGGCTGCCCAGAATCTCAGAGCAGGACAGTGCTGTCTTCTGGGGCAGGAGGAGGATACGTAGGGGGCCACACGGCTCTGACATCTGGGCCTGGTTCCCACCACAGAGCGCCTGTCTGCTCTGGGCCCCGCAGACCACATTTCTCAAGATAAAGTGCTGGAAGCTCTGGTGGGGGACGCTGCCCAGTTCAGAGGTCTGGCAGGTGTTCTCCCCCCTAACATACTGTTTGGGACCCCCACCCTCTCCCCAGACGCTGGGTGGGCATCCTGCAGGCATCCGCCTGGGTGGGGATGGCTTTGAGGCCCTGGGTTTTCGGTTCCACCCAGGCATTGGGGGCTGAGGTATGAAGAGAGCAAGCGATAGCGATAGCACGCTGTGGAAGTTGGGGGGGGGGGGGGTGGGTTGAACCCGGGCTGGCCAGCAACGCCTCTGCTCCCTAGAGGCAGGCGTCTGCACACAGAAAGGAAGGTTCCAGGGCAGAGAGTCGAGAGGCCCAGCCCATGTGCCATCCCGCTGTTTGTGCCTTTTCTCTGCGCTCCCCCAGCAGGACACGTGTCCCCACAGCACCCAGCTCTGACCAGCTCCCTACCGTCCTCTCCAAAGTCAGGGAGAACGGGTCAGAAGCACGACCCTGCCACCCACGGCCTGCTGGTGTTGGACAAGTCACTCAATGTCCCTGTGCCTCCGTTTCGTCACTTATAACTTGGAGATAATAAAGCCGATTGCCTTGGGTTTGGTGAGGATACAGTAAGAGCCACAGGGCTCAGCATTGACGCTGGTATTTTTTTCATTCTTCCTCCTCTCTGCAGTCTGTGTATCCTTATTATTAATGATAACAACACAGTTCCTGCTTAGCTATCACCTGTAAGTAATCAGTCCCAATACCGTTTGATGCATGCCCCAACACGGGTATCCACAGGGCTGAGAGCCCAGAGCAGAGGGTGGGGGTGGCTCACCTGGGTGGTTGGGGAAGATTTCACTCAAGCTAAGCCTTGACAGGGAAGGGGAAATGACCCAGCTGAGCAAACAAGAGAAGATCAGCCCTGGAATAATCCAGAAGGGAGGAGAGAGTACACAAAGACACAGAGGGCTGGAGCAGTAGGCTGTGTGGGGGACATGGTGTGCGGAGGACCACAGTGAAAAGGCAGGTGGGGACCTGGTCATAAAGGGCCTTGGATGCTGGACAAAGAGGCTTGGACTTAGCCACTGCACACCTTCAGCAAGCAGGAGGGATGGTTAAAACCAGAACTGTGTGTTAGATGAGCCACTGATGCAGTGGTTGGTGGGGGGGGGGGGGGGATTGCAAGGACCTGGCCAATGAGGTAGACTGCCGCTCCTCCTTGCCACCCGCTGCCCTGACCCTCGCCCCAGACAGTGTCCACAGCGGAGGCCACCCTGCCCTGCCAGAATGCTCGCCAGTGAGCGAGGTGGGAGTGGGGGGCACCTCATAAGCTGAGCTGATTAGAGTCAAGCTCTAATTCTTCCTGTGTAGCTCCAAGCTCACGTGCCAAGTTCTTGGCAAGGGGATCCTGATCGTGCACATGCCTTTGAGGTCTGTTTAGGTGGGTCCCAGACCCAGCCCAGGCTTTCCTGGGGGCTCAGTGGTAAAGAATCCACCTGCCAGTGCAGGAGAGGCAGGTTTAATCCCTGGATCAGGAAAAGCCCCTGGAGAAGGAAATGGCAACCCATTCCAGTAATTTTGCCTTGGAAATCACATGGACAGAGAAACCTGGAGGTCTGCAGTCCTTAGGGTCGCAAAGAATCAGACACTATTTAACTACTAAACATCAATAATGACAGACCCAGCCCAGCCTCTGACTTGCTGGGGGCAGCCGGAGCAGGTGGCCTTGGTTTGGTTCCCCAACTGTAAGATGAGGAGGCCTCCTAAGTGTCTACCTGCCCCAGGAGAGTAGCCTTCCACAACCAAGCTTCCCCCAGAAGAATGGGTTCCAGCAATTTCTTCGGGCTGTGCTGGGTCTTTGAAGCCTGTCTCAAGCCTTGAGCTTATAGCCACCCGTCCTTATTTGCCTGCAGCTTGGAGCAGATAGGAGAACTTCTGCCTGCTGTCTCTATGGCCTGACCTTGAAGTAAAGCCAGCACACACAGATCACTCTGCAGAAGCAGACTGATAACCGGGCTCCTGACATCCCTGGAGCATCACTCATCTCATTAGCCGCCCCCTGAGCGGGATGCCGAGCTCAGCCTATCTCGGCACCTGGTACCAGCCAGCCAGCATATCAGCCTGACCCCGTGTGGCCCCGCTGAGTTTGCCTGCGGCGCGCCAGACGATGGGTAATGACTAGAAATGAAATTAGATGAGCAGTTCACAACACTCTCCACCCCTGAGGGTGGGAGAATCAACAAATACGAAAGTGGTTTCCGGCACCTCCTGCTTTGTGGTCTAGCCCTCCTGTCTTAACCTCACTTTTCTCAACTAAACACGGGACCAGGTACGGGGGACCCCCATTGGTGCCCCTGGAAGTTGCGGAGGAAGTTGCAGTTCATCCCTTTGGCCAAAACCACGTCCTAGAGCAGCCCCGTTCGGTAGAAATACAAAGCAAGCCACCCTTGGAATGAAATCGACAGTCGCCTGGCTCAGTTACACCAGCTGTGTTTCAAGCAGTCACACGTGTCTGGTAGAGCCGTACTGCTCGGTGGAGGCCTGGATGCGGAGGCGACTGGGTGTCGTGCCCGACAGAGAGTAGCTCAATGCTGTTGCCGTTTGGTTGTTAAACCATGTCTGACTCTTTGTGACCCCAAGGACTGTAGCCCTCCAGGCTCCTCTATCCATGGGATTTTCCCAGGCAGGAATACTGGAGTGAGTTGCCATTTCCTCCTCCAGGAGATCTTCCCGACCCAGAGATCGAACCAGTGTCTCCTTCTTGGCAGGTGGATTCTTTCCTACTGTGCCGCCTGGGGAGCCCAGGTGCTCGACACGTACTCCAGAAATGAAGGGGGTGGGGGAGGAGCAAAGGGGTTGGGGGGAAGCCGAGGCTTTGGAGTCAGATACTGAGATTCACATTTTAGCTCCCCCGCTCACTAATGCCAAGGATTCAGGCCAGTAGCGTCCATTCTCTGTGTCTCATTTTCATCCTGTGCTCGTAGCAGTAGTAAAGCTACCTACTTGGCAAGAAAGCTGTGCACATCACGTGAACTAAGATATGTGGCCATGCAGAGGCCGTGCATGCTCCACAGCCGGTTCTCTCTCCCCTTCCGCCCGCCCTCCTCTCTTTCTCTTTCTCTCTCTTCTTTCCTTCCTCCCTCCTCTCTCTCTCTCTCCCTCCCTCTCTCCTTATCTTTCAACTTCTCTTTTATCTGCCACATACAAGCAAACTTCATGTTTCTTTAGTTTGTGGCTTTCAAAACAAACAAATTCCAGCCCTCCAGCAGTGGTTCTGAAGTTTACCTGTATATCCGAGCCCCTGCAGCACTCCTCAAAAACCCTGGATACTAGGCTCATCCCCAAAGTAACAGATTCCGAGATCTGGGATGGGGCTGGAGAATGTGTTTTTTTTAACATGCTCCCAGATAATGTCACTGTTGCTGGCCTGGGATAATTAGACAGTTTGAAAGGGAGCTCATGGAAGAAAGGGAGAAATTTCATATTTAATGCCCTTAACGGGGCTTTTTCCTGCTTTTTGAAGACAGAGTCCTGCAGCTTTACTTTGCACTAGGCCCCACAATTTACGTACTTGGTCCCGAGCATAGTGGAGGGCAGTGAGGAGACCAGAGGCTCTGTTCATGGAGACATGAGTCTGGAATAAAGGAAGTGAGAATCCGGCACTGTGCTAGGAGGGTCCAGTGCAAGCAAGGCTGAGCTGCTCCGCTGCGGAGGGAAGAGGGCACCGAGGGGCTTCACGGCCAGACAAACAGATGTGAAATGCTGCAATGCAGGAGCAGGTGTAGCTGTGCTTTGTGGGGGCCACAGACAGACCAGGCAGGGGGATTTTTATTTGCTATTTAACTAGCACACTCCCTTGGGCATGGAGATGCTCGTGGGATAAGGGGAGACCACTCACAGGCACCCAGGGTCCCCCGACGTGCAGTGCACATGCCCATCAGCTGCTGGGTCTCCCTCCCAACAGCCCCTGGACCACGGCTCCATGCCCCATCCTGGGCAAGAAAGTCCATCCCGACATATTCTTTCCCACAGCCCGAAGCCCTACTCTGTGCTCTGGTGCTGTCAGCCAAGCCAGGGATTGCCACCACCGTGCTCCACCCTGAGACTCTGCCGGGTATGTGCTCCTGACCCCAGCTCTCCACCAGACTAGGGGAAGGGGTGGCAGCAGTCACCGGGGGGAAGCAGAGGTGTGCTGTTGGGCCAGGGCACCAGGAGGCAGGGGGTGGCTGAGCATCCCTGGAGGCAGGAGGCTCAGGGGCAGGACCACGGGAGAGCTGAGGTTCCAAGCCCTTGAACACACTCCAGTGGCCCATCAGACCTCACTTACAAAATACAAATTTAAAGACAAAATGATTGACAACCTCAAGACAGCCACCAGAGAACACCAAATGCCTAGCACAGGGTCCTTCCCAGGGAGCTCCTTTGCACCTGCCCTGGTCCCAGGCCCCTGAAGCCAGCCCTGATTATGGGCCTCTGGATGTAAACTCAGGACCTGTCTGTTCTTTTTTGCACTAGGCTCCAGCCTGTGAACGCAGCCTAACACCCCTTGTTGACCTCTTCCTGCAAATTCACTAGCCCTTGCAGCCTCCAGTCATAAATACAGTTCGCGTCTTACCAGTGTTCTTATCCCATCCATAAACTTGGCACCCAGAAGGCGTACAGCTTCTCCAGGGGCTGAGTGTACTCCCCCCATCGCGGCGCAGCTCCATGTTCTTTCCGTCCATCCCTGGCCCGGGGTCCGAGGCCATTGCTGCCCTCTGTCCTCTCCTTTCGGTCCTGTTGACAGAAATGCTCCTGAATTTGCTGCAAGTCTCTGCTTCTCCCACACCCTGAACTGCTAAGGCAGAGGGGACTCTAAGTGGATCTCCTGGTACCCGCAGAGGGCATCAGGGAATGCTGACCTGGGAGGTGCCGCCTGCATGCTTGCAAGGTAAGGCTGTGGTCCACCAGGAGACTGGACTGAAGCCGTCTCTCTTGTACGAGGCCAATCAGAAAGAATCTTTAGTGGCCCACCCAGGACTGTCCGTCACCAGGCAGCCTAGCCTGACTTCCTGAGTGTGTAACACGGTCCTTACCCTAGTGTGTTGGCTCAACTTCACCTTGGCCAGTATGACATTCTTCCTGACTCTCTAACCCACGGCCTTCTGGTCTGCACCGTGAGGGCCGCCTGCATGGCCTGTGGGGACTCCAGGAAGTGTCGCGCCCTGGCTGGGAGAGGCGCATGAGTCCGGCTCTAGGCTCGCCGCTGCCGCCCTTATTCCAGCCAGGCGACCCACCTTCTCCCATCTTGGGGCTTCTCATTCGAGCCTGTGCTTCCCTCTGTGGTTGCGCCTTTCATGCATAATTTGAAAAGTGCCTCTTGGTTTTTTCCCTTCTTTTCTTTTGGGGCGGTTATGTTTCTCTCATCAGACTTAGGTCTCTAGATGCAAGGTCCGCATCTGATTCACGTCTCCAGCTTCGGCCCAGTGCTGTGTGTCTGGCCTTGATGGGGAGCCCTGGGGGAGACATGCACAGCCGTGCCGGTGTCCTGGGGCAGGAAGCAGCTTGGCTAACTCTGAGCCATTCGCTTGGTTAGATCCCGAGAGCCTTGGCATGTGGACAGTCTTATAGGCAATGAGGACCCACAGAAGGTCCTAAACAGGGGAAAGCTATGATCATATTTAGCAACAATGAAAAGACTGGATTGAGCAGGGTGTGGGGGTGGGGTGGGGGGGCGTGGCGCGCTGCTTCAGTAAAGCAGCAGGGACTGCTCAAGTTAGAACCAAGCAGAGGCTGGGAGGATGGAGGATGGCTGGGAGGTGAGATGTTCAGGCCTGGTGAGGGACAGGATGTTGGAAGTAGAATCCAGGATGACTGCTGGGTAATGGCCAACTAAGAAAGGACAGAGGGAGGGAGCAGCAATTCAGGGATAAAGATGATAGAGTCAAAGTGAGGTCACAGGAGCCCAGGCTGGTGGCCGTGACACCTGGATTCGGTGTTGCAGGGAGCAGGGCTTCTTGAGGCTTCAGTTCCGCTCCCGTGGCATCTGATGTCCCAGCCCTCCCCCGCCTTAAGTGATGCGGTTTCTCCATTCAAGACCGGGATCAAGGATCTAGGAGCTGGTCCAGACTCCACACGCTGCCTGCAAACCCCTCCCCACAACGAGTCTCTTTAATGACAGAGTTCAAAAACCGGACCCAGGGACTTCCCTAGTGGCCTCATGGTTAAGAATCTGCCTTGCAATGCAGGGGATGCCAGTTCGATCCCTGGTCAGAGAGGCAAGATCCCACATGCTGCCGAGCAGCTAAGCCCAGATGCCACAACTACTGCGCCCGAGTGCCGTAACTAGAGTCTGTGCAATGGAAGATCTCGCGTGCCGCAGCTATTTTAAGACAGTGCAACCAAATAAATGTATTTAAAAAAAAAAACAGACCCAGAACTTAACTACATGGACTTGGTCAAGTCACTAACTTCTCCGTGCCTCAGTTTCCTCATATATAAAATGAGAATCAAGTGTCTATACGTTGGCTTAGGGGTCGGGGTGAAGCGGCTGGATGTGACTCCGCAGAGGGAGCCTTATTCTGATGGTATAGTTAAGTGTCTTAATGGTGGTGATACTTTCATGTAACTACACGTGTGATAAAACTATACAGACCCCTCAGTAGACACACACACACACCCACACACACCAGTGTGCTTAACTGGCAGAATCTGAATCAGCTTTGTGGATTGATCACGCAAGGTCAGGTTCCTGGTTTCCATGGTGGGATGCAGTTACGTAAGCCGCTAAACCTGGAGGAGGCTGGGTGTAGAGTGCACGGGGCCCTGCTGTGCAATTCCTTGCAATTTCCTGTGAATCTCGAATTATTTCAGAAGAAAACTTATCCCGTAGTGTTTTGGGGATATGATAATCTATATCTTGCTGCTGCTGCTGCTAAGTTGCTTCAGTTATGTCTGACTCTGTGCGACCCCATGGACTGCAGCCCACCAGGCTCCTCCGTCCATGGGACTTGCCAGGCAAGGATACTGGAGTGGGTTGCCATTGCCTTCTCCGAATCTATATCTTAGGACAATACTATCCTGTGTTAAGTATTCTGTAAAGTTTAGCAATTATTATAGCAATGTGTCTACACATTCAAGAAATAAAAGATCAGCGTATTTTAAAAAGTGGTTAGCAACCTTTTCAAACGATATACTCAGTATGTTTTTTAACCTTCAGGTACGTTTCAGCCAGAATGTCTGCAAACCTAGATGAATGGGTCCAGCTGCTTATATTAAAAAGTATGGCAAATACAGGTCTTTCTCCTAATTTTGTGACTTTCTGGCCATTCTGTGGTTTACTGATTGATGATTAACAACCAGGTCCCTTGTTTCTCAGAAGTATTTCAGCTGGAAAAAAAAAAAACAACATGGAGAATATTACTCGAAAATCGGCAAATGCGGTATTGAACTGCTCACCTGATGCTTCGTGGCTTCTCGGACACCGTGTGTGGCACCCCTGCAGCCCTGGTGACTGTTCACGTGTCTGCCCACCTTCTGTATGGCTGCCTCTCACGTGCCCTGACCCAGACCAGGTACAGGAACATGACTGCTGACTGATGGAACAGAAATCCAGTCTCAGGGGAAACTTGTTAATTCCTTCAAGAGCAACTGGATATTCCTGGGATAGCAATAGGAGTACATTTCCTATATTAACATCTTCCACGAGACACAAGCAACATGAGATTCTTAAAGTCATCTGTTGAGTTTCTTTTTAGAAATAGAAGTGGGAGGGGCACCATACAGGGTACTGGGTCAATCTCCCTGACACCCAGTGTGCAGGCCTTACACTCGCATTGTACCGATACGGTGAGCAAAGCACAGAGGGGTCACTTGTCTAAAGTCACATGACTAGTACCAGATGGAGCCCAAGGTCCATCCTGGGGAGTCCCCCCTCAGGGTCCCAACCTAGGCTGCCAACAGGAGCTGAGGCGGGTGCTGGGCACCACAGCTCTGAGACACGGAGGGGCGCAGACAGAAATCCCTCAGCTAGAGACATAAATCCCGGGTAGGAAGGTTGATGTGCAGTCTGCTCAGTGCCAGCTCAGAACAAAGATGCAGATAAAATTCTTTATGAGTGACCTCAGCTAGACTAAATCTCTAGATAAATTAGGATGTGGGGAGGAATGTGGCAGGGGATTAGTGGTGGGGAGTTGAATGACCCAGGTCACCTCTGAGAAGCCAAGCCCAGGTACAGAGGCTCCTCTGGCAAGGGAGCCTTCAGCTTAGGAACTTCTTTAGATGCAGGGCAATTCTTTAGGTCCTTCCTAAACAAGATGTGGTCCATGGACCAGCTGCATCAGCATCATCTGGGAGCTCTTTGGAAATGGAGATTCTCAGGCCCCACCCAGAACTGCTGAAACAGAATCTGGGTTATAGGAGTATGCCCTGAGGGATTCATGTCCATGTTAAAATGCAAAGCAATGCTCCCAAGTGAAGCAACACCAGTGCTACGCAACCCTGGACTACGACCTCCTGAAAGACGGACTTACACCGGTGCACGCAGGGCCTGGTGCTGGGCTTTTCAAGATGCTTGGTAAAATAAAACTGTGAAAAAGCAGCAATTCAAAAGCAGGAAGGAAGCTGAAAGTGATGGTAGAGAGAGGCAAACAGTGACAAGACACTGAGCCTACTTCCCAGGC
Organism: Budorcas taxicolor; assembly: GCF_023091745.1. Classification (NCBI taxonomy): domain Eukaryota; kingdom Metazoa; phylum Chordata; class Mammalia; order Artiodactyla; family Bovidae; genus Budorcas; species Budorcas taxicolor. Next base: position 3,144,302 of record NC_068914.1, read on the forward strand.
TGCAAGCCAAGCTTAAACCGGGGCTGATTGCCCATGAGCTGATTCTGGCCCGTAAGACATATTTTGTTTGGCTCATGGAGCATTTTTATGCACAAAAGATTTTACGCATAGATCCCAGGTGGCGCTAGTGGTAGAGGACTTGGCAACCCACTCCAGCATTCTTAGTTGGTGAATCCCATGGACAGAGGAGCCTGGCTGTTCACAGTCCATAAGGTTGCAAAGAGTCAGACACTAATGAAGTGACTTAGCACGCGTGCATTCAATGGAGATGTCTATAGGGTGAAACTGGGGCTGCTTTCCCCATACAAACAATTAACAGGAGCTCAGTAATAGCTGCCTCTTTGGACAGAGCCTGAGTATCCACTAGTTAGCCAGAATCCCCACCTTTTCCTACTGCCCCATCCCAGCCTTCCTCCCCGCCGACACCTGCTTTTTCGGTACACCTTGCCCTCTCACCTCTCTATAAAAGTTTGAGTCTGTGAACTCTAGTGTAGGTAATGAACAGATGGCTGGAAACTGATAGCTACTGTGTGTTGGCTGAGCCATGCGACACCTCCGTTTACTGTCTTGTGCAGCTGTAATTTAGGGCGAGCTGTTCCATCACATCCGCTGGATCATGGAAAAAGCAAGAGAGTTCCAGAAAAACATCTATTTCTGCTTTATTGACTATGCCAAAGCCTTTGACTGTGTGGATCACAATAAACTGTGGAAAATTCTGAAAGAGATGGGAATACCAGACCACCTGACCTGCCTCTTGAGAAATCTGTATGCAGGTCAGGAAGCAACAGTTAGAACTGGACATGGAACAACAGACTGGTTCCAAATAGGAAAAGGAGTCCATCAAGGCTGTATATTGTCACCCTGCTTATTTAACTTCTATGCAGAGTTCATCATGAGAAAAACTCTGGACTGGAAGAAACACAAGCTGGAATCAAGATTGCTGGGAGAAATATCAATAACCTCAGATATGCAGATGACACCACCCTTATGGCAGAAAGTGAAGAGGAGCTAAAAACCGTTTTGATGAAAGTGAAAGAGGAGAATGAAAACGTTGGCTTAAAGCTCAACATTCAGAAAACGAAGATCATGGCATCCGGTCCCATCACTTCATGGGAAATAGATGGGGAAACAGTGGAAACAGTGTCAGACTTTATTTTGGGGGGCTCCAAAATCACTGCAGATGGTTACTGCAGCCATGAAATTAAAAGATGCTTACTCCTTGGAAGAAAAGTTATGACCAACCTAGATAGTATATTGAAAAGCAGAGACATTACTTTGCCGACTAAGGTCCATCTAGTCAAGGCTATGGTTTTTCCAGTGGTCATGCATGGATGTGAGAGTTGGACTGTGAAGAAAGCTGAGTGCCGAAGCATTGATGCTTTTGAACTGTTGTGTTGGAGAAGACTCTTGAGAGTCCCTTGGACTGCAAGGAGATCCAACCAGTCCATTCTGAAGGAGATCAACCCTGGGATTTCTTTGGAAGGAATGATGCTAAAGCTGAAGCTCCAGTACTTTGGCCACCTCATGCGAAGAGTTGACTCATTGGTAAAGACCCTGATGCCGGGAGGGATTGGGGGCAGGAGGAGAAGGGGACGACCGAGGATGAGATGGCTGGATGGCATCACGGACTCGATGGACGTGAGTCGGAGTGAACTCCAGGAGTTGGTGATGGACAGGGAGGCCTGGCGTGCGGTGATTCATGGGGTTGCAAAGAGTCGGACACGACTGAGCAACTGAACTGAACTGAACTGTTCCATCACGCTGTCTGAGACTCAGTTCTGGCTCAGCCTCTGCCCAGGTCTGGGGTCCTGAAGGAGTCACAGTACCCCTTAAACATCAGTCTCTTCTTCTGTAAAATGGACTCAGTAAAAGTAGCTTCACGTAAAGCATTAAGCCTTATCCCTGCAACATAGTTAGCAGTAGCTGATTAGTAAGATGTTAGTAATTGGGTTACCAGAGCAAAATAACGCACAGGCATGCAGGTGTTTGCTCCCTGCACTGCTAAAATATGGGCATTAGTTATCAACACTTCCCACCAAAAGGCATACAGAATACATAAAGCTGTTAATTTCAGTGAAGCTAAATATACATTTCAAATAGAAATTATATACATATGGAAAGCATGAAATGAAAACATAAACTTATGAAATATAAAGATTAAAAGTATTACCCTTCTAATAAAAATTATTAGAAAAGGAAATTAATAAAATGTTATTCAAAGATAATAAACCAAGCCCTATAAAACAAAGAAAATTTTAATAATAATGAACCCTTGAAATGAAATCACACTATTTGATGTTATTTTTGAATCATGAGCATATTTTGGTGCCCATTTTTTCTAACTGCTATAAAATTTTTGAGATTGTTCTAAACTAAATTTCAAACTAATATTGTCCTATGAGTACTTTATCTTTAAATAATTTTTTTTCTTATTCAGTATTCTAGAGGGTTTTTTAACTCTTTTTTTTTTTTTTTTTTTTTGGTTAGCAGGGGCCACATCTTTCAATTGATCATGAGCCCAGCTGTATTTCATAAAAAGCATTTCCAGTTTGTCTCACCCTCTGCAGTGTTCTCCTGGGTAGGTGACCCCATGGGTCTGGTGGATGGGTCGCAGGGAACAGCTGTACTTGGAGGCCACTGGTTTAGAAAGTCTTTGAAACAGAAAAAGGATTTATGTTGTGATAGAGGCACCTTGGTTCTTTTCCCCCTGTGGATTGTGGAGGAATAGAAAACCACTTTCTAAATAAGTTTTCCTTACAGGATCCAAACTTCTGTTAAAATATTTCCCCAAATGTAAATGATTCCGATTTTTAAAAAACAAATCACAAAATACCTGTAGTTCAGTGTGTTTTAAAATCACACTGTTCTGGAATTCCAGAATGTTAAAAACTGGAGTTATAATCACTAAATAAAACACCCCACCAGATTTGGAAGTTCTTCTCCAGGTCAGTGACACCTTCCTGGGTCCCAAGGGCACAGCTGCCCCTGACGCTTTTCTGCAGACTTGCATTAGAGGAAACAGCCTGGGAGGCTGTGGCTGGGAAAGCAGGGAGGTCATTAGAGAGGTCGTCGTTGTCCTGAAATTCGCGTCCGGCAGAAGGCTTGGAATGTAGCCTTATTTGCCAGCGCAGTTAGTTAAGATGAGATCTGGAATAGGGTGCGTCCTAAATTGAATGACGCGTCCTTATGAGAAGAAATCTGGACACGCACGCACTCACAGGGGCGGTCATGTGAGGAGGAGGCAGAGACTGGAGCGATGCAGCTGCAAGCCAAGGAAGGCCAAGGAGTCTCCACGCCGCCAGAACTAGCAGGGAGGCTCGGACAGCCTTCCCCAGGGCCTGCAGCGGGGAGCGCGGCCCTGCCAGCCCCTCCACTGTGGGCTTCCAGCCTCCCGAACGCTAAAGGAACAGACTTCTGTTGTTGTAAGCCACCCAGTTAGTGCTAACTGTTGACAGTAGCCCTGGCAAACTGGGACAGCCATGCAGTTCGGAGCGAGGTGGCCAGAGCAATGGTCCTTTGGCAGCAGGACTTTCACTGGCCAGGAGAGTTCAGCCGATGTTCTTAAGGCCCCCACCCCCGAAGGCCCGCCTCACCTCCCTGCCCTCCTTCCTGGAGGGTCCCCCATCCTCCTGCACAGCCCCTCCCTCTGAGCAGCCTGCTGCCCCAGCTATGGCCCATCATTTGCTCTACCTGTGGCACTGCCTGGTCACTTCCAAATGCTGCCAGCGGTCCAGTGGGAAGAGCAGAGCCCCAGGAGCTCTAGAGGACTCCCGGGAGAGGAATGGCTCCTTCCCGGCTGTGCACTGGCCTTGAACAGTCACCTCATCTCCTGAGCCTCATTGGGTGGTGACAGTAATGACTCCGATGGGCCTTGGCAGGGATGTGGGGTGCAGCGGTACATCATCCAGCCCCTCCCACCCCCGGCAGGAACGATGAGAATCCGGGCATCCTGGAGAGCTAGGCCTTTTCTGACCGCCCATGGCAGTGCTGGAGCAGGTGGGCCCCGGAACACACCTGCAGCGGGCGGTGCCGTGCTCTAGGAGCCGCTGTCTTCATCTCTCTCTCTCACATACACACGCACTCACACACACACACACTCACACACACACGCACTCACACACACACACTCACACACACACGCACTCACACACACACACTCACACACACACGCACTCACACACACGCACGCACGCAGGCCGGGCTGAGTCGGGCAGGGGGCTCGGGTCTGTGGTTTCCCGTGTCTGGCACAGAGTGGCTCTCCACAAATAGCTGCCTCAGGAATGATGCTGGAGAGGGAAAGAGCAACCCACCAGATGGGTCAGGACCAGGTGCTGTCAGACCAGCCCGCTGCACAGGAGCCTCCAAGGAAGGAATGTGCAGCCTGGCGGGTTTTCTTTTCTTTTAAATTGAGAGAAGCTGTCCTTCTTTGTTCTGTGAAGGGTCACTTAAGTGGCCTTCTTAGAGATGCAAATACAAGACAAGTAGGCACCCAGCGTCCTGGGATCAGTGCTCGACCGGGGCCCTTTTGTGCCCAGTAGTGGTGGGTCCTGTTTTGTATCTTAAGTGGCTTTTGGCAAAAATCCTGCGCTTCTTTGGCATGCCTCAGAAGTGGGATCCGTGGGGAGAAATGGGGAGGAAGAGAAATGTGTGGACTAATTTACACAAAGAGCCCAGGCTTTCTGGAAGGAATAAGATGGCTACCTCACCACTGTGTTTTTACATTTTTTTTTATTACAACAAGAACCATTACATCCCACCTGTGAGAGCTCAGGCACACAGGAAGCAAGGGTCTCACGGGACAGCACTGTTTCCATATGCCGCGCAGCTGGTACTTTGCACTCTGTGTGTCTATCTCGGTTTTAAACCTACAGGCCAAGACCCCTTGAGTTGATTTCATGACCCCTTATTGGGTTGGAGTCCATAGTCTGAAGAGTGCTTCTTGCGATTTGGTGGTCAGGAGACCTGTTGGGTGCACTAAGGCCTGGCTGTGGGAAGGATGCTGCTGCTATGGAAACAGAGACTTTGGTGTTAGTGAGCTCCCCCTGGGACTGTAACCAGGGAGATGAAAATGGTGGTCCTTGATACTAGAGCTGGGTCTGATCAGGTTATCTGAGGCCAACTTGCCCTGGAAATTGTGTCTGTGTGTGATTTGACAGAGCGGAATACACTAGCTTCTGCACTCTCTCCCCATGCAGGTCATATTACAGAGGTGCTGTGTGCCCCTGGAGAGACTTGCAGACCCTCTATACCCCCTTGGGGATATTTCCATGATGCCCAGCAATCCATTCCCACACAGCTATAATCTTATTGCCATCACCAAGGCCTGCTTGGGAGGGGCCTGCCCCATGCCCACCGTCCGGGGGCAGCCCTGTGGTAGCACTCGGCAAGAAAAGCCATAGGCATACCCTGGTGCTTAGCCTTTAGTCAATTCCAACTCTTTGCGACCCTTTGGACTGGAGCCTGGCAGGCTCCCCTGTCCATGGGATTTTTCAGTCAAGAATGCTGGACTGGGTTGCCATTTCCTTCTGCAAGATGTCTTCTCAACCCAGGAACCGAACCCGTGCCTCCCGTGTCTCCTGCATTGCAGGCAGATTCTTTATCCACTGAGTATACCTACGGGTCCTGCCTTAGCAGGCGGGGAGTCCTCCAGTTGAGGGGAATGCTGAGGCCTGAGCAGAACACCCTGGAGAAGTTGCTATTTCCACAGCAAAATCTTGGGAAACAGGGGCTTCACCCATCCTGGCACCTATGCTTTAGACACATCGCCAAGGCCAGCTTCCGCTAAGAAACCTGATGGTCACCAGGATGGGACAGAAGTGGCCTGGAAACTTACCTACCGGAAGCAGAATCGGGGAGCCAGGCTGTGCTGCCCTTCCTCTTTCCACGGCTAGGTGGCAGCAGCGAGCAGAAGTACTTGAACCCCTCTGTGGACTGGGTCATCCCCACTTCTCTCCTCTGCTCCCCGCTTCTCTCCTCTGCGCTGAGATTCTCCCAATGCAGCCCTACCATCTCCCCTCCGCTTGCCCAGCAGTCCTGGCTACAGTTCAGCACTATGAGAGGGAAGTCTGCGGGGCACGTACTCACTCCGATGATCTCTTCTCTCAATGCCTCAGTTAATCCTCACAGCCCTTCAGCACCTTCAGCCCCATCCAGTGCCCCCACTGAAAGACTGAGGGTCTTTGAAGGTTGGAGTTCAATTCCATTTCAGTCAAGGCACTACAGAGGCCAAACACAGGCTCGCGCACCAAATGGTACGCGAGGTACCCCTCAACGTACCTCACCTCTTTGAGCCCCAGGGTTGCAGTCAAACTCGTTTTCCTGTGGCCATGCAGCTTTTCAGCCTCCCCCTCAGTAAGACAGGTCACATGACTTAACTCTGGACAGTGGAATGTGGGTGGGAGTCTGGTTGCAGTCTGCTTGCAGCCCCTAAAATCCCCTGAAAGCTCCGTGTTCCCTCCTTCCTCCTCTAATAGACAGGATCCAGGGGGAGGACTTGGGGTCCTGGAAGGAGCCTGAGTGCCTGCGTGACTGCCTGGAGCGGAGCCCTCTCGTTCGTTCCCGCACTTCACGCTGACCTACTTGACGTGGTAACCCCAGCACAAAAGTGTCTGTTTATATAGGGTTAAGACTCTGAGACTTGTGGTTGTTGCGTAATGTTGGCCAGCATCAATTTGTGATTAACCTGCGGTTTCCTTGCCTCTAACATGGGGTTTTCTACACTCAGTCTAAGGGTTGTGTCTATGACATACAGTGTGTTCAAATCACCAATCCTTGGGGCTGGTGCACTGCAAGCATTCAGAGCGTCACCAGGTAACTGAGGTCGCTCCCTTGCACAGTCAGTATCTGCAGCAGCAGTGGTGCCAACACAGGGGGTCTGACTAACCCCCAGGTTACAGCGCCCCGCCCTGAGCTAAGTGGACCGAACGGCAGGTGGGCCACGCTCATGGCAGAGGGGTGAGCGGGGATACTGGGAGTCTTCAAAGGTGCACAGACCCCCAGGTTACAGCACCCCGCCCTGAGCTAAGCGGACCAAATGGCAGTGGGCCATGCTCATGGCAGAAGGGCGAGCGGGGATACTGGGAGCCTTCAAAGGTGCACAGACCCCACCTATGCAAATGCTTTGTCAGCTGGATTTTTGCTAATACTGTGGAGACTAGCCATTATCTGTAATGGCTACAGGGCAGTATCTGTAATGGAATGCCGAGCTGAGGGCATTGCATGTACTGAAAGAGGTTAAGAGCCACACTGGAGCCAGGCTCCTCAGTTCAAATCCTGTCTCTTCCACTTACTAGCTGTGGGATCCCAAGTAAATCACTTAGCAGTTCTGTGCCTCAGTTTCCCCATCAGTAAAATGGGAGTTTTACTAATGTTCTGGTGGAGTATAGTTTAACATATGTAGAATGCTCAGTGCTTAGCATACAGCAGGTGCTCAATTCATTTGGCTCTTATTACTGAAGGAGGTATCCCACTTGGTGACTCCTGGTGAAGCAGCTGAGATAACCTCTGCGCCGTAGCCCATGGAAAGGTCTGACGCCATCACAGCCGCCAGAAAGTGCCCCCCGGCCCCTGCTCCCTGCAGCGGCTGCTGCAGCTGGTCTACCTGAACAGGAAACAAAAGCCCCCAGGACCATGTGTGTGGGCTCCTGCTCTTTCCCATGCTGCATTTCTCCTGAGGCTGGGGGAGTAAAGAAAGAAAAGCAGAAAGAGCAGGTGGGAGCAGGGCTGCGGGTGAGACTCCGGGAAAGACAATGAGCTTTGTAAAATTCCTCTTGGGCAGTCTGGCCAAGTTCAATGGCTTCAGGCCACATGAACAGCAAGAAAAATGTAGCCCAGGAATTTCTCCCCAACCATGCCCCTTGTCTTTCTCTGTGAGAATTTGGAGCTGCAAACACATTCCTTCCATGAACAACGTCTGCAGCAGCTGAAGGCCCATGGGCCAGAGCTGGGGAACCAGCTGGCCATGGAGCTCTAGGGCCCTGCCCTCAGGGCCCCCTCCTCCCTGAGCGCTGGGCACAGCAAATGTGCAGGAGGATAGGCTCTGGCTGGCAGACTTCAAATCCCACCGTGTCAGACACTGGCCCTTCCTGGGCACTGCGGGCCTCTCCTGAGAGCCAGCTGTCCAGACAGTTTGTGCCGCTGCATTTCCCTAATCTGTCACCCAGAAGCGGAAACTAGACATCTTGGACAGAATCCCCACCTCTTAGAGATGGGAATTCACTTTTTTTCTAAGCCAAGTACTTCCCACGTCAAGAGGAAACAACTTCCCAGTGCTCTAAAATTCTTCTGAACAGAGGGCAAACTGCATAAAGCCCATGGGCCAAATATGGCTCACCACCTGCTTTTGTAAATAAAGTTTTATTGAAACACAGCCACACCCATGTGTTTCTGTATTGTCCAGACTGATTTCATGCTATCAGGGCAGAGTTGAGTAGCTGCTATGGAGATAATGTGGCAAAGTTTAAATACATTTATCATCTGCCCCTTAAAAAAAGTTTATCAATTCCTTGTTTAAAATAGAATGTATTCAGTTCAGTTCAGTTCAGTTGCTCAGTTGTGTCCGACTCTTTGCGACCCCATGAATAGCGGCATGCCAGGCCTCCCTGTCCATCACCAACTCCCGGAGTTCACTCAGACTCACGCCCATCGAGTCAGTGATGCCATCCAGCCATCTCATCCTCTGTCATCCCCTTCTCCTCCTGCCCCCAATCCCTCCCAGCATCAGAGTCTTTTCCAATGAGTCAACTCTTCGCATGAGATGGCCAAAGTACTGGAGTTTCAGCTTTAGCATCATTCCTTCCGAAGAAATCCCAGGGCTGATCTCCTCCAGAATGGACTGGTTGGATCTCCTTGCAGTCCAAGGGACTCTCAAGAGTCATCTTCAACACCACAGTTCAAAAGCATCAATTCTTCGGTGCTCAGCCTTCTTCACAGTTCAACTCTCACATCCATACATGACTACTGGAAAAACCATAGCCTTGACTAGAGGGACCTTAGTCGGCAAAGTAATATCTCTGCTTTTGAATATGCCATCTAGGTTGGTCATAACTTTTCTTCCAAGGAGTAAGCCTCTTTTAATTTCATGGGTGCAGTGTATTACATTCACTTATTAACTTATACTCATGTTATTCCACAAAGGCTTTGAAATGGCTTCTAATGAGAACACTTGAAATGAAGAACACAATAGTAATAATTTTATAAATTAAGGACCTGAGAAAATGCAAATAAAAGTAGAAAAGTAAAATCAGGAAACAAAAACATAAATGTGAAAACCTACTGTGGGGCCTTCATACTTGCCAAAATTGAACTTTAAAATTTCCGTGAGCATCCTGGTAGCCAAAGGAAGAAGAGAAACGAGACTTAAGTCTCATTAAAAGAAAGGAAAAGACTTACCAATCCATATGGAATCCACAGCCTTTTTTAGCACAAAGCAGAGTGGGCTTGCTTCAAATAAACTCTGTCTTCCCCAGAATGACATTCTTCATTAAAGAAAGAAAAGAACCCAGAACAATGAGTCTGTAAGGTAAATAACACCAGTGCTGTTGATGAGGGATAATGGGGTTATCGGAGGGAGTTAGTTAACATGTTTAACCTGATCACTGCTGTTGTTCAGTTGCTAAGTCACTTGGACTGTTTGTGACCTCACGGACTACAGCGTGCCAGGCCTCCCTGCCCCTCACCCTCTCCTGGAGTTTGCCCAAGTTCATGTCCATTGAATCGGTGATGCTGTCCAACCATCTCATCCTCTGCTGCCCTCTTCTCGTTTTGCCTTCAGTCTTTCCCAGCATCAGGGTTTTTCCCAGTGAGTCAGCTCTTCTCATCAGGTGGCCAAAGTATTGGAGCTTCAGCTTCAGCATTAGTCCTTCCAATGAGTATTCAGGGTTGATTTCCTTTAGGATTGACTGGTTTGATCTCCTTGCAGCCCAAGGGACTCTCAAGAGTCTTTTCCAGCACCACAACTTGAAAGCATCCATAGTTAAATCCAAATCAGTTGGCTTCCATGTACTGAGGTAATAGCACACAACATTTATTTTGAGAGATTGTAGGGGAGGCCTGTTTTCTGCTTATCATATTTCTACATCTGTTTCGAAGCAAAAACTGAGGCTGAATGGGGAAAGCCCTGACTTGCCACTAATTCAGCTTTAGTGCCCGGCACATCATAGGCCCTGAAGAAATGCTTATGAGGAGTGGACCTAGCATCTCTGGACTTCTCATTTCCCATGGTAAATGAGAAGGCTGTATTAGAATGGATGAAGTCCCTTCTAATTCCAGAACATCCGTGAGATGGCATATGCACATTGGATTTGGGCCAAATTCCTACCGGATCAGAACCATGATAGGAGGAGAAGATGAGAGAGGGGAACACAGGCCAAAAAGCCGGAGGCAGGGGCTGGCTGTTAAAAGGTGTCCTGTGGTGGTCAGTCTGCCCAGATTCAAGGACAAGCTCTCCCACCCTCCAGCTCTGTGACTTTGAGAGCTCATATAACCTGGGCAGGTGTCCATCTTCTCACCTCTAAAGTGAGCGTTATGACATGTTGCCATCATGAGGCTGCTGTGAAAATTAAATGAGATACCGGCACCCATAGGGGCAGATTTGTAATAAGCATTGTACAAAGTGCTTTTATCTTCAAGAAGCCCCCTCTGATCAGGTGTCAAGGCTAACAGTGAAAGTGAAAAAGCCGCTCAGTCATGTCCGACTCTTTGCAACCGCATGGACAATATAGTTCATGGAATTCTCCAGGCCAGAATCCTGGAGAGGGTACCTTTCCTTTCTCCGGGGGATCTTCCCAACCGAGGGATCGAACCCAGGTCTCTTGCATTGCAGGCGGTTTCTTTACCAACTGAGCTATCAGGGAGGCCACCAGGGAACAGACATTACCCTGGAAAGCTAAGACAGCAGTGAGCCTCACACGGCCTGACTGACGGATGCCCTCTGATGCCCTCCAGCACTGCCCAAGGGCTATCTTTTTCACCATAAGTCTCATCTATGGACGTGCCTTAGACCTGTGGGGCCTGCGTCCCAGCTCTGCTCCTTCTCCCTTCAAAATATCTACCATAGAGTTAAGAACAGAGGCTCCAAAACAAGACAGGCTGGGTTCTGATCCCAGCTCGGCCACTAATCAGCTGTGGAGTTACCTCACCTCCCTGTGCCTCAGCTCTCCTCTGTAACGTGGAAATGATGATGGTAGGGGACACACGGGACTGCTCTGAATTTCCGTGGACTGCCGTGCTCTTAGCCAGGCAGCGCTGGCCATCAGGATGATGTTTCACCCCCAGCCCCCAAGTCTCAGTTGTGTTAGTGCCTCACAAACTACCCCCAACCTTAGTGACTTAAACGTTCATTTGCTCTTGTTCTACAGCGTGGGCAGGGCTCGGCACGGAGAGCTCCCCTCTGTTCCACTTGTGTCAGTTGGAGGACAGGCCTCCAGAGTGGCCTCACTCGCGTAGCCTGACCTGGTTGGGTCCAGCTTCCTGGAGCGTGGCAGGATCAGGAGAGTCCCACTGCTCTCCCTGGACGACAATGGTGGAAGCTAGCAAGCTTCTTAGAATTTAGGCCCAGGGCTGGCCCAGGGCCACTGACTCCTGTCACCTTGTTAGTTAAGGCAAGCCGTGGGGTGGCCCAGATTCCGGGAGCCGGGGGCACACAGGGTGTGGGGTCTTGGGGTGTGCATTGCTGGGGGCTGCCTTGCTAGTACACAGCTCAGCTTGATCTCCGTCTCCTCTGCATCTCTCTTCTGCCTTATGCCGGCTTTCTCGCTGCTCTGATCTCGCTCTTCTCGTCCCCCCTTCACTCTAGCACCAGGCTGATCAGTCAGAATCACAGACCGCATCATACCCTAAATGCCCTGTTTCTTCATGTGATAACACTGCTTGCTCATTGGAGGACCGTTCCCACGCCACCCCCAAGGTGCTAGACTCCTCATTGCATCTCAGCTCTCATCTCAGAGACCTGTCCTCTGGAGAGCCTCTCTGACCACCCTGTGTAGACTGGGCACTGTCTCCCCCAGAGCTCCCAGGGGTCCTCCTGGCACCCCTAGAGCTCAGGCCTGGGCTCTACTTGGGCGTTCAGCTGTGTTCAGTCATCATTTGGTACCTGGGTGAATAAATGAATGAAAGAATGATCATAGCAGCCCTACAAAGCCACATTTATGATGACGATGCCATGTCCCCATTGCTACTCTCCCCTGAGCTGCCCAGGGCTGAGCTCCCATCTTGAGATGGCTCCCTGGGGTTACCTTGGGTATGAGCTGGGAGGAGAAACCACCCTCCTGCAGAGGGGTATAAAGGCCAGGTACTGAGTCTCCTAAGTAAATTCTTGAATGCCCTGCACACATCTGACAGTCAGGTTCTAGAGGGCCAAGATTCCAGCAGCAGCAGCAGCCTCCTTAAAAATAAACCCATATTCTCACCACCAAACTTTGAGTCTTTCAGAGAAATTGACTAAAGCAGCAGGAAGTGGAGGCCTGGGTGGGTGGGGGTAGCCCTGCAGAATTGTTGTCCTGCAAAGCTGGTGTCCAGCCCTCCTCCCAGAATCCATCGTCCTCACTGGATGCCCACCCCCTAGTTCAGGCTCTGCTTTCCCATGGCGTCTCGGACGTTGGCCTTGCAACTTAGGAATATGTCTCAGGGCCCAGCTCCCTGCTCAGTTTTCTAGAGTCTGGTGGCTTGAGCTTGGCTGGAGCCTTGGAGCACCGAGTGATCCTGAGGTTTTGACTCAGTTCAAGATGGTCTGGGGTCATTATCAATTCAGGGGCTTTGTTCAGAGTTTAATTTTTCAGGTGAATTCTGTGCTCAGTATGTGCTTTTGCAATTGCAACCCATGACTCTATGCCTGGTGGGGTAAATGCCATTCTCCCATTTATCTATCCACCCGCCCACCCATCCACCCCACCCACCCCCCCACCCATCCACCCCACCCACCCCCCCACCCCCCCACCCATCCACCCCACCCACCCCCCCCACCTACCAACCTACCCACCCACCCACCCACCCACTCACCCATCCACCCACCCACCCACTCACCCATCCACCCACCCACTCACCCATCCACCCACTCACCCATCCACCCACTCACCCACCCACCCCCCCACCCACCCACCCCCCCACCTACCCACCCCCCCACCTACCAACCTACCCACCCACTCACCCACCCACCCACCCACCCACCCACTCACCCACCCACCCACCCACCCACCCACTCACCCACCCACCCATCCACCCACTCACCCACCCACCCACCCACCCACTCACCCATCCACCCACCCACCCACCAACCTACCCACCCACTCACCCACTCATCCATCCATCCCCCACCCACCCACCCACTCACCCCCCCACCCACCCACCCACTCACCCCCCCACCCATCCACCCACCCCCTCACCCATCCAAACCCCCCACCCACCAACCTACCCACCCACTCATCCATCTATCCACTCATTCACCTACTCAACCCACCCACCTGTCTGTTTCCCCATCCACCCATCCATCCATCCTGATTCTGACACTTGTCATTTCATTGGTCTTGGGCAAGTCTGTTTACCTTCCTGAACTTTCGTTTCTTCCTTAGTAAATTGAATCTAATGGTGCCTTATGGGGTAGTCCTGTGATTAATTGAGATAATAGCACATATGAGTTGCCTGGTGGAAAACACATAGTTAAACACATTGTTAATGTTATTTTCCTTCCCGCTTGAGAAATAGACACACAACTAGAAAACTATAAAAAGACAGTATATAATCAGGACAATAAAAGTGTGTGAAACCAAAGGCAGTAATATTATAAACTCTTGCCTTGTGTTCTGTCTCATAAACTGCCCTGGGAGTTGATATTTAAAGCCACTTTGAAAAGTTGAGTATCCCAAAATATATTTGAAAAGTTGAGTATCCCAAAATATATTTGAACGGTTCAATGGGGATGCTGACCCTCTATAATAGGTTCATTCGAAATGATCCTGCTTTGCTACTTCCTCTTAGAAAGATAAACAAGCAGCCCACAATGGCTGCTGTGATGTTTTCTTTTAAATCTTGCTTTCCAAATGTAGGACTTGGCTGTTGGACAATCACCCGGGGGCTCGCTCCCCGCACATGCTCTCCCTGAATGCAGGAAGCTCTAGCTTGGAATTCCTGGGGCCTCATTAAGCCCGCTGTGACTAAGTGATCTTGCCTGGTGCTAAAACTGTTTAAAATGACTTGGCAACAACCAGAAGTCAGGTCTCTCTGTTTTTTCTCAGTTACTCCCTCTTCGTAACCCCCGCCTTCATGTCATGAAATGGAAACATCTTTCTTTCCGGATCTAGTGCAGGACAGCGCTCCTCTCTCCCTGAAGAAGCCTCACCCGGGTCTTTCTGGAGAGTTAGAGAGGGAGGCAGAAATCTGTCCCACTGCTGTTAATCTCTCCTTTGAATGAGACTTAACTCCTGGGAAAACCTCTCCCCTATTCCAAGTCATTCTTTCCTCTCTTCCCCTGCCTCCCCCCACCCCCAACAATTAATTCTTCTGCTCCATGCTCTAGGCAGCCTCTGCCTTGGGCCTGGCCTTGCCACTGCTCTCTTCCAGACTGTGTCTATTTTCTCAAGATGGGATGGAGGTAGGGAGGGAAGGAGAAAATCCCAGTCGAGCAGAGGCCATCAGAGGTTGACCATAGCCCTGTTTCAGGAGCAGGAACAGAACCTAGGAACTGGATGGGTGAGAGGGAATCTAATATTAAGAATCCGTCTCTGTGCCAGATAATTTTTCTCATTCGACTTCAACTCTACAATAATATATGAATACGCCTTCCTTTTAAAAAATTAGACCACCATAAGAATGCCAGATTCCCTTGACACCCACTTTCAATCCATTCTCATCTCTTGCTCTTTCCCTGGAGGGAACCACTTGATTATTTTGTTTTCTTCCCAAGTATTTTTCCTAGCCCAAGTGTCTAGAGCAGTGCCTGGCATGGAATGGGCGCTGTACAGTGGAATAATGTTCTGAAGGTATGTGTTTCACGTAAGGACTACGAATCCATAAATCTTCAACATCCAGCTGCAGCTCCCTCCCTTGATAGCATTTATGGAAATGCCAGTGTATTTGATCATCCCTTTACTGACGAACATCTTTTTGGTTGCAATTTTTTGCAGTTACAAACAGGGCTGCAGTGAAAAGCCTGGTATAGGTTATCTTGAGAGTGTGGGCTGATTTTTTGCTTGGTCCCAGGGTCTGAGCATTTTTAGTTTTAATGTGCACCTCGAGTGTCACCTTCCAGAGTGATGGCGCCAAGCAAGCCCTCACCAACACTTGATGATAGTGCCCACTTACGAGTGCCGCTTGCCCACTCTTTGCAACTCCATGGACTGTAGCCCACCGGGCGTCTCTGTCCAGGGAATTCTCCAGGCAAGAATACTGGAGCGGGTTGCCATTTCCTTCTCCATCCCACTTACACAGCACTTCACAAAACGCCAGATGTGTCCTAGAGCGTTTTAATGATTATGCATTAAATCTTCGCAAGGATCCCTGGAAGCATTTCTATTATTTTTCCTATCTGATAGATGAGGAAACTGAGCACAGAGTGTTTGAGTAACTTGACACCATCAAACCTTTAATTTGTGCTCAGGAGAACGGTCTCAGAGGGGAAGTGACTTATCCAAAGTCACACAGTCCATGGGTAGCCCAGCCAGGTTTGGGAGAAGCCTCAATTGCTCAGTTATAGAGTGCAGGCGAGCTGGGAACCCGAGAGCAGGGTGGCCCCCGTAGACACGGCCCAAGTCACCACGAGATGACCTCTCGGAGGATGCTGGGGGAGGGCTGGCGCCGCCCCTGCAGCGCGAGGGGACCTCTCCTTCCGGTCTGCCTGCATCCCCCACCACCCGTCCCGGCTTCCCTGCGGGTGGAGGAGGGAGCCGCAGGCCGCGCCGGCTCGCACAGCACCCCCTGGCGGCCCCTCGCGAGCGCACAGCCCGGCGCCCCGGGAGAGTAACGGGCCGTGGGGAGGGCGCCCGCGAGGGCCGCGAGCCGGCGTAGGGGCCGCCCCGGCGCGCGGAGATAAAAGCGGGCCGGCCCCGCGGCTGGCGCGATCTGCGCATTCTCCTGTTGATTCGCAGGGTCTGCCCGGAGGCCGGGATACCGCGGAGCGGGACCCGCACGGAGCCTAAGGGAGACGGAGCGGCCGGGTCTGTGGCCCCGTGCCGGGCTGGGCACCGTCCGCCAGCCGGACATCGGCCACCCTGCTCCGGGGGTGCGGGCAGCCGGCGGCGCGCCAGGCAGCGAAGCTGAGCTGCGGGCGCAGGCGGCGGCTATGGGGCTGTGTTGCTGCAAAGACTGGAGGGGACACCTGCGAGCGCCCAAAGGTAACTCCTGGACGTGCACGTGCGCCGCGGACTCGGGACTCAGGCGCCCAGGCGAGGGGCGCGCGCCGCCGGTTCCCTCCTGCAGCCACTGGAAGCTGCCGGGCCCGCCTCGGGGATTCGTCCGCAGGATCCCCCTGGGCCGCCCGACACCTGCTTCCGCCGTGGAAAGGGCTCAGATGTGGCTGCAACTTTCCGCCGGTGTCCGAACTTGGGAGCGCGCGTCCAGAGGCTCCTCTTGCTCGGCGGAGCCCGGCTGGAGGTTAGGGTCCCATCCCGGGGTAGAAAGGGAGCCGAGAGGAGGGGAAAGCCCGCCCTACGGGGTCCGGCGCGGACGGTGAGGGCCGGCTGCTGGTCCGCCAAGTCCAAGGCTGGGTCGGCGGAGCCCCTGGCTCCCGGCCCCGCCCGCAGGTCCTTTGCAGAGAGCCTGGTTTGCTCCCGTCGCCGCCTCTGCGGCTTAACCGCCTCGGAGCGGGGCCATTCATTCTCCTCGCCCGCCTCTGTCACAAACTTGGACCCAAGGGCCCTGACTCAGAGTTTTCCAAAAGTCGCGGGGAGCTGCTTGTGGAACGCAGCGGGCTTGGAGAGGGTTCCAAGCCGAGAAACGCGCCGAGGACGTTGGCGGCTGCGGAGGTCCGGCCTCCTTTGGGCAGTGGCCCTTCTAACTTAACCCTTGACTGGCTGAAACTATCCCTGTTGATTGCCAGAAACAAGATAATGCAACCCTTTACCGCAGCGCCTCCCAAGCTCGTGGGAACCTAAAACCCACCTGTCCCTCGCTTATTAAACATGCAGATTGCCTAGCCTCACTCTGACCTACCTCCTGGATAGGCTCTGGGGAAGGGTCTGCAAGGCTGTGTGTTTAAGGGCTTCCCTAAGTGACTGGCGTGACAAGGTGAGTCTGGAGAGTCTTGCCTGTAAACTATAAGGTGGGCGCCGGCTTTACCAGATGGGCGCCAGGTTCTGGTTCTTTGAAAAGTATATTCTGGATCCTGATAAAGAAAGGTTGGAATATGTCAAGCAGCTTGAAGAACTCTTGTCCAGGTGATGATAAAGATGGCACAAACGTATTGGTTTGTTCACAAAGAGTTTGAGGTCGTTTTTAACATGAGAAGTAAATATAACAAAACCAAATAGGGCCCTACACTTAAACATCATATAGAGCAAAGAGAGAAAGAGCCCAGTTAATCTGGCCATTAGATAATATCTGTGGTTGAGCTTTTGTGCAGCTCAAATGAAATAAGACGAGTTTCATGGTTCTCATTGCCCTAGAGCAACAGTTTTCCTAACTTTGATTTTAACGAGAAAATCAAAGTTAGTTTGTGTTTGGAAGGAATAGATGGAGGACAAGTGTATCTTGGCTGCTGCAGTAACCAGGGCCTCCGTAGGATTCAGAGGGCAGGGTCTGGCTCATGCTGACTGAGGTCAGGCCAGAGCCCAGAGCAGAGCAGCAAGGATTTCAATACCGGCCTAGAGAAGCTTTGGTCTTTCTGGACCGCATCCTGTTGGGAGGTGGAGCTTAAATCCTAGAAGCAAAGGTGGATTTGCCAGGGCTGGGTTAGGGAAGGTACTTACTCAACTAGTAACCCCAGAAGGGAGCAGTAAGAGGGTCTGCTGCTGGGGCTGTCTTCTGGGACTATGGACCCCAGGTTTCACAATCCGTATGAGAAACAGGCCTGGTGCAAGTGTGTTTCCCACTTTGCTCCCATCCTCCCAACCCATCCTAAGACAGAGCTGGCCGGTGCAGCCTGGGAGCAGGGACCCAGTGTGAATCACTCGCAAAGTCCTGAAGCCCGCCTAAAGTAGCAAAGCTGGACAGTCCTGGAGTGGGAGGGGCTGGGCAGCACTGGGGTGCCAGAGTGCACCTGCCCTGTCCAGAGAAGACAGGCAGCCACTGGCAGGCAGGAAGGGGGGGCCCGGAAACAGAGACATTTGCGGCTTTTGTAAGAAAAGTATTCGTTTGGCTGCACTGGCTCTTGGTCAAGGTGTGGAATCTTGCATCCTCGTTGCAGCATGTGGGATCTTTCCATGTGCCATGTGGGGGCTAGTTCCCTGACCAGGGCATCGAACCCGGACCTCGTGCATGGGGAACTCGGAGTCTTAGCCACTGGACCATAGGGGAGTCCCAACATGTGGTTTTTTAATGTAAAAGTCTCCAAATGTTTAAATGTTGTTGCCTCATTTAACAAATTTGGACCCATGTGACCTGTCTGGCTTGGAAGGAGACAGTTTGGATCATTGTTCCAAATGGGTTCTACTATAAACAGGGGAGCAAGGTTTCCTTGGTCGTAACCTTAGAAATCATGAGTTATTAAACTTTGGGAGGCTTTTCCCTGTAAGACTTCAGAACTTTCCACATATTAATTGGTACAAATGTGCATCTCCAAATCAGGTGGAGAGTGTTAACAGATACAGTCTTCAAACTTTTGCCCAGGGAACCTGCCTTTTGCAGAGCATCTCGTGGCATCTGTATCTTTGTGCATACTTCGAGAAACCCTTCTTCGGCCTGTGATTCAGTTGCCATAGCAGTTACCCAGTCCATCTGTTTTAAGGGGGTGTGTATGTAGGTGTGTGCGTGTTGTGTAGCTGTTACAAGCTACCTGTGAAGAAGCTTTCTGACTTTCCAGACTAGAAAAGTGTGTGTTTTTACTTTAAGATCAAAAGAGAATCCATTAGTCATTGGTATACATTTCCCCAAGACAACAGATGTTGTTATCGATTTCATTCTTGGATATTTCTGAATCAGACTTTTACAGCAGGATATCTGAGCATGTTGTCTCTGAGCAGGAGTGTGCTTGATAAAATCGGCAGGCTCAAGTAGTGAATTCCATAAAGAGGGCGGCAAAAATATAGCACGTGCCAGAATCACCATAGTGGATCTGGGCTTAATGTCTTTAAAATCCAAAGCCTGGCGCTCTCTCCAGAGGACACCTTCTCTCCTGCTGGTGGTGGAGTTGCGGGGCTGGGGGGCATCCTGGACCTGGGGAGGGATTACTGTAGACACTTTTGGGGCACAATATGCCACAATATAAATCTGTTCACTGTCATATGCAGGTGCTATCATACTTCGCGCCCCTCCTCCCGAACTGTGTCTGACTGGTCGTTCTTACCTCCTCTGGCCGGCTAGTCTCCTACGCATACGCTGAGTTTGGCTGTGAATTCTCTGTGTCTCTCTGCAAAGCCTCTGTCATACATCTCTCCATATACCATTGGAGCAGTCCTTGGTCCCTGGTGCTTCTGCAGAAGCCCAAATGTCAGCGAGCAGGGTCTGCTGTGCAGAGAAGGGTTGCTGCTGCTGCTAAGTCGCTTCAGTCGTGTCCAATTCAGTGTGACCCCATAAACGGCAGCCCACCAGGCTCCCCCATCCCTGGGATTCTCCAGGCAAGAACACTGGAGTGGGTTGCCATTTCCTTCTCCAATGCATGAAAGTGAAAAGAGAAAGCGAAGCCACTCAGTCGTGTCCGACTTGCAGCGACCCCGTGGACTTCAGTAAGCAGGGGTGAACAAGCTTGCTCTGAACTCTCAGGACATTATCTCATTTCACTGTTTTTGGACGACATCTCTAGACGCTTCCGCTGTATTGAGCTCTGTGGTGGGTCTGTGCGGTGGCAGGCTTCATTTTCTTCAGCTCTGCACTGGGACCCAAGGCCAGGGCTTGGAGCAGCGCTGAGGCAGCTGTTGCCCAAGGCTAGGGAGGGGCGAGGGCAGACGGGGTCCTGAGGCCTTCGAGGCCTGCTGGCCGCCCCCACTGCTGCTTTGCCCGCCACATTTCCCGCTGGCCCAGCACTGGGTGCCCTCCTGTCTTCGGGAACCTTGCCCTGGCCCAGCACTGGGCGCCCTCCTGTCTTCGGGAACCTTGACCCCGTTGTGTCCTCTGTCCCTAGCACTCTCACGCCTCCTTCCACTGACTCCTTCTATCAGCCTGTGAGCCTGCCTTCCATCTCTGTCAGAACATTTTTGTGTGTAAGCCTCTTTCCCTGAGGTGCTCCGGAGGCCCAGCCCCGCCTCCTTCCCTCGGCCACCACCATGCCCCCGGGACGGTCTGCTGGCGCTGCCTCGTTCTGCCCTCCTGCACTTACCTGCGACCCCAGGCTAGTGCTGGGCCTAGTGAACAGTGCCACGGCTCCCGGCGCCGAGAGCCTGCCCCGCGCCTCCTCCCAGATGTGCCTGCCCGCGCCCTCATCCCTCTCCTGGCCAGCCGTTCGCCCACCCATTCGCCAAGCTTGGCTGTGAATCCTGTTTCGCCCTCTGACTCTGCAGTGAGTCTCTCCCACACATCTCACCCCAGGTCCCAGTGGCTGTGATCACCTTTAAGGAAAGGACCCCCAGATCCTCTGCCCCTTACCTGTGCAGTGCCCACCTCCAGCCTGCAGATCCAGAGCCCCGGCTGGAGCCCCTTCTCCCGGTTTCCTGGCTCTCAGCCCTGCCCAGGGTCATTTCCCGTGACCGAAGGCTGACAGCTCCTGAGATCCTGCCCAGGGCTGTGACCTCATCCCCGCCCCAAGGCCACTGAACTGCTTGTGCAGACCCCCATCATCTCCACTGCACTGGCTTTCTCAGGTCATCCCAAGGTCATCCCTGCGTCCTCCAGTCCCCTGCCCAAGCCAGCATCCTGTGCGTGGCCCCTGCCACCTCACGTCCCTCCTCACACCACGTCTTGGCCTCACAGTGCCTACAAAAGAAAGCCCAGCTTCTTAGCCTTGCTGCTGTTGCCTGACACACCTCCCCAGCGCCTTTCCAGCCTTCCCCCACCACACAGCCTGGGCCTCCCTGGCCCCTGCAGACACCGTGCCTTCTCACGATGCCTTCGGTCAAGCCCTAGGAAGGTGGCCTGCACCTGGAAGCGGCTCTGAAGCCCTGCCCCACGAGCCCAGTCCGTTTCATTCTGCCTAGTGCCTGGTTGGTGCGGGTCTGTGCCGCCAGCTGACAGTCGCCTTGTCGCCTCTGTGGTCTGGCCCTGCACTTGGCGGAGAAGCTGGCAGGAGAGCAGTGGGTGCGGCAGGAACAGGGAGACAGCTGTGCTCACCTGCGCCTGCTTCCGTCTCCTGACGTGCAGGGTCCCGGGGGCAGCCCGCCGGGGAGAGTCCAGCCCCACCTGGTGTAGCTCTCCGAGCGGGAGTGAGGCGTTGACATGGACTCCTTGTCCGTTTCCTGACCTCCAAGGACGTGTCTGGCTGTCTGGTGGCCAGGGCACAGAGGCCAGCGGGCGGGGCAGGAATACTGCGGCTGAGCACAGTTCAAGCTGGGCAGAGGTGCCCCTTGCTGACCTGGAGGGAGGGACTGCCATCCCAGGGTTGGGGGTGATAGAACTGGTTCTCGTCCATAAACGTCTGTACAACCTGTGAGCCCACTTTCTTGAGACGGTTCCGTTTCCCACAGACTCTTCCAAGATTGCTAAATAGGCAGCCTCGGGCAGTTCATTTAACGATCACTTGCGGCACTCGCTCCACACCAGGCCTAGTGCCTGGCATGAAGATAAAGAGCTAGGGAGGGCACAGTATCCACCCTCACTGTGTTCACAGCCTGACGAAGCAGAGACCCAGGCAGCAGAAGGTGATGTTGCTGGCTGAGAAGAAGCGTGGGGCGAGCAGCAGGCCTGCGTGCTCTGGGAGGGCTGATGCCCGAGTTGTCTCAGGACAAGCAGCCAGAGCAACAGACATCCTAGGGAAGGGCTTCCCAGGCCTGCGGAGGTGGGTCAGGTCGAGGCTCCCCCAGCAGGGCAGCTTCCCAGCCGCTCCTTCTCTGCCGCTGCTCCAGGCTCCTGCACAAGCAGATGCTGTTGGACTCACTTCTGCCCCCATCCCCTCGGCCCTCTTGCTGGCAGCCTTCTCAGAATCACAGTGAGTATTCCGCCCAGGCCTCACTCTGAGCACCAGACTCACTTGGCGCTTCCACTGGTTGTCTCCTGGCCTAGAGAGTGGCCAAAGCTGATCAGGCTAGACCTAGACACGCACTTCCGTTTTCCTCCTCCAGTCTGCCCACGCCAGGTTCTGCCAGTTCCATTTCCAAAATCCGTCTGAGTCTCTCTACTTGTCTCCGTCCGTGCCAGCTCCCCGGGTCCAGCCACCAGCCTGCCGCCCAACCACTAGAGTGGTCTCCCGGTCTTTCTGCTTGGACCCTCCCCATTCCAGTCCATCCTCCAGCTGCAGCCAGCACCTGCTCCAGCGGCCCTCCAGGTCCCATTGCCCCTTGCTCAGAAACGTTCAAGGGACTCCAGTGGCACCCACTGTGAGCTCAGTGTCACCTTTTCCTGAGAGGCCCTCTCTGACCCCTGGTGTTTGCTCACATGCCATCCCTTCCTTTCCTCTAGAACACCTATCACAGTAAGTATTTGCGTGTCAGTTTGCAGAACCTGTCCCTTCACCAAGTGAAGCCCCCTGGTGGGAAGGCAGGACAGGCTCTGTCTTTTCTCTCCTCTGGGAGGGCTGGCAGAACCCAGGCAAGAGAGCCCTGCAGCCTCACTTGACCTTAAGGATGTGATGAGCTGAAGAGGATGGATGTGAGGGGGTTGGGTGTGTCAGAATGTTCCAGCCTCGCGCTGCAGAATTGTGCTTGAAGCCCAGAGCCTGGAGGCCTCCTATCTGTAGCTCAGGGCTTGCAGGGGTCACAGTTGCTTTCCAAGAAGTGTCCCCATTCATTACCTCTTCCCCATTCCGATGTCCTGGGGTAGCAGGCCTGTGGGTTTCTCAAAAAGGGAAACAGGTTCTGGTGGACTATTTGGTGCCATTTCCCAGCCAAGTACCCCAGGCCACTTCTCACCTCTCTGAGCCTCTGCATCTTCACCTGTAAATGGCCACAGGCATGCCAACCTCTAGGGTTGTCAGAAGGCTGGACAACAACCCTAGTACTACCCTTCTCGAACTGAGTTACCACTCCGAGCCTCAGCTTCCTCATCTCCAAAGAGGGAAGGAGGCAAAACTGGGTGATCTCCAAGGTCCCTCTCAGCTTGAACCTTAGAGGATTTTTTGAGGAAACTCGGAACTGCTCTGTGCTCTTAGCAACAGGGCACAAGAAGGTCAAATGCCTTTTCCTACCTGTTTGGAGAGGGGCTCAGCCAGCAGTCATCTAGGGGTGAAGGAGAGATGGCAAGGACAGTCAGCGGTCAGAGTTTATGAGCAGGTCTGTTTAACCAGCACACAGCCACGGGCAACACGGCTGTTACTGGGGTTGGAGGGTGGACTTATGGCCTGGAGAGGAGCCAGTCCTGGAGGGGCTTGAAGTGCTTGACCTTGGCCATTAGGGCAGCAAGCCTCCCAGAGAGCTCAAGTCCTAAATTCCTGGAGGGAGAGGGCAAAAAAAAAAAGCCTGATGTATGTATTCCCATCCTCTTTGTTTGTAGGTTCTTGCACTGTAAAGGGATGCTCTTTCAGGAATCCTGGACCCCAAATGGGGAGCATCCAAGTAAAGTGAACCCCAAAATAGTTCTCCTTATCGCACCTGCCCCAACCCAGCTATGTAGCTCACGCGCACCCTGCCTGAATTAGACCTTTTGCTGGGCTCTTCCTCCAAACACCCATCACCTGACTCTTTTAAACATCTTTTTTGAGATACATTTCAAATATCATAGAATGCATTTATTTAGCGTGTAAAGCTCTGTAATTTTTTAAAATATATTTAGAGTTATGCAACCATCACCATAATCCAGTTTTTGAACAGTTTTATTGCCCCAGAAAGAAACCCCTTGCCCATTAGCAGTCACTTCCCGTTCCTAAGACAGCCCTCCCGCTTATCCTGCAGCCCCTGGCAACCACTTAACAGCACACCTTTGGACAATATATGGCCTTTTGTGATTGGCATCTTTAACTTAGCATGATATTTTCAAGGTTCAGCCACGTTGCAGCAACTTACCACTACTTCATTCCTTTTTATGGCTGGGTATAGTCCGTGTGTGTGTGATCATTCGCTCAGTGGAGTCCGACTCTGCGACGCCATGGACTGTAGCCCACCAGGCTCCTCCGTGCGTGAGATTTTTTCAGACAAGAATACTGGAGTGGGTTGCCATTTCCTCCTCCAGGGGATCTTCCTAACCCAGAAATCGAACCTGTGTCTCCTGCATTGGCAGGTGGATTCTTTGGCACTGAACCACCAGTGCATAGTGTGATTATGCCATATTTGGTTTATCCACTTGTCAACTGGTGAGCATTTAGCTTGTATTTTGCTAGTGTTTTGTTGAGTATTTTCATATCTGTATTCACAAGGAACATTAGTCTATAGTTGTTGTTTTTTTTTTTTTTCTGCTGTGTCTCTGTTTTTGTTATCAATATCAGAGGAATACTGGAATTGGGAATCATTTGCTCCTCTTGTGCTTTTTGGAAGGGCTTGTGAATAATTGGTATTAACATTTGAAGTGTTTGGTAGAATTCACCAGTGAAATTACCTGATATTCATCCTTTAAATGATTAGTAGGAGTCATTATTGAAACATTGTGGGGGATGTTTAAATTATTAACTTAGTCTTATGTTAAAGGTTTGTTTAGATTTTCAATTTCTTCTTAAATCAGTTTTGGTACTTATATCTTCCTAGGAATTTTTCTTTTCATCTAAGCTGTCTAATTTGTTGGCATAAGATTGTTCATATTATTCCCTTGTAGTCTTTTTTATCTCTATAAGGTTGGCAGTGATGTCCCCCTTTTCATCCTTGATTTTAGAAATTTAAGTCTTGTTCACTTTTTCTTGGTCAGTCTAGTTAAATTTTGTAGGATATGGTCATCTTTTCCAACAACCACACTTTTGTTTTTATTGATTTTCTCTGTTTTTCTCGTCTTTGTTTTACTTATTTCCAATCTTCATTATTTCGTTCTGCTTGTTTGATTTGAGCTTGGTTTGTTCTTTTTCTAGTTTCATAGAGGGTGAAACTCTCTTTGTCTGTTCTTTTTCTAGTTTCATAGGTTTTTGATTTGACACCTTTATTACTTTATGATGTGGACATTTACAGCTGTACGTTTCTCTCAAAGCATGTTGGACGCCATAGGTTTTGATATGTTGTGTTTTCGTCTCCATTCATTTCAAAATGGTTTCTAAATTTCTGTGGTTACTTCTTACTTAAGAGTGAGTTGTTTGATCTCCACATATTCACGCACCCTCTAGACCCTTCTTACTGATTTTTGATTCATTCCTCTATCACCTGTGCTCCATACTCCATCATCATTGAGTACACTTTCATGTTTTGTTTCATTCAACCCTTTCGAATGTTTAAGGCTTGTGTTGTGATTCAGCGTGTGGTCTGTCCTAGAACGCGTTCCCCGTGCACTTGAGAAGAATGTGTGCTCTGCACGTGTTGGGTGGAGAGCTACAAGCCCGGCTTCCTTGGTTACTCATCTTGTTCAGGTGTCTGTTTCTTTACTGAGTTGCTGCCTGGTTGCTCTGCGCATTATTGAAAATGGAGAACTGAAGTTTCCAACTATTATTACTGAATCTTACTTCAATTCTGTTTTTACTTCGTAAGTTATGGAGTTCTGTTGTTAAGGCATATTTGTTTATAATTATTATGCCTTCATGCTGGATCAGCCTTTTTTCATCATGAAATCTTGTTTGTCTCCAGTAACATTTTTGTCTTAAAGTCTGTTCTGTTCAATATTTGGAGCTCTCCTTGGGTACTGTTTGTATGGCATATCTTTTTCCATCATTTCACTTTCTGTTTACTTGTGTTTTAAAATCTAAATGTGTTTACTATAGACAGTATATAGTTTGATTTTTAAATCCATTTTGCTATTCTTTACTTTTTTGTTGGAGTACTTGACACATTTACATTTAATGTAATTACTGACAGTGTGGATTAATGCCAGCCATTTAGCTATTCATCTTCTATGTGGCACGTCTTTTTTTGTTTTTCGATACTTTCATTACTGCCTACTTTTGCATTAAATAGATATTTTCTATGTACTGCTTTGATTTCCTTATTGTTTCTTTACAGTATTTTAGAAATTATTTTCTTACTCTTCTGGGGATTACAATTAGTCTTTTAGTTTAAATCAGTTTAGTACAGAGTAAAAGGACAGAAATGGTCTGGACCTAACAGAAACAGAAGATATTAAGAAGAGGTGGCAAGAAAACACAGAAGAACTGTACAAAAAAGATCTTCACGACCCAGATAATCACGATGGTGTGATCACTCATCTAGAGCCAGACATCCTGGAATGTGAAGTCAAGTGGGCCTTAGAAAGCATCACTACAAACAAAGCTAGTGGAGGGGATGGAATTCCAGTTGAGCTGTTTCAAATCCTGAAAGATGATGCTGTGAAAGTGCTGCACTCAATATGCCAGCAAATTTGGAAAACTCAGCAGTGGCCACAGGACTGGAAAAGGTCAGTTTTCATTCCAATCCCAAAGAAAGGCAATGCCAAAGAATGCTCAAACTACCACACAATTGCACTCATCTCACACGCTAGTAAAGTCATGCTCAAAATTCTCCAAGCCAGGCTTCAGCAATAGGTGAACGTTGAACTTCCAGATGTTCAAGCTGGTTTTAGAAAAGGTAGAGGAACCAGAGATCAAATTGCCAACATCTGCTGGATCATCAAAAAAGCAAGAGAGTTCCAGAAAAATGTCTATTTCTGCTTTATTGACTATGCCAAAGCCTTTGACTGTGTGGATCACAATAAACTATGGAAAATTCTGACAGAGTTGGGAATACCAGACCACCTGACCTGCCTCTTGAGAAACTTGCATTCATGTCAGGAAGCAACCGTTAGAACAGGACATGGAACAACAGACTGGTTCCAAATAGGAAAAGGAGTACATCAAGGCTGTATATTGTCACCCGAGTACATCATGAGAAACGCTGGACTGGAAGAAGCACAAGCTGGAATAAGATTGCCGGGAGAAATATCAATAACCTCAGATATGCAGATGACACCACCCTTATGGCAGAAAGTGAAGAGGAACTAAAAAGCCTCCTGATGAAAGTGAAAGAGGAGAATGAAAAAGTTGGCTTAAAGCTCAACATTCAGAAAACGAAGATCATGGCATCTGGTCCCATCACTTCATGGGAAATAGATGGGGAAACAGTGGAAACAGTGTCAGACATCATTTTGGGGGGCTCCAAAATCACTGCAGATGGTGATTGCAGCCAGGAAATTAAAAGACACTTAACTCCTTGGAAGAAAAGTTATCACTAACCTAGACAGCATATTGAAAACCAGAGACATTACTTTGCCGACTAAGGTCTGTCTAGTCAAGGCTATGGTTTTTCCAGTAGTCATGTATGGATGTGAGAGTTGGACTGTGAAGAAGGCTGAGCGCTGAAGAATTGATGCTTTTGAGCTGTGGTGTTGGAGAAGACTCTTGAGAGTCCCTTGGACTGCAAGGAGATCCAACCAGTTCATTCTGGAGGAGATCAGCCCTGGGATTTCTTTGGAAGGAATGATGCTGAAGCTGAAACTCCAGTACTTTGGCCACCGCATGCGAAGAGTTGACTCTTTGGAAAAGACTCTGATGCTGGGAGGGGTTGGGGGCAGGAGGAGAAGGGGGCGACAGAGGATGAGATGGCTGGATGGCATCACGGACGTGATGGACGTGAGTCTGAGTGAACTCTGGGAGCTGGTGATGGACAGGGAGGCCTGGCGTGCTGCGATTCACGGGGTCGCAGAGAGTCGGACACGACTGAGCTGAGCTGAGCTGAGCACTGCGTTAGCTTCAGTGGTATACACAGGAACTTCGGCCTGATGTAGCTGTGTTCCCTCTCTCTCCCTCTGCCATTGTTGTCATACTTACTATATGTTATGCATTATAAGTCCATCAACACAGTTCTGTAATTAATCCAGTTTCCCTTTGATCAGATAGAAGAGAGCTACCAAAAAATACCTGTGCACTGCCTTTCATATTCAATCATGGTTGCTTTCATTGATATTCGTTGTTTCCTCATGTAGATCCGAGTGGTTATCCGATGTCCTTTGGTTTCGCCTTTGGATTTCCTGTACTGCTTATGTGCTACAACAGAGAATTGAATCCTCTCAGTTTCTGTTTATCTTGGAATGGCTTTCATTTCTTCTCCATGTTGAAGATGGTTTTGATAGGTATAGGATTCTTGGTTGACGGTCTCTTTTCTTTCAGTGTTTGGAAAATGTCATCCCACTGCTTTCTGGTTTCCATGGTTTTTGATAAGATGGTACCTGTTGTTGAGAATTCTTTGTATGTGATGAGTCATTCTGCTTCTTATAAGACTCTGTCTTTAGATAGTTTCACTCTGATATGTCTGGTATGAATCTCTTTGAGTTGATCAGACTTGGAATTCATTGAGATTCTTGGATCAACGTTTTTCAACAGACTTGGGAAGCGTTTGACCATTACTCCTTCAAATATCTGTCTACCCCTTTCTTTTCCTTCTGAGGCTCCCACTGTGTGTATCTTGGTATGCTTGGTGACATCCCACCGGTCTCAGAGGCGCTGTTCATTTGCCGTCGTCTTTTCTTTCTTCCACTCCTCATATTGCATAATCACAGCTGACTTATCTTCAAGCTTGCTGACTCTTCTGCCAGCTCACATATGCTGTCGAGTCTCTATAGTAAATTGTCCATGCTACTTATTATTCTTTTAAACTTCAGATTTTCTATTTCAATCTCTCTATTTACATTCTCTGTTTGGTGAGATATCACTTTCATGCCTCCCTTTAATGCTTTAGACATGATTTCTTTGAACATATTTATAGTAACCAATTTGAAATCTTTGTCTAAGAAATCTAACAACTGAGTCGAGAGTAGTCTCTATTGACCGCTTTTTTCCCCTCGTGTATAGACCACATTTCATTCCTTCCTTATGCATGTTACAATCTTATGTTGAGAAGTGGACACTGTAAATAATATAATGTGTCAGCTCTGCAAGTTAGATTCCCTTCCCTCCCCTGCTTTTGTTGTTGTTATTGTTGTAGCTGTTTAGTGACTTTCCTGGACTGAATTTATAAATCCATAGTATACAGCCGTGGAAGCCTTTCCTTGATTAGCTTAGTGGTCAGCTAATGATTTGTCGGAGATACCATTACATGCCTTTAACCAATAAGTCTTCTACTTTTTGCTACGCGTGTGTGTGTGTGTGTGTGTGTGTGTGTGTGTGTGTGTGTGTTGGGGCACACCTTCGGTGCTTAGGTAGTTTGTGACTGTGCCTTAATCTCTACTTCCTACTTGCTCAGGGACCTAAAGTTGGCCAGAGGTCAGAGACTGGAGACCTCCCAAGTCTTTGCTGCTCATGGACGCAGATCTACACATGTGCACGGCCTTGCAGGCATCCAGAAAAATGCCAGAGTTCTTCAGAGCCCCCAGTATATTTCCCCTTCCCCATAACTTCTTTCTCGCCAGAACTTATTTGCCCAAATTAGTATCAGTTTTAGGCAGCTGTTATATTAAAGAATTGCTACCGATTTCTTTTGACAGATGCCCTGAAGATAGGGTTTTTCCACAGAGTGAGGTCAAATAATGACAATGCTTTGTAAATGGGGCTTTTTTGGGGAGTTGTCCAATTGTAACAATGTCCCCAGGATAGGACTATCTAAGATGCTATTTCATACCAAGGTATGTGGGTAGGTCCTTAGCTCTTCTCTGGTTCAGGTCTTACCTGTCTTACCTCACCTTTACCTGGATGCCAAGTGATGACTTGGGGGTGAGTTAAGGTGCCTGAGGGCTTGGTGTCAAGTGGTAGTGTGAAATGTTATAACTCTTGCATCTGGGAGTTGGACGGACCTGGTGCTGAATTCTGGCTCTTCCTTCTACTGTCCTTGCAGCCTTGGGGACAAGTTACTTCTCTGAGCCAAAGAGGGATACCTTTGTCTGTAAATTGGGATACCAGCAACCTCACCAGATTGTGTCAAGGGAAAATTTAAATTAGTCTCTGTATATGAGGCTGCTTGCACACAGAAAAATGTTCAGTCATGGAAATGATTATTATTTGTCTTAAGGCTTAGGGTAAGACTCTAAAAAATGATGAGGCTAGTGTTGTTTTGTTGAAATGAAAGCAGTGATAGTCCACATAGCACTCACTGTGTGCCAAACACTATCCTAAGTGCTTTGTACATAAGAATTCATTTCATGCTCACCATAATCCTCAAGTGGATTCTTTTACAAGGCTCAGTTCAGTTCAGTTCAGTTCAGTCGCTCAGTTGTGTCTGACTCTTTGCGACCCCATAGGCTGCAACTCGCCAGGCCTCCCTGTCCATCACCAACTCCCGGAGCTTGCTCAAACTTATGTCCACCGAGTTGGTGATGCCATCCAACCATCTCATCCTCAGTTGTCCCCTTCTATGCCTGCCTTCACTCTTTCCCAGCATCAGGGTCTTTCCAATGAATCAGTTCTTCACATCAGGTGTCCAAAGTATTGGAGATTCAGCTTCAGCCTCAGTCCCTCCAATGAATATTCAGGACTGATTTCCTTTAGGATGGACTAGTTTGATCTCCTTGCTGTCCAAGGGACTCTCAAGAGTCTTCTCTAACACCACAGTTCAAAAGCATCAATTCTTTGGCGTTCAGCTTTCTTTAGGGTCCAACTCTGACATCCATACATGACCACTGGAAAAACCATAGCTTTGACTAGACAGAACTTTGTTGCCAAAGTAATGTCTCTGCTTTTTAATATGCTTCCCAGGTTGGTCATAGCTTTTCTTCCAAGGAGCAAGCGTCTTTTAATTTCATGGCTGCAGTCACCATCTGCAGTGATTTTGGAGCCCAACAAAATAAAGTCTGTCACTGTTTTCCCATCTATTTGCCATGAAGTGATGGGACCAGATGCAGTGGTCTTTGTGTTTTGAATGTTGAGTTTTACGCCAACTTTTTCACTCTCCTCTTTCAGTTTCATCAAGAGGCTCTTTAGTTCTTCGTTGCTTTCTGCCATAAGGGTGGTGTCATCTGCGTATCTGAGGTTATTGATGTTTCTCCCGGCAATCTTGAATCCAGCTTGTGCTTCCTCTAGCCCAGCGTTGCTCATGATGTACTCTGCATAGAAGTTAAATAAGCAGGGTGACAGTATACAGCCTTAATGTACTCCTTTCCAAATTTGGAACCGGTTCAGTGGAACGAGTTCATTTGGAACAAGTCTCATGTAGAGATGAGGAAACAGGCATAGAGGCCCTTGCCCCAGGCCACTCAGAACTGAGAATCCACCTCAGGCTGCCTGGCACCAGAGTCTGCCGTCCTCACACGCACAGTTTCATTTTGGTGCCACACAGCTCCAAGCTTCACTTTTATGACTGGCGGTGGAGAACGCTCAGATGAGAGTGAAATGAAAAGCGGCATTTGCCCTTTACTGACGAAACTTGGGATGAAAGGGCTGGATACTCCCGAGTCACATTCACTTTGGAAAAAGTCAAAGGGTAGTCTCAACCCAGAAGCTTCTCCTTTGTAGCTTCAGTCAGGCCACAACACCCAGCCAGCTTCCTCTCTGAGATCAGGCACACACAGGACCTTCTCCCCACTGGAGTTCCTCTTGGGCTGGAGACTGCAGCCCTTCCCTGGGGCTGGCCGCTGGCCCAAGCACAGCCATTCCCTGAGCCTGCTCAGACTCTCACGGGGACTGAGGGCTTGTTGGGGGTGGAGGGAGTGCTGCAGGCTTATCCCTGCACCACCCCCCCCACCCCGTTAGCTCTGCATGCAAATGCCTCGGAGCTGGCAGCAGCAGGAGGGGTAGGTAATAACTTGGTGCTCACTTTGACACACCAGGGCCAGGAAGATGCGGGCACCCCCGCGATTCCATTCAGTCTCCTATAAGCAGCCCAGTCACAATCAGTGAGTTACAGCGGCCCCACCTGCCATGTGACTTTCTCTGCAAGGGCAGAGCACCAGGTGTAACTCAGGAGCTGACGCAAGGGCCCCCTGCTCCTGTTCCCTACCTTCCTTCCTAGGCCTCTCGGCAGGAGGGCCCTCACCTGCCAGCTCCCAGGCACCTTCCTGCCCAGGAGGGCTGCAGGCATGGCAGACATGCAGAGGGAGCTCACCAGAAGAGCTCAGAGGCTGGTAAACTGCTGAAACATTCCCAAACCAGTTAGTAAATTGTCACTGCCCACAGCCTCCCCACTGTCTAGGACTGGCCACCTAGGATCAGACGTGGCTTATTGCCCACTTTTGTTCTGTCTGATCCTGGTCCCTGCAGAGCCTTTTTTGAGGATTCCAAAAAAATTGCCCAGTTTGCATCAGCAACTTCTGAAGGTAGAGAGGCTTGAACTTGGGAGCACGGAGAGGCCTTTGAACTTAAGTCATCTGCATTTCCTCAGTTTACTATTGAAGACAGAGTGAAAAAGACCAGGTCACTCTGCAAGGGGGTGCAGATGAGGGGACAGCCTTGGGGTCAGGCTGCTTTGGGCCCAAGTCCTGACTCGCCTGCTTTGACCTGCAGTGCCTCTGACCATACGCCTGGACTCTACACCTCGGTATCACCTAGCCACAAGATCACTGCCTCGTCAGGCTGTCCCCTTGCAGCGAGGGCATGGAGGGAAAGTGCTTGTGTAGGACGAGAGTCCACCAGTCTTCCCTAGGACAGAGGGCTCTGGGGTCCTCTGGGAGACACCTGCACCTCTGACTCAGTGATCACGTCCAGGGCCAGCTGCCTACAAACAGGCCCCTACCTGCCTCGTCCCAGTCCAATGTGGGGAATAAGCAAGCTCTTTTCCAGTATAGGCCTCCTGGGGAGAGTTAAGCCGAGAGTGTACTCTGAGTTTCATCTTGCTAATGATGGAATCATGGGGACTTAAGAGATTACAGGCTCAGATGGGGCAGGTGTGGGGGGATTCTCAGAGATCCACCTAGTCTGACCTCATTTTCTAGGGGAATGTTTTTAAAAGCCCCCAAAAGCTTGCCTAAGACCCCCCACCATATCTGTGACCCAGTTTGGACCTCACTCTCGAGTTGAGGGACCCCTGCTCTTGGTTCTGAATAAGGCTGCCAAACTTCATTCCAATTTAGTCATTTAATTTTGATTGAGGACAGGTTTGTGCTGGGCCACTTACAGGGCTGGTATCACACCTTATTACTCCAAATAGAGTACTGGAAGGAGGGAGCCGGGCATACAGGGCTCATGCAAGGCAAGGGTGAGGGTGGGGCGTGGAGCTGATGGGGAGCCACTCTCAGGCCGCTTCTGGCAGCTGGATGGGTAGTCAGCCTCTTGTCTGTAGAGACCCCCTCACCGCCCCCACTTAGAATGTGCCGGGGAGAGTGGGGGGAGGGGAGGAAGGTCCAAGTAGCTCTGTCAAAAATCCTTCCTTCATTGTCTCAACATTTCCAAGTACCAGACAGGCTTAGACTTAAGCCTCTTTTTTGCACGGGCTGTGGCCTCTCTACTGTCCTGCTTTGCTCATTTGCATTGATACCACAGCCCTATGTCTTTGTGGATGCACGGGTCGAGAGGGGTTCCCTTAATGCCTTCCAGGTTTCCCCGCTGTACTTCAGAAACGTTTTATGAATGGAATGCACACATGTATTAGATAAATGGTCTTTCATCTGGGAAGGAAGAGAGGCCAACATTTGCTGAGTTCCAACTACGCCAAGCACAGCGCACGCTTTGCTTCTGGCTTGCTTCAACCTTCCCTGCAAGGGGTGTCCAGTACTGTGGAATTTAGAGGTGAAGAAATCAAGACCCTGCAAGGTAAACTACGTGCCCCAGCCCACCCAGGTGTCACTGGTCAAGCTAAGTCTAAACTGAGCTCTGAATGACTCCAAACTCAGGCTATTTATCTGTTCCCTAAACTGTCTTTCAAGTCTCAAGAATGGAGTCTTCTGGAATGACTCCAATTAATAGTCTGGCTGCTAGGACTGTGGGTCTTTGAGGTTTCTCTGGCCTCCTAATAAAGTGATTTCTGATGAAAACCCACGGATATCCTCCCTTCCTGTGACCCCGTCCTCCATGACCTACAGGACATTGGCAGAGCTTGGAAATACAGGAGATGCAGACGCCAAAAGGATGTTAGGGGCCCCCTTTTCTTTATTCAGAGTCTGGGGGGGTCACTTCTTCCCAATAAACTCCCAGGAAGCAATCTACCAACCAGGACTGGGCGATGGGGGTGGGGGAGTGTGCTGCCTGGTGAGTCTGGGGGAAATGAGGCCACGGAGCCCCGGAAAGGGCCTGGGTCACCCAACATCCTGCCCTGTCTCCCCTGTGAGGCCCCATTGTCCTGGCTCGAGCTCGCAGGCTGGCCTTCCCTTGCCGCTGCAGCATTCATCAGCTGGCTCTGAGGCCGATTCTGAGTTGGTGCTATTTGTAGAATCTTCTTAAAATACCACAACAGTGCCATTCACGGAGCGTCTGCATGGCGATCGATGGCGGAGTCTGGAACAAAGCTCTGCTGTGCTCGGCATCCCGTTCAGGCCTCAGCCAGAAGGCAGCCCTCCGCTGCGCTGGTGGGCGGGGAAGCTGAGGCCCTCCCTGTCCTGGGTGCTCCTGAGGGAGGTCCTGTGGGGCCCGGCATGGACTCTGGCCCCTCATGCTGGCCTGCAGTGCATCCTGGACCAGGCTGGCCAGCAGAGGGAGTGCAGGATGGCATTAGGCTCTCTGTAAATAAGATCCTGCACTTCATGGTCGCTCTTCCTGGGGAGGTCAGGTCTAGCCCATCCCATCATCAGGCCACACCCAGGCTTGCTCAAGGACAGTAGTGTGGATGGACAGAAGCAAAGATCAGAAAAGGGTCATCAGGGAGGGACTCATGAAGATGTAGCCTTTGCGTCCAGAGTCAAAGGCTCTGGCATCTCAGGTCCCTGTGAGATTTTTCTGTTTCATCATGAGATGGGTCACAGCAGGGTCCCCATCAGCTGTGTCTCTCTCCCCCACCTCAGCAATACCCACAGCATTTTCTCAGGAACATTTGCTCTCGGCCTGTCTCAG
This sequence comes from Budorcas taxicolor, assembly GCF_023091745.1. Taxonomy (NCBI): domain Eukaryota; kingdom Metazoa; phylum Chordata; class Mammalia; order Artiodactyla; family Bovidae; genus Budorcas; species Budorcas taxicolor. The sequence continues at coordinate 3,179,409 of NC_068914.1, forward strand.
TATCTTAACAAGTGTCACCATTAGTGATGTGCTTTGTGGTACCTGGGAAGTGCTCAGCAGAGCTGAATGTTTTCTCTGTGGTTGGACCTCTCGGCGCCTTTACCATGTCCAAGGACCATGGCCTGGGTCCCCTGTACTTACCCTCCAGGCCCTTCCTCACAGCTGCTGGCTGAGCAGTGATGTTCTAGCCAGACCTTCCTGTGGCCCCTCCAGAATGTGGGTGTGGCTGGAGCCTCAGGCGGAGTACCCATCTGTTCAAAAGTTTTGACGACTTTGTGGGTTTTGTTCATTGGACCTAGCCATGTGTTGCATAGAAAGTCAGACATTCTTCCAAAGGAGGCAGCTTAGCTGTCCTAGCCTCTGCCCAAGGCTAACAGCCTGCAGTGGACCTAGTTTGGGGGTTGCTGTGGGACTCTGATGGGTAGGAGGCCCTGAGAGGCTGGAGGAGCTGAGGTTTTGATCCCTAGCCCCACCAGCTCTGCTGAAGGAAAAAGCACCGGACAGCAAACTGGTGAGGCCTAAAAATCTCAGCTTTGGCCCTCTGGCTGGAAATTTGGGGCAGTTTTCGTCTGTAGAATGTGGGAAGCTTGTTGCCTAATTCCTGCAAGGTGGGATTCTCAGAAGCTGCAGTGTGAACGGGGGCCTCCAGAGGGCGCCATTCATTTAGACTACAATGAGAATGGCTGCCTGGGGGACAGGGGTGGGCAAGCACTTAGACTCCCGCGTGGGGGTTGGCCTCCAGGGGTGTCCCGTTCATGCAAACTATCAGGTGGATGGCTGCTTCCAGAGGGTTCCAGGCACTTAGAGTACCGTGGGAGTGGCTGCCTGCTGGAGTTGTGTCGGGGAGTGGTGCTGGGTGACAGCTGTGCCGTGCTTAGGCACAGTCATGTCCAGCTCTGCGACCCCAGAGCCCACCATGGACTGTAGCCCGCCAGGCTCCTCTGTCCATGGGGATTCTCCAGGCAAGAACACTGGAGTGGGTTGCCATGCCCTCCTCAGGGGATCTTCCCAACCCGGGGATCAAACCCAGTAACAGTGAACTTGTTAAACTTCCATCCTGGCATTGGCGCGACTTCTTACTCTTCTGATTGTGTATAACTGGCTCCCAGGAAGGAGGCAATTTTTTTTCTTTAACAGAATGTTGTTTTTTAAGGAATCTGAAGAATTTGGTTGAAGAAGAGTTTCAGGAGAACGTTAGCTAAAGCCCTGAGGTCTCATACATCTGCTGAAGGTGGGCCCACATTCTGGGGAACCCATGCCGAAAGGAAAAGAGCATCAGAGATCCATGGTGTCCGTATCAAAGGAATGGATTTCCCATGTGCCCAACACAGAGTTTGTGGCTCAACAAACGTCCACATGACTCACGAGCAGAGCAGAAAGGAACTGGGAAGGTTGGACTGAGTTATGAAGTGCTGGGTGGGAGTCCCATAGGCCCCCGGGCACTGCGTTGCTCTCAGGCAGGTCTCTTTCCGCAGCCCCAGTCTCCTCACTCAGCCCTTCTCCTTGGCTGTCGCTGTGGTGGCTGCCTCCACCCCGGCCTTGGGGAGGGGGCTGAACCCACCTTTGGTGGAGGCAGAAAAGGTAGGAACACCTCTTCCCCACTCCTCCAAGTGCTCCAAGGTAACTCGGCTCCAGCCACGTTTCTCCCCCACCTGGAAGAATTCCTGTGATGGGGAGGTTTTGTGATGCAGACCAGGGGAAGGGACTTACGAGCATCTCCATGCTAAAGAGCAGAGAGACGGTGGTTCTCCCAGACTCTGAAGAAGAGCTGATGTCCTTGTTGCTCATTTGGCTCTTGGGCTGCTTCCCAGTCTGTGGCTGATCTGCTTGCCCTTGACGCCCTGAGGTCCAGGGCTTCATCTCTGTGTCCCCGGTTCCTGCTATGATGTCTGGTAGGTTGTTCAGGATAGGATTCGAGGCTGTCCATCAGGGCAGCGGTTCTCAAGCACCTGTCCAGGGGGGCACCTGGGGACAAACAAGAACTTCCCCCTGGTGGTGGGAGGAGTGGAGATGTAGGCACAGGCTGGCTGCCAATGGGCATAGGCTGGTGTCAATGATAAGAATGTATTCTGGGTCCTTGAATAGCGTCAGCCCCTGCATCAGGCCCCAGGCTGTTCCCCATGGTGCCAGGCTGGGGCACCTGGATATCCGGAGCACACAGCCAGGAAAAGGGGTTCAGGACAGGTGTCCTGGGTCTGTGCTTTTCAAGCAGCTGGGCTTGAGCCAAAGGTGGGGATCCTTTGGGAGAGGGGTGAGAGGGGATGCCACTGGCATTTTTAAAAATTGATGCTTGCAATTACAAAGTAATTTTCAAAAGAAAAATTGAAGTAATTTATTTTTGTCCTGTGCTGGATTTTCCTTGCTGCACCTGCTCTCTCTAGTTGTGCTGAGTGGGGGCTACTCTAGTTGCAGTGTGCCCGCTTCTCATTGCAGAAGTTTCTCTTGTTGCGGAGCACGGGCTCAAGGGCTTAAGGGCTCAGTACTTGCGGTTCTCAGACTCTGGAGCACAGGCTCAATAGTTGCGATGCGTGGGTTGCGTTGCTTGGTGACATGTGGGATATTCCCGGATCAGGATTGGAATCGCATGGCCAGGCGGGTTCTTTACCACTGAGCCACGGGGAAGTCTCCCAAAGTGATTCTGATTAGTCTAACTGTGCAGTTTCTGGAGACAGAGCAGGGTGTAGTGGGACATAGGACACTGCAACCCCCCCTACTCCGCCCCAGCAAGGAGTTCGGTACCTGCCTGAGAGTGACAGTCTCTCAGTCGTGTCCGACTCTTTTGCAATCCCATGGACTGTAGCCTGCCAGGCACCTCTGTCCATGGGATTCTCCAGGCCAGAATACTGGATTAGGTAGCCGTTCTCTTCTCCAGGGGACCTTCCCAATCCAGGGATCAAACCCAGGTTTCCTGCGTTGCAGGCAGATTCTTTACCATCTGAGCCACCAGGGAAGCCCAAGACTACTGGAGTGGGCAGCCTCTCCCTTCTCCAGCGGGTCTCCATGACTCAGGAATCAAACCAGGATCTCCCGCATTGCAGGCGGATTCTTCACCAGCTGAGCTAGCAGGGAAGAGAGCACCTGCCTAGGCTCTCCTTGCGCCCCGAGCCCCAGAAGCCTGCCGAGCCTCGTTCTCACACTTCCTCCAGATCGCCACCGAGACCAAGACAGATCCTGAACCCAGACGTTGTCACCCCCTTCACTCACACCAGTGCTTCTTCTTGGAACTCTGCCATCCTTCCCACCTCTGGACCCACTCTCGCCCTCCTGGGTGCAGTAAAGTTCACAGAGGATCTCGGGAGTTTTCCCACCTTGGCACTTGCTGCCTACCCCCCTTCCCTCCATGCCAGGACCAGCCCCTGTAGTCATTTAGTTCTGGGCCTATGGTCCCCTAAGACTGGCCCTTCCTGACCCCTTGTTTAAGTATCAAGCCTGTTGCAGGAAGGGGGGCCCCTTCCAGGGCCCAAAACTGGGCTCTTGTCTAACACTCGGAAATGAATTGTCCGAGGAGACACACGTGCTGACAAAGCGAGAGATTTTATTGGGAAAGGGCACCCGGGTGGAGAGCAGTAGGGTAAGGGAACCCAGGAGAACTGCTCTGCCGTGTGGCTGGCAGTCTCGGGTTTTATGGTGATGGGATTAGTTCCCAGGTGGTCTTTAGCCAATCATTCTGACTCAGAGTCCTTCCTGGTGGTGCAAGCCTTGTTCGGCCAAGATGGATGCCCGAGAGAAGGATTCTGGGAGGTGGTCGGACAGGTGGTGTTTCCTTTGACCTTTCCCGAACTCTTCTGGTTGGTGGAGGCTTATTAGTTCCCTGTTCCTTACCAGGACCTCCTGTCGTAAAACAACTCATGCAAATGGTTACTATGGTGCCTGGCCAGGGTGGGCGGTTCCAATCAGCGTGCTTCCCCTCACAAGCCCATTGTGGCAGTCACCCCATTTGCACCCCCTCCCTCCTTCGTTCGCTCCCTCATCCTTTGTCCATCTCCATCAAGAGTAAGCTGGTGGGTGGGGAGGTGGGTAGGGCCTTGCCCTCCCCTTCCCCCAGGGCACTCCCTCCACCCCACTCCTGTGCCAGCCACACAGCAGGGCCTCGAGGAGTGTCTGCTGCCTCATTGAAAGAAAGGGCCTCTGGACACATGCTGGCCAGGCCACACCCAGCCCTGCCGAGATTTCCTGCATCAGTCAAGTCCTGTAGAGAAGGTGCGGGGTGGAGGCGGGTGTGGGAGAGGGGTGTTAAAATCCCTGGGCCCCTCCATGGCCCATGGTGACTGGAACCCTTGGGTTCCTGCTTGTGTCCCCGGGCTGGCAGTTCTGATCCACACTTCAGGAGGCTGCGCTTACCATGCCAGCAGGATGGAGGCCCCAGGCCCCCAGACAGTGGCCCTCACCATCTCACGTTCCCCATTTCATTTCCTGCCCTGTTTCCCACGCCCACTACGAGTCTCTGACTTTGGTTTTGGGGAAGGCAGGCTAAGACACACAGTGTTAGGGGGGAACATTCTCAGTGGTAACGTAAAGTAACAAGACACCAGTTCCCTGTGGTTGAAAGACAGCTGCTGCTAGCCCAGCGTGCTGCAGCCATTTAACCAATGCCCACACGCCCCCTGGACAAAGCTTTCCGTTCGGTGTCAGGAGAGGTGCAGGGGGATGCGTCTCAGGCCCCAGGAGGCCCTGGAGGAGACCCGGGAGGTTGGGGAGCTGGGGCTGGGAGGAGACTGAGGACAGTCTTGGGTGCAAATCAAGTTTCCGCCGTTTACTAGATCCTGGGCCTTGGGAGGGGCTTCGCTGGCGGCTCAAACAGTAAAGAATCTGCCTGTAATTCAGGTGTCACGGGTTCGATCCCTGGGTTGGGAAGACCCCCTGGAGAAGGGAATGGCAACCCACTCCAGTGTTCTTGCCTGGAGAATTCAATGGACAGAGGAGCCTGATAGGCTACGGTCCATGGGGTTGCAAAGAGTCAGACACAATTGAGCAACTAACACTCACAGACACAGGGCTTGGGAAGCCAAGCCGCTGGCCTCAGCTTCTCCTGCACATAGTACGGATAGTGATATGATCAGAACATTGACTTCCTAAAGTCACTTGGAGGGTGCCCACCTTTGCAAGTACCAGCCGTGTGGGGATGGCAGGCCTAGTAGAGCTGCAGGAGGGCCTGGTTTCTCTCTGCAGCTGCTGTTTGCAACGGTGTAGAACTTAATCCCTCTTCACGGGTACTAACCAAGGAAGCAGGGGCGGAGCATGCACTTCATAAAGGTTAGTTCCCGTTTCCTTCTTCAGAATAATGAATTCAGCCAATTTTCCCTCCAGGTCACTGAGCATAAATCACATTTTTTCCCCCACTAGAAAGTGCCAGACCCACTCCTCCTCTGCAGCCCCCACCTTGGAACAGTTCAGAACCTCCTCCTCATCTGGCAGTTGGCATATTCCATTTTCGTATGTTGCTATTTTTAGCTTATTTTTTTTTCTGTGCATAAGCTATTTTTAAATGAGGGGGTGGGCTGGTGGGGGGACATTGCCCTTACAATCAGTGGTGTTTTCCAGTCCTTTTCTGGGTTTCCTGGGAGGTCAGGAGACAAGAGGAGCCAAGGCAGGCCAGGCCCTGAGCCCGGTGAGCTGAGCTGTTGGTGGGAGGTAGCCCCGGGGATAGTGCTCAAAGTGTGGTCTTGTCCCCAACGCGCCCACCCTCATTCCCACCCTTCACCTCCGACTTCCCTTCTGGACTCCGTCATGCTCTGAAGATGCACTTTTGCTTTTGTGGTAATGGTTGAAGCCTGTCCCTCCCACCCCCCGCCCCCCGCCCCCCGCAGCCAGGCTGCATTATCCAAGGGGCAGGCCCATGTCACTGGGGTGTTCCCAGCACGAGACACAGTGCCTGGTGCGTGGCGGGCCTGTAATACACACTTTGTGGAAGAGGGACTGGGATAAGGAAACTTGGAGGTGGGTGAGGGGCAAACAGGGAAGGTGAATTTGAGCTGGGTTTTGATGAATAAGTAGGAGTTTACCAGGTGGACAAAATGGGAACAGCATCCCAAGAAGAGGGAACGGCATATGCAAAGACAGAGGCACGGAGCACAGGGCATATCCTGGGACAAGAAATAGGATGGAGTGCCTGAAGACCCAGTGATATGAGGAGCGCTATGAAGCTGGGCTGAAGAGACCCCCTCAGCTCATCACAGAGGAGCCCCAGGGGAAGCAGTGGGCAGGGACGTTGCCTGGAGGTAAAGGACAGAGGCAGTAATGTGGAAATTTTACCAGAGAAGGGAGAGACCTGCTTCATATTTCAGAGGGAACACTCTGGCCAGACCCAGGCATTCCCCAGCTGGCCCCATGTTCTTCCTTCACCTCTGCGATTGTCCCTGTGAGGAAAATCATAGCCCCAGTTTTCCCACAGGGTGCTACCCCGAGCAAGGTCAACACGGATTCCCTAAAAACCCAAACATCCCCAGAACCACAGAAGAAGATTTCCCGGGGAGATCCTGGTTTTGAGAAATGAAACTCTGCTGAGGGGATGGGTGACAGAGGGGAACAGAGTGCAAACCAATTGGAGGACATTTGGGACATTTTTCTAAATTGAAAGTACTCCAAGCACAGGGCAGGTCTGCCTTCTCCGGGGCCAAACCAGGAGCTGCCACCTCCCTTAACCATGAACAGAAGCAGTGTTTATTCAAGAAAGTAATCTGTGCCTGTGAAAACACACAGACAATAACACATATACTCCATAACACACAGACGCAATAGTACACACACACAATAACACACATACAAACACTTCAAAGAGCCTATAGCGAGAAGTAAGCCTCCTATGGACATGAGCTTGGGTGGACTCCGGGAGTTGGTGATGGACAGGGAGGCCTGGCGTGCTGCAGTCCATGGGGTCGCAAAGAGTCGGACACTACTGAGCGCCTGAACTGAACTGAACTGAAGCCTCCTATTCCTGAGCCCCTTGCTTCCTCTCCTGAAGTGAGCCTGGTTCCCTGAGTCCTTGTCCTTCCAGAGAAGGAGCACGACAACCGCCCCCGCCTCATGTGCCCACATCACTCACACAATTGGCAGCATGTGGTTGACGCTGTATGTTGCTTTTCCCACATAATAATCTATCATCTCGTATCACATAGTCCCACCCGCTTCTGTTTTTGGATGTATATCGTTTATTTAACCAGCACATTATATATTTAACCTGATGGACAGTTGGGCTGTTACCCTGTTATTCCCACCGGCTCCTTAGGCACATGTGCAAATTTATCTGAAGGATAAATCCCCTAGGAAAGGACTGCTGAGTCATTTAAAATTTTGATAGATATGGTAGTGCCCCCCAGTCCCTGGTTTTGCTTCCCATGGTTTCATTCTCTGTGGTTTCAGTTACTCACAGCCAACTGCAGTGTGAAAGTACATCACATGGAAAATCCCAGAAATAAAGTACATGTGTTTCAGATCGCACACCACTCCGAGTATCAGCCTGAAAGCTTGTGCCGTCCTGCTCTGTGCCCTGGAGATTAACCCTTTTGTCCAATGGCTCCATATATACATAAACCCAGCTACTCAATGTTACATACACTTAGCAGCCCACTCGGTTATCAGGCTGTTGAGGTATCACATTCACATAACTCTTGTCACAATATATTGTTATAATTGTTCTATTTTATTGTTCATTGTTAATCTCCTGGGTGCATGCCAAGTAGCTGCAGTCATATCCGACTCTGTGACACTGTGGACCATAGCCTCTCAGGCTCTCCTGTCCATGGGTTTCTCCAGGCACGAATACTGGAGTGGACTGCCACGCCCTCCTGTAGGGGACCTTCCTGGTCCAGGGATCGGCCCTGCGTGTCTTACGTCTCCTGCGTTGGCAGCCGGGTTCTCTACAACTGATGCCAGCTGGGAAGCTCTACTAATCTCCTACTGGGCCTAATTTATAAATCACACTTTATCACAGATATGTGTATATAGAGAAACATCATCCGTACAGGGTTCGATGCTATCCACAGTTCCAGGCCTCCTCTGGGTGTCTTGGAGCAAATCCCCAGCGAATATGGGAATGAAGGGCTGTTATCAAGTTATGGAGCACAAAGAGGCTGTAGGCGATTCCATATTACCATTCCTTACAATGAAGAAAGTTGTTGACTTTCTTATTGTCTGCCCCAGGTCAGTGCGTCCAGCTGTGAGCCCCACACCCCTTGGTGAGCTGGCCGTCTGGCTCTGAGTGACTCCACGCTGGTAGGGCGCCCAGCACCCAACCTGCTTCCCACTGTGTGCAGTCTGCAGCCCACGTGCTGTGAGGTTCTTTCACTTGCCACTTTATATTAAATTCTGTTTTCATCTAATGTTTCAAGTATCGTGGTTCAAGCATCAAGAGGCCAAAGCCAGTCCCCCTGTACCCCTTGCTCTAGCTGTCCACTTTCCCCCAAAACGACGGCAGCTCCCACCGTCTGTCTCTTTCCAGCGATATTTTGTACAAACCCTTGTTTCTGTTCTCGCTTCCTGCTTCCCTTCCTTTACAAAAACGACCCTGTGTTATTCGTCCTTTTGCTGTTTTCACTTAACAGTATCTAGCAGAGGACATTCCAGGTACAATGCATCCTCGTTCAAAATAATAACCTGCAAATCACCGCATCTGATCAATATCTGTCCCTTTTCTCTCCTTTCGTCATTTGTCATTTCACTTTCTTTTCTTTGCCTTGAAAATGTTTTAAACTTTCCTGTAGTGAAATTTTTTTCATGGGCTCTGGATTTGGGGTGGTATTAGAAAGGCCTCTCCCACTTTGAGATTATACAAAACTTCTCCCACAGTTGATCCTGGTACTTTTGTGGTTTCATTTTTAATCTTTAAATCATTGATCAATCATGATTTTTTTATTTTGTTTTAAGATGTGCTGTAAGTATCCAACTTGACGTTTTTTCTCCAGGGGGCTATCCAGTTGTCCCTATTTTGTTTATTAAATAATCCGTCTTGTCCTTGCCCATTTGAAATAACTTCTTAATTCTGTCCCAAACTCTCAAGCACATTTGAGTCTATCTCTGTTCATGTTTTGCGGTACCATGCTGTTTTAATCATTATTGTGGTATGCTTTACTCTGTTTTAATAATTGGTAGGGCTGGTATGACTTCCTTATTTTTTACAAAAATACATTTGCTGTTTTTGCTTATGAACTTTTGAATCAATTTGTCTAATTTAAAAAGAAATGCTGTTCGTACTTTGTTGTGTCAAATTTATGGACTGAATTGGGGGAACTGGTATCTCTGAGTTTTTCTACTCTGTGGATGGTGTGCATTTCTCTTTCTTCTAATTTATAAGCAGATTGTGATTTCTGTGTATTTTGTATCTGGCTACCTTACTGAACTGCATATTGCTTGTAGTGATTTTTCATATCACTGACCTAGGTTTTCACACATATACATAATAACAGCAATGATAATAACATAATACCCTCCCCTCCTGCTTTAATAATTTCGTGTTCACTGTCTAATTGCACTGGCAGATACTTCCATGAAAATGGTGAATAACCGTGGTGATGTGGGCAGGCTTGTTTTGTGGCTGACTTTGATGGGAATGCTGCTAGCAGCTCTCCCTGTGTTGGCTCTGGGTACATCCATGTTGAGGAAGGATCCATCTATTCCTACTTAACATAGAATTTCTATCAAAATGGATGTTGAATGTTGTCGTATACCTTCTGAGTTTTCTCTTGGACCCTGGCTCTGGGTCTACCAGGGTCCCTGGCTGGCCCCAGACCTGCCCCTCCCTGGCAGCTCCTGGGGAAGCTAGTGCAGCAATGAAGGGCTGTCTGGGGACTCTCATTTCTGGACTGGGATACTTTCCACTGCAAGGAGCAGAAAAACCCTCCTAATGAGCTTAAATCAAAGGAGATGTGTTATTCTCACAGATCAAGAAGCCCTGAGGTACGCAGCTCCTGGCTGAGCGATTCAGGGACTCAGCCAAGTCAGCAGGAACGTGGGCCCCTCCCTCCCCCACCCTCCTTGGCCTTTCGGTTTGCGTTGCTGGCTGGTCCCCTGATCACATGACCACCAAACATCCCAGAGACGGACAAGCAGGTCACCCCCCTTGAAAAGAGGGGACCCTTGGTGAGGTCCTTCTTAGAGTCAGGGAGCCTTTCTCGGAATCTGAGGCTTCCCTCATGTCAGGAAGCCTTTCTCAGAATCTGAGGCTCCCTCGTGTCCCGGAGGCTGCATCCTCCCGTTCTAGCCTGTGAAGCAGAGCTGCTTTCTGTTTCTTCAAAACTCTTCCTTAAGCACTCGTTTCTTAATGGCTACATGATTCCTTCCGGCTTCTGTGCCCACCTGCCTAAGCCATCCCCTGACGTCGCTGTGCTGGGTTCTGCTCTTGCCTCCCGTCAGGGCGTTTTGAGTTCCCAGCACTCTGGGTGCGCTGTGACCGCTGCCGTTCTCAGGCGAGTTAGAAGTTTACTTTTGGTTCCAGTTCATCAAGAGGCGCAGTGGAAGACTCAGAGTCGGGGCCCAGAGCCCTGCAAAGGACAGGGCTCAGGCCGTGGGGAGTCTGCAGGGGGCTCCACTACACGCTGACTGCTTGGGGTGGGGGCTCCAATTCTCTGCCCATGACTGGGGTGGGGGGGCACACTTGTTCAAGGTGTCAGCTATTTCCTTGCCTGCTCTGGCCCTAATGTAGAATATCCAGGGGCCTGGAGGAAGCCAGGCACCCAGGGCACTCTGTTCAGGGGTTTCACTATCTGGGATTAAAAAAAGAACCTTCTCAACCAGTGCAGACCCAGGGAGGGAGAGGCCAGTGTAAGGTTTTCACGTGCCCCAGTGCAGTGACATGGGGTGCAGTCTGTGCTGGAACAGGGGTGCCTGCTCATCCCCCGTCTGCTTGAGTAAGCTTCCTCTATTCTTCCCAGGATCCTTCTCAGAAAACAGCACAGGGGCCCAGGTAGATAGTACGTGCATGGAGCTTTGCGCAGACTGCGGACCTGCCCTGGGATTTGCATCCTTTTTCCTCCTGGTGTGATGCAGCAACCCCAAGGCACAGACTCCAGAGAGCCCTGAAGGAATCATGGGGACATGAAGTCTCTGTTCCTCCCCTCCTGGAGCGTCTGCCCTCCAGTCTCCCAGCCCCCAGCCAGCACTCCTCCCCAGGGACAGTCAGTAACAGCTGGGGCGCCCACTGCAGGGCTCTGCTGGGGACAGAGCAGGATGGGGAGGGTGAGCACTTGTGAGACCTTGGGCCCTGCTGTCCCTGTGACCACAGAAATGCAGGGAGGTTTCGTTCGCTTGGCGAGAGCGTCTGACAGGCAGATGCCAGGCTACCCAGGCTTCATCCCTGTGCCTCCAGCAGTCCTCTTCCATAGCCGTGTTTGCTGGGTGGCTTCTTTCCCTACAAACTCAGAGGTGTCTTGTGGCCCACATTTAGGCCCCAACACAAGCTTTCCCCTACTTTCTTCGAGCCTGGTGTCAGATGACTGCCCAACATTCTTTCTACTCTCCCCTCCCCACCTGCCCTTTCTCCCTTTTTCTCTTGGCATCTATGACAATAAAATAAGGTGCCCAGCAATGCAGAGGTGGATATCAGCCTCCTCACACCCCCGATGAGGGCTGGGGCAGTGGAGGGCACACAGACACCAGCCACATGGATGACATCCTGTTGCTTTCTGCCCTGTTCTGTTCTAGTAAGATGCTAGGTCCCTACCACATGCAAGGGGGATGACTGTCCAAGAGTGTGAATACCAGGAAGCAGGGTTCAATGGGGGCCATCTTGGAGGCTGCCCAGCACAGCGATTGGGACCAGGAGATCAGACTGCTGGGGTTCAGATCCTTAACCTCCAAGAGCACCTTGTGAATGGCCAGCACTTTAGAAGACCAGCTGGCAAGTGATTTCCCCTCACTAACCAGTAGGAAGCACCACTCCAGTTAGTTTTGTGACCTCAGCCAAATTGCTCAACCTCCCCCAGCCTCTGTTTTCGCATCTGTAAAATGCATATCCTAAATGTACCGCCTTCTAGAATTGTCCTGAGGACATGAATCTGAGCTATGCAAAGGTCTTAAAACAGTGCCTGGCATGTGATAAACACCCAATAAAACTTGGGTGTTCTATAGGGAGAGACTGCCTGTCACTTGCACAGAGCTCTCCATGTGTCCCCACGGGGACCACTGCCCGTCACTGAACTCCCACCCCTTTCCAGGCGATTCTGGGAGGTCAAGGGAGGCAAGATCTTTCATGAAATTTAAATGCCTTAGCGGAGACACAATAAACAAATATATAAATAAAGAAGCTAGGTTTCCTCTGTGCTACATTATACAGAGAAAAGAGAGGGAATGTCGTTTGTCAGGAGGAGCAGTTACTTGATAAAGATTCCCACCTAGGCAGGGTTTTCTCTAACTGATGTTTAAGCTGAGGTCTGAAGGTGAGAGGGGGGGCAGCCCTGCCAGAAACTAACAACCTGAAACTGAGGGGTTCCAGTTAGAAGAGGATGAGCTTGAGGAAGAGAAAGGGGCCCAGGATGGTTGATGGCAGCAAAAGGGTGGGCAAGAGGCAGGAGATGTGGCCGGGGGCCTAGAGGTGCAGGACCACGTCGGAGATGGATTTTATTCCAGGAACAGTAGGCCCTCTGAGGAGTTTTAAGCTGATGTGCTTTGGTTTTAATTGGCTGCTGTTCTTTGTTGAAGGGATGGGTGAATGGACAGATGGATAGGCAGACAAATAGGAGAGGATGAAAGTGAAAGTTGCTCAGTCATGTTTGACTCTTTGCTACCCCATGGACTGTAGCCTGCCAAGCTTCTGTCCGTGGAATTCTCCAGGCCAGAATACTGGAGTGGGTAGTCATTGCCTTCTCCAGGGAATCTTCCCAACCCAGGGATCAAACCCAGGTCTCCCGCATTGCAGGCGATTCTTTACCATCTGAGCCACCAGGGAACCCTTAGGAGAGGATCAGTTCAGTTCAGTTATAGGCAGACACATAGGAGAGATGGGCAGATAAACAGGTGGCATCAAGTCAAGTGCAGCCTCTTGCCCTGTGCTCTCACCAGAGTTTCATGCCTGCTGTCTGTCCCAGCTCTTTAGGATGGTATCTTCAGAGCTGCCGTCCAGACTCCTGACACTGTGCCCTGGAGGACCGAGCGACACAGGAGAGGCAGCCAGGCCTGGCAAGAAGGCTGTCTCAGGCTCTCTGCCCCCAGGATCAGGGATACAGCCTAAGGGGTGGCAACTGATTAATGGAAAGAATCCCAAACTGCTAAATCCAAATCCTGTTGGACATTTCCCCGCCTGGTGGCCCTGGGCCACTGGGAGCCCCAGCTGCCCTGTCGCCACACAGAAGACAGAGGCTATGACAGCTCTTAGGGAGCACGTGCAGGGTGCTGCCCAGCCCCTGGCCTCCTTGCCTCATTCAGTCCTCACCAGAATCTCCCAAGGCAGGTCTAGCCATTGGCCTCATTTTGCTGATGAAGGATTGGAAACATAGGAGGGTTATGTGAACCAGTAAGCACTTAGGTTTTCTCAGCCTTCTCCCATGTGTTCACTTAATCTCCACCAACCAGGAGAGGAGGTTGGAGGCTCCACTTGGAGAGGAAGATCAGGAGGCACAAAACTGGTGGGGCTGGGGGTCCAGCCCTGTGCTCTCAGTCCCGGAAAACAGGAAGGGAGCATGCAGGGTGGCAGGCACTTGGGACCTGCCCAGGGGTTTCCACCGTAGACACCCAGACAGGCCCCAACTCAGCGCCAGTACCAACTGGAGGCCCACCCCTGCAGGAGCCCACGGTTCCTCCTCACCCCTCCCACCTGGGACAGTCCCCGGCTTTGAGGCACTGAGAAGTGCAGAAGTTCCCCAGGAGAGACTAAAAGTGCCTGGTCCCCAGTTCTCGGGCAGAGCGCACAGGCAGTCAGGAGGCTGCAACCTGGTACGGCCAGCACCCCGTATGCCTGGCGTCTGTTCCTGGGCGAGCTTGGCTGCTGCTGTCCTGCTGCCACAGCCCGGCCAGTTCTTGCACCATGCCCTTCTGCCCCACCAGGCATCTGAAGAGGAGCAGGCTGCTGCCCAGAGGTAAGTGTACAGCCAAGGCCAAGAGCCGGCTGCAGGACACCAGACTGGGGGGTGACTAACCCTTGAAGGGCAAGTGGTATTTGGTGGCTCCAAGTGAGAGAAGCAGGGTGCAGACGAGACAACGGATACGCGGGAGGCTGGAACTGCGGCTCGAGTTCAGCCCAGCGCAGCCCGGCAGGGATAGGCAGGGAAAGGCAGGGGACGCTGCCCCTGGGGACACTGCCGAAAAGCCTAGCTGACCATGAAGCATTGCCCAGAGCTAGCTGCATGCACACACTCACGTGCGCGCGCACAAACACCACACACACACGCGCGCACACACACACACACACAAGTCTCAGGAAATTAGGATGGTGGGCTCTCCCACTCCCCTCCAGCCTCAGTCTAACCCACCTGAAAGCTGTCCAACCTCCAGCCACCAAGCCTCATGTGACCACTGAGCACTTGAAATATAGCTAGAGGAGGCGTGCTGTTGGTACAAGCTACGCGCTAGATTTTGAAGACTTAGTACAAAAAGTATGTAAACGTACTATCTCAACAGTTTCTGATTATCTGTTGAATGATACTATTTTGGATCTGTTGGGATAAACAAAAATACATTGTTCAAAATAAGTTCTTTTTCTTTTTTTAATGTAGCTACCAAAACATTTGAAATTATACTTGTGGCTTACGTTGTATTTTCCCATCGGATTATGCTGCTCTCGACAGCCGCATCCCCGCGCTGGGCCTTCACCCCTGGGAATGCAGGTGTTGGAGCCGTCCCTGGGGTTCCTTGCTCCCTGGGGCAACTTGTAGAATGATGGCGGGCCTGTGACCCACCATGCATTGCAGCTGCTGTCACCTTTAAATAGTGAGTTCTTTTGATTTTTAAACATTTTCCATAAATCCTGGACTAATTCAGGTATCATTTGATTAATTACATAAGAATGACATCTTTTTGACCTGAATGTCGTCGAAGGAGTTCCATGGGCTACAGTGGTTTACCAAATGGTTTTACAGATATCATTTACTCTTTTTGCATTTTAATATGAAAATTATTGTATAGCAAAATTGAAAGACAGGAGTTCTTGTCCTGGAACGACTGCCAGGACTTGCTGCATTTTGGAGTCACCTCCTCGCCCCAAACCCCTTGCGCTGGTGGAAAGAGAAATTCAAACACAAAAGGAAGTTCTTAAATCCAGGATCCCAGAAGGGAGGAAAGCCCGACTGGGAACAAGAAAAGCTGGGCTGGATCCTGACAGGGTCATGTAGGGGCCAGTGCCTTTAAACAAGCCATAGGTTGAAGTAGTGAGCACAGAGTGGGGTCAAGGTTAGGGATCAGGCTGCGTGGAGTCACAGTTCACTGATTTTACAGCTTGACATGTTTCTGGATTTCAGTTTCCTTTCCTTTAAAATGGGAATCATGGCACCACTTTGCCACCAGCTTGTGAACAGCGTGCCTGCCTTAGTGTGGGTGCCCTGGGTGTGCCTGTCACCTTGGTTCTTGCAGCCGCTATTCTTCC
Source organism: Budorcas taxicolor (assembly GCF_023091745.1). Taxonomy (NCBI): domain Eukaryota; kingdom Metazoa; phylum Chordata; class Mammalia; order Artiodactyla; family Bovidae; genus Budorcas; species Budorcas taxicolor. The sequence goes on from NC_068914.1 coordinate 3,194,914, forward strand.
ATTCTCTGCAGACTCCGTGCAAGCCCTCTCCATCCAGGGACTGCTCAGTGTATTGGAGTAGTTTATAAAACAGACCTATCAGGAGTGGGCTGAAAATGAAGTGTCAATAAGCATGCCACATAAACACATAAAATATATATATATATATAATGGATTTCCATAAGTGCTATGGCAGTGCGGGAGACGCAGGTTCAAAACGTGGAGAAGGGAATGGCAACCCACTCCAGTATTCTTTCTTGGAGAATCCCATGGACAGAGGAGCCTGGTGAACTATAGTCCATGGGGTCTCTAAGAGCTGGACACGACTGAATGACTCTTATATGGAAAGAGGAAGGCTGGGAAGCGGCCCAGGTTGCAGCGGGCAATGTGGGATGCAGTAGGTGAGGTTTCATTGGGCAGTCAGGGAGGACCCCCCAGGAAGGTAACACTTGAGGGAAAGCTCAAAGGAGACGAGGGAGCAAGTCATGGCAGCGTCTGGAAGCACCACATTCTAGCAAGAGGAAAGGCAGAAGGAGAGCAGGTGTGAGGACTCTAGGCAGGGGGGCATCTCGCTCCCTGGGGAGCGGCAGAGAGCAAAGCAGAGAGCAGCTATGAGGCCAGAGGGGTGATGGGCAAGAGATCGAGGTCCCCGGAAGGTCAGTGCAAGGACTTTGCTGAGGGGTGGACACTGCAGGATTCTGAGCAGAGGTGTGTGAGCTGGTTTGGGCTGGGCCACTATGCTGCCATACTGAAAACAAGCTGCTGGGGGCAAAGGAGGGAGCCTGAAGACCAATAACCCAGAGGAGAAACGATGCTGGCTTGGACCAGGTGGAACAGTGATAAGCGGCCAGATTTTGAATGTCTTGAAGGAGGAGCCAATAGAATTTACTCATTGGTTTCCTCACTGTGTATGCCCGGCAGTGGGATTGCTGGGTCGTATGGCAGTTCTATTTCCATTTTTTTAAAGGAATCTCCACACTGTTCTCAGTAGTGGCTGTACTAGTGAAAGAGGGTACCCTTTTCTCCTCACCAATCAGTTCTAATGAGGTGGATGAAACTGGAGCCTATTATACAGAGTGAAGTAAGTCAGAAAGAAAAACACCAACACAGTATACTAACGCATACATATGGAATTTAGAAAGATGGTAACAATGACCCTGTATGCGAGACAGCAAAAGAGACACAGATGTAAAGGACAGTCATTTGGACTCTGTGGGAGAAGGCGAGGGTGGGATGGTTTGCAAGAATAGCATTGAAACATGTATATCATCATATATGAAATAGATTGCCAGTCCAGGTTTGATGCATGAGACAGGGTGCTTGGGGCTGGTGCGCTGGGATGACCCAGAGGGATGGGAAGGGGAGGCATGTGGGAGGGGCGTTCAGGATGGGGAACACATGTACACCCATGGCTGATTCATGTCAATGTATGGCAACAACCACTACAATATTGTAAAGTAATTAGCCTCCAATTAAAATAATTAATTTAAAAAAAAAAGAATGCACTCATTGGAATGGCTATGAAACAGAGTGGAGCCGAGGATGTGTCTGGTTTCCACTTGAGTGACCAGAAGGTGGAATTGACCTCACCGGGAACGGGAGGGGTCCCAGATGTGGAGATGGAATTCATATTTGGGAGATGCCTGGAGACATCTCATTGCAGCTCTCTGGGGAAGGGCACAGAAGGTTCTGGAGGGCAGGGAAAGAGTGAGTCTGGAAGTTGTCGGCTTAGGGATGGCAGTTTAAGCCCTGAGACTGGACGAGCTCATCGGGGGTCAGTATGGGACAGGATGGGGACGAGGGGAGGAACAGGCCAGGTGACTCCCAATTTCCTGCTCTGGGTACCTGGAGGCCCAGCACTAAGACAGAAGCACAAGAGGAAGCGGGTGCGATGGGTGAGAGTTATGATTTTCAGACAAGCCATACTGTGCCTACAGCTGTAGGCTCATAGTCATTTAGGCTCAGAGGAGGTCGAGATCTCATTGCTCTATATCAATGCTTCTCAACTGGGAGCAGCCTTAACCCCCAAGGAACATTTGAGGACATGTGGAGACATTTTTGATCGTCAAACCTGGGAGGGAGGGAGAGGCTGCTACCAGCATCTAGCGGGTAGAGGCCCGGGGTGCTCTATACACCCTATTATGCATGAGCAATGGGGACCAGTTTGCTCTCCCACCTAAAACAATCCCCCCAAAAGGACAAATAATATGAAACAATGATTTTTAAGATACTTACTTTCAAAACATTAGGCAGTGAAGGACTGTTGACGCCCACCCCCCACAAGAGATGGAAACAAAGGAAGTGAGCCCTACGCCATGCGCTAGCTTCCAGCCCTGGGAAAGTTTTCAGGCTGTGATGCAGGAAGGGGAAACCCCAGGTGGAACCCAATGGGCTCCATGAGTTAGAGAGACAGCTGGGGAGACCAAAGCATCTCAAGTGTTCCGAATAGAGCACCAAGGAGGAAAGGGCTGCTCGGAGAGGAAACTCCCTTGGGAGCTCCTCGCCATGTGCACAGGAGTGGGCATGTGGAAAATCCCTGAGGCCAAGGAGAGAAGCACTAGAAAGGGTTAGGGGCCACACTGAGCACTCTGACACGGTGCAGGGAGTAGTGCCTGTCGCTGTCTGCCAGACTCCTGGGGCGTTGCCCAGAGTGCACACGGGTGTTTTCTCTCAGCGTGGGGGATAGTTTGCTCTATACCGAAAACTCTGGACCCACCAAATAAGTCTTAGAAACCAAATATATAAGAAGACATAGACAGAAAATCAGTAAGAAAATGTTAACTTGTTTTTAAACGTCAACAGCTAGACCTAATTTAGAGAACACTTTACCCAACTACAGCAGAATCATTTTTCTCAGTGCACATGGAACGCTTAGCAAGACAGGCCATATTCACGGGGATTCCCTGGCGGCCCAGTGGTTGGGACTTCACGCTTTCACTGCGGAGGGCGCTGGTGCAGTCCCTGGTCCAGGAACTAAGACCTTCGAGCCGTGTGGCACAGCCAAAAATATGTTCAAATCACACATTTCCGCTTCCATACATCACAGTGTATCTTCTCTGAAAACAAGGGAATTAACTTAGAAATCAGTAACAGAAAGATTTCTGGAAAATCCTCCCGAACTTGGAAATAACACACTTCTAAATAACACATAGGTCAAAGAAGAAATCCAAACAGTAAGATATTTTGAGCTGAATAAAGATGAAAAAACAATATGCAAATTTTGTGCATGCCTCTAAAGCAGTATTTAGGGGGCAATTATAACACTAAATACTGTAAGACACTAGAAAAATAAGGCCAAATTAAACACAAAGGGAACAGATGAAGAGAAACAATAAAGATCAGAGTGTAGATTAATGAGATACAACACAAGTTGGCAAACTACGACCCGTGGACTGGCTCCCCCTTTTTGAAAACAGATTTGTACACAAACACACAGCCCTGCCCTCTCGCTTACATGTTGTCTAGGCTCCTTTTTAACTACGACAGCAGAGTGCGTAGTTTTGACAGAGACCATACGGCCTGAAAACCTGAAATATTTACTGTAGCCCTTTCAAAGGTTGCTAATCAGAAAAACAAAGACATAAAGTCAGTAAAACAAAAATCTCTTTTTTGAGGTTAATAAAATCAGTAAGCGTCTAGAGGACTGACTGGGGAAAAGAGAACACACAAATTGCCAGTAATAGAAGTGAGAGAGTCGACATTGCTACGGACTCTTCAAATACTGAAAACACAGCAAAGAAATATTCTGAACAACTTCATGTCAATAATTCAACAACTTAGATGAAACAGACAAATTCCTTGAAAGACACAAACTACGACGCTCACTCAAAAGAAATAGGCATCTATATTATAGAAATTTAATTTGTTTTTAAAAACCTTCCTACGATGAATTCTACCAAATATTAAAACAATGGCAACTCTACACAGACTCTTTCAAAAATATTGAAAAAGAGGGAATACTTGCGAGCTTATTCTGTGAAACCAGTATTACCCTGATACCAAAATAAGACATAAAAGAAAATGGCCTACCAATATCCTTTGTGAATACAGATGAAAAATTCTCCACAAAATTTTAGTAAATTGAACCCAGCAATAATAAAACGGACAATACAAGATGACCAATTGGGATTTCAGGAATGCAAAGGTAGTTTAACATTTGAAAATCTATCAGCGTAATTCACTGTAATAAACTAAAAGCATAAAATGTGGTTTTTCAAAAGCTAGAGAAAAAAGCATTTGACAAAACCGCAACGTCCATTTCTGTTAAAAAACAAAAACAAAAAACTCTCCAGCAAACTGGAAATAGAAGCTCCTCAACCTGAGAAAGGACATGAGTAGGAAGCCTGCGGCAGATAAGCTTAATGGTGAAAAGCTGAACGCTTCGCTATGAGATCGAGAATAAGAGAAGATGTCCAGTCTTACCACTTCTATTCAACGTGGTATTAAGGCTCTGCTGCTGCTGCTAAGTCACTTCAGTCGTGTCCGACTCTGTGTGACCCCATAGATGGCAGCCACCAGGCTCCCCGTCCCTGGGATTCTCCAGGCAAGAACAAGGCTCTAGTCAGCAGAATTAGGCAGAAAACAGAAACGCGGGCACCCAGAGTGGAAAGGAAGAAGTGAAGCTGCCTTTATGTGCAGCGATGTGACCGCCTGCGTGAGAGCCCCAGTCAGTGTGGAGGACAGTCTGCTCACCAAATGGTGCTGGCACGACTGGACAGCCATGTGTAAAAGGGTGAATTCCGAGCTTCATCTTGCACCATCTACAAGACTAACTCATAGGCTAAACATGAACCCTGAAACATGAAACTTCTGGAAGAAAATCTAGAAGAAAACTTTTATAACCTTGGATTAAGCAAAATTTTCTTAGACACACCACCAGAAAGAAATTGATGAGTAGGGCTTTATCCAAATTAAACACTTCTGCTCTTGCAAACATACTGTTAATAGAATGAAAAGAAAAGGCCCAGACTGGGCGAGATATTTGCATAGCATATGTCTGATAAAGAGCTTTTACCCGGAAGATGTAAAGAACTCTCAAAACTCAATAATGAAACATGAACGACCGATTTTTAAAATGGACAGGGACTTCCCTGGTGGTTCAGTGGCTAAAGACTCTGAGCTCCTAATGTGGGGTGCCTGGGTTCAATCCCTGTTCAGACAACTAGATCCTGCAGGCTGCAACTAGGACCCACCTCAGCCAAATAAATAAAAATAAATATTTTTAAAGTGGATAAAAGATTTCAATAGATGTTTCACCAAACAAGACACATGGGTGGCAATTAAGTACATAAAAAGATACTCAGCATCAATAGTCATTTGGAAAATGCAACTTCAAACATGAATGACACTCTACCCCTACACACCCATTATAATGACTAGAAGTAAAGAGACCAGCTGCACCAAGTGTTGGTGAGGAAGTGAAGGAGCTGGACCCTCATGTATTGCTGGTGGCAGCATAAAGTAGTGCAATCACTTTGGAGAACAGATTATGGCAGTTTCTTAAAAAGTTAAATATACTATATAAAAATACACATAGATAAATATACACACATGAACAATACTTGAAAAGTTAAACCCGCAGGCTGAGAGCACCAGGAGAGCAGGACAGGACCCTAGGCAGAGGCGCAACTGGACACGAGAGAATCTGTCAACCTGCGGGTAGCACAGAGCCAGGTTTTGAGCTTATTTGACGTGGGTCACCCTCTTTAGAAAAAAAGAGTTGAAAAAATGAGAAATTCCAGTTATACACAAACCTCAGTATTCATTTAGGACAAGCAAGTAACCACAACAAACTCTTGGAGCCGTCGATCTCCAGGTCCTTTTCTGAGTTATTTTGGGATGTCTCTGCAGAAACGCATACACAGGAAAGCTTCCTGGCGGCACCTCGCTTCCCGTCCCCACACTCAGCCAGCCCTGCCTCGTAGTCCATGTTGCGTTGAGTCCTAAAGATGCAGAGCCATCCCCTTCTCGGTGGTGGTGCCCTTGCCCTGTGAATGGCCGCACAGCTGCCCCAGCCTTGCCTACGGTCTGTTTCCCATTGGCCCTCGCTGTCTCTTGGGCTCCAGGCTCTGCTGTCTCTGCTGCAAGCTCCCTTCCTCTCCGCCTCTGCATTGCTGCCTGGGCCCAAAGGAGTCGGACTCTTGTGTGTGTCCTGAAGGGCTCAGGAGGCATCCTAGGACCCTGGCCCACCGCTCTGCTGAGCTTTAGGCTCCACAGGCCCCTTCGGCCTGCTTTCTCGTCACCCCGCCTCCAGGCCTCATGTGTGGTGTGGCCTCAGCAAGGATGCATCTCCTCCCAGGCTCCAGCCCTCAGAGCAGCCCCCTCGGTTTCCCCAGTCCTCAGTGGCCTTGCTCTGGCCACTGTCAGCCTGGCCCCAGCGGGCTGCCTCACTCATGGGGAAACGACAGGCGCGTGGGCTGGATCAGAGCCCAGAGCTCGGGACTTTGAATCCCAGGCTCTGCCATGTATTCAGCTCAGTTCAGTTCAGTCACTCAGTCATGTCTGACTCTGCGACCCCATGGACTGCAGCACGCCAGGCTTCCCTGTCCATCACCAACTCCTGGAGCTCACTCAGACTCATGTCCATTGAGTCAGTGATGCCATCCAACCATCTCATCCTCTGTTGTCCCCTTCTCCTCCCACCTTCAACCTTTCCCAGCATCAGGGTCTTTTCAAATGAGTCAGTTTTTCGCATCAGGTGGCCAAAGTGTTGGAGCTTCTGCTTCAGCATCAGTCCTTCCAATGAATACTCAGGATTGATCTCCTTTAGGATGGGCTGGGTGGGCCATGTGTTAGCTCTGTGAATTCAGACAACCTCCGTAGTCACTCTGTACGTCAGTTTCCTTGCCTGTCAAATGAAGATAGTAACAGTATCTCACTTAGGGTCATTGTGAATATTCCTAGAAGGACAGATGTGTGTTGGCTTTGTTCATCAGGAGAGTCGTATATGCCCTGGTTCACTTACTCTCCTGTCTGGTCTCCATCACTGGGCTGCGGGTTCCAGAAAGGAATGGCCTGGGTCTCACAGCTCTCCTGTCATCCCAGTCCCTTGGGAACAGAATGTCTGGGACTCACCCCATCGGCAGATAAACCCACTTAGGGTCTGAGGTTCTGGGACCTTAGCAAGTAATGGTGAGTTATATGTTATGGGATGGGCCATAAAGATAAGATTATTCTTGAAAATCCCTTAAATTGCCTATTCTTTATAGACCTCAGTTCAGTATAAATTGTTTTAGGTTTATCTCCAAATTAATTCATTTCACAGGAAAACTCAGGGACCTCTGGAGCTACTGTAGAAAAAGTCAATTCATCAAAAACTGTCTGGGCATTCCTATCTTTCTGCCTTTGGATAATAATCCAGTATCCAGCTGTGAGTGGGGACAGGTGGAGAATTCTGGAGTATTTGCTCCATCCTGGTTTAATATCATCTCAGTAACTTTAAAAAAAAATTTTTTTTTTTTTTGTCTGCACTGCACGGCTTGCAGGATGTTCTCTCTCTTAATGGGAATTGAACCCAGGGTCCTGTCAATGAAAATGCAAAATTCTAACCACTGGACCGCCAGAGAATTCCCTCTGTAACTTTAATACATGTGAAGAATCAGGCCTTGTTTTCAGGGATGGAAGAGCAGGCTGTGATGTCAGAGCCCATGGTAAAAGCACATAGTGACATTTAGCTGGGTTTAAAGATGTGTAAAGTTGATTTAAACAAAATACATACTGAAGCTCCTCTGGTGTCTGAACTTCTCTGAGCTGCTGTCAAATCTGCATGCTTTTTCTTAATAGTACCCCAGGATGATTTTAATAATGGGGAAAATAACCAAGAAGGCTAAGGGAGAAACCCAAGAGGGCCCCAAAGATATGCGAGGTGTGGAGATGTGCAAATATAGAACCAGAAAGCACAGCTGCTGCTGAATGGTTTTTGGAGAGACAGCTGTCTCACCCCCAGGGAATGAAAGCCAGCTGGTGTTGGGCCGGAGAGAGCCCTGTGGGGGGGCACCCCGTGTCTGCCTGGGAGCCTGCCGTAAGCCTGTTCTCTCTGTCTTGCAGGTGGTGCCGGGGAGCGGGAGAAGGTGCCGGCCAACCCCGAGGCGCTCCTGCTCATGGCCAGCTCCCAGCGGGACATGGAAGACTGGGTGCAGGCCATCCGCCGGGTCATCTGGGCCCCGTTTGGCCGAGGTACTGCCCGTAGCGCGCATGCTCACCCTCTAGAACCCTTGCCTTCAGGTAATCACGCCCCTCCGCCCCACACCGAGCCTGCAAGATCCCTCTCTCTCAGGACTTGCTGGCTGAGTCCCATGCTTCTTGCGGCAGCAGACAGGCGGTGGTGTCCTTTTCTGCTGCCGGCCCTCAGGAGTCACCCCTTGGTGGACCAAGCAGGTCCTAGCAGGGGAGACTTGGGCCACTTTTCAAAAACGTGCCCTCTTCTGACCCTAAAGTCCCGTGGTTTGTGTGTACTTGCCTCTGTGTCCAGATCCTTGCTGAGAGTTGCGTGTGTCTGAGGCCAGAAGTAGGCACTCAGGGCCATATTGGATGGTGAGGTACCAAGTCCTTCCCTCTGCCGCGACTTGTGGCCCCTGCATGGCCTACACAGCCCTGGACCTGACCTGAAAACAAGGTTGCCGTTTACTCACCTGCTCCTTCATGCTACACTTGTATTGGGCGCCCGCAGTGTGTGGCGGGGAAGGCGACGGCCCCCCACTCCAGTGCTCTTGCCTGGAAACTCCCACGGGTGGAGGAGCCCAGTGGGCTGCAGTCCATGGGGCCGCTGAGTCAGACACGACTGAGCGGCTTCCCTTTCACTTTTCACTTTCATGCATTGGAGAAGGAAATGGCAACCCGCTCCAGTGTTCTTGCCTGGAGAATCCCAGGGATGGCGGAGCCCAATGGGCTGCTGTCTGTGGGGTCGCACAGAGTCGGACATGACTGAAGCGACTTAGCAGCAGCAGCAGCAGCAGCAATATATGGAATGGTATTCCAGAGGATGCCTCTCCCCTCCCCTCCCCCTTCCCTTGTCCTGGGAGAGACAGACGATAGGCAAGTAAAGGTGACTCATGATGTCCCCTGGGGATAAATGAAGGGAGCCAAGCAGAGCCACATGGGAGGATGGGGGGTGCTGTGCCAAGTGTTGTTTATAAAGCCAACTTAGTGAAGCCACCGGGAATGCCGAGGATAGGAAAAGAGATGCAGGCAGAGGGACCAGTGAGTGCACAGCATTGGGGAGGGGCCGTGGAGACACGAGGACCCTCAGGAGGACCAGAGGGTCTGAGGAGTGAGAATGGGAAGATGGAGGGCCCAAAGCCTGGGTATATAGTGCGGATTTCAGATTTCCTTCTAAACTGATGGGACACCAGGGAGAGCTCTGAACAGGAGACAGACACTATTAGACTTACAAGGCACTCCGGCTGCCTTGTGAGGGGTGGGCCATAGAAAGACAAGGCTGAGACTCATCTGACAAGGATGCAGGGCCTGGGCATGAGTGGCAGCGGAGGAGACATGGAGAATTGTCAGCTGAGACTTGTCCTGAAGATGGGCCGCAGGGTGTGCCGCAGGTCTGGACTTGGGGCACAGAAAGCAGTGGGGCTGCCCAGCTGTGCAGGTGCTGTCTCTGTAGGCCGGTGTCCCTGTGCAGTCATCATGGGAAGGGTTTTTAGGAAGGATCACCATGTCGGCTGGGCTGGGGCCACCAACTTGCCACTGAGTATGGAGACAGGACCGGCCGTGTCCTCACCACGTGAGCCGTCAACATCCTCTCTCATCCTCTCTCTCCACGTTGCAGAGTATTTGATTGATGCACCATCCAGGCTGGGACAGAAGCTCACCTTTGGGGGCTTCCTAAGTGGCCCCGGGTTCAATCCCTGGTTTGGGAAGATCCCCTGGAGAAGGAAATGACAGTCCACTCCAGTACTATTGCCTGGAAAATCCCATGGACAGAGGAGCCTGGTAGGATAGAGTCCATGGGGTTGCAAAGAGTCGGACACGACTGAGCGACTTCACGTTCACTTTCACTTAAGAGGCCCCACCTTGTTAGCCATGGCCTCCCTGCCCCCTGGTGATCATGGTGCCTTTGACCCACAGCCCCAGTTTAATGGCCTGGGAATACTCAAGCCCACCCAGGAACTTCTGCAGCCTCTACAGGCTCCTTTTGGTGCAAGGTAGTTGCAAGTAACCCAGTGGAGGAGAATAGAACCCAGAGAAGATCTCTATGCGGCTGGACTTTCAGGTGGCACCTTTGAGCACTAGGGAAAGGAGGACGTCACCATGATCTTGGGCAGCAAGAGGCTCTTTGAATGAGTCACAGAAAGCACCACGAGTTTAGCGGCAGTGCAGTGGAGAAAGAGACGACTCATTCTTACAACAGAAAACTCTGCAGCAGTGAGAATGGATGAGCTCCAGCTCCAGCCAACAATATGCATGAGCCCTAAAAACATACAGTGAGGCTAGGGCAGCAATCCCATCCATATGAAGCCATACAGTGAGACTAGGGCAGCAATCCCATCCATATGAAGCCATACAGTGAGACTAGGGCAGCATTCCCATCCATATGAAGCCATACAGTGAGACTAGGGCAGCAATCGCATCCATATAAAGCCATACAGTGAGACTAGGGCAGCAATCCCATCTCTATAGAGCCATACAGTGAGGCTAGGGCAGCAATCCCATCCATATGAAGCCATACAGTGAGACTAGGGCAGCAATCCCATCTATATAAAGCCATACAGTGAGACTAGGGCAGCAATCCCATCCATATGAAGCCATACAGTGAGACTAGGGCAGCAATCCCATCCATATAAAGCCATACAGTGAGACTAGGGCAGCAATCCCATCTCTATAGAGCCATACAGTGAGGCTAGGGCAGCAATCCCATCCATATGAAGCCATACAGTGAGACTAGGGCAGCAATCCCATCTATATAAAGCCATACAGTGAGGCTAGGGCAGCAATCCCATCCATATGAAGCCATACAGTGAGACTAGGGCAGCAATCCCATCTATATAAAGCCATACAGTGAGACTAGGGCAGGAATTCCATCCATATAAAGCCATACAGTGAGACTAGGGCAGGAATTCCATCTAATATAAAGTCAAAAATAGCGCAGGAAGATGGAACTTCCCTGGTGATCCAGAGCTTCCACGCAGGTTCAATCCCTGCTTGGGGAACTAAGATCCCACATGCCTTGGGGCATAATAAAAATAAAAATTTTTAGAAAATAGGGCAGAGGGAAACTATACTATTTATGGCCAAATATTAGGCAGCAAAAAATATAAAGTAAAACAAAGAGATGAATGCTGTACCGTCAAGATGGCAGGCCTAGTTACACAGGGGTGCATTTTTAGTACTATGCATCTCTGTGGCTATGTGCTTTAAATACTTTTTGAATGTCTGCATATTTCACTATTTTAAGAATACTGGAGGGGGTTACCATTTCCTTCTCCAGGGGATCTTCCCGACCCAGGTATCGAACCCGGGTCTCCCGTATCGGAGGCAGATGCTTTAACCTCTGAGCCACGAGGGAAGCCTATATTAAAATATCAAAAACTAAATAGAACAAAGAAAGGAGAGACACTGAAGGTCAAAGAGGCTAAATAATCTGCCCAAGATGACAGAGCTGGTCGGGAGCAGAACTGAGAAAGCTGTTCTGACCTCTGCTGTGCTTTGCCCCAGCCCATCAGGGCCCCGTCGCATCACACGGGGCCTACCTGTATCAGGGTGTGTTGACTCCCTGTACACATGTGCTTGTCTGTCAGTCTCTGCTTGCCGAATGGGCACCATTTGCAGAATCCCACATAGAATCCAGATTTGCCCCTCCCCCAGCCTTCTTCCCCCAGCATTTACAGACTTCTCAGGCAGTGCACTGTGTGCCGAAGAACTCACAAGAATTTAAACAGGAACCGCCATCAAAGGTGTTTATCTCCTTTCGACCAGAAGTATAGAGGAAACGCAGAAATCCCAGGGGTTAGCGGTGACAGACATGTCCAGGCAAGTGTGGGCTCTCAAAGGGGGGGCTTCATCCGCCTCTGCAGGTTTCCTGGCAAAGCTGTTATTAGCCTGGGTTCCCCGGCAAAGGAGGCTTAGGGGATCAGCCCTTCTTTCACTGTTTAATAACGGAGGCTGTGAACCCTTTCAGGCATGTTTGTTCTGGCAGAAAGCGACCACCTCTGACAGGCACAAGTGGGCAACATGCCTCCTGCAGGCAGGGGAGAGCCTGGCTGCCCCAGAGAGAAAACAGGGCTGGCCAGTGGGTCAGGGGAGCTGGTTACTGCTGATGGCCTGCCCAGGAGTGGCCCTGATAGAGTGTCTCTTGTCTGGGCATTCATTCATTGAACCAGCCAGTCATTCATTGGAGGACGTGTCCTAGGGGCTGGAGTCACAGCAATGAGTAGGACAGACAAGGTCCCTGCCCCTGTGGAGCACACATTCTAGGAGAGAAGACAGACAGCAAACTGGTTGGGATGGGGAGGGCGAGCGGGAGGGATGCAGGGTTCGGTGTACAGTGACATTTGACTAAGGGAGATGAAAGCATGCTTACACGTACATTTGGGCAGAGAGTTTTGAAAGCAGAGGCAGGGGTGTCCATGTTGGAAGAGCAGTAAGGAAGTCAGCCTGACCGGAGCAAGCTGTGAAGGGGCAGAGAGGAGGCAGGGCTGGTACATCAGGAGGGCCTGCACAGTGATGACTCTGGCGAGGTGGTACCGTTGAACAGAGCAGTGGCCGAGTCTGACTCAGGTTCCAGCAGGATCCCTCCGGCTGCTGTGTCGAGAATGGATGAAAGAAGCAAAGACAGAAGCGGGGAGACCAGTTAGGAGCTCATTATACAGTCATGCAGGTGAGAGATGATGGTGGCTTGGCTCCAGATGGCACTGGGGATGAGGAATAATAGAGTTCTTGATATATTTTAAAGGCAGAGCCAATAGTACTTCCCTTGCTGGAAAGGGTGAAAGGCGTAAGAGAATGAGAGAAGCCAAGAGTAATTCCAAGGTGTTTTGATCTAAGCCAACTGGAAGGGTGGATTAGTCATTAACTGAGACAAGAGAGAAAAGAGAAAGTGCAGTTGTTTGGAAGGAAAATAGAGAGTTCACTTTGGACTTAGTCTGGGGTACCTGTTAGAAGCTCAAGTTTAGTTATCAAGTAGGCAGTTGGACTCAATAGCAATAACCTCAGATATGCAGATGACACTGCCCTTATGGCAGAAAGTGAAGAGGAACTAAAAAGCCTCTTGATGAAAGTGAAAGAGGAGAGTGAAAAAGTTGGCTTAAAGCTCAACATTCAGAAAACTAAGATTATGGCATCTGGTCCCATCACTTCATGGGAAATAGATGGGGAAACAGTGGAAACAGTGTCAGACTTTATTTTTGGGGGCTCCAAAATCACTGCAGATGGTGATTGCAGCCATGAAATTAAAAGGCACTTACTCCTTGGAAGGAAAGTTATGACCAACCTAGATAGCATATTGAAAAGTAAAGATATTACTTTGCCAACAAAGGTCCGTCTAGTCAAGGCTATGGTTTTTCCAGTAGTCATGTATGGATGTGAGAGTTGGACTGTGAAGAAAGCTGAGCACCAAAGAATTGATGGTTTTGAACTGTGGTGCTGGAGAAGACTCTTGAGAGTCCCTTGGACTGCAAGGAGATCCAACCAGTCCATTCTAAAGGAGATCAGTCCTGGGGGTTCTTTGGAAGGAATGATGCTAAAGCTGAAACTCCAATACTTTGGCCACCTCATGGGAAGAGTTGACTCATTGGAAAAGCCTCTGATGCTGGGAAGGATTGGGGGCAGGAGGAGAAGGGGACGACAGAGGATGAGATGGCTGGATGGCATCACCGACTCGATGGACGTGAGTCTGAGTGAACTCCGGGAATTGGTGATGGACAGGGAGGCCTGGCGTGCTGCGATTCATGGGGTCGCAGACAGTCAGACACGACTGAGCGACTGAACTGACTGAACTGAACTGGGGCAGTCTGACAGTTACGGCTAGAGGCCAGAAGAGAGCACCGGGTTGGAAAGGGAATTGGGAGCCGCTGACACATAGATGGGGTTTTGAAGCCACGAGTCTGGATGAGACATCACGAAGCTAGTGAAGAGACAGCAGAGGACCTGGGCTGAGCCCTGAGCTGCCCTCAAGCAGGAGCACAGGCAGCAGAGGAGGGGCCAGCACGGGGGCTGAGGAGAGCCAGGAGTGACTGTGGCTCCTGAGCTGAGTAAAGAGGCCACCGAAAGAGACAGTGTCTATGAGCTGCTGATGGACCGACCAGGAGAGAACGGGCGGTGAGCACAGCTCACTGGTGACTGGACGAGCGTGGTTTTGGTGGAGTCCTGGGGGTAAAGCCAGAGGATAGTGGGCATGAGAAAGGATGAGAGGAGGGGAAGTGAAGTGTGAGCATAGCCAGCTCTTTCAAGAAGTTTGCTGTAAAGGGAAACAGAGAAATGGGCCAGTAGCTGAAGTGGGGAGTCAGGCAGAGAAAGAGTTTCATTTTTTTAAGTTGGGAGACAAAACAGCAATGATGGTGCAAGTGAGGGAGAGAAGAATTGCTGGAGTACCAATATCTTGTGGATATAGATGGAAAATTCCTCAATAAAATACAAAAGTAATTGAATCCAGCCATTTATAAAAGGGTTACACATGATGACCAACGAGATTTATCATAGGAATGCAGAGTGGTTGAACGTCTGAAAAGGAATTAATGTGATGCGTCAGTAGAATAAAGGACAGCAACCATATGATCGTCTCAATCAACTCAGAAAAGGCATTTGATAAAATTCGGAGAAGGCAGTGGCGACCCACTCCAGTACTCTTGCTTGGAGAATCCCATGGACGGAGGAGCCTGGTGGGCTGCAGTCCATGGGGTCGCGAAGAGTCGGACACAACTGCGCAACTTCACTTTCACTTTTCACTGTGATGCATTGGAGAAGGAAATGGCAACCCACTCCAGTGTTCTTGCCTGGAGAATCCCAGGGATGGAGGAACCTGGTGGGCTGCGGTCTATGGGGTCGCACAGAGTTGGACACGACTGAAGCGAGTTAGCAGCAGCACCATTTTATGATAAATACACTCAACTGTCTAGAGACAGAAAGGAATTTTCTCAACCTGCTAAAGGGCATCTATAAAAAGCTTGCAGATAACATCATGCTTAATGGAGAGAGCTGGATGCTTTTCAGGAACAAGACAAGATTCTTGCTTTTACCACTTCTGTTCAACATTGTACTAGACATTCAAGCTGAGCACTTAGGCAAGAAAATGAAATAAAATGCATCCAGATTAGGAAGGAGAAACAAGTAATCTATCTGCAGATGGCATAATCTCATATATAGAAAATCTGAAGAAATCTATTTTAGATCTAATAAAAAATTCAGCAAGATTGCAAGATACAAGGTCAAGTAAGCTGTATTTCTATACAGTTGCGCTGAGGAAACTGGAAATGAAACTAAGAAAACTTCATTTATACTAGCATCCAAAAGACAAAATACTAAGGAATAAATTTAACAAATAAGAAGTACAAAACTTAGTACTCTGAAAATGACATTCTTGAAAGAAATTGAAGACCTAAGTAAAGGGAAAGGTGGCCCACGTTCATGGATCAGAAGACTTGCCAGTGTGAAGAGGGCCCCACTCCCCTCAGTGAGTCTCTGGACTCCCAGGCCCAGCTCTAGCAACATGGGCCCCCAAGAGGCCCTGTTGGGCGGCACCTCCCAGCTAGCTCTCTGTAAAAGGGGAGAGAAAGGAGTCATGGGGTACCAGAGTCACCCAGCATCTGGTGGGTGCTCGTGGGTGAGTCCTGTCTTGCCTGGGATCTGGAGAGAGCCAGCAAGTGCTTGAAAGTGTGTCTTGTGTGCATAGGAAAGTGCTTATTAGCAAAGCCTTTTGTGCTGCAGTATTGAAGGAGGCTGAGTGCGTACAGGTCTTGGCATCAGGCTGTGGTCTGCATGTGACCTGGCTCTGCCCTTTGCTTACTGTGTGACCCTGGGCATGCCACTTACTCTCTCTGTGTTCTTGTTTGCAAAATGGGAAAAAGAACATCTTCTTTGCAGAATTGTCGTGAGAATTAAGAGAGAAAATGGATACAAAGTGCCCGGCAGTCTCAGTACTGAATAGTTCTATTTATTCAACATAGAGTATCTGCCAGGTGCAGGCTGGGCACCCAGCAGGGATCAAACTGAGGTTCCATTCTATGCTCTCCAGTGCGTAGGACAATTGTTCTCATTGGAACCACCCAGGAGAAGGCTTATAAAGTGAGACTGAGAGTTGGGAACCTGTTTCTAAGTCGCTAGAATTTGTTTCGAACAAGTTCCCAGGTGATGGTGATGCTGCTGGTCTAGGGCCCACATCTTGAGAACTACTGTGTTAGAAGGTGGTGAGTATTACGGTAAGAAAAAATAGAGCCGTTTGGCCACCTGACGTAAGAACCGACTCATTGAAAAAGACCCTGATGCTGGGAAAGATTGAAGGCAGGAGGAGAAGGGGACGACAGAGGATGAGATGGTTGGAGGGCATCACTGACTCGATGGACATGAGTTTGAGCAAGCTCCGGGAGATGATGAAAGTCAGGGAAGCCTGGTGTGCTGCAGTCCGTGAGGTCACAAAGAGCCAGACACGACTGAGCGCCTGAACAACGACAAAGCACAGTGGTGAGCGTGGCCCTCCCGAGAGCGGGACGCCCAGAGCCTTGAAGAGGTTGTGCAAGTGAGCCAGGAGGATGGAGGGCGGGTGGGTGTCAGACCCGGGCAGCAGCAGCGAGTGCTGATGTGCTAGTGAACCCATGCACCAGCAGGTGGGCTGAAGGACTGAGGGACAGGGAGGATGAAAGGAGCCTGATGGCAGAGGAAGGACGTGATCTGAGAAACAGTTAAAGGGCAGCCTGATTGCTTGTCAGCAATCGGGGTCAAGGGGAAGCCAGGGGTCTACTTGCAGTAAAGTAGGCAGTGAGCAAGAGTACTTCCCCTATGGTGGGTGGTGGTGAAGGGGAACACATTCCAAATCTGTTTTGAAAACAGGACCTACAAGATCTCCTGGATGCGGGTTTGAGAGAGAAGGAGCAGGGAGGGTGAACACCCAGGGGTCTGATCAAGCGGCAAGAAAGAACTGGGATTAAGCGGGAGAGGAAGACAGCCCAGAGCAGGTTTGGGACAACGCAGCAAGGGCGCAGCTCCATCTGGGCGCAGGGGGGTTTGCAGTGCCTCCTAGTCAGTACACTACTGCCCACTGCGGGCACCACTGCCCACTGCGGGCACCACTGCTCACTGCGGGCACCACTGCTCACTGCGGGCACCACTGCCCACTGCGGGCACCACTGCCCACTGCAGGCACCCTGAGTGGGCAGTTGGATGCAGGAGTCTGAGGACCAGGGTTCGCAGCTCGGTAACTAGGAGCATGGTAACCAGCCCCCTACCCAGCGGGCAGTGCCAAGCAAAGCCCAGAAACTGTCTCAGCCTTACAGGCTGCAGCACAGAGCAGCAGTCCTGGCACCAGGAGCCTGGCCTGGGAACGGTGTCCCTGCCCAGGGTGACAGCCCCATACTGAGGAGGGGCACGAGGGGCCGGCAGCAGGCCTGCCGTGGCCCTCGGACCTGTGCTGCCCATGCCAGCCCCACCCCGATGTGTATGTGACTCTCACAGGCCTGTGCAGGCTTTCCCCGGCCCCTCCCCCTAGAGCTGACAGTCCTGTCCTAGATTCCTCAGAAATCATGGAGGGAAGGAGGGGGACAAAGGCAGCTCCCAGAGGCCACGGGGCAGGACACTTGACATGGAGAAAATCCAGCCTCAGGACAACTTGGAGAGACACAAAGCATCCTTGTTAGGCCAGCTGGTTGTGGTCATTATTTGCTGGAATGATATCTCCAAATGGAAGCCCTCAAGGCACAGACTGAAGATGAAAGGTCACTGGCCCCAGCCCAGGCTGGCAGTGGTGGAGCCTTCTGCCCAGCACTACTTACTCCAGATCCCAGCTCTCCAGGAGATTCAGGAAGAAAACATCTTAGCTCCATTTCCAATGAATGTTAACCCACCAAACCAGTGGGCCTGGGCCTTTCCTGGCAGCCTTTCCAAAAGGAGAAAGATGCGGCTGTTGGCGACCTGGACTGGGCTTCAGTCACTGCACCAGCAGACGGGGGCACTTGAGCCTGATTCTGGCACCCGGGCCCGTTCCCCGTTCTGGTGGGCCCTGAGGGGCCACATGTCGAGTGGAAGAGGAATCACACCCACAGGCCTTGAACTCCGTCCAGCCCCAAGCTCACAGAGGGCAGATCAGTCCTCTTACAAGTGTAAGGGTCCATACACAGCACCCTTTGGCCTCCTTCTCCTGCAGCCCTCAAGGCTTCTCACCTGGAGTGCTCCGGGAGTCTGCAATCTTAGATCCCCACAGGGGAAATAGTCCCCAGCCGCAGACC
This sequence comes from Budorcas taxicolor, assembly GCF_023091745.1. Classification (NCBI taxonomy): domain Eukaryota; kingdom Metazoa; phylum Chordata; class Mammalia; order Artiodactyla; family Bovidae; genus Budorcas; species Budorcas taxicolor. The sequence continues at coordinate 3,213,270 of NC_068914.1, forward strand.
CTACTGATCGCAGCCAGGGAGCCTGGGGCGGTTTACCAGGGGAGCAAGGCGGAGGAGCTGCTGCCTTATCTTGGGAGAGCCTGGCAAGCCAGCAAGGGTGATTTATGTTAACCCACCAAACCAGTGGGCCTGGGCCTTTCCTGGCAGCCTTTCCAAAAGGAGAAAGATGCGGCTGTTGCTGACCTGGGGCTGCTCACCACTGCTTCCTGTGATACTCAGGATGCTAACTGCTCAACTAACTGCCGTTTGCCCACCTTGCTGGCTCACTGAGTCCTCCTTCCCTCCCAGCAACTGTGGTGGAAATGCCCCTGCAACTGGTCCTGCTTGGCTTCCCGTGTGTGCTGAGAAGAGCTCAGATCCCAGGGCTAGAAGAGAGCTTGTCATGGTCGTTGCTAAGCTGAGGCCAGTGAAGGGTGTTGCCAGCAACACTGTGTGATGTCCTGGTGACTGCCAGCCACAAGGGGAGAAGCTGGGCCACTCTCCAGAACAGCTAGTGTTTATTCAGCGTGTCCCAGTGGTGGGCTCTGCAACCCTGACTGACCCTCACAGTGGCCCTTTGGAGTCAGTCCCACTACAGCCCCTTTTAAGGTGAGGAGCCTGAGCAGCAGGGAGGCTCACGTAATCTGTCGAGGTCCCAGAGAAGTAAGCAGGAGGCCGGCACTGTAAGCAGGTCTGCTGGAGCTCCGAGCCCTGGGGCTGGGTGCTGGCTCTGGAAGAGCGGGATGCCAGGGCCGCTCGGGGTGTCCTGTGGTCGGGTTCAGTGGCTCCCAGTTTCTTCCCAGACAGCCTTGGTCTTCCACGTCAGTCTGAGGAAAGAGGAAGTGATCGCATGCTTGCCATTTGATACTCCTGACAGGGGTTTATTGTATCAAAATTAGTATAGAGAGGGACGGGGGCCCAGAGAGGTTCAGCAACTTGCCTTAACAGCACACAGCAGGGTTGAGAGCAGGCTCAGCCGGCCTTCAGGTTGAGCCCATCCAAAGATGCTCTGTTGCCAGGCACCATAGCCTCTGGATCTGCCTTGTCTTAAAAGTGGTGTGGGGACAGGGAAAGGGAGGTAAGACTGAGGACAGAGGTAGTCCCCAAGGGACTGGACCCGGCCCAGAAATGAGAGCCTCCCCAGCTCAAGAGGTCACCTGTCACCTCTAGTTCACGTGAGAGGACAGGACTCCTGCCCCCAGCCTCTCAGCTCCCTGGTCCTGGCCCAAAAGGAAAGCTTCATAACTATCTTTGCACACCCACACCTCACTCCAGGCCTCATGGATAAAAAAAGACCCCCAAGGTGGCATGGGTGTTGACCTAGCCAGGGTTTATCCTAGAGTTCATTATGGCAGTGCTCACCGGAGTCCAGAGCCTTCTAAATAGGAGGCAGCTGCAGACCTCCATCCACCTGGGAATGTAGGGGGCGGAGGCACAGGGAAGTTAGGTGAAGCGGTTTCCTAGAGATTGGCCAGTCTAACTCTAACCACACAGGTGGGAACACCGGGGCTCAGATAAAAGAAAGCAAGTCAGCACCAGGACCAGTCAGCCTAACTGGTAGGGCCCCTGCTCCTGGAGCAGGTGCCCCACCTGAGCCCTCAGACCTTTCTCTTTATATTTTATATTAATTCATTAATGTAGGTGCATCAGGACTTAGTTGTGGCATTTGGGCTTAGTTGCCTCGAGGCATGTGGGATCCTAGTTCCTCGACAAAGGATTGAACCCTCATCCCCTGCATTGAAAGGCAGTCTTAACCACTGGAACACCAGGGAAATCCCTGGACCTCTCTCTAATGTGGACAGAGCTGATCAGACCTTGCGGACTGTGGGCCCTGGGAGCCCCAGGCTCTGGGGGGCAGATTTAGGGCAGGATATTACTTGACTTATGGCCCCTGTCCCCATGAATCGCCCTTCCCACCTGCATGTTTGCCTGGACTCTGGGAGGGAAGAACACTGAACGAACCCCTCCCACACATTCCTAGCGCTTGGGAGGACTTCAGCCCGCACCCCCGCGTTCGTGTCAGGACCAGGACTAGTGGGCGTCGCTGGCCTGGGACACCAAAAAACTCCGATCAAAATGAATATTTTATTGTAATTTTTTAGAATGAAAATTAATGCAAAGAAATCCACGGTGGTAGTCTCCAGCTGCTGCTGTGCCACAACTTTAGCAGCTTAGAGCCACACACATTTATTTCGGATGAGCCCCCACCCCTGCCCCCCAGGGCTCCCCTAAGCCCCTCGCTTGCAGATTTCTTCCCACAGACCCCTGGGGATCTGCGTCCTTCTGGTGTTTCAGGGCCCCAGCTTTGCTTCTCCGCCCGCCTTCCCTCCTGGTGAAGGCTGTGCACCGCGTCCGTGCTCACACTTCGCACTCTTGGAGGTGTGGGATTGTGGGCTTTTTTCGCTGGGTTCACGGGCTTTGCAGAAAGACAGTATAGGTTTGAATTGAAGATCTGTCACTTACTAGTTGTGTGACCTTACGAAAATTACGTAACTTCTCTGAGCTTCAGCTGTCTCATCTGTAAAATGGGGACATTAATACTCATACCGCTCAGGACTGCACAGGACGCCTAACTTAAGTCCTAAGCACCCTCCGTGGCACTGGGGCGCTGGCCCCTCGGCAGGGCAGAGGGCTGGAGCCCAGAACACCATCTCCGGGTCGGCAGCCCTGCTATAGATCAGGCTCCGCACTCATCCCGCTGCTTGACCCAAACAGAGTCACCTGCCCTCCCTGAGCCTCCGTTGCCTCCACCTGGAACACCTGCCTTCCATTCTGCTGGGAGCGGAAGCTCCTAAAGCGAGTCCTTTAGGAAGAAGGGGCGGATCATTGGGAGTTGCTAGTATCCCTACGGTGCTGTAACGTCGAGCGTTAGGAAGAAGCGGGTCAGGAGTCTGCACTCCAGGAGCAGCATTTCAGAAATTCGCAGGTCCCGGCCCTCCCTCCCTCGCTCCAGGGTCTGGGCCCCGGGCGGGCGGCGGGCAAGACGCTACCTGCGCGCGTGCCGGGCATTCCTGCGCGCCGCGCCGCCGCGCCGGAGCGCCATGGGCCTGATGCCGGCCGCGCGGGCCTCCTCAGGGTGCCGCGCCTGCCTGCGGCCGCCCTGCCGCATGCCCGCCTGCTGCGCGCCGGCCGCCCCAGGTAGCGCGGGAGCGGGGACGGGCGCCCCGCGAAGCCGAGTGGAAGCCGCGTCCCAGGCCGACTGCGCGCTTGGACCCAGGTCCTGCGCCTGTGCCAGGACAGCGTTGAGCCGGCGCGTCGCGGGGCGCCCGGGAGGGAGCCGGGAGACGGGTCGGTTGCGGGAGGGGGTAAGGGGCAGCAGCGGAACCGGTCGCCGGGTTGGGGGAGCGAGCACGCGTGTTGAGGGGCAGAGACAGAGCTGGGACGCTTCCTCCTACCTCTCGCCCGGGTGGTGGGCAGCCCCCGTGCAGGGATGAAGAACCTAGCCTTCCAGGGCACGGAGACGTGCAAAGGATCACCACTATTGAGGGACCCAGGCAGGATGCCAGCTCTCGGCTACCAACTTCAAGTCCACTGCTCAGCCCACGTTTGCCTCTCCGGACTTCAGGAAGTCCCCAGTGCCTGGGGGCTGGTTAACACCAGAAAGGTGGAGGTCACTTCTGCCCTGAGGATGGGCTTGCCCTGGGCAGAACAACCCCCTAAGATGTTAGCCTCTCCTTGTATTTCTCTCCCCTGGCTGATTTTCAGCCTGTTGGTTGTTGACACTTGGTTACAGCCCAGCCAATTTGTTGCAGCTGTTCAGAGCAGCTTTGAGGCTGCTAAAGGGGGCTTCCCAGGTGGCTCAGTGATAAAGAATCTGCCGGCCAACGCAGGAGACACAAGAGAGGCCGCTTCGATCCCTGGGTCGGCAAGATCCCCTGGAGTAGGAAATGGCAACCCACTCCAGTAATCTTGCCTGGAAAATTCCATGGACAGAGGAGCCTGGCAGCTACAGTCCATGCGATCGCAGAGTCAGGCACGACTGCGCGCGCACACAGTACCTGGAGGAGGGCAGTGCGCATGGGCGGTGTGGGAGTGACGGAAAGTGGATTCACACACCATGGGCTGCATGCAGGGAGGGTGGCAGGTGTCCTGCGGAGGGGCGCAGAGAACAGGAAGGGTTTGTGAATCTCTGGAGAGAATTTAATAACTATTTTCCTCATTGCGCCTCTCGGCTATCTGCCTCTCCCCTTTACTGGAGAGAGCCAGCCTGAGTCTCCACTCGATCAGCTCCAAGAGGGAATCTCGGCTGTCTCCCTTTCCTGCTGGGTTCCCAGGGCAGGCAAAGCCCACCCAGGCCTGGGCTGGCCCTCCCGGGTCAGGAGACGCCCACTTTGATCAGGCACCTGCTTCCGTGTGCCCAGTGCGTTAGGCTCTTCCATAGCTACTGACAGCCCTGTGCCGTGGCAGAGACCAGCTCAGAGATATTGAGGACGTGCCCAAGGTCACCCAGGACAGGGATCTGAGTCAGCTGAGTGCTGGGCCTGTGCCTTCCTGCCCCTGCATGGGATTCGGGGGAGAGGGGAGTGAGAGCCAGGCTTTGCCAGGGAGCAGCTGGCAGGAGGGGAGGCCCGGCCCAGCTCTGAACCCGTCAGCAGGTTCATCCAGAGGTCCATGCCAGCTTCCTCTCCGGTGGCAGAGCTGATGCTTTGTAAAGAGCGTGGGCTGGGACCTCGAGGAACCCGCACGCTGGCTGGCTGGGTTTCCAGGGATCTGACAGGCCTATTAGAGCTGGTTCTTGGCAAGGCTCCCCCATGAGACATGCCAGGAGGGCTGAGGAAGTTCAGCACAGCCGTCCCAGGCCCTGCCAGGCTCTGCCCAAGAGCCCCTGAGAAGGGGAGTGGTGGGGAAGGTCCCTGGCTGAGGGAGGCCGGGTCTGTAGCCTGAGCGCAGGGTGCCTCCAGCAGGAGGAAGGCGGGAGCAAAGCCCTGGGAGGTGGAGCTGGAACTATCCTTTCCTACGGGGCTCTGGTAGCATCTCCCCCTCCAGGGAGATGTGCCCTCAAGGTAAGGGGGCAGCTTGCACCTGAAGCCTGAACAAGGTCTGATGCAAGGCACCACACTGCCTTGCTGGCAAAGTGGGGTCAGCCCCAGGCCTGGTGGTGCCTAGGGGCAGGGCCTTGGGACCACCCCTAAGGACAAGTGTCATCATCCCCATTTTATAGATGGAGAAACTGAGGTCTAGGAAAGGAGGCCACTTCACTCTATACAGTGGCTTAGGATGTGCAGGTGCAGCCTCAGAATCTTTGTCTCTATGGCCTTCAGTCTTGAGCATCATCGGCCTCTCGTGTTCCCCACCCCTATCGTTAGCTTAGCACTCTCACCAGGCTCAGCACTTGGAGGGCCTCTGGGGGAGTCTCGTCATTTCTCAGAGCCCCTGAGCCCTGCATGAGGTCAGTCCAGTGCTCACCAGGGGTCATGGTCCTTGTCAGGACCCGGGACTGCCGTGTTCCCAGCCTCTTCACTCATACTCTCTCACACTCACCCTCCAACCCCCAGGGTCCTCATCAGACCCGCACCACTCCCCCCCCCCCCCCCGCCCCCGCCCCCTGCCGCCAGGTCTGCCCAGGTCTGCCTTGGGGATTTCTGCTCATGCCTACCTCCCAGACCCCACCCCCGCCTTCCTGGCTATCTCTTGCTCATTCTTAGACCCCAGTCCTAATGTCCCCTTCTCCTCTAAATCACCTCTGTTTAGAAGCACCTGGGACCCTGTGGACTTCCCACAGCCATAGCCTTGTTCAGGGGACTGGAAGAGTAGTCTGGAAAGCTTCACCAGGGTTGTGGGGGGTGGTTGAGATGATGTAGAAAGAGGGCTTCGGAGACATGGGAGCTGTGTGACTGCACAAACAGCGGGTCTGGCCATGCAGCAGCTGCCCTCTGCCTGGCCCAGGCTCTTCTGTGCTTCAGAATCTGATGGAGAGGTAGGCAGGCCCCTGTCTATCTGCCTGCCAAGTTTAGATTTTATCCTGGGTGGGCAGGAGGGAGGCAACAAGGGGTTTCAACAGAGGAGCCTGTGGTAGTATTTACATGTTTCTAGTCCTCTGGACAGATCTGGGACCCTCTAAGACTTAGAAAAGGGTGGGGCACAAACGCAAGAGTGATGGAAGGATGGATGGACCGGTGGACAGCAGATGTCCTGGGAACAGGAAATTGGAGAGCGGAAAGGGTTGGGGCCAAGAGGAGGCTAGATAGATTTACCCAGGCTTTGTGACTCTCTAGAGAGAATTTTAGAGTCCTTTTCCTCAGTGTCTCTCTTCCCTGACTGTGCCCTTTAGTTACCTGTGAGCCAAGGGTGGGAAGCTGAGTGCACGAACTCTGGGTGGGAGATAATCCTGGGCTGTGTGCTCCCCTCCTTCACTCAGCACTCCGTGACCTCCCCTCCAAGCCCACACTGGCTTGGGACTGGGGAGAGGGGCTGGTTCCCAGTGAGGAACCAGGCAGAGGCAAGCGTCTTCGCATGCTCTGTGATAGAGGGCCAGAGGGGGGGCCCTGTGGTCGTGCTGAAGAAAGGATCTGCGGCAGCTGATCTCCAGGGCTAAGCAGAATTTTGCACAGAGTGAACAGGGAAAAGACCTCTGCACAGGCCAGGCAGCAGGAGAGCAGACATATTCAAGATGCTCGAGTTGTGGGTAGAGCGGAGGTGAAAGGGACGGGGCGTATGCCCGAGTGGGGAGGGAGGCAGGAGGCGGGCGCCAAGGCGCAGGGCCAGGCCGGCTCCAGCCCTTCCTACGGACGCTCTGCTCAAGGGCAGTTGCCCCTGTATGTTCTGTGCCTGCTTATTTGAGGTCCTAGCCGATGCCTCTGGTCATAACAGGCCTGTCTTCCCATTTCTGAGAGTCAGGGCCCCTCTCCTACTTCATTCTGACCCAGTGCCCGGTGGGGAGGTCTGTGCCATGGAAAAGAGGTGAGCATTTGGCAAAGCTGCAGGAATGAAATGTGGACTGGGTATGAGGCAGTAGGGGATGGTGGGGACTGTGGAGAATTAGCAGATACATGGGCTATCAGAAGGGCAGAAAGAAAAGAAAGAAAGATAGTGCTAAGTCATGTCTGACTCTTGCGATCCCATGAACTGTATAGCCTGCCAGCTTCCTCTGTCCATGGGATTCTCCAGGCAAGAGTACTGGAGTAGGAATACTGTATTAGGAATTCTTACTCCAGTAAGAATACTGCCATTTCCTTCTCCAGAAAGACACAGGGGCCGCTGAACTCCATCAATGTGACTGGAAATTCTGGCCTGGTACCACCAGATCTGTGGATTCTTTTAAGAGGATTTTTTCCAGATTTTTCATATGAATAAAAAATCTTTTAGATGGTCTAGATTTTTTTATATGAATCTTTTCTAAAGTATAAAAGTATAAAGTAACGAATTTAAAAATGTTTCAAACATGTGCCTAGCTAAACAGGAACACTGTGGGCCCATATGGCTCATTGCTGGGCATGTGTGATTGAGCCCTCAGTGTGCCGTAGAAGGAACAGTGTCCTTGTGTCTCCAGACCAGCCTAGGCCTCTCTTGGCCTGGGCAGAGAGGCCGGGACATTGGTGGTGGGCACCTCAGAGTTGCCCCAGGCAGCCCCCATGCCAGTCTTTGGGCAGCATCTGCCCCTGTGTTTAACACTGTTTACTGGCTAAACCCCAGTGGGCAAGGGCAGCTGAGCTGTCCTTTTTTTGAATTCCTTTTTTTGAATTCTCCTGTTGGCCAAATGACCACATCCTTGGGAGCTACTGGTGAAGACAGACAGGATAAACATGGGAAGCAAGCCTGGTGGGGTAACAGCATGGACATAGGCATCCATGCTCCAGGAAGGGTGGAGAGCAGGCATGTGGCCCAGGATATTCTCCAGGCCTGGAGCCAGACTGCCTGGGTTCTTTTGTTTTTTCTAATTTTTATTTTATTGGAATATAGTTGATTTATAATGTTGGGTTAGTTTCAGGCGTACAGCAAAGTGATACATAATATACATGTGTTCATTCTTTTTTAGATTCTTCCCTCATATAAGCTATCACAGAACATTGAGTAGAAATCCCTGTACTCTACTGGGGGTCCTTGCTGGTTATTACGGTAGGCCCTTGCTGGTTATTACGGTAGGCCCTTGCTGGTTATTACGGTAGGCCCTTGCTGGTTATTACGGTAGGTCCTTGCTGGTTATTATAGTAGGTCCTTGCTGGTTATTACAGTAGGTCCTTGCTGGTATTACAGTGGGTCCTTGCTGGTTATTACAGTGTGCGTGTTTTACTCCCAAGCCCTGCTTTATCCTTCCCCTCCATGTTCCCCCTTTGGTAACCATTAAGTTTGTTCTCAATATCTGTAAGTCTGCCTCTGTTTTGTAAATAAGTTCACTTTTATTTTTGAAACTAGATTCTACATATGAGTGATATAATATCGACATATGACAGCCTCTTTCTGACTTCACTTAGTCTGCTAATCTCTCGGTTTCTTCATGTCGCTGCAAATGGCATTATTTCATCCGTTTTTGCGGCTGAGTAATAGTCCGTGTGTGTGTGTACCGCATCTCTGTTCGTTCCTCTGACGATGGACATTTAGGTTGCTTCTGCGTCTTTGCCACTGTGAATAGTGCCGCTGTGAACACTGGAGGGCTTCCCCGGTGGCTCAGACCGTAAAGCGTCTGCCCGCAATGCGGGAGACCCAGGTTCGATTCCTGGGTTGGAAAGATCCCCTGGAGAAGGAAATGGCAACCCACTCCAGAACCCTTGCCTGGAAAGCCCGTGAATGGAGGAGCCTGCTAGGCTGCAGGCCATGGGGTCACAAGGAACCGGACACGACTGAGCGACTTCGCCTTCACTTTCATGAACACGGGGGTGTGTGTAGCCTTTCAGATGGCGTGTTTTCTCCGGGTATACGGTGAGGAGTGAAATTGCTGGATCATATGGTGGCTTTAATTTTAGTTTTCTGAGGAGCCTACATACTGTTCCCCGTAGTAGTTGTGCTAGTTTACGTTCCCGCCAACAGCGTAGGAGGCTCCCTTTTCTCCACGTCCTGTCTACCATTTATTGGTTGTCGACCTCTTGAGAATAGCCATTCTGATGGGCATGAAGTGATACCTCACTGTAGTTTTGATTTGCATCTCTCTGGAAATTAGTGATGTTAAGCATCTTTTCATGTGCCTTTTGGGCATCTGTACGTCTTCTTTAAAAAAATATCTATTTAAGTCTTCTCCCTATTTGATTAGGGTTTTTTTTTTGACATAGAGATGCATGGGCTATTTGTATATTTCTGAGATTAATCCCTTGTCAGTCGCTCCATTTGCAAATGTTTTCTCCCATTCTGTTTCTTCATTTTCTTTTTCCTTTGCTGTGCAGAGACTTTTAACGAGGTCCCATGTGTTTGTTTGGTCTCTGTCTTCATTACTCGAGGAGGTGAGCCATAAAAGGTGCTGCTGCAATTTATGTCAGAGTATTCTGCCTGCGTTTTCCTCTAAGAGTTTTATCATGTTCCGTCTTCCGTTTAGGATTTAGGTCTTTGATCCATTTCCGGTTTATTTCTGTAGGTTGCTTTGTATAGTCATTTCGACAATGTTTATTCTTCCAGGGCTGGTATACCAAGAACACGGTCTATCTTTCCATCTCTTTGTGTCATCTTCAGTATCTTCATGAGCATCTTATTTTTCAGTGTATAGGTCTTGCCTCCTTAGGTAAATCTACCACTAGGTATTTGACTCTTTTGGATGAGATGGTAAATGGGATTGTTTCCTCAATTTCTCTTTCTGATCTTCCATTGTTATTATAGGAATGCAGGAGACTTCTGTATATTAATTTTGTATCTTGCAACTTTACCAAATTCATTGAGCTCTCAAGATTTTCTGACAGCATCTTTAGGATTTTCTATGTATAATATGTCCTCTGCAAACAGCGACAGCTTACTTACCCAAGGCAATCTAGAGATTTGAAGCAATCCCTTTCAAATTACCAATGGCATTTTTTTTATAGAACTAGAACCAAAAACATCTTAAAATGTGTATGGAGACACAAAAGGCCATGAATAGCCAAAGCAATCTTGAGAAAGATATACAGAGCTGGAGGAATCAGACTCCCTGACTTCAGACTATACTATAAACTATAGTAATCAAAACAGTATAGTACTGGCATAGAAACAAAAATATGGATCAAAAGAACGAGAGAGAAAACCCAGAAATAAACTCACGTGCCTGTGGTCGATTAATCTACGACAGAGGAGGCAAGAATATACAATGAGAAAAAGACAGTCTCTTCAGTAGGTGGTGTTGGGAAAACTGAACAGCAACACGTGAAAGAATGAAATTAGAACATTCTCTAATGCAAAACACAAGAATAGACACTCTGTGCCCATTAAACAATAACTCTCCATTCCACTCTCCTCCAGCCCCTGGCAACCACCATTCTGCTTTCTGTCTCTCTGAATTTGCTTATGCTGAGTGTCTCATAAGTAGAATCACGCTGTTTTAGTGGACTGGCTTATTTCACTTGGCAACATGTCCTCAAGGTTTGTCCATGTTGCGACGTCTGTCAGAATGTCCTTCTTCTTCTGGCTGAATAATATTACGTTGCATAATATTAATAATATATGTGCATCGTATTGTGCTTATCCACCTGTCCAGCGACGGGCCCTCGGTTTGCTTCCACCATTTGGGTATTGTGAATAATACTCCTGTGAACATGGGTGCTTCTGTGTCTGCTCCCGTCTCTGCTCTGTTTTGGGGGATATGCCCAGAAGCGGGATTGCTGGGCCACACAGGAATTCTGCTTTAATTGCTTGAGGTGCCTCCGTAGCGTTTTCCACAGTGGCTGCACCAGCTCACCTTCCCATGAACAGGGCACAGGCGCTCCATTTCTCAACATCCTCACCAGCACGGGTGGTTTTCTGCTCTTCGGATAGCAGCCACCCTCAGGGGCATGAGAGTTTCGACTCACATTTCCCCAGCGATCTCCAATGTTGGCTCGCGGCTCTGCCCTCGTATTACCTGTCCTCTGTCTTGCTGCGTGTGCCTCAGCGGTGCTCACTGCTGTCCTCTGCTCCATGGCGTGAGGAGACCATGAGGCTCCCGCTCATTCTGCCCCTCGTGGGCATTAGCTGGTTTCTCATTCAGAGAGATTGCAGGGGGTGCCACTAAGAACATTCTGGAGTGCGCCTTTCGGTGCCCATGGTGTTAGGTTTTTAAGTGCAAGCCACTGCCATTTGAAAGTTAGTATTGCATATATAAACCAGTACATAAATAAAATGCGCAGTGCATGCTTCCTGAGGGCCCAAAGGGTCCTCACGCTTGGACAGGCTCCACAGGCCAGCCTCGGCTGCGGCCCGATATGCCCTTCTGCCCTGTCCCAACCGCCTGGTGCCTGCCCTCCCAGTTTCTGATGTGCTTCCTCGGGGCGGGGGCGGGGTGGGGGTGGGGGTGCCACCCTGGGCCCTGACAGCACTCGCTGCCCCTGCTGTCCCCAGCGTCCCCCCCCCGCTGCTGAGCCAGCTAGCTGAGGGTGTGACCAGCTCCTCTCTGTGCCCAGGGGTCTTTGGGCAGCGCCTGGAGGACACAGTCCACCACGAGCGGAAGTCTGGCCCACGCCTGGCGCCGCTGCTGGTGGAGCAGTGTGTGGACTTCATCCGGGAGCGTGGGCTCACCGAGGAGGGCCTCTTCCGTATGCCCGGCCAGGCCAACCTGGTGAGGGACCTGCAGGATTCCTTTGACTGTGGGGAGAAGCCACTGTTTGACAGGTGAGCTCCTGGGAGGAGATGTAGATAGGGCCACCTGTCCATCGCCCCCTGAGTCTCCTCTCAGGATGGCAGCTGAGAGGCCTGGGTGCAGGATGGAGGGTAGGGTGAAGCCCCACGCTGGCACACATGTGCCCAGCTAGCCCTCCTGATGGGCGGAGTGTGGGGCATAGAACCAGTGTAGCAGCCCTGGGTCTCCCACATGGGTAGATCCTGCTACTTCCATGCGGGCTCTGTCCGCTGTGGAGATGCCCCTTATAAGCCCACGTCTGTCTCTTGGCTCTGCTGTCTCAGGGCGACCCATCCCCCCACTCCCTGGCTCCTTAGGTGCCAGTACTGAGATGCACATCCTCACAAGTTTCCTCCACCTGTCCTCACCCCACCACTGGGGCTTACTGGGTCCTAGCGTCCACCCTGGGATAGAGTCAGCCTCACTGAGGGCCCAGGGGCTAAGAGCAGGGGAGAGGTGACTGTTTGGGGGCCTCTTCTCTCGAACGAAACCCCCATTATGGGGTAGTTTTTCGTAGAAAGCTCTTTCTGCAGCCAGCCAGCCAGCCCTGGCCCCCATGGAGCTTCTGCCCCTTCTCAGATCCGCCCTCCCCTGGGGCAGACAAGCCCCCGCCCCTTGCAGCACAGGCCCACAGGTTTCTGCTGGCAGCCCTGGCATTTTCAGCTCTTCTCTCAGGGCAGAACACCGCCAGCCCCTCCAGCATCTGCCCAGACTATCACCGCAGCCAGGAGAGCCTCTCTTTTTCAGATGTGGAGTGTGGGTCTGATCGCCATTTCCCAGAGAGGGTCTGCCCAGAGCGGGCACAGGCCAACAGTGTGGAGTGGGGAGAAGGTGAGGAAGTGAATTTCTAGGAAGGGAGGAAAGATGAGGCAGGCAGGGCTGAGCCAAGCTCCCAGGACCAGGAGCACTGTAACCTCGGGCAGCCAGGAGGAGTCAGGATGGGGCTTTGGGCAGGGACGCCCAAAGTTTCGGGGTCAGCCACGAGGTCTGCAGCCTAGAGGGCCCGCCCTCTGAGTCAGCTTGCCCAGATCAGAAATGCTTCGCCTTCCCCACCAGGGGGAGAAGCAATGGCGGGTCCTTGTCCATCCTCCTAGCTTCCCATCCCTCCCCCCATCTTCCTGGGGTTCCTGCTCATGCAGTGGCTGGCAGTGAACTCATGGGGTCCCCAGGTGGAAGGTGGCTAGGCTCAAGGCTAGGTACCCACTGGGGACATAAGCTTCCAGGAAGTGGGGGTGTCAGCAGGGGAGTGGCTGGGAGAAGGCAGAGAAGGGTGAGGGCGGTCATGTGCTTGGCTGGAGAGGGGAGGTGGGGGCAGGGATGGGGGCTGCTCAGCTGGCCAGACCAAGACCCATCGAGCCGCCAGTCCTGAGGCAGGGAAGGGGTCTGGGGATACAAACTCGAGGTGCATGCGGCCCTATGGAACCCCAGAACTCCAAATGCCAGGGTGGAAGGGACCCCGGGGCTCATCTCAGCGATGAGATGGACAGCAGGCCAGGAGGCGCCTTAATGGCACAGCCACTTTTGGCCTGAGGCCCATCTTCCCTGAACACCTCCCATGAGGGAAAAGCAGAGGGAACACCTGGGGCCCCCCAGCCGGGAAGGCAAGCTTGGCGGAGGCACCAGGGCTGCAGCCCAGGACTTCGCCCCAGAATCCAAACAGGCCCAGGGCCACCATCCTCTACAGGGCCCGCTGCAGCCTGGGCAGCTCTGAGCTGCAAGCGGGAGACTGATGCCTGGGAGTGGACATATGGGGCTCTGGGACACTGGAGATGGGGCATCTGTAGTGTGAATAGAAGCCCAGACGCTGGGGAGAGGCGCTGACCTGCCCAGCCTAGGTGCCGAAGGACAGCTGCCCTTTTCCAAGGGGCTTGGCAGCCCTGCAAGGTGGGCATGTTTGACACGGTCCTCCTGCTTCCACTAGAGGGTGAGCCTGGGCAGAGGAGCAGGCTCAGACTTGGGCCAAAGGACAGCTGTGCCCCTGGCTCCTGTGCCCTTGGCTCCGCGACCCCAGAGTACCTAGGGCAGGCACCAGGCCAGTGGAAGGTGGCCCTTCACACCCATCTGTTCCCTGGCCGGTCGTCACAGCGCGTGTGTGTGCATGCACACACATACATGGGTGTGAGAGCAGAGACTGCCCCGCGGGGGGCGGGCAAGGCACTGGCCAGGGTGCTGGCCGCCCCGAGGCCTCTGGCGCCAGCCTCACGGGCGTCCCTCCATCTGCAGCACAACAGATGTGCACACGGTGGCCTCGCTGCTGAAGCTCTACCTGCGGGAGCTCCCCGAGCCTGTGGTCCCCTTCTCCAGGTACGAGGACTTCCTTAGCTGCGCCCAGCTGCTCACCAAGGACGAGGGGGAGGTTAGTGGCTCCCGGGGACCCTGCTGGGGGAGCGGGCCTGCTAGGTGATGGCGGGGGGAGGTCGTGGACACAGGACTTGTCGTGACTGTTCATGGTACATAGATCCGGTAGCCTGCTCTGCTGGGGGCGGGGGCCAGGCCTAGAAGCTCCTAATCTAAGGAGGGCTAGCGTATTTCCCCGCTAGGCGGGAGGGTACTCTGGGGTGGGATGCCTGGGGCATCCCCTCCCTGTGTGCAGCCCTCCATCGTTCGGAGGGACAGGTGCCTCCTGAAGCAGGCTGTGTTCCAGCCATGCTCTTGAGTGCAGCGTGCCCAGGCTGGACCACCACTCAGTAGGCATTCCTGCTCCATCACCTTCTCCCACATCTAACTCAGGCTACCCAGGCCGGCCTTGGGATTCAAAAACAACCAGACCTTTCATCTATTTCTATCCTGCCTCCTCCCAAAAGAATTTGAGACTGCCCCCAGGGCAGAGCCCCCCCGCCTGCAGCCCTGGTTGGCTCCAGCTGGGGAAGAACTGTTTGCCTTCCCTGTGGCTGTGTGGGAGATGAGGGGTCTTTATCTAGCAAATATTTGTGCCTCGATAAGTGAGCTGAGCGCTGGCCCTGACATTCCTCTGTGGCTCTGCACAGGCACATCCCTCACAACAGCATCTCGAAAGTAAATCTCTTTCCCCTCAGAGGTCACCAGCCAGGGGGATGAAAGTGGTGGTGCCCTCTGGTCACTGGCAGCCAGGCCTGTGAGCTGTGGATGGAGGTCTGGACTCAGATTCCCACCCCCTCCTCATCCCGCCTCCCTCCAGCAAGAGAAGGCCTGGGACCTCCCTGCTGATCTTTGAAATGCTGTTTTCTCTCTCTGAATCCCAAGGGGACTCTGGAGTTGGCTAAGCAAGTGAGCAGCCTTCCCCTGGTCAATTACAACCTGCTCAGATATATCTGCAAGTAAGTGACTAGGGGTGGGGCTTCCCTCTCCTGCGGTCTGGCTCCGTGTGCCCTTCACAGGGGTCGGGGGACCATCCACACCTCTGTCAAGCCAGTGGGGGACATAAAAGAGGTCTCTGCACTTACAGAGCTTATTACGGTCCTGGTCGGCGCAGGCAGAGTTACACAGTCCTGAGCACATCGTTCCTGAAGGAAAGCCGGATGGCCTATGTTCCTTCTGCCTCCCCTGGGTGCCTCTCACCATCCCTCCCCGTGGGTCTGCTTCCTGACCATGACCTAGGCTCAGGGTGCCAGGAGAGGACAGCTAGGGTGAGCCTTCACCCAGCCCCGCATCTGGGGGTCTGAGCCTTCCTAGGCAGCTGCGCCCAGGGCAGGTGGGGGAGTTCTGTCCTTCCACACCAACAACAGGCCCTGGTTCCAGTGGCCTTTACTTCTGATGGCCCTCCGGATCTCAGGGAAGCTCTGCCCTCTCCTGAGCCTGGCAGGGGCAGCTGACTGTGCCCGGTAGCTGTGGAAAGAGGGGCACAGCTGAGCTCTGGGGCCAGGCAGCTCCCAGCAGATCTGGAGTCAGGATTTGCTTCTCTGCCAACTGTCTCTTCCTTACTTTGTAGGTTTCTGGATGAAGTTCAGTCCCACTCAGATGTCAACAAGATGAGCGTCCAGAACCTGGCAACTGTTTTTGGGCCTAATATCCTTCGGCCGCAGATAGAGGACCCAGTGGCCATTATGGAAGGTAGTGGTGGGGGTGTGCGTGGTGGTGCTGGGTGCTCTGGGCTCACGTCGGCCCTGGGCAAGTCCTCAGAACCCTCACGGCAGGCCAGCAGGAAGGGTGGCCCCAGCCCTGGGCACTTGCAAGCAGCCTCTCTGGACCTCATCACTGCCTTCTCCAGCCCCTCTTCCCCCATGGGGTCAGCTCTAAAAGGGACAGGAGCTTTGCCCTGTGGATGGGGTCGTGAGGTACAGTTAGAATGATGGGAGCGGCTGGGGGGGTGGAGGTGGGGTGGAAAGGTCAGTGCCCTTGCCCTTAAATACACACAAATGTTTTTGTTTTACTGAAGTAATTTTCTATTAAGTAATTGTCACAGCCTTCTGGATGTTAGAGCTCAGCAAACCCTAGGGCTATTACGTTCTGTAATGAATAGTCATAAGGAAAGATTTTAAAAAATATAGCAAGAGCAGCCGCTCTCCACACGTCAGGGCCTCTGCCGAGTGCTTTACTCCTACTGAGCATCTCAGCCCTCACAAGAAGCCCCCGGTTACTGCCCCCATTTGACAGACAAGGAGACAGGCCACAAGAGGTGAGGTGACTCTGTCAGTCGGACTGTTCAGAGGGCACACAGGTGCAGGCTGGCCTGGAAATGCGCGCACTGCTTGGAGGCCCCATAGAAAGGCCATCCTCTCTAGTGTGAGAGTCTAGCTGCTCACAGGAGACCCGCAGCCAGTCGAGCCACGGAGCAGAGAGGCTGGCAGAACTCACGCAGAACCCGCCTGATGCCAGCTGCCCTTGGCACAAGGCCGGCTGAGGGCAGTGGCCAGGCCTGTGGAACCTGAACTAGGGGAGGCGCGGGGGTTGGGGTGGGCTCAGGGCTTTCCCCGTCCCACCCCGGCTCACGGGGGTGAGGGTGGGCGCAGGGCTTTCCCTGCCCCACCCCCAGCTGACGGGGTGTCCCCGGGGGTTGCTCTCTTGTTTAGCACGCCCTTGACCTGACTGGTAGTCCCCACAGAGCTCCCACCTGCCTGGTTGCACAAACGCCTGAGGGCAAATGCTCACCCTGCTGAACTGCCAGGATCTTGCTTCACCTACTAAAGACTGTTTGCTTAATGTTCCCCATGACTCTCCATTACCTCTAGTGGCAGTAGAAGCACTTGGCCTTCCTCATCACACAGAAGCCTCCCCCCGTCTCTGGCCTTTGGTGGAGGATAACAGGAGGGTAGACGCCATGGTCCCTCTGCAAAGCCTCCCTTTGTCACTGACCCCTCTCTCCACCCCACAGCCTCAGGAACTGAGTCCCCCATATGCTGCAGGCTGTGTCTCAGGGGCTGTGGCCTGGGGACGAGGAAGCATGTGCTTGTGGGTGGGGTTGTTCATGTTAGGGGGGTGGCTATGTGCATTTGTGTGTGATTGTGTATGGGGTTGTGTGTGTGTGACTATGGGGTCATGAGTGAGTGACTGTGTATGGGGTTCTGTGTGTGACTGTGTATGGAGTCGTGTGTGAGTGACTGTGTATGGGGTTGTGTGTGTGTGTGATTCTGTGTATGGGGTTGTGGATATGTGACTCCATGTATGCGGTTGTGTGTGTGACTGTGTATGGGGCTGTGTGTGTGACTGTGTATGGGGTTGTATATGTGTGACTGTGTATGGGGTTGTATGTGTGTGTGACTGTATGGGTATACGTGTGACTGTGCATCTGGGGTTTTGTGTGTGTGTATATGGGGTTGTGTGTGTGTGTGACTCTATGAGGTTGTGTGTGTGACTGTGTATGGGGTTGTGTATGTGTGACTGTGTACGGGTATATGTGTGACTATGTCTGGGGTTTTATGTGTGTGTATATGGGGTTGTGTATGTGTGTGGCTGTATGGGGTTGGTGTATGAGGTTGTCTATGTGTGACTGCGTATGAAGACATCTCCATTCTGTGCCCCAGAGCCCTGGGCCCCCGGAGTGGACAGGCAGGCGTGGCCGCTGTGGGCAGCAGATGGGGCAGCCAGGAGGGCCCCGGCCGCTAGGCTCTGGCCTCCGGCTCCAGCCTGCCCTCAGCCCACAGCCTCAGCCAGCACTGTGTCAGCTCCCGCTCCGCCAGCTGGTTGGAGTGGGCGTGAAGGCTGAGTGCCTTTCCGTGCTCCAGACCCCACACTGGAGGAGGCGGATTTGGGGTATGGTCCTTCTGCTCCTGTCTGAATTTGGAAAGTGTGGTGGCCATCCTTACCTTTGGAGCAACGATGGCAGGCTCCTGTAGAGCCCACCCCTAAGTAGCCTGGTTTGAGGCTACTTGCAGAGCGGGGTGCCCTGGGCCCGAGCTGCAGCTTGCCGACTGGCCTGGAGAAGCTGGACGGAGGCACTCAGCCAGCCTTTTCTTATTCCTTCCTCTCGGCAGGCACTTCTCTGGTCCAGCAGCTGATGACCGTCCTGATCCGCAAACACAGCCAGCTCTTCACTCCGAGGACCACGGAGGGGCCGGCCTCCCCACGCGGGGGCCCACCGTGCACCGTGGGATGGGGCTCCGAGGAGGTCCCCAGGGACGACCAGGCAGAGCCCGGCAGTCCCAGCGCCCCCTGCCTGCCCTCGCACAGGACCTCCTCTCTGGATGGCGCTGCCGTGGCGGCACTCTCTAGAACCTCTCCCACGGGCCTGGGGAGCCGAGGCAGCCCTGCTGCCACCAGCCCCGGGAAGAAGGTGCAGACTCTGCCCAACTGGAGGTCTTCCTTCCGGCAGTCAGGGTCCCGGTCAGGGAGTCCGAAGGTGGGCACCTCATCCCTGGAGGTCCCCATCATCTCTGGAGGGAACTGGCTCATGAATGGGCTGTCCTCCCTGCGAGGCCACCGCCGGGCCTCATCAGGAGACCGGCTCAAGGACTCGGGCTCTGAGCAGAGACTCTCCACCTACGATAATGTGCCCCCGCAGAGCTCCTTCCCCAGCACACCCAGTGTGGCCAGCCTGCCATGGTCTGGGGTCTCCTCCTGTGAGGCCTCGGCCAGGGGCTCGGTCAGCAGCTGCACAGCATGCCGGGCCAGCGACTCCTCTGCCTGCAGCTCCCTGCACATCGAGGGGGCCCTCGAGCCCTCCCCTGTCCTCAGCAGCAGCGAAGAGCGCAGATCCCTGGATCTGGACCATGGCCTGGATGGAGTGGGTGCCTGCATCAGCAGCAGCGAGCCCAGTGACCCGGGCAGCCCTGCCCAGGACCACGCCCGCCGAACCGAGGTTCTCCAGGGCCTGGTCACAGAGCTCAGAGCAGAACTGTGCCGGCAGAGGACTGAGTATGAGACAAGCGTGAAAAGGTACAAAGCCTGTTGGGCGAGTGCAAGACTGGCACTTCTGGGCTGGGCAGAGCACTCGCAGCCAGCAGCTCACTGGGCACCGGTCCTGGGCAATCAGCCTCTGGCTTGGAAAGAGCTCCTGGAGGCAGGGCCCAGAGCAGCCAGCCCCCAGGAAGCTGCCTCTCTGGGAGAAGGTTCCCTAGGACAGGGCCGGGAATGGAGGGATGGGGGTCCTCTGTCTGGGAAAGCTTGGGAGCCAAGGGCCTGGCATGCAGCCAGGACTCCATGAGGCCAGCTGAAAAAAGCAGCGAGTCAGAATCTCAGCCTGAGCTGCTCAGAGCACCTTTGATGGAGAGGTTCCAGGTGGAGGTCCCTGTGTGGCCCTCAGGGAGGAGGCAGGCCCCCTAGTATGTCCTGTAGTCAGGAACCGGGAATGGGGTAGGGCCTCTGTGCACTGCAGGCCCCAGGCCAGCCTGGTTGACTGACCATGGTTGGGCCTGATGTCGAGTGAGGACATCTGGGTGGAAATCGAATTTTCTCTGAAGAGGGAGCTGACCTTGCTGAGCCAAGCCTCCCTTCTACTGGGTCACAGAAGACGCCCCCTGCCACCGTTTAAGGCTTGCAGGCTTGTTCTCTGATGGGCCCTGGTTCCGTCCTCTCAGCCCCCGCGTGTAGAGGGCTTTTCCCCTCATTATAGTGACCAGCAGAGCCCATGGGTCTTCCCAGGTGGCACTAACGGTGAAGAACCTGCCTGCCAATGCAGGAGACAGACATGAGTCTCGGGTGTGATCCCTGGGTCCGGAAGATCCCCTGGAGGAGGGCATGGCGACGCACTCCAGTATTCTTCCCTGGAGAATCCCACGGACAGAGGAACCCAGTGGGCTGCAGTCCATAGGGTTGCAGAGTCAGACACAACTGCAGCGACTTAGCATGCACACAGAGCCCACACCAGACAGTGAG
The DNA here is from genome assembly GCF_023091745.1 of Budorcas taxicolor. Classification (NCBI taxonomy): domain Eukaryota; kingdom Metazoa; phylum Chordata; class Mammalia; order Artiodactyla; family Bovidae; genus Budorcas; species Budorcas taxicolor. The sequence continues at coordinate 3,233,182 of NC_068914.1, forward strand.
CAGCGCTTCCGTCAACATCTCAGACCCTTTAGCTCCTTTCGCCCCAGGCCTTGCATCAGCTGACTCACCTATGAACCCATGTCCCACCCACTAGCAGAAGGCTTCAGTGGGCTCTGAGTGCTGCTTTCTTCCATTAGTGGAGGCTGAAAGGATTCATGCTTCTGTTTCTGAGCATGGGATTCCCAGGAGAGCTGGAATGGCAGCATTTGACCCTCTTGTCCTGCTGGCAGCTGTCTCCTGGGTACCTGGGGAGGGTCAGGTGTGTGCTGGCTCTGTGTTCCTGGTGGGAAGATGGCAGCAAAGGGGCTATGAGGGCAGTGGCCACTGCCAGGGGGAGATCAGGGGTAGGTGGGGTCACAGCAGGTGATATCTGAGCCACGACTTGGCTCAATAGGAGCCAAGGACCAAAAGGATTGAGCCGAACAAGGATGAGAAAGGACACCGCTTGAGTGAAACCCAGGGTGTAAAATTGTGGGGAAAACCCACAGGGTAAGCAGGGGGTGGGACACCCTGCAGAGATAGCAGCAGGAACTCCCTGCAGATTCACTGGACGGCGAGCACTGCTGGAGCTGAGCTTACAGAGCACACAGGGCGTGTTACTTGGCAGATGCTGTCTGAGGGCAGCCTCAGCGGGGGTCAGAATCCACCTGTCACCTCCTTGGCTATTTGTGGAGGTGACTCAAGCCTTCACCTTCTCGGGGGCTGGGGTTCTCAGGGGAAATGCAATATTGTTGTCTGGGGGGCTCTGGGGTCAATCCTTAACGCACTGTGCATTTGCTGAGTGTCCAGGCAGGCTCTGAAAGAGCGAGGTGGAGGGGGTGGGGTAGGGGGTGAGGCCTTTTACCAGGAGTGATGCTTTGATTTTATTCCCAGCGAGATGTGAAGCTGCTGGCAGGCCTAGAGTACTTTGATCACTCTGATGAGGTGCGCTGGCTGCTGTGTGCACGAGTGCTTGACAAGGCAAAGACCAGTTAGGAGGCCATGGAGATCCAGGCCAGACCTGTGGGTGGCATGCACCTCAGAGGCAGCAGTCGAGGTGGGCAAGTGGCCAGATTTAGAACACGTTTGAGTTTTTCCAGTTGATCAGATGTGGGATGAGAAAAATAGCTGACTTGAGGGACACCAGTTTTGTTTTGGAAGAAGGTGGTCTCTGAGTGAAGAGACTGGGGCTGTAGGAGGGTGACTTGGGAAAGGAGGGCAGGAACTCACAGGAGCAGGAGCTGTGGGTCTGTTAAGCTGTAGGTGCTTATCAAGTTTCTGAGTGGACTTGAGGGAGACAAAGATTAAGGGTTGTCACTCAACCTGTCACTTACTCACCACTCCTGTGGTGCTTGGAGCCTGAGACTGGACAGAATCCCTTTAGGAGTGGCATGGAAGGAAGACGGGTGGCCCAAGCCATTCCCCGGAGCACTAGGGGGCGAGGAGGGTCTGGTGAAGGAGGTGCTTAGAGGGGAGGAGGAGCAGTGAAGAGGCTCATGGGGGACCTGCTGCCCCCACTGTGGGGGGCGCTCTCTGACACTGTGTCCCTCCCAGATGGGAGGTTAGAGCAAAGGGAGGCTTTTTCCCTTCTCCATGTTTTTTTTTCTTAAGTATAGCTGATTTACAGCATTGTTAATTTCTGCAAAGTGATGCAGTTCTAATATACATATATTTTTTCACATTCTTTTCCATTATGGTTTATCCCAGGATACTAAATATAGTTCCCTGTACTATAAAAAGGACCTTGTTGTTTATCCATCCATATATATATACACACACACACACACATATAAACAGTTTGCATCTGCTAATCCTGAGCTCTGAACCCTCCCGCCCCCACCCCTTCCCCTCGCCCTTGGTAACTGCAAGTCTGTTCTCTGTATCTGCGAGTACCTCACAGGTAAGTTGATTTGTGTCGTATTTAGATTCTGCATATGGTGCTTGTCTCTCTCTGGCCTCCTTCACTCCGCATGGTCATCTCTCCGTCCATCCGTGCTGCTGCAAGCGGTACCGGCTCTTTTTTAAGAGGAGTAGTACACTGTGAGTGTGCACACACACACATCCCCTTTACCCAGTCACCTGCTGATGGACACTGAGCTTATGTCCATGTCTCGGCTATTGTAAACCAGTGCTGCTGTGAACACGGGTGCGTGTGTGCTTGTGAATTAGGAGTTTTTTTTGGCCATATGCCCAGGAGTGGGACTGCTGGGTCATATGGCAACTCATATTTCTGTACGTTTCTGATTTTCTTTTTTACTTTTGACCATGCCGCATGGCTTATGAGATCTTCGTTCCCTGACCAGGGATTGAACCCAGGCCCTTGGTGGTGAAAGCGCAGAATCCTAACCACTGGTGCACACACACACACACACTGGTGCACACACACACACGTGTGTGGGCATATGCATGCACGCACACACGTATTGGTCGTGTCCCCAACTCTTTGCGACCCCATGGGCTGTAACCTGCCAGGCTCCTCTGTCCACAGAACTTTTCAGGCAAGAATACTAGAGTGGGTTGCCATTTCATACTCCAGGGGGATCTTCCCAACCCAGGGATCGAGACTGTGTCTCTTGCGTCTTAATTCGTTACCCCTGTGCCAGCTGAGAAGCCCCCCTAACCACTGGACGGCTGGGGAATTCCAATTTTTAGTTCTGAGGAACCTCCGTACTGTCTCCTTAGTGGCTACACCAACTTACGCTCCCAGCAATGGTGAGTGTCTCCCTTTCCTCCACATCCTCTTCAACATTTATCATCCGTAGACTGTTTGATGGTGGCCATTCTGACTGATGTGAGGCGATACTTCACTGTAGTTTTGACTTGCATTTCTCTAAGGATTAGTGATATCAGCATCTTCTCACATGCCTGCTGGCCATCTGTTACTTCATCTTTGCGCTTCCCTGATAGCTCAATTGGTAAAGAATCCGCCTTCAATGCAGGAGACCCTGGTTCGATTCCTGGGTCAGGAAGATCTGCTGGAGAAGGGAAAGGCTACCCACTCCAATATTCTGGCCTGGAGAATTCCAGGGACTGTGTAGTCTGTGGGGTCACAGAGTTGGAGATGACGGAGTGACTCTCACTTTCCACCTCATCTTTGGATAATGTCTGTTTAGGTCTTCTGCCCATTTTTCAATTAAGTTGTTTGGTTTTTTGTCATCGAATGAGCTGTTTGTATGTTTTGGAAACTAATCCTTTGTTGATCACACCATTTGCAAATATCGTCTCCCAGCCCCTAGTCTCTTCTCATTTTATGGTTTCCTTCGCTGTGAGTTTGATTAGCTTCCATTAGCTTATTTTTGCCTTTATTTCTGTTGCCTTGGGAGACTGATCCAAGAAAACACAGGCACGTCAGAGAATGTTCCGCCTGCATTCTCTTCTAGGGCGTTTATGGTGTCATGTCTTACGATTCAGGTCGTTTAGCCATTCTGAGTTTATTTTTCTGTATCGTGTGAAGGTATGTTCTAACTTCACTGATGGGCACACAGCTTCCAACTTTCCCAAAACCACCTGCTGAAGAGACTGTCTTTTCCCTCTTGCATATCTTGCCTCCTTTTTCAAAGATGAGTTGACCACAGGCGTGTGGGTCTATTTCTGGGCCCTCTATTCTGTTCCATTGATCCGTGTATCTGTTTCTGTGCCAATGCCATACTCTTTTGATTCCTGTAGCTTTGTAGTATTGTCTCAAGTCTGGGAGTGTTGCGCTTCCTGCTTTGTTCCTTTTCCTTAGGATTGCTTTGGCAATTCTGGATCTTTTACAGTTCCATATACATTTTATTTGTTCTGTGAAAAATGTCATGGGTAATTTGATAGGGATTGCACTAAACCTGTAGATTGTTTTGAGTGGCATGGCTGTTTTAACAATATTCTTCCAGGCCCAGAGATGGGGTCATGTTTCCGTTCAACTTCCGTTATTAATGTTTTGTAGTTCTCAGCATGTAAGTTTTTCACTGCCTTGGTGAGGTTTATTCCTAACTTTTTTGTCTGTTTCTTGTTCTTTTGATGCAATTTTAAAGGGGGTTGTTTCAATGTCAAGTGTAAAGAAATGCAACCCATTTCTTTCCAGCGATCTTTCATCTTGCTACCTTGCTGAATTCGTTTATCAGTTCTGCTGGTTTTCGTGTGGAGTCTAGGGTTTTCTACAAACAGTGTATGTCATCTGCATATAATGATGGTTTCACCTCTTCCCTCCCAATTAGAATACCTTTTATTTATGCCTCTTGCCTGACTGACGGGTCTAGGACTTTCAATACTATATTGAATGAAAGTAACGTGAGTGGGCCTCCCTGTCTTGTTCCGGATTCTAGCGCTTCTCCATGCTTTGTCTTCAGTAGTTACGGGTGAGGGCCTAGGCCTTGCGGGGGTGGAAGGGGTGTTTGCTCCGCGTGTCCTGTGCCAGGGGAAGTGCCGCGGGTCTCCGTAGCCCATTGTAGCTGTGGCGCACGGGTGGAAGGTCAGCCCTGCACTTTCAGGGTTCAGCTTGTGTCCTGCCCAGTTTACGTCTTGTAGTCAGGTCGGTTCCCAGAGCCAGGCACAGCCCGCCCCTGAGGCCTCAGAGGAGTGGGTCATCTGGTTGAAAAGATGAAAGGCCTGTGGTGTACTCTGGTAGCAAAAAGGAGCAGTGTCTGACACGCTGGGGAGGATCAGGAGAAGCTTACCAGAGGGTGGCATGGGCTGGGGTGTGAAGGCCGAGGGGGGTGGAAGGTGAGGCAGCAGCCCGAGCGGGGCCTCCTGTGAGTCGCTGTGTCTGGATGGAGCTCAGTGGCTCTTGAGCAAACAAGGGGACAGGTTCCAGCTTCCCTCTTGGCGCAGGGTTCAGTCCTGTTCTCTGCCAGCGGGCAGTCCAACCCTCACTATGCCAGGTAGCCAGGCGGGAGGGTAAGTGTTCTTCTACTGGAGTGAGAACTCAGGGAGGGCCCCTGACCTTGAGTGCCAAAGGCCAAGAGGAGGATCTCTGCAGGGTGAAGCCCCGGAGTCCTGCGAGGGTCTGCGGTCTGCGAAGCCTCGCCTGGCACCGGGTCTGAGCCCACAGCATCCTCCCCCTTGGGTATCAGGTCTGAACAGCTACTTTACCCCATCAAGTGTCTGCCGACAGTGGAGCTCGCTTGCCAACCTCAGCCCAAGTCTAAAACGGTGTCTTTCTTCTTTCATTTTTTAAGACTCGAAGAAGGTAGTGCCGACCTGAGGAAACGAATGTCACGGCTAGAAGAGGAGCTAGACCAAGAAAAGAAGAAGTACACGATGCTGGAGATAAAGCTGCGGAACTCGGAGCGGGCTCGGGAAGACGCAGAAAAGAGGAACCAGCTGCTGCAGAGAGAGATGGAGGAGTTTTTCTCAACCCTGGGAAGCTTGACTGTTGGGGCGAAAGGTGCCAGGGCGCTGAAGTAAAGGGACCGGCAGGGTTCGTTCCTGCTGCGTGCTCGCCCTCCCGGCCTTCCACAGCCTCGAGAGGAGCCGGAGCCTTTGCAGCTGGACCTGGGCCTCAGCGGTGCCAGCAGATCCGGCACGGGCTGGAGAGAGCAGCCCTGACACCCCCTCAGGAGCCCGAGCCCCACTCGGGATCTGGAGGCTGCTCCGACCGTGCACGGTGTGGCAGGCATCAGAGCGGCAGTCTCGTGACCGCCAGAACAGACGGCATTTGGGATCTGAGTAGCCCACCGGGACCTTTCTGCACTCTTTATTAAATGTGCTCTCAAAGCATGATGCCTGGGTGCCTGACTCCTTTATGGTCGTGCAGAGGCAGGGTACCGAGAGGCCTCTTCCGCTTCTCACAGGGTTGGAAGTCCTCCAGGTGTCCCACGGGTGGGATGGCATGGAGGAGCCTTGAGAAGTGGGTGACAGAGCTCTCTGAGCAGCCAGTGTTATGGCCACTGACGCTGAACAGGCACATCTGTGTGCTCTCGGCTCCACCTCCTGCGCTCAAGGCAGGACGGTTTTCCTCACTGCTTGCTCCCCCTCCCACCGCCTGGGCGTCTGCAGCTGGTGTCTGTCGGGAATCTCTCTCCGGCCTTCTGCTGTAACCTGCTGTCCTTTGCACGGCCCCGGCTCTGCTGCAGAGCCAGAGCCCATGAGTCAGGGCTCGGCAGGGGTGCGGCGCTCCCTGCTTCTGCTCCCCTGGGTATGTGCAGGGTGAAGGCATGGCTCCATAATGGAGAGGTGAGCCCAAGTGATGGCCACCCCCTTTGCAGATTCCCCTTGAGCTGATGCCAATCCCTCTCCTTTCCCTGCCTGCTTACCTCCGGTTCATCCTCAAGGCTCCATGGGGGCAGTTCCTTCAAGCCTTTCCTTGGCTGCCGCCACACTCAGCCCAGGCCTGGGCCAGAGTTCCTCGGGACGGACCTTCAGTGGCAGCAACGCAGCCGCCTCTGAGCAGAGGCCTGGCGTCTGGAGAGCAGGCAGTGCTAGCGCCACCCCTTCACTTGCCCCTGCTCACAGCACCCTCCCTGCCACCTTCCACTGTCCTCAGCAGCCAACTGCAATGGTTTTGCGGGGAGTGGGGTCACCAAAGTGCCCCACTTTCCGACTGCCATCTCTGGAGAAATCACTCAGGCCAGCTACCCCTCTACCTGGAGGCGGTATAAACTATCACAGCAGTGCTCCAAATGCCAGAGGCTGGTGCTCCCAGAAGCGCTGGCTCTCCATCGTCAAGGCGCAAGCCCACAGGCCCAGGCTGACTAGGAACTCCCGCGGTAATGAGGAGGCTGATGACGGGCCCTCAGCCAGGTCACTGGTGGCCTCAGCAGCCAAGAGGAGAGGTGCCTGCCCAGGGCCCTCAGCAGCATCAGCAGCCAGGATTCTCTTGGGGAGCTCTGAGGGGTGGGGTCAGTGGACAGCACTACCTGCATCTGCTCCCAAGCCCATCGCTATCCTAGAAGTGTGGGTGACCAGCTTTCCCAGGGGGTGAAGTATTGCCCTCCTCCTCCTGTTCAAGGAGAAAGGAAGCAGTATGAAGTGACTGATTGCTCACAACTACTCAGTAACACAGGAATTAACCACATGCTCCCTATTCAGTGGAGAAACTGAGGCCAGGAAGAGAGAGGTGAGAACACCAGTGTATTTTATGGTCCTCGGTTCTGCTAACTTTGACCTGGAGAAAAAATGCTGCCAGGCTATGAAAGGAGCAGAAATGCCCAAAGGGACCCCACGTGATGACGGGGACGCTGTCTGTCTGCTCAGCCATCAGTAGTGGCAGAGGCTCAGCTTTGGGCCAAGCGCTTGGCCCAAACCAGCTTGTGAGCCGCACTCCACCTGCTGGCAAAACGTAAGACCTGCAATTCAGTTTTTCTCCGAAAATTAGGCAGTACTCAGTAGATATTCTGTCCTCCAGTTTCCATTTAATTAGCACTCTCCATTTTGTTTGTAAAACAGACTGACCTCCACCTGTAAATCACACTGAGACTGAGGGGCTCTGGCCCAGTACCCGGTCCCGTCCACCACATTCTCCCCCGTTCAGTTACATTCACAGAACCTGCTCCCGAACCTGGGGATTCGAGTTATTCCTATTACTGCAATGACATCATTCAATATTAAATACACTGATGCAACTAGAGATTACCATACTAAGTGAAGTCAGAAAGACAAAGGTCATATGGTATCACTTAGTGATGTCCGCTTAGTGGACTCTAAAATATGAGAAGCGAGCCTCTCATCTATGAAACAGAGTCACAGACACAGGACAGACGGGTCGCTGAGGAGGGAGGGGACGGGGGGCAATGGACTGAGAGGCTGGAGGTGGCAGATGTGGGCTTTTACACGTAAGATAGATAAACAACAACGTTCCCGTGTCTAACACAGAGAACTACATTCGATATCCTATGAGAAGCCATAAAGGAAAAGAACATAAAATATATATATATATAAACCACTCTGTTGTACAGCAGTAATTAACACTGTAAGTCAACTATATACTTCAATTAAAAAAATAAATTTGAGAATCTGATGAAGGCTATAGACCCATTGAAGAAGAAAAATAACCACATATACAAAAAATTTAGCTTTCAAAGACCTCTAGAAGCCTGCCACTAAACTCTGTAATCAAAGTTTAGAGATTAAGGGATTAATAGTAAATTCTTAAATTTGAAAATAATAATATTAAGTAAATCAATGAATTATAAATGTGAAAAGATAGGGAGTCAATTTTTTGAAAACCTACATAAATGCTTTAGAAAAATTCAGTAACCACAACTTACTAAGAAAAAATTGCCAAATTAGCAATGAATCAAACATACAATAGTGGAAAATTGGCAAAAAACAAAAAACAAAAAAAACCCCTAGGATTCTGCTCTCAAACTACTTCTAAAAATTTTTAAATTGTTTTACAATGTGTGTTTTACTCTAAAGAAAAAACTGTAAATTTTAACTCTTACACTGAAAAAAAATGAGTTGGCTTACTTTTAAAAAGCCTGGTAAGTGCCCCGTGTTAGGATACAATTTTAAGAATGAGTGTATATGAAAGAGACAGAGGCAAAGACAGAAACAGCGGAAGAGGCACTCCTTGTTTACCTGGCTGGTAGAATAATGGACCAGGTGTGAACTGGGTTCACTGCCCACAGTAAAAGGACTTAGAACAGAGTCCAGGTAACCAGGCTCCAATCTGCGGGCAATAAATGGGGTCAGTCGCAACATCCCGTCGGTCCTGGGCAGGGCCCCACCCCCCTGGAGGGTTCTCCCAGGACCCTTGCCTAGTCCCATCACCAAGGGACCGCGCGAGGGGCAGCAGCAGTGGCATGGGGCAGCTGCCATGCTGCCTGGCTGGGAGGTCAGACAGACGAGACACTGACCGTGTGCTGAAGCCAAGACTGAAGGACAGGAAGGGGCAGTGGCTCAATTAGACAGATCCAGGCAGAAGTCCGCACGAGCACCAGTGCCCTGCTGGCACGGCGGGAGGTGGATGGGGCCAGAGCCAGGCAGGGACCAGACCCCGCAGACCCCTGTCGCTTACAGAAGAGTCACTTTTATTTGAAGGGATACTGGAAAGCACTCAAGGGCTTTAAATAAACGGACATGAATTGGCTTGCACTCAACAAGGCAGGCTATTTTGGCGCCTGCTATTTTGGACAGTGGCTAAATCTGCCCACAGAGGGAGGAGCAGCAGGGAAACCAGTCAGGGAACTATCGGTGGGGTCCAGGCCGAGTGGAGCGCAGTGTCAGGCCAGAAGCTAGCAGGAACCGACGGAAGACTGCATGGGAGCTGAAGAGAAGACCCCGCGCCCAGGCCAGTCTTTCCAGAAGCGCAGATGTGACGAGAAGCAGAGACAGGGTGGCGAAGTGGAGGGGGCAGAGGAGAGCTTTCACAGGCGATTACTAGAGCACACGAGTGTGCTGCCCAGAGGGATCCAGCAGAGGGAAAGCCTGGTGAGGGAGAGAAGAGCGTGCCACGACGAGGAGAGGCGATTCTGAAAAAGAGAAACAAGACCAGGAAAAGTGGGAGGGCAGGGTGCAATGAGAAGAGGCAGGGAGACAGGGCCATGGTTGAGGCAGGTTTCTGGAAATGCATACCGGAGTCTGAGAAGCCTCGAAAAATGACAAACGTGCTTACCTTTAACTAGCAGCCCGCAAATTTATCTGAGCACGAAACCCTTTATTCACATAAGGCTTCTCAGGCAGTCAGTGGCACACAGCGGTCACAGAGTGAAAACTGGAGGCAGGCTATCCAGACTCAGATCCTGGCCCCGCCGCACGGCTGTGTGCCTCAGTGTGATCCCTGTGCCTCAGTGTGACCACCTAAGAGGGGGGAGTAACAGTTCTTACCTCATGAAGTTGTTATAAAAACTCTGAGCTCACAGTCACAGCACTTAATGCCCAGCACAGAACTAGTGTTCTGTGCAACTAACTTTGGGAATCGAGTCCTGGAGGACCTTGGGCAGCGTGGGGGCGTGGTGCCCACTTCAGCGGCCTGGTCTGCGCCTCCTCCCTCCCCCAGCCCTTTCCAGCCTCTCCAGTGGCGTCCCGCTACCTCCCCAGTTGCCTTCTCAGTAACGCCCGGAGCATGACCTACCGCATCCTTTGCTGCATCCTGCTTCCCATTCGTTACTGCTCCCGGTGACGATTTGGTACTTCGTTCTTCAAGGCAGCTGATAATGAATGGAGGCACCACATCAGAACCACCTTCTCCCTCTGACTCCTTCTGAGAAAACAGAGCCATAAAGAGTTTACGCAACTTGCTGGAGGTGAGGCAACCAGTGTGAAGCCTGGATCCAACTTCAGGTGTCTGCTGTCAGAGCACATGCTCCCGCTACTACAGCAGTGTCACAGAGCTACGTGCAGCTTCCTTACGGCAGATCTTGAAAGCAGTGAATACTGAATTTCAGGGGACAGACATAGTACGGAAGATAGGTCCTCTGTCAATAACTTATCCAGACCAACATTTATTGAATGCCTACTTCCCAATCATTGTGAACAGGCTCTTCCATCCAAGGGATTCCGGGTGAAGCACCAGTGAAGATAAGCACACAGGATGGCCTCGCAGAACAGGAGAGACATAAAGCACGCTGCTGTCTCACAGGACAGAACCGTGAGTGCATGAACAAATGAACACAGCAAGGGAACGTGCAATAGGGACAAGAAAGAGTAAGTCCTTGTAGAGAAGCTTTATCAGAGAAGGAGCGATCGGATCGGGCCTTCAGCCATGAAGATTTCAAATGAACAAGTGGCGGGAGTAACGTGCACAAAGATGTGAAGTATGTGTCACGGAGGAGGTTCAGTTGGAATGAACTGAATGGCAGGAATGATACACAAAAACAGCAAAAGAATCAAAACAATGTTTAGCAGCCCTACTTCTCAGAAAGTAAAAACAAACAAACAAACAAAAATCCTCAGTCAATACTGATGTTGAGGCATTTCTCTCAAGTGAGAATTATTCTTACCAACCACATGAAGATTGAGACTACTGAGGATGAACAGGATGATCAGCATGTATTTAAGTTCTCAAATGGGAGGCCACACAAAATTCCTCCCTCTCGCTTCAATATTTGCCCATTATCTTAAACCATTTCTACTCCTTTCCGCGGCTAAAGTCAACAATTACATTTGCTTTAAGTGGATTATCCTGACAGAAGTACACACAGTCTATCATTTCCGCAGCCCTGTGAAAGACTTATCTCCCATCCTGGGACAGACGAAGCAGCCCCGGGCTTGGCAAAGCTGAGATTTCTCCAAGATTACCAAACTCTCCATCTGGAGGTCAGGCTAGCCTGGACCCCTAAGACTCAGTGGATCCCACCCTCTCCAGGACTGTGTCTCATCAAGGCACAGGTGCTTCTGAATTCTCCCTTTCAACTTGTTCTGACCCCTCAGTTTACCCTTTGTCTCTCAAGACACTGTCATAATTCTTTGTATTTCCTGCCAACTTTTCGAAAGTACTTTTTACTGCTGCTTTGCCACTCTCGATCCTCAGCAATCAGAACTACGCCCCTACCTGTTCAGGCAACTCCAAGTCTTATTTACGTTACATCCAACAGGAAGCCCTCTCTTTTCCCTCTGTCTACAAAAGGACACTAATAAAAATGGGGCACAGGCCACGCAGGCACGACACAGACTCCATCAGGGGACAGACTGTGTGGACAGAGGCTGGCAGGCAAGTAGGTGGCAATCTTTCCTTTCCTTCCACTCCTGGAACCCTGAATGGCAAGCTGATGCCATACCTGAAGTGTGTTCTGTCATGAGCTGTGATGTACAATCTGTAAAATACACCCAAGGTACTTTACTCCCCAAACAACCTCTTGTGTGCTGACCAATCAGCCCCAAATGCTAGTCTTGCCAAGTTCACTTATGTGGTGTAATCTAAATCCCCAATTTTCCATTCTCAATATGCGCAGAGGACCTCAGTTCTCTCAACTGAGTATCTCTGGCTTCGCAATTTCCATGCCTCCACTCTTATCAGACCCGCGCCCACGGTCAGTTATTCTAAGCCTGCTCATATTAACTCCATTCACAAACTAGCAGTTCCTACCGCCTTTAAAATGATGACAAGTTCTTCAAAATGTTTCACTTCTGATCAACTTTTCAGTCTTACCTCCCATCATTCTCTCCTTACAGTCACACCCCACTAGGCCATTCTTCACTTCTCATTCCCTTTAAGTGGGAATGCCCTCTTCTCCAAACTTTCCCTGAAAAAATGCTTCTTCTGCAAAAACCCTCATTCCCTCTAATCAGTCCTTCCCTGTGTTCCTTCAGCATGATCTTAGCTCCTCCATTCAAAACTTATTTCGATCAGGCTTACTAGGCTCGAGTGTCATCATTTTTAGACCTCTCATGTCCAGCTTCCAACACAGGGTCTCAGACATATTTGCACACACAGATGGAGTTAAATGAAATACGTTACCAAGCACGGAAGCAGAGAGAGAGACAACAGGATATGGTGAATGAATTATGCCAGACAGAAGTCTAACTTCACAGAACATATTTGAAGTTATCTTTTAGTTTCAAATGAAGTCCAAAGACATACTGCTATAAAAGCTAAGAAAAAAAAAAAAAAAACTCAATCCACAAAATCAGTACAGATCAATTTTCAATGACATAGTCAATGGCTCTTTTAAGGAGCAGTACTAAAATAAATGTAATGCCGCAACTAACAAGAACCACTTCATTTTATCTGGTGTCACTAGGGCATTACAATCGAGTGGAGATTAACTCGGCACTCAGCACGGTCGTCCGCTCTTGCCGTCCAGTCTATCACCGGCGGTCTCGCCAATGACTGTGATGAGACAGAGCGCGTCAGGTTGGCAACCGCATCAGCTAATGGAGCAGTAGTGGTCAGGTGGATACTTGGCCTTGCCTGTCCTTTCCTCAGAACCAGGCGAGCATGAGTTCAGGTGAGGAGGGGTGTGAGCTTGTGGATATGAGGGTTATCTGGAGCAAGAGTCGAGCAAGATAGATGAGAGTCAACAGACTGGACATTTGCAATCAATGAGCCTGCTAGCCTGCCTAGTACAGGCAAAGAGAACACCTGCATGGCAAAGCTGGAAATGCACTGAGCTGAAATCCCTGGGTGGCTTTGAAACAGATCCTTTTAAAATACTTCTTGCCAAGTGGTCTGCGGTCCATGTGACTGCTATCTCACATGGCTACTGGAACTAGGTTAAGGGCATTGAAGCAAATTCCTTTCTTAAGATAATGTTTCTCTAGCAAGTTCAAACACCAGAAAACCAGGGTGACAGTTTAGCCTTTTCACAATTTATATAAAATCCAAATCTAAGAGACTTGCCCTAGTATCCCTTTAATCCCAAATCCATAGGAAATCTGATACCTGCTCAGAAAAACTTTTTACCAATAATTTGTATTTTGTTTTCAATGAAAAACTCATAATTTCGTAGTTTTCATATCACTTTTTTCTTTTTTATTTAAAATATTATAACCAATTAACATACTAAGATAACATTGTTTACATTCCAGTGGTGCATGTTTAATGACTAGGGCATGAAGGATTAAAAACCACAATAATTATCTCAGCATTCCCTACAAAGCGCCCCATTCTGTTTTGTCTAGAGGAGGGGAGAGGAGAGGGACTGGAACACAGGGAAGGGAGCGGAATGAAAAGGAATGGCATCATACAGGGAGAAAAGCAAATGTCGATTATCATACTTAGGTTTCAGGTTTCAGAACCTGTTGAACAGGATAAACTATGAGAAAATAGATGTCACAGTCCAGGTAGACAGCTACTTCAGTTTTAACTTCATCATTCGGCTAAAAGATTAAGAGCTTCTCAAAAATATACCAAATATCGGGCCTACAAAAGTAATTTATTTCTTCGTAAAATTTACTAAGATTTATTCCTTTTGTAAAATGTAAAGAATGGACTGATATCACGAGCAGGTTTCTACTTACAAAAAGAGACAGTAATAATGTCCAACGAGCACATCTAACACAATTTTCTAAGATACATAGTGAAAGATTTTACAGGTGAGTCTCTCTTACTGATGCAAGGTATATATTTTACATACTTACTGGTATAGTGTTGACACTGGCTATAAAGGACTTAACACACATAATTCACACTCAGTGAAGACCTAACAGGAAGGGCAACTGCTTACTTGGGAAAGCATAGAAAATTAGTGTGAGGTAGTTCAATAAAAACCTAGTTTGATTTGTAAGTTACTGTGAGAATAGAACGTTGTGCAAAACTAATCCACAGGTAATATTTCTCAGAAGTTTCAGTAATGAAGAGAATCTAAATCGGAAATGGCCAGAAAGTGTTACTCTTACTAGACTCTCCTTAAGAGCACTTAACTAAGAGCAAGTTAGTTTGAAACTAATTAGGACATTTTTTTCCTTACCAGTTTTTTAATCATACCCCAAACTATACATTTCTGCTTCAATGCCCTTTACCCCTTCATCTTTCATGCTATTCAGGAAAAATTAGTTTCCTCTGATTCAGGAAAAACCTAAGAGAGATCAGTAGAAACACAAGTATACTAAAATGTAAAGGGTCCAGAGGCAACACTTACGGGCTGCTAACGACAGGACAGTGGTGTCTGGTTCTCCTACTGGCAAGTTTCCTGGGGTCACGGGGCGTCATGCATTCGCTCTACAGCTAGTGTGTGACTAATGAACAACACTCACAAACTACAACAGTATTCTTGAAAACAGACTACGTTTTTACCTCAACATGTTGTACAGGCTTATGTCTAGGCAACAGTGAGTAGTTACATCCTCACAGTGTAGCACATACTGGCCAACAGTGTCTACCAAGTCTTATCTGTAACCCCAAACGGCTTCAGTCGCCTGCTGCTGATTGCACTATCAGATATCCACATCCTCTTCACCTTCACCTTTTTAGACAACACAATAGGATCAGCATGGAAAAAAATAACAAAAGGGCTTATGGGAAAGTCTGCTGTTTCACATGCAATCGAGCTTCTTGCTATTGTTAAGGGGGTTGTGTGACAGCCTTCTCACTTAAGAGGCTGGCATTTCTCTTAGGAAGTCTGGTGTGGATACACTGTGCCTTTACCAACATAGGGCATGCATACCAGGGAACAGTCAGCGGCTGAGGGTGTATAACAAAATGAGAACTGTAGCAAACAGTACAAAAGCGCTGAGATGCTCTATTTTTGCCTGTTATAATTAAGCAATCCCAACAACACAATCATTTAACAAATGGTCAGTTTACATTAGAGGGTCACAGAGTAGTAACCAGGAAGAAATACAGAGAAAGAATTACTTTCCTAGCCTATAATGCTGAGTAATAAATCTTGGTCTAAATAATCTTCTGACAGGAAGACCATGGGCATATGAAGTATATAAAGTTGAAAATCCAAGTTGTAAGATAAGCAAGGTGGTCTTCTGTAAGTACTGCCTGACAGAAATCTTGTTTCCACTTATTTAAAAGGTGTTTAAGATGTTTTAAAGTTTCAAAACCTTCTAAAACTAAAAAGAACTAGCCCATCTTTAGCTTATTTGACACAGAGAAGAGGGAGAGTTGTATTGAGATACTGCATTTTAAAAACCCAGGGCACACAACACTTAAACAGACTTTGTTTTTAAGATGTATCTTAAGTCTACATGACTATTAAGAGTTTTGTTTTCTCTCAATCAACTGAAACATGCTGGGTGGCAAGTGGAGCTGGCATTTACAACAAATGATACTGTTAAAACACCTGGTTGTCCTTGCTTAACCAACACCTGCGCCAAGAGATGGCTTATCAGCAAGGAAGCAGAAAATGAAGGGAATCTTCTGGGAGCATGTCAGTTGTTAAAGTGCAACAGTGAAATAATCTATTCTATAGAAATAAAGCTAGTTAACTGTCAAGCTAATAAAAACTTAACACGTTCGTGCTCAAATTCTCCTGAAACTGCAAATCCAATCCTGTTTCTACAATTCAAGAGGTGTCATAGTCTCAAAACTTTATTTTGCCTAATAAAATTAATGCACCCTGTCATATGAGTAGAAAAGGAATAAAAAGACTGCCACTTCGAAAGAGGCTGGAAATCATGGCTTAAACAATCAAAAACAATCTTACTATTTTAAAACATATAAAATGGCTGTTAATGTATTTTGATCCTATATATTGCACATTAACAATGACCTAAAATACCTTATTCAAAAGGAATTTTGCACTGAATACATGAATATCGTGCCAAGTGGACTTTCATATGCCACATGTTGAATCGCACCAGTTCCTACTCCTGCTGGTCATTAATTCCACTGGGCATTCTGCCTAGAACTTTTTGCTTATTTAAGTATGCATTTCCCAGTTCATTACAAGAAATCCCTCTTGTTCCAAAAATAATAAAAAGTGCCTGGGGCATTACAGACAACATATTTCAGAGATAATGAGACTTCAATGACATTTTACTTAAGAAAAATTCTGTTATAGAGAAATAATTTTGCAGATATAAAATGTAAACAATTAACATACAACTGTCAGGAGCAGCACCATTCTTACACTATTCAACATCCACATCGTGTGTTTTATTGAAAATTAGGTATTAAAAAAAATGAAAGACTCAGACTAAATAACTACCACTTATGCCTGCTCTGCTCAATATGAAGAAACAGTCCTTAGAAAATGATATCCTATATATGGCTGTGTGCTACTATTTTCAGATGAACGGTATATTGCTCATTTTATACATCACCTACAGAAATCTAAGTAGGCTTTGGAACCTCCCAACAGCTAATATAAATATGATTACGCCACAGGTAGAATCAAATGGCCAGAAACACCCTGAGAACTGGTGCTCAACTGACTGACACTCTAACAGGAGACTGAATAGGTCCAAGGGCCCGAGGCTGTAGGAAAGAGAAAGACCAGACTCTAGATCATTGCTAGGACCTACAGCCTGAGTAGATTAACTCAGTGTATACAAAAACAGGCTCACAGCTAGTACAGGTGAACCATCTGTTTATTTGCGTTGAAATGTATTATTCATGAAGTATCCTCTTGACTTTACGTGATCATAAGCTTTGAGCATGCCACAAATTTGCAGAAAACACCATATTCTCTTACTGTACTGTTGGTGGGTGGGATACGGGGATAGGAAGATGGTGGTAGACGCCCAACACTTTCAAAGACATGCTCTGAGTTATTCTGCCATTCAGATGATGGGGCTTTTGCCAAAATTCACATAGGATTACCTATCAATTGTATGTAACTAAATTAGAATTGGCAAGTAGCAAATATTGGAGGTTTTTTTTTTTAAAAAAACACGTTCATCATTTACAGTAGTTATTCCTGAATATAACTGGCTACAGGTTATTTTCCCTCACTCCTCTGGGGTTATTTCATTGATAAGCACATAACCCTAAAGGATAGCATCATGAACAAAACATTTGAAATAAATTCTAATAAAAAAAACTATAAAATCTTAAATAATTCATGATATAGGCAAGTCACCACATAATAGTTGCTTTGATAAACAAAATCTTACAAATTCAGTAAAAAAAAAAAAAATCAGCAGCATAAGATAAAGCAAATATGCAAAAATTTTAAACCATGATAAAATAATTAGGTTTACATTATACAGTTAATTACAGCAAAAATACACAGTTCTGTTGCTGTTTTAAAACACAACTTAAGTTTTAAATTACATCACTTGAAATTAAAAAAAATAAACTACTTTACTACAAAATGAATTCTACATTTTTGAAAAATCACTCAAAAATAAGACCACTGAATTGTTTTCAAAGTAGTTCTATCAATGACTAAACAACTCCCCATCCCTCCCACCCCCCGAGGCCCAAGTAGTCATCTACAGCAGCCCAGAGGCCCAGCCGACGCTTCTAGACTGCTGTCTGTATCCGAGGCCAAGGTCGGATCTGTTGACATTGAGGACACATCATTGGCAGACGACGATGATGACGGACGCTGAGAGCCACTGATCACTGCTGCACCTGTGCTGAGGAACAGAACAGCGAATCAGTTGCAGACAGAGTTGCAAATGGAGCTACCAGTACTGTGCCGACTGCCTCCAGTGGTCAATAATTTTTCTTTTGGTTTTAAAAGGCTCACTAAAAATAACCACAAGTGACACACAGCACAACACTAACTTACAAACAGTTCACTGCAAGCTACGGGGCGAGAATTTGGAAAATGTCTGGAAACCTGGAGCCCCTGCCCTTTCTACTAATTTTTCAATTTCAGACAAGAATTATTCAAGACAAGAATTCTCAACTCCAAGCAATATTTAGAAACAGTCCTATAGCAAGATTCATGAACTGGCTTCAGACTGTGTGTGAATAATACTGATAATACATGCAAAACTGTCTGCATTGCATTTTGCTGTAGAGAGGATCTCAAGGGATGTATGACTCAAACAGTTAAAAAAAACTACAGCCCTAATAAATGTAAACTGGTACAGCTTCTATGGAAAAAGAGTATGACGGTTCCTCAAAAATTAAAAAGAAAACTGCCATTCAGTTCAGTTGCTCAGTCATATCCGACTCTCTGTGACCCCACGGACTGCAACACGCCAGGCTTCCCTGTCCATCACCAACTCCTGGAGTTTACTCAAACTCATGTCCACTGAGTTGGTGATGCCATTCAACCATCTCATCCTCTGTCGTCCCCTTCTCCTCCCACCTTCAATCTTTCCCAGAATCAAGGTCTTTTCCAATGAGTCAGTTCTTCACATCACGTGGCCAAAGTATTGGGAGTTTCAGCTTCAGCATCAGTTCTTCCAATGAATATTCAGGACTGATTTCCTTTAAGATGGACTGGTTGGATCTCCTTGCAGTCCAAGGGACTCTCAAGAGTCTTCTCCAACCCCACAGTTCAAAAGCATCAATTCTTCGGTGCTCGGCTTTCTTATAGTCCAACTCTCACATCCATACATGACTACTGGAAAAACCACAGCTTTGACTAGACAGACCTTCGTTGCCAAAGTAATGTGTTTGTTTTTTAATTAGCTGTCTAGGTTGGCCATAACTTTTCTTCCAAGGAGCAACCATCTTTTAATTTCATGTCTGCAGTCACCATCTGCAGTGATTTTGGAGCCCAAGAAAAAAAGCCTGTCACTGTTTCCCCATCTATTTGTCATGAAGTGATGGGACCGGATGCCACGATCTTACTTTTCTGAATGTTGAGTTTTAACTTAACTTTTTCACTCTCCTCTTTCAATTTTCATCAAGAGGCTCTTTAGTTCTTCTTCACTTTCTGCTTAAGGGTGGTGTCATCTGCATATCTGAGGTTATTGATATTTCGCCCGGCAATCTTGATTCCAGCTTGTGCTTCTTCCAGTCCAGCGTTTCTCATGATGGACTCTGCATATAAGTTAAATAAGCAGGGTGACAATATACAGCCTTGACGTCCTCCTTTTCCTATCTGGAACTAGTCTGTTGTTCCATGTCCAGTTCTAACTGTTGTTTCCTGACCTGCATACAGATTTCTCAGGAGGCAGGTCAGGTGGTCTGGTATTCCCATCTCTTTCAGAATTTTCCAGTTTGTTGTGGTCCACACAGTCAAAGGCTTTGGCATAGTCATAAAGCAGAAGTAGATGTTTTTCTGGAACTCTCTTGCTTTCTCGATGATCCAACGGATATTGGCCATTTGATCTCTGGTTCCTCTGCCTTTTTAAAATCCAACAGTTCACATACTGTTGAAGTCTGGCTTGAAGAATTTTGAGCATTACTTTGCTAGCGTGTGAGATGAGTGCAATTGTGCAGCAGCTTGAGCATTCTTTGGCATTGCCTTTCTCTGGGATAGGAATGAAAACTGACCTTTTCCAGTCCTGTGGCCACCGCTAAGTTTTCCAAATTTGCTGGCATATTGAGTGCAGCACTTTCACAGCATCATCTTTTAGGATTTGAAATAGCTCAACTGGAATTCCATCACCTCCATCAGCTTTGTTCGTAGTGATGCTTCCTAAGGCCCACAAGACTTAGCATTCCAGGATGTCTGGCTCTAGGTAAGTGATCACACCATCGTGATTATCTGGGTCATGAAGATCTTTTTTGTACAGTTCTTCTGTGTATTCTTGCCACCTCTTCTTAATATCTTCTGCTTCTGTTAGGTCCATACCCTTTCTGTCCTTTATTGTGCCCATCTTGCCATGAAAAGTTTCGAGGTTCCTCAAAAAACTAAAAAGAAAACTGCCATATGATCCATCAATCCCACTCCTAGGCATATATCCAGACAAAACTATAATCTGAAAAGACACATGCACATCAGCATTCACTGCAGCACTATTCACAACAGCCAAGACACAGAAGCAGCCTGTATGTCCAATAATAGATCAATGGATAAAGAAGACATGGCGCGCACACACACACAGACACACACAGACAGACACACACACACACACACACACCTTGGAATACTACTCAGCCATAAAAAATAACAAAATAAAGCCATCTGCAGCAATATGGATGGCCTAGAAATTATCATTCTAAGTCAGAAAAACAACTACCGTATGATATCACTTACATGTGAACTCTAAAATATGACAAATGAATTTATCTATGAAACAGAAAAAGACTCACATAGAGAACAGGCTGGTAGTTGGCCCAACGGGGGGTGAGGGTGGCTGGACAGGGAGTGTGAGATGAGCAAGGGCAAACTACTGTATATATGGATAACTGAAGCACTTTGCTGTACTCCAGAAACACAACATTGTAAATCAATTATACTTCAATAAAATAAATGTTTTTAATAAAACACCTGCCCTAATAAAAAATGCTTCATGACATCTTCTCACTGTAAAGTACAAACCATCCTTCTGATACATCCTGTTTTAAAGCAAAAGCCAGGACAAAGATTAAAATCATTTTAATTCAAAGGATCCTTGGTCCAGCTGCCCCATCTGGTTACCTGACTTGCCAGAGCCACACAAGTGCTCCAGATAGGGAAACTCGGGTCTTGTTATTTCCATTCTAATAAGTACTTGATAAATGTACATATGGGCTTCATAGAGAGATAAAAGTAGGGGAGTTTCTTTTCCTTTACCAAAAGTATAGCCTAACAAGCATTTCCTGGATTTTAAAAAGTAAGAGGAATACTTAACCTACAGAAACATTCTCACAGTGCAACTGGGTCAGGAAGAAGAAATGACACTACGGGGCGGGGAATATGGCTCGTGGCTCATGCAACAGGCAACAGCTTTTGAACTGCACGGTCACTAAGTAAGAATCACTCCAAACATGAGTACATTGGATAATGCAAGTTATACAGAAGTTCTTAAGAACACATTTATGGAATAAAAAGCAACAGCTTTCAAACTGAGTAATAAAGATTTCTAGGGGTGAGTTTCAGGGACCCAGTGATGTTAAAACCTAGCGAGTTGAAAACCACTGCTCCAGAACCCAGTACCTCAGTGTTTGCAATTATCCCTCCTTTCTGTCCAATGACAAGAAATAAAACAATAAAGCACGAATGGTCCTCTGAGAGCTTGTCTTCAAGTCCAGCAATGAACTAACTAGGGGACTTGGAACAGACAAATCTCTAGGGCGCTGGGGCAGGGGCTGGGAGACAGAGAATGAAACCTCAAGGGACGGAGCAGGCAATGGGAGGCGCACCGGGAAAGGAGGTGCACGGGATGCCTCAGGCTGGCAGGAGAGAGAAAGAGGAGGGGTGAGGACCTCGGATTCCAGACCCAAGAGCCTATCGGGCTCCCAGTCACAGTGAGATGATGATACCAAACTTTTAGAAGTTCAATTCTGAGTATCACTTAGAGTCTTTCATCTACAGATTAAAATCACTTCAGAAAAAAAAAAAGTTCAATTTGTACAACACTATAGGATGCACCTTTTCTGACCAAAGATTATACAATCCCATGGATAGCTTCAAAGACCTGTACTGAAACAGTCAAATCATAAGTGTTTTATCACATATACTTTCTCATGCCTCTATTTTTAATCCAAATTTTATTTTATCCCAATTTCTTAATCTAATAAAAATTAAAATTTAAATGCATCATAAATTAAAGTTAACTTTTTAATCTGAAAATCAAATACCTAAGGGGAAAAAACTTGTTTATTTCTGACCTTTCAACCAACATAGTAAATTCTCAGTAAATTCTCTGAATGGCAATAATATGGAAAAATCTTTAATTTATCTGTATCTGAAAGTCTTCAATTTCTGGATCTGATATCTTTAATTTCAGGTATCTATCATTTCCCTCTCCGTTACTCTCTATATACTCAAAGGCACGCAAACTCATTTTAATATTACCTAAACCAAAATAAAGCCAAGACGAAATCCAGGGGGCTAAGTTATATATTTACTTTTTAAAATCAAGACAAAACGGTATTATGAATTCCTGATATTTTGAGTAAGTCAATTGTTTCTTCTGTTTTTGCATATAATCAAGAACTGAATATTTTTACAGCATTAATTTACTAACACTCTTTGCAAGCTGTAACTGAGAATCTAGAAAATGTCTAGAAACTTGTAGTCCTGTCCTTTCACTGACTTACTTTGTCACTAAATTAAAGGTTGTCTAGGATTCAAAATTTTTACTTATAAATTAAGAACAAATACAACTGCTGTATCTATCTCATGAGGTGATTAAGTTTACTCAAACATTTGACATGATGTGCCACTGACTAGGATATTATGCTAAAGTATAAAACTCTCCTAAATAATGGATTTTTCAAATCCAATTTGAGCCTCCATGATGAACAATTCACTTATATGACTACTGCATATCAATTACAAAGCCAATTAATTAACTCAGTTATTAAAGCATTTATAATAGACCCTCTGTTACAACTAACTGTAAGTATAAGCTGTCGAAATTTATATTTTCAATTTATATTTTCAAGAGAATCTATATTATAATTTGGAAGTCTGCATTTCTGATCAAGGGTTTAAAAAACAAAGAATTAAAATATAAGCAAAAATGTCATAGAAAGCTACAAAAATTATTTAAATATATGTTTACAGTACAAAAAATTGGGTACCTGAAACTATAGTTATAAATATTACTTCATAAACAAGATGCTAGATATGATATCCAATTTTTTTCTTAGAATTATTATATAAGAGTTTTAGAAGGATGATTAAAACGACACAGTTTTACTCTAATTCAAGACCTATCAGTTGAAACAGTATTCTTCAAGACTCAGCTCAAATTTAATCTCTCCCTAACCTTTGTAGCCAGAAGTCTCTGCTGCCAGCCAGAGACCAAACTGGATGCTGGAAAAACCACGCCCTCTTGAAGTTACTGATAAACATGGCTTTAAGTATTCACTTTTCTACACAGAAGATTTGTAGTCTTATATCATTTAACTTTTCTAAACTGTTTCCTCATCTGTAAAATGTGCATAAAAATCCCTTCCTTGGGGTTTTCCAGGGCTGAATGAAACGAAGTACAAAAACCACCTATATCTATCCTGTGGTACGTACTTACTATGTACATGTCACCTAACTTTTCCCTTAAATTCTTCCCACTTTTACAAGTACTAAAAGTTAACATGAGCTTATGATAAAAGAAAATGTTTAACTCATACAAAGCCAACATTCTTAAGAGATAGAATACCCTCTGACAGCAGTTTTAACAACAACAATGCCAACAATAAAAAAGATTTTAAATTTCAGTTCTTCACTGGGATGTCAGTATCATAGAAAAAGATGCACATTTTATGTAGTCAGTTACTGATGCATTAGTACAATGTATTGATAGAACAGTGTGCCAGTGCTTTCAAATTTAACCACAGAAGGTGTACTCCTTACAGTTACTGAACTTTGGATACTAACGGCAGCAAATAGAGAAAGAACTGAAAGTTTCAGGCCACTGAAGATCACAACACAAGAAATAAACTGTAATCATAACTAAGCTTATATTGTAACCAACCTAAAGGAGAGGGCTGCCCCCGTATAACTCCATTTTTGGTTCTTTCCTCCAAGTCCATAACTTCTTTGTATATCAATTCTGAAAAAGAGGTAAATAAAAACTTTTCAAAGTCTGACAGGCAATCTCCCAAGATAAGTATATGTTAAACAAAAAATTTTCACACACATTATATAGTTCAAATGGTGTCCTTGCAATGGTAGAAGGTTGAAAAGTGTCAACCAAAGGTTCAAAGGTGTTAATAACAATTTATCCATCCTCAACCATGAATTATATTGAAAGAAAAAAAATCTCTGTTGTAATATTCCCAAAGTTAGATAAGATAGATCTGAGGTTGTAAGTTTTATCTTCTATACTCCACCAGGACTTTATACTCTATCATCCTATACTACAAATACTCATTTAATTCTCTCCATGAGGGCCTGATTCAAATTTGTCTAACTAACTCCTATTTCCCAATAGAGAATAGAGCCTGGCATAGAGCATGGTACACTGTAGGTACTTACCCAGATACCTGTTAAAAGATATAAATGCAAGAGTATATGGAACCTTCTTTAATCAGAAGAGAATACAAATACATTTTCATTAAAGGGAAAGAATCAGGTAGCTATCCTTCAATACCTTCTGAGCTGAAGCACGGCCTATCATTACTATACAGATTTCTCCACGAGCATCTCGTTCCTTAGCTAGGCTGCTGGACGGTGGGTGGACGGCTGGCAGGGCCACTCCAACCGAAGAGAAAGAGCAGATGCTGCCCTGCAGCATATCCGGCCCCTGCCCTGTGTTCTGGGACGCGATCTGATGTCAAGTGTGATGTGCCTCATGAGTCTGCCTGTCAGCTTAAGGCCTTTCTGGAGTGTGCTAACACTGCCCTTACTCTTCCCAGGCCATGAAGCTCTTTGAGGACTGCATAAAAGCGACGAATGCTCTTCCGAGAAAAACATGAACACAGGAAGCGTGCACAGAGTTTCAAGGAGTCTGTAACTCATTAGATTAGACATCTGATAAATGACTTCTGGTCACAGGGTATGGTGATACTCAAGTTGATAATAAGGCAAAATAAGTGGATACAAGAGCTGGAGACACCAAAGTCTGCTTGCGATGGTAACCTACTTGAGCTAGGAAGAAGAAAAATAGGAAGTCTTGATAGAGGCAAGAACGGGAGATGTCTTTAAGAAACAAAAAGGAATGATAAGCATTCCAGATAGGAGGATTAAAAAGAGAGAGAGATAAAACAATATCTCTGTAAAAAGCAACCTAGATAGCATATTAAAAAGCAGAGACATTACTTTGCCAACAAAGGTCTGTCTAGTCAAGGCTATGGTTTTCCCGGTGGTCATGTATGGATGTGAGAGTTGGACTGTGAAGAAAGCTGAGCACCGAAGAATTGATGCTTTTGAACTGTGTGTTGGAGAAGACTCTTGAGAGTCCCTTGGCCTGCAAGAAGATCCAACCAGTCCATCCTAAAGGAGATCAGTCCTGGGTGTTCATTGGAAGGACTGATGCTGAAGCTGAAACTCCAATACTTTGGCCACCTCATGCGAAGAGTTGACTCACTGGGAAAGACGCTGATGCTGGGAGGGATTGGGGGCAGGAGGAGAAGGGGACGACAGAGGATGAGACGGCTGGATGGCATCACCGACTCGATGGACGTGAGTCTGAGTGAACTCCGGGAGTTGGTGGTGGACAGGGAGGCCTGGCGTGCTGCGATCCATGGGGTCGCAGAGTCGGACACGACTGAGCGACTGAACTGGACTGAGGGCAGAAGAACCAAAACTAGTCAGGGGTACTAACCTGACAAACTAATCTGTAGTTAGTAGCTTTGGCAATGAATTTTTCCTGTTATGATGCTAAAAAAGGGAATTTGTAGGTAGCTACTAAACTGCATTTGGGTAGGAGAAAAA
Source organism: Budorcas taxicolor (assembly GCF_023091745.1). NCBI lineage: Eukaryota > Metazoa > Chordata > Mammalia > Artiodactyla > Bovidae > Budorcas > Budorcas taxicolor. Next base: position 3,258,789 of record NC_068914.1, read on the forward strand.
GATATAGAACAAGAATAAGTATGTTTAAAGTAATCAAAAATCCTAGAAATATACAAATGAAAATACTATGTTTCACTGATTTTTAGACGTAGTTTTTTCAGTTAGCTTAATGGTGCAGTACAGCTGGCATTGTTTTCTCTTTCTTAGTGGTATATAATAGTGTGTTTTACACCTGGGGGCCTATTAAAATTCCACAAAATATCATGTATGTTTACTGTAAATGTAATGATATATAAAATATCAGGTTAGACATTTTAATACCTACTCTGATCCATAGTTTCTATACTCTCGTATATTACATATTACACAGACAGATGTATTAGGTTCTACCTAATTCTATCATCTTGGTGGGCTGTACAGAACCTTATTAATACTATATGTCTCCCAAGTCAACTGAGGGAAAACTAATTTCTGATTATTCCGAAGAAAGAATCAACTTCATTCCTCCCAAATAAACCTGTAAATGGACTACCTGCTTTGGTTTATACCTCCCAGTCCTTTTGCCTTCCAAGTATTTAGGTTCTTAGCTCTTATTAACATATCTTCTGTCCACCTGATTTTCAGTGACTTCTCCAAAGTCATGCAGATACAAAACTGGTCAAAATATTACATGACAGACAGCAATATAAATAGAAGCAAATGAGATCTAAAGGTAACTTGGCCCAAATGTCCCAGGGAATCTTTTAAAGAAAGAAATACTTTAACATTTCCAAGACTTTCAAAGCATTATTAATATTCAACCGAAGTAAAAAAAAACACACACACACACTACTCTATTAGATATGCAAAGATTAAAAATTAACTCACTCTGTTGATGAGGGTGGGGGTAAAAGACATTCCTATACAATGCTGATGTGAGTGTAAACTGCTACAGTTTCTTCAGAGAGTAATTAGGAACAGCTGAAAACATCCTTTGGCCCACCAAATCTCCTTGCAAGGTTCTTCTCACAGGCATATTCTCAGATGTGCACAAGAATACTACAGAGCAGACTGTAACAACAACCGGCTAGACCCAGCTTAAATGCTCTTCACACGGTTGTTAGAACCGCCCTGTGACACAGCCGCACAGCAGGTCACTAACCAGCTATTAAAGCAGATGAGCCAGGTATATGGAGCAAGAGGGAATGGTCTCTAAAATATACGACAATATCAACAAAGCAATTGCGGGTTGTATACAACCGGATGTGATTAAAACAGGGTGGGAGAGGAGAAGGGGGAGACATCAAACACACAGGTTTGTATACTTGCAGACTGTGAAAGAATATTAAAGTTCCTGAACGTACAAATGTGCCTTTGTCTGGGGTGGGGAATATAGGCATTAAGTTAGTGAAGGAAGGAGGTTTAGTTTCTACTTCTGCAAAATAGTTTAAATCATATTATCAAATGTCAGTTATGAATAACAGAAAATGTCTTTCATCCCCCTAAAATGCTGACTGAGCAGGACAGGAAGCCAGCGCTCTCCCGGCTCCCTCCGACAGAGTCTGGGGGACGTTACCTTTCCACTCCTCCACTGTGTGCTCCCTTTCATCTAGCTGCTTGTCAGGGATCTTTGGTGGTGGCTGAAAAACAAGGCAACAAAAACTGAGTCAGTTTATTCAAAGTCTATAAATTCCTTACAATTACTTGAAATATTAACCATGCAGAAGCCTTGGAAAAACACACCATTATACCAAGACTGATCCAACGATCAATGCTGATTCTGTGTAGACAGACTAATTTGGGAAGACTCCATGACGGGAAAAAAGATGCCTAATAGTCTTTTTTTTTCTTGTTTTTGCAGCTATTATATTTTATTTACATCATAGAATTGTGCTATGCTTTGGACACAATAATTTCTTTACAACAAAGTTAAGATGTTTTCTCAAAGCGCTCAACGTCATAGCTCAACTTACAAGGTAATACGGCAAAAAGGCAAGAAACAATGGGAGGGAAGTTTATTTTGTGTAGGAGGTACTTGGATATGTTCATTCTCTAGAGGAATTTTTCATGCAAAAACAGAAAGCACCATCATCATTTATTTATATTTTTATTTAAAATTAGAAAAATATATACTCTAAACCTAACTTCAACTCTAAGAGTACAATATACTCTTCAAACATTCAGAAAAGAACTTACAGCTTCTGCTTCAGAAGGGTCATACCAGACATTGATATACGGGTGCTGGAGAGCTTCATCTACAGAGATCCGTTTAGATGCATCAATTACCAGCATTTTGGATAACAAATCCCTTGCCTGACTGGCTGCAAAAATAGTAAGATGTTTATGTAACGTACCTTATAAGGTTTTAAAATTATCAATAAATTTCAGAAATCTGAAATTACCATGTACTAAAAAATGCTTTAAAAAGAATAGATTTACTATAAAATTAGGTCATAGATATGATTAAAAATATAACTAAAAATAACTAAAACCTCACACTGTTCCATTACTCAGAAATAATGTTGAGTTACATCCCATAACAATATAAATACACCCCCATAAACCTCCTCTTCAAACAGCCACCTACCCACAATGGAATTAAAGATAATATTTTTAAAAGTACCTTTAAGTTTGTTGTGTTCCGAGTCAGCTGGGAAAAGTACATCAGGGAAGAGCTTCTCAAAGCTATATCCAGCATACTTAGGTCTGTTTTCAACATAAGTCCTTACTGTTGGTTGTAGTTTCTTCATGAATTCAGGACATGGTGTTCCAAGCTGTTCAATAACTTTATTCCACTGATCAATATCTAGTATCAAGTAGCTAAGAAAAATACTGTGCATCTAATGTTCAACATATTAGTCATATCCATATTAAAATAACAAGAAAATAGCAATTTAAAATTCTAAGAAAGAATGTGGCAGTTATAAATCTAATAGCCACCTTGCAAAAGGCAATGACTGTAGGTGGACAGAAAGAATCAATGACAAGCTTTGTTAACCTTGTTTCCTGTGTGTATGTGTGTGTCTACTAATACTGATTTTATCATAAAAATGGAAGCTTAAACTCACAAATTCCAAATACAAATGATGAGTGGCTCAAAGGAAAATGGTAATTCCTGCCCATATAGACTCTACATATAAACTGGACACAATTCTGAACACAGAATTTGCCTTTTCTTCTAGCTTATCAGAAAATGTGACTGCATTTCTGAGAAGATAAGAAATATCTATCATCTGTCCTGCTTTTCTGAGTTTTCTAAACTAACAGAAAATAAGCAGCAGCAATAAAAATGATGGCATTCCTTTTTGCAATTCTTTGTTTAGCTTATGTTAACTAAAATATTTTAAAGCTCTGAAGTCTGAGAAAATGACTCACTATTTTGGTTTCTTTCCTCCCAGTCTTTAGTCTTTATACTTCAAGTGCTCCCCATGGATTAAGACCTAAAACTTTCTTACTGTAACCCAATGAATACGGTTTCTCCCATTCGTCTTCTTAAAACAATTCTAAGTGTCACTAGCTGATAAACACAATAACAGATCACTGTTACTACAAATATCAGAAGTCGTCAGATGAACAAAAATCATGAACCCAAATCTACTCATCACCACATACAACTGTTACTGCTGAAACTCTCAGATGAAAAGATCAGTATGTTATGTTGAGAAATGAGACAACAACCAAAAGACACAGAACACATAGAACATTAACAAAACAGAAGGTGGGGAGGACAAAACAAAAGGGTGACCAGGAACAACAATTCAAAATTCATATCATGTCCTAAGTACTTCTAGACTTACTCAAGTGTACAATTATTATAAAAATTTAATGCAAGCCATGATTTTTGATTCAGGTTAAATAAATCAACTCAAAGCCAACAAGTAACTGTGGATAATTAACTTGAGTAGTTTTCAGAATTAACAAATGAGACAATCAATGAGGGAAAGGAAAGTCTATGTCAAATAGCAGGTGGTATTTTTAAAGAGTAATTTAACAATACTTTACTAGGGAGAGACAAAATACATTATACCTGATCAGGCTGAAGTGCTGTCTTACATTTTGACCTTTAGAAACTACATTTTAGGCCAAAGATAAGGATACGATCTGTACCTGGGAACAAAACACCACCTTTGATCATTTCTCCCATGATGCACCCAACTGACCAAATGTCAACTGAAAACAAAATGCAATGACATTAACATAAAGATTTTGGTTAAAATAAAAAAATATATAAACATTAAAAAAAAATCACACACACCATGTATACTTCAAAATTAAAGAAAGCAGTATAAAATAAAAATGAGTGACAGTGAGTGTGCTCTAACTACCAGCAGAGACTGTATGTCCTACTGCCAAATGCAGCCTACAAACATCACAGAAATTTCTGAACTATAACAGCCACAAACTTTACGTCTGTTTAAAAGGAACCCACAGGTGTGAATGTACACTAGACTCATTTTCATTAGGGAACATAAGGAAGCCCGTCACCTAACTGATCAAACTGCTGCAGCAGCGCAAGGATACAGTCCCTTCCTGGAAAGAGGATTTTGTGGCAAACCATTTCTCCCATAATGCACCCCACAGACCATAAATCCACTATATGTTTGCAGCACAAAAGAAGGAAAAGCAAAGCAAAAGGTCGTTAAAATCAAAGAAGCATAACATGACTGCTTTATATAAAAACTGCAAAACATCACAGAAAGAAAAAAGTGACTTTAATTTTAGCTAATGGAATAATTTAAAACATAAAATATTTTTCAAAAGGCTTTGATTCACAAAAGCAAATGTGAAGTGTAGCCTTTTAGCTACATATCTAATTTAAAGGGAGAGCTATGCACAGAAATCAGATGATTTTAAAGCCTATAGTTTGCCCCTGAAAATTTACTTACAAAATATGAAAATGAACCAACACAAATTTACAAATAAGGCTGAAAATGTACATGAGGTACCAAAATTTAAAAAATAAAACCTTGATACTATTTGGAGATTCAACTGTGCATTATCCTCTCTCTTTAAGTAAAATAAAAGAAAAAAGCATGAGCAGAAACAGTCTAGCATATTAAAATGTTTAACAGAAATAATGCTTCTATGAATAATTAGTTAAAAAGTTAACCTAACGGTCTTCAGAAATTTTCAAGTTGGAGTTCATCAATCTGTTTTGAGCAGTGCTACGTTTACTCTGAATAGAAAATCATTTGTTTTCTTGCGACACCACGTTGCATTTACTCTACTATCCCAAGTTCACAGAGAATGAACAAATAACCAAGAAAACACAGCAAAAAAAGCACATTTCATGTTTTCCACCTAGAGTGTTTTAAACTTGTAGAACTAAACCACTTTTGGTTTAAGAAGTTGGTTTCGGCTGAACACAGTATGAAAGCTCCCGCAAATTTATCATCTACAGAGTCTCCTACTAGACTTACTGACCCTTGCCGACTTTGTTTATTTTGGCCACACGGGATGACCAAGGGTTGACCCGCGTCCCCTGTGGTAGAAGTACGAGTCTTAACCACTGGACCACCAGGGAAATCCTGTGACGCTTGTTAATTTTAAAAGAGAGTTCCAACCAATGTTGAAAAGAATGCGCCAGACACAGAAATAAGCAATTTGAGGATCTCCACCCATTTCATTAAAACTAACCACATACCCTGACACTTTATATCTTTGGGTTTGAAAACAGATAAAAAGAGAAGGTGCTTACAGTTTAATACAAGAAGGGGAAGAGTAAGCAATTTGAAGGGAAGTTTTAGAAACTTGCATTTGTTTTTGCAGTCTGAAGACTTCAACTCTTTTAATAGCAAAAGAATAAAAGGGCAAGAATAGATGTTAGAGATGCACCTTTAACCATGCAGGACAACTTGGGAACTTAAAATCCGTACTTTCTAGTACACTCATAAGGAGACCATTAGCTCATTACAGAATTTTAGGAGCTATATTTAGGAGTAAATTTTGGAAATCCTGTGGAACTAAAGTTTCTCTAAAATTTCACATTAGAATACATACAAATCTTTTTGTATCTATGGCATAATTCAACTTCCAAGGATAAAATTTTAGAGGGAAAGTTAATATTTACCTATCAGTTCAGATAAAACTTTTTTCCAGGGTTTTCATTTCTGGCAAAAATCTATTACAACAATTTTTTCCTTGTGGATTTTATAGAGAATAGCAAGCTTTAGTTAGATATCTAGGACACAATTTATGTACATAATCTTGAGAAAAACATATTTTAAAACATTTCTAAAGCTACAAGCATGAGAGGCTATTGCAAGCACTGTCTGGGCAAATGAAGACTGTCCTCAGAATATGAAAAGCCTGATTCAAACATAAGAAGAGCTTTACAGGTCTAACTGCTCAGGCTATTTGGCAGTTTAAATATATCCCATTATCTCACTTTCCAAAAAGCTTTGAGGGTAGCTTGCAATAAAAGACATATATATAAAACAAAGTCATTAAAACAGGTGTAGGATGGGTGAGAGGTGCCACTAAAAGGTGGAAGTTTCTTATGCTTAACCTTGCTGGCTGATGTAGTTATCAACATGAAGCACTATATTTGACTCAGTTTCCTGGAGACTGAAAGAACACAATAAAGTGAGGCTATAGAATTCTTATCTAAGAAAGGAAAGTATGTCAACTCTTTACATGATAGTTTCTCTTGGTGCTAATTTCTACTAGGGAGCGCCTAAGATCACAATTCGAAGACAAAGTGACACACTGCACATTATTTATGACAATCAGTGGTTTTACAGCAAATACTTTAAAAACAATGATCATGCTGTCACTTGAAATAGCAATTCTCCAAAAAAAAAAAAAAGTATAATACTAAATCTAACTCACTGGATTTTACAGGGTATAAGACAATTTTAGGTCAAGAGTAAAGACAACAGAACAGAGTGTTTATTTAAGAACAAAAGAATAATACTGATAATAAATGTTTAAAGTGTTTTTAACTGGCTCAGATAAGAATATTAAGCTAAAATCCTTACTTCAAAGTTATCTTTTTTAGAAAAAAAGAATCCTCAAAACTGATTTGATAGTTTCCTGATTCAGAGTGAACTGCTGTTTCAGAGTCTTTTGCTAGGAAAAATGTCTAGGTCCTACTCTATGAAGTATTTTGAATTATCACATTTTAAAAGTTAAAGTCAATAAAATCATGTGTAGACTTATCCATCTTCCAAATGACTGAGATTCAGCAAATTTATACCTTTCTTAGGTATAAATATGTGTATGTATAACATTTTTTTAAAATTCATGAACTACATGCCTGAGCATTTTCTTCAATCTAATTCTAGTGTTAATTTATGTAACTGGCTACATTCGCACATAATAATGCCATTTCTCTAAGGCTGGACACAAGGGCTTTGATGAAACACCATTTCCCCTGAAAGGTCACCGTAAGTTAATTACCCATCAGCTCTGCAGAGTAGCCTTATTGCAGCTCTGAAAGTCTGCACTAAGTGCTACTGCTGCTACCTTTAATGCCATAGGACAGGAAGTGTGTGCAAATACCACTGATGTAAACCAAGATCACCACTAGAGATACGGTGGGTGCTGAGATGGGTCCACTGTAGACTCCCTGTGCCCATGTTAGAGTGCTCATTTTCACATTACAGGCAAGAAGATGGTATGTATTCTAGACATGTATTCTTACAGGGGCCATGGTAACAAATTCTTTATCTGATGGTTGTACTGATGGTTATGTATTTGTATTTAAATAAACAGGGGCCCCAAGTTTTTCCAAACATTTATGACAAAATTTGTAGTTACTTCCAAACTCTTGATAAACACTTCAAACAGCGATAATTCTCTTTATGCATTTCAATTTAAGTATTTACATAAGAAATCTGATAAACAAAAGCAAATAAATCTGAACAGAATTTCAAGTAAATAGTGTTTGCTGACCGTTTTCTTTGTAGCCCATGCCTAGGATGACCTCAGGTGCTCTGTAGTAGCGAGTCACTACGTAAGGTGTCATCATAAAACTAGTTCCTGCAGTCCTGGCCAGTCCAAAGTCAAGAATCTTCAAAGTGCAGTCTGATTTTACTACTATATTACTGGGCTTTAAGTCCTTCAAAAATAAAAATACAAAAAATGACTGCTATGATATAAACAAATAATTGCAGTCCACACGTTATGAATGAGATCTCTTATAAAACAATTCATACTAATTGTTCATTTTTCTCAAACTGTAATTGTTACCACTGCACAGATTCATCATAAATAGACAAATTTGAGAAACTAGCTTGAGGGCATTTTTAATTTACAAATACATACAGTAGTTATTAGAAGTTAGTAATGTTTTATTTGCTAGAAAATATGATTAGCTAGATACTTTCAATCAAGGGGTGTAAAAGTGATTTGGAATGGCATCTCAAAGCTCATGTAAGAACTTTTATGGTTAAAGAGAGAATCATAAGTTAGCATTTATATTCACTTGTATATTCTCATTTTAAAATCACAGTAAGCTTTATATAGATATTATATATCAGCAATAGGCCATTCTATGTCAACCCAATCACATGTCATTTGACTTTTCAAATAGGCAGATGTTCAACTCTGAAGGACCAAAGTAATCATTACCAGTTTTCCCATCACTGATTTCTCACCCAAAATCATACAGATTTGTTCATACAATTTTTGACTGCCCACAGAGGTAGGACAGCATTGTCCTGGTGCCACTAATCCATAAAATCACCTGCTGCTGATGCTACTAAGTAACGTCTGTGAAGAGCTACCCATGTGAACCCAACCTCAAGGAATTCTATGTTACAATCATAAAAAGGCAGCGGCATAAATACTCAAGGCTTCCCGTTCAACCCATCTGGCCTTTTAGCTACCACGAATCCTATCATGAACGGAGAGACCGAAAAGAGCAGGCCTATAATTCACACATGTTGAATATCAGTGATTAACAATACACAACACTGGCCTGAAAAATGATGGTTAACCACTCCGGCATGCCTACATCCAGCGCAGCATGTAACTGTCTTTAGCCTGTGCTGACAGGCAGTCACAGATGGCGTCAGAAGAGGTGCCACCTGTTTGTTGCTGCTGGTCAGCTGCTAAGCTGCGTCCGACTCTTGGCAATCCCATGGACTACGGCATGCCAGGCTCCTCTGTCCTCCACTATCTCCCAGAGTTGGCTCAAACTGATGTCCATTGAGTTGGTGATGCTATCTACCTCATCCTCTGCCGCTCCCATCTCCTTTGCCTTCAATCCTTCCCAGCACCAGGGTCTTTTCCAATGAGCTGGCTCTTCGCATCAGGTAGCCAAGGTATTGGAGTTACAGCTTCAGCAACAGTCCTTTCAATAAATATTCAGGGCTGATCTCCTTTATGACTGACTGGTCTGATCTCCCTGCAGTCCAAGGCTCAGCCTTCTTTATGGACCAACTGTCCCATCTGTACATGACTACGGGAAAAACCACAGCTTTGACCAGATGGACCTTTGTCACGAAAGCAGTGTCTCTGCTTTTTTAATATGCTGTCTAGGTTTGTCATGTCATCGACTGGTTTTATCAAATTAAAAATAAATATCAACAGGCTTACTGGAAGAGAGGATGAACATTTTTATCATTGCTATCCTGTAAATATGTGGTCCTGATTTCCAAAATGCAATACCTCAGCAAAGAAACACTGCATGTTCCAAAATAAATATTATGAGCTTTGATGCTATTTCAATGTCTATCATGTTGGTTAATGATTTAATGGCTCATTGTAGTACTGCATTCTAGTCTAGGAATAAGATTTCAACCTTAAACACTTTGGAAGAATTAAGAACAAAATAAAAAAAATTTTAAATAGTCATTGTTAAGGGAAAGATACTTTCGAAAAAGAATGTCATCTGAAATTCATCCTTGTATTTCAGTATGTATGGGCTTCCTGGTGGCAGAGTAGTAAAGAATACGCCTGCCAATGCAGGAGATGCAGGTTCAATCCCTGGGTCAGGAAGATCCCCCGGAGTAGGAAATGGCAATCTACTTCAGTATTCTTGGCTGGAAAAGTCCATGGAGAGAGGAGCCTGGCGGGCTCCAGTCCACGGGTGGCAAAGAGCTGGACACGACTAAGTGCCCGAGGACACACACACACGTCAGTGTGCACCTTTCCACCGGCGTTTAGCAGCACCGCTCTCTCTATCTCTGAAGAATTACCAAACTTGTATGAAGGTGTGGCAGAAGCAGTGGACTGACTGACTATTCCATCTTCTCTACAACATTTTTCCAGCCTGAGATTAATTCTAGTCAATGGGATGTGAGTGGGAACTAAGAATAGAAGGGTCAGTTTCTTATACACTAGCAGTGGACCCATTTATAATAGTTTCCAAAAGAATAAGATACCTAGGAAAAAATTTTAACGAAGGTCGTGAAAAGACTTGCACACTGAAAACTGTAAAACACAGAAGATCTGTCACAGACTACACTGCATTCCCCGTCGCCCCCCCCCCCCCACCTCCAATCAAGTGCAAACATTGAAGCCTAACCCTTAATGTGACTGTATCTGGAGACAGGACCCTTGTAGAGGTAATTAAGGTTAAATGAGGTCATAAGGGTTGGGCTCAAGGTAAGAGAACTGGTGTCCTTATAAGAAAAGAGAAAGAGATACCAGAGTCTGCGCTCTCTTTTTACAAGCAGGGAAGAAAGGGCACGTGAGGACGTGGCAAGAAGGTGGCTACCTCCACAGCAGGAAGAGAGCTCTCACTAGAAACGGAATTTACTTGCATGTTGGTCCTGGACTTCTAACCTCCAAAAACTGTGAGAAAATAACTTTCTCTTGTTTAGGCCACCTAGTCTGTGCTGTTTTGTTATGGTACACAAAATAGACTAATACAACCTAAGTAAATGGACAGACATCCTACATTTGTGAATTGGAATACTAAATACAGTTAAGACAGAGAAACTACCCAAGCAGTCTACAGAGTCAATGAAATCCTTGTTGTTATTACACTTCCAATGGCCTTCTCAGCGGAAATGGAAAAGCTGATACTCAAAATTCATATGGAATCACAAGGAGCCCTGAACAGTCAAAATGATACTGAGAAAGAATAAAGTTGATGGACTCATACTACCCCATTTCAAAATTTACGACAAAGCTACAGTGCTCAAAATAAAGTGGTACTGATAAAAGCACAGACACAAAGACCAACGGAATTGAGAACTGAGAGTCCAGAAATAAAACCCTGTCTACAGCCAACTGAATTTCAATAGGGATGCAAAATCATTCAAGGAGAAAACAATAGTCTCTTTTAATAAATGGTGCTAGCTGGATCAAATGGATAACTGGATTTTCACAAGCAAAAGAATGAAGTTATTAGCACCTTATCTCATACCATATACAAAACTTAACTCAAAGTGGGTCGACAACCTAAACATAAGAGCTAAAAGTATTGATGAAAGACTAAGAGTAGATCTTTATGACCTCGAATTCGACGATGGATTCTTACACACGACCCTGAAAGTATAAACCACCAAAGAAAACATCAACTGATTTTAGTGAAAATCAAGAGAGATCCAGAAAGTGAAAAGACAACATACAAAATAGGAGAAAATACTTACAAATTACTCATCTGATAAGGATCTAGTATTCAGAATATATAAAGAACCCTGATAGCTCAACAACAAAAAGACAAACAACTCAATTAAAAAATGGGCAAAGTGCTTAAATAGATATTTCTTCCAAGAAGATATACAAATACAAAACAATCATGAAAAGATGCTGAATGTCATTACAGAAATGCAAGTTAAAACCACAATGAGATACCACTTCATCCTCACTAGGATGGCTAGAATGAAAAAGTCATTAGGAATCAGCAAAGATGTGGGGAAACTGGAATTTTTGTGTACCATTGCTGGAAATGTAAAATGGTGTACTCACTGTGGCAAACAATTTGCTGGTTCTTCAGAAAGTTAAATAAGACCCAGCAATAAAACTCCTAGGTAGATACCCAAAAGAACTAGAAACAGGAACTCAAATACTTCTACCTTAGTGTTTTTAACAGCTAAAAACTAAAAGCTAACAGGTGAAATAACCCAGGTGTCTATTCATGGATGAACAGATAGACAGAATGTGGGAAATATATACAACAGAATATTCATCAGTCGTAAGAAGGAATGACCTGCTGATATACACTCTAACATGGGTGAAACGGAAAACATCATGCTAAGGTAAAGAAACCAGACAGAAAGCTCGTATATCATGTGACTCTACTTGTATGAAATATCCAGAAGAGGTGAATCCATGGACACTGAGAGCAGACTGGTGTATGTCAGGGGTTGGGGAGAGAAGGGACAGGGTGACTACCAGGGGTAGGGAGTTTCCTTCCAGAGCAATGACAATATTTTGAAATTTGGTATCAGTAGTGGTTGCACAGTGTGAAGGCACTAAGTATCACTGACCTGCACGCTTTGAAACACTGTGGATTTTATGTTACATCAATTTAACCCCAACGATTAAAAAAAGACATGACAGTTTTTTCTACTAACCCGATGAATAATTCCAGCAGAGTGAAGGTGCTTGATTCCACACAGCATCTGATAGAGAAGGTAGGACATTCTTTCATGATCTAGTTCCATCTGAATCACTTGACAAAGATTTGCATCCATGAGCTCCATGACTATGTAACTTTATGGGCGAAAAAAGGCAACAGCTTAAGTATGCAGTAACAATCCAAGAATGATATGTATTAACAAAATTTTAATTATTACACTTACACATCTTGAAATTCTTCTAGGGATTTCTGTGGTGTAAAAACATTCAAAAGGCCAATTATCTGTGGCAAAAGCAGAGAAATAGAAAAATTTCCATTTGGAAACTGCAAATACATGGATTTAAAAAAAGACACCCTCTCTATGAAGTTTTTCAACTCTTATGTTCTAAGTTTAAGTAATCGCCTTATTTTATATATTAAACATTCATGGCCAGGGTTGGGGGCAGGGAGAGAAGCAGAGCACAGAGGATACTAAGGGCACAGACAAGACTCTGAATGATACTATAATGGTAGATATATGCATCATTACACATTTGTCCAAACCCACAGAATGCACACCACCAAGAGTGAACCCTAATGCAAACTCTGGACTCTGGGTGATGAGTACATGTCAATGTAGGTCCACTGATCGTAAAAAAATGTACCCCTCTGGCGGGGGGTGTTAATAATGCAGGAAGCTATGCATGTATGCAGGCAGGGGATATATGGGACATCTCTGTGCTTTTCTTTACATTTTGCGGTGAACCTTAAACTGCTCTAAAAACACAATTTTATACACACACACACAAACTATACCAACAGAAGAGCTCCAGAAAATCCATTCCATTTATAAACATTCAGTTATTATGGACCTATATTACACAACCCTCTACATAATCTTTAAGCAAATCTTAAGTGCTTTCTGCCAGCTTTTATCCAACTCAATACTTTATATCACCTCAGCCCTTTTGACCCCTGGTTTTTCATAAAACTGCACTTTCCCAGATTTCCTCATTTCCCATCTAGTTCACCAGTGTATCCACGGGCATGTAATCTTTTCCACTATGGTTTTCCAGTCCTCCCTTCTCTATCTGTACCCTTTTCCTGGGTGATACTATGTATGTTTTTTCCCTCCAAATCTATGTAGATAATTCCAAATATTCATTAAAGGTTCTTTATTTTATTAGTCTCAGATTTTCATTGCTACTTCACATGAGGTCTCTCAAAATAATATAAAATTGAATTCATTATCTTTCCAACCCAAACCTCTTACTTTTCCATAGTATTTTCTTTTTTACAACAGAAAGCACAGTGATTTTTTTACTCTTTTTCTCAATATCTGAAAAGTGAGTGTCAGTCGCTCAGCTGTGTCCAACTCTTTGTGACCCCATGGACCGTAGCCATTTGCATCATAATAAATAAAAGAAAGCTAATTCTAGTCACTATTGTCAGGGTGAGTTTCAATCTCTTTTCCCTTCCTGTGCTATTACATATGTTGAGGATTCTAACATCTCATCTAGAATGTTCATGCTGTAAAAACTTCTAACACTTAGTTCCCTAACAATGGTTTTCTGCAAATCCAGCTACCATTTTACTGTCCATTGGTAGTAAAAAGATAATATTACTCACCTTTTCAAAAATCTAAAGCCACCAAAAAAAATTCTAAAACTCCCTTGCAGTACATTCAAAGCCCTCCATGACAGGACAGCAATCCACTTCATCTCTTGCTAAGCCCTCTATTAAACTTGATACTTGAGCAAGAAGGCTGTTTCTAAAAAACTGTCAAGGCCTTTAAACATACTATCCCCTATGTTTGTCACTTTCCTACTAAATGCTACCACGTCTTCAAGGTAGGCCTCTTCTGTAGGGTCTGACAGTGCCCAGCTCTTGACAGAGCACAGCACTCTACTCTGGCCCCACAACATCTATGCTATCATGGCATTTAATGCGCTGCATAGTCTTGCTTTCACAACTGCCTCTTACTCCTTTCTACATTTTGACATACAGGAAAATACCTGACACATATTTTGGAAATGTGTTGACAATTATACTTAGAATGTTTTTCTAGACATGAACTTCATGAGGGAAGAACCCACGTTAGTCATTTAAGCATAAAGCTTTGCTTACAGAAGACTTCCAAATACATGTTCAGTACATGTTCAGTGTTAAAATTCCGAAAAATAATTCTCAGATCAGAGAGGATAAAACAAATTTGTTTAAGACCGAGGAATAAGTATCAAATTGTTCTAAATGCCTCGTAACATGCCTAACCAGATGAACTACACACTTGGAGAAATAGTGAAACCATTCTCATTAATAGCTAGGCAATCCCAGAGTAGAAGTGTGGTATCAGAGATGAAAAGCATACAAGGGCAGAAAGAGTATCAGTGGTTTTTCAGAACTGAGAAACTGAGGAGGATGGGAGATGGGGGAATGAGAGCCAAAGGAGTGGGGTTTCTCTGTGAGGTGATGAAGATGTCATAGAACCTACTGTGGCGACAGTCGTACGTATCAGTGAATATACTGGAAACCAATGAATTAAATGGACTAGTGGTACGGTATGTGAATTGTATCATAATAAAGCTGTTATATAAAAAAGATTAAAATGGATAGCTGTCTTCTTTTCCAAAAGAGAAATGAAGAAAATTACATCAATTGTACACTGGACAAAATTCAAGGACTGATTAAATGGGTGGTATATGACCACTATGAAAGAAGTATAAATTACTAGAAACATGTAAAAATTCACTGAGAAACTTTACTTCTGTGAACAGAAACAACAATACCAATAATAACAAAGAATAGCAACAGACGAGAGAAATGCAACCAGACATACATGAGAATTTCAGAAAGGCATTTTTGAATGAAAAAATATAACAGGGTGAAAGTCATATGTCAAAGTTTTTACAACCACTAGAAAACAGAATTAGGAATGTTTTACTAATTTCATTTAAATATTTTTTAAAGTTTCTGCTAAACTGCTTTATCCAATATTATCAAATAAAGTTCCAATGTCAAAGAATAATGGGAACAAATTCATTTATGTGCTAAGGTTCCAGTTTTCTGAAATGTCAGCTTAACAGAAAACAGAAAGCAGATGAGATAAACCCTACATAAAGTTCTAAAACATGTACCTGTTTAAAATTCCTCTTGAAAAGTAGATGTCAGAAAATTACACAATCTTCATTTCATAAAGTATGTTTCATCTAATGTTTAATAAAGTTGAGAAAAATTTCACAATGCAGATACACTTTTAAGCAATGTTTCAGCCCAAAGAACAATTTAAAGCACCTAGTGTTTTAAAAGATTTTGATATTCAGGTATTCATTTAGAAGTCTTGATTTTATACTTAAGAAATTTTCTGAATGTTCACTTACATTTTTGTGATTGACACATTTCATAAGAACTAGCTCTCTGTAAGCACGCTTAGCATGAGTCTGATTCTGAAATGGCCGACTTAGCTTCTTGATTGCAACGTTTCTTTCAAGAATGGCATCATAAGCTGCGCTGTAATAAGAAATTCCAAAACAACAAAAATTTAATCAAAAATCTGCAAACTTAATTATGAAACATTCATGTAGATTTACTTTCTCCAAAGATAAATGCAACTGAATCAATTTCCAGCCCTTAGTACTCAACATGTTTCTTAAAATATTAATGGATTAAAAGCAAAAATGAATTGTGAAGAAAGAGACTGCGTGTTCACTGGGGGTCATCCAAGATCCATCCAGCATACAATGGGCACATAATACACAAATCTTTAATGAGTATTCAAGTCCAACAGATATACCTTAGAGCCTAAATGAATTCCTCACCCCAAATCAACATTAAGGAAAGACACGATAAAAAATACATGTGGTCATAAATTCTACTCAAAACACTTGTTGAAGAATTCTACGTAAGTACATCACCTCCTCCTCTTCAGACACAACAAAATGAACACAGAAAGAGGAAAGTACATATAAAGCCATCTATATGAAAGACTGTTTCATAAAAGTAAACACAAAATTTGTTTTGGAGGCGAAATTAAAAATCAAGTTATTTATCAATGCTAGATTTCAGGACACCAGAAGCCACTTCGTAACTATTAATGAAACACCTATAATTCTGGGAAATCTAACACTACATTCATCAACTCTTCATCTCTCTACCATACGGCACTGACCAAATGGTACACTTCACAAATGACAGGTCAAAGAAAGTAAAGCACAAGTAAGGTAAAGTGCCTAAAAATTATAGAATAGTATGATCAAAGAGTAAAAATCATTTGGATTAATCACTGCCTGATACAGGGCCAGAGAGGTTAACTAACTCGTTCAAAGTCACCCAGAAGGTTGAGGGCAAAGCTGAGTCTAGAAGACTGAGAGATAAGGTCATGCTTTTCATCTGCTGCTGCTGCTAAGTTGCCTCAGTCGTGTCCGACTCTGCGCGACCCCACAGACAGCAGCCCACCAGGCTCCCCCGTCCCTGGGACTCTCCACGCAAGAACACTGGAGTGGGTTGCCATTTCCTTCTCCAATGCATGAAAGTGAAAAGTGAAAGTGAAGTCGCTCCGTCGTGTCCGACTCTTCGCGACCCCATGGACTTTAGCCCACCAGGCTCCTCTGTCCATGGGATTTTCCAGGCAAGAGTACTGGAGTGGGTTGCCATTGTCTTCTCCGGCTTTTCATCCTGGAGCATTATAAAAGACGATTTCTATTTGGAAAATCAGCATTTGTTGTTGTTTAGTTGCTAAGTTGTATCCAACTCTCTGCAACCCTATGGACGGTAGCCCGCCATGCTCCTCTGTCCATGGGATTTCCCAGACAAGAATACTGGGGTGTGTTGCCATTTTCTTCTCCAGGTGATCATTCTGATTCAGGGATAGAACTCACATCTCCTATACTGGCAGGGGGATTCTCTACCACTGAGCCACCAGGGAAGCCCAAAGGCAGCATAATACTGATTAAAATTATTCTCAAACCTAACTGGAACCTAAATTATTCTCTAACCTAGTCCTAATAGAGGAAAACAATAGAATGGGAAAGACTAGAGATCTCTTCAAGAAAATCAGAAATACCAAGGGAACATTTTATGCAAAGATGGGCTCAATAAAGGACAGAAATGGTATGGACCTAACAGAAGCAGAAGATATTAAGAAGAGGTGGCAAGAATACACAGAAGAACTGTACAAAAAAGACCTTCACAACCCAGATAATCACGATGGTGTGATCACTCACCTAGAGCCAGACATCCTAGAATGTGAAGTCGAGTGGGCCTAAGGAAGCATCACTACGAACAAAGCTAGTGGAGGTGATGGAATTCCAGCTGAACTATTTCAAATCCTAAAAGATGATGCTTTGAAAGTGCTGCACTCAATATGTCAGCAAATTTGGAACACTCAGCAGTGGCCACAGGACTGGAAAAGGTCAGTTTTCATCCCAATCCCAAAGAAAGGCAACACCAAAGAATACTCAAACTATTGCACCATTGCACTCATCTCACACACTAGTAAAGTCACGCTCAAAATTCTCCAAGCCAGGCTTCAACAATAGGTGAACCGTGAACTTCCAGATGTTCACGCTGGTTTTAGAAAAGGCAGAGGAACCAGAGATCAAATTGCCAACATCCGCAGGATCATGGAAAAAGCAAGAGAGTTCCAGAAAAACATCTATTTCTGCTTTATTGAGTATGCCAAAGCCTCTGACTGTGTGAAAGTCACTCAGTCGTGCCCAACTCTTTGCGACCCCATGGACCATACAGTCCATAAAATTCTCCAGGCCAGAATACTGGAGTGGGTAGCCTTTCCCTTCTCCAGGGGATCTTCCCAACCCAGGGATCAAACCCAGGTCTCCTGTATTGCAGGCAGATTCTTCACCAGCTGAGCCACCAGGGAAGCCCAAGAATACTGGATTGGGTAGCCTTTCCCTCTCCAGGGGATCTTCCTGACCCAGGAATCAAATCGGGGTCTCTGGCATGGCAGGCGGATTCTTTACCAACTGAGCTATAAGGGAAGCGCTCACAGTTTGACTGTGTGGATGACAACAAACTGTGGAAAATTCTGAGAGAGATGGGAATACCAGACCACCTAACCTGCCTCTTGAGAAACTTGCATGCAGGTCAAGAAGCAACAGTTAGAACTGGTCATGGAACAACAGACTGGTTCCAAACAGGAAAAGGAGGACGTCAAGGCTGTATATTGTCACCCTGCTTATTTAACTTCTATGCAGAGTACATCATGAGAAACGCTGGGCTGGAAGAAGCACAAGCTGGAATCAAGACTGCCGGGAGAAATATCAATCACCTCAGATAGGCAGATGACACCACCCTTATGGCAGAAAGTGAAGAAGAACTAAAGAGCCTCTTAATGAAAGTGAAAGAGGAGAGTGAAAAAGTTGGCTTAAAGCTCAACGTTGAGAAAACTAAGATCATGGCATCTGATCCCATCACTTCATAGCAAAAAGATGGGGAAACAGTGGAAACAGTGGCTGATTTTATATTTGGGGGCTCCAAAATCACTGCAGATGGTGATTGCAGCCGTGAAATCAAAGACACTTACTTCTTGGAAGGAAAGTTATGACCAACCTAGACAGCATATTAAAAAGCAGAGACATTACTTTGCCAACAAAGGTCTGTCTAGTCAAGGCTATGGTTTTTCCAGTGGTCACATATGGATGTGAGAGTTGGACTGTGAAGAAAGCTGAGCGCCAAAGAATTGATGCTTTTGAACTGTGGTGTTGGAGAAGACTCTTGAAAGTCGCTTGGACTGCAAGGAGATCCAACCAGTCCATTCTAAAGGAGATCAGTCCTGGGTGTTCATTGTAAGGACTGATGTTAAAAGCTTAAACTCCAATACTTTGGCCACCTCATGCAAAGAGCTGACTCATATGAAAAGACCCTGATGCTGGGAAAGATTGAGGGCAGGAGAAGGGGACAACAGAGGATGAGATGGTTGGACGTCATCACCGACTCAATGGACATGAATTTGGGTGAACTCCGGGAGTTGGTGATGGACAGGGAGACCTGGCATGCTGTGGTTCATGCGTTTGCAAAGAGTGAGACATGACTGAGTGACTGAACTGACTAACTGGAAACTTGAGCTTTTTTTGTGGCTATTTCACTATATTAAATGTAGTGAAGAAATTATGTATTAAGAAATTGGCACTGCATAAAAGGATACATCTGTACATTCTATATACTGTAACTATTGCCTATATACATATATACATACACATACCAAAACATATTATCTTTATTAGAAAGTACCATTATTACAGATATATTCTTCCCAAATTAAAAAAAAAAGGCAAAATAAAAAAATCAGAGGTCAACCAAATGTTTAGAAGTTTTGATTCAGATAAAGCATGTTTTATTTTTAACCATTAACTGCATTCCTATTAATTTCTTATCTAGTATATCAAAGTAATATTTCAAACTCTAAAATTGAAAATTTCAAGTATCTCATTGAACTATTTTGTATCCAAGGAAATTAGATTTCTAATTATTGATTCTCAAATGTGCACAAATTAGAAACACCTGGGTATTCAGAGGCCCCAATCCAGACCCAATGAATCTTACTATCTAAAACTGGGGCCCAAAATAATATCTTTCAAAAAAAATTAAGTTCTTCAGTTGATTCTGACAATAATACAACAGTGACTTTAAAAAGTTATTATTTGTCTATTTCACAGTAATGTTTTGGAAGGAATAATCAAAAATTTGAAGGCATTTATTCCTTAGGACCGGTGTTACTTTCCAAAGCAATTTTTAAAAAATTCTGGTACACAAATTTCAAAAAAGCACTTACCTGAGGATTAAGTGAAGGTACTGTTAAGGCACTCCAAGCGCAGGTTGGAAAAGAATTTCCAGACACAGAGCATTTCGGAAGGGAGTGAGTTTATTAAGAACAAAGAGCAGAGATAATGTGGGCACTGTGAGCGCAGTGAACTGATCTCCTAACATACTAGGGAGAGTCAACAGTTTTCCTGAGCCAACAGCCCATTTTCACAGCCTCAAGATACAGAAAAGTCCTGCAGGTAGGCTGTCGTTAGGTGATTGGCTGGGGCGCTATAGGTGTTTACTGGAGTGGGTGTCTTTGCCTAATTTGGAGTCAGGAAGCTTGTTAGTGATGATCAGGGGGCTTTTGACAACAGTTACAAAGGGGCTCGATTATCTTTGGAGATGACCCTGGTCCTGCGTCCTGCTTCTGTGGCCTTGCTGAAAGGCTTGCACCTGTGGCTTTGGGGCACAACTCAACAGTACAGACACTATATTTTTCAAATACCATTAACCATTTTATAAACAGTATATTCCTCACAACAACCATGCATATATTAGATGGGAAAACAGGCTATAGGAGAGTAAATTTGCCATGCGTCACAAAGTTAATAAATCAGTCACAAAGTTAATAAATCAAAGAGCTAGAATCTGAATCAAGAGTTTGCTTTCAAAATTCTTTACAATATTGATAATTACATTATTTTCTTCAAATTTAACTTGTGGTTGGTTAAATGTGATTGGTTAAAATGATAACCAGCCAGCCACCAGTGCTTTATGAAATGACCCAGCTTATGCACTTTGTGGCAGCAGCAATCACAGCCCGTAAGTGAAGAATACGAAGAGAGAACAGATGTTTTTACTGTTGCCCTCCAGTCACTAGATGGTGTCTGACTCTTTGTGGACCCATGGACTGTAGTACACCAGGCTCCTCTATCCTCCACCATCTCCCGGAATTTACTCAAAGTCATGCCTGTTAAAAGTTGGTGGTGTTACTGTTCCCATTACACAAATTTATTGATTCTAATATTTCACTGTTATTTCGCTTAAGATTTTTAAAAGAAATATATTATTATAGGTAAAGCCCCTTCCTTCTCCCTTATACTCAGAGGTAAGTACTACTCTGAGTTTGGTGTTTATGAATGTTTTTACATCTTTGCATTCATAAATTATACATGATATTGCTTTATATATTCTAAACTACATATATATGTATATCCTACATCTTATTTTTAAATTCAACATTACATTTCTGATTATCCTTGTGGATACATATAGCTCCAGTTCATTTTAAATGGTATACAGCATTTCACTGTATTTCTATTCTCCTACTGATAGATTTGATGCTATTACCAATTTTTGCTATTGTAAATGGTATTGCAAAGAACAGCGCTATATATGTCTCTTTCTAGACATATGCAAGAGCTGCTTGCAAGACTTTTTCCTTGAACTTGGGAGAACTGCAGGATTGTAAACACTTAGGATTTTTAAAAGATTCAAAAACAAATCTGGTCCAAGAAGAGGTAATACAGATATAATTATGCTTGAGTGAGGCTTAGACTCCCCAACACTAGCTTATTATGCTAATTTAGTGACCTAAAATCATTAACAGAAATGTCCCAAAGAGTGTTTTGATTTTCAGTTTATTAGGAATTATAATGATCTATAAAGCCTAGGTCTTTTGTAGAAATTAGCCTGTAAATCAATTTTAAAGATACATATAGTTTTGAAACACATACAGTGAGACATTAGCTGACTTTATTCCCCAGTGTAAAATAAGATTTATGAAATTCCAGAATTTCATTACAGTGTAAAAGTGATGATTAAATGAAGCTTCTTACTGAAGAGTTAGTTATGGGAATAGACATAGAATTAATAAGCATGCCACTTATTCTTTCCTGATATAGATATTTGTCTTTATGTGGCTTAAGACCAAGTATTTAATCATAATTTACACTTAGAAATGACAGAGCTGATTTATAAAGTTATGTTTTCTGAATAATAATAAAAAGCCTTAATGTCAGAAGGAAACAACTTATTATTACAGCTTTAATTTTATAGTTTTAATTTTTTGAGGCAAGCTAAACATTTACCATGGAATTTATGAGAGGAGAAAACAAAGCAGTTAATGATTTTTTTGCCTAACTTTTGGAAGTAAAAACTTACCATACTATTCCTTGGGCTCCTGAACCTATAGGTTTTAAATTCTGATACCGTTTCAGGACTGTGAATGTAGAATCTCCAATCTCTACACTATAAAAATTGCTGTCACGCTTGCTTCTGCTCATGGTGGCAAGCAATTAATTTAATGGCTTCATCCAAAAATTCACCACAAAGCTGCAAAATGGAACAAAATGTGATGTTAACAAAATGAATTTGCTTAATCTTAAAATTCAAGTCATTACTCTGTTCACAGACTGCTAGATCATGTTAAAAGAGCTGCTTCATTACAAATCACAGTTAGAAAGAAAAAATACCACAGAGCCTAGTTAGCATCTGTTACATTTAAGAAATAACTGATAGTTTAAAAAAGACAAAAACAAAAAAAGCAAGTATTATAATTAAACATGCTTTTAAGGTCACTTACAGTTTAAAAATTTAAACTAGTCCTTTTCATGTGTTGATTATAGACAAAATTATATCTTAATTTTTGTAACTGATAAACTTTCATTTGAAAACAATCCACCATCTCACTAAGTATATGCAGAAGGAACAACAAATTGACAGGCTAGTTATCACATATCACTCCCACCAAACAAACCAACAAGCACGGAGCAGCACTCAGCTGTCACTGTAGCAGCTCCTGAGGCCCAACACTGGGTGCACTGTCTATGCTGAGGTTGTAATGGCTGAAAACTGAGAATTAGGATAGAAAATGTAAGATTAAAAAAAGATATAAGAAAATTATTTTAAAAATAAGAAAATATAAGTGAGAGAAGCATTTAGTATACTGAGATATACTAACAAAACAGTCCTGTTTTAAATTGCTTGGGTCGCCTAAAGCATAACCTAAGTTCTGACCACAGTCTTTTTTTTTTTAACCATTTGTCTGATTAAAGCCAAAGCAGGCTTTTTCTACCCATTTGAGTACTGGTTACTGACAAACCTTATTATCTATCCTTACTAGACAAAACTAGCCTATTCTAAAATGCATGCAAGGGATGTCCCTGGTGGTCCAATGGTTGACACTCTGCTTTCAATGCAGGGGTGCAGGTTTGATCCCTGGCCAGGGAACTAGGATCCTACATGGCATGAACCGCAGCCAAAAGATAAAACAAAATAAAAGGAGCCTTAAAATGCATGCCATACAGTTCCAACCTACTTTCTGTATCCCAGGATAAACTGGGAAACCAATGAGATCTAAAGAACATTTTCTGTGCATGGTCTTAAGACAATGCTAACAACAGAACAACAAACAACCAAATTCTGGTAAGACTTACAATGCAAAGATTTAATTTGAAGTGCATTAAATGCTCACTACGTGTCAGGCACTATGATGTACCCTGGGGCCAGATCACGTAGGCGTTCGAGAACTGGATACTAATAGCTTAGTTCTTAACAGGAGGATAGAGACCACCACAAAGTTAAAGTACAGAGTAAGAGAGGGCCTTGACCAGCTGCTACTTGGAGGCTACACTGTTAGAGGCGAGGGAGCAAGAGCTGGAAGAAGAAAACCAGTGAGCTACTGAATACAAATGAAAGGAATAAAATTAACACGTTTTAGGTTTGTGGGGTTAAAAAAAGTTAAAAAGTACAAACAGAATAGGCTTTAAAGAAGAAATAAAATAATTGAAAGCAATTGAGAAAGGAAAGAAACTAATTAGATAAAAGAAACGCCCAGAGGAACATCTCCAAAATCAGTAACTGAACTAGTCATGTAATACTCCAGAGAATACTGTCTGAAACCAAAAGTCTCAGTAACTTTGCGTAAGTTGAAAGACCCTAGACTTGTCAATTTCTGCAAAAAAGCCTGTGGATATACTGATTGGGACTGCACTGAGTAACAAACATCAATTTGGGGAGAAATGATACTCTAACAATTTTGCTTTTTCTCATATTCATTTCAGTTTTCTGATCCATATTCATGATACTCATTCATCCGTTCATTCTTCTTTAAGTTCCCTCAGCAACATTTTATAGTTTCCAATATACAGATCTTGCAAAATTCTGTTCAACTTCTCCATAGTATTAACAACTTTTAGATGCTATTGCGAATGTTTTTATTCTTACTTAAATTTCAGTTGTTCATTGCTAGTACAAAGAAATACAATTTATTTGTGTAGTAACTTCATGCTAAGCTCGCTTGTCACTTACTTAGTAGACTTTCTGTTCTACACACACAAGCAGTTCCGTTTCTTCATTTCTAATTGGGATGGCTTTGACTTCCTTTTCTTTCCTCACTACAATGACTATAATCCCGAAAAGAAGTGGTATGAGCAAACATCAGTCCCCCATTCCCTATCAGGGGAAAAGAATTCAGTCTTATACCACTGAATGTGATGTAAAGTGTGATACAAATTATTGGATTTTACTAGATGCCCTTTAACAGGCTGAGAAAGTTCCCTTCCAAGTCCTAGTTGACTGAGTTTTTATCACTATAGAACATTCAATTTTGTCAAATGATTTTCCTGAATCTATTCCAATAATCATAGTTTTTCTTTCTTACTTAGTAGGTTCATACAGTGAATTATGCTAACTGATTTTTGAATGTTAAACCAAACTTATACACCTGTAACAAATCTTACTTGGTCAAAGTGTTATCCTTTTTATTTTTAAATAACTACTGATTCAGTCCCATCACATCATGGCAAATAGATGGAGAAACAATGGAAACACTGACAGACGTTAATTTCTCGGGCTCCAAAATCACTGCAAATGGTGACTGCAGCCATGAAATTAACAGACGCTTGCTAAACTCAGCAGTGGCCACAGGACTAGAAAAGGTCAGTTTTCATTCCAATCCCAAAGAAACGCAATGCCAAAGAATACTCAAACTACTGCACAATTGCTCTCATCTCACACACTAGCAAAGTAATGCTCAAACTTCTCCAAGCCAGGATTCAACAATACGTGAACTGTGAACTTCCAGATGTTCAAGGCGGATTTAGAAAAGACAGAGGAACCAGAGATCAAATTACCAGCATCTGCTGGATCAGGGAAAAAGCAAGAGAGTTCCAGAAAAACATCTATTTCTGCTTTATTGACTATGCCAAAGCCTTTGACTGTGTGGATCACAATAATCTCTGGAAAATTCTGAAAAAGATGGGAATACCAGACCACCTGACCTGCCTCTTGAGAAACTTGCATTCAGGTCAGGCAGCAACAGTTAGAACTGGACACAGAACAACAGACTGGTTCCAAATAGGAAAAGGAGTGCGTCAAGGCTATATATTTCACCCTGCTTATTTAACTTATATGCAGAGTACATCATGAGAAACGCTGGACTGGAAGAAGCACAAGCTGGAATCAAGATTGCCGGGAGAAATATCAATAACCTCAGATATGCAGATGACACCACCCTTCTGCAGAAAGCGAAGAACTAAAGAGCCTATTGATGAAAGTGAAAGAGGAGAGTGAAAAGTTGGCTTAAAGCTCAACGTTTAGAAAACGAAGATCATGGCATCTGATCCCATCACTTCATGGGAAATAGATGGGGAAACAGTGGAAACAGTGGCAGACTTTATTTTGGGGGGCTCCAAAATCACTGCAGATGGTGACTGCAGCCATGAAATTAAAAGACACTTACCCCTTGGAAGGAAAGTTATGACCAACCTAGATAGCATATTAAAAAGCGGAGACATTACTTTGCCAACAAAGGTCCATCTAGTCAAAGCTATGGTTTTTCCAGTAGTCATGTATGGATGTGAGAGTTGGACTATAAAGAAAGCTGAGTGCTGAAGAATTGATGCTTTTGAATTGTGTTGGAGAAGACTCCTGAAAGTCCCTTGGACTGCAAGGAGATCCAACCAGTCCTTCCTAAAGGAGATCAGTCCTGAGTGTTCATTAGAAGGACTGATGCTGAAACTCCAATACTCTGGCCACCTGATGCGAAGAGCTGACTCATTTGAAAAGAAAGACCCTGATATTGGGAAAGATTGAAGGCAGGAGGCGAAGGGGATGACAGAGGATGAGATGCTTGGATGGCATTACCGACTCAATGGACACGAGTTTGCGTCAACCCCGGCGGGGGGTGATGATGAACAGGGACGCCTGGCGTGCTGCAGTCCATGGGGTCGCAAAGAGCTGGACCCAACTGAGTGACTGAACTGAACTGGCTAGAATTTTATCACTATTATTGACCTTTTTAAAAAGCTAGGTTTTAATTTCTGATTCTATTTTGTACTTTTCTATTTCTTTGGTTTCTGCTTTTGCCTTTACTCCACTTATTGTTTTGGCATTACTGTTATTCTTTAGTTTCTTTAAACAGACGCTTAAGAGTAATGATTTGAGGACTGCTTTTTATAATATACACACTTAATACTGTTAATTTACCCTTAGAGCAGCACTTTATAGCTTCATTCCCCAATTTTTTACCATCATATCTATATTTAATTATAAAAAAGCAAAATTTTATGGCGAGCTTACTTTATGCTATGCCCTATTTCAAGCGTTTAATACTCTTTTGCCCTCACAACAGTCCTATGAGGGTTTTCTATTAACAACTGCCTATGGCTAGAGAGTAAACTCAGTCCCTGTCACCGCATCTCACCTGGAGTCCCACACACTCCTTCTGTCTGATGTTGCGTTACATTAGGAAAGGACCCATTGTTTTTCTAATTTTACA
This sequence comes from Budorcas taxicolor, assembly GCF_023091745.1. Taxonomy (NCBI): domain Eukaryota; kingdom Metazoa; phylum Chordata; class Mammalia; order Artiodactyla; family Bovidae; genus Budorcas; species Budorcas taxicolor. Next base: position 3,285,704 of record NC_068914.1, read on the forward strand.
GATGATGAAGCTGAGTCTGAAAAAGGTTACCTATTGGTTACAAAGTTAGTAAGGAGTAAAGTGAGGGGTTTTTGTGTGTTGTTTGAGTGAGGATTTGAGTCCTTCATCCATACACTATATATACTGAGTCCAAGATAAACAAGTCTTGGTGCTGAAGAAGAAGATACAAAGGAAGAGGAGAAGTTATAAACATGCTGAATCTTAAGCATGTTGAGACTGAGATGGATCCCTGAGACATCCACACGGAATTATCAACTTGTTAGCTAGATACAGAACTAAACCTCAAGGAGATGTCTGGGTGGAAGATACAAATTTAAGAGTTGGCATTGTTATTAAAGCAATGAGAAAGAATGGTATTACTCAAGAGGATGTTGTAGCAAGAAAGGCTTGAGTCAGCTTTGTGGATACCCACAGTTTAATGAGCAATTAGAGAGAGATAAGCCAGTAAAGAAGCCAGTGAAGGTGTAGCCAGAGACAGAGACAATGAGGAGAACACACTGAAGAAGCCAGAGGAAGACTGCGTTAGAGAACAGAGTGGCCCAAAGTGCCGAACGCTGCAGAGACGTCCAGTAAGCAGAGCAACGGGAGCGGAAGCTAGACTGGAATGAGCGCAGGCGAGAATTAAAGAACACCATTTTACAAGTAAGCGGGGGTGACTATCTCTTTAGAGAACTTTAGCAAAGAAGATGAGAGGAAATTGATGGAGAATGATATATGGTCAAGAAAGGACGATCAGATTAGATACAATATATAACATTCTACAGCATAGCATGCATAACATATATAATACAAAGACAACCTGAACATATTTATCTGTTAACAGAAAGGACTGCAAAAGATGGGAAGGGTGAGACGAGGAGAGTGAAAAAGAAAACTAACGTTTCAGTTAGAATGATCTCTCTGAAAACATAGCAAGAAATGGGATCCAAAGCATATGTGTGGCCATACAGATGAAGATACGAAAGCAGCACTGCCGCCAGAAAACACCTTCAGAAGACTAAGACAGAAGGAGCAGTCTCCAAGGTAAGGGTATTAAGGATGCTGGTGAGACTTAGAGAGGATGCGTTTGGCGTGCTGTTCTCTCCATGATGAAGCTGAAACAGAAGAGTGTTAGGAGGCAATGATACGGAGTCTGATAACTCACTCCCCTACTCAAAAAGGCCTCTTTGTGGATTAAAAACCACAAAAGTATAGGTAGAGAATTTAGATGTGACTGCTTACGTGGCTCATGGAGAAGGCAATGGCACCCCACTCCAGTACTCTTGCCTGGAAAATCTCATGGACGGAGGAGCCTGGTAGGCTACAGTCCATGGGGTCGCTAAGAGTCGGACACGACAGAGCGACTTCACTTTCACTTTCACGTGTTGGAGAAGGAAATGGCAACCCGCTCCAGTGTTCTTGCCTGGAGAATCCCAGGGACGGCAGAGCCTGGTGGGCTGCCGTCTATGAGGTCGCACAGAGTCGGACATGACTGAAGTGACTGAGCAGCAGCAGCAGCAGCTTACGTGGCTCAGGAAAAAGAAAAGACAGGCATTTATTATGCCATTTAATAGATGAGTAACTTAGGCTAAAAGTGATTCATGTGCAACAGAATGTTGCAGACATAATGAATTTCAGCTTTAGCTTTCAAAATATTCCTCTGCAAGAACACTACACTCATGTCAATGTGGCTAAATTATCACTCCCATACCCTCATGCTCTGATTTACTAATTTCCCTTTCTTTTGGGGGGAAATATTTTTCTCCTTTTTTTTTTTATATCTATGTAAATTATATCTACAGAGAGAGAGAGAAAGTCACTCAGTCGTGTCCAGCTCTTTGTGACCCCATGGACTGTAGCCTACCAGTAGTCCATGGGGTTTTCCAGGCAACAGTACTGGAGTGGGGTGCCATTTCCTTCTCCAGGGGATCTTCCCGACCCAGGGACTGAACCCAGGTCTCCCGCATTGCGGGCAGATGTTTTACCATCTGAGCCACCAGGGAAGCCTTCTACCTACCAAAGACTAGTTTAAAAATAATATTCAGAGGCCTTTTCCAGCTTGAATCTAATTTCTCATCAAAACCACCTTGTATACTTGGATACGCAGATTTTACTACCAGACTGTGTGGTCTTTCTGAGGGTAAGGACTGTGTCTCCTACACCTTCAGATTTACAAAACATGTCAGCTCTTCAAAAGAGGTAAAATTTAATAACTGCTAAAAATATTAACCAAGAACATGAACCTTTTTAAAGTAACAAATTAAAGTGTTCTGTTTATCACTGTTTTCCTTCATAAGTGGGGGGGGGGGGGGGGGGGGCGGAGACTGAATTAAGTTTTTATGACCGAAGGTTTACTTCTGTAATGTCCATACAACAAACAGGACTCAACTGCTATCAGGCCAGTTCACCCATGAAATGGTTGGTCTGGTGAGCCTGAATGTAGAGACAAACAAATTAAAGTTAGCAGTTTTATAAAACATACTTAGGGAAAAAACAGTGAGTTCAATAGAGCCATAAAGCCAAGCCTCACAGACAAAGGGAAATAATTCAGGCAATGCAACGAAGTTCAGAATTCAAGACAGCTCTCATCATCACATATCTCGATGGTAAGCCTCTGGGGTTGAAGTGGAGCCTGTCCATCTTTACTCACCTTGTTTCTATGGCTACCAACAGATGCCAACAGTGATGGTCAATGCTGCATGTCAAAGTTGTGTTAACTCTGACTAGGCCACAAGGCACACAGACACTTGTGAAACATTACTCTAGGTGATTCTGTGAGGGCGTCTGGATGACTTTAACATTTAAGTCAACAGACTGAGTAAAGCAAACTGCTCTCCTTAACGTTGGCAGGCCACATCCAGTCTGCAGAAGGCCTGAATAAAAACAAAAAAGTTTATCATACTGCAAGTAGAAGGGACTTCCTCCTGCTTGACTGTCTTCAGGATGGGATATCGTCTTTCCCATGCTTTCAGCCCAGAACTGAAATATTGATTCTTTCTGAGTCTCGGGCCTGCTGAACTTCAGGCTAGAACTTACATCATCAGCTCTTCTGGGTATTGGGCCTTTAGACCTCAAGTATTACATCAGCTTTCCTGGGTCTCCAGCACGCCAGCTTAGATCTTGGAACTTGTCAGTGTCCGTTCACATTCTCTCTCCCCCTCCCTTCCTATCCATCTACCCAGCCACCCACCCATCATTCAGGTTCTGTTTCTCTGGAGAACCCTCACTAATATAATGCCTCATTCTACTCTGAAGGCTTCTTCTGTGTAACTCTTGGCTTCTCATGGCGGCTGCATGCTGCCTTTTCTCTCCTCATCTGACTCTGCTCAAACATCATCAGCTTCTCAGAAATGCCTACATGGCTGTGTGTGCGTGCTGAGTCACTCAGTCGTGTCTGACTCTCTGCGGTCCCATGGACCGCAGCCCACAAGGCTCTTCTGTCCATGGGATTCTCCAGGCAAGAACACTGGAGTGGGTGCCGACTCCTGCTCCAGGGGGTCTTCCCAGCCAGGGGCTGAGCCCGCATCTCTCGCGTCCTCTGCACTGGCAGGCAGGCCCTTCACCACGAGCATCGCCTGGGAACCTCTGTCTTACGTGATCAGCCTGTCTAAACTAGCGCCTTCTAACCACACCCTCTTCCTCAGCCTGCTTCATTTTTCTTCAGAGCACTTGCCACTGCTGACATCTATTAGATGCTGATTATCTGTCCCCTCAAACATGAGTTTCAAGAAAGCATAAACACTGGTCTGTTTATGATTAAATCATTAGAGCCTAGAACAGTAACTGGCAAATACGGATCATTCAAATAGGTGAATGAACAAACTGGAAGTTCCCATTACAAACTGCCCATCATTCTCTTCCTCTCCAGTAGCAACTTACAGGAAAAAAGAGGTCTGTGACTGATTGATAGGTTGGATCCCCACTGCTGCTTTTCGTGCAGTTTTCATGCCAGGCTATTTCACAGACCACCAGCGTTAGGTCAAAGGTCTGCCCTGGGCTATCAGTTACGGCCAAGGTGGCAGAGCCACAATCTGCAGAATCCATCTATGCTAAGGAATTGCTTAGCACTGCTTTCTCAGCAAGTAGGTGATAGCCTTTCATATGACAGCCCTATGCGTGTTAGTCTCTGTGATATGAGGTCTAACTAATGAAGTCTGACTACTTTCAGAGTATAATAAGAGACTTCCTGGCCTAACACCGAAGCCAGTGTTTCAAAAATCCTATTAAATTTAATAAACTTACATTTTATATCACTTTTAAAAGTTTCTTTTAATTGAAGGGTAATAGCTTTACAGAATCTTGTTGTTTTGTCAGACCTCAATATGAACCAGTCATAGGGATACGTATGTCTGGTTCCTTCTGAAGCTTCCTCCCCTCTCCCTCCCCATCCCACCTCTCTAGGTTGATACAGAGCCACTATCTGAGTTTCCTGAGCCACACAGCAAATTCCGGTTGGCTACCTATCTTACATACGGTCATGTAAGCTTCCATGTTACTGTCCCATACATCTCACCCTCTCCTCCCCTCTCCCCGTATACATGTCTATTCTGTTTCTCCACTGCTGCCCTGTAAATAAACTCTTCACTACCATTTTTCTAGATTCCGTATATGTGTGTTAGAATACAACATTTGTCTTTCTCTTTCTGACTCACTTTACTCTGTAGAATAGGTTCTAGGTTCACCCACCTCATCAGAACTGACTCAAATGCCTTCCTTTTATGGCTGAGCAATATTCCATTGTGATATGTACCACAGCTTCTTTATCCATTCATCTATCAATGAACATCTAGGCTGCTTCCCTGTTCTGGCTATTGTAAGTGGTGCTGCAATGAACAATGGGATACATGCGTGTTTTTCAATTTTGGTTTCCTCAGGGTATATGTCTAGGAGTGGGATTGCTGGGTGTATGGTGGTTTTATTCCTAGTTTTTTAAGGAACCTCCATACTGTCTTCCATAGTGGCTGTATCAATTTACATTCCCATCAACAGTGTAAGAGCGTTCCCTTTTCTCCACGCCCTCTCTGGCGTTTATTGTTTGTAGACTTTTTGATGATGGCCATTCTGACTGGTGTGAGGTGATATCTCATTGTAGTTTTGATTTGCATTTCTCTAATAATGAGCCATGTTCAGCATCTTTTCATGTTTGTTAGCCATCTGCATGTCTTCTTTGGAGAAATGTCTGTTCAGGTCTTTTTCCCACTTTTTGATTGGGCTATTTGTTTTTCTAGCATTGAGCTGTATGAGCTGCTTGTATATTTTGGAAATTAATCCTCTGTCAGTTTCATTTGCTATTATTTTCTCCCATTCTGAGGGTTTTCTTTTCGCCAGACTTATAGTTTCCTTTGCTGTGCAAAAGTTTTTAAGTTTGATCAGGTCCCACTTGCTTACTTTTGTTTTTATTTCCATGACTCTAGGAGGTGGGTCACAGAGGATCTTGCTTTGATTTATGTCATCGAGTGTTCTGCCTATGGTTTCCTCTAAGAGTTTTATAGTTTCTGGTCTTACATTTAGGTCTTTAATCCATTTTGAGCTTATCTTAGTGTATGATGTTAGGAAGTGTTCTGATTTCATTCTTTTACATATAGCTGTCCAGTTTTCCCAGCAACATTTACTGAACAGGCTGTCTGTACCCCATTGTATATTTTTGCCTCCTTTGTCAAAAATAAGGTTTCCATAGGTGCATAGGTTTATTTCTGGGCTTTCTATCAGGTTCCATCAGTCTATAGTTCTGTCTTTGTGCCAGTACCATACTGTCTTAATGACTGTAATTTATAATATAATCTGAAGTCAGGAAGGTGGATTCCTCCAGCTCCATTCTTTTTCAAGACTGCTTTGGCTATTCGGGGTCTTTTGTATTTCCATATGAATTGTGAAATTTTTTGTTTTAGTTCTGTGAAAAATACCATTGGTAATTTGATAGGGATTGCACTGAATCTGCAGATTGCGTTTGGAGTATAGTCATTTTAACAATATTGATTCTTCCTACCCAAGAACACAGAATATCTCTCCGTTTATGTCGTCTTTGATTTCTTTCATCAGTGTCTTATAATTTTCTGTGTACAGTTCTTTCATCTCCGTAGGTAAGCTTATTCCTAGCTATTTAATTCTTTTTGTTGCAACGGTGAATGGGATTGATTCCTTAATTTCCCTCTCTGATTTTTCATTGTTTGGTGCAGTTCAGTCGCTCAGTCGTGTCTGAATCTTTGCAACCCCATGAACCACAGTATGTCAGGCCTCCCTGTCCATCACCAACTCCCGGAGTTCACCCAAACCCATGTCCACTGAGTCGGTGATGCCATCCAACCATCTCATCCTCTGTTGTCCCCTTCTCCTCCTGCCCCCAATCCCTCCCAGCATCAGGGTCTTTTCACATGAGTCAGCTCTTTGCATCAGGTGGCCAAAGTACTGGAGTTTCAGCTTCAACATCAGTCCTTAGAATGAATACCCAGGACTGATCTCCTTTAGGATGGACTGGCTGGATCTCCTTGCAGTCTAAGGGACTCTTCAAGAGTCTTCTCCAACACCACAGTTCAAAAGCATCAATTCTTCGGCGTTCACCCTTCTTTATAGTCGAACTCTCACATCCATACATGACCACTGGAAAAACCATAGCCTTGACTAGATGGACCTTAGTCGGCAAAGTAATGTCTCTGCTTTTGCATATGCTATCTAGGTTGGTCATAACTTTTCTTCCAAGGAGTAAGCATCTTTTAATTTCATGGCTGCAGTCACCATCTGCAGTGATTTTGGAGCCCAGAAAAAATAAAGTTAGACACTGTTTCCACTGTTCCCCATCTATTTGCCATGAAGTGATGGGACTGGATGCCATGATCTCGGTTTTCTGAACATTGAGCTTTAAGCCAACTTTTCCACTATCCTCTTTTACTTTCATCAAGAGGCTCTTTAGTTCTTCTTCACTTTCTGCCATAAGGGTGGTGTCATCTGCATATCTGAGGTTGTTGATATTTTTCCTGGCAGTCCTGATTCCAGCTTGTGCTTCTTCCAGCCCAGCGTTTCTCATGATGTACCCTGCAGATAAGTTAAGTAAGCAGGGTAACAAATATACAGCCTTGACGTACTCCTTTTCCTATCTGGAACCAGTCTGTTGTTCCATGTCCAGTTCTAACTGTTGCTTCCTGACCTGCATATAGGTTTCTCAAGAGGCAGGTCAGGTGGTCTGGTATTCCCATCTCTTTCAGAATTTCCCACAGTTTACTGTGATCCACACAGTCAAAGGCTTTGGCATAGTCAATAAAGCAGAAATACATGTTTTTCTGGAACTTGCTCTGGATCCGATGATCCAGCAGATGTTGGCAATTTCATCTCTGGTTCCTCTGCCTTTTCTAAAACCAGCTTGAACATCTGAAGTTCATGGTTCACGTATTGCTGAAGCTTGGCTTGGAGAATTTTGAGCATGACTTTACTAGCATGTGAGATGAGTGTAATTGTGCGGTAGTTTGAGCATTCTTTGGCATTGCCTTTCTTTGGGATTGGAATGAAAACTGACCTTTTCCAGTCCTGTGGCCACTGCTGAGTTTTCCAAATCTGCTGGCATATTGAGTGCAGCACTTTCACAGCATCACCTTTCAGGATTTGAAACAGTGCAACTGGAATTCCATCACCTCCACTAGCTTTGTTCGTAGTGATGCTTTCTAAGGCCCACTTGACTTCACATTCCAGGATGTCTGGCTCTAGGTGAGTGTGAGTGATCACACCATCGTGATTATCTGGGTCATGAAGATCTTTTTTGTACAGTTCTTCTGTGTATTCTTGCCACCTCTTCTTAATATCTTCTGCTTCTGTTAGGTCCATACCATTTCTGTCCTTTATTGTGCCCATCTTTGCATGAAATGTTCCCTTGGTATTGCTAACTTTCTTGAAAAGCTCTCTAGTCTTTCCAATTCTGTTGTTTTCCTCTACTTCTCTGCATTGATCACTGAGGAAGGCTTTCTTATCTCTCCTTGATATTCTTTAGAACTCTGCATTCAGATGCTTTTATCTTTGCTTTTTGCTTCTCTTCTTTTCACAGCTATTTGTAAGGCCTCCTCAGACAGCCATTTTGCTTTTTTGCATTTCTTTTCCATGGGGGTGGTCTTGATTCCTGTCTCCTGTACAATGTCACGAACCTCCAACCATAGTTCATCAGGCACTCTATCTATCAGATCTAGGCCCTTAAATCTGTTTCTCACTTCCACTGTATAGTCATAAGGGATTTGATTTAGGTCACACCAGAATTGTCTTGTGGTTTTCTCCACTTTCTTCAATTTCAGTCTGAATTTGGCAATAAGAAATTCATGATCCGAGCCACAGTCAGCTCCTGGTCTTGTTTTTGCTGACTGTATTGAGCTTCTTCATCTTTGGCTGCAAAGAATATAATCAATCTGATTTCGGTGTCGACCATCTGGTGATGTCCATGTGTAGAGTCTTCTCTTGTGTTGTTGAAAGAGGGTGTTTGCTATGACCAATGCATTATCTTGGCAAAACTCTATTAGCCTTTGCCCTGCTTCATTCTGTACTCTAAGGCGAAATCTGCCTGTTACTCCAGGTGTTTCTTGACTTCCTACTTTTGCATTCCAGTCCCCTATGATGAAAAGGACAACTTTTTGGGGTGTTAGTTCTGGAGGTCTTGTAGGTCTTCATAGAACTGTTCATCTTCAGCTTCTTCAGCGTTACTGGTCAGGGCATAGACTTGGATAACTGTGATATTGAATGATTTGCCTTGGAAACGAACAGAGATCATTCTGTCGTTTTTGAGAGTGCATCCAAGTACTTCATTCTGGACTCTCTTGTTGACTATGATGGCTACTCCATTTCTTCTAAGGGATTCCTGCCCACAGTAGGAGATATAAGGGTCATCTGAGTTAAATTCCCCCATTCCAGTCCATCTTAGTTAGTATATAGAAATGCAAGTGATTTCTGTGTATTGATTTTATATCCTGCAACTTTGCTAAATTCACTGATTTGTTCTAGTAATTTTCTCACACGATCTTTAGGGCTTTCTATGTACAGTATCGTCATGTGCAAACAGTGAGAGCTTTACTTCTTTCTGATCTAGATTGCTTTTATTTCTTTTCCTTCTCTGATTGCTGTCATTAGAACTTCCAGAACTATGTTGAATTAACAGTGGTGAACGTGGATGTCCTTGTCTTGTTACTGATCTTAGGGGGAATGCTTTCAGTTTTTCACCATTGAGAATAATGTTTGCTGTAGGCTTATCATATATGGCCTTTACTATGTTGAAGGAGGTTCCTTCTATGCCCATTTTTTGAAGAGTTTTAGTCATAAATGGGTGCTGAATTTTGCCAAAGGCTTTTTCTGCATCCATTGAGATGATCATATGGTTTTTATCTTTCAATTTGTTAATACAGTGTATCACATTGATTGATTTGCATATATTGAAGAATCCTTGCATTCCTGGAATAAACCCAACTTGATCATGGTGTATGAGTTTATTGATGTGTTAACTGAATTCTGTTTGCGAAAATTTTGTTGAGGATTTTTGCATCTACGTTCATCAGTGATATTACCCTGTAGTTTTCTTTTTCTGTGTTGTCTTTGTTTCGCTTTGGCATCAGGGTGATGGTGGCTTCATACAATAAGTTTGGAAGTGTTCTTTCCTCTGCAATTTTTTGAAAGGCTTTTAGAAGGATAGGCATTAGCCCTTCTCTAAATGTTTGCTAGAATTGTCCTATGAAGCCATCTGGTCTTGGGCTTTTGTTTTTTGGGAGATTTCTGATCACAGCTTCAATTTCAGTGCTTGTAATTGAGTTGTTCATAATTTCTATTTCTTCCTGGTTCAGTCTTGAAGATTGAACTTTTCTAAGAATTTGTGCATTTCTTCCAGGTTATCCATTTCATTGCCATACAGTTGTTCATAACAGTCTCTTGTCGTCCTTTGCATTTCTGCATTGTCTGCTGTAACCTCTCCTTTTTCACTTCTAATTTTGTTGATCTGCTTCTTCTCTCCTTTTTCCTTGATGAGTCTGGCTAAAGGTTTGTCAGTTTTGTTTATCTTCTCAAAGAACCAGCTCTTAGTTTTATTAATCTTTACTATTATTTCTTTCACTTCTTTTTATTTCTGCTCAGATCTTTATGATCTTTCCTTCTATTAATTTTGGGTTTTTTAATTCTTCTTTTTCCAGTTGTTTTGGGTGTAAAGTTAAGTTGTCTGTCTGATGTTTTCCTTGTTTCTTGGGGTAGGGTTGTACTGCTATAAACTTCCCTCTTAGAGCTGCTTTTGCTGCATCCCATAGGTTTTGAGTTGTGTTTTCACTGCTGTTTGTTTCTAGAAATTTTTTTATTTCCCTTTTGATTTCTTCAGTCACCTGTTGGTTATTTAGGAACATGTTGTTTAATCTCCATGTGTTTGTGTTTCTTACAGTTTTTTCTTGTAATCAATACTTAGTCTCATAGCATTGTGGTCGGAAAAGATGCTTGAACGATTTCAATTTTGTTAAATTTACTGAGGTTTGGTTTGTGACCCAAGATGTGGCCTATCCTGAAGAATGTTCCATGCACACTTGAGAATAGGTATACTCTTCTGCATTTGGATGGAATGTCCTGAGGATATCAATGAAGTCCATGTAGTCCAATGCATCATTTAAGACCTGCACTTCCTTATCAATCCTCTGCTTTGATGATCTGTCCACTGGCCTGAGTGGGGTGTTAAAGTCTCCTGCCATTTTTGTGTTACTGTCTATTTCTCCTTTTATGTCTGTTAGTGTTTGTCTTACGTATTGAGGTGCTCACTCCTATGTTGGGTGCACAGATATTTACGACTGTTATGTCATCCTCTTGGATTGATCCCTTGATCATTATGTAGTGTTCTTTCTTCCTTATCTCTTGTAATCGTCTTTATTTAGTCTTTTTTGTCTGATATGATGATTGCTACTCCAGCTTTCTTTTGCTTTCCATTTGCATGGAATATATTTTTCCATCCTCTCACTTTCAGTCTATATGTGTCTTTAGGTCTGAAGTGGGTTTCTTGTAGACAGCATATATATGATTCTTGTTTTTGTATCCATTCAGCCAGTCTGTGTCTTTTGGTTGGGACATTTAGTCCATTCACATTTAAAGTAATTATTGATATATATGTTCCTATTGCCATTTTCTTAATTGTTTGGGGTTGATTTTGTAAATCCTTTTTCTTCTATTTCTTGACTATGTAAGTCCCTTTAACATTTGCTGTAAAGCTGGTTTGGTGGTACCAAATTCTCTTACCTTCTGCTTGTCTGAAAAGCTTTTGACTTCTCCATCAATTCTGAATGAGATCCTTGCTGGGTATGGTAATCTTGGTTATAGATTTCCTTCCCCCTTTCAGTACTTTAAATATATCCTGCCACTCCCTTCTGACCTGCAGAGTTTCTGCTGAAAGATCAGCTGTCAAACGTATGGGGTTTCCCTTGTATGTTACTTATTGCTTCTCCATTGCTGCTTTTAATAATATTCTTTGTGTTTAGTCTTTGTTAGTTTGATTAGTATGTGTCCCTGGGTGTATCCTGTATGGGACTCTCTGTGCCTTTTGGACTTGACTGACTGTTTCCTTTTTCACGTTAGGGAAATTTTCAATTATAATCTCTTCAAAAATTTTCTCATATCCTTTCTTTTTCTCTTCTTCTGAAGTGAAGTGAAGTGAGCTCGCTCAGTCGTGTCTGATTCTTTGCGACCCCATGGACTGTAGCCCACCAGGCTCTTCCATCCATGGGATTCTCCAGGCAAGGATACTGGAGTGGGTTGCCATTTCCTTCTCCAGGGGAACTTCCCGACCCAGGGATCGAATCTGGGTCTCCCGCATTGCATGCAGGCACTTTACCCTCTGAGCTACCGGGGAAGCCTGCATTTGATACTGTCCCAGAGGTCTCTGAGGCTATCCTCAGTTCTTTTCATTCTTTTTACTTTATTCTGCTCTTCAGAAGTTATTTCCATCATTTTATCTTCCAGCTCACAGACTCATTCTTCTGCTTCAGATTTTCTGCTCATGATTCCTTCTGGAGTATTTTTAATTTCAGTAATTGTGTTGTTTGTCTCTGCATGTTTATTCTTTAATTCTTGTAGGTCTTTGTTAACTGATTCTTGCATTTTTCTCCATTTTGCTTTCAAGGTTTTTGATCATCTTTACTATCATTATTCTGAGTTCTTTTCCATTGCCTATTTCCTCTTCATTTATTTGTACTTCTGTGTTTCTAGTTTGTTTCTTCATTTGTGTAGTATTTATCCACTTCTTATTATTTTTAACTTATTGTGTTTGAGGTCTCTTTTCCCCTGGCTTCCAAGTTGAATTTTCTTTCTTTCTTTCTTTTGTTTTCTACACTCTAAGGTTGGTCCAGTGGTTTGTGTAAGCTTCTTATAGAGGGAGATCGTGCTGAGTTTTTGTTTGATTTTCCTCTGATGGGCAAGGCTGAGTGAGGTGGTAGTCCTCTCTGCTGATGACTGTGTTTGTACTTTTGTTTTGTTTGTTGTTTTGATGACTTGTCCTGCACACGGTGCTACTGGTGGCTGGGTGATGCTGGGTCTTATATTCTAGCGGTTTCCTTTGTGTGAGTTCTTACTATCTGATACTCCCTAGAGCTAGTTCTCTTGTAGTCTAGGGTTTTGGAGTCAGTGCTCCCACTCCAAAGGCTCAGGGCTTGATCTTTGATTAGGAACAAAGATTCCACAAATGGTTTGTTATGGCATTAAGTGAGATTAAAACAAATACCCCAAAATGAGAAATCAAAGATGAACCCCAGACAAATGGCAGTTACAAAATCAGGCAAATAATAATAAAAATAATGGAATATACACATATACATGGGCTTCCCTGGCGGCTTAGACGGTACAGAGTCTGCCTGCAGTGCGAGACCGGGGTTCAGTCTCAGCGTTGGGAAGATCCCCTGGAGAAGGCAGTGGCGCCCCACTCCAGGACTCTTGCCTGGAAAATCCCATGGACGGAGGAGCCTGGTGGGCTGCAGTCCACGGGGTCGCTGAGGGTCGGACACGACTGGGCGACTGCACTGTCACCGTCACGCGTACACATACCGACCCATGAGCAAAGTCAAATCAGTCCAACAAAAACAAAGTGCAGCAGACTGACCCGGCAAACAAAGGAGACCAACACTTCTATCTACCATGACAAAACTAGCCAAAGCACAAGCTGGAAACCAAAGTTAAAGCAAGGTGCCAACTGAGTAATAGAGCAATGAGAATGAAACTAACAAATATGCTGAGAGGAAAGGAAAGAAAGCAAAGACTGACCCGGCGAACAAAGGAAACCGAAAATTATGTCTACCAGAACAAAACTAACCGAAGCACAGACTGGAAAACAAAACTAAAGCAAGGTGTTAACTGGGGAATAAAGCAATGAAAATAAAACTAACAAATATGTTGAGACTAAAGGAAGGAAAGAAAAGAAAGAACAGATATTCAAAGTTAAATAGAAGTAGATAAAGAAGATTTATACATATTAAAAATTAACTGTAAGGGGGAAAAACAGTAGGAAAAGCAAACAAAAGAATAAATGTAGAAAAAAATAATAATAGGTTTAAAAAATTTTTTAAAGGAAAAAGAAAAAGAAAAACAAAACTGCCCAGAACTGCGAAAGCTCAACACAGAGGCAGAGGTTTATAGCAACAATAAAAAATGTGACTGAGAAAAAACAAAGCTCAAAAGTTTAATTAGATTTCATTGTGACAATAAAATTAACAACCACAACAGAGAGTGGGGGGTTAAGAAAAAAAACCCAAAAGAACCTACAGAACAAGTTAAAACATAAGAATAATAAATGTTCTTCTTGAGTCACTGCTGTCAAGAGTCCTTTCCCTTGCTGGGAGTCACAGTCCACCTCACCTCCCTAGGATGCCCTCCAACACTCTGCTCATCTCTGGACCTGCTGTGGGGGCAGCTCAGATTCTAATCTGGTCCTATGCCTCTGTGTTCTTGCCTCCAGTGTCCACAGCTATCAGAACTAGTGCGTTTTTTTGGGGGGGAGCTCTCAATGACCTTTTATATATTCCACAGACACAGAGTCTGCCTAGTTGATCGTGTGGATTTAATCTGCAGCTTGTACAGCTGGTGGGAGGGTTTTGGGTCTTCTTCCTTAGTCACACTGCCTCTGGATTTCAATTGTGGTTTTATTTCCACCTCTGCATGTGGGTTGTCCACTGGGGTTTGCTCCTGAGGCTGCCCTGGAGGACTTGGGTTTTCCCCTGTGAGGGTCAGATGTGGAGGTGGTGCAGCTGGTTGGGTCACAGGGGTACTGGCAGAACCAGGTACTCAAGGGAGTTGGCGGCTAGGGCAGCTGGAAATATAGTGCTCCAGAAGGGTATGGCAACCAGTATTGGCCAATATGCTCTAGTATTCCTGCCTGGAGAACCCCCCTCCCTGACAGAGAAGCCTGGCAGGCCACAGTCTACAGGGTCGCAAAGAGTCGGACACTACTGAAGCAACCCTGCATGCATAGGCACAAAATATTTTTTGCTTGTGTTAAGCTCTGCCCGGTGAGAAAGACTGACCCGGGAAACAAAGGAAACCAAAAATTATGTCTACCAGAACAACTCTCACTCTACCCAGTGAGACTTGAGTGTGAAGGTGGCTCAGCTGCTTGGCTTGCAGGGACCCTGGGAGCCCCAAGTGTGCAGGGAAACGGACTGCCTGCTCCACAGGAGTTATGGTCCTATCAGAGTTTTTTAGAGCCTCTTGTAGCTGGTGATCAGAAGGCCTCTTTGGGCAGTTTTTCTCCATAGCTCTCTGCCCATTCAGGCACTTAGATGGCTTCCTTGCCTGGGGTCCTTCAATATCACAGTAATCCAAGTCTATGCCCCAACCACTAATGCCGAAAAAGCTGAAGTTGAATGGATCTATGAAGACCTACAAGACCTTTTAGAACTAACATCAAAAAAAGATGTCCTTTTCATCATAGGGGACTGGAATGCAAAAGTAGGAAGTCAAGAGATACCTGGAGTAACAGGCAAGTTTGGCCTTGGAGTACAAAATGAAGCAGGGCAAAGGCTAACAGAGTTTTGCCAGAGAACGCACTGGTCATAGCAAACACCCTCTTCCAACAACAGAAGAGATGACTCTACACATAGACATCACCAAATGATCAATACTGAAATCAGACTGATTATGTTCTTTGCAGCCAAAGATGGAGAAGCTCTATACAGTCAGCAAAAACAAAACTGGGAGCTGATTGTGGCCCAGATCATGAACTCCTTACTGTAAAATTCAGACTTAAATTGAAGAAAGTAGGGAAAACCACTAGGCCATTCAGGTATGACCTAAATCAAATCCCTTATGATTACACAGTGGAAGTGACAAAGAGATTCAAGGGATAAGATCTGATAGACAGAGTGCCTGAAGAACTATCCACAGAGGTTAACACTGTACAGGAGGCGGTGATCAAAACCATACCCAAGAGAAAAAAATGCAAAAAGGTCAAATGGTTATCTGAGGAGGACTTACAAATAGCTGTGAAAAGAAGTGAAAGGCAAAGGAGTAAAGGAAAGATATACCCACCTGAATGCAGAGTTTCAAAGAACAGCAAGAAGAGGTTAGAATGCCTTCCTAAGTGAACAATACAAAGAAATAAAGAAAAACAATACAATGGGAAAGATAAGATATCGCTTTCAGAAAATTCCTTAAATCTTAACATAATGATAACTTTAAGAACAATGACATTTAAGGCCACAATAAACACAAGATGCTCACCGTCCCTATGGGAGACATTAAGGAACTAATAAAACAGAACAGTAGATACCTGCCTCCAAGAGCCTAGTCAGTTCACAGAGATGGACAGAATTTAAGTTGTTTAAATTTTAACTGTTTGTACAATTTAAATTGTCGTCTATCTGCAAGATATGCATAGCTGGATATTCCAAACTTAAAACTAAATTCATGTATGATGAAATGTCACTACCATAAGCATTAAAATAATGAAGCTTCCACGAAGAAGTTAGGATCATAAAACTAATTCATCTGACTCAGACTTTATTAAAGTAAGAAACTAAGTGAGGGCTGAAATAATGCCCCTCTAAATTTGAGTCTCTTGCTTTTCCTTCGTTCTCCATAGGCACTACTTTCTTACAAAGAAGAGGTTAGGATCTACTCTCAGAGATCCTTTGTAAAAAAGTAGAGAGTAAATTGTTTAATCATCAGTGTAGTTATCATTCTTTCAGCTACCCTTGACTGCAGAAAGAAATTATTCCAGCCAAGAGATAACTTTTGTGACCAGGCCACTACCAATTCCTTCTGTTAGGAGAATCTGACTCCTATCCACAAAGAAGCCTAGTTTGTACGTTTTTTTAAATTTATTTTTAAATTGAAGATCATTGTTTTACAATGCTATGTTGGTTTTTGCTGTAGAGCAGTGTGAATCAGTCATAAGTATACATATATCCCCTCCCTCTTGAACCTCCCTTACACCCTCCATGGTTTGTACTTCTGCAACTGGATTTTCTAAGGCTTATCCATAAAATAGATTTAATTATTTTTTGTATGTGCAATTTTAAAAAATTGAAGTATAGTTGATTTACAATGTTGTGTAAGTTTCAGGTGTACAGCAAAGTGATTCAGATATATTCAGTCTATTTCTGTTTTGTAAATTAGTTTAATTAGTATGTTTTATTTTTTTAGATTGCATATATAAATGATACCGTGTGATACTTGTCCTTCTCTGGCTCTCTTCACTTACTATGATCATCTCTAGGTCCACCGTGTTGCTGCATGTGGCACTATTTCATTCTTCTTAATGGCTGAGCAACGTCTCACTGTATTCTCTCGTCTTGGATGCATCTGCTCGAGCAGGTTCATTCCGTTCCACCTAATGCTAAGGCAGGTGTCCCTTCACAGTGTTGTATTTTGAGGATGACTAGCGAAAACAGGGGCAGCTCTATGGAAACCTCCTACTTAGTTTCCAAGATTTTACACCTTCAAGTAACTTATTAAAGACCTCTAGACTTTACAGCATGTTGGTAAACGACAGAAACCAACACAATATTGTAAAGCAATTATCCTCCAACTAAAAATGAATAATTTTTTAAGAAAGACTTTATAGCACTGTCCTCATCAGTAAAGTGATATATGTCTGGTTACTTTTTAAACAAATGATGGCAACTTTATATAATGGAATCCAATATGGTTATGAAATGGTGATCAACATTTCAGTTAGATGATATCCAAAATTTTAAAATCACTTAGTTTGCAAAATGGCAAAAACCTCAGAATATTAGGAAACTGGTTCTGGAGTTCTCAACTGTCTCAACTGTATCTAGATTATTAATGTTAGTGGCTAAAATGCAACACCAATATTCTCAATGACATTCAATTAAATAAAAATAGGTAACCTAACTTGTAAGAATATACTATTTCCCAAGGTTTTCAAAAGGTATTTTCATTTTAATGTTAAAAAATTCATACATGTAAATTCCTGTAACATTTTTGTGAGTTCTTATACAAGAAAGAATACTCAGTTTTAAGGGCACCTATGTACAATGCAGTACCTGGGCAAATTCTTCCACTATCCAAAAAACCGGGCATACAAAATACTCCTTGAGAAAGAGTCAAATGCCTGACATTTTCTCATAACTTTTGCCAACTCTTTTAGTAATAACATTTTCAGGTTCACAAGAGAAGAAAATGTTGATCACATTCAACCACCACCAGTGATACTAAAACCACAAATTGGGAACAGCAAATGAGAAGTATCCCAGAAGTATCTTATGGGGAATTTTATTCATGTTGGTAATTCCACATATAATTACCACAAGGTTTATCTTGCCAGCAATGAAATTATAATCAGATTTTTTTTTTTTAAGTGCTAGGTAGGTGTTAGAAGAAAATGATCCCATGACAAACAGCTTTCGATAATTAAATATGCATGTTCCCAGCAGAACAAAACCACAAAACCCTAATTTCAGAGTGAATTACAGCATGTTTCAGATGGGGAGGAAAACAACACTTCCATTTGATTGCATTAACCAGGTATGACAAATCTAAGTTGAAGACCTGCAACCTTAGTAAAAAGGTTTAATTGTTCAGCTACAAAACTATAATCAATCACTCAGAAACATTCAAGGTTTAAGTTCTATCTTATTTTCAAGTTGCCCTTCACTGGATAAGACCTACAGCTTAGGCCATAAAATCTCCTTTTTTCACTAACACAGTAACAGCAGCAAAAGCCAGAGACTAAAAACAAAAATTTTCCCCACATAAATCTAGAGTAGGTATTAAATGTTTCTCCTCTCATCTTCCCTCTCAGACTCCCTGACTTTCTGGAGTAGACCAATAATCTACATACAGAAAAATCTCATTAAGTCACTTAGACAATTTAAACATAACATGTTTTGTCCAACACACCAAATGGCAGAAGTGATAAAATAATTTGCTTTTTGGGGTTTGGAATTTTCTGATTCATAAATGTTAACAGTGTTAACTACTTTAAGTGTATTTATTTGTTCCTAAACAGCTCTCTCTCTTAACAGTATTAAACTATAACACAGTGAAGTACTTTGAAGGAAAAATATCCTTGAGTAATTATGTCAAATGACCTAGAGAAGAAGGCCTCAAAAAACAAGGCACATTGCAAGCACTCAGCATTAAGAACAAGTCCTAACAGTGCTCAAAAGGCCCAGGTACAGTAGTGAAGTGTAACAATCACTAATTATGACACTCCTGCGGCCTTAAAGAAGTAAATGATCAGTGTACTCCATTTCAGAAAGCCAGAAGCCGCCTAATAAAAAACGTTAAAGCAAAGTTATGTTTTTTAAATGTCATTTACTGGAGCGATTTTAAAAATCGCATATAATATGCATCATTCATTGGCAATAAGTCACAGTTGCCAAGGCTGCCAAAAAGTCACAGTTAACCCTCACATCTTTACAACCTCCTTTCATGTTCCACTATTTCGTGGACCCCTCTGGAGAGCCACTCAAGAGTTCCCAAATCCACTGGCCCATTCATCAACTCCTTCTTAACCTAAGTTTCTCTGCAAATTGCTCAAATGTTGCAAAAGCACCTTTTCTCTGCTCCTAATTCCCACTCCTTAAACATACACAGTACCAAAGACGACCATATCATCCTATATATTATCCTTCCTTGGTAAATTCATAGCTTCAGCTATGAATTCTCAATTCTGTTTTCAGCCCTGACCTCCCTCCTGTATTCTCAACTGCCTCTTAATCATATCAGTATGGATATTCAATGAGTATTCAAACTCTAGCAGTGCGTCAAAGTTGTATATTGTCACCGTGCTTGTTTAACTTATATGCAGAGTGCATAATGTGAAATGCCAGGCTGGATGAAGGACAAGCTGGAATTAAGATTGCAGGAAGAGCTATCAATAACTCAGATATGCAGATGACACCACCCTTATGGCAGAAAGCAAAGAGGAACTGAAGAGCCTCTTGATGAAAGTGAAAGAGGAGAGTGAAAAAGCTGGCTCAAAACTCAACATTCAAAACACAAAGACCACTGCATCTGGTCCCATTACTCCATGGCAAATAGATGGGGAAACAATGGAAACAGTGACAGACTTTATTTTCTTGGGCTCCAAAATTACTGTAGGGGCTTCCTTGATAGCTCAGCTGGTAAAGAATCTGCCTGCAATGCAGGAGACCTGGGTTCGATCCCTGGGTTAGGAAGATCGCCTGAAGAAAGGAACAGCCACCCACTCAAGTATTATGGCCTGGAGAATTCCATGGACTATATAGTCCATGGGGTCTCAAGGAGCCGGACACAACTGAGTGACTTTCACAAAATTACCACAGATGGTGACTGCAGCCATGAAATTAAAAGACACTTGCTCCTTGGAAGAAAAGCTATGACAAACCTAGACAGCATATTAAAAGGCAGAGACATTATTTTGCCAAGAAAGGTCCGTCTAGTCAAACCTATGGTTTTTCCAGTGGTCATATATGGATGTGACAGTTGGACCATAAAGAAAGTTGAGTGTCGAAGAATTGATGCTTTTGAACTGTGGTGCTGGAAAAGACTCTTCAGAGTCCCTTGGACTGCAAGACTCTTCAGAGTCCCTTGGACTGCAAGATCAAACCAGTCAGTCCTAAAGGAAATCAGTCCTGAATATTCATTGGAAGGACTGATGCTGAAGCTTCAATACTTCAGCCACCTGATGTGAAGAACTGACTCACTGAAAAAGACCCTGATGCTGGGAAAGACTGAAAGCAGGAGAAGGGGACGACAGGGCACAGAGGACGAGATGGTTGGATGGCAACACTGATTGATGGACAGGAGTTTGAGCAAGCTCCGGGAGCTGGCAATGGACAGGGAAGCCTGGCATGCTGCACTCCACGGGGCGCAAAGAGTCGGACACAACTGAGCAACTGAACTGAACTGAACCAGAATGCAGAAATCACAGGCAAAACACACAGATGTCTATATGAGTTGCCAAAGTAGTGCACTTGAGCCATCTAGTGGATAAAAGAAAAAATAATGTTAATTCTGTTACAGTGCATTTTAAGGATATAGCTTTCCATCAATATACTGTATAAGTTTATCCCACAAGTTTTATTATCTTTTTTCATTAATTACACATATCACTTTTAGTAGTTTTTGTTTATAATTATTACTGTTGCATGCAGATATTTTAAATTTTGTCTTTTTGACTCTGGACTTAGCAAAGAGATTTTAGATATGACACCAAAAGCACAAGAAACAAAAGGGCAAAGAAGAGTGAGTTGACCTTCACCAAAATTAAAAACATCAGAGGACATTATCAAGACAGTTAAAAAGACAATTTCTAAAACAGGAGAAAATATCTGCAACTCATGTCTGACAAAGGTCCAGGATTCAGAATATATAAAGAACTCATACAATTCAAAAACATAAAAATAAACAACCTAATCAAAAAATGGGCAAAAACATTCTCCAGATAAGACACTCAAATGGCCAGTAAGCCCTTGAAAAGATATTCAGCATCATTAACATTCATAAACATCATTAACAATCAGGGAAATGCAAATCAAAGCGATGAGATCCACCAGGATGGCTAGCTTTGTCAACCAGACAGACAGTAACAGGGTTCACCACAAGGATGTGGAGAGATTAGGGCGCCTGTGCATTGCTGGCAGGAATGCAAAATGGTGCAACTACTGTGCAGAAGTCTGGCTGCTGCCTCAATAAATTAAACACAGAATTTTCATACGACCTAGCAAGTCCAGTCCTGGGCACATATCCAAAAGGCCTGAAAGTAGGCACTCAGAATCTTGTGCACCCACATTCATAGTAGCACTAACTCACAGCAGCCAAAAGCTGGGAACAATCCAAATGTCCATCAATCGCTTAACGAATAAACAAGAATGTTTATATTACATATATATATATATATAATGAAGTACTGTTCTGACATAAAGAGAACAATGTACTGATATTACTGATATCACGACACGAATGACCTGAACTGGAAACAGACAGCTAAGTGAACAAAGCCAGTCATAAAAGGGCATTTTTATGCAAAGCAAAGTAAGTTACTGAATGGCTGCATTTCTGTGAAATATCCAAAACAGGCAAATCCACACAGAGAAAAAGTAGATTGATGGGTGCCAGGAGCTGAGGTTGGGAGACTGAGGGGTGACTGCGTAACGGGCACAGGGCTTCCTTTCGGAGAGATCAGATGTTCTGAACAGTATACTGATGGTGGCTCCACAGCACAGCGAATGTACTGAATGTGGCGAACAGTAAATTTCATGTTATATGCACTTTAGATTACTGAAAAATGACCCAAAAAAGACAAGTGTGATAAACCTCAAAATTTAGCCCAACACTTGAAATGAATGGCTTACTCCAGTTTATGCCTAGCGTAGTTACTTGACATGTTTGGATTTATGGCCACCACTTTCTATTCTCTACTTACTCTGTGAACTACTTGTGTTTTCGCTTGTTGCTTTTCTTCCTATGGATTTCACAGCTGTCCCTTATCCCATTTTCTATACTATCAGAAGCCATTCCTTCAGTTTTTTTCAGTTGCTAATCTTCATATAACACGCATGCTGATTAATTTAGACTCTGAAAAGTTGTATATCTTTACTCCTCTTACCAACAAGTTCCTTAGAATACGCAATGTTATTCACCCTTCTCTGACTTATATGTTATTATTAGCGTATATATTAATTCCATCTTTAAAAGCCCATGAGACATGACTACTGTTTTATAAAATCATTATCTGTTTAGACTTATTAACCACTTCCTACTTCATGTGCTTTTCATGCCTTCTTACATTTCAGGACTTTCATCTGAGAATCACTTTCCCCCTGCCTAGAGTACATGCTTCACAATTTCCTTTAGTGAAGAATTCCCATCTATTGGAAGTGTCTGAACTTCCCCTTTTCTCTTGGTGTAGAGTTCTAGACTTTTTCTCTTTGTTGATGTTTCGATGACTTCTGAGTGTGACACCTTTGAAGGGAAGCCTCTCCTCTCTCTCCAGGCAATTTTAAGGCCTTTTCTTTGTCCTTGATCTTCTGCTGTTTCACTGAAACAAAGCTGAGAACTTCCTTTTATTTACCCAGTTTGGGTTCCTGTGGTTCTTGAATGCACAGATTAGCACTGCCCAAAAGTTGTACAAAACCATTATCTTTTCAACTGTTGTCTGTCCCTCGTCTCTCTTACAGAAGGCCGTTCGAGTAATTATCTAGATATTCTTGGATGGCTCTCAACTTCTCTTTCATAGTTTTCATGTTTCTCCTGAAACATGCAGGATAATTCCTTATGTTTCTTTCAGTCCATTAGTCTCTTCTTCAAGTTTATATGTATGGTTATATCCAACTACTGAGGATTTTCTAAAAGTTTCAATTAGTTAGATTCAATTAGAATTTTAAATTCTGTTTAATTCTAGCTGCTTTAAAAAATCTCTTGCGATAGTTTTATAGTTTCTTAAACTTGGAATATATTTTAACATGACTATAAACTTACTAAGCAGTTATTTTATATTCTCTGTCTGATTATTCCTACTTCCTAGCTGGTCTCCTGCTGACTCCTGCTCATGGTACTTAGTTTTCTTATGCTTGAACTTTCATCTGTCAGTTGCTCTGCTAACTTGGAATTTTATATCTGGGAAAGCTTTCAGCCCTGGGATGGAGATGAGTTTCTCTTATGAGAATCCAAATTTGCTTCTACCAAGAGCAACTGAGACTCAGTGCAAATATATTATCACTACCATTAGAGGGGTACCAAATTAAATTATCTCAGGGAAATCTTATTAGACCACCAAGGGGGTACTGAAATCAAACTGCAAACCACATGAGCAACCACTGTTTGTTCAAAATTCTCAACAATGATCTTGCCCCTACATATCTACACTAATAATTTTCATAGTGTGGTTTCCAAACAGCAAAATCATTGTGACCTGGGAACTTGTTAGAACTGTAAATTCGCAGGCTCTATCCCATACCCATGACTTACAAGCCCTGTGGCTGTCTGTTGTATTTGAGCAACACTTTGGGTGATTCTAATGCATATTAAAACTGAGAAGCACAGAGAAAAATCAATTTTCTTTGCAGTATTGAAGAATGGTGGGATTGGTGGGGTTGGTTTCCAGTTCAATCCTCTGAGGCTGAGCTTTTAGGATAAGAGGACGACTTACTAGATTTATCATCTCAGAAAGACCTTATTATTCCTCAAAGTTTCTCAATGCTTCCTGAGGCTGAGGAAAGGAAACTTAAGTTTACCAGGTTTCAAAATCACCCTCTGCATGAAAGCCAATTTGTGTCACACAATTAACTTCTCAGAGATTCTGTGCCTTTAGGTTTTTTATTTTCTCTGAGAATTTTTCACCTGATGTTTTAGCTAGGATTTCTTTTTAACTTTTTATTTTGAAATAATTTTGAATTCACAGGAAGCTGCAAAGGTAGTACAAAGAGGTCCCATATACTCTACACCCAGTTCTTCCAAAGATCACATCTTACTGAACTACAAATACAAAATCAAAACTAGGAAGCTGACTTTGGTACAATATGTGTATTTCTATACCACGTCATCACGTGTAGATCTGTGTAACTATCACCACCATGACCAGCATGCAGAAGTATACCACTGACTACCCTTCAGTTGCTATACCTCCCTCTCCACCCTCTGCCCCTCATCTCAGGCAACAACTAACCAGTTAGTTATCTGTTCCCCATTTCTATAATTCTGTCATTTCAAGAATGTCTATATAAATGGAACCATACAGCTATTTTTTGACATTGTTTTTTTAACTCAGCAGAGTAGACTTTAAGATCTATCCAAGTCGTTGCATATATTACATTCCTTTTTTATAGATTAGGGTTCCCCAGTATGGACACACCACAGATAAGTTTAATCATTCAACTATTGTAGGACATTTTAGTTAACAGTTTTTGGTTGTAACAAATAAAGTTGCTATGAAAAACCACGTACATGTTTTCACATAGACAGTTTTTCCTTTTTCTGGGATAGATGCCCAGGAGTGTCACTAGTGGGTCATATGATAAGAGTACGTTTAGTTTATAAGAGACTGTCAAATTGTTTTCCAGAGTGGCTGTACCACTTTACATTTCTACTAGCAATGTTTAAGAGATTCAGGATATCTTCATCCATGCTAGCACGCGGTTCCGTCACTCTAAAGCACTTCCCTACTCATCTGTCTATTGGCTGTGCTGGACCGTCCCTGCTGCGTGGGGCTTCACTAGGTACGGCAAGCGGGGCTGCTCCAGTAAGAGATTCGGAACATCTTCATCCATGCTAGCACGCGGTTCCGTCACTCTAAAGCACTTCCCTACTCATCTATCTATTGGCTGTGCTGGACCGTCCCTGCTGTGTGGGGCTTCACTAGGTGCAGCCAAGTGGGGCTGCTCCAGTTGCGGTGCCCCAACTCCTCCTCGCAGGGCTCATCTTGTCTCTGAGCATGAGCTCAAGGGTGTCCGGGACTCAGCAGTTGTGGCCCAAGGTCTCCAGAGCACAGGCTCAGTAGCTGTGGTGCATGGACTCACTTGCTCCGCAGCATATGGGATCTTCCCAAGCCAGGGACTGAGCCCACATCTCCTGCACTAGCCAGTGGATTCTTAACCACTGAGCTAGTAGGGAAGCCCGGCACTGTCACTGTTCAAGTGTAATGGTCTCGAAAGGTGTGCAGAGATATCTCATTATAATCTTAACTGGCATTTCCTAGTGTCAGTGATGCTGACATCTTTTTATGCACTTATTGCCATCCATATATCCTGTTGTGTGTGTTAATTGCTCAGTCATGCCGGACGATTTGGGACCCCACGGACTGTAGCTTACCCGGCTCCTCTGTCTATGGAATTTTCCAGGCAAGAATACTGGAGTGGGTTGACATTCCCTTCTCCAGGGGATGTTCCCAACCCAGGGATCGAACTCAGGTCTCCTGCAATGCAGGAAGCTTCTTAACTGTCTGAGCCACCAGGGAAGCCCACCCTCTTTAATAAGATGGGTCTCTAGGTCTCTAGCCCATTTTCTAACTGGACTGCTTTTTTCATGATGAGTGTTAAGAGTTCTTGACATATTTTAGTTATGAGTCCTTTGTCAGATAGGCGGTTTGGTAATATTTTCTCCTTGTATGTAGCTTGTCTTTTCACCCCTTTGATAGGGTCCTTCACAGAGCAAATGTGTTTTATTTTGGTAAAGAACATTTTTTTTTTCTTATATTGTGCTTTGGGGATCATGTCCAAGAACTCTACATCAAGCTCTAGGTCCCAGAGACTTTCCTCTGTATCTTCTTTTAAAAGTTTTAAGGTTGCA
Organism: Budorcas taxicolor; assembly: GCF_023091745.1. Lineage (NCBI taxonomy): Eukaryota > Metazoa > Chordata > Mammalia > Artiodactyla > Bovidae > Budorcas > Budorcas taxicolor. Next base: position 3,311,384 of record NC_068914.1, read on the forward strand.
GCATTTACGTTTCAATCCCTGCATCCATTCTGAGTTAGTGTTTGTATAAGGCGTGAGGTTTAGATTGAGGTTCACATGGGTATGCAATTGCGGGCGTCCATTATTTGCTGCACAGACTGTCCTGCCTCCACTGTCTTTTGCATCTCTATCAAATCAACGGGACCCATTTGTGTGGAGCTATTTCTAGTTTTCCATCCAGTCTGTTCCATTAACCTACAGGTCTATCTATGTGCCAATCCACACTGTCTTGATTATTCTAGCTGTTCTTGACACTGAGTGGAGTGAACTGGCCCACTTAATTCTTCTTTTTCTCAAAATTGTTGTAGCCACTCTCGTTCTTTTGCCTTTCCATATAAATTTTAGAATAATTTTGCTACACCTAAAAAATCTTCCTCCCCATCCTACACAGTTGATGGGAACGTAAGTTGGTGCGGCTATTACAAAGGAAAGTATGGAGATTCCTTAAAAAACTAAAAATACAATCACCATATGATCAGCAATTCCATTCCTGGATATATATTCAGAGAATACTCTAACTCAAAAAGACACATGTACTCCAACGTTCACAGCAGCACTGTGTACAACAGTGAAGACATGGCAGCAGTCTAAGTGTCCATCAACAAAGGAATGGATAAAGAAGATGCCACCCACACACACACCCACACACCCACACACCCACACCCCCACACCCCCACCCACACACACACACCCCCACACACACCCACACCCACACACCCACACCCCCACACACACCCACACCCACACACACACACCCCCACACCCACCCACACCCCCACACACACACCCACACCCACACACACACACACACACCCCCACACCCACACCCCCACACCCACACCCACCCACACCCCCCCACACACACACCCCCACACACACCCCCACACCCACCCACACCCCCCCCACACACACCCCCCCACACACACCCACACCCCCACACACACCCCCACACCCACACACACCCCCCCACATACAAATAGGATATTACTCAGCCATAAAAAAGAATAAAATGATTCCATTTGCAGCAAGCTGGATGGACCTAGACGTTATGTTGTGAAACATTGTAAATCAAATATACTTACAATAAAAATTTTAAAAATCAAACACATAAACTTCCCAAAGGAAAAAAAATCTTCCTGAGATTTTGATAGTTTTTTAAACTTGTGTACCCATTTTAGGGAAACAGATTTCTATACTATGCTGAATCTTCCAACCTATAAACAAAGTATACCTCTGCATTTATTTAGCTCTTACATTTCTTTCAGCAGCATTTTATAATTTTTAGTATACAAGTTCTATAAATGTTTTATTAAATTCATATCTAAGTATTTCTTCTTTTGAGCAATTGTAAATGGTACTGAATTTTTATTTTGGTTTCTACATGTTCATTGCTTTAGTTCAGAAACAGATTTCTGTTTGCCAGTCTTGTATCTGTGATACTCCTTAACTCACTTTTCACAGCTTCCTTGGGATTTTCTACACATATGACCACTGCATGGGCAAGCTGCAACAGTTTGACTTCTCTTTCCACTCTGTACACTGTCTCCCCATCTTACTGTGCTGACCAGAACTTCAATCTTGAACGAGCTGTGAGAATGGACATCCTTGCCACCTTATTTCTAATCATGGGGGGAAAGTATTTATCTTTTCATCAAGTATAAATTTAACTGTATCTTTTCCACATATGTTCTTTATCAAATTGAGGAAATTCCCCTCTTTTTCTAGTTTTCTGAGAACTTTAGTCACGAATGGTGTTCAACTTTGTCAAAATCTTTTCTGCAATAACTGATACAATCATGTGATTTTTTTCTTCACTATCCTGTTACTATGGTTGATTATACTGACTAATTTTCAAACACAGAGTCAACTTTGCATTCCTGGAATTAGGTCCACTTGGTCATAGCGTATTTTTTAAAATTTATTTCTGAATTATATTCTAGTTATAATTTAAGAAATTTTTGCATCTATACTTACGAGGGATATTGGTCTGCAGTTTTGTTATTTTTTTAGTATTGTCTTTGTCTGACTTTGGTAGCAAGGTTATTACTAACTTCATAAAATGAAATTAGTACAGGTTTCTTAATTTTATATATACTGTGTAGAAATTGTGTGAATTCTTCAAGAATTTGGTAGAATGCTCTAATGAAAACATTCAAGTCTGGTTTTCATTTTGAAATTACAATTTTAACTTCCTTAATAGTTTAGCACTATTTAAAACTACCTATACCATGAGGTATGAGTTGTGATAGCTTGTACTTTCCAAGTAACTGGTTCATTTTATCAAAGCTGTTGACAATTTATATTTTTTTCATTTGTTACAAGTGTGTTTATAATTGTATGTTGAAAAATTTTCTCGGTGGCTGCTTTAAAATCCTTGTCAGATATTCTGACATCTGTTAGAATAACATCTGTGTTACCTTGCCATTGGTGTGTATTAACTCTCTTTTCTAACCTGAGTAGACACATTCCTGGTTCTTGATACGACACTTCCAACTGAAATCTGCATATCTGGGGTACTGTCACGACACTATGGATCTTGTTTAAAATCTTGCTATAGTAGGCTTCTCCTGCCTCTGCTCTGGTGGGGGAGGCAGAATGCAGTCTCTTTACTGCCTGGCAAGGGTGGAAGTGCAGGTTCCTCACTAGAGTTTGCTGACCGACGATGGGAGGGGAAGAGAAAAGGAAACTCGTTACACTGGGTGAAGGTGGGAACTCTGGATCATCAGTAATGCTGCCGTGGCTGGGAAGAGCACATTATCACTCCATCCCCACTGTCCCCCCGAGCCATCTATCATCTCTACTGACACCACAGGAGGGAGGGGTTGCTTGTTACAACTGAGAAAAATGAAAGTCTAGGTCCTCACTTGGCTTCTGCTAATCAGGGTGATTTTTTTCTGTATATCTGGCTGGAGTGTAATGGTTACTGTCTAAAAGTTTTCTGTCTCACTAGGCTATCCCATTCCTAATTCCTGGCTGAAGAGGGCAGACTTTTCTTGAGGCCTTTGTGCCAAACCCGTCTGGTTGCCAGCTTCTCCATACCCACACCAGAACATATGAGGCATTCCAGTACTTTCACAGTCATATTATTATTTGGGTTCTGAGGTCCTAAGCCCACCTACCTTTTCCTCTTCATTTTTCAGAGTCTTACGTTTGTTTTATTCATAATGTCCACGGTTTTTACCTGCACTTAGCAGGAGGAATAGAGAAATGTGTATTCTACCTTTCTGGAAGAAGTCTGCATCGCTTTTAAGCTTACTTTTATATTTTCTTCAGGGTTAGGGTTGGATAGGGAGATAGGTGTGTATATGTGAAAAATCAGATCTTAGACTCAAAATAAGTGTTCCTATTTCATTTTATTCTCGACAAATAATAGTTAACTTTACTAAATTCACAAAATATTTAGGATTGGCTTTCTAACAGAAACTAACAGAGAACCTAAAGCTTGTACACTGGCTGACTCACAGCAGTTAGGAGAGAACTGATCATAGAGAAATAAAGTGGGGAAATCACAAAAATACTGGATCAAGCCATGAAACCAGGAGTTCCTGCCAAGCTTGCGGAAATCTGTAACATTTCCTATGGTCTTATTTATTCTCTGCATACTTCACTCTCAGAGGTAAGTATGTTAAAGTCTCCCAACGGGATCTGTTTCTATTCTGTTTAATGGTTCACGCCTTGAATTCTACCATATCATATATTACCATTATACCTGGTTTCTTTTACAGATTCCTAATCTTTTTTTTTAAGTTCATGAATTTGTTTTTTAACTTTTAATCTTTCTGCATCACTTTGTTTTAGATGATTTTCTTTTAGAAAGTATCGACTTAGATTTCGTTTTCTGCTTCTATCTGGATTTCAGCAGGAAAAGAATGAGAGACGTCATATCACATATCACGATCATATCACAATCTTACCTAGAATTCCTGAACTCCTACAGCATTTTAACTTTGTCTTAGCAATTAAAACTGCAGGATTTTGGCAAACTTATATATATATTATCTGTCCATAAACTATAGGCACTTGGAGGATAGAAAAAATCTTTATTACTTTTTGAAAAGCTTCCCAAAGTACTTATACATTGCCGTACTTATAAAAGATATCCAACAAATTTATTTTGAATTAAATTAATCAGGAAGATGAATCTCTGCACTAAGCACTGTGTGGCTAGAGAATACATCAACAATGAAATCCTAGTAAGCAGTCTGCCAGTTTAGCAACGTATGTTCAGAATGACTACCAACAAGGTATTCAATCAGTTTCGGTAGAGAGGCCTGCTCCCAAAGCAGGAATGAGCAGAAATGCTTTGGTTAAGTCATGATGAAAAGCTAATGACTGGTGGGAAGCAGCAGCAGATGGCCAATCTGGCAACCTCTTAAACAGGGGGAGCTCTTTAGGGATACAGACAACAGGGAGTTAGTTATAAATAGTTCCAAAATCTGTAAACTCAAAAGGAGCTCACAAAATCTGTGCAGCTTTAAAAATGTATACAGAGAAGCAAATCTGTTACCCTAAACTTACGAGGCTTCACCTGGACCATATTTACTTACAATAATTTTAAGAGATGACGAACTACAGCTGTTTCCAATTATCTATGGAAACTGAGGAAATCCATTTAATAGGGTCAAAATAGCATGTGAACTTTATTTATTTATTGCTCTATTTTACCAAATATTGAATTTGCATTTCTTAAATGCATCCTAAATGGGGGAAGGACTGGGGATATACCAGAAATGTGCTATGTTCAAAGGGTAATCCATCGAGATAGAATTTAACTACTACAAATCCACATATCAAATAACTCGGGTTTTTAATTAATACATTTAATTAAAATGTAAAATTTGCAGCACAAATCTTCCATGTATTTTTCTGTACGGTACTACCCTCTTTTCTCTGCCTCCTTCACTCTGGCTTTCTATCCTCAAACGCCTTCGCTTGAAGACAGTAGAACAAAAAACCACCCAAGTTTCAGAATTTGCCTTAACTTTCAGGCAAGTTAAGACTACTGTCAACTGAACCTTTCCCTTCAGGTCAAGTTGGTTAATTATTTTGGGAACTGGGCCAACTGCCCACCATCTCACAGAAAAGGGTAAGACAAAATTCATCATGGTTTTCATCCCTCATTAAAAAAATAAAATGCCCAACCAAACATTCATCACCATCCCCAAAGGCATTCTATCCCTCTCTGACCTTGACCAAGACCTCTACTTCACCTCAGTGTCCCCACACCACTGTATGCAGCCACTGTAACTGCAGCTCCAAATTCTCCTATAACCTTAGTTATTTATTTATTTGATTTTTTGCTTTAAATAGGAGAAGGGCATGGCAACCCACTCCAGTATGCCTGCCTGGAGAAGTCCATGGACAGAAGAGCCTGGTGGGCTACCGTCCATGGAATCGCAAAGGGTCGGACACGATTGGGCGACTAACACACTTGCTTTAAATGAAATCCTGTCTTTCAAAGCACCACTTCTTACACTGTTCTCTCAGATGGTGGTATAGGTAGGTATCTTTCTTACTCCCCACTGCCACCTAAGCTTTCTACCCTTAGTGTCGGCCCTTCATATCTGCGAATACAGAACTCCTGGATACAGAGGGCTGACTGTTCTATGTCTTTTTATATAAGGGACTTGAGCATCCACAGATGTTGGTATCCAGAGAGAGACCTGGAACTATTTTTATATTTTGTTACCAATGCTGTTATTACGTTTTAACTCAGATCCACAGTTAGATTACCTAGAGAAAAAATATGTCAATTGTTCAATATTACCCCTTATATGGATATATTAAATAGAGTTCAATTCCTTTAAAACAATAGTTCTTGAAGCAACTCTTAAAAATAAAAATTAACAAAGCTGACTTCTGCTTCTGGCATGGTGGAGTACTAGGATCAGATTACCCTCTTTCAGTAAGGAAGAAGAGGAGAAAATGTGATACTGTTATCAGCTTCCCTGATGGCTCAGAGGTTAAAGCATCTGCCCGCAATGCGGGAGACCCGGGTTCGATCCCTGGGTCGGGAAGATCCCCTGGAGAAGGAAATGGCAACCCACTCCAGTATTCTTGCCTGGAGAAGTCCATGGACAGTCTATGGGGTCGAAGAGAGTCGGACACAACTGAGCGACTTCACTTTCACCTCACTATCAGACATGAGGTAACAGAGAAATCAGGCCTTAACCCCCGGGGCAAGAAAAGGGAAACTAATAAGCTGTCTTGTAATTTTCCCCCTCTTCTGCCTGGGGGCCCTTTCCAGACCACTGTGCAGAAACAGCCACAATGAACGGAGCACAGCAGCCTCGCCGACTTGATAAGCCAGATAAGGAAAGCGAAAGTGACTGAAATCTTGAGGCCAGAGTAGAGAGGAGAGGGCCACTCAGAGGAAAAGGAGCTCCAGAAATCAGTACAGGAGCCCTCTCTTCTGTCTTTAGCCAAATACTAATTTACACACGCACAAGGCAAAACTCCGTAAGCTGGCAAAGGACAACTGCCAGGAAGCTACAGATGTACCGTTTCCAAAACTTTTTCAGAAACAAGGACAAAAATTACCACCAACTTTTCCTCTAAAACTATGCAAGCCAGAAACTACAGGAGACTATAACTTTATTTTTTTTTTAATTTATTTATTTTATTTTATTTTTTTTATTTATTTTTTTAATTTTAAAATCTTTAATTCTTACATGTGTTCCCAAACATGAACCCCCCTCCCACCTCCCTCCCCATAACATCTCTGTGGGTCATCCCCATGCACCAGCCCCAAGCATGCTGTATCCTGCGTCAGACATAGACTAGCGATTCAATTCTTACATGATAGTATACATGATAGAATGCCATTCTCCCATATCATCCCACCCTCTCCCTCTCCCTCTGAGTCCACAAGTCCGTTATACACAGCTGCGTCTTTCTTCCTGTCTTGCATACAGGGTCGTCACTGCCATCTTTCTAAATTCCATATATATGTGTTAGTATACTGTATTGGTGTTTCTCTTTCTGGCTTACTTCACTCTGTATAATCAGCTCCAGTTTCATCCATCTCATCAGAACTGATTCAAATGAATTCTTTTTAACGGCTGAGTAATACTCCATTGTGTATATGTACCACAGCTTTCTTATCCATTCATCTGCTGATGGACATCTAGGTTGTTTCCATGTCCTGGCTATTATAAACAGTGCTGCGATGAACACTGGGGAAAATGTGTCTCTTTCAATTCTGGTTTCCTCGGTGTGTATGCCCAGCAGTGGGATTGCTGGGTCATACGGGAGTTCTATTTGCAATTGATTGCTGGGTCATAAGGGAGTTCTATTTGCAATTTTTTAAGGAATCTCCACACTGTTCTCCATAGTGGCTGTACTAGTTTGCATTCCCACCAACAGTGTAGGAGGGTTCCCTTTTCTCCACACCCTCTCCAGCATTTATTGCTTGCAGATTTTTGGATCACAGCCATTCTGACTGGTGTGAAGTGGTACCTCATTGTGGTTTTGATTTGCATAACTTTAAACTGCTGAAAGATAAAAATGTTAAACCCAGAAATGCGTTATCATTCGTCTTTTTCATCCTCATTCTCTCATAGATGTACAAGAGTTTTCCAGAGTCTAAGAAATCTGTGAATCCACAGCAGATTATACTGTTTTTGCTTTTGTATAATAGTTTTTTTTTTCATAAAAAAGTTAGCTTACATTAACCTGCAACTGGTTTATTATTTTGTAAGTGAACTGATAAAGTTCTTTAAGTTCTTCAAAGTTTTAAAGTTCTTAATTTTTTAATTACTAATAGGTAAATTTTGATTGCCATAGCACGCAAAAAGAAAACCTGTTTGACAGCCTCAATAATTTTCATGTAAAGATATTCCGAGACTAAAAAGTTTGCAAGTGACTGCTTTAGACATGGGCTTCCCAGTGATAAAGAACCTGCTAGTCAATGTGGAACCAGACATCAAATTGCCAGCATCCGCTGGATCACGGAAAAAGCAAGGGAGTTCCAGAAAAACATCTATTTCTGCTTTATTGACTATGCCAAAGTCTTTTGACTGTGTGGATCACAATAAACTGTGGAAAATTCTGAAAGAGATGGGAATACCAGACCACCTACCCTGCCTCTTGAGAAACCTATATGCAGGTCAGGAAGCAACAGTTAGAACTGGACATGGAACAACAGACTGGTTCCAAATAGGAAAAGGAGTACGTCAAGGCTGTATATTGTCACCCTGCGTAGTTAACTTATCTGCAGGGTACATCATGAGAAACTCTGGGCTGGAGGAAGCACGAGCTGGAATCAAGATTGCTGGGGGAAATATCAATAACCTCAGATATGCAGATGACACCATCCTTCTGGCAGAAAGTGAAGAACTAAAGAGCCTCTTGATGAAAGTGAAAGAGGAGAGTGAAAAAGTTGGCTTAAAGCTCAACATTCAGAAAACTAAGATCATGGCATCCAGTCCCATCATTTCATAGCAAATAGATGGGGAAACAGTGGCAACAGTGGCTGACTTTATTTTTTGGGCTCCAAAATCACTGCAGATGGTGACTGCAGCCATGAAATTAAAAGACGCTTACTTCTTGGAAGAAAAGTTATGACCAATCTAGACAGCCTATTAAAAAACAAAGACATTACTTTGTCAAGTAAGGTCCGTCTAGCGAAGGCTATGGTTTTTCCAGTGGTCATGTATGGATGTGAGAGTTGGACTGTGAAGAAAGCTGAGTGCTGAAGAATTGATGCTTTTGAACTGTGGTGTTGGAGAAGACTCTTGAGAGTCCCTTGGACTGCAAGGAGATCCAACCAGTCCATCCTAAAGGAGATCAGTCCTGGGTGTTCATTGGAAGGACTGATGTTGAAGCTGAAATACCAATACTTTGGCCACTTGATGCAAACAGCTGACTCATTTGAAAAGACCCTGATGCTGGGAAAGATTGAGGGCAGGAGAAGGGGACAACAGGGAATGAGATGGTTGGATGGCATCACCAACTCGATGGACATGAGTTTGGGTGGACTCTGGGAGCTGGTGATGGACAGGGTGGCCTGGCATGCTGTGGTTCATGGGGGTCGCAGAGAGTTGGAGACGACTGAGCGACTGAACTGAACCAAGCTGTCAATGCGGAGACATAAGAGACACGGGTTTGATCCCTGGATCGGGAAGACCCCCTGGAAGAGGGCATGACAGCCCACTCCAGTGTTCCTGCTGGGACAGTTTCATGAACACAGGCGCCTGGAGGCGTATGGCCCACTGGCTCACAGAGGGTCGGACGTGGCTGAAGAGATTTAGTACAAATGCACGCTTCAGGCGCGTGGCTTCATCTAACTGGTGCTCTGCTGTGATGCCACTGAGCTCCTGGGAGAGATCTTCACTACAAATTCAATTTCTCTAATAAATACACAGTTTTGTTTTGTCAGTCTAGGTAATGCATTATCTTTGAAAAGAATCCATCCATTTCATCTACTTTAATTATTAGTAGAAAATTGTTTACAGTATTCCCTTAATCTAGGATATATTATGACATTCTTCTTTTACTCTAGATATTGATAATTTGTGGCTTCTCTCCTTTCACAATCATCAGTTTGATTAAAGGTAACAATTTTACTCATTTTCCCCCCAAAATATTAACTGTATCAATTTCAGCTCTCCCAATACTTGAAACATCTGGGTTTTGGTGATGGCGATGGGGGTGTGATCAAATACATAAACGTTTAAAAGATTTGCAGATCTAACTCAAGCAGTTTTTTCCAAACTACCCATGCACAGGCAAACAATTTATTTAAATTCAAGACAGACCAACGGGTTTTAATAGAGCAAGAAATTTTATTTATATGGTTCCATATTTCACCTTGCAATTAAATTGTTAAATTTTGGCACAATAGAAAAGAGGAAGATCTAAATTATCTGTATGATGAAACGAGAAGTACACAAAAGCACTTCTTTTGTATAATGAGAAATAACTGTTGTCTGAAAAAAAAAAAGCAATGCAGCTTTTTGAGTTGTGAGCCATTTCTTCATAAAACACTTGAAAGAATGGACAAACTCTCACTTGGACTAGAGTATCCAAATTTTTGAGAAGACATTTTCTCAAAAATGACAGTCAGCTCAGTACTTCAAGGAAAACAAATGACAGTATTTACTACCAGTGATAAAATTCTAACTTTCAACTTAAAATTAACATTTTGGAAAATTTATATCTGTCCCGGGGAGTCTTGGCAGCTTCCCAAGATTCTTTTGGTAAGACAGGTAGTGAGAGTAACAAATGATTTTTTAATTTTATAGAATGTGGCAGCTCAAGCTTTTTGCTTTCAGGATCCCTTAAGCCCTCTAAAATTATTGAAAATACCAAAGAATTTCTATTTATGTCGATTATACCTATCAATACTTACTATATTAGACATTAAAGTTGAACATTTAAATTTTTAAAACTTACTTAAAAATAAAAATAAACGTAATGCATGCTAAGAAACTGCCGCTTGGATGGAAAGTGACCGTTTCCTGAAAGCTAGTGAGAAGCATCCCACTGTGCCACAGGTTTCCAAGTCCTTTTCCTGCGGTTTAACTTCAGACAGCTGGGGTCTCTTATGTGGTTCTGCGCTCACTCTGCTGCCGCATCGCAGGTCAGGCCATATGGCCACTGAAAAGCTCTTGAGAACAAGCATGAAAAAGGCAAAGAGTATCTTAGTATTACTGTGAAAACTGCTGAACTTCATGGAGTTCTGGCAATTCCTTCCCATGTTTTGCACTGTTAAAGAGATGATAATAAACCTTAGCAAACTAGCAAACTAAGGTACAGAAACCAATGTTGTAAATCTCTTCTTTTATAAAAATCTTAATTTTATTAAGGACACATTTCTTTAAAGCAAAATATATATTTTAGACTTTAATCCCTAATCAAATCAAAGCAATTATCACTACTCTAGTCCCCAATTAATATAAACTAATGTGACTTTAAGATCTCTCATAATAAACAGATACATGTGAGTCCACGTACAGTAAATATATGTAATTTCTCACACATGCATGGAATATATGAAAATAAATACACCAAAACATTATTAGCAAGATTATGGATATCTTTTTATCTTTCTTTTCCCCTCAATTTTCTATACGTATTTGTATTTGACTTTTTAAAAAATGGGAAAATGCTTCTCACTACTCTCTTCCTCTCTTTGGCACTGGATAATCTTCTTTCAAAGAGTGTGCCCTGACCTTAGGAAATCAGCAGGCCTTAATAACTATAAGGAGGGAAAGAATAAGAAGAAAATTTCACCAGGAAATAAGATGCAGTGTACCCTACATCAACATATCAAAGGACTAGAATCTAGAATTCTGATTCAAAAACCTAGGATTTCCAGTAAAATATGTTCTTCTCATAAAATAATACATCTTATATAGTGTCAGCAAGAACTATGTGCACCAGTAAACTTACTATAAATATTTAGCTCTGTAGTTTATTCAGTATTCTCACTCACTCTCTACTCTCCTTTCATCTTATACCATCATAGAAGACAGCACTTTAAATTCATATTCTAAACAGATTTAATCAACTTTTTTAAAAAGAGACCTCAGTCTTTCTGTTCAGTGTTTGTGTCTTGGCCAAAAGTAATTTCAGTAAAGGGCCAATTAACTCAGAGCAATGAAATACAAGGCTCTAACTTCTTCTGGTTAGAAATCTCAAAACTATATTACTTATACAACTGGTCTGCACTGCCGCACCCACTATGCCATAATTAACATGAAGAGAAGGGAGGACATGACGGTACATCACAAACAACTCTCACTTAACCAGCAGAGGAGAAGCAGCATGAAGCCGTGATTAAAACGCAGACTCTAAGGCAGACTGTCTGGATTCAGAGTCCGGCCCCACCACCCTGGGGAATTAATTTTATCTGCCTCCGTTTCCCCGTCTGTAAAATGAAGGAGTGCTGAGTCACTCAATTATGTCTGACTCTTTGCAACCCATGGACTGTAGCCTGCCAGGCTCCTCTGTCCATGTGATTTTCACAGAATAATAAATAATTTCTACCTACAAGGTTCTTAAAAGGATTAAATGAGTGTTAATATTTGTAAGATGCTGGCACAGTAAATATTTTTGAAAGAAAAAGTAACAAAGCCCAGAAGTTAAAGTTCAAACACTTTAAAAAATAAATGATGAAATAATCATAGAAATGCAGAAAAGCCAAATCAGATCATTTAGAATACTGCATACTCAACTTTGTAGCTTCTTAAAACGGCATAGTCATGTGGTGTTCAATTATCTCTCAATATAGCAGGAGTTCAAACTGCTGAAGTACAAATCACTTTGAGGGACGTCACAAAACTGTGGCTTTATGTAAAAAAATATCTTTATGTCCACATAAACTGAACAGAAAAATGTTCTGTATTTGAAAGCAGTAAGGTTATACTGAATACCAACATGGACAGGAGAGACCTCAAATGTTCTGCAGACTACCAAAGAAAGCAGAAAGGAAGATCCTGCGTGGCCCATCTGTTCAAAGTGTGAATGGAAGAAATGAACAATTACATAAAATTCAGACTGAAACTAATTTTCTACAGGAATGAAGTGCTCCAGATTGAGGCAGAGTACGTACACGTTGAAACACAGACATCTTCCACTAGCAGGAAGCACTCAGTGACCAACCAGGTTAGGTCAAAATGACAGAACAGTCACTGTAAGAAATTCCCACTGACCAAATCTCAGACAATGTGAACATCAATAATAATAACAATAACAATGACACCTAAAGCAAGCAGGAAAAAAAAATAAGAATAAAGCAAACATCAATAAAACTGAAGACAGGGAAATAGAGGGAAAAAAACACCAAAGCTGTTTTTGAAAATATGAATAAAATTAATAAATGTATAGCTAGGTTAAGAAAAAAAACAGAGAGAAGACACAAATTACCAACAAAAAGAGGGATCATCACTACTAACTGCAAGTACATCAAAAGGACAGATGATAAAGGAGATGAAATAGATCGAATCTGTGAAAAGACATAATCTACCAAAATTCACACAAAGAGAGACAGATAATCTGAATAGGCCTATATCTACTGAAGAAACTGAATCAATAGTTATTAACCTTCAGCTTAAAGTGCCAAGTCCAAACGGTTTCACTGGCGAATTTCACCAAACATACGAGGAACAAAAAAATAAAGATAAACTCTCTATACTCTCTACCAGAAAACAAAAGAAGAGGAAATATTACCAAACTCATTTTATGAGTGCTGCATTATCCTAATACCAAAATCAAACATATTACAAGAAAACTACAGAACAGTATCTCTTTTGAACACAGATGCAAAAATTCAAAACAAAATATCTGCGGTTAAATTCAACAATGTATAAAAAGAATTCTATACCACAATGAAGGGGTATATTCCAGGAAATCAAGGCTGGTTCTAAAATTTATGAATGTAACCCACCACATCAAAAGAAGAAAGAAGAAAAATCATATAATCATACCAACAGAAGAAAAAGCATTTGACAAAATTGCACTCAATATGCCAGCAAATTTGGAAAACTGAGCAGTGGCCACAGGACTGGAAAAGGTCAGTTTTCATTCCAATCCCAAAGAAAGGCAATGCAGAAGAATGCTCAAACTACCACACAATTGCACTCATCTCACATGCTAGGAAAGTAATGCTCAAAATTCTCCAAGCCAGGCTTCAGCAATACGTGAACCATGAACTTCCTGATGTTCAAGCTGGTTTTAGAAAAGGCAGAGGAATCAGAGATCAAGTTGCCAACATCCGCTGGATCATGGAAAAAGCAAGAGAGTTCCAGAAAAACATCTATTTCTGCTTTATTGACTATGCCAAAGCCTCTGACTGTGTGGATCACAGTAAACTGTGGAAAATTCTGAAAGAGATGGGAATACCAGACCACCTGACCTGCCTCTTGAGAAACCTACATGCAGGTCAGGAAGCAACAGTTAGAACTGGACATGGAACAACAGACTGGTTCCAAATAGGAAAAGGAGTACGTCAAGGCTGTATATTGTCACCCTGCTTATATAACTTATATGCAGAGTCCATCATGAGAAACACTGGACTGGAAGAAACACAAGCTGGAATCAAGACTGCCGGGAGAAATATCAATAACCTCAGATATGCAGATGACACCACCCTTATGGCAGAAAGTGAAGAGGAGCTAAAAAGCCTCTTGATGAAAGTAAAAGAGGAGAGTGAAAAAGTTGGCTTAAAGCTCAACATTCAGAAACCGAAGATCATGGCATCTGGTCCCATCACTTCATGGCAAATAGATGGGGAAACAGTGGAAACAGTGTCAGACTTTATTTTTCTGGGCTCCCAAATCACTGCAGATGGTGACTGCAGCCATGAAATTAAAAGACGCTTACTCCTGGGAAGAAAAGTTATGACCAACCTAGATAGTATATTCAAAAGCAGAGACATTACTTTGCCAACTAAGGTCCGTCTAGTCAAGGCTCTGGTTTTTCCAGCGGTCATGTATGGATGTGAGAGTTGGACTGTGAAGAAGGCTGAGTGCTGAAGAATTGATGCTTTTGAACTGTGGTGTTGGAGAAGACTCTTGAGAGTCCCTTGGACTGCAAGGAGATCCAACCAGTCCATTCTGAAGGAGATCAGCCCTGGGTGTTCTTTGGAAGGAATGATGCTAAAGCTGAAACTCCAGTACTTTGGCCACCTCATGCGAAGAGTTGACTCATTGTAAAAGACTCTGATGCTGGGAGGGATTGGGGGCAGGAGGAGAAGCGGACGACCGAGGATGAGATGGCTGGATGGCATCACGGACTCGATGGACGGGAGTCTGAGTGAACTCCGGGAGTTGGTGATGGACAGGGAAGCCTGGTGTGCTGCGATTCATGGGGTCGCAGAGTTGGACACGACTGAGCGACTGAACTGAACTGAACTGAAGACCTACTCATGGGCTTCCCTGGTGGCTCAGATGGCAAAGCGTCTGCCTGTAGTGCAGGAGACCCGGGTTCGATCCCTGGGTCAGGAAGATCCCCTGGAGAAGGAAATGGCAACCCATTCCAGTATTCTTTCCTGGAAAATCCCATGAATGGAGGAGCCTGGCATCTACAGTCCATGGGGTCACAAAGAGTCAGACACAACTGAGCGACTTCACTAATACCTATTCATGATTAAAAAATTTTAAAAACTCAGAAAACTAGAAATAGAATTTGAGAATAGGAATTCCTCAATCTGATAAAGAACACCTTAAAAGAAAGAGTCTACAGTTAACATTATACTTAAAGGTAAAAAACTAGATATTCTTTAAATTTAATCGCTCATTCATGTCGGACTCTTTGTGACCCCATGGACCCTGCCAGGCTCCTCTGTCCACGGGGATGATTCTCCAGGCATGAATACTGGATTGGGTTGCCATGCCCTCCTCCAGGGGATCTTCCCAACCCTGAGATCATACCCAGGTCTCCCCCATGGCGGATTCTTTACTGTCTGAGCCACCAAGGAAGCCCATAAACACTGGAGCCCTCCATTCTCCAGGGGGTCCCCCCAACACAGGAATCAAACTGGGGTCTCCTGTATTGAAGGCAGATTCTTTACCAGCTAAGCTACAAGGGAAGCCCAAGAAACTGGATACTTTCCAAGTTCAGAGACGAGGTAATAAACATGTCTTCTTACCACTCCTAGTCAATATCATACCGGAAGTTCTAGCTATTGCAGTAAGACAACAAAAGAAATTATAGAGTGCAGAGATTGTTAAAGGAGGAAAACTGCTTCGTTTGCAAATGAGATGATTTATAAACTCCCACCAAATGGACCAAAAAAAAAAAAAAAAAAACCCTCCTAGGTGATACAGTTGTTTCTATTTGGGTATAAATCAATAATTTTGATACTGCTATACACATATAGATACTGGAATTGAACAGCCAAGTAAATGGATGGTATATGGCAGGAGGCAGGTTTCTCACTGTTGGGAGGAAATTTATGACCAATAAAGGCAGGATGCCAGAATGATTCATGTGGTAGTGGATTAAAATGGAAGACAGTAAGAACTCATATTAACTTTACTACTGACATAGATGGTTACACAAAGCAATATTTATAGACATGTATACAGACACATTTATACACGTGTGTTAATATATACACATTCATTGTTTTTACTCTGTCTGCTGAGAGTGCCTAAAAGAAACCAAATCCCAGAGGCAACAAGCACATTTAGCACCAAGATTTTATTATCTTTATTGGAGCACATTTAGTACCCAGATCCTATAATCTTTACGGAAGAATCAGCACCATTCTCCAATAAACTGAAAGAGGACTCCCTGAAAAAATATCTGATTCTAGGTCTGGGACAGAAAATATACAAGATGAGCTGGGAGCATCTTGTAGTCCAAAAAGTAAAGATAGCCTCAAAAACAAAAATCACCCACTTTGACAGAGGTAAGTGAGAGGGGCACAGGAGTCAACTGAAAGATCTCTTAATAACCAAAGTTAGAAAAATCTAAACAAATTAGTTTAAATACCTATAAATCTATACTGATATTAATGACTGAATAACAAATGGGAGAAGAGACAAATCTCTTGTGCAGAAGGCTTCTAAATAACTAATGGACTCTACTCTCAAGCAGAAAGGGTGTAACTCCTCACTCTTCAAGGTTGCGCATAGTGGCTTCTTCCCAACAGCGCTCGCAACCAGGCAAGGGGCGAGTGGGAGACCTGACAACCATCACCTCAGCCAGACAAGCAAGGCAACAGCCACAGTCGTAAATTATGCTCACGGAGTATTCCCTTGATGCTATGGATGAAAACGGCACTTAACCTCTGTGATCTTCCTCTCTAAAACCCATGTGTGCTGGGCTTAGTCGCTCAGTCGTGCCTGACTCTTTGCAACACGGACTGTAGCCTGCCAGGCTCCTCTGTCCATGGGGATTCTCCAGGCAAGAATACTGGAGTGGGCTGCCATTGCCTTCTCCAGGGGATCTTTCCAACCCAGGAATCAAATCCAGGTTTCCCGCATTGCAGGCAGATTCTTTATCTTCTGAGCCACCAGGGAAGCTAAAACCTATAACTCTAGTCTAAAAATAAGAAAAACACCAAATTCCAATAAAGGGATATCCTACAAAATATCTCAAAACTATCAAGGTCATCAAAAAATTCAAGAAATGTCTGAGAAACTCAAAGCCAAGACGACCCTAAGAAGACATGAAAACTAAACATAACATGGTATCCTGGATGGCATACCTGGAACAGAAAAGGACATTAGATCAGAGGAAAACTGAATAAACAATGGGCTTTAGCTAATACTAATCTATCAATATTATTCACTAATTATAAGAAATGTACCATCATAATGGAGGATATAGGTAATAGGAGAAACTTGGTGCAGGGTTATGCTCTTGTCTTTTTTCTATAAATCTAAAATTCCTAAAAAATAAAGCCTAGTAAAAAAAAGGAACAGTGACTAAATGACTACAAACCCCATCCCTCCAAACCAAAAATTTCTGTGAACCAAAAGAGAGAGAAACAAAATTAGTTGACACCTTTGGAGATGACTAGTCACCAATTTTCAGAGTTGAAAGCTAGTTCAGTGTTTCAGAGTTGAAAGAATTCTCAGAGTCAGAGTTGATACATCAAAGGAAATTAAGCATATTTGTCATCTTTTTGGGTAGAATTGTAGTTCAATCTCAGTTGACATAGGAAGGGTCTTTTTACCGGAGGACAGCTGGCTAATAGATCCAGAAGGATCTCGCATCACTCTGCAAGCCCAAATGAAATAACTGGTTTAGATAAGGTTCATCGAAACATGCTAGAAACATCAGGTAAAATGCTTCTGGAAAACAATATTTGTAGGGTATCAAAATATCACCTCACTGGTCAATTGCTAATTGCAAAGGGGAAGGAGGAAAGTCAACTGTATAATGAACTGATTTAGTGAGTATCATCTTAACCAAGTGATCACATTTCAGGTAGACAAACATAAAACCTGTCTTATGTTACGAATCAATATAATGTACACAGGAACATCTAAGTCAAAAAAATCTAAATATAATGCAGCCTTTAGACACAAATATTAGAGATAAAAGTCAAATACCATAAGAAAACCATCAGACAAATCTAGAATGCCAAGAATATTCTATAAAATGATTGGTCTGATCTCTTCAAGAAGTCAGTATCATGGAGAGAAAAATGGAGGTGGGAACAAGTTAAAAGTGACTAAAGAAACAAAAGTGACTAAATCAAATGTAATGCATGAACTTAAAATTTTCGCTCAAGAAAGCCCACTACAAATGGACAACTTGAATACAGACTAAATATTAAGGTTGCCCTCTTCCAAATATGACACTTATAAAACAATGTGTTTAATTTTAGGAGATGCTTTAGGGGTCAAAAAGAAAAAAAGTCTCTATTAGGAGAGAAATAAACAATATAACAAAATGTTAACAACTGTACCAAGTGGCAGTATACAGGTGTCCACTGTCCCATCCTTCCAATTTCTCTGTAAGCTTGAACATTCTTAATGAAAGCTGGGGCAAGGGTAGGGGTGGAAGAGAAGAGTCATTCAAAAAAAAAAAAGAAAAGCTGATTAAATGACCATTTGTAAACCACGGCGGACAGTAATAGTAGGCTCTGTGGGCAGGTGTGAAAAAGAAGCACAGATTTTAAGTCAGTCTGCTGACACAGACACTGCATGGATACTAGGAAAGTGAAAACATGAAAGAGACGGATCAGTTTAAGAAAGGGTTCCTATCCAAGTATCAACCAAAACTCCACTGATAAAGTGACCTAAGACTGAACACCTCCAATATCTCTCATTTTTTCAGAAGAAAAAAACAAGAGAGAGAGACTACAAAAGCAGTTATTTCCCTTTCAACTGCAATGGTTGATGAGTGATAGAAACTTCTGCAATTCTGAAATTTCAGAAATATATGACTGCGCTGAAGGATAAGCAGCATAAATGGATTCATGAAGACTCTAAGTTAATTTACACACATAAATGCATATGAAGACGGCACACCAAATCAAAGCCAGCCACATTCCATATAGCTTGCATTAACCAGTTTCACAGAATTAAGTTCTCCCTGCAATCCCTTACTGTACTGGTGGCTTAGCGGCTGTGCTAGTATATAATGCTATAAAGCACAGTTATTAAGTCCAGCCCAAAAGTCAGTCCCTCCATTTAATGACTTAGATGGCTATCCTGGGGTTTCTCTGTAGAACAGATTTTAAAATTTTCTTCAACATAACTATGCAGAGACTTCTCATTGCCTCCTCCACACTCCCTAGGACTCTACAGTCTTATAACTAAGACAGTATCGTGCCAAAAGTATGTCAGCTGCTTCTGTATGTGACTGACCTTTGTAATTCCTGACAGACATGAAAATGTTACCTTATCTTCATCTCTCCCAAACCTTGCAAAAACATCATTTTCTGACAAGTATTTCTTCCCTTTTCTAATCTTAATCCTATTTTCCTTTCTCTAATAATTGCTATAATGTGTATATGATGAATATATACCATATATATAAGAATACTGGGTCTCAAACTCTCACCCTGGGACAAAACTAAAATTACATACAACAGAATTTCAAACAGGGAATTTCATGACACAAGCCTTCATTAAGCTAACAAATTGCTTTCCCTTTTAACAGTGACCTGCCAAGTAATAGATGAGAGTTGGACCATAAATAAGGCTGAGCACCGAAGAACTGATGCTTT
This sequence comes from Budorcas taxicolor, assembly GCF_023091745.1. Classification (NCBI taxonomy): domain Eukaryota; kingdom Metazoa; phylum Chordata; class Mammalia; order Artiodactyla; family Bovidae; genus Budorcas; species Budorcas taxicolor. The sequence continues at coordinate 3,331,035 of NC_068914.1, forward strand.
GGAGTTGTGGTGCTGAAGACGCTGGAGAGTCCCTTGGACAGCAAGGAGATCAAACCAGTCAATCCTAAAGGAAATCAACCCTGAATATTCATTGGAAGGACTGATGCTGAAGCTGAAGCTCCAATAGTTTGGCCACCCTGATGTGAAGAACTGACTCACTGGAAAAAGACCCTGATGATGCGAAAGATGGAAGGGAGGAGGAGAAGGGGACAACAGAAAATGAGACGGTTGGATGGCATCCCCGACTCAATGGACATGAGTTTGAGTAAGCTCCAGGAGTTGGTGAAGGACAGGGAGGCCTGGCGTGCTGCAGTCCATGGGGTCACGAAGAGTCAGACACGACTGAGCAACTGAACTGAACTGCATCACTAGCCAGTCCCTGAATTCGTCACGCTGTGATTTCATTAGTAAATGGGACTTTATCTTTTTCTGCCATACATTCACCCTAAACTAAAAAAAAAAAAAAAGAAAAACCTTCCAGTAGTCTATCACCATCGTCTGGTGTGAAAAGCCAATGCACTGGAAACAACCCTGATGCTGGGAAAGAGTGAAGGCAAAAGGAGAAGGGAGCAACAGAGGATGACGTGGTTAGGCGGCATCACTGACTCAATGGACATGAATTTGAGCAAACTCCAACAGATGAGGCAGGTCAGAGAAATCTGGTATGCTGCGGTCCATGGGATTACAAACAGTCAGACACAACTTAGCAACTGAACAGCAACAACTGTAATAGAAAAGTGGGTAATTTAGATTAACTCAACTTCCCTGGTGGCTCAGACGGTAAAGCGTCTGCCTGCAGTGCGGGAGACCTGGGTTCGATCCCTGGGTTGGGAAGATCTCCTGGAGAAGGAAATGGCAACTCACTCCAGTATTCTTGCCTGCAGAATCCCACAGACGGAGGAGCCTGGTAGGCTACAGTCCATGGGGTCGCAAAGAGTCGGACACGACTGAGCAACTTCACTCACTCTTACTGAGAGCAAAGAGAAAAACTGGATATCTCACAGACGAAAAGAAAACCAATTATAAATACTTCTTCAAAGGCATCAGACTCCTAAAAAGGGAATAAAAAGGTATGGAGGCAGAGATCTGGGACAGTAAGGAAATCTTCAGAGGTGAGCCAGGCATGCAAGGGCCATTTTCTCAGCGGGCACCTGCCAATTCCATAAAGGTGGCTGGAAAGCCGAGCTGAACTTTTCAGATTTACAAGGCTGGCGGAGAATGGGTGTTAAATATTAGAGGTAAGGAACCAACAAAGTATGGGGTTAGAGAAATAGGGGGTAATAAAACACTTGGTTTTATCTTGGGACTCCTAGGGTAATATCCTAGGATTAAAGAAAAAATAAAATAGACCAGCCATGGCACTGCCCAGCTTGGAAACATTGTTGTCTCTAAATGGATTAAGATGATCCTTGTTAAATTATGCCTGTAATTTTTCACATATAATATCTTAATAAAAAGGAAGAGAGTAAGACAACATGATAAAAAAAAAAATAGAAACTGACAGTGGCCTATAGGAAAACACCGAGGATCAAGATAATAAAGTTATCCAATACAGAAATGCTTAATATAGCAAAAAAAAATTTTTTAACTGTGAGCTGGCCCTGTACAAAAGCTGACTAACCTCAATCAAAATTTCAAATAATGCATTTCCTAATCCTTAAAGTCATCTAACTGATTCTTTAGAAATTCAGTTGTTCTAAAACTTTGGTCCACATACATCCAAAAAGAACATGATACCTACTAAAATTAAAAAAAATAAAATCAGCCTTCCAATCTAAAATATATTCATGTACCCACAGTCAGGCCCTCTAACACACCCTCTTGGTACATTCCCCAAGTGGGGGCACACCCCGCTAAGTTGCCACCAGAGAGAGGGAGCTGCCATAGCTCAAATCAGATGTTTTCAAGCATTTTACATCACAACCAGTTACATATATACCTCTGTGTGTATCTATATGTAAGAACACTTAACTTAATTGAAACAAAATTTCATAAAACAGTTCTTAGCTACAGAAAATAAGCAAGACATGATGACTGACATAAGGACAGACATATAGATAAATGGAATAAAAGTGAGTTGAGAAAAAAGATTTTAAAAACAAGAACAGTAAGACATTTGAACACGAAAGCACAATATAGTTGACCTTGAACCCCCACCATGCAGTTGAAAATCTACATATAACTTTACAGGTGGCCCTTCTTACCCACGTCCACATGCCTAGATTCATTCAGCCCTGCGTCTTGTATGCAGCATTATAGTTATGTATCTATTGAAAAAAATATGCATAAAAGTGGACCAGTGCAGTTCAAACCCATGTCGTTCAAGGCTCAACTGTTTTTCAACAAACAGTGCTGGGATGACTACATATCCATATGCAAAAGAATGAAATCAGATCCCTTCCTCACATCACACACAAATTAACTCAAAAAGAATCACAATGCTAAATGTAAGAGCTAAAACTATAGAACTCTTTGAAAGAGACACAGGAGTGATCTTCATGACCTTGAATCAGGCAATGATTTCTAAGATGAACACCAAAAGCACAAGCAACAAAGGGAAACAGGAACTTGAGCATGACTGCTCAGGACAGTGTTGCTCACTGCAGCCTAACGGCCGCCAGCGCGAGAGTGGGCGAAGCGAGCGCGGGGTATTCGTGCAAACGGACACTATCACCACGAGAATAATGGCATACTGACACACACCACACGCCCGCCAACGCAAGAGCGGGCAAAGGGGGCTCGGCGTATTCGTGCAAACGGACACTATCAGATCACAGAGAACAATGCATACTGACACACACCACACGATGAACAGACCTGGAAACACTGTGCTAAGTGAAATGAGCAGTCACCACAAAAGACTGCTGCTGCTGCTGCTGCTGAGTCGCTTCAGTCGTGTCCGACTCTGTGCAACCCCACAGGCAGCAGCCCACCAGGCTCCGCTATCCCTGGGATTCTCCAGGCAAGAACACTGGAGTGGGTTGCCATTTCCTTCTCCAGTGAATGAAAGTGAAAAGTGAAAGTGAAATTGCTCAGTCGTGTCCGAATCTCAGCCACCCCATGGACTGCAACCTACCAGGCTCCTCCGCCTGTGGGGTTTTCCAGGCAAGAGTACTGGAGTGGGGTGCCATTGCTTTCTCCCCACAAGAGACTACACGTTACATAATGTCCAGAATAGGCAAACTGATTATAGAGACAGAGAGTGAAGTGAAGTTGCTCAGTCGTGTCCGACTCTTTGTGACCCCATGGACTGTAGCCTACCAGGCTCCTCCGTCCATGGGATTTTCCAGGCAAGAGTACTGGAGTGGGGTGCCATTTCCTTCTCCAGGGGATCTTCCCGACCAAGGGATCGAACCCGGGTCTCCTACATTGCAGACAGACCCTTTAGCCTCTGAGCCATCAGACAGAAGCAGAAGGTAAGTAGTTACCTGGGGCTAGGGCTGGGGCAGGAGGTGTGGTTGTGTGTGTGTGCACAGGCAGGAACAAGAAACGACTTCTAGCTATTAAGCATGGAGTTTCTTTCAGGAGTAACAAATACGTTCTAAAATTAGTTGTGATGATTGCATTACTTCATAAATATACAAGAAAGACTTTGTACTATATACTTCAAATAGGTTAACTGTAATGATACATGAATGAAATCTCAATAAAGCTGCTAAAAAATCCTTGTGTTAGCCCCTTATTACTTGTGATACACCCTGACATCTTCTATTCTATTTCACTTAAAAATACAACACTAGTCATGATATCTCAAATTCCTTCTACAATCCGCAAACAGGTCAAGGCTAGCAGTCCTATGTCTTGCCAAAAACACTGCCATTCTATGTCCTTTAACAGCTGAACTGATGGCCACCTTCTCCTAGCTACTAGCAAGATCAATCTCACCACACCTTACTTACATCCCCGAGTCCCACTCTTCCTGATCCACGATCATTTCCCAAACTGTCACTGCCACACTGCTTGTATATCCTCCGTTTCACCCAATTTCTCATCCCCTACCCCCCAAATCCTTTACTAGACCTTCTGAAATTTTAACTACCTTTACTATTCCTGACCATTAACTACCTTCCCTCCAATTCTCGCTCACTGATTAAAGATGTCAGCAACTGATTCCCGGTATGTACCCTTACTCCTCTCACCATTCATGCAGACTGACTGACCCCTTTAATACTTCAGCCCCTTTAACTCTTTGGCCCCCTCTTTCCCATCTGCTCCACCTCAGCAACCCACCCCAGGGCCATGCTATTGCCAGAAATTATTATCATTGCCAGAAACTATTTCATCTGTCAAATCCCTATTTCAAGCACCTCACTCTGACCATCCCATTCAACTCTTCCAGTTCTCTTCCTTCATGTGACCATACCAGCAACAATTCTAGCCAAAATTTCCAATACCTCGACACCAGCACTTCCTCACCATTCATCCTGACTTGAGCTCCTTTCTTGTCCACACTAGACTGCATGGTTCATCACCATTCCTCTACACACTCCTTCTAAAATGCCCTCATTTCTCTCTTCCTTTCATTAAAAACAAGTTTTTAATTAAACATTTTTTATAACTGTGTTGCTTTCAGGTGTACCGCATAGTGATTCAGTATTTTTACATATTGTATTTCATTAAAGGTTATTCTAAGGCAGTGGTTATAATTCCCTGTTAACACATAATATATCCTTGTTGCTTACCTACTTTATGCATAGCAGTCAGCTCTTAAACTCCATACCCTGCCACGCCCTTCCTCCTTTTCCTCCCCCTACTGGTAACCACTAGTTTGTTTTATCTACAAGCCTGCTTCTGCTTTGCTATAGACATTTCTTTATGTTTTAGGTTCCACATATAAGTGCAAACGGCAGAATTTCATTCTTTTATACTGACCTAGTTTTGTGTGTCAACTTGGCTGGGCTACAGTTCTGTTATTTAATCAAACAGTAATCTAAGTGTTGTTGTGAAGGTTTGTAGATGTGTTTAACATCCACAATTGAGTAAAGATTATCCTCATTAAAGCTGGTGGGCCTCATTCAACCAGTTGAAAGGCCTTAAGAACACAACTTAAATTTTCCTAAGAAAGACAAAATTCTGCTTCAAGACTGCAACATCAGCTTCTGTCCAAGAGATTCTTGCCAGCCTGCCCTACAGATTTCTGACTTGTCAGTCCCCATAGCTGTGTAACCAAGTGCCTTGAAATTTCTTTATATACACAGACATACAAATGTATTTCTCACTGATTCGTTTCTCAGGAGAACTCTGACTGATACACCTGGCAAAACCTCACTCCAGAGGAACTGAACCATCTGCTTTAACTGTGTTTGTATCTAACCAGGAAAATAATGCTGGGGTAGCCAGCAGTAATCACAAAACCAGGCTGACTGATACCACTTTAAATTCATGACTTCTAACTCCTAAATGAACCATCAATACTTCTTACCAAACTGCTTTAAACACTCCCATCCCCCTCTGGCCATACCAATCTCACTGATAAAACAGAAACCATGAGAGAAGATAAAAACCAAAAGGATATGCCTTCATCTTGCAGCCTCCAAACTCCCTTAGAAGAACACACAGCTTTTCTACATTCCCTATCTGATGGAGGAAATGTCTAACAAAGGCCAGTCTCTCTATTTGTGCCATCTCCTTCCCTGTATATTCTCCTCTTTACCCACTGAACCCCACATTTTTCTTACCTACCAACTCACTTCTCTGTTCCATTTCACAGACATACTAGAGAAACAGCATGTGCAAATTTTCATATAATCAGGAATTAGGGAAAGACTTGCTAACCACAGCATATAATTTAGAAGTCAGTAAAGACTAGCAAGCTTAAAGAGAAAAAAGTCAGCATGACAAAACCACCATAAGCAAATTTAAAAGACAAACAGTAAACGGGAAAAATATTTCCAAGAAATTTCATACAGCTATTTCCTTATAAAAATAAATTCTACAAATCTAAGAAAACGAGTAACAAAGCAATAGAAACTTAGGCAAGGTTATGGATACTTCACAATAAAAATACCAATTACTGTTCAATCGCTAAGTCATGTCCAACTCTTTGCAAGCCCATGGACTGCAGCATGCCAGGATTCCCTGTCCTTTAGCAGTATCTATCCAAATTATAAAGACACATACACACTCTAACCTAGCAATTCCATTTCTGGGAGTGTATCCTACAGATTTCTATACAAGTGTGAAATTATGTATGCATAAAGTAACCCACTGCACCATGGCTTCTGATAGCAAAGCGTTGGAAACAACATAAATGTGCCTCAGAAAGGGGCTACTTAAATATATGCCATGCCTAGGTAACAGTGTCACTGGACTGTTTCATCTTCCCCAAAGTCTTGTGCTGAAGCCCTAGCCAACCCCTGCATGATACCCTAGGGCCATCAGGGTTACAAGAGGTCAGGAGAATGGGGCCCCATGATGGCGTTAGTGCCACAAAAAGGAAGACCGAGCAGAGCACTCCTTCTCCAGATGAAGACACAGCTAGAAGGTGACATCCGAAAGCCAGGGAGAGCTCTCACTAGGAACCAAATCTCTTGGCACCTTGACCCTGAACTTCCCAGCCTCTAGAACTGTGAGACATAAATGTTATTTTTTTAAACCACCTAGTTTATGGTATTTTGTTACAGCAGCCAAAGCTAAAACAAGTGCTATACAATGAAGGTGCTAAAAAAAAAAAAAGAAAAAGAATAAGCTTGCTGTTTATGGACTGATAAGACTAATATGAAATCATCTCTAAGATAGACCATTAAGCTAAAAACAAAAGGTAAAGGGTATGTGCATGGTCTGCAACTTAAAAAAACAGGGGAGGCAAAGGACATACATATGTAAGATACATAATCTCCCACTGGCAATTGTGGAATCCATAAAGCTCCAAGAAATACAAGTTCCTTAAGTTCAACACAAATCTATTTGGTATGAAACCTATTTGACCAAAAATTCCACAAGACTACTTATAATCCTTATTTATCATTACTATCTATTTATGCTTTCAATACAGAAATATTAACGTGCTTAATTATGGAATGGCACACTACCTCCTGCGAGTGAGTCTGGAGAATATACCAGAAGCACTATGTATCTTTTCACAAGTCCTTCCTTCCTCCCCACCCCTAAAGAACCAAACTTTAATTCTGAAAAACATCCAGACGAAAGGTTGTGGAAAGGAACTATACATCTATATTATCTGCACACACATTAACAGCCTTCGGAAGGATTCATGGGAAGCAACGGTCTCCACAGGAAGGAGTGGAGCGGCTGGGCTGCAAGGCGTGGGAAGGAGACTTTTTGCTGTCTATCTATCCAAATCGCTGGAATTCTGAATCAAATGATTATACTGCTTCAGCAAAAGATAATAAAATGCAAGTAAGATAAAATCACTAAGACTTAAACTCTCAACAGTAACAAAGCCAGACACTTTGGTTTTTTGCCTGAAAAGTGACTCCTAGTCACAGGGAAATCTATACAGTGGTAGCTTTCCTTTATCTCACTTTTGGTTGACCCAAATGGCACTTTACAGAGAATCACCCTCTCAGAAGCAAGGCAGGGAATGGCGAGTTTCCACCCCCATCAATAGCTTTTAGGAAACAGCAATCTCCTGCTGTTTTTCACGCTTCATGCCAAGCAAAGCAGGTGTGTCTGACTGTTTTTCTTTTCTAATGTTCTCATCAATAAGATGCGGCTTAGGCCACTGAGCAACAAGAAGCAGTAAAGCCACACTTATCAATAACAGAAAAAGGCTCAAGAAAGAGCTGCCAGCATACATCTAACACTCCGTATTCAGAGCTAAATACAGTAGTTGGAGGGCTCCAGGTAACATGTGACTTGCACCTTTCCATATGCTTATTTCGATGTCGTTTTGTTCCAAAGTGGATGCGAGGTGAACTACAAGGTATGCCTTTTCTTCTGATTTAGATTTTAACTGATCTGTACCACACTCTCAACTTTAACCAGAAATTAGGAGAGAAGAAGTTTTGCTTTTTGTGGTTTATCTAGTCAGTATATTTTAAAAGGCAGGGCTAAAGATGTTTGGTTCAGAAGCCCCCAAATGCCCCAACATCCAGCCAGCTCTGAAGCCTGATGCCTAAAGAAATTCCCAATGAAATGCCTAACAATACTTGGTTTTGGTCCTGATTCTTGGTATTAGGACCTAAACGCACTTATGTTTGTTCTTATCTCCCATAAAGTTACACTCATTGAAAGCAGAGACTAACTTCTACTTCATGTGGCCCCCACAATCACTTAATACCTGATTTGGTATAGAGTGCCTTCTCAATAAATAACTGCATGTGCAAAACGCACCACCTCATAGTTGCTGTCCGCAAGAAGGAACAAGAAATTTGGTCTACCAAAATAACCACACAAACATTACACAGAAAACAGAGAAAAGAAAAACAGTATTCCCAGATGCTACCTAACAACCTCTAGAAAATGGTTTATGAACTATTGTGGTTACCCAGTCTCTAACAAATTTGCACTTTTCACACAGAATCAGAGATCTCAATAAGATTAAAAGACGTGACAGTATTCCATTTTCTTCAAATGTGGGTACACGATTAAGTTATTCACAGCTCCTGGATTCCCATTCCTTCAGATATCTGTCAAAATAAACCCAGGAAAGCTTTGGCAATTCTCTACATGGGAAAGGTAAATGTGGCAAACTTTTGCTTTATTATTTGCTTTTGGGAACATTTCCAAATTTTAAGGCAGAGAGGATTACTGATCCAAATGTGAAATCATTTCAGAATTCAGATTAGGATAAACTTGGTACTGATGAGCCTCCTGGCAGGGCAGCGATGGAGACACACGGAACAGACCTGTGGGCACAGCAGGGGAAAGAGAGGAGGGGCGGATTCAGAGAGCAGCCTGCAAACACACGCATTACCATGTGGGAAGAGGCCGCCAGCGGGGGCCTGCTGGGAGAGGCAGGGGGCGCAAACTCTGCTCCCCGACAACCAAGAGGGGCGGGGCAGAGGTTCAAGAGGAAGGGGACGTATGTACACCTATGGCTGATTCATGCTGACGCATGATAGAAAGCAACACAATAGTGTAAAGCAATTAACGTCCAATAAAAAAGCAAAACTTAAAAAAAAAGGACATGATAAAATTTTAAATAAAATCCCAGAGACTCATCAGAGGGGGAAAAAACTGGTATATTCTGGAGAATCTGACTAGATACTGTATATCAAATTGGTTTTAAAGGTACTTGGCATTTTAAATTTGCTCCAAGTTAATAACTAGTGATAACAACAGCTAAAATGTCCTTAATATTTACATCTGGTCTTCCAGGTACTGTACATGCAGTACCTTATTTAACTCTCACAGACCTATGAGATTATGCGCTATTACTATTCTCATTTGACAGATAATATATGCAGGTCAGGAAGCAACAGTTAGAACTGGACATGGAACAACAGACTGGTTCCAAACAGGAAAAGGAGTACCCCAAGGCTGTATACTGTCACCCTGCTTATTTAACTTATCTGCAGAGTACATCATGAGAAACGCTGGGCTGGAAGAAACACAAGCTGGAATCAAGATTGCCAGGAGAAATATCAATAACCTCAGATATGCAGATGACACCACCCTTATGGCCGAAAGTGAAGAGGAGCTAAAAAGCCTCTTGATGAAAATAAGAGGAGAGTGAAAAAGTTGGCTTAAAGCTCAACATTCAGAAAACGAAGATCATGGCATCTGGTCCCATCACTTCATGGCAAATAGATGGGGCAACAGTAGAAACAGTGTCAAACTTTATTTTGGGGGGCTCCAAAATCACTGCAGATGGTGACTGCAGCCATGAAATTAAAAGACGCTTACTCCTTGGAAGGAAAGTTATGACCAACCTAGATAGTATATTCAAATGCAGAGACATTACTCCAGTGGTCACGTATGGATGTGAGAGTTGGGACTGTGAAGAAAGCTGAGCGCCCAAAAATTGATGCTTTTGAACTGTGGTGTTGGAGAAGACTCTTGAGAGTCCCTTGGACTGCAAGGAGATCCAACCAGTCCATTCTGAAGGAGATCAGCCCTGGGATTTCTTTGGAAGGACTGATGCTAAAGCTGAAACTCGAGTACTTTGGCCACCTCATGTGAAGAGTTGACTCATTGGAAAAGACCCTGATGCTGGGAGGGACTGGGGGCAGGAGGAGAAGGGGACAACAGAGGATGAGATGGCTGGATGGCATCACCGACTCGATGGACATGGGTTTGGGTGAACTCTGGGAGTTGGCGATGGACAGGGAGGCCTGGTGTGATGCGGTTCATGGGAAGAGTCAGACACGACTGAGCGTCTGAACTGAACTGAACTGAATGCTACATATCCAGAAATGTTCCATAAATTGAACTAGCCTATGCCATATAGCTAGTTAGATCTGGAGTATGGACTGGAACTCAGGGCTGACTCTAAAGTTCATGCTAGCAACCACAACTAAGTTTGAACACCTTAACATTCTAAAATATTGATTAGATTTTAACCAAATCTGATGCACTACAAAGGTGTGTGGATGGAGACAGATATCAATATTTGTGCTATATTTGGTACACAACCCACCACCCTGAAAAAGAACGGCAGCTAATAAATACTCTAAAAGGCCTTATACATATACACTGCTGCTGCTAAGTCACTTGCCGTGTCCAACTCTGTGCGACCCCATAGACGGCAGCCCGCCAGGCTCCCCCATCCCTGGGATTCTCCAGGCAAGAACACTGGAGTAGGTTGCCATCTCCTTCTCCAATGCATCAAACTGAAAAGTGAAAGTGAAGTCGCTAAGTCGTGTCCGACCCTCACCCTCAGCGACCCCGAGAACTGCAGCCTTCCAGGCTCCTCCGTCCATGGGATTTTCCAGGCAAGAGTACTGGAGTGGGATGCCATTGCCTTCTCCATACATATACACACTCACATATAATTTGAAAAACTAGATTTCAATAAAATTTGGCCTTGCCAGGATTGTTCGTTTGGGAGACGCCTCATCATCTTTTAAAAGAACATAAATTCACTGTTTAGATAGGCCTTAAGTTCTATTCATGATCATAAGCTTCTTGAGGCTAATAAACTCTTCTTTTTCACATTTTCCACTAAGTATCTGAAAGCACAAAGTCTCATTAGTAAGCTCGGTGCTATGGAATGAATAAAATATACCATCCAAAGAATTCCTGGGGCTTTCCAGGTGTGCAGTGGTAAAGAATCTGCCTGCCAAAGCAGACACTGGTTCGATCCCTGGGTAGGGAAGATTCCCTGGAGTAGGAAATGGCAACCCACGCCAGTATTCTTGCCTGGAAAATTCCATGGAGAGAGGAGCCTGGCGGGCTACACTTCATGGGGTCGCAAAGAGTCGGACATGACTGAGTACGAGGACGAAAGAACTCCTGGCTTCCAGTGAGGCTGTTTATAGTTGATATATAAGTATCGATATTATAGAAAATATTGTTTCAATAATTTTCTCTGCTTCTGTACATTACAAAGTCTAAGTTTCATTGTTGTTCTTGACACAGGATTTTGGTATCACCCAAGAAGGACTCTTTTGTCCCAGTAGGTTTTCTAAAGAACCAACTATCTGGGGAAATAACCTTTCTATTTAAAAAAAAAAAGAAAAAAAAAAGCTCCAACAGCCTCAGTTTACAGTTCTAACCAAAAAGATAAGCCACTTGTCTACAGCTCCAGGGCTTGTTGATGACAAAGTTCACATGACAGAACTGAGAAGTGAACCTAGATCTGATTCCTGGAAATGTCTATTTCTACCTGTTGCCCTGATTGACAGAAGTAAGGGCAGCTTACTTTAATAAGCTCCTGTCACCTTTTCAGCAGCAAAGTTTGTTGACTCAGAACTCATTTGTGAAATCAAAGTTCAAGTTAATCTGCATTAGAGCAAGAAGACAAAGCTACTAAATATTGATGTAAAGAACCCATGACTAAGACAATAAGCATCACAGCTCACAGAAATAGGCGAATGACTTCCATCTAAAGCTATGTGCCTATAATGACTTCCTTGAACTGCATGAATCAGTGCGACTACTATCCATACTACTGACTCGAGCAGAGATCTCTAGAGAGCTGGCATCTTAATATCAGACATTACTTTATACACGTGCAACAGCGCATCTCAATTATCTGGATGACTCAAATATGTCAAAACTCAACTCACTGACAAAGCCAAGACATTAAGAATCCGGCTTCTATTCAACAAGCTTTTAATTGCAACTAGGATAATTTGTGACTAGTCACTTAATAAATTACTTCGAGTTGTTTCACTAAGCATTGAGTATCATCACAAGGTTATTTCCATAATATTAGGCACTGGGCAAAGAGCTGAGATTCTAATTTCATTAATTTTGGTAGAATTTACTTTTAAACTAATTTCCTTCCAAGTGACCTTTCTCCTAGGATATAAAGGATACAGTTTTTTGCTCTTCCAGGAGAATTAAAGGGAGCCCTTTTCAAATTCATTAATGGAATATACTTATTATCAGAATCAGTGCTATCTCTTCCTTTAAAGATCATGTAGAGCGAAATAAGGAGGAACTGCTACTGAGTATGGGGTGTCTTGCAAAAGTTTTTTAAAGCCAACAGAATTCAGAAAACCAAGTTAAAAAACTCTGATTTGACACAAGTACAGCATGACTGTGAGGATCTGTATCAGTTACCCTTACTGAAATCTGACATATTAACTAGGTAAAGCAATAAAGCTTACTATCTCAAGATTTTCATCCTTTATGTTAATAAAGTATCATTTTATTTCTTTATTTGTTCTCTAAATCAGAGAATACGTTCACCTCAAATTCTTTTATATCCAAAGCAAATGCTAAGATATACTAAGTGGAAAAGAGATGTAATGTGGATAAATTAATATTATTTTCAGTCTTAGGCCCATATGCCTCACCAATAGTATTAGTACAATGAAGAATTTAGAATTAAACATTTCTAACAAAAACTTTTATGCAATTTGTTTCCTTTAACTTTTCTGCTTAAAAGAGCATTCAGAAACTTTTCAAGTAATATTCACAAAAGGTAATATTCACAATCATTATAGACCCTGTTGAAATATCACTGTGTGTCTGTGTGTACTTACACACATATTTTAAAAAGTATTTTAGACAAGGTTTAATTTTAAGATAGTCAATGGGTTAGAAGTGATAGGAAAAAAATTAATACTGAAGTGATTCAAAAGCCCCTATTTTCATGACAGATAATATATATGAACTGATCATTTAGTCATCTGGAAGTGAATTTGCCTGAGGCTTCCAAAACTATACAGAGAACATTAAAATGTTTTTTGTTAAGGCTTGAATTTAGATGTCATCAGCTCTAAAGAGCTTTCCATCAATCTGATTTTCATTGAACACTTACTATATTCCAGGCTAGGTGTTAGAAACACAAATGCAAGACAGGCCTGTCCTCAAGGAAGTCACATTTTGATTGCTTGTTACATCAGGTACACACTAAACATGTTCACTCACAGCATCTGACCTCCTAGGCTTAATCCACAGCAAGGGATTCTTAAGTAAATATTACAAATGACTGTAAGGAAATACATAAAAGCTGTTGTACGTTTAGACCAAATGTAAGCCTACTTCTTCATAAGTATAATGTTACACTAGAAATTCCAGATAACACTACTAAAAAAACAGTAAAATGACCCAAAGCATAACTATACCTTCTTTAACTCACATCACTTATACAATCGTCTAATTTAAAGGTACATCTGTTATAGTTCAAAGTATTTTCTTCCATTACAGAGTATTTCTCTTTGCCCTCAAACTCCATCTGGGTACAATACTGAACAGTTCCTGAATGAATGAATGAAATAAACAGATGTTCTAATTACCAAGGAGGTACTTGCTAGGTGCTTTTCTTAAAACACAATGGACTGACAGGCCAGAATTCTACTAGAAAGATCAGTGAGTTTAGGGGCAAAAATAGTAACCACTGGACACTGTCTGATACCGTGCAGTCAACATGTTATTAAGTTAGTTCGCAGTAAACATATGATGGGAAACTTTGAGAAATTAAAATGAAAAGTGCTCATCACAGGACTTTAGAGGAGACCTGGCTCCCATCGAAGGACAGGGAACACAAGCGCAAGACAAAGAGAAGGGAGGGTGGGGTGAAAAAGTCAAAAGGTCGCCACCGAGTGAGCCTCCAGAGAAACGCGCGCTGACCACTGAAGCTCGCGCTGAGCCTGACGGACACCTCCACCTCCTGCCCAAGCCTCGAGCCCCAGCTCTTCCTCCAAGCCGGGAGCTGAAGGCCACTGCAGCCTCTTTCGGCACCGCCGCCTGCGTTCGCTCAGAACATTAGCACAAAGAAACCACCGAGAAACAAAACGCTGTCCCCGTGGGCGCCGGGCACGCGTCGCGACCCGGCCACCGGAGCGCTCTTTGCGGGTCCCTGCCGCCGGGAGAGGCAGCCGGGGAGCAGCGGGCCGACTAGGCGCCTTCGTCCAGACCTTCGCCCAAGTGTTTCAGAACTTGCCACCCGCCTTCCGCTCCATTTGCCTCTCCCGACGTGGGCGCTGGACCCGCGCGAGCAGGGCGCGCGAGGACCGACGGGCGGAGCTGGGGCCGAGGCGGCGGCCGGGACGCGCCCGGGTCCCGCAGCCCCACGCCCCCCGGGCCCCCGCCGCCCCCGCCGCCATTGTTCCCGCGCCGCCCCCGCCCGCCGCGCGCTCCCGCCCTCATTCCCGGGAGGGGGGCACGGCTGAGCAAAGGCGGTGGCGGCGGCACAGTACCATAAACACGGCGGGGCCGCCGGCCGCCCTGGCCCTGAGGCACTTGCCGCACTCACCCGGCAGCGCAGCGAATGGCGACAGGAGAGCCCGGCGGCGGGAACCGGCGCCGTCTCGGCGGTCTCCGCAGCCGTTACCCAGCGCGGCTCGCGGCTCCGCGACCCGGGCCGCGTCGTCCGGCCTCCGCCGCTCCGCTGAGTAACAGGGACGCGGGCCGTCGCCGCGCACGCCCGCTCACGTCATCGCGCAGGACCCCGCCTCCGCGCTTCGCGAGCGGCCCATGGGGCGGGGCAGCCCGGGGGCCCGGATTGCGGGGGCGGAGCCCGCAACCCGGGGGCGGGGCTACTGCAGGGGGATGGGCGGGCTTGCGGAGGTCGCCTGGAGGCGGAGCTACGAGAAGAGCGCGTGAGAGTCTCCAGTGCGGGGTGTGGCGGAGTGCTGAACGGGGCGGGGATTTGCTCCTGGCGCGTGGCGGCGTGTGGCCTGAGTGCCCCGCAGCTGTATGGGGGCGGTCCGCTAGTCCCAGCCGAGGCCTCTGGGGCTCCTTGCCCCAGAGTTTGAAGGTCAGGTGCGCTTAAGCCGGACCCGCCCGGGAATCTGGCACTAAGGCTAGGGCTCACACCTGAGGGACAAAAAGCTCTTTACCAGGACTGACAGTACGTTCCACTCGGAGGACACCTGCTTCGGGCTCAGCAACCCTCAAGCAAATATTCTCTTAAGCCACTTGGCAAAACCTGCCTCCTGTTTTCCCTAAGTCCACTTCCTACAGAAGTCACTGCATTATCCTGTTTGTCTCGGCCCCACAAGGCATGTATATGTCAGCTAGAGAAGTGACAAATTGGCAAGTCCTTAAATATCCGGCGAGTGGAAAGATGTCTAAATTACATACATGTTTGCAATAGAATACATTTTAGAAGTTTAAATACCATGTGTTCGAGGGATTCTTAACGACACAGGAAAATGTTCATCATACTTCATTAAGAGAAAGAAGCAAATCTATTATACATAGAGAGAATGATCCTACTTATATACTACACATACATAGAAAAAAACTGAAAAGAAACGTGGCAAATCATTTTAACAACCTAGACAGCATATTGAAAAGCAGAGACATTACTTTGCCGACAAAAGTCTGTCTAGTCAAAGCTATGGTTTTTCCAGTAGTCATGTATGGATGTGAGAGTTGGACCATAAAGAAAGCAGAGCGCCAAAGCATTGATGCTTTTGAACTGTGGTGTTGGAGAAGACTCTTAAGAGTTCGTTGGACTGCAAGGAGATCCAACCAGTCAATCCTAAAAGAAATCAGTCCTGAATATTCATTGGAAGGACTGATGCTGAAGCTGAAACTCCAATACTTTGGCCACCTGATGCGAAGAGCTGACTCATTTGAAAAGACCCTGATGCTGGGAAAGATTGAAGGCAGGAGGAGAAGAGGATGACAGAGGATGAGATGGTTGGATGGTATCACCGACCCGATGGACATGAGTTGAGCAAGCTCCAGGAGTTGGTGATGGACTGGGAACCCTGGCATGCTGCAGTCCATGGGATCGCACAGTCGGCCGCGACTGAGTGACTGAACTGAACTGATTTTAACAGTAGTTCATCATTGGACTGTGAATTGGTTTTCTTTTATATTTTAAGTATTCCCCCGTGGTTTCCACACTGTGTTCATAATCAGAAAAAAAGTATGCTACTTTAGTAATGAATAATACATATTTATTGAATAAAGGAGTGAATTCAGGTAGACTGTCTTCCATGTCATGTTGGGCTGACCTGTTTCCAGTGATTCTGAAATGAAACATAAATTCATTTGTTCAGTCTCTCCCTAATTCCTCCCTCTCTCTCAGGCTTCTTTATTTCCTTCCTTCCTTTGTTTCTCAAATAAGTATTTATTACATGCCCATTCTGTGCCAAGTACTTTGCTAACACTGGAAATAGGATGGGGCTTACAGACTCAATCATTATAATATAGAAATAATAACAGTAAACAAATCCAAAGTGATCACTGCATTATAATACAAAATGATATTGATACATACTATTATGGAACCAGTTGATGAAATTAATAAAGCCAGGAAAGTCTTCCTTGAGGAACTGCCTCTTGAACTGAGAACAAATTCAACCAGGCAAAAAATATTTGTTTCAGACAGAGGTAATTCAGTGTGCAAGAGTCATGTGATGACAGGGAGCAGGGTGAGTTTGATAAATTGAGGAAAAGACCAGTGCTGCTGGAAAAGCAAGGAAGAAGAAGCTATGAGATGATGTTTGAAAGGTTATAAAAGAACCAAACCTAGTACAGCCATACTACTCATGCTGAAAATCTTGTCTTTATCCTAAGTGCAATGGGAAGCACCTGGCATGCTGTAGCAAAGTGTGTGACATGGTCAGAATAGCATTTTGAGAAGATTACTTGTTGAAAAGAGGCCAGGTAGACACAGGAGCAGTCTAGATGGCAGGTGGTAGAGGCTTGCTCTAGGGTGGCGGTCATGGAAACGGTAAAAGGACCCTCTGGGAGAACTTGGTGATGGATTTAGGTGGGCAGTGAAAGAAACGGAGTTATTATGGAAGAGTTGTAAGTTTTTTGCATGTAGCCAAAGATGGGATGTGTGTGCTGGTTCACTGAGATGGGAATCTTGGAAGAGAACAGCGGTTGCATGGAAAAACTGTGAGAGCAAGTAGTTTGAAGGTTTTGATCTGCCCCAAAGAGATGCCAGGGTGGAAGGTGGTATTCAGAGCTGGGATCAGGTGGATAAGAGAAGAATCATTGGCAGATAGTGATGACTTAAAGCCTTGGGGGTGGATCAGTAAGCCTCGGCCTGAGTGAGAAAAGGAACTGAACAAGAAGAAAACATGGCTTGGAGCCAGGCTTAAGGAACTTCAGCACTGAATTAATACAAAAAAGAGGAGCCTGAGAAAGAGCTCCCAAGAGGAAGAAGGAAAACCAGGGGAGAAGGATTCAGGAAAGAGTGATCAGTAATATCAGGTGTAAGAGGAAGCTTAAAATCCTGGAGTACTTAGATCCAGACGTAGTTGGAAGTGGGCTAAGGAATGAATGGGAGATTGAAAATGGAGAGGGTGGGTAATGATGAGTCAGGAAGTGAAGGAAGACGCAGGCATATTTACATCTGGTAGGGAGACTGTTAGGAGGGAAAGGTGGAACAGAGGGAAAAAGCATGAGTGTAAGTTTCCTGGGAGAATGAGGTGAAGGAAAGGGTGGAGGATATAAGACTGGACAGGCAGGTGGAAGTATTGACAGGTACCTCCTACTCCCCAGCAGATAATATGGAACACGTGGAAGTAGCAAAAGACAAAATAATCAGCGCGGTTGTGAAGCGAGTGCTACAGAACAGAGCTCCCAGTCTTCATACCTAGCTCTATAATGCTAGTAACAGCCTCTCTTTCCACAGGAAGAGTTTCTGGTTAAGCCTCAGCCTTCCACTGCCAGCTTCCACTTATCTACATCTAGAAAAAGACATCCTGCATGTTTATATACGGATATGTGCATGTGTGTGATTTCAGAAGGCGTTTCACTATTTGTGATCGAATGTTATCATCTTTGAGAGTCTGCAAATTCAAAATCCTTTCCGTAACCCAGACATGGCTCTGGGCCTCCTTCTTCCTTCTCATGGCATTCTTGCTTGTTAACTGGTTGTAGTTCCTTGTGAACCTATTGAGGGCTCACTCAGTAAAAGAAGAGCTAAGGAATTGTTTCATTATTGGCTCTTTAATAAAGTTCTACCCTTGCCCGCCACAGCTTAGGTATACCTGTGCTAAACTGCCCTCTTGACATCCACATCCAGCTTTGAAGGTATTCAATATTTATCCCCTGGGGAAAAAAAATGGAATTGAGCGGGAGGGAAAGAATATGTCATTGAAGTCCTGTAACAATAAATAAAATCCTTGCTGTTGTTTTAAATAAATATATATTTAGGAAGAAGACTTTTCATCAGGTGTCTCAACAAGGATTCTGTGCCTCATTTACAAATTCTTCACCTACATTTCCTGTGCTGCTGCTGCTAAGTCGCTTCAGTCGTGTCCGACTCTGTGCGACCCCATAGACGGCAGCCCACCAGGCTCCGCTGTCCCTGGGATTCTCCAGGCAAGAACACAGGAGTGGGTTGCCATTTCCTTCTCCAACGCATGAAAGTGAAAAGTGAAAGTGAAGTCGCTCAGTCGTGTCCGACTCTTCGAGACCCCATGGACTACAGCCTACCAGGCTCCTCTGCGTAAAATTTGTCATTTGTACTGCAGAAAATTCATCTAGGTCCCGTGGTAGAGAGAAGAGAGCCATTCACTGCTGGCCCCTCTCCCTCGACAGTTTTAGGGAGGACACATCGCCCTTGCACCTCCATCGCCATCTCTGTTTCTGTCTTCATCCCCACGTCCGTCTCCATCTCTATCTCTACATCCATTTCTGCCTTCATCTCCATCGCCATCTTCATGGCTCCCTCCCTTGCCCTCAGATGTAAACCTGGAATTCATGTTAGATTGGCTTGCATTCAGAAAATGACCTTTTAGTAGGGAGTCCCCTGTGAATTCCCAAATTCTGCCAAAAGTTCTACACATTTCCAGCTAAATTTAAAACGGCTTTTTGTAGTGTTATTGGCTAGCAAGAAGGAGATTCTGGCATCCCTGTAGAGTTAAGAGTCATTGTCTTCAGGTGGCAAGATTTTGAGCCCCCTGCAAAGCAGAAGTGTTGCTAAGAGAGGTGTTTACTCTGACCTCCTTGGCAGAGGCCTCTGGCCAGGATCCGTCTCCAGTCCCTGACTCCAGGGGTGATCTGGAGTCCTCCAGTGGTCCTGAAATGATGTTCTTGTTTCTAGAAAGCAGAGGGTAAGAGACCATCTGGTAAAGGAATGCCAACAGCTCCTTTATCCTGTTCCTAAGCAGATTCCCATACAAAAACATTTCTGCTTCTCTGGGGTAGGTTTCATTGCCCCTCATGTCCAGACCAGCAAGATTAATTCTCAGCTGCATCAGCCTTCCAGCTTGAGGCTTATTGTGGATCTAAGAAGAGCGCAGAAGAGAGTAGAGTTTCTGTGTGGGGAAAGGCAGAGGGAAATGCCATAACCCTTCAAGGTATGGACCATTTAAATGAAAGACAACTACACCGGGAAGAGAGTGAGCATTCATTCCTGAGTCTAAGACAGTTTACGCTCCAACTGATGCTTGACAGATAAACAGTGCAGCATAAATGGGGGAGAAAATTATTTCTGGAGGTGCTAAACCACACAAAGACTGGATAGGGTCTCAAACCCAGCCCACTTTCCCTACCCCTCACTCACAGTGTTCTGTTTCCTTGTAAAGCAAAGTGTGGTTGGTAAATGTCGGCCTATGCAGAGCAGAGAGCAGGACTCCCCTTCCCTTGGAATCAGCAGGAACAATAGGGATATCACAGGTAAACTTCTCAAAGTCAGGACCGCGGCATGAGGTTCTATCACCAAGAAATCAAGCAAAGCTGCTGTGCCCACAAAGAGATGAAGACCATCCTGTCTGGATCCTCTCGTGCACGTTCTTAGAGAAGATGGGACCAAACTGATAGATTTAAATACATGGCTCATTCTACCCTCACAGAAGGGTGGGCATCAGGATCTTGGAGGTAGAATTCCCCACTGTGTCAGAGGTCAGCAGCCCTGAGAGGGAGGATGGATGGGGCTGGAAGAAGCAGCCAAAGAGCAAACCAAACATTAGGAGCTAGCTTGTGGGGCAAAGATTTTAGCCACAAAAGAAAAAATAACTACGCAGAAATGAAATTCCCCTGGAGAGACTAGCAAGACACTAGACTTCCCTTCACCCCAAGCAGCCCCGTAAAGCTTGTAGGTCTGAGCGAAGAAGTACAGGAGTGCCAAGTAAAGAGCAAGTTCAAGGGCTTGTGAGTGGTATTCAGTTGCAATCGAAAGCCAGGTTTCAAAATGGGGTGTGTGTGTCTGTGTGTGTGTGTGTGAGAAAGAGAGAGAGAGGGGGAGAGAGAGAGAGGGGGGGGGGGAGAGAGAGAGAGAGAGAGGGGGAGAGAGAGAGTTTGTTTGCACGTGCTCAGTTGCGTCCAACTCTTTGCAATCCCGTGGATTGGAGCCCACCAGGCTCCTGTGTCCATGGAATTTTCCAGGAAAGAATACGGGGGTGGGTTGCCATTTCCTACTCCAGGGAATCTTCCTGACCCACGGATTGAACCTGCATCTCTTGTGTCTCCTGCATTGGCAGGTGATTTTTTTTTTTTTTTTTTTTAACCACTGAGTCACCTGGGAAATCCCTCAAAATGGCATAATGGTGGATATTTCTGTAGACTCTTTCTCAACTCAGAGAAATAAAGACAACACTCGAAGGGAGTATCCAGGAGCTGGGGTTTTCCTGAGCATGTTGAATGAAAGGGTGGAGGGCAAGGAAATTGAAAGTATTCCTGGGAAGATCAGGATAAGGACTGTGGGGTCCGGGTTGGGCAAGAGGTACAGTGAGGCAAGGAGTATGGTGAGGCTGGTAGAGGACAGATAGATTGGGGCAAAATTCACACAAGGAGCAAGGGTTTTCAGTACTTTAGGACTGAGAATGGTTGTCAGTGTACATAAGGGCATGCCTGAGGGAGCTGGCCAGAAAGGAATTAGGTGAGACAATGTAGTTTAAGTTTCTGATGTGGAGCAGCCCCTAGGCATGTTCACCGCTGAGAATGGTTGATCTGAAGCAGAACTAAAAATCACTCATAAAGTGAGCCGTCAAGGAACTGCTAGTCTTTGTGTTGGACAGGTCGAACTAGATGTCCCAGATTGGCCAGGATGGGCCCAGTTTACACCTGTTTCCCTAGTGTATTTATTAACAGCACTTCCCATACTTTCAAATATGTTCTTTTAAGTTTGAGTGATGATTAATTTCAATGACAGCGGCAGTGGAGGCAGCAAGAAACATGGCCCAGGAGGGAGGAGGGCATCTGCACGGGGGCAGGGCTGGGACCTCAGTGAGGGGCACCTTCCCATCAGTTTCCAGAGCACCTCCCTGGGGAATCTGCACACATATGAATTCTTTGACTTGAACTCAAGGACAGAGGCTTCCCAGGTGGCTCAGTAGTAAAAACAAATCCACCTGCCAGTGCAGGAGACACAAGAGACACGGGTTCGATCCCTGGATCAGGAAAACACCGTGAAGTAGGAAATGGCATGGAGAAGGAAATGGCAACCCACTCCAGCATTCTTGCCTGGAGAATCCCCATGGACAGAGGAGCCCGGCTGGCCACAGTCTATAGGGTCACAAACAGTTGGACACAGCTGAGTGTGCGTGCCCACGCACAGTGACAGGCTCTGCTCCTCCTCAAGTGACTTTGTTAGCTATAAAGTGTACCTTTTTAGAAACTACAGATGCAGCATAGACATTGCAGTAAATCGTTTCAGGGTATTATTAGCGTTCTTCAAAAAGTTTAGGATACCTGGTTTTGAAAACCACTGTGACATGGCAAAGCAAATATCTACAGTCTTAGAAATTAAAGTTAAGGATTGTTTTATTCAATGAAAATGAATGCCATTTTCATATGAAGCTACAGAGGAACCAATTATTAATGAGGAAGACAATTTTAAGATTGATTTTTCCTTCTAATTGATGATACAGCAA
Organism: Budorcas taxicolor; assembly: GCF_023091745.1. Taxonomy (NCBI): domain Eukaryota; kingdom Metazoa; phylum Chordata; class Mammalia; order Artiodactyla; family Bovidae; genus Budorcas; species Budorcas taxicolor. The sequence continues at coordinate 3,353,342 of NC_068914.1, forward strand.
TAAAGCAATAATACACAAATAGCTGTTTTAAATTACACACAAATCGTGAAGCAGCTTTTCATTTCTTGTTCAACTTTGCACAAGTTACAGAAGATATCAGCTGCTGCTGCTGCTGCTAAGTCACTTCAGTCGTGGCCGACTCTGTGCGACCCCATAGATGGCAGCCCACCAGGCTCCCTCGTCCCTGGGATTCTCCAGGCAAGAACACTGGGGTGGGTTGCCATTTCCTTCTCCAATGCATGAAAGTGAAAATGAAGTTGCTCGGTCGTGTCGTGACCCCATGGACTGCAGCCTACCAGGCTCCTCCATCCATGGGGTTTTCCAGGCAAGAGTACTGGAGTGGGTTGCCATTGCCTTCTCCAGAAGGTATCAGAGGAAATATTTAAAAATGACATTGCATAAATTTACATTTAAAACTGTAAGACATAAAACGGAGTTAAAATTTCTTTTAGAAAAAATGTTCTTTAATAATCATCATTTCCAAATGTACTAAAATTTCTATTTTAAAATAATTTGTCAGAAATTTATCCTGATGTTGTCACAGCCTATAAAATACTCACCACAGCACCGATGGCAGTTGCATCCGTAGAAAATCCTTCTCAAAAAATTCAGTTTATTTTTAGCTATGTCATGTGGTTTGCAGGATCTTAGTTCCCTGACCAGGGATTGAACCATGGACTGTAGAGGTGAAAGTCCAGAATCCTAACCACTAGGCACCAGGGAACTTTCCTCAAATTTAAAATTATAAAAAATTATTTGTTATCTTCACTTGCCAAGGGTGACTGATGTCATTTTCAATTATCTCAATTGAAAGTTGATTTTTAAAAAGTTGTTAAAACTATACATCTTGATTACCTGAGAAGTGAATTTGGAAAAAAGTGAGTCAGAAAATTATTATGATCAATCAAGAACCATAATAGCAAAGTGTTATATTCATTATAAAAATTATGACACCAAAGGTAATTAATATGAAATAATATCAAATTACAACAGCAAAAATGCAATCATTTTTGTAATTTGTAGGTTTATGCTGTTACTCAGGAATCATTATTGTTGTCGTGGTACAGTTGCTAAGTGGTGTCCAACTCTTTGAGGCTCCATGGACTGCAGCACGCAAGGCTCGTCTATCCTCCATTAACCCTTGGAGTTTGCTCAAATTCATGTCCATTGAGTTGGTGATGCTATGTAATCATCTCATCCTCTGCCACACCCTTCTCCTCTCACCTTCAGTCTTTCCCAGCATCAGGGTCTTTACCAAGGAGTCGACTCTTCCCAACAGGTGGCCAAAGTATTGGAACTTCAACTTCAACAACAGTCCTCCCAGTGAATATTCAGGATTGATTTCCTTTAGGATCGACTGGCTTGATGTCCTTGAAGTCCAGGGGACTTTGAAGTCTTCTCCAGCATCACAATTCGGTAAGTAGTAAAATGCTTTAAAGGGAAAAGCTGTATTTTAGTACCTTTAATGATCGGCTTCCCTGGTGGCTCAGCCGATAGAGATTCTGCCTGCAATGCAGTAGGCCTGGTGGGCTACAGTCTGTGGGGTCGCAAGAGCTGGACACGACTTAGCAACTACACTATCGCCACCACCTTTAATGATGCATTTTTTTCCTGCTCTTTGTAAAAGGGGCCTCCTGTTCTCATTTTGTACTGGCAATTATATAGTTGACGCTGCCTTGGGCATTGAATTTACCCAGACTGATTGTATTATATGGCATAGAAACATTTCCAAATACCTCGTGAATGTCAGGAAATATGGAAAGGGCAGAAGGAAGGCTTGGTAAAGAAATAGTGGACCTCTCAAAATAGGAGGGCTTGGGCCATGAGGAATAAGAGCTTGCACTGGCCATGAGGACTGAAAAGGCAGCTGTGTCTTCAGGGAGGTCAGGGGCAGTCAAGGTAAGGAGGTTAAAGAAGTGTCTCTATGGAATCCCTTGGCAGGGGCTGGGGGTGGGGGCAGTTGTTGATTGGTCTAATTCCCCTCAACAAGGTTGATGAGAAGGTAGAGTCAGGGGCAAGGAATTCTTCTCAAGGATGAGGTTGTAAGTGGGGGCTGCTTTACCCTTCAAGGAGGTTAACTTTTAATTCTGTTAAGATTCGCACAAAGCATTTGCATTATTTGTTTGTGCCAGTCAATATCCCCACAGGAAATAGCCCCACTCAAATGGGATAATTAAGGAGAGTTTAATAAGGGTGATCTCCAGAGGAGGGGGAAGGGTTAAAGGGAGCCACCAGGAGGCGATGCAGTGTCTTGGGGCTACCAACAACCTGGGAGCCTGAAACACACCTGGTCTCGAGGGGCGAGGAGAAGCAGTGGTTTCAGTACCAAGCCAGGGCAGTGAGAGGAAAGAGCCGCTTGTCAGGAGCTGTGGTCTGTGGTGAGAGGAGCTGTGGTCTGCGGTAGAAGGATACAGACAACCCGCAACATGTAAGCAGAGAGGGAATGAGTACCCTGACTTCTCATCGTCTGCCTCCTGCCATTGCGCGTTGCCTCCCGTCGGCCAAACAGAGCCACAAGCAGAAGGCCAGGGAGCCCGCTGCAGAGTCCCTCCCGCCCCGCTCAAAGTGTAGCGCAGGTGAGAGGGTGGAGACCGGATCTGCAGGGACAAGATATTCTGCACGCGATATGTGTATGTGGTATACGTGTTTGTCATTGCTGTTTAGTTGCTAAGTCATGTCCAACTCTTTTGCAACCCCGTGGAGTCTGCCAGGCTCCTCTGTCCATGGGATCTCCCAGGGGAGAATATTGGAGTGGGTTGCCATTTCCTTCTCCAGGGGATCTTCCTGACCCAGGGATTGAACTCACGTCTCCTGCATTGGCAGGTGGATTCTTTACCACTGAACCACCAGGGAAGCCCATCCATCATATATACTCCATATGTACTGCCTGTGACATCTATCATCTGTATAATATCACATCATATTTTATATAGTGTAATCTTGACCAAGGATAGAGGGAACTAGAGATCAACACACATACACACACACACACATATACACACACATATATACACACACACACGCACACAATATGTGTTAGTCCCTCAGTCGTGTCTGACTCTTTGCAACCCCATGGACTGTAGCCTGCCAGGCTCCTCTGTCCATGGAATTCTCCAGGCAAGAATACTGGAATGGGTTGCCATGCCCTTCTCCAATATATATTATATATATATAATTAATTACATGTCAATACATACATATTCTAGAAGAAACATGGCCAAATTAGAATTTGGGAAGTATAGAAAAAGTATAACAAGAACTTATCACTTGCTAATAATTGCTCACATATTTCTGATTCTTTCAAAACTCTGTGAATGTAAAGCTAGCCAGAGAGAAGGGTGCTTTCTAATTTTCTTGGCTACACTTCCCCTGGGGCAGGCAGGAGCAACCAAGGACCTGAGCTCCCATGGAGAAGAGGAGGCAGCTTCTGGGTGTGTGTGTGTGTGTGTGTGTGTGTGTGTGTGTGTGTATTTAAGGTGGAGATACAGGGCAGAGACCTGGGTCAGATACCAGGTTTTTAGGGTGGAGGACGATCGTGTAATTTCCTTCTTGCTCTGTTTAAATGTATCCATGTTTGAACCTGATCCTCACTGGCCTAGGGCCAGGTGTGAAAGGTGTGGACTAGTTCACCTGCCCCCTGCAAGTCCTAAAGTAGGGAGGTGGTGCAGTGCAGATAGCAGCAGAGAAAACATCTAGAAACTGCGTAGCCTGAGGTGGAAATAGGACATTTCCGTTGTCCCAGGGACTTGATGCTTTTGGTTGGATTTGTCAGGAAACCCATTCATTCTCCAGCTCCTAGTCATTCTCTCCAACCCGATCCTATCCCTCCGAATGCAAAATGCCAGGAATCTCACCTTCCCTCCACACCCTGTGCCCTTCAAATCTTCTACCTCGTCTTTCCTTTCTTTGCTCCCCCAACCAACTGAAGACTCCTAAGGGGGCTCTGATGTCAGTAACAGACAGATCTTGTCATTCCTGGGTCCTGCTCCAAGACACTCTGGTTTCAAGAGATGAATCTTTAAAAGGAAATTTTCCAATGTTTCTAAACAGAGTTCCTCTGTTAGAACTCACTGGATATACCAGGCAAAAGTTCACATCAAGAAAATACTGAGGCCCAAGACCTTAGTGTTTGGTCAAATTCCTCCAGTCTCCAGGGATCCCAGAATATCTCTTTGGCCTGCTTATGAGTTGCTGACCTCTGTACTCCATCGTTTCCCCAACGCTTGCCAAAGATGGAGGGCCTTGGAGATCACAGAGAACTTACCCTCGTTGAACTTACTAGTTCTTCTACGTTACAGTTAGAAGGGTGAGAAAATGGAACCAGCCAATCCAAATTAATGCTCACTAGAGTCCGAGAGACACAGGATTGCTCTGCAAAGGGTTTTGGTCAGTGTCTGCCCCAAATGTGACACGTATCCAAGTATAGAGGTGAGCCAGATCCGCGGGGAATGCCTCCAGGCAGCCATGCTGCGGTCTCTTCTCCACCCTGATGGGGCATGGAGAACAACTAGCTCCCAGGTAAACACAAATTTTGAAGACCTCCAAAATGAGTGTGCTTGTGTGCAAGTATCCTTGCATTTTAGGAATTTTCCATTGGTAGTGAAAACTTCATTGTAATGAGCATTTGTTGCCTATCTTCCAGAGAATGTGGGCTACTTAGAATTGCAAAAATAGGGCCTTAAAGAACACTGAGTGGAATCGTAGAGGGAAAAATGGAGGGGTGATCTTCCAAAACCAGGACAAGTAAAAACGGAATTCACGGCACACCGAAAGAATTTCCCGTTGATGGTTGCACTGGATGACCGAGACAGGTTAAAAGGAGATAATACAAAGTCAAGTTGTTTTCTAGTTTTCATAGCTCCAAGAAGAAGTGGAGGCTTGTGTAGTGGGCTACCCACCCCACTCTGTTTGACCCTACAGCTTTATCAGCAAGTCCTATCTAAAATTCAAGGAACAGATAATCCTCTTATTATATGACTCATTTTATGAAGCTAGCATAACCTTTATAATTTAGAAGGTCAATAAAGAAAAGAAAATTATAAGCTAAAATCATACAAATGTAAATGTAAAGTTTCTAGGCAAAATATTAACAGTCTGAATCCAGCGATCCATAAAACGGGTAACTATCATGACCAAGTTCAGCTTATTTCAGGAATACTCGTTTAACCTTAGAAAATCGATTAAAATAATTGACTACAGTAGCAGAGGAAAGGGAAAATATCATATGATCATCCTAATGGATTCTAAAAAAGTGCTGGATTTTTCAGAACCGATTCATAGTAAACATTGTAAGCAAACTAAATAGAAATAATCTCCTTACTCATTATTGTGTGTTTACTCAAAACAACAAACATCATCCTTAATGGCAAAATGCTAAAAACTTTCCCTCTGAATTCAGAAATCAAATGATGAAGCCCTGTTCCATTTTTAATCAATATTGTACTGTTCAGATCAGCTCAGTCGTGTCCGACTCTTTGCGACCCCATGAACCACAGCATGCCAGGCCTCCCTGTCCATCACTCACTCCCAGAGTCCACCCAAACTCATGTCCATTGAGTTGGTGATGCCATCCAACCATCTCATCCTCTGTTGTCCCCTTTTCCTTCTGCCCTCAATCTTTTCCAGCATCAGAGTCTTTTCATATGAGTCAGCTCTTCACATGAGGTGGCCAAAGTATTGGAGTTTCAGCTTCAACATCAGTCCTTCCAATGAACACCCAGGACTGATCTCCTTTAGGATGGACTGATTGGATCTTCTTGCAGTCCAGGGGACTCTCAAGAGTCTTCTCCAACACCCCAGTTCAAAAGCATCAATTCTTTGGCACTCAGCTTTCTTTATAGTCCAACTCTCACATCCATACATGACTACTGGAAAAACCATAGCCTTGACTAGATGGACCTTTGTTGACAAAGTAATGTCTCTGCTTTTTAATATGCTGTCTAGATTGGTCATAACTTTCCCTCCAGGGAGTAAGCGTCTTTTAATTTCATGGCTGTAATCATCATCTTCAGTGATTTTGGAGCCCAGAAAATTAAAGTCAGCCAGTGTTTCCACTGTTTCCCCATCTATTTGACATGAAGTGATGGGACTGGATGCCATGATCTTTGTTTTCTGAATGTTGAGCTTTAAGCCAACTTTTTCACTCTCCTCTTTCACTTTCATCAGAGGTTCTTTAGTTCTTCTTCATTTTCTGCCATAAGGGTGGTGTCATCTGCATATCTGAAGTTATTGATATTTCTCCCAGCAATCTTGATTCCAGCTTGTGCTTCTTCCAGCTCAGAGTTTCCCATGATGTACTCTGCATATAAGTTGAATAAGCAGGGTGACAATATACAGCCTTGACGTACTCCTTTCCCTATTTGGAAAGTATGTTCTAATATAATAAAGCAAGATAAGAAGTAAAAGGTAAAAGAACTGGAAATGAATAATTCAAACTGTTATTGTTAAGGAACTATAACATATATGTATATAATTCAAGAGACTCTACAGATTAATTCTTATAATTAATAGACAAGTTTGGCAAAGTAATCAACATTTAAAAATTAATTATATTTCTCTACATGCCAACAACAAACATAATAAAATAAATACTAAACGAGTTAAAAGATATTTTAAATGAGTATGAAAATATGGAGTACACAGATATAAATCAAACAAATTATGCAAGACCTCTATGAAAAAATCATAAACCTTAACTAAAGGCATTAAAAAAGATCTACAAATATGTGGAGAGATATACTGTGCTTGTGAATTGGAAGACTCTGTTGCAAAGTTGCCAGTTCTCCCTAGATATATCTCAAGATTTAATGCAGTCATTATCAAACTCTTGAATAGGACTAGAGCCCCATATTTTGCCTTGGCTTTGGAAAGAATCCTTCCATTCCTCTCTTACTCTTTCTCCAACACTCTTTTCAAACAAAGCCTCTTCAGTTCAGTTCAGTTCAGTCGCTCAGCCGTGTCCGACTCTGTGCGACCCCATGAACCACAACACGCCAGGCCTCCCTGTCTGTCACCAGCTCCTGGAGTTCACTCAAACTCATGTCCATCGAGTTGGTGATGCCATCCAGCCATCTCATCCTCTATCGTTCCCTTCTCCTCCTGCTCTCAATCTCTCCCAGTTTCAGGGTCTTTTCAAAAGAGTCAGGTCTTCGCATCAGGTGGCCAAGGTATTGGAGTTTCAGCTTCAACATAAGTCCTGCCAATGAGCACCCAGGACTGATCTCCTTTAGGATGGACTGGTTGGATCTCCTTGCAGTCCAAAGGACTCTCAAGAGTCTTCTCCAACACCACAGCTCAAAAGCATCAATTCTTCAACACACACTTTTCTTTATAGTCCAACTCTCACATTCATACATGACCACTGGAAAAACCATAGCCTTGACTAGACGGACCTTTGTTGGCAAAGTAATGTCTCTGCTTCACGTTGAAAAGTACCAGCTCCTTTTCACAAACGAGATTCCTCTCCTCTCCAGCACCCCTCACATCTGCTACCTCATTGCCATCTCTCTGGCCACTGTGACCTTTCCAGTCCCTGGCCCTGCCAAATTCATTATCAGTCCTTGGACAGATGGAGGGAGGTTCTTTAATTCTAAAATATAATTGCATTAATTAGGCTGTGTTACCTGCTAAGCAGCCGTTAAGGTCAGCTGACAAGACATGGCATTTCATGACTGAGGCAGTTGTAGTTCCAGTGATGACCAGTAGGTGTCATGGTCACAGGTGGGATACTGCCTGCTGGGTCTGTCTTGTTGAACGTTGGGACTGCCTTGTCACTACTCTTGGAAAGCCTTTCTTTTTAGCAACTCGATAGGGGCAAAGAAAAACACTGCAGACAATGTCCCCTACTCTTTTTTTCTTTATGGCCTCCTCCTCATGTTTGGGTGGGCCATTTATGGATTACAGCTGTCTCATCTATCAAGGAAAATATTCAAGCAGGAAATGGTGGGAAGAGTGTGCTTGGCCCCTTTCCTAATGAGCAAACCTAGAGGAGCTTCTGCTCCTCACCCACTGAGTGCAGAGAAACTACCAAAGGACGGGCCCCTTTTCCGATTTGGTGTTTCCTTCTTCGCTTGGGCTCTCAAGGGGTTCTGTGTCTCTTCCTGGCATTTTGTCAACATCTGGAATATGTTGTCATGAGAAGAAAGAACGTGGAAGCTGCTTTCCTGGAAGGACTGAGGACACGTGACATGAGATTTTTCAAATTCTCCCCATTGGCCTCAACATGTCTATGCTCTTTCACTCATCCTTTCTCATCTCATCTGTCTTCCTCTCACCTCTCCACTCATCTCATCGACTCATCTCTTCTTCCTTAAAGAAAGAACGACCTCTCCCCCTCTCCAAGGCTTTCCCTTCTGTTGGTTCTTCCAGCAGGAGGCACACAGGTTTTGAAGTCTATTTGGGGTTCAAATTCTAATTCATTGTTTATAGTTATGTGTCCTTGGGCAAATTATTTTAATTCTCAGAGCCTTAGTTTCCTAATCTGTGAAATGGAGATAACACTCCTCCTGTCCTAAGGTGTGTGCATATGGAATCATATATGATGTGTATGTGATAAAAAGCCTCGACACACAGTTGACTTCCGTTAAAGCAAATGGTTTCTGGTCCTGCGCCTCTGTAGGACCTCTCGTCATCAGTCATTCCCATGCTCTTGAATGCAGTTTCTGCCACTTTAGGAATTCTCCATGCATTTGATCACTTTATCCATTTCCCAGCTAGGTGACCTTACCCAATTCATTTAGCCTCTCTGAGATTTAATCATCTTTTGGAAAAACAGCAAAAAGGCATTGACTTCACAGGGCTAGTGAAACTAAGAGAGACTTGTGAAAGTAAACGAAGGAGAGCGTCTCTCTACAGCGTCACCGTGAGAACCGTCTGGGTCCTGTGTCTGTCGCTTTAGTCTTTAAGGGCACAAATACTCCAAATATCCATCCAATCAGTATGCATTTCGTGAGCATCTGTTATGAGACGCAGTCTTGATCTGGGTGCTGGAGGTGCAGCATTGTGGCAGAAACTCTTGGGTTTTCACCCAAGAGACACACATTCCTTTTTTCCCTCATCTCAGGGGCTGATCCCTATGAACCCTTGGCCCATGGACTTCTCACTTACTGGGGAGAGGTGCCTTCAGAGAAGGGTGGAGTGGGTCTTCTTGTCTAAGTCTGAGTGGGGGACTTCTTAGGAGTGGATAGATGGTGGCAGGAAGGGCGGCACGGCACCCTGTCATGTATCTCAAAGACACTCAGGTTTTGGAAGGAGGAGCTAAGACAAGTGGCTGGAGAAACAAGCAAGATGCCTCCTGGACCCTTTGGAGGCAGTCAGGCCGAGTCAAGGCTACAGAGATGGATTCCAGCTAGGGCTTCAGGGATGGGCAGAGCTGCAGCTCCTTCGCAGAACCACCACCGTAAGCAAGACGCAGAACTATTCCATCACTACAGAGATCTCCCTCATGCCACCCTTTTATAACCACTCACCTTATCCCTAACCTTTAGCCACCACTAACTTGACTTCCATCTCTATAATTTTGTCATGTCAAGAATGTCATATATGTAGAATCATACTATATGTGACTATGTGAAATTGGCTTTTCCCACTCAGCATAATGCCTTTGAGATTCATAGGCATTTTTCAAGGATTTTTCCTTGCTCTAATGTGAATGAGTGAAATCTTAAAGATAATTGTAGAAGGGGATTACTGCTGAGTGCTAACATTGGTATCAAAAAAGGTGAACGCGGCGGTGCCTTGCAGCAGACCAGCCCATACCTGGGCACCCGCGATTCCCTGCTGCTGTCTGCTCTACTGCGAACCAGCCACAGGACTGGAGCAGTTCAGGTTCTCTTTCTGAGCCTCAGTTTCTTCAACTGTACATGGTTGACCCGAATAAATTACTAAATAAAAATTACCTAGGGCTAGCTAAAATACAGATGCCCCTGGCTCTCCCCTAGAGATTAGGGTTCAGCAGCTCTGGGGAGGTGTTGGGAGAGCTACATTTCATCAAGTTCTAATTTAAATCTGATGAGTTGACAAATTTGGGAGAAACAGCACAAGGTGGTTGTACTATGCTTTACTAGCTAGTGTGCAAAACGAGTAGCCTTGAGCAGGAAAAAGATAAATTTTGCAAAACATTGTATAATACTTATTAGTTTCTTTTAGAGCAATAGAACACAAAGGGGTACAAGGGGAAAAAAAATCCCAGAAATGGACAATAATTTCCCTGAATAAGTAATAACTGATGACTAAATGAAAGTGAAAGAGGAGAGTGAAAAAGTTGGCTTAAAGCTCAACATTCAGAAACCGAAGATCATGGCATCTGGTCCCATCACTTCATGGCAAATAGATGGGGAAACAGTAGAAACAGTGTCAGACTATTTTTGGGGGCTCCAAAATCACTGCAGATGGTGACTGCAGCCATGAAATTAAAAGACGCTTACTCCTTGGAAGAAAAGTTATGACCAACCTAGATAGTATATTCAAAAGCAGAGATATTACTTTGCCGACTAAGGTCTGTCTAGTCAAGGCTATGGTTTTTCCAGTGGTCATGTATGGATGTGAGAGTTGGACTGTGAAGGAGGCTGAGCACTGAAAAATTGATGCTTTTGAACTGTGGTGTTAGAGAAGACTCTTGAGAGTCCCTTGGACTGCAAGGAGATCCAACCAGTCCATTCTGAAGGAGATCAGCCCTGGGATTTCTTTGGAAGGAAGGATGCTAAAGCTGAAACTCCAGTACTTTGGCTGCTTCATGCAAAGAGTTAACTCATTGGAAAAGACTTTGAGGCTGGGAGGGATTGGGGGCAGGAGAAGAAGGGGACGACCAAGGATGAGATGGCTGGATGGCATCACGGACTCGATGGACGCTAGTCTGAGTGAACTCCGGGAGTTGGTGATGGACAGGGAGGCCTGGCGTGCTGCGATTCATGGGGTTGCAAAGAGTCGGACACGACTGAGCGACTGAACTGAACTGAACTGAATGACTAAATGATAACAACTCAAAACACCCCAAAGCAACCACTGTTAAGTTTCTAGTGATTCCTTCTAGAGTATATATATATATATATATGAATGCATAATATATATAACATACATCAGTTCACCTCAGTTGCTCAGTTGTGTCTGACTCTTTGCAACCCCATGGACTGCAGCATGCCAGGCTTCCCTGTCTGTCACCAACTCCTGAAGCTTGCTCAAACTCATGTCTATTGAATTGGTGATGCCACCCAGTCATCTCATCTCATAACATAAATAGTACTATGTATAAATATTATGTACGTATTTACAATAAGAGGAATAATACAGGCTTATTCCACACCTTTTGCTTTTTCAGAGATCTTGGCAAGTTTTGAATGCCAGTGCATATAGATATACCTGCCTCCTTGACATTGCTGTGTAGTTGATTTTCCACTGTGTATGAACTGCAATTTATTTAGCTTTCCACTATTGATCGACACTTTGGTGGCTTTTAGTTTTTGACTATTACATAAAACATTGTGATGAGCATCCGTTTTTATATGCTTGAGTGAACTTTTACAGAATGATTCATGAGGTTAGCTCCTTGCAGCTGTGTTTATGAATGACATGTGCATTTATAGCTTTAATAAATATCACTCAATGCCCCCACTAAGAGGTTGCACTGACCTACATTCCCATTCCTGGCATATGGGACTGCTCACCAGGCATGCCCTCACCTAGCCCTGGGTTTCATCTAATGTCATTTTTGTATGCTTTGGTCTTTATATGAAGTAAAATGTATGGTTTCCTTTTCTTTTAGTCTCTCCATTTTGAAACTGCCTTTCATTTGAAGGGCTCTGACCATCTACTCTTTCACCTTTACCTTTACAGAGCTAATGTCACACTAACTCTTGCTGTTCCCCTCTGTCTACTGGCTCCTTTTTGGATGTTAAGTACCAGAGAGTGTGGAGAAGGCAATGGCACCCCACTCCAGTACTCTTGCCTGGAAAATCCCATGGACGGAGGAGCCTGGAAGGCTGCAGTTCATGGGGTCGCTGAGGGTTGGACACGACTGAGCAACATCACTTCCACTTTTCACTTTCATGCATTGGAGAAGGAAATGGCAACCCACTCCAGTGTTCTTGCCTGGAGAATCCCAGGGATGGGGGAGCCTGGTGGGCTGCCATCTATGGGGCTGCACAGAGTCGGACACGACTGAAGTGACTTAGCAGCAGCAGCAGCAGCCAGCGAGTGTGAGAATTCCTTTTCTCCAAATGTAGTCCTCCTTTAAAAAAAACAAACATTTTATTGAGGGCTGATTGACATACAAAGAGCAGTCTATATTTAACACATGCAACTGGAAGCATATAGAGGTCATTGTACACCTGTGAAGACATCACCACGATCCCTGCCCATAACCGCATCCGTCATCTCCAAAGTTCGTCCTGTCCTGCTGTTATTATCACGATGTGTGTATCTGATGAGCACAGTCCCATTTCTCTTGCCTTCTAACTGGCAGCTCCAGGTTATTTCTCATTGTTCTTGCATGTTTCTCTGTTCTTTTGGTGCAGGTCCAAAGGGCATGGAGAATGGTGGAGTTAGTGAAAGTAAGACTCCCTTCTTGGCCGGCCCCTGGTTCTTGGCAGGGCTCCATTTTTTGATTGGACCAGGAGATAAAGTGACATCATGGTCAAAGCTCCCGCTGAGCCGCAATCTCATCGCCTTCAGTGGCATCTAATCCAGTTGAGCTCTTAGAGGCTCTCTCGGATCACTGGCTTTGAGGACACAGACTGCTCGGGTGGCTCTGCCTGCTAACAGGCCAGAGGCTGCACGGGGCTTAGGGCAGAGACCAAGCCTCCAGAAAGGGAAGGGCCCTTGTTGGCTCACTTGCTGGGCCACCGAGTGCTTAGTAACAAGCAGTAGAAAAAGGGAGCAGCTCAGGCGACAAGCAGCTCAGGGGAGAGACAGCGTCCCTGCTCCTTGTTGGAGAGTGTCCACGATGAAGGCCTAGACCAGGTCACCGAGACTTTTTGGATGCAGCCTTTGACACGGGACACAGGTACTTCTTGACGTCGTTTACTTTTCTCCTATCAGTCTGCCTCAAGGGAAGGGTAAACCCATGGGGAGTAAGGAGAGCTCAGCAGGGCTAGGCCTTGTGTTAAAGGCTCTTTGCAGTATTATTTGAAGTATAATTTGTTTCAGGTTACTGGTATGGACTCATTCCAAAACAAGGGAAGGTCCATTTGTTTCTAACAAATAAAGAGTGGGCTCAATGGAGAATTTAGTTTAGAGTCAGACCAACCCTTGTTTGAATCACCACTTTGCTATTCAACATCTGTTCAAACTGAAACCAACGCTTTAACTTTGCTGAGACTCAGTTTCCTTACCTGTTAACTGGTGATAATAGTACACACTTTGTTGCAATGTTGAAGATACCTGGGGTGATATATAGAAGACAGGTGCTTGGAGGATAAGAGTAACCCAATATATGGTAACTGTCCCTATCTCCGAGGAACGGGTGTTGCAGTTATTCCTTACAGAAGGTCAGTGGTTTTAGGTAAAGAGTCTCAAGTCATGTCTATGTAACATCCAGGAAACAATGAACAAAAGAAAAAAATGTCAGTAATTCATCTAATATAATATGCACGCTTAAAGGAAAGAAAAACACTCAGTTCTGAGTTTTTTGACACTTTTAAACAAACTTTGTTGTTAAAGCAAAAACTGAAATCAGAGATGAGTATCTCCTGGCTAAATTCCACAATTTGCTATAGGCTATTAGCTGAAACTAAGCTATGACCTTCTCAATTTAAGAAGCACTTACTCGTGTCTCCTGGGTGCTATGCTAGGTTCTAGGGTATTGGGAATACCTCTCTCTGCTCGGAAGATCTTCCAGGTGAGTGGAGGAACCAGCAAGTTTACCTGCACAATAGCTTGTGGTGGTAGCAAGTGCTGAAGAGGCGAGGGCTCCTGGAAGAGGTGCTAACTGAGTACTGTTTGAATTCTAGGTGAGAACTAGCAAGAGATGGGAGGGCAGGAGTTGGGGAAAGGCATCTTAGGCAAAGTAGAGCTCATGTAAAGGCCTGTGCGTGCATGCTAAGTAGCTTCAGTCGCATCCAACTCTGTGTGACCCCACGGACTACATCCGCCAGGCTCCTCTGTCCACAGGATTCTCCAGGCAAGAATACTGGAGTGTGTTGCCATGCCCTCTTCCACAGGATTCTCCCTACCCAGGGATCAAACCATCATCTCTTACATCTCCTGCATTGGGAGGCAAGTGCTTTATCACTAACGCCACCTGGGAAGCCTGAAGCTGATGTAAAAGTCCAGTGGCAGGAATAAGTTAAGCACATTCTGGGAACAGCAAGCAGTTTGGAATAACTTGAGTGAAGTGTGAGTGTGGGCATCTGATAAGAGAGAAGGCTGCAGAGGTGAACAGGGCAGGCCATGAAAGGCCTTCTGTAGCTTGTCTTTCATTCAGAAGGTCCTACAGAGTCGTCAGTGATTTAATGATGGGGATGTCATGACTGCATACAGATATTAGAAAGATTATTCTGGTAGTGATATGGGTATGGCAAGAATGACCCTGAAATAATGATGGCTTCTCTTGTGGCTCAGCTGGTAAAGAATTCACCTGCAATGCTGGAGACCTGGGTTCCATCCCTGGGTTGGTAAGATCCCCTGGAGAAAGGAAAGGTTACCCGCTCCAGTATTCTAGCCTGAAGAATTCCATGGACTGTACAGTCCATGGGGTTGTAAAGAGTCAGACACGACTGAGTGACTTTCAGCCCAAGCTAAGGACACAAGAAAGGGGATGTCGAGAACCTCCAAGCAGGTGCTAACACTGTGAAAAAACCAATCATGCATATATATATATATATATATATATATATATATATACACACATATATGTACATATATATAGAAATTCATTATAAACATCTTGATGTGAAGGATGTATATTGCACAATTTACAAGTGATAAAATACACAATACTCTTTATTGCTAATTCAGTATAGCCAAGGAATTCACAAGGAAAGTATTCATTGATTTTTGCTGAACTCTTGTATCCTTTGTCAGCCTATGTTTGCAATTGACCAACGTGTGTAGTTTCAACATTAACTGATATTTTTGTTTACATTGACAAGTAAAAAGAAAGTTAAGCAATGAAGGTGAATGTGTCGTTTCTACTCATTGTCAATGATGTGAAGGACTTTTGTGCTGAATTGGACAACCATTTTGAATTCTGGAAGACTATTTCCCTAAATTTTGTTCTACTGTCAATATAATAGCTACAGATATGACACACTTTTAGCTTTAATATGCATTGTTAATTTTTTTTTATCACTTTCTTAAGTCTTGTTGACTGAAAAAAAAAAGCACAACCTAAAAGTTGAGACTTGTGTTTTATCTGAGGGCGTTATTTAGGATGGTCACCTGGGAAGGCAGCCTCTCAGATAGCTCTAGGGGACTATTCCAAAGAGGTAAGGGAGGAGCCAGGACACATAGGAGTTTTTGCTGAAAAGGAAAAAAGAAACATCCACGTAATTGAGCATCGAAAGATTACTGCTAAACACAAAAGTCAGACATCTCAAGTTAATGATTTTAGTGCCTTTCTATGTATGTGAAGATGCAAGATTCTGGGCTCCTTGAAATTATTCCTTTGATTTGCATCTTAACTATCTAAAGTCAGTAGCTTGTTTTTCTCTATCTTGAATTCCCCTCTGTGTGGCCCATTGTCGGGGTGGCTGAAGTGGTGGGCAACATTCATCGTTTACTGGGATTTTATTTTTGTCAGCAGTGTAGACAATCAACAAAACAGCAAACCAAGTTCTGATTTGCGGCCTTTGTTAATTTCTTTGGTGTAAATGCCCTCACTGTGGCCAATTCTAAGTTTCCAATGTTCCATCTCTGGACAGAAAGTCGGAAGAGATATGTACCAGTCCACCATCATGTGTAATTTCTATCATCTACGTGGAGGTGATTTAAATAAGCTCAAGAGCAGAGACTGCAGTATAATACAGAGTAAAATAATTAGGAAATGGTGGGTTTGAGCATATTATTGATATAATTTATTTAATTGGAAGTTCCTATAACTTAATTTTTTGCA
The DNA here is from genome assembly GCF_023091745.1 of Budorcas taxicolor. NCBI lineage: Eukaryota > Metazoa > Chordata > Mammalia > Artiodactyla > Bovidae > Budorcas > Budorcas taxicolor. The sequence goes on from NC_068914.1 coordinate 3,369,387, forward strand.
ATAGCGATGTTTAACAACCAGCTTGCAAAATTTCTGGAGATTTAATAGCTGGCTCTCACTAGTCAGTAGGAACATTCTTCAGCACATCACAGGATCCAAGGAAGTTTTAAAAAGGAACTTGCCTGGTGGTCCAGTGGTTGAGAGTTTGCCTTTCAATGCAGGGGATGCAAGTTTGCTTCCTGGTCTGGAAGCTAAAGGAAATCAGTCCTGAGTCTTCATTGGAAGGACTGATGCTAAAGCTGAAACTCCAATACTTTGGCCACCTCATGCGAAGAACCGACTCATTGGAAAAGACCCTGATACTGGGAAAGACTGAAGGCAGGAGGCGATGGGGACGACAGAGGATGAGATGGTTGGATGGCATCACCGATGCGATGGACGTGAGTTTGAGTAAACTCCGGGAGTTGGTGATGGACAGGGAGGCCTGGCGTGCTGCAGTCCATGGGATTGCAAAGAGTCAGACATGACTGAATGACTGAACTGAACTGGAAGCTAAGATCCCACATGCTTCCTGGCTAAAAAAACAAAACATAAAACAGAAGCAATATTTTAACAATTTCAATAAAGACTTTTAAAAGGATCTACATCAAAAAAAAATCTTAAAAGAGAATTTAAAATTTTTTTTTAAGGGAGTTTTAAAGAGGCACAATCCGTTTAACATTTTTTTTTAAGGGAGTTTTAAAGAGGCACAATCCATGGGGAGGGAAATATGATTTGCAGGGACAGAAGGAGAGACAAAGACAGGAATTAAGAAGAACAGCTGCTTCTCTCTACGGGCAAATACATCACTCATCAAAATAGGAAATACAGGAATGGGTTCAGGCGTGCAAGCCAAGGCTGAACTCTTTGGAAAGACCAATATGGAAAGAGGACTATGGTTTAAATACAGAACAGAGAAGGATGGGGCCTGTTTGCAGCCTTCAAGAAATGTCACTGGACTTCAGATGCCTGGAGACACGGTGCTCACTCCCCTGGTGAGATCCTATTCTTCGAATTCCCTGCATCTAACCCCCCAGATCAGGCTCATCATCATTCAGGCTCATCATCATTCAGTGGGGTTTAGTTGGCCGAGTGTTGTGCATTAATCCTTTTATCTTTTAATGGAATGTTCACTTTTCCCTGCTACAAAATGAATTAATGCTACTCTTGTTTTTAGCCTAAAAATGCCTGGAAAGCAATGTAAACCTCCCTGGAAAGACTCTGGGACCATCCATCACTCACGCTGCCTCTCTGTCAGTCTTGCTTATTGAAGTTAAGGTTATGGAGGAAGGAGAGGGCTGGCTTAGAAGGGCCTGCTGACCCAAGAAAGTGCTGCTGGTGGGCCAGGAAGTGTGGGCAGGGCACACAGCCTGTATGGGAATATGAATGAAAACAGCCCTGTTGACCACTTTTCCCCTTCTCAACCCCCCTAGTCTCTGGCCTTGGTGGTCACTCACCCTGCCCCCCATCATCCTTTCTTGCAAGTGTCTTTTACCCATAGCTTTTGTGTTCAGAAGCCTAATTGACATTGATCACCTGGTCCTGGTTTATGGCCTCAGCTTATCCTCTGATAAGTCCTTCACCAAATTCTCTTTGATTTGAGAGAGTAGTTACCCAAGTCACCCAGAACATTGACAAGCCCTAGTTGGGGGTCTCCTTGGTTACTTAACACAGCAATTATGCCTCCACATTTTAGGTGACTGCAGCCATGCCTGCTTGTCACTGGTTCTTCCAAACAAGCTAATGGAACAAGCAGGGCTCCACAGCTTGTAATGTGCTGTGAACCACCCAGTGATCTTCGGTGATTTTGTTAAAATGCAGATTCTGGCTCAGGAGACTAGAGGAGGGCCTGAGTCTATTTATAACAAGCTCCCCGCTGATGCCAATTTTGTTAATCTGAGAGACCATGCTTTGAGCTGCAAGGAATGGGGTGTGCAGCCTAGGCCAATGGCACCTGTAGCCCCATTGATGGAGCTACGTCTGTTCTCAAGTGTTAATTCTGTCGGTTTGTCCGTACTTTATCCCTTGCCATCAGTGTTTACTCATTGTTAATAATATAAATAGCTACCATTGCTTGAGGCGATACAGACACAATAACCAATATCACACAGCTTCCCAGGTGGCATCAGTGGTGAAGAACCCACCTGCCAGTGAAGGAAGCGTGAGATGTGAGTTCAGTCCCTGGGTCAGGAAATCCCCTGGAGGAGAGCATGGCAACCTACTCCAGTATTATTGCCTAGAGAATCCCATGGACAGAGGAGCCTGGAGGTTACAGTCCATAGCGTCACAAAGAGTCAGACATGACTGAAGTGACTTAGCATGCATGCACGCACAGAGAAAATTAACTGCCCAAGGTAGACAACGGTCAATCCAACTCTGACTTTTGAACCTGCCCTCTCAGCCACTGTGGTTTGCTAATCCTGTTTTCCTTCTGAGTTTTTTGGCCCTGAAGTTAGTGTTTTCAGATACTCTCCTCCCAAAACTCTTCTTCCTGAGACTGGCTAACTCTCCTTCCCCAGACTTGGTTTTCATTTTATTCTTGGTCACAGGCAGCTGTATAGCTAATTGCCCTTATTTTTTTTGCCTTGGTCGTAGAACTTCTGCTTATATTTCCTTGAGTTTTAATGGTTATAATAGCCCAACGTTATTGGAAATAGAGTAGGTAGTGAAGAAAAGTGAATAGGTAGTGAAAGGAAGCAGAAAGGAGATTTATAGAATGTTGGAAAAGTACCAGTTCATGGTGGGTTGGTGTCATTCAAGGTGAAGATTTTGAGACCGAGCCATCAGAACTTAGTCTTCCATAAGTTGTTGTTGTTCAGTCGCTAAGTTTTGTCCGACTCTTTGTGACTCCACAGATGGAAGCACCCCAGGCTTTCCTGTCCTTCGCTATTTCCCTGAGTTTCCTCAAATTCACGTCCATTGAGTCAATGATGCTATCCAACCTTCGCATCCTCTGTCGCCCTCTTCTCCTCCTGTCCTCAATCTTTCTTAGCATCAAGATCTATTCCAGTGAGTTGTCTCTTCGCATCAGGTTGCCAAGTATTGGAGCTTTAGCTGCAACATTAGTCCTTCCAGTGAATATTCAGGGTTGATTTCCTTTAGGATTGACTGGCTTGATCTCCTTGCAGTCCAAGGGACTCTCAAGAGTTAAGGACTGTGTCTTTTCCAACTGTTATTTTTTAGAAATCTTTTGGCCACACTGTGTGGCATGTAGGATCTTAGTTCCCAAACCAGGGATTGAACTCATGCCCCTGCACTGGACTGGGTTGCCATTTCCTTCTCCAATGCATGAAAGTGAAAAGTGAAAGTGAAGTTGCTCGGTAGTGTCCAACTCCTAGCGACCCCATGGACTGCAGCCTACCAGGCTCCTCCGTCCATGGGGTTTGCCAGGCAAGAGTACTGGAGTGGGTTGCCATTGCCTTCTCCCAGCTTAAGTTGGGAGCCCACGAAAGTCCCTGTTCTGCCTGAGTTCCATCCATCAGAGGTTGATCTAGTTGTCATTTTGAGACAAGAGGGGACTAAGGTCTCTGTGAAGAGGGACCTTTCTAGACTTGTCTGGCTCCTGGACCCCCCTGGAGGCAGCAGACTCCATCTAGCTAGCTGGTATTCACAGATCCTTGCCCCCAGCACACTTAACCTCTCTCTGTTTCACATTTCCCCTCTCCCACGGAGGAATGCAGTCAGCTGAAGGAATCACCCTTTGTCTTCGGTTGTCAGGCAGAAGTGGTTGAGTTTAGATGTAAAGCCTCGTTCCTTTTTACGGACCAAAGTGAACATCTGGAGAATGAGGACCAGAAACCTGACTGGTTAATGTCCATTCCAAGAACTTTGTTGCAATATTTATTTTATTTTATATTTTAAATTTAATTAAGTTTTATTTTACTATTTTATGTTAATAGACTTTCCTTTTGGAGCACTCGACATAATGTCCTTGAGGTCCTTTCGAGTTGCGGCAGATATCAACAGATTGCGCTTCATTGCTGAACACTTTTCTGTGGTGTGGCCATACCACAATTTGTTTAACCATTCACCAGATGAAGGACATTATGGTTGCTGATAGCTTTTATTTTTTCTCTGCATCTCCAGTAGCATTTAGTATTATCACTTTTTCCTCTACTGACAGGTAGATAGTGATATTTTGTTATAGCCTTAATTTTCCTTCCTCTTGTGGCTAATGATGTTGAACTAGTGATTTTTCCACGTGCTTATTCACTGTGTCTATATCTACTTCTTAAAGTGTCTCTTCTTGTCTGTTGCCCATTAAACTGGAGGATTCATGTCAATGTATGGCAAAACCAATACAGTATGGTAAAGTAAAATAAATAAATAAATAAAACTGAAAAAAAAATAGACTTTATTTTCTAGAGAAATTTTAGGTTCACATAAAACTGAGCAGAAGATAGAGATGTTCCATACATGTTCTGCCCTCACTCATGCAAGAAGTGAAAGTTTCTCAGTAGTGTCCAACTCTTTGAGACCCCATGGACTATACAGTCGATGGAATTCTCCAGGCCAGAATACTGGAGTGGTTAGCCTTTCCCTTCTCCAGGGTATCTTCCCAACCCAGGGATAGAACCCAGGTCTCCTGCATTGCAGGTGAATTCTTTACCAGTTGAGCCTCCAGGGAACCCACTCATGCACAGGCTTCCCCATTATCAGCATTCCCTGCCAGAGTGGTAGATTTGTAACAACCAATGAATATTCCTTGACTTATCATCACCCAAAGTCCATAGTATGCCTTAGGAGTCACTTGGTGTTACACGTTCCATAGACTTGAACAGATGTGAAATGACATGTATCCACCATTACAATGTCATACGGAATAGTTTCACTGCCCTAAACATCATCCTTGTTCCACCTATTCATCCCACCCTCCTCCCCAGTCCTCGGCAACCATTGATAGTTTTACTGTCTCCATTGCTTTGCCTTCTCCAGAATGTCATATAATTGGAATGACACTGTGTGTAACCTCTTCAGATTTTTTTCCCACTTAGTTGAGCAGTATGCATTTGTTTCTTCCATGTATTTTAATGGTTTGATAGCTCACTTCTCCTTAGCCCTGAATAATACTCCAGTGTCTGGAAGTACCACGGTTTATTTATCTACTCACCTACTGAAGGACATCTTGGTTGCTTCCAGGTTTTAGCAATAATAAATTAAGCTATTACAAATATTCATGTGCTGGTTTTTATATTGATGTAAGTTTTCAACTCCTTGGATAAATACTTGCTGGGTCAAATAGTAAGAGTATGTTTCATTTTGTAAGAAGTCCCCAAACTGTCTCTCAAAGTGGCTGTACCGTTTTGCAGTCCCTTCAGCAATGAATGAGAATTTCTGTTCCTCCACATCTTTATCAGTGCTTGGTGCTGTTAGTCTTCTGGATATTGGCCATTTTAATATCATTCTGAATGCTCCCTTGTGAAGTACATACATATTAAGGATGGTCATGTCTTCTCGGAATATTAACTCCTTTATTATAATACTATGTAATTCCTGGTATGGTAATTTCAAGAGCTCTGTCTTACCTGAGCCTGGTTCTATCACTTGCTTTATTTCTTTAGACTGATTTTTTTCTTGCTTTTATATATGACTTGCGATTCTTTGTTGCAACCCAGGCATGATGTATTGAGTAATGGGAACTGAGATACATAGGCCATTAGTGTGAGCACTTACAGTAATCTGGCCAGGATTTGTTTTCACTATTTGGTGTAGCTATAGGTGTCTAAGGCTTCAACTTCTATTATCTTTGCTTTTGTTTCCCCGGTTGTTTTGGGGGTTCTCTAAAAATGACTTCCTAAATACAAGCCTTTTGCCGTCACCTTCTGTTTTTGTACAGGAGTCCTGTTGATGTGGTGAAGGGTGGTAGTAGTAGTTGCTCAGTCATATCTGACTCTTTGTGACCGCATAGACTGTAGCCTGCCAGGCTCCTCTGTCCAGGGAATTTTCCAAGCAAGTGTACTAGAGTGGGTTGCCACTTCCTACTCCAGGGTATCTTCTTGACCCAGGGATCGAACCCACATTTCCTGTGTCTTCCGCATTGGCAGGCAGATTTTTTACCACTAGTTCCGGCCGGGAAGCCCCGGTGGTGAAATGCAGAAGACAAGTCATGTTGTATAATCCCATGATTAGGTCTCAGCCTCTCAGTAACTTTGTTGCTTCATTGGACTGTGACCTTCACATGTTCTTCTTAGCTTCCTTCTCCTCGATGGTTGGACAGGCAGGCTGGAGGTGCTGAATTTGGGTATTCCCCTTCCCTAATTTTGGTTAGACTCTGGTAAAAAGCAGTTTTCCTTAAGGAGGAGATCAGAATGCTTTTGGCTTCTTTTTAAATAGTTATATTTTTCCTTCTCCTGCTGGAAAGCATAAGAGGATTTTCTCATGTTATCCATGAGAATCTGGTGGACTCCTGGAGATAAAACTCACAAAATGTGGGGTTCCTCTAAGATGGGGCTCTGCAGAATTTTTAACTGTCAAGATAGCTAGCCTACCGTAAGCCTATGCAGCTTGTCAATTATAGTCTGTTTTCCTTCCTGGTACTGATTCCAGCCACTTTTTTTCTTATTGTGAGAAAGGGAGTGATGACTTCCAAGCTCGTCACATGCTGGAGCAGAAACTGGAAGGCTGCCTGTTGCATATTTTAGGACTTAATTCATGTAAACGCCATACCAAACCTTCATTTTTTAAAAAATGTAGTCCAATATATCACTCGTCTTTCATGGATTTTAAATTTTTTATCTTGTGTAAGAAGAAGATTTTCACCATTTCATTTATAAATTCAGGATTATTATATCCTAAATCTCTCCCTTTCTTCCCCTCTTTTCTCTTTCCTATATAAATGTATAATATGTAGTACTTTAATTAATTTTAAATATTGTTAATGATATGAAGTAGGAATCTGAATTTATTTTTACCAAATGAACAATTATTGTCCTAATATTATTAATTAGCCACTGAATAGTCAGTTCATTGGACTATAAAGAAAGCTGAGCGCAGAAGAATTGATGCTTTAGAACTGTGGTGTTGGAGAAGACTCTTGAGAGTCCCTTGGACTGCAAGGAGATCCAACCAGTCCATCCTAAAGGAGATCAGTCCTGGATGTTCATTGGAAGGACTGAGGCTGAAGCTGAAACTCCAATATTTTGGCCACCTGATGCAAAGAGCTGACTCATTGGAAAAGACTCTGATGCTGGGAGGGATTGGGGGCAGGAGGAGAAGGGGACGACAGAGGATGAGATGGTTGGATGGCATCACCGACTCAATGGACATGAGTCTGAGTGAACGGGAGTTGGTGATGGACAGGGAGGCCTGGCGTGCTGCGGTTCATGGGGTCGCAAAGAGTCGGACACGACTGAGCTACTGAACTGAGTCAGTTCATTAGTCAGTGTGTCTTTCCTCGTTGATTGAAATGAGTAAATTTTCTTATTCAGCTTGGTTTATCTTTATTTTATATTTTGTTAGTCTGTTCATATGTGAATACCACACTCTTTTATTCAAAGGGGTTTTATAATACAACTATTCTCTGTTTTAACACTGAGTAAAAAGTCTCTGCAGCTCCTTTATTTGCACTTTCAGCTTCACCAGGGAGCCTAGCATTGTGGAGAACGTACCAGGTTTGAAGCCGCTAAATCAGCCACTGTGAACTTAAAGGATAATATACCTGTAATATTTTAGCTTTAAAGAAAAGGTCTTTATATGTTGCCAAGGATTTTTCTTTAATTGTGGAGTTTTCCCTTGATGACATCTGCGTTTGATCTTTGGTCTCTCCATTGCCCTTATTATTCTTCTCATCTTCATTTAGATTTTTCTTTGAACAAAAAACAATCAATTGTTCCAGCTAGATAACTTTCTTTTATTTTTACACTGTCTCTAATTGTGTGCAACAATGTTAATGCCCTTGACTCAGTAGCTCAAGGGATGTCTTATGTTCTTTAATTTTTAAAAATGCTTTAGAATTCCATGCTTTTTTTTAAATTGTTAAAACTTGTCTTCTCTTACACTTGCCAGAATAAATATGTCACAGCATGGTTCTGTGACACTTTTAAACTACTTTGCATGCTTAATGTTCGGCATTCAACATTTGGCTAATGTTGCACAAAGATCAGAGCAATCTCTGAGACGGAATACTTCTGAAGCAGAGTAAAAGAGCGCATGAGTGAAGACGAGGTACAGGAAATGAGAGGGGATAGGAGTTCCATAGCCTATCAGCTTGCTGAATTCAGTTCTTTTACTTAATGTTGTTTGTTATTACTTGGCTGTGTGAAATATCTCTAGGAAAAAGACTAGTGAAATGTTTTTCAATCTTATTTCCATATTATATTGACTTTATTTTCCCAATTTACCAATCATGTTATTTTTATAATAGAGACGTGTTTGTTGATTGGTGTTTATTAGAAGAAATATGTTAATGTTATTGTTCATGTTCAATATTTTTATTATATTATCTTAACTAATTTCTAAGAAAAATGTTATTATCTCTTCCTGTGACTGTCAATTTCTAAATTTCTCTTCACAATTCTGTCAATTTTTTCTTTTTAGATTTTCTGGTTGTATTTTTGGTACATTTAAGTTCATGATTGGTATTTTTTTAAGGATTTTCTTGGTCATAAGTTTGACAAAAATTTGAGTTCTGTCCTTTATTAATATTGCTATGCTATTGATAGCTTTATTCTGGTTGGTGGTTCCATGGAAGTACTATACTTAATTCTATCTTTTCCACTTTTCTATGTTAGATAGCTTCCTTTAAACAATTTTAGCAGCGTTTCCTTTCTCCTCTAATCTGATAAACTCAGTTTTTAGAAAAGCTTCTTTTTGATATTAAAGATATATAAAGTACAAAAATCATAAGTGCTCATCTTGATGAATTTTCACAACCTGAGTATACTTGAGTAACCAGCACCCAGATCAGTAAATGAAGTGTTACCAGAACCCTTTCTCGTGCCTCTTCCAACATTATCCCTATCCCAGGTAACCTCTACCCTGACCTCTCATGGTTTTTTGTTATCCTGAATGAACGCTGACAGATGTATTCTTCATTAACTTACCATTTTATTTGGAAAAACTCCAAATGCCTTTCCGCGGCCTGAGCATTCCTCTAGGACATGGCCTCTGCTTATCTCCTCAACCTCATCTTGTTCCATTCTGCCTCTCCTTCATTGTACATTAGCCAAATTAGCCTTCTGTACACAAAAGACAACAAGCGTGACTGATTGCTAGTCTTTGAAAAGCCTGCTTAGAAGTTTAGCCCTTGGCTGGTTTCTGGGAATTTAGTTTTCAGGAAAGTCTCCACCACTCTAACTGATAACTGACCTCCCCTTACCCCTCTTGTAAAATAGCTATAGATTGACTCAGATAATGTGCTCTTGCGCATGGCTTATTTTGCTCACCATTCTATTTATAGGTACATTTAGTTGTAGTTTGTTAGTCTCTTTGCTGTTGAGTATTTTATTATGTGGTGAATACACTAAGATTCATCTATCCTATTGCTTATAGGCATTTGAGTAATTTCCAGTTTGCTGGTACTATGAATACTGTTGCTATGTCCATTCACTGCATGCCTTTTGGACATGTATATATGAAGAGTAGAGATTCACTGCATGCCTTTCGGACGTGTATATGTGAAGAGTAGAAATTCACTGCATGCCTTTTGGACGTGTATATATGAAGAGTAGAGATTCACCGCATGCCTTGCGGACGCGTATATATGAAGAGTAGAAATTTGACTTCATGGATATGTTTAGCTTTTGTGGACACTGCCAATAGTTTTTTTAAATTGTTGTACTAATTTATAGGGCTTCCCTGGTGGCTCAGTGGTAAAAAACCTGCCTGCCAATACGGGAGATGTGGGTTAAGTCCCTGAATTGGGAGGATCCCCTGGAGAAAAAAATAGCAACCCACTCCAGTATTCTTGCCTGGGAAACCCCATGGACAGCGGAGCCTAACCAGAGGGCTACAGTCCATGGGGTTGTAAAGAGTCAGACACAGCTTAGCAGCTGAGCACTCAGCACTAATTTATCTCTGCCAGTGAAGTATGAGAGTCCTAGTTCCTCTGTATCTTCACCAACCCTTGCTACTTTATGTCTCTTTCATTGAATTTTTCTGACACTTGTATAGTGGTATCTCGTTGTGATTCTAATTGTAATTCTCAGATGATCGATAAAGTTGAGCATTTTTTAATATGTTTATTGGCCATTTTTGTGTATCCTCTTTTGTGATCTGCTTGCTCAAGTTTTGTCCATTTTTTTTTCTATTTGGTCTGTTTTTTTAAAAACTGATTTGTGATAGTTTTGAAAATACATTCTGGATAAAATTCCTTTTTTTAATATATGTATTCTAGATATCATCTCCCCCTCTGATTTATCATTTTACTCTTTAATGGTGTGTTTTTGCTAAGCAGAGTAAATGTACCAGCCTTTTAGTAGGTACATTTAATCTTTTTACATATGTTGATTTCTGATATATTATTGATGTATTTGCCCCTATTTTGTGTTTTATTTATTTATCATTATTTATCCTGTTTTTTTCCTTTTTCTGCTTTCTGTTGGATTGATAAACTTTTTCGTATTTTTTAAATAATCCTCTGCTATTTGAAAACTATTGATTGGATTTCTATTTTTGAGATGAGTGTCCTAAAGTTTTTTTTTTTAGCTTTATATGCTACTGTCAAGATAATTTCTAGGGCGAGTATAATTGCTTTATAAATGATCTATCTTTATATCTGATAACATAGAGACTTTGTCTTTGATGTTCTATAGTGTTGCTGCGATGTATCTAGGTGTGATTTTATTTTGATTTATCCATTTGTGTCTAAGGACTCATATTTCTTAAACTCTGGACAACATTCAGCAATTCATTTATTTCTTCAAACAGTCCTCCTCTCTTCTCCTTCCGTTCTCTTCTGGAGCTGAGCACTAGAAAAATGCTGGAGCTTCCAATTGTACCACATACCCTGCAGCTACTGCGATCTTTCAGAAGTATGAATTCTATTATGTTGATCATATTTGCAACTCTCTGGGCTGGGCGTTTTCCTAACCACCCTCTGGACTTTCTAGCTCTTCAGTTACTTACACAGTCAATTTTTTTGTATTAACTTTTTTCCTTTTGAAAAACCTAATTTTTTGTTATCCTGGATGATCTCTGACAGATGCACTCCTCATTAATCTACCATTTTATTTGGAAAAACTCCAAATGCCTTCCCATGGCCTGAATACTCCCCTACGATATGACCTCTGTTGACCTCCTCAGTCTCATCTTGTGTCATTCTGCTGCTGCTGCGTCGCTTCAGTCGTGTCTGACCCTGTGCAACCCCATAGACGGCAGCCCACCAGGCTCCCCCTAGCTCTGCTTTATTGCACACTAGCCAGATTAGCCTCATGTACGCAAAAGACAACAAGCACGGCTGATTGCTATTCTTTGAAAAGCCTGCTTAGAAGTTTAGCCCTTGACTGATGTCTGGGAATTTAGTTTTCAGGAAAGTCTCCACCACCCTAACTGATCAGAGTGGTTATCTGTGCTTAGATGTGCTTAGATGGTGCAAACAATATGATTTGTGCTGAGTACTTTCCTTCAGGGACTCTGGAATTTTGGTACATACTATGCAGAAGGTGCATGTGGGATCATTCCCCGGGAAAAGCCTTGGGTAATGAGCTTCCATGGTTAACAATATTTCACTTATGTCATTACAACGCATTGTTGGCGAGCACATCCTTTCTAACAACTGGAAAAGGACTCTGTAAATTTTGCGCCTTTTTTTTCCCCCAGGATTTGCCTTATGTACCTTTTGTTTTCACTGATTTTGCTTTGTATTCTTTCTCTGCATTAAATAATAACATGGTGAGGACTATATACAGAGTCTTTGAATCCTCCTACTGAATCATGGAACCTAGGGGTGGTCTTGGAAATACCACCCACACACATCTTAGAGATCTGTGAAGGAATAAGATATTGCATAATATTTTAAAGTCCATTTTAAAAATCTCTTGTATTATTTCCAAAATTTCACAGACATTTCCAAGCACACTTAATTTCAAGGTTAGAAGTCATAGAGATAATAGACTGACTATAAAAGCAAATAAATTCCTAAATTTCACAAAGACAAATGCTTTAATATACATTTTTACCTTTAAGAGCATCTTTGGCTATGTATTTTTAATAGATATACAGACAGTGTAAAGCAGTCTTAGTGAATTAGTTATTCACTAGAGTGAATCAGTTATTACAGGACTGGACGTACCTAAGTTCTTCTTGCAAACACTGTTGTCATTTTTGGGTGAAACAAACATGCTTCTCTATGGCAAACCTTCAAACAACTGTGATTTAATTTCTAAGCATACATAATTTCAAGGTTAGAAGTCACAGAGATAATAGACTAACTATAAAATCAAATAAATAAGTACTTATGCAGAACTTCCCTTTTAATAAGCTGTAGCATAAATATAAATTTAACTTAAATTTTGCAGTACCTCATAGGTAAATCACTAATCTCCTCCCTTATCTTTCTAACCTCGAGATTTCAAACTCTGGGTCAACAATTTGTTTATGTGAAGTCTTTCATTAAGCACCATTAACATTATCATGATTTCAGCAGAAATTTTTAGTAAGGTTGTATTAAGATATTATAACCCCCTCCTCAACAGATCCGATTCATTACTGCCATAAGGTTTTACGTCAGCAATTCTCCTCTGCCATCTTTTCAAGGCTAACTTCTTTATTGTTGTTCAGATCTCAGTTTGACTATTACCTCCTTAGAGAAATGTCTCTCTGAAAAAGCTAGCTGTTTACTCTCGTTCACATTTTTATCTTTGCAGAACACTTACCAACCTCTGTTTTTATAGTTTGTTGTTTCTTTGGTCATTTACTTAATTTTTCTTCCTCACTAGAACATAAACTTCATGAAGAAAGGAATCTTCTGTATTCCCAGTGCCTTTCTTATAACTGGCATGTAATCAATGTTCATGGACTGAATGAATGAAACAATAATGCTAGATTTAAAATTCTCCTGATATTTTAATAACTTTTAATTCAAACATAACGTACCGTAAGCACACCCATGTAGCCACCATCCTGATCAGCAGAGGACATTTATGACACTTCAGGATTCCCCCTTCCTTTGTTTTTCTTTGATCCTCTCCCTAAAAATAACCACAATTTTGACTCCTAACACTTAGATTACTTTGTGAACTTTATGTAAATAGAATCTTGTATGATTTTCCACTCAGATTATCTCCTTTAAATATATCTATGATACTTCTCCATGTTGTTGTATGCTATGATGCTAAGTTGCTTCAGTCGTGTCCAACTCTTTGCGACCCCATGGACTGTAGCCCACCAGGCTCCTGTCCATGGGATTCTCCAGCAGGAACACTGGAGTGGGCTGCCATTTCCCTCTCCATGTTGTGTGGTATAGAAATAGTTTATTTTCTTTGCTGCCTAGTATTTTACTGTTAGAGGTGACATTTGACCCACTGTATAGTTGATGGCTAACTGTATTGTTTCCATTTGGGGGTTGTTATAAATAGGGCTGCCATGGACATGCTTGTACACACGGTTTGGTACACACACATATATTTCAGATAAGTATCAGAAGGTCGTAGCACATGTATTTATTTAGTAGATCATTAAAATAAATATTCTAATGTGATTGCACCAGTTTCCAGTAAATCAACATTCTCACCAATTCTGGGAATTATTTTTAATTTTTGCCATTCTCAAGTCCTTATTGTACCATTAGCTCTTTGATGTCTTCAAATATATTTTAAAACTGTTACCCAGTATTTTCAGTTATTTTGGTGGGGGGTTGGTTTGATATCGGATAGTCCTTTAATCTTCCTTCTATAATCCATCAGTTCTTCTTATTTTTTGATGCATTTTGGACAAAGTTACAGACATTATATCTAAACACTTCAACATGCATATCATTAGCTAGACTTCAATGACCTGATTTAAACGTAATTTTTTTTTTTTCATGTCCGAACTGTGAGAATTTGAGCATGTTACATTAGTTCTCTGAGCTTTGGATTCCTAATAGGAAAAAAATGCTGATATTAATAACTACCTATAGGGGGTTGTTAGGTGGGTTAAATGAAATTATAAATGCATGAATATATATGTATAGGGCTTCCCAGGTGGTTCAGTGGTAAAGAATCTGTCTGCCAACGCAAGAGATGCAGGAGACATGGGTTTGATCCCTGGGTTGGGAAGATCCCCCAGAGAAGGAAATGGCAACCCACTCCAGTATTTTTGCCTGGAAAATCTCATAGACAGTAGAGCCTGGCAGGCTGCAGTCCATGGGGTTGCAAAGAGTTAGACACAACTGACCACACCCCCACATAAATGTATGCAGTTACTTTTTGATAAATGTTTATGTGTGCACATCTATTTATAATTCTTGCTACAGGGTTGATATGTGTAGCCATTATTATTGTTAGTGTTAATCTGTGGCCTGGAGTACAAGAGTAATTTATTGTCACTGACCCTCTTTCCTGCTCACCTACATCGAGCTCTCAACCAGGAGGGCAATGCTGACAGGGAGCTGCTGAGGGCAGAGGAATGGTGTTAACACAACTATTTACGTATCATAGCATGATCTGTCCTCCTTTCTCTGGAATATGTAACCATGACTATTAAAGGCACTGCATTTCTGTGGACAGAAATTCTAGTCTTGAGCTTTCTTCTTCTATTCAGTAAGCTGATTATGAGAGAGAGTCCACCAAAGACAAATTTTCTTTCATATGCTGTGAAATTGTCATAGAATGTAAACAATTTCCAAACAAATGGAAGAAGGCACTTTCCAAAAAAAGTGCCAAAGTGCCGTAAGGGCTGAGTGCAAACATGGCCTGACTGTGGTCACATGGGGTCTTCTTATTCTCTTTGCTTTCGCTTTGCATGGCAGTGACTGTGCCCTGAGAAGCATAGGCCTGTTAGGACAAGGCTGGTCTGTTGGAATATTCTCAGCCACTTGCAGGAAATTAAAAAACTGTGGAGAAGTGGTTGACAAAATAGATACAGGAGATAGATAAGAAAGCTTTATAAAGATAGTATAGTGTTTTAATGGTGTAACTTGGATGATAAAGCACTTAATTAGAGTCAGAATGAGCCAGTGAGGAATCCAACTGATGCAATTAAACATCATGAAAAAGTGTTCACTTCCAGTTTTAAGAGGTTGTGTTGTAGAATAGACAAGCCCCAAAGCTAATAGTTCAGCCAGTTATTCTGCGAAGCCTCGACACATGTTCTGTCTATAACTCATACATAAATTAAATATTTAGACCTAGTAGCCTTCACTGGGGAAGTAAAAAAACGTTTGGAAAGACAAAGACAGAGCACTAATATTTGTAATGTTGTGTTAGGGATAAGTCTGATAATCATGAAGAAATATATTTATATATTTAAGATATTTGAAATATATAAGAAAATACGATGTATAAGAGAACACTCAACAACCTTGGTTTAATATGAAATTATACGAATGTAAGTAGTTAAGTTTATATATGGTGTTTATGTGTGGAAATTTAAGGGAGACACAATTCACAAATAGTCAACTGTTCTTTGATGATTAGAATTTGAAATTATAAACACAATATCAATTGCATCAGCAGTAAAAAATTATGAAATGTTTAAGAAAACTTGTTTTATTTGATATTCTACCTATATTCATTACATTTATACGATATATATACATATACATAAGACTTGGACTGACAGGTTTATAAATTTACTTTGGCCTAATTAAAAGTATTAAAGTTTAAAATGCAGTTCAAATGGTCAAAGGAATTTAATTAACTAATTTTGAAAACAGAGTTAATTTTTTAGGCGTATTTAATATGTTAATCTGCCTTCCCCGGTAGCTCAGTTGGTTAAGGATCCGCCTGCAAAGCAGGAGATCCAGATCGATTCCTGGGTAGGGAAGATCCCCTGGAGGAGGGTATGGCAGCCCACGCCAGTGTTCTTGCCTGGAGAGTCCCCATGGACAGAGGAGCCTGGCGGGCTACAGTCATGGGGTCACGAAGATCTGGACACGCCTGGAGGACTGAGCATAGCACGCAATATGTTAATCACAGGCATATGGTTGCTTTACGATGCGGCAACCTGGCTAGGCTGTATTACCCAGTCACTCAATCAAATACTAATCCGGGTGTTGCTGTGAAAGTGTTTTGTAGATGTGGTACGCTAATCCATTCTGTGCTTGTTTACCCAGTTTTGAAATATGTAATTGGAATAGGTATACACAGAAACTGGCCAAATACCAACACTGCAATCTTCTCAGATTTAAGTATTTAATGCTTCTCACAGTAAGTATTTAAAACTGGCATCCTCTGAGTACAGATTGCATTATAACTGGTCCTGAGGCTGTATAAAAGGGTAACAGAGAGTCCAAAAGACACACAGGACCAAAGAGCAGAGGGAACACAAGCTGCGTTAATCATGTTGAATTATGTTTTTGACATTTCACTTTGATTCTTCAGATTCTGTCAAGAAGAGAGTCTGCTCAGAATGAAAGCCCCTTCACATTTCTTGAACAAACTGCTCCTTTTACAGTGAAAGATCAAGCCTTGGGCTCAGAGAATTTGGAAGGCAATATTATCTAGCAAGCATTCAATGATATAAAAAATTAGTTATAATTACCGTCTATGTCCAATCATACTAATTTTTCACTTCTTCTAAATATATTATACATTTTCTTTCTAAAATGCAGCTTCCATGATGGCTCAGACGGTACAAGAATCTGCCTGCAATGCAGGAAATAGGATTCGATTCCTGGGTTGGAAAGATTTCCTGGAGAACAAAACGTGTTACTTGTTTAGTCATGTCCGACTCTTTGTGACCCAATGGGCTGTAGCCCACCAGGCTCCTCTGTCCATGGAATTCTCCAGGCAGGAATACTGGAGTGGGTTGCCATGCCCTTCTCCATCTTCCTGACCCAGGGATAGAACCTGGGTCTCCTGTGTTACAGGCAGATTCTTTACCATCTGAGCCACCAGGGAAGGGAGTATAAAACAAACGTTATGAAGTTAAAAAACAAAAACAAAGACAAAACACTTGTCTCACGAGGACGGATAATGTGGGAATGTGGCAAATACTGGGGAAATGGTATGTAGAAGTGGAAGATGGGTGTAACACTACTTTAAAATGCTCTGAAAGTTTTTCTGGACACGGATATCAATTCTCTTGTCTAGAAATGCAAGACTCTACCTCGGAGTACTGAGAAGGGTAGGCTGCCTGCTAGTTGGCTTTTTCCATTAGTTTGTTCTGATTCTCACAGCCATCTTGTAAGGAAGGAAGCATCATCTTCCTTTCATGGATAAGGGGAACAAGATTTTGAGAATCAACTTACTCATGGTCATGCTGCATGGGAGCTGCAGCCAGTATTTAGATCAGGGAGGAGGCCAGGGTCTGTGTATAAAATGTTGCTTGAGGTCAGGTTAGCTCACTGTGGGAGACTTCTGGAAGATAAGAACCCTGATCTTTACCTCTTTAAACAGAGCCCAGATGAAGCAGAATCTGTCTTTTCCTCCTGGAGGGGACAATGGCATTTGCCTTGTGCAAAGTTTTGCTCAGATTTCGGCCTGAGTGCAGGTAGATAGTTTTTAATAAGACTTCAAAGGAAGAGGAATGAAGGGAGACACATGGAACAAAAGGAGGAGAGAAACAAGGATCATTCTGAACGCTTTGATTTCTTGGGAGTCTCACATCCTTCTCTGGTCCCTCCCTGGGGTGTCATTTTGGGGACACTGAGATATTTTAGGCTTTTGCGAAGGTTGAAAATGGGAAGTTTATAGTGCCTCAATCCTGGCAGACAGATGGAAACAATTAACACCATAGCTTAAAAATCTCATACTTGGAAGCTGCTCAGCAGCCCTGATGCTTAAAATTCCTCTCTGGGTGGTTGGAGCCGAGATGAAAAGAGAAGGGAAATAAGATGGGTTCAGCACTTTTTGCATACAGAGCACTTTGGTGTAATCTCCCCAACAGTTGCCTGAGGGAGCTGCCATGATTAACCCTGTTACCCAGATGACAAAACTTAGGCTCAGAGGAGCTACACATGTGCTCTGTGCCCAGGCTTACGTAGCACAATATTCTGGCTGGGCGTTCAACCTCCCCAAACACAAGTCTATTTTTACCCAACAGATAGAAAGCGTTGCATGAAAAAACCTATAGTAGGCTGAATAATGCCTCCCTCCACCCACAGTCCCCAAAAGACATCTGCATCCTGGTCTGTGGAACCTGTGAATATTACCTTACAAGGCACAAACACTCTGCAGATGTGATGAAGTTAGAGAGTGTTGAGACGGGGAGGTTCTTCTGGATTATCCAGGTGGACCCTAATCCCATATGTCCTTTCAAGAGTCAAGCAAAGGGAAATTCAAATCAGACAGAAGAGGAGATGGTGAGGTGTCTACAGAAACAGAGACTGGGGTGATGTGGCCACAAGCCAAAGGATGCTGGCAGCCACGGACCCTGGAAGCGACAAGCAGCAGATTCTCCCTTAGAGCCTCCAGGAGGAGTGTGGCCCTGCCACACTGGTACTAGCCCCGTGAAGCTGGTTTCTCTGAGACAATAATTTCTACAGACCATCAAGTTTGTAGTAACTTATCGTTACAGCCACAGGAAACTCTTAGAGGATCTGAGATAGAACCATAAGGGACAGCATTTCAGGGACAATGAGAAGGAGACAGAATGCTGAGAAAGGTGGGGGGGACCAGGGATCTGAAGTAACAAGGAGAGTTTCCCGGAGGGCGTATTCCCCCACTGGCTTGTCCCCGTGAGACCAGAGGCTGTGCGTTGTCCCCACTGGACAGCTCTCCTCTGTGGCCCTCACTTCCACATTTATGCCCTCTGTTCCTAGGCTGTAGTTTTTGAAACTCCAGGCACCTTGGTCCAAGTTCTGTCCCGATACAGGGGTGTCTGTCTTCTAGGGCATCGCAGAGGGTTAGGAATGATGCTAACTACACATGGTTGAAGGCCAGAGATCATCATTGGTGCCTTTGCAGAGGGGGAGGGAGGGGAGGGAAATGAGGGCAGAATATTGGAATGTGATAAAAATCCCATAGCTCAAAAGCCATTACACAGTCAGTCAATAGATGATTAAGATTAGGAGAGATCCTCAGTTCTTTAGAAGCCAGCACTTCATAAACACTGTAAAATATCATGGCAACAAATTAACAAGGCACACCCTCAGGGAGCTGCCCTGATCTGCCAGCTGGCACTCGGTGACTGTCACTCAGCAGCTGTCTAGGTGACTCAGACATGGTTCTTCCCGAGGGGGTGGGAGGCAGATGTGAGCCTTGCCCTTGAGAAAAGCCATCTCTGCTACAGAACTGGTGAGGGCTTCAAGAAGATAAGGTGTTAGACTCTCGCCCCCAGGCACTGTCACGCCTCCGCTCTGCTCCATTCTGAACAGCTTGGGTCACATCTCTGCTGCAGGCTATTAAATAAACATTGATAATTTTGAACCGTGGTGTTGGAAAAGACTTTTGAGAGTCCCTTGGACAGCAAGGAGATCAGACCAGTCCATCCTAAAGGAAATCAGCCCTGAATATTCATTGGAAGGACTGATGCTAAAGCTGAAGCTCCAATACTTTGGCCACCTGATGCAAAGAGCTACTCATTGGAAAAGACCCTGATGCTGGGAAAGATTGAGGGCAGGAGGAGAAGGGGACAACAGGGAATGAGATGGCTGGATGGCACCGCTGATTCGATGGACACGAGTTTGAGCAAGTTCAGAGAGATGGTGAGGACAGGGATGCCTGGAGTGCTGCAGTCTACGGGGTCACAAAGAACTGGACACGACTTAGTGACCGAACAACAGATGATCCCACACCAAAGGCATGTTGTAGAGCATCCCCTTGTCTATTTGATCTGTCTAGCCTTCTCTCTGTGGAATAATTTTATCTGTTTACCTATTCACTGTCTGCTTCCTGCCGCCACCCCCGTCCTCCCCAGGATATAAGCCTCACGAAGGCAGGATGTTCCATCGGATCTGCTAGTCTATTTGATGCCAGGGCTTACAATACATAAATATTTGTTAAGTAAAGGGATGGCTGAGGCAAGGGTGTGGGAACAACATCACAGATGAAGCTCAGGGCTGCCGCCACCCATGGCTCATGTGAAAGGGGAGAAAAGCAAAGTCACGGATGGTGCTTCTGTGCCAAGCTAGACCCAGTGTGAGGCTGCTGGAAGGTGGCAGGAGGGAACTTATGGAAGGGAGCCCTAGGAAACTTCTGAATGAGCAACGGGGTTTCAGGTGGAAAAAGAGACTTTTAGGTTATTACATGACCGCAGAAGTCTTCAGAGAATAGAGTCGAGACAGAGGACTCAGGCAGTGGAGGTGAGATTTAGCAAGCTGCTTGAGAGATGAGGGTGCAGCCACAGAGTTCCCCGCTAAGGGCATGCCCACTGGCCAGACACTTTCTCCAAGCATCCTCACTGACAGGGGGCCTGGGCTTCTCTGTCTAGCTGGATCCCTCCATCCTTATACAGTGAACAGTCCCCTTTTTAGTCCATGATACAGCCGTGCATGGACTCGCCCACCAGACCATTTAGAAAAGCTTGGAGAGAAGCCCAGAGGCATCCCAGCAAGCTGGCGAAAGGCTGACGGTGACTGTTTCATAGCCTATTTGCTGTTTAGTTTAGTTACTTTCCTGAATTAATTTTGTAAGTCTCTACTCTTTGTTCTGTGTGGCCGCTGAAGTCTCCACTCAATTAATTTAGAAGGTACCTAATGACTGGACAAGGATTTCTCTAAAGGCTCGTAACCATCACTTCTCCCAGTCTTCACTGGAGGGCTCTGTTTGACGTGAGAACGCTCCTTCAACACTCAGGCAGGCAGAGGACACTCCGCCTTAGCTGTCACTTTAGATTTGCTCAGGGTCTCATGGTCAGCCAGAGGTGAGTGTTTAGGGCCTTTTCATGTCTTACAACCTTGGCCATGTACACAGCCCTATCTACACATGGGACCTTTAGCCTCTAAGGATATTTTGCAGCTTTTCAAAGATAAATAAGTTCACCTCATTTCCCAGTTTTAGAATTTTTTTTTTTTTTTTTTTGGTGGCACTGCAGGGCATGCAGGATCTTAGTTCCCTGATCAGGGATGGAACCCACACCCCGTACAGCGAAAGCATGGATTCTTAGCCATTGAAATGTCAGAGAAGTCCTCCCAGTTTCTTCAAGATTTTTTTTTTTTATTAGCTTATGTTTGCCCAACTGTTATTGCTACCTCCAGCAGGTGCAACGGTAAACCATTGTTGTCGACTGTTTTTGAGAAATGTCCCCTGGGAAAAGTCTGCATGCAGGGTGCAAACTCTGAACTGGGTCAGGTAAGAACAAACATCGGGAGAGGGGTTTTCTGAAGAACGGCCAGACAGGCCAGATGATGATAATGCTCTGATTATGGGGCTTTGAGAGAGCTTACAACTATGCTTTGACCTTCACGGTGTCTACGAGGCTGCTTGTTTCTTCACTGCTTTTATGGAGGGGAGGGATTGTGGAGGTTTTTAACTTTGCCATTCCTTTACCTCATTTTCTCCTTTCTTTTCCTCCCTTCCCCTCTCCCTTCTTTTTTTCCTTCTTTTTTACATAATTTATTTGCTGAAGAACCCAGGTAGTTTGACTGACAGAGCTTCCCAAGTATGGATTTTGTGATGGCATACCCTCTGTGTAGCTCAATATATTCTTTACCCTCTAAAGGTCATAAGATGACAGGCAGATGCAGAGACCTGATCTGACTCAGGTTTAATCCCTTCGTAAGACTATAACTGGTGCTGTGTTCCTTCTGTGGGAGACACAATATATGCATTTTTAGGGCAAATCTACCATGTGAACAAATTTACTTTTAGATAGGATGGTAAGCACGTTTCCATCCATGAAATTCTCCAGACCAGAATACTGGAGTGGGTAGCCTTTCCCTTCTCCAGGGGATCTTCCCAACCCAGGGAGCTAACCCAGGTCTCCCACATTGTAGGTAGATTCTTTACCAGCTGAGCCACCAGGGATGTCCAAGAATACCGGAGTGGGTAGCCCATCCCTTCTCCGCTGGATCTTCCTGACGCAGGAATCGAACTGGGGTCTTCTGCATTGCAAGTGGATTCTTTACCAATTGAGCTATCAGTGAAGCTCCAAAATTAAAATAGGAGCAGAAATCTCATTCAACGATGCCTAAACCCTCTTAGCTGGCTATTGGGACAAGAAAACTTCAATGTATTGGTTTGTTTAATATAGAATTTTTAGGATCTAAGAACATCTATAACTATAATAACTTTTATAATATTTCCATACAGTGTATTAATTCCCTATGAATATTCGGTTGGTGCTGCCCAGTAATAATCCTAAAAGTTAATACTTATGTATATAGTGCCTATTTGTGCTAGGCACTATCCTACCCCCGTTTAATTTTTTTTTTTTTAATGTATTTATTTTATTTTGGCTGTACTGGGTCTTTGTTACGGCACACAGGCCTCTGTAGTTGTGGCATGAACTTAGTTGCTCTGTGGCGTATGGGATCATAGTTCCCTGGCCAGGGATTGAACCCACATCCCCTACACTGGAAGGCAGATTCTCAACCATTGGACAACCAGGAAAGTCCCTATCCTACCCTCTTTTACACAGCGTGTGCATTTTTCATTTGTCTCTGCTTTGTTTGTAGTAAATTGAAAATGTGGATACACACAGCTATATATTTAGCTCCTCCTATTCACATGTGTTGGAAAGTGTTGTCTACATTATGTGAAATAATCACTAAGTCCCCACTTTCAGTCTCCTTATTTTAAAACCCTGAACAAAAACCTGTGATGGGCAAAACATTGTTCTTCTGCTCAATTGCAGCTATTCAAAAGGTGATATTAGAGTTTTGCCACAAGATACATCTACTGAAGAAGCGGACATGGCAACATTCACCTCACACATATTTCAGATATTTCCACCCAGTCTTTAGCTTGTCTTTTCATTCTCTTAACAGCACCATTCTGAGAGCAAAAGTTTTGAATTTTGATGAGGTCCAATTTATCAATTTTTTCTTTTATGGCTTGTGCTTTTGGTATCAAGTCTAAGAACTCATTGCCTAGTCCTAGATCCAAATATTATCTGTATTTTTTCTAAAAACATACA
This sequence comes from Budorcas taxicolor, assembly GCF_023091745.1. Lineage (NCBI taxonomy): Eukaryota > Metazoa > Chordata > Mammalia > Artiodactyla > Bovidae > Budorcas > Budorcas taxicolor. Next base: position 3,392,463 of record NC_068914.1, read on the forward strand.
GTTTGATGTTCTACATTAATCTATAATCCACTTAGAGTTAATTTTTGTATAATGCATGAGTTTTTTTCATGATGGATCCAGTACTATTTGTTGAAAAGTCTGCCCTTCCTCCATTCAATTACTATATTGGAAAGATGGTATTAACTAATTACTCCAGCCTTTCTATACATTTAATGCAATTTTCTTCTAGTCATAAAATAACTTGAAAAAACCATATGTGATATTTGTGTGAGATATTTGATTTTGATATTCAGAGGTCTCATTTCCTATTTGAGAATCAATATCTTGTCCCATTGGTTTTCCTTTACTAAGCAGCCTTTCATTGTGGTTATAAAGATTTAGAAAAATGTGGCACAGTGAGAATGCCCAGTCCATGAGTTTCCTAAGAAAAGTGTGAAAGAAGTCGGAGGAAGAAAAAAGAAAAGAAAGACAAGAGAGGGCCTGGATTTCAGCGTTGATTTCATCATTTTTTTCTTGGGTTCCCTTGGATTGTTTTCCTGCCTGTAAATGGGATCACCAGTTCCTCGTCACAGATTCCTTGTGATAAATGACATCACGTACAGAAAGCATCTAGGTCCTGCTTCTCGCCCCAGGGGATGGATAGATGGACGAGCCAGACTCTTTCTCCTGGAAAGCCATGTCTCTTCCTGAGGCTGCAGGAGGCTGGTCTGAGAGGCACATGTAGAGAGCTGAGCAGCTGGCAAGTGGAGAGCTTGGATTAGCATGTTGGATAGAGGGATGGCGGGCCATAATGTGCTCCCCACCCCACCCCCAACTCTGCACAGCCGCCCTCCGAGCTCAGCTGTGGAAGAGATCAGTGGCGTAAATGGATTAGGGAAAGCCTGCCTGGCCTCTTCCCACTGCCCCCGCACCTGGGGCTCTCCACGTTGGAGATTAGTGGGTGGCAGCTTTGTCAGGGGGACAGACATTTAAATGTCAGCTTTAAAGGAGTATATTTAAGGAGAGAAGGAAGAGGAGACCCTCCTTCCTTACCTCCTCCTCCCGCAAATCAGTTCCGTGCTTTCCTGTGAGTCTGCACCTTTTCGAACCACAGGGCTTAGTATTCTTTCTAGTGATTCTCGTCCTTCGGGCAGGTGCCAGTGATCGTTAGAGACAGGGCTGCCACTGGAGCCAAATCCGACTCTGCATGTGGCAGCCAGTGAGGAACGACATGAATCACGTATTAGAGGCAAAAAAGGTTGTTAACCCACTTTCCCAGACAGAGAGGGGCGCAGGCGAGAGACAGTCCGCAGCAGGGAGCTCTCTGCGACAGCGCATGCCCAGCTCAGAGGGAGCCGTTCTCATGGTTCGTTCATTCATTCATTTATTGACTTAACCCTTAATTGGGAGTTTGTTTATTTACTGATGTGCTCATTCACTGAGAACGAGCCAAAGCCAGCCAGTCTCCCAGTGACCATTTCTTTAGCTTCTCCCGTGTGCCTGGCCCTGCGCCCAGACCTGGGGACACGTGGCAAAACATGGCGCTGTTCTGCAGAGGGGCTGGGCTGCCCATGAGCTGGCATGGCCACACAGGCTCCTGGACTATACAAGGGCTCGGCCACACGTGTGTCTTTGCAGGTATGAGCCCGGCCTCTGTGACCCTGGCCAGTGCCCTCCAGGTCCGGGGTGAAGCTCTATCTGAGGAGGAAATCTGGTCCCTTCTGTCCCTGGCGGCTGAGCGGCTCCTGGAGGACCTTTGCGATGGTAAGAGAGTGTATCTGGGGCAGTTGGGGCCCAGGGAGTTGAATGTGAAGCTTCCCAAACAGCTTTCTGATCTGTCATCCGAGGTGTTAGACTGAGCAGGCAAGGGACACCCGTAACCCACCCCCATGGAGCTGCTCTGGGAGGGCAGCTCTGTCTCTTGGACCCATGGAATGCCACAGAGTTGGAAGAAAGTCTTTTTGCCTTGGAATGGCAGCCTTTCCAGGCATGGAGTTTAGGGAGAGAGAGGCTGGGAGCTCTGTGGGGCTCTCCCAATACCTGGGCAGCCTGGGCAGGACCAGAGACAGGAAAGAGGCAGGGGGCAATCATCGTCCCCTGCCAGATGCTGCAACGGTTAGTAGAGAGAATCCACACACTCAGTGGTCTAAATAGGGAGGCTAATATGAAGAATTGTTAAGCTAAGATAGAGGAGTAACCGTCCGACATGAGAAACCTTAACATGGTCTCCTAGGACTGAGGGCATACCAGTGAGGGACAAACTTTGAAGGGAAGTCCCCTCTCCAAGTTGGGGTTCTGATCCGCTGGAGGAGCTGTGCTTGCAGGCCACGGTGATGGCGAAGTTCTCTGCTCAACCTGGCTATGGGTGTCTGCAGCCACGGGACACACACGGCACAGGCATCGCCTACAGCGGCAGGGTGACTCCCTGGATATGGGCAGGCAGAGATGAGCCACAGCTCCAGGAGCGAATGCCTGCAGGAGGCCCGGAACCTGCTGTGTCTCTGGAGATAGGGTTGCGAAGCGATCACTTCACAAGGTCAGGCCGAGGGGTGGCCTAGGGACCCAGAGTCCAGTGCAGGAGCAGAGGGTCCCTCTTCACGCACACGCGGCTAACCCCAAAGAAACAGCAGGAGAGCCCCCCTCCCGTAATGTCTCTCCAGCGCCCTCTGCTGAGAAAGCTGTACATTTCTCTCGCAGTGAAAGCGAGAGCTCTTGAAGGGAAAGGAGGGAGCAGGTATTGAAACATGGATTTGCAGTTTCCAGGCACTGAATTGATAACTGGGACAAACACCTGAGCGCTCACACTCAGGTGTCCTGCCAGCCCGCGGTGGAGTTTCCCCATGTGGGAGATCACACATACGCAGTCAGGGCGAGGACCCTGGCTGTGCTGTATGAAGGGAGGCTGTGCTGTATGAAAGGAGGCTGTGCGCGGGTACTTTGGGGTCCATCTTCCTCCTGGTCTTCACTCCTCTTCCCTGCCCTGGAGGCTTTAATGAACAGCTAGAGCATGTTCAGAAGACCAGCTGCCTTGGTTTCTAAACTGACTCCAGAGAAATAAGACTTGTGCTAATTTCCAAGCCGATTTGATCGCTCTTTACGTTTTGCCTGGAGACTCTCGGGCCGCCTGTGACCTTGGGTGCGCTTGCTAGTTTCCCAGCCATTGCTGCAGCCACACTCTGTGACACATGCTCCCATGCCTGCATGTGTCAGGGTTGAAGTCCTTCCACTCCCTGGGTCTTGCTTACAGTTCATCTCAGAGAGGGTTTTGGAAGACACCTGCTGGGCACACTCCCACAGATGGTGCTCCAGACGGTGGCCCCATCTCTACACCCCCATACCTGCCTTGGTTTCAGATTCCTCGAACTATGTGGTCTGCCCCTGGTCAGTCTTGCTTTCTCCGACCGGAAGTCTTTCCTTCCAAGACCATGTTTCCCATATAGAGGCAGCCCCTTTCAAGGCCCCTGAGCTGCTACAGGGACGGAGCGGTGATGAGCCGCATGACGCATCTCAGGTAAGACGCGTGGTGTCTCTGCGGCATCCGTGGGCCTGTCCTTTGGGAGAGGCCTGGCCATCCCCCGCTCCCAGCTCAACCCCAAGGAATACTGAAGCAGAATGGCTTTAACAAAGGTTTTAATGAATTTTAAATTCCCAGGCTGTCTTGCCAGTAATTTATTAGCTCTTAGGTGAGAACAAGGCAACTTCTCTGAGCCCCAGGTTCTATATCTGTAAAGTGGGGGTAATATGACCTAATCAATCAGCTTATTATAAATACTCAGAAAGAAGTGCTGGAAGAGCTGTAGGTAAGCGGTCTCGCAGCACGTGGCAAAAGCCTAACAGGACCCAACAGATCCTCAAATGGAGTGCATCCCAAGGCTTGAGGAAAGACCGAGGTAGCTGCACCAATGTTTGTCTGTATTGTTGATGTTAGTGACAAACTGGAAACCAGCTAAATGTCCAGCGAGAGTGGAGATGAAACAAGACAGCATTACAATGAAACTGTAGAAACTTAATGACTTGAAAAGTAATTAAATATATATAATATAATTTATATTATGTATATATATTTACACTTATGTGATGTTAGTTGTGTATACACACACACACACACACACCCCCAAGGTTCCAAAAATAAATGTCTGCATCAATTATTTCTGGATGTCAAATCAGTGATGATTTTTGTTTTTCCATGGAGATGTTATACCATGCTGCTTTCTGAGAACTTATGATGCGTTTTAATCAGGCTGAGTCATAGTATGTCATGTAGAGCCAGTTTTGGCTACAAGAAACAAACAGCCTAAAATATAGTGGCTGGAACCACAGATGAGTTATTTATATAACAAGAAGTCAAGAGATTGGTCATCAGCTTAGCTGTATATTTTCATTCTATCCTCCTCAGCTGTTGACTATTTGGCTTTATGCTTGTTGCCTCATGGTCACATGATGGCTGCCATGATTCCACGTATCACATCAGTGTTCCAGACAGAAACAAGGGGGAAAAGAATGGGACCAGATGCACGTGCTCCTGTTGACAGTAAAGAACAAACCTTTTCAGAATCCCCCTCCTTCATGTCTCTCAGAAAAAATGAGTGTCATGGTCATGAGACTTTTAGCCTCTAGAGTAAGACGCAGCAATGTTTGAAGGAGTTGCAGATGGTTGTTGGGCTAGGCAGCCAACAGTGTCTGCCACACAGGAAAATATGTTTCATTTACAGGACCATGGAATGACAGAAATGAGAGATCTAACTGCGTGCTTTTTCTCTTGGATAGATGCATGTCTATTCTTTGGGACTGACTCTCTACTGGTCGGCGGGGTTTCACGTTCCACCAAATCAGGTCTGTGAACAGCATTCTCAAAGTCTTGCCAGGTGATGTCTTTGGATTTATTTAGTCTATTTTCCCAGGGCAGGGACCACATCTGTTGAGCTATGCACCACCACGCTGTCCTCCTGGGTTCTAGGAAGGATTGCCAATTGATGTTAAAGAAGGGCTTCTGCTGAGTCCAGAAAGAACCTCAGAATCCTACTCAACATGGCACTCCAGGCAGCCACAATTTGGGACTGGCAAGCAACATAAGGCTTATATGCCACTCTAGTCCAGAGGAAGTAGGAAGCTAGAGAAATTTATAGATGCTGAAGATACCAATTTATAGAAAAGGTCTTAACGCAGCCCTTACTAAAGTGAGATGCTTCCATGAGAGAGGGTTCTGTGCTTAATCCATCTGGGAAAACGTTCCCTACAATGTCTTCTTCTTGAAAATTTATCAGAGTAGTTTATTAAAGACTCTGAGAAGGCTTAAAGTGCAGAAACTTTTAAGCTTTATCATAGCATTTTATAAAAATTTTGACTACAGAATGCATACGTGTCTGCTTGTAAGTGTAAATATTTTTCTGACACGATGACTATTTTGTGGAAACTAGTGTAATGAGAGTACACGTTGGAGAACTCTATCCAGTCGGTTTGGCTTCTCTCTTTCCTCCCTACCCTCCTTTCTCCCTTCCTTTTTTCCATCTCACCCTTGTCTTCTCCAATTCAACATTCCAGTGCTTCCGGTGCTCCTTCCAAAAAGAGACCTGGCCACCTTCCTCTTCTGTGGAATTATTCACAGCTCTCCACTCCCCAGGGGGTTGCATTTCACTCCTCAGCACAGAGTGTGTGGCCTACGTAATAGCACACCGCGCTTGCAAGGGCCCCACACTTGACTTACTGCTCTGCATTAAAGTTCTGAGCCATTTGAACAAGGGCATTGTCCTTTCGCCCTGGGCCTGGCTCTGCCCGTGGTCCCCTTCCTTCCAGACATGTGCCGCCTCTGCCCCCACTGCTTCCTCCATCTGTGGCTCACCTCCCACCTTTCTCCCAATCAACCCTAGTGTGCTCTGTGATGTTTCGTTCAAGCTCCTTCCCCATCTCCCTCCTCCCTCCCCAGCATGGGCCAAGTGCCTTCCTCTGTGTTATGACCTTGTCTTGTACTTCCCAAGATCAAAGCCCTTGCCACCCTGTGCTGTGCTTGTCTCTTTGAGTGACCGTCTTCATTAGACTTTGAACCTCTTGAAGACAGGGACTGTCTCCCACCTTATATCTCAAGTAGCTGTGCAGTCTAGGCGCATTGGAGGCCCTGTGATGTGCTGTACGAGTGTAGGACTCGCCAGTCTGCATACATGTGAAGACAGAAATTCAGAGCTGGTGTTCCATGGCAGGAAATGGTAGAACAGCCTTCATCTGAAAAATGGCTTGCAGTGTGGATGAGTGTTAGGAAAACATCTGATTGTGAGTCTGAATTTGACACCCTTTCCATATAAATGGTGGCCTCTTAAATGCATGAGGAAAGTGTTTAATAAAATACCCATTTTTCCTTTTGCCTGATGAGTTCATGTGACATGAAGTTCAGTCAACGATTATTGACCTTATGCTGACCACTGGTGATTCCAAAGTGAAAAAGCCACAGTGCTTATGGTCTTGGAGCTCACATGCTAGGAGAAAGACCCAGTGAGAACCACCTAAATAATTTGAGAAAATGATAGGCTGCCCAGGTGAATGTGAGTTAAAGGCTGATCCTGGTTTGATCTGGGTCCTTGGCCTAGGCAGAAATCCACTTTGTCAAGCATCTGTTTTCCGTAGGGATTTCAGGCATGTGTTTGGGCCCCCCAGGCACCAAAGGGCGTTCTAGATTAGAGAGCGGCAAACTGCACACAGCTGGTGCAGAGATAATTGCTCTGCATTTTGTGGTCTCGGTGAAGCAGCCCGTGTCCCTCCCTGAGCCACGCAGAAGGAGCGGGCATCTGTCTAGTCAATGAGGACATCCGTTCTTGCTGCTCCCCGGGCACGCCTGACAGGACACTGCCCTCAGTGGCTGCAGCTCGGCCAGCCTCTCACAGGGCTGCCCCGCTCTCCAGCCCCTGCAGCTTTGCCAACCCCTGCACTCCATCTTGCTGACCATGTGCGAAGACCAGCCTGGCAGGCGGCTGCCACTGCAGTCTGTCCTGGAAGCTTGTCAGATTCATCGGGAAGAAGCGGCTGTCCACCCAACTTCTGCCAATCTCCACGTCAGACAGCTGGTCGGCTTGGTCCTGGGCAATATCTCTGAGGTCAGTGTGGATCTGTGCTTTTCAACCTTGGGGCCTTTCCCTGGCCATGTGCAACTGTTAAAATTCAAATGAGCTAAGTTATAGTTCATTAGAAGGAAATATAACATTCAATTCCCCAGTCACGTCTACCACACTCAAGTGCTCATTAGCCACTTGCAGCTGGAGAGGGCCAGGCTAGACAGGGAAGACCTAGAACGTTGCTGGTATTGCAGTTCTATCGGGCAGCGCTGGTGAAGACCTTCGGGGGAGCCTAGATTTCTAATGTGGCCAAGACCTTTGGGATCTTTAGAAGAGCCTCTTTGCATTAAAATGATTATATATATGACCCATGAGTTAGCTCTCTTATCAAAATTCAAATCTAGGCCTGATGTGAGAACCCTTCCCTGACTGGGCCTGCGAGGCCCCCGGTCCCTCCCTCTCTGCTGCCGTCTTATGCCTGCAGAGGGCCCCCTTGCTGTGGTCGCCTCATTGTGCTGCTTGCCGCGTTGTGTGACTGCACCCTGCGTGTGCTCTCCAGCACCTAACAAGGGGTCTGGCACGCACTAAGCATTTGGCTTAGGCTGGGATACCGTGAAGCAAAATCAGGGCATTTTTGTACAAGAGAGGGAGTGATGGAAGGATGTGTGGGTGGGTCAAGCTGAGTAAGGTGGTGGTCTCAGGTGGAGACGGCCTCAGCCTGGTGTCATGGGTAGCTCCAGAGCAGGAATCGGACCAGCCTTGGTTCCCCTTGAGGCCAGGACAGAGCTGGGATTCAGGTGGGGCAAGTGGGGTGCCAGCTGTGCAGCGCTGCCCTTTAGCAGGGGGCGTGTTGGAGAATTGAGACCGAGACTAACAGGGAGCCCTGTGGGTGGACAGGAGGGAGTAGCTGGAGAAGCTGCCCACAGTCAGTCAGAAACTGCCTCTGCCAACCTATCCTCCTGTTTTGAACTTCTCTCTTGGTGTGTAAACATGCTACTCCTGTGCACTGAGCCAGAGGATTCAGTGGGGAAGGAGGGGCTCTTATTTGAAAAACACTAGAGCCTGCCACCCATCAGTGTGCCATTGTCCCCTGATGGACACTGCGATGAGGCTCAGCACTGTCGTCAGAAAACTGTAAAGTGATTTTGATCACGTATTCAACTCTAACTGGGGCACTGAGCTAGGTGAGCTACAAGGGTGTGTAAAGCACACAACGAGTCGCAGGCGGCAGATGAGCAAGTGACTCTGTTGCAACGTGGTGTAATAGAGGCAGACGCGAGTCGAGTGCTGAGGGGAGGTGATGAGAAGACACTCGTATCCGCAGCTATGGAGAGGGCAGAGGTGGAGAGGACCGGAAGTGGAGGCGATATAGCTCTGAGTCTTGGAAGCACAGGGGCGATCATCAGGGAGCCCCTGGCCTGTGGTGGGGGCGCGTGAGCCAAGGCACAGGTGTGCGCGAGTGGGCAGGTTTTGGGGGCTGGGGGCGAGTGTGTGGTCGGTGGGCGAGCGTGTGGGTGAGCTCGCCCTGGCGGCTCCTGTTCTCCTTGCTGGACTCCCAGTGTGAAGGACAGGCTCTTCCACATTGACTCAAACTGACGGCCAGGCTGTCTGTCTTTATGTAAGCGTTCCCTCTTGACCTTGGGATGTGGATGTGTGATGCTCTTGGCCGTCAGGTGGAGAGGAGGGCCGTGGAGGAGAGCTCCTCTGGGCAGCGAGACAGAAGCCACCTGCTCAGGAACAGGCTGCATCGAGCGAGCTGTGAGAGCCAGGCGGCGTGGGCTCTGGGGTGTCTGCGTCGCTGCAGAGGTGGGTGCAGCGCCCTGGCCTTCCCCGGGCAGGCTGATGATATCCACTGTACTGTGTCCTGCCCCCTTTGTTGTTTCATGGCCCGATGTCCATGCTTGGGCTCAGAGAAAGCCCGGGCAAGCCCCATTCTTCCAGGTTGCCCCTGAAGAGAAGGGACTGAGCTTAGGACCCCTCCTGTGTCCTGAGGAAAGCTTCACTTGGAGATATAATTTAGCTGAGTTATTTATAGCCAACATAGATTCTTTTTATGTTGGGTTTTTACTGTCCGAGTTGATAAAAACAAATTTAAGCAAACATCATGAAAGAAAATTTTTTCCTTTAATTGATTTCTAGGCGGAATGAAAGGAGAAGCAATTTGTAAAGATTGTTTTTATTGTTGCTCTAAGTGTGTTGGAAGAATGGCTTTTAGAATAATCTTCGAATCTTCTACTGTTCTCTACTTTTCAACTGAATGTGAGATTTGAAAAAGAAAATAATGTTGCTGTCTGTTGTCCCTAAAACAAAGTATTCTTTCTTGTTAGGCTTTAATCTCTCCCAAACTCCCCCAGCCCACTGTGACTGCTATTTCTGTTTATGTTTTTCGCATGAGGAAACAGAAATTTCAAGCAGCTTTGTCGACATCACACGGCTGTCAAGTTGTGTTGCTGATATCCGTACCCTAAGTTGCTTCATGCAAGAAAACTGTGCTTTTTGCTCCTGCCCGTGCCTTTCACTATGATGTTTGGTTAGTTTCAGAGAGAAGCACAGAGACCCAGAGCTCCCTGGAGCCCGGACTGAACACCTCCACGCACGGTCGCTGTAGCGTCGCTGTGGACAGGTGGGCACAGTGCTGTGAGCTCGGGCTGGGGTATTGGCGTGGGAGCGGCTGAACCCTGCTTCTTCTCTTTTTGATTATTAATGAGAAGTCTCTTGCTTTTCAAGGAAAACCCGACCCTATTCCACTGGCAGGTGAGGAAGCCACATTTAAGCAGATATGGATTCAAGGTGATGAGGGGCCTGATGGCAGTTTGGCCGTCAGGGTGTTCTCTCTCCTCTTGGAACCAAGTCAGGCTCAGTTTGGAAACAGCATGCTGTTATGCAGAGACTGTCTACATTACATGAGCTGCACAACAAACAACCACAAAACACAATGTTGAAAACAATGATTTATTTAGCTTTTGATTCTGTGCTAGGAATTGAGGCTGCGTTCAGCCTAGAGGGAAGCTGTTTCCACTGTTAACTCTTGCTTCTTCTCTGGCTGCTGGCCAGCGCCCTTCCAGCTCAAGTTCCCCCAGACCTTCAGGAAGGCCGACGGCTCAGCTCCGGTTCTGCTCTCCCGGAAAACTCACGGCCGGCAACTCCTTCCCAAAGGAGTTTTTTGCAAAGAAAGGGAAAGGTGAGCAAAGAGGATTGAAGGGCACTGCCACAGGCGGTGTGAGAGAAGCCATGTGTGGCTGACACGGCAAATGAAAATGGGCAGGATCCTGCTGCGGGCCAGCCTCCCCGGGCTGAGACCTACAGAGCTGGACTGAAATGACCTCCAACCTGGCAATTCAGGGCGATAGGTGTTATGGAGGGGCCTTGCTATAAACTTTGTAGGATAGCAGGTTGAAGGTGCCAGGTCCCACCGTTCAGGAAGTTCACGGCTGTTGATGTGAGGTGGGGACAGGACAAGGGAGGTGGTGAGAGAGCTGACAAGGCCGAACGTGCTTGGAAGGCGCCTTCTGAACAGGTGACGTGTGGAAGCAAAGCAGTGGCTGGGGTAGTTCGGGAGAGAGATTCTCCAGGCTGGTTGGCGCAAGAGCAGGAGAGTTGGGATGAGTGTGGGGAGCTGGGGCTCAAGAGTGGCAGGCGGGCTTGCCTCGCTGGGAAGTCCAGGCTGACAGGAGAGACCATGTCGAGGGGCCCCTGCTCATGGCTCTGGGGACCCGAGACTCCTGGCAGGCAGTCTGGTCTCTGCTGAGGGGCCAGCTTGCTACACCTGTGCTGGAGGGTGAGATTGGGGTGGTCCCGGGTTGTACCTTCTGCCCGAAACAGCCCTGGCGCCAGGAGTCAGAGCCACTTTCAGTGTTTAGATAACAAGCACCCCTTCCTCCATGGGTGACACTGGCGTTAGCTGGAAAAGTAACCACACAAGGCCACAGCAGCCATGGGGATACACACCCCTGGATCTGTGGCAAGCCCTCCAGAACAGGCTGTTCATGGATGAGGCCGCCTCTGCCTGGCCTTCTGTTGGCGCATCAGGAGCCTTTTGGGAATGTCAGACCCTGAAGCCCCCAACAGGCTTTGTCTGCCTGTCTGTCTGTTGTGGAGAGATTTTCCTGATGTGCTCAACTAATCAGGGATGAGCGGAGCCTGGCATAGCCTCAGGACATCCTCTCCTGTGCGGTGATGAGCGCCATATTCCGCTCCAGCCCCTGCTGCCCTCCAAGACCACTCTCAGGCCCTCGTGAGCTTGGAGGGATGGGGGTCGAATGCTTCGACAATACTAGCAACTCTCTCAGGACGTGCATTACCCCCGGCTGCACTTTTGGCCCCTTGAGACAGAAGTCCTGATGGGTACCCTTGGGAGACACATTAGAAGGCCCACCTAGGGGCTTCCCTGGAGGTCCAGTGGTTAAGACTTCACCTTCCAATGCAGAGGATGTGGGTTTGATCCCTGGTTGGGGGGCTAAAATCCCACATGCCTTGTGGCCAAAAAAGCAAAACATAAAATAGTAACAACATTGTAACAAATTCGATAAAGACTTTAAAAATGGTCCACGTTAAAAAAAAAATCTTAAAGAAAAAGGCCCACCCAATCCTGTGACTCACTGGTGTTAGTTTGGGTGAATTTCTTAACCTTTAGGAACCTCCACTTCTTGCAAAAGGGGCTGAGAATGTGCACCCCACAGGATGATGGCTGGGTATAAATAAAAATGGCATCAGGGCATTTCCTGGGTCACAAGTGTGCTATGAACATGAAGTACTGTGATACTGAGAATAAATACTCAGGCACGCTGCCGATTCAACATCCAGAACAAGGTAAAATGTTTACTTTGAATTTAAATCTCAAAGTATTTTTGTTTTCAAAACCTTGTTGCATGTATCTATACACACAACAGTTGTATAATTTTGAGACATATAAAAGCTTATATGATGATGCATGAATTTCGGCGCTTAAAATGAAGTGGGCACTCAAATGAAGAGCTACAACATCACCAGAGCCACACCTGCTTGTTTAAGGCGTCTGCTCTGAGATGCCCAGCCTAGCTAGGGCCTCAGCCCAGTTGACCCCATCTCATTGGAACCTGCTTCCTGCTGGTTTTGGGGAAGGGAAGGCTGACTGCGGGCAGGAGGAGGTGAAACCATGGGAGAAGCTCAGTTCTGAAGCTGGGGCTCCAGCCGTGTGGAGCTTGACTTTGATTTCTCTTCTTTACCGAGAGTAACTCTGCCTGTTTCCTCAGTTCTCCAGGCCGGAGTTTGCCCTGATGGCTGGAGAGGCCCCGGTGACCTTGTATTTGCCTGGATCAATTGTGGTAACGGCTGGGTTAGACTGGGCGGGGCTGAAGGGTGGTGAGCGGCCAGCTGAGCAGTACCCGAGCCTGATCAAGCTCTGAGGGGCTTACCCTCTCCTCCAGGAGCCTGCCAGCCCTTGCCAAGTCACACTGCTACTTGACATCCATCCTTTAGCGTCCTCTTCCCCTTTTGGAAGAAACCTCTGTGACTTCTCACCAAGTCCTGCTTGTCCTTCCAGACAAGCTCTGTCTTCATCTTCCTCTTTAGTCAGGAAATATTGTTGAAGCATCTAGTAGGTGCCAGGCAATGCTCCACACCCTAGATCTCTTGATATGAAAAAAACAGATATTCCTCTTCACGCGAAGTTTGTGTTCCAGCATTATGCGTTTATTTTCTGGAGAGGAGAAGTCAGTCTCCCTTCCCTTGGTCTGCTGGCTCAACCCAGGCAGACCTGGATTGGGGGTGAGTGACAGGCTGTCTCTCCTGAGGCTCAAGGAAAGAGCTTTGGGGTTGTCAGTCCACTGTGGGTTCAGCCACTGCCTGCCTTGCTCTGAGATGTTTGACTGGGACCCTTCCTGAACCAGCACTCCAGGGAAGAGGGGAGAGATCCTGAGTGAAGGTTGGCAGAGGTTGCAGGGTAGGGAGGGGGAGGAGGAAACTGGAAGGGGCCTGGGCACCAGGGAACAGAGAAGCTGGCAGCCAAAGCCCATTACCAGAGGTGGGCAGGCAGGACCACTGGGGACCCAAGCTCTTTGTGCATGCTCTAATGGACGTCATTTAGAAAACGCACATTCAAACAGACAATCATTACAAATTTCAAGAGGGCAACTGCAAAGCATTAAACTCAAGCGTGGGCAAGTGTGTTACACAGCAACAGGAGACACAGGTGCGGATGAGCGGGAACCAGAGTGGCTTAGAGTGTGCCCCGTGGCCGTGCCTGCCTGGGGTCACGGGGAATCCCACTCTCACAGGGTTCAGTCCAGGGCTGGGGAGTGGAGCCGCCGCGGGCTGTGGGAGGTCATGGTGTGGGGGCAGGCTTGGTCTCAGTGGAACTAAAGCCATCTGCGGTGTCCATCATGACTGTCTTTTAATGAAGACTTTCTGAGGAGGTCTGGGCCAGGCCTCAGGCTAGGCTTGGGGCACAGGAGGTGCTCAGCCCTCATTCTTAGGGAGCAGGGGCCCTGAGCACTAGGAACCGGGGGAGGAGAGAAGGGAGTATGTGGCTCAACCTCCAGGTTGCAGACGAGAGGTCCTGAGCCGACCTGGAAACCTGTAGGAACTTGCGTGAGAGGATGGAGGGGAAGGGCACAGGGGGCAGGGGGCAGTGTGTGCAGAGATGCGGCGGACCAGCCTTTGTGGAGCAGACTGATGGGCTCTTCTGGGCGGCTCGGCGGAGGTGACAGTGGTCGGGGTGGGGCTACAGAGGCAGTTGCATCTGGAATTAATCTGAGCAGGGTGAGGGACAGAAGGCAGATGCTGCTGCACTTCCTTGGATGCACCTCTGCCGATCAGTTTCTTGGTTCACAGTGATCCGCTAAGCTCTAGCCCTCCCTCCTCCTTGGACAGGTGCCCACCCAAGTTCTCTCTGCCCACCCAAGTAGTGCTCTGTGATGACTTGGGGTCAGTGTTGCATTGTTCACTACTCTGGGGGTGTATGGTTCACCGCTGTGGCCCTGGGCAATCCTCTTGGGAAGTTGAGCCCCAGGAATTTTTGCAGGGGAGAGAAATCCGCTACATGAACCGCCCCCCCCCGCCGCCCCCGCCCCCAGCCTTCCTGGCCCCTGCAGAGCCTGGCAAAGAGCAGGGTTTGAGTCCAGTTCCGCCGTTTACTAAGTGCAACTCTGGGCTGGTCCCTTACAGTCTCTGAACCTTGCTTCTCATCTGCTGAACAGGAATCATAAACATACTCATCTCTTAGGTTGTTTGTCAGTTAAATGAAAAAAGACGCATAAAGTGGTTAGCACAGTAGCTGGCCCATGGTGAAGGCTCCATGTCTTTTAGTTATTGTTGCGGTTTATACTGTTCTTGTTTTCAGACCAAAAAAGCGAAGTCGTACTTGGCTCTCAGGGGCCTCTGTGTGGTGTTGCTGAGCGGGCAGTGCCTGGAGGTGAAATGCGACGTCACATCGACAGTGGGAGCTGTCTTTAGTGCCATTGCACCGTTTGCCAACCTCGGGGAGCTCACCTACTTTGGCTTGGCTTACCTGAAAGGTGAGTGGCTCCCAGGCCGGCCTGATGCCTCAGGTAGTCCTGGTGTCTCAGTGTGTGTGTGTGGTGAGCGTGCTCAGTCACACATTTGTGTCCGACTCTTTGTGACCTCATGGACTGTGGCCCACCAGGCTTCTCTATCCATGGAATTTTCTAGGCAAGAGTACTGGAGCGGGTTGCCATTTCCTACTCCAGCGCGTCTTCCCGACCCAGGGATTGAACCCTAGTCCCCTGTATTGGCAGGTAGATTCTTTACCACTGTGCCCACCTGGGAAGCCCAATGTCTAGGTCCCTGAGTTCCATTCCTTCTAACAAAACTGCTTGAGACTAGGACGCTGCACTTGCCCACGTAGATACAGAGCGCCCGGCCCACGACAGAAACGGAATAAATACTCAGTTCTGTGTTTTTTAATTTTATTTTTATAAGGTGGTCACTGGGAGGCAGATGATAAGTGATGTCTCCTCAGATAAATATTCATATTTTCTCTTCTGGGTGCTATGTTTGTTTTCACTGACACTCTCGTCTTTGTTCCCTCTTCTTGGCCCCTCATGGACCCGACAAAGGTCCCGTGGCACTAAATCCAGACAACTTGCTTCCTGCTCTCTCTCCTAGACTCAGTCGGCTCTTGTCTCACCCTTCGGGCAGAGCTCAGGGCTGTGAGTCTGATGCGTGGTGCCTGCCCGGCTGCTTTCCCCTCTAAACACTCTCTACTTCCATTTCAGGTAAAGAGTTCTTTTTCTTGGATGCTGAAACCAGGTTGTGCAAAATAGCCCCTGAAGGCTGGAGTGAGCAGCCCCAGAAGAAGAGCTCCCCAAATACCTTTGTGCTCTTTCTAAGGATAAAGTTCTTCGTGAGTCACTATGGGCTGCTCCAGTGAGTGCCGCAGACTTCTTGGTTTGTTCCTTAGGCCGTTTATGTCTGTCCAGGCTGACATTAGAGATAATGGGTAGGCAAGTGCTTGGCAAATTAATGTGTGCAAACATTACAACAGTTGCTGAGAAGAGGGGGATAAGTCAGTGTTTGGGGAGAAGCCCTGGTCAAAATGAAAACTTTACCCTTTTGTTTCAAACATGTGCCAGTCAAGGTCAAGTTCTCTCTCCCCTGACCCCAACATGCCCCACCTCCCGGCAGCTCAGTGATGAGGATGGGAGGAGAAGGTCACTGCTTTGGGACTGGATCACTCTCTCTGTTCCTTTGCTTATTAGACATACCATCTGACTAAGTATTGGTTTTCTTACTTGAGCCACAAGAACAAACATCTCCATGGATATTGTGGGAAGTGAGTAACCCTGTGTCTTGGGCACAGAATAGCCCTCAGCGAGTGACAGGAGGCATGGTATGGATAAACAAGCTCACCCTCGTGTTACTGGCATTGCCCTGTGGGTTCTACTCACTTGCATCCCATCTTCTCTCCTTTTTCTGCTTCACAGACTGAGGAGAGACCCTCTGGCTTTAGTGCTCTCCTTTGCCCTCAGCATGCCAGTAACCTTTATTCCTGCATCTCTTTGGCAGGCATAGCTGGACAAGGCATCAATTTTACCTGCAACTTCGGAAAGACATCCTGGAGGAGAAGCTGTATTGCAACGATGAGACGCTGTTGCAGCTGGGGGTCCTTGCTCTGCAGGCTGAATTTGGCAGTTACCCAGAGGAGGTAGGCGTGGAGATCAGGGGCCCTTGGGGGGGCGGGTCACTGGAGAGGTGGTTATGGGACAGTGGGGAACTGTTGAAAATGTGGAGACAGCCTGTGTTCTTAGCACCTACACTGAGACTGCGGTAAACGGCCTCCACCCACCCCCCACCCACCCATCCATCCACCTATGCATCCAACAGACATCCTTCGAGTGTTCTTTGCTCGGCTCTGAGGGATACAGAAATGAACAGGTCAAGTTTATACACTGTAAGGTAGTTCTCATCTAAAGTCTCGCTTGCAGCCAGTAATGTACTGATTCACTGAGCTCATCATCACTGGCTTTCAGATGTTTTGTGCCATGACCCCGATTAAAAAAAAAAAGACAAACCTTATAACTCAACCTGTACACATGTGAGATGCACTTGTGTGATACATACTGGTATTTCCTGTTCTAGTCTAGTTAATTTAGAAGTGCTGGTTATGAACCACTCACAGGTCACTCATGGATTACAGGCAGCAGTTTGGAAACCATTTTTCAGGCTTCACCAGTATCTCGCTCTCTTCCCAGCACATCTTCAGAAGTTGCCTCTGTGTCTGGAGCCGTCTGAGCCCCTCTTTATCCCCTTGCATTTTTCACCGTCTGGTATGGGGTAGCCATTTCCTTATCAGCCTTGCTGTCAGTCTTCTCCATTAGAATGGAATCCGCCAGACAGTAAAGATTTTGTTTGTTTAGTTCTGCCATTTCCCTCACGCCAAAGCAAAGCCTCAAACATGGGGGGTTTGCTCAAGAGCAACTGATCTGAGGAGTGGGTGGATGAGCTGAGTACAGGCTCTTGGCGGGATAACACTGTGGATAAAAGCCATCCATCAGGAAAGTCGGCAACTTGCTTGTCAGGGAAATGTAGTTCAGTTCCCAACACCCTACCCTTCTCTGACCCTCACTTCCCCGCTCCCACTTCACCTACAGCGACTGAGACCTCACTTTCTTTTCTTGGCACGTCCCCACCCTACCCCCTGCCTGGGAAGGCAGTCTCCCAGGGCCAGCCTAGCCCACATAACCCCTCCCTGCCCCTTTGACAAAACTCCAGGCCTGTCGCTGCTTGGAGCCCCTTCGTGTCTCCTCGCCTCCAGAGCCGGAGTCCTAACCATGCCTGGGCCTGCTCACTCCTGCCCTTGTGCTGCCACTTTGAGGGGGTCTTGGGAGGAGATAGATGGGGGAACAGTGGAAACAGTGGCAGACTTTATTTTTGGGGGCTCCAAAATCACTGCAGATGGTGACTGCAGCCATGAAATTAAAAGACGCTTACTCCTTGGAAGAAAAGTTATGACCAACCTAGATAGCATATTCAAAAGCAGAGATGTTACTTTGCCGACTAAGGTCCGTCTAGTCAAGGCTATGGTTTTTCCAGTGGTCATGTATGGATGTGAGAGTTGGACTGTGAAGAAGGCTGAGCGCCGAAGAATTGATGCTTTTGAACTGTGGTGTTGGAGAAGACTCTTGAGAGTCCCTTGGACTGCAAGGAGATCCAACCAGTCCATTCTGAAGGAGATCAGCCCTGGGATTTCTTCGGAAGGAATGATGCTAAAGCTGAAACTCCAGTACTTTGGCCACCTTATGTGAAGAGTTGACTCATTGGAAAAGCCTCTGATGCTGGGAGGGATTGGGGGCAGGAGAAGAAGGGGACGACAGAGGATGAGATGGTTGGATGGCATCATGGACTCGATGGACTTGAGTCTGGGTGAACTCCGGGAGATGGTGATGGACAGGGAGGCCTGGCGTGCTGCGATTCATGGGGTCGCAAAGAATCGGACACGACTGAGCGACTGAACTGAACTGAACTGAACTGGGAGGAGAACGGCCCAGGCCCATGGAGGGTGCTGTAAGCCTCGGGTACCCTGGCGAATCAGTCGCCATCCTCGTTGCAGCCTCTAGTGCAGCCCTGTGATGGCCCCTACAGACAGGCCTCCCAGGGCAGCGTTGGGCTGACCTTAGCAGGCTCTATAGATTGAAGGAGTTTTTGAGTCAGACGGAACGAGGTCCAAACCCTGCCTCTTTTGTTAAGTAGCCACGTGACATTAGATATTATTTCTCTGGCTCAGCTCTTTATCTGCAAAGTGGAAATCTGAGATAAGAGTAGGTCAGAACTACTGTAAGGGTGGCAGGTGGTGATGTACCTCTGAGGCCGTTTACGTCGCAACTGCTGTTTGTAAGTTTTCCTGTCCCACCCCAGACTCAGGAGTGCTCTACTGGAAAACAAAGACCAGCTTTCAGTCTGTGGATTCAGACATACAGCTTTCAACCTGATACCCTAGCTCTACTGCTGGGAGCTGACAGAAACAGTGGGCCAGATCCACTGAAGGCAGCTGGGTGCACACAGGCCCAGCCCCTTCCACACGTTCTTCAGCCCGGGCCAGGGCCTCACCCTGGGTCCCCCATGCCCGTCACCTGCCCAGTTCCTGACTGGCCTCACCTAGTTTCTGCCTCAGCCTGGATCTCACCCTTCACCTTCAGCTGCTACTTCAGATCCTGTCTCCCCTCCACCTCTGCATCTGCTCTGGCCTCCAGTGTGGTCCCTAGATATTCTCTGCTGCCCCCATGTGGCCCCTAAAGACAGACCTTTTCCCTTTCTTGCACACCTGTGTGCATGCATGTGTGTGTGTGAAAGCAACAGATTACACATACCTGTTCATTTGAGCATCTATTCGCTCAACCCGAATTTGTGGAGGGCTTGCTCCTTGCTTGCATGATCTAAGCCTGTGTCAACCCTGCAAAGCTGGTGTTGTTTCCATTGCATTTTATTTTAAAATTTAAAACATAATTTTATTTATCTATTTGTTTGTTTGTGGCTTTCCCGAGTCCCAGATGCTGTGCCAGCTTTGCTCTAGTTGCGGCGAGTAGGGGCTACTCTCTGGTGCACAGGTTTCTCATCGTGGTGGCTTCTCTTGGTGCACATCACGGGCTCTCGGGCGCGAGGGCTTCAGGAGGCTCGGCACGTGGGCTCAGCAGCTGTGGCTCCCGGGCTCTACAGCACAGGCTCAGTAGCCGTAGCGCACGAGCTTAGTTGCTCCGAGGCATGTGGGATCTTCCTGGATCAGGGACCGAAACACTGTCTTGGGCTTTGGCAGGCAGATTGAAGAACTGTGCCTCTTTGAGGCTAGGTGAGCTAGTGAGAGCACAGCTGGGACTCTTTTCTAGGGCCTTGCTATACTATGTGCCAGGCACTGTGGTGGGCACGGCAAAGGGCATAAGGAGGTCTCAGAGTGCAGGCCTCTCCCTGTATCTGGGTCACTGAGTGAGCAGAAGGAGGAGGCTGGCCCGTGCAGAGCGGCAAGGATTTCACGGCAGCCTTAGCTAATGGGCCTCGAGGCTGGGCAGCGCTGCCAGTCAGATCCAGAAAGGAACCTCGTGGGCCCTTCTAAGGGGTGGATATTTTGTCTGATAAATGGTTCTGGTGCCGGGGAAAAAAACGTGATTTGGAAACCACTGCAGTGGAAGACTGGAGGCACTGATGAATTCTAAGCTGGGAAGTAAGTAACATGATTACATTTGCATTTTAAAAAGGGAGACAAAGACAGTTTGGTACAAAAATAAATCTTAATCACATCATTGCCGCAGAACAAATTTCCTCTGGGTGCATTCTCTTCCAGCCTTTGATCACACTCGGGGATTTGATGCAGTTGTAAACGTTGCCACATTTGATTTGCATTCTGCTTTCTCACTCAGTAGTACGTCTGCCCCTGGCCTTCCTAATGAGCTTTTGGGATAACCGCGTGGTATGCCTCACTAGGGCCGGAACTTGGCTTTCTGATTTGTTTCCCCACTCGTGGGCATCATCTAAAGGCGCCACGGAAGTGCTCAGAACCACTGCTACTATTGTTCCAGTCGCTTCTCATTTTCCTTTTTAAAATGAATGACAAAGAAAGAAATACTCGTGCTGGAGCTTTTCTAGTTTCATGCTGACTTCTGTTGATCTGACTTCTCTACTTCTAGCAAAGGGATGGCTGGGTCAAAGGTCCTAAATTTTTAAAAATGTTTAATGTCCTAAACAATTTAAAAACATGTTTAAAAAAATAAAAAAAATAAAAAAATAAAAACATGTTTAATAGACTTCTGTTTCAGAACAGTTTGAGGTCCATAGCAAAATTGGGTGGAAGATGCAGAGATTTCCTACATTCCTTTTCCCCCCACTTTTGCTTCCCCTACTATCATTGTCCCCCACTATCAATTTCAGTGACAGATATCTACTCTTACAGAATCATACAGAGTAGTGGTTTTTTGTTTTTTTTTGCCACACCACGTGGCTTACAGTATCTTAGATCCCCTACCAGGGACTGAACCTGGGCCCTGGCAGTAGCCTAACCACTGGACCACCAGGGAATTCCCTAGAGTAATTTCATTGCCTTGAAACTCCTCTGTGTTCCACCCTCCTCCTCCCCTACTCCTGGCAACTGCTGATTTTTTTTACAGTCTCTGCCATTTCCGAAATGTCATATAGTTGGAATCACATAGTATGTAGCCTTTTCAAACTGGCTTCTTTCACTTAGTAATATGCATGTAAGTTTCCTCAATGTCTTTTCAGTGTGATAACTTATTTCTCTTTAGTGCTGAATAATATTCCATTGTCTGGATGTACCAGAGTTTATTTAGCCATTCACCAACTGAAGGACCTCTTTTGCTTCGAAGTTTTGGCAGCTATGAATGGAGCTGCTGTAAACATCCATGTGCAGATTTCTGTGTGGACATTTCCAGCTCCTTTGGGTAAATACCAAAGAGATGATTGCTGGATCATATGGTATAAATTTGTTTAGTCCCATAAAAAATTGAAGAACTGCCTTCCCAAAGAGGCTTGACCATCTTGCACTTCCACCAGTCATTGAGTGAGTTCCTGCTCTTCCACATTTTGCCACCATTTGGTGTCAGTTTCTGGATTGGGGACTTTGTAATAGCATTCTGAATGCTTTTTTGTGTACTGGCTTACCAAGCAATTTCTTCCCCTCAGTGTCTCTGAGCTGAGCTCAGAAGTGGCGTGGGCCAGCCCTAGGCTGGAGGACTCTGTCTCCAGCCACATGGGGACTCCCGTGCCAGACCAGGAACATGGGGGTTTCGCGGATGCTATGCTGTTCCTGTCAGACCCCTCGTCAGACCAACGTGCCCATTCCTAGCCCCGAGAAGGCCAGGTGCTCCCAGTTTCCAGTTGCCTCCCTCACGGACAGTTGCCCTCAGCTTGTGTCTTGCCCAAGATTAGGCTGGTATTGGCTTCCTGAGACTAGGATGGGCTGATTCAGGAATACCAGGGAAGGGTCAGCTTCTCTATCTGCCAAGTTCTACCTTCCTCCTCCAGAATGTCTGTGTAGCTCTCCATGCCCCAGAGTCCACACCAGGGAACTCAGTACTGGGTAGTGAGTGATGGCGAACCATAACGATCTTCCTGCAGCAGCTAGTGGGGCTGCAGCCTCAGGTTTCCAAAAGAGTAGCCAGTGAAAGCTCAGGCCTGGGGCGGGCTATTGGCATCAGATCTTCTCTTGTTCGGGGAATGCTTCTTGATCCCCTTGTTGTGAGGAGATGGTGCCATAGACAAGGCCTCCCTTGTGAGACGGGGCCGTGTACTGGCAGCACGTGCAGATAGACGTGCAGAATGAATACATAGAAACACAGCTTTAGAGCCAGGATTTCACTGTGCCATTTGGGAAGTGGCGTGACATTGTGGAATGGGTGAGGGCTTTGCTTCTGTTACTTCCAAATGGTGTGAACTTAGCTCTTTTAAATGACTCTCTTTCTCGTTCATTTGGCTCATCTTGGCAATGACAACAATAGTACTGTCCTCTTATGATTGCCTTGAGGACAGAAGGAGCTAATATGTTCTGGGGACCCCCTGGCATACAAAAGGGGGTCAAAAACAGGTGGCTTCTTTCACCTTTCCCTTCTGTTTCTGTTGTGTGGTTTGGCTCAATCTCTAATATGGTAGAATATGATATCCCAGTGGGCACTTCAAAAGAGCATCTTTTCCCTGGGGCCCTAACTGAGTTGTGACTGCAGACAGGCTTCTGTTCTGCTCAGAATCTTATAGAAGGTGTCTTGGCTGTGTCCCTTTTCTTCTGCATCTTTCCAGCAGGTAGAGAACAAAGCCTATTTTCGAGTCGAAGATTATGTCCCCGCAAGTCTCATTGAGAGGATGACGGCTCTCCGGGTCCAAGTCGAAGTCTCAGAGATGCACCGGCTGAGCCCTGTGCTTTGGGGAGAGGATGCTGAGTTGGAGTTCTTGAGGGTGAGGCCTTTGGACTCTTGAGAGGGCACGTAGTCAGCAATACCCTCCAGAGATTTCTCTGGGGCTGGCTGTGCTCAGAGCCACAGGGAGGTACAAGCATAGGACTCGAGACCTTTGGAAGTAGACGGCATTAGAAATGATCCCCCGAATGAATAGGATTTATTGGGCCAGGGTGGGTATGGCCGGCCCTTTCTTCAACCTTGAATCTCACACAGTCAATATTCTGTGAGTAGGGGTAGGCCACATTTCTCACAGAGACGTTTCTGACATCTGATGTACAAACTTGAGTGTGAGCCACAAGCCAAGTCACGTTTGCTGGTGCACAGAGCCGCCAATGAAGAGCTTCTGCTCAGTTCACAGCTTAACACCCGCAGTGGACCAGGCGCTACAGGAAACAGAGACAGGAAGGACGTGCTTTCTGCCTCTGGGGAGTTTAAGTTCTGTAGAGAGGACAGAAGGGGACCCAGAGGCGCACAGCACTGTGATAGCTGAGAGCTCCCCAGTGAGAGCAGCCGCAGCATTTCAGGATGGGAGGGGCCGACCGCTCTGTCTGTGCAGCCAGAGCTGGGGGTGGGGGAGAGGCACGTGGGAGGAGGCCCCCCAGCACCCCAGGGTGGTGTACCTGGCAGGGCTTCTAGGGTTGGGTAGCAGTTTCAAAAGGGAACTCCAGGGTTTTCATATTTCTTCTTACAATGTCTCCTGAGACAAAAATATTCTGTGTTTTCTAGCTTTTGATAGAGACAGCCTTTTGAAAGCAGAACTGCTGAGGTGAGGGCTATCTTTTTTTTGGTCAGTCACTTGGAACTTTCTGCAGCACTTGGTACAGTAGAAACACTTGAGCGTTTCACTTGAGCAGCTCTGGCAGAAAGGCGCTCAGTGTGTTCCCTAATCCAGCCTTTGTTCCGGTTCCTTGCTAAGTGGGGGCAGCATTCCCTTGACAGTAAACAAGGGAGGACTTCACAGCCATGAGCACACCGCTGGTGGAGAGAGGGTGCAGGACCGCAGAGCCCGCAGGGAGCCGAGGATTTGGGTCTGCAGGCCTCTGCGCAGCCCTGGCTCAGTGTGGCAGGCTCACTGTGTCTCTTCTTCCTCTCACTGAAGGATGACCAGTAGCTGCAAAGGAAGCCACCAACTCTAGGAAAAATGTGGAAATGTTTTTTGGGGGATATCTTTTTCAAGTTAAAGTAGTTGATTTACAATACTCCATTAGTTTCAGGTATATACAGCAAAGTGATACATATATACATATCCAGTATCCTTGCTGGGATAACCCCATGGAGAGAGGAGCCTGGTGGGCTACAGTTCTTGGGGTCGCAAAGAGTCAGACAGGTCTCAGCGACTGACATACACACGCGCGCGCTTGTGCGCGCGCGCACCCCGCCCCACACACACACAGAGGCTTCCCTCATGCCTCAGACAGTAAAGAATCCGTCTGCAATGCAGGAGACCTGGGTTGGATCCTGGGATCACAAAGATCCTCTGGAGAAGGGAATGGGTATCCACCCTGTATACTAGCCTGGAGACTTTCATGGACAGAGAAGCCTGTAGGGCTACAGTCCACGGGGCTGCAGAGTCAGACACAGCTGAGTGAATAGCACATTCCCTTTTCGCTACATTCTTCCCCGTTGAGACAGCGCAGTCCATTTGTGTATTTTCACCCTTCCCTCTTTCGTCTGTGCACTCACACGTGTGCATGCATTTGTGTTTAAAATTGGATTTATATTATATGGTCAATTTTGTGGGCTGTTTTTAAATCTCATCTCACTAAAATTTTGAAACTTTCTTTTGAATCAACACATGAGGTACCCCAAATTTTTTCTCAGTATCCTGTTGTTTGGCACATAAGTTAAATATGGGACTATTTTAAACACTGAGATTCATATTTTTTTCTGCATACGTCTTTAGCTGCATTTCTGCTTAATTTCTTAAGGACCGACTCTCATGAGCAGAATCACAGGGTCAAAGGTTAGAAACATTTTCTACATCGTTGGCATATATTGCTGCCAGCCTACATCACAGACATTTCTGTTCATTTCTTGTCCCGTCTTCTAGGTTGTAAATGTCCAGAGGGCCTTGGATCCCCAGAACTCAGCACAGAGATCAGTTACTCCAATAAACATTTACTGGGTTATTTAATTGTAGCTCCTGTGGCTCCCTTTTCCATTATCAGATGACACCTATTGGCCTATGCTTCACTGATGACTAATCCTGCTCGTTCATCAGATTTGGCGAAAGTCCATTTGGGTACTGCTGATGGCAAGGTTCACACCTATATTAGCATGTTAATCTCAGAACAACTTATTCAAGGTTAACTTGGTGTTTTCCAAACTTCTTCAACCATGAAGCCATTTTTCCACATAACTAGGGATTGCCATATGCCGTTAAAATATTTTCTTTTTGTTGTTGAAGTCATACTGATTGTACCTCGTATTTTTTCCCACTTAGTATTATAACCTATGCATTCCCCAGACGAATACAAATGCTTTGTAAATATCCGTTGTAAAGCTTGCCCAATAATCCCTTTTAAGGTAGAACCTTTGTGTTCAGCGGTTCAGTCATGTACAACTCTTTGTGACCCTATGGACCACCAGGTTCCTCCATCCAGGGGATTTTCCGAGCAAGAATACTGGAATGGGTTGCCATTTCCTTCTCCAGGGGATCTTCCAGACCCAGGGATCAAACCGACATTTCTTGCGTCTCCTGCATGCAGGCAGGTTCCTTACCTCTGAGCCACCGGCTTCCCTTACCTTTAGGTGGTACCTTTTTAGGTGGTGGTTTAGTCACTAAGTCGTGCCTGACTCTTGCGACCCCACAGACTGTAACTAGCTAGCCAGGCTCCTCTGCCTGTGGGGTTCTCCAGGCAAAAATACTGGAGTGGGCTGCCATTTCCTTCTCCAAGTACTCTATAAGGTGGTGCCTTTAGGAACATTTATTGCAAAGAACTAGTTTTCTCAACCCAACTCTGGAAGCCTGCACCAAACATCACTCTGATCAAAGGGTTTTGATCTTGGTCATTTAGTATATTTTCTTAGGACAGATTCCCAGAAGTGCAATGATAGGGTCAAAGGAGGGAAGGCCTAGGAAGCTAAAGGTTTTCTACAAATGAGAGGCAGGTGAAACAGGCTGGATAGGGAAGTCCGTCCCAGGACAGCCCCGTAGGGTCCTGCTCTGTTATAGAATGGCACTGAACCATTTTAAGATTTTTGTGGCTCCAAGTACTTCAATATCATATCCCTTTCTATATCATTAACAAATTAAAAATTAAAATAAATACTAAACAATTAAAAAAATAAAAGAAAGTCTAAATAGAGGCTATTCTACTGATTAATAGAATCTTCTATTGATGATGACTATTCAATAGAATTCTATTCTATTGACTATTCTATTCTATTGATTCATCATCTAGTCTAATGATGACTATTTTAGTGCTTTAATTATTATTATTATTTTTAGAAATATCACATCAAATTCTTTAGAAGAATTTACCCAATTGTTTTGGGTTGGGCCTGCTCTGTCATACTTTAAGTACATGCTTAGTCTGGCCATTGGATATTTCAACACTAATGTCCAATAAATACGGTTTCAGATGATGATGGTGACGATGACAGGGTCTTTCCAAAGTTAAACAGCGAGATTCAGGCTCTAGAAATGTGATCAAGATCTTTGTGACCTATCTGCACAGATTACTTATCAGTACAGGGAGAAAAGACAGAAGAGAGCCTGAGAAAGGAGCTCTCCAAAGCTGTAATTCGTCCTCATTTCTGTGACCCGACCTGAGGATGAGGGAGATTGGGCAGGCATTTGTCCCCTCTGCCCTGGGGTAGAGATGAGAACCGGATCTCACTGCTGAAACCCTTCTGAGAGTTTCAAATGTGTAGAGAACACATGCACACATTTTGAGCCCACCTGCCTTGAGCCCGGGCGCACCGACCTTCTAGTAAGAACTGGAGTCTACCAGGTGAAGATGAAGATGGCAGAGACCAGAACAGAGACGTGGTTACCATTCAGACATAAAAAAATATTTATTTGTATTAGGTTTACGCACCAGTCTGTGACGATTTTGGTTAGCTTGATGCAGTTCCCAGCTGGGGCTGACCCTCAGGTCCCTGACAAAATTCTGTCTCCTAAACTGGTAAACTGAAGACAGATCTTGGGCTCTGGGGACTCCACCAAATCACTGCCACCCGGTGAGAAATGCCAGTGGTTGCTCCTTTTTTTCTACAGGATGTTATCTTGTTGTAATAGTGCTGCTGATCATTTGGAAGGCTGCTTTCTGTGCCTGGGCCTCAGTTTTTCCATCTGTAAAGTGAAGGGGTTGTATCAGATAGTACTGCAGCAGGCTTTAGAAAAAGAAATCCCTGTGAGATGATTCAGAAGAGTCTGAATTCTACAGGCTTGTTCAGGATATGATTATTTTCTGGTATCACTTTCATAATTAATATCAGTGTTCCTAGTGTCTCAAGGTACTTCATTAGGGAAGGATTCCTTCATTCTATTAATAAAATATAACAACACTGTCATATTAGAGGTGCAGAGAAATGCTGTAGTAAGGAGATATGTTTAGCTCAGTGTTTCCAAAACTTATTTGGCAATCTTACTCTTTTTTTCAGAACATCTGTTAAGTTTTTTTTTTTTTTTTCCCCTCATGGAATGGTTTGAAATCCATTATTTTAGACCAGTGTGCCTGTCTCTTCTTAATTGGCCTTGTTCTCATTCTAGGTCGCTCAGCAGCTCCCAGAATATGGTGTGCTGGTATACCAAGTCCTTCCAGAGAAGACAAGGCCGGAAGGGGAAATGGCCTTGGGGATCTGTGCCAAGGGTGTCATTGTATACGAAGTGAGAAACAACAGCAGAATCGCAACCTCACGGTTTCAGTGGAGAGAAATTGAAAAGATTTTGGCTTATGTGAGTGTCACTCTGTTGACATGACCCCGGCTTTGTTTTCCTTTGATCTCTTACCCCTTTAAAGGTGACCTTCTCCTAAGAAAATAAGCTCACAGCCTGTCAGCTAACCTGTACCCTGTTGACTATGGCATGTTGGGAAGAAGTCTACCAGGGGATTTGAGAGGCCCCTGGAGGCCATTTCTTCTGCCATCCCTCCCCCAGGCCCCTGTCACCTCCGCGGGCAGCCACTAGCCTAAGGACTACACTTTCCCTCTGGCTGAAGTTCTTTTAGTTTGGGGAATCTATTGATTTTGAGAGCAAGGTTGGGAGTGACAGATGGGGAAGGAGAGTTCGAGGTAGGTGCAACAGAGTCTGCAACTTTTGAAACATTTCCCTTGTATTTTAATTTTCCCTCTGCACACATAGTGTGGAGGCCTCGGGCCTGTCTCCCATGGACTACAGATGTGAAAATATTTGTCAGTCGCTAAAAAAAATTACAGTAACAACACACCTATTAAGTGTACAGTTTTTGAAATAACATTTGAACATCATTTATTTGAATTTAGTTACTATTAATTTTCATACTGTTCATGGGGTTCTCAAGGCAAGAATACTGAAGTGGTGTGACCTTCTCTTCTCCAGTGGACCATGTTTTGTCAGAACTCTCCACCATGACCTGTCTGTCTTGGGTGGCCCTACACAGCATGGCTCATAGTTTCACTGAGCTAGACAAGGCTGTGGTCCATGTGACAAGTTTGGTTGGTTTTCTGTGATTGTGGTTTTCATTCTGTCTGTCCTCTGATGGAGAAGGATAAGAGGCTTATGGAAGCTTCCTGATGGGAGAGACTGACTGAGGGGGAAACTTGTTCTGATGGGCAGGGCCATGTTCAGTAAATATTTAATCCAATTTTCTGTTGATGGACGGGGCTGTGTTCCCTCCCTGTTGCTTGACCTGAGGCCAAATGATGGTGGAGGTAGTGAAGATAGTGGCAACCTCCTTCAAAAGGTCCCATGAATGCATTGCTGCACTTGGTGCCTCCCGAGTGCAGCCTGAAGCAGGTGACCCTGAAGCAGGCCACTGCCGACCCCCCCCTCCCCCGGAGACTCCTGGACATTCACGGGCATGTCTGCGTTAGTCTCTTGTGGGGTCACTGCTCCTTTCTCCTGGGTCCTGGGGCACACAAGGTTTTGTTTGTGCCCTCCAAGAGTCTGTTTTCCCCAGTCCTGTGTAAGTTCTGGTGGTTCTATGGTGGGGTTAATGGTGACCTCCTCCAAGAGGGCTTATGCCACACCCAGGCCTGCTGCACCCAGAGCCCCTGCAGCAGGCCACTGCTGACCCATACCTCCACAGGTCAGTTTTCATTCCAGTCCCAAAGAAAGGCAATGCCAAAGAATGCTCAAACTACCACACAATTGTACTCATCTCACATGCTAGCAAAGTAGTGCTCAAAACTCTCCAAGCCAGGCTTCAACAGTACATGAACCATGAACTTCCAGATGTTCAAGGTGGATTTAGAAAAGGCAGAGGAACCAGAGATCAAATTGCCAACCTCTGCTGGATCATCAAAAAAGCAAGAGAGTTCCAGAAAAACATCTACTTTTGCTTTATTGACTATGTCAAATTCTTTGACTGTGTGGATCACAACAAACTGTGGAAAATTCTGAAAGAGATGGGAATACCAGACCACCTGACCTGCCTCTTGAGAAATCTATATGCAGGTCAGGAAGCAATTGTTAGAACTGGACATGGAACTATAGACTGGTTCCAAATCGGGAAATGAGTATGTCAAAGTTGTATATTGTCACCCTGCTTATTTAACTTATATGCAGAGTACATCATGTGAAATGTCAGGCTGGATGAAACACAAGCTGGAATCAAGATTGCTGGAAGAAATATCAATAACCTCAGATATGCAGATGACACCATGCTTATGGCAGAAAGCAAAGAAGAACTAAAGAGCTTCTTGACGAAAGTGAAAGAGGGGAGCGAAAAAGTTGGCTTAAAATTCAACATTCAGGAAACTAAGATCATGGCATCTGATTCTATCACTCCATGGCAAATAGATGGGGAAACAGTGGAAATAGTGACAGACTTTATTTCTTGGGCTCCAAAAATCACTGCAGATGGTGACTGCAGCCATAAATTAAAAGACCCTTGCTCCTTGGAAGAAAACTTATGACCAACCTAAACAGCATATTAAAAAACAGAGGCATCACTTTGTCAACAAAGGTCCATCTAGTCAAAGCTATGGTTTTTCCAGTAGTCATGTATGGATGTGAGAGTTGGACTATAAAGAAAGCTGAGCACCAAAGAATTGATGCTTTTGAACTGTGGTGTTGGAGAAGACTCTTGAGAGTCCCTTGGACTGCAAGGAGATCCAACCAGTCCATCCTAAAGGAAATCAGTCCTGAATATTCATTGGAAGAACTGATGCTGAAGCTGAAACTCCAATACTTTGGCCACCCGATGTGAAGAACCGACTCATTTGAAAAGACCCTGTTGCTGGGAAAGATTGAAGGCTGGAGGAGAAGGGGACAACAGAGGATGAGATGGTTGGATGGCATCATTGACACAATGGACATGAGTTTGAGTAGGCTCTGTGAGTTGGCGATGGACAGGGAAGCCTGACGAGCTACAGTCCATGGGGTCGTAAAGAGTTGGACATGACTGAGCAACTGAACTAAACTGAACTGAGCAATAAATTTGGCATCAGAAACGTTTTATATGTCCCCATAGCAGAGAATGGTCCAGTAGCTAATCAACTCTCCTGTTCTCTGAGTCCATGTCCCATACCTTCAGCAATGATCTCATCATAAAACATGAAGTTCTTTGACATGTGGCTCAGTAAACATTGTCTCTTTTCTCTACTGAATTTTCTTTTGTGGTTTTCAGATTTTTCCTACTAACAAGATTTCTTTTTCATTTTCTGATTCTTTGGTTCCTATTTTCATCATCATTATCTTACGTTAGAGTTTCCTAACCGGAACACAGTGGGTTTTATTCATTTTCTCAGTGTTTTTTGTTTCTCTCCCATCTTGGCTGTTGAAGTTGACATTGTTAAAGTGTGATTCTCAATAGAATTTCATAATAAAGTATTATTTTTACTTAGAAAAAAAGCTTACATCTAAAAATAAATAAGAATTGAGCATAATTTTTATTATTAAAGTGGCCTTTATGATATCAGAAAACTGACTTTTTCCAAAATATTTTTGACTTTATCTTTAAAAAAACAGTAATTGATATTTATAGTTGTGGACTTTTCAGAAATTTAATGACTCAAATGACTTGATTTCAATTGAAAGATTATCTGGAGAAACCAGTCCATTCTGAAGGAGATCAGCCCTGGGATTTCTTCGGAAGGAATGATGCTAAAGCTGAAACTCCAGTACTTTGGCCGCCTCATGTGAAGAGTTGACTCATTGGAAAAGACTCTGATGCTGGGAGGGATTGGGGGCAGGAGGAGAAGGGGACGATAGACGATGAGATGGCTGGATGGCATCACAGACTCTATGGACGTGAGTCTGAGTGAACTCTGGGAGTTGGTGATGGACAGGGAGGCCTGGCGTGCTGCGATCCATGGGGTCGCAAAGAGTCAGACACAACTGAGTGACTGAAATGAACTGAACTGAACTGAACTGAATTATTGAATGGGGGCTACCCTGGTGGCTCAGATGAAAAAGAATCTGCCTGCAATGCAGGAGAGCAGGCTTTGATCCCTGGGTGGGGAAGATCCTCAGAAGAAGGGAATGGCTACCCATTCCAGTATTCTTTCCTGGAGAATTTCATGGACAGAGGAGACTGGCAGCCCACAGTGGGGTCGTGATTGTTGAATATTCAATACTGTTATTGCTTCCTATTTTCTCTATCTCATATTTGATTGTTCAAAATTCTCAATTCTCAGTGTAATTTCTTTTGAAACATTTGTAGAAGTGCAGACAACCTACCAAGTAATTTTGAAAAATAGAATTTTTGAAGCCATGAATTTAACAGCCCCCTTAAGTATTTTATATTTAAGTTGGTTTAACTTTTACAGATATTTGTTTTCCCCATGACCACAAATAATTTCTTGTTAAAAGCTGGAAAGTCATCTGGTTCACAAAACAAACTTGGTAGCTTAAAAACACCCAGTGACTAATTAGGATTTCCATGTTCTGATGACCAGTCTCTTCCTCAACATAAATATCCCTTTTTATGGAAAAGTCATCATGGGAAGTAACATCACCAGCTGCTTGCCACAAACCCAGCATCTTACACAGAAAATGACTTGAACTCTTCATGCTACAACTTAGGAAGCTAGTTTCAAATTTGCTTAATTACTAGAGGAAGCCAGAAAGCTTCAGACAATTGCTAACATTTGTTTTGTCAACCTGAAGAGAGGTAGCCAAGGAAATAGAAAAAAAACTGCCATTTTTCCAATGAATGTGATTTGTAGGTACAGTGGCAGCCCGCCTGTGATAGAGACATCGATTCAGAAGGTTATTCAATCACGAAAGCATTTATTGTGAGATGATTAACTTACCCATGCTAATAACTTTTCTTGGATATTAATAATAGTTAAAAATGTCTGGAGAGAAATGCATGAAGCCTGGGAGGATACAGCATTTGTAGGGCTCTCTTTAAAAACAAGGACACAAATTTCCAAAAACAAACAAGGTTTTAAAGTGACTGCTCATGTAGAAGAAGAAAATAAATCACCACAACTCTTGAATTTTAAAAGATCAACTACTGCAAAATCCCCAAAGTAAAAAAGTTAATATTCTTATTAATGAATTTCCAGATAAACTCTCTAATTCTTTTTTTTTCTCTTTCAAAGTCTTGGTGGCATACACTCTGTACTTTTCCATAGGAGGATACTTCTGTAATATCTTTTTTTTCTAGAGAGGAGAGAAATCTAGCAAATCTGATTGAAAGCTGTTTTTATTGTTGATGAGATCCATAAAACACGCAGCTTTGCAACAGAGACATTCTCGCTCTTTGAAGCGCCACTGCAGGTTTCTAGGCTACCAACACAGGAAAATCAAATAAATTTCATATTGTGTGATTCCCATCAAAAAAAGAAAAAGAAAAAAAATGTGCACTGTATTGATAAGGCAGTGTGTGTACAATTACAAAGTACATTCCTGATAGGATAAAAATTCCACTTAATTAGATGTTTTTGAGAATTAAATTAACAGGTTTTCATTTTTGATGACTGAAAATGTTTCCTGCAGACTGGCCTCTGGCTCTGCATTTCAAATCTTATTCCTCTCTGGCGCCGACCCCACATACTTCTGAGGCTGGTTATTGTAGGGCATAGTCAATTTTACATGACTACTGACCCTGTGTCTTTATGCTGAGATTTTGGGTGAGTTGGTCCAATGGAAGGAGTATTCTGAGATGGCTGGCAATAAACTGTTGCAGAAGAGACTGTAAATCACAGAAATAAATCCCATTAACTCTACATTGCAAGCAGCCCCATCCATTTCCGCCTCTCCTTAGTGGGGTCTGCGTCTCCATCATGCAGTGTTAGCTCTGGTGAGAAAAATAAGACTGAGTTCCAGTGGAAAGAAGAGCCAGTGATTTTAATTGATTGTGGTGAAAGCATCTTTCTTTCTACATTTTATAAAAACACATGAAGCTGTTGCTGGGTCCCTTCCAGGAAATGGCCTTCGCAAGTAGGGGTCTGGAGTTTCAACTTCCTTAGCTGGGCGCATCTGCCTCTGTCTGAGAGAATCTTATCCTGCAAAGATGTGTCAAGCCCAACAAATAAATGAGCCTGCAAAGGAACAGAAGCAACAATAAAATTCAGTTCAGTTCAGTTCAGTCGCTCAGTCCTGTCCAACTCTTTGCGACCCCATGAATCCCAGCACGCCAGGCCTCCCTGTCCATCACCATCTCCCGGAGTTCACTCAGACTCATGTCCATCGAGTCCGTGATGCCATCCAGCCATCCCATCCTCGGTCGTCCCCTTCTCCTCCTACCCCAATCCCTCCCAGCATCAGAGTCTTTTCCAATGAGTCAACTCTTCGCATGAGGTGGCCAAAGTACAATAAAATTACTAGGGAAGAAATATTTGAAATGATAAAACATGCTTTGAAACAAACATGATGTTACAGAAACACCAAGAATTTTTGTTCTGTAACAAGACAGATGTAAATACACTTTTTGTGTTTGTGCTGAAAACCCTGAGATTCAAGTTACACATCATCTTATTCACAGAGCAGTTTGCTTGTGTGGAAGTTGGCTTGAAGACATGGATTTCCCATTAAACGATGTTATCAGAGTGGGAAAGAAAAATCTAAACCACTACAGGCAAGACTGTTTTCAGCTTCATGCCAAGAAATGAGATAGCAATTCTACTCTCTGGGGTGTTTAATACCTTAAGGCACTGGGGTCCAAAAGTACAAGAGTTTGGCAAGAGTTTAAGGTCTGAAAGAAAGATGTGGTATATATGTGTGCATGTGTGAACAATTCTCTCTCTTTTTTTAGATTTGTTAAAGAAGAGTTATTCAATTTTTAAAAATGACATATGTAAGATTTTTAATACCTGAGTGAACTTAATATAAAATTGTCATGACTGTATACAAGGGTATCAGTGCATACTGACAAAGTAGGTGGATTCTAGGCAAATATTCCACTTTGGAAAAGTATGGGTAAAATGATCAGCCAGTGGAATTTAGACATTATAATTTGAATACTGAGGAAAAATTAGTAAGGATAGTTAGATAGCATCTGTGAATGTTTGAGAAAATGCATTAAATAAAAAATGCTAGATATGATTCAATTGAATTCAAAATCCATTCACATTAGTATAGATTCAACATTAATTTGTTAATAAAAGTAAAGGATATTTAGAGAATGCTTAAATTATCTGAAATTAGGTTAATGGTAAAAAAGAGTTTTTTAAAGGGGAAGCAATGAACAGTTGTCACCCTTTGTTAATATTTGATTGTGTGAATGGAGGTTCTTGGGAATGGCAACTATCAAAAATTAAAAGGGATTAGCCTTAAGGAGGGAGAAGGCAGTGACACCCCACTCCAGTACTCTTGCCTGGAAAATCCCACGGATGGAGGAGCCTGGTAGGCTGCAGACCCTGGGGTCGCTAAGAGTTGGACACGACTGAACGACTTCACTTTCACTTTTCTCTTTCATGCATTGGAGAAGGAAATGGCAACCCACTCCAGTGTTCTTGCCTGGAGAATCCCAGGGACGGGGGAGCCTGGTGGGCTGCCATCTGTGGGGTCACACAGAGTCGGACACGACTGAAGCGACTTAGCAGCAGCCTTAAAGAAGTTCAGGAGTTTCAGAATGCCCTTTCAAGCATAAAACCTGTATTTATATAGTTATCTTTATAGGAGCAGGCTCAAGATTCTTATGAAATACCTAGAATAGAGATTTTATTTGGAAGTTATATATAAATTTGTATTTAATATAATTTCTATTACTGTATATTTCATTGTTCTTATTAGAGTTATATATTGCAAACATTTAAGGATCTTTTCCTGGAAGCTCCATATAGATAGCCCCATATAGATACTCCTCTCCAGTTTATCTCAGTGAGCGGTACAAAAATTATCCCTTTGTGCATGGGCCTTGAAGGTATAAACGCTGAGGAAGTGTTTCTTGGTGATATGACCTCAGTTCCTGCTGCATTCTGAGGAGTCTCCGTCTGCTTCCTCATCTGTAGAATAAGGATAATGATGGGACTGCTCTCATTCTGTAGCTCCTAGGATGAAATGAATTAAGACACAGAGAGGATTTAGAACAGAACCTGGCACATAACAGCATGAAAATATGAGATTACTGATGTGATTTTATCTTTTCTATAAACCTCCTAGCTGAGATTTTGCCTTCCACGTCTGCGAGTTTGGACAATGCAAACTACACGTATATTTAATGGCCTTTCCCAGTGCACATGGAAATTAACTTCTTGCTGAGGGCAATGCCTGTACTGAACTCATTTCATATTCTTTTCAGCAGCAGCAGCACAGTCCTTGGCAGACAGCAATTGCTCAATAAAGAAACATTTGATTTATAAGTGAAGGGGGAAAAAAGAGGGATTGTATTAAAACTAAGAAAAAATATTGGGCCATAGTCAGACAACATCTGCCATGCCCTTCTGGATGCCTACTACATTGGTATCCAACTGACAGCTCCTGAATTTGCTTATTTTCTGGATGGTTGTGCTTCGATGGATGGGTGAGAATGATCAGTATATTCAAGTCAGCGTTTGTTCCCCGCAGCGAAAGAAGTTCATCATCACAAGCAGCGTCACTGGGAAAAAGCACGCATTTGTCACTGATTCAGTCAAGACCTGTAAATATTTGCTGGGCCTGTGCTGCGCCCAGCATGGGTTTAATGCTCAGATGAGTTCTCCTGGAGTTACAAGTGGTGAGTAGACACTATGTTCTCAACCTAAAGCTATTTGGGTTTGAAGGCTGTGTGTATCGTATTTACTGTTGAGCTCTCACCATTATTTCCTATTCATTTACAACAGGGAGTGATATAATATAGTGGTTTCACCAATCATATTCCCAGAGTGGTCTCTGCGTGTGCATCACCTGGGAGCCAGCTAGGAAGGCAGAACCTCAGGCCCCTAAATCAGAATCTGCACTTGTAAAAGAACCCAGGCGATCTGGATGCAGATGAACCCCAGGCTTGGAATGTGGACGCTGGAGTCCAACAGACTCAGAGCTATGCCAGTGACTAGCTGCGTGACTTTGAACACTCACTTGCCCTTCCTGGGCCTCGGTGTCCTCAGCTGAGCAACTGTCCGTCCAGCAGGTCCGGGCTGCGCCCCAGCAGGGTAGGCCGTGCTGCTTCCCACTCATCTAGAATGATGTCTGATGTTCACGGCTCCATGTGACTAGTTCCGGCAGCTCCTACTTGAGGGGGTTTTGTTTGTCGTTGTTCAGTTGCTCAGTCGTGTCCGACTCTCTGCAACCCCAAAGACTGCAGCATGCCAAGGGGTTTTGTTTGGCACCAGTCAATTCACAGGGGAGCTGCATCACTGGGTCCTGGCATCCTGGGGTTGGGGATCAACCAGGAAACAAAATTATTGAGCATTCAGATGCAGAACCAAATACAGAAAATAAAAGTGGCCTATTATTTTCTGCAAAACCAAATAAATATATAAATATGTCTTTGAAGTCACAGAGTAGCATTTCTATGATGTTTCCAGGGAGCTAGAAATAATGACTGTAAATTATGTCTTACCTGCTATTGCTAAAATAAAGTGCGAGACATCATCAGTATCTATTTTATTGCCTGATATCAATGAGCATAAAATATTTATGAAGCCTCCATGGGCTTACTAGCAAAATTAGTCCTTTTAAGCCTGTTTTGCTCTTGATACACTGTTTCCTTAAACTACAAATTCTGCCATAATAGGGATTTTGGGGAATCTAATGTCTGCATGGCCTCTACTTGCCGTGCCCTTCCAGGCTCAGACAACCAAGGTAAGTCTGATTCTCCAAGAATAAGTTCAAGGACAATCCGCTCCTTGCAGTCCTTGCTGGTTAACTGCCTGTGTGCTCCCTTCCCAGATGGAGCTGCCTGCTCCTGCCTTTGTGCAGGCTCCACCTCCTCACATGTGGAGTTCAGCCCCTTTTATTTGGGATGTGTCTGCCTCCACTTTTCAGTGAGCTGGGAGTTCCCAGAGGGTAGGGAGAGGGCCCCTGCCTTTACTGTTCCAACATGCAACAGAGGTGTATCAAGTGGGAGATGGTTAATATTAACGCATGTGTTTTGAATGAATGGATGGAAAATTGGTGTGGAAATGCAACCATTTAATTAATTGTGCCTCTAGTTTGCTTTCAGTTCCCAATATCATAAATAATATTGCAGCAAACAACAGGGGAAGAAAATTATTTTGTATCTTGTATTATTTCTTTAAGCTAGATTTCATCTAAATCCGGGACACAAAGGCCAGAGCGTTTTTAGGGCTTCTGCTTGTTTTCTGAGCGCCATTCCCATGCCCAGTGCCGCTGTGCCTGTTTCATTGCGTCTTTGCTGGAATAGATATTATCACGTTTATCTTTGTTCATTTATAGGGAGAAATGACTTCTTGGTGTTGTTTCACTTGACATTTCTTTGACTGTTGGGAAGTTGGACATTTTCCAAATGTTTCCTAGTCATTCTTCTGTGAATTGTCTCAATAAGCATATTACTTTATAGTTATATTTGATTCCCTGGGGCGAGAGAAAAATCACGGAGCTTCTACAAGTGCATAAATTCAGGATTAAATCAGAGAGCATCTGTCAGCATCGCAAAGGGGGCCCACAGGCCTCTTCTCGTCCTTTCGGACAGATGGCCACAAGCTTCAGGAGTGGTTGCGGTCCTTCCACAAGCTTGTGGCTGTCAGGCTCCACACATCTGCAGTGATCAGCCACCGTCCTGCCCTAGTTCTCTTTCCAGCTTCCTTGTGGCTTCCTCTCCGGTGCACATTCTCTCCTTCTTCTGCTGGGGACAGAACTCTGCTGAAAACTCGGGCTCTTGGTGACCTTACTCCTCTGCTGCCTTCTGGAGCCTTCCTCTCTTAGTGCACACCCCCTTCTTCCCATACCGCCAACCTCTGTACAGAGGGTTCCTTGAAATCCGCAAAACCTCTCTGAGCTGAGTCCCTGTCATCACTTTCTTTCACTACAGTGTCTCCCTGTGGGTATTAAATGTCCACCATAATTAGGGCTAAGGTCACTGTCCCCTTAGACCTTGGCAATCGGAGGGGGCTGGACATGCTTCAGATGACTCTCCTGTGCTGTTTTTATCTCCACATCCTCGGCACATCCATTTTCTGGTGTGGGCTATAAAGTCAGCTAAGTGAGTTTTGCTCTACCCCCTACAAGCCCTGGGGACCTTGAGCAAATTGTCAACTCTCTCTTAGCCTCACTTTTCCTCATCTATAAAGTGGGTATAATATATCTAACCCACAGTGTTCTTTTGAGGATTAAATGAGTCAATACAGATGACATGCTTACCACTGTGCCTGGCGTGTGACGAGCACACAGGATGGGCAGGCTGCTAGTGTGGATATTGCTATCATTGCTGCTATATCACCTGGCATGTGACGAGCACACAGGATGGGCAGGCTGCTAGTGTGGATGTCACTATCATTGCTGCTGTGTCACCTGGCGTGTGACGAGCACACAGGATGGGCAGGCTGCTAGTGTGGATGTCACTATCATTGCTGCTGTGTCACCTGGCGTGTGACGAGCACACAGGATGGGCAGGCTGCTAGTGTGGATGTCACTATCATTGCTGCTGTGTCATGTTCAGGTTGCGTTTAGTCTTCTTTTCTTGCTTGCCTGTTGTTGCTCAGTTGCTAAGTCGTGTCTGACTCCTTTGCACTCCATCTGTTCATGGGACTTCCCAGGTGAGAATACTGGAGTGGGTGCCATTTCCCTCTCCATCTCCATTGCCTACTGTGTGTGAATGATGGTACTGAATGCCTCCTAGACACAGAATGTTCCCCCCCAGTATTTTTTTAAAGACTACGTTGGGACTTCTCTGGCAGTCCAGGGATGAAGATTCCTGCAGGCAGAGCAAGTTTGATCCCTGGTCAGGGAATTAAGATCCCATATGCCATGTTGTGAGGCCAAAAAAAAAAAAAAAAGAGCTACCTTTTTCAGGGGGTGCAGTGCTGATAGTGAACCAGGCCCATTGTAGGTTAGGGGGACTGTCTACTGGAGGAAATAAACGCTCACGGACAAGCTCTCACTGAAGGCACCTCACTGTGCTTTGGATATGAGTGCAGACACACATGCTCACGCACACAACAGGAGCTACACAAATGCCACGTGCTGAGCATTCTTTTCTTCTTGGTCGTAACAGGGTCGTACCATCTGTTGATAGTCAGAACATAGTCTTCATTTTCTTTTTTCCAATTACAAACTGGGCTTTGTATAAATCCTAGTTAAGTTAAAGAATCCATCTATCAAATCCAGTTTCTTACGAATGACATAAAGAGTGACGTGGTGAGAGTCACTCATGTTCCTGGGCTCACGTCAGGGATTTCATCAAAAGCATCTGTTACCTCTTTCCGCAAGAAGGGAG
The DNA here is from genome assembly GCF_023091745.1 of Budorcas taxicolor. Classification (NCBI taxonomy): domain Eukaryota; kingdom Metazoa; phylum Chordata; class Mammalia; order Artiodactyla; family Bovidae; genus Budorcas; species Budorcas taxicolor. Next base: position 3,431,745 of record NC_068914.1, read on the forward strand.
GGAGGGCATTGTTAAAACTGGAAGACAACACATCTGATCTATTCATATTTCAGAAAATAGGGTCTTAAATCTTATTAGTAAGGAAACTAAGCTGTGTAGAGATGAAAGATTGCATTCCACAGGGCAGAGAGTAATCTTGGGAGCTCAGGTAACCTGCAGACCTATTTGCTAACGTTTGGAGGATGGTTTGTAAAGGCAGCAGGCAGAATAGGGGGTGGCAGTTAATTTTACACAAGGCTCTGCTGGCACCGTGACACTGCCGTGAACTGTGGCTCAAAGTCCGTCAGCTGCCGGGGGATGGAGGGTATCCTGTCTCTTCCTACCTGTGTGTCTGAGCTTTCTTTCCTTAGTGAGTGCTAACTAGGCAGACTTGGCATTCTCAGGGCTCATCACAGCAGCTCCACGAGCCAGCATGAGGAAAAATAGGTCCCTCTGAAAAAAGGGAAAAGCCAGGAGGGCACCTGGGGCCTGTGACGTGTTGCTGCCGTAAGAGTGATGGCACCAGCATCATTCTTGTGGGTATTTACGTTCATCTGTTTCTGCCACATTTCAGACTCTGATAAGCGTGTACAAATGGGCAGTCTGAGTCTTGCACACCTGCCCCAGTCCAACCAACTCACTTGGATTCAGAGACTGTCGTGCTCAGAAAACGCGCTGTTCATACCCGGGCTGGAGGATGCCACGGGAGGCCTGCTGCGCAGGTCACTGGACAACTTCACCATGGACACCAGCAAGGGGACAGGGGCACAAGGACTCAGAGGCAGGTGGGTTTGACACGTCTGCTCTCTGGGCCTGAACTGCCATGTACTTGGTGCTCTGGAGCAATCCCTATGTGAAGACCTTGTTTAAAGGAGGTCAGATATCTCAGGGAAGTATGCATTCATTGGGTAATTATCCATTAATTCCATAGAGATTTCCCAAAGTCTGTCTGTGGGCCAAATCAATGCTAAACACTCTAAGGCAGATATCCCGTGTTCCCCTGCTATGTTGCTCTATCTTTTGGTGGAGAAAGAGCCAGGTGATGATATGAAATTGATGAAGACAAAATAAACAAGTTGTAATAGCCTTTTCGGGTTTGTCATGAACCAGGTACTGTTCTAAACACTGTACCCATCAAAGACTTCAGCCTTCACAACCCTACAAAGTAGTTTCTCCCATTTTGAGACTTGAACACACACAACTGGCCCTGGAATCTGCGCTCCGAACTGCTACACTGCTGCTTTCTTTATTGATCAATCACTTGCGATGTAATTTGCAAGGCAAAATAATGAGCTTATCAACATAACTCTATATTATAACACAATGATCCATAAATTTTAAAATGGCCTATAAGTTGGATTGCACTAACATGGTAAGTTCTATAAATAGCACAGATTCACAGGCAGCATGTGATGTTATAGGAGCAATGAAGATGTTATAGGAGCTGTTCTTTGGAATGAGTTATACATCTGTTTCAGCAAGAGGAAATGGTGGTTGATTTGGATTGTGATGCATATATTATATCTTAAAGCAATTCATAGAAAATTATGGCTCCCAATCTGTTGATGCAAGTATGCTTCACCATATACTGCAAACCCAATCAATAATGATGAAGCAAAACTATTACTGTGTAACAAGCAACTCCAAAGCACAGTGGCTTAAAATAACAAGCATTTTGTTATTCTATTTCACACTTTTCTGGGTTACAAATTTAGGGCAGGGCTTGGCTGGCTGCTTCTTCTCCTTTTGATGGTACTCATCTGGACTGGTCTGAAGCCTCCAAGACTGTGTTATTTACGTGTCCAGCCCGCTGGTGGGGAGGACCGGGATGGTGAGCTCAGCTCACTTGATAGATTAAAAGCTCAGAGAAGCCATGACTGACTCGAGGCCATCTTGAGAATGTTTTAACTGCAAAACACCCTTCCAGCGACCTAAGAGGTGTACATGCCCATGAGGGGACTGGCAGCGTTGCATGGCAGCCAGCCTTCTCAACCGAAAGCTGAATCAGAGTCCTCAGCAATCTCCTCTACTTTTAGTTTATGAAAGCCAGATTTTCACAACTCTAATGACTCACATCAGTCAGTCAGTTCAGTCACTCAGTCATGTCCAATTCTTTGTGACCCTGTGGACTGCAGCACACCAGGTCTCCCTGTCCATCACCAACTCCAGGAGTTTACCCAAACTCATGTCCATTGAGTTGGTAACACCATTCAACCATTTCATCCTCTGTCGTCCCCTTCTCCTCCTGCCCTCAATCTTTCCCAGCATCAGAGTCTTTTCAGATGAGTCAGCTCTTCTCATCAGGTGACCAAAGTATTGGAGTTTCAGCTTCAACATCAGTCCTTCCAATGAATACCCAGGACTGATTTCCTTTAGGATGGACTGGTTGGATCTCCTTGCAGTCCAAGGGACTCTCAAGAGTCTTCTCCAACACCACAGTTCAAAAGCATCAATTCTTCGATGCTCAGCTTTCTTTATAGTCCAACTCTCATTCACATCCATACATGACCACTGGAAAAACCATAGCCTTAACTAGACAGACCTTTGTTGACCAAGTAATGTCTCTGCTTTTTAATATGCTGTCTAGGTTGGTCATAACTTTCCTTCCAAGGAGTAAACGTCTTTTAATTTCATGGCTGCAGTTACCATTTGCAATGATTTTGGAGCCCCCTAAAATAAAGTCTGACACTGTTTCCCCATCTATTTCCCATGAAGTGATGGGACTGGATGCCATGATCTTTGTTTTCTGAATGTTGAGCTTTAAGCCAACTTTTTCACTCTCCTCTTTCACTTTCATCAAGAGGCTCTTTAGTTTTTCTTCACTTTCTGCCATAAAGATGGTGTCATCTGCATATCTGAGGTTATTGATACTTCTCCTGGCAATCTTGATTCCAGCTTGTGCTTCTTTCAGCCCAGTGTTTCTCATGATATACTCTGCATATAAGTTAAATAAGCAGGGTGACAATATACAGCCTTGACGTACTCCTTTTCCTATTTGGAACCACTCTGTTGTTCCATGTCGAGTTCTAACTGTTGCTTCCTGACCTGCATACAGGTTTCTCAAGAGGCAGGTCAGGTGGTCTTGTATTCCCATCTCTTTCATCAGAGGTTACTGATAACTTTCCATGAAAAGGGAATAACCAGATCAACCTTTGACGGCATCTATGGGTCTGCTGGAGAAGGCAATGGCACCCCACTCCAGTACTCTTGCCTGGAAAATCCCATGGACAGAGGAGCCTGGTAGGCTGAAGTCCATGAGTCGTGAAGAGTCAGACACAACTGAGTGACTTCACTTTCGTTTTCACTTTCGTGCATTGGAGAAGGAAATGGCAACCCACTCCAGTATTCTTGCCTGGAGAATCCCAGGGACGGCGGAACCTGGTGGGCTGCCATCTATGGGGTCGCACAGAGTCGGACACGACTGAAGCGACTCAACAGCAGCAGCAGCATGGATCTGCTGACCGATAGAGCATGGGACCACCACACATACTCTGAATGGTGGGAAGTTGCCTCCCAGGGGCCTCTTGTCTAAACTTGTTGTCTTTCCCCACAGCCCCTGCCTTGGCCGAGAGCAGCTGGAGCGCCTGTGTTTGATTCAGAAGCCAACAACTTGTGACCCTCTCTCCGGGCAGCCTGCTCAGAGCACGCGCACAGGTATAGGCCAGCCGCTGGCCGAGCAGGGGTAAAGGAAACCGTACATGTTATGCTTGCTTTCAGCCTTTGGCCGTCACTTCATTTTGCTTCTCCAATAATGTTCACAGTCTTTTTGCTTTTCCATGAATCTCAAAACTACTTATGGTTGAGAAGAGCCCTTGTTCACTTGTGGCTTGCGCTGGGCACATTGATCCGAAATGTGTGAGCCCAGGCCAAGATTCTGAGCACTCTGGTCCAGTGTGAGGAATACCTGCCATGGAGAGGCGTGGCTAGAAAAATGCTGCATCCATTTTTGTTACATGCAGTCCCAGAATATCACCTCCCACTACTTACCAGAAAGGGGATTCCCTGGTGGCTCAGACGGTAAAGAATTTGCCCACAGTGCGGGGGACCTGGGTTCAATCCCTGGAAAATTCCCTGGAGAAGGAAATGGCAACCCACTCCAGTATTCTTGGCTGGAAAAGTCCATGGACAGAGGAGTCTGGTGGGCTACAATCCATGGGGTTGCAAAGAGTCAAACATGACTGAGCAACTAACACTCTCCCTTTCTCTTACCAGAAAACACATACAGGGCAGGCAGCCTCCCCGTTTGTCATATATTCTCTAGGGAGGTCCCCAGTGGGACATAAAGATTCCTGAGTTAGAGAAGATATTTATGTTGGATGAGCATTAAGCCTGGGGGCTGGATCTGGAATACCACCAGGTGGCTCTTTACATGACCTGTGTGCCAGTCCCATTATGGTGCCCTGTGGGCGGAAGGGATGTGGAAATCCTTGAGGGCTGGATTACCGTTTGGGGATTTTTCCATGCGGTCTGTGGTCAGCACTGGAATGTCCCTTAAGGCTCTGTCTCGAGTCCCCTGCAAGACCCAAGCTGGGGGAAAGCTTGCAGGGTGCCTCCGCTGGACTTTGAGGCCACTTCACCCCTGGTGGTGAGGGGCCAGCAAGAGGAAGGCTTTGCTGTCTCATCTCTGTGCTTCAACTTTAGTTTTAGCTTTCATTGTCAGCAAGGCTGTACAGGCTCAGTGGCTCAGCCGTTTCCGACTCTGTGTGACCCCATGGACTACAGTCCTCCAGGCTCTACTGCTGATGGGATTCTCCAGACAAAAGTACTGGAGTGGGTCACCATGTTCTCCTGCAGGGGATCTTCTCGGCCCAGGGATCAAACCTATGTCTCCTGTATCGGCAGGCAGATTCTTTACCACTGTACTCCCTGGGAAGCCCTGTCAGCAAAGTCATCTCTGCTCACATTCTGTCCCATCCTAAGACCAGTGCAGACGAAGAACAGCTGCAGTAAGTCGTGGAGAACAGCACATGGCCCGCCCCGCCTTGCTGCTGCTTTTGAGGGGCCACCGCTGACCCAGTGGCTCATCTGTGTGTGCTCAGTGACCCACGCCCAGCATTAGGCGTGCGCACGTGCGTATGTGTGTGAAATGCTGTTCACACCCTTTACATCACATCTCAGATCATTTTGGGAAAAAGCACAGTGTGGGGCTTTGTTTCCATATCCAGGATCACGAAATAACAGGAGAAGGAGCTTCATAGCTGAACCAGATGGAGAAATTGTGCACGTGACTCTGAGCCGGGACCCACACCGTGGTTTTGGTAAGAGGCCCCCCGGTAGAGGAGTCCCCGTCTCTCTCTCTCTGGGCAGAAAGGAGGTGTGTACCACCTTCCCTTTAGACTTCCCTACTTCCTTTTCCTGCCTGTCCCCTTCCAATTTGCCTTTTTTCAGTGATCACTTCTTTTTCTTCCCTTTAAATATCCCTAATGAGTAATGGGACTTTGGGGACCAAAGTTTTTTTTTAGATCCTGTAAGATTTTGGAGTGCGTATCTTGAAAATCTAAGAACAAGGTAGAAGAACAATTTTTCACCTAACACCATTTCTTAGTATATTGAAATTCTTAGTGATGAAGGATAGACAATATTTTTCACCTCTTACAATTTATCACATTTGAAGACACCTAAGATACGTTATTATAACCTTACAAGAAACAAGGCACTGAGAGAAGTTGCTTGATTAAAAATCACCTTTTTCTCATCTCTGATTATATACTGGAGCAAAATCCATGTACACTGATGGGCTTTAGCTGTGCTTCTGAAAGGGAGACCATCTGCCTTTCTCCATGTGTCGTGGCAGAGTAGAAAGAGCTGTTCGAAGATCCGAGGGCCTAGGTACAAATATCAGCTGCATAACCTCAAGTGAATAACATAACCTCTCTGAGCTGCAAAATCATTATCATCTTCTTTAATGTAATTGGACTATAGGTTTTGTGATTAATGAGGGGGAAGATGTAGGCAAAGTCGGTCCTGGCATCTTCATATCTTCTATTATCCCTGGGGGACCAGCTGAAAAAGCCAAAAAGATCAAACCAGGTATGTCTTTTTAAGTTGCCAGAGATGCTGCTTTAAGGAATTGCTCTTTTTCATTTTCTTGATGGGATGATTGAGATGTCTTATTCTTCCAGGAGGGCAGATACTAGCCCTGAATCACATCAGTCTGGAGGGCTTCACATTCGATATGGCTGTTAGGATGATTCAGAATTCTCCTGACACCATAGAATTAATCATTTCTCAGTCAAAAGGTATGTCTTCACCTCCTTTCAGAAGCTGGAGAGTCTTCTTTATTCTCAGGAGTGCATCTTTACCTTCTGGGGCTGGGAGTTTAAGTCACGGAGGTCTTGTTTGTTACTTTCCCCGTGGTAACGGCTTTGGCACAAATCAATAAACTCTGCGATTTCAGGGCCAGCGCAGGCTCTACCGTTGCTTGTCCTGCTGAGTGGGGGAAGCCCACCTCAGGTCTTTATCAGACGCAGCCGTTGCGGGTTTTGCTGCCACTCTTCTTGCACGACAGGGAGGATCTGCTTCGTGTCACCCAAGTCCTTATTGAAGGTGGCTGCTGCGGGGTTTCTGCATAGTTGGGGGCATAGGTGTGGCAATCAGAGGGAAGGAGCTGGAGGTCGGGGGCTACTCACATAACAAGCATTCTGTTCTTACTTCGTCAAGGCTCAGCATGTTACAGACCAATCAAGAGAGTACAGCTTTATTTTTCTTTTTTGAAGATGTTTTTATTCATCCTTTAGATAACTGTACGACAATTATCTACTATCAAAAAACAATATTGCTACGTTCATCTGGGGCAGATTTAGTGGGGGCTCGGTGGAAGTAATGGGGCGATATTAACATCTCTTTCCCTCCCAGTTACCTAGGCCCTCCACTGCTTTTTGGTTGGATGATCCAGCAGTTTGCCAGCAGACTGCCTGCAAAGCAAGGCTCACACTCCAGGAGCTTTGTATAATTCCCTCTCATGCACAGCAATGCTTCAAGCCACACCAGCCAGCAATTCTGGGTCCTAAATGTCGTTGCCCCCTTTGCCTCGCCCACTGGAAAATCTCTCTCATTCTTGCGTGTGTGCACACCATCACCAGATGGCTTTCCCGGATGCCGCAGCTCCCCCTGGTCCAGAAGCTACGGGGAGTGGAAGAGGGGGGCAAAGCTGGGGCCTCAGGCATGTGCCTTTCATCCTGTGTTAAGGGCTGACCCAGGCACCTGCCCAGCCCTTCCAAAATGCCAGCTGCAACTCACTGCTTTAGTGGCTTTTGTACATTGCCACTGTCCTTCCCACATTATTTTAGCTGTCCTTGGCCTCCCTCTACACGTTCCGCAGGAAGGACAGAGAGGAGAAAGCAAACCATCCTTTTCTTAAATCGAGAAACATAATGCAGTCGAGCTGGAGTCATTTGTGTCGAGGGTGCCTGCTAGGATTGGGGGGGTGACCAAAAGTGGTGCCCCCAAATCGGTGAGGCTCAAAATCACAGTCTCATATTAGAATTTTAGGTGATAGAGGACCCACAGTGCCTCTGAATTACATGTACTCTCATCCTGGGAACCTGTCACCTGTTAGTAACTCTGCCTGGTCACAGCTGGAGTTCCTCGACACAGCTGCTACCTTTGTTGGAGGAAGATGTTTTCACAGAGACTCCCGCTGGTCACTGTGGGCAGAGGCCTGATCACCAGGAGTTTCTATCTGGTCGGGTGCTATTGGGGGAGGGGCTCTAGATTGGAGGTCAAGAACAAGACAGATATCATTCCCTCAGAAGCAGTCAACACCATCTACAATAAATGAGTTTTAATTACCCGTAGAAGGTCTCCTAGCTTGTATTTCCATTAGGCAGGACATACGTTGCACAGCTTGACATTTTAATGCAATCATAAGTCCTGTCCTCATCTCTTGTCAAGGGTAAAGGAGAAAATGAACAGATGCTTCCAACATTGCCAGAGGACAAGGGCAGCAGAGTCTGAGTAAAATGGCCAGAAATAAGGCATTACTGAATGGTGGCTCCACCACTCTCTACTGAACACCTTTAGGATTGAACAACTTCTAATCTAATTCATTAAATTAAGTTCATTCATCGGATTTGGGCACTTTCTTGGGTGGTAATGAGTCTGTATCAAAAGTCTTAAACTTACTTCTGTGTCTATATATCCAGATTTAAAGAAAATCTAACTGTGTTCCTTCCTCCTATACACTGGGATCTAGTTGAATCACTGATACTAACATATGAATAGTAAACACGTGGATCCAGGCTCTTAGTACCAAGTGCTAAGCTGTAATCTCTCTCCCTCTCTCTCTCCATATACAAACATCTTTCTCGGAATATAATCTCTAAGCCAACCCTGTGAAGTAGTTGATATTATTTCTATTTTAGATATAAGGAAATTGAGGTCCAGAAATGTGAGTTACCTTGCCCAGGGTTTTACCTATTGGCTCTTCTTCAGGTTCTTTCCTCTGCTTTATGTCAGCTCAAGGGTAAGACATGGGGTAAAAGGGAATCAGTGGCCCAGTCTTCACCCGAAAGGAGTCCACCATCGGTTAGTACAAAGCTGCTCCCAGTGACTGGGCACTTTGGTCTTTGGATCATAGGGTGATCACAGGTGCGATAGGCAGGGACCCTATCCAACCCTAAAGCTGAAAGAGGCCAGCTTTAAGAGCGCTGCCGCATGCTGGTTATGGGGTCTTGGGCAAGATTTAATGCTTTTCACTTTGCTTTCTTATGTTTGAGCTGGGGTCACACCTTCCTGGCAGGCATGTAAAACAGATGGAAAGATACATATGTACATGCGTGTTTGGTGCTCAATGCATGACAAGAGCTTAGTAAGGGGGAACTGCCATTATAACTGTCTTTTGCTCCTGCGTTTTCATAATTGGGTCACACGAGCTCTATTTAAGCTTCTAGAGCACATCCAGAATCCTCCCTTCCTCTACTCTAAATGCATCATCTTTCATGAGGTGCTAAACTCACACGGCTCCCAGCTGGTATGAAAGACCTCTCCATCATTGGAGGAACACATGGTGTCCCATGTAGAAATGCCACTGAGACGCCAGCCTTTTCCCAGGCTGCTAGTTTCCTCTTGGCTTGTTTTTCTAGGTGTTTGTGGCAATACCTCAAGCGAGGAGAAGACTAGCGCAGCCAATTCAGGGGTATTCTCTACAGACAGCCTGAGCAATGGGCCCCGGGGAAGTTTTTCATCACACACACAAGACCGAGAGAGAAATATCGAAGAACTGGAAGTGGCTCAGACTCAGAGCGTAATGCCCAGGTTGAGGCCTCAGCTGTCTGCTCTGCCATTCAAGGTAATCATCCTCTTGCTTCACTCTAGAACCCGGAGTAAAGAGAACAGGCTGTGGAGCCTAACAGCCTCGGCTCAAAAGTTCTTTGTTCTCTATTTGCCATGTCAGGCGGATAGCCAACACACCAAGGAGGAAGAGACAAGGGCTGGCTCTGGGGTGTGGAGAGCTGTCCGCTTTAGTTCCCAGGCCGCCCCCCTCCAGCTGTGTCTCACTGATGGAAAGGTGTCCTTGCCCCACACATCCCTTTCCCTTTTGCTCTGGGCCCCATGGAGCGGGGTCAGGTGCATGTCTTCCGGCTCACTCCGCCTCAAAGCCCTGTGTCTAGAATGAAACTCTGTTCTTTCTCTCACACACAGCGCCCCCTGTTGTGTGGGTTTTCCGCATCAAGCGATTCTGACACTAATGGGCTGGAATTAGCACCAGGCCCCACAGGTGAAGGACTAGCTCCTCGAAACAGCTCCACTTCAGACCACAATCAAGTCATTGGTCCCCAGGTTACCCACACTCCTGTCTGACTTGGCTGCAAACTGGAGTTCTCTGTAACCACCTTCCTGGGTTTGTTAATTTCCTAGAACAACTCGCAGAACCCAGGAAAACAGTTTCATTCAGAAACGGTTCAGTTTCAAATGGAAATCAGCCATTGCTGATTTATTGTAAAGGATGTTTTTAATGGAAGCGGGCACATGAAGAGATGCACAGGGTGGAGTCTGGAAGGGTCCTGAGAGCGCGATCTTCTGTCCCTCCGGAGTGCGGGTGTGCCATACTTCCTGCGTAGATGGGTTTATCACCACAGCAACTATGAATCCCATACTTTTAAAATGTTTGTGGAGGCTTCAGCACACAGACATGATGGATCATTAGCTCAACTTCCAGCTCCTCTTGCCTCCCCAGAGGACAGGGAGTTGGGTGGAGTGGAAAGTTCCAAGCTTCTCATCATGGTTTGATTTTCTGGTCACAAGTCCCCATCCTGAAACTGTACAGGAAGCCAGAGTCCGCTCTTTAGAACCAGACATTCTCCTCACCCAGAAAATTCCAAGGGATTTGAGAGCTCTGTGTCAGGAACTAAAGTCAAAAACCAAATATTAGCACCAGAGATTTTTCTTAGCTCACTTCAGCCTGTTTATCTTCTATGTGCTAACTGTATTTTCTGACAAGGCAGACCAAGAAGAAGCTAAGTCAAGGAGGCAGATAGGACAGAAGGCTGGGAGTATGTGGCCCCATCTTCTTGGCACAGCTCATTGAAAGATCCTTCCCCATTAGAAGTAGTTCAATACGGGCAAATGTGTCTTCTCACTGCCGTCTCCTCAACTTCTACAGTACCTGGCATACAGTGGGTACTCAATTAACGTTGCATGGTTAGAAGGATGGCTCAACGTCTGCGTGTCACAGCACTGAGCAGAATGCCTGGGATGAGGTAGATAGTTTTCTCTTCTGTCCTTCCCACATGTATTCACTCACTGTAGAGTAGAGACCCTTGCAGCTGCCGTCGCTCGAGATGGCTGAAGATCCTCCTGAGGTTTTCTTCTGCTGGGGAGGCTGCTATGTGTCTGGGATCCAGCATGCCCTCACTTGAATGGTGTCATGTGTGTAGGAAGCGTCTGAATGGCTTCAGTTCTCATAACAATATTTGCATCTCAAGTAGAAACAGAAGGGAATCTATTGAGTCCTTGTTAGGTGTTGGGCATCATTCATACTCATTGTTAGAAGGAGATTGTGCATTCCAGTTCTGTGGATTGGGAAACAAGGCTGGAGAGACCAGGAGACAAGTCCAAGTTTCACACAAGGAATCCTCTGTTGGCCCAACCCTGAAACTTACAGGTTTTTTTAGCGTGTAACTTTTTTCCTCTCTCTCTTGAGAGCGAGGCAGGGATACGAGATGCCATCCGCTCAGGCAGGGCCCTTGCCTTCACACCTTCTCTTTTCCTGTTCGTTTGTGGCAGGGTGCTGGTGCTTCCTGTCCTCCATCACCTTCAGAAACCATGGCCAGCGAAATTTACTTCGTGGAGCTGGTTAAAGAAGACGGGACACTTGGATTCAGTGTGACTGTAAGAATTTCTAAGAGAGTTTGAAAAGTAAATAGTTGAAAGACGTTCATCTGGAGCCTTGGTGGGCATATGCCAATCTCTAATAACCCAGTACCCATTGGGTACAAGCAGCACACCAGAAGTGATGAACCAAGAAAATCTGTGGGAGCCTCAGTGGGGAATAGGAGTTGAAGGTGAAACTGGGGGACTAATGACACACTTGGGATGAGCAGACACTCCAAGGAGCATGGTTGGAATTAAGGTTGCCCTGGACAATAAGGAAGGGTGGCAGGGTGGGGACTCAGGGACACAAGCCAAAGATGAGTGGGGTTGTCTCCATACATCCGCAGCAGGGACACAGTGGGGCTTCGTGCTCCCATGTCCAAGGCCAGGACAAAGTCAGGTTGGCAAGACTTCTATTCAGGATGGACACTGCATTTGATTCCTGAGCTCCATCTGGCAGACCCTGGAGGAGTGAGGATAAAAATTGTACATAAATGGTATAGCCCCACTGAATCTTTATATGTATGTACATACATGCATGGAAAAACTAGAAGAAAAAGGGTTAGATCTTTGTCTAGTGACGGTACGGACCTTAGTGATCTATTGTTAAGTTAAAAGCTTAGTAATTTGCGGAGCACTGTGTAGTTGAATTCTGCCTTTGCGTACGGAGATCGACACACAAGCACATGGGACAGGCCAGGCACCAGGCTTCTGGATCATAGCTGTATCCACCTTTGCTGGCCTCTGCTTATGGAGACACAAAGTGGTACATTGATATGATTCATTTCTGAGCATCTGCCGTGGGCCAGTGCTGGGCTGGGTACAGCACAACTCTCTCATCCAGCTCATATTGTTATACTTCTTATGAGCATCTAACCTTCCTGCTCAGTGGATAAGATAGCCTAAACGAACAAGTGAATATGTAAGATGGTGTCACATGGATAGGAGGTGATAGGTAAAGTTGCACGGCATATGGGGGCTCTCTGAGTCAGGGAGGTTGGGGAAGCCCCTTTAGGAGGGGAGCAAATGGCTGGTGAGTTTTTTTATTGTATTTTCCAGGGAGGAATTAACACAAGCGTGTTCTGTGGAGGTATCTACGTGAAATCCATCGTTCCTGGAGGGCCAGCTGCCAAGGAAGGGCGGATCCTGCAGGGTGAGGGATGGGGTCTGCGTTCTGCGGAGTGAGGAGCCCTGGCCTGGGGGTTGCAGCCTGCAAGCTTTGCCCAACTCTCACTCTGTTCCCTGTACAGATGATTGTCTCTCTAGCTCTCAGCCTCTTCACTGGAAAAGATGATTTAGCCTGGCCCACCTACCTGACACGTAACATGGGGCTCAAATACTTGGGAAACACAGGTGATTTAAAAATACAAGATTTTTAAATAAGCTTGTGGCCGCTTGGCTTTCATGGGAGTAGTGCTCCAGCAAGCCTCCTATCTGCCCTTCCTCAAGCCCACTGCTCTGAAGGAAGGGGGAAGAGTTTTCACTGCTCTCCAAAATGGCCAGAATGGAGCTAAAAAATGCACTGAGATCTTACCTACATACATTTCCCCTAGAATTCCAGTGTCCCTGGCATCAACCGGGTCTCCCTGACCTTTTTTTGGAATAAAAACTATCCTAGAGAGAGGAATGTTCCCTGTAGGAGACTTGCAAAAACTTTCAGAAATAGTCTCACAGGAGTTGAGAAAAAGCACAAGGCTGTGCTTGTTAGTTGGCTTAACTACTCTGTGCCAATGACAGAAGTTTCTAGACCACTGCGTGTGGAGGTGTTCACAAGGGGCCAGTACTCAGGCCCAGTCGGGGCTCCTCCCAGCTTAGCTCCCTGTTCCTCCTTGAGGCTGCATGGAGAGGTGCTGGGCAAAGTCTCCCCAAAGAGTCCTTCCTGCAGCTTGAGGAGCTCGGGGACATGACATCTTCCCCCTCCCAGGTGACCGGCTCTTGCAGGTGGATGGAGTGAGTCTGTGTGGCCTCACCCACAAGCAGGCTGTGCAGTGCCTCAAGGGCTCTGGACAGGTGAGTGCAACATTGCTGGTTACTGGGGAGCTTCCCATCCCTCCAGAGATTTCCTGGCAACATCTGAAGCTGCAGTTGCCTCTGCGTGTGAGACGGGTAGGCAGGAAACAAATGAGACTTTCTTTCTGTTTGCTTTTTTTCCCTTTCACATCTACCTTTTAGCAGCACTTTTCCCTGGAGGTGTCAAAGTCAGGAGGAAGCAGGCAGATGTTCCCAGGCAGGGAAGCTCACCTCCCATAGAGAGCCCTGAAAATCTTCCTGTCACTTGCCTAGAGTCTGGAATCAGACAGTTGGGCTGAGCTGATGAAGTGAAGGGACTTCTCCTGCCTGGCTCCGGCCGTCCTCTTACACCCTCAGCGCCAGCCGTAGCTGGCCAATGCCTCCATCTGCTCTCAGGGCCTCTCGGCACTGGCCTTGGCACGCACTGACACCCCACCACGGCCCAAGTTCGTGACAGTCCCATCACCTTGTGCAATTATAGGACACACTGCCCTGGGGGTCCTTTAATGACAATGACGTAGAACTCAGGATGCCCAGAGCATTAACTTTAAGTTCTCTTTCTGTGCGGTATGCAGGCAGCATCTGGATGTTATTGTTCTCTGTCCCATCCTCCACCAGGGAGTGGGAGCCTCTGCTTGCCACAGGGTCCTAAGCCAGAGAGCTGGGGGTCTCCCTCTTGGCAACTGAGCAATTGGCAGAAATGCAGAGAACCCCTGGGACCCTCTGGCAAATAGAGGCAAGGAAGGGCCTCCTTTTGCTTCCTTGCCCAAAGCATTCTTCTGGTTTGTGGTGAGATTTACTTGTCTTGGTGGCCATGGTTGACATATCTTGGAAACAGTCATCATTTATTAGTATTCTCTATTCTTTGGAACTTTGCTAGTGGGCGTGCTTAGGGAATGTATCTGGCCAGCCTACTAGTGGTGATGACAGTAGCGACTGTCACTCTGGGGTCACAGGCTTGGTGCTGAGCGACGGTTGCTGCAGGAGGATGTTGGCAGGGTCGGATTCCCTGAATGGAAGCTTAGAATCAGAAGCTTCCAGGTGACGGGATCGTGCCCTGGCTAGTGGGAGCATACGGTGCAGGGGAGGAGGGTGGGAAACTGAACCAGAAACCAAGGGGGAGGCCGGATCGACAGGAGCCCAGGATACTGTCCTGAGGGGTTGAATTTTAGGTGATGGAAAACACTGGAGGCTTTTAATCAAGAGTGTTGCAGGTTCAACTCATGTCTTATTTTAATCCACCAGTAACCTCGAGGGGATGGACTGAAGGAAGAGGAGGTAGGGTCCAGGACGTCAAGGGAGAGGGTGCTTGCCCCAGTTCTGCTGGCCATTGGCAACAGGAGGGAGAATGGAGAAGGGAATGTTGTGGGGGATGTTTCTGGTGGAGAACATGCAAGCCTTGGAAGCCAGATGTGTATTTGGAAGGTGGAAGGAAGAGAGTTGGGCTGCTGCAAATGTGGCCCCTGGAGGTTAGCTGAGGGACAGGTCTGGGTTCTGAGAGAGCAAAGGCAGCAATAGGAGTGTTTTAGGCAGAATGAGGAGGGGGCAAGGGAGGGTGAGTGAGACGAAGATGATTTGGCCTCGAACATACTGAAACGGAAGTACGTGCATTACTTCCAGGATCATTTGTCCAATAGACAGTTGGAGATGTGGCTCTGGACCCCAACAAAGAGGCTAGATTGGAGATTTTGATTTGAGATTCAAATGAGGCAGCTACTGGAAGTATCAAAAAAAATTATGAAGCATTTGCAGTGTGGAGGGAGAACCTCCTGGTTTCCATATGAGGTGTAAATTGAGTTCATCCACCCACACTTCTAGGTTGCAAGACTGGTCTTAGAGAGAAGAGGCCCCAGGGTTGCACAGCAGTGTCCTTCTGCTAATGACAGGATGGGAGAGGAGTGCACGGCTGTTTCCTTGGCAACAGTCTCGCCTGGAAGGCCCGCAAGCAGTGTCTCGGCGACAGATGGTGAGAGGAGAGAGAATTGAGCGTTACTATTGTCATGTCATCCTATGCTGCTTTTGAATTGTCATCTCCAAAGGGAACGCAGGAAGGCTTCATCTGGGTTCTCAAAAGATAATGAGCAGTGGTGGTTATAATGGGGCCGACCTTCTGATGTGATGGAAGGCAATCTAATGAAGTATTTCTGGGGAAAAAATGCATTGTCCAAAATATGATGACCAGGTATAATTCTGCCCCAAAGCCTTCTGGGGTTTTCTGATCAGCTGCTGGAATGCTTGTGTATAAGTATTTGGGGTTGAAATTGAAATGAAAGGGTCATGCCTTTTCTGACCAAATGTCCATATTTCAGCCAAGATTTTTTTGGCAAAATCTGAGGAATGCTGAGGTGGGTGAGGAGAGGAAGGTGCTCAGAAACCTAGCCTAGTTATTAGCATTTAAAAAAGCAAATGCTAATACAGGGACACTGTAGCGCATCTTCTGATGGGTTGCCTTTCTGACTTCCCTATGGTTTTGTTTCCTGCTGGTACTCTTGCCTGGAAAATCCCATGGATGAAGGAGCCTGGTGGGCTGCAGTCCATGGGGTCGCTAAGAGTCGGACACGACTGAGCGACTTCACTTCACTTTTCACTTTCACGCACTGGAGAAGGACATGGCAACCCACTCCAGTGTTCTTGCCTGGAGAATCCCAGGGATGGGGGAGCCTGGTGGGCTGCCGTCTGTGGGGTCGCACAGAGTCGGACACGACTGAAGCGACTCAGCAGCAGCAGCAGCAGCAGGAAGACACTTATTCCCTTAAAATATGATTTGGAGCTTAACCGCTCTTCAACCCCTTTATGGAGATTTTTCTGAAGGCATAAGTCAGGTCACATACACGTGGTGGAGGGGGAAGGCGTGTGCGTGAAATAAGCCCATCTGCTCTTTCATCGTTCCTCAGCTCACTGCACGGAGGACCTTTGAGAAACTGACTGCAGAGTGAGCTACGGTGGTCAGATGCTGCTGCTGAAACTGGTCACGTGACATCCCCGAACCTAATTGCTTCAGACACTTTCATTCTTGCCCCAAATCCAAGTTTATAAATTAGTGCTCTGCCCCTCTATTGGGATGGTCCAGGCAGACTAGGGGAGGCCTAGAGACCTCTTTGGCTGCCAGACTATAAAAGTTCCTGAGTCTGTGTCCACCTTGGGTGCCCAGAAGCAGTTGTTTTGTCTATGGTCAGTTCATAGGGCCAAACAAAATGGCAGCAAAAACATTTTCATAGAGTTGGCCATAATTATTGTCATGATCTAGTTATTCCAAAAGTTTTTTCAAGTACACTAAAAGATGACTGGGTTTCTAAAAGGGTAACAGGAATATATGAGATAGAAGTTTTATTAAATGATATGGGTCTATTGTAGATGGCTATCCAAAATCACTGCAGATGGTGATTGCAGCCATGAAATTAAAAGATGCTTAGTCCTTGGAAGACCAACCTAGATAGCATATTCAAAAGTAGAGACATTACTTTGCCAACAAAGCTCCATCTAGTCAAGGCTATGGTTTTTCCAGTGGTCATGTATGGATGTGAGAGTTGGACTGTGAAGAAAACTGAGCACCGAAGAATTGATGCTTTCGAACTGTGGTGTTGGAGAAGACTCTTGAGAGTCCCTTGGACTGCAAAGAGATCTAACCAGTCCATTCTAAAGGAGATCAGTCCTGGGTGTTCTTTGGAAGGACTGATGCTAAAGCTGAAACTTTGGCCACCTCATGTGAAGAGTTGACTCATTGGACAAGACTCTGATGCTGGGAGGGATTGGGGGCAGGAGGAGAAGGGGACGACAGAGGATGAGATGGCTGGATGGCATCACGGACTCGATGGACGTGAGTCTGAGTGAACTCCGGGAGTTGGTGATGGACAGGGAGGCCTGGTGTGCTGCGATTCATGGGGTCACAAAGGGTCAGACACGACTGAGTGACTGAACTGAACTGAACTGATACATTGTATCTTTACATCTAACTTTGTTGGCTATCTCTAATTACTCTGTCCAATATGGTAGCCACTTGCCCATGTGGCTATTGAACACTTGAGGTGTAGCCAATCCAAACTGATAAAATACATACTCAAGTTTTAAAGATTTAGTTCATAAGAAGAATGTAAAATACCTCATTAATAATTTTGTTCACATTGATTGCATGTTGAAAAGGTAATATTTTAGACATGTTGGGTTAAACTTTGAAATTACCTACGTAGCTTGCATACGCAGCTCACATCTTTCTATTGGATGGCATTGACCTATAAAATGTATAACAGACGCTGTATAAAAGTGAACAGAGTGAAATCTTTTAACATAAAACAGAAATAATTCATCTATCTGACAATTTGCATTTTGAGGCTGGCAAATTTCATCTGTAGTTTACTGAAGGATGGATCTCATTCACATCCCATGATACAGGCCCCAAGTTTGAAGTCAAGCTAGAAAAGAATGCCAGTGGCTTGGGATTCAGCTTTGTGCAGATGGAGAACGAGCACTGCAGCCACCTCAAGAATGGCCTCGTGATGGTTAAGCGGCTTTTCCCTGGGCAGCCGGCGGAGGAGAATGGGGCCATCGCAGTAGGTGACATTATCCTGGCCGTGAATGGAAGGTCCACGGAAGGCCTGGACTTCCAGGTGGGAGGACGTGAGGGGTGCAGTCCTGTTTGTGGACTAAGGTTTGTGGGCTGAGGACGTTCCTTCCAGGGCCACCCTCCCTCAGGGAGGAATACTCTGGGCTCCTGGAGATCACACCTGGAGTCTGAGCTTGAATCACATAAAGAGAGAAACTGGCAGAACATCCTCATATGAAAATTTTCATCTCCATTCTGAAGTATCTGACCTTGAGGAAGCCTTGTTTCGAGTTAGGTTTGTAATGAAACTCAAGATAAAACTCTGACTTCTGTGCTAAAGGTCTCCTAATACTCACTCCCAGAGGTGGGCATGAATCAATGGGCCACTGTAGGTCCTTTTCTCCTCTTGTTCCCATTTCTCTATTAAATTTACAGCGTTGACATGTAGAGTTGTGTAGGTTGTTGTGTTTATGATAAAAAACATAATAAGAAAGTAAAAAGTGAACACTAAAGGAGAAGAGGGCAGCAGAGGATGAGCTAGTCAGATGGCATCAATGGGCGTGAATCCAAGTGAACTCCAGGACATAGTGAAGGACAGAGAAGCCTGACGTGCTGCAGTCCATGAGGTCACAAACAGCTGGACACGACATAGTGACTGAACAGCAACGATGTTTATGGCATAACATCTCAGTGAAATATTGTACGTATCAGTCAAGGTCCTGGCAGAAATTGGACCATTTGAGAAAGCTTGATAAAGGTGTGGAGGTTGCTGGGAAACTCAAGGGAGAGTGTAGAGCCCTGGGGCTGAGAGCGGTGGGTGCAGTTATCTAGCCTCTCCCCCAAGTCCAGAGGGAGTGGGTGGAAGCAGCTACGAAGTGCAGAAACTGAGTGAGCTGGTGAAGTAGACTCGCTGACATGAGCTATGAAATTAGCTGAGGGATATCACGATTCCGTGATAACCACATGGGCAGGAAAGCCCACCTGGACGTCCCCCTCTTCCTCAGGTCTGACTCCTGCTCACCCACTCGGCCGAACCCAGCAGAAAGCTTCTCTGTAGCCCACGATGCAGGTCCACCTCCAGGGGACAGAGCAAGGTGCATGAAGGAGGGATGGGGAAGGATGGAGAATCCTCGGAACAAGATTAGAGGGGGGGTGTCTCCATCCATCCTGCACCCTTCATCTGATCAAGAACTGTCCTCTGAGAACTGCTGCTGGGCCAGCAACTGTATGAGGGACTGGAGACACACAGGCGGACAGTTTGTAGGGTCTCAGAACTCATGGGGCTGGTGGGATAGACAAGAACAACACTCACTGCAGGAAGTACGTGAGAGAGAAAAGCCCCGCTCCACTGCTTGCACAAGGGGGCTGAGAAGGAGCCCCTCCTGTGGCTGTCCATTGTAGCTGGGGGCACTGACCTCCTGTGGCTGTCCACTGTAGCTGGGCTGACCTTCTGTGGCTGTCCACTGTAGCTGGGGGCGCTGACCTTCTGTGGCTGTCTATTGTAGCTGGCGGCGCTGACCTCCTGTGGCTGTCCACTGTAGCTGGGGGCACTGATCTCCTGTGGCTGTCCACTGTAGCTGGGGGCACTGACCTCCTGTGGCTGTCCATTGTAGCTGGGGGTGCTGACCTCCTGTGGCTGTCCATTGTAGCTGGGGGCGCTGACTTTCTGTGGCTGTCCACTGTAGCTGGGGGCACTGACCTTCTGTGGCTGTCCACTGTAGCTGGGGGCACTGACCTTCTGTGGCTGTCCACTGTAGCTGGGGGCACTGACCTTCTGTGGCTGTCCACTGTAGCTGGGGGCGCTGAGTAGGATCCAGATCAGTGGTTCCCAGGTAGGGGTGAAACTGCCCCTTGGAACATTTGGTGAAGCCCAGAGACGCTTGTGGTTGTTGCAGCTAATGGTATCTAATGGGTAGACCAGAGATGTTGCTCAACACCCTGCAATGCACAGGACAGCTCTGACAACAGTTATTCAGCCTAAAGTGCCAGCAGTGCTGAGACGTTGAGAAGTCCTGGTCTAGTTAGGTAATGAGAGCTCCTCAGGCAACCTCACACCTGGGGCTTAGAGGATGGCTTGGAGCAAGAGGTTCACTATGGTGGGAGCTACAGAGGTGGGGGCAGAGAGGAGAAAGTGGGAGAGAAGCAGCAGGTAAGACCAGGTTCTGGGTGCTGTGGGTGCTTATGCTGAGGGTGAGGTGAGCCAGAGAGGGGGTTCGGCAGAGGAACCTGATGATATCTGCATTTTGGAACGATAGCACATTAGCAATGTGGAGGAAGGGAGGGGGTGAGGGTGGAGGGGCCAGGGAGCAGAGAGGAGGCCACTGCAGTGTCACAGGTGAGAAGTTCCGAGGGCCTGAGCTGAGCCTGGGCAGAAGCTCGGGGCTGACGGTCAGGCTTTAGAGATTGGAGTGGTGGCGTTTATGTGACCGATAGCTCCTGATATGAGCAGGTTAGAGAAGCAATGAACACTGAAATGGGAAGAGTCATTTGCTAGAATCACTCTTTCTCTCTGAAGAAGAGGCATCAGTATTGGCAGATGCTGCTGTGCAAAGGCCCTGAGCAGACCTTGGTCATTTAAAGCTCAGTGTTGGCTCATCATTTTGTGGCCTTGGATCCATGCATTTGGGGAAGTCAGGCCCACAGCAGTGCTCTCCAAAGTTCTCTGCAGCCAAGACACAGAACGAGGTAGGGAAAGGAGGGGCCAGAGAGACGGTGGGGAACACAGAGGAGGACGCCCCCACAGCCAGGCCAACCCCACAACTAACCATAGATTTTGGTTTCTGTAGGAGGTGCTCCATTTACTTCGAGGCACTTCACAGGAAGTCACGCTCCTGCTTTGCCGACCCCCTCCAGGTGCGCTGCCTGAGATGGACCAGGGCTGGCAGGTAAGGGGTGCTGCCCTCTGCTCTCTCCACTTGCATCATGTTCAGGCACCCCTTTCTTGTCTGGTGGGTCCTGAGAAGCCTAACTTTTGCCTTCAATAGGGTTCAATGCCGTCTTATTTCACTGGGGCAGGAACATAGCTCACTAACCTCAACTAGTCTGTGAGAAGCTCATAAGGCCCTACCTCTCTCTTCCTCTCCCTCCTTCTGCCTCTCCCAATATTTGGGTCTCTCCATAGTTGGTTACATATTTAAACCTTGACTGTGAAACTTCTAGAGCTGGGTTCTCTGGCATCAGAGGCAGCCAGGCATCAGAGAGGGGAAACCAGGAACAAGGGGAGTGCATATAAAACCAGATAGAGGGAGGTAAGAATTTCCGTTCTGAAGAATGAAATGGAGGGGGAAATAGGAAGGATCTAATTCCACCCTCCTAAAACATGGATTAGGCATGTATAGTCTGGTGCAGAGAAGACAGGCATTGGAATCTGGAAAATTCAGATTGTTATGTTGATGCCTGTATTAGGTTCTTGGGAGAAATATAACAAATAGGATATGTGTGTGCATGTGTGTAGAGAGAGAGAGCAGGAGAGAGAGAGAGATTAAGAAACTGACTCGGGTAATCACGGGGCTTCAGTTCAGTTCAGTCTCTCAGTTGTATCCGACTCTTTGAGACCCCATGGACTGCAGCACACCAGGCTTCCCTGTCACGGGGCTTGACCAGTCTAAATTCCGTGGAAAAGGCTGGATGACTGGAAATCTACCAGAGAGTTGATGGCACAGTGTGAATCTTAGGGCAGTCTGGAGGCAGGACTCGTATTTTCTTGGGGGATCTCAGTCATTTTTCTCCTAAGGCCTTCAACTGACAGAATGAGGCTCTCTCACATTATAGAAGGTTATTTGCGTCACTCAAAGTCTACTGATTTATAGACAACTCTCTCATTTGAAAAATAGCTTTAGGGTCACATCTAGATTTGTATTTGAACGAATATCTGGGTACTCTTCTGGAGAAGGAAATGGCGACCCACTCCAGTACTCTTGCCTGGAAAATCCCATGGATGGAGGAGCCTGGTAGGCTACAGTCCATGGGGTCGCAAAGAGTCGGACACGACTGAGTGACTTCACTTTCACTTTCTATGGCCTAGCCAGGTTGACACTTAGCGTTACCCATCACATTGCCACCTGCTGAGCCTGCAGGACACAGAGTCTGTGCCAGAGCCTGGAGTGCCGGAGGTGGAGGGGGACAGCTCTTGGGAACCCCCTTGTGAGGGTGAGAGAAGCAGGGCTGGGCGGAAGGGGAAGTAAGTGAGCTTCAGCTGCAATAGGGGCTTCAGCTGAGCCCAGAGGGAACTCTGAAGCTGAGCTGGCCCCTCAGAGCTGTCCTTAACTGGAACAAAAGAGCCTGCACCTTTGCTATCTGCACTAAACAGCACTGGGGTATGAGCTGCCCAAGGGAGGGGCCTCACTGGCTGAGGCAGTTCCCTTAAGCTGAACACAATTCCTGGGAGGGGCTTGCTGTGAGCCACCAGCAACCAGCAGACCTCGCTCATGGAGGAGGGTCTGCATGGACACCTGTGTACCTGCTGTTTGCTGCAAGGACCTCGGACACTTGCCTAACTTCTCCAGGTCTCATGATTCCTCATCTGAGACGTGGATAAGCCATGCATACAATCAATCACTTATCACTGAGGGTGACAGTTGGTAGAGACAGCACAGGGACTTGGTGACCCACGTATTCTAGATGCTTGGACCCTAAGAGGTCATTTTATACCAACTTTGGTGAGGCAAGAGCTATAGGAAGGAAATCAGAGAGCTGCTAGTTTGGAAAAGAAGGTAGATGATAGCAATTGTGTTAAGCAAGTGAACAAGGTGGGAGAGGGTCAAATTTCACACACTCAAAGATCATCAGGCCGAGGGGCTGGTACCCTGTGTCTTTGTTCAGATATCTGGTAAATGCCGAGGAAACAGTTGTCCTGTCCTGGAGAAGAGCTTCTACCAGAGAACCCAGAAGTGTCCAATGGAGAGGGTTTGAGGCGAGGAATGGTGGGCATGCTTCTCTCCTCATGCCTGAGGGCCACATGGAAGAAGAATTTTCATTCATTCACTTGGCTCCAGAGGTCTGATTGAAGACCAAGGAAGGGACACTTTGGTTTAGAATTAGAATAGTTACAGGAAGGAGGCAGCTATGCAAACATCTGGAGTTGGTCATTTCAGGCAGAAGGAATAGCAAGTGCAAATGCTCTGAGATAGGAAAGACCTAGATTTTTGAAGGACACAAAGATAAGGATTGTGCTTGGACGGTAGTTAATGAAGGGAACTGTGGAAGGGGGGGAGTTGTGGAGGGGGTTGGGAGCCGCATCATGTAGGGCTTGTAGGTTTTGGTAATGTGCTGACTCCATCCTGGCTGCCACGGGAAGCCACTGGGCTGGGGAGGTGGGAGGATGAAGGGTGAAGCAGAAATATGGCCTCCTCTGGCCCGCACTTTGGAGAGGTCACTTAGGTTGCTGGGAGAGACGGAGTAGGGCAGGTAATCTGGCAGGGATTCAGGTAACATTGTGTCTTAGACTCAGGCTGTGGCCAGAGAGCTGTAAGAAGGAGTCAGATTGAGGATACTCTGGGAGGTAGAGCCCATGGGATGATTTTTAGACTAGACATTGGTGTGAAGACCGGGAGTGGAGTTGGCTCAAGTGACTGAATGAATGGTGGCGCCACTTACCAAGACAGGACGTGCTTGGAGGGAGCAGTTTAAGGCATGTGGAAAGAAGCAGTAGTTCTTAATAGCATGCAAACAAACGTTCTAGCGCATTCAGTGGAGATACCTGCTAGGGCTGGAAAACGTGAATCCAAAATTACCAGCAAATAGTGCCACTGAAAGCTGTAAATTTGATGAGATCATCTTGGGGAGGAATACCAAAAAAGTCAAGAAGAGGGCTGAGAAGTGAGCAATGCGACACCCCGACACTGAGGAGTCTGGTCCAAAGAAATGAGATAACGCATGAGACCGAGAAGGAGGCTTGGAGGTGATTCGGAGAAGGGTGGAGCTCAGGGCAAACTCAGTGTTTAAGTAGAGTGAACAAGTACAGGACATTCTCAGGAAGGAGGAGGGTCGCATTATGTTGAACATCGCTGGGAGTTAAGAGATGAAGACAGAGAATCATCTTTTGGCTTTAGAAAGACGTAGGTAACTAGAGATCCTAATTAGACATCTTTCAGTTGAGTGATGGAGACAGAAGCCTGGTTCGGGTGGGTGCAAGGAAGAAGAGGTGGACACAGAAATAGCGAGTCTAGGCACTCATTTGAAGAGCACAGAAAAGGGGTGAATTGGTACCAACTGTGGTACCAACTGGTACAAAAGCAACATTTAGATTTTGCTCAACGTGCACCATGGATCCAATAATCCGTAGTGTTTCTTTCAATAGACACCTGTGCTCGTAGAAGACAAAGAATTCCCCAGGGCAGCATGTGCTGACTTGGAGCAGAGCCCCAGCCTGGATCAGGGGGACAGCCGGAGGGACAGTGCCTCCCCAGACACAGGGGAGGGCCTGGGTCTCCAGCCAGAGTCTTTCCAACCAGCCACCCAAGAGGCACAACGGGACCAGGACACAGACAGACCCTGGGCCACTTCCTTGACTGATCCTCGGGATTCCTTCCCTCATCTATGCAGACTTCACCAAGAAATGGAGGCGTCAGCACTGGCTACCTCTTTGGAGAAGGATTTGAGGCAAAACTGTGATTCAGTTTGTGATATCGGGAGACTTGGAAGGTAAGGCTCAGTCCGTTTGCAGACATATTGTAAATTGTATGCATGTCATTGCTAGAAATTACAAGCAAACAATTAATAACGTGGCTCAGATGCTTGCTGGGCCAGGAGGGTTCTGGGCATTTGGAGGGGAGGATGAAAGAAGAGGAACATGAAATCTGGAGCTGAGGTCATCACAACTTGTGAGATTTTAGGAAAGCAAACCCCACCCCGTGGTCCTCCAGTATCCTTGGAGACTACAGACGGCAGGCCTTGGGATTTCTTCCTTGCCTACAAACCTTTGTTCTGCATCCCTCATGGCCTCTTGAAGCTTTGTGATAAGAAAGAGTTTCCCTTGTGTGCACCATCACCTCTATAGCTAATATGATGCTTTATAATCAACAGAAGCTTAAAAGAAAAAAACTACATCTTCAAAACCAGACTGAAGCCTTCATTAAAAAAAATGATTATTTAATAGCATTTTTTGGCTGTGGTGGATCTTTGTTGCTGTTCGCAGGCTTTCTCTATTGCAGTGAGGCAGGGGCTATGCTTTCCTGCGGAGCGCAGAGCTTCTCATTGCAGTGGCTTCCCTTGATGCAGAGCACGGGCTCTGGACACTCAGGTTTCAGTAGCTGCAGCTCACAGGCTCCAGAGTGCTGGCTTGTAGCTGTGATGCCGGGGTTTATTACTCTGAGGCACGTGGGATCTTCCTGTATCAGGGATCAAACCGGTGTCCCTTGCACTGCAAGACAGATTCTTAACCACTGGACCATGAGGGAGGCCCTGTAATGCTCATTTTAATAGCCACTTGTTTTTAACTTAATCTGCATTTTTGTGCTCATCCACCCCTGAGTATTTCCACTTCTCAGTCCTGTTCTGATGGAAAACAAACTCTTTCATTCAGTTTGATGAGTATTTACTATACATATCCAAGGTGTTTGGAAACCTGTTAGGAGCAAAGAGAGGGGTACGGATATGGAGAGAGGGTACGATATTGCCCCTAGGCATGGTGTTAGTTAGATGCATGGGCACAAAGCAGCCAAACAGCGGGGAACAATGTTTCATGTTTGACACTGTATAAACCCACTGACATTAAATGGCTCTGAACTGTCGGCATCCTAGAAGGCTGATAAGGATAAATCTATAGGGACTAGTAGGTGGCACGAACTATAACGCAGTTGGGGTAATGCAATTAGACAGCGTTCGATCTGTGACAGACAGAAGCCAGGCATGTTTCCCAGAAGCATCCAGATAGAATTTTTAAAAAGTATGCTGTATTGTGCCGGCCAAACAAAACTAAACTGCGTCAGCTTCTCCTCCAATAGAACCTTAGCTTGCACTTGAAGCATGTATAGTTGGTGGCTTCCCCCTACAGGAGGGAAACCATGGCACATGGCCAGCAATCTTTGTTCCCCCAGCTCCTGGGCAGGGTCAGAACTAGGATTCCAGGGTGGGCCTGTGGTTCTTTGTGGATCTCCCTTGAATGTCCGCAGTTCAGTTCAGAAGTGACTGCCCCAGGTAACTGCCTCATTGCTTCTGGCATCCATGAGTGAAGTTTTCTTTCAGTGGTTTAGATCAAAAAGACCACTGACTTCTTGATCATATAGCCTTGGTTTCAGCTCTGCTACTTACTAGCGTGTCTGGCGAATTGATTTCTCTGAGCTTGAGGCTTCTCAAATGTTAATGAAGACCTTGGTAACTCCAAAGTGTGCTGTGGCCTTCAAAAGAAATAACTCATGCAGAGCACCAGCCCAGAGCCTGGCACACAGCAAGAACCCTACACAACGTAGTTTTCCTTCTCTTTCCTCAGCCATTTCCAGCTAAAGACAGATCCCAATCAATTGAAATGCCCAGCAAACTGCCAGATCTTACCATCTACCAGGTGGTTACTTTCCACAGTCAAGTGGCTGCCAGCACCCTTGCAAACCCATCATGGAGAAGATGAAATTCTCCTTTTCTTGCCCTATTCTCTTCTTTTACCACACTGTACACATCCTACTGCCATATAGTAGTAGATCCCTGCAAAACATGTAAGGAACACAGTATTTGACTTCCTATGCCTCTTCTTGCCTCACCTCTCTTTTCCCACATCCACAAGCAAACCCCAGGTCAGAGCTCCAAGAGCAGTCGGGAGCCTGGTTGGGAAGGGTGGATGGAAAGGCAGTGATTCTCCCTGAGGTAAGAATGTCACCAGAATGGCCAGAATGTCACCCTGGAGATCACTAACCTTTCTCCAGACACCCAGCAGCTTTGCCTCTTGCCTCTCAGGCTGATGGCTTCCCTGGATCTCTCTCCTGGTGGGGCCAGCAGCTAGAGCCCCAGATCCAATCTGGAGAGCATGGAGATTATTAGAAGGATTGGAGGAGCACAGTCGTGGAGGTGAGGCGTGGACAGCCAGGCGTCACCCTGTTGCCACCTGCTTCTTGGCAGGGAAGGTGGGACAGGTTGGCTGCTGAGGGGCTGGGGGAGGGGAACAGAACGGGCCTGGGCACCAGGCTGGATTTCGTGTGCTTTGGTAAAGCTTCCATGATGTTCCCTCCCTATATTTACAAAGAAACACATTTTTCTACACAATTTGGTCGAGTAGTTTAAGGTTTTAAACCAATTTCTTGAAGTGCTGAGAGATTTTAAAATATTTTCTTAAAGTTAATGTCCTTACAGAATAGAGACCCTTTTTAAGCACACGAGTGTGTGTATATTTACATGAAATGCACACTTACTTGAACCCTGTATCTCTCATGAGCAGAAAGAATGTCTCTTTGACAGCAAAACTCAGGTTGAGATAGCTGCTCTGGCTGTACCAGAAGGAGGGCCACCTGTATGGGTGTTTGGGAGCTCTTGGCTATAGGGAGTTGCCAGCGCTGATTTTAAGGGAAAGACGTATTGCAGGAAAGGGAAGGGGAGGGCAGGGGATACTGACAAAACCAACCTGTTGATATGGGGGTGGGTAAGGAGGCTGATAAACAAAGACCTGTGTATTTGGTGCAAAGATCAACCTGTCTGCATTTCTTGTAGATTCTCCTACTCATCTTCTCTAACCAGACTCTCTACAGATATTTTCTGAGTACCTTCTTTGCATGTTGGAAGCCCTGTGCAAAATGCTCTTCATCTTCATGAACTGCTCTTTCTAATCAAAACGGAGTGTGTGGTGACTTTTGGAAACCCCTGGAAGCCTTATTCTTTTACCATTGCTTATGCATCTTCGTCGCCAGACAATGAGCCTCGCCATTCACCTGCTTCCTATGTCACGCAGGGAGTAAATGTCACTCCAGCTAGCTGCCTCTCCAAATAAGCACTTCTGAAATGCTCAGAAAAGGACCTGATATTTGCACAAAGTGCTTTGAAGGTCACCTGCTTGAGTTGTTCTGAGCCTCTTGCTTTGGACCTTTCCATCTAATTCCTCTGTTGAAAGAACTATAATCATAGTAGTTATCACGGCCTCCTCCATTTACTGAGAACTTACCCTGTACCAGGAGCCATGGCTGGCTGTATCAGAATTATTTAACTTAAGCAATCCAACACTGCTATAAGTTTCGTGACCTTCCCATTTTTTCGGATGAAAAAACCAAGGCTCTAGAGAAGTTAATAAACTTGCCTGAGGTCTGACTGTCTTCCCATATGAAGCACGGGTCAGAGCTCTGCTTTTGATCCGTGTCCTCTGGCGAGTCCCCCCACCATCTCCTGGACTCAGCAAGGAGCTCGCCCACTCTCATAGCATTCTGTTCTGTAGCACTAACTACCTGACTGCAACATCTGTTCACTGCTCACTCTGCCCATTAAATCATGGACTCCTCAAGGTCAAGGGCCGCACCCTGTTCACTGTTCACCTCCTGGCCCCAGAGGGGTCTCTGGCAGGAACTGTCTGAAGCCTGGCTGGCTTGCCTGTGACATGTCATGACGGCATCCTGAAGGCAAGGGAAGGTGGGGAGTGAGGTTTGTGATCAACCCTGGAAGACACGTGGGTTTCTGGTTTCTAGTCCTGAACTGTACAGTGATAATGAGGAATGTGACATGCACCGTCCACCTGGGACCCTTTCTCCTACCTCGGAGGATGAAGTGTATCTTACTATCAACCCTTCACTGGGAGACCGGCTACCCTGTGGAGAATGTTTGGAGGCAGATTCAGGGACCCTTCCCTTACCACAGTTCTGTTTCTGGGGTACTTTCTCACAGTCTTTGCCTCCAGGAGTGTCCCATGAGAGTGAGAGCGAGTGGGAAGGTGTCGAGGAGGCTGAGGAGCAGATGACGGCCCCCTCAGGTGGGTAGCACTCTGGGTGGAATGAAGCTGGGCTAGATTCTTCTAGAGGGAGTCAGTGTCTCTACTCTGGCTGGGTGGTGGTCCATGGGCATTACAGCATTCCCCGTGCTTCCCCTCTGGGGTCACACCGCTTCATGGGACTCATCATATTCCCTGTTCCAAGGCAACAACCCTATGCCCTGACACTTCATGCTATACCGATGGCGCATTCAGGACTTTCGCAGGGTCATCAGTAAGTAAGTGATGGAGTCGGAATCCAGCCCCAGGTCTCCCACTTCAGGACCCCTTCATGGACCTCCGTTGCCTGCAGCACGCGGCCAGGCCCACTGTCTCTCCTCAGCGCTTGCTCAGTGGTTACTTTTTGCGGTTCTGCCTTCCCGTGGGCTAAATGTATTTCAGAGAAGAGTCTTGATGACACGTGGTGTGGCGCCTCTCTAGAGCCCCTGTGGTTTTAACACAGTGAGCTCTTTCTTGATCAAGAAAGCCAAACTGTTCACACGAACTGCTACCAGAAGCTGGGATGACCAGGCTGGAGTCAGATCAGGCTGATGAAGGCACGGGAGGAGTAAGTGTCACAGAAACTGTCAGACTGCAAGTGGAGAGGGTTACACTCTCGAATTCTGTTCACGTGCCTACAACCCAGGTAGTTCCATATTTGAAAAACGCTGAATGTTCAAGAAGCTTTCACATCAACGCGTTTTCATGACACGCTGAAACTTACCGAGGCACTGGCTGTGAGGATTCAGGTATAATTGAAACACGCTCTTTCACTTTCATTTACATTGTGTCCCAGCTACATTTTCATCACAAATGACTGAACTGGACTCTCAAAGGACAGTGGCAGGCAAGCCGATAAGGTGGGTGGATATTTGAAATTCAAATATGACACATGGGCTGGCTCTTATCTGAAATAGGAAGCAATGCGTTAATAGAGAGGATGACATGGAGGCTTTGAAGACCCTGCATGTCATTTATGGGAAAGTTGGACACTCTGACAACTTTAGAAGTGATGCATTATGGGTTCACAAAAGTGTAAAGCAAGCAGAGAGCAGCTTATACGTGGAGGGCAATCTTCCTAGAGGGGGCTCCTCAGGGCTGGAGAGCTAAAAGAAAATAGGGTGAGCAATGCTTTGGGGGTCCATGGGGAGACAGTTAAGGACCAAAAGTGTCAGTACTTATGGAACGTCCTAGGAGATCTGCAGGGCCCTGAAGGGAGGAGGCAGAGATCAGAGTCGCGAGAGCACAGCTCCAAGCTAGGCTCCACCACTCACTGACTAAATGACCTGCAGCAAGTGACTTTTAAACCATCTGGTGAAATGAAGTGAAGTGAAGTGAAAGTCGCTCAGTCATGTCCAGCTCTTTGCAACCCCACGGACTGTAGAGTCCATGGAATTCTCTAGGCCAGAATACTAGAGTGGGTAGTCTTTTCCTTCTCCAGGGGATCTTCCCAACCCAGGGATCAAACCCACGTCTCCTGCATTGCAGGCGGATTCTTTACCAGCTGGGCCACAAGGGTAGCCCCTTTAAACCATCTAAGATGCAGCTAACTGACTGCCCTGTGGAGATAATGAAATCCACCTCGTGCTGTTCCTGGGAGTGTTAGATGACAGTCTGTGTCACGTGTTTAGCACACTATGTGGCATGCAGTAAGAACTCAAAAAGTGTTAGCTACTTTTAATCATAAATCATAAAGGAGGAAATTACAGCAGTGAGATGATGCAGCCTTATTAATGCATTCAATACACTGTCTTTCTTTTTCCCTTGTAGACAAAGAGCTTGTGCCTGAGCATGGGGTGTGAGGTGGGGTGAGGAGCAGCACTGGTTCACGGCAGAGATGTCAAGATTCAGGGTGGACTGAATAGCCCTCCGATGGATGATGGTTTGGGATGTAGTTAAGCTGAGTCCTGACACGGTCCCTTATTCTCCCTGCTGACAGAAGGTGGGCCTGTGGGTGGTGAGGCTCAAGGCGTGAGTTCCCAGCCTGGGCTCCATGGAGCTGCCCACAGATGTGCTTCGAGGCAGGTGGGGAGCTCTACAGTTAGAATGTTGACTTGGTGCATCTTTTGGAAAAAGTAACTTTTAACATTCTCCAAGTTCTCCAGGAGAATAAATCTCCCAAGGGTTAAGAGCCCCTGTTGTATACATTTTCTCTTTCATCCTGGAAGTACAGAGCCGTTTTGGAGGGTATAATGGGACTTTGCTTATGGATGGAGTCATGCATCCTTTAAAATTGTGTAACAGACTATTTTATTTGGTTCTTTTAGATATTAAGACAGTAATAGTATATAGGTACTTTCTATAAATGATGTCATTGAATCTTCAACTTTGAGTGGCATTCTTATTCCTCTTTTCTAAATGGAGCTTAGAAGGGTTATTTAATTTGTCTGAGATCACGCAGCTATGAGGGGCAGGTTCACACCGCTGCTGTCTGATTACCCTTTTGGTGCATTTTCACATTTCCCCTAGAATGTGCCTGTCCACGTGGACTTGTATAACACACACGTCTTTCCGTCACATGTCATGCGTCCTCCTGCTTCTCTCTTCTGAGGCTAAGACAACCACTGCTGTCCAGTAAGATTAAAAAGACAATTGAACTGTTCTGTTTAGGGGAGGCTGCTGGCCAAATGGCAAAGCAATCCAATAAAAGCTGCTATTGTGTTAGGTGAACAGAAAAAGTGGGACAATCTCCAGAGGCAGAACCTGAGGGTTTCTGCCTGGACATCCTTCTGACCCTGATCACATGGAAGAGCCTCAGATGTTGGTCTAAAGAATGTACCCACATACTCTACGATCAGGAAGGAGGCCAGTGGGGCTCTGAGAAGGTGACCTGGGATGGAAGGTCTGGCCCACTTAAGAAGCAACTTCAAAAAAAAAAAAAAAAAAAAGCATGCTTGTCACTTCTGAAACTCATTTTTTGAATAGTGATTGTGACCCTCTTTAGTTCTGGGGTTTATGTTGAATGAAGCTCTGCGTGTGTGTGTGTGTGTGTGTGTGTGTGTGTGTGTGTGAATGCAGGTGCATGCATGGGTCCCTGCGAGCTCAACGTGGGACTTCCCCTGGTGGAAGAATTTGAGAATCAACCTCTCACATCAAGATAAACCAATAAAGGGTACATTCTCACTGTACCAGAAGTGTGCAGTGGTCACACTTTCTGGGACACATGCTTTGTTGCAGCTGGTACTTTTGGGTTCTCCATCGGTTGAAGGAATTTCCATGGTATTCAAAGTGCCCCCAGATCCCTTGCAGAAATCTGAAGAGAAACTTGGCTCAAAGGCTATGGGAGTAATATGTTTTGTTATCTGTCTGGGTTTTCCCCATGCAATTCCAAATGGTAATACATTCTTTTAAGAATATTTTCCTTTTTGGGCTCTGATTCTAAAAATTATAGGAAAGAAAAATAAGATGGACCCTGTAATAAAAAAGGAAGAGTGAAATGGCGGATCCACTATTACCGGATAGACACCACCAGAGCAAAAAAAGTCCTAAAACTTGGAGCTACCAAGCGTACACAGGAAACAGGCTTGGTGGGCTGCACTGTGAGCCAAGGAACACCAAGTGCTATACGACAGGGGCTTAACGGCAGTCAGTGCGGGGGAAGAGGCCAGCTCCGTAGGCAGAACTGAAACAGCTGGAAAAGATGACTTAGGTTCAAAATTCACTTCATCCACTAAAACTACATAGAGTTTGATTAAAAAAAAAAAAGTATAGGAAAACTGGAAGAAAATAGACTCTGGTTTTATCAGATCTACAGAGGCGTAGTAACTTTCTCTGGTAGCCTGCAATAGACAAAGCATGTAACAAACAAGAATTGCAAAGTTGACAATATTGGAAAAGTTAAAACTTCTGTTTAGTAACAGTGACAAAATTAATGTAAAAATAGGAGCAGTGGATAGGGAAACATGTACATAATTGTGACTACAGATTAATGTCTATAATATTTAGAAAGGTCATTATAATTTATAATAGAGCAATAAAGTATTTAAACAGACAATGTATATGATAAAAATACAAATTAGACACATTCTAATAAAAAACAATGAATGCCAATATATACATTGCATCTACCACATTTGCAAAATTTAAAAGGTACTATCCAATTTTGGCAAAATTTTGGTGAATTTGGTATTCTCAGAAATACCAAAAGCCATAAGGATACTTATGCCCAATGACCTAACAATGATATTCCTGAGACTTTATCCCAAAGAAATAATTCAGAATAAGAAAATATCTGTTTAAGATGTTTGTCTCATTATTCTTGAGTAAAACAGCAAACTAAGAATGGCAGGAATGCCTTAGAATGTATCAGTAATAATATTAAAAATTATTTTTGGTTAAAAAAAGAATAGAATAGGAACGGTAATAGGATAAAGTATGGCAATACTAAAGACAACATGGCAAAAAAGAGCAGTGCCAGTATATTAGCACTATCGGATATTACGCAGCCAAGGAAACAAGTCAAGTAAATTCTGAAAAGCCACAACTTAGGAAAACGTTTGACATAACAACTCCAAATTGTATGCTAGTTGAATAAGAAGCAACAGAAAAGCGTGTATGCACACAGAGGAATACAGTGAAGAGCAGGGAAGGTGAGCCAATGGAATATTAGTAGAAATTGCCCAGTGTTTCGGTGATGGAATTAGGGGAATATTTTGTTAAAAATTCCTTTACTTTGCATATTTATTACTTAAATAATGAATTTCACACTGAAATAATTTCAAAAAATTGAAACAGCAGAGAGAAAGAACAAACAAAAAGTCAGACACAACTGAGTGACTTCACTTCATGTTCTTTTATAATAGAAAAGTCTGAAAGGTTATTTGGAAAGAAGTTTACAGGCATCTGAACAGTCTTGTTTCCAACACTCTCAGGGCTGGAGTCAGCTCCCTTGGGGCCCTATTGCACAGTTTCATGGCCTCAAGTTTAGGGGATTAATCAAGTAGTCAATGCAGTGAATAAATAACAGTTTTTTACAACTTTTCAACTGCTTGCAGTCCTCTGAACTCTGGTTTCTTATTTTCTCTGGAAAAGAAATGGGTGGCTACAGTTTCAAAATGAATCTACTCTTTCTCCTTATAGGAAAGGACCTTCCCCCTCCCTCCAGGGCTGTTTATGCATTTTGAGCCATATTTCTTGAAGGACTTGTTCATTTGCCTTAAGTGAACTTGATTTCAGCTGCCACTTCCTTTGTTTCAGGGCAAATATCAAAAAGAACAGTGTGGTCCTAAGGGGCTCAGCTCATTGCCTGCAAACTGCTTCCAAGTCTAGTTTCTGTATTGTGTTCTCAAACCTGACTGTACCTGAGAATCAGTTACAGAGAGTGTTAAAAATAGAGGTCCACTGGCCTCAACCCTGGAGAATCTGAACCAGCAGGGCCGGCTGAAGTGAAACCCAGAAATCTGTACTTTTCCTGTCAGCAGAGGATTGTATGTGTGGCCAAATTTGGGAACCACTGATGCAAGCTTTTCAAGATTTTGCCAGGCTCTCCCATCCTTCCTTTTCGCCAAAAAAATTTATTAAGCTTCTATTATCTGCCAGCACACTATTTGTATTAGGTTGCTCAAACACACACACATTCATCACTAAACTGCAGAACAAAAATGGCCTTCCCAACTCAACATAGTAAAGAAGTCAATTCTCCGCAGATTAATTTACAGGCCTAATGTGATTCCTATCAGATTCCCAGGAAAGCATGTTGTAGACATCGATAGGCTTATTCTAAAATCCATTTTATAAATTTTATTTTATATTTTTATTTTTAAAAATGTTCTGAAAAGGTGAAAACCCTAGAATAGCTAAAATAATCTTGAAAAAGTAGACTGAAGTGAGAAGAATCACTGTACTAAATAATGCTTACTATATAGCTACAATAATCAAAGTATAATCTATACTTTGTCAGTATAGTCTATCAGAGGGATAAACATATAGTTCAATGGGACAGAATAAAGAATGCAGAAATAACTCTGCACAAATATTCCCAATTAATGTTTGACAAAGGTACAGAAGAAATTTAATGGGAAAAAAATGGCCTTTCAATAAATGAACATACATACACACACACACACAAAAAAAACCCACAACAAAACAACAACAGAAATCCCCCATTAACCCTACTGATTTTACACCTTAAACTGCCGGGGTCCAGCCCCGGTGGATCCAGGGAATTTGAAGTGTGGACGGCATTGGCGAGGAAAGACTTATTTATTTATTAACATAAGATTAGATTAGGAAGAAATAGTGTAGTAGGAAAATTAAGTGGAGAAAGAGGGCTGAATAACTTGGATTACGCGGAAGACCAATACAATTCCAGACAAGGAATTTGCACCATCTACGTTGGGCCACCAGCGCTTGCTTGAATATCTAAGGGTGCCTCACCTTAGGCTCCCTTTCGCGTGGGTCTTAACAGCCAGGGCAAGTAAGTAGACTTGGCAAGCCTCCGCGCCCCAGACGGGAATTCAGCCTGAAATTAAAGTAAAGAGCAGAGGGAGGGAAAGGGAGAAAAGGAGAGAGAGAGACATGGGGGAAACCAG
Source organism: Budorcas taxicolor (assembly GCF_023091745.1). Taxonomy (NCBI): domain Eukaryota; kingdom Metazoa; phylum Chordata; class Mammalia; order Artiodactyla; family Bovidae; genus Budorcas; species Budorcas taxicolor. The sequence continues at coordinate 3,466,990 of NC_068914.1, forward strand.
TCCAGCAACTGGCTCCGGCCCCTATTGTTCAGAAGGCCTTTTATACCTTTTTTTGATTGTACATAGAGATCAATGGGTAATACAAAATTATGCAGTGTTAGCAGTCCAGACTCTTATCAAAACCAGGCTTTTCTCTCTGCATACCTAGTTGTATACACAAGTCTTAGGCAATTTACATCATCTTCCAGCCAAAAGGGCCAATTAACATTTTACAGCCTTTTTTCTGATAAGGGTTTGTCAACCAGAAGACTTATTTGTGTTGATCTTCCCAAAGTCTGGTGCCACTCTCAGAAAGCACTAAATAAAGTTACATTCTTACATAGCAAGGACACAAGAGGAGTGCAGTGATATATAACAAAGAGAAAAGTAATTAACTCAAAAGTCTAGTGTTGTTAACATCAAAACTACTATATATCTTTTTCCATATCCTGTTTACATTGATTAACATCCTCCCAGGTGCCTAAAAGATAAAGAATATGGAGGCCTGGCAGCAATCATTGAGTCAACAGTGAAAACCCGTCACCAATATGATTTTTAACTCTTTAGAAAAGGCTCTGTATCTTTAAGACGCTTTTAAGCTTTGTGCCTCTCGAGGTTGGGGGGCTGTAAGCAATTCACAAGCTGTAAGAGGTCTGGGGAACCTGTTGGGCAAGCTAGAGAGCTATCAGAGGGGGTTTAACGGAAACATCCCTTTCAAATGCAAAAGACTAAAGCCCCGAGAGTTGACTTTTTTCCAGAGAATATCAGAAGAGTGGAAAAGCAGGCAGATCCTTATTTTTTTGGGGGGTGGATGCTCAGGAAATGCCAGGGGGAACTCCTGAAGTCTGATCAGACCTTGTGTATGTCAGCTTCCTTCCTCATGACCTTGTCACGGGCGGAAGTCCTCACGCTGGCTCCCGGCATTAAACTAAAACAAACTCAAAACGGATCACAGACTCACATATAAATGTAAAGCCATGAGAATCTTAGAAGAATAAAAGGAAAGGACTGGTTCTTGTGTTGTTGCGTTGCGCACATACTCAGTCGTGTCCAGCTCTTTGCGAGTTCATGGTCTGCAGCCCTCCAGGTTCCTCTGTCCATAGGATTCTCCAGGCAAGAGTACTGGAGTGGGTTGCCATTTTCTCCTCCAGTGGATCTTCCTGACCCAGGTATCAAAGCTGGACCCTTTGTGTCTCCTGAATTGGAAGGCAGATTCTTTACCACTGTGCCACCTGGGAAACCCTGGATTGGGTTCTAGGGCTAGGCAATGAGTTCTTACACTTGACATCAAAATCACAATCCATAAAACGAACAATGAAAAATCTATCCTCTTCTCTGTGAAAGTTTCTATTAAGAGGATGAAAAGACAAACTGTAAACTGGAAGAAATTATCTGCAAGCTATGTATCCAACAAAAGACTAGTATCCAGAATGTAGCTCTCAAAATTTAAGAGTAGAATACCAAAAATCCAATTAGAAAACAGCAAATGAACAGATATTTCACTGAGGATTATATATAAATGACAAGGAAGCATATGAAAAGATGCTAAATCTCATTAGTGATCAGAGAAATGCAAAGTCAAACCACAGATATCTTTATACACCTGTCAGAATGATTGAGTAAAAAATAATTACAATATCAAATGCTGGTGAAGATATGGATAAACTGGTCATTCATACATTGCTGGTGGAAATATAAAACTGTGCAGTCACTCTGGAAGACTGGCAATTCCTTATAAAAATGATACAATTACCATAGGACTTGGCAACTGCATATTAGGCATTTATCTCAGAGAAATGGAAACATATTCACGCAAAAACTTGTACATGAATCTTTATAGCAACTTTATTTGTAATAGCCAAAAACTGCAAATAATCTGGATGCCCTTCATGCAGGTGAATGGTTAAACAAACTTTGGTACATTCACACCAAGAGGAGTAAACTATTGATTCAGGCTTGAATGCATCTCTAGAGAATTATGCCGGAAAAAAAGTCAATCGCAAAAGTTTTCACAGCATGATTCCATTTATATAGGATTCTTAAAATGACAAAGTTATAGAAATGGGGAATAGATTTGTGGTTACTCTAGATTTAGGAGGAAGCAGGGGAGGAGGGCGGAGAAGGCAATGGCATCCCACTCCAGTACACTTGCCTGGAAAATCCCCATGGACAGAGGAGCCTGGAAGGCTGCAGTCCATGGGGTCGCTGAGGGTCGGACATGACTGAGCGACTTCACTTTCCCTTTTCACTTTCATGCATTGGAGAAGGCAATGGCAACCCACTCCAGTGTTCTTGCCTGGAGAATCCCAGGGACGGGGGAGCCTGGTGGGCTGCCGTCTATGGGGTTGCACAGTCGGACACGACTGAAGCGACTTAGCAGCAGCAGCAGCAGGGGAGGAGGGGCAGGTAGGAGGGAAGTGGGTGTGCTTATAAAGGGGCACCATTCTGACGGTGATAGACTGTTTCATATCTTGACTGTTGTGGTGGATACACGAAGCTACTCCTGTGACAAAATTATGTAGAACTTTTTCAAAAAATTGAAACACAGCTGATGTACAGTATTATGTATGTAAATTTTAAGTTGTATAGAACTGAAAATACACACATAAAAATGAGTACAAGTAAAAGAAATCTGAACAAGAGGGATGGATCCATCAATGTCAGTATCCTGGTTGTGATGTTCTGCTAGTTTTGTAAGGTGCTGCCATTGGGGCAGACTGAGTGAAGAGCACAGGAGACCATCCGTATTGTTTCATATAACTGCACGTGAATCGACAATAATCTCAAAATAAAAAAGGTTACTTTTGAAAAGTGGTCTTCTTTACTCTGCTTCAACCATGCCATGACTGCTCATGTATTGGCAGGGCGTGTTCTGTAGGAAGTTTCAGAATGACCTGAGGGCGGCCCTTTCTTCATTTGAAAAGAGGGAGGGCATTGTAAACAACTGGCGAATGGCAACATCGCCCAAGCCATGGCGCTGCCCTTGGAGGTATCTCAAAAAGGAATTCTTGAGGAAGTTCTTAGGGTAAGCCCAGGATTTTCTCAGGACAAACAGTCAGCAGAGGGCCCTGTGTTGGATTCCAGATGCAGAGGTGTCTAGAGAGTAGACTGTGGGTGTGAATTTGGGTAAGAAAGGAGAAATGAAGTGGCCACTTCCTATGCCTATTTCTAGCCCAAAGCAGTCCTGGCCTCAAGACAGAGAGAGCCCAAGAGTCAGATAAGAAGTCAGAGGGAGTCTTACACTGAAAAGGACTGTTCTGGGTGCTCAAAGTTATAGACCTGCCCAAAGTTTTATATGCAAGACGCCCGGGGGAAAAAATGCATCTGAGCATTGAGTTTGAAAGACATTAGAAAAGAACAAAGAAGTTGCCTTCTGCATGCACCCTATTCTGTCCAGCTAATAAGATGCAGTAAGATGGCAACATCTGGATTTTTGCTGCAAAGCACAGGGCTTGGCACAGACCAAGAGGACCAAATACATGAGGCCTGAAAGGCATGTGTCCAGCTCCTCTCTTAGAATTTGGCAGTGTTTGCAATTCACTTTCTGCCACATCATTATTTGACTCTTAATAAGCAGAGCTAGAAGTAGAAGGCAGGGCATTGTGGCAGGCTCCCCTGCCAACTTAGCAACTCTCCCATCAAAGCCTAAGGACTCTCTCCTTAGGCTTGTGTGTGTGTGCAAGCAGAGCGGTAGACAGTTGCTCTGCAGATGGGTGAGCAACCAACTAATGGATCGATCAATTAATATTTATGGGGCATTGACCATGTGCTAGGCCCAGGAACTAGGCAGCTGGGAATCCAGAACGAGGTAAGTGCATGTTCTTTGGCTTTTTAAATAAACTAGTGTTCAGCTTCCACTGGGATTTTTATTGGCCTTGTACTTTCCACAATTTATTTTTATGGAGTCTTTTATGTGAAGTATCTCAAAACTGAACAGAGAGAAAGAAAGACCCAGAAAAGGCCCAACAGCTTCTTCCAAGCTCGCAGTCCTCATTGACTCACACTTGGTAGTGCTCGTGTGAAGAGCACCATCCAAAAATAAACCAGGCTGCAAAGCAGAGGTCTGTGCCACGACGAAGCCTGTGGAAGGGCAGTGTGGCTGAAATGATTTTTTTTTTCTTTTTGTCAGCATTGCTTGTTCTTAATTATCCGCTCTTCCCTGGCCCCAAGAAAGGTTTAGAAAACGCTGAACTTTAACATGGGCCTTGGGGGCTGTGAAGACATGACTTTGGGTCCTGAGGTTCTGGGTACAAGCTGTTTCCTGGAATCTGGGAGGCCTTCAAGGGTCCTCTCTGATTGTGTCTGGAGACTCACAGCTTGAGATGAGTGGCCATTTGGGCAGTAAATTCTTGCACTTGAAAGGAGCAGAGGGGTCTCAACTCAATGGAGAGCAGAAGTATGCCTGGCTCTCAGAGTCCATCCTGAGGGAGTCTGGGTGCTCAGACCAGGGTCAAGAATGCAGACTGAGGTTCCAGAATCTGCATCACCTCTGCGCTGGTCACTGCTGCTACACTAGTTGAGCTTCCCCAGGGATCCACCTGGAACCGAGCAGGCTATGGAAAGGTGGTATCTGGGGGCAGCAGGGAGGGGGCAACTAAGCTACTCCTCAGTCAGGCTAGAAAGGGGACTTCTCAGTAGCAAAGGAGGGACTTAAATCTTGGCCTGCAAGACTGCTTGTAGTACTGGTGATAGCAAGACTGCCAAAGAATGGCAGAAATTTTGATGAAAAACTAACTTTATAATTCTTCAAATTTTTCACTGGTGAAAACAGAAGCAGCCTCTTGGGTATGTAACCACTGGGAATAGGATATGGTTTAAGAGAAAGTTGAGGGACAGGATGAGTCCTCAGGGACCACTTCCACCAAGTGTTCATTCAGTGATCTCCCTGTGCCACGGGTGACACTTCTGTGTTTCCCCATGACAGCCACGTAATATGTAGGGACACATCAATAGAACATTCTGATTCATCTGTGCTGCTCAGATTTGTGAAACAGTGATGGTGCGCAGACTTCAGGCATGAGACGCTATGAGAACTACAGAAACATCAAACAGGAGCCCAGCTTTTAAGGAGGAATCCTATCCTGATTGGAGGAAGCCGTGGCTGCTGAGGGATGGCCAGGCCTCTGGTGGAGAGGAGACAGCTGTTGTGACTCACCAAGCAGGAAATTGACCCCTATGCCTGGACAGAGGGTGACTGGTTTTGCTCAGTGCCGGCTCAGTTCAATGATCTGGCTCCCCTGGACCAGGCTGTGGGCTAAGTGAGGCAGGTCTCATCATGTCTTAAGGGAACGAGGTTCACCGGAGTGGCTCCGGTCAGGACCAAATGAAGAGAGGCGCTCTTGTTAGGATGAAACGATTCTGGCTTGTAGTACTGAGACAATGGCTATACTGAATTCCCCTACACTGACCTCCCTAGCTGAAACTGCCTCACTCGACTTAGCAGCTAAATGGCCTCACATTCTGGCACAGGCTAGTGCCTCCTTTTGCCATAGTCTATCCTGTTGGAAGTGCCTAAACACTGCGTGCCTTATCCTGACACTGAAAACCAGCACCCTATCCCGGCTCCTCTCCAATTCAGTAGGAAGCTTAGGGGCAGATGTGAACCAGGCGATCACCCCCGAGAGAACACAGTCCTCAGTGGTTCAGTGGATGCGGGCATAGCTCAGAGAGTTGCTGGCAGTGGGAAGGAGCATACACAGGCCAGTGGACCAGGGACCGCAGGAAATCCACCACCCGGTCCGCGGGGATTGCGGCAGTGCTTCGGAAGGCCAGCAGAGGGCAGCACTGCGAGCAGAGGGCAGCACTGCGAGCAGAGGGCAGCACTGCGAGCAGAGGGCAGCACTGCGAGCAGAGGGCAGCACTGCGAGCAGAGGGCAGCACTGCGAGCAGAGGGCAGCACTGCGAGCAGAGGGCAGCACTGCGAGCAGAGGGCTCTGGAGCGGGGCGAGGCTCCGTGCGCAGGCCCACGGGAGCCCCCAGGATTGGATGGCACCGATCTCGCCCGGCCTGAAGCTCCCGCGTGAACCCAACCGGCAAGGGAGGGGGCTGGAGGCGGGCGGGGCGGTTGGGGCAGGCTGGGCGGGGCAGGTCCAGGTGAGGAGAGCCGTGGGGGCCAGGTGGGACACGGGGTGGGGCAGAGGGGCTGCTGCACAGGAGCATGTGCGGGCAGACTTGGGTCCGGCCACTGGTCTTGAGAGGAAGATGCCGCTGGTGCCCACTGAAGAGTGGACTGTGGCCCCAGCCGCCACAGGGAGGTCTCTGGGGCGGGATTCGGGCAGGCCCTGGGCCAAGTGAGGTCAGAGGCCGCTGAATCCTTGGGGGAAGACAGCCTGGGCAGTGTGAGGCCCAGCTGTGCTGTGACGTGTCACGGGTCCTGTGTGTCACAGGTTTGGGACAGGAGTCACGTTGGTTCCGTGGTAAAGAAAGGCGTTGAACTCTCGCTGACGAGCGTGGAACAGCTGTGATTGGTGAGAAGCCATGATCGGGTCTTAGGACAGTTTCTGCTCCCTGGGGGGGCGGTTTGGAGGCCAAGAGCGCCATTCTCACTCAAGGATTAGTGAGGCTTGTAGGACTTAGGGAGAAACAGAGTGTTAATTCATGATTGATTCCACAGGTGTTTTTGAACTCCTCCTGTGTGCTAGGACTTTGCTAGATGAACAGCGTCCTTGCCTTCATGGAATTATATTCCAGGTGGGAGAGAGCCACTCAAGGCTGAGTTTTGGCTTTTTGCCTTGCCTCCTTTTGCCTTGCCTCCTTTTGCCTTGCTATTTAATGAGATGGGAGAACGCTGTAAGTGGATGGAATCAAAGATTTTTTGAATATATTATGTTGAGACTCCTAACATAATATGTTAGGGTTATGTTGGGGTTTTTCCCCAACATACAACATATGAACTATATACTTGGAAGGATTTTACAGTGAATTTTACAGTGAGTATGCTTACCACCTAGACCCTATTATTATTTAGCTATGCTTGTTTTTCATCTCTCTGTCACTCTATCTGTCAATCACCTGGTAGATTTTTTTTAATTGTGGTAAAACATATGTAATATAAACCACCTAGTAGATTTTTAAGTTGGTATGTCAAATATGCCATTGGAAATTTGAGTCTAAAGTCCTAGGGGATTTTAGGGCTAGAATTGGTCTTTGGAATCATTAGCACATAAGTGGTAATTAAATTAAAGGACTAAGTGAAACCACCTAGGTTGAGAGTGTAGATAGAGAAGAGGAAGGGAAGCCAGAGGGAGATGGTGGTCATCCACGGTGAATATGCAAGAATAGTTTGGCAATTAAGAGGATTTTCATCATTTTGACAATAAAAACTTTGGTAGCGTAGAGGGGTCTTAAAGTCAAGTGAAATTTTCTTTTAAGATAGGGGAAACTAGAATATGTTTATGTGCTAGTGGGATTGAATTCAAAAAAAGGGGGAAATGATGCAGATGAGAAAGGGCAACATTTCAGGGGAAGTACTTGAATACCTCAGAGAGGAGACCCCAGTGCTGGTGAGCAGTTGGCTTTGAAATGAATAGGAACATATATTCCATCGTATCTAGAGGGGAAGCTGAGGAAAGTACAGATGCAGACAGGTGGTAGAGGCACCATCTGTCTATGAAGGCAGCCACTGGCTGAGAGTAAGGGCAGCGGGGGAGAGGAGAAGAGGCGTTAGGAGATACCTGTGGCATAGCCCTTCTGGAGAGTGGGAAAGTGAACTAAGGGAAATGGAATTGGATTGCTAGGCAGCGCTGAGTGCCTGCTTGAGATGTGTAGTCAGGAACTTCAAAGTGAGATTAACCCAGTGGGGTTGTTGGCTTTCTGTGGGTGGGAAGAGTGTTGTGAAGATTAGGTGAGGTAATACATGGAAAACGTTTAATACAGTCACAAGCAAATGGTGTGAAGAAGGCAGTGGCACCCCACTCCAGCACTCTTGCCTGGAAAATCCCATGGGCGGAGGAGCCTGGTGGGCTGCAGTCCATGGGGTCGCTAAGAGTCAGACACGACTGAGCGACTTCCCTTTCACTTTTCACTTTCATGCACTGGAGAAGGAAATGGCAACCCAGTCCAGTGTTCTTGCCTGGAGAATCCCAGGGACAGGGGAGCCTGGTGGGCTGCCGTCTATGGGGTCTCACAGAGTCGGACACGACTGAAGCGACTTAGCAGCAAGCATATGGTGACTGTTACCTGTTTGAACCCTTACTTTGTTTTTCTTTTGTTTATACGAACGTGACTGAGGAAAGTGACGTTCGCCACCGGAGGGGAGTTTTCTCCTGTGACATATTCTCTAACCGAAGTCCACCGCAGTCTGCAGCTACTTCAAAGTCTAGCTCCTGGTGCAGTTACATTTCTACAACTTGATACTTGAGTATGTTTTTCTAAAAACAGCCAAACTATAGCAAATAGAGCTTTCCATTTCCAGACTGACTCATAATCGTGGACTGGAGGGGCTGGGGGTTTTGCTCAGTGCCAGTTTAAGGTTTTGTGAATTAGCTGTTGTTACTTGCTTCGTTTGCTCTGCTGTAATGGGAGTCTACAGATCTAAGATCAGCAGGGAACATTTTCAGCTTCATAGGTTTTAATTTCCCCCTGCCTGCTTGGGCCGATACAGATAATAATAATGGCTGGCACTGCTCTTAAAAGTGCCGGGCACTGTTTGGAAGCGCATTATGTGCATGGTCTTGATGAACTGTCACCCCGACTCGTCGGGGCAGGTACTGTTATGGTCTCTCTTTTTCAGATGCAAAAGTAGGCTCCGAGGGGTTACGTAACTTGCCCTAGGTACACATGGTCTGATATCCAGTTTCTGCTGCAGACTTCAAGTTTTTTTTTTTTTTAAGAACTTAGCCATCACTCATCTATACTGAAGTAGCGGAGTAGGCAAGATGATGGACTGAAGCAGGTTGATTGGATTCAGAAACTGCCACCTACTAGCTATGTGACTTTGGGCAAAATATTTAACCTCTGTTCCTTTTTTCTTTTTATCCATGAAATAAGAATAATTATAATACCTATATATGGGGTTCTTGTGCGGATCATATGAATTAATATACTTAATAAATCTAAACTAATGCCTGGTTATGTGAACGCTTCACTACGATCTGCCTGATAGCGCCGCCATGGTGGTGTGTCTTCTGACTGACTGGCACCGCTGAAGTCATTTTCTAAGGTTTTTGCTGCTGGATTTAGGTTGAGTTTGGAAATGCTGTTAAGACTCAGGGATCATCTTTGTTTTCCCTACTTTTATGACCTCTCTGAGGGAAGCAAACATATCAGTTTTTTTCTCAGTGCAGAAAACAACTTGGATTTCACTCAGATTCATTTGACCAGTGATATTCATTTAATTTGTCCTGGCATTGCAATACCATTTAGAGGGAAATAAAGCTTGGGGAGTAATGTGATTCCATTTTGTCCTTACCAGACCAGCAGCCGCTCACAGGGATTTGGTTAGAAAGGACCGTGGACTATATAGCTAGTGCTGGGCACTGTGTATGGCAAATGATTGGGTCAAGGGGCATCACATGAACATGTTCTAAAAAGATCTGTAAAATCAAGACCTACTGTGATGCGTCACTTCATCTGCTGACTAAGAGCCACTGAGCAGGCTTGGCACAGGAGGCCAGTGGAAGTTCTAAATGATGTTTTCTGGTGGACAACAAGGAGACTGAATGCATGGCATAAAGCAATGGTTCCCAGTGGGTCTGCACCAGAATAATTGGGGGAGTTTTATGAAGCTTTGCAAAATGATATGGTTTACATCCACAGATTGTGAGTCAGTAAGTCATGATGGGGTTCTGGCCTCAATCTGTTTTTTAAGAGCTCCCCAAATGACTCATATGTGCAATTAGGATGTGATATCATTAATGCAGATCAGTGCTTTTCAGGCCTATGTTTTAAAATCACTGTTGAGTTAAACTTTTTTAAAAATACTGATGTTCTAGACTCACCCCAGAGATTCTAAGTCAGTTGACTTGGGCCAAGTCTGGACATTTGGTATTGATATTAAAAAAAAGTCTTCTTAGGTAATTAACCTACAGCCAGGTTTGAGAATCATGTGGCTTCAGACATCATCTTATCAGGAGAGTAAAAAAAGTTTGTATTTCTAAAAATGTACACAGTGCAGATGTTCAATTTAATAATCAAGTAAGAAAGAAAAATATGAATTGATTGTTGGTGTTCAGTTGCTGCGTAGTGTCTGACTCTTTGCGACCCCATGGGCTGCGGCCCACTAGGCTTCCCCGTGCTTCACCATCTCCCAGGGTTTGCTAAACTCACATCCATTGAGGCGGCGTTGCCATCCCACCACCACACCCTCTGTTGCCCCTTCTCCTCCTGCCCTCAGTCTTTCCCAGCATCAGGGTCTTGTCTAATGAGTTGACTCTTCACATCAGGTAGTCAAGGGATTGGAACTTCAGCTTTGGCATCAATCCTTCCAAAAATTATTCAGGGTTGATTTCCTTTAGGATTGACTGGTTTGATCTCCTTGCAGTCCAAGGAATTCTCGAGAGTCTTCTTCAGCACTACAGTTTTAAAGCAGCAATTCTTCAGCGCTCAACCTTCTTTATGGTCTAACTTTCACATCCATATATGACTGCTGGAAAAACCATAGCTTTGACTATACGGACCTTTGTTGGCAAAGTGATGTTAACTGCTTTTTAATATGCTGCTTAGGTTTTTCATAGTTTTTCTTCCAAGGAGCAAGTGTCTTTAACTTCATGGCTTCAGTCACTGTCTGAAGGAAGTTAATGATTGAATTAGCATTTATCACTGGGCAGTGAAAATTTCATCCTTTTCCCTGGGGAGGAGAATTAACATTTACTGAGAACTTTATCTGTAGTCTTAATTTTAGACAATGACTCCGGGAAGTGTGTATTGTTTCCATTTTGTAGGAGAACTTTGGGGCAAAGGGAAGTTAAGTGACTTGTCCCAGATTTACACCCAGATTCATGCAGCTCTGTAGTTTAGGTTCCATTCACGATTTGGTGTAGGGATTGGCATTTTGCAGAGCTCTCCGGATAACTCTGACATGCAACTGAAATTAACGGTCTCTGCATGTCCTTCTGGTGATCTAAATCCATTTTCTTCTGTAGCAGCATGCTGTCCCTCTGTAGCGTGCTGTGACTGGGTCCCTCGCCCCACACATTCACTTATCTTAGCATCCTTTCCTTTCTTTCCCGCCTCTTAATAAGTATGTTTTGAGTGCCCAGTTTGTGCCATCTTTCTTGGTGTGGACATGACAAAAATGGTAACAAGACTGACCAAGTCACCAGCCTCATGGTCCTTTTATTGATTGAGATACACAGTAAACATATAAGCAGATAAATTTAGACTTATTCCATACATACGCAAGCAAATTTTAAGGTAACGACAGGTGCTTCTAAGAAAAATAAGCAGGGTACTAAGTGATCCAAACAGCAGTAATGAGCATTCCAGTTGCTTCACATTGTTGCCAAAACTACTTTGTGTTGTTTTGTGTGTGCATGTTTCATTTCAGCCATTCTAACAAGTATATGGTGATATCTTAGTATTGTTTTCTTTTGCATTTTTCTGTTGGCCAGGGGTGATGAGCATCTTTTCATTTGTTTGTGTACCATTTGTATTTTTCCTTTGTTAAGAAAAAAATTTTATTTTTAAATTTTTTGCCTGTTTGAAAAAGCATTGGGTTGATTTTCTTTTTGAGCTGTAAAACTTTTTATATGTTTGGGATATGCTCTTTTTTTCTAAAATTCCCCTCTTTTCTTTCCAACCCCTTTACTAGAATTGCCTTTAACATCTGTATTTATATATTTAATTTTAAAAAACTAAATTCTTTTTTTTTTTTTTGAGCATGCCACACAACACATATGACCTGGTTCCCTGACAAGGAATCGAACCCGGGTACCCTGCATTGGGAGCATGGAGTCTTAGGCACTGGACTACCAGGGAAATCCGTAACAGTTGTATTTGCATCAGTAGTATTTTTAAGGCAATCTAAGTTATTTCTGTACCTCAGAACTCTTCCATCTTCTACCCATTACCTAATTCTACATTTTTAGGTAATTATTACATCAGCACAACATTCTGGTGCCATAATATATATTACTTTCCTAGGTTTTCCATAACAGAATACTACAAACTGGATGATTTTAAAACAGAAGAATGCCTTCTTCCACATTTGGAGGCAAAATTCTGACATTAAGTTGTCAGAAAGCCTTGCTGGCTTTAAAGTCTCTATGAGAGAATCTTTCCTTGCTTCCCTCTTTTCATGATTGCCAGTAATCTTTGAGCTCCTTGGTCTGTAGACATATGACTCCAATTTTCGCCTCTGTTATCGCATGGATTTCTTTCTCCGTATCTGTGTCCGAATTTCACTTGTCTTTTAAGGATATCAATCATTGGGTTAGAAACTCATCCTCACCTGGTTATACCGGGAAATGCCCTGTAAGTTCACATTCACAGATACTGGAGGTTAGGACTTTAAAATAGCTCTTTAAAGGACACAGTCACATAGGAGAAATCTAGATTACCTTGGTTTTGGCAATGAATTTTTTAGACACAACACCAAAAGAAAGAAGAAAAAACTTACAAACTGGACTTTATTAAAATTAAAAATTTCTGTGAAAGATATTGTTAAGAAAATAAAGACAAGTTGTACACTAGGAGAAAATGTTTTCAAAACACATATCTGATAAAGGCCTTATCATAGAGCTGGAATCATACAGCCAATCGGGAATCCTACCTTTTCAGACTCGCTTTTTTCCCAGAGCAACATTCACTTAAGATTCCTCCATATCGATTTCTGGCTAGATAGCTTATTTCTTTTTATCACTGAATAATATTTCATTGTGGATGTACCATAGTTTATCCATTCCACCGTTGAATTACATCTTGATTACTTCCAGTTCCTACTGATTATGAATAAACCAACTATAGTCATTTGAATGCATGTTTTTGTGTGGACATAGTTGCAGATCAATTGAGTCAATAACTAGGAGAACAATTGCTGGATCATATGGCAATACTAGTTTAAGCTTTGTAAGGACCTGCTAAATAGTTTTCTAGAGTGACTGTACCGTTTTGTATTCTCAGCAGTGAATCCACATTCTTGCCAGCATTTAGTATTGTCATGTTTTTGAATTTTAACCATTCTGATAGTTAGCTCTTAACATCTTATTGTAGTTTTATTTTGCAATTCTCTAGTGACACATGCTGTTGAGCATCTTTTCACATGCTTGTTTGCCATTTGTACCTTTTTCTTTTTTTGGCCATTCTGAGTATCATATGGGGCTTAGTTTCCTGACCGGGGATCGAACCCCTGCCCCCTGAAGTGGAAGCATGGAGTCTTAACCACTTGGCTGCCAGGGAATTCCCTGCCATCTGTACATATTCTTGGGTGGAGTGTCAGTTTAACTTTTTTTTCCTATTTTAAAATTGGTTTGTTTTCTTATTGATTTTTACAAAAATGCTTGTTTATTTATCCCACTCCTGGGCATATATCTGGAGAAAACTTTTAATTTGAAAAGATACATGCATATCAGTGTTCATAGCAGCATTATGTACAATAGCCAAGACATGGAAGCACCTCAGTGTCCACTGACAGATGAATGGATAAAGAAGATATGGTATATATGAACAATGGACTGCTGTCCAGCCATAAGAAAGAATGAAATAATGACATTTTCAGCAACATGGGTGGACCTAAAGATTATCACGTTAAGTCAGACAAAGACAAATATGTAATGTCACTTGTTTGTGGAATCTAGAATATACAGATGAACTTATTTATAAGACAGAAACAGACTCACAGACATAGACAAATTTATGGTTACTGAAGGGGTGACCATAAGGCAGGGATAAATTAGGAGTTTAAGATTAACAGATACAAACTACTGTATATAAAATGGGCTTCCCTGGTGGCTCAGATGGTAAAGACTCTGCCTGTAGTGTGGGAGACCTGGGTTCATTCCCTGGGTTGGGAAGATCTCCTGGAGGAGGGCATGGCAACCTGCTCCAGTATTCTTGCCTGGAGAATCCCCATGGACAGAGGAGCTTGGTGAGCTACAGTCCATGGTGTTGCAGAGAGTTTGACATGACTGAGTGACTAGGCACAGTGCAGCATTTATAAAATAGATAAGCAACAAGCTTCTATGGTATAGCACAGAAAACTATACTCAAGTCCTGTAAGAAGCTGAAATGGAGAATGCTGTGTGTGTGTTTATAGATATTTGATCACTTTGGTGTATACCAGAAACTAACACAGTGTTGTAAATCAACTATAGTTCAAACAAATATTAAAAGATTGTATCATTTAAAATATTTTCAGTCATATATTTGGGAGGCAGAAGCTTGGGCATCATTCTTGGTGGGTTTTATTTAACAATAAGATGTTTGACTTTTCAGTGTTATTTCCAGAGGAGGCTCATCGCTTATGTCCACCACCTCAGTATCAGTCACAAGGCCACTGCTGTCCTTTTATTATTTTTTTGGCTTTATGGCATGTGAGATCTTAGTTCCTTAACCAGGAATCAAACCCATGTCCGCTGCTTTAGAAGTGTAGAGTCTTAACTACTGAACTTCTAGGGAAGTCCTGATGTCCTTTTAAAAAGAAGAAATCTACCCCCTCCTTCATAAAAGTAGAATTTTCAAAAAATTTAAAATGTAACTCATTAAAATTTGAAATGAAACTGTGTTAAGGATTTTATTCAATTTATTTATTAGTGAAGCAGCGGGGAAGGTGACAGAGGTGGTTCTGAGATCAGTTTGAGGATCTAGTTTTTTATACGTATTTTGAACAAATGTTAGAGGGGGTTGCTGGGTCAGATTTTAAAAGCCTGGTCTATGTCCAACAGGGCAATAAATTATAATCTTTGGTATTATCTTTCTTTTTTAAAATTATTTATTATTATTTTTAAAATTTTTATTTTTACTTTATTTTGCTTTACAATACTGTATTGGTTTTACCATACATTGACATGAATCCACCACGGGTGTACATGAGTTCCCAATCCTGAACCCCCTCCCACCTCCCACCCCATATCATCTCTCTGGATCATCCCTGTGCACCAGCCCCAAGCATCCTGTATCCTGTATCGAACATAGACTGGTGATTCGTTTCTTACATGATAGTATACATGTTTCAATGCCATTCTCCCAAATCATTCCACCCTCTCCCTCTCCCACAGAGTCCAAAAGTCCGTTCTACACATCTGTGTCTCTTTTGCTGTCTCGCATACAGGGTCATGGTTACCATCTGTCTAAATTCCATATATATGTGTTAGTATACTGTATTGGTGGTTTTCTTTCTGGCTTACTTCACTCTGTATAATCGGCTCCAGTTTCATCCACCTCATAGAACTGATTCAAATGTATTCTTTCTAATGGCTGTGTAATACTCCATTGTGTATATGTACCATAGCTTTCTTATCCATTCATCTGCTGATGGACATCTAGGTTGTTTCCATGTCCTGGCTATTATAAACAGTGCTGCGATGAACATTGGGGTACACGTGTCTCTTTCAATTCTGGTTTCCTCAGTGTGTATGCCCAGCACTGGGATTGCTGGGTCATAAGGCAGTTCTATTTCCAGTTTTTTAAGGAATCTCCACACTGTTCTCCATAGTGGCTGTACTAGTCTGCATTCCCACCAACAGTGTAAGAGGGTTCCCTTTTCTCCACACCCCCTGCAGCATTTATTGCTTGTAGACTTTTGGATCGCAGCCATTCTGACTGGTGTGAGATGGTACCTTATGGTGGTTTTGATTTGCATTTCTCTGATAATGAGTGATGTTGCGCATCTTTTCATGTGTTTGTTAGCCATCTGTATGTCTTCTTTGGAGAAATGTCTATTTAGTTCTTTGGCCCATTTTTTGATCAGGTTGTTTATTTTTCTGAAATTGAGCTGCATAAGTTGCTTGTATATTTTTGAGATTAGTTGTTTGTCAGTTGCTTCATTTGCTATTATTTTCTCCCATTCAGAAGGCCTTGCTTATAGTTTCCTTTGTTGTGCAGAAGCTTTTAATTTTAATTAGATCCCATTTGTTTATTTTTGCTTTTATTTCCAGTATTCTGGGAGGTGGATCATAGAGGATCCTGCTGTGATTTATATCGGAGAGTGTTTTGCCTATGTTCTCCTCTAGGAGTTTTATAGTTTCTGGTCTTACATTTAGATCTTTAATTCATTTTGAGTTTATTTTTGTGTATGGTGTTAGAAAGTGATCTAGTTTCATTCTTTTACAAGTGGTTGACCAGTTTTCCCAGCACCATTTGTTAAAGAGATTGTCTTTAATCCATTGTATATTCTTGCCTCCTTGTCGAAGATAAGGTGTCCATAGGTGTGTGGATTTATCTCTGGGCTTTCTATTTTGTTCCATTGATCTATATTTCTGTCTTTATGCCAGTACCATACTGTCTTGGTGACTGTGGCTTTGTGGTAGAGCCTGAAGTCAGGCAGGTTGATTCCTCCAGTTCCATTCTTCTTTCTCAAGATTGCTTTGGCTATTCGAGGTTTTTTGTATTTCCATACAAATTGTGAAATTATTTGTTCTAGCTCTGTGAAAAATACTGCTGGTAGCTTGATAGGGATTGCATTGAATCTGTAGATTGCTTTGGGTAGTATACTCATTTTCACTATATTAATTCTTCCGATCCATGAACATGGTATATTTCTCCATCTATTAGTGTCCTCTTTGATTTCTTTCATCAGTATTTTGTAATTTTCTATATATAGGTCTTTAGTTTCTTTAGGTAGATATATTCCTAAGTATTTTATTCTTTTCATTGCAATGGTGAATGGAATTGTTTCCTTAATTTCTTTTTCTACTTTCTCATTATTAGTATATAGGAATGGAAGGGATTTCTGTGTGTTGATTTTATATCCTGCAACTTTACTATATTCATTGATGAGCTCTAGTAATTTCCTGGTGGAGTCTTTAGGGTTTTCTATGTAGAGTTTCATGGGTTTTCATGTCATCTGCAAACAGTGAGAGTTTTACTTCTTCTTTTCCAATTTGGATTCCTTTTATTTCTTTTTCTCTCTGATTGCTATTGCCAAAACTTCCAGAACTATGTTGACTAGTAACGGTGAAAGTGGGCACCCTTGTCTTGTTCCTGACTTTAGGGGAATTGCTTTCAATTTTTCACCATTGAGGATAATGTTGATAATATATAGCTTTTATTATGTTGAGGTATGTTCCTTCTATTCCTGCTTTCTGGAGAGTTTTTATCATAAATGGATGTTGAATTTTGTCCAAGACCTTCTCTGCATCTATTGAGATAATCATATGGTTTTTATTTTTCAATTTGTTAATGTGGTGAATTACATTGATTCATTTGTGGATATTGAAGAATCCTTGCATCCCTGCGATAAAGCCCACTTGGTCATGGTGTATGATCTTTTTAATGTGTTGTTGGATTCTGATTGCTAGAATTTTGTTGAGGATTTTTGCATCTATGTTCATCAGTGATATTGGCCTGTAGTTTTCTTTTTTTGTGGCATCTTTGTCAGGTTTTGGTATTAGGGTGATGGTGGCCTCATAGAATGAGATTGGAAGTTTACCTTCCTCTGCAATTTTCTGGAAGAGTTTGAGTAGGATAAGTGTTAGCTCTTCTCAAAATTTTTGGTAGAATTCAGCTGTGGAGCCATCTGGACCTGGGCTTTTGTTTGCTGGAAGATTTCTGATTACAGTTTCAATTTCCGTGCTTGTGATGGTTCTGTTAAGATTTTCTATTTCTTCCTGGTTCAGTTTTGGAAAATTGTACTTTTCTAAGAATTTGTCTATTTCTTCCACATTGTCTATTTTATTGGCATATAATTGCTGATAGTAGTCTCTTATGATCCTTTGTATTTCTGTGTTGTCTGTTGTGATCTCTCCATTTTCATTTCTAATTTTATTGATTTGATTTTTCTCCCTTTGTTTCTTGATGAGTCTGGCTAATGGTTTGTCAATTTTATTTATCCTTTCAAAGAACCAGCTTTTGGCTTTATTGATTTTTGCTATGGTCTCTTTTGTTTCTTTTGCATTTATTTCTGCCCTAATTTTTAAGATTCCTTTCCTTCTACTAACCCTGGGGTTTTTCATTTCTTCCTTTTCTAGTTGCTTTAGGTGTAGAGTTAGGTTATTTATTTGACTTTTTTCTTGTTTCTTGAGGTATGCCTGTATTGCTATGAACTTTCCTCTTAGCACTGCTTTTATAGTGTCCCACAGGTTTTGGGTTGTTGTATTTTCATTTTCATTCATTTCTATGCATATTTTGATTTCTTTTTTGCTTTCTCCTGTGATTTGTTGGTTATTCAGGAGCGAGTTGTTCAGCCTCCATATGTTGGAATTTTTAATAGTTTTTCTCCTGTAATTGAGATCTAATCTAATGCATTATGGTCAGGAAAGATGCTTGGAATGATTTCAATTTTTTTGAATTTACCAAGGCTAGATTTATGGCCCAGGATGTGATCTATCCTGGAGAATATTCCATGAGCACTTGAGAAAAAGGTGAAATTCATTGTTTTGGGGTGAAATGTCCTATAGATATCAATTAGGTCTAACTGGTCTATTGTATCATTTAAAGTTTGTGTTTCCTTGTTAATTTTCTGTTTAGTTGATCTGTCCATAGGGTGTGAGTGGGGTATTAAAGTCTCCCACTATTATTGTTATTGTTGATTTCCCCTTTCATGCTTGTTAGCATTTGTCTTACATATTGCGGTGCTCCTATGTTGGGTGCATATATGTTTATGATTGTTATATCTTCTTCTTGGATTGATCCTTTGATCATTATGTAGTGGCCTTCTTTGTCTCTTTTCACAGCCTTTGTTTTAAAGTCTATTTTATCTGATATGAGTATTGCCACTCCTGCTTTCTTCTGGTCTCTATTTGCGTGGAATATCTTTTTCCAGCCCTTCACTTTCAGTCTGTATGTGTCCCTTGTTTTGAGGTGGGTCTCTTGTAGACAACATATACAGGGGTCTTGTTTTTGTATTCATTCGGCCAGTCTTTGTCTTTTGGTTGGGGCATTCAACCCATTTACGTTTAAGGTAATTATTGATAAGTATGATCCTGTTGCCATTTACTTTATTGTTTTGGGTTCAAGTTTATATAGCCTTTTTGTGTTTCCTGTCTCGAGAATATCTTTTAGAGTTTGTTGGAGAGCCGGTTTGGTGGTGCTGAATTCTCTCAGCTTTGCTTGTCTGTAAAGCTTTTGATTTCTCCTTCGTATTTGAAGGAGATCCTTGCTGGGTACAGTTATCTGGGCTGTAGGTTATTTTCTTTCATCACTTTAAGTATGACTTGCCATTCCCTCTTAGCCTGAAGAGTTTCTATTGAAAGATCAGCTGTTATCCTTATGGGAATCCCCTTGTGTGTTATTTGTTGTTTTTCCCTTGCTGCTTTTAATATTTGTTCTTTGTGTTTGATCTTTGTTAATTTGATTATTATGTGTCTTGGGGTGTTTCGCCTTGGGTTTATCCTATTTGGAACTCTCTGTGTTTCTTGGACTTGGGTGATTATTTCCTTCTCCAGTTTAGGGAAGTTTTCAACTATTATCTCAAGTATTTTCTCATGGTCTTTCTTTTTGTCTTCTTCTTCTGGGATTCCTATAATTTGAATGTTGGAGCATTTCATATTGTCCTGGAGGTCTGTGAGATTGTCCTCATTTCTTTAAATTTGTTTTTTCTTGTTACCTCTCTGATTCATTTATTTCTACCATTCTATCTTCTATTTCACTAATCCTATCTTCTGCCTCCGTTATTCTACTATTTATTGCCTCCAGAGTGTTTCTGATCTCACTTATTGCATTATTCATTATATATTGACTCTTTTTTATTTCTTCTACGTCCTTGTTAAACCTTTCTTGCATCTTCTCAATCCTTGTCTCCAGGCTATTTATCTGTGATTCCATTTTGTTTTCAAGATTTTGGATCATTTTGACTATCATTATTTGGAATCCTTTCTCAGGTAGATTCCCTATCTTTTCCTCTTTTGTTTGGTTTGGTGGGCATTTATCCTGTTCCTTTACCTGCTGGGTATTCCTCTGTCTCTTCATCTTGGTTATATTGCTGTGTTGGGGTGGCCTTTCTATATTCTGGGAATTTGTGGAGTTCTCTTTATTTTGGAGTTTCCCCACTGTGGGTGGGGTTGTATCAGTGGCTTGTCAAGGTTTCCTGGTTAGGGAGGCTTGTGTTGGAGTTCTGGTGGGTGGAGCTGAGTTTCTTCTCCCTGGAGTGCAGTGGAGTGACCAGTAATGGGTTATGAGACGTCAAAGGTTTTGGAGTAACTTTGAGCTGCCTGTATATTGAAGCTCAGGGGTGTGTTCCTGTGTTCCTGGAGAATTTGCGTGGTATGTCTTGCTCTGGAACTTGTTGGCCCTTGGGTGGTGCTTGGTTTCAGTGTAGGTATGGAGGCATTTGATGAGCTTCTATCGATTAATGTTCCCTGGATTCAGGAGTTCTCTGATGTTCTCAGGCTTTGGACTTAAGCCTCCCGCTTCTGGTTTTCAGTTTTATTTTTACAGTAGCCTCTAGACTTCTCCATCTATATAGCACCGATGATAAAACATCTAGGTTAAAGATGAAAAGTTTCTCCACATTGAGGGACACCCAGAGAGGTTCACTGAGTTACATGGAGAAGAGAAGAGGGAGGGGGTAGTTAGCCATGACTGAAATGAGATGAGGTGGGATCAAAAGAAGAGAGAGCAAGCTAGCCAGTAGTCACTTCCTTATGTGCGTTCCATAGTCTGGACCGCTCAGAGTTATTTACGGAGTTACACAGGGAAGAGGAGAGGGAGGAAGTAGACAGAGGTGGCCAGGAGGATAAGAGAGAGGAATGAGAAGGAGAGAGACAAATCCTGCCAGTAACCAATTCCTTAGGTGTTCTCCACCGTCTGGAACACACAGAGATTCACAGAGTTGGACAGAGAAGAGATGGGGGAGGAAAGAGACAGAGGCCACCTGGTGGAGAAAAAGGAGAGTCCAAAGGAGAAGAGAGTGGTCAAGCCAGTAATCTCGCTCTCAGGTAAACTTGGGTAGTGAAGTTTGGGTTTTTAAATGTACAAAATTGACAACAAATACCAAAAAGCAAAGATTAAAAATTTAGAGTAGAGGTTGGATTTTCAAAAATACAATATTAAAGAAAAGAAGAAGAAGAAGAAAAAAAAACAGTCACAAGAATTATTAAAAAACAACAACAACCACCACAAAAAAATATATACGGCATTTGCTTTAAAAATAGGGTCTTTTTTTTTTTTTGAAAAGTAACGGTAGGTTATAAAAATAAAAATTAAAGGAGAAATAGAGGACTTAAAAATTTTTTAAAGTTTAAAAAAGAAAAAACAATCAAACAACAACATCAACAACAACAACAAAGAGAATGATCGTAAAAATAGTAAAGATATTTCTGGGACTTTCTCTGGTGCTGTGGGCAGTGTGGGGTCGCTTCCAAGGCGGTTCCCTCTGTTTAGCTTCTTCTGTTTGTTGGTCTCTTCAGTGTCTGATTTCCGCCCTGACACAAGGGGCTGGCGGTGGACACTTTTTTTTTTAGGCTCACTTGTTCAGTCGCACTGTGGGGGGGGAGGGATGCTGCAAATGATTAACACTGGCATGTGCTTTCAGTGTCTCAGCCCCGCTGGGCCTGCCCCTGCTCACCGCGCACACCGCTCAGGCTCTAGGTTGCTCTGCCGGGAACTGTCTGAGGCCGGCCCTAGGCTGCATGCGCCTCCCCAGTCTAAGCCGCTCAGGCTCGGCTCTCAGGTAGCCCTCAGAGGCGCAGATTAGGTTGGGCCTGCGTTTTGTGCCCTTCCCAGGTCTGAGTAGCTCAGGTGTTTGGTGAGTGCGGTTGCTGCGACTTATCGCCTTTCCCTGCTGCTCAGTTTTCTGGGTGTACCGCTGGCTCTCCTTCTCAGGAGGATGGCGACTGTCCAGAACCCAAGAAGACTTAGCAAAGAAGCCTGCTTGCAGTTTGGTAGGTAATGTCTCTCTGGGGCTGCGATTGCCCCCTTCCAACCCTTACGGCTCTGGCTGCCTGTCATCGGAGGGGGATGGTCTGCAGCCGGCTATGTCCGATCCGTCCTTTGTTCTGTGCGCGGTCCTGGTGGTGTCTTACGTTAAAGCTTTTCGCGTGGTAGCCATCCCACAGTCTGGTATGCTAGCCCAAGTTAGTTCACTCTGGTTACACTCAGGGCATTCTGCCCGATTCTTAAAAAGCACTGCAGGCCGCGCCTCCCTGCCCAGCCGCCACTTGCTAGTGGCGGATGCAGGCGTCTGCACTGCTTCTCCGCTGGGGGAGTTACCATTGGGCTCGTAATCTGTTGGTTTTAATTATTTATTTATTTTTCTTCCCTGTTATGTTGCCCTCTGTGCTTCCAAGGCTCGCCACAGACTCGGCAGCGAGCGTGTTTCCTGGTGTTTGGAAACTTCTCTCTTTTAAAGACTCCCTTCCCGGGACGGGACTCCCTTCCTGGGATGCAGCTCCCTCCCTACCTCCTTTGTCTCTTTTTTTCGTCCTTTATATTTTTTCCTACCTGTTTTTGAAGACAATGATCTGCTTTTCTGGGTGCCTGATGTCCTCTGCCAGCATTCAGAAGTTGTTTTGTGGAATTTACTCAGCGTTGAAATGTTCTTTTGATGAATTTGTGAGGGAGAAAGTTCCTCAGCCATCTTAGGACCGCCCCCATCAGTATTATCTTTCTTTATCCAGATGGAAATTATTTATATCCCTACAGAATGAAAATTTATAGGTTAACATGTATTCTTACTAAGTCTAGGACTTTTAGTCAACAGTAAATAACGAGTTGTACAAAGTACAATCCCTTTATATTGTTAATCCTTGGGAGGGCCTTTTAAACACCATTCTCATACAACATTGAAAGGATATGCCACCTATGATTTTGCCTTACTTTCGTGTTTTAAATAATCATTCTTAACATACTGTATCACAAAGTTTTAAAATATATGTTTCAAAATAATAACTTTTAGGTTCAGTTATAGTAACCTTACTTCTGTGGTGTAATGGTAAAGAATCTGCCTGCAGTGCAGAAGATAAGAGTTCGATCCCTGGGTCAGGGAGACCCCCTGGCATAGGAAATGGCAACTCATTCTAGTATTCTACAGAGGAGCCTGGCAGGTTATGGTTCATGGGCTAGCAAAGAGTCAGACATGACTTAGCAACTAACACTTTCACTTTATTTCATTTGAAAGTAAACTAATGATAAAAGTCTCCAGACCAAAACAAAACAAAACTCTCTAAATTTTAACCAATAGGAACAATATAACATTATCTTACACTCCTACTATGGCAAAGATTAGAAGAGAAAATGTTTATCCTATGTGAGGACTGTTTTATAGGTTGAAGATGAGCTCCTTGAAGACAGGCTCTGAACTTAATTTTTATCCTTCAGTAATGAGTCCCCAGCACCTAATTCAGAATAAGTTTGGCATAAAAGGATTAATTCGCTGAATCAGTTCAGTTCAGTCATTCAGTTGTGTCCAGCTCTTTGCAACCCCATGGGCTGCAGCACGCCAGGCTTCCCTGTCCATCACCAACTCCCGGAGCTTCCTCAAACTCATGTCCATCTACTGAGTCAGGGATGCCATCCAACCATCTCATCCTCTGTTGTCCCCTTCTCCTCCTGACCTTCAATTTGCTGAATAACAGTGACTAAATAAATGAGTAATAATACGTTAAAACTGTGAGAACTCGAGTTGTCTAAAATTCCTTTACCTTGTATGTTTGACCAGGTGAAAAACAATTGTGTGCCAGCCCCAGGATATTAATTAGACTGTCTACCTAACTCTCAGAACACAAGGCTCAGTACCTGGAGAAAACTTTCACCCATCTCTTTTGGGAATGAAGACATGTCTTCACTGGAAAATGCTGCGGCAGAGTCTGGTAGGTTCTTGTGCACTTTGCACTGTGGTGGGTGTGGGGAGCAGGAGAGTCAGGGCAGTGCTTCTCAGACTGCAAATATGTAGGACCCATCTGTGAATTTGTGAACCTGCACATTCTGATTCACTGGGTCTGTGGTGGGGCCCAAGGTTCTGCATCTCTTAACAAGCCACCGTGCTGAGAATAGCAAAGATTAGACTCTTGTGTTTTATTTTACTCTGATTAAATAATGTTTATTTCTGATTGTAAGTGTAATATATATGTATTACAGAAATACCTATGTACTTTAGAAAGTATATAAAAGCACAAAAACACAAAGAAGGATTTTGTGTATAGTACTAGCGCAGTGTTTTAATTAGATGCTAACTGTCCCCAGCCGACCCGTGTTGTCACTGTCGTGCATGCCTCACACACTAGTAGCTTGCCATCAGTTTTCAACATTTCTCTTGTACCTTTGTTCATTCCTTGCTTGTTCAGCTCAGCCCTTGGTTGCTCTTCTACGCTGCGTAATCAGTGTGGATGTTGCTCCCTCCACCTAGAGGCTTAAGCCAGAGCTCTACAAAGGGCGTTCCCTGCCAGGCTGACGTTCTAGCCTTGCAGGTCTGACTCCAGAACTGTTCTGGTCCTGTTTGCAATCTGAAAGACCTGTGGTTAATTTACTTGTTTTGAAATGATGCCTTGGAGGACAGCATAAAGATGGCGGAGGAATAGGACGGGAAGACCACTTTCTCCCTCACAAATTCCTCAAAAGAACATTTCAACGCCGAGCAAACTCCACAAAACAACTTCTGTAGGCTGGCAGAGGTCATCAGGCAACCAGAAAAGCAGACCATTGTCTTCAAAAACAGGTAGGAAAAAATATAAAAGATGAAAAGGAGACAAAAGAGGTGGGGAGGGAGCTCCGTCCCGGGAAGGGAAGCCCGTCCCGGGAAGGGAATTTTAAGAAGAGAGGTTTCCAAACACCAGGAAACACTCTCCCTGCCGAGTCTGTGGCGAGTCTTGGAAACACAGAGGGCAACATAACAGGAAGGAAAAATAAAGAAATAATTAAAACGAAGAGATTACAAGCCCAACAGTAACTCCCCCAGCGGAAAAGCAGCACAGACACCTGCATCCGCCATTGGGAAGTGGGGGCAGGGCAGGGACGCGCGGGAGGCGCGGGCTGCAGTGCTTTGTAAGAATCGGGCAGGAACGCCCCACGCGCAAGCAGAACGATCTAACTTGCGCCAGCAAACCAGACTGTGGGATAGCTACCGCCCGAAAAGCTCGAACATAAGACACCGCCAGGACCGAGCGCAGAACAAAGGACGGAACGGAAAAAGCCGGCTGCAGACCATCCCCCGCCGGGGACAGGCAGCCAGAGCCGTAAGGGCTGGAAAGGGGCAACTGCAGACCCGGAGAGACTTTACTTACCTAACTGCAAGCAGGCTTCTTTGCTAAGACTTCTGGGGGTGCTGGACAGTCACAGTCTGCCTCACGGGGGACGCCAGCGGTCCACCCAGAAAGCTGAGCAGCAGCAGCAGAAAAGGTGACAAGCCGTGGTGATCGCGCTCGCCAAACTCCTGAGCTACTCGGACCTGGGAAGGGCACAAACCGCAGTCCCAGCCGAATCTGTGCCTCTGAGGGCTGCCTGAGCGCCGAACCTGAGCGGCTTGGACCGGGGAAGTGCACGCAGCCTAGGGCCGGCCCCAGACGGTTCCCGGCTGAGCATCGTAGAGCCAGAGCGGTTTGTGCGCCGCGAGAAGGGACAGGTCAAGTGGGGCTGAGACACTGTGCACACGACAGTGCTATTTGTTTGCAGCATCCCCCTCCCCACAGTGTGACTGAACTAGTGAGCCTAAAAAACCAGCAAACAGAAGAAGTTAAACAGAGGGAACCACCTTGGAAGTGATCCCACACGGCCCAAAACATCAGAGAAGGGCCAGATATATTTTTACTATTTTTAAAATCATTCCTTTTTTTTTTCTAACTTTTTTTTAATTGTTAAGTCTTCTATTTCTCCTCTAAATTTTATTTCTATAACCTACTATTACTATTAAAAAAAAAAAAGACTTTTTTTTTTTTTTTAAGGCAAACACCATATATAGCCTTTGGATGGTTGTTGGTGGTTTTTTGTTTTTTTTTGTTTTGTTTTGTTTTGTTTGTTTGTTTTTTTAATAATTCTTGTTTTTTTTTTCTTTCTTCCTTTTTCCTTCTGCTTCTTTTCTTTAATATTGTATTTTTGAAAATCCAACCCCTACTCTAGATTTTTAATCTTTGCTCTTAGGTTGTTGTTGTCAATTTTGTACATTTAAAAACCCAAACTTCACTACCCAAGTTTACCTGAGAGCGAGATTACTGGCTTGACCACTCTCTCCTCCTTTGGACTCTCCTTTTTCTCCACCAGGTGGCCTCTGTCTCTTTTCTCCCCCATCTCTTCTCTGTCCAACTCTGTGAATCTCTGTGTGTTCCAGACGGTGGAGAACACCTAAGGAACTGGTTACTGGCAGGATTTGTCTCTCTCCTTCTCATTCCTCTCTCTTATCCTCCTGGCCACCTCTGTCTACTTCCTCCCTCTCCTCTTCCCTGTATAACTCCGTAAATACCTCTGAGCGGTCCAGACTCTAGAGCACACATAAGGAAGTGACTACTGGCTAGCTTGCTCTCTCCTCTTTTGATCTCACCGCATCTCATTCCAGTTACCTCTAACTACCCCCTCCATCTTCTCTTCTCCTTGTAACTCAGTGAACCTCTCTGAGTGTCCCTCAATGTGGAGAAACTTTTCATCTTTAACCTAGATGTTTTATCATCAGTGCTGTATAGATGGAGAAGTCTAGAGGCTACTGTAAAAATAAAACTGAAAACCAGAAGCAGGAGGCTTAAACCCAAAGCCTGAAAACATTAGAGAACTCTTGAATTCAGGGAACATTAAGCAATAGGAGCTCATCAAATGCCTTCATACCTACACTGAAACCAAGCTCCACCCAAAGGCCAACAAGTTCCAAAACAAGACATACCACTCAAATTCTCCAGCAACACAGGAACACTCCCCTGAGCTTCAATATACAGGCAGCTCAAAATTATTCCAAAACCCTTGATGTCTCATAACCCATTACTGGTCACTCCACTGCACTCCAGAGAGAAGAAACCCAACTCCACCCACCAGAACTCCAACACAAGCCTCCCTAACCAGGAAACCTTGACAAGCCACTGATAGAACCCCACCCACAGTGAGGAAGCTCCATAATAAAGAGAACTCCACAAATTACCAGAATATAAAAAGGCCACCCCAAACGCAGCAATATAACCAAGATGAAGAGACAGAGGAATACCCAGCAGGTAAAGGAACAGGAGAGTTGCCCACCAAACCAAACAAAAGAGGAAGAAGTAGGGAATCTACCTGAGAAGGAATTCCGAATATTGATAGTGAAAATGATCCAAAATCTTGAAATCAAAATGGAATCACAGATAAATAGCCTAGAGATAAGGATTGAGAAGATGCAAGAAAGGTTTAACAAGGACCTAGAAGAAATAAAAAAGAGTCAAAATATAATGAATAACGCAATAAATGAGATCAGAAACACTCTGGAGGCAACAAATAGTAGAATAACAGAGGCAGAAGATAGGATTAGTGAAATAGAAGATAGAATGGTAGAAATAAATGAATCAGAGAGGAAACAACCAAAACGAATTAAAAGAAACGAGGACAATCTCAGAGACCTCCAGGACAATATGAAACGCTCCAACATTCGAATTATAGGAGTCCCAGAAGACAGAAAGAAAGATCATGAGAAAATCCTTGAGGAGATAATAGTTGAAAACTTCCCTAAAATGGGGAAGGAAATAATCACCCGAGTCCAAGAAACACAGAGAGTTCCAAATAGGATAAACCCAAGGTGAAACACCCCAAGACACATATTAATCAAATTAACAAAGATCAAACACAAAGAACAAATATTAAAAGCAGCAAGGGAAAAACAACAAATAACACACAAGGGGATTCCCATAAGGATAACAGCTGATCTTTCAATAGAAACTCTTCAGGCCAGGAGGGAATGGCAAGTCATACTTAAAGTGATGAAAGACAATAACCTACAGCCCAGATTACTGTACCCAGCAAGGATCTCCTTCAAATACGAAGGAGAAATCAAAAGCTTTACAGACAAGCAAAAGCTGAGAGAATTCAGCACCACCAAACCAGCTCTCCAACAAATTCTAAAGGATATCCTCTAGACAGGAAACACAAAAAGGGTGTATAAACCCGAACCCAAAACAATAAAGTAAATGGTAATGGGATCATACTTATCAATAATTACCTTAAACGTAAATGGGTTGAACGCCCCAACCAAAAGACAAAGACTGGCCGAATGGATACAAAAACAAGACCCCTATATATGCTGCTTACAAGAGACCCACCTCAAAACAAGGGACACATACAGACTGAAAGTGAAGGGCTGGAAAAAGGTATTCCACGCAAATAGAGACCAAAAGAAAGCAGGAGTGGCAATACTCATATCCGATAAAATAGACTTTAAAACAAAGGCTGTGAAAAGAGACAAAGAAGGCCACTACATAATGATCAAAGGATCAATCCAAGAAGAAGATATAACAATTATAAATATATATGCACCCAACATAGGAGCACCGCAATATGTAAGATAAATGCTAACAAGTATGAAAGGGGAAATCAACAATAACACAATAATAGTGGGAGACTTTAATACCCCACTCACACCTATGGACAGATCAACTAAACAGAAAATTAACAAAGAAATGCAAACTTTAAATGATACATTAGACCAGTTAGACCTAATTGATATCTATAGGACATTTCACCCCAAAACAATGAATTTCACCTTTTTTTCAAGTGCTCATGGAACCTTCTCGAGGATAGATCACATCCTGGGCCATAAATCTAAACTTGATAAATTCAAAAAAATTGAAATCATTCCAAGCATCTTTTCTGACCATAATGCATTAAGATTAGATCTTAATTACAGGAGAAAAACTACTAAAAAATCCAACATATGGAGGTTGAACAACACACTTCTGAATAACCAACAAATCACAGAAGAAAGCAAAAAAGAAATCAAAATATGCACAGAAACTAATGAAAATGAAAACACAACAACCCAAAACCTGTGGGACACTATAAAAGCAGTGCTAAGAGGAAAGTTCATAGCAATACAGGCATACCTCAAGAAACAAGAAAAAAGTCAAATAAATAACCTAACTCTACACCTAAAGCAACTAGAAAAGGAAGAATTGGAGAACCCCAGAGTTAGTAGAAGGAAAGAAATCTTAAAAATTAGGGCAGAAATAAATACAAAAGAAACAAAAGAGACCATAGCAAAAATCAACAAAGCCAAAAGCTGGTTCTTTGAAAGGATAAATAAAATTGACAAACCATTAGCCAGACTCATCAAGAAGCAAAGAGAGAAAGATCAAATCAATAAAATTAGAAATGAAAATGGAGAGATCACAACAGACAACACAGAAATACAAAGGATCATAAGAGACTACTATCAGCAGTTGTATGCCAATAAAATGGACAATGTGGAAGAAATGGACAAATTCTTAGAAAAGTACAACTTTCCAAAACTGAACCAGGAAGAAATAGAAAATCTTAACAGACCCATCACAAGCACGGAAATTGAAACTGTAATCAGAAATCTTCCAGCAAACAAAAGCCCAGGTCCAGACGGCTTCACAGCTGAATTCTACCAAAAATTTAGAGAAGAGCTAACACTTATCCTACTCAAACTCTTCCAGAAAATTGCAGAGGAAGGTAAGCTTCCAAACTCATTCTATGAGGCCACCATCACCCTAATACCAAAACCTGACAAAGATGCCACAAAAAAAGAAAACTACAGGCCAATATCACTGATGAACATAGATGCAAAAATCCTCAACAAAATTCTAGCAATCAGAATCCAACAACACATTAAAAAGATCATACACCATGACCAAGTGGGCTTTATCGCAGGGATGCAAGGATTCTTCAATATCCGCAAATCAATCAATGTAATTCACCACATTAACAAATTGAAAAATAAAAACCATATGATTATCTCAATAGATGCAGAGAAGGCCTTTGACAAAATTCAACATCCATTTATGATAAAAACTCTCCAGAAAGCAGGAATAGAAGGAACATACCTCAACATAATAAAAGCTATATATGACAAACCCACAGCAAACATTATCCTCAATGGTGAAGAATTGAAAGCATTTCCCCTAAAGTCAGGAACAAGACAAGGGTGTCCACTTTCACCGCTACTATTCAACATAGTTCTGGAAGTTTTGGCCACAGCAATCAGAGCAGAAAAAGAAATAAAAGGAATCCAAATTGGAAAAGAAGAAGTAAAACTCTCACTGTTTGCAGATGACATGATCCTCTACATGGAAAACCCTAAAGACTCCACCAGAAAATTACTAGAGCTCATCAATGAATATAGTAAAGTTGCAGGATATAAAATCAACACACAGAAATCCCTTGCATTCCTATACACCAATAATGAGAAAGTAGAAAAAGAAATTAAGGAAACAATTCCATTCACCATTGCAACGAAAAGAATAAAATACTTAGGAATATATCTACCCAAAGAAACTAAAGACCTATATATAGAAAACTATAAAACACTGATGAAAGAAATCAAAGAGGACACTAATAGATGGAGAAATATACCATGTTCATGGATCGGAAGAATCAATATAGTGAAAATGAGTATACTACCCAAAGCTATTTACAAGTTCAATGCAATCCCTATCAAGCTACCAGCCATATTTTTCACAGAACTAGAACAAATAATTTCAAGATTTGTATGGAAATACAAAAAACCTCGAATAGCCAAGGCAATCTTGAGAAAGAAGAATGGAACTGGAGGAATCAACTTGCCTGACTTCAGGCTCTACTACAAAGCCACAGTCATCAAAACAGTATGGTACTGGCACAAAGACAGAAATATAGATCAATGGAACAAAATAGAAAGCCCAGAGATAAATCCACACACATATGGACACCTTATCTTTGACAAAGGAGGCAAGAATATACAATGGAGTAAAGACAATCTCTTTAACAAGTGGTGCTGGGAAAACTGGTCAACCACTTGTAAAAGAATGAAACTAGATCACTTTCTAACACCGCACACAAAAATAAACTCAAAATGGATTAAAGATCTAAATGTAAGACCAGAAGCTATAAAACTCCTAGAGGAGAACATAGGCAAAACACTCTCAGACATAAATCACAGCAGGATCCTCTATGATCCACCTCCCAGAATTCTGGAAGTAAAAGCAAAAATAAACAAATGGGATCTAATTAAAATTAAAAGCTTCTGCACAACAAAGGAAAATATAAGCAAGGTGAAAAGACAGCCTTCTGAATGGGAGAAAATAATAGCAAATGAAGCAACTGACAAACAACTAATCTCAAAAATATACAAGCAACTTATGCAGCTCAATTCCAGAAAAATAAACGACCCAATCAAAAAATGGGCCAAAGAACTAAATAGACATTTCTCCAAAGAAGACATACGGATGGCTAACAAACACATGAAAAGATGCTCAACATCACTCATTATCAGAGAAATGCAAATCAAAACCACAATGAGGTACCATTTCACACCAGTCAGAGTGGCTGTGATCCAAAAATCTGCAAGCAATAAATGCTGGAGAGGGTGTGGAGAAAAGGGAACCCTCCTACACTGTTGGTGGGAATGCAAACTAGTACAGCCACTATGGAGAACAGTGTGGAGATTCCTTAAAAAATTGCAAATAGAACTCCCTTATGACCCAGCAGTCCCACTGCTGGGCATACACACCGAGGAAACCAGAATTGAAAGAGACACATGTACCCCAATGTTCATCACAGCACTGTTTATAATAGCCAGGACATGGAAACAACCTAGAAGTCCATCAGCAGATGAATGGATAAGAAAGCTGTGGTACATATACACAATGGAGTATTACTCAGCCATTAAAAAGAATTCATTTGAATCAGTTCTGATGAGATGGATGAAACTGGAGCCGATTATACAGAGTGAAGTAAGCCAGAAAGAAAAACACCAATACAGTATACTAACACATATATATGGAATTTAGAAAGATGGCAATGACGACCCTGTATGCAAGACAGGAAAAAAGGCACAGCTGTGTATAACGGACTTTTGGACTCAGAGGGAGAGGGAGAGGGTGGGATGATTTGGGAGAATGGCATTCTATCATGTATACTATCATGTAAGAATTAAATCGCCAGTCTATGTCTGACGCAGGATACAGCATGCTTGGGGCTGGTGCATGGGGATGACCCACAGAGATGTTATGGGGAGGGAGGTGGGAGGGGGGTTCACGTTTGGGAACACATGTAAGAATTAAAGATTTTAAAATTAAAAAAATAAAAAACTAAAAAAAAAAAAAAAGAAATGATGCCTTGAGCTTCCTTTAATTTACATTGCTGTGTTTACTGTCCAGGATTATTTATTTCCTTTCATGTAATCTGATTTTTTAAAAAAATCTGCTTGATGCTTTTCCCATTTTAAGCTAACTGTGCACTAACAGTTCTAGCAATTATCTTCTGACCTTCTATTTGAGAACCTGATGAAATTTAAATTTTAAAGGAATCTTTTAAAATATAATTTGACTCAGCTCTTTCCTATTAAATCCTACACACTCCATGACTTTGTTTTAGCGTCTGGGCAAAGAACAAAAAACAGTATATAAAGAATATTTGTCACTAATTTTCTTAAGACACTTGCAAATTAATATGCAAGTGGCCCAACTTGGGTGTGCTTTCTTGAAGAAGTTAAAGTAAAATTAGCAATTCTCATATTTTATTGGTAGAACTTTTCAGATTCTGAATGTATTTTGCTATATTCAGAAAGAACTACATTATGTTATAGTAATTTATAGTTTTATTCTTTATTGCCACTTAGTGAATTGTCTCTTTTCTCAAGGAAAGAGGATGCTTTGTAAAATTGAAAAGTTAAACATATGGATGAATTTAAAATCCAAAATAAGAGAGACGAAGCAAGAGCCAAACCACTTTATTATTTTAAAAATTTTTATTGGAGTATAGTTGATTTACAATATTGTGTAGTTTCAGGTGTACAGCAAAGTGAAACAGTTATACATATATCCATTCCGTTTTAGATTCTTTTCCCATATAGGCCATTACATAGTACTGAGTGGAGTTCTCCATGCTATACAGTAAGTCTTTATTAGTTATCTATTTTATATATAGTAGTCTGTATGTGTCAGTCTCAATCTTCCAATTTACCTCTTCCCCCCACTCATCTCCAGGTAACCATAAGTTTGTTTTCTACATGCTCTGTTTCCATTTTGTAGATAAGTTCATTGTACCCTTTTTTTTAGATTTCACATATAAGCAATATCATATGATATTTATCTTTCTGTCTAATTTCACTCAGTATGATGGTTTCTAGGTCCCTGCATGTTGCTACAAATGGCATTATTTTGTCCTTTTTTATGGCTGGTAATAGACATCCTGGAATGTGAAGTCAAGTGGGCCTTAGAAAGCATCACTACGAACAAAGCTAGTGGAGGTGATGGAATTCCAGTTGATCTATTTCAAATCCTGAAAGATGATACTGTGAAAGTGCTGCACTCAATATGCTAGCAAATTTGGAGAACTCAGCAGTGGCCACAGGACTGGAAAAGGTCAGTTTTCATTCCAATCCCAAAGAAAGGCAATGCCAAAGAATGCTCAAACTACCACACAGTTGCACTCATCTCACACGCTAGTAAAGTGATGCTCAAAATTCTCCAAGCCAGGCTTCAGCAATACATGAACTGTGAACTTCCAGATGTTCAAACTGGTTTTAGAAAAGGAAGAGGAACCAGAGATCAAATTGCCAACATCTGCTGGATCATGGAAAAAGCAAGAGAGTTCCAGAAAAACGTCTATTTCTGCTTTATTGACTATGCCAAAGCCTTCGACTGTGTGGATCACAATAAACTGTGGAAAATTCTGAAAGAGATGGGAATACCAGACCACCTGACCTGCCTCTTGAGAAACCCATAGGCAGGTCAGGAAGCAAGCAACAGTTAGAACTGGACATGGAACAACAGACTGGTTCCAAATAGGAAAAGGAATATGTCAAGGCTGTATATTGTCACCCTGCTTATTTAACTTCTATGCAGAGTACATCATGAGAAACACTGGGCTGGAAGAAGCACAAGCTGGAATCAAGATTGCCAGGAGAAATATCAATAACCTCAGATATGCAGATGACACCACCCTTATGGCAGAAAGTGAAGAGGAACTAAAAATCCTCTTGATGAAAGTGAAAGAGGAGAGTGAAAAAGTTGGCTTAAAGCTCAACATTCAGAAAACGAAGATCATGGCATCTGGTCCCATCACTTCATGGGAAATAGATGGGGAAACAGTGTCAGACTTTATTTTTGGGGTCTCCAAAATCACTGCAGATGGTGACTGCAGCCGTGAAATTAGAAGACGCTTACTCCTTGGAAGAAAAGTTATGACCAACCTAGATAGCATATTGAAAAGCAGAGACATTACTTTGCCAACAAAGGTCCATCTAGTCAAGGCTATGGTTTTTCCAGTGGTCATATATGGATATGAGAGTTGGGCTGTGAAGAAAGCCAAAGAATTGATGATTTTGAACTGTGGTGTCAGAGAAGACTCTTGAGAGTCCCTTGGACTGCAAGGAGATCCAACCAGTTCATTCTAAAGGAAATCAGTCCTGGGTGCTCATTGGAAGGACTGATGCTAAAGCTGAAACTCCAATACTTTGGCTACCTCATGCAAAGAGCTGACTCATTGGAAAAGACTCTGATGCTGGGAGGGATTGAGGGCAGGAGGAGAAGGGGATGACAGAGGATGAGATGGCTGGATGGCATCACCAACTTGATGGATGTGAATTTGAGTGAACTCTGGGAGTTGGTGATGGACA
Organism: Budorcas taxicolor; assembly: GCF_023091745.1. Lineage (NCBI taxonomy): Eukaryota > Metazoa > Chordata > Mammalia > Artiodactyla > Bovidae > Budorcas > Budorcas taxicolor. The sequence continues at coordinate 3,501,719 of NC_068914.1, forward strand.
GGGAGGCCTGGCGTGCTGAGATTCATGGGGTCGCAGAGTCGGACACGACTGAGCGACTGAACTGAACTGAACTGAGTAAACGGTAATAGGATGTAATGAATATAAGATGTGATAAGTGGTGATAAAGATGGTGATACTCCGTCTTATATGTGTGCCTCATGTCCTTTATCCATTCCTCTCTTGATGGACATTTATTGTAGGTTGCTTCTTGTATTCCTTTTAAACCACAGAAATCTTTCCTTCAGCTCCTTTCCTAGATTTTCATTTGTTTTGATTATACTTTAAACATATCACTTTAAGAGACTTTGTTAATGCCAACATCTAGAACTCCTATATGTCTGTTTCTGTTGTCTGTTATTTCTCTCATTTCAGTGTTGAGGATGTATTGGATGGATAGTAAGAGTGAATATAGCGGGCTTATTAAGAGGCAGTGGCAGTAATTAAGACAAATGGTGACAACTTGGACAATGGTAGTGGCATTAGAAGAGGAGACCAATATTCAAGAGGTCAAAAAATAAGGCTGCTCCCATAGGTGGGAAGGGAGCAAGAAGCTCTACCTCCTAGAGGAGGGAGTAATATTAGTATATGTATATTATTTGGGATTACCTTATAAAGATTTGTTTCTACTCCCCTACTTATTTATTTATTAATTTTCTTATATCAGTATCAGAGAAGGCAATGGCACCCCACTCCAGTACTCTTGCCTGGAAAATCCCATGGACGGCGGAGCCTGGTAGGCTGCAGTCCATGGGGTCACTAAGAGTCGGACACGACTGAGAGACTTCCCTTTCACTTTTCACTTTCATGCATTGGGGAAGTAAATGGCAACCCACTCCAGTGTTCTTGCCTGGAGAATCCCAGGGACGGGGGAGCCTGGTGGGCTGCCATCTATGGGGTTGCACAGAGTTAGACACGACTGAAGCGACTTAGCAGCAGCATATCAGTATGGACTCATGCATATGTATTTTATAATTTATATTGTAATCTAGTTATGTTACTTACTTTTTCCAATTGTTCTGGGCCTTGGGAGCTCTTTCAGGTTGACTCCTGTGTCTCTTTGACATAACCCATCTTTTTGTTTTCTGAGCGTATAATGGCTTGATTGCATGATAAGATACTCCAGGCTTATCTTACAATATCTGAAAGTTGCTGTCACATGTACTTTTGTCCTATTTTCTGGTTGTGAATAGTTTTGCAGCACTGAATCCCTCATAGGCAGAAGTGAAAGTCAGCGGTAGGTTATTCTAATTTTCATTTCTTTATTAACTGATGGTGGACAGTTTGTCATACATTTATTAGTGTTTAAGTATTCTTCTTCTATGAATTGCTTGTTAATAATTCTTCTAGACATTTTTTTCCATGTAACTGACCTCCATAGCATTTGAAGCTCCTTCTTAGGTTTGCAGAGCTCACTGTTGTTTAAATCTTGATATGAGGCAATAGTGGCAGTAATATCCAATGTCAAGGTCTTTAGGAAGCTATGGTGCAATTTTAACATTCATTATCAGGAGTGTTAGGCTTGTATCCCACAGCATTCAGAGGACCGTATCTTATTGCTCAGTTTTTTTTTTTTTTTTTTTTTTTTAGTGGTTAAAGGAGTTTCCCAGAGGACATGAGGTAAATTTTCTCTATTCTCAAATTAGTAATAGTTGGTTGCTCTTCTTATTGAATTTTAAGAATTCTTTATATATCCTAGATAAATTTTGTCATCAGTTATATCATTTTCCCTTAGTAAATGCTTATTTTTTGATACTATCTTTTAAATGAATATTCAAATATCAGCTTTTTCTTATATAAACATTGCTTTCATGATTCCAAAAACTGTCTCTACTCTGAAATAATAAAAATAGTCTCTTTTCTTTTGTATATTTTGATTTTTGATCTTATGCAGTGAGGAGGGATATGATCTTTCTTTTATGGTAGGTAAACCAATTGTCACAGCCTCATTTATTTTATTTTATTTTTCTGGTGTGCAGCCTATACTTTATTTTTTTTATTTTTTAAATTTTAATTGGAGGCTAATTACTTTACAATATTGTGGTGGTTTTGCCATACATTCACATGATGCCATGGGTGTGCATGTGTTCCCCATGCTGACCCTCCCTCCCACGTCCCTCCCCATCCCATCTCTCAGGATCATCCCAGTGCACCAGCCCTGAGCACCCTGCCTCACGCATGGATTTCTGTGTGTTAATTTTATATCCTGCAACTTTACTGTATTCATTAATCAGCTCTAGTGATTTTCTGGTGGAATCTTTAGTGTTTTCTATGTAGAGGATCATGTTATCTGCAAACAGTGAGAGTTTTACTTCTTCTTTTCCAATCTGGATTCCTTTTATTTCTTTTTCTGCTCTGATTGCTGTGGCCCAAACTTCCAAAACTACGTTGGATAGTAGTGGTGAGAATGGGCATCCTTATCTTGTTCCTGACTTTAGGGGAAATGCTTTCAATTTTTCACCATTGAGGATAATTTTGCTGTGGATTTAGCATATGTGGCTTTTATTATGTTGAGGTATGTTGCTTCTATGCCTGCTTTCTGGAGAGCTTCTATGCCTGCTTTCTGGAGAGTTTTTATCATAAATGCATGTTGAATTTTGTCAAAGGCTTTCTCTGCATCTATTGAGATAATCATGTGGTTTTTATCTTTCAATTTGTTAATGTGGTATATCACATTAATTGATTTGCTAATGTTGAAGAATCCTTGCATCCCTGAGATAAAGCCCACTTGGTCATGATGTATGGTCTTTTTAATATGTTGTGGGATTCTGTTTGCTCGAATTTTGTTGAGGATTTTTGCATCTATGTTCATCAGTGATATTGGCCTGTAGTTTTCTTTTTTTGTGGCATCTTTGTTTGGTTTTGGTATTAGGGTGATGGTGGCCTCATAGAATGAGTTTGGAAGTTTACCTTCCTCTGCAATTTTCTGGAAGAGTTTGAGTAGGATAGGTGTTAGCTCTTCTCTAAATTTTTGGTAGAATTCAGCTGTGAAGCCATCTGGTCCTGGGCTTTTGTTTGTTGGAAGATTTCTGATTATGGTTTTGATTTCTGTGCTTGTGATAGGTCTGTTAAGATTTTCTATTTCTTCCTGGTTCAGTTTGGAAAAGTTATACTTTTCTAAGAATTTGTCCGTTTCTTCCAAGTTGTCCATTTTATTGCGTATAGCTGCTGATAATAGTCTCTTACGATCCTTTGTATTTCTGTGTTGTCCCCATTTATTTTAGTCCGGTCCCCACTCTAATCTGCACACTGCCATTGTTATCAAATGGCAGATGCTCTTACACGCTTAAGACTGTTTGAATCTCAGTTCCTTTATATTGACCTGCTTTTCCGTCCTTACAACAATTCACACTGCTTTGATGACTTTAGTTTATAATAAGTATTGCTGTCTTATAGGGCAGATACACCCAGTCTGTTCTCCTTTTCCAGAATTGTTTTTCCTGTTCTTAGATTTCTGTTTCCTAGTTTGTTTATACACACACACACACACACACACACACACACACACACACACGCAAATACCCCCACACATCCTACTTGAATATTTATCAGATTTGCATTGAATCTGTGGTTTAATTTAGAGGATACTTACCATTATTATGATAGGAGTTTTCATTTGTATGAAATATAGGTTATTTATTCTTTTTTTGTAACTTTTAACATAATTTTGCAGTTTTCACTATATATATTTGGTTTGGTCTATTTCTGGTTACCATGTATTTTTATTGCTATTGTGAATGACGTATTTTCCTTTGTTGCAGTATCTGGTTGTTGGCCTATGAAAGATCCTGATTTATTGATCTCATGTCAACTCCTCTGTCAGACTTTCTTATTATTACTAGTGTTTGACCTTGGAGTCTCTTTAATTTTCTATGTACACAATTACAGTATTTGCAGATAACAATTTACTTGCTTTTCCCCCAGATTATGTCTTTAATGTTAAATAAGTAGTAGGCTTTCTTGTATTTTCTTTAAAACAATGAGAATGTGTCTAAAGTTTTGCCATTAAGGATACTGTTGGTTCAGCATTTTGATTAAATAAACTTGTGTAGAAATTAAAGAAGTTTTCTTCTGTTTCTACCTTGAAATACTTTTGAATTTTTCACATGATTTTTTTATGTTCAGATGATAATAGGATTTCTGTCCTTTCTTTTGTTAGCAGCTGTCACTATGCCGGTTTGCACTGACAGACGTTTGTGAGCCTGAGCGTGCTTTGCACTCTTGAGATGACTCTCCATCTGTGCGTCTTTCCCACTGCATCGTGTCGCAGTGTTTCATTTAGGGCTTTTGCAGCTGTGAACTTGGCTTATAATTTTTCCTCCTTGTATTTTTACATGCATTGTTTTCATGTCAGGATTTGCTAACCTTTTAATATAAATGAAATATCAGTGCTTAAAATTTTTGTTAAAACAATTTGCATAAGAAAGAGATTTTTGTTCACTGGAAACTTGATAAAATATCATCTGGGGATCTGTTTGGGTCTAGATTCCTTTTGCCTCCAGGTTATGAGACTTTTTATTATTGGTTTAACTTTCTAAATAGTTATACTGTTCAGACTTTCTGTATGTTCTTGAGTAGATTTTGATAATTTATAATTTTATAAAAGTTTCCATTTAATCAAGTTTGTCTAATTGAATTTTCTTCTTAGTTCTTAAAATGATAGTTGATTTGTGGTTGTGCCTTTTTAAAAAATTTTTGCTATTATAAGGTGTAGTGAAACAAGTTGGTATATTTTTAAGTCTTTGATTTCAGAGAAACAGCTTTTGATTTGTTGATTATTCTGTTATATTAGGTTATTTTCTATTTGTTATTTTTCTTTATGATATCTTTCTGTTTTGCAAGATTTCCTCAGTTATTCTTGGCCCTTGTTATTGAATACAAAGCACATTTTTGTCATTTCTTCTGTCTTTTAAAAACTGTTTTTCGAACTATACATTTCCCCGTTAAACAGTTCCTTAGCTACTTCACATTAGTTTTAATACCATTGATATTTCTTAATATATACTTAAAAATTAATTCATGTTATAGTTCACAATTTCTATTTGATTTCCTTTTTTGACACATTCAGAAATGCCTTTTTCCATCTCTACAGTACTTGTTTACTATGCTTTACTTTTTATTGTTGATTTTTTAATATGCTATGTTATAAATTTCTAAATCATAATCTTTAAGTTTACCATGATACAAGAAACAGTACTCTGAGTGCTCAATTCTAAGGTCAGAGAAAAATTACTCTGTGGAGTAAATTAACAGAGTAATTACCAAAAATCTTAAAGCCAATAGTGAGTTTCCTAGGGATGATTCATATGACATTATTCAATAAAGTCTAAAACAACTTTCTATGTACACTAACATATTTCTGATTTATTATTAACAATTCAAAATGTAAAAGGAGACTTACATAACACACTATTCTTTATCCAAGAAATAGACTCTGAAACACAGAAGAATTGAATTCTATAGATCCCAATGCATAGGCTCTGTAGGTGGTATATGTTTAGAATTTTCCTGAAGAGTACTTTACTGAGTAATATGAAAGCAGGAACAAAGGGACGGCTCAAAAATCCACTTTCTGAGGAAAATCCTAGAGGTAGGCTCATGTTTGCTAAGTTATTTTTTCAAAGCAAGTTGAAAAGTGATTAATTAGGAGATTAAGATGAGGTGACTCTAAAATGGAAAAGCAGATGAAAGTTCCCCTCATGTAACTTGACTTTTCTCACTAAGTTTCAGCCTGTCCTCTGTAACCCTTCACATTTAATCAGTTCTTTCCTTTTCTTTGTTCAGGAGAAGATCAGAAAGGAAAGGACTCTGATATGAAAAACCCAAATGTATCTTTGCCTGTATCACCTCATGATGACCTTCCCTCATCAAGTCATGACGACCTGCACTCATCAAGTTACGAAGACGTGCATTATTCATCATGTCATGACGACTTGTGCTCATCAAGTCAGGAAACAACACCCAGACTAGTGAATTATAAGGTAAGCCTAGAAGAGGGATCTCTGCTAATTGGCTATGTTGTTGTTGTTCAGCTACCCAATCATGTCGGACTCTTTGCCGCCCCATGGACTGCAGCACACCAGGCCTTCCTGTCCCTCACCATCTCCTGAAGTTTGCCCAAGTTCATGCCATTGCATCAGTGATGCCATCCAGCCATCTCATCCTTTGACACCCTCTTCTCCTGTGCTAGACCTTTCCCAGCATCAGGGACTTTTCCAATGAGTCAGCTGTTCCCATGAGATGACCAAAATACTGGAGTTTTAGCTTTAGCATCTGTCCTTCCAATGAGTGTTCAGGGTTGATTTGATCTCCTTGCTGTTCAAGGGACTCTCAGGAGACTTCTCCATCACCACAGTTTGAAGGCATCAGTTCTTCAGCGCTCCGCCTTATTTACAGTCCAGCTCTCACAATCATATGTGACTACTGGAAAAACCATAGCTTTGACTAGACCTTTGTTGGCAAAGTAACGTCTCTGCTTTTTAATATGCAGTCTAGGTTGGTCATAGCTTTTCTTTAAGGAGCAAGTGTCTTAATTTCATGGCTGCAGTCATCATCTGCAGTGATTTTGGAGCCCAAGAAAATAAAGTCTGTCACTGTTTCCATTGTTTCCTCTATTTGTCATGAAGTGATGGGACCAGATGCTATGATCTTAGTTTTCTGAATGTTGAGCTTTAAGCCAGCTTTTTCACTCTCCTCTTTCACTTTCATCAAGAGGCTCTTTAGTTCCTCTTTGCTTTCTGCCATAAGGGTAGGGTCATCTGCATATCTGAGGTTATTGATATTTCTCCCAGCAATCCTGGTTCCTGGTTGTGCTTTATCCAGCCCAACATTTCTCATGATGTATTCTGCATATAAGTTAAATAAGGAGGGTGACAGTATACAGCCTTGATGTACTCCTTTCCCAATTTGGAACCAGTCCATTGTTCCATGTCTGGTTCTAACTGTTGCTTCTTGACCTGTATACAGGTTTCTCAGGAAGCAAGTAAGGTGGTCTGGTATTCCCATATCTATAAGAATTTTCCAGTTTGTTGTGATCCACACAGTCAAAGGATTTGGCATAGTCAATAAAGCAGAAGTAGATGGTTTTCTGGAATTTTCTTGCTTTTTTGTGATCCAGTGGATGTTGGCAATTTGATCTCTGATTCCTCTGCCTTTTCTAAATCCAGCTTGAACATTTGGAAGTTCTCAATTCACGTACTGTTGAAGCCTGCCTTGGAGAATTTTGAGCATACTCTGCTAGCGTGTGACATGAGTGCAATTGTGCGGTAGTTTGAGCATTCTTTGGCATTGCCTTTCTTAGGGATTGGAATGAAAACTGACCTTTCCTGTCCTGTGGCCACTGCTGCATTCTCCAAATTTGATGGCTTATTAAGTGCAGCACTTTCACAGCATCATCTCTCAGGATTTTAAACAGCTCACCTGGAACTCTGTCACCTCCACTAGCTTTGTTCACAGCGATGCTTCCTTAGGCCCACCTGACTTCGGACTCCATGATGTCTGGCTCTAGGTGAGTGATCGCACCATCGTGGTTATCTGGGTTATTAGATCTTTTCTGTATAGTTCTTCTGTGTAGTCTTGCCACCTTTTCTTAACATCTTCTGCTTCTGTTAGGTCCATACCATTTCTCTCCTTTATGAAAAGGGAAATACATTTTCATCTCGTGGGTGCCTTGCACTTTTTTCTTATCTGATCTATTGGAGCTTTGGGACTTCAATCATGTTGCTGTCCTCATATTCACTTCCAGTAGGTTCCAGAATTAATAGAGATAAAAATCAGTACCCAGAGCAGGAACTGTCTCCCCCACTTTCCCAATTTGATTGCCACTGCCACCCAGGGCTGACAGGTGTGCTCCTGTGTTGAAAAAGTCACTGTAGCTTGATTGTTCTCTCATGTAGAGGTCTGTTCGTTCCTCTGTGACATGTGAGATGATCACATCAAATCAACCATCACATTTGTGGCTGGCAGTCTTTCTTGGTGTAACCCAGGGTTCTCAGTTCTGCTGTTGATACTTTTCTCTGATCTGAATGATTTTCTATTTGGAGAAATATTTGGAAGTGAGAAACTTCATAGGATGTCGTGAGTAGATCCTTCACATAACTATACTTGACTGTCTCCTAGAACTGAGTATATCTTATTTTTTAAATTTTTTATAAGTTATCTATTTAAAGAAAACGTATATGATTTTTTTTTTGAGGAACTGAGTATATTTTATGGTTTGGATTTTTCCTCTGTATTTTATGGCTTGACTTTCCTAGGATGAGTTATGATACTCTTTAAAGTTTCCTTTTAGAAAAAAATATCTTAGAATACTTCCAGGTGTTTTTAGAATATGTTGTGAAAATCAGCTAGTTTATTAGAAATTGCCTTGCTTACATTTCATGAATTAATTTGGTGTTATAGTCACTTGATAGCCTTTCAGTTATGATGCTGTCCCTAGGAATTGTCTAGACTTCATAGACTTGTGTGTTGATGATTAGATTTAGTAGATAGATAAATAAATTTTTATTCCAACACCTTTATTTTTTAAAGGTGAAAAAACTAAGTCCCAGGGAGCTGAAATGATTTGTCTGTGATCATACAGCTCTTCAAGTCACAGAAAAAAGACTAGAAGCCAGGCTTCAGTCTCTTGACTATTGTCAAGTTTCACTCATAAATCTCTGGCATACGTAGTGCAGAACAGTTGACTTAGGCTCCTTGGGAAAATGTACCCAATCTTTTCTTTGGTATTAATTTGACAAAAAGAGCACTCTCCAAAAAGACCTGGCATCTTGATAATTTAAAATATTTCTTTTTGTGCCTTCTTGCCATTGTTAACCAAATCACATTTCATTCCATCAAAGACATGTTAGAGTCCTGAGTGAACCTTATTTGAATTACAGCTATCTAGAACAGTTTGCTTCTTTGATAAATATAATCTAGTTTATTTTGAAGCATGGCTTGAAGTATATCTCAGGTTTAAATTATGCTAGGACTTCTCACTCAGGTGATGTCACTTTTTCTCAGCAAATGAGTTGTATACAAATGGTTTTTTAGCATGTCTTTTTGGAGATGAGAGGGATCTTGTTAAAGTGTAAGCATGGCCCCATTTCTTTTTTTGCATTTCTTTTCCTTGGGGATGGTCTTGATCCCTGTCTTGTGTACAATGTCACAAACCTCTGTACGTAGTTTGTCAAGCACTCTATCAGATCTAGTCTCTTAAATCTATTTCTCACTTCTGCTGTATTATCATTAAGGATTTGATTTAGGTCATGCCTGAATGGTCTAGTGGTTTTCCCTACTTTCTTCAATTTAAGTCTGAATTTGGCAATAAGGAGTTCATGATCTGAGCCACAGTCAGCTCCAGGTCTTGTTTTTGCTGGCTGTATGGAGCTTCTCCATCTTTGGCTGCAAAGAATATAATCAATCTAATTTCAGTGATGACCATCTGGTGATGTCCATGTGTAGAGTCTTCTGTGTTGTTGGAAGAGGGTGTTTGCTATGACCAGTGAGTTCTCTCAGCAAAACTCTATTTGCCTAAAGAATAGCAAGGAGAGATAAGAAAGCCTTCCTCAGTGATCATTGCAAAGAAATAGAGGAAAACAATAGAATGGGAAAGACTAGAGGTCTCTTCAGGAAATTTAGAGATACCAAGGGAACATTTTATGCAAAGATGGGCTCGATAAAGGACAGAAACGGTATGGACCTAACAGAAACAGAAGATATTAAGAGATGGCAAGAATACACAGAAGAACTGTACAAAAAAGATCTTCATGACCAAGATAATCACGATGGTGTGATCACTCACCTAGAGCCAGACATCCTGGAACGTGAAGTCAAGTGGGCCGAAGGAAGCATCACTACGAACAAAGCAAATGGAGGTAATGGAATTCCAGTTGAGCTATTTCAAATCCTGAAAGATGATGCTGTGAAAGTGCTGAATTCAATATGACATCAAATTTGGAGAACGCAGCAGTGGCCACAGGACTGGAAAAGATCAGTTTTCACTCCAATCCCAAAGAAAGGCAATGCCAAAGAATGCTTTAACTATCTCACAATCGCACTCATCTCACATGCTAGCAGAGAAATGTTCAAAATTCTCCAAGCCAGGCTTCAGCAATATGTGAATCATGAACTTCCAGATGTTCAAGGTGGTTTTAGAAAAGGCAGATCAAATTGCCAACATGTGCTATATCATCAAAAAAGCAAGAGAATCCTAGAAAACCATCTACTTCTGCTTTATTGACTATTCAAAAGCCTTTGACTGTGTGGATCACAATAAACTTTGGAAAATTCTGAAAGAGATGAAACTACCAGACCACCTGACCTGCCTCCTGAGAAACCTATATGCAGGTCAGGAAACAACAGTTCGAACTGGACGTGAAACAGCAGACTGCTTCCAAATAGGAAAAGGAGTAGGTCAGGACTGTACATTGTCACCCCGCTTTATTTAACTTATATGCAGAGTACATCATGAGAAATGCTGGGCTGGAAGAAGCACAAGCTGGAATCAAGATTGTCAGGAGAAATATCAATAACCTCAGATATGCAGATGACACCACCCTTATGGCAGAAAGTGAAGAACTAAAGAGCCTCTTGATGAAAGTGCAAGAGAAGAGTGAAAAAGTTGGCTTAAAGCTCAACATTCAGAAAACAAAGATCATGGCATCCGGTCCCATCACTTCATGGCAAATAGATGGGGAACCAGTGGGAGACTTTATTTTCTTGGGCTCCAAAATCACTGCAGATGATGACTGCAGCCATGAAATAAAAAGACGCTTGCTCCTTGGAAGGAAAGTTATGACCAACCTAGACAGCATATTGAAAAGCAGAGACATTACTTTGCCAACAAAGGTCCGTCTAGTCAAGGCTATGGTTTTTCCAGTGGTCATGTATGGATGTGAGAGTTGGACTATAAAGAAAGCAGAGCACCTAAGAATTGATGCTTTTGAACTGTGGTGTTGGAGAAGACTCTTGAGAGACCCTTGGACTGCAAGGAGGCCCAACCAGTCCATCCTAAAGGAAATCAGTCCTGAATGTTCATTGGAAGGACTGATGTTGAAGTCGGAACTCCAATATTTTGGCCACCTGATGTGAAGAGCTGAGTCATTTGAAAAGATGCTGATGCTGGAAAAGATTGAAGGTGGGAGGAGAAAGGGATGACAGAGGATGAGATGGCTGGATGGCATCAGCGACTTGATGAACAAGAGTTTGAGAAAACTCCAGGAGTTGGTGAGGGACAGGGAGGCCTGACATGCTGCAGTCCATGGGGTCGCAAAGAGTCAGACATGACTGAGCGACTGAACTGAACTGATATCATATTAATGGATAATAAGACTTAATATAATGAAGATAACAGTTTTTCTTAATTTAAAATGCAAAGTTAATTTAACCTGGTTTTAATACAGATTTCAAATTTTGTGTGTTTGTAGGTGAGGGAGAGAGAGAGATTTAATGAGCTGAATCAAACTTGGGGAAACAGAAGGCCAAAAGTATGGAGTATGAGGAAAGGAAGGCAAAGTGTGTATATGGTGGAATGAGAACTGGGATACTGCAGACTATCAAAACTCATTATAAACCTTAAGAACTGAGGAAACGTGGTAGTAATTTAGGAAGTGGCAAATAAGACAGATGAAACTGCTTAGAGATTACAGAAGATGACCTATGTATATATGGGAACTTTTTCTGTGACAGGCGGCATTGTGGATAGAATGGTCTGTGCAATTTATGGTGTGGGTACAATTGGTTATTCCAAGAGGAAAAATAGTGCTTTGAACTGCTAAGACTAAAAATTCATGTACAACAGCTAGACAGTGGTGATAGGTTGTACTGAAAGGGTTTTTTATTTTGAAAATTTAGGGTGAAGGTGTGGCAGAAAAAGGTAAAGTCCCATTTACTAATGAAATCACAGTGCGACGAGTTCAGGGACTGGCTAGCGATGCAGCTCAGTCGCTCGGTCATGTCCGATTCTTTGTGACCACATGGACTGCAGCATGCCAGGCATCCCTGGCCATCACCAACCAGACCAGCTTGTGGTTTATCCAGTCTGGCATTTTCCCATGATGTCCTCTGCATATAAGTTAAATAAGCAGGGTGATGATAAACAGCCTTGTACTCCTTTCCCAATTTTGAACCAGTCTTTTTCCATTCCAGTTCTTACGTTGCTTCTAGACCTGCATACAGGTTTCTTAGGAGGCAGGCAAGGTGATCTGATATTCCCACCTCTAAGAATTTTCTACAGTTTGTTGTGATCCTCACAGTCAAAGGCTTTGTGTAGTCAATGAAGCAGAAGTAGTATTCTTCTGGAATTCCCTTATTTCCTCCATGATCCAACGAATGTTGCCAATTTGATCTCTGGTTCCTCTGCCTTTTCTAAACCCGGCTTGTACATCTGGAAGTTTTCAGTTCATTTACTGCTGAAGCCTAGCTTGAAGGGTTTTGAGCATAACCTTATAGTATACGAAACGAATACAATTTAGGGTAGTTTGAATATTCTTTGGCATTGCCCTTCTGACCTTTTCCAGTCCTGTGACCACTGCTGAGTTTTGCAAATTTGCTGACATATTGAGTGCAGCACTTTAACAGCATCCTCCTTTAGGATTTTGAATAGCTCAGCTGGGATTCCATCACGTCCACTAGTGTTTATTTATGTGAAGTTAAAACTTAATAAGTTATATGTTTTGACTTATACTGTAAAATGAATGTGCTTGATAAGAGTTCTAGGTAGTTATTCCATTAATATGCTTGCATTTAAAATTGATTGTGCTTGGGCCCCTGTTCTAGAATGTCAGCTGTATATATGCCCACAAGCATATATATACCCACAAGAAGTATTTCAAGTCTAGGAAATTTTGTGGAATTAAGCAAAACACATACACATGGATATGGACTAAGAAGAGGGGAAAGGATGAATGTTTCACAAAATAAGAATCATCAAAAGAGATGATGCTTCAAAAGAGATGACAAGACATAACACAGTGGATGGCTGGAGATGCTGCCTAAGAAATAGCTGGGAGCTGAGGGTGGAAAATTAGGCAGAGGCCAGACCGTGGCAGGCCTCTGGACTTTGGACCTGCTGCTCCTTTTGCCCAGGATGCTTTCCTGTCTCTTTGTCTAACCTTCCCTCTACCTTTTAGGCACACGGTGATTAGGTATCACCGTACTTTGTTACCGCATTGTTGTTTATCACAGGTGTAGCTTTTATACGTTTGCTTGTGTATTTTCTCTTTCCCCATGAGAATGTATACATTCCACAAGGGCGGAGCACATCATGCGTCTTATTCAGTGTTTTATCTGTGGCACTTAGAACAGTATTTGCTTGTATTTACGCCCCAGAAAAGAACTGTCAGATGAGTGGGTTAATTGAAGCAGAATTGAGGGAAAAAATATTGATTACTGAATCCTTATTTCAAGGAGTTTTTTTCATTTAATTATATTCAGTTTATCTACCCGTGGTCTGGGTACTGTACAGGAGAGTGCAAAGTCAGCAGTGTGGAGTAAAGCCCATTTAGTAACGCAACATCTCATGGCAGAGACATTCCTAGAATCACTGGATTTAATTACACAAGCACTGAAATAAAGATGAATGATCTTTATTTATTAGTGTGTTAGTAATCTTATATTAACAATAAGCTAAATGAGATAAGCACTCATTGTTAAGAATCTCCTCTGGGCTGCAATAATAATCTTTTTTTTTTTTTTTTAAAGAAAAATAAGCTTTCTTTTAATGAACTTTTGGAAAATAATTTGGATGATTAAAACTTGGGTGATTCAATATAAAAACATGCTGTTTTGATGGATTGGAAAATATTGAAAGGGAGATATACATTTCAAGTATAGAAAATCACACCATGATTGTGATTTCATTCTATTATTGAAGATCTTACTGCTCTTCTTGAGAAGCTATAGAAATCATTTTCTCTTAAACTATTGATTCCTGAAATATAGCTATAATTTTTTTCATATGCCTGTAGGTTTTTCAAAATGAAGTTAACTCAAGGAAGCTAAAAGTCTTTTTTCGAGATTTCCAACATAGTGATGATTTTGAAGATCAGTTTAAAGATGAGGCTGAAAGGTATAACTCATATACTTATTTAGTAAGTTTTCTACTTATTCGTATTCATAGCTAGACCTTTGAGTGGAGGCTGAATAATGGCCCTCAAATGTTTGATTAATTTTAAAAATATAGTACTTTGTAGTAAGTACAGTCTGACTTATCTAGAAACAGGATGTATTTATGATCTCATAAATATGATATTAACACAAGAAAAAGGTATTCCTAAAGAATTCAGTTTCTCTATCATCTCAACAATTACCGTTCCTAAACCTTTGTAAGTGTGTTTTGAGTTCTTGGATGGGGCAGTGTACTTGAATTAAGGTAAAGCTTAGTACACAACTAAGTTCTATAAGACATTACATGTTTCCAGAAAGAAAATAATGTATACTAGAAATGGAACTATTAGCATGGTGAATACTATATATGAAAAAAATTTTAAAACTCGGAGAAAAAGTAAATTTCCATTAGAAACAAAGGAAACAGCAACTTTAATGCTTATAAAATATTCAAATTTAGGTGTTATGTACAAAGACATTAAATAAGAAAATATTTTATTAAGTCATATTTTCTTAGAGATTTGTAAGTAATATTAGCTACAGTCACTGGAAGAGCACTGCATAATAATGTGTATAGTATACAGCTGTATAAACAACTTTCAGAAGTGCATTAGATGAACAAGAAATAACGTTAACTCAAAAGTGTTTTGAGATAATATTATATGTTACTAATATATACTAATTATTAGATACTAATTACATGCTAAGCACTGTATAGAAAGTGAAGTCGCTCAGTCGTGTCCAACTCTTTGCGACCCCATGGACTTAAGAATACCAGGCTTCTCCCTCCATGGAATTTTCCAGGCAAGAGTACTGGAGTGGGTTGCCATTTCCTTCTCCAGGGGATCTTCCCGAGCCAGGGATGGAACCCAGGTCTCCCGCATTCCAGGCAGACGCTTTAACCTCTGAGCCACCAGGGAAGCCCTGTATACAAATACAAAATATTAATAGTTCTTGCTCTGTAGTTTACTGTTGGGGCCCAGACACATAAAAGGCAAAGTTAAATACAGTAGTAAATATTGTTATAGAATCAGAGTCCAAGGATTGTGGGTACAGAATAAAACCGTGCAAGGGGGAGAGTTCCTTTGAGGAAAGGAGATTTTGGTTGGGTTTAGGATCTTAAATAAACAGAGATTCAGCAGGTGAAAAGCAAGGGAAGAAAATTTCAAGCTGTGGGAAGAAGTTTGAGCAAAAATAAGGAGCCGTGAAAATATCTTATCATTGGTGAGAAATGTTATGTGTCAAGAGTTACAGGGTGTATGTTTCTTGGAATGCCAGGAAGCTTGGGAAGATGAGAGGCAGAACAGAAAATACAATGTGGGCCATAGTTTGAATGAACTGAATATATGTGAGACCAAGGAATACACATTTTATTCAATCTGTTAGAATGAAAATGAAGTACTGCTGCTACTGCTGCTAAGTTGCTTCAGTCGTGTCCAACTCTGTGCGACCCCATGGACTGCAGCCCACCAGGCTCCCGCATTCCTGGGATTCTCCAGGCAAAAGCACTGGAGTGGGTTGCCATTGCCTTCTCCAGTGCATGAAAGTGAAAAGTGAAAGTGAAGTCGCTCAGTCGTGTCCAACTCTCAGTGACCCCATGGACTGCAGCCTACCAGTCTCCTCCATCCATGGGATTTTCCAGGCAAGAGCGCTGGAGTGGGGTGCCATTGCCTTCTCCAGTGCATGAAAGTGAAAAGTGAAAGTGATGTCGCTCACAGACGGAGCCTTTTTGCGTCTTCCTGTCCGTCTCTCACTCCTCCATCTATCTGTTACCTATCAGGAAGGGCTTGATGGTGAAAGACAGCTGGTAGGAAATGGAGAGCAAGTGGATGTTTACAGTAACTCAAGAAAAGGGGGAGGAGCAAAGAGTGAGAAGCCTGTTATTACCCACAGAAACAAAAGGGAAAGGCAGTTACTTTGTTGAGGCTGAGGCGTAAAGTACATAAAGGAAGTTAATAGAGATGAGGACAGAAAAGTAGGCAAGGGTGAGACTGTCAGCCTTCTGGATTTATGAGTTCAGGGAGGAGCCTGAGTTTATCCTGAGCTTGGTGGGCAAGTATAACACTTAAATTTTCATTTAGGGGAGAATTTTCTCAGGAATTGGAGAGTAGACCCAGAAATCAGATTAGGAGCCTTTTGCTAAATGGGGTTGCAAATGAAAGTGCAAAAAGAGCCAAACTGATAGCGTAAGTGAGTAAACTGAGTAGTGGGAAGTTGGAAAGGAAGCAGAAAGGAAAAGTGGGCTAGTATTTGAGAACCCGTTAGAGTATATAGAACAGTATTTCGATGGAGATAGAAAGATTAAAGGGTTTCCTGTTTTTAAGGTGAGAGAGAATCAGTTGATTCATATTTATTCTTATGGAAGAATTTGTAGGTAGGGAGAAATTAGTTATATTTAAGAAAATATTCAACATTCGAAAAACTAAGATCATGGCATCTGGTCCCATCACTTTATGGCAAATAGATGGGGAAATAATGGAAACAGTGACAGACTTTATTTTGGAGGGCTCCAAGAGCACTGCAGATGATGACTGCAGCCATGAAATTAAAACACGCTTGCTCCTTGGTAGAAAAGCTATGACCAACCTAGACAACATTTTAAAAAGCAGAGACATTACTTTGCCAACGAAGGTCCATCTTAAAACTATGGTTTTACCAGTAGTCATGTATGGATGTGAGAGCTGGACTATAAAGAAAGCTGAGTGCGGAAGAATTGATGTTTTTGAACTGTGGTGTTGGAGAAGACTCTTGAGAGTCCCTTGGACTGCAAGGAGATCCAACCAGTCAATCCTAAAGGAAATCAGTCCTGAATGTTCATTGGAAGGACTGATGTTGAAGCTGAAACTCCAGTACTTTGGCCAGGTGATGCAAAAACTGACTCATTGGAAAAGACCCTGATGCTGGGGAAGGTTGAAGGGAGGAGGAGAAGGGGATGACAGAGGATGAGATGGTTGGATGGCATCACCGACTCAATGGACATGTGTTTGAGCAAGCTCGGGGAATTGGTGATGGACAGGGAATCCTGGCGTGCTGCAGTCCGTGTGGTCGCAAAGAGTCGGACACGACTGAACAACTGAATTGAGGTGAACTGAATTGAAGAAAACATAATTTTAGAAAAATGTCTCAGAGGAGACAGCATAGAGTTGAAAGCCTGAAAGGATTAATTCTGAACATGGAGAAAACAAGGAATAATGGAGACTGTCGATGCACTTAAGTATACATTTTTAAAGAGTAAGCTGAGAAAGTTCTTACTTTCTGGCTCACATTTCACAGAAGGGGCTGCACTGTTACTAAAGCAGAGCATCGGGAAAGGCAGTGCTTGAGGATGGTAGCTCAGAAACTAGGGATGGTAGAGGAAATGGGCTAGAAATGTACCAGCGCTTTCCAGATGGTTCTCTGCTGACACTAGAAAGCCCAGTGACCCCAGTACTTTTCTTCTACCACAGCCTAGATAAAGGACGAAAGAAATGAATATGGGGATTGATCTAAGGCGGCTGGTTTGAAAGCTGAAGTTGGGGTTTGTGATCAGATGTTGGGACTTTGGAATTCTCTCTTTGAAAGGGGGCCAGTTCCTGGGGTTGACAATGGAAGCGGGTGGTTGAACTGAAATGGAGGTGAATGTCAATTGAATAGTTAATATAGATGATCAGAGATTCTCTCTTAAATACACATGCATTCTCTAAGCCAAGGACAAACATAAATTTCTTTTCTAGTGAGAATGACAGTACGTTGCAGAAATCCAGTAGCTTCTTTCTAAAGCAGAAGTCGAGCAGCGAGGACGAAGAGCTTGCAGGGCCTTCCCATCCTGAGATTCCTACACTTCAGGGTATGACCTCATCCCACTTCATTAGCAGATTCTTGATGAGGCTATATTTCAGAGGTATGCACAAAGAAATTTCTAATAGTGATGCGGGAAAAGAGCTAGGAAAAACTTTTTCAAAAGAGAAAAAGATGATTTTCTAGGATTTTCCTTTAAAAATGAAGAAACTGTTCCATACCTCACATTAATAAAGGGTACATTTTTATTCTTTCCCTGTCCTCCATCGTCTCCCTGAGCTTGCGCAAACTCATGCCCATTGAGTCGGTGATGCCATCCAAATTACTTACAATTGTATATAGCATATGGAGAGATATGTTATGCATTTAGTTTAGTGCTGTCAGTTATATAGATCCTCTTAATGCTTGTGATGTGTGTGTGTGTGCACAGGTGCATGCTTGATCTGTTTTAGAATTAGAGCTAGAGATGTGTTAGACTCTGCATATCCTCTCATCTCAGACTCCAGGGTCCAGGGGCTTCTAAACACTTGGTCCCAGAGAGGACAAAAGTTCTTTCTTGTTCCCATCCATGTCTTGTATGTGTTTTGTTTTTGTCCAGTCGCTCAGTTGTGTTTGACGCTTTGTGAGCCCATAGACTGCAGCGTGCCAGGCTTCCCTGTCCTTCTGTATCTCCCCGCTGCAGGCAGATTCTTCACCATTTGAGCCGCCAGGGACACCGTCTGTATCTCCCAGAGTTTGCTAAAACTCACGTCCATTGAGTCAGTGATGTCATCCAACCATCTTATCCTCCGTTGCCCCCTTCTCCTCCTGCCCTCAGTCTTTCCCAGCATCACCGTCTTTTCCAATAAGTCGGCTCTTTGCATCAGGTGGCCAAAGTATTGGAGCTTCAGCTTCAGCATAAGTCCTTCCAATGAATATTCAGGACTGATTTCCTTTAGGATGGACTGGTTTGATCTCCTTGTTGTCTCAAGCCTTCTCCAACACCACAGTTCAAAAGCATCAATTCTTTGGCGCACAGCCTTCTTTATGGTCCAACTCTCACATCTGTACATGACTATTGGAAAAACCTAACTTTGACTGTAGCAGCAAAAGCAATGTCTCTTTGTCCCCAAAGTAATGTCTCTACTTTATAATGTGCTGTCTCGGTTTGTCGTAGCTTTCCTTCCAAGGAGCAAGCACCTTTTAATTTCATGGCTGCCGTCACTGTCTGCAGTGCTTTTGGAGCCCTCCAAAATAAAGTCTGTCGCTGTTTCCATTGCTTCCGATTTATTTGCCATGAAGTGATGGACCAGATGCCATGATCCTCATTTTTGAATGTTGAGTTTTAAGCCAGCTTTTCACTCTCCTCTTTCACCTTCATCAAGCAGCTCTTTAGTTCCTCTTTGCTTTCTGCCATTAGGTTGGTGTCATCTGCATATCTGAGGTTATTGATATTTCTCCCAGCAATCTTGATTCCAGCTTGTGCTTCATCCAGCCCAGCATTTCACCTGATGTACTCTGCATATAAGTTAAATAAGCAGGGTGACAATATACAGCCTTGACGTACTCCTTTTCCAATTTGCAACCAGTCCGTTGTTCCATGTCTGGTTCTAATTGTTGCTTCTTGATCTGCGTACAGGTTTCTCAGGAGGCAGGTCAGGTGGTCTGATATTCCCATCTCTTTAAGAATCTTCCACAGTTTGTTGTGATCCACACAGAGAATTTAGCATAGACAATGAAACAAAAATAGATGGTTTTCTGGAATTCCCTTGCTTTTTCTGTGATCCAACAGATGTTGGCAGTTTGATCTCTGGTTCTCTTGCCTTGCTTGCCTTGGCGTAATTGTCAGTATATACGCTCAGTCACATTATACAACAGATCACTTCTCCGTCTATCATATCTATTTATAACACAGTAGTTTTTTCTAAGAATTGTGGGTTTTGTGTGATTTCAAGGTGTATAGTCATGATTTTTCCAAAATAAGGACCCTTCCTTTAAAAGTAATAATAGACTCTTCATCTCTGGAAAAATAAAATTTCATTAGTTCTTTACTTAAAAGAAAACAATAAAAATAAAATCTCCCTTCACACATATATAAGTAACTTAGACATGTGAATTTTTCTTTTTCTTAGGTATGGAAATTGTTTCTGAAAAGGAGCTAGCTCATTTAGCTCTGGTTCGACCATTAATATTCAATACTCAGGAGCAATCAACCATCAGGGATTATTTTAAAATACTTACAAAAAAAGTATCAGAAGATGAAATCACCCAGGAATTTAACGTAAATATTTTGGTTTTAACCAAGGTCTATGTGTGATTTGTTTTTCTACTTCTCAATCAGAGAATATCTGTTCTTTTCTTTTCATGTTGAATATATTGTTTTTATTTTTAAATATTAAATTTGTTTCTAAAGTACTGGATGTACATAGCAAAAGAATAAAATAACATAAAATGTTATAAAGCAGATAAAGTCTCTTTTTCTCTCTTGATTCCCTATACCACTATTAAATCTGTCATATAAACTTTCAGAAAAATTGCTGACATATACTTCATTATTTTGCTCTTTCTTTCCTTTTATAAAGAATTCCAATAAATAATTCCCAAATATATTATGAGCATATATAGTTCTATCTCATTCTTTTTAAGTATTGCATGGTAGTTATATGAATGAAGACTTTTTTTCTTTAAATAGTCCTCTATGATGAACATTTAGTTTATTACAGATGTTGTTATTATGAAAAACATTGCCCCTCTTCATTCACGTTCCTATGCATAGTCTTCAGAACGAATTCCTGGAAAGACAACCAGTATTTTGTGCTGTCAGATTTTTGGGTCTTTACTCATCTTTTAAGTGACAGATGATTTCTTGTTGATGTTCTAATTGGCATTTCTTAATTTGAGAACAGATAGCTTTCCATATGCTTTTAAGCCTTTCATATTTATTTTCAGTGAACTAATTCCAGTTGTTTGCCTGATTTTCTATTTATTCCTTTTCTTATCCATTATTAACTCTTTATATAATGAAGAAATTATCCTTTTTGTATGTGTTTTGTAAATATAGTAAAATTTGCCACTTTGTTTTTTGTGTTACATGTGTTTGCATATACATTTACTGTGAAGAAATAGCTAATTTTTAATGGTTGAATGTCATTCTTTCTTTGGGGGGCTTCAGGGTTTTCTGTATCCTTTAGGGATTCCCCTTTCACTCTAGGAACATAGCAATTATTTCTTGCTTTTTTCCCTAATATTTTGTGATTTTTTTTCAATGCATAAATCTTTCATCCAGCTAGCATTAATTTGTTATAAGATATTTGGTAGGGACCCAACACCCTATAGCTAATCAGTTGTTCAATGATCCTCTTGTCCCAGCTTCTCTTCAGTGATGTGAAATGCTACTTTTTCATATACTGAAGCACCATGTGTATTTTATTTTGGTGGTTTTTAAAATTGATTTGTTTATTCATGTACCAAACTTTTAAAATTAACCTAGCTTTGTATTATATTTTACCATCGATTAAGACTCATCTTCCCTCATTACTCTTCATTTATAGAATTGTTTTGCTTCTTTCTACAGTTGCTTTTTTCTAGACTACTTTTAGAATTGGTTTGTACAAAGATTAAACTGTAAAAATAGGTGTGGAAATTGTTTCTGAAAAGGAGCTAGTTCAGTTAGCTGTGGTTCGACCGTTAATATTCAATACTCAGGAACAGTCAACCATCGGGGATTATTTTAAAATACTTACCAAAAAAAAGTATCAGAGTATGAAATCACCCAGGAATTTGTGGTAAATATTTTGGTTTTAACCAAGATCTATATGTGACCCTGATATTATCTTATGGCTTAAAACCTGGATCCTCATTCTCCATTGCAGTAGTGGCCAGCATTAACTTATGGTAGTGCCAAGTTGGCTACCCAAGAGCTACTGAAGAGTTTTTAAGAAGTATGCACCCTCAGGCTTTATCCGCAATCGTTCAAATAGGGCAGGGCTGGACTCGCATCAGTCCCCTTTGAGTGTGAAGCAAGGCCTTCCTGGTTAGTTTCAGTCGCTTGTGTTCTGTCTTCATGTGTTCTGTGCTGTTGTTATCATACTGTTCATTGTCTTCCAAAGAGGACTGTATATGTCCATGCCTTGATTACTGTTCTCCTACCTGGTGTGATACCCATTCACCTCTCCTTTCCTTTCACACACAGCTTTCTGTGCTGCTAACCTCCGAGCCTCGGGAAGGCTCAGTTCAGGTGCTGCTTTCCCTCTGGGAGCTTTCCTTCCCATACCTTCCAGTACAATCTAGTGCTGTCCTTTATGCTGGTGTGTCTCTACGCTGATCCCATGGCCACCTCTCTAGCTGTTGTTAACTTCTTAAGTGTAGAGCCATTTTCAGATTCATCTTTGTATTGCAGAATGTGCAACAGTGATGAGTACATGCTA
Source organism: Budorcas taxicolor (assembly GCF_023091745.1). Lineage (NCBI taxonomy): Eukaryota > Metazoa > Chordata > Mammalia > Artiodactyla > Bovidae > Budorcas > Budorcas taxicolor. Next base: position 3,523,987 of record NC_068914.1, read on the forward strand.
AATGTTCACTTAATGCCGAATTCACAGTTGGTAATAAAGTTTTTGAAAAGAAGAATTCTTTAGTGTTCTAACTCTAATTTCTTCATGGGGCAAGGAGTAAATTGTGAGAGTTTATATTTTTGTTTCTGTTAGTTTATTATTTTCATTTATAAAATGATAGATTAAGGGGTTGGTCCTAAGAAGTTAATGTTCTGTATTGGCTTTCTAATTTTTTTTTTTTTAATGAAAAAGGAAAAATCTTGGAGTTCAAGGGAAAAAGTATCTCCAGAGAGTTGAGCATTTCCTTATCAAGCAACTTGTTGATTGATTCACATCTCAAATCTGAGATATTTTATATAGGATTCACATCTCAAATCTGAGATATTTTATATAGGACTTTTCCAGTGGAGTTCTGACTTCTTTACTTACCATAGAGCACATTTAATATCAGGATATGTCACAAAGGGACTTGAGAATCATAAACACTACACAAAGACAGATACTTTTTCTCTCCTTTTTTCTGTCATAGTAAATATATTACTTATATTTCTTACCTTTTAAAGGCTTTGAAAGTTAAGAATCTGCCTGCTGTTTTCCACTCTGGGAATGAACTACACAACAGAGACAAAAATAGATATCGAGATATTCTTCCATGTAAGCTAACAATGGTTTTAATTATTTTCCTGTTTATGTTTGATAAAAGGTAAGAAGTGGGTTGTATGGCTTTCAGTACTAGCCATTTTGACCTGTGACCATGATGAAGACTCTGGAAGCTAGCACTGGGTGACCTGGGCATATTCTTGGTTAGCTTAGATCATGAAGAAGGTCAAGTCTTCTATCCCAGGTAAATTGTCTACTTACTGTCACCGGATTCTTTTCACAAGTCCTTCAACCCTGTTCTTATGCATTACTGCTTCTAAAACATCGTATGCATTGTCGCATCTAAAACAGAAAGTTTAATACTCTGAGACATCTTTCACTTTTGCTACCCTTACCACCTTCCCTGATCATTTTGTTTAGACACACAAATACAATGGTACTATTTATATCCTTTGTCCTGAACAAGAAAGCTGCCAATCTACCCTCCAATAGGAGGCTTCCCTTTGATTGTTGCCGAAGACTTTCTCATTGCTTTCCGGGGCTAGTCTCTTCCCCACCCAGTTACAGATTCATCTGGCTAAGACCTTCCAAAGAGCAGAAAGAAAGCAACACAATTTTACTCTTAGGATGGAAATCTCATTTTTATGCCTCACATTCCTTTCAAAGTCAAAAAACTTTTCCCACATTAAATGACTATTTTTCTTCCTACGAAATGACCTTCTTCTTTATCCTGTATCTTGTTTAATTTAACCACTCGTTTGTTCAAGCCAGAGAACCCGAGTCACCTGCAGTATCCAAAGTGGTCACAAAGTCCTTTCAATTCTGCCTTCTTAATACCGCAGGAATCCTCGCGCATCTCCCGATTGCCACTGCCGCCAGCCTAGATCGAGCCTGCTTTCTCTCTCGGCCAGTCTCCGTCGTCTTCACTGCCTCCACTCCCATCTACTCACAGTCGCTGCTGAAATAATTCCCCTAAAAGCTCTGAAGGCACCAATAAGCTACATGAAGTGGCCAAAATCTCCCCCTTCTGCTGCGTGACCTTCCCTTTCCCAGCCTGCGCCTGTGGCTTCATGACCGCTTCCCTATGGTCAGTTGACCAAGGACAGGAAAACGGGGCCCGGGTAACAGATGGATTTGTGCGATGTGCAGGCACCACCCAGAAGCAGATAGCAGCTGCACCACAGTGCCTTTTCTGGGGCATGCCTGAAAGACAGTGGTGAAGGGGAATCCTCTCAGTTGGTGGAACTTAAAGCAGTGTACTTGGTTGTTCATTTTGCTTGGGAGCAGAAATGGCCAGAGGTACAAGTCTGTATTAATTCGTGGGCTGCAGTCAGTTGTTTGGCTGGACTGCCAGAGACTTACAAGAAACATAGCTAGAAGTTGATTACAAGGAAATCTGCGAGAGAGAAGTGTGTATAGAGCTCTCTGAAAGGACAAAAACATGAATATATTTGTGTCTTTTGTGAACGTTCATTGAAGGGTGATTTAAGAAGAGGTTTTAACAATCAAGTGGATAGGATGACCTATTCTGTGGATACTAGTCAGCCTCTTTCCCAAATCCTCCTGTCATTTCCCAGTGGATTAATGGATAAGGTAGACATGCTGGCAGGAATAGAGGCTGTGCATGGACTCATCAGCGTGGACTCCTCACCAGGCTGACCTCGCTATGCCCATTTCCCAACGCCCAATCTGCCAGTAGCAGAGACCGACACTGAGGCCCTAATATGACACCATTTCCAGGCGTGATTGGCCCCCTAGCTACCTGATGACAGGTTGATTACATTGAATTGCTTCTGTCATGGAAGGAACAACACTTTTTTGCATACTAAAATAGACACAATATGGATTTGCCTTCCCCGCATACAAACTTCTACCAAATCTACCAGTGGACCTGAAGGACACCTTACCACCATCATGGTAGTCCACACAGCCTTGCTTCTGACCAAGGAGCTCATGTAGAGGCAAATTATTTGTGGCAGTGGGCCCATGATCATGTAATTCACTGGTCTTGACACACTCCTCATCATTCCGAGGCAGCTAGCTTGATAGAGCAACGGAATGACCTTTTGTAGACACAGTAACAGTGCCAGCTAGGTGGCAGTACCTCACAGGGTCGGAGCAGTGTTCGCCAAGAGGTTGTATTTGCTCCAAATTAGGGTCCGATGCATGATGCTATTTCTGCCACAGCCAGGAGTCAGGAGTCAAGGGATGGAGATGAGAGTGGCCCCAGTCACTGTCACCTCTGAAGTGAAAGCAGAAAGTGAAAGTCGCTCAGTCGTGTCTGACTCTTTGTGATTCCATGGACTGTCACTTGGGTAGCCATTCCCTTCTCCAGGGGATCTTCTCACCTCAGGGATCGAATCCCTGTCTCCTGCATTGCAGTCAGACTCTTTATTGTCTGAGCCACCAGGGAAGCCTCACTGTTGCTGTTGCTGCTAAGTCGCTTCAGTCATGTCCGACTCTGTGCGACCCCATCGATGGCAGCCCACCAGGCTCCCCCGTCCCTGGGATTCTCCAGGCAAGAACACTGGACTGGGTTGCCATTTCCTTCTCCAATGCATGAAAGTGAAAAGTGAAAGTGAAGTCGCTCAGTTGTGTCGGACTCTGTGCGACCCCATCGACGGCAGCCCACCAGGCTCCCCCGTCCCTGGGATTCTCCAGGCAAGAACACTGGACTGCGTTGCCATTTCCTTCTCCAATGCATGAAAGTGAAAAGTGAAAGGGAAGTTGCTCAGTTGTGTCCGACTCTTGGCGACCCCATGGACTGTAGCCCACCAGGCTCCTCCTTCCATGGGAGTTTCCAGGCAAGAGCACTGGAGTGGGTTGCCATTTCCTTCTCCAATGCATGAAAGTGAAAAGTGAAAGGGAAGTTGCTCAGTTGTGTCCGACTCTTGGCGACCCCATGGACTGCAGCCCACCAGGCTCCCCTGTCCATGGGAGCTTCCAGGCAAGGGCACTGGAGTGGGTGCCGCTGCCTTCTCCGCACTGTCACCGCTGGTGATCCACTAACACACTTTTTGCTTCCTGTCACTGTGACCTTATGCTCTGCTGGTCTCAAGGTCTTAGTGGCTCTCTTCATTACTGGCATCTGGCATTTGGTAAGGACTTTCCACCTGAAAACTTGAGTCTTCCTTGAAGGGCAGCAAATCATGGAATTATTTGTAGATTATGGAGTCTAGAAGAAGTGCTGCACAATATGGAACAAATGACTTAGGCGCTTTGAATAAAGACTCCTTATCTGAAAGGTGTGGATAATAATATGACTCTTCAAAGGACTGTTTTGAAGTTCAGATGAGGTGATGCACGGCTTACATGCTTGCGCTAAATTCTGTTTTTGAGGGGAACTGAGACTGAACCACCTCCGCCTTTCTCCTCTGGCCACCAGAGCTATTTCTTTCCTGCTAAACACAAGCGTGCCTGGCTTTATAGTGCTACACGTTATTGCACTTTGCAGATGCTGTGTTTTTTTAATAGATTGAAAGTTTGTGACAACTCTGTGTTGAACACCCTTTTTCCAACAGCATCTCTTCATTTCATGTCTCTGTGTCATGTTTTGGTAATTTCTGCAATGTGTCCAATGCTTTCATTATTGCTGTATCTGTGACAGTGATCTACTATCAGTGATGTGTGACGTTACTATCGCAAAAAGATTAAACTTGCTGCAGGCTCAGATGATGGTTAGCATTTTTTTTAGCAGTAGAGTATTTTTTAAATTAAAATATGTACTTCGTTTTATACAAACATAATGTTATTATTGGACTTCCCTGGTGGCTCAGACGGTAAAGTGTCTGTCTACAATGTGGGAGACCTGGGTTCGATCCCTGGGTCGTGAAGATTCCCTGGAGAAGGAAATGGCAACCCACTCCAGTACTCTTGTCTAGAAAATCCATGGATGGAGGAGCCTGGTGCAGGCTACTGTCCATGGGGTCACAAAGAGTCAGTCAGACACGACCGAGCGACTTCACTTCACTTCACTTCAGTGTTATTATTGCACATTTACAGTGCAATAATAGACTACAGTGTAGTGTAAACGTGACTTTTATATGCTCTAGGGGACAAAAAAACTCATGTGGCTTTCTTATTGCGATAGTCCCTTTGCTGCGGTGGTCCGGAACCAAGCCTGTGTGGCCTCCGAGCTATGCCTGAGTCCCATGGTTTGTTTCTGAAATCCTTCCCCTTTATATTTTCCCTTTGTATGTTCTGCATCCTTCAGTGTTTTAATAATTATTTTCTTTTTTTTCATCTTTTATTTTTTTGGTTCTGGGACAATTCCTTAAGCTGTTTTCTAAATCACTAATTTGTTTTCCTGTTTTCTTCTCACTTTAGGGATTTTTAATTGATAAATTGTGGTTTTTATTTGAAAGCAAGCTTTTATTACTTTATATTGTTTAATTTTTACTTATTAAATTCCCCCTTTGAAAAATAAAAAAGTTACTTCCTACTACAAAATGGTACATCTTCACTGTAAAAATTTAGGTAATAAAACAGTCCCTACTAGCATTTGGATAAACGCTGTGCTGTGTTCTGCTGTTGCATCGGACTCTTTGTGGCCCTTGGACTTCCGGTAGCCTGCCAGTCTCCCCGTCCATGGGATTTTTCAGGCAAGAATACTGGAGGGGGTTGTCATCTCCTTCTGCAGGGAATCTTCCCCAGCCAGGAATCGAACCCTCATCTCCTGCACTGGCAGGCAGGTCCTTCACTTCTGAGCTACCAGAGAAGCTCCTATATATGATATATATGTATAGGTACATCTATATGACGGAAGATCTCACTGTAATGCTCTTTTACCTCCTTCGTAATTTAATAATGTAACAAGTTTATGTCAATAAACAGACATATATATGTATATCATCCTTTTAAATAATAAAATAATGTTTGCTCAGATTTCATTTAAAATACAAATGAGAGTTTTTAAAGTATTCTTCTCTTAAAGAAAGGAAGACATTTGCTGTGATTTCTCAGAATGGCATCCTTTTGTGGAGTACTAGGTATCTTTATATATCTAGTGATTGTTTTGTCTTCATATTTACAAGGAGAGATTTGTGTTTGCCATTTTTGAATTTGAGAAAGGTTCTGTCAGAACTGGTGTAAGCCCTGTTCAGAGATCTTTGTTATAGTGTTTTTGGTAGATGAGTGGGCCTCCTGACTTGAGTACTAGGGACGAGCTACTGGTGAGACCACTGCATGGCAGGGAAAGATCCTCTTTTTATTCTCTCTGTGGGAGCAGTTGTGGAACCAGAGCTCCAGATGTCTATGTAAAGTGAAGAGAGAGTTCCTGGGCCACTGAGCCACGTAATTGGCGTTTCCCCTCTCATATTTGTTAATAATAGTCCATATTTTGAACAAATCCCTGTTGTAGCATCTTTTTGCCACAATACTTTTGCTTTGATGAGCATGCTCCTTCACCAGGTGAAAGCTGAGAATGGACATAAAAGATGGCTATTTTGTGTGCAGGGAGTTGATAGAATTCTAATAATCCTAGAATTGTATCTACTAAACTATCCCAATCTTTTTTCTTTTCCCAAAAATATTTGTTCCTTTCTGGCCATTGCTGCTCTGAGCTTTCAGGTTCTCTGGATTTGCAGGAGAATGCCATTCATTCACTCGTTCCTTCAGAGGGCTCCTCCTTTGCTGGGTCTAGTTATAGGCTAGGAGATACCTCCCCTGGCCTTTTCCTACTTGTGCCATATATAACAGCAATCTCTCAAGGTGTCTGGATACTGATGGCATTCTTCTCTTTTTAGTAGAAACTGATTTTTTTTTAAACCTTACCCTAATTGTATATTTCTAGAAACTCCTATGCCATCTTTTCTATTAGTCAAAGAGATAAATAGATTTACTTTTGTGAAATGGTTTCATGAAATCTGCGTGTATTGCATATCCTGCTTTTCCTTTACTATATGTTTCTGTTTTTGTAATAGATGATTCAACACGTGTTCCTCTCGGAGAAAACAAGGACTACATCAATGCCAGTTATATTAAAATAGCCAATTCTGGAGCAGAGTATTACTATATTGCTACCCAAGGACCACTGCCAACTACCACGGATGACTTTTGGCAAATGGTTTTGGAAAATAACTCTAATGTTATTGCCATGATAACCAAAGAGAAAGAAGGTGGAGTTACCAAATGCCACCATTACTGGCCTGTTTCTATGAAGAAACCTTTGGAATTGAATAGCTGTCGTATCTTCCTGGAGAACTACCAGATACTTCGGTATTTCATCATTCGAATGTTTCAAGTTGTCAAGAAGTCTGTAAGTTAAAAAATAAAATCAGCGTTAGATATATATTTCCTTACATATGCACGCATGTCAGGCTAGAAAGTTAGGAGTAAGGTGGGCCGCAGCTGGGGACACTTGTTTAAAGTAACTTGTTTTCACTTCTCCCTGGTACCAGAAACTAAGACAGCGCCATTTCTTCTTCTGCCTCCAAACTCTGACTGGGGAGATGCAATGACTGAAAAGGGGAGTCGGGGCGGTTGAGAAAGAGTACTGGAAGGCACCTAATCCTGGGGTGTACTTTGGCTACCTCTGCTGAGAGGGACAGACACGACGAAGTCCTTGAGATACGCTGATAATCACTGGGCTAGGCATGGTAGCAAACTGTTCGGTGCACTCACTGGTACTTGGAGTTACTGCGCTCAATGGATGGTAATATTGAGATGTGTATGGGCTGCAGAAAGGAGGTTCTCTTTTGGTTTGGACAGAGTATTTGCTAGAGGAGGGGACATCTGAATTGAGAATTTACCCAAGTGAGAAAAATGAAAACAGTAAGTAGATGATGAAGGTATAAAATAGCATGGGGCATATGTACAGAGAGATGTAAGTAGTTAAAAGTTTCTGGAATGTAAAAGTTCAAATGCCAGGGAGAAATGAGAGATGAGATGGGGCTGTAGAAAATCAGCGGAGGAGGCAGCGGCCCCCACTCCCGTACTCCTGCCTGGAGAATCCCAGGGGCGGAGGAGCCTGGTGGGCTGCAGTCCATGGGGTCGTGAAGACTCGGGCACAACTGAGCAACTTCACTTTCACTTTCCACTTTCAGGCATTGGAGAAGGCAATGGCAACCCACGCCAGTGTTCTTGGCTGGAGAATCCCAGGGATGGGGGAGCCTGGTGGGCTGCCGTCTATGGGGTCGCACAGAGTCGGACATGACTGAAGCGACTTAGCAGCAGCAGCAGCAGAGAAAATCAGTAGAGAAAGCTGGAACATGAAATGTTTTGGATTTCAGCTAAGGAGCACAAACTTTATTGTGAAGATAATTAGGAGACATTGAAGAATTTTAGTAAGAAGGGTATATGATCAACTTAGGGCAACTAGCAACTCGATAGAAAGCAAAGACTTTGATGCTTTTCCTATAAAATTGGCAGACTTTATATGACTTATGACTTGTGACTTATAAGGAGTGTTCAGAAATTATGCTGTCCAATGTGATAGCCACATTTGACTGTTTTAGATTTAAATTATTTAAACTTATATAAAATGTCAAATTTAGTTCCTCACTTGCAATAGCTGTACTTCTAGTGTTTAATCACATATTACTAGTGACCACCATATGGGCAGCACAGATACAGAGCATTTGCATCCTTGTAGAAAGTAAGGTTGGGAAGTCTTGGTCTAGAATAATCCATAGAACAATTCATTTCTTGCTCTAACAGACTCGGAAAATAGCAAAGGAATGATTTATAGGAGAAAGTGGTGTTACATTGCTCTAAGTGGATTTGATTGGCAAGTAGGCAATACATGTGTTCTATAGGAGTGAAGGAGGTGGGAGTTAAATTGGAAACTTGAAGAGTGATGAGATTTGGAATCATCACCAAAGAAGTTGGTTGGAGCACAGGCAATGATCAGGAAAAGGTTGCTGAAGGTGCTGAGGGTGGAACCCATAATTTGCAATAACAATAAAGTATGCAACTATGTGATTTTTGTTTTCCTAACCATGGGATTCCTGAATAGAGATTATGGGACTGATTCAGGGAGGGATGTTGCTCAGGATATGTGGCAAGATTCAAAGGGTGAATGGAGTTGACAGTTTGGTAAGAGAATGATTTAGATAATCAGTCATAAAGTCTAAACTTAGGGAGATGAATGGAATCAGCAGCTAGGAGGAAATAGAGGACGACAAGGGCAGAATTCCATCTAGTCACATTGTTAGAGGTGAAGCACAGATAAAGTGGTAGCATAAGAGTTTCTGCTCAGAAAATGATGTTGGAATCTAAGAACTGGGAGCTTTTTGATACTGGCCATTATAGGTGATGGTGAGTCCAAAGACGAATCACATTGTGAGGACTAGAAGACATGAACGGTCTCCTCTGTGAGAGAGAAATAAAAACGTGAGGCTAGAGTGTCTGTCTGGCTGTTGAGATCCCAAATTTGCCGTCAGAATCTGTGGTAAGGTGATAGTGATGAGAAGACGAAGTTAAGAGGTATGAAACTTGAAGGGGAGTTTTTGTACAAGGAGAAGAACTAATGAATTGGAAATCGTGTTGGGCAGCAAGGAGTGTGCAGCCAACCTCTAGACTCTGTAGTGCCTGGAGCACAGAACAGGTGGCCTGGATTAGAGAGAGCTGCAGAGTGCAGTACCCATGGAGGCAAGGCAAGGAAGTAGAGGAAGCCTTTAGGGAAGTGATGATGCCTTCCAAGAGTGCACTGTAGCATGGGGGCCTGAGGAGCACACCAGTCCATCCTAAAGGAAGTCAGTCCTGAATATTCACTGGGAGGACTGATGCTGAAGCTGAAATTCCAATACTTTGGCCACCTGATGCGAAGAACTGACTCATTGCAAAAGACCCTGATGCTGGGGAAGATTGAAGGCAGGAGGAGAAGGGGACGACAGAGGATGAGATGGTTGGATGGCATCACTGACTCAATGGACATGAGTTTGAGCAAGCTCAGGAGTTGATGATGGGCAGGGAAGCCTGGCAAGCTGCAGTCCATGGGGTGGCAAAGAGTCAGACACGACTGAGCGACTGAACTGAACTGGGGGTCTGAGTGAGAAGGGAGATGTTGAAAAGATAGAGTCGGGAGAGAGACAGAAAGATAGAATTGGGGAGTATGAGGATCACAGTACACGGTGGTGTGACCAGGAAGGCCAAGAATAACAATAATGTTTGACACTGATGTTGGGCTTGCTAGCTGTGTGTGAGGGCCTGTGTTTGCTCTGTACACCCAAGGATTTGCCTGATGCCTCACTCCCCTAACACTTGATTCCCTGATATGAACCAAGTACTGTGTCAGATGCTGGAGACAGAAAGCAGACACAGTCTCAGCTCTTAGAGTACTCACAGTCTAGTGGGGACGGAAGACACCAGCTCTAAGTGGCATGCAATATGCGCTATGGCAGGAGAAGGGGAGCATGCTTGGAGAATATAGGTCAGGTGGGAGGCCCAGAGGAGTGATCTGTCTGAGAAGATTCAAATGCTCAGGTCCACCTGTGGAGTTGGCAAGGGGGTCCAGAATGGTGGCCTTTGGGCTGATGTTCCCAGACCTCAAAACCATGGGGCTGACGTTTGAAGAGTCTGCCCCATGGTACTGGGTCAGGAAAGCAGTGATGCCCACCTTTGTGGAGATTCTCAGTGGTCAGCAGTGTAGGAAAGATTTAATTCCTGAAATATGTGATGAAGTGAGACCTATCCTCAATTTGGTTCCTTCACATGATTTTTAAGCATCGTTTGCCTCATCCAATTTTATGTACCAATGATTCAAACTTGAGTCTTTCTATTTTCTAACACCATAGAAAGTGGTAGTTTTATTTGGAATTTAGGAAAAAAAAGTGGTGCATTAGGGAGAAGTAGAGAAGGAGTGAGAAATCCTTCCTGAATTTTTCCACAATAGTGCCCGGTGAAGTAAAATGAGGGTTCCACATTAGGGAAGGGGTGAACCCTCTGGAAGAATGATGGGTAAACTCAAAGCATCTTACCTGTCAACCCCAGGGAGAGTTCCATAACTCCACTTTCAGGGGGCTCAGAGAAAGAATAAGGACCAAAGTCTACTCACATGGTCGTTAACCACCCTGCCCTGGTTGCCAGAGGAGGTTGCTTCCCATCAAACCCTGATTAAGCAACTTGACAGTACCTACCTGTTTTAATTAAACTTAGTATTGTATTTGGGCTTCTCTGCTGGCGCAGACTATAAAGAATCCACCTGCAATGCGGGAGACCTCGGTTACATCCCTGGGTTGGGAAGATCCCCTGGAGGAGGGCATGACAATCCACTCTAGTATTCTTGTCTGGAGAATCCCCATGGACCAAGGAACCTGACGGGCTACAGTCCATAGAGTCGCAAAGAGTTGGACACGACTGAGTGACCAAGCACAGCACATCATAATATTGAAACCAAGATATATCGCTTTTCTATATTATTCCCAACATGTTAGCTCATTTCCACTCTGTTTTGGATTCCTGGTTTGTTTGCTTTCTTCTGCATTCTCACGGTGCAGAAGACAGATGGTAGCGTTAGATTTGGAAGGACTACATTATTGCCCCAGCTCTAAACGTTTGAGCCTCCTGACCTAGCATACATCTATCAGTCACTCAAATTCTTACTTTTTCATTTGTAAAATGAGGATAACACAGTGTCTGCCACACCAGGGCTGATGTGAGGATTAAATGAGATAATGCGTGTGAAGTCTTCAGTACCGTTCCTACAGAGCAAGTCCTAAACTCATGTTACCTTTAGCGGTCTTATTTTTACTACTGTTTTACCATATAGCCATTATTATTCCTATTTGTGGCATATTAGAAATTAAAAGAAGATCTCTAATATGAGAAGTTGATGACTCTCTCTTCTCTCTCTCCCCTTCCCTGTCTCTCTCCCTCCCCTCCCCACCCCCAGACAGGAGCTAGTCACTTTGTAAAACACTTGCAGTTCACCGACTGGCCAGACCACGGCACTCCTACTTCAGCAGAAGGTTTTATAAAGTATGCTCGTTACGTGAGGAAGAGCCACCTTACAGGACCCATCGTTGTTCACTGCAGCGCGGGCGTGGGTCGGACAGGGGTGTTCCTGTGTGTGGATGTTGTATTCTGCGCCATTGAAAATAACTTTTCAGTAAGTGTGTGAATTAAGCAGATAAACTGATGCTGTTAGTAAACACTGTATTTTTAACAGTCTTCTCATAGCTGGAGACTCATATTTGGCCTTCAAGAGCAACTGAGTCAATAGGAAGCGTGTCAGCTTTGGATACCTGCTTCTGACTTAGCTGCTGCAGGTTCTTGGAGGCGGTTCTGAGGATTAAACTAAACAGATAATGCGAATGAACGGCTTCAGACAATGTCTGGAGTGCCGTAAGTACACAGTGAATGCGAGCTCGTCTCTCTTCTTGCTTCCATGCACATGCACAGCTTTTAGAGCCTTGTTAAAGAATGGCAGTGCTGTGTGCCTGCCTGGTTTTTGGTTGTACCGCATAGCATGCGGGATCTTACTTCCCTGACCAGCGGTCAAACCTGTGCTCTTTGCAGTGAAAACATGGATTCTTAACCAGTGCATCACTGGGGAAGGCCCAAAGTGTGTCTGTTTTTAATGAATAGAAATACATGCATGCGAGCACACTGGGGGAAAAGTAGACCTCAGAGCTACTGAGAGGTCCCTGGGTCTGACTGCTAGTTTGCCACACACTTTAGATTTTGGTGACTTTGTACAAACTGCTCATTTTCTCTGAAATCTAGTTTTCTCTTACATAAAATATGGATAATAATATTGCTGGGTTTGAGTCAACCATTAACAATTCTTTACTTTCTTCCTAAATTTGGAACCACCTAAGCGATAGACACAAGAATTAGACATGTAGTGATTTTACTGTTACCTTTATGATTGATTAATTAGGGAACATGACTTTAGATTTGTGCCGCAGAAGCCCTGCCTTTCCTGAACTGCTTCCCTGTGCTGCAGAAGTGAGGAGGGGAGGACATTTGTTTACTTAGCAGGCACTTGGGTTGGGGAGGGTGGTGCCTCTTACCCTGTCTCCAAGGAATAGGAAAGTCCACAGCTCAGTCATAAGGCAACAAGGGCTGGGAGGCTTTTGCCCTGATAGACAAATCCTGTGGTTATCTTATTATCAGCATGAATGTTACACCTCTGCTCTCTCAGTCTATACGTAGTTATACCCCAACACTGACCAGGTCTCCCCTGTGACAACAAATTGGTTGCATAAATTCTACATGTTTACACCCTAAGGTCGCATTATGTCGGGGATAGAAAAATGGCCTCTTCCAGGGAATTTCTAAAGGACAGAGGTGATCTCTTCCTCTCAGAAGCGTGAGCCAATATCTCCCAGCATTTCCCTGTTTCTGATTCAGTTATAATCCTTCCTTTAAACTAACCACTGTGGGGGATACTGGTCCATGAAAGTCAGTCAGGACTACTCCAGGCTATAAGGTTGAGAATAAAAAAGCAACGGTTTCCCAAAGCAAACTGAGAGTTTTATTACAAACAATGAATATAAACTCAGTGGTCAAAAAAATGACAAAAATACTAAAAAATGCTGAAAATCTCAGTAGCATGAATCTGATGTTACCTGTTCCTGTAATTAATGTTGTTTTATCCTTTTAACAATACATTAGCATAATTTTTATTTTATATATTCTTCATCATAATTAATTTGTTTATATTTGTTCTTATTTTATATAACTTATAGAAATTGTAAAAACTATAAATATTGTATTTTATGCTTCTACGGAGCACTTTCCCCTGTCGTTATGCCTTTTATAAACTCAAAATGTGCTCTATAATAAGTCATCTGTCAGCTTAAATAACAGCATTTTTCTTCAGTTCAGTTCAGTTCAGTTCAGTCGCTCAGTCGTGTCCGACTCTTTGCCCTGAATCCCATGAATCGCAGCACACTATGTAAAATAGTGATGTATTTTACAATTAAGGGTGCTTAGATGGAAAATGGTTCAGAGCTAGGAAATGCGTCCATTTTTGCCTTACTGGCTTTCCATAGAGGCTTGAGATGTCCAGCATCCTTACTGATGCCCATCTCTACTCTTTTCAGAAATTTTGTTCACCAGAGCTACTCAAAATATGGTCTTGGACCAGCACCAATCTGTGACTATTTGTTAGTTGCAGAGAGATAAGTTTTCTGAAATTGAGAGTAAGCATTTAGAAACTTTCAAAGCAGTTTGACATATTTCAGAGACATCCAAGAGCATGGCAGTGGGCTGGTCTTGGTAAGCAGGATGCAGACCAATGTGTGTGTGTGTGGCACTCATGCAGAGAGTCTTCCATGCTGCAAGCTGCTTCTCAGCCATATGTGACTGACACTTTAAGATTAGGGTATCAATTATAACTCTAAAAGATATGAAGATCTGAGAAAATATAATGATTTATTTCTTTTTACTGTTATTTTATAGTCAGTTTTATTTATTTATTTATTTATTTTTTAATTTTTATTTTTACTTTATTTTACTCTACAATACTGTATTGGTTTTGCCATACATTGACATGAATCCGCCACGGGTGTACATGAGTTCCCAGTCCTGAACCCCCCTCCCACCTCCTACCGCGTATCATCTCTCTGGATCGTCCCCGTGCACCAGCCCCAAGCATCCTGTATCCTGTATCAAACATAGACTGGCAGTTCATCTCTTACATGATAGTATACATGTTTCAATGCCATTCTGCCAAATCATCCCACCCTCTCCCTCTCCCACAGAGTCCAAAAGTCTGCTCTATACATCTGTGTCTTTTTTGCTGTCTCGTATATAGGGTTATCATTACCATCTTTCTAAATTCCATATATATGCGTTAGTATACTGTATTGGTGTTTTTCTTTCTGGCTTACTTCACTCTGTATAATCAGCTCCAGTTTCATCCACCTCATTAGAACTGATTCAAATGTATTCTTTTTAATGGCTGAGTAATACTCCATTGTGTATATATACCACAGCTTTCTTATCCATTCATCTGCTGATGGACATCTAGGTTGTTTCCATGTCCTGGCTATTATAAACAGTGCTGCGATGAACACTGGGGTACACGTGTCTCTTTCAATTCTGGTTTCCTCGATGTGTATGCCCAGCAGTGGGATTGCTTGGTCATAAGGCAGTTCTATTTGTAATTTTTTAAGGAATCTCCACACTGTTCTCCATAGTGGCTGTACTAGTTTGCATTCCCACCAACAGTGTAAGAGGGTTCCCTTTTCTCCACACCCTCTCCAGCCCAGGTCCAGATGGCTTCACAGCTGAATTCTACCAAAAATTTAGAGAAGAGCTAACACCTATCCTACTCAAACTCTTCCAGAAAATTGCAGAGGAAGGTAAGCTTCCAAACTCATTCTATGAGGCCACCATCACCCTAATACCAAAACCTGGCAAAGATGCCACAAGAAAAGAAAGAAAACTATAGGCCAATATCACTGATGAACATAGATGCAAAAATCCTCAACAAAATTCTAGCAATCAGAATCCAACAACACATTAAAAAGATCAAACACCATGACCAAGTGGGCTTTATCCCAGGGATGCAAGGATTCTTCAATATCCACAAACCAATCAATGTAATTCACCACATTAACAAACTGAAAAATAAAAGCCATATGATTATCTCAATAGATGCAGAGAAGGTCTTTAACAAAATTCAACATCCATTTATGATAAAAAACTCTCCAGAAAACAGGAATAGAAGGAACATACCTCAACATAATAAAAGCTATATATGACAAACCCCCAGCAAACATTATCCTCAATGGTGAAAAATTGAAAGCATTTCCCCTAAAGTCAGGAACAAGACAAGGGTGCCCACTTTCACCGCTACTGTTCAACATAGTTCTGGAAGTTTTGGCCACAGCAATCAGAGCAGAAAAAGAAATAAAAGGAATCCAAATTGGAAAAGAAGAAGTAAAACTCTCACTGTTTGCAGATGTCGGTTTTGTTTTTAAGTAAGCTTGCTTAAAAATCTTTAAAACACTGGGAACAAGCTGGCTCTTCTCTTGATGAAAAACTGAGATTGTTCTGTAGTTGAAACATTCTTGATAGAACTTTCCCCTCTAACCATCTTCAGCATACAGCAACAGTTAAATATCAGTTACCATATTATTATGTAATGAAGTGAATAGTTCAAAATTTAACACATTAACCTTCACAAAATCCAAAAATACTTACCATATCACTAAACATACTGTCTGGTTCATCTGGAAGGGGTTCTTTGGTTTTTGTTTTGCTTTTTTTTTTTGGTAGCAAGACTGTTTTTAAAAATTTTTAATTGGAGGATAATTGCTTTACAATGTTGTATTGGTTTCTGACATACAACAACGTGAATCAGTCATAAGTATACATACGTATCCTCTGTCTGGAACCTCTCTCCCACCCGCCACCCCAGACCGCTCTAGGCGGTCACAGAGCACCTAGTTGAGCTCCCTGCGTTATATGGCAACTTCCCATGGAGCTGTCTGTTTTGCATATGGTAACTTTTATGTTTCAGTGCTACTCTCTCAGCTTGTCCCAACCTCTCCTTCCTTCACTGTGTCTACAAGTCTGTTCTCTATGTCCGTGTCTCTGTTCCTGCTTTGCAAATAGGTTCATCAGTACCATTTTTCTGGATTCCACGTATATGCGTTAACACATGATACTTGTTTTCCTCTTTCCGACTTATTTCACTCTGTGTACCAGCCTCTAGGTTCATCCACCTCACTAGAACTGACTCAAATTTGGGGTAAATTCTTTAATCTATGTAACTATCTCAGACTGGTTTCTTGCCATTGCAGTTCTACGATCAGAACATAATCCTACACAAAGCAAGCTCCAAATTACATTTGATGACAATGTAGTACTTTGTAATTTCATGCCCTTTAAAATTAGTTCAGTTCAGTCACCCAGTCATGTCTGACTCTTTACAACCCCATGGACTGCAGCATGCCAGGCTTCCCTGTCCATCACCAACTCCCTGAGCCTGCTCAAACTCATGTCCATTGAGTCGGTGATGCCATCCAACCATCTCATCCTCTGTCCTCTTCTCCTCCTGCCTTCAGTCTTTCCCAGCATCATGGTCTTTTGCAATGAGTCAGTTCTTCACATCAGGTGGCCAAAGTATTGGAATTTCAGCTTCAGCATCAGTCCTTCCAATGAATGTTCAGGACTGATTTTCTTTAGGATTGACTGAGTTGATCTCCTTGCAGTCCAAGGGACTCTCAAGAGTCTTCTTCAACACGACAGTTCAAAAGCATCAGTTCTTCAGTGCTCAGCTTTTTTTATGGTCCAACTTTCATATCCATACATGACTACTGGAAAAACCATATTTGTGAGCAATTTTGTGCTGTTTAAAATTAGTTAGTTGTGATTGTCAGTAATAAAACAGAAAAGGAAAAATTCTTCCTTCTTATCACTTCATGTTCGAATCACACATATACTGAGTCATTATGTTAGCAGTACCTTTTATTCAGTAAGTTGCGATGCTAAATGCTTTGCTGCTTTTGTTTTGTGAGTTGGTGCTGCTCTGCGTCACTAGCCAGCCCCTGAATTTGTCACACTGTGATTTCATTAGGAAAGTGGGACTTTATCTTTTTCTGCCACACTTTCACCCCAAATTTTCAGTAAAAAACTTTCAGCATGACGTCTGTCACCATTGTCTGGTTGTCGTTTATGTGTTTTTAATCTTAGCTGTTCAAAGCTCTGTTTTGTAAGTCTGCAAAGTATTTATGTTTCATGTGAAATATTGAACATGAGCTTTTTAATTTAGTATTCTTTAAAATAATTCTTTTGTCTTGGAGCCTATTTCTTTTGTTCTGTATGCGACAAGTAAATTTTAATTGTTTCTTTGCTATGTTAGCCAGAACATCTTTGTGATTAATACAAGTGTGGTTTTAGCAATTCACACTCAATAATGGCTCTAAAACTCAATATATAAGGAATCATAATTCTAGGTAAAATTCGCATGAACTCTTTTGGTCTTCATTTCTTTGCAGTTACTTCCATTATTATTGTTTGGTTGACCACTAAAGCCATATGCAGGAAAGCTACGCTTTTCTTGAGATGACGATCCAGTGGCACTTCTTTTGCTATCAGTAAATTAAGGTTAAAAAGTAAAGTAAAGTAAAGTAAATTAAGGTTAAAAATGAATAATACAAAGTTATTTCCACAATTTGCCTAATCTTAAAATATAAATTATAAAACAGACTTTCAAGAAACAATGGACTCTAAATTCAATGAAGTTGGATTTTTATCGTATTTCCCTTTATGGATCATTCTCTTGGTGTCAAGTTTAAGAACTCTTCACCTTGCCTAGGTCCTAAAGAATCTTCCCTGTGTCATTTCTTCAAGTTCTGTAGTTTCACGCTTTATCTTTAAGTCTGTGGTCCATTCCGAGTTAATTGTTTTTATAAGGGCCGAGGTTTAAGTCAAGGTTCACTTTTTTTTTTTTTTTGCCTAAAGATGTCCAGCTGTTAAGTTTCCTTTGTTGAAAAGGCTGTTCTTCCTCCACTGAACTGCTTTTGCACCTTTGTCAGAAATGATTTTGGATGTTTGTTTGGGGCCTATCTCTAGTTCCGTATTCTGTTTCCCTGATCTACGTATCTATCCTTTTTCCGTTTCCCTGATCTACGCGTCTCTCCTTCTGCCATTTCCACACTTAGGACTCCCGTAGCTATACAGGAAGTCTTAACGCAGGGAGAGTGATTCTTTCTCTTCCAAAGTTGTTTCAGCTCTTATAAGTCTGTGCCTTTCAATATAAATTTTAAAATTAGCTTTTCTATGTTTATAAAAAAAAGCTTGATGAATTTTGATAGGATGAATTTTACTACGTTGGATCTTCCAATGTGAATGTGGCATGTCAACTTACTTAGGTCGTCTTTGATCTTCTTTGATTTCTTTGATCAGCATTTTGTTATTTTCATCATACAGCTTCTGTACGTGTTTTGCTAGATTTATCTTATTTCATTTGCTTTCAAGCTGTAAATGGTATTGTGTTTTTACTATCATGTTCATTGTATGTACATGTATCTACAAATGCAGCTGATTTTTTCATGTTGATCTTGTATCCTGTGATCTTGTTGAACTCACTTATTAGTTCTAAGAGGGTTTTTTGCCCAGTTTTGTTCCATTTTTAGATTCCTTGAGATTTTCTACATAGATGGTCATTCCAGCTGCAAGTAGGGACACACATCTCTTCCTTCCCAATGCATTTGTTTCTTATTTCTTTATCTGGTCTTATTGTACTACCTGGAACTTCAAGCATTGTATTGAAAACAGGTAGTCAGAGCATACATTCTTGCCGTCACTAATATTAGGGAGAAAGCAAATTAAGATCATTTGTTCTGTGAAAGACCCTATGAAGTAGATGAAAAGACAAGCTACAGACTTGGAGAAACTGTTTGCAACCACATGTCCAACAAAGGTCTCACACCTAGAATTTGTAAAGACCTCAAAACGTATAAGTAAGCAAGCAGTTCAGTTAGAAAATAGGTAAAAGGCATGGAATTTCAATGATAAGGATGTCTCAGTGACAATCACATGAAAAGAGGCTCAACTTCACTAGCCTTTAGGTAAATGAAATCAAGGAGATTTCAAACCAGTCAATGTTAAAGGAAATCAACCCTGAATATTCTTTGGAAGGACTGATGTTGAAGCTCAGTGCTTTGGCCACCTGATGCGAACAGCTGACTCATTAGAAGAGACCCTGTTGCTGGAGAAGATTGTAGGCAGAAGGAGAAGAGGGTGACAGAGGATGAGATGGTTGGATGGCATCACTGACTCAATGGACATGAGTTTGAGCAAACTCCAGGAAATGCTGAGGGACAGGGAAGCCTGGCGTGCTGCAATCCATGGGATTGAGAATAGTCGGACACAGCTTGGCAACTGAACAACAACAAGAGAACAAAATTAAAACCGTGATGAAATATCACTAGATATTGATTAGAAAGGCCAATATGAAAAATAATGACAGCACCAAATGCTGGTGAAGATTTGAAAAAAGCTGGATTAGTTATACGTTGCTTATGTTTCCCAGGTGGCTCAGTGGTTATGCTTCCCAGGTAGCTCAGTGGTAAAGAACCTGCCTACCAATGCAGGAGACATGGGATTGATCCTTGGGGCAGGAGGATCCCCTGAGGAGCAGTGGCAACCCACTCCAGTATTCCTGCCTGGAAAATCCCACGGACAGAGGAGCCTGGGGGGCTACAGTCCATGGGGTCTCAGAGCCAGACACCAGTGAGCAGCAGCAGCATGCACCGCTTATAGGAGTGAGCGTGAAATGGTGTATCCAGGCTGGAAAATAGTTTTTAAATTTCGTTAAAAAAAAAGCAGAACTAAACTAATCTTACCATATGATCCTAGCAATAACACTCCTGGGTGTTTATTCCATGGAAATGAAAACTTCAGTTCACATAAAACCCTGTATGTATGTGTTCATAGCAGATCTATTTATCACCACCCCAAACTGGAAAACAGCCTAAATGTCCTTCAACACATCCATACTGTGGGGTACCATTTAGTAACAAAAAGGAATGAACTATTGATACACTCAAGTTGCATGAATCTCAAAGCAATTAGCAATGACAAAAAGTCTCTAAAACGTTGGATATTACATGATGCAAGGAGATCCAACCAGTCCTTTCTAAAGGAGATTGGTCCTGGGTGTTCTATGGAAGGACTGATGCTGAAGCTGAAACTCCAATACTTTGGCCACCTCATGCAAAGAGTTGACTCATTGGAAAAGACTCTGATGCTGGGAGGGATTGTGGACAGGAGGAGAAGCGGATGACAGAGGATGAGACGGCTGGATGGCATCACCGACTCGATGGACATGAGTTTGGGTGAACTCCAGGAGTTGGTGATGGACAGGGAGGCCTGGCGTGCTGCGATTCATGGGGTCGCAAAGAGTCGGACACAACTGAGCAACTGAACTGAACTGAACTGATTATGTAATCTGCTTGAAATAACAAAACTGTAGAGATTCAGAACAGATTACTGGTCGCCAAGGGTTGAGGATTGGAGTGGGTGGGTAGTTCTAATAGATAACAGGAGGAAGGCTTATGGTGGTAGTTATGTATCTTGGTTGTGGTTGCAGTTACATGAATCTTCACATGTGATAACTTTGTATACACTAATACATGTATGTCTATGCTGATGAATGATTGCATGTAAAACTGCAAAATCTGAAAAGGCTGGCAAATTATACCAATGTCAATTTCCTGGCTTCAATATTATATTCTAGTTGTATAGGGTGGTATAATACTAGGCGAAAAGGTACACAGTATCCCTGTACATTTTTTGCAACTTACTATGTATCTATAGTTATTTCAATATAAAAATATTTTAAGGATTAATTAAAATTTTAAGTTATAGTAACAAAAAGTTGTAAAAATAAAGGAATACTTAACATTTCTCTGATTTGTATGTACTTTTGGATAATAGTTGACAGTTAACAAACCTTAAATTTCATGTGGTCTTACTGCACATGACTGGTCCTCAGCTTGCACCACATGTGACTTTTCAAGCAAGTTGAACAGCACCTGAGCTGGTCTGTATCCTGTTCCACTGATGAGGCTGCTTGGCGCTGCACCACTGTCAGATTGCCATTAAGATTTTCTAAACACTTATTACCGGTTTCTGGACTTAGCTCACGTTGGTCTAGCAACAGCCTTTTGCAGACCTGCAGCAGCTCAGTGGCCACACTGGGTAGGGGTGTTCTCCATGCACAGGTGCAGAATCTGGGGTTGGGCCAACTGCTGCTCAGGGTCTCCATTTGAGTTGAGAGGGCTCTTTATATGAGAAACAGCTGTGTTACTGTTGTGGCCAGAAAAGGTTTCTATGCTTCAGACTCTTGCAGAATCACAATGCTGCTTTAAGTTCTCCCTTTGGAGAACAGAAAAGTACACACAGGGGCAAATTTGTTGTTATTTCTTTTGGAGAGCATTTCTTATTATAAATGATTGCTTCCTGCTTTTTTCCTGGAAACCCATTTGAACAAGTCTTTCTTATCCACTAGACTAGGTTAAACATAGTACATGTTCTTATGACTGAAAACGACAACTTGCTAGTTAAATCTTGAGATATCTTTTACTGGAAAGAAGTATGGCGTACTCCTTAGGCATCTGGGGGTTTTGTGTTCTCCCCCTCTCTGAATAATACAAAATTACTGTCATCCTGTTACAGTTCGACATCATGAATATAGTGGGCCAAATGAGGGAACAACGTCATGGAATGATCCAAACAAAGGTAAGTCACACCACATAAATTCTCTTAAGAACGATAATGATATAAAGATGAGTATTACATTGTAACATACATTGTATAGCACATTGCAATTTGTAAAGCTCTTTTACCTACACAATTTCATTGAATTCTCACTGTTTGAGGTAAACATAAGTTATGCTCTGACATTACTGATGACATACCTCAAGTTCAGAGCAATGAAGTTTGTTTTATCAGAGAGCAAGTGTAAGAGCCACATCTGAAACTGAAGTCTCCTAATGCCCAAACACATGCTTAGTCCATAATGCCATGTTATTTAAGTAACATATCTAAAGTTATTTTCCATAAATTTATGAATGGCAATTTTAGGACATTTATTTGCCACTAAAGTATCAGTCATTGGCATGCCATAAAAAAGAAAGCATAAATATCACAGGTAATAGTTATACTAATCATTGAAGGGTCGAGAGAATATGGATAATGGAAACAAACAGCTACCCCTAAATCTTTTTCATGGTGTTTTAAGGCAATGTTCAATGATATGAAGTATTTCCTTTGAACGAGGGTTGCCTAAGAGATCTGAGGCTGCATCTTAAAAAAGTTTAAATTTGATTCATCCAATGAAGATATAAAGAGACTGATATTAAGCCAGATTCCCCTATGTTCAGTTAACTAATTCTAGACCAAAGACTATATTATTATCGTTTATCTTCCTGATGCTTTAAAGAAGCTTTTGGTTAAATGTTAACTTCTTTTTAGGTTAAGGCACTCTTTTTAGGCACTTTGTGGTTAAAAAGTACAAATGTCTTTTCTGAAAGTGGATATTGGTATTCAATTAACATTCCATTGTTTTTCATATATGTGTGTGTTTAGGAGCAGTATATGTTTTGTTATAAAATTGTGCTTGAAGTTCTTCAGAAGCTTTGGACTGTAAAGTAAGAAAGACTTCTATTGCCTCACACTTGAAATTATTAGCAAGTGGCTTGGAGCCTCCTCTTAAAGAACATGTTCGAGCTGTGCTTGAACGGCCCTGCTTATACAAATGTGCTTTCTTGGTATATCATTTGACTTTCTGACAATTCCCTGAAGGCAGTACCATTTGGTTTGAGGTAAACGGTGTTTACCCACTGATCTTACTTAGGTAATATCAAATACCTTCCCATATTTTCCCATGAAATGAAAGTTATGTAAAACAACTTCTGTCTATTTGGTTGAAGAGATTATAGAACCCAGTAAAGGATTTAAACTGTATTATTTAAGATTTTATTTGGAAAGACAGCTGGAGGGAGCTGAGAATTTTCAGGATCACAAGATGGTGAGATTATATCATGATTTCTTACAAGCATTTTCAAGACAGATACGTATCCATGTTTTCTAGCTAGAGTCTGTACTTTTAGGTGGTATTTGAATAGCTTAGGTCACTCAAGAACCCAGTTAGAAAGGGTCAGCTTTCTATGCAAATTGGATTCCCTTCCCCTGTACTTCTCTGCTCCTGTGGAGCCCCAGGGACCTCAAAGGACAAGCTGCCTTTCTAGAGCAGCTGGACAAGGTCTGGGAATTTTCATGGGTGGGCAGAGTTCCTCCTCTCCATCACTTGAGCACACTGGTGAACAGTCCAAAACTAAAATAGATGTTTATGTAGAAAGTCCAAGAGGAAACTTTTGCCTGTTCTTGAGTTCTTTCCTATCCCACCCTAACACTTAACATATTAGTCTGCTTTGTTAAAAGCAAACATTACATTTTACTTGCCTCTTAATCTCTGCTCTTTAGCTTTAGAGGGCAATAAACTTTGATGTAAGCTTTATTACGTACTTCTAGGTATCTGTTACGCCAGATATATTTTTCAAACTAAAATCTATGATTATTATTTTTTTCTTCAGCGTTCCATTAAATCATTTATTTCCATTACTGCCCCACCTCTGCCGTGACATTTAGAAGTTGGCTTTGGGAACCAGGTTTTGGAGAACCAAATTTATAGTTGTGAAAATGAAAACTTCCATATTCTGTTTTTGAAAAGATGTGGCCATTATTAAATTAATCTTATTATAGGACTTTGCCTCATACAGTTACAGTGATATTTTTGTCAAGGAATTTTAGTGACCAGTTATACTTGATTCTAAACTATAAAGCAAGTGATACATGTCTTTGTATGATGTAATTCAGTTGAGATCAGAGTAGTCTTTGCATTGTACTGAGAAAGTTTCTATTATTAATCCATAAGTCTTGAATTTTTAAGAGCTTATTTTGTTCCCTTAGCTGAATGAACACTTGAATAGGTTGAATTAAAATTGATACTTCTCATTTTAAAAATAATTAAATGCTGGAAATGTAATTTATATTAAATGAATTGATTTTACCTGTTTATATTATTTTTATAAATAATAATCTGTGCTAAACATTAATTTTGATGATTGGCTTTTAATGTTTATATTACTAATTTCCTTTTCTGTCATAGTAAAATAATAAATATAATGTACAATAATATTTCTGAAAAGGATTCTATGCTATTATTTAAATTGAAAGATTTACTATGTATTGCCTGAAGTATTTTTATTATTTGGACCTTGGAATGTTCTTATAAAGAAAATTTCCACAATTCTTGATGGTAAACATGTCTCTTTTTTAATGTGTGCCTCATATTTTTATAGCTGGACTAATTTTTAGTTTTTCAGGGAAATAAGGAAATATGAAAATACTAATTGCATTTGTTTTTATTTCATTTTGGGGAAGTGAATCCCAAATTGAAAAATTTTGACTAATTGAAATACTAAGATTTATACCAATAATAAATCAATTTTTGCCTAGGATATGAATATGAAACCCCCACTAACATCTATATGAGTATATAAATGCTTATTTAGAGGAACTTTTACAACATTTAAATATAAGCATATATGTACATATTAGCTTTCAACTTTAAATACATAGTTTAAACCATATGCTCTTGGTGAATTTATATACTGGACCCAACCTTTTCAGAAATAAATGTAAATTGTATGCTCATGTAAGCCTTACCAATTTATTTTTCTTTTGGACCTTTCACCCCCAATTTGTCTAAAGGACTATTGAATTTTCAATTAAGTTTACAATTGTTACTCAAAGATCATTTCAGTGATTTATTTACACTGAAAAATTTCAAGGAAAACACCTTAAATAACTAAAACAAATGAGTTTCATTCCACTTATTTTTTCTTAATCTCCAGAAAAAATTAATTTTCTTCAATGTTATCTTGAAGTTCAAGTAACTAAACCAGAAGATTGGAAAGTATTCATTCAATAGCTCAATGATGGGATGATGAATCGTGCAGTGGAGCACTCAATTTGTCCACTGCAACAATGAAAAACTAATAACTAATGACCTCATAATGAAACAATTTGAATTAGAAGGAATTTTAAAAGATATCTGATGCAACCATCATACTGAAACCTCAACATTTTTTAAATACTACTAGCAAGCAACATCATATTTGGAGATGAAAAAATAGAGTCTTCTGATTAATAAAACAGAACCTCCTGTTAGCACTATAGGTGAGCACTGCTCTACAGTTATCTAGCCAATGCAATAAGATTACAAAATGGTATAATTGGCATAAATGTTAGAAAATTGGAACATATAATCTTTTGGATATTTTGCCCACCTAGAAATAGTGAACTCAAGTATAGTATTAGAAAACTCATTATGAAGTATGGATAAAAAGATATCTATGCACCAAAAATTAATCTTTCTCTATATCAAGGGTCCAGAGAAGGCAATGGCACCCCACTCCAGTACTCTTGCCTGGAAAATCCCATGGATGGAGGAGCCTCGTGGGTTGCAGTCCATGGGGTTGCCAAGAGTCGGACAAGACTGAATGACTTCACTTTCACTTTTCACTTTCATGCATTGGAGAAGGAAATGGCAACCCACTCCAGTGTTCTTGCCTAGAATCCCAGGGATGGTGGAGCCTGGTGGGCTGCCGTCTATGGGGTCGCACAGAGTCGGACACGACTGAAGTGACTTAGCAGCAGCAGCAGCAGCAGCAGCAGCATATCAAGGGTCAGCAAACTAGCCTGCAGCCAGATCTGACCTATTGCCTATTTTTGTAAATAGAGTTCCAGGACCATTTCTTTGAATATTGTCTGTAGCTGCTTTTGTGCTGCAATGGCAGGGGCAAGGTGGTAGAGATCATATGGCCCATAAAGTCTGAAATATTTATCATCATGACTCTTTAAAGAAGAAGTTAGCTAACCTCAGATACATATCTCTAATGGGAAAAGTATCTCTGAGCAATAGGGATCAGTTCAGTTCAGTCGCTCAGTCATGTCCGACTCTTAGCGACCCCATGAATCACAGCACGCCAGGCCTCCCTGTCCATCACCATCTCCCGGAGTTCACTCAAACTCATGTCCATCGAGGCGGTGATGCCATCCAGCCATCTCATCCTCTGTCGTCCCCTTCTCTTCCTGCCCACAGTCCTTCCCAGCATCAGAGTCTTTTCCAATGAATCAACTGTTTGTATGAGGTAGCCAAAGTACTGGAGTTTCAGCTTTAGCATCATTTCTTCCAAAGAAATCCCAGGGTTGATCTCCTTCAGAATGGACTGGTTGGATTGCCTTGCAGTCCAAGGGACTCTCAAGAGTCTTCTCCAACACCACAGTTCAAACGCATCAATTCTTTAGTGCTCAGCCTTCTTCACAGTCCAACTCTCACATCCATACATGACCACAGGAAAAACCATAGCCTTGACTAGATGGACCTTAGTCAGCAAAGTAATGTCTCTGCTTTTGAATATGCTATCTAGGTTGGTCATAACTTTTCTTCCAAGGAGTAAGCGTCTTTTAATTTCATGGCTGCAGTCACCATCTGCAGTGATTTTGGAGTCCAAAAAAATAAAGTCTGACACTGTTTCCACTGTTTCCCCATCTATTTCCCATGAAGGGATATGTAACATATATATTTTATAAAATGTATAAAATACTGAAGATCAAACTTATTGGGAACTTGACCAACCGATGCTGATATTCTGAGTGAATAGTAAATGCATGAACCATGATATTTTGTAAAGGAAAATAAATTGTGAGGGAGAGGATTTGCCTTAGCAATAATCAAGGTATTGTCCAAAGTCACAGTAATTAAAACAATGTGCTACTGGTATAGGGATACATAAATGGTTCAGTGGAACAAAATAGTCAAAAAATAGACTCCATAGACTCATATAAAAAGCATCACTATGAACAAACCTAGTGGAGGTGATGGAATTCCAGTGGAGCTATTTCAAATCCTGAAAGATGATGCTGTGAAAGTACTGCACTCAATATGCCAGCAAATTTGGAAAACTCAGCAGTAGCCACAGGACTAGAAAAGGTCAGTTTTCATTCCAGTCCCAAAGAAAGGCAATGCCAAAGAATGCTCAAACTACCGCACAATTGCATTCATCTCACATGCTAGTAAAGTAATGCTCAAAATTCTCCAAGCCAGGCTTCAGCAATACATGAACCATGAACTTCCAGATGTTCACTGGTTTTAGAAAAGGCAGAGGAACCAGAGGTCAAATTGCCAACATCTGCTGGATCATGGAAAAAGCAAGAGAGTTCCAGAAAAACCATCTACTTCTGCTTTATTGACTATGCCAAAGCCTTTGACTGTGTGGATCACAATCAACTGTGGAAAATTCTGAAAGAGATGGGAATACCAGACCACCTGACCTGCCTCTTGAGAAATCTGTATACAGGTCAGGACGCAACAGTTAGAACTGGACATGAAACAACAGACTGGTTCCAAATAGGAAAAGGAGTACGTCAAGGCTGTATATTGTCACCCTGCTTATTTAACTTATATGCAGAGACATCATGAGAAACGCTGGGCTGGAAGAAGCACAAGCTGGAATCAAGATTGCCGGGAGAAATATCAAGAACCTCAGATATGCAGATGACACCACCCTTATGGCAGAAAGTAAAGAGGAGCTAAAAAGCCTGTTGATGAAAGTGAAAGTGGAGAGTTAAACAGTTGGCTTAAAGCTCAACATTCAGAAAATGAAGATCATGGCATCTGGTCCCATCACTTCATGGCAAATAGATGGGGAAACAGTGGAAACAGTGTCAGACTTTATTTTTGGGGGCTCCAAAATCACTGCAGATGGTGACTGCAACCATGAAATTAAAAGATGCTTACTCCTTGGAATGAAAGTTTTGACCAACCTAGATAGCATATTCAAAAGCAGAGATATTACTTTGCCGACTAAGGTCCGTCTAGTCAAGGCTATGGTTTTTCCTGTGGTCATGTATGTATGTGAGAGTTGGACTGTGAAGAAGGCTGAGCACTGAAGAATTGATGCTTTTAAGCTGTGGTGTTGGAGAAGACTCTTGAGAATCCCTTGGACTGCAAGGAGATCCAACCAGTCCATTCTAAAGGAGATCAGCCCTGGGTGTTCTTTGGAAGGAATGATGCTAAAGCTGAAACTCCAGTACTCTGGCCACCTCATGCGAAGAGTTGACTCATTGGAAAAGACTCTGATGCTGGGAGGGATTGGGGGCAGGAGGAGAAGAGGACGACAGAGGGTGAGATGGCTGAATGGCATCACCGCCTCGATGAACATGAGTTTGAGTGAACTCCGGGAGATGGTGATGGACAGGGAGGCCTGGCGTGCTGCGATTCATGGGGTCGCAAAGAGTCGGACACGACTGAGTGACTGAACTGGACCGAACTGAACTGAATACCTGTGTGTGCATGCTAAGTTGCTTCAGTCATATCTGACTCTTTGCAACCCTATTGATGATAGTCCCTGCCAGGCTCCTCTGTCCATGGGGATCTCCTGGCAAGAATACTGGAGTGGGTTGCTATGTCCTTCTCCAGAGGATCTTCCTGACCCAGGGATTGAACCTCCATCTCTTAAGTCTCCTGCATTGGTAAGCAGGTTCTTTACCACTAGCACCGTCTGCATTTAATACATGTTGTATGTGAAAAATGGCATTTCAAATCCAGAGCTTCAAAATATATGAAGCCGAAAACTGATAGAACTGACAAAACTCGAAAGATGGAAAAATCTTCAAGTATAGTTAAAGGTTTTACCTCTTGATAGTTGATAGGAATAAGTAGACGGAATATCAGTAAGGATGTAAAAGGGCTGTGGAGCAATATCAACCTGCTTGACCTAACTGACATTTGTAGAGTACTGTACCAAACTATAGCAGAATACACACTTTTTAAAGTGCATGTGGAATATTCACCAACAGATTATATTTGGGGTTCAAAATAGTCTCAATATAATTAAAAAGAAAAGAACTATATGTTTATGGAATTAAATGGAGATCAGTAACGTAAAAGTATTTTGAAAATTCCAAGGTATTTGGAAATTTAACAAGGTACTTCTAAATAACTTACGAGTCAAACAAAAAAGAGAAATTAGAAAATATTTTGAAATGAATGAAAACAAAACAATATCAGCTTGTATGATGCAGTGAGAAAGTTCAGGGGGAAACTCGAAAAACTTTTTTGAGAGAGCCAGAGCAATATTTAGAGGGGAATCTGTGGCCTTAAATACATATGTTAGGAAAGAAAGGGCAAAGTTAGTAAGGTAAACAAGCATTAGTCTCAAGAAGGTAAAGGGCAGCAAAATTAGCTAAAGTAACGTTGGAGGAAGTTAAGCCTAGAAACGAATGACGTAACAAATGTATAACAAGGGGAACTGATATGGCTTGATCAACACTGATTCCATTAATAGTGAGACATCTAGAAAGCTGAGAGAAGGCTTTGAAATAATGAAGAGCATGGATGGAAAAAGATTATTATAGGATCTGGAGACTTTATAGAAAGAAAATGCAGCCTCCAAGCAAAGGCAACAAAAGCAAAAACAAAAGTGAGAATGTATCAAACTAAAAAGCTACTGCACAGCACACTGTCAACAGAATGAAAAAGGCAACCTATAGGATGAGATAAAATATTTCTAAATCATGCCTGAAAATGAGTTAATGTCCATAATTTATAAAGAACTCATACAGCTCAAAAACAACAACAGTAACAGCAAACAAAAAAGGAAGCTGATTTTTAAAAAATGAGCAGATCTGAATAGACATTTTTTCCAAAGAGGATGTCCTACTGGTCAAGAAAAGATGCTCAGCATCACTAATCATCAGGGAAGCACATATCAAAACCACAATGAAACAACACCTCACACCTGATAGATTGGCTATTATCAAAAAGATAAACAAGTTTTGGCATGTGGACAAAGGGGAACCTGTGTAAAATATTGATGGGATGTAAATTGGTGCAGCCATCACAGAATACACCACGGAGCCTCCTTAAAGCGAAAGTGAAAGTTGCTCAGTTGTGTCTGACTTGGCGACCCCATGAACTGCAACACGCGAGGCCTCCCTGACAGTCACCAGCTCTCGGAGTTCACTCAGACTCATGTCCGTTGAGTCGGTGATGCCATCCAACATCCTCTTTCTCTGTCGTCCCCTTCTCCTCCTGCCTTTAATCTTCAGCGTCAGGGTCTTTTCAAATGAGTCAGCTCTTCGCATCAGGTGGCCAAAGTATTGGGGTTTCAGCTTCAGCCTCAGTCCTTCCAATGAATATTCAGGACTGATTTCTTTTGGGATGGACTGGTTGGATCTCCTTGCTGAGTAAGGGACTCTCAAGGGTCTTCTCCAACACCACAGTTTAAAAGCATCAATTCTTGGCTCTCATCTTTCTTTATAGTCCAACTCTCACATCCATACGTGACCACTGGAAAAACCATAGCCTTGACTAGATGGACCTTTGTTGGCAAAGTAATGTCCCTGCTTTTTATAAGCTGTGTAGGTTGGTCATAGCTTTTCTTCAAAGGAGCAAGTGTCTTTTAATTTCATGGCTGCAGACACCATCTGCAGTGACTTTGGAGCCTAAGAAAATAAAGTCTCTCACTGTTTCCACCGTTTCCCCATCTATTTTCCATGAAGTGATGGGACCCGATGCCATAATCTTAGTTTTCTGAATGTTGAGATTTAAGCCAACTTTTTCATTCTTCTCTTTCACTTTCATCAAGAGGCTCTTTAGTTCTTCATTTTCTGCTTCAGGGTGGTGTCATCTGCATATCTGAGGTGATTGATATTTCTCCCGGCAATCTTGATTCCAGCTTTCCATTCCAGCATTTCTCATGATGTACTCTGTATATAAGTTAAATAAGCAGGGTGAAAACATACAGCCTTGATGTACTCCTTTTCCTATTTGGAACCAGTCTGTTGTTTCATGTCCAGTTCTAACTGTTGCTTCTTGACCTGCATACAGATTTCTCAAGAGGCAGGTCAGGTGGTCTGGTATTCCCATCTCTTTCAGAATTTTCCACAGTTGATTGTGATCCACACAATCAAAGGCTTTGGCATAGTCAGTAAAGCAGAAGTAGATGTTTTTCTGAAACTCTCTTGCTTTTTCTATGATCCAACAGATATTGGCAATTTGAACTCTGATTCCTCTGCCTTTTCTAAATCCAGCTTGAGCATCTGGAAGTTCATGGTTCACGTATTGCTGAAGCCTGGCTTGGAGAATTTTGAGCATTACTTTGCTAGTGTGTGAGATGAGTGCAATTGTGCAGTAGTTTGAGCATTCTTTGGCATTGCCTTTCTTTGGGATTGGGATGAAAATGACCTTTTCCAGTCCTGTGGCCACTGCTGAGTTTTCCAAATTTGCTGGCATATTGAGTGCAGCACTTTCGCAGCATCATCTTTTAGGATTTGAAATAGCTCCACTGGAATTCTATCACCTCCACTAGCTTTGTTTGTAGTGATGCTTCCTAAGGCCCGCTTGACTTCACCTTACACAAATCCTGGCTCTCAGTGAGTGATCACACCATCGTGATTATCTGGGTCATGAAGATCTTTTTTGTACAGTTCTTCTGTGTATTCTTTCCACCTCTTAATATCTTCTGCTTCTGTTAGGTCCATACCATTTCTGTCCTTTATTGTGTCCATCTTTGCATGAAGTATTCCTTTGGTATCTCTAATTTCCTTGAAGAGATCTTTAGTCTTTCCCATTCCATTGTTTTCCTCTATTTCTTTGCACTGATCACTGAAGAAGGCTTTCTTATCTCTCCTTCCTATTCTTTGGAACTCCGCATTCAAATGGGTATATCTTTCCTTTTCTCCTTTGCTTTTCGCTTCTCTTCTTTTCTCAACTGTTTGTAAGCCCTCCTCAGACAACCATTTTGCCTTTTTGCATTTCGTTTTCTTGGGGATGGTCTTGATCACTGCTTCCTGTACAATGTCACGATACTCTGCCCATAGTTCTTCAGGAACTCTATCAGATCTAGTCCCTTAAATTTATTTCTCACTTCCACTGTATAGTCATAAGCGATTTCATTTAGGTCATACCTGAATGGTCTAGTGGTTTTCCCTGCTTTCTTCAATACAAGTCTGAATTTAGCACCACAGTCAGCTCCAGGTCTTGTTTTTTCTGACTGTATAGAGCTTCTCCACCTTTGGCTGCAAAGAAGATAATGAATCTGGTTTTGGTGTTGACCGTCTGGTGGTGTCCATGTGTAGAGTCTTCTCTAGTGTTGTTGGAAGAGGGTGTTTGCTATGAATAGTGCATTCTCTTGGCAAAACTCTATTAGCCTTTACCCTGCTTCATTCTGTACTCCAAGGCCAAATTTGCCTGTTACTCCAGCTGTTTCTTGACTTCCTACTTTTGCATTCCAGTCCCCTGTAATGAAAAGGACATCTTTTGGGGGTGTTAGTTCTAGAAGGTCTTATAGGTCTTCATAGAACCATTCAACTTCTTCAGCATTATTGGTCAGGGAGTAGACTTGGATTACTGTGATATTGAATGGTTTGCTTTGGAAACGAACAGAGATCATTCTCTTGTTTTTGACATTGCATCCAAGTACTGCATTTCGGACTCTTGTTGACTATGATGGCTATTCCATTTCTTCTAAGGGATTCTTGCCCACAGTAGTAGATATAATGGTCATCTGAGTTAAATTCACCCATTCTAGTCCATTTTAGTTCGCTGATTCCTAAAATGTTGACCTTCACTCTTGCCATCTCCTGTTTGACCATTTCCAGTTTGCCTGATTCATGGACCTAACATTCCAGGTTCCTATGCAGTATTACTCTTTACAGCATTGGACTTACTTCCATTACCAGTCACACCCACAGCTGGGTGTTGTTTTTGCTTTGGCTCCATCCCTTCATTCTTTGTGGAGTTATTTCTCCACTGATCTCCAGTAGCATATTGGGCACCTACTGACCTGGGGAGTTCCTCGTTCAGTGTCCTGTCTTTTTGCCTTTTCATACTGTTCATGGGGTTCTTAAGGTAAGAGTACTGAAGTGGTTTGCTATTCCCTTCTCCAGTGGACCACGTTTTGTCAGAACTCTCCATCACCCAGACCCATCCGTCTTGGGTGGCCCTACATGGCATGGCTCATAGTTTCATTGAGTTAGACCAGGCTGCGGTCCATATGATCAGATTGGTTAGTTTTCTCTGATTGTGATTTTCAGTCTGTCTGCCCTCTGATGGAGAAGGTAAGAGGCTTATGGAATCTTCCTGATGGGAGAGACTGACTGAGGGGGAAACTGGATCTTGTTCTGATGGGCGGGGCCATGCTCAGTAAATCTTTTATCTAATTTTCTGTCGAAGGGCAGGGCTGTGTTCCCTCCCTGTTATTTGACCTGAGGACCAACTATGGTGGAGGTAGTGAAGATGCTGGCAACCTCCTTCAAAGGGTCCCCCCATGCAGGCACTGCTGCCCTCAGTGCCCTCAGCCCTGCAGCAGGCCCCGCTGACCCAGGCCTCCACCAGAGACTCCTGGACACTCACGGGCAAGTCTGGGTCAGTCTCTCGAGGGATCACTGCTCCTTTCTCCTGGGTCCTGATGCACACAAGGTTCTGTTTGTACTCTCCCAGAATCTGTTTCCCCAGTTCTGTGTAAGTTCTGGTGGCTCTATGGTGGGTTAATGGCGACTTCCTCCAAGAGGGCTTACGCCACACCCAGGCCTGCTGCACCCAGAGCCCCTGCCCCCACAGCAGTCCACTGCTGACCCGGACCCCACAGGAGACACCCACACACAGTTCTGTCTCAGTCTCTGTGGGGTCTCTGGGTCTTGGTTTGCACAAGGTTTGTTTGAGCCCTCTGAGCATCTCTGGTGGGTATGGAGTTTGATTCTAAATGGAATCTCGCCCCTCCTACCATCTTGCTGGGGCTTCTCCTTTGCCCCTGGACATGAGGTATCTCCTTCAAGTCACTCCAGCGCCACACAGCTGCCACTCAAGCACCACGCAGCTGCAGCTCCAGCCGCCGTGCTGCTCCGTGGGCTCTACAGTCCATAGCATTCTCCAGGCCAGAACACTGGAGTGGGGAGCCTTTCCCTTCTCTGGGGATCTTCCCAACCCAGGGACTGAACCCAGGTCTCCTGCATTGCAGGCGGATTCTTCACCAGCGGAGCCACAAGGGAAGAACTTAAGGAGTTAAAAAGAGAGCTACTCCGTGATCCAGCAGCTCCACGCCTAGGTATCCATCCAAAGAAAATTGAGCACTACCTGGAACAATATATGTGCCCTCGTGTCCACAGCAGCATTATTTACTATAGCCAAGATATGGAAAGAAGCAGTGTCCATCCATAGATGGATGAATGGATATAGATGTGAGACACACACACACACACACACACACACACGGATCCGCATACACACAATGAAATACTACTCAGCAACAGGAAAGAAGGAAATCTCGCTGTTCCCAACAACATGAGTGGACCCTGAGGACACTATGCTAAGTGAAATAGGTCAGAGAAAGACAAATACTACATGACCTCACTTAAATGTGGAATCTGAAAAATGAAGCAAAACGAAAACCAAGCCCATGGATACAGAAAACAGATTGGTGTCTACTAGAAGCCATAGCTGGGGGGTGGACGAAATGAGTGAAGGGGGTCAAAGGTACAAGTTTCCAGTTAGAAAATAAGTCATGGGGATATAATATACAGTTTGGTGACCAGTGATAATAATATGGTCACCGATATAATATCTGAAAACTGCTAAGAGAGTAGATATTTAAAGTGCTCATCACAAGAAAAAAAATGTAAACTTATATGGTAAGGATGTTAACTAAAGACTTATTCTGGGGATCATTTTGCAGTGTATACAAATATAGAACCATTATGTTGTCTACCTGAAAACTTATATAATGTTATATGTCAATTATCCCTCAATAAAAATGTTCAAAAAAGAAAATGAAAGCATATCGATGTTTGTGCCAATACACTTGAAATGGACAGATTCCTAGAAAAATACTAAAACTAATAATCAAAATAGAAATTAATAATAAGTAGGTTTAAAATGTCATAGAAACGGATTCCTAATTAGAACCATTCCTCAATAAAAACTTCAGGTAGGTAGCTTCACTGGCAAGTTCTAAAAAAATAATTAGAAATTTCTCCAATCTTATCCAGTTCTCCGATAGAAAAAGAGATTAGCATAACGTTGCTAGCAAAACCCAGAGAGGAACTATGAGAACACACCAGGTCAGTCTGACGCATGAACATGTATGCACATATCCAAAGTGGTCGCAAACCGAGCCCAGGAAAAAACTGTTAGAAAACAGTTTTAAAGACAGAGTAATTATTACTTTAATAACACAAAATATACACAAGTCAAAATTTGTGTTTATCTTATCCATTAATGAGGGAACCCCTAACCTTGTTCTCAGGAAACATTAAAAAATCATTCATAATTAAGTAAAATATAAGCTACAAGAATAAATTTATAGTATAGGGTACATAGCCAATATTTTATAATAACTATTAATATAAACGGATTATAACCTCCATTGAGAATACCAAGTAATCCTTTTGGTCCACTTCAAAGCTTTTCACAAATTTTCATGGCAATATAAAAAGAATCAGCTATCATGATCAAATCTGGCTTATTCTAGAAATGCCAAATTGGTTTAACAATGTAAAATCAATGAATGTGATTCATCACATAAATGGATTAAAAGGGAAAAAT
Organism: Budorcas taxicolor; assembly: GCF_023091745.1. NCBI lineage: Eukaryota > Metazoa > Chordata > Mammalia > Artiodactyla > Bovidae > Budorcas > Budorcas taxicolor. The sequence continues at coordinate 3,559,643 of NC_068914.1, forward strand.
CCTACACACAGCTCAATAAATGCAGGAAAAAAAATTGATGAAATTTTATATCCACTTTTGATTTTTAAAAAGAAAGTTCTTAGCAAACTAGGAACTGAAGAGAATTGCTTTAATCTGCTAGCAAACAGCTGCAGCAAACTTACAGGAAATGTTCATTCAATAGTGAGACATGGTAGCCCTCCGACAAGTCAAGGGCTGTTTTGGACTTGTCTTCTGAAATGTTGGGTAGCTGTGGAACTGGGGAAACTGAGTCCGCTACACAGTCAAGCTTGGATAGTAGCTCCAAGGAAATGGCTAAGTGTCCCTTCAGGTAAGAGATCGTGCCTTCCTTACCGCTGATGATTCTTAAGTCGTTTCTAGATGTTGAGGGCTTTGGCTAATTATACACCATAGAACACCTTCAGCATTTTCAAACAGTATCCTTTCTGCTCAGTATCAGCACTTGGGATGTCAGCAATCCAGAACCAATCTTCTCACAAATCCAATGTAGAAAACTTACTTCACAGAAATGCCTGTTAGTATTTTTATCCTCTCAAAAAAATACATCTGAAGAGCTCAGTACTCTAGTGTTAAAGTGCTTGTTTACAGGGAATTCCGCCTGTACGAAGCAGAAAAAGCAGAACATTAAAGCTGTTTGCGACAAAGGGCCAGATCCAAGAGACACAGCAGTCCAAAGTCTGAGCAGTTCCGGCCCTACAGAACAAGACGGTGTGTGAGTCCCTTAGTGACTCTCCAAGCTGGCTTGCCATTGGGCATCGGGGTCTGTTGTGGCCTGCCCGGGATGCCTGAGCTGGCATACTTATGTGAGCAGCTTATTTTTAATGAGTGTTCTAATGACCTCTAAGGGGAGACAATGTCTCTGCCCACTGGCACTAACTGCTACCCTCAGAGCTGAGTGATGGCATTTGGCCACAATGGCCAGCCCTAGGTCCTCTGATCAAGTCTTGTGCAGGTAGAGGGGGCAGAGAGACTGCCAGGCTCCTGCCGGAGCCAAGGGGCCTGAGTGAGGCATTTGTAAGGGAGGCCTGGGGTTGAGCGGGGCCACTCACATCTCCTCTGGCTCTTGACCTTCAGGGGAGGTATGTTGATGGAAACATAAGCTATAGAAGCAAGTCATAGAAAGCAGTGCAATAATCACAGATAATCTGGGAATACACCTTTGTGGGGATTCATTAAGTGGGAAGAAAAGAGGCCTCTGCTCGTCACTGTAAAACGAGGCCAGGACTAGACCTGTGCCTGTGGCCAGGACGGTGTCCCACCCGGAAGGAGTGCTGGGGAAGTGCAGCAACCTGAGCAGCAATGCTGGGGGACAGCAAGAGCCTCCCCAGATCTGTGGGCAGGGGCACCCTGGGCATCACAAGTGTACCCTACTCGTGCCCTCTCTGTCTGCTCTCACTCCCAAGTTCCCTAGTCGTCCACACCCAGATACACGGGTAGTCACGCAGGTGTGACCTCCTGCTACTTCCCTGCTCTCCCCTCCACCCACCTTTCTTCTGAGCAGAGCAGGAAGGGACAGTGTCATATTCCACTTGAGGCCCTCTCCTTGAAATAGGCGCAGACTCATGAAGCAGTACACACTGTTTTCACTCTCACCCCTAGACTGTTAGAGTGATTGTTTGTGTCGCTACTACAGCAAACAACATCGTAACTGTTGATGGGTGACTTTCTTATGAGCTGTCATAGGTTCAACTGTGCTTTCCTCTGCTTTGAGTCATTATTACCAAGTGCGATGCCTAAATGGAGTAAGTTCTCATAAAAGTTAGACAAATGGAGAATGGATGAACGGAAAAGCTGTCATTGCACGCCTATCATGGAATGTCAATATTTGGGAGCAATGTTCATATCATAGGCATTGGTTTACGACATGAGCATACTATCCAGACATGCTCAGGCATGTTCCACAGAAACCAGTCCCACGAGAGTCAACAAGAGGAGAGTTCCTGGGACATACTGCATCCCACAGGCTTCCTGGTGGCTCAGAGGGTAACAAATCTGTGTACAACGCAGGAGACCTGGATTCGATCCCTGGGTTGGCAAGATCCCCTGGAGAAGGGAATGGCTACCCACACCAGTATTCTTGCCTGGAGAATTCCATGGGCAGAGAAGTCTGGGGCACTACAGTCCATGTGGTCGCAAAGAGTCGAACATGACTGAGTGACTAACTTCATTCTGTGGGAGCTCCATAGTACAGATTAGCATACTAGCATCAGACAGACCAGGAGAAGGACTTGGCACACAGAAAATGCCGTCTCTCTTGATCTTTGGTGTTAAATTATGATTACAGGAAGAAGGACGGATGAATTAAATATTGGATTATAATAGAAAACTTACTTTTGTCTCTTTAGTGGTTATATAGGAATTCTATTGCGTTTATTAGTGTTTATCCTCCAATAGCTTTTCCAAAAGGAGCTCCTGAGTTCTATATTCCATGTCTGGAATATTTGAAAGTGTCTTTCCCGTGTAGTATGATGTTTGTTAGGCTCTGCATAAAATTCACATGTCGTTCTTTTCTCATTTGGAGGGTTTTGTAGATATTGTAGATATTTGTAGACATTTTGTAGATATTCACTTAACCTCATAGCATTGAATGTTGCTATGGAGGAAGCTGTTGTGTTGAAAACATAATTCTCACGCAAACAGACAGGTAACATATTTCATTGTTCCATTTAACTTGTTAATGGCCAGACCAGCAGGAAGACAAAAGGGCTGGCTGGGTTTAAGAAACAAGAAATTCTTCCCCAAGCACCATGTACTCCCGTTTAGACCTCTGTTGTCCTCCCATGACCTGTTTCTTCCCCTCCTCCGTCTCTTTGAGGGCTTCTCTCTCCTTCAATTCTTGTTTTGCGGATCCGTAATTCTCATCTGTCGAGTACCCTTCAGCTGCTGGTTGTCTGTATCCTCTCCTCTGGTGTTTGAATAGTTCCTGTGGTTGCTCCTTTCCACTCGGACAGGAAACCCTTCTGTCTACAGTGAACTCTCAAGGGTGGTGTGGGTATTGTCAGGGCTGGAAGCTTGGACTTCCCTCTGCTGCCTCTCAACTTGTCCTTATCAGCGCTGACTTCTGCGTATGTCCCTGCCCCTCAGTTTCCAGTAGTTCATGTATTTGAATGACTGAATGAATATCTATACCTTACTTTTCGGGTGCATTTTCCCAATGCTTTGGTGAAGCCAGCCACCACAAACGCTCGCTTACTGTTAGAGAAACCAAGTGAATAAGCAGCTTAGTGCTGTCACAGGGGGCCCTCAGGAGTCCTTCTTCATGAAGCGAACAGAGACTGCCTTCTCACCCTGTAGTGCTGAAGACTAGAATTGTTAAGCTGACATTCTCTCCCAGACCATCTCTCAAGAGAGGCAGTCTGGTAACAATGAATCACCATCTTGACTGCTGTTGCTGTTTGTCTAAGGCATTTTGGGAATCACTGTTAATCCTTCTGGACTTGGGGATTCCCTTTTGCTTAGCTTTTTCTGTTGGTAATAGGTAAAGCAAAGGTTGTTGGCTAAAAATAAGTCAGAGTGTTGGTCAACCCCAGATTCTTCTCTCCACAGGCATAGTGCTTGGATATGTTGAAAGTGTCTAACCCTGTGTGTCCCAGAGACAGGGGTAAGAAGGTGAGCTTCTGTTTCAGAGACCTTTTCACCCTGGTACCTAAGAAGACATGACTCACTCACAGAGAATGATCAGAAGGAAAACAAGGAGAGAAAGTGACAGTCGTTGAATCAGACCCGGGCTCACCAGGCCCTTTCAGAACCCTGCCGCCGGCTGTGGCTCTCTGTCCACGCTGGCCCAGCTGTGTGCATCTGGCCTCGCACAGGCACAGTGCACGGCGTCCTCTCGCGTAGGTGTCGTCTGTATGTGGGTTCCTCCTGCTATGAGAGGAGGATCACGACCATCTTTTAGGTGGAAGTGGTGGCCCATCTTTCCACAGACTGTAGTGAGACCCTGAGGCCTGTTCCTTGTGCTGACTTTTCCTGGCTCGAGAGATCCACATTGAGAACAAGCCATCACTGTATTCCAGGCTGCTGAAAAGGAAGGGTGGGTACCAGAATCGGCAGGCCCCAGTTGCTGGGATCAGCGGTCATTTGTCTCTTTCTTGGTTGTATCCCAACTTCTTTCTAACTCAGGGTCCCTTCAGACAGGGGAGGTCAGCACTGGGTCAGGCTTAGAACAGGCACAGCTCCTCTCAGAATTGTTATGCTCTAATCTTGCATGTGATTTTTCTCTTACAAAACAATCCATCCCACTTGAGGAAAGAAAAAAAAAAAAAACCAGACCGCAATATTAAAAGTTTATTGTTGGAGTGATAATTTTACTACTCACCTCTGGATTAACCTTGATCTAACACATTTCCAACTTCATTGTATTCACTCTGTATTGTTAGTGCTTAAAGTATTCTCTGTGCCCCGAAGCGTTAATTAAATGAGTGGTTACAGAAATGACAGAAGAGGCAGCAAGGTGAGTCTATTCTACCTTTAAATGTAATTAAATGCCTGTTCTTTTTTGACGGGTCAGGGAGAGCGGCAACAGCCGCCCTGGGGTGTGAGAGCAGTGCCTTCTTGCTGAGCAAGATCTCAGCAGAGTGGCTGCTTCGGTCTGTTACCCCATCTGAGGCTCACAGGAACCCCCGATTGGTCTTTGTTGGAGAGGCGGACTCTAAGTCCCATGGAATTATACCCAGAGCCGGCCCCACGGTTCTCCATCCCTCTCCCTGAGCTCTTCAGTGGGGCTCAGGGTTCCCCTGCTTTTCTGCTTGGATTTGGAGCTGACAATGAACCTCTCTTTGGACAGAAACACAGCCACGCTGACGCTTCCTGTGTGGGCTGATTTTTCACTTGCCAGCAACACTGCCCCCAGAGCCCACAGTGCCCAGGGCACCTATTATTTTGAACTCAGGTGGCTTCCGTGGGACGGGAAGCCCCAAGTTCTCATCCCTCCAGGCTGCTCAGCCCGCTCCCTGGTAAAGACTGATCTGGAATGAGAGGCAGTTTCTAAGTTAGCTTTGAGAGGGTGGGATGTGCTCTATCAAGGAAGGTGGGAGGCCGTTGGGTCAGTGTTTGCCGGGACCCTTTATAACCACCTCGAAACGGTTTCCTGCCACTAAGGCAGCCCACCTTTGTCATCCCCCCACCACTGGGCACCCACTCACCCCTGCCAGCAGTCATAGTGTGTGCCCATCTAGGAGAGTCTGTTACCTCTAATGAGATTACTCTGCTCAAATCCTGGCCTGGCTCCCCTCCATGTAACCAGAGAGCTCCAAACCGGCTGGGTAGGCCAACTGTGAAGCCTTCTCCACTGGCACAGCCTCTGCTTCCTGGGGAAGGAAAGTGGCGGACAGCAGCCCTCACGTCTCAGTCTGGAAGTGGGGAGCTGGCAAACCCAGTCTGCTCTGAGGTCGCCAGGTCAGCCTCCAGGACAAACAGGCCCTACCTACCCGGGGCCCAGGCACTGAGATGGGGGCCAAGCCGCAAGGGCCCCAGGCCAGGAACAGCTGCCCACGGGGCCTTCCGGTCAGGAGGCCGTCGCTCAAGCCAAAGAAGCGCCCTGAAGCAAGGCCAGGCTTGGAGACAGTCCCAGTGTGTGGAGAGCCCTGAGCCCACAGGGGCCTCAAGCTGAAGGGTCTCCATGGAGGTCGTACCTGCTGAGCGGGGTGCGGTGCAGTACCCTGGCCCGGCCTCCCCTCTCGGGCTCTCTCGTGCAGCTGAGCACGCTGCTGGCACTCAGCAGATCATAAATCACCGTCCTGCAAGGCCTTCGGCTGGGATAACTGCACAGCTGGAGGAATTTTCTTTTTTTCCCCCGAACTTAACACATCATAAAACACAGCCGTTTAGGGAATGAGAACAACCAGGAGGTGTTTTTGCCTCAGAGGCTCTGTTCTAGGAAAGCTTGAAAGGTGAGGTTTGGAGTCTGATACATCTCCACTCCCAGTCAGCCTTACCGGAGAGCGTGAGAATGGCCATTTCCACAGGCCCCAGGCACCTTCTGAACTGGCAGGCTGGCTGCCTGGCCAGGGCCAGCCAGACCTAGGGCAGAAAGAGGCCAGGGCGCTCTCTCCAGGGCCATCTTGGGTTCGTGACAGGTGGGTTTACTGTAAGCGAGTATAAATTTGTCCCAAAATTTGCTCCTGAGTCTCCTCATCCCATTCAGTCTGTCGGCACTTGACCCTGGGTTCTGCCAGCCAAAGACAAGGCCAAGTCTAGAGGAGAGCTCGGAGGTGCCTGGCTACAGTCTGGTTAAGGAGGGAGTCTCTGCCAAGCCACAGCTTCTATTTCCTATCAGATCAAGATTCTCCAACAAGGGTATTAAAAACTTTACTTTCATTTATTAATTCATTGACTTACTCACTTTTCCTTTTCTTTCAGGTTGTAAATATTATTGAGTATTTCTTAAGTGTCAGGGGCAACCTAAGCAGCAGAAGCAGATAGGTGCCTGTTCCCATGGTGCTTTCAAACACTTCAGGAAGATTTTAATGCCTATAGTTTAAACATCATCTCATGCTGATTATTTGAGGAGATGTAAGATATGAAAGGAAGCAGGTGCCTGGAGACTATGACAGAGGAAGGGGATCCGTTCTTAGGGTTCAGGGCTAGTGACAAGGGGGCAGTGACGTCTGAACTGAGATCTGCAGGGCAAACAAGAGCTAGTGTGCTGAGGGCCCACCAGACGTGCCAAATGGCAGAGACAGAGCTGCCTGCAGTGGGCCTGTGCAGGGGGCATGGGCTATGTCCAGGGAATCGAGAGACCAGTTCAGCTAGTCAAGCGAGGGTGGAGGGTGAGAGCTGAGGGAGGGTAGTGGCTGGGCTCAGGGGCTCATCTGGGGACTGTGTACCAGACAGTTTCTCCTGGAACCTTTCCAGAAGGTTCCTCCTGGAAAGTAGGGGCAGTGTCATCTGCTTGGAGTGAGGGGGACTGTACGCAGTGGGAGAGTTTAGCAGGAGAGCAAGTTGATAAGAAAGACATGGTGGGTGTGAAGTACAGGACTTTGGGATACTGAAATGTGGGTCCATAGCGGAGTCCACTTTCTCTTCCTTTTCTGAACATCTCCATATATATGTGCACCTCAAACTTCATATATATGGTTCTTTATACAGATGAACATATATGATTATATATATTAGATTTTATATGTATTAGGATTATGCTCTTCATATATATGTATAATTTTTTTTTTTTTAGTTGAAGCAAGTAGTATGAGAAAAGGTGCAGAAGAGAGAAATGTGTTGCATTGTGGAAACTGCAAGCTGATCAGCTTGACTGGAGCCAAGGATGAGGGGGAGGGGCTGGCTTAGTTTATGTCCCTGAGGGTAACTAAAGAGAAAGAACAGATGGGTCATATTAGCTTCTCAGGATAAAGGTCACCTTAATTGGAGGCTGGGGATGACTGCATGCCAGTGATATAGGTGCTGGTCCAGCTGATGCGGCTTGCGGGTTGCAGGAGGACTCACCTGCTTGTGCACAGCCTCCTGAGAGCATTGCTCTTAGACTAGAGTGCTTCTCAGAATCATCAATCCCATGAGTCTAAGAAAAATGGCCAAGTAAATTACAAACAAACAAAAACCAAAAACAGCCTCCAAACTCCCTTTTTCTCTCCTTGGGAGGACTGTCTTTATTAAAGTCTCCTTGGAATCTAAAGCTGTGAGAAGTGCCGTAGTTCAGCAAAGCTGTAACTGTTTAACCCAGAGCCAAGTCATTGACCCTGTCTTTCATCTTCTGTATTCTGATGTTTGGACACCTTGGGACCTTGCTGCCAGTTCCTAAAGGTAGTAAACAGCCCACCTGAGAGTATGTTTTTCAACTGCAAACCAACCAATCCAGGGCCCATACCCTGACTACCTCCTTTAGTGGTTCTCACACTTTGGGCCAGTATCCATCTGCCTTAATCACCCAGGGCCACATACTTGAAACGTGCCCCAGAACTACTAAAACTGTTCAAACTAGCCAATCCTAAGCAACCTCATTCTGCCCTGTCTAATCATTCCCACGAAAACCACAATAAAGGCATTTGCCCACAATTTCCCCCTTCCTCTGCCTCCTGATTGACGCTGGTGGCCCCACATGGCGGGCTGTGTCTCCTGTTTCTAGGGACCCGTGGACATAACAAAGTCTTTCGAGACAATCATTTCCAAGTCTGCATGTCTTATCACACCTGATTAAAACAAGTCCCAGTTCCCTTACACAGCCCTATGGGTAGTCTGACCAGGACAGTCCTTCCTGACACCTATTGCTCTACGTAATTTCTTTAATTCTCCAAAGTGTCCCAGTCTGGATGGTAAGTTTTAAAGGGCCATGTCTCCTCGTTGAGAATCCTAGGTGATATGGAGCAAAAGAGGAGGGTCCAGGGCAGAATCCTAGAGATTTGTGGGAAGGAAATGAGGGTTAATGTGAAGTGGGAGAACTTGTCACATCAGAGGAACAGACTTGGAAAATCACAAGAGTAACAGTTCGTGAAGAAGCCAAAGGAAGTGAGAACCACGAAGGAGCCCCTGCAACCGCTCCTCCGGGGGTGTGTGTGGGGCGGGGCACAGGGCCTGTGGGCCGAGGGGGCGGGGCACAGGGCCTGTGGGCCGAGGGGGCGGGACACAGTGCCTGTGGGCCGAGGGGGCGGGGCACAGGGCCCGTGGGCCGAGGGCGGATGCACGGCAGAGTGGGAAGTGGTGACTGCGCAGCTCACTGCCCAGCTTTACAATCAAGAAGAGAAGCTGGGATGGAGATGGGCAGGAATCCGAAAGGCAACAAGCCTAAGGACATGATTTATTTTAAGGGGATAAACTCAGTTTTCCTGAATTTTGTAGAGGAAGAGAAGTCACAAGACAGAAAACATAGCAAGAAAGGATCGTCTCTTTAAAAAAAGGGTGCTGGGGAAAGTCCATATCCACATGCAAAAGAGTGAAATTGGACTTCTATTTGACACCATAAATAAAAATCAAAGCAAAATGGATTAAATATGTAAGTATAAGATCTGAAACTATAAAGTTCCTCAAAGAAACCATTGGTAGTGGGAGGGGGGATAACTTCTTGACATTGGTCTTGGCAATGACTTCTTGGATTTGATACCAAAAGTACAGGAAATAAAACCAAAAATAGACAAGTGGGACTATTTCAAACTAAAATGGAAAGAAACAGCAAACAACAGTGAAATGGCATCCTATGGAATGAGAGAAAATACATGCAAACCATCCGTCTAATAAGGGGATACTATCCCAAACATAAATATCTCCTTCAACTCAATAGCAACCCCCCCCCCCCCCCATAATCCAATCAGAAAATGGTCAAAGGGCTTGTGTATACATTTTTCCAAAGAAGGCATACAGATGGCCACCAGGTGTATGGAAAGGTGTTCAATATCCCTAATCATCAAGGAAATGAAGATCAAAACCACAGTGGAATATTACCTCATGTCTGTTAGGATGATAATTAGCAAAAGCAAAAGATAAATGTTGGCAAGAATGTGGAGAAACTGGAATGCTTATACAGTGTTGGTGGGAACGTAAAATGGTGCAGCTGCTGTGGAAAACAGCACAGAGGTTCCTCAAAGAAATTAAAAACAGAGCTACCATATGATCTGGCGATCTCACTTCTGGGGGTATATCCAAAAAAACTGAAATTAAGAAGTCTAAAAGATACCTGTATCCCCACGTCCACTACAGCATTACACACAATAGTCATGATATGGAAGCAAATCAAATGTTTATCAACAGATGAATGGACAAAGAAATGATATGTATCATATATATATAGACATATATATACACACACACGTGTGTCCTGAATCTTTAAAAAAGGAGATTCTGCCACCTGTGACTGCGTGGATGACCTGGAGAACATTATGCCAAGTGACGTAAGCCAGTCCCAGGACACATACCGCCTGATCCCACTTACATGAGCCATCTAAAATAGCCAGCCTCAGAGAAGCAGAGAATAAAACGGTTGTTGTCAGAGGCTGGGGTGAAGGAGGGGATGAGGAGTTGTTTTCAATGGGAATAGAATTCATTATACAAGATGAATAAGTTCTAGAGATTTTGTTATACAGCATCTTACCTGTTAGTTAACAATATAGTATTGTGTGTGTGCGCGTGTGTGTGCGCGTGTGTGTGCGCATGCTGCTGCTGCTGCTAAGTCACTTCAGTTGTGTTCGAGTCTTTGCAACCCTATGGACTGTAGCCTGCCAGGCTCCTCTGTCCATGGGATTCTCCAGGCAAGAATACTGGAGTGGAGTGCCATGTTCTCCTTCAAGGGGTCTTCCCGCCCAGGGATCTAACTTGGGTCTCCTGCATCTCCTGCATTGCACGCAAGTTCTTTACCACTAAGCCGACAGGGAAACTCATAGTATTGTACTCTTCAAAATATGTAAAGAAGACTGATCTCATGTTATATTCTTACTTGAAAGTGATGTATATTTTTAGTGCCTTGGTGCTGTGCTTGTGGGATGGTGTCATAGGAGTATGCATATGTCCAAGTTCATCAAGATGTATAAATTAAATATATGCATGCTTTTGTATAAAAATTATATCTCAGTAAAGCTAAAAAAAAAAAAGTTATAAGACAGAAACATGGAAAGAGGTCAGGAAGGAATCAGGAAGGTGAGGGATCCAGAGTCCAGGAGGAAAAGTTTGTCTTGAAAAGAGGAAGACTATTTTTCAATAAAGACCCACTGGGGGAAGATAGAGACATTCTGAGGCAAAGGGGAGAGAAAGTAAGAACGTCATTATCAGATGAAATCTCAATAAATTACGAAGCTCATTCCTCAGGAAGTGGGGGTGGGCGTGTGGGCTTGGAGAGAGGAGAAAGATTGGGAACAGCTGCTGGAGGAACCTGCTGGAGGCCAGCAAGGGATGAAAAACTGGGTTATGCAGCAGCCCCAAGGGGCCAGGGGAGGTTTGCAAGGACTGGCTTGTTGAGGAGCTGAGGCGTGCAGTTCCACAGCCTCCCTCTCTGTGCTGCACGGACCAAGCGGCAGAGGGGAAGCGAGGGGCCGGCTCCTCTGGTGTTGGAGCCTGGCAACGCGGGAATGGCAAAATGCCAGGAGAGCCAGGGACTTTGAACCATATGTGAGCTTAGAGTTGGAAGTGATTTCTAAAGGAACTTGTGGGATGAGAAAATGGGTGGTCTTTAGGGAGATGAAGAGCAGATGAAGGAGGGCTGGGGAGAGATGGAGTTGGGAGCAGATTGTGGTCAATGAGGGTTATGTCAGAGGGACTGGCGATGGAGTGATTCTTAATATTTAAGCTGCTGTGCTCACCTTGGTTTCCTCTACCCCGAGGGTCCTTTTCAGCCCAGTCTTGCTCTATGAAAGTGCATGTAGCCCTCACTTTGCATGGGTCTAATATGCATGAATGTCTGTTACCCGGCTTTCAAGATTTCCTTTTTTTTCAGTTTCCAGATGTGTTAGCATCGAAATTGAACAGGACACTTTGTGACACTCTTGGGTATAACAATACTTCCCCCCAACCACGTCCCCTCTCCTGAAGTAGAAGCCTTTGCTTCAGGCCTCCCCCGAATCTCCAAAGGCTCAAGAGTTAATGGTTAGGAAAATGTGAGCACGTAGTACTAAGATCTGTTGGGCCGGGAAACTGGTAATAATTTAAACAACACATCAGTCATACCGCATGGAACCTGTAACGCATGTCAGGATCTATAATGCACTTTTGATTATAAAAATTGAAGGTCATATTTTATATCTCAGGATAACAGGTAAAACTGACTTCAGACAAAAATAACAAATTGAAGACAAGGGCTCCATGGCTGGGTGGCTGAGCCTGGCAAGATCCTTATCGTACTTGAGAGGAAGGATTGAGATGATGAATGACAAGTCAGGGACACAGATTGGAAAGATCAGGGTAACAACTGCAAGAACAGGAAAATGTAATCATTTGAAAACCATCAGTAAAGCAAAAATTGCCTGTGCAGGAAAAATATGAATAAAAAGAGAAGCAACGGAAAGGTATGAAAAAAAGAAGCTATAAAATAAGATAGCTGAAGTAAGTCCAAGTTACATCAGTAATCACAAAAAAGCAAACAGATTAACTTACTTATTAAAAGATAGATGCCATCAGGTTAAAATTTTTAAAAATCCATCCATATGCTGTTACAAGCGACAGAACTGAATAAAATTATGCAGAAAATTAAGGGATAGAAAAAATACATATATCAGGCATGTGCGAACCTAAATAATGATGGTGAAGCAATATTAAGCACAGATACAATAGAATTTAAGGCAAATGGCATTTGGGGGTAATGGGATTCACTATCCTCAAAAGAATTCTCTGCAATTATGAGCTGTATGTTCTTGAATAGCATAGCCCTGGACTATCTAAACCAATATTGTATCAATATGCATATGGCAAAAACCAACAGAATAATAAAAAGTGCAAAGCTATAACCATAATGGGAGATTTTAATTCACTTCTATATAAACAGATAAGAAAATCAGTTAGTAGACAGAGAATCCAAACACTATCCCCTTGCATAATCTGATAAATAAATATACCACCTTGGAATCATTGTTGGGGAAGTTCTCTTAAAAATCTGGTGGACATCCAGTCTGGCACTTCTTTCTGATGGAGATGGCTTTCTTGGTAATAGAAAACAAAAATCCCTGTCCTTCAAAAGCTAAGAAGTAATGGCACTGACATGAAGTAACTAGGAACCCCTCCGGGCGGCAGGCTAAGTGCCATGTTCAGGGTTAGTGCTCTGAGCCTCAGGATTCCCATCTGGAAAATGGGCATGGGAACCATGGTGTGGTCTGCTAACTGGGAGTACAGACTGGCAAGGGGAGGGGAGGAAAGGAACAGGCTTTGAGCCCATTAAGTCCCATCCATATGCCAGTGTCCTGATGCTGTGAGATGTTCTTGTGGATTCAGACCAGAATGCTGCTGGGTTCACAGAAGGTTTACAAGACAAGTCATGGCTGGATTAGTTAGACAGGGAGCAGAATAAATCAGCCATACGAAGAGTTTGAAATTGGTCCTTCGGGAGGAAAGTCTGGTTTGAACAGGGAGCTATTATTGTCCTGGAAATGAGGGAATTGGGAGTGTCCAGGTCGTCAGAGCCCAGCTAATTAAGGTTGGGCTTAGTCACCCAAACAGGAAGTCTGGGAGCCTGATAGCTGGAGGCCAGTGGACTTGATGCTACCATCCCCCAAGGTTCTGCCAGGCCACAGAGGCTTGGCCCTGGGACACTAAGGGGCTCCATCCTGTGCCCACGCTTGAACCCACTGATGTGTGGAACCACTTACTACTGAGAGCTGGTTCAGGGGCCCTGGTTCAGGCTGTAGATCCCCACCCCAGCCAATGCTTGAAGGCCTACATGACACTCCGTTTTCAATGAAGAAAGAAAGGATATTTCCAGGGAAGGAAGAATCTGGAAGCTAAAGGAATGAGGTCATGTTATCTATGCTGTGTAACAAGCTACAAATTTAGCAACTGAACACCCAGTTATCATATCTTAGTTCTTGTAGTCAGAAGTGTAGGTGGGCTCTGCTGGGTCACCTGCCTAGGGTCCCACGAGTCTGAAATCAGCGGGCCAGAATCTTATCTGGAGGCTCTTGGCGGATTCTGCTTCCCAGTTCCCTCAGGTTGTTGGAAGGATTTAGGTCTTTGTGAATTTCGATCTGAGGTACTACCTGTGTTCTTGCTGGCCATGATCTGGGTTCTGCTTTAAGCTTGCAGTAACCATCCTCAGGTCCTGGCCCCCTGCTCCTCCCTCTCAGCAAGGGAGCCCCTCCTTCATGCCTAAGCCCCCTGACATGTCAGACTTCTGAACGCCTTGTCTCCCATCAACCAGAGAAAACCACATTTTAGAGGTCCCAGGCGATTATGTTAGGGTTGACGAGATCCCTCCAAGTCTCCCTGTCTTGTCACCTGATTAGCAGCCTCAACGCCATCTGTAAAGTCCCTCTGCCATATAAGTAACTTCATCGAGGGAGGGATATTTCATCATAGTCACAAGTCTTAACCACACTCAAGGGACGGAGGTTGTATAGGGCAAGGGGATTCAGGCTCACCTCGGCCTTCTACCCTTCCCACAGGGCTTGGAGGTGAAATGCACTCAGGTTGGGCCAGAAAAGAGTTTCCTGGCCCCTGGTGAGCTGGGGAGTTTGATTTTGGGGATATTCCTGCCATGCTGGGAATCTACGGAAGCCTGGATCTTGCTGTCGGCTGAGCTCTGCACACCACTTCTTGCTGTATCTATTACTTAAAGTCACCCTGAACCTACTGGCTTGAAGACCAATGTCTATTCAGCTCGGACACTGCAGGGCGGGCTGGGACAGGACTCCACATGGAGGTGTCAGCAGGGGCAGCTTGACTTGGGACTAAGGGTCAGCTTCAAAGGAGTCTCACTTTGTGGCTGATGAGCAGCTGCTGGCTGGTGGCAGGGGCTGGGCTGCAGCTGAGGGCTGGGGTCTTGGTTCCTTCTTGTGCTTCCACTCAGCCTTCCTCACAGCATGGTGACTGAGTTCCAAGAGCAGCATTCCAACAAGTGGAGGCTACAGCTCCTTGCAGCCCACCTGAAGAACTGGCACAGGATTGCTCCTGCCCTGTTCTCTTGGTTGAGCCATTCCAGGACCAGATTCAAGGAGAGAGGGCAGAATCCCAGCCTGTAGGTGCCAGGAGTATCATAGAATTGGGGGAACAAAGAGTGTTAAGAAGGGCCACCCATGCTGTGTGGCCTAGCCAAAGACTCTGAACCTCATCTAGAAAATAGGACAGACACTTTCTCCTCTTGTTAGGAGGAAGGATGAAGCTGGCACAAGCCCAGTCTGGGAGCCTGGGACTCGCACTTTGCAGAGCTGTGGCGCTAGTGCATCTGACCTAAGGCGCCCCAGGAGAAAAGGGGCTGGGCTAGGCTCACACAAGGGGAGGCCCAATAGCCCACCTTGAACACGGCTCCCAGGGCCTGTTTTGGAGAGCCAGATCCCGGGATGCCCACAGAGAGGCAGCAGTCGGCGTGCCAGTGGGCTGCTTTAGAGCAGCAGAGGTGGAAGCTGGGAGGCTTCCTCCCCCTCTCCCACTCTAGCCAGGAGGACACACGGAGGGGCTTGGAGGTGCCTGAGTGCAGCTGGGGCAGCAGCAGCTGGACAGGCGCACCTCCCACAGCTGTGGGTGGTGACTGAGTGCATCCCTGGGCTCCCTGGGAGAAAGGCAGTCAGCCCGCTATCGGGTTAGCACCTGGTCCAGAGGACTCCCAGCAGCCGTCAGAGTGCTGGAGGCCCGGCCCTCTCCTCATCCTGGAGAGGGTCCTGCTCCCTCCAGTAAGGGCAGAGGTCAAGGGCGTCTGTGGCTGGAGGCGACCCACAGCCCCACTCAGCAGAGGGAGGCCCGTGCTGACGCCATCAGATCTGCTCTCCGGGTGGCTGGGCTGCCAGGTCCTGATTGTCCAGAGATGGCAATCTGCTCTCTGGCCACCAGCTGGGAAGGGGTGGGCTCTCCATCAGCCTCCAGCCTGCAAACAGGGTCTGACTTAGGGTTTTCCATCACTTCAAGCTGTTTGGGGGAGCGATACACCAAGCCAGGCTCCGGTGTGGAAAGGAAAAAGGAAACTTTTGTTGAGTCTCTGCTTCGTGCCAGGCACTGTGCTAAACGTGTCCTCTGATCCAATGCCTATTTTATAGCAGGGAAACTGGCACTCAGCAAGGCAAAGGAAAGGTCCAGGTGTTAGTTATCTAAGGCTGCACAGCAAATTACTCCAAATTTGGCGACTTAAACAACATTTATCACCTCACAGTTGTGTGGGGCAGGAATCCAAGTGTGGCTTGGCTGGCCCCTGGCTGAGGTCTCTCACAGGCTTCCTTCACGTGTTGCCGGGGACTGCGGTATCATCTCGAGGCTCGACTGGGGCGGGCCTGCCTCCAAGCTTGCCCAGTGACGCTGGCACCCTTCACTTACATGCTGTTTGTTGGCTGAAGCCCTTCTTGAGAGGTTCCTTGTCACGCAGGCCTCTCCTTAAGGTAGCTCAGGGCCTGGCAGCTGGCTTCCTTCAGAACAAGCAAGCGAGAAAGCAAGCGTGGGTACTCAGAGTCTCTTTTGTAACAATTTTGGAAGTGACGTCACATCATTTTCCCATATTCTCTTCATTAGAAGCAAGTCACTAGGGGCACCTTCTGTTCAAGGAGAGGCATTACACAGAGGAGATGGGATACCCAGGGCCAATTTGACCCCACCCGTCTCTGACTGCAGCCTTTGTGCCACAAACCCCACCCCACCCTCCACACACTCATACCACACACTTATCACAATACTGCATGTACACATATGTACACACATTCAGAGGTACACAAACCACACACACACACACACACACACACACACACACACACACACTCTTACCAAACCACATACATGTACATGTACACACTCACACCCCATTGTCAGGAGGAGGCTGAGCACAACGTAGGGTTAGCAATGGGCATTGAGAACTGGGGTTCTGTTGTCACTTAGAAAATCATCTTGGGACCAAAAATAGAATGCTGGGCCAAGCACAAATAAAAATATTAGTTCCAGAAGGAAGTTACAGGCTCCGTAGCAACATTTTACAAAAGGCAGCAGTTTGTGGAGCTCAGAGGAGCGGGCATCCGCTCAGGGCCCGGGGTTTGGAGCCCCTCCCTGGACGGGCCGGCTTGGGCAGGTCGTCCTTTCTGTGTGATGGTGACACCTACGTCACGGCCTGAAGCCTGGCAGCGCCAGGCCCGTAGCGAGTGTGACCTCACCCCATTTCCCTTTCAGACAGTTTGGCTGTCCCAAGTCCCAGAATCAGTTTTGGATAGAAAAAGGAAGCATTGTTTTACAGCTGCTGATGGCCAGGCCCAAGGCGGGACCCAGCAGCGGGGAGGCTGGGAAACATCTGTGTGTTGCAGGTGTGGGTAAGGGCTGTGGTAAGTGTTCGCTGTGGTGTATGTGTGCCCGTCACGCGTGAGAGAGGTGGGATAGGAGGGCGCAACACGACACCCACCCCGTAGAACTGCGTACTGATTCGTGGCGTCAGCTACATCCAGTAGGTGGCGCTGCTTGCCTGCGCAGCCGCAGGTCAGCGCCGGCGCCGGGTGAGTCCTGACTGCTGCGCGTCAGATCTGCGCTCCCAGCTGCGCTCCCAGGCAGAAGTCTGTGGCCAACAAATGAGCCTCATCTGGAAATTGCTGCCACCAGACCCCCCCGAATTCTATTTGAGGATGGGCTTAATATTCCACTTCCCAGCGCTGCACTTGTTAATTTCTGGGAGGAAGGAAGCCTTCATTTGCACCGTGAAAGCACTTTTCATGCAATACTGACTTGGATCTTCACAGATAACCTGTCCAGTGAGGACACTGAGGTTTAGAGGTTCAGCAACCGCCCAGGGGCACACAGCCGGGAGGCGAAGGAAACCTGGAGTGCCTTCATTCCTTGCTATGGGCCCACCTTGGTCCTGCCCCGGGCTCAGTGGAGGGGGCTGTGCTGGGGGCAGGGCAGGGAAGTTGTGGGTGCATCAGGGGTCGCGGACCAAGAGAAGACAGAGGCCAGATGGCGGAGGGGCTTGTGTAATCAGGGCTTTGCTCGTCCTCTGTCTGCTGGGGTGGGGGTGACTGTAGGGCTTGGGAGCCCAGAGCAGAATGAGTGGACACTGATGGCCTCTTCCTTGAAGGGGAAGAAGCCATGGGCATGGCCTGGGGTTGCCCAGCTTGTTCCCGCAGCTGCTAGTTCCTGCCATGTGGGCTGCCCTTCGAGCCCCTGACACAGTTCTGAAGTCCTGAGTCTAGCCAGGCAGGACCCTTTCCATTGGGACACACACGGGCAAACTGGGCTCAGAGGCGATGGAGCTGGGAAGGAGCTTTTGGGGAGTTTGGGGGTGGGGACTGGGGCAGGGGGAGAGGCAGGCTGATCCCTCTGTGTTTCTGAAGACTCTGGAGTCCCCTAGTCAGGGAATCCAGGCTTCCCCTGAGTTGCCTGAGATGAGCAAAGGTGGCTGGATGGGGGGGTGACCAGGACCCAGCCCCGGCCTGAGCAAGCGCTGCTGGGGGAGGGGGAGGGGACACCTGATCTGCACCCACCTCTGAGCCAGGTGTGCAGGGCACGCTGCCTGGCTAACTCCTGCGAGAGACCTGATGACGAAGCCACCTTACCCCAGGAAGGGACAGCATAGGAAGGGCGGGGAGGGGGCCGCCCAGGCTCACTCGGCCAACAGAAGATCACGTGCTGCCCTGGGGGAGGGCGAGAGCCCGGCTCAGGCCTCCGTGTGAGGGTCTCTGTTCCCCTGGCCCTGTCCACCCAGGCTCAGCATCCCTTTTCCTCATCCTCGGCCTGGCTGCAAGGAAGCTGCCGCTGCCACCCTTCCTTTCCCACTTCTGTGTCCCCAGGGCCTGTCACAGAGCCCCATGCTGGATACCCGGAGTGCCCTCTGCCTGCGCACCCCCGACAGTGTTTGTCCAGCTATGCCTGGCTTTCTGACTGAAACACTGCAATCCCTTCCCTCTGTTCCCCACCGCTCTGCCTGAACGGGGGGACGTTTCCCTAGTCGGTGATCCCTCCAGGATCACGTCTCTCAGGCTTCAGCTGCCCAGTTCCACTCACGAGAGCTTCAGTGGGAACCTGCTCTGAAACCGTGCTCCGTGTTCCCACAAGGAATGGACCCCACGCAGCAGGAAAGAGGCCTTTCTGCACTTGCAGCGCCTCTGCTCCCGGGGCTGCTTGCCACTTAGAATCTAAAGTGGGGGCACCTTAGCGCGTCTCTCCAGGCCCCGACGGCCCAGGCCCTCTGGCCCCTGCCTGCCTCTGCAGCCTGCGCCCCGCCCCAGCATCCCAGCAGTCTGGGCAGTCTGCGTCTGAGCCGTGAGCCACAGTGGGGCTCCTGCCTCTGCTTTGGATGGGCCTTCTCAGGGGGTCAACGAGTGGGAATGTGCAGGCTGTGGGTAGGACCTGGGAGGTCACCTTGCAAGGGAAGGAACCCCACTACATTTGTCTTTGGGGCCTTGAGGTAAGATAAATTTGGACATACATTTGGACTTTGCCCCCAGTTCCTGGCACACAGCTCTAAAACCTTTGGAATTTCCTGAGCATAGGAGTGTCTTTGGTTATTTGTAAAGAGCATCTTGACCATACCTGACATTATGTCTCAGAGACACATGGCACCCTGGTGGGCCCTCAAGACAGTTTCAGGATGGTGGGGGGGGGGGTGAATGGCCATCAGAAAGACCAAGCAAGAGATTAGAGGTTGAGAACTTTCAGTCCTACCAGTTCTGACCCCTGGAGGGTGGGCATGGGGGGCTGAGCAGTGATTTGCTCAATCTCTCTACGTGATGAAACCCCAAGAGAAGATCCTGAACCAAGGCAGCCTGAAGAGTCTGTGGGCTGGTGAGCATGTGGATGTGTTGGGAGGGGCCCCTGGCACCCCTGCACCCCCCACCCCGATCTTGCCCTATGCTCTTCTGCTGGTTGCTCATTTGTGGCCTCTGTAAACTGTATTAGTCAGCATAGGATTTTCCCAAGTTCTCTGTGTTGTTCTAGCAAAGTATCACACCTGGGGAGTGGCTCATGAGAATCCCCAATGTGTGGCCTGCTGAGCAGAAGTGTGGGTGGCCTAAGGACACCTGCCAACTTGGGGCTGGCATCGACAGCGGAGGAAGTCCTGGGGGACTAAGTCCTTATCGTGTGGGGTCTGCTCTGACATCAGGCAGTTGGCATCAGAAATGAATTGAATTGTAGGCACCCCATCAATGTGGAGAGCTGGTGTTGGAACGGTGCAAGCCTGCAGCCTTCTTCACCAACCTCACCTCCTACATTCATCCCCTCCATGACGATGTTCCAGACGCACTGGTGTGTGATCCAGGTGCCATCCTGAGGCAAAGTGAACTCCCAAGCATTAGGGAAGAAAAAGCAGGGAGCCCAGGGGCGACGCACCCTTCTGTGGTGGAGTCATCTGGAGTTACCCGGAGGAGGGAAAGTGGACTGAGACCATCCCCTGGGGAGGGCTTCCCTTGCCCAAGTGCTGTCTCAGGCTCTCAGTCACTCAGTCACGTCTGACTCTTTGTGACCCCTCTTTGTAGCCCCCAGGCTCCTCTGTCCACGGGGACTCTCCAAGCAAGAATACTGGGGGGGGGGGGGATTGCCCTTTCCTTCTCCAGGGGATCCTCCCGACACAAGGACTGAGCCTGCGCATCTTGCTTCTTCTGCACTGGCAGGCAGACTTCTTACCACTGCTCCACCTGGGAAGCGCCCTTTGTCCAGGGTTCAGCACCAAGTCTCAGGCCAGGGAAAGGGTTCCCACAGTGACTGCTGTGTGGCGCCCAGGGGACATGCTGCCGTGGATACAGCAGCCACGCCCGCACAACCTCTGTGAAGTCCCAGTGGTTGGCAGCGCCTGGAGTCAAGGTAAACTGAGGAATGAGATAACAGGTGTTCCTCCAGTCAGGTTCACTGCTTCACAGTCAAAGTGGATCAGCTTGGGGCTCAGGGCATGTGATGGACGAGTGAAGCAGGTGGACCCTGGTGGCTGGCATGGCTGTTCTGGACAGTGAGGTCTTGTTTAAACTGATCTGGCAGGCATGGTGTCTGCACAGTTCCTGCTTGTCTGATTACAGGCTGGCTCACTAAGAACCTTGTCTGGCATTTTCTGGGTCTTTCACATCCTGTTTCCCATTCTCCAGACTCCCTCCATGAGAAGGGACTGCTGTGAGCATTTGAGAGCTCTGAGGCTTGCTGGGTTTTGTCCTCCAAGCTTGGCAGTGGACTGGAAATGGGAACAGGACATGGTAGCAGGAATCAGGGCTATTGGAAAATCACAAAAACGTGTTTTGACAATGCTGTTGTAAGCTCTCCAGTCTATAAAGAATTCCAAATGGTGTAATGGGAATGCAGTCACAGACCCCAGGCCTAGACGCTCCAGTTCCCATCCCTGTGCCTGGGAAAGATATTGACTCCTCCAGGCACACAGCGAGGCTCCAATCGTAGAAACTCAGATGGGTCCTCCAGAGTGTGGAGAGGGCAGGATGCAGTTAGTCTCTTTTAACTGATTCAGAAATTCCACCCGAGATCACTTATGCATGTAAGACCTGATCAATAGAGTCCTCGTGATAGATAGGCTGAAAAACTTTAGTTGGTCAGTGTGTACGCAACCCATTCGCTCAATTGACATTTGCTGAATCACTGCAGATGGTGATTGCAGCCATGAAATTAAAAGATGCTTACTCCTTGGAAGAAAAGTTATGACCAACCTAGATAGTATATTCAAAAGCAGAGACATTACTTTGCCAACTAAGGTCCGTCTAGTCAAGGCTATGGTTTTTCCAGTGGTCGTGTATGGATGTAAGAGTTGGACTGTGAAGAAGGCTGAGTGCTGAAGAATTGATGCTTTTGAACTGTGGTGTTGGAGAAGGCTCTTGAGAGTCCCTTGGACTGCAAGGAGATCCAACCAGTCCATTCTGAAGGAGATCAGCCCTGGGATTTCTTTGGAAGGAATGATGCTAAAGCTGAAACTCCAGTACTTTGGCCACCTCATGTGCAGAGTTGACTCATTGGAAAAGACTCTGATGCTGGGAGGGATTGGGGGCAGGAGGAAAAGGGGACGACAGAGGATGAGATGGCTGGATGGCATCACTGACTTGATGGACGTGAGTCTGAGTGAACTCCGGGAGTTGGTGATGGACAGGGAAGCCTGGCGTGCTGCGATTCATGGGGTTGCAAAGAATTGGACACGACTGAGCAACTGAACAGAACCGAGTCCTTTCTGAGTGTTCGCTGAAGCCCTGGGGCAGTGCTTCTATAAATGTGGCCACCAGCATCATCACTAAGAAGATTTAAAGTTGGAAATGCAAACTCTCAGATACTCTCCAGACTCACTCATCAAAAACCGTGAACGGGAGCGACCCCAGCATTGTGCTTCAACAGATCCTTACAGTTGCTTTTGATGCACCCTTAAGTCTGACACTCAGTTTCCTATAGCATGCTCAGTGGTGGGGGTGGAGGACAAAATGGGTCATAGGGAAATAAACAGAGAGTTAAGAGTGCAGGAAAGCGAAGAAAGGCACCAAGTTAGGGAAGCAGGCGCAAAGCCGGGTTAGCAAGTTTACTTTCCTTGAAATGTATGGGAAACCACTGACATTCATGTTGGACATTTAGGAATAGCTTCTTGAGTACTGTGTTGAGGATGAATTGGAAGGGATCCAGATTAGAATTCAGCCAGTTAGAAGGCTGGTACATGAATAATCCAGGCCAAAGATGGTGAGAGTCCGAGTTAGGGGAAGCGAGTGGGAAGGGCAGCGGGCGGCTGGATCTGAGAAAAATTAGGTGAATGTGAACTCACTGGAGGGGTAGGCATCTCAAATGAGTCCCAGGTTTCTGGCGAAGGGACTGGGTGGTGGTGATGTCATTCTTTGGAGCAAGGAACACGAGTGAGTTTGGAAGACCCAGTAATGAGTTCAGTTTGGGACATGGTGAGTTTGAACTGCCCTTGGAACTTCTGGATTGAAATGCAGGTCTGGTGCCAGAGGAGGTGGGGCTGGAGATGTAGAGGGAGGTGGGAAGGGCCCCTGGGGAGTGTCAGGGATGAGCTGAGCAGGGGCCCCTGGCAGGGCCTTCTATAAGCACAGCCCCTAAGACCATTGCATGTCACCAAATCTACTGTGGCTTGAGTTCAAGGATGTGAAAGGGTCTGGGGAGCAAGGCTCTGCTACTCCGATTGGGTGGGGCCGGGGGATGAAGACAAGGTTCAGTGTGAATCAGGGCTGCCAGAAGCCCGCTCCTCATGCTCTCTGTATCCATAGAGGTGGAACCGCTCGAATGAGGGCATGGGGCCTCTTCGGGGCTGCTCAGGCCCCACAGAGGTGGTGTCCCTAGAAGAGCCTGAGATAAAAAGAGAAGGGCCCAGAACCCATCCAGTGTAGTGGTTGAGTGGATGGTTCTGCCCACATAGCAGGGGTAAAGGGAGGGAGCCGATGCATCTGTTTCCTGGTGGCACTTCATCTGGGTGGCTCTGTACCTCCTGGAGTGAGGCAGCCAGAGGAGGGGGCTGCCAAGACTTTGAAGGAGCCTTCTGACTGTGGAGTTGTAGTCCCTCCCAGGAACCCATGCCCCAGGGATGTCTTGAGAAACTGGACTCCATTTAGGGGATAATACAGAAGTGGCCCTTCTTACAGGAACTGGTTCTGATGGATCTTGGAAATTACTCTGCACTGAGAAGGGGGTGGTTCTGTGGCTCATTCCCAGGCAACTGTATACCAAGTATTGGTTGGCAAGGTGATCAAGGTCATGGCCTTGGTCACGGTGGTCATGGAAAGCGTACTGGA
This sequence comes from Budorcas taxicolor, assembly GCF_023091745.1. Lineage (NCBI taxonomy): Eukaryota > Metazoa > Chordata > Mammalia > Artiodactyla > Bovidae > Budorcas > Budorcas taxicolor. The sequence continues at coordinate 3,582,889 of NC_068914.1, forward strand.
TGTCACGTGACTGAGAGGACACCCTGGGACATCTCTCCCTGAATGAAGCATGGTAAGGGGTTCAGACTTGATTCTATTTTCTTTTCATTCATTTGCTTCTTTGTTACGGTTCTGGTTCTCCAGAGGGGGTCTTTTTATTAACAGGAAATCAGAAGCTGGGAGGTAAGCATCCCGTGACTATTTTGAGGATGAAGAAGGGGGCACAGGCAATTCCAAAGCCATTCATACAGCTTTGAGGTGAACGTGCTAACGAACACATGGCAGCATGTGATGCCAGGGTGGCCGAGGGCGAGTCGGGAGCCGGGAGCCCTGAGAAGGCACGCGCCGAGATGTGAGACATACGTGCGTCACAGTTCCTGTATTGGGCCCCTCTGGACTGGTGGTGCTGAGAGACACATGGACGCGGGAAGCACAGGCAGAAAGCGTGGTATTAGGGTTGGTGTGGCGGATGCGTTGAGGTGGGCACAGAGCGCCTAGATATCGGCTGATAATTGATGGATAAATAAAAGCAGTAAGATCCTTCCAAGGATCTTCCAGGGAGTAGTTGGTGTTGAGGCGTGCAGGTGGTGGAGCAGGCAGGTGTGTGGAGTTTCCAGTGGTTCAGTGCGACTGAAGTAGCAAAAGGAGGCCAGGGGCGAAGTAAGGGCAGAGGTAAGTTGCCTTGCCCCATGCTCTGAGAGGCTTCGCTCTGCTCGGTTGGAGACAAGAGCTCTTAAATGACTTTCTGCAGGGCAATGACACCGCCTGCATTTCAGCAAGACTGCTTCAGGAGCAGTGGTCTAGATAATGTGTAAGGAAGGTACAACTAGGTCAGTGGAAATGGCTTAGGAGAGGAGAGGGTGGGCAGAGATAGGAGGTGGGGCCAGCGGTGCTCTGAAGCTGATGGGAAGCTTAGCTCCTCATGCCTGGAAGATTAGAGAAAGCTCTTCACGCCCTCGGTGGTAGAGTTGAGCCCTGGGGCTTCGTTCCTGGGCATGGCTCTGAGGCAGGTGTTAGTCAGGGGGTGAGTTGCCCAAGGTCACAGTGTTGAAAGCAGAGCTCTGCCTCCAACCTGTGTTGCTCCCAGGAATCATGACATTTTTCACTCATTCCACAGTCTTCCCAGTGTTCACGCTCTAAATGCAGCGACACACACACACACGCACCCTAACTACACTGAATACACTAAACAATTAGCTTTGTTTGAATCAAGTAACTAATGGTTGGTTGAGGGGACAGCTTGTGACCAGAGTCACCAAGCACCCCTGCTTCTCTGCGACGGCAGAAAGCAGCCCCACTGGCCCAGGGGCCACTTTCCGGCAGGAGAAGATGAGGGGCAGGGTCAAGCGCTCAAGGCTTTGAAGCCGTTTCAGTTGGGCTTCCAAGCTGAGACATACGGCTGAATTTGTCCTGGGAAGTGCTCATGCACCCATCTTCATTTCCTTGGCTATAAAATGGAAGGAGAACCCAAGAAGCTAGTCCCACCGAATTGGTGTGGGTGTGGCCTGGGAAGAACTGGACCACACGATGGCCGCGGTACCTGGTCACGGCAAGTGCCCCTGAAGGGACAGGGCTCATCGGCATTGGCGTCGGTGGCCGCTACCTCCTGTCATCATCACCGTCATCAGCATCACTGCTGCCATGAACCTCCCCACCTCCTTGCCTCTGCAGCCTTGTTCTCTACGTAAACCTAGGGACAGTGATTGGGCGGAACAGTAATGAATACAAATCGCTCCCTGGCCACCTCGGAGGCTGTCGTTAGCATCTCGGCCTCCCAGTGCTAACCGTCCTCATCACCGCCTGAGCAGCCGCTGTCAGAGCACGGGAGCACAGGCTTGATGAAGACAGATGATGCCTCCTCTGCCGGGCCTTCTCCTGGGGTAATGGTGTGCAAAAACGGGGCCGAGCATTTATTCAGAACTCTGCTCTCTGCCCAGAGCCGAGTAATTGGAGGCAGGTGCTAACTGCAATTTAAATAAAATGTTGAGTTAATCAGGTCAGGCTGACAAGGACGTCATGAGTGCCCCTTTCAAGTTTCCAACAGAAATTTGAAGGCAACTTGGAGGCCTGAGGAAGTGTGATCATTTCTTAAGTTTCTCTGCAAAGATAAGTCAAAGGAATTCATTTAAAAAAGGCTATTTATTTTCACTTTTGTGATATAAAAATGAGATGGTTAGAAAACCAACAAATATATCTGTCTAATCCATCACGTAACTATGTGAAGTACTCAGCGTGGAGGTGTCACCCTCATCTTTTGGGGGAGCACCCCAAGTGAACGTAGTCAAAAGCCAATAAACCCAGATGCCTGGCCTTGGACAGCAAAATCAGTTCCGTGGGTTCCCAACCTTAGAAGCCAGAATGCCGCCCTTCCCCCCACCACAGTGTCTGGACAAGAGCAAGAGGAATGATATAAGGTCCAGACCTGTCCAGTCCACACAGCTTAGGCCCAGAGGGTTTGAAAAAAATGTCTGAAGTCCCGGGACTCCTGGCGCACAGGGGCCCTGCTGGGGTGCAAGCAAGAGGCACCGTCTCATGCAGCCACTGCGGCCTCTGCCCAGGTCGCTCTCAGCTCCCGACCTGCACCACCCACCCCGTGGCCAAGCCCTGTCCATGCTGCTCTAGGACGGCAGCAAGCCGCCGCAGGCTCGCTTTCTCCATGCTTTGTCCTGGTCTCAGGCCCTCCAGGAATCCGATCCCCTACTCATCTCCTCCGCGACTGTTGCCCATGGGTGAGGCTGCCCATCGTGAAGCTAACTGGTACTTTCCAAGCCCATCCCTCCTTTCATCATTCCAAACATGATTAAAAATTCCATTTTCATTTCTGGAACCTACCTGGTACTCCAGAAATCTAACTGTGTTTCCTAAGAAGTCAGGAGTTAGGTCAGGAGGCTGCCCTGGACCTGAAAAGCCTTGTTAGGGAGGCCTTGGCTGGGAGCTGAGCGAGGAGGGACATGAGACAGTCCCAGCCTTATCTGGGTGGTGGCCGGTTCCTACGGTTCTAAGATAAGTGGTGTGACCCCTTGTGAGGCAGTGTGGGCTAGAGGAAAGGCACGGTCTATTCAGTCCAGAGAAGCTGGGGGACTGAGTCCCAGATCCACCTGTTACTATTAGTGTTGCTTTGGAGGGACATCTAATCTCCTGAAGCTGTTTCTTTGCAGACCTGAGTCAATTTCAGCAGAAGTTGAATTTATTGGAAGACATCAGGCCAGGGCCAAAGAAGCCTGGTGCATGGGCTCGGAGAACAGGTAGGAATCAAGGCAGGTGTGGCTGCCGAGGTCAGTTGGGAGGGTGTGGGCCCAGGCTGCTGCTGCCGCCATGCTGGCCCCACTGCCCTGCTGCGCCTCTGCCCCTTCTCACTGCTGGCTGGAGGAGTACAGGGCATGGCCTACTGGGCACAGGAGAAGAGAGGCTGAAGGGCTGTGCGTGCATGGCTCAGCTTCGACAGCAATGTTGTGCCCTGTGTCCCCCGAGCCTCAGGCCAAGGCCAGGTCTCCAAGCGTGAAAGGGCATTCCGAGGCTTGGCAGCCAACAGAGAGGGGGAGAGGCAGCCCAGTGCCAGTTCATATGTTTTCTGGGGAACCCTAGCGATTAGATAAGGTCACAGGCTGGACTCAGGATGCCGGGAGACATAGCAACCACCCCAGACATGCAGATGACTCCACCCTCATGGCAGAAAGGGAAGAGGAGCTAAAAAGCCTCTTGGTGAAAGTGAAAGAGGAGAGTGAAAAAGTTGGCTTAAAGCTCAACATTCAGAAAACGAAGATCATGGCATCCGGTCCCATCACTTCATGGCAAATAGATGGGGAAACAGTGGAAACAGTGTTAGACTTTATCTTTTTGGGCTCCAAAATCACTGCAGATGGTGACTGCAGCCATGAAATTAAAAGACGCTTACTCCTTGGAAGAAAAGTTATGACCAACCTAGACAGCATATTCAAAAGCAGAGACATTACTTTGCTGACTAAGGTCCGTCTAGTCAAGGCTATGGTTTTTCCAGTGGTCATGTATGGATGTGAGAGTTGGACTGTGAAGAAGGCTGAGCGCCGAAGAATTGATGCTTTTGAACTGTGGTGTTGGAGAAGACTCTTGAGAGTCCCTTGGACTGCAAGGAGATCCAACCAGTCCATTCTGAAGGAGATCAGCCCTGGGATTTCTTTGGAAGGAATGATGCTAAAGCTGAAACTCCAGTACTTTGGCCACCTCATGCGAAGAGTTGACTCATTGGAAAAGACTTTGATGCTGGGAGGGACTGGGGGCAGGAGAAGGGGACAACTGAGGATGAGATGGCTGGATGGCATCACTGACTCGATGGACGCGACTCTGAGTGAACTCCGGGAGTTGGTGATGGACAGGGAGGCCTGGCGTGCTGCGATTCATGGGGTTGCAAAGAGTCGGACACGACTGAGTGACTGAACTGAACTGAAAGGTTCTGGATGCCCTTAAGGCCCTTTCTCCATCAACTTCCTCAGGCTGTCTCGTGGCCCATGGAGAATCCTCTGATTTTCCCGGAGAAGATTTTGAGGGGCATGTGGCCTAGCCTTACCCAATTGGTTTGGGGTCCAAATGCCTAATATCTGGATCAGAGGGAAAAGGAAAGTGGCTAATTGATTGACTGACTTTTATGTCACAAGCCCATGGGTAAAAGGAGGGGCTTCATCATCTGGGTGATTAATTTGGGCATCTTGGGAGATAATTAGGAGGTCATTTATCTTTTTCTTTTAATTAGGATTTCCATGGAGAAAAGCTGGAGTCTGCTACCAGACATCTTGCTGGTTTGAGAGCCATAGTTCTAGCTGCCCAAACAAGACCAAGGCAACTGTTCACCCTCAGCTCGTTCTACCAAAGACACAAAATAAAGCCAAGTGCCAAGAGTGTGGTGGATTGAGGCTTGTGTCCCCTCCTTACTAACTGTGTGACTTTGCCAGGCTTCAGAGGCTTCTCTCCAAATAGAAATCAGGATCTAGTGTTCAGGGTGACTATGAAGATACAACAAAAGCGTTATTGTAAACTTCCTGGAACAAAAGTTGGCAAAATTTCTCTGTAAAGAGTCAGATAGCAATGGCACCCCACTCCAGTACTCTTGCCTGGAAAATCCCATGGACAGAGGAGCCTGGTGGGCTGCAGTCCATGGGGTCGCTAAGAGTCGGACACGACTGAGCGACTTCACTTTCATTTTTCACTTTCATGCACTGGAGAAGGAAATGGCAACCCACTCCAGTGTTCTTGGCTGGAGAATCCCAGGGACGGCGGAACCTGGTGGGCTGCCATCTATGGATGTGGGGTCGTGCAGAGTTGGATACGACTGAAGCGACTTAGCAGCAGCAGTAAATATTTTGGGCTTTGCAGGCCATACGGTCTCTGTTGTAAATACTTAAATCTGACGTTGTAGCCTGAAAGAGCCCAAAGACAAAACATGGGCCTGGTTGTGTTCCAATAAAAGTTTACTGACAGACAGTGGGTTGAATTCAACCTTCAGGCCTTAGCTGGCTGAAAATAGTAGGTGTTCAATAAAAGTGAGGTCCCTTCTATCAGAGGAAGCTGAATTGGATGATAAAGAAGTTGAATAACATGTTCAACAAAAGTGGGGCTTGAGAACAGGCAGGAGGAAGAGGAAGGGGCTCAGCAGGTTTCCTCAAGAATGACTGGATTGTGCCACAGCGCATCTGCCCTGACACATAAGCAACACCAGCCACAGCTAGGCCTAACCTGAACACACTCTCTCCTACAGGGGTCTAGAAAGAGGCTGGAGAATATCCCGGCCCAGTAGATGCAGGCCGGCCACATGGCTGCATAGAGCAGGGATAGTCCTGGGCCAGGGCTGACCATCCTCCAAAATGGAAGTGCCCCCGCTGGGAGTCCTGACCAGAGGACAGTGGGTGGGGCAGGGGCTCTGAGCTGGACCCTTCCCCGTGCTACCTCGTCCTGGAAGTGAGCATCTTTGCTCATCCTTGCTTATGCTCTTGTGGACATTTTCTGGGTCCATGGGATGCTTTGGAGCTATTTCCTGAACGTATGAATACTTTCTATGCAGGAGCTCATGCCAACTCTCTCATCTAGGCTGATATTGCCAGGTCTTAACTTTAGTGGTCTCATATTTATAGCCTTTGTTTTGCAATCAGCAAAGGAGTCTTCTGTCCATTTGTCCTCAGCTGGGATCTGGAGCAAGATAAGAGCAAGATGAGAGCAAGGGCTGGGAGCTGGGAGGAGGCTCGAGCAAGGGCCCCCGGTCACAAGAAGGACTGAGTGAGTTTGGGAGGCAGAAGGAGATATGACTGATAGCTGGGTGTATTATTCACCCCTCGTGCAAGGATATGTGCTCAGCAACTGACTTGGCCCCAGGCTTTCACCTTTCACCTGCCCTTCTTGGCTATAGGAACAGAGGAAGATCATATTTCTGGAGCTGCTCATGGCCTAGGGGGCTGAAAGTGAAAGTGAAGTCGCTCAGTCGTGTCCGACTCTTTGCGACCCCATGGACTGCAGCCTACCAGGCTCCTCCCTCCACGGGATTCTCCAGGCAAGAGTGCTGGAGTGGGTTGCCATTTCCTTCTCCAGGGGATTTTCCCAACCCAGGGATCGAACCTGGGTCTCCTGCATTCCAGGCAGACGCTTTAACCTCTGAGCCACCAGAGAGTCTGGGAAATAAACAAAAAAAGAAGCCATTTAGGATTACATTTTTATTTGTCCCCCTGTATGTTTGGCTAGTTCCCATTATTCAGAATTGTCCTTGAATTTTAATCTGTTTTGTTTTTAATGACAGCAATATAGACCCTCAGAATTATCCCAAGTATCCTTCTCCTTCTGCTGCTGCTAAGTCGCTTCAGTCGTGTCCGACTCTGTGCGACCCCATAGACAGCAGCCCACCAGGCTCCCCCATCCCTGGGATTCTCCAGGCAAGAACACTGGAGTGGGTTGCCATTGCCTTCTCTGCCAAGTATCCTATTAGGTCATAAATGTGTTGAGATCAGCATGAGAATATCCCTCAGGGCCGCTCCAGTCTCCCTGCACTGAAAGCAGAGGGCCGCTGATGGTGGTGGTGTCCGCAAAGTGTGGCTAGGCTCTGGCAGTGGAGCCCTTTGTGACCCAGGCATGGGGTCCAGGTAGGAGAACCCGGCTTCTGGACTTGGTGAAGGAAGACCTGTCATCTTTCCTGAGACACAGCAGGCTGCATCACCTTTTTATCTCTCTCACTTGGCAAAGTGGGCTTTCTTAGTCCGAAGCCCCAGCTGTGTTTTTCAACATCCCATTAGCAGAGGGACTGAGGTTGAAGTCTGGTCCCCTCCTTGATGCTTGACCCTGGAGTCCTTAATTAGTGTGTGACACCAATTGTCCATGATTTCCGCCCAAGCCCTGCTATGATTTCTCCAGCACAAACATGGCTCGGGGACTGCTGATAAGGGGCAGTAGGGCCAAAGCAGAAAGCCCAGCATTTCTTGCTTCCACGGCCAAGGCATTGCACAGCTGATGTTGCTAATCCCTTAATGAGGGCCTAGTGGCTGCTGAGGGCGGGGGTCAGGGAAGCAGGGAGGGATGGAAGAGCACAGCCTGGACTGCACAGAAGCCCCAGGAATGCCTTACACTAACAAACCTAGCTCGTGGGGCAGCTGTTCCCACCTCTTCTTGTTGCTTATGGAAACTTGTGCTAATTATAGACAGCAACGTGGCTCTGGAAAGGAAGTTCTTTATGAAATCTCAGGGCCTCCAGTGATAATATTTTAGAGCTGTGACATGAACATCAACGGTCCATTGTAGGTGGCCAGGATGAGAACATGCCGGCCCAGCACAGCCTCCGTACCCATGCCTGCCAGACGGATGCCCGGGGGAGCACTGTCTGGCTGTGCACCAAAGTGGTTCATAAGTGCATTTTTGAAACCAGACAACCTTAGGTTCAAACCTCACTTCTGCTTCTACCCACTGTGGGTTTGACCTATGGCGCATTTCTTATGGGCCCAAGAGAGGGTCTCCTGGCTGAGTGGAGACCTGCCCTTCAGCCTCATCATTGCAGCGTGCACATTCACGGCATCCCTGCCGTATCTCCTGAAAGATGCTGCTGCTGGACTACAGAGAACCTGAGTGGTTCCTTCTCTCTTTAACCCCAAAGCCCATGGCAGTTGGCAGTTTCACGGTCCCCTCCCAGCCCTGGGATTTAGTGACAGGTGACTTGGAATGTGTGCCCCAGAGCCCATCCTAAGCAACCCATTGAAAATAAGGAAAATAATTTGTTCCCTCTTCCAAAAGAGGTGTAGAAAAAAATAGGCCTTATCTTAGATGCAAGCCAGCTCTCTTCAAATTGATCTGTCTCGAAAGAAGTGAGAACGTGCAGGGGTTTTCTTCCTGGGGAGGAGGGGAGTGTGACAAGAGCCTGGAAACTTGGCAGGGATGCCCTGGATCGCAGCTCTGGCATCGGTCCACTTGGCCGTGGACAGGGGAGAAACCTTCCCATTGTCCGGACGCAATTCCCTCCTCGGCTTTAGATGAGGCAGGCGCACGTGTGGGCGTGGCACAGATGGGACTCAAGCCAGCAAGGGAGGTTGCACTCCTCCACTCGACCTCATGTCGGTGGACACTTCCCAGCATTTGATGAGCACCACTGCGTGCCAGGCACTCACAGGTGGTACTTCCCAGGGTGACAGGTGACCCGGGATGAGCACAGTTTTCTAGCCTCTTGCAGGGCCTCCTGATTCTGGCTAGGTGGGGTGGGCTCAGAGGTCCTGGGACCAGCCAGGCAGGAATAGCCTGGCTATGCTCTTGTGAACAGCCACCCATGTGGCAGGCCTGATGGGAGGAACCGTTTCAGAGAAAACTTCAGCAGGTGGCCCTGAGCTCTCGGCACCTGGATCCTGAGCCTCCAAGGACCACAGCAGCCAGGCCTCCATGTAATCAAGGACTCAGGGAGCCCAAGGACCCACTAGGATGGCTAGGCTACAGCTTGAATGGGAAACAGCTATGGGAGATGTGTCCCGAGACAGCAGGGAGGAAGCGTTTCTCCAAAAGGGCCAGGGGACAAGAAGGCTGAGTTGCTAGTACTTTCTGGGTCCCCTCTCCTTAGGCATCTGTGTGTCAAAGGCCCCCACCTTGCCCTCTGCCAAGCTGTTGCTGAGGCAACCTGGCCCTGCTGAGGGGCTGGGTGTGTAGAGGTGAGACCTTGGGGATGGAAGCAAACCTGTCAGAGGAACAGCAAGGGCTGGAAGTCCCGGGTGGCCAAGTGGGGTGGGGGGGACTGGAGCAAAGAGGTGGGCTCAGAGTGGGGACACAGAGGGCCAGTGTCTAGTCTTGCAGGCCAAGGGCAGTGGGCATTGCAAGGGCTGAGGACACAGCCTGCCCAGTGTAGCCGGAACAGAGCCCCCAGAGGGGAAAGCGAGAGAGCAGCCCGTTCCATCCGGGTGTGGGGGTCTCTGAGTGCTGAGGATGCTCAGATTTGGGCAAGCAAATATCTGAGAAGGGGCGCTCGCTGGTGCCAGGTGTTGCTCTGGGGCCTGTACGCGAGACTTCTCTCTGAATCTCCACCTGGGCCCTGCAGCTTGCTTTAGTGGGGAGAGTGTGAGGAGACAGGGCAGGAAAGGTCCCCTCGCTTGACTGGGGTCACACAGTGGCTTGGAAAGGACCCAGTAATGTGGACTTTCGCTCTGTGCACCCCTCGAGCCCCATGCAGGCTGAGGTATCTCTTGGTGGTGGGAAGAGGTGGTCTGGGGGCCAGAAGGATCTTCACAGAAAGGACCACCACCATCCAGGAGCCCGGCCAGGCCGCTAGACCTTCCTACCTACCCACCTCTTCCAAGCCCTCCCTGCTCTGATGGACCCAGTGCCAAGGCCAAGCAGGCTGGAGTCAGGCGTTGCTGGGGAGGCAGGGGGGCTTGGTACAACGCCCCAGCTGGAAAGCGATGTGGGAAACTTCTGCTTGAGGAGAGCTGCTCAAACGGGCCCCTGGGCCTCTGGGTTCAAGGTCTCATTTTCCCACTGCCTCTACAAATGGGAAAGGGGCTCCAGCAGCCGAGGCCTGAACAATGGTCCTGCTGACTGCCCGGCTCACCACCAGGACACGGGGCCCCGGTGGCCAACCACTGCCCTCTGAGTGCAATGCCTTTGAAAGTCTCCTCCTGGGAAACTGGGCACCAGGGCCCGGGACCTTCATGCTGCCCCATGATCCTCCTTTCTCCGCAGAGTGCCGAGCTCAGGGGAGAGGCTGGGCATGAGAGAGGGTGTCAGGGAAAAGGGCTTCTGGGAGCGGGGGTCTTATGCAGAAAGGTGAGAGGAGGGGGGACGCACATGGCACAGAGTGGGGAAGAGAAACAGTGTAAGCCTGTCTGCGGGCAGGAGGGCTGGGGGCTGTGTGGGGCACATCAAGTAGGCATGCCTGGCAGGCAAGGTGGAAGGTGTGGGGTGCCTGGCAGGCGTGGGGTGCCTGGCAGGCGAGGGGTGTCTGTGAGGTTGTGGGTAGGAGGTGCTCTCAGGAAGCAGGGCTGCGCTTTGAGTGGAGGGTGGATGAGTGAGGGAGCAGGAAGCCGGTAAGCAGGCTGGTCTCAGGACCCAAGGCTTTAGTTGCCACAGGGGAGCCCTCCAGGCTTGGGAGGAGGCAACGGACGCCTGTGGAGCGTGGGGGGCAGTGCAGGAGCACGCAGAGGCAGGGTGACTAGTTGGGCCCCAGGCCCTCCTTCTGTGAGGGCATGATGGCCTGCAGGCAGAGGCTGAGGGCCAGTTCTGTGGGGCGGGGTCACTGGAGGAGGGCCCGGGGATTCCATAGCAAACTGAAGACATGGTGAGTCTGGGGCAGTGCATGCAGTCGGTGCTTATAGACTTGTTGGCTCTGTGACTGGTTGGTTTGTGGTGCCAGTGGGCACAAGGGTGCTCAGGAGGGGCATCAGTGTGTGTGAGACAGTGAGTGAAGTGGTGTATGCGTGCACCACTCTTGTCTCTCCGTGGCAAAGTTGGAGCGTCATCTTCATCGTGACCAGCAGGGGGAGCTATGCCACTGAGTGGCCCCTCCCCCCACCCCCCTCTCCTGGAAACACTTCCAACAGCCGAAACACATATTTTTACAGTTTTGAGTGGGTGCCCATCTCTGGCATCGCTTCGATGGTAGTCTGACTCCGGTCCTAGCTGGCAAGCCGTCCACACCTCGCTGCCTCCTGTGCTGATAATACCGCAGGATGTCACACGCGGGGCAGCCTGGGGTTCCTGGTCCCCTCAGCCCTTCTCAGCCCTGAGGAAGGGGCAGACAGTCCCCGCTGAAAGGCATCTGGAGCGTGTATGAAATAAAGTCAGAGAAAGGGAAGGTGCCCGGTCCACCCAGGAGGAGCACCAGGGAGCCTGAAGGCCAGGGGCTTCTCTGGAGCAGCACACCCGGGCCTCTGTCCTCCCAGGTTTGGGGGCCTCGAGGCCGCCTGGCAGGGTGTGGTCTTCTCGGCAGTGGCAAACAGTAAGAACAGGGGCCCTGGGAACACTGCTGGGACCCCCAGGCCACACCTGGAGGGGCCGCTCGGCCTCCGCTAGTTTTGTTCTCACTGTATTGTGAGCTCATGCAGCATGGAGAACGCCCTAACAAGGCAAGGGCGGGTGCCAGAGGGCCCAGAGGAGGGGTTCACTTCAGCTGGGGGTTGGGGGAGCTGTCAGGCACAGCTTCGTGGAAGGTTTGTCTGAACTGTGCTCTGGAGGATGAATGAGTTGGCTGGGCAGTGTTCCACGGTCAAGGCCTGTGTTGTACAAGCAGGAAGTATCAGCCGGGTGGTCGGGGGCAGGTGGTAGAAGGTCACAGGTCCGTGCCGAGAGCTGAGGCCAACCACCCCGATGGGGAGCTCAGGCAGCTGAACTTACACATGTTGGACCCCGGGACCAATGGTAGATTCTCAGGGAGGGGCTCACTCCTAGGACAAGGGGTCTGGAAGGGATGGAGATTGATCACTGAAGCCAGGAGGGGTGGTCCTGAATCCTACCTGGGTATTTTTAGAGTCAACATTAAGACAAACTAAACTTTCAAATGTGAGCCTTTCCAGGGACAAATAGCCAGCTTCTCTGGAGCTGGGAATTCCAACTGTAAAAGGGAAATGGGGCTAGGGAGGGGTGATGATAAAGCCTGATAGGGCAGTTGTAAGGGTTAGGTGAGACATTCATAGTCCCTCATCAGCACCTCACACACAGCAGGGACCAACAAATGCTAACCATTATTATTATTCCAGGGTTTCTGCAGGTTAGGAAGTTGGGACGAAATTTAAGTATGGTATTTAATTTTGTGTCTTTTTATCTAGCATGAGTTTTATGGATGAAGATGAAGGTCAGTTGAGCTTAGTCACTTGCCCTGGCCACTCAGCCTTAGCTCAGCAAAGCTGGTAACTGACCCAGACACATCGCCTCTCACCACCTGAGGGGTAGGCCTCGCTGGGGCCAGCCGTGCTCGGCAGGACCATCATCAGGTGCTGTGGGACTCAGCCCCTGGCAGGCGCTCAGACCTGGTTGCCTGAGTGGACACAGAAAGTAGCTGTGTGTTTAAACATCCTCTTTGGTGGCAGCAAAGAAGGGGAAAGAAACCCAAGCAAGTGTGCCATCGGCAGCCTGGCCCTCCAGGGACCCCCTGTGGCCTGGACCATCCTGCTGCCTTGGATTAGTTTGTGATCGGCCATGCTGGGTGAGAGGCAGTAAGAGCAGCCCAGGGGTCTGCAGGCCAAGGGCAGGTTGAGCAGCCTGGAGGCTGCAGGCTGCACTGGTCCCTGCGTGGGGAGCATCTGAGTACCTCGATGGCTCTGGGGCACAGGGCATGTGGCTCAGGTGGGGGCAAAGGAAGAGTGTGGGATATGTGAGGAGCCTTCCTGCCAATCCTCAGGGTGGTCTAGAGGTTAGGGGATGGGTGTTAGGGGTACCAAACAGAGGTAGGTCATAAATGTGGTGTGCAGGTCAAATTTGTCCAGTCAAGGTATTTGATTTCACTTACAGAGTGCTTCTCAAAAAATTTTTGATTATGTCCACCCAGCATTTTGCTATAAAAAAAATCCAGGTTTGAAGTTTCTCTCGAAAAAATGGAGGATCTAACCGCACTGTGAGAGAAGAGACAGCCTGTGTAGTTGGGGAAAGGGCTACTGCAGACCCCACTGCGCTCTGTACTGCCCCTCTTCACTGCTTATATGTCCCCCGCTGGACCACTCTGTTAGCAGCCCCCACTATGGATGGGGATGTCCTCCTCCAGCCCTTGGCCCCTCCCCAGGACCCTCAATCTATGATCCTAGTTGCTCTGGAGAGGAGTATGGGAGTGGTGACAGGTGCCCAAGGTCATCAGTCTCAGCAGTCCAGAGTGGAGTAGGAAGTCAATGGGGGAGCAGTGAGAGAGGGCTTCCCCACCTCAGAACTGATGATTTGGGTTTGGGCTGGAAACCTGATGGCAGGGACCACCCCAGGACGCTGTGAGTGGCTCAACCTCTGATTCTCTCATTCTGGGGGAGAGAAGTCTGGAGCTGAGTGACCCCAGTCACAGTGATAGGGAGGAAAGCTCCACTCACTCTGGGGAGGTGAAGGGAAAGGGCAAAAAGAGGCTCCTCAACTTTTCAGAAGCTTCCAGATAGACCACAAGCTTCCAGGACAGACAGCAGACAGGGGAGCAACTGTTCTTAACCCCAAGCTGTGGGGGGAGGCAGGAATGTGGAGAAGAGGCTCCACAGTTCCCCGGGGCAGGCATGCCTGGTAGGCACAAGAAGAGCTCCCTGGTGTGAGGACCAGGTGCGAGTGCTGGGTCAGCCTGGGCTGAGCAATGCAGCAGGACCCGCCATGGCAGGCCCCCAGGTGACCCTGGGCACCGAGATGAACCTGAAGATGATGGGGGTGGGGAGGAGACAAGAGAGAGACACTGAGCCGGAGGGGAGAGGGAGAGAGACAGAGAAACAGAGACAGACCCAGGTGAGAGATGGAGACAGGGAGACACAGATGTAGAACAAGCAAGAAAAGGAAGCTGGATGAGCCTCTTGGGACCTGTCGGTTCGACCTGACTTGGGACCAGCCGGGGGCCCACCCCTCTGCACTGAGACCTGAGAACAGCTCGTCCTCTCGTCTCCCCTCCAAGGCCTGGCTCGTGGCCGTGTCAGGGCTTGTCCTGTACTAGTGATGCTGGCGCGCACCAGGTGTCCAAGAACTCTCCTTATCGCAGCTCTGTCTCCTGCTAGATCCCTGCCCTCCAGGGAAAGCACACCAGGGAAGCTTCAGCCAGCCTGCAGACATCTGGGAAAGGACCGCGGGGGCTGTGTGGGTTCTGCTGATGCCCAGTAAGATCGGGCGAGGCCAGTGCTGTCCCCAGAAGCAGCCGGGCTGGGCAGGAAGGCTCGGCAACCTATCTGAGCCCAGCCTCGGGCCTCAGGCCCTGCCCACCGAGAGGGGCCTGTTGTTGAGGACCCACGGACAGAGGTTTTGGGAGGCACTGATGACAAAATTAAAACCATATTTTTCTGTGTTGGAAGACTGAGCTGTGATAAATTTGGAAAGTAATAAATATCAGAGCTTTGCAGACCATTTCCCGGCATCTCACAGCACACCAGCCGGAGTGGCGCGCCCCCAGCTGCGTGTGGCCTGGACCAGGGGCTGCTCCAGTCAGTAAAGGTGGGGCCGTGCTTGGGAAGGCTGAGTGCATTTCATTAGATGCTGGTGGTGGGGTGCTTCCAAGTGGATGGTTTGGAAGCCCACGAGCAGGCCATGTTGGGGTGGGGGAAATGCCCTCTTGGGAGTTGTGGCCAAAACAGACCATGGTTACTCACAGTGTGGTTTCCAGCTGCTTCCAAGTCTGCCTTGGCCAGCTGGGACTGTGTGGTAGGCCTCCCCCCATGGATCTCAGTTTCCCCAGCTTCTCCAAGACATGGGCCAACCTTCTGTGATGCGGACGTTCTTCCAAGCAGGCTCGAAGGAGGCACCCAAGGCTTCCTGGAGGGAGAGCCTCTGCACTGGATGGTTCCCTGTGTCATGAACCGGCCTGAGTAACACTGAGTAAAGCATCAAAGAATTTACAGGCATTGGAAGGGCTCTGCTTCACCTCATTTCTGTGGCTGCTCATGGCCTTTTGCTGGCTGGATAGACATATAGAAACTCCTTTTGTATGAATACCAGGATAAGGGAGATCAGAGGGTGTGGGTGCAGAGCCTCTGGCAGGACAGGGTCTGCGGGCCACGCCATGTTCAGGTACCCACTTCAGGGGGCTTTCCTCCCCGGCTGCACCTGGCTGGTGGCCTCAAGGTGCCCTGAGCCCACTCTGCCCTTGGGATTTCCTGGCTTTTCTCTGTACCTGGCACAGAGCTGTGCATGTAGCTTGACCTCTCCGGGCCCCCCTTTTTCCCTCTGGAGCCCTGATTGGGCCCCAGGATTCCCCTGATCCATGAAGACTTCCTGTGGCCCTGAGTCCCATGAAGAATCTCCTTATGGGTGGCCCTTGCACAAAGGCGCCCGTGGCAGGAGCAGCCAGTGGCACTAGCTCCGCCCCTGCTCTGACCACCGTGTTTGCCCATCTCCTCCCTGGCTTCAGAGGCAATGACCCAGCTCATGGGCTTGTCTCACACGTGCACAGGCGCCGTGGCATGGACCAGGCACACAAAGGCATATAGTATTTTTGCCTCCCTTCTCCTTGCTTATTTCTGTTTAAAAGCTTATAACTGTACAGCATGCTTAATTTATATATTTCCATAATCCCAGCCTTATTTCTAAAGGCTTGAGCAGCCTAGAGAAGCTAGTTTGAGTTTGGGATGAATAATATTGAACCATTCAAGCTAAAATGGAGCCATGAGAATCCCGCTGGACGGGGCGGAGTCTGTGCCCTTGCTCTGCAGCTGCCATAACGCGCCACTGTGATAGCAGTACCCAAAGGGGCAGAATCAGGCTCCCAGAAGTAACTCAGTCCCTCACTTTACGCAGAGGGGAAGGACTTCCATCACGTGAGCTCTTGTTCTTTTTCTGCTTCCTGGTCTCTGTGAGGTCCAAAGGACACCACAGCTGAAGGACATTTTCCGATTATATTCTCTTAGACATTCCCATCCAGGTATGTCCATAACTCTTGGGACAGTGATGACCAAGGGTACTTCCTGGGGGGCTGCATTCAATAGCCTACCTACAGTGGGGAAAGCCCACATTAGAATGCGAGGAATCTTGCAAAGAGTGGCTCCTAACTTACCTGAGGTGCTGAATCAAAGTGTCTGGGCAAAGGCTACAGGTATCCTGGAGAAACGAGGTGGGTTTAGTCATCATTTTTTTGATGACTAAAGCAATTTATTTTAAAGAAGGACTGATGGCGGACATTCCTGTGGGAGCAGGTGTGTAAGCCACTTAGAGTAGGTGTCTGATTTCCTTCTATGACTGATTCATTTTAATAAAGCATGTTCTTCTGATTGTCAAAGTTACTTATGCTCATCACACACACACACACACGTACACAAACGGATAAAAAATAAAGAAGAAAACAACAATCACAAATGGCAGCACTCAGAAGCATTTTAGCAACATTCTGGCAAATTTCTTCTAGTTCTAGACACCTAACTGCACACAGGAGAGGAATTTCTTTAAACACTATCGCTATCATATCATCATTGTGCCGTATAATGCCATGGGAGCTTCATTTTGCTGACATATTTGCCTGCATTTCTAATCATTTCTATTCATAGATTCCTGGAAGGGCCATCACGGGGCTGAAGGGTGTGAATATGTTGGCTATATCTTGCCAATTTGTCTTCCAGAAAGTGTGAGTCACTGTATTTTGTCTCCAGGAGTGTGATAGTACCCACCACCAGTCTTTAAGAAAGGATCAGGGCTGGAGATGACTCAGAAGGGAACCTGTGCCCAGTTATCTAGTGACCTGATGCCAGTGCAATCCTCTCGTGACACAGAGCTGCCTGGCAGGAGTCCTTCTGCTCAAGTGTCAGGGACAGAGACCTGGCTTCCTGTAGAAAAGCCTACACTTCTGCAGGTTCTTAGGTTGGCTCTGTGTGCCTTTGGCTACCAGGCAACTTCCCACAAAAGACTGAGGCAATGGCGAGTCTGGTGGCAAGTGAGCCCCATTCCATGCCTGTCAGTCCTGGTAGACCTAGGTTCTAGCAGTTCTTCTTCAAGTTGGGAAACTTCTTTAAGAAAAAACACAGAAGTATAAACACAAAATTAGATCTAAAAAAATGAACATTTCCAATGTGGCCAGAATCACAATAAATCAGACATTTTAAAAAGGTGATAAGTAACATAAGTATCATTAAACCCTTCAAACACATAATTTTGACTCACTTCCAGCCGTACTCCTATAACACTTTCCTTACATTTGGCTGAGCATCCTTTGTTCTCTTCATGTGACAATGATTTTCTACAGCCATAATAAAAAGATAATTTAGTCTTTCTTCAGAGCATGGCTGATCAAAAATAGCAAAAGTGTTTGAGCAGTTTAGAAAAATTGCTTTCAATTTCATGACTCACTGGGAATGACATGTAAATTATTTTTTAAATTAAATTTTGGGAATATTTGCTTTATGTTTCTGTTTGTATCTGAGGAATAAAACTTTAGGGCATTTCAAGCTTTTGCATGGTTTTTATCCTTAAATAATCTTTGAATGATGATATTCACATCTTTGTCCATGTTATGGTGGCATTTCTATATTTTGTGTTTTTTTCATTGTCAGTTTCAGTGAATTCAGCAAGATATTTAAATATCTTCCCATTATCTTCCTGGGAGTCACTGCTTTTAATTCACTCCTTTCAACATTCCAAGACCCTTTATATTATTGTCGTTAGAGAATTAGCTCTTCCTTTTCATGGTAAAATCTGAACATTTAAAATTTTAATTTGATTAACAATATTTTTTTTTGATTCCATTGTGCATCTTTAAAACTTGTCATATTCCACTGATTTTTTAATGTGATATTTTTCTCAGTTTCTTTTTTTTAATTGAACTCTAGTTGCTGTACAATTTTATATATTACAGATATACAATATAGTGATTCACAATTTTAAAGGTTATACTCCATTTATATTGTCAAATACTGGCTATATTCCCCCTGCTGTCTGATAAATGCATCCTTGTAGCTTATTTTATATTTAGTAGTTTGTGCCTCTTACTCTCCTACCCCTGCATTGCCCCTCCTTGAGTTCTTCTTCCCACCGGTAATTACTGGTTTGTTTTCTATATTGTGAGTATGCTTCATTTTTAAGTTTCTTAATTAAAAATTCAAGTACAAAAATTTATTTGTACAAATAACTTACTTGTTTTACTGCAACATTTTAAGATGACTTCTTAAATTATAATTTAAACAGTATATTCCCAACTGAATCTCTCCTTAGCTGGATACGAAAATGCCTGGAGTCCCACCAGAGCCACATAATGGGGGTGGGGATATACATGACAGAGGGTGCCCCCAGTGCAAAGAGAAAGCAATCTTACCTTTTGTATTGGGCTTCCCTGGGGCTCAGATGGTAAAACTATCCTCCTGCAGTATAGGAGACCTGGGTTTGATCTCTAGATTGGGGAGATTCTCTGGAGAAGGGAATGGCTAACCACTCCAGTATTCTTGCCTGGGGAATTCCATAGACAAAGGAGCCTGTCAGGCTGCAGTCTATAGGGTCACAGAGCCAGACGCAACTGAGTGACTAACTCAGGGCTTTGAAAGGGGCCCCTGCAAACTCAGAGCCTGGCTTGTAAGTGTCACTAGCTTGAAGGTGAGTCCACCCGTGGCATCAATCTTGGATTGCCATCCCTCTGCACTTTGGAATCTCTGTTCAAAGGACTTGCAATCTTTCCAAAGCCTTAGCCTGAGTTGATGACAGTGGCTTAGCAGCCCAGGTGAGATGGACTTAACGAAGTTCATTATTCAGCTTCACTAGGGGAGCTAAGAAGACATTTCTGTAACTCCTGACAGACCTGCTCTCTCATTTGAGGAATACCTACCAATCTGTGTTTGTGCTTTGGGTTCAAGAGCTAGGAAGAAGGCCTGGATATATTTTATGGATCTATCTCTCTTATAAATTCCTTAAAATAGCTTCAGGTTATTTTTGCCTTTAAAAATCAATATAATTCAAGAAAAAGAAAAAACAAGCCTTTGACTGGAAGGCATGTTTAATAAAAGACTTCTGTAGACTCTACAAGGAACTCTCACAACTCAACAGTAAGAAAATGCATGCCACTGACTAGGAGGAAATGTTTTCAAAAGACACATCTGATAAAGGACTATGTCAAATACACAGAGACCTCTTAAAAGTTTACAGTAAGAAAGTGAACAACTCAAGTGAAAATGGGCAAAAATTTATATATACCGTGTGATTCTAACCAAGTGATATCCTAGAAAAGGGAAAGTGATATTGTAGAAAAGGGGATAGTAAAAAAAAGATCAATAATTGTCAGGGCCTTCTGAGGAGAGAGGGATGAATAGGGGAAGCGCAGAGGATTTTTAGAGCAGAGAAGATCCTATGACATTACAATGTTGGATGTATGTCATTACAGGCAGACCTTGGAGATACTGTGTATTCAGTTCCAGACCACTGCAGTGAGGTAAATTTTGCAAAAAGCAAGTCACAAATCCTTTGGTTTCCCAGCACATATAAAAATTATGCTTACATTCTACTGTGGTCTATTATGTACGCAATAGCATTATGTATAAAAAACAATGTTCAGTTCAGTTCAATTCAGTTCAGTTGCTCAGTCGTGTCCGACTCTTTGCGACCCCATGAATCGCAGCACGCCAGGCCTCCCTGTCCATCACCAACTCCCGGAGTTCACTCAAACTCATGTCCATTGAGTCGCTGATGCCATCCAGCTATCTCATCCTCTGTCGCCCCCCTCTCCTCCTGCCTCCAATCCCTCCCAGCATCAGAGTCTTTTCCAGTGAGTCAACTCTTTGCATGAGATGGTCAAAGTACTGGAGTTTCAGCTTTAGCATCATTCCTTCCAAAGAAATCCCAGGGCTGATCTCCTTCAGAATGGACTGGTTGGATCTCCTTACAGTCCAAGGGAGTCTCAAGAGTCTTCTCCAACACCACAGTTCAAAATCACCTTAATTAAAAATGCTTTATTGCTAAAAAATGTCAACTATTATCTGAGACTTCAGTGAGTCAGAGTGGTAACACCAAAGATCACTGGTCTCAGATCACCACAACAATCATAATGAGGAAGTTTGAGGTATTTCAAGAATTATCAAAATGTGTCAGACAAGCAGTGAGCAAATGTTGGAAACAGAATGGAGCCAATAGGTGTGCTCACTGCAGAGTTGTGCCACAAACCTTCCTTTCGTGGGAAACACAGTATCTGAGAAACACAGTAGAGCAGGATACGCCTGTGTCCATTTGCCCAAACTCATAGAATGTATCACACAAGCGTGAACCCTAATGTAAACTGTGGACTTTGTGTGATAGCTGTGTTAAGTACAGGTTCATCGATTGTAATGAAGGTACCACTCTGCTGGGGTGGGTATTGATAACGGGGATGGTATGCACATGAGCGCAAGGACACACAGTCGATCTCTGTATTACTCTCGGCTCAATTTTGCTGTGAACCTACCTCTCTAAAAAATACAAAGCTGTTAAAAACAATATATTCTGTGAGTTTATACTTTAATCGCCACTTCTAAGTAATTCATTCAATCCATCTTTATTAATCGATCTCTGAGGCCCAAGGGACATAGTCAAGAAACAGGCTGAAGAGATTCCTAGGGTCACAATTTAATTCTGCAGAAAGACCATCATCCGGGAATGAAAAAAACCGAAACAATAATAATAGCCGTGAGTGGTTTCTTCAGTCATCTGTATTTCACAGAAATAATGAGCGAGGTGGGGATGGGGGTGGGGGCACGAAATAGTCTACAGGGTGAGGGCATTTTTCCCAAGGAAGTGACACCTGGCCTGAAGGGTGTTTGGAGTCACTCAGGTCAAGAGAGCGGCAGCAAGAGGCCAGGGGAATAAACAGAGCTGGAGGAGGCCCTGAGCAGGAAGGGGCCGGGGTGCTGAGGCACAGAGAGGAGTCTGGCGGCAGCTCAAGTTGCAAGGGGGTGACTGTCCAGAGCGGGTGATTGTGCATAGGGCTCTGCAGAGGGGGCAGGGCCAGCCCTGCTGTGCCAGGGGGCCTGCACCAGGGCTCTGCTTTCTCTCCAAACGGATCAGAAATATTCAGAAGGCTTCAGTGAGGGGTGGACAGGATTGGACTGGGTTTCGAAAATGTTATCTTGGCTAATGCCCGGAAAGGGTCAGGTAGGGGAAAGAGTGAATAGGGAAGACTAGTCAAGAGACACCCCGGTGACCGGGGCAGGAAAGCATGTTGGCCAGTGTGGTGGAAGAGAAATGGACAGAGCCAGGAGAGCTTCTTAGACTGGAGACAGGGGACAGCATCCGAGAGATATGGGGTTATATCCTGAGATAGAGGACGCTGGAGTGGAGGAGACCTGGGCATGAGGATGAGGCGGCCACCGTGGATCTGCCGAGTGCGATGGGCTGCCTGCAGCCAGACCCCCGCACACAGTCTGGGCTGGAGACATAACTCTGAGCAGATAGACAGTGATTGGAGCCATGCGGCGGATGAAATCATCTAAAGGGAACGTGTGGGCTGAGACGAGCAGGGAACTGGGCCCCCATGGCCGCCTCCATCCTCTGTCAGGACATCATCAGTTCTTCGGCAACCAAAGCTGGAGCCCACATTCCCTCCATGCTCTCCAGGTGACAAAGGCCTCACACCAAACCGTGTTCCCGTGATTCCTCACCAGACCCTTAGAGGCAATCGTGCTTGTACCCACCGGGAGGCTTTGCAGTGCAGGGGAGAGAGAGCAGGGCTGGGAATCACAGAGGCCGAGGCTCTGATTCATGGGGTCCTAATCCTGACCCCTGAGAGTCGCGGAGATCCAGTGACATGCTGCATTTATAAAGCACCAGGCACCGCGCCTGACACATGGCTGCTGAGGTTTTAAGGGACTCATAAATAACACCCCATTACTCTCCTCCTCTGCTCACATCCAACTGAGAAATGAGACACTGGGGCCAGAGCAGCTGAGAGATGGATGCGCGACGGCATCCTTGCGGCCCTGCTGATGGACAGCAGGCTTGGCTCTGCAGTCCACGTGGGCGCTCACCTCTCTGCACCTGCCAGCATCCTCCCCATCACATGGTCACATCGAGGGGCAGCCCACCTGGGAGACTATGTGGGCCAGCAGAGCAGTCAAACTCAGCCGAGAGCAATGGAAGGATGCTCAGACATGTCACTCTCCCTGGGGGGCAATCCTCCAGGCGCCTGGAGCTCCCCTACGCCAGCCCCTGGACCTTATTATGCTAAGCAAGTGTCTGTCTCTGTCATCCTAGACCGGTGTGTTCCTGACTCAGAGAAGAGGAGAAAGAAGAAAAGAAAAAAAAAAAAAAGATCTTCCACATACTATAAAAACAAGCAGGGATGTATCATGAGGGAGAATGAAACTTGTGCATGAATTTTAAGGATTATAAACAAGACTTCAAAGAATTTTCCGATTGCTGCTTCTTTCTGTCTGTGCCCCAAATGCCCCAAATGACTTCTTTATTCACTAGAGATTCTTTGGATAAAAAGTTCGAAATGTGCTGACTTCACCCATTTAATCATTTCCTTGTTGTTTCTTTGGTAGATTTTTTTTTTAAATTTATGTTTATCAAAGTCATACATGTACATAGTTTTAAAAGTTAAAGGGTTCTGCATGACTTATAATGAAAACCAGCATTTCCCTCCCCACCGCCGACCCTCCTCCCCAGGGGCCATCACTTTGAATCCTTCTGGTGCTTTCCTTCTAATTTTAAAATAACATGCTTAGACTTGCATTTCTTGATTTTCCAGTTTAAATGTTATTTGATGAATTCTGACTATGGAAGAGGAGGACTTAGCACTCTAAAGCCGCCCTCCCCCCTCCCCCCATGCAAATACACACTCTCTTCACCCTCCCGTCATGGTAGTTATAGTGTGATTTTTGGCCAAATCAAGATTCGCTTTTACGTAGTTACGACTATGTTCATATTATTCACAGCTAAACCATGTAGAGCACATTTCCTATCTTGTACAGCATTTTGTTTTGCTTGGAATAAAGAGTTGCCAAGTTTTCCCTTTGTTTAGTGTTTGATTACTAGTCATTCGTAGGCTCTGGGCTCCAGGAGGCTCTCCTTGCCCTTAGCACAGATTCATAAGCTCTCCAGTGTGGACTGGCCTCTCCTTGTACTGATCCCCTCCACCTCGTGGTCTTGGGGTCCTGGACACCCCTTTGACTTCCCCGAGTTGAGTCTCTTGGTTTTCTCCTGTTTTGATGAACTGCCTCCTCCAAGAGGTTCCTGGGAAATGTTTTATGTTAATACCATGTTTTGAGAGTTTGTACAGGCAAGACTTAGCCATTCTACCCTCACATTTTATTGGCAGCTTGGGTGAGATGCTTGACCCTCAGACTTAGAAGCCGTTGCCCACTGCCTTCCGGCTCACAGAGCTGCTGTTGAGAAGTCAGCTTCAGGCCAGTTTCCTCTCTGAAATCTTTCAGACATTTCATTCTTATGTTGCTCGGGCGTGGGGTACCATTTTACATGGGGGTTTTCAAACTGGAGGCTCATGATTGTTACTCACAATCTGGTAAATATTCTTTTATTATTTTCTGCCCCTCCAGCTCATCCTCCCAATCTTTTCTCCTTGGTTCTCGTTTCGAACCCATTCTGCCTTATAGTCATGGACCTCCTGAGCTGATTCTCTAGAGTTTGCAGGTTTTCTCTCCTGTGTTTCATCTCTTTGGTTGTGTTTTGTCTTTTGAAAGATGTCTTAACCTTTCTGTTGAAGCTTACTGTATGCTAATTTGTTTTACATACCTGCCATGCTTATTTCCAAAAACACTTTAAAAATTCTGAACGATTCTTTTAAAACTGTCTTTATTTTGTCAGCATCCTGCTCACTCATTTCATGGATCTGTGAATTATCTTCTTTTTTCCTGGATATAGCACTTGTAATTTACATATATTAATCATTTTTCTCTCCCCCACTCTTTGAGGTGTCTCTGTTTCCTCTAACTTATTTTTCTTCTCTGACTTGATGTAATAGTAAGGCTGTAACAAACACATTGGAAGCTCTGTGTGTCTGGGTGGGGCTTTGTTGGAGAAAGACTAGTCTGGGCCATTTTACTGGGTGGGGGTGAGGGATTGAACTGCCAGTTCTGAATAGATTCTATTGGGCTGGCCCGGTATCCCCAAGAGAAAACTCATCCAAAATCCCACTGAGTTCTTAGTCCTCAAGGAGAAAGAGGTACAGGGTGTGAGTTTCAGCATTCAGCACGTTCACTTTATCTCTGCGGTCAGCCTGGTACCCTCACGTGCATCTGCGCCCATGGTTCCTGAATCCAGAGCCCCCAGTACCCTCTTGCTAGAGAGCAGAGCCCCGTCTTCTGCCCGATAATGGGGAAGTAGTTCCTGACCTGTATAAATCAGGACAAGGGACCATGGGCCGAAACACTCTCAGACTGATTTAACTAGCCCTTTGTTTTCAGCTCCACTCACATTACCACCTGCAGAAGTACTTGCCGCTTGCGATCTTGACCCTTTTCTGGGGGACTCTGCTCTGCTTCCAGGCTCCCCCTGTCACCGGGGTAGGCTTCCCGCTTCTCACATCTGCTCCGTCACGGGCACTCAGGCAGCTGCTTTCCAGACTCCAAGCTCTTGTCGCCGTTGCTTCCTCTCCATTTCTTTGTCCTCACCTTATTTTCCCTCCTTCACTGTCATTTAGTAAACTTCCAGGAGAGACTGGATTAACACCCTGGGTAGCCCACGGATCTTTCTTTGCCTACTCTCTTCTGGAGACTCCTCCCATCCCACCCTGCCCAGCCCCTACCAGCCCAGGACCAGTTCCCTGTCTCCCTCTGCCTCGCAGATGGGTGGAAGATGAGAGATTAGAAAATACTTTCAGCAGGCTCTGAGCCCAGCCTTTAGGCTCTGGGGGGTAGTTGGCATCCACTGTGCTGTGCTTGACCTTTGGAGTCGGGACAAACCAAGAATGAAAGAGCCGCGCTGGGGCAGCCAACACCACTGCCTTCATCTTAATGGTCTCTTCCAACCCTTTACCCATTTTTCCATCAGACTGTTTTCTTTGTGTGATTTGTAAGAGTTATTTTTGGCTATGAATCCTGTGCTTGTTAGAAAATTCCAAATGCTTGTTGTTTTTAAAAAACTTTCTTTATGATGTGTTTTAATTTTTGTGAGATTAAATCAGTTGTTTCCTTTATGGATTCTGGGTGTTGAATCTTCCTTTCTGTGGAACGGAATCCCCACCCTAAAGTTGTGTAAATAATTATCTCCCTAAAGCTTTCATGGCTTTTTCATTTAGCCTTTTAAAATATTTATTTTTCATGTCAAAGAATGCATCCTAATGTAGCCCGATAGTCAACACAGAGACGTGTCACAGGATAAGTTAACAATCCTTCCCTTTTTACTTCCAGGCCAACTTCTTCAGGTTACCAGCCTTAGCAGTTTGAGGTCATTCACACCCTTCTTCTGAGTGCTAAGATGCTGCAGTCATGTCCGAATCTTGTTGCAACCCTATGGACTGTAGCCTGCCAGGCTCTATCCATGGAAATCTTCAGGCAAGAATACCGGGGTGGGCTGCCATTTCCTTCTCCACCCCTTCTTTTATGCTCATTCAAATGCATATTCAGATTTATGGGATTTAATTTTGCTTTGTTTTTATCAAAATCGGAAGATGGCACTTTAATATCTCTGAAACTAATTTTAAAGCTTTATTTATTATAGATTCTGCTGTTGCACTTTAAGAACATTTTTAATAAAAATTTTAATGGAGATAGCTATAGATTTACATGTACTTGTAAACAACACTGCATCTCTTCCATCCATTTTCCTCCAACGGTAGTATCTTACAAAATTGTAGAGATATCTTGTAACATCTTGCAAAACTGTAAGATACCTTGTGGCATCTTGCAAAACTGTAAGATACCTTGTAGCATCTTGCAAAACTGTAAGATATCTTGTAGCATCTTGCAAAACTGTAAGATATCTTGTAACATCTTGCAAAACTGCTCAGTGTCACAGCTGGGGTAGTGGCTCCAGGGATGACCAGGGGCCCTCTCCCCAGCTTTATTTGGGCTTCTCTCTCTCTCTGTGTGTGTGCACGTGCACAGCATTATCATGGGGGCAGGTTCGTGTATTCACCACCACAGTCAAGACACAGAACAGTTCATCACCAGCAGCATCCTTTTCTGTCTCCCTTTTATGAGCACATCCACTTCCCTCCTGCATGCTCCCTGCAGCAACACTTCATCCACCTTCCTCCCGTCCCTAACCCCTGGCAACACTAAACTCCTCTATTCCTATAATTTTGTCATTTCAAAATGTTATATAAATGAAATCTATAGTGTAATAGCTTTCTGGATTGCTTTATTCATCAGCGTAATTCTTTGGATCATCCAGGCTATTGGGTCTCTCAATAGTTCCTTCCTGTTTAGTGCTGAGTAGGATTCCATAGTATGAACAGACCACTGTTTGTTTAGCATTCACCTGTTAAAGGACATCTGGTTTGGATTTTAGTTTTGGGCTACTGTGAATAAAGTTACTACAAATCTTTGAGTACAGGTTTCTGTGTGAACACAAGTTTGATTTCTCTGGAAAAATGCCCAGGAATGAAAAGATGAGGGTCGTATGGTAATGCATGTTTAGTTTTATAAAAATTTGCCATTTTCCATTTTCCAGACTGTGAAACTATTTTTAAAAATATTGTTTGAGACCCTTTGGGGCTCGTACACTCAGATCAAGCCTTTTTGTTTCCACAGCTCTAGCACATCTCATAGAGTGGATGTCGCGCAATCGAATTCACCATCCCGGCTGCCTTGGTCATTTCGCCGCCGTCAGTGATGTGTGACGCACTTCCTCTTACAGAGAGTCTCACATGCTGGCCTTGATCTCCATAGGCTGGAGTTTCAGAATTGATAGATTTAGTAGATGTGGCATATTTCGTTCCAAAAAAATTATGGGAATTCACAGTCTCACAAGCAATGTATGAAACTGGCCATTTCCCCACTTCCTTGCTAGTAGTGTGAACTGTCAGTCTTAGTTTTATTCTAATCTTTTATTTTTTAAGTTATTTAAATCCCTATGGGACTTACTTTGGAGTGCATTATAGACTAGAGGTCTAACTTTATCCTCCTACCCTAACGTCTTCCAGTTAGCTATTATTGCACGGCAAGCTAATCTCCAAACTTGGTGGCCAAAACAAATAATTTGTTACTATTACATCTTCTGGTTATGGGATTAGAAATTGGGACGGGGCATAGCAGCAATGACTTCTTGGTCCATAATGTCTGGGAACTCAGCTAGGATGCTTCATATGGTTGGGGGCTGACCCAGGACCTTCCACCATCTCTCTTTCCCACTGACTGTCCATGTGGTGAGCATGGATTCCCTCACAGCATGTCTGCCTCAGGGTATCAAACTTCTCACAGGACAGCTCAGGGCTCCAGGAGAGAGGGAGCGGCATCAGCTGTCTCTTAAAGTCCGGGACTAGAGCTGACATAGTGTCACTCCTGCTGCCCTCTAGAGGTTAAAGCAGTTAAAATCCACCCCAGGTTCACCAGTGGAAGCAGACGCCACCTCTCAACAGGAAGAGTATCAAGGACGTTATAACCGTCTTCGACCTGTTACACAGGTGTTGATGCCTAATTCTGCTAGTTCTATTTATTTCATTATTCTTTTCTCATTTATGGGCTTCCCTGGTGGCTCAGATGGTAAAGAATCTGCCTTCAATGCAGGAGACCTAGGTTCAATCCCTGGGTAGAGAAGATCCCTTGGAGAAGGCAATGGCAACCCACTCTAGTGTTCTTGCCTGGAGAATTTCATGAACAGAAGAGCTACTTTTTTCTTGGACTCTATTCCCTTTCACTAATTTGGTTTTTCCTCAGCTAAACCTGTTATGTTCTGATTCCTACAGCATTATAATATATCTTGATACCTAGTAAGATTTGCGCACCATTATTGGCTCCCCTAGCCCAGAATCAGCCCTCATACAAGCTGATCATTTTGTAAATTTGCCTTTCCAGGTTCCCTGCTGCTAGGCTATATGGCCCAGCATCACTTGTCTGACATCCTAAACTGGGAGCCAGTGATGTAAAAATCAGGGACAGTGCAGAATTATTTCCAGAAGCAGTAGCAGCAAGAATGTGTAAGTATATGTTTTTTGCTTTGGGATTTGAAGATATTTATTTTCCCCTTTGAGAGATGGCTAGTGCTGCCCGGTCTGTTTGGTTACCTGAATGGGGATCCCCTGGACTCAGATACTGGCATCAACTCCGAAGTGTGAACCACGGCTGGGGGAGAAAAGAAAGTTGTTCATCCCAGTGAGAAGAACTACAGGGCCTCCTGCCTCGGAAGCTGCAAACAATCAGCATTCACACAGGTGTGGTAAGTGCTCTGAGCACACAGCAGGCTGCCTCCCCTTCATTATGGCTTATTGCTGTTGTCCTTTAGTCTCTCAGTCATGTCCAATTCTTCTGAAACCCCATGACTGCAGCCCACCAGGCTCCTCTGTCCATGGGATTTCCCAGGCAAGAATACTGAAGTGGGCTGCCATTTCCTCCTCCAGGAGATCTGCCTGACCCAGGGATGGAACCCACATCCCTTGCAAGTCTCCTGTATTGCAAGCAGATGTTTTTACCGCTGAGCCACCGGGGATGCCCTCATTATGGCTTACAAGCACACTGAATGTCTTTTTGGAAAGGCTGGTGTGTGAGGGAAGGTTAATTTGGGGCAAATGCCTCAGATGTGCAGGAAGACGCTGAGTAAGACAACCATCGCCAGAAACACGCCAGGCACTATTAAGCCAC
Organism: Budorcas taxicolor; assembly: GCF_023091745.1. Lineage (NCBI taxonomy): Eukaryota > Metazoa > Chordata > Mammalia > Artiodactyla > Bovidae > Budorcas > Budorcas taxicolor. The sequence continues at coordinate 3,611,637 of NC_068914.1, forward strand.
CTCAAGGCCAGTGAAGGGAGGGAGACCCAGACAGAAGTAACGCTGGCTGCCTCGGACATGTGCTGTAGTGTCCATTTCCTAGATGTAGAAATGAAAGAGGAGCTTAAGAGAAGAGGCTGTCACACCTTTGCATGGAAAGCTGCAGGCTCAAATTGTGAACCATTGTTTCTTTCCTTCAAAGGACTGAGCAATCAGCGCTGCTTTGGTTTTGATTTTCCATGTGAAAGAAAAGGGCAGAAACATAGTTTTTTTTCTGAGAGCTACTGTCCACAGACAGGAAGCCTGGGGAAGATTAGAGGGAAGATTGATGTGTGACATTTTAATATGGGGTTTGGGAAGGATTGCTGTTTTTTTATAAATCCATTTCTTTTGTCCACAGTCTCAATAGATATAGATTTGCCAATGGTGATAATTTAACCATAACAAAATCTCAGGCAAAATCCTGTCTGCCTCTAATGAGAAGCCTCTCAATAGCCCATAGCAAAATCGGCATGTGTAAGTCTTCCTAGATGGTGAGGGACTCACTTTACCTATTTCCAGGAGCTGGGGAAACATGTTATGGCTGCTAAGATGGAAGACAAGTTTCAGCTGCTATCTGTCTGGATCTATAGAGTGATAAGTCACAGTCATACTTCTAAGGGGACCAATAGATGTAAATATCATCTATAAAACGTTAGTAGATGACTGTTAAATCGGGCTGCTGTTCCAGGGCATGTGGTGAGGAAGACCTGTGCTGTGCTACACTCTGAGCACTGAACAAGGATAAGGGTGTCCCTACTTTCAGCTTTCATGAGTTGGAACAAACAGTATTTACCAAGTAATAGAGCAGAAAGCTAGATTGAAAGAAAGGGTTCTGTTTGATACAATGGGAGCAGAGGGGCCTGCAGGGCCTACGTGTGGCACACTTGTGGGGTGTGGCCATGTTAGCTGGGAAGGGCCAGCTTTCCTGCTCTGTTCGGTGTCCGTGCTGAGTGCGTTACTATGGGATGAAGGGGAAACAGACATAGAGAGACCTTGCCCCATTAGACCCCCTCCCTCACTTACCTCTATAGCCTCCGTGAGTTCAGTCTCTCATCTGTCATTGGCCTCTAAGCAAATTCTCAAGTTTCAGTTCCTCCCTGCATCCCGCTCCTTGGTTTAGGACATTCACACACACACACAGGCACACAGCTCCCTGTGCCTGCAGAGCTTTCCCATGGCATTAGCCTGGGAACATCTGGCTTTGTGTTTTCCATCTACTACCTGGGCAACAGTCAGAACCCCAACAGGACACAAACATGTGCTGCTGAGTAAGTCTCCCCTCTGCCCAGGTGCCCGCTCCCTCGGATCTCAGCACAAGGGAGCTGCCTCAGGAGGCTTATCTGCTTCCCATAACTCAGTTACACTCTCCTGGGAGGTTAATCTTAGTTCCTAGGAAAACTGTTCAGTATAGATTTATTCATGATTATTTATTTGGTGTCTGTCTTTCCCGTATAGTTGTACCAGGAGAAGAGAAACACTATGCATTTTGTTAATCACTTTTCTCAGGGTCCAACTTAGACACTGATGCTTGGATGTTCCCTCAAAGTTGGTTGTCTATGCTCATCTTGCTGCTTAAAGAATAATGATGTGTCCGTTTCTTAGGGTGCTGAAACAAATCATCACAACTGTGGGGCTTAAAACAAGAGAAGCTAATTCTCTCCCAATTCTGGAGGCCGGAAGTCTGCTATCAAGGTATCATCAGGGCTGTTCCCTCTCAAGGTTTTAGATCCTGCCCCGCTTCTCGGTTTCTGAGGTCGTTGGCTACCCTTGCCACAGCTCGGCTTGTAGGAACACCACTGGAGTCTTTCCCTCCATTGTTAGCTGACATTCCTCCCCTATGTCTATTTGTATCTCTTCTTCTTGTAAACAAACCAGTCATATTGGATTAAGGGCTCACTTGACACCAGTATGACCTCATCCTAAATTAACTAACTGTGTCTGCAATGGGCATACTTCCCAATAAGGCCACATTCAGAAATTCCAGGGAGGACATGAATTTGAGGGCCTACAATCCGACCCTACACAGCTGAGGTGTCTCCCTTTCAGCCTTCAGCTGTTGCTGGGATAATGCTCCTGGTGCACTCTCCTCACTAACGGATTTGTCCTGACTCCCTTGGGCTCCATGAAGGAGCAAGTTGGTACCTTTCAATCTATGGTAGAAAGTTGTGGAGGGGCAAGGAAAGGCCAAGGGCTCACTCCTGAGAGAGGAGATCCAGTATTTCACTGACAGTCCAGAGAGAAGGATTGGATTCAAATCCAGGTTTCTCAGAAGTTAGTAAATACTTGTTTTTCTGCACACTCTGCAAGCCACTGTAGCGTCTGCAGGCTGGGAGGCATGGCTCCTCAGCATCGAGAATGAACTTGAGGTCTTCCTTGGTGAGGACAGAGCATCTTTATAATGAGACATTGGCACTGTTCTTCTGGGTTCTTCCTAAATCATGAGGTTTGAATTACACATCATCTGGGTAGTGGGATCCAAATCCATCCTGGGTTTGCCAGCTCTAGGGCCCGAGTACCTGACCCTGGGCATGACATAGTTGAAGTCTAGAACACATGGGCCACAGCAGTGGAAAGTGAGCCTCAGACAGGCTCTCCTCACACCTTGGGGTCAGACATGTTCTTGGGCAACTGACAAGCCCTTGCCTCTAAAAGACTCACACTCCCTTACATTTTGCCATTGCCAACATAGAGGGTGGGTGGGCTTGGTTTGGTTTCCAGGAAGCAAAGAGAATAAATACAAAAGCGTTTGTACTATAGAAGACAGTGGCGCGAAGAGGTATGAGGGGAAGAAAGAAAGTGAAGTCGCTCAGTCGTGTCTGACTCTTTGTGATCCCGTGGACTGTAGCCCGACCAGACTTCCCGGTCCATGGGGATTTTCCAGGCCAGAATACTGGAGCGGGTTGCCATTTCCTTCTTCAGGGGATCTTCCTGATCCAGGGATCGAACCTGGGTCTCCCTCACTGCAGGCAGATGCATTACCATTTGAGCTACCAGGGAAGTTGATTTGAGGGGAGTTGGAGCATTTTGTCTAGTTGGCTCTCAAGTACATAAAATCTGTAGCAGGATTGATGAAGGCATAAAAGTAATGACCTTATCAAATAAAACCATGGATATCTTTACTGAGCTATAATTCACATATCACACAACCCCCCCCCCCCATTTAAAGTGTACAGTTTGATGATTTTGATATATTCACAAGCTGTGAAATTTCAAATCAATTTTAGAACATTTTCATCACCCCAAATAGAAATACTTCATTTTTTAGCTCTAATTCCTCCATTCTGCAAGCTGTAACAAAGTACTGAGCTACTTTCTGTCTCTGCAGACTTGCCTATCCTGGGCATTTCACATAAATGGAAACGAGCAGTACGCAGACTTTTGTGACTGTCCAAATGGCAACCCACTCCAGTATTCTTGCCTGGAGAATCCCATGGAGGGAGGAGCCTGGTAGGCTACAGTCCAAGGGGTCGCACAGAGTCGGACACAACTGAGTGACTTCACTTTCACTCTCACTTCTTTCACTCACCATCACGCTTTTAAGATTCACGCACATTGCAGCGTGTGTCAGCACTGCATCCCTTTTCCGGCTGGATAGTATCCCATTGTATGGATATACTGAATCTTGTTTTACCCATTCATCTTTTGATGGACATTTGGGTTTCACCCCTCTTGTCTATCATGAATAATGCTTTAATAAATGTATATGCAAATTTGTATGTGGACATATGTTTTCATTTCTCTTGAGTATATACCCAGGGGTGAAACTGTTTGGTTATATAGTAACTCTATTTTTAACATTTTGAAGAACTGCCAGATTATTTTCCATAACAGTTGCACCATTTTACAATCTTATCAGCAATGTTTGAGGGTTCTAACTTTGCCAACACGTGTTATTATCTGACTTTTTGATCATAGCAAGCCGAGTATGTAGGAAGTGGTATCTTATTATGGTTTTGATGTGCATATCCCCGATGGCTAATGTTGACTCTCTTTTCACATGCTTATTGGCCTTTTGTATGTCTTCTTTGGAGAAATGTCTATTCAGATCCTTTGCCCATTTTCTAACTGGGTTATCTCTCAGTTTATTATTCAGTTGTAATAGTTCTTTGTTTATTTTGGATGCAAGTATCATATAAAATATAAGATTTGTAGAAAGTTTCTCCCACTCTATGTGTTGGTATTTCACTTTAATGATGGTATCCTTTGAAGCACAAAGCTTTAAATTTCAATGAATTCTAAAATATCAGTTGTTTTCTTTTGTTGCTAATGCTTTTGGTGTCATATCCAAGACTCCTTTGCAAATGACAGGCCTTGAAGAGTTAGGCCTATGTTTTCTTCCAAGAGCTCAGTAGTTTTATCTTACATAAGGTCATTGATTCATCTTGACTTAAAAACCACAGATATGTTTTACAATAATGAGATGTTTGGAAAGAAAGTGCAGGACAACTTACCCAATGACCAATTTGTGGTCTTTAGCAAATTTATCTACTTGACCTACTCATTTCTGTGTGCTCATTTATTTACACAAACATATAATAATAACAGTAATGCAACAATAATAGCTATTGTAGCCACAGATTAAATGGTGTGCTAATCTCCCTCACAATAGGGACTTGGTAGTGAAGGGTTGGGGGCTCTCAGTGCATCACAGCCTCTACCAGAAAATCCTTCAAATTAGCACTTGATCTAGAAAAGTAACCATTTAATTCAGCTTTGAGGACCAATATACAAAGGCTATGCTCATGTTTTCACTCCTCTTAATGACCAAGAAGCTGCCACTACTTTCTAGAACTTCTGTTGTAATTCTACTTGCCCCCAACAGGGGCAATCCAGGATAAAGGGAAGACAGTGGCAGCGTCATGCCAGTGGGATTGTTCTCACTCTGGATTCACTATGGGAATAAGAATCCCCCATGCTGGTCTGTTCAGGGCATCTGGAGTTGGAAAAAGACGGAAGCAAGGCCAGTTCCCTTGTAGACAGAAAGCAACAGCCAACTGACGCTTAGCCAGAGAGTGGGAGCCAGAGGGCTGGCTAGTGTCTGCATTTGGTCTATCTGGAGGAAGGCGCAGGAAAGGCCATGCCAGGCAGGGTTCTTTTTGTTAGTGATACAGATACAGAAATCTAACTTCTCAGGGTACCTGGAACTGTCTGAGCACAAAGAATTGACTAAAAATAAACAAGTTGTTAAGATATTGATGCTAATTACAATAATGGTGGTAGTGATGATGATGACATAGCTAACATGTGCTTTGGAACTTCTTTGTGCCAAGGTCTAGGCTAAGTAGTTTGCATAAACTATCTCTACCAATCTTCTTCATAAACTGCTAAGGTAGATACTATTTTATCCTTTGTAAGAGAAAACTTACCATGAGTAGGCTGGGTAAGTTCTTCAAGTTACATAGCCAGAAACTGGTGAACCATTATTTAAACTTAGCCAATCTTACGCTAGAACCTATGCCCTCTCCTAGTCTTCCTTTTCTCGTTAAAGGGTGCCATCCTTCACCTAGCTGCTCAAGCCAAATCTTCTAGTAGTCAGCCTTTAGTCCTTTTATTTGCAAATATTCTATAACTAATTTGTCAGCAAGTCTCATAAATTTTGCCTTGAAAATTTCTCTTCAACGTGACCAATTAGCCTTATTCCCCAACGTGCCACTGCATCAGTCAGAAAGAGCTAGGTTATGCCTCTGTACCAAGTAGATCCTAATTCTTGGTGGCTTAAAATAACTAAAGTTTTCTTGCTCTTGTTCTATGTGCATTGCTGGTTGATAGGGCTCTGCTCCATATTATCTTTACTCAAGGAGCCAGGTTGACAGAATTTCTAGAATTCAGAAGGTATGGCAAAGAGAGGGCAAGGTGTGTGCAAGCTCTTAGAAGTATCTTCTCACATGTTTTGGTTGAAGCAAATCATGTGTCCACGCCTAATTTCACAGGACCAGGGGATGCTGTTCTATCACAGACCCAGGGGAGCCCTAGAGACCCAGGCGAGCAGCAACATCACTGCCACAGCCACTGGAGATCCAGCTGCACTCTCTCTTACACAGAGAACTTTAACAACCTCAAACGCTCTTGCCCTCCAAGTCTTTCTTCGTGTAGAGATAGAATGATCTGAAACATAGATCAGATCACTTTCCTCTCAGGCTTTGAGTCCTAAATAGCTTCCACGACATTAACAGTAAAAACCAAAGTTCTCACCCTGGCCTACAAGGCTCCAAAACAAGGGTCAGCAAACTACAATCTTCTGACCAAATCTAGTCCACTGCCTGTCTCTGTCAATAAAGTTTTATTGGTACACAGCCACACCCATTCATTTACATATCTCCTGTGGCTGCTTTCATGAAACAGCGGCAAAGTTGAGTAGATATGACAGAGATTGTATGGCCGCAAAACTTAAATATCTAACTACCCCCTTACAGAGATAGCTTGTTGACTCCTATTGTGAAAGGCCTGGACTCTGCCTCCCCCGACCCCCAATCTCTTCTCTTCTCCCTCCCTGTGGCTCCCTCCCTTCAGCCATACTGGACTGCCTATTATTTCCCAAACTGTCCAGGCCCCTCCCACTTCAGGACCATGCACATTCCACCCTTCTTCCTGGAAGCCTCTTCCTTCACTTTTTAACACTATTTTTTCCAAGAATGAATGGCTGATTTCTTTTCTGATGGCACCTTCTCAGAGGGTTCTGCCTGATCCCCCCTGCAAGAGCAACCCCTCAGTCCTGTCACTCCATTCCTTCTCATTTTCCTCTCCGCTTGACATTGCAATACAGATTTTATTCATTCACGTCTCTCCGCTTGACATTGCAATACAGATTTTATTCACTCACGTCTTTCCCATCTTCCATGTTTAAGTCTGTGGGGCCCTAAAGTTTTGGGTTGAGGGGCCTGGAATTGTCTCAGCGCCTGGGCAATCTCACAACCTGTGCCTTCTCTGTCTCTCATTCTAAACTGATCAATACCCTCCTGAGGAAGGGATTTTTAATTTTTGGCCCGAGCTCTAAAGACAGTACATTTCCAAGAGATTTTCAAGATCTTTTGATGTTTGAGGATTTTAATTTTTGCATTTGAGGATCAAGGACAATGGTGGTATTATGATGCCTCTTTAAAAACACTTCAAGCAAATTCCGGCCATCTCTGGGAGGCAAACTTTGAACATCTCTGCAGTCACCAGGGAGAACAATCTTCTGTAACTTTGAAGCCAAATAGGATTTCTGAAAAGGAAGTTACAGTCAATTGAAAACTCTCAGTGGAGCGTGAAGAGCCCAGGGTTCCCTGTGGTGGAGCTGCAGCTGGGCCTGCCCAGGCTGGATGTGCCCTTCTCGGCTGGAGGGAGACCGCACAGACGGCACGGTGGGCAGGCTGGAGAGGGGATGAGTCTTGGATCTGACCATGTGCTCAGAGACTGGCTTAGAAGATGAAATATCCTTTCCTCGACCTTGTTGTGAATGTGGCCAGCTCAAATGAATTTAGGTGACTATGACAGAGACGACAGAATAAAAACAAACTGAGACTGCCCTGTTTTTCCTCAGCAGAGATACACTGGAATGGGGTGCTCGGTGGTAAAGAATCCGCCTGCCAAAGCAGAAGATGCGGGTTCGATCCGTTGGTCAGGAAGATCCCCTGGAAAAGGAAATGGCAACCCAATCCAGTATTCTTGTCTGGGAAATCCCATGGACAGAGGAGTCTAGCTGGCTACAGGCCACGGTGTTGCAAAAGAGTCAAATACGACTTAGCTTAAACAACAACAATACACGGGAATGTATCAGAAACAAAGAACTGAGATTACTGAGGGCTGGGTGAACGTCTATGGGGGAAGGTGGTCCGGAGAACCCTTTGCCCAGTCTTCCTGATAGGAGCTCCTCACGCCACCCCTTCCTGCCTGGCCACGTGGAAGGAAATGCAGGGGCGCCGAGAGGTCCCGCTGCCTTCCTGGCTTCCGGCCACTCTCATATGATATCCTGCCACCCACACCCTCGTCTGCCTGTTCAGGGGCTGGTGCTCTGGACCATTCCCTGGAGTACCCGGGGGTCTGCCCTGCCTCACCCAAATGGTAGCCTTTCCTCCTGTTGATCAGCAAAGTCCAAGCTTAGCTGACCATTCCAGGCCATTTGCAATCTGTGTCCAAGATCACCTCCTCTTTCTCTCTGCCATGGACTTACGCTGTGTTTAACCAATTCAGCCTCCAGCTATTTCTCAATGATTCCGGCACTGTCCTGCTCCCTGCTTTGGTTCATGGTTTTCCAAACTCCTGGTATCTCCTACTTCTGTCTACAGGAGTGTATTTAGCCTCCAAGGCCTTTATTCCGAAGGCCACCTATTGCATCGGCCTCCCATTTCACCTCACCCATGACATTCCATCTGCTTCCTGTAGCCCCGTCATGGGCATCCGTGCCTCTGGCACGGCAGCTTCACACACCTCCCTTCCACGGAGCTCCATAGAAACAGACCATGGCTTATTCATCTTCATTCATTCCCTTTTGCTGGCCACCCAAGGGACCTGGTGCAGACAATGAGTTAGAGGGTGTTTAGCAGATGAATAAATGCTCTAAGAACAGGGACTAGTGCTATAATTCACATTGGATTTACATGTGGCTTTCCCAGAAAGCTTGGCATCTCTGAGGTAGTGGGTCAAGGTGGAATAGGGCAAGATACTGTGAAAAAGCAGAAAACCTAAGCCAGAGAAGGCACTCGGGCTGTGGCTCCCGTGCAAGGCTGGGTGACTGATTGCAGTGAATGACTAGGGTGACTGGTTGGAGCAAGGACTGGAGTTACTGGTCAGGGTAAGCGATTGGGATTATCTGCTGAGTCCTGCGCAGGGGGACTGAGAGACTTTATCTGGCTCTTCCAGGGCAGGTTATGGAGTGCTGACTGATGTAATCCCAGTGGAACATACACGAGTACTCACATCTCTGTCAAAGGTGCGAGTTTCAGAGAAAAAAAGAGGAAGCAAATCTCAGCTTCAGGGATCAGATGAGCTATGCCTTTGGAGGCTTTGACACTTCTCCTGTGGTGCCCTCTGATGCCCTTAGAAGCACCTCCAGGTGGACCGAGCTGCTCTCACCTGGATGTGTATGGGGAGCTTGTCCTTGCACCTGTGCAGTCGGGAAGCACAGCCCTCACCCCATCCTGGCTCCTTTCTGTGTCTTGTCGACCCTTGGCCATGCCCACTGGGGTCTCAGCCATACACATAGCCCAGACCTAGACAGCATTGGGGTCCTCTCCTCACTCCAGCCCTCTCTCTCAAAGGTCAGAAACCCCCCAGGCACCATGCCACAGTCGGTCATTTCAGAAAGTTCACTTTGGCACAGTTCTGACAAGGGCTATGGTTGGCAGGTGGCCTGGTTCCTGTTCCGGGTGCGGACTAATGCCCTACCAAGAAACCCGTGTTCTACAGAAAGGCCCAGCAGGTCGCTGGATGTGTTCAAAGGCTGCTCCCCTCCAGGGGCTGAGCAGAACAGCTCCGCCCCAGAGGCCGTGCTGGACGCCAGGAGCTGCAGTGCCAAGGGAAGAGAAGCACTGTTCCTAGAATCAGGATGGCCGCGGGGGTGCGGGGATAGCAAACCTGGGGTAGGAATCGGATGAAGGGGAGAAGCTGCGACAGGCAGCTGTGGAGGAGAGCACCGTTCAGGGCAGGCCAGGCCCACTGCCCCGCCGGATAGGTTTAAAGTCATCTACTTCCCAGCAGAAGAAGGCTCAGAGGCCAGTGCTACCCCCCGGATTGCCTCCATAATGTGGACAAAAAAAGGCAAGGTCAACCAGTCCATTCTAAAGGAAATAGTCCTGGGTGTTCATTGGAAGGACAGATGCTGAAGCTGAAACTCCAGTACTTTGTCCACCTCATGTGAAGAGTTGCCTCATTGGAAAAGACTCTGATGCTCGGAGGGATTGGGGGCAGGAGGAGAAGGGGACAACAGAGGATGAGATGGCTGGATGGCATCACCGACTCAATGGACATGAGTTTGAGTGAACTCTGGGAGTTGGTGATGGACAGGGAGGCCTGGTGTTCTGCGATTCATGGGGTTGCAGGGAGTCGGACACGACTGAGCGACTGAACTGAACTGAACCCCCTTTTCCATTAGCAAAGTCACATTTGTTTCCATATCTTTGGGGGAGGGTCAGAATAGGGGCAAGTGTGATATAGCCAGGGTGGAAGGGTCCTCATGGCTCCCAAAGACACAAGGTGAAATCTATCCTTGTTTTCTAAAGATGTCACCTCACAGCCATATCCTGAAACAGCCCGGAGTCCTCCTGGGCCCACTGAAGCCCACATGGCAGCCACCCTCCCATCCTGGTGAGTGCCATTTTTTGGTTGCCAGTCCCAGCTCTGCCCAGCTTACATCCTTATCTCTTCTCTTACCACCTCTCATGAGAGCTTCTTCTGCCATATTTCCCCACCAATGCTCCTGCCGCATGGCTTCTGGAAAGGTCGCTCAAGGTGGAAATCTGTGCACATGCTATGCCTACTTTCTGGAACACCCTTCTTGTGCCCTGCTTTGGGCGAGGGCAGGAATGATGGGGAGGAAGTTAGGATATCTGGGAAGGACTTGGGGCTGGATCCCGTTGACTGGTGATTCTCAAACTTGCTCATGTGGTAAAGGTCCTGGAAGACACGGGCTCCTTCTTCAGAAAACCGCAGACCGCTGGTAGATTTCATTCTAATGTGACCAATGTGACCACAGGGAGGCACAGATTGAATTCAGAGATGGTCCTCAATATGCAGCTCTCACATTCCTTACATACATGCAATTCTTGACACATGTGTAATGTGTTATTATTAAAACACATTTCCAAGGTTTTCATATCATGTGTGCTTGCAATTTGTGCAGTCATTTTCCAATATGCTTAGTTTAATAAACTGGAGCATGTGGTTGTATACATCTTATCACCTTGCTGAGCCCTGAGCTTCTTTACCTACAAGGTGAGCACAACAGCAATTCCACAAGGATTCAGTAGATGAACCCCCAGTGCACACTGGAGCTGCTCAGGACAGGCCGGCAGCCTTTTCACTGTCACTCTTCCATGCATACCGCTGGCCCCTCTACTTGTGACCCACGGTCCCAGCCGGGACCGTGGTCTCTTTCAAAAGCACATATTTAATCATTTTTCCTGCCCAATATCCACTTCTCTTCCTCATCCCAATATCTCTGTGGGGAATTCTCCTCCCTCTGGGTGAAGGATTGAAGGAATTTAATGCAAACTCCTGGCCTCCCATAGGCTTCCCTTGTGGCTCAAGGGTAAAGAATCCGCCTGCCAAACAAGAGATGTGGGTTCAATCCCTGGGTCAGGAAGATCTCCTGGAGAAGGAAATGGCAACCCACTCCAGTATTCTTGCCTGGAGGATCCCATGGACAGAGGAGCCTGGGAGAGTCTACAGTCCATGGGGCTGCAAAGGATAGGACACAACTCAGTGACCAAACAACAGCAACAGACGGCCTTCCATCGAGGCGACAGGGCTGCTTTCTGGACACTGCCAGATGGGTCTGTGGAGGGAGTCAGGCTTATTCCCGAACTTATCATTATAAAATTCTCAGGTTGTTGTTTCTTTTTCTCCATGTGAAAAAAAGTTGTGGGAACCGCTGCGACCCAGGATCTCTGAGGCCTTTGTGTCATAGATATCACTCTGACCAGTGAGAGAGGTCCCAGAGGTACGTGATCCAGAATGCTTGAGTTCTCACAGGTCACTGGGAGGCAGACAGGTCAAAGGTCTGGAAAGTTTTGCAGAGAAGGGCTTATTTTGGTTCCTGAGAGACTAGATTCTCTGATACCACACACAGAGGAAGTTCACTTCTGCCACCCAAGGGGCAACATGACTGCTCTTACCAGCACGGAAGAGCCATTGGAAGCCAGGCAGAAATCCTTAGCAGAAGTCCAGGGTGTGCTGAGGCTGGGGAGCTGCAGCCGTAGAAGCGGGAAAGAGAAGCGGGGGAGACTCCGGAGCATCAGTGTCCACTCCCCTTGCTCCCGCAGGCCAGGCACATCTGGTTCGACTAGGTCTGCCTGAGATCCTCTGTTTCTTTGTCTAGAAAGTAGACACACTACTTGCCTCCTGCCACCATGGCGGTTAAAATGAAATAATGTATCAGAAATGCCTGGAACATCGAGGGCCTTCTCCCTACAGCAGATAGCATCAGAGCAGGCAGAGGAGGGCTCCAGCACGCGCCAAGTTCATGGTATCTGCTTAGGGCAGGGGACAGAAGGAGCAATGTCATTGTGTCTTCTATGATTAGGGACCAGAAATTACAGCCAGGAGAAAAAGCATTTGTGAAAATGTTGGTAACGAGGGTGGGGAAGCCCAGGAGTAGCATAACAGGATTTGAACCACAACATGGGGACCGACCATAGACACAGGACTAAAGACCAAGCCTGAGTTCAGCCCCTGAGCATTTATCCCCTGAAGCTGATGGCTGTGTGAGCAGGTGGGTAGGTGTGAGTACGTTATGAATGTGTGGAGATTGCTAGTCACAACTAACTCATGCTGGAAAATTCTTCTCCTAATTAGTCATTTCTGTTGAACTTAAACTGCCCAGCAAATCTCATTTTGAAGTTTTTCCAAGATGTGATTATGTTCTTTCCATATAATCTCTTTCTTTGAGAGTCCTGGTAAAAGAAGGCTAATTGGATGCTGTTTGTTTGTAGTAAGAATACACAAAACCAGGTGGAACCAAGTGGCCTTGTGCTTCCTGCTGCAGGGCCAAGGCCAGGACCATGGCCCTGACTGGGTCTGTTCATCCATGCCCACCCCTGGGAGGGAGGGCGCTGGTGACGGGCAGTCCTGAGCAGGACCAGAAAAGTGAGGAGGACAGAGGACTCCTCTCACTCACACTCTGCCCTCCTCCTGGGAGTCAGCAGCCTGCCCTCAATCAGCTTTTGGCCTCGCTCTCAATTTCCATTTCCCTTTCTGACAACACAGGCCAAACTCCCAGAGGAAGAAAGATGAGTTTCTAATGCAAAACAGAATCTGTTTGAACCAAGCTCAGGATAGTTTCCTGACTTTCATGAGGAAGGGGAAGAGCTTTCAGGTCAGGAGACCAGAGGTGCTGCTAGGCGTGGAGGCATGGAGGTAGTGGGGATGAGTGTATTTAGGTTAGACAGGAAAGCTTGGGAGCAAGCTCTGGGCATTAGGGTGGGCCTGCTGGGGGAGAGTTGGGAGAATGGAGGCCTTTCATCACTGTCCTGACCCCCATTGTGCAACCCCTTTTCATTCTGCCAGAGGCCCTCTTGACCTGCTAAAATTGAGGTGGGGACTGGTGGTCTCCAGCATCCTAAGGGACATACCATATTCAGTCCTCAGGGGAGGCTGTGGGGGCCAGAGGAAGAGGAAACTGGCCTCCACCTGTTGCAGGGCCAGTCCTGACCCAGGATGTCAAGAGAGAAAGAAGCTGGGAGGGGAACAGAGTAAAAGAAAGGCAGAGAGAAGCCTGCCACAGTGACCCAGAACACAGGGTCCTCCCCGGCTTCCCTTGGCCTCACCCTGGCACCCGGGTTCCCCAGTGAGGCAGCCTGAAACAGGACCCAGAGTGGGTGTGGACTCAAGAGCTCAGTTTCTCCAGCAAGCAGAGCCAGTGTAGCTGAAGTGAAGGCCAAACCCTCAAGAGCTAAGCTCCCCTGGAAGGGGAGGGAACAGAGAGAAGACACTGCAAAGTTCCCCAAGTTTTCTTTCCTCCTTTGCACTCCGCACTCTTCACACACACAGGCCCACAGAGCCTTGCCCGTTTTCCCCTCTTGTCTTTGGAAGTTGTGAGGTGGCTGCTGGAGAGAGATGGATGAAGTCGAGTGTAAAACCCACAGTCCATGTGGCTCCTCTGGATGTCAGTAAAACCTTCATTGAGCTGGGGGGAAGCTCAAAGGTTTGCTCAGATTGCTAGAGGTATCAGAAATCCAGGCTCACAAGCCACAATAATACTACGAAAGAAAGCGACAAGCCTACCTACCCTGTGAGGGTTGCATGCTGGCCCAGATATGCCTTTCTTCTGACAACTCTGCAGAAAATCCAGCCCTCTGACTGCAGTTCATAGGGGAAGAAAGACCTCAAACTACACGGCGAAAAGGTCAGGGAGATTTATCCATACTGGGGTGTGCTTAGTCACTCAATCGTGTCTGACTCTTTGTGATCCCAAGGACTGCGGCCCACCAGGCTCCTCAGTCCATGAAATTCTTCAGGCAAGAATATTGCAGTGGGTTGCTGTGCCCGCCCCCAGGGGATCTTCCCAACTCAGATATCGAACCCAAGTCTCCCTCATTGTGGGCTGATTCTTTACCATCTGAATTTGAACAAATAGAGTATCTAGAGAAAGCCCCCATATAAAGCATGGGAAGGATTTAACAAATGTCCAGGCACCAATACAAACATACTTTAGCAAGAAAATAAGATGGAAGGAAAAAAATAACCAGGGAAGGAAAGAAGGGAGGGAGGGGATAGAGCTTGGAAAACATAGATGAGAAAGATATTCTGAAAGAAAATGTCATCCAAGAAAGAAGCTCCTTTAGGGACATCTGTTTGTCCACTGAGCACTCTCTATACTCTACCAGGCCCTCTTCTGCACACTCAGACATGCGTCACTTCCCTTAACTCTTATAACACTTATAAGAATTAAAGTGTTATGGAGGTAGACCTCATTATAAACCACATTTTATAAGCCTCAAGTAAATTGAGGCTTTTAAAGAGAAATGAGAAAACAGACACAGAGACGGTAATTAACTTGCTCAAGTGGCAAGTCTAGTATTCAAAATCATGAAAATCTAGATAAGTTACATGAACCAAAAATCTTGATAAATGCATAAAGGTACAAAAGGAAAAATAATTTGTAATTCTACTGCCAAAAGTTAACAACTTCTTCCTGTCGGTTATCTATTTAAATTTATTTTTATAGCAGCTGTTAGTGTACTTTATTACAAAAATTTTTGAAAAAGAAAATTTAAAACTACTTAAAATCTGTGAATTGAAATTAACCTTTCCACAATATCTGCTTTCTTCTACCTCTATGGGTCTAACAGGAGAAGGCAGATTCTTTACCACGGAGACACCTGTAAAGCCCATATTTGCTATTGTTTAAAACCACTGCTCTGGAGCAGTGGCTGCGCGGTGCTGGAGTGACTGTGAGGAGATGTCCAACGTCCAAGGGCAAAGGAGAAGCCCCAGCAAGATGGTAGGAGGGGCGAGATGGCGTTTAGAATCAAACCCCATACCCACCAGAGACATCAGAGGGCTCAAACACACCTTGTGTGCACCAGGACCCAGAGACCCCACAGACTGAGACAAAACTGTGTGTGGGTGTCTCCTGTGGGGTCTGGGTCAGCAGTGGACTGCTGCGGGGGCAGAGGCTCTGGGTGCAGCAGGCCTGGGTGTGGCATAAGCCCTCTTGGAGGAGGTCACCATTAACCCACCATAGAGCCACCAGAACTTACACAGAACTGGGGAAACAGACGCTAGGAGGGCACCAGGACCCAGGAGAAAGGAGCAGTGATCCCTCGAGAGACTGACCCAGACTTGTCCGGTAGTGTCC
Organism: Budorcas taxicolor; assembly: GCF_023091745.1. Lineage (NCBI taxonomy): Eukaryota > Metazoa > Chordata > Mammalia > Artiodactyla > Bovidae > Budorcas > Budorcas taxicolor. Next base: position 3,627,154 of record NC_068914.1, read on the forward strand.
AGGAGTCTCTCAGAGGGCTGGGTTGGTGGTGGCCTGTCACAGGGTTGGGGGCACTGAGGGTAGCAGTGCCTGCATGGGACCCTTTGAAGGAGGTCGCCAGCATCTTCACTACCTCCACCATAGTTTGTCTTCAGGTCAGTTAACAGGGAGGGAACACAGCCTCATCAACAGAATTGGATTAAAGATTTACTGAGCGTGGCCCCGCCCATTAGAACAAGACTCGGTTTCCCCCTCAGTCAGTCTCTCCCATCAAGAAGCTTCCATAAGCCCATTATCTTTCTCCATCAGAGGGCAGACAGACTGAAAACCACAATCACAAAAAACTAACCAATCTGATCACATGGACCACAGTCTTGTCTAACTCAACGAAACTATGAGCCATGCCATGTAGCCACCCAAGATGGACGCGTCGTGGTGGAGAGGTCTGACAAAACGTGGTTCACTGGAGAAAGGAATGGCAAACCACTTCAGTATTCTTGCCTTGAGAATCCCATGAACAGTATGAAAAGGCAAAAAGATAGGACACTGAAAGATGAACTCCCCAGGTCAATAGGTGCCCAACATGCTATGGGAGATCAGTGGAGAACTAACTTCATAAAGAATAAAAAGATGGAACCAAAGCAAAAACAGCACCAAGTTGTGGATGTGACTGGTGATGGAAGTAAAGTCTGATGCTGTAAAGAGCAATGTTGCATAAGAACCTGGAATGTTAGTTCCATGAATCAAAGCAAATTGGAAGTGATCAAACAGGAGACAGCAAGAGTGAACATTGACATTTTAGGAATCAGTGAACTAAAATGGACTGGAATGCATGAATTTAACTCAGATGACCATTATATCTACTACTGTGGGCAAGAATCCCTTAGAAGAAATGGAGTAGCCATCATAGTCAACAAAAGACTCCAAAATGCAGTACTTGGATGCCATCTCAAAAGCAACAGAATGATCTCTCTTCATTTCCAAGGCAACCATTCAATATCACAGTAATCCAAGTCCATGCTCCTATCAATAATGCTGAAGAAGCTGAAGTTGAATGGTTCTGTGAAGACCTACAAGACCTTCTAGAATTAACACCCCCAAAAGATGCCCTTTTCATTATAGGGGACTGGAATGCAAAAAGCAGGAAGTCAAGAAATACCTGGAGTAACAGGCAAATTTGGCCTTGGAGTACAGAATGAAGCAGGGCAAAGGGTAATAGAGTTTTGCCAAGAGAATGCATTGGTCATAGCAAAAACCTTTTTCAACAACACAAGAGAAGACTCTGCATATGGACATCACCAGATGGTCAACACCGAAATCAGATTGATTATATTCTTTGCAGCCAAAGATGGAGAAGCTCTATGCAGTCAGCAAAAACAAGACTGGAAGCTGACTGTGGCTCAGATCATGAACTCCTTATTGCCAAATTCAGACTTAAATTGAAGAAAGTAGGGAAAACCTCTCGACCATTCAGGTATGACCTCAATCAAATCCCTTATGACTATACAGTGGAAGTGAGAAATAGTTTCCAGGGATTAGATCTGATAGACAGAGTTCCTGAAGAACTATAGACGGAGGTTTGTGACATTGTACAGGAGACAGTGATCAAGATGATCCCCAAGAAAAAGAAATACAAAATGGCAAAATAGTTGTCTGAGAAGGCCTTAAAAAAAGTTGAGAAAAGAAGAGAAGCAAAAAGCAAAGGAGAAAAGGAAAGATATACTGATTTGAATGCAGAATTCTAAAGATTAGCAAGGAAAGATAAGAAAGCCTTCCTCAGTGATCAGTGCAAAGAAATAGAGGAAAACAATGGAATGGGGAAGACTAGCAATCTCTTCAAGAAAATTAGAGATACCAAGGGAACATTTCATGCAAAGATGGGCGCAATAAAACACAGAAATGGTATGGACCTAACAGAAGCAGAAGATATTAAGAAGAGGTGGTGAGAATACACAGAAGAACTATACAAAAAAGATCTTCATGACCCAGATAATAACAATGGTATGATCACTCACCTAGAACCAGACATCCTGGAATGTGAAGTCAAGTGGGCCATAAGAAGCATCACTACAAACGAAGCTAGTAGAGGTGATGGAATTCCCGTTGAGCTGTTTCAAATCCTAAAAGATGATGCTGTGAAGGTGCTGAACTCAATATGCCAGCAAATTTGGAAAACTCAGCAGCGGCCACAGGACTGGAAAAGGTCAGTTTTCATTTCAATCCCAAACAAAGGCAATGCCAAAGAATGTTCAAACTACCACACAATTGCACTCATCTCACATGTTAGCAAAGTAATGCTCAAAATTCTCCAATCCAGGCTTCAAACAGGACATGAATCATGAACTTCCAGATGCTCAAGGTGGATTTAGAAAAGGCAAAGGAACCAGAGATCAAATTGCCAACATTTGCTGGATCATGGAGAAAGCAAGAGAGTTCCAGAGAAACATCTGTTTCTGCTTTATTGACTACACCAAAGCCTTTGACTGTGTGGATCACAACAAACTGTGGAAAATTCTTCAAGAGATGGGAATACCAGACAACCTAACCTGCTTCCTGAGAAATCTGTATGCAGGTCAGGAAGCAACAGTTAGAACTGGACATGGAACAACAGACTGGTTCCAAATCAGGAAAGGAGTACATTAAGGCTACATACTGTCACCATGCTTATGTAACTTATATGCAGAGTACATCATGAGAAATGCTGGACTGGATGAAGCACAAGCTGGAATCAAGATTGCCTGGAGAAATATCAATCACCTCAGATATGCAGATGACACCACCCTTATGGCAGAAAGTGAAGAGGAACTAAAAGGCCTCTTGATGAAAGTCAAAGAGGAGAGTGCTCAACATTCAGAAAGCAAAGATTATGGCATCCGGTCCCATCACTTCATGGCAAATAGATGGGGAAACGGTGGAAACAGTGGCTGACTTTCTTTTGGGGGCTCCAAAATCACTGCAGATGGTGACTCTAGCCATGAAATAAAAAGATGCTTACTCTTTGGAAGAAAAGTTATGACCAATCTAGACAGCATATTAAAAAGCAGAGACATTACTTTGCCAACAAAGGTCCATCTAGTCAAGGCTATGGTTTTTCCTGTGGTCATGTATGGATGTGAGAGCTGGACTATAAAGTTGAGCTCCGAAGAATTGATGCTTTTGAACTGTGGTGTTGGAGAAGAGTCTTGAGAGTCCCTTGGACAGCAAAGAGAACCAACCAGTCAATCCTAAAAGAAATCAGTCCTGAATTTTCATTGGAAGGACTGATGTTGAAGCTGAAACTTCAATACTTTGGCCACCTGATGCAAAGAACTGACTCATTGGAAAAGACCCTGATGATGGGGAAGGTTGAGGGCAGGAGGAGAAGGGGACGACAGAGGATGAGATGGTTGGATGGCCTCACCGACTCAATGGACATGAGTTTGGCTAAACTTCTGGAATTGGTGATGGACAGGGAGGTCTGACATGCTGGGGTCCATGGGGTCACAAAGAGTTAGACACAACTGCGCGACTGAACTGAACTGAACTGAACTGTAGTACTTGGTATATATAGCTTGATTTTTGTTTGTTTCTCAGATTGAATTATTTCTTCATTACCCGTTATATTTCATTTCTTAAGAAAGGTCTGTTTAGATTGTCATTATTTTGTCCGTTATACGATAGGTACTTTTATGTGCAGATTGAAATTTTTTTTCACTTCAGTAAACTAGAAACATTTGTATCTTCAAATACACGTTTTGCTCTTATATTATGATTCTCTGAAATATCAATTTCCCCCTGTTGTATTGTCTTTATGTCTTTGTATTTTATCTTCTCTTAACAGATTTTATCTGCTTTCAAGCAGATCTGTCTTATATGTCAGTTGTTTGACTTTTAGTTGGATGCACTACAAAATTCTTACCACTATTCTCAGAAACATTCAAAGAATATATTAAGATACTTCATCCCAAAACCATGAAAAATATTTTCTATGGAATGTTCCTTAGCAGAGAGCATGAAAGTATACACAGAAGTTAAAATAATATTATTATCCCGATGTCAAAATTATTATGTAATATACAGCTTGGTGACTGTATTTAATGCCCATATTGCACATTTGAAAGTTGTTGAGAGAGTTAGATCTTTAAAGTTCTCATCTTAAGAAACAACATTTTGTGTGACTCTGTATGGTAACTAACATTAGCTCGACTTTTTGTAATGGTTATTTCACAATATATAAAAATGTCAAATCATTATATTGCACAGCTGAAACGAACATAATGTTGCATGTCAATTATACCTCAATGAAACAAATTTTAGAAGACTTACAAAAATTAAAACATATACATAAAGTGAAATAATATTATGTATTATTATTCCCAAATTTCAAAATTCCACATAAAGCTTAAAAGGAAATGCAAAGAAAATCTCCGAGGACTTGGAACAGTGTAATAATGAGGATGCGGATGTGTTAGAGAAGAGTAAATGAACTGGAAAATGAAATGTCGAAGAGCTGCCGCCTATCAGTTCCAGGAAATGAGACAGAGAAAAGGAAGGGAAGCAAGTAAAGAAGCCATAGTGTTTCCATAGTCTAAACAAACATCTTCACACTAAAAGGAGCTGCTGAGTGCTAAGCAGGAAAGATGGGGGAAGAGTGAAGGGAAAGTCGAAATCCTTCTAGAGAGAATGAAGGAGAAAGCTACAATGGAAGGAGAATCAAACAGGACCTCTGGCCAACATCACCACAAACAGGAATTAAAGGCAGAGAGGACGTCAGCATCCTAAAGGAAAATTACTGTATGCTTATGACCCTGTAAATTAGATGTAAGAGTGAAAGTCAGATGTTTTCAGTCTTAACAAGGATTCAGGAATTTTCTCTCCCATATGTCCTGTCTTAAAAAGAAAAAAAAAAGGCAACCAGATTCTCCAGACAAAACAAAAGGCTTGAAAGAAAGTCATGGTACAAACATGAGACAAGCTAAAACTTGGCATAATTTTAAGCAAAGAATGGCATTTTTAAAAGGGAATCTATTTGACTTTAAATCTTAGAATATTCTCAGTAGAAGAGCAAAGATTCAGTGACCTAGGAGAACATTCTTGTCCTTATGTAGATGTTTGTCTAATAAAAAATATCTGGCTGAACCACAGGAAATTGCCACATTTTTGGGAGGTAAAAGGAGATTGAATATAAGGAATTTCATATGGTTCATATGATTCAACTGAATGCATAATTATACTGTCAAAAGTTCTATTTGTTGGGCTTTGACTTTCAGAATCAACATATAAATAAAAGCTGAGACACAATGGCAGTTTCAGAGCAAGATATAAATGATAAAAATTTTGAAAATGTTAAAAGCCATGCTGTTTAGGAGGTGGAAGTTGGAGGAAGGTAGAAAGAAGTTCAGGGGCACAAAATCCCAAGGATACTGGAATCCCAAGACAGTGATTATACTTAGTGAATCAAGAAATAGAATGGATATTATAACGTAAAACAAATAGGTACATACATTAATACGGAGAACTAAGATTTTTACTATATGTCAAAGGAAATATGGGTTAAAAACTAAAGTAAAAACCCTATTTCATTAAATTTGACTTGGAAAATCACAACAAATTCATAATTTTATGTGTAGCCACCTGTCAATCCATCCATACAGCTTCCCTAGATCTGCCTAAAGAAATGGCAAAAGGCCAGTAACAGGAGACCTATATGGTGACCCATAGGCTACAGAGGAAGTGACATTATGGGACACCTGAGCTAGGCTCTAACAAAACCCGGTGCTTCTTCCCGGTTCTTTTGGTGTTATTCACTCTTGGAACCCACCCATCTCATTGTGAGAAGGCCTAAGTAGCCTGTGGAAAAGCCCCCATGAAGAGACCCCAGCCCACAGCCCCCGCTGAACTCCTAGCTGACAGCCAGAGTCAGCTGACCAGCCTTGTGGATGAGCCATCTTGACAGTTGACCTTCTAACCCCTAGGCTTATGCCAGGGACAGAAATGAGCCACCCTGTCCAGCTGAACTGATTGATGAGCAAAATAAAGGACTGTTGTTATTTTAAGCCACTATAGTTTGAGAGCAACTTGCTATGCAGCTAGAGACAACTCATATGAAGCTCATCTAAGAAAAAGATATAAACTGATGCAGGGTTCAATAACTGAGGCACCTTAATATGAGGAGATGCCAGCCCCAGCCCTGACTGTCAGCTGACAGCCTTCTTCTCTGAGCAAACCGCTCTTACCATTCTGGCAAGTCTGGAGCCTTAGAAAACAAGAGTGAGAACCGCCTGCCCTCTGTCGGATTTCCAAGTTAAAAAAATTGTACCTCTGTCACCGTATATAAACATTTTTTGGAACGGCGTAAAAAGTGTTCTTGTGGTAATACTGTGTTTGAATTATGGGATTCACTAGAGCTCCAGATAACTCCTTTGCAAATGTCAAGGGTTTCCCCTATCATCCAGGTTTATAAAACTCTTTCTACACAGCTTGTGGGAAGCACTAGGCTGTCAAGAGCATTTAATGAGGGTTTATGACAATCTGAACATTATTCTGCTGCCTTTTGTAAATCATGTCCATCCCTGTGTCAACGAAGTTGGTGCCTCTCAATCCCCTGGGGGGTCAATTCAGCAGCTCTAGGTGGTCCTACCAGTCTATACACCCAACAAGGTATGCCCTTGAGAAGAAAGTGTTAGGAAGGGATGATGCTGGTTCAGATCACAATCCATCATGTCCCTGGGGTAGATGTAAATTCAGACAATGAATATCGAAGCCTTAGGCTAGTTTGGCAACCTTCTAATTTTACTGAGGCTCCTACTTATTTCCTATAGGACGAGCATGAGTTTGCCAGAGAAAGGGAGGATCCTGTGCCTGGTAGCACTCCGAAGTCCTTTCTGCACTATAGTTAGCCAAATGGAGGCTGAATCTATCTGTCTACTGAGTTGAGGCAGCCTGTCTCTAGCCCTGAACTCATATCCCCTCAGTGTGTCTGTCCTTGCAGCCTGAACTAACGCAGGAAACCTCTTGGGAGATAAACCTCACAGCACCCCCATCCCCACCAGCCCCATCATCCTCACACTTGTTATACTTGGAATACAGGCAAGAGGTCTGCCCATGGAGCTAGGCACGTCTAAGTCAGCAGCTCATCTCTGAGCCCCCTACTAGCTGAGTGATCACTGTGAAGGTCCTCTTTCTTGTAAACTTGACTTCTTCATTTGAACGATGAGCCACGATACCCTCCCAAAGGCCCATGTGATAATGGAACTACAGCAGAGTTACTTAACAGAGTGCCACACAGGACACGTTGCCTAAAGGGGGAGCTAGGTGACACAGCTTGGGAATCTGGGGATACATCTCATTTAAACACACTTTCAAGACGAGGACCCAAGGTCTTCACTGACCTGTGACCGTCAGAGATGACTTGTGACCTGAGAAGTGCTGGCTGAATGCATTGTTTTCTCTGCCTTGCACAAAACACCGCTCTGTTTCACACTTGAACACACAGCGGTTGGAAACCAGAGCCCCCCGTGTGTTTTATGGACTCCCCTTGCTCTTGAATTCAGCATTATAAAGAGAATTTTCTTGGCCCCCAATGTCTGCTTCCCCCATAGTCACAATTCCCCAGTTGCTCAGTAAGCCATCTGCAAAGCCTGCTATCATATGTCATATTCCCTGATGCTTCCTGTGGCCAGGATTTTGGGGCTCCCCTGAGACTGTCCCAGGCCAAGCCTGTCAGCCCTCACCTCTGTGATGACCCCTCCCCCACACCCCTCCCTCTAATGGGCTCTTTGTCCTGACCAGGGTTCCCTTGAAGAAGGAGAGATTTGCTCTCTCCCGGGGACCTGATTTCCACCCCTTCCTCAGTCCCCACCCTCTGAGTTGGGTTGAGTCATGAATTTTGTTTTTTATGAAGTACAATTTGTCTCAGCAGTCTTTCCAATCACGCTTCTGTTATTTAAAAGTACTTTTATTCAGATTATATGGACTGGTTTATGTAGCTTTGTGGTCAAAACTATTTTTTCTTAAATTTTTATTTTTTATTGTATATGAGTTTATTTTTCCCTACCATATAAATATTAAGATTTGCACACAGTAAGATTAACTCTTTTGGATGTATAATTCTTACAGTTTTATGTACATAAGTGTACGTAGATAGATTCTTAAAACCATCGTCACATGGGGGATACAGAATAATCCCAACATCCTGAAGAATCCCTGACCCCTACCCCAGCCTCAGCAACTATTGATTTATGTTTTTGTCCCTGTCATTTTTCCTTTTGCAGATTGTCACATAAATGGAATCATACACCTTTTGTTACTGGCTTCTTTCAGTTTTTGAATATATACTTAATTATAAGACAAATGCCACAAGGATGCTGAAAGCTAGGCAGAGATTTTTTTCCTGCTGCAAAATCAAAGTGATTGAGCGGCTATTTAGACCAGGTAGGAAAGCCTGGGTGTGGGGGTCCCGTGGTGGGACTGAGGCCTGCTGTGGGTGCCAAGCAGGCGCCCAGAAGGGGACGATGGTGCTCAGTGACTGATGGCCCGCTCTGTGCTGGCACAGCCTGGGGCCACACTACGTTTAATCTCCACGCGAACTCTGCATGTCCCGTCTTCTTCAATCTGCTGATGAGGAAAAACAGTCAAAGAGGCTAATACGTTGTGCAAGGTTGTGTGTCAGAAGCAGGTGGGGCTGAAAATCAAACCCAGTCCTCCCGATTCTTCTCACTGCATTCCCAGGGCCAGCTCTGGCTCAGCAAATGCCTCCTATTCACACTCTGGAGACAGATGGTTCCTGAGAACCTGTCTTAAAATTGACATTACGTAGAAAACGCTCCTGGACACCAGTGAATTTAGCTCCAGGACTTACAGACCTCTGCCAGTGGAGAATCCCTGACTTCCTCCCAGGGCCTCGGTGCCCTCGTTGTGTAAGGGGCCGGTGCCGCATGCTGCAAAGTGTCCTTGGAGGCTCCAAAGAGATGCTGCACGTGCTGCTCAGGGCATCTTTCTGACTGTTCTGCAGGTCCAGGTGAAATGGAATCAGAGATGGCTGGTCATGCAGCCCTCCCCATGCCAGGGCCCAGGGGAGCCCGCCATCTTCCAGGCCCTTTCTGGCCCTGGGCTCTCTAGGGCAGGCACTGTCAACCAAATGCCTTGCAGTCATTCTATGGAGCAGTTCTGCTTTCCTTTCCAAGGGAAGACCATAAAATGGCTCCTTTTCTTTTCTTCTGACAGATTCTAGGAGATTCTTATCTATATGGAAAATGTAGTAAACAGTACAAACTTAATCTGCTTAGTATGAAATTGAGGTGCTTGAGCTCAGCTGGCTCTGGGCCTATGGTCCTTTTTAGACTGTTTTGGAAATATAAAATGTGTTAGGGTCAGCAAATCCTTTCCCTCCAGACCGCCTCTTAATTTTTAAACCCCTTTGTACTTCAAGGGAAATGCAAGCCTTATGTTTCCAACCCATTTACCCTTCAGTCACTAAAGCTGTTGTGAAAGAGTTATTGAAGGTTTGGACAGTTCTTTTCTCAGGACAGGAAGTTGTGTTGGTTTCCTGTGAGCAAGCTCTGATTTCCAAAGATCTGAGAAAGGGCCAGAACCCCCAGTCCAGCAGGATTTCAACAGACAGAAGGAGTGCCTTCTTTAGCCAATACTTACATTTTGGTTCTTTTAGATTCTATGTCCCTTTGAAGAAACAACTCAGCAAGGATCATTAATTTATTTTTCCAAAGAGCCATTTCAAGGCCAAATTGCCAACACAATTCAACAGAGGTACATAAACGTTTTTGCAGTAAAATCTGAAATTGGGCAAATTCCCCCTGTCTCATGTTTCTTTGTGGGTTTAGAATTGGATTAGAAATCAAGGCAGGCTCTGACTTTTTCTGTAGCCTCCAGTGATCTGCAGCTGTCTTAGTGTTGCTGAGATGGTTTTCAGATTAGTCTGAAACAATCAGAATAAGAAAGGAGCTTACCTAAGAAAGGGTCTGGGGTCTTAGGGGTAAACCCAACTGTAAAATCAATGGAGGTCTTAGTGACAGTGGTTCAAAGTTATTGATTTGTGCCTCAGGTTTTCTGAGTAATGGGCTTCAGGTTTGGTTCTGGTTTTATTCCACATGTGAGTTACCTCTTCCTTCTCGCCTTCCCATGAGGGAAAGAAATCAGCTGGCCTGTGAGCCCCAGAAGGCCCTGGAGGGGCCCTGTCTATTTTGTTCCTTTTGTATCCAACTTAGAACCTGGAATACAGTTCTAATTTGGTATATCTGTTAAAAGGTAGAATGAAAGAATGCCCGACGCCCCTGCTCCTTTATTTCCTGTAGTAAAGGTCTTAGGTAGCTAAGCCTCCTCACTCTTGAGCTCCCCTCTCTGGTGTGGTCCCAGAACTTCCCTGTCCGACCTTCAGACTGCTATAAATCATGCCTCCATTTGTAAGTCAGCTACGAAAAGTATAAAAGAGCCATTGAGTTTGAAATTCTTAAAACTTGTTTATTGGCTACTTCCAGGTTCCCCCTGGTACTTACACGGAGACAGTTTCTTTATTAGCTGCACATGGAGGGACCACGTATGACAGACATGTCCTAGGTCTATAATTTCACCTGCCAAACGGGGATGGGGAGACAGTGAGGGTTAGTGGGGGTGGCGTGGTGAATCTGGCTTTATAAGAAAAACAACAGCCCCCAGTGACGTGGCATGGCGGGCATAGGCAGCAACGGGCAGACCATGAGGGGGCAGGCCTGGCTCCCCGATGCACGAGTCTTAAGAGCTAGTGTATGGTGGCCGGGGTGGGTGACATTTAGACTTCCAGGAAGGCTGGGAGGTGGTAGGCTTGTGCTAAACCCCTAGCAAGATTCAGAGTTAGGTCTCCAGTCTGGGGGGGCTACTCTCTCGAGCCAAAATTAGCTCTAACTCAAGAAGAGCTGGGATTCATTGAAAATCATCTTTTATGAAGCAGTTAGAAACTCAGTTGCCAGAAAGAGAACACAAGGCCAGAGCTAGACCAGCAGCAGTTGTGACCCTCAACACAGCCCTAAGTGAAGAGTTAGGACTACCGAAAAGCCCCTACTTGACATCAGGACTAGGGTGTGAAGAGCAGAGGGGCCGAGGCTGACTGAAACAGGTCGGGCACACCCTTCCTGCACCCAGCTTCCCTTCTCACTTAGGTGATTATGGCTTAAAACGCTTGACAGTTTGGAAATGAAATCAGTTCACAAGAGAAAGACCACAGCTCTTCTTGGAGAAAGAAGGTTCTTCTTGGAGAAAGAGGATTTTCAAGCTGAGCGTGGATTGCCTTTCACTCTATCTGCAAACTCTGGATTCCCTGCCATGGCATGGCTGGGTCTGCTCACAGGCTTCTGCTTTGATGAAAACAACCACTCAGCCTATGGTTCGGGATGCTTTACTCTCTTTCATCTCCAGTTTAATGCTTATAAGATCCCTGAAAGGTGGGACCCCCTCCCCCACCCCGCACTCACTATTTACGCGTGGGAATACAGATGTAAGTCAGTAAATGAGAAGACGCATGACTGGTCAGAGGCCAAAGGCTTGGCCAAGCCCTTGCTCATCTCTGTGGATTCCCAGGATGACCACCTGCTCCATGGGAAGCCCACGTCATCTTTGCCACTTGAACTCCCCCCCAGAATCCAAACACTCAGTTCCTAATCACAGTCACAGTTGCCCCAGGTCATCTGCCCACAGTCTGCAGAGGGATCCAGGCTTCTGAGGCTGCAACCACTACAGCGTGGCCTCTTCATTCCCCATTGGGCATGTTCTGGTGGCTGCTGCCCGGTGTGTCCAGCCCTGGCTTGGCCACTACTATGGCCCCAGCATTGCCTGGTGGTTGTCCTACCCCTTTCTCAGGAGGCTTAATGCAACTGGGACAAATTCACAGGGAAGTGGCCCCCTGCCATCCAACATGAAGTGGTGAAGGCCAGAGGTGGGCTCTGCAAGGGATTAAATGTGCTCAAGGGAACTTTCCAAGAAGTTCTCAGAGCATGCATTCTAAGCCTCAAACAATAAACCTGGAAATAAACAGAAAAGCCAGGACCTAAAAGTACCTAACCACAAAGGATCTAAAAATAGTTTCCTAAATATCAGCCAAGCAGGGAGGAAATTCAGAGAAAGTAAGAGCATTTGACAATATAATTAAAATTAAAATTAAAATAACAAAGTGTGCAGACTCAGACCACACCATTCTCAGAGGGAAAGTCATTTCTTTAGATGGCAATTTGAAAAAAAAAAAATGCTAAAGGAGCTTTAATGACCTAAAAAATTAACAAAGAAACAAAGATGTTGATTCACAGAACAAAAGGAGGGGTGGGGAAGAAAGATCAATGGCATGGAAAAAACTGAACTAGAAAGAGAGAGAGCAAATTAATGTGGGTTAATTCCTAGAAAAAATGTTTAACAAAGCCACAAGGAACGATTTTTAACAGAAAATAGAAGCTGACATACTTAGAGATGAAAAAAGGCTGATGAAAATTCGGAGTAATTATAAAGGTTTGAGGCCACAGCATACACTTTCAGAAAGTAAACAGAACACCCGGGGATGGGGGTGAGGGAGTGGGGTTGGTGTGGGGGGTTGGGGGAAGGACCGGGGTCGGGGGGTGCCTTCAGAACCAGACTGCTGGATCTGAATCTTGTTGCTCCAAGCTACTTAACTTCCGTTCTGCCTGGTTCCTTCCGTAAAATAGGGAGGATAATGATAGCCTTCCTCTAGTGGGTTTTGCAAAGTTTCAGCGAGTTAATCCAGGTCACCTACGGGAACATTTCAGGGAGAGAAGCCATCTGAGTGCCACATGATGCCAGTCACGGAGCTCAAAGCAGTGCACAAGGCCTGCACGATTCTTACCCTCTCTTACAGAGAAAGAAGCCACTCAGGGTCACCTAACGTTCTTAGAAAGATTTTTCCAAGTTGGGGGAGGATCGTAGGGCTGTCACAGGGCTGAGAGAAGACTCAAGGGGGCGTGCCCTGGGGAACAGCTGACATCACAAGTGGGAGCTAAAGGGAGGGACATTGTCATAGCTGTTTTACACGTCAAATTGACTGGGCTCAGGGATGCTCAGAGAGCTGCTGCTGCTGAGTCGCTCCAGTCATGTCCGACTCTGTACGACCCCACAGACGGCAGCCCACCAGGCTCCCCCATCCCTGGGATTTTCCAGGCAAGAGTACTGGACTGGGGTGCCATTGCCTTCTCCAGCTCAGAGAGCTATACAGCATTATTTCCGGGTGCATCTGTGAGGAAAAGATTAGCATTTGAACTGGTGAAATGAGTAAGGAAGACCCACCCTGCCCAATGCAGGTGCATCATCCAATTTGCTGAGGGCCTGAATAGAAGCAAAAGGTGGAAGAAGGATGGATTTGCTTTCTCTGCTTGAGCTGAGACATCCATCTTCTGCCCTTCAATATTTGTGCTCCTGATTCTCAAACCCTCCGGTTTAGACAGTTTAGACACCACTTTACTGGGCCTTCAGCTGGTGGATGGCAGATCATTATCTTCTCAGCATCCATAATCACATGGGCCAGTTCCTTATAATAATCTCTTTCTCTGTGTGCAGGTCAAGAAGCAACAGTCAGAACTGGACAGGGAACAACAGATTGGTTCCAAATCAGGAAAGGAGTACATCAAGGCTGTATGTTGTCACCCTGCTTATTTAACTTATATACAGAGTACATTATGAGAAATGCTGGGTTGATGAAGCACACGCTGGAATCAAGATTGCTGGGAGAAATATCAATAACCTCAGATATGCAGATGACATCACCCTTATGTCAGAAAGTGAAGAACTAAAGAGCCTCTTGATGAAAGTGAAAGAGGAGAGTGAAAAAGTTGGCTTAACTCAACATTCAGAAAATGAAGATCATGGCATTTGGTCCCATCACTTCATGGCAAATAGATGGGGAAACAATGGAAACAGTGAGAAACTTTATTTCTGGGGGCTCCAAAATCACTGCAGATGGTGACTCTAGCCATGAAATTAAAAGACGCCTGCTCTTTGGTAGAAAAGCTATGACCAACCTAGATAGCATATTAAAAAAGCAGAGACATTATTTTGCCAACAAAGGTCCATCTAGTCAAGGCTATGGTTTTTCCAGTGGTCATGTATGGATGTGAGAGTTGGACTATAAAGAAAGCTGAGTGAAGAAGAACTGATGCTTTTGAACAGTGGTGTTGGAGAAGACTCTTGAGAGTCCCTTGGACTGCAAGGAGATCCAACCAGTCAATCCTAAAAGAAATCAGTCCTGAATATTCATTGGAAGGACTGATACTGAAGCTGAAGCACCAATACTTTGGCCACCTGATGTGAAGAATTGACTCATTGGAAAAGGCCCTGATGCTGGGAGGGATTGGGGGCAGGAGGAGAAGGGGATGACAGAGCATGAAATGGTTGGATGGCATCACCGACTTGATGGATATGTTTCTGAGTAAGCTCCTGGAGTTGGTGATGGACAAGGAAGCCTGGCATGCTGCAGTCCACAGGGTTGCAGAGTCGGACATGACTGAGTGGCTGAACTGAACTGATGTATCTATGTAGCTATCCTATTTGTTCTGTTTCTCTGGAGAATCATGACTAATACATTCAACTCAGTATAAGTGTGCTAACTTAAATGTTTGCACATTTAACCATCAATGTCTGTTTTCTTGAGTATTTTCCCCTTTCTCTCTCAGCTTCCAAGTTTGGGAGCAATGAAGAAATGGCTTGACTTTAATGTTTCTCAAAACCTTAGTCTGTTATAGAAACAATATCTTGTGCCTATGAGAAGAAGACTGTTACTGCTAAGGAAAAAAAGGGCTTCTTCTAGAGGGTAGAAAAGATCTTGGTTGGTGATATAGGCATGGAGGGAGTGGGCACATGGAGAGACCAGGATGCATGGTGAGAATGGACATGCCTACTTCCTGGGCAGAGACTGCTGGGGTTTCAAGGAGGCAGTGAAGCCCCCAAAGAGTAACTGAGTGCTTGGAGGCATGACAGAGAATGTCACAAGCTTATTGTGCCCAGAACGCGCCTCAGAGGCACAGGCAGACTCCAAGTGATGGGAGGCACAATGATGGTGCAGATGAGCTGGGGACAGCTTGAGGTCTGCAGGAGCCGTGGCAACAAGCAGCAGGGGCCTCAGTGGGGACCGTGGAGACCCAAGGTCAGGAACCGATGAGACTATGCTCATCTTGGCAGACATCCAAGAGCGCTCAAGGGTTGTGCACTGCTTAGCTTTTAGTCTCCTCTTAAACAACCACGACCTTGGTGAGGGAAAGAAAGGACAACTGATGAAATTTATGTTTTTTCATAAACTTAGTAGCATGAAACTTTCAAATAGAAATTAAGTAGAATTGGATTTATAGACTGAGAGTCTGCCTTCTATGTTAAGAAACAAATCCACCCCCCACCCCCCGACTAGTTCCCTGGTGGCTCAGATGATACAGAATCCTGCAATACCAGAGACCTGGGTTCGATCCCTCGGTTCAGAAGATCTCTTGGAGAGGGAAATGGCTACCCACTCTAGCATTCTTGCCTGGAGAATTCCGTGGACAGAGGAGGATTGTGGGCTACAGTCCACATGGTCAGAAAGAGTCAGACATAACTGAGCAACTAACACTGCTGCTGCTAAGTCGCTTCAGTCGTGTCCGACTCTGCGTGACCCCATAGATGGCAGCCCACCAGGCTCCCCCGTCCCTGGGATTCTCCAGGCAAGAACACTGGAATGGGTTGCCATTTCCTTCTCCAATGCATGTAAATGAAAAGTGAAAATGAAGTCGCTCAGTCGTGCCTGACTCTTCGTGACCCCATGGACTGCAGCCCACCAGGCTCCTCCATCCATGGGATTTTCCAGGCAAGAGTACTGGAGTGGGGTGCCATTGCCTTCTCCAAGTAACTAACACTAGAGGTACTGAATGTAGAGGTCCTCTGTCACTGAACTGTTTCAGAAGGGACTGGATAAACCTCTGCTGAGGACACTCAGAAGAAATGCACACAGCGTCCAGAGACTGGCCCACCTAGAAATCCTATGATTGTATGAATTCAATAGGTAGAAAGATGACAGCTGCCAAGAAAGACTCCGGGGGAAGTCGGAAATTTTCTGACTACAAAACATCTCCTTCTATTGCAGGAAGGAGGACCCCCTCCAGGGCCCGAAACTGGGCTCTTGTCTAACACTCGGAAATGAATTGTCCGAGGAGACACATGTGCTGACAAAGCAAGAGATTTTATTGGGAAAGGGCACCTGGGTGGAGAGCAATAGGGTAAGGGAACCCAGGAGAACTGCTCTGCCACGTGGCTCACAGTCTCAGGTTTTATGGTGATGGGATTAGTTTCCGGGTGGTCTTTGACCAATCATTCTAATTCAGAGTCTTTCCTGGTGGTGCACACATTGCTCAGCCAAGATGGATGCTAGCGAGAGGGATTCTGGGAAGTGGATGGACACGCGGTGTCTCCTTTAGACCTTTCCCCAACTCTTCCGGTTGGTGGCGGCTTATTAGTTCCGTATTCCTTACCAGGATCTCCTGTCATAAAACAACTCATGCAAATGGTTACTATGGTGCCTGGCCAGGGTGGGCGGTCTCAATCAGTGTGCTTCCCCTAACACTTCTACCAACTAAAACTCACGATCATTGATTCATTTCTGATGGAAATAGTCATAGAATACATGAGGTTGATGAAGGGAGATATAGAATTTGGGAATAGAAGATGGTGATGCCAAAGCGAGGTTCTGTGTGGGTCATTGAAAGGGAGTGGCCAGCATGAGGACAATGCTATACCACACGAGTGACTAAACGGGGTTTGCACGGTTGAGGGTGCTCGCGGGTGTGTGCAGCAGATGTGCCCCAGGGGAGTGATGGCAGGGGTGCACACGATGAGCATGATTGGCGGCATTGTGTCGGGGGGTACAGGGTATGGGTGCCCACTGGAGAGGAGGAGTGGGGTATGCAGCTGGGGGCTGACTATGTGTAGAGCATAAGGCGGACATTCTGGTGGGCGTTGGTTGGTTCAGCGGTCTTTCCTCTGTGAGATACCCTTGTGGGTGCTTGGAATTGTACCAGATTGATTTTTAAAAATGATCTAACTTGGCCTTCTGTAAGCTTTCTCTTCAGTTCTAGAATACTATCAGCTATTACCCCTTTAAATATTGTCTCTCTTGTTTTCTTATTAGAGAACTCCTGTTAGTTGCGTGTTGAAGATTCTTAATCTATCCCCCATGGTCTTAACTTCTTTGTTATATTTTCCATCTCTCTCTCTCTCTCTCTCTTTTTTTCTTTTTACTGTCTAGCTTATTAAAGACTTTTCAGTTTGGTTTTCTCAACCATCACTTGTCTTTGATTCTTATGTCTCTGTTAATCTCTTCTAACATCATTTCTCTTTGTTTCAACAACTCTACTTTCTGCGTTCTAATTTTTTTGCATGCTCCTATCCTCTTGTATAGCCTCTGCTGTTTGATC
The DNA here is from genome assembly GCF_023091745.1 of Budorcas taxicolor. Classification (NCBI taxonomy): domain Eukaryota; kingdom Metazoa; phylum Chordata; class Mammalia; order Artiodactyla; family Bovidae; genus Budorcas; species Budorcas taxicolor. Next base: position 3,644,532 of record NC_068914.1, read on the forward strand.
ATAACCTCCTATTCTTATTTTATGAATGTAAATTCTTAAAAGTTACATTTATTCCTTCCTTTGTCTCTAGAGGAATTTTAAGCTTACCAATTTCAAAGTCCTTTCAAATGACTTTGTTATTTTCATTTTCTCTCGAGGTTAGTTCTCCCATTTATTGGGCTTGTTAACTGTCATTCACAATGGTAAACTTTCTTGTTTGTTTCATACTTTTGGCTTTGAGGCTCATCTTGCTGTGGGTTTTATTTTTCTGGTTATTATTTTTAAAGTTTTCTTTCCAAATTCTTTTCTTATTGCATGGTGGTTTTCCAAATTCAGCCAGCCTTCTTGTGGTCTGTATCTCAGAACAAAGTCTTATGAAAGGGCTCAGGGTTCCTACCCTTTGGGAAGAGGAAGTCCTGGTCCCTGGGCCTGTGAATGCACCCAGTTGCACAATCCTAGGGACACCATTTACATGGAATAAAATGTCAACAGGGCCTGCTAGAATTGTGCAATAAGATGGCCCTCATGGTAACCCATTTCCAGTCTTGAGATGCCCCTTCTCTTGTCTTTGACTTCTTGCAAGTACCACTTTTCCGAGGCTCAGAGAAGATACACCTCTTAAGGAAATTCATCAGGGAGTGGGCCAACGCCCATGCATTTCTCTGCTGCAGTGTGGTGCGACACAGAGCTGTTAAAAAATGTTACAGAAAGTAAGAGGGTCCTTGAAATGTGGCACTGAAGGTATGTCTAGGATCTGCTGAAAATAGGTTACTCACATTTTCCCGCGTGTGCACTTGTTTGTGGAGAAGGAGGATGATGAGAACACACTAGCTGGGACTTCACTGCCTCCAGACTGTCCCATGTCTGCTATAGTTGCTGGAAGGACTGGATCCTGAGAGGATATCAGAGGTGGGACTATGTTTGTCCCAGGAGACTTGTCTGTGATTCTTGCAGTTCCTTTCACCACTACTGAGATTGAGAAGGGCTACTCTCCTCCAGTCAGAACTCTCTCTGGCTTTCAAACAGCCCCAGGGTTGTGTTACACAGATATTGGATGTGATTTTCCAAAACCACGCTTCACTTTGAGTTTGTATCACTGTCAGGCAGCCTTCCCCACTGCTTCAGAGGGGGAGGATGGAGCCCAGCTGAAGACTTAACAAATATACACATAAGCCTTTGCACATTTCCTTTCTGATACATGACCTAATGGGTGCAGTAACCCTGGAAATATTTGATCTTTATGCCATGAGTCCCCAAGGTCACTGGTTTACTGGAGACCAATGCTTGAAGTCTCTCCTGCTAAAACCCAATCACCAAAGGAAAAAAAAAATCTCAAGGTTACCATGGGAACTGACTGCATGTTCAACCAATCTGATTTTGGGAGGAGGGTTCAAGCCCCTCCTCTGGGCAAGTCTGTCATATGGAGTGGAGGAGCTGCCTGGTTGGTTTTCACCATGCTTAGCGAGGTACCTGACGCACAGATGGCTCTTGGCGACTAAAGGGATACCCTTGAACCCATGATAATAGACCTATCCATTGTCATCACTCAAGAATGGCAAAGGGGAAAGGAGCAAAATAGTTCGTTTTCAGTGGATCCGATCCAGAAGATGACAATCTGCGTGCAGTCTGGGTCTTCAAAGGAGATGAAGCTGCTTTTCTAAATGTTTTAGGTCTGGAAAACTTCAAAGGTACTCGGCCAAGAAAGTCCTGTCTTAATTTTTAAATCCTGGTCTATTTTAAGAGAAATGTAAGCTGCCTGTTTCTGATTCACTTATACTTGATTTGTGAAAACACTCTTGTTTTAAGAGGTATTTGTTGTCCAAAAGTCCTTGTGACCCCTGCTGGAAGTACTGCACCCTAAGTCAGGAATTGGTTCTGGGCAATTGCCCTCATTTCAGATCCACCTCTCATCACCCTGGAGGGCTCCAAGGTCCTAAATAGTACTGCCTGTCTTCCCCCCTCTTTCAGACGTAGACAGGGACTTTAAAAGAAGAGGCTGTGGCTGGTTGTCCTCAGATCCCCACCCAAGTCTTAGAGGTTTGGCTAACAACCTTGAACACTCTTCCCAGAGGAGAGTAAATAGAGCCTTGTAAAAATACAGCAGTTGTGTGCCTTTGACTTTACGAAGTTTCTATACTTGAAGTGTAGCATGATAAATGAATGTGTTTTTCTGTGGTTACCTCCATTTGGTCTGCTGTATAAGAGTCTGCATTCATTCGAAGGATATCTAAAATGGCAAATCGTCCTTTTAAAAAGTATTTTTAAAGTGAAGAAAAATTTACATGTAGTTAAAGGTACAGGTCTTAAGGGCATAAATACAGGATATCTGACAAACGGATACACCCATACAACCAACAATACAGTCACATTATCCAATATTTCCATCACGCCAGAGAGTTTACCTGTGCCTCCTTCCAGTAAATCCCATCATCTGTAAGCAGCTGCTGTTCTGACTCCTGCAACTGTGGCGGCCAGCTTGTAAGATTGCCTCCCAAAGACGTCCATTTTGGTATTGATGCCCTTGTGTATCCCCTCCAATGATGTATGTGTTGCACCAAGTGACGTCTTACTCCTTCTGTGGGTAGGTTGGGTTACGGAGACTACGACTTCTGTGTTTGTTGCACTTTCTCCTGGACGCCCATCTCTGGAGGAAGCCAACTGCCTTGGGACAGGTCCCTTAGAAGAGGCTCATGAGGCAAGGAACTAATTTCACCAGCCCACAACCATCAAATACCTTAGATCTGCCAACAGCCACGCCAGTGAGCTTGGAAACAAACAGTCCTCAAGTAAAACTTCGAGATGACTGCAGCCCTGGCCAACACCTTGAAACAGCCTGCGAGAATCTAAACTAAAGACATCCTAACCCTCAAAAACATGAGATAATACATGCTTGACAGTTTAAGCTAATAACTTCTGGCATAATTCGTTATGCAGCAATAAATAACTAACGTAATCACTGTTGATTTGTTTTGCTCTTAAACTTTAAGAAAATGAAATCGTACAGTCTGTATTCTTTTACGATCGGCTTCATTTGTTTACCAGAACACCTGCAGGATCCATTTGCACCCTTGTGCAGATCACTGGTTCGTTCTTTTCCAGTGATGAGTAAATTTCATTGCATGAATATGTGACAGTTTATTTACCATGTCCTATTGGTAAACAGTTGGGTTGTTTCCAGTTTATGCTTTTTTGAACGGAGGTGAATGAAGCTGCTATGAACATTCTTATATAAGTCCTTCGTTGAACATACGTTTTCGTTTTCTTGGGTAAATACCTAGGAGTCCAATTGCTGAGCCATTGCTGACTAATAATAGAAGAAACTTCAAAATGGGTTCCAAAGTGGCTGTACCATTTTGAACTTCTTTGTGCAGAAGTATCTGCTGAAGGCTTCCTCCTACTTGCTTTTTTATACTTTTCCAAGTTTTTAAGGCGGAGACTTAGATTGCTGACTTTTAAATCTTCGTTCTTTCTCATATAAATATTAAAAGATATAAATGTTTCCCTAAGCAGCAGCAAGAGTCTCCCAAATATATCATTTATGCCTCCTCAGCTCGGTGAAACATCCTCTGTTTGAATTCCGCCTCCACCTCCTTGTATGATGGCTAAAATTTGCTTCTAGGCAGAAAACCAGGGTGAATGTGGAGCTCACTCTATGGATTCCTTTTTAAAAAAGATCACAGACCTGTCTTTTCCTTGGCTCAATACTCGAAAACATTTTCCTCATATATTTTGTGCAGCCTGATAGTTCTTTTCATTAGGAGGACAATTTTAGAACCAATTACTTTGTGATGACTAGAAGCAGAAATCCTGACTGATCATTTTTACATTTTGGTTCAAGGGCTCAATCATTTCTTTTCTAGTCATTTACACTTGCCTTTCAGTTTTGGCTCCTTGACATCTGTTTTTGGAGAGCAGTCACTGACGAGCTCAGACATGAGCTACTGGAAAGGTAGTCAGTGTTGTGGAAAAACATGGGCTGTGGGAAAACCTGACTTCAAATCCTAGTTTAGTAATTTTAGCAAGCCTACAACTTTAGGCTAATTGAACTAATCAGTATGAGCTTTCTCATCTGAAAATGGGGATAGTAATATAATATGAATACTGATGCTGAAAGATAACATTTATAGAATGATCACTCTGGGCCAGGAATTTTGCTAAGGGTTTTCAGCTTAAAGTTTCTTTGTGAGGATAGACATAATGATACGTGCAATGGTCAAGTGGGCCTGGGGCATGGGAAGAGAAAAACGAAAGATTCTGGAACTCAAGTAGATCTGATCGCCCTAACGACCAATCTTTGCCTAAGCATTATCAGCTGGTCCTCAGTCCTCACTACGGTGATATCATTTTGTCCTCACCATCAACAAGGGAAATGATAAGCCTCATGGAAGCATGAGTGACCGAATGACTCCTGGATGTTAGTTGCTAGATTTCTCCATGAATATATTGGTAATGGGATTATATCCATTACAACTTCTCAGTAATATATGTAGTGCAATTAAATGTTTGAATGATTAAAAGTTTAAATAAGTTATGGAAGGGAGGACTTAGTTAATGTTTTATTGCATCGTTGAGTTCTGTTTTCTTATTACTTAGCCAAGTAGAGAGTAGCAGCTTTCTTGATCAAGACTGTTAAATAAACCTCAAGGGTTGTATCAGTCAGTATGGTCTAGGTTCCATCCTAATAACAAACGGTTCCTAACTCTCAGGGAGTCAGTGCACCAGTTTGTTTCTCACTCTTGTTACATGTCAAGTTCAGGGCATGGAATTCAGCTCATTGTAGTTTCTCAGGGATATGAGGTTATCAAGACTACTTTTCTGTGTGTGCTTTCATAAGCTTTGAGATGGGGGGAAGGAGTAGAGAACCCACTTAGCTGTCTGTCAAGGGCTTCTGCACATTTCATCAGCTAAGCAAGTCATTTATTCATACATAATAAATTATGAGTAGGAAAATTTTAGTACATACCCAGGGAGGTAGGCCCTATTGACTACACTATATTTTTATGTTTCACCAAGCCAGCTCGAGCCATTTCAGCCACACTTTCATTTGGCAGCACCTGGTATTCACAAGTGTTTTTGCCAAAGAACCATCATGACTTTAAAATGATTATTTGTCTGTTGGACACACGGTGCATGTTTTTCCTTAAGACTCTCATAGCTGAAAAGACTGCCTTTCAGTCAGAGGCCATGTCTCACTCCATCTTTTATAACAAAGGTTTTCAAAACCATGAAGTTTCATTTTGGCCAATGAAAAAAGATATATCAAGCATAAAAAGTTAAAACTTCTGTCACAAAATCAGGACTGTGTGCTTTCCTTGGTTCCTAACTACTTTTGAAACTTTCTTAAATTGACGAATGATTACAATATCATATAAATCTTAATTCATTTGTATACCAGATCAACAAATTTTTTCTGCCATTAACAATTGTCATCAGATTTTCTTACATTGCATATGTGATAGAAGGATCACAGAGAGGTCAAGCCTATTGGTCTGTAAGATTGTAGGGAACATACAGATACGTATATGTATATACACACACACCAGTGCAATAGACTGACGCATGTGTGATGCGATACATTGATGCATTTTTGTCTCCTTTTTTTTTTCTTTTGAGTGACAGCACATAGTCACAAGCTTTGCAAACACCGTGGGGGACAGTGGGGCTGTGTTGGCAGCACCAGCTTCACGGCCATAGTACCCATCCAACCCCACTGAGCCCCGTGCTCAGAAGGGCCTCGTGTGTAGCTTAATGCTCTGGCGTTTCTGTCTTGAGTTTCTTAATAACTCTTTAATAAGGGGCCCCGCATTTTCCTTTCACACAAGGTCCTGCATATTTGGTAGCCAGTCCTGTAGATGGGGTGCTGACTATTTGTCTAGTTTCCTCATTGGCAGATGTAAAGACTGAGGTTTACCAATGTGGCCACCACGTGCAATTGGGAAGCGGAATCAAACCCAATGATCCCCATCAAGCAGATGCTCAGCCTCCAATTGGACGGGACTGGAAGGGAGGCCCTTATTCCAGAAGCATCCCAGTTCACCTCAGGATAGCCCGGACAGTAAGAAAATCTTCAGTACTGTTGTAACTTTGGAAGATGTCAACTTGGATGAGTCCAACTCCTTTTCTCAGAATTCATTTTCAGCTATGTTTCTGATTAGCGTGGGTCACAGGAAGATTCTTGGGAGACTAGGAGGGTTGACAAGAGGCTCCTTGGAAGAAAAGCTATGGCAAAACTAGACAGCATAATAAAAAGAAGGGACATTACTTTACTGACCAAGGTCCGTCTAGTCAAAGCTATGGTTTTTCAAGGAGTCCTATATGGATGTGACAGCTGCACCATAAAGAAAGATGAGCACTGAAGAACTGATGCTTTTTAACTGTGGTGTTGGAGAAGACTCTTGAGAGTCCCTTGGATAGCAAAATCAAACCAGTCAGTCCTAAAGGAGATCAGTCCTGAATATTCATTGGAAGGACTGATGCTGAAGCTGAAGCTCCAATACTTTGGCCACCTGATGAGAAGAACTGACTCATTGGAAAAGACCCTGATGCTGGGAAAGATTGAAGGCAGGAGGAGAAGGGGATGACAGAGGATGAGATGGTTGGATGGCATCACCAACTTAATGGACATGAGTCTGAGCAAGCTCCAGGAGTTGGTGATGGACAGGGAAGCCTGGCATGCTGCAGTCCATGGGGTTGCAAAGAGTCAGACGTGACTGAGCAACTGAACTGACTGACTGAGGAGGGTTGATGGGGAAGTAGCAGCAGACACTTGTTGCTGACTACTGATTTACCAGAATGGTATGAAGCCATAGTCTGATCTATTCCTCTAAATTCAAGGCCAAATATATGTGTTTAACCTCATGATGGAGGGACCAGCTTCTGCAGGTTCTTGTCACCAGGGCAGAGACACCAAGAGCGGACACATTTTTAGCCCAGCCTCCCACCTGTAGGTTCCAGCCTCCTTGTGATCGTCCCTCCCTGACAGCCTTCCCTGTGGACTGCAAGCTCCAGCATCAGCCTGGAGGACAACAGACACATTTTTAGCCCAGCCTCCCACCTGTAGGTTCCAGCCTCCTTGTGATCGTCCCTCCCTGACAGACTTCCCTGTGGACTGCAAGCTCCAGCATCAGCCTGGAGGACAACAGCCATGCAGAGACTGCTTAGCCAAACCACCTCCCGTGACTGGGTTAGAGAGGTTCCCTACAACAGAGCGTAAATATATACAGATATAAAATCTCCTATTGGTCCCTCTTCCCTGGGTGAACCCCAACGTTACACTTAGGTCACACTGGAATTGAGGTTCCTTTAACTTGCACGTGTAGGCCCCAACTTGACTTCTGGATGTCATCAGTTAAGTTCAGTCAATCGCTCAGTCGTGTCCGACTCTTTGTGACTGCATGGACCGCAGCATGCCAGGCCTCCCTGTCCATCATCAACTCCCGGAGTTCACTCAAACTCATGTCCATTGAGTCAGTGAGGCCATCCAACCATCTCATCCTCTGTCGTCCCCTTCTGCCCTCAATCTTTCCCAGCATCAGGGTCTTTTCCAATGGGTCAGCTCTTCACATCAGGTGGCCAAAGTATTGGAGTTTCAGCTTCAGCATCAGTCCTTCCAATGAATCTTCAGGACTGATTTCCTTTAGGATTGACTGGTTGGATCTCCTTGCAGTCCAGGGGACTCTCAAGAGTCTTCTCCAACACCACAGTTCAAAAGCATCAATTCTTCGGTGCTCAGCTTTCTTTACAGCCCAACTCTCACATCCATACGTGTCATAAGGAACAAGTTTTCTTCCCTGTGCATCAGTCCTCAGCCTGCATTTGCTCTTCTCCAGCCGAGAGATCCTCGGTAACTTCAGGTGCGCTGCTCTGGAATGCATGAGCCCTTTCCAAAGCTGCCGCTCTTATGTCTAGTCCTGTTGTCTCAGCAGGACACGTAGGACTTGACTAGATTGTCCAGATGAGACCTTCGCTTTATTAAGTCCTTAGTACAGACCCTTCACACAGGGCTCAGACAAAACATGTTTATTAATGACCCCTAGTTCTTGCCTGAGTTCACAAACACACTTTGTTTTTTTCTGCCTGCAGAGGGAAGAGATTGGCCCTGGGAGAAACTAACCCATTCTGGGTTTGTTTGGTTTTCTGCCTGGAGACTAAATGCCAGGCCAGGCTGAGCCTGCTCTGTCTCCTTATCACTCATCAGACATACCAGGCTTGGTGGGCTTCTGTTAGCCTCAGCACTGCGCCATGCAGGGGTTTTGGCTGCAAGAGGGCTTCAAGGGCCTGGCAACGACATTGCCTCACTTGGGCAGTGCCTGCTCACCCACACCCTCACTCCTGGAATGGACATAGAGTGAAGCCACACTAGCTGGCTAAGGTTTTCCACTTGATTCTCTGTAGCTAACTGGCTTCCTACGTCATCGAACATTCCAGACCCTCACACCCTCCCCCTGCCCCAGTCTTGCCCCATGACTCAGGTCTCTGACAGACAGATGTAAAAAGAGGACTAGAAATGGACCCATCTTTTGATATGCTTCTTTACTACTGTTATCCAGGGCCTGCGGTTCTGTCTTTTGGCCTCACTTATCTGTCCAGAAAAATTGTTCAGCCCTCTTTCAGACTTTTTCATTATAACAATGTGGCAGTAAGACTAAATACTCGACCTCTGGATCCCTGAAAAAAACAGCTAACCCCCAAATCTAGGCAGAGTCCAAACCCCACTTTATGCTTGGCCCACCCAGACTCCTTAATTTCTAGCCACATATGTACACTGTCTACAATTATTAAGCTCTCCACTGCTTACTCCTATGCTTTTAATGACTCTCATAACCTTGGAACAAAAATATCTTTCAAGAGAGACGATCCCAAGAAAATTCAAAAGATATTTCTGAGATCCCAGAGGAGAAAGACAGAGGGCAGAGCTGAGGTCTTAGAGGTTGACTTATGTATGTTTAGTATTACTATAAGCTCTGACTCTGCATCAGGCATCGCCAGGATAGTCATTCAGAATGACTGTTGCGTCTATGACAGTGTATGTCTGTCCCTAGACAATTACTATGGAGATAATTCAAGGCAGATTTGGGCTTCCCTGGTGGCTCAGGCGGTAAAGAATCTGCCTGCAATGTTGGACACCCAGGTTCAATCCCTGGGTCGGGAAGAGCCCCTGGAGAAGGACTGGCAGTCCATTCCCCTGTTCTTGCTTGGTGAATTCCATGCACAGGGGAGCCTGATGGGCTACAGTCCATGGCATCGCAAAGAGTCAGGCACAGCTGAGCGACTACACACACATTAGAGGATTTGTTTATAAATTTCTGTGAGCTTCTAAGACCTGGGTGAGTTTGAAAGACTACATCTCAGAATGGAACTGACATTCTCTGACTTCTCTCAGCTAGTCTGGGAGTGAGCAGGAACTCACCAAGTCATGGAAAATGCCATTTTAGGTACCTTCTGGGAGTTCTTGTGGATGTGAAGTGAAAGACCAAGAAATCAGTTCCTCTTATTTCTCCAGTTGACGTTACATTATCCTGGGATGGCAGTCCTCACTTAGGGCAGGGGAACTGAGTTCAGGAAGCTATGCCACCAGGGAAGCCCCATCAATTTATTACCCTCCACATTAATCCTGGGTTTCTCTGGTGGCTTAGGTGGTAGAGTTCACCTGCCATGCAGGAGAGCCAGGTTCATTCCCTGGGTTGGGAATATTCTCTGGAGAATGGAATGGCTACCCACTCCAGTATTCTTGCCTGGAGAATTCCATGGACAGAGGAGCCTGGTGGGCTATAGTCCATCAGGTCACAAAGAGACATGACTAACACTTCTGCTTCCTTTCACATTTATCCAAGCTTCTCCTACTCTGCACTCTGTTGGGAGAGTCAGGAAGGATGGGCAGGACACCACTTCCTGCCTGGGCCCTGCCGGGCCGCCCAGGGGACCTGCTGGGGCCAGCAGGACAGCAGCTGTGATGCCGCCTCCTCTCCCATCACTCTCCTCTGCCTCTCTCCAGCCCCCCGAGCCTGACCCCTTCTGAAAGGCAAGAGGAGTTTGGCTTCAGCTTGCAATGCTCCCACTCCACCTCACTACACTTGGCTTGCTGCCTCATACGTCCTGAAAAAGATGGTTTTCTCAATCAATTTTTCTTCTTCCCACACCAACCAGTGGACCTCTTTTCGTGAAGGCACAGTGTTTGGGTCACATCTAGATTTGATTTGACCTAGATTTGAATCTAGGTTCTCTCACTTGATAACTGGGCTCCTTTGCCAAGTGAATGATACCTTCATGTTCCAAGTAAATGGAGACAATCAGGGCCGTGAGGAAGGTCCCTGGTAGAGTGTGGCTCCTTGTGGGCACATTTTGTACATATAGGACTCCTCTCTTCCCAGTCTCATCCTTCTAGTTCAGCCACAGTCACTCAGTAATTACCTCCTCATGCCCCTGACCAAGGATAACTGCTCTCTTTTAAGCAGGCGAGCCTGGGACTCAGTGGCCTCAAGCTGCAAGACCATAGGTTCCTGAGTGTGTAGCCCAACTGAAATTCCCTCCCCAGGAGGCTGTCAAAACAGTCCATGCCTCCTAAAGCAATTCTCCCAGGAGGTGCTGTAGCTCCAGAAACAACTTACCACAGTTCACGGGAAAGTTTATCCTGTAATCAAACTGTAGAAACACAACAGCCTCTTCTGCCCCATGCTGCTGAAGCTTATGATAGTAACTCAACAATTAAAAAAAATATATATTGTGTTGACATATTTCTATTCCTGGCCAAAAAAAGAAAGGAGAGAAAATACAAGTGCATTTTTTTTTTTTTTTACCCATGTTCAGGAGAAAGCATGCAACTGTGTTCGTCCCACAGCAGGATTTCTGGGCTGTGATGTTTTGTCCCAGGGAAGGCAGGGCTTCTGCAAGGCTGGCAGAGGGCTTTCCAGTACCCTTGACTTTCGTGAAAACAGTGCAACAGGGACCAAGAATAGGCACGGATGAATGCAGACACAGGATGCTGGGAGTGTCTCTAGCTGGAAGGGCCCGGCGCTAGGAAATGAGCCCTGGAATCTACTGAGCCCTGCAACTGATGTGTGTGTGGCCTGGAGCAAGTGACAGGTCATCTCTGATCCTCTACTTTCCCTACTGTGAATAGCATCACAAACCCAGTGAAAACTGACAGGCAGGTGTCTGGGCTCTCTCTCTCCTTTGTCCCACTGGTGAGGATGGGGCCCAGATACTGTCTCTGCCTTGGAGGAGTCTTTTTCCTGCCTCCTGCACTCGCAAGACCTGTGGGTATCCTGGGCACCTGCCAGCCTTCCCCTGGCACGAGAGCAGAGTACCAGCAGGGGTCAGCCCATAAACCTTGCAGGATCTTCAGAGGGCAGTGAGCTAGCAGGGAGAGGCCTCCCTCAAGAATAGCACAAAAGGCCACTGTTTATCAAGCTCATGCCCTGTGCCAGGCACACACTTCATCCTCACAACAGCCCTGTGAGGGCAGTATGGAAAATGAGATCCAGAGAGGTTTGGTCACATGCCCCAGGCATCCAGCCAGTGGACCCAGAGGGCCATAACCACCTCTTAAGCTCCCTACTTGGGAGGGAGCAGAAGGCCCATTCCAAGAGAGATCCTGCAGATGGTATATGGGGGTGCTCTTTACTGCAAACAAACTTTCTCTGTCTCCACTCTGCTTTGTTCCGCCTTCCCTGGGATCAGAGGCTATGGATGAGAAGCACTGTGGAGTCCCGATGAGTCCATTGTCCAGGATCTGCAATCACTGGGGCCCTGCCTTCTCTAAGCCTTGGGCAGGAATCTGTATGGATATCTATAACGGACCAGGCATGATACCAACTCCTTATTCCATGACCTGCCCATTATGCAGATTGGCAAACTGAGCCTCAGAGAAGATCAATAACAGTTTAAGCTCACCCAACATGTGACTACACTTCTCTGCAAAGCTGATGGTCGGGTCATCCCAACCTTCTAAGGTGACAACGCTGACTTCACCCAGCCACTAAGCAACCAGGGGATCCCAATCAGCAGAATCGCAGCAGCAGCTCTCACCTCACCCAACTGTAGAGAAGATTTGTTAGGATAAGCAGAGAATGTAAGCTATGCTTAAGAATCCTGGTCTCCGATAGACAGAAGACTGCTTTCTTTTTCTTTTACATCTTGGATCCTATTCATTGTTGAGCATGCAAATGCATGTGTTCTGTTTTGCATTGTAGAAACAAAAAACAAAACCACCAACACCTAAAAGGCACCTGAGAAATTAGGAGGAAACTAAGACATGTGTTTGGTTGTCTCATGCGCCAGGCTCTGTCTTTGGTGCTCTGTATACTGACTCCTCTCAGCATTTCATTTCTGTGAGAGAGGTACCATTGCCATCTCCTACCACAGAGGGGGCGCCTGAGACTCCGAGCAGTGATCTGGCCTGCAGTTCTGGGACACTGGGACTGGAACCCAGGGTTCCAGCTCCGATTGGTGGGTCCCATGGCCTTCTCATCCTCTCTTGGAGCCTGGAAGCAGAGCAGAGGGAGGAGGGAGGCCCAAGCTGGCAGATGTGAAGAAAGACCTTCCAGGGCAGAATGCCACGATCTGTGGGAGGATCTGGAGGTGAGAGGATGTAGCGAATTTTAAACCTGACATATTTCACTTTTAACATCCTCCCCTGACAGTCTCCAGATGCAGGAAGTGGTGAGAGTGCACATTCTTCAAAAGCCATCCCAGGCGAATAACCTGACCCTGAAGCAGAAAGGGAAGCGGGTTAGGAAAGCGGGGCGCGGGGTGGAGCGGGGCTTACCTGCTGTGGAAGGCCAGGTGGCGCACACGATGTCCTTCATGCGAGATCCGGGGAGGCCCTCCTGGGATGCTCTGGCCACATGGGCTGGTCAGACAACGGCACTCTCGTGGTTCCCAGACATGAAAGAAGGGGCAGGGCAAGGGGCCACTCCCCTCCTCCCTCCCCCACAGGACTAGAGTGCCTGCCACGACCTCTGACGATGCCTTTCAAGAGGGTGTGTTTTCTAAACAATGTCCAAGAAATCATAACTCCAGTTTCAAATTCTCAGCCAAAAAGCATCCCAACCTGGCCTGGTTCTCTTGGTCCAGGACCCCTGCCTTTCAGCCTCTTTCACTGAGGCTGGACTATATGAGGGGTCAGTGTGCCACCCGAGCCTCCAGACCTAGGTTAGTCAGTGCCCAGGCTGTGGCTCACCGGGCCCTGAGATCTGTCCTGAGTCTTCAGGATCGGGAGCTAGAAAGGCCTGTTCTTGCCAGGGTCCCGCACACCTCCTTGGGGCAGTGTGCTGTGCGGACAGGAGCCCCAAAGCCGCGGCTGCGTGGCTGGCCCGACTTAGCTAAGGTCACAACTTGGCTGGGCCTCAGTTTCCTCATTTGTCAAGCAAGGATCATGATTTCTCCCTGGAGGGCTCCTGAAACGCTGCTCTAGGGGCAGAAGAGGAACTGGGAACCCAGATGGTTGTTGTCTTGGAGAGGAAGGAGGCAGCGAAGAAGGAGAGAAGCAGAGATGGGAGAAAGTTCTTCCGTCAGAGTTAACAGTCTTCACTGCTGAAGCGAAACCAGTTGGAGAAATGTTTTTTTCCAAGGTCGGTAGAGGGCGCCACCATCCACAAACAGGTGCGCCGGAGACCGCCATTCACAACCTTTGCTCTCCTGCACTCCACGCTCAGTCCAGCTTTGAGCCATGCTTCGCTCCAGCCCTTCAAAGCCGTTCACCTCCCTCTGTGGCCACCCCTGGTCTTGGGCCCACACCCCCTTCCCGTGCAGCAGCCATATGCCTGTTCCATCACTTCTGAGTTTATTGCTGCTTGTGGGATGGAGGCCAAGGCTTGGTCACTTCTGGACTGGCCAGAGTCCATGTGTGAACAGCCCTGCCTTCCTTTCTCGCCTCCTCCCTGGCGCTGCCCGCCTCAGACACCCTGGGCTTTTCCTTCCTGAATCACCCGCCGCACCCTCATCTGCCCCAGAACCTTTACACACGCCGCTGTGGTCCCTTAGTCTGTTTTTCCTCTCCTTTCAACGTGGCTTTCTCTTTCATCCTTCATACTGGGTCTTTGTGACTAGCAAACAACCCTAAAGTGCGTGGGTGTACACACGTCACAACTATACTTTTAAAAAATTTTTCAGCGGGAGAGTCCCTTCCGGTATAACAGTTGCCTCCCTCCCATACTAGATGGTGATGTTCATGAGCGCGGGAGCCTTGGTACCCAGGGCCTCGTGCCAGAGGCAGGAACATGTGCTGTATGCTGGAACGCCAGGCCCATGGGGATTTAGTTAAAGCACTCAGATTCTAGAATTTTCTGTCATCTTAGAAGGGTGGTTTTTAAGTATTGTAGCTATAGAGTTTCACTGGACTGTGCAGGGAGTCAACACTTCTTTGTTCTGGGTGCACCTCTCAGTGTCCAGAGAAGATGTGAGGATTCCTGGTTTGTACTGGAATCAGAACAGAAGCAGGAGGCCTTCCCTGCATCACACCACCTGTCAGAGCAACGTATCCACCCGTCTGTGACAGTGTGCATGACAACCCCTGAGCTACACCTCATCTTCTCCCTAAAGCAGAGCCTGAACTATAACCTGGAGCTCAGATTCCAAAACCAAAATGCCACAGTGGGCCAGCCTGCCTTTAGGGCCTTTGACTTCCTTTGGCTTAGTGAGTAGGGAAGTAGACCAATAGTGACCCCCACCAGCTCTCCCTGGAGAGAAGGGACAGCTCACGCGAGTCCCAATTAAAAATAGTTTTTGAACTTTGTCTTAAAGCAGAAGGACAGTCTCTGGTAATGGTTCAGGGCTGCAGTTGGGGGGGGGGGGGGTGCGAGTAAAGGCCCAGAGGGTGGACAAAGTGGCATATTCAGGACATCATAATTGGTGGCCTTCAAGGAGAAGAGGCTAAGACTGTGGTAGCAGCAGAGGATGAGCCCCTGAAGGATTTAAAACAGACTCTGCTGCAAGAAAGATGACCTTGGCAGCCATAGGGAACTCTTCCTGTGTGGGGAGGAGAGGCCTGGAGTGGGGAAAGGAGAACAGGCTGTGGCTCCACTCCAGCAGGGAGAGGGGAGGCTGGATCAAGGCCAGCCTGCAGGAGGGCAGCAGGGACAGAGAGGCAAGACAGAACCCAGCACCCGGCTGCCACCTGCCGCAGAAGTGACCGAGCCCACGGCCTGCTCAGGACCAGGCAAACCTGCCAGCAGGGCCCGTAACTGCAGCACCGACACTTCTGCTCTGGTTCTGTCCACTAAGCTCCACCCTCTGGGGTGGCAGCGGGCAGGGGCCACACAGAAAAATTACTTAACAAACTGGTATGTGTATGGAAGGAACGGAAGAGAGAAAAAGATGGGAAGATGGGGTCAGGGGTGGGCAGAGGGACTTATTAATAATGAGACTGAGAATCAGAGCAGAATCTCCAAGCAGGTGACTTTAAGTTGAATTCTGAGAAACCAGTAGGAACTGGTCGGGTAAAGAGTCTGGAAAAGTCTTCAAAGCAGAAAGAACAGCACAGACCAAACATCTGAGGAGGTAAATCTCGCCAGCCTGGAGGAGCAGGCAGTGCAGAATGGCTACACTGTCCCTGAGGAGCATCAGGAGTGGAAGCTAAAGAGGCAGTGAGGCCAGGACGGCCCTAGTGAGACCCTCACTAGGTCTGGTGAGGCTCTGAGGAGGTCTAGGGAGAGCTTGCTGAGTTGGGTCCCCAAGAGTGGGATCAGGTGTCTCAGGGTCCAGTGCAGACTTCCCACACAGCACAGCAGATGCCTGGTAACTATCAGCCTCACACAGGAAGGGGCGATCTTCTGGCCTCAGCACCGTGGGTCCTGGCAGCTCCTCCCTGGGGGCTGGGGTAGTATTCTTTGGAAGGTCCAGGCCTTGTCTGCACTCCTGTTGGCCATGCCCTACAACACTCTGGCCTGCCTGAAGCAGAAGGACCCCCAGCGGGCAGCACAAGCTCTTTTTCTTTGCTAATTACTACCTGACATTTTAATGTTCACATTTAATTACGTTCTCCACCCTTTGGTACAAAAAAACAAAAACGCATGAAGCCTTAGAGGCCTATAAACCAAATAACAGAACTTTTGTAAAACCCTTTGAAGTCCCTGCTGGAGCCCAAAACTGCTTTCCCTTTGAATGTGCCGATTGTGTGCTGGGGCTTTTGAAATGAGGAAAAGGCTCTGGGATCTGGGGAAAACATTCACAGCAAAATGTGCTCCCAGGGATGCGTGCACGTGCATGCACACACACACACACACACACACACACAGACAGTCTGGAGCCACCCATAAACATGTCACTGCCTCTCAGGGACTTCCTGAGCCTCCATGAATTTCTTGACTCTTTCCTGGGAAGCTGCACCCATTACCCAGAAGAGTATCACTTAAGAACTGAAGGTTCAGAGCTCACAGTCTAGCCTACCATTCCTCACGCGTAACCTGGGCAAATGACCATGTTTCTCCCTCCTCATGGAATAGGCAGTGGTGATGTGCAGGAGCTAGTGCTTCACACAGGGCTTGGGGTGTGATCTCATCCCATCTATACTGGGTTTAGGAAGGTGACTTGTTATATGAACACCAAATCATGAGGTCACTTTATAACATCTTAAAAGATTTTCTATGAGAATAAATTCACACTCCTCTGGACAGTGTTCAAACGAAGCAGGCCGGGTGGGGGCCCTGCTCTGAGCTCCTTCAGGTAAATGCTTACGAGCTCCCCAATGATAGCTGTGCCATCAGGATGTTCTAACACAAGGTCTTTTTGAGGTTGGTCCACAGCACCCATAAGGCAGACTCATCACTCCCACTTCATCTTCTTTCCTAGTGACTCTGGAAGCAGAATCAAGTGGTGACAGGGTGCAATTTCCAATGAACAGCTTCTGTCCCATTTAGAATTCTGTGGTGAGACTTTGCTGGCCCCCCATAAGGAGGCAGGGGCTTCCCAGGTGACTCAGTGATAAAGAATCTGCCTGCTAATGCAGGAGTCTCAGAAGACATGGTTCAATCCCTAGGTTGGAGGATCCCTAGGCTGGAGGAGGAAATAGCAGCCTACTCCAATATTCTTGCCTGGATAATCCCATAGACAGAAGGATCCTGGCAGTCTGCAGTCCATGGGGTCTCAAAGAGCTAGACATGACTGAGCATGCACGAACTCATGAAGACGTGGAGGTCAATCCCCCTCTACTTTGAATCCACGCTGGACATAGTGACTTGCTTATAACCAATACAGTGGAACAGAAGTGAGGCTCCCTGGCTTGGTGACGGGTTAGCAGAGGTCCTGTCTTGCAGTTCCTGTCTTGTTCTCCAACACTGCCTCTTGGAACATTTTTTCCTGGAATCCAGATGCCATGCTGTGTGAGAAGTCCAAACCCAAACAAAAGGCAGTTGACGGCTGCACAGCAACCAAAATTTACGTGTTTGGCAGCCCCGCCTTCTAGTCATCTCAACTCAGGCACCGCACACAAGGGAAGAATTCTCCTGGTGGTTCTAGCCCGAGCTGAGTCCGGCTAGCAGGGAGCATAAACCACTCATAAACTCCTTTCTGCCTTGTCCAAATTCCTCACCCACAAATTTGTGACCATAATCACACAGCTCTTGTTTTACACCACTGAGCTTGGATGGTTTATCAAATAGCAAATGAAAATGGTGATAGCCACAAAGATGTTCAGATAATGCAATGCTGAAGGTCAAATTGGGAGATGGGTGGTATGATCATATAATTTATTGTTCAGCTTGGAATAATTTTAAAAGAAACAGGGAACACTATTAATCTGTATGTCAGAATAATGAGCATAAACTGGAGTTCTTCTGGAATCCCAGTCACCGTAGTGATGGGACTACTTCATCACTGATGCTCCTTTCCTTCTCTTCCTATTCTGCAAGGGAAAAAGTCTAAGCTTGGTTTTAGAATATCTGAATTTATGTTCTTGCTGTCACTTTATCAGTTGAGTGACATTAGATATATCATCTAGATAATCTTAGATAACCTTCTAAAACCTTCGCTTTCTAGTCAGCAAAATGAAAATAATAATTCCTTTCTTTTTTCAGCCAGCCTGCAAGCCATAGCAATTAAATTTTTTCATCCTATGGCATTGAGAAAACTGTCCTAGAAGAAGTCCTCAGTGACTGGCTCACAGACCATCCAAAAAGTTCTGCTCAGTTCTCACCTTACGTGACCCCTCGGCAGCATCCAACGGTGACGGTTAATCTTGTGTGTCAATTTGACTTGGCCATGGGCTACCCAGATATTTGGCTAAATATTATTCTAGGTGTATTTGAGAGGGTATTTCTGAATGAGATTAACATGTGAATTAGGAGACTGAGTAAAGTAGATGTTTCTCTAGGCAACTTTACAGTAAAAGAATGGAGAAAAGATATAGCATGCAAGCATTAATCAAAATAGAGTAGGAGTGGCTATATTGAGATCACTAAGGCTTCATAGCTAAGAACATTTCTAGAGGTATAGAGGAACACTGTGTAATGATAAAAGGGATCAGTCCTGTAAGAAGCTAGCGCAAGGAAATACAGAAGGTCACATCGTGTGTCTTGAGGGATGCCTCATCTGAGAAGACAGACACGAGTGTATCTAAACAGTGGGAGTGAAATAAGCAAAAACACTGCATGTAATTAGCGGGTTGGAAGAGCACATAGACGAGAATGGAGATGAGGTCAGAGGAAGAGCCAGAGGTGGACCATCTCTGATATCACCCTAAATGCCCCTCTAAACATGTCAGCATGCATCTGTAGCTGCCAGAAAGCATGGAGGCCCATAGGCTTAACAGTGACATCGGGCCAACTTACTCCCCACTCGACTTTTTCAATCTACTCTTCCTCCTTAAAATGCTAGTTTCTGAACTAATCAGGATTGACAGTAAAAGAGTTTGTGCTAGGTTTTTGTGTCCTAATCTCCTGTAATTCTGAGGAAGAGCAGTGGGCAGCTCAGTTTGTCTGGCACATATTAGATGCTGATGAATATTTGCTAAGATGAACAAAGTGTACTTTAATACAAACTGAACTAAACTCAAGCCCTTTGGGACAACTTTGGAACACAAATGCTTAAGGAAAAGTGTTTACCCTTAATGAACCTTAGGTGACCTGCAAATTACTCATATTCAGTTCAGTAATTGGCAGTTATTTAGCTAAGTCTTGATTACATGTAAAAAGCCAGAGCTGGTCAATGGATAACGCTGTAGGTATGTTTCGCCTCCTCCCCATGCCTGGACATCCTTTTCATGAAAGGACACCTTGCTGTTTGTACAGCAGCCAGAGGCTCACATGTGAATTCTTTAAATGCCCTGCAAGCAATCCAAGCATCTGACTTCCATTCTCCACTCACAGCTGGGGCAAGTGCGAGAAGTCAGCAGAAAGTTGGAGGTTTGTTAACAGGGGGTTTATTTTGGCACTCAGCTGCAATTAAATCCAGTGGGTTAAAAGCTTCTGAATGCATTACCCTCTTTGAAACAGGGCACTTTTAAAGAGTGTTTCCACAATGAACAATATTCATCACCAATGTTATATATGGCTGTCTTTCACCCTCAAATAATGCTTTCTTTCCTTGGAAGGAAAAGCAACTTTCTCATCATCATAATTGAATCCAAACATCTGTCACCCACAACAGCATGGTTTTAGAGGTCGGCTAATGGATATCTGGCTCACAGAGCACCCAGAACCACAGTCGTTTGCAACACATTTACACCCACACCCACATGTACATGCACACACCCTGAATGCATTACTCCAGAGAATTATACTTTTTCACTATCATTTCTTTGAATTAAAGTAAGACACGGGTGAATGTAGTCGGAATAGTAAAAGGAGCAAAGGCCTTGGGGATAGGAGAGCTTGATTCTGCCTTCACATCAGCATAACCTCTCTAGCCCTCAGTTTCCAAACCTGTGAAAAATGTGAAAGACGAAGCCACCTCCATTTATCTTATAACCCACCAATGACCTTATGGGTCCATGCATTTGGCCATTGGTATGAAGGTCCCTCCACTAGCTGCGTTCTACTAGACCCCCGTCATTCTTCAAGACTCGCCAATGATAATGCTGCTTCCCCAAGCGAGCTCGCCGTGGTTCCCTCACATGGAGTGGCCAGCTCACGTCTCACATCCCAGAAACCTTGCAGCCGGTTGCACTTCAGTGTTCGTTGCGTTCTATGTGCCGGTTTTGCAATCTAAACTATTAATCCACAGAGAACAGACCAGGTTTTATTCTCCATTTCCCTGATGGCAAACAAAGGATTAGCACAATGCAGGTGCTAAGAAAAGGCTGAAGGAATGAATAAACAGCTGGATGAGTAATTACGTGAGTGGCACGACACCTTAAAGGCAGCATCGCATGAGAAGATCTGTCTGCTGGCCACTCGCCCCTGCCTCTGCATGATGAGGAGAAAGTGGTCTTGGGGAACCCAGTGCTTGTCACAACTCATCTATTGTCACTTCAAACAGTCCCCCTTCTCCTTTCCATCTACTCCTTACTTCTGGAGCTTGCATTAAAGAAATGATGGAAGATTTTCAATGCCCTTCTGTATACCTTAACCTCTTTTTCAAATATCCGCACTTTCTACTACACTGTTCCCGTTTTTATTTTATTTTTTTATGGAGCTCAGACACAGAGCTCTGATGTCTCTTCCTTTTCCTAATTCATGACATCGGTTGTAATGGATTAGTGTGTGTGTGTGTGTGTGTGTGCGCACACACTCAGATGTTGTCATGTCCAACTCTTTGAGACCCCATGGACTGTAGCTTACCAGGCTCCTCTGTCCAGAGAATTTTCCAGGCAAGAAGACTGGAGCAGGTTGCCATTGCCTATTCCAGGGGATCTTCCTGACCCAGGGATCGAACCCAAGTCTCTTGCATCTTTTGCCCTGGCAGGCAAATTCTGTATCACTGAACAATTGGAGAAGCCCACAAAGGATCCCCCTTCTGATGACCTACTGAAAGGTCCTGTCTCTAAACAGGATCAGATCGGGGGCTTAGGTTTCAACGTACGGATTTAGGGGGACACAATTCAGTCAATGGCCCTTTTAGTCAGAACCAAACAGAAACAAGCAGTGCAGAAAATGGAGATGCATGTGCTTGGCATTTCTCTTCTTTTCGCCCATGGTTTTAGCAACAAGAATAAAATGCTGGCTTTTGTGATGCAGAGCTCACAAGCGCTGTCTCTTGCACATGTGTCCCAGTATTCTCTTGAGTCTCTGTTTTATGTTATGAGTGTATAGGAGAGGTTGTCCAGTGAGGATGAGCTTTAGTTTGTCTTAGTGAGATCCACTACCGGCTATCAGTAGAGACACCACATTACCTTGGAGCTGACTTTCTTTGTTCTTGGTTACTGGATGGTAGCAAATAAATGCTCTCTGCTTATGTTTATTGTTTTGCATTGAGAAGGTCATTCTTCTCAGTATTATTCTTGGTTCTGGAAAACGACAAGCTCCTAGGCTCCTTTTTTCGAGGTTTAATGTTAAAGAGTAGATTTAGGGGCTTACTGGTAGAGCTGATGGGAAAGGATGGAAGAGTTCCTAACAGGAGATGCACTGTGAGGGCAGAGAGGATAGAACTGGTCACGCTGGCCCAACATAGGACCCAGGAAACGCTATGGCCGAGGCTGGACATCGTCTTGTCAGGCCCACCTGAGCATGTCTTGGGAACATGTACGGGGTGCACGTGATTGTGGGTGTTGTGTGCACCTGTGTGTATGTAAGTCAAAGCAGCTGTCTATCTGAGTAACTGAACATGAGAGGTCCAGATCCACCAAATACGGATCCACTGTGGAGCATAGGCGAAAATTCCCTCCCTGCCTCCTGCCCTGACCTAGTGCTCCGTGTCCCCACATCACCAGACTCCTGAGTTTCTGCATCCGACAAGGGTTTCTGAAATGGAGAAAAGCAGCAAGAGCAATGTCCAGAAGAGAGTATCACAAGGACAGACTCGGGGGAAGTGGCCAAGCGGACCTGGGGCTGGGCCAGCCTCCCTGAGTTCTAAGGGTGGATGATGACCTGATCCCAGGAGAAAGGAAGCTTCTTGGGGAGGGAGAGAGGAGGGCAAACGCAAGCAATTTTAAAATGCTAATATTAGAAGCGGTAAGATTTCATGTTATACACCAACCCTATGAATTGCCTCCATTATTTTGAAGTCAAGGAAACCATCGCAAAAATATACATTTATGGATCAAATACATGCTTATTAACACGTACTTTATGGCAAAACCAGAATTAGACTTTGGGGATGCAGAGAGACTCAGCGCTGATCCACCTGCAAGGGGCACCCAGTCGGGGAGGAAGCACTTCAGTCACCTTTGCTGACGCCATGTGATCCATGTAGAGCGGTCACGCCTGGACTGATTGGAAGGAAGCCTTCTCAGGGGAGGTGCCCATGGGTAGTGCACTGTAAAGTGAATGAGAGCTTGTTCGGCATAGAATGAGGTGTCAGGTGGTGACCAGCTGTCTTTATTTCAAGTTTTGTGAAAGTAAGAGTCTTCCATCCAGGGGGTGGGGCCGAGCCCATCTGTGACCACAGATGGTTCCAGGGAGGAGCTGGCCATCAGGGACGTCCGGGGGTATGAACAACAAGTTTTAGCATTGGAACTCTCCGTCCTGCTCTTGGTGTGTTCCCCCAACATGGAAACACAGGAACATTCCCTTTGCATCTGGCCAGACTGAAGCTGGTGCTGGAGACACAAAGACTTCCCCAGCCTGGCGGGCCCCGCTGCCCAAGTGGAATGTTCCCCAGGAGGAGAGCCATCAAGCAACTCCTGCCTTCATCTGCTTTCCATCATCCTCCCTTTGAAGCACATTCTCTCAAGTTAACAAAACAGTTTTGTATTCACCAACTGCTTAATGCTGGGTCAGGAAGCTCACCTTCACGTGGGAAACCTGAAGGGTGAGGCTCCTTGACCAAGCCCTTAATTAAATCATAATTTATTTAGGTCTGGGGGTGTGGTCCTGGTGCTGGCAAGCCCCTCACCATGCCTCTAATTCCCAGGGTGATCTGGATATCAGCTGAGCAGTCCCCAGGCCACAGCTGGCTGTAGGATGCTCTCTGGCAGAGGTCTGAGTTCTAACGAGGCTCTGTTTGTCTACAGATCACATTTTGGTACCTGCTAACAGAATCAGGGAGCATCCGGGATCCCTCATCCCACAGTTTCTTAAGTTGCTGTCAATAGAACTTTGGCTCAACTTACTCCTCATCTCTCCAAGTAAGTTACGGAAAGAGCAGCTTTCTGGGCCTTTACACATGTCAGCCATCAAGTGACAGCCCCCAGGAGGCCCCACGCCCCCAGCTCAGGGTATTGCTGGTGAGGTGGTGGTGTTTGAAGCCAGGATCTCAAAAACATTAGAATGGTTTGGAAAGGGAGGAATTTTGCCATCACTGCTCCACTGTGGAATTCGTACACACTAAGGGGCTTTCCAAGAAGCGGGGTCATGGATACAGAAATGCGCAGCACAGCAGGTGACCTTCCTCCCTCTCTGTGGCGACAATAGCAGGGACCCTCGGGCACCTGGGAACACAGGTGGAGATGCGACTGGCAGTGTCCTGGGCCTTCTGTGCTGTTTGTGTTTTGTGGCAATTGCTTGTGCTGATTTCTGCCATCCAGAATCTCACTGTGGACAGAATGGGTTTTCCATGATTGCATATGCTTCCCTGGCACAGAGACCTGGCAGAAAATAGGTCTAGCCAGGTGGAATACAGGGTGCATTCTTTAATGTGGGCTGTGGCCACTGGGGACTTTTGAAATCGTGTCACTTCATTTCAGTTCAGTCGCTCAGTCGTGTCCGACTCTTTGCAACCCCATGAATCACAGCACGCCAGGCCTCCCTGTCCATCACCAACTCCCGGAGTTCACTCAGACTCAAGTCCATCGAGTCCGTGATGCCATCCAGCCATCTCATCCTCTGTCGTCCCCTTCTCCTCTTGCCTCCAATCCCTCCCAGCCTCAGAGTCTTTTCCAATGAGTCAACTCTTCGCATGAGGTGGCCAAAGTACTGGAGTTTCAGCTTTAGCATCATTCCTTCCGAAGAAATCCCATGGTTGATCTCCTTCAGAATGGACTGGTTTGATCTCCTTGCAGTCCAAGGGACTCTCAAGAGTCTTCTCCAACACCACACTTCAAAAGTATCAATTCTTCGGGGCTCAGCCTTCTTCACAGTCCAACTCTCACATCCATACATGACCACTGGAAAAACCATAGCCTTGACTAGACGGACCTTAGTCGGCAAAGTAATGTCTCTGTTTTTGAATATACTATCTAGGTTGGTCATAACTTTTCTTCCACGGAGTAAGTGTCTTTCAATTTCATGGCTGCAGTCACCATCTGCAGTGGTTTTGGAGCCCAAAAACATAAAGTCTGACACTGTTTCCACTGTTTCCCCATCTATTTCCCATGAAGTGATGGGACCAGGTGCCATGATCTTCGTTTTCTGAATGTTGAGCTTTAAGCCAACTTTTTCACTCTCCTCTTTCACTTTCATCAAGAGGCTTTTTAGCTCCTCTTCACTTTCTGCCATAAGGGTGGTGTCATCTGCATATCTGAGGTTATTGATATTTCTTCCGGCAATCTTGATTCCAGCTTGTGTTTCTTCCAGTCCAGCGTTTCTCATGATGTACTCTGCATATAAGTTAAATAAGCAAGGTGACAATATACAGCCTTGACGTACTCCTTTTCCTATTTGGAACCAGTCTGTTGTTCCATGTCCAGTTCTAATGGTTGTACCCCACAATAAACTGTGGAAAATTCTGAAAGAGATGGGAATACCAGACCACTTGACCTGCCTCTTGAGAAACCTATATGCAGGTCAGGAAGCAACAGTTAGAACTTGTTAGGAGTTGGTGATGGACAGGGAGGCCTGGCGTGCTGCAATTCATGGGGTCGCAAAGAGTCGGACACGACTGAGCGACTGAACTGAACTGAACTGAACCGGAAGTATAACTTTAAAAGGCTAAACTGAGTTGGGGCATCTGAAGGGCAGCTGCAGTTAGATCCCCGTTGACCACTAGGCACGCAGGCTTGGGGTCCTAGATGTGCCGAGTGGGGTCATAAGCATGGGGGATGGAGGGGCCAGGGGACAGGTGGAAGGGGGGTCTGTGTTCTGGGGCTTCACTAACATGCATTTCTGCAGTCACCAAAAGGCTGGCTGAGAACCATGGACACATTGCCTCTATGATTAGAGGGGTAGGAGGGCAGGGAGAGAGCGTTTTAATGGTACACAAGCCACATAAAATTGGTATCTGTGTCCTTTCATGTTGGCATCCCTGGCTGCCAACCTTCCTTTTGAGCTCCAACTCATAGTAAGGAACGCAGGAGAAGCAGCCTGGAGAAAGGCCCCCCACTGTGTGAGTGAGGGTTTGCAACCGAGCCCATGCCTAGAGAGGGCAGGAACCCGAGAAAAGGGAGAAGCCCTCTAATAAATATAGAAGCATGAAAAGCTAGAGGGAGCTGAGGCCCCAGGTCAAGTTAAAAGTTATAAATACTGAGAGGCAAGAAGAGATGCCAGTGCCCAAGCGAAGGGCAGAGGAGTCCAGAAATCCAGCAGAGATGCGGTTGAGTGAGCTGTTCAGTTGCAGCTATTTTTGTTAAGCTCATTTCCTATGGTAGATTACAAAATGGCTCTGTAATTTACAGCTCCTCCCATCCATTGTTGGAGTCTTTCTTCAGCACCTTGAGCTGGCCTCGAGACTTTTTTTGGCTAGCAGGATAATAGCTCATGTGAGACAAACAGAGACCTACTTGCCCTGTAGCGCTCCCCTTCTGCTCTTGGACCTCCACTGCCATGTGACTACATCTGGAAACCTCCTGGATAATGAGACATGGAGCCCAGTTTCCCCTTTCCCCCTTCTACCCCTCTCCCCATTCCCTCCATTTCCTCCTCCTCCTCTCTTCTTCCTTGACTTTTTACTGTTAAGTTTTCAGAGTTCTTTATATAGTCTAGATACTAGTTCACTCTTGGGTATGTGTTTGCAAATATTTTGTCCCAGCCTGTAACTTTTTCATTTTCTTAAGAGAGTATTTTTGTGGAGTAAAGTTTTTGTATTTATAAAGTCTAATTTATCGATTTTTTCCATTTATAGATTGTGCTTTTGCTAAGTCTAAGAACTCTGTCTAACTAGCTCCTGGAGGTTTTCTTGGGTATTTTGTTTTTTTTTTTTTCTTGTTGGTTTTTTGTTCTGTTTTCTACATTTAATTTTATCATCTGTTTTGAGTTTGAGTTAATTTTTCTAAAGTTGTAATACTTAGGCTTAAGTTCTTTTTTTCTTTTCTTTCCCTTTTTTGTAAAGGGTGGCTGTGAATGTCCAATTGTTCCAGCTATTTTGTTTAAGACTATCTTCCAAAAAAAAAAAAAAAAAAAGACTGTCTTCCACTGTTTTTTGCACTTTTGTCAAAACTCAGATATCCATATTCTAATGAATTTGTTTCTTAGTTTTCTACCCCATTCCACTAATATCTCTGTATGTCTGTCCTTCCACTGATATCACACAATCTTGAAAACCATAAGTATGTAGTAAGTTTTAAAATCAAGTAAACTAATTCTTCCATTGTATTATTCCTTTAAAAACATTTTTTTGTTTTGTTTTGTTTTAACAGTTCAAGATCCTTTGCCTCTTCATATAAATTATGGGATAATTTTGTCTATATCCACAAAAAAATCTTGCTGAGACTTTGATAAAGTGTCATTAAACCTGCATGTCAACTTGGGGAGAATTGATATTCTTACTACATAGTTCTTAGCATGAAAGTCCTATATATATTTTGGTAGATTCATACCTAAGTATTTCATTTTTTCTGAGCAATTATAGATGGTATCACATTTGGTATATTTATTTTAAAATGGAAGTTTATGCTTGTTATTCCGTAAATGAAAACCAGGTATCACCTGCCATAAATAGAGAATAATCACAAAAATACAATCATACTTCATTTTCATTGTGCTCCACTTTATGGTTCTTCACAGCTATTGTGCTTTTTACAAATCGAAGGTTTGCAGCAACTCTGCGTCAAACAAGCCTATTGGCACCAGTTCAATAGCATTTGCTCACACTGTGTCTCTGCGTCACATTTTGGTAATTCTATCAATATTTCTAACCTTTTCATTATGGTCATATTTGTTATGATGATGTGTAACTGCAGACGTGGCAAAAGAGCTAGAATTAGAAGTGGAGTCTGAAGGTGTGACTAAATTGCTATAATCTCATGATAAAACTTTAATGGTTGAGGAGCTACTTCTTATGGGTGAACAAAAAAAGTGGTTTCTTGAGATGGAACTACTCTTGGTGAAGATGCTATGAAGATTATCGAAATGACAACAAAAGATTTGGAATACTACATAAATTCAGTTGATGAAGCAGTGAGAGGGTTTGAAAGGATGAACTTCAATTTTAAAAGAAGCTCTATTGTGGGTAAAATGTTATCAAACAGCATTGTATGCTACTGAGAAAAGGTTCAAAAGCAATTGCCCCCCTAGCCCTTTCCTGAGGGGATCTGCCATCCTCTTGCCCTGGGTCTGCCTGAGCAGCCTGGAGAAGAAACCCTTCCTTCCTGGGCACTTCCCTGGTGGCTCAGACGGTAAAGCATCTGCCTACAATGCGGGAGACCCGGGTTCAATCCCTGGGTTGGGAAGATCTCCTGGAGAAGACAATGGCAACCCACTCCAGTATTCTTGCCTGGAAAATCCCACGGATGGAGGAACCTGGTAGGCTATATAGTCCATGGGGTCACAAGGAGTCGGATACGACTGAGCGACTTCACTTTCTTTCTTCCTGGGATGTTTGTTTGCTCAGTTCCACTTATCCAATGAGTGTCTTTGAATAAATAGTCTGATCTGAACCTGGTTGGGAAGGTGAGGGAGCTAAGAGGGAGAGGGGTCAGGAAGTGTAGGGCAGAGAAAAGAGTACACCTGAGTTCACAGCTCAGACCTGCCACCCCAAGAAAGGAAGCAGTTTGTCTCAGGATGGCACGTTCATCAGATGAGAGCCAGAATTTAGATTCCAGGTTTGCCTGGGCCCTTTCCTTGTGCCCCCTCAGCCTCCAGCAGAGATTCAGAGGATAGGATAGAGCAGCTAACAAGGCTGACCACGCAGGTGAGCCAAGAGCAGGAGGGCTGACCACGCAGGTGAGCCAAGAGCAGGAGGGCTGACCACGCAGGTGAGCCAAGAGCAGGAGGGCTGACCACGCAGGTGAGCCAAGAGCAGGAGGGCTGACCACGCAGGTGAGCCAAGAGCAGGAGGGGTGGCACATTGTCCCCCAGGTCAAGGGGGGAACGTATGTCTTCCTTCTGCCCCAGACAGTGCCCCGCTAGGGCCCATTCTGCATCCTTGGAGCAGACAGAGGCCTCATTCCAGCTTCCTCCCCAGCAGGGCAGAGAGCACTGCAACAGCTCAGCTCTCCCAGCGAACCCCGTGTGAACCCTCGGGGGCTTTATTTTCATTTCTTCTTGGCAGGACGTAACTTCCTGCTTCTAAGAAAAACATCTTTCAGCAGAGTCACGAACCAGTTCCAGGGTGTCCGCACATCCCCCAGCTCCGACTGAACAGCAACGTGATGAGCTAAATGGAGCACGATTGGAAGCACATGGAGCCTGTTTCCTTTCAAAATCCCTGCGGGTCTTGGGGCTGGAGGAGAGAGGTGTTTGATAAATCATGCTGGAGCTTTTATCAGGTCCAGGGTGCATGAGGAGACGCCAGGCAGAGGAGGTGGAGACCTAGGGCCCCACTCGGGGAGGACTGAGGCGCCAGAATTGCCAGGCTAAGTCCAGGACCAAACCGGAAGAAGAAACTGTTATTTATTGAACACCTACTATGTGCCAGGTTCTGGGCTAATCCAGAGCCAGAGAGAAGCAAGCCGAGTCCCGTCGCAGCTGGTGCAGAAAGGCTTCCCAGACCGTAGCTACACAGCACAGAGGGAAAAGAGTGCGCGCGGACGTGCACCCGGTGCACCGCGATGCCAGCCTGGGCCGATGCTCTGTCCTCATCCTCACCTCCGTCGGTAAAAGGGAGGTGTATTCGCCAGAGCCGAGGTGAACTGTCCTGAGTCATCCCTCTCTCTTCCTTTGTTGCAGGCAGATCCGCTGCTTTTGAACCATTTCTTAGCACCTCAGGGAGCTCCACACGAGGACAGAGAAACTTGGGGTAGGACAAGGAGGGGAAGTGAGGAGCAGCAGGAGGGGAGCCGCTGAGGGCCTGAAGGCCTCGTAGTGGGGAGCCTGCTCCCGCACTCCCTAGGCGGATGGGTGTGCTCCACGTCTGACTCTCGCCAGGAAGGGCGCCGCAGCTTGGTCATACCGGGGCCCACACAGACAACTGGTCTTGCTGACCATCATGGTCAGGATGGAGGTCGCACACAGAAGACACCAAGCTTGTCACTTAGCTTTAGTGGCTTATAAGCAAATATCCTTTACAATATAATATTCATCACTCATTTCCTTGCAATCTCTGGGAAACAGAATTGCTCCTAAGAACTTTACAGGTGCTGTTTCTTATATGACAGGAAAGGGTGCCAAGACCACTGGACTTGGGGATGCTACAGCAACGATTCTACTGGTACCTTCTTGGCAGACTCAGTCTTCAATGATCAGTTTCCTTATCTGTGAAACAGGAACAAGACACTCACCTTATGGATTTGGTGTGAAGGTTATTTTTGTTATTGATGTATCCTTTTTGTTATAAAACTATTAGAGCTTCTTGGGATACATAGGATAGACTAAAATGGTATAGAAATAAAAGGGAGAAGAACGTCAAAAGAGAAGGTAGAAAATGAATTCAAGAATAAGGCCAACAGCCACATTCCATAATGATAGTTGACTTTCTAAGGGTGAAGAGTTCTTTTCTGTAAGCATTCTTGCCACATATGAAAATAAAACCAGGGTTTTTTTCTGCACTTCATGTAGGTCATAAGACGATACAGAAGAATGTCAATAGTTCATGGTACCCAGATGAGGCAGCCATTAAGCCTGGAAGTGTTTTTTAAAGAGAACGCAGTGTGGGATAGTGAATGATGTCCTGGGGAAATAGTATCAGTTCTTACATAGGGCAACCTCTCAGGCTAGACACATAGCATCACGCAACAGAGCAAGTTAGTAAAAGTGATTGCCTGTGCACTCCAGGTGCCCAACTCCTGGCTTAGCTGGCTTGGTGTAAATATAGATTTCACAATACTGGGAAGAATGACATAACTAATGATCTTTCAAGAAATTATCCCTATCACATGTCAACAAATTGAAGACTGTCCTCTCCAACAGCTACAGAATGGGCAGCTGCTCTCAGCTGCTGATTAAATGCAGACCCCATAAGCTTTGGCAAGAAGTTGAGCAGAGGAAGTGTTGGCCTCCTCCCGGGAAAGCTGAGATGCCCAACAATGAGTCAGGCCCCAGTTTTTGCTTGGGGGAGGGTGCGCATGTGTGTGTGTGTGTGTGTGTTCCATAGTCCTCCGTAGAAAACTAGTTTGAATCCGCTAGAAAATGCAAACTTTAATGAAAGATCAAGGCCCCAACATACATGAACCTTATTAAATGGACACAATAGTTTTAGTCTTGAAAATACTCAGAGCTAGCAAACTCTATTCATCAAATAATCAATCAAATAATCTCATAAAGTATTCCAAACTTGAGGCTGAACAATGCTGTTTCCCAAGAATTTTTAGTGAAGTGAATTATTTATTTAAAGAGAGTCTTGTTTGTAAACCACTTAGGTTAAGAATTGTCTACAAAAACTATAACTTGAGTTTTTGAATAGTTGGTTCGGCTTTCAAGCAATGCATAGCTATAACACATAGTCATCTGGGCCACAGACAATAGGAGATACTACATCTCATCAGCTGCATAGAGGAGGATGCATGTATTTACATTATTTACATCCTGTATACCAGGCAGTTACATGTCCATCTTTCCTGGGACTGTATAAGATAATGGATAAGTAAGTTTGGAAGTATATTTTCCAGTGCTAGAATGTATTTTTCTAAAATTTTAATAACAGTGATACACTTAGTAGCAAAAATCCAAACAATGCTGAAAAATATAGAAAAAAACCTCTCCCTCATTTGCTTTCCTTATGCAGCTCTTTAAGGGTAATCACTTTTCAAAGATTCTAATTTTGATTTTCTTGGTTGTGACCTCAACGCTCTCAATAACATGTTCAAAGGTCTATTTCTTGACCTGTTAATTCTCAACAGTGTCTCTTGGCTCCCCCTATTTAAAAAACAATAGAAAATTCAAATTAATTACATCAGATTTTACTCAGCCAAAGCTTTATTTATATTATATATAATTATAGTAGCTCTCTGTTAGCTCTTTTAGCTTACCTTATGATTTAAAAATATGCCCAAATGGAAACATATACAATACCATATGTAAAATAGATAACTAGTGGGAAGTTGTTAAATAACACAGAGGGCCCACCCCCTGTGCTCTGTGACAACCTAGAGGGATGGGATGGGGTGGGAGGTGGAAGGCAGGGGATATATGCATACCTATGATTCATGTTGCTGTATGGCAGAAACCGACACAACATCATAAAGCAATTATTCTTGAATTAAAAAAAAATACTCAATTATTTCTTAATCTCTATTTTCCAGGGCACCTTTTTGAATCTCCATCATGTAAATTAAAGAAATTAAGACTTCTGCTTTCCCTGCTCTTCCCCATCTCATTTTCTGTCATTTCTATTTTTACTTCAAAGTGTTAAGGTTTATAACATTTTCTTTCTCCTCTGTCAATATATAAAATTTTATTGCATATAGTATGTCATCAGTTCTATGACACAAAATGGTTTTATATTCCGTTAAGTTAAAAAATGCTGCCAATGAGATTCCATTTTTTAAAAAGTGTGTCTTTTTATGAATTTATGAAAGATGGTAGTCTCCTGTGTTTGCTGATCGATTAATCCTAATAATAATAATAAACTACTTTTATAACGTTATTACTGTGTAATATTCCAGTAGGCTGATTAGGACCATAGAAAAGTTTTTGTCACTATATCTGTGCTACTCAAGTGGTATTGTCCCATGTTAGAGAGGTTCTCTTTTCTTACTGTTCATAATTTTCCTCCAAATATACAACATTTTAGTGTTCCTCATATGACTATATTATACACCTTTTCTGGAATATTTATTGTATATATTTTTCTTATCATTTTTAAAAAAGAATGTTTTGACTCACCTTATCACTAAGATTGTCTCGTCCCGAAATCATATTGCTGGTGCCTGGTGCTCAGGCTCTCAGTCATGTCCAGCTCTATGACCCCATGGACTGTAGCTCACCAGGCTCCTCTGTCCATGGAATTTTCCAGGCAAGAATACTAGAGTGGGTTGCCATTTCCTTCTCCAGGAGATCTTCCTGACCCAGGGATTAAACCCAGATCTCCTGAATTGGCAGGTGGATTCTTTACCACTGACTCACCTGGGAAGCCCATCCAAAGCATATTATATATCGTAAATCTGTTTTTCCCCGAAGACCTCTGGTTGGACCAGTTCGTTCCTAGACCCACCACCTACATATCTTCTGTCTTTAGATTTTTCTCAGCATTGAGAACTGATTTATATCTTCAACTTCTCGAAAGCATACCTCTTCTCTTCATTAGATCGCTTCTTCATTATTTTGTAACATATCCTCAGGTAATTTTTTTTCAGAAGAGTGAGAAGAAAGTGTGTTTCCAGATCTGCAAATACTCCGAGAGTTTCTGACTAAACATGTTCATTTATCTCTGCTTCCTCACCAAACCCTGTTAAAATGATAGTCATTTTTTTTAAAGCACAGTTTTTTAAAGATATAAGGGAGTAGTTAATGCCAATAGAATGTTGGAAGTTACAAAGGAAGCTAGAAGCAGTAAATGGCTGAGCAGAACCTCAAGCCACAAATGCCAAATGGCTCAGCATTAAGCCTAAGGGCCAGTCCACCATTGTCCGCTGCAGACTCAGGACCTGGTGACTCATCTGTCTCTGGGATTAGGATACACAGGGGTTTTGCCAGCAGTGTGTTTAAGCTGGTTAATGTTTTCCTCAAGGATCTGACGGTCTTTGGTTGTCTGTTCCTCTTTATGATCGAATCATGATGATAATTAAAGAGTCAAGCACAGTCCTTTTTAATCTGCTAGTGCGTGCTCTTCCTATTCTCACTGCTGTCGTGAAATTTCCCCGTTCTGCGTTCCTTCATTGTCATTGCACGAGAAATGGAAGGAGCATCAAAGATAATAACAGGTGGGCAGGCAGATAGCGGATAGGCCAACGACAGATAAAGTAAACAGTCAGTCACTTTGAATTACTCTTATTGCTGGAAAATCTTAACATTTTTGCCAAGAGATGGCTCCTCTTGATTCATGCTGCAGATCTTATAATCTTGATCCGTGATTCAAAAGAAAAACTCTTTGCTGACCTCATACAGTTTTTGTCCATGACCAAACTACATCAATAAGTTAAAGGTCGCTGAAGGTTAATGAAATCCACCAATAAGGGAGCATGGTGTTCCCCAAGTGGTAAACAGTTGTACATTAGGCTATATGTAAGGTCCTCTGGCTACATCTGGAAAACATTGCCTTAAAAAACCCGAACCTATAGTATGTCAACCAAGAAACAGAAAGACATTTGGATACAATGTTGTTAATTATATTTTCAGGTAGAAATGAGGGGTCTTTTTAAAGACAGAGTCCCCTTTCTTAAACCACATGGGACCATATCTATAAAGTTAAAAGTGAGTGAGGGTTTCAGAAGGAAAGCCCATCCCACTCTGCAACCCTCTGTGGCCTGGATTTTTAACCAGCCCCTCAAACGAGGGACCGTGTCCTTGCTGGAATGTGTTAGTCCACTAGGGCTGCCTTAGCGAATACCGTAGGCTGAGTGGCTTAGGCAATAGAAATTCATTTTCTCACCATTCTAGAGACCGGAAGCTGAGGTTCCAGCCAGGACTGGCATCTGGTAAGAGCTCTCTTTCTGGCTTGTAAGCAGTTACCTTCTTGTTGTGGATGGTCAACACCGAAATCAGATTGATTGTATTCTTTGCAGCCAAAGATGGAAAAGCTCTATACAGTCAGTAAAAACAAGACCGGGAGCTGACTGTGGCTCAGATCATGAACTCCTTATTGCCAAATTCAGACTTAAATTGAAGAAAGTGGGGAAAACCACCAGACCATTCAGGTATGGCCTAAATCAAATCCCTTATGATTATACAGTGGAAGTGAGAAACAGATTTAAGGGGCTAGATCTGATAGATCGATTGCCTGATGAACTGTGGATGGAGGTTCGTGACATTATACAGGAGACAGGGATCAAGACCATCCCCATGGAAAAGAAATGCAAAAAAGCAAAATGGCTGTCTCGGGAGGCCTTACAAATAGCTGTGAAAAGAAGAGAAGCAAAAAGCCAAGGAGAAAAGGAAAGATATAAGCATCTGAATGCAGAGTTGCAAAGAATAGCAAAAAGAGATAAGAAAGCCTTCCTCAGCGATCAATGCAAAAAAATAAGGAAAACAACAGAAGAGGAAAGATTAGAGATCTCTTCAAGAAAATTAAAGATACCAAGGGAATATTTCATGCAAAGATGGGCTCGATAAAGGGCAGAAATGGTATGGACCTAACAGAAGCAGAAGAGATTAAGAAGAGGTGGCAAGAATACACAGAAGAACTGTGCAAAAAAGGTCTTCATGACCAAAATAATCACGATGGTGTGATCACTCACCTAGAGCCATACATCCTAGAATGCTAAGTCTAGTGGGAAGCATCACTACGAACAGAGCTAGTGGAGGTGATGGAATTCCAGTTGAGCTATTTCAAATCCTGAAAGAGGATGCTGTGAAAGTGCTGCACTCAATATGCCAGCAAATTTGCAAAACTCAGCAGTGGCCACAGGACTGGAAAAGGTCAGTTTTCATTCCAATCCCAAAGAAAGGCAATGCCAAAGAATGCTCAAACTACCGCACAATTGCACTCATCTCACATGCTAGTAAAGTAATGCTCAAAATTCTCCAAGCCAGGCTTCAGCAATATGTGAACCATGAACTTCCAGATGTTCAAGCTGGTTTTAGAAAAGGCAGAGGAACCAGAGATCAAATTGCCAACATCTGCTGGATCATGGAAAAAGCAAGAGAGTTCCAGAAAAACATCTATTTCTGCTTTATTGACTATGCCAAAGCCTTTGACTGTGTGGATGACAATAAACTGTGGAAAATTCTGAGAGAGATGGGAATATCAGACCACCTGACCTGCCTCTTGAGAAACCCATATGCAGGTCAGGAAGCAACAGTTAGAACTGGACATGGAACAACAGACTGGTTCCAAATAGGAAAAGGAGTATGTCAAGGCTGTATATTGTCACCCTGCCTATTTAACTTATCTGCAGAGTACATCATGAGAAATGCTGGGCTGGAAGAAGCACAAGCTGGAATCAAGATTACTGGGAGAAATATCAATAACCTCAGATATGCAGATGACACCACCCTTATGGCAGAAAGTGAAGAGGAACTAAAAAGCCTCTTGATGAAAGTGAAAGAGGAGAGTGAAAAAATTGGCTTAAAGCTCAACATTCAGAAAACTAATATCATGGCATCCGGTCCCATCACTTCATGGGAAATAGATGGGGAAACAGTGGAAACAGTGTCAGACTTTATTTTTGGGGACTCCAAAATCACTGCAGATGGTGATTGCAGCCATGAAATTAAAAGACGTTTACTCCTTGGAAGAAGAGTTATGATCAACCTGGACAACATATTCAAAAGCAGAGACGTTACTTTGCCAACAAAGGTCCGTCTAGTCAAGGCTATGGTTTTTCCAATGGTCATGTATGGATGTGAGAGTTGGACTGTGAAGAAAGCTGAGTGCCAAAGAATTGATGCTTTTGAACTGTGGTGTTGGAGAAGACTCTGAGAGTCCCTTGGACTGCAAGGAGATCCAACCAGTCCTTTCTAAAGGTGATCGGTCCTGAGTGTTCTTTGGAAGGAATGATGCTAAAGCTGAAACTCCAGTACTTTGGCCACCTCATGTGAAGAGTTGACTCATTGGACAAGACTCTGATGCTGGGAGGGATTGGGGGCAGGAGGAGAAGGGGATGACAGAGGATGAGATGGCTGGATGGCATCACCGATTTGATGGACGTGAGTTTGAATGAACTCCGGGAGTTGGTGATGGACAAGGAGGCCTAGCGTGCTGCGATTCATGGGGTCTCAAAGAGTTGGACACGACTGAGCGCCTGAACTGAACTGAACTGTGTCCTCACATGGCAGAGAGAGATAGAGAGATCTGCTGCCATTTTCTCATTTATAAGGACACCAAATCCATTGGATCCAGGATCCACCCTATGACCTCAATTAATCTCAGCCACCTCCTTAACGCTCCATTTCCAAATGCAGTGACATTGGGGGTTAGACCGTCAACATATGAATTGGATGGGACACAATTCAGTCCATAGCAGCGCCTCGGGCATCAGGCGCATGGAGACCAGAGGCCATTATTCATAGATGAGAGTAGAATACATCTCACACATGTCCCTGATCTGGGACTCTTTCACCTCACTGGGTGTGCAATCAGCCTGTTTCAGACCATAACAGCTTGTCTCAGTTCCTCCACCACAAATAAACTTATGGTGCTCAAGTTCTGTCCATCCTAGCGTAAGCAGTGGCTCCTCCTGGTTTCCACCAAGTTCTTTCGTACTGTGTCAGTTCTGACCCAGGCTCTTCAATTCCCTACTTTGGTAAGCTTGAGCAAGTTGCTTAGCTTCTTTGAGCCCTATTTTTCCTCTTCTGTACAATGGGGGTCATAGCATCAGTCTCCAGGCTGCTGGGACTCTCACGCAGACAGTGTATGTCAGCCACGCAATGCTGTGCATGGTGGAGGGGCAGCCCACACTCAACCCCTGCTCCTTCCCCCGCTTCACAGGACACCCTGTGGCTCCCTTCTCATTTGAGATTTTTCATAATGTAAATTCCACTCAGTATCACTCACCAACAGTTTTCCTGGGAATACTCAGACTCAGCTGGATCTGTGCAGAAACTAAGTCTCTGAGGATAAACCACCCCTGCCCAGGTTTCCCTGTGTGGCAGTAGTTTCTGGGTTTCTCTTTCTTTTTCACCCTGTTCCAAGGTAGCTCTGCCTATGGGTCTGTTTCTGTCAACTAGTTCCCTCTGATGTTACTCTCATGAGATGGTACGCCAAAGCAGGGCTTCTCCAGGTGTGCCCCACCAGCATCGGCATCCCTGAGAACCTGTCACATACGCACGTTCTCAGGGCCCAGCCCACACCCACTGAATCAGAAAGCCTGGGTGCGTTGCATCAGTCTCATTTTAAGTCCTTTAGAAGATGATGATACACACTTCAGAAATGCTGCTTCAGTGACTGACAGGTGGGCAGATAGGAGGGGGATGTGACCGCGTCGAGGCACACACTATGAAAAGCTCGCGACGCACTTCACAAAGGAAGATCAGACACAAGAGCTAGGGCTGAACTGTTGATTGTGAGTCAGGGCTGAGTGTGGGAAGTCAGGGGTTGCGGAAAGTCATGCGATTGCCTTCCCTGAAGCACATTCTGCCTTGGAGATGATGAACAAGCTTCTCACTCTCCCCACCCAGGGTTAGAGCAGAACAGCAGTGGCGCCCAACTGTGGGCTCACACTGGATTCTGCACTGGCCAGTTTGCAGGCAATGTCTGGTGACAACTCTGCTGGGGAGCTTGCATCCCTCAAGATGTTACACACGCACTAACGGAGTTCTCTGAGGCCTGCATCAGTTGCCATCAGTTCAAATTGGATTGGAAGCTCTGTTGACTGTGTGGCCTTAGGCTACCTGTGCCTCAGTTTCCCTGACTGCAGGATGGGGTCCTGGTCTAGTTAGCTGACCCTACCCGTGTTCTCAATCCCTTCTCGAACTTCCCTTAGAAACCAAGGGTGACTTGGAAACCCTGGTGACTCCTGCTCTTCAGGGCACTCTGTGTGCACACACACTGACAGTGACTCTGAGCTGCTTGGAAGCCGAGTCTTCACCTCTGCGAGTCTTCGCCAGCCCACTGAAAGTTCACTAAATTACGTATGAGAAGGCACTTTGCCAATGGCCCATCTCTACACAAATCAAATGCTATCATCCAGGCAAGAATATACAACACCAAACGTGGCCCAGTGTTTGGATTCCTTCCAGCAGTGGGATTTTTACTCTGATGAAAGTCTCCAAATGATGGGATGGAATGTTCCGTGGGGCCAGACTGGCAGCGAAGACCCCAGGCCCTAGAGGACAGGCTCTGGCCCACATGGGGAGAGAGCCAAAGGCATTGGCATCTCTCCTGTCTGTGGGTAGTTCCACGGGTGGGAGGATGGGCCAGCCCCAGCAGGCATCTCCATTGTTGAGGCCTAGCTGGAAGTGCGACTGGGAGACAGCCCAGACACCAGTGATGAGATCTGTTTGATTTTCCTATGGTCAATTAGCCTTTATTTCTAAAAACCCTGAGGTCACAGTGCTTCCATCAAGCAGCCTCTCTGAGCTCTGTGCCTCCTGAAGACAAAGCACGACCTAATGAAGAATGATGGCCCGTTGAAGCCTGCTGGGCCTTTCCCCACAGTGGGAAGAGGGACTGCGAGGAGCCTGGGGGAGGCAGGCGCCAACTGCTCTTTTTGGACACAGCCCGCTAGCAAAATGGGGTATCTTACTGTTGGCCTTTAGGAGCAGGTTAAAAATAAACTCTGATGAGCTCATCTCTGCCCCCAGGCCTGTTTCCATGCACCAAAGAGACTCTAAAATGCAATGCTCTTGGTTACCTTCTATTACTTCCTCCGGGATGAAAAGGCAATGGATACACAGAACTTCTCCCATCAGGGCCCAGCCTCTTCTTCCTGGTTTTCTGCCCCTCCTTCCTGGGCATCTCAGCAGCTCAGCGCTGATCCTAGTTCCAGGCCCTGCCGTCCTGTCTCCTGGGTGGGGACGCGTGCTGGTGGAGGCCATGTGTCTGCAGACTGCTCCCACTCATCCTGTTTCTCTTAGACTCCCCTGAACCCAGTAGTTAAACCTGACTCCATGGTAACACCTCTACTTCCTCCTCTGTCTCCTCCATGGTCCTTTTTTCAAACTTTCAGTCCTTTGTTTTCTAATTACCAAAGGGCTGCATGTTTACTGTAAAATAGAAAGCACAGGAACATATCCACCCAGTCAAAAAATGGGCAGAAGACCTAAATAGACATTTCTCCAAAGAAAGAAAGACCAATAGCATCTGGAAAGATGCTCAACATCCCTAATTATTAGAGAAACGCAAATCAAAATTACAGTGAGGTACCACCTCACACCAGTCATTAAAAAGTCTACAAATAACAAATGCCAGAGAGAGTGTGGGAAAAAGACCTACACTGTTGGTGGAAATGTAAACTGGTGGGGCCACTGTGGAAAGCAGTATGGAGGCTCCTTAAAAAAGCTAAAAATAGAAACACCATGTGACTCAGCAATTCCCTTTCTGGGCATATATCCGGGAAAAACTCTAATTTGAAAAGATCCATGCACCTCAATATTCATAGAAGCATTATTTAAAACAGCCAAGATATGGAAGCAACCTAAATGTCCGTTGACAGATGAATCGATGAAGATGTGTATATACACAATGAAATATTATTCATCCCTAAAAAAGAATGAAATAATGCCATTTGCAGCAATGTGGATGAACTTGGAGATTATAATACTGAGTGAAATAAGTCAATCAGAAAGAGAAAGACGAATGCCATATGGCACCACTTATATGTGGAGTCTGAAATATGGTACAAATGCGCTTGTTTGCAAAACAGAAACAGACCCACAGACATAGAAAACAAATTTATGGTTATTACCAAAGGGGAAAGGGGGTGGCAGAGGGATCAATTAGGAGTTTGGGGATCAGCAGATACAAACTACTGTATATAAAATTTGTTGTTCACCAAAGTCCTACTGTATAGCACAGGGATCTATATTCAAAATCTTGTAATAAACCATAATGGTAAGAATATGAAAAAGAATACACATATAAATATACATACACAGACACACACACACACATATATATAATGATTCATTTGCTGTACACTAGAAACCAACACAGATTGTAAATCAACTATACTTCAATAAAAAAAATGAAAAAGAAATGTTTATTCCCTGTCACCCAGCTACCTCCGTGCGTATCTCAGGCATCCTGTGTCTGTGTCCCGGTCTGCCCCACGTCAGGGCTGCTCCTGGAGGGGGTGTGCTGCCCTCCTGTCGTCTAGAGCACGGCTGGCTGCAGAGCTAGAGAGAGCGAGATGTGAGGACCCCACTCACTCTCACAGGCATGTCTGAAGCAGATACGGCCTCAGGACCTCACTCCCAGAGGCTTCTGTCTTCTGCCTATGGTCCCACCCTCCTGATAAGCCCCTGGAAAATGGCAGCGAGAGGCCAATTTCACAACACACTTAGAGCCCGAGTTGCCTTCTCGCTGCATATGTGTAGCTGGGAGAGACAGAGTAAGAACCCTGATTTCAAAGCCCACAGGTTTAAGGCAGATGTGGAAGTTCAGACCTCTGACCCAGGATCAATGGTGGCAGAACTGAAATCTTTTTGAGCCGCACGCCCCAAAGAGCAAAGTAAGAATACAGTGAGCCATGGATTCTCCCAAAGCTGGATGACTGAACTGAGACTGAGTCCAAGGCCAGTCCAGTGCCTAAACGTGCACTCTGCCCATTGCTCCACACTGCCCCCTACCCAGCAATAAACAAGAACAGGACTTTTTTCTTTGGGACTCGGCAGCCAGCACCAGACGCGGACCTGTAGACAGACCATGGCAAATCAGGACAACTCATGCCACGGTGCCTTTGGTGAGAGGCTGTCAGCTCTTGGGTGGGTCTGCAAGTGCTTCAGAGTCAGCGCTTGTCTTCAGCGTATTTTCCACACATCTTGTTATCTGTCTGGCCCTTTCTAGAGCAGATGGTCGTTAACCTTGAACGTAAGGAATCTGGTCTTGGCTGGATGTCCAAAGTTGACTCCATCTCAATGCCTCATTTGAGGACTTCAAAATAGAATTTACTTAGTCAACAGAGCTTTGTGTTAAAAGTAAACAGGTGGAAAATAACAGATCATGCTTTCAAACTTCAACCGAGTAATCGTAGACGACAGCACGACCTACGTGTTACCAGGCTTCATGGAAATGTTCTGCACGGTTTCAGTCACTCCACAGGCTCTGGCCGCTCCAGGAAGTGAATAGTTTTTCAATGATGTGCACGCTCATTTGCAAGATCCACGGCCAGCTCAGAAGGAACTTTGACTGAATCGCTGAGGGAGAAGCTAATAGAACTTACTTGCAGACATGGATTTTAAGAACCTACCTTCGCTTCCTCCCAAACCTCTCAAATTGTCCACATCTTTATAACCCCCAGATTCACAGTCCCCCTTTCTGAGGACCTTCCCCTACTCATTCATTCTTCTTCGAGTCTGCGTTTCCTTTCCCCCTTAGCAGTTCCCACTGGGAGGGGATTGAGGGTCAGGGGAAGTCGGCCAAAGGACCTTCTGCCTGGGGAGCATTTGCTGATGCTTCAAGTGCTCAGAGATCCGTAAATCCCAAATGGACCA
Source organism: Budorcas taxicolor (assembly GCF_023091745.1). Lineage (NCBI taxonomy): Eukaryota > Metazoa > Chordata > Mammalia > Artiodactyla > Bovidae > Budorcas > Budorcas taxicolor. Next base: position 3,685,982 of record NC_068914.1, read on the forward strand.
TGCCAAGGACTTTTCCCTTAATTTCAGAGGCCCATAGTGTAGCTTAAAGAAAATCCAATCCATGTGTTTCTGATCCATCTCCACCCAGCTCGTCCAAATGCTGGATATGAAGAGTTTGCAGATATGCATGATGCTTTTGGAGTCAACTTTATAAGCCTTCCACGCTCTCATTTCTGTTGTGAGAGGAAGCTGCGTTTTGCCAAGAGTAAATGTGTTGGCGTCTCAGAAGGTTCTTGTTGGGTCTGTAACACTGGAGCCATAAGAACTTGAGTGGAAGCTCAGCTTCAGAGAAAGTAGTCTCATCTCTCCCCAGATTCAGAGATTCATAGGAGACGTTAAAGCCTTTACATCTTCAGCCTCTGCATGATTCATGCTCGCTTGTAGCTCCCCATGGAGCTTAGCAGTGTTGAGACAGATCTAACACCACCAAGAGGTTCTCATCTGTCAGGACTGCTCTCTGGAGATGCTGGAAATGAAGCTTTGGCAGAGAAGTGATGACTTTGCCTTCTGGTTTTAAGGTATGGAGAAGAGAGGTACAGTGGTCCCCAAAGCTAGCAGTTTGAATCGGTCCCTAAACTGTCAATGCATAATGTTGAAGTTCAGGGCAGTGGAGCATGAACGTGGACCTGAACTCAGCTCCTCTAAAGTTAGTAGTGGTGGCCAGGAAGACGTGCGGAAAGAAGCATGGTCTTTCTGGAAAGCCATGAACTAGGCAAGGAAAGAGGGAGGGGCTGTTAGGCCTTGACTCGAATAAAGCAAGCGGCATACCCAGTAGAACATTGAATAGCATGAAATGTGCTGCTCAGGGTTTGTCCAGATCTCCCACACGGCTGTGTAATTGACACACGGTGTTCATACAAAGAAGGAAACACGTGCGTGCATAAGGCAACATTCATGGTACGATGAAATGCTCTTATCTCCATACACGTCATGGGGCCTATCAGATAGCTGCAGGGTGTGGTACAAAGCTGGTGGAGGCAGATGCATCCGGATTTTCATCCTGATTCTACCGCCTATTAACCATGCGACCATGGGCAAATTCCTTTACCTCACTTTCTTCCTCTGTAAAATGGGTATAACAATATCCGTCTCTCATCACTGGGAGGAAATCCACTAGAAAATACATAAAATGCTTAGTAAACAGGGTCATAATACTTGAGGATGGTAACAACGCCACCGCTAGCAGGAGAGTAAGGTTCTGTAGCTCTGTGAGCTGGTTGGCTGAGGTCTCAGGAGCTCTCCTCTCCAACTTAGTCCTGGGAACTTAGTGTGTTTGAAAGGAGCAAAGACAGAGGCTTTCGGGGCTCACATAGAGAGGCCATGCAGAGCTGGGAATGGGCTTGGCTGTGGGAGTCCAAAATCTTGAGTCTCAACTTTGTCTTAGAAGGTTGAGTGGCTAAATCTCTCGGGGGTCTCAGCTTCCTTATTTAGAGAAAAAGGTTCATGTTACTGGAGCCCCTGAATTGCCCCCAAGGTTTGTATGAGAAAAGGAATATGGAAATGAGTTGAACTCTAGGCAAAAGCCTCAAAGCCAGTGCTCATGGGGACCAGCAGAGGCAGGAGTGAGGGGGCAGCCTGGGGGCAGCTATAGTGGTGGAAATCAGATGCTGGTGCAGACCGAGGACATTCATTTTCACCTTCACAAATGATCCCACCACCTCTAGCAGGAACCACACTCACTGTGTGACCCAAGCCAAGCATACCAGCTTCAGGGAGCTAGGACAGAACCGCTGAGAAACTGGTGCCTATACCATTACCTTCTATATTACATGAGAGGTCCTACAGTCAAAGAAATCGCCACTGGCTGCCAATAAGTCAGAGAGGGTCGGAAAACATCAGAAAAAAAAAAAAAAAACATGTACAGAGGGGGCCCATTCCTCAGCCTACCAAGGTCTTGGGCAAGTCATCTTCCTCATTAAGTCTTAGTTTCCTGTCTGCAAAACCGAGAGTCGGTGAAGATTAAAGGAGAATGCAAACACCAGGCACCTGGCGCAGTGTGGGCTCTCAGTAATTGTCCTGATCTTTTCTTCCCACACAAAAAAGTCAGGCTGCTCCCACGGTTTTCCAATGGATAGCACAGGTTTTTTTCTTAATATTGGTGGCCAATTATACAAAAGAAAAGTTGGTTGTGAATGTGGTCGGTCTGACGACGGCCTCCTGCAATAGCCCGGGAGAAAATACAAATCTGATCTGGGTGTGATTCAGCTTCACTTTGTATAAAATAGAAATGCACATGCCAGTGGGGACTTTTCTGTCTTGCTTAGGCAGAGGGCTTGCAGGAGGAAGGCCCACTTCCTCGCAGGCTCTGCTCACAACTGACTCCAGGAAAGCAGCTCTCCCATCTCCCTGGTGTATTTTGATTCTGGAGACCCTGCCAGCTCCTAACAGAGTCGCTATTCACTGCTGCCTCGGAAGAGTAACAGGGCATTTCACTACTGCAGGCAGCAGGCTCACAGAAATCAGGTTTATACAGAGTTAGTTTTTTTAATACAGATTTTTGAAAAGTCCATCTCTTTCTCTCTCACCCATGCCCAACCCCCATATTCTTGTGATTGGACCTGAAATCTCTGTGGCCAAGCTTTTCTTGGACCGTGCGAATCGAGATCAACAAGTATCTGTGCTGGAGCACGACATGCCCCGGCGCCTCTCTGCTCTGGAATAAGGGCCCTGGTTGTGTACGGCCCTGCAGCCCTGGTGCTCGCCAGCTCTTCTGCCGTGTGTGACTGCGTTGTGTGCAGGCCTGTCAGGCTGCTGGCCCCCAGCGAGGAAAAAACCTTTTTGGGGCTGAGTACTGGGAAGAATGCAACTCGAGGGCACTCTCCCAGGAGTGGTGCCAGTAAGGGTTAGGAAAAGGGCTCTGTTAGTCTGGGTTTTCAAGGATGAATTTCCAGGCCATGTGGTCCACAGCTTGATTTCAGATGGCTCATGAGATGTTCCAGGAGCAGCTGCACGTGTGGGCTTTCCCGTGCCAGCACAATTCCTTGAAAGAGTAGGAAACGGTCTCTACTCCCCACCACCCCTTCCTCGCCCCCTGTCCTCCCTTGGAATCACTCCAATCAGGAGCTGGCCCCCACTGTTCCACCAGAGCCACGCCCATGACGCCATCTTGCCAAACCCAGCGGTGACCTCGTTGTCTTCATCTGGCTCAGCTTTGCAGTGACACTTGGTAGCTATCGCTCCATCCTCTGTAAACACATTTCCCTCATCGTGCTTCTAAGAAACCGCAGAGTACCGCAGTGGGCTGCCTTCCTTTAACACCTGACTGGGCCTCCTCTTCTTTGTGACTCGTTAGTGTGGGAGCACCAGGGGCCCAGGTATCTATGGACATTCACTCCTGAAATAATCGCATCTGAGCCTGTGGCTTCAAACACCGCTGATGCAACTAACACGCTTCCCTTGATCATTTCAGTCCCAACCTCTCCACACTGACCTTGCTCAAGCCATCATTCAAAGGCATACTTGAAATCAGTATTTTCAAAACTCAGTGTGTCCAAACAATAACTTTGATTCATCACTCCTCGCCTGTGGCAAATGTATACTCCACTCTCATCTCTTTCTTTGCTCAATTTCTTTCTTACAGTTAGATTTTTTTCATTTACTTGTAACTTCTCTCTTTCCTGATAGATAATTAACTCCACAGAGAAGAAACTGCATTTATCTTACATTTAGTGCTTTCTCTTAGTCCCAAGGAACAACCATTCAGTTAGTTGGTTCAGCTGCTCAGTCGTGTCCAACTCTTTATGACCCCATGGACCGCAGCACCCCAGGCTTCCCTGTCCATCACCAACTCCCTGGGTTTACTCAAACTCATGTCCTTTGAGTCGGTGATGCCACCCAACCATCTCATCCTGTGAAATACGTTTCCTCTTACATTTTATTTATTTAGGCAATATGAGTGAATCAATTTAAAGAAGATATCAAGTAAATAGTAGAAGACTGGGCACTAGGGCTGGCTGGCGAGGGAGAGACTTCTGCCAGCATTGCCTGATCCAGCATCACTGGGCTCGAGACATCTGCCAGCATCGCCTGATCCAGCATCACTGGGCTCGAGACATCTGCCAGCATCGCCTGATCCAGCATCACTGGGCTCCAGCATCACCAGGAAAGGAAGTGAGTCAGGTGCCTCCTCATCACTGGACCAGGGAGTAGCTTGATGAGGCAAGGTTTCCCAGTGGGTAGATTCTGAACATCTCCTCTCAACTTCTGCTGGGTGTCTGGGACCCTAGCTTCCTGTCAGGATACTGTGGAGGGGAGTTTGCCCATGGACAGAGATGAATGACCTCAAGAGCCTTCTAGGAAGAGTCTAAGAAGAAAGAAAGTAAAGCGGGAGGAAGAAGAAAAAATGGAGGGATGGGAAGGAAAGCAGGAAATATATTAAGGATTTATTATTGGTCAGTTTTGCAAATTACCTCAATCTAACTACTCTAAATGTATGATATCATACAGACACAAAGAAGCAATTATCTAATTACTTCATGTTCTACTCTGGAGCCATTGTCTTTGGCAATAAGACTGGGCACCGTCCCTCCTCGCATGCGGACTCTGATGTGTGCAGGCTGCTCTCGGAGACTGGGAGCTGAAAACGGCAGGGCCTCAGTCTATACTCCACCTCTTGGTGGTATCCCCAGAACCTTAGGAATGCTCAGCTGCTCAAAAGTCTTTGCCCAATAAATGAAATAAAACTGAAAGTAAACAAGGGAATATCCCTGAAAATATAAAATCTCCACCAAAAATTTAAGACAAGATGATATAGGAGCAACTCAATAAATGTGTAATGAAAAAATGAATGAATGGACCATAAAGCTGTGAGATGAAGGTGAGGCTGGGGTGTTGGGTGTGGGTTTTCAGTTCTCCAGGGAAGACACTCAGAACATTCCTTTACCGGGGTTTCTGGCCTCTCCAACAAACAGTGTCCTTGATAGGAGGCACATATATGGTGGGTGAGGCTGGCAGCCATTCCCCAGGTTAAAGCTCCTCTCCCTGTCCACCAGGTGATTCCTCATAAGAGGGTTTTCTGGATGGGAAAGAATATCTCCTTTCAAAAAGAAATTATTCTCACCCTTGATTTTTAAAGAATGACTTTGTTCAAGATTACTGCAGTAGGGGAAATACATTGAACACAACTTCAAATGTGAACAGAGACAAATGGGGATTTATAGCCAATGGGCAAAGTAAGGGGAAGACAGGCAATTACGAAGAGGGAATTGGTTGGATGTCCATGGCTGGGGGGAAGTGAAGCTTAACTGGATATTGAGAATGGGGGCGTATTCATGATAAACTGACTAAGCAGGATTCTTTGCTATAACTAGGTTTGCATGACGAGGACTAAGCTTAGTCTGGAGGACGGCTCAGAGAAGCCTGATTATAGTTTGATCAAAGAGGGGGGACTTTGTTACTATTAAGAAAATAAAAATGCTTGCCTGGGGCATGGACCAGGCTTGGGAGAAAATAGTTTTGAGGGCAGCACTGCTAGAAGTCACTGTGATGTCGCTCAGGCCCCAGGGAATATGCAAGGTCCATAGGTTAGAGAAATGGTCTGGAGGATATGGCAGGGAAAAGCTGAGCCCCAGGGTCCTCAGTATGTATCCCGATCAAGATGCTTTACAGGAGTGAGTAAGGAGTACCCTCCCCAACCCTGCATTTCAGCCAGTAAGACCCCAGTGAGCTGCAGGGCACTGCCCCTTGGAGAGAGATGCAGTGACTAGAACCAGGGCTCTTAAAAGTGGTCATGAGCTCCAGGAATGCAAAGGGTGTGGGGTCCACAAGGGGAAAGCAAGGGCCATGGTGGACCCTCAAAACTCCCCTAGGGGCTGATGATGGAATGGAGGTGTTCAGATGGGGATGGGGTGAACCCTTGGGAATTTTATGACTTGAACTAGAGCTGGAGAGTACTAAGCTGAGGTTGTCGGGGACCTGTTCCTAGGCCAGACCCCCCAGGCTGGCCTGGTCTTCTGGGGCTTGGTCTACATCACTATGAGCCTGGAGTGACATGGCAGGGTGATGGCCCAGGCCTGACTCCATTTAATCTTTAATGAAAGAGTGAGTTACTTTCACCAGACTAGCCAACCTGTGGCAGCAGGGTAGGTGAACGCTTTACTTTCCAGAGGAATGTTTGAAAAAGGTAAAGTTTCATGACATTTCTGTCCAGGTGTTCCACTACTAGAATCCTAGCCAAAGTAAATAATATTAAACAGAAATGAAGCTTTATGCACAAAGATGTGTATTGCAAACAATCTAAGTATCCCACCACAGGGCACGATGATTAAGTGAGGTCTTTCACAATCCAGTCATTAAATATTTACTCAGTCATTATAAATGGTGCATACAAAACCTATAACAACACAAAGGGAAGTTTAAAATGAGCGAAAAAGTAGGAAACAATTCATTTATAGTGTGTGTGCATCTATGTAAAAGAAAGAAAAAAAAAATCCCGTGCCTTCAGAATTCAAAGACGTCGTTTAACCAGAACGCATAGCTTTTCCGGATAACCTTCTCCTAGAAAATTCTAGCACTGTTGCACAATCTAGTTCATGATGCCTCACTAGCCAGGCAGACATCTGGGATGAAGGCCTGCATCAGGTGGGCTGTACCGACTCCGCTGGCCAGTATGGGCTCGGCTGCGCTGCAGTAACAACCAACCGCAAAACAACACAAGTCAACTCCACGCTCAGGTTACAGGTCCACAGCTGGTCCACAGGAGATGTGCTCCTCACTGTCCTTACTCAGAGTGCACTCCGACAGCATCACCTGATGCTGCTACAAGATCTCTAAGGCAGATTTCTTGGTGCTGATGGCTCAGCTAAGACCACCACCAAGAAAGGCAACACCAGTCATTTGGTCCCAGACTTACTAAGAAACCATAGTAAACTTCTTTTCTCCCCTCCTCCTTTCATTTTCTTGCGGCAAAAAGGAGATATTTACCTTCTACAAAACTGTTCATTCTTGGGCACTTTATAGAGTGCGCAGCATTTTCATACCCACACAGCCCAAGGTTCAAGACCAACCCAGAGGTACACAAGGTCCATAAGCAAATGGGCTCTTTGTCTGCGGCTAGCTCTCCCTCCAGACCTAACTCTTAGTCTGCAGAAATGCTCCATTCTCTGGGGAAATAGTCCTAATCAGAGGTTGAGGATTTCCCTGGTGGTCCAGTGATTAAGACTCTGTGCTTCCATAGCACGGAGCTCAGGTTCAATCTCTAGTTGGGGAAGTTCCACATACCACTATAGTGTGGCCAAAAAGAACAGAAGTAATAAAAATTAATTTTTCATTCTCGTCACTATTTGAATGAAAGGGTTTACAAATGAATGAATAAATAAGACAAAGCAAAGCACCAGTGTTTAACGTAACAAAAGCACAATGTCCGGAGGAACTATAGGAGTTTCCCAGTCCCTCTCTTTCTCACTCTCTGTCTCTCATTGCTGCGTACCTCTGTTCCAGAACCATGTTTCAACTGTATGTTGTAATGTTCAATTTTTTTCTATCAGACATGCTTGAACTGAGATATGTCTCTGCCCAGGTGCCAGACTTAGCTCAACCCTTACTTCACATGCCCTGAAAGATTTATCAATAGAAGTCTGGAAGAGGATACATTAATTTTTGATCACTGTGTAATGAGTTACCACAAGCTTATATGGTAATTTCATCTCACAGTTTCCTAGGCTCAAAAGTCTAGGCAGGGACTGGTGAAATCCAATGCCCAGGGTCTCACTGGACTGAAATCACAGTGTTGGCTGACTGCATTCTCCTCTGAGGCTCACTTGCATTGTTGAGAATTTAGAACCCAGTGGTTATAGCACTGAGGTCCCTATTTCTTTGAGGGCTGTGAACCAGAGGCCACTCTCAGCTCCTACAGAGTCTGTGGTTCCTCATCATGGTCCTCTCCATTGGCAGAAGGACCGCTGCTTCTGCCCCCTGTCTTCTCTAAGGCTTATCTGATTAGATCAGGCTCACCCAGGGAATCCCCTCCCCTCTTTTTTTTATGCATATAGAGATTTATTTTCAGGAATTGACTTACATAATTTTGAATGCTGACAAGTCTACTTCATATAGGGCAGGTTTAGTGGTGATAAACTCCCTCAGTTTTTATTTGGGAAGATCTTTATCCCTCCTTCATTTTTGAAGGACAGTTTTACCAAGTATAGTGTTCTTGGTTGATAATTTTTTTTCTGCTTTCTTTTAGTACTTTGAATATATCATTCTACTCTCTCCTTGCCTGAATAGTTCTCAAGAGCTGAGACAGAGGTGGGCCACTAAGGTAGTGTCCAATACTGAGGAAGTTAGATGTCCTCCTTGGCCTCCCTTTCGCCCACAGGAGAAGTTGGAGACCCAAAACATCCTTCTTGGCACCGTGCAGCTGTGGCTTGAGGAACAGGTGATGTGGGTGAAGTGTACCTCTTACCCATTTTAACGTGGTTTTTCTAATTTATTTTGCTCCACTGGTGCGCTGTAACTTTTCCTTAGGGATTTTTAGTTCTCATGAAGAAACCCTCAATCCTGGATTCTTGCTTAGCAGTGTTTCTGTTGGATGGGACTAAGGCTGAGGATCTTCTATCCTTCCATATCTTGACATCACTGAGGCTGGCAAGTCCAGAATATGCAGCAAAGACTAGTAGACTAGAGACCCAGGAAGAGCTGATGCTGCAGTTTAAGTCTAAAGGTTGGCAGGCTGGGGAGCTAAGCAAACCCAGGTTGAAGTTCAAGTCCAAAGCCTACCTGCTGGCAGAATTTCTTGTTGCTTGAAGCAAGTCTGTCCTTTGCTCTGATTGGACAAGGCCCAACACATTATGGAGAGCAAGCTGCTTTAGTCAAGGTTGACCAATTTAAATCCTAATCTCATCCCCAAACCGTCATGAAAACATCTAGAATAATGTCTGACCACACATCTGGGCATCCTGACCCAAGCAACGTCACATGTAACATTAGCCATCGTATACCTGGGATGGATTTAAACGAAGATATAGGGGAAAGAGAAAGTGCTGGGTTGTACAGAAACTGTTGCATTTGAATGGAAGGGGCCCCTTTTTATTAAATCAAAGTTAGCCTACTAGGAAACCTAATAGTATCTGTACAATCCATCTTTCCATATACTGTAACCGACTCACATATGGAGAGGCGCTACATGCCATTGTATTCATGGGCTCTGCCTACAGTAAAGGGGGGGGTACGAGTGAAAGCATGCCCACGTGCAGCAGTCTTGGGGCCATCTTCGATTCTGCCCACCCCAGGGCTCTGCTTTTCCATGGTCATTGGATTCAGTCCAAGCTGGAGGAGCCTCCAAGCTGGTTGCACTAAGCTGTCTTGAACACTGCAAAGAACCATATTTTGCTCACAATTCTTTGTTCTTACATGCCAAACTCTTGGTCAGAGGGGAGCCGTCTGCATCCCAGAGCAGAGAATGCGAGCCAGCAGAAGACACTTTTCCAATTCCTTTCTTTCTCCCTGCTGCTTCCTAAGGGAGCTCAGGGAGGGCCAGGACAGCCCTGGAGGAGGGCAGAGCTGTCAAAGCAGGATAATGCCACACACAGAGTGCTTGCAGGCCTCAGACCCCTGGGGCAGCCATGCTAATATTTTCTTCTCACAAGTCAGGGGAAGCAGAGGGTAGTGGGAGCCAGAGAAGTGATAGCAGATGTGTGCAGGGCTTTGGCTGAGAGTGGATGACATAAGGGTGTCAGAAAACTGTCCCTCTTTTTGGGAACAGACTCCCTGGCTTCTGTTCAGAGCCATCTCTCAGAGCTGTTTCTCCACTCTCTTCCCTGGCATCTGGGAACCCATGGGGGGAGCAGACAGGCAACCAGGACTCCTAGGGACTATACTGGGATTAGACCCAGGGGCCTTGGGTTCCAGTCCTGCCTTTTTGCTGGCTGCTGGTCTAGGGCAAACACTGAAGCTCTCTGAGCCTCAGTTTCTCCCTCTGAAGAGGAAGGAGGGTGCAGGATGGAGGGAGGTCCCTTAGAGGAGGCAGATTTCTAGCCCACTGTCCGCTCCTCACACCTTTTGTTCCTGGGCATTCCACTGCACAGCAGGACCAGTGGCCACCCAGCTTTGCTCAGAGGAAGGTAAGGCAGAATCCAGGTGGGTCCAAAGTGATGCTCTCTTCCCTCCACCTGCTACCTCACCCACATAATGACAGCCTTTGCCACACTGAGTCAGGTAAGTCAAAGATGGCCCCATGTGGCCAACAGGCCATATGCCTACGCCAAACCCTGAGCCAGAGCCGCAGGTCAGCTCCAATAAGTCAAGGCTGTATTCAGTGCCTCAGATTCCCCATCTCAAAATAAGGTAGGTGAGTTGGCCCTAAAATGTCCACTCTGATGCCCGAGATCCAGGGCTGAGCCCCCTGACTTGGAAGCATCTTGGTATATTTCTCTCTCTCTCTTTTTTTTTTTTTAACTAAATGGCCTAACATCCAGTACTTAGCAACCTCAAAAGTTTACTTACTGAAGCCCAGTTGAACAGGAAAATCTCTGGGTAAGACGTACCCAGTCCCCAGTTGGAGAAATCTGTAAGCCTAGCAAAAGGTGGCCGTGCACTGGAAAATCCCATCACTGAAGACAACACCCCAACCCAAGCAGGGGCCTCAGCTCCACCCTCCCCAGAGATGGAAGCTGGCTGCCCAGAGGCCTCATTTCACTTTCTGCTGTACGGTTCTGCCTCAGATGGAATCTAACCTTCCTGTCCTGCATGACAGTGTTTGGGGGTGTCAACAAAGAATGTCGCTTGTCATATCAAGTAAACAAAGGACATTGTGCCACCAAGCTGTTAGCCCAACTGTGCACCCTGAGGGGACTCAGGATGGAGAAAAGCAGGTTACTAGCCCTAGATAGCTGGGAGGCATCTCAAAGTGATGATTTCGATGAGCCCAGACTCTCGTATCTTCACATATGTAGAAAAGCTAGAAAAGCACTCAGTCCATTCACTTGAGATGTCTGGTTTTCAGCCAGTCACCTTCAACAGTCATCTTTTAGGTGTTTGTCACAAAAACTCCTGTATATTCTGACTCCTCCCTTACCTCTTCTGAGCAGCCCCTGAGAGCTATCTGAGAGCTACCTGAGAGCTACCTGAGAGGCTGTCTTCTGGGCCTAAATCCTCAGAAAGTCTGCCAAGTAAAAAATAATTCTCAGCTTTTAGGTCGTGTGGCTTTTTTTCAGCTGACAGAGGGTTTAAGGAGCCTGTGCAGTGCCTGGCGTGTGCTCACCTGTGGTTGTAGATTGGACATAACTGTGCTGTGGTAAAAATAGGAGGTCCTAAAACCCTGCACCTCGGCCAACCATCTGCCTTTGCTGGCTGTGGGAGTTGGGAGGCACCAATTGCCTTTCCAGAGCCTCAGTTTCCTTCTCCACACAGTAGAACCAGCAAACTAGTTTCTCCTGAATTTATAGGGTGTTCAAAATTGTGTCCCTGAAATTTCCACATGTTGAAGCTTTAACCCCCCAGTACTTCAGAATGTGACTGTATTTGGAGATTTGGACCTTTAAGGAGTAATTAAAATGTGGTCACTATTAGGCAGAGTCTTAATCCAGTATGACTGATATCCTTCTAAGAAGAGATTAGGACACAGACGCAAGCCGAGGGAAAATGTTGCAAAGACACGGAGAGAAGGTGGCCATCTACAAACCAAGGAGAGAGGCCTCAGAAGAAACCGGCCCTGCCGACAGCTTGATCTTGAACTTCTGGCCTCCAGAACTGGGAGAAAATGACAGTTGTTTAAACCTTCAGTCTGTTGTATTTTGCTACGGTAGCCTGAGCTCACCAATACACAGGGGAAGATTCATTTGTCTTAGTCAGGAAAGCGACAGACCTATGTGGGCTGGAACTCCACCGTGCAGCTTCCCCGGCAGCCAGTTCCTGCAGTCCACCTTTTGCAGCCCAGGGCCCCACATGCCCAGGCCTGCCCCGTGGCCTGCAGCACCTAGTGTTCGATGCAGGACAGTCAGCAGGGCAACGGGTCGGGTAGCTGACAGCTACCTACCCACTGACAGCATACCGCTGCAAACTTGTTTTGATTGTAGGCAACTCTGCTGAGAGGCTGCAGAACTCCGCCAACTGGTCTAACATGATTCCACGAGAAATGTTGACTCTAAATTACAAGGACTTAATTTTTCCAACCACAGCTAGGCAGTAAATGACTCTCTGAAATGACAGATGGAAAGTTCTGTTAATATGTTTATCTTCTGGCTCTCAGCAGCCCCACCTCCCCCAGTACTGCTCAGGGCAGCCAGCACAGGGAGGGGAAGGTGCAGTCTGCTGTCCCCAAACACTGGCCCAACCCATAAACCTGGACTCCCAAACACCACCCAGGGCATGAGATTGCTGCCATACATGGGGCAGGAAAGCAAGCCCCAGGCTCCAGACCCCTCTGTACAGCCAGTCTGGCCATGTCCATCTCCAAAAACTCAAATGACCTGTCCTGAGGCAACAATGCCCTGGCTTTGTTCCCAAGATGGCAAATGACGAGACCTCTCAGCCTGATCAGCTACTGAAGAGTACTATAAAACTCTCTCTGCCAGCTCCTCAGGCAATACCAGAAACAAATCATAATTAAAACAGCCATGATCCACACAGCGTGTTCTATGGGTCTGTTCAACCTGGGATGTAGGTGGTATTACTATCCTCCTTTTATTGCTGAGGAAACTGAAGCACAGAGAAGTTAAGCAACTTTCTCAAGGTTACACACGTAGTTATGGTAGAGCTGGAACTCCAGCCCAGACAGGCTGGCTTCAGAATTCATGCGTTGATTTAAGAGAGTATCCCAGGCAGAACGATGGCCCAGACAAGAAAAAGAAAGTGATACGGTAGTACTGGTGGTGCTGGTGTGTGTGTGATGATGTGTGTGTTCATGTAAGCCTGAGAGAGTGATTGCCAAAGCATAATGGGGAGACCAGCAGACCTGACAGACAGACAGACGAGGCTGGAAGGGATGGCAGAAGCCTGACCATACCAACTTCTATCAAGGTCATATGTACCAAGTTAAGGAGTCTGAGTCTCATCTTTCAGGGGATGTGTCTGTTGTTTGTGGAGAAACAGACAACATAAAATGGACCATGTAACTAGTGCAATTAGTGTAACTCGTACATTAGTGTACATTAGTGTAACTAGTGTAATTAATGCACAGTTCAGTGGCACTGAGAGCTTTCACATTACTGTGCAACTCTCCCCACCATCCTGCCATCTCTCTGTAGACTCCAACATCCCAAACTGAAACCATCACCCACTAAACATCTCTCCTTCCCCTCCTCCCAGCCTTCTGCAACCACCGTTTTCCCTTCCATGATTACAGATGTGCGGGCTCCAGGTAAGCAGACTCGGTCTCAACCTGGAAGTGTGATGCAGTGAAGGGTTGGTCTCCCTCACTGCTGGAGCTGCAGAACAGACTGTGGGTTGAGAGAGTCCAAGCCAAAGGCAAGGGCTGCTTTTCCATGGAGGAGGTGGCCATCAGCAAATAGCAGCCTGTTCTCTGTCCAGTGCCAGATTTATACCAAAGGCTTTAGATGACCTGTATCAGACCAGACTCAGGCCTCTTTAGAATGAGAGAATCTAAGTCAAGGAGAGTGAGGGTTATTAAGGTTCAGGGGTTGCAGCCCAATATTTGCAGCTCAGAGAACCTCAGTCCAGCACAGAGGGGTTGCTCATAAATGAGAATTTATGTACAATCCCTCCATAAATGTAAATCAACCATTATGCTGAATGTCTCACACGAATGCACATATCAGTCATTCAGGTAAATGGCACTTTAAACTCCTGGAGTTGCTCTATAGTTCAAAGCAAAGTGGCCTCAAAACAGATCTATTTCAGTGCAGACATGGTCCCTGCAGGAAGTCTCTGCTGTTGAAAGGCAGGAAGGCCCCAAGACCCTGTGTGGGGCGGGGCAGCGGAGGTGGGGGGATAGGGGAGGAGGGTGGAAGGGGGGTGCTTTGCCTGAGGCTGGCTGGGGCTGTTCTCTGCGCTTCCTCACCTCAAGAGTGTGAGAGCCAGCAGTGCCTCAGGCAGGTTCCTGGAGACAGGAATAACATGGGAGCTTTTGCTGAGCCCCCCAGACACCAGCCTCTGCCATCTCAGGCAAGTAACACGACTTCGATGTGGGACTGCCCACCGGAGAGGAGGATGTGTTCATGCAAGGCTGCAAGGAGGAAATGGTGTTGCCCCCATGAAACCCCAGAGCTGGAGTGGCTGGAGCCAGGGAGTCAGTTGGTGAGTCCAGGCTGCAGGATTCTTTCAGAAAGCCTGGCAGAGGGTCCTAGCCTGCCAGGGCCATAAAGAGGCGGCCAAAAGGCTGGGGGAGGAGCCGTACTGCCCGGGTCATGGGCTCCTATTCCTCCCCCTCGTCCTCTGCAGGGCTCCACGGCCTACTCTCACCCCCTTAGCCTGATACCCTGGTCTCTTGTGGTCCAGACCGTCCGATGCCATGCAGTCCGGCTGTACCCACCTCTCCCCACGGGCACTGAGCTTGAGCTGAGAAGAATGTCGAATCCCTCTCTGTCCTCAGTCTTCCATGATTAAGTGCCTATAAGTAGGCTGTGTCTTTCACCTAGACCTGTTTCACTTTCTCCTGCTGACCCAATCCTATCAAAGTTGTCAGGGGAGTGCGTAATTTCCTCGGTTCTGTCTCCTCACAACAAAAATTTGAAGTGACAGGCGTTAAAGCCCTCGGCGTGTCACAGCTGTAACAGTGCCACAGCTCCGTGCTACAGCTTAGTTTTATTTAGAAAATAAAGGAAAATACATCCAAGAGGCGTGAGGGCATGCCGACCCAAAAGACTGGAAGAGAAGAGAGCGAGCCCCGGCCCCTTGGCTCCTCTTTTTCTATGTTTTCTCTCCTTCCCCCGGGCGGCCTTTGTAAACTGGGCTAGCCGGGTGCGACTTGTTCTACCTGAGGTCCCCGCTCCGGTCCTCAGACCTTCCTTTGTTCTGTTTTCGTGGGCTTTTCCCTTCCTTTTCTTTTAACCACCGCCATTCTGGACTCCTTTTTCCTGTTCTAACTACCTAACAAAGTCAACTTAATGGCATCTCCTTCAGGTACCTTCTGGGATCCTCCCCATCAGATGGACTCCAACCCACTCCCCGGTCCTCCTCGCCCCAAGCCCTGTGCTCTCACAGAGCTGGGTTCTGCCTCCAGGGGCCATCCTTCCACGTGGTACACTAGCACATCTGTCCATGTGTCCCGTCCCGCCAAATGGGCAGGAATGGTGTCATAGTCTCCATGGCCATAATGCCCAGCATAGATCCTGGCACAAGGTGGTGCTCCAGATAAGCTGCTCATGTGACTTAAGCAGGGTATTCCAGCTGGCTCCTTACTTGGTGACAAATCATCGCAAATGCAGTAGCATGAAACCGTTTTATCATGCTCCTGGACACTGTGGGCCTGGACTTCAGTCACAGTGCAGTAGAATGGTTTGTCTCATTTCCACGAGGTCTGCCATCTCTTCTGGGAAGCCAAGTTCAGGTAGGGGTGACGTGATGGTTTGGAGGCTGGGATTGCCAGCTGACCTTTGGACTCAGCTCCTACACGTGGTCTCTGCATGTCACTGGGCTTCATAACAAGATGGAGGCCTCAGGATGTTCAGACTCCAGCAACAGTTTCCAGTGGAAGAGGTTATATTGTCATTTTCTTTCTGTTCTGCTTTTTTCACAGGCCCACTAGATTCGTGAGGAGGAGAGAGGAGCTCTGACCGTGTGAAGGTGGCAAAGTCACCCTATAGAAGATCATGTGGGATGGGTGGTGTTATTGTACACCTCTTTGTAAATGCAGTCTGCCACAAAAGGAATAGCAGAGAAGTTGAAATGTATATACCCAACTGAATTCTTCCCTTTCCCTCTAGAGAATTCACTTCCCCCAACCCCTTTATCCCTATCTCCAAAATCCGGTTTTCAGTGCAGGGAGGAAAAAGCAAGCACCAATAGTATTATGCAGCTGAACTCAGGCATGGCTCTAGAGATATGTTAAAACAAAACTCCTTTGCAAGCACACATCCTTGAGCATATTTAAAGTCTGACACATCAGACACTGTAACAAAGAAGGTCTTCCTTCTATCTTTCCTACAAGGTAGTTTCCAGAATCAGACTGGTTTTTGATCTGAGTCTGAAAACTGAAAGAGGAACATGAGGTCCTAATTTCCATCAACAAATTCCTTCCAGCCAAGAACGCCCAGGTTCCACTTTGTTCATTTCTGTAGGAATTTGGACAAGCTAAAAGAGACACTGTTTTTCAACTCAAGATCTCCATCCCATCCAAGAAGAATGAACATCAGGTTTAAAAAAGAGTGGTGGTGGTGGCAGCAACTTCTTTAAAGGCACATAATATGCAGGAAGGAGCAGAGAACGTCTCAGAATAAATAGAATGCTGGGTTTTGAATTACGTCTTTGCTTATTGAATGATTTTTAAAAAATTAAAAATGCCACTGGACCTATTTCTTTAATTAAAGATGTGACCAGGAGGTTGGGGATGTCGAGGTTAGCTGAAAACAGGGATGAACTGACCTCAGTCTAAACAGAAGGAAAAATAGTGTAAGCACCAATTAAAAAAAAAAAGCATTTGATTATTTTTCTCTAAATGTAAATAATATTTTTGGCCAGTAGAGAGTTGAGGACAGGCTAAAACTGCTTTGCTGCCTTTAGCAAATAAAACTCTGTTCAAGACACAGGGTTGACTTACCACCAATATAATCTGTTTTCAAAGTTGTATGACTTTATTTGAGTATTCCATGTCATTTGGAAAGAAGATGGGACCTTTGGGTAACATCTGGAAGGCATGTATGTCAACAAATACCAAAAATAACTTTTAAATACCAGTCCTCTAGAATAAGTGATGGAGAGGGAGGCTTTCTTCAGAAACGATGGAAAGAGCAAACTCATTTTATTGGAGAGCAGCCTAACCTCTAATGCATCTTGTGATGCTAATGTAATGTGATCAAGAGGTACCTTTCTCTAGCTTCCCTCCACATTGCTCCATCACTGTCAACAAATGAGTTTGTGGAAGCCATGAAGTTATCTTTCATTGAGGAGAGTGCCTGTGGTGATTGAGGGGGGCTTTGGTTTCTCTAGGATTTCTTGAGAGACAACACTACCATTTAGCTTAGACAATGGAGCACAAAAGGAGGCAGGCTTGAGAAGGACTCTAGAGAGAAAAGCTGTTGAAGCACATGGCATATCTTGCTCTTGGTGCACCTTATTCCAGCAGCCTCCATAATCCATCCTTCAGATTGCACTTGAATACTCACTAAGATGGGGAACTCATTGCCACTTAAAATCTCCTATTCCATTAGGGGCCTATATTGGGCAGCTCTCCATAATACTAAGCAGCCCCGTCCAATCAGTCACTGGATAAAAGGAAAGAAAGAAACCAAGCTGAACTCCCTTTTACCCACTGGCGGTGCTGTGCTCCCTCATAGAAGGGGACCAAAGCAGTAAAACAGATGGATGAGCCTTGCCTGTGGGTCATTCTCCACATGCGTGCTTCTCTGCTGAGGCACCAGAGATACAGGACCAGCAGACAGGGACAGTCTTAACCAAGACAAGCTCCAGGGTGCTGTGAGCATGAAATGTGAAATCCGGAGGGAGTTAGCCAGTACCTTGCTCACTGTAGTAGAGGAGAACCATGTGAGCCCTCAGGACATGGAAAGGGTTCCCCACACACTGCCGCTTTGCTGAAGAACAATGAAGTGAAGGAAATTAAGGATGACAATTAGGTGTTTTTCAATGCTTAAGAGTGCTGTCACTGTTCAGATCTTGCAGGACTTTGGAGGACTCTGGGTGGACGCAGCTCTTGCTCTGTAGACAGCGGAAGCCGTGGCAGAGTCTTGGCTGAAGAGCGACAAAACCCAGAACTTGGTGAGAAGATTATTCTCAGAGTTGTTGAATATTCAAAACACACTTCCAGCACAAAACCATGAAATGTCATTGCTTTATTCATTCATTTAATTGGTCATTCATTCAACAAATATTTTTGGAAGACCTACCACACATCGGGTGTTAACTGTCATTAGGGTTGGGGCCAGGGCAGGGAACAAATCAGACGTGTATTTATCATCTTGAGGCTCAGCATCTATCTGGGGGACGCATCAGTAAACAAATGGCGACGCGTTTTGTAAAGATACACAGAGCAGGCTAAGGGGAAAGGAGGGAGCATGGGAAAATCTCTTTAGAGAAGACATACAGCTGGGAATCACGGGGAGAGGGGCATCTCAGCAAGTCCCTTCAGAGGAATGGGAAGTACAGAAGTCTTGTGCGGCAACATGCTGGGCTGCCAAGGACCAGAAGCAAAGAAACCAGTTGTTCTGGAAGTGAGTGAGCAAGAAGGGAAACAATGGGCCGGAAGGTCAAACAGGTAGTGAGGCTCTGATAACACAGGGCTTTGAAGGCCACTACGTGGATGTTGCTCTGACTTCGTAGGACAGAGGCCACTGAAATTTTTGAAAGAAGAGCTGTATGACCTGGCTTGCATTGTGAGAGAATTACTCTGTAGGAGAAAAATTGAGTAGGAGAACCAGGAAGAAACAGAATTCTACTTCAATAATCAAGGCAGGAGATGATGGTGGCCCAGACAGGGCCAGACTGGGCCATCCTCAGTTGCAAATCTATAGGAGTGAATGTGTCTAGCTGAGCCTACTGTCTCCTGAATGCCATCAGAGTCCTAAAGAGGGAGATGCTAAAGGATACAGGCTAGGTATCAAGGCCTACCACAGCTCCTGTTTACCGTTAGGGCCAGATTTGGGTTTTCAATACTAATTTCCACCAAGTGGCATCACGGCTATTGTTCTCAAATCTTAGGGTAGGAAAAGTATTAATGAATATGGAAGATATTGGTAATGATGATAAATACGGTTGTTTTTAAAAAAAACGATGGTAAAACTGTAGTTGAAAGGAGAAAGGAACCACTTTGAAGAAATCACAGCCACCAAGCTGAGCATAAAAACAAAAATAATAATGAAGCTTACTTGAAACAAATTGATTTTGTGGAAGACCATGAACTCATAACAATACTCAAAAGAGGAAAGTTAACATAAATGTATGTATAAAAGAATCCATGCATTAGAATTTTTAAAATTTTTATTGCTTTTTAATAAGCAGAAAGTGTTCTTTCCTGTGATGTTTTCAAAGTACAGAGTTATATTTCTCATTGCCTCTGTAGATAAGAAAGAATAAACACAGGGAACTATAAATAAACTAAAATAATTCCCCAAACATGGCTTCTGCATTATGTAACAAGCAGATGGAGGAAAAATGAAGCAACTGATTGCTTTCGTGGTCTACACAGCAAGCAATTAAGCAGAGAATCCCACAGAGTGCTCCAAGATGATTAATTAGCCAAATGTTGCATGCACCCCATCTCTCATCTCTGAGTGTATGGAACCTTGAGATGGCCCTACTCATTATAATCCAATATTGATAAGGCATGCATAAGCTTCCAATTAATATTTATAGACCAGGTCAATTTATCATAATGACGGGACAATAGTGTAAGTATTGCCAACCATAAGAAACTTTCAAAAATACATCATTTCTGGGAATGACACCAAGTTTCAAAAAATTAAATCTTTGGATTTAGATTTTAAAAGGCAGGGGCTTAAGTCCGGATATAACAAATAGAACTTCATTATCAAAAGGAACTCAGCCAGTGATTTGGTTTAGATCACTGTAGACTATACAAACTAGTCCTTAATCAGAATCTGTGACCCCTTCTCTTCTGAAATGCTGTGCATACATGTAGTTTAGGGTCTCCTAAGATTATTAGTATTTGATAGAATTTGATAAAATTTGATTATTAATATAAAAATAAAACCTTGGAAATAATATAAACAAAGGTAAAAATTTCTTTTAAATCCAAGAAATTCATAATTATGTGACCACTTTTATATATTAATCATTGTCTTAGAAAGACTACTAGTGGGGTATCCTAGGTTATGCTGTGATTATAAGTAATCTCAAAATCCTAGCAATCTGATGCATGTCTCATTTCTCTGTGATGGTTCCTTTCCCACTAAGTAATTAACACAACACACTTAGTCTGGTGTATCATCGAATCATAATTTGAAATGATCCTGTTAAATTAGGAAATGGTCTGAAGAGGAAATAAAGCACATTCACTGAGAACCTTAACCAGTGGACAGGGCCCCTTACTCTCCTTCACTCATTACTTTCACAACTTGTTTCACAGCTAGCAGAAGAACTAGAAATCTCTCTTCTCTCCTAAGTCTGAATGGTCACCTCATGGTAAGCACACTTGACCGTCGTACAGAATGTGTGTGTATGCCTGTATTTTTCAGCTTCTTTATGTTAAAATGAATGAGTGAGTTAAGTCAACCTCACACTCTTTCTTAGTTGTCTTCAATACAGATGGAGAGAGCTGAGGTCATCCTTCAGCACTGGAGAACCAAAATGAATTTTCTGTTCCAGTTTAGATCAAAGACGCCTGCCTTTTGTCAATCTTGGGATGCATGCCCAACCACTAATAAGGGCTTTTCATTTTAATTTTCATCTTTTTTTGTCTACAAACCACTGGACAGAACCCTGGAAGGGAAGAGGGGTAAGTGTTAGGCTGTAGTTCCCAATAGGTCCAGATGGATAGCTCAGAGCATGATGTACTTGCTCTAAAAACTACTGTTGTCTTAGCGGCATTGCTAGAACTGTGCAGAGTCCAGAAAAGAGCAGTGATAACCTTATTTGGCAATGGTAAGACTTTGGAGCTCCACACTGAAATAAGAGGATATAGAGAGTGGTGATTAGGACAGTGAGTAATGGAAGTCACGTCAGGGCCACTGATGGTACCTGAGGCTGTGTATCCTGGACTGAAAGGAGGCATGGTGATGACCTCAGGCATTTTGAAGGTTCATAGAAGAGGCTGTGTGGACAGAGCAAGCTCCATTTAAAGGCAGAAAGTAGTTCTGGGAACTGAAAGAATTTTCCAGTCAGGCTGTCTCAGCATGGAATTTTAGGCTCTTGAGGTCGTAAGACTCCAATATTGGAAGAGCAAAAGAGAGGCTTGATGGTCATTTGTTAGGATTCATGTCAAACATCCTGACTTAAATTGAACTTGTAGCTTTCAAATTTATTTCTCACCAATACTCCATGATCCTGAATCTGACTAATCCAAAGAGAAAAGCACCCAGGTTAGCCAGATGGAACTCTTTATTTAATCAAGAAAACCTTGGTCTACATGGTCCACAAAATCAATGTTTGCCAGTATCTAGTTCTCCCCTAACTTTGCTTACACAGAGAATTATAAATTCTAATCCTTACAGTTAGGTATGTCCATGTAACTAGCTCTTACCAAAAAAAAAAAAAATGGAAATGAAAATGATGGCCAAACTTTGAGCCAAAGCAATTAACTACAGATGTTTGACCTTCTGACTCTTCATCTGCAACAGTGAAGGTGTTGAGATAAAGGGGCCAAGAGAAGGAAACCATGTAAATTGCTTAATATGGAGGAGAGCTGCCCTGGAGAGTCACCCAGGTTTGCAGCAGGCTTCATGAGTGCAAGAAATTACTGAGTTTTTCTTTTTTTTTTTTAAGGTGATTTGTTACTGTGACAAAATTTAGCCTACCCTGGTTGGCATACTTCAGGAACAGAGAGCATGTGAGTTTCTAATAGGAAAGGAACTAGAGAAGCTGGAAGGATGTCTGGTGAGGCAGCTAGGGAAAGTCACACTCAGATCTCCTGGGACTATAAATTTTCAAAGAGCACTGAAGCATTATATGTATTTCTAATATTCCCTCTGAGGCCACAAATACATCTCTTTAACTGTTAAATGAAGAATATCTGATATGAAATTTTTGAGGACCAAAGTACTCTGAATAGTGAAATGAAGTTAAACTTGGCTTCTGGAGTTGCCATCTTGGCCCTTTACAAAAACCAAAGACTTCTCCTTCGAGAGAAAAAGCCAACCTCATTGTGTCCATAAACATAGAACATCTGGGGCTACACAGAATCCACTGATTTTATAAACAAATTCCTGCGGAAGAATCCAAACTAGCCTGATTTTATAGGTGTAGAAACCAAGGTCCTTCAGGTCCCAGTGATCTTGAAGCTTGGTCCTCTGGATTTCTGTCTTTTCACCAAGCCAGGCTATGGTGATTGCACAAGGGAAGTATTTCTTCAAAGGAGAATCAAACAACACTCCCCAGGTTCCGTGTCGACAGCCCCGGACTGGAGAGGAAAGCAAGGCTCCTCACAGAAGTTCAGTTTACAGCAGAGCTCTCCCTTGGCCCCAAGACAGCTTTGATCACCGTGAAGTTTCCACAAACACCGAATGAGTGAGGAAGAAGATGGTTATGCTTTTAACCTGATCGACACTGATGAGAAATGAGGCATATACAGTCTTTTCCGTAGCACCCTACTTCAAACAGCTGTCACCCTTCCCTTTAATGTATGGGCTTAAAATAGTTGTATGTTTTGTTTTCTTTTGAACACTTCTCATCACATAATTAAAACATGATAGTGAAAGTCACTTATGACTTACTGATATGGTTCAGTAGAGTACAAGGCCAGAAAGTAACCAGCCTACCTTAAAAGCCCAACTCCCGCTTCTAATTTTCTGAATGTGTGGCTTTGGGCAAATTACTTAACCACTCTGCACTTCAATTTCCTCATCAGTTAAATGGGTATCATAATAGTATCTACCTCATAAGGCAGTTATGGGATAAAACGTGTTAATATATGTAAAACATTTGGAAAAGTGCTTGGCATATGGTAAGTATTCAAGAAGTAGTATTTATGTTTTCCTAAGTTCTTGACTGGCAGCCAACCAAATTCCAAGAACTGTGAAGCCTCTGTGTGCTCAAGTCTACAGGGGTTTAAAATAAGGTAATTCATGGCCTCCCCTAAAGGCCCTAAAAGTCCATCAGAAAAAAAAAAAAAAAAAAAAACTAGACTAAGCAAAAATTCAAGGATTATTATTAAGAAGTTAAGAATGGGCGACAGACGGGAAGCTAACAACATCCTCTCTACAGTCACAGGGCCATATGATCACCTTCAGCTATAGGGATGCTGGGGTGAAGGGAAAGAGAATTGTTTCAAATGGCAAGTAAGGCAAAAGCAGACGTTTGCAGGGGGTTCTGGCAAGTTTTGCCTTCCTGCTGTAAGTGCTGCACTTTCTTGTCTCACGTTCCTCCTCCTACTCAGAAAACAAGACTGTCTGTTTCCAGTTAGGAAAGGCCACAAGAATTTCAGACAATATGGACCTGACAGCCTCAAGTCTCTGAACCAGTACCTGGTGCATGAGGGAAAAAAAGGAAAAAAAAAAAAAAAAAAGCTGTAGTAGGTTTCGATGTTACTCTTAAGCGGATTTTGTTATTTGTGAGTTATGAGTTTTGTCCATCACACTGGCAAAAATTTAATAGAACATTGTCCAATGTCATCCAAGATGTTGGGTAAGCACACTTTCATGCTCTACTGGTGAGAGTGAAGATAGAGCCAATATTTTTGAAATATATATTTTTTATTTTGGATAAAATGCATTTATTTTGACAAGACAATTCTACTTAAGGGTGTTTAGGCTTTGGAAATAATCCAGTGATCATAAAAATGTGTACATATGGGGAATTTTATTAGAAGCTTTATTAGATAATATTTATGGTAGCAAAAAATCAGAAGCGGTGCAGAGAGCTGGGGCAGTAGGGAGAGCTGTGTCCTACAGGGGTGCCGTGCAGGCTGCTGTAGCTCTGTGTGTTTTCATGGCCAGGCTTTATTAAGTTCAAAATTCGAGTGTTGAAACAGTGTGTCTTGTAGGATCCCATTTGGGTGACTATGGATCATATATTAAATGTAAAAATGTACATCGAAAGTATTTGGGGTTATATATATCTAACTGCAATAGCTGTTACCACAGACGTCTAGAAATTTTGAGGAAGTTTTTCTTTTTAACTTTCAGAATTGTTAGACATCTTTCCAACTCATTACCATTTTAATGAGAAAAAAATAAACAGCCATTTTTGGAGGGGGCGATGGAAAATAAAGACTGCCTCCCCACCATCAGCCTCCCTGACTCAGGGGTAAAGAGGGGAGGAGAGCTCAGAGCTGGCGTGCTCGTTTTAAAGCCAGGAGGCCAGGTAGCTAATCAGGCATCTCATCAGCGCCAAATCAAGACTAGCCATCTGAAACCCAGGTGATCACTTTGGAAGGTTTCCTGTCATTTAACTGTGACTGGATAATGACCCTGTGTAGGCTCAACTCACTCATTTACTTAGAGGTACTTTTATAACTGGTTTAGCTTGGAGTGTTGCTCAGGAAGTCACATAACTTAAAGTGAGACATCCTTTGCTAAGCTTTACTAAGGCTTTTATGACTAACACGAGCATTTAGTAACACCTATTTTAGATTTTCCAGCCTAGAATTGTTGCTCTAACATAAAATCTTGGGCCTTGAACACACTTCCTCTATTGATAAAGTAAGTCCCAATTCGTGTCTCCTCCCATTAATTCTCCATTCTTCCAGTTTGCTTTTGTGCCTGACATTGTTAGGGGATGCAGTGGTGCTGTGGGTTGAATTATGTCACCCCAAAATTTACATGTTAGAGCCCTAACTCCAAGAACCTCAGAATATGACCTTATTTAAATAGGAACTTTATGGAGGTCAGCAAGTGAGGGTAAGGTCATTAGAATGGGCCCTAATCCAATGTGATTGGTGTCCTTATAAAAGGGGGAAATTTGGAGACAGACAGACACACAGGGAAAATGCCCTGTGAGCGTAGAGACAGCCATCTGTATGCCAGTGAGAGAGGCCTGGAACCAACCCTGTCCACACCTTGATTTCAGACTTCCAGCCTCCGGAACTGTCAGACTTTTTATAGTTTAAGCCACTGGGTTTGTGACACTTGGTTGTGGCAGGGAAACCAGTGGTCAACAGACCAGGGGTGGGTCTGACCTTCAGAAAGCTCCCTGCACATAGGGGTGAAGATAGCAACCTGATCTGCACGTGCTGAAACTTAGCAGTTGGGGGAGGGGGTGGGGGGTGGAAGGGCAGGCAGGTGACTTCCTCTTTAGACAGGTGTCGTGGTCAAACAGCTGTCCAGCTCTCTAGAGGATGGAATCTGGGTTTCACATGTATGCGTATTACCCTAGAACTTAAAGGCAATGAAGACCACATTCACTCCTGGTTTCAGAGAGTAAAACTTTGAAAACATTATCACTCCATAATTAAACATTAAATTTAGACAAATAGTATTCCTCAAGGACTGGGTGAAGGACTAAGTCAGAGCAGCGTGGAACAAACTCTTTGAGCCCCCTCTCCTGGAGCTCTTTTCATACAACTGTACTTCACAGTTAGAGTGTAGGTAAAGCAAACCCAAAGACAGCCGGGAAAACTCCCAGTCACTGACCCTGTGAGGGTTCTGGTAAAGGACACGGTCCCCTGTCCCACATAGTGACTGCTTGATGTCAGGCCCAAAGGACCCGAGTCTCAAGTCTCAGCAGCATAAAACTGAGTTGCCTCCTGGGTCGCCGTCGTGGTTTGCTCATATCAAGGGCGCTGTACACCATATGCTGCATGATCTTATCTTCCTCCGCCTCTGGCTGCTTAGAAACTCAGAAACACCTTTAAGAGCGCTTTGACGAATGCATGGGAGCTTGAAGGGCACATTCATATTATCTCCATCCTACTAACCCACACTGACTTTTCTTTTAGCCCATATCAATTTTCATGAATACCTCCTGTAATTGTGTATGTGAAGAGGGGCATGCTATTTAAAATTAAACAGACAAATTAATTGACTTTGGTCACCACTTAAAATATTGTGTTCAGTTATTAAAAATGATACAGCGCCATGGGTAAATATTTATATTTAATATTTTATTTCATTTAATGTTCAGGAAAGGAGATCCCAGGATGAGCTTTTCTTCCCCCAGCGATGTCCCTACTGGCCTTTAATGTGAAACTCACGAGGAGCAGTGTCGGGAGCCCCTGAGAACAGCTCCGGTGATGTTCCAGGGAGCAGAATCAGGCTGCAGTCAGGGGCATTCCTGACTGAGAGCAGAAGCATATGGTGAAATGGCCTCACCCCTATCTCCAGAAGACTCATTTCATTATAGATCAGGCTCTTCTAAGTTAAGGATTTTATCATCAAAGTCATTCCCAGGGATTTGCAAACTGAAAGACTAGTTACCCCATCCCCAGCTTAGGATACAATGATGAAGCTGTAGGAGACCCTTCCACCAAAAGGGGATGAAGCTGAAATGGAATCACATCACAGCTGCAGCAATCCCGCTGGGCTCCTACTTATCCCCGTGCTGCAGGGTCAGAGACACCCCTGATTAGAGTCTGGTTCTTCCTCCTAGAAGTGGTTCCTAGTTCACTGTTCCCACAGCTCCTGGACCCAATCTCTTTGAGGTTTTTCCTTTTCTGTAAGAAATGGCTGCATTTGCAGCTGAGTAGCTTTCTCAGCCTGACTCTTGCCTGGAAATATTTGGGGACCCAGGGGCCTTTCGGCAAGTTTCACAATCTTAGTCCCTTCTATAACAGTGCTGCCATTTAGATCCCCTGAATGGATCTCTTCACTGAGACAAGTAAAAAAAAAAATAGATACAATATAAGAAACACCTTTTCAGACGTAATGCTGAGCGGCTGCTGCTGTTGCTGTTAAGTCGCTTCAGTCGTGTCCAACTCTGTGTGACCCCAGAGACAGCAGCCCACCAGGCTCCCCCGTCCCTGGGATTCTCCAGGCAAGAACACTGGAGTGGGCTGCCATTTCCTTCTCCAATGCATGAAAGTGAAGTCGCTCAGTAGTGTCCGACTCTTAGCAACCGCATGCTAGCACAGAATAATATTAAATTTGTTATGATTTATTAGAATAAACACTAAGCTTAAAAAGAATACTAAATTTTAAAAACAAGATGAGGCTCAGCCTCTTGGAAAGAGCTCATACAAATGGAGAGTCCGAAGACTCATGTTTCATTAGTTCACAGTAAATCTGCTTCTAGAAAGTAGTCAACCTAGAAAAACCATATTAAGGTTATCATTTGAGATGACAATTAGGATATTAATACTTTAGACATTCTCAGATATGCATTTTGAAATAGCTAAGATGACCATTAATAGAACGCACACATACTGTACACCCTTAAAACAAGTAGAGGGAAAACAATGGAATCAGATTTTATGGCACTCCATCCAAATTAAGTCACAAAAAGAGAAGATAAAAAAGAGAAAAGAATGAGGTAAATAGAAATTGTGTGGAAATTGTGTAGTAGGATTGCAGGCATTAACCCTAATCATGCTAGATACACATGGACAAAAATCTGGCTTAAAATATGAGGATCATCAGTTTGAAACAAAAGAAAATTCAAATCTAACCACATAAAGTTTACAAGAAATAACTGTAAAACCTAAAGACACAGAATAATTTAAATTGAAAGTAGAATAATGTGTTAAGGAAAGAATAATTTGAGAAGAGAATGCTAAATTTATTACTAAAGCAACCTCAAAATTACGGAGCAAAAATTGCCAAAACAATGAGAAGCTGACTAATCTACCTTATTAAAGGACTATCTTAACACAACATGTTTTAGTAATTGATCAACAACAGTTATTATATCTAACAAATGGGGGAATATACACTTTACTCACAAAGAAAACATTTATAAACTCTGACCACATATTGAAAATAAAGCTATCCTCAACAAACTTTTTAAAATGGTTTCATATAGAAAATATTTATAAATAAATAAAATTTAAAATACCGTGTGTCACCCTTGTTGTATTTATAGGAAAATTTATAGCCTGAGATGATTATGGTAGAAAAAAGGCTCAAAATTAATGATTTAAGCATCTAAAATATGAAATTTGAAAATAACAGCAAAAAATATGGAAGGAACAAAACAAATTTCTGTCAGTAAAGCTCCCAGTGTGGCATTTTGTTATGGCAGCCCTATCAAACTAAGTTATATAATGTAATTTTTATAGTGGATTCAGTCAACAAAGCTAGACAGTCACCAGCTTAGACTGTCTCAAAGAGCCACTCAAACTTGAAAACTCCTTGGAGGCTGAAAAGAATAAAGGTCTGTTTTTCAGTTTGCAAGGAAGCTTCCCTAGGGGTCTTCATTACCCATCAGCGCTCTCTATGAGTGTGCCTATGCAGTGCCCACAGGGTTGAACCTTGGCACGCAGCAGACCTGTACTTTGCCTCTCATCGTGAAAATGGAAGCGCACAAAGTGTGCAGGAACTAGCCACAGGGGCCCAGCGGCCAGTCGGCGCTTGGCAGCAAGGCATTAAAAAAAAGAACCAGACTTTTGAAAGGTTCAGGGCCAGGTGCTCCTCAGAGGCTGTAGATGTTTCTGGATCCTGCTTCATTTCCCTCCGTCAATCCACCCTGAACACCATCCCAACATAAACGAGGCTGAGTCCTGCCTAGCAGAGCAGGCCCCATGCTGGCTGGTGCTTCGGCACGCTCGCTGCAGCAGACTCCAAAGGTGAGTCTGTAAACTCAGTCCCCAGGGCACCGTTCTGTGAGGACCTCCTCTTGGCAGGCCCGCTTGGAGCATTCAAGTGTCTCACTCCTGGAGTCACTGCGTAACCTCCAACGCCTGCTGCTAAACAGTTTTCTGTGTCCAAAAATAATCTCTAAATGATGGTTAGCATGACCCTGGCATAAAGCATCCTCTCCAAATAAGTGAAAGGGAGCTAATGCCCAACTCCTGGCACAGCCACAGAGAGGGTCTTGGAAGAGAAGGTGGCTGTGACTTCAGTCCTTGGCAGAGGGCTGCGAACTGAATGAGGAGCCAGGCCAGCAGCAGAAGCGTGGCCGCAGAACGCCTGGCTTGGGCATGTCCTTCTGCCCGGGGCCAGGAAACAGTCAGACGCTCCTCCACCATTCTGCACAGAGCTTTGGGTATCTATCACCTGGACGGACCACATCACCATCTCTGGGTATCACCAGCTATCACTCTTCCAAGAGTGTCCTGATGCGTATTTGATCACCAGGAAGGATTTGCCTGGTTGATGGAGCTGACCCCTGATTATGTTAACAGCCTCTCTCCACATCCTGACTTGGGCCTCTTACTGGTCTTAGGAAGAGATCAAAGATCCCTGCCCATTATTACATCATACATATATTTTCACTCAAGGCTGATTCTCAGGCCTAGAGGTATATTATTTTGTTCTGAGAGAGGGACACCATTGGCTTCTGCGTGCTAGCTTTCTTCTCAAGCTCCTTTTCCCAATCAATCAGGGATATTGATCTAGAGCATTTTGAGGCTGGGAGAGAGGGAAGTTGGAACCTGAGGTAGGACAGGAAGAGGTTATTCAGCATCCTCGGTGTGTAGTTCATCTTTCCAGCAGCTCCAGGAGTGACAGTTAATGTACCCACTTTACAGATGAGAAGACTCAGTCCTGGAGGTTTAACTACTTGCTCCAAGTCACTAAGGTTTTGTGAGGCATTTAAACACAGTTTATTTTGGTTGGGATCTATGATCTTTGCATTCTCCCTCACGGTGAAACTGGAAAAGATATATAAAGCTTTTGAGAGAGGCAAATAAGAGTAGAGTAGGGGCCCAAGGATGAAGATGATGGGAACTCTTCAGGGACTTATCCAGAGCAATGAAGGGAAGCACAAAAGGTGGGTTCCTGGCCAAAGGCAGGTTAATTCAGTCAGTTCTTACCTTGAGGTAGCCATCCTTCATTCGGCTTTAGAGGCAGCGTCACGCAGAGTAAACCTCAGTGCCTAGGATCAGGTCTAGTATCACGACTCCCTGCCCGAGTGACTCTGGGCCAGTCTTTGGCCCTCTCAGTGCTGGTTTCCTCCTTTATCTCTCACCACTGTTGGGAGGATTCAGTCCCACCCTGGCCATCCCTCTCTCTCACCCAACACGTGTAGACGGCCCGTGTGTGCGGGCTTCTCACCCTCTGCTCGAGACATTTGGAAGTGTTGAAGGCAAATGGAAAATGTATGCTTCTTCCACAGAGCTCTCCTTGTTTGAATGAACTGAATCTTTATTTTTCTTTTACAAGCAAAGAGGTTTTCATTAATTTGTGCCAGACCATTTAATATATTCTTAGATTTCTACGGTGCTCTTGTTTCACTTAATTTTCTGGATTTCCAAGAAAGTTTCAGGACCTGGTTTGGTGAAGGACCTTGAAGGGACTGAGAGGATAAGAAAAATGAGAGGCAATGTCTTCATAACAAGAGTTCTTAGTTTAAGGATCTCACCAAGAAATAAGGACAATTGGATGTCGGTAGGAGTTTTACCTAAGAATCTTGACCTTGGTTATTTCTGGCAAAGTAAGGTGGGTAGGAAAAATCAAGCCAGAAATTCAAAGACACAATGCATAGCTTTGTTTGATATAATCTGGATCATTAATCAGCAGTGAAAGCACGGGTAGTAGTGGGGAAGATGCTTTTGAAGAACCACTCACTGTAACCCACCTGAAGACTTCCTAGGAATACCAGAAATCCAGTGGGGATGTGTTTTTGTTTTTTTTTTTTTCCCACTAAGCACTAAGCTCATGAATCTGAGGTTTTTCATTTTGTTCTACAGCTGAGAACACTGAACTACAGGGAGCTCTGGTGACTTGCCTGAGGTCTCAGAGCACGTGGGAGGAATTTAGTGAACCTAGGACATGCCAAATGCCTCCACTGCAGCTGGTTGTGGAAACGGGGAAAGATGGAGGTGGGGGAAGAGAAAGGGAAAGGGATGGACGAAGAGGGAGAGAAGGAAGGGAGGGGGAGAAAAGGGGAGGGGGAAGGGAAAAGGAGAGGGAGGCTGGAGAGAGAAGAAGAGACCAGTGCGATCCAACTGTGCTGAGATGTGGAGGAAACAGGGGGACCTTAGCTTTCACATTCCAGCGGTTGCCTCGTAAGTTTGCTTCAGAGAGTGAGCTGTAAATTGATGAACTGATGTAGGGTGATGCAAAGAAAAGCTTCCCTGTGCAGACTTGAGGTAGGACACTGAGTTTCGTGGTCCTCCAACTGAGTGGCTTGGAGTAAGCTTCTGCCCTTCTCTCCAAACATCAGTTTCCTCACGCACAAAATGGGGCTAAGAAGAGCCACGACCTTAGAGGTGGTGGGCGAAGAAGCTGACACTTGCTGAGTGACCCATCAGAGACACAGATGCATACCTGTGATCAAGGCTATGAGGCCTATTGAGAATTTAGACACACATCACAAAATAACATTATTGTCACAGTTTTCATGAAATAGATGCATACAAGGAGGCAGCTGTACTTTAGGAAATAAGACTAATGACCAAGGGATGAGGGAGAGAGTGTGGCTGTTGCATGGACAGTGGCCTCCAACACCTCTGCCTGAGAAGTGGGCACAGCCTGGGGACCCTGGGAGCTCTCAGGGACCCTTGCTGGCAATTTTCCCCACCTAGCCTGGTCCTGCTCACCTTCTCTTCCAGGCAGAGCTGCCAGATAAAAGGATGCCTAGTTAAATTCGATTTCAGATAAGTAATAAATACTTTTTTTCAGTTTAAATATGGCCCATGCAACATTTAGCATATATTTACACTAAAAATTTGTCACTTACTTGAAAATCAAATGTAACCAAGTATCTTACCTTTTTACTAAATGTAGAAATGCAACCTTTAAGCAACTTGCAAGTCCACTGACTTTCTGGTTATAAGTTCTTTTCTGATTATGGAAATAATACATGTCTCTTGTATAATCTAAGAAATACTAAAATACATGGGAAAAAATAATAATTCATTTTGTAACACAATGAGCTAACACTTGAAAGCCTCTAGTACCTGAAAATATTTGAAAACTGTGGCCTATTTGTAGTCTACCCAGCTGAGACGATATTTTAGGTATGGACTTTATATTTCTTTGGTTTAACATTATACATAATCTCCCTGTCACCAACTCTCTTTTCCATTGAGTTTTGTTACACAGCATAACTTCCTTTCCTTCTTGCTGAAGTCGGTGGCTTATAATGTGCATATCTGTGCAGAATACTCTGTCCACACATCTTTAGATGATCTCTCAAGTGACTTTAAATTATTCCAAGTTATATATATAAAATCATGGCAATTTGAAAGTGATGACATTTAATATCTCATGGCAACTTTTTTCTGAAGCTCTCATGGGTGCAGTCAAAGCTTCCCCCCCAAGCCCAGCTAAGCCACCCGGCAGAGAATTTCCACCTGATGACACAAGCTAATGTTCCATGAGGAGAGAAGAAAGCCAACACTCAGCCTTTGTTTCTCCTTGGGCCCACAAGCTCTTGGTTCTGCAGAAGTCTATTTACTTGAAAAACACAAAACCAAAATCTATAACATGGCACCTTGTTTCCAAGGAGGGAAGAATGGACTTTGGGATGGTATCTTCCACCTCATAGGCTAGGACATGCAAAGAAGAGTTCATTTCCCCTTTGAGACAGTCCTCAGGCTAGCGGTTCTCAACCCAGCTATACACTCAAATCACTGAGGAGGTTTAAAAACCTGCCAAATCCCCAGCCAAGTCAATGCTTATCTCTGGGCCAAGGGTCCCAGGATCAAAAGCTTTTTCTCGAGTTTCCTGTGTGACTTCAGTGGGCAGCCATGGTCAAGGACACCTGTGTTGGACTTTGATGCCATCACTCACGGTGAGTCAGACCC
The DNA here is from genome assembly GCF_023091745.1 of Budorcas taxicolor. Lineage (NCBI taxonomy): Eukaryota > Metazoa > Chordata > Mammalia > Artiodactyla > Bovidae > Budorcas > Budorcas taxicolor. Next base: position 3,718,500 of record NC_068914.1, read on the forward strand.
AAGCAGGCTGGAGACAACAGAAGAATGCAGGGGCCTGCCTGGAGCTGGGCCCTCCAGGTTGCCATCTTCTTGAGTCCACCCTCATACGGTGCCTGTTTGGAAGTCTCAGCAGGCACAGCTTCTCTTCAGGGCCTCTGCCAGAATCTTCTCTGAGCTGGGAAAGTGGCTTGGTTCCCCTGAGTCCCAGTTCAAGCCCCCCACCTTCCCCAGGAGCTCCTTCCCACAGCCCCTTACTATTCCAGCTCTCAGTTAGCATGGCCTTTGGTGATTATGTGGGCTTCCCTGGTGGCTCAGACGGTGAAGCGTCTGTCTACAATGCGGAAGACCGGGGTTCAATCCCTGGGTCGGGAAGATCTCCTGGAGAAGGAAATGGCAACTCACACCAGTATTCTTGCCTGGAAGGTCCCATGGACGGAGGAGCCTGGTAGGCTACAGTCCACCGGGTTGCAAACACTCGGACACGACTGAGCAGCTTCACTTTCTTCTTTTTCCTTTTGGTGATTATGTGTGAGCCCCTCAGGGTTGCTCCCTCCTGTCCCAGCTCAAAGCTGGCCCATGGAATAGAACTGAGGTTGCTTCGTTTTCATCACTTGGTGAGCCTCTAGCCCCTTCATTTGAAGAGACAGCGTCAAGGACTAGGGCATGCAGCTGCCCCTGAGGATGGAGGAGCCTGTCTTCTGAATTGCCGACTCATCACTTTCTGGGCTAACTTTTGCTCTGTGGGAAGCCAGAACCATTTTTCAGACCATTCAGTGTCCTTTGCAGGCAGGGACACCAACCCATCCTAGGGTGGTGCATTCAGGACAGGAGGGGGACTTCACGACTGATGCCGGGGGCCAGGCCCAGGGAAGCTGAGGGTCCCTGGAGGAGGGACTGTCAGGGGCTGTCAGTCAGTTTGGACTACTTCAACAAAATATCATGGACTGTTGCTTAAACAACAGACATTTACTTCTTATAATTCTGGAGGCAATTCAAGATCAGGATGCCAGCACAGTTGGGTTGTGGTGAAAACTCTTCCTGGTTAACAGACAGCTGCCTTACTGAATCTTCACATGCTGGAGAGAGAGTGAGCTTTGCTCTCTTCAAGCCCATCATGGGGGCTCCATCCTATGACCTCATGGAAATCTAATTATCTCCAGAAGTCCTCACCTCCCAACACCATCCCATTGGAGGCTGGGCTTCAACATATGGATTTGGCGGGGACACAAACATTCAGGCCAGAGCAGCGGAACAGAGGAGGAGTCAGTGGGGGGAGAACCAAAACCTCTCAGAAGAGAAGCCACAGATTTAGGAAATGACAGGCTGCGTCAATGGCTTCTCACCAGGCAGGGTTGTTGGGGTGAGCCTGCCATGATAATAGGAGTTGGAAGCAAGGCAGGAGTGGTGCTTTGCACCCCTCATCCGGGACCTCCTGAGTTAAGGTGGGAGGTGAGAGAGGACAGAAGGGCGGCCTCCCGTTCAGGGGAGGGAGGAGCTGCGGGGACTGTCGCCCCTCGCTGGCTCCCTAGTGACGGCCCCCAGTGTGCTTCAGCTCCCACCAGTCTGCTGCGCCCATCTGCCAATGAGCAGACACGGGACGAGCACCAGCTCTGCCTCAGGCTCTGTGCAATGAGCAGGACACGCGAATTTCCCTTCTTGTGAAACTCACACTGCAGCGTGGGGCGTGATAAAGCTGAGGACAGTCATCACATAGTCACACAGGTGCACAGGCCCAAACGTGGGGTGTGCACATCTGCCTCCCGGCAGGACCTGTGGCTCCCAGTGGGTTCACCCAACAGGATCACCCTGGGAGCTGGAAGATGGAGGAGGGAGGAGGGAGGTGGGCCCTGGCTCCTCTGGCTCCTTGCCTGCTTCACACCTGGGTGGCTGCATCCTCCACAGAAGGCTCTGCTCCTGTCTTTCCCCGCCCCCACCTCCCACCAACTGCATCCAAGAACCTCAGGCCAAGAGAGAGAGAATTTCCCCCCACAGTTTAGCCCTGCTGGCTCAGAGGACCACCCCACCCCTCAAGGCTCCCCTTAACCCTGGCCCACACTTTGTAGGCAGTCCCCTCACTGAACCCTCATCAAATTACTCAATTTAAATATACCATCTGTTTCCTGCTGGGATCCTGCCCTACCCAGTGACCTAGTCGGGGAGGTCAGGGAAGCTTTCACAGAAAAGGATGTTTGAGTTGAGCTCTGAACAATGAAACTCCAATTAATGGGTGGCTCCAACATGTGTGTCTGGTTTTGGAGGTGGCAAGGGATGGGTGGTACCGGTAAGTTAGAAGCTACAGTGAGGGGGGTTGAAGCAGGCAGCAGAGGGTCCCATGAAATCCCCCTCTCTTAGTCATGCCTGGCCAGGGTGGGAGGGGGTCACTGAGTTTGGACCTAGCTGTAAGAAAAAAATGACATCGCTGACTCGATGGACGTGAGTTTGAGCAAGCTCTGGGGGTTGGTGATGGACGGGGAAGCCTGGTGTGCTGCAGTCACGGGGTCACAAAGAATCACACACGACTGAGCAACTGAACTGAGTAAGAAAAAAGGGGCAACAATTCTCATTCCTTGAGCATCACTACAGACACCAAGAGTGTTCTGGGTTCACACATCTTCCTTACACATAGACCCAGAGGGGGCCAATGCTTGGTGCTCTGGCTTATGAGCGATGCTCTCTGAAAGGTCAAGCAAGCAACCAGGGGGCTTGAACTGAAATTGGAGGAACACAATGGGAAGTTCTGAATCCCGTGCATGGATTTAACTTTGCTTCTCTGAGTTGGTACTTCGGAAAAGTGTTAGAACTAGTCACATAGACACATATTCCAAATTCCATTTCATAATCCTGAAGTTCCATTATCTCAGTACGGTAGTTTTCTAAGGCTGCTGTAACAAATTACCATGAACTCAGCCGCTTAAAACAATAGATATTTACTCTCTCACAGTTCTGGAAGCTAGAAATCTGACATCGAGATGTCCCCAGACCTTGCTCCTCCTGGAAGCTCAAGGGGATACGTGTTCCTTGTCTCTCTCAGCTTCTGGGAGCTCCCAGCTTCCTTGGCTTGTGGCCCCAGCGCTGCAGTCTCTCAAGGCCAACCTTCTGCTCAGTCTTCACGTCACCCTCTCCTCTGTGTGTGAAAAATCTCCTCTTCCCCTGCCCTCTTATAAACAATTGCATATGAGATCAGGGTTATCCACTCAGATTATCCAAGAGAAACTCACCATCTCAAGATCCTTAACATAGTTACACCTGGAAAGACCTTATTTTTGCATATAAATGAACATTCATAAAGAGCTGGACACCACTTAGTAACTGAACAACAATTAACATTCATAGGTTCCAAGGGTTAGGGCCTGGATATCTCTTGGGTGTGCTGCCTCAGGCTGCCACACCCGGCAATGAGACATCACAGCACCTACTTGGATGGTGGCTTGGTATTGGAAGAGTGGCTGGTGGACCTTGGTGGTGGCTTGGTATTGGAAGAGTGGCTGGTGGACCTTGGTGGTGGCTTGGTATTGGAAGAGTGGCTGGTGGACCTTGGTGGTGGCTTGGTATTGGAAGAGTGGCTGGTGGACCTTGGTGGTGGCTTGGTATTGGAAGAGTGGCTGGTGGACCTTGGTGGTGGCTTGGTATTGGGAGAGTTGCTGGTGGACCTTGGTGGTGGCCTGGTATTGGAAGAGTTGCTGGTGGACAGCAGGATCCAGGATTCCTGATGTGCTGCTGCCTGGTCCTGGTGAGTCACTGGGTCTCTCTAGGCGTTTGCTCTCTATTTTATAAACGACCTAGTGGAAATAAGTCAGGTTGCATGAACTGCTGCTGTATTTCTAGATGGGCCTCAAGGCACCTGGAAGCTCTTTGCAAGATAAGTGCTCCCACATATGCAATATTGGCACCGTCCTTAGTTTCTCTCAAAGCCTGAGGCCAGAGAAGCTCCTAAAGGATCAATGGGGTAACCCTCAGCCCTGGACAGAGAACTTGGGGCTCCCAGAAGGTAGCCAGAATCTACACCGTATCATCCAGAACCTGTGCAGGTGGGGCTGGACTTTGTCAGACTGTTTAATCTTTCCAGGTGCTTCTAATGTTCAGACAGTTGTGTGTGTGTTGGTGGGGGAACCACAAACCTTTAAAGTTCTTTCCTTTAATGTCCCTCTGCGGCTGCTGCTGCTAAGTCCCTCTAGGTGATGCATTTGATGAATTGGAAGAGATGGAACCATGAGTCTCCACTCTGGCTTCACTTCAGCATTATTATCCAACACAGATTTCTGGCAACAACCCTGGAAAGTGAAAGTCACTCAGTCGTGTCCGACTCTTTGTGACCCATGGACTATACAGTCCACGGAATTTTCCAGGCCAGAATACTGGACTGGGTAGCCTATCCCTTCTCCAGTGGATCTTCCCGACCCAGGAATCCAACCGGGGTCTCCTGCATTGCAGGCAGATTCTTTACCAACTGAGCTACCAAGGTCTGATTTAATTGATCTGCATGTAAGCATCAGCCTTTAAAGCTCCCCAGCAGGCTCCAGTGTCCAGCCCAGATTGATAGAAAACGGCAGCTTTCCTTTGCAGCTTCGGGCAATAGGTTGTTGGCTAGGGGGAGGCCTCCTAATTCAGAGAGCTTCTCAACAATAGAATCTGGGAAGTCATTTCTCTGGAAATCTTGACCAATTAATGAGATTCCTAGCAGTCAGAGGACTTAGCCATGGCTCTGTAGCCACAGAGCTAAGGCATGAATATGGTGACCTTTCAAAATTGATGACAATTCCTTGAATTATAAAAACTGATATCAAGCTTGCCCCTGATACAGCCTATCACCATTTAGACAAGGAACGTAAAAAGAATAAAAATAACCTGGTGAATTCAGGATGGTGGAAAATGTCATTACTGGTAATGAAAATTACAGGAAGCCTTGGTGACTCTTGCTCTCTCCCCAAGACTAACATGAGAACATGTTTTTACTTCTGATGCAATAATTAAGTTTGCCCAAGAAAACGTCTCTCTGTGCACGCCTCAGGGCAGGGGTAAATGAAGCCTTTAACTAACTGATAAATGTGGTCATCTCAGTTACTAAACTCTCCGGGCAGACAGGCTTCCCAAGTGGATTAACTGAGCAGTGATGAGCATAGACAGTGGGGGTGGAGGGGGGGGGCAATGGGCAGGCTCTGGAGAAGGGATTAGAGATTCCTGAGGCTCAGAAAAACCAACTTTATTAGGAAATGGAAGAGGTTTGTGGTGACCTCCGTAGCTAGAGGCAGCCACAGTTCTAGATCCAGAGCCTGAGGCCAAAAGGCTAAAATGAAAATAGCAGCTTGAAGTCTCATCCGATACCGCCGGGATGAAGAGACCCATTCCCCCAACACCAAGCACAGGCGGAGCGAGGGCCCTGTGGAGACATTGCACGTGAAGGGAGAGCAAACATAGCCCTCCCTGCCCTCACGGAGGTCTCACTGCAGGAGGACAACAGATCAGGGCTCTCCCAGGACGCTCAGAAAACTGAATTGAGGGTGGGGTGGACGATGCTCAGACCTGAGAGCTCAAACACTGAACGGAGGATATAAACTGGGCAGGGGGCTGGGAGCCGAGGATCCCTACGCCAAGATAGAAACCGCAATTACTCAGTTGCACAGAGAGAAAGGTGTAGCCTCATTAGCTAACAACGAAACAAAAATAAAAGCCTCCTCTGAAGGAATATTCAAAGGTTGGGCAGTGTGTAATGGAATGGGTTTTCCCTGCCCTCTGGGTATAAGTGTAAACAAACATGACCCTTTTGAAGAACAATTTAGTATCCTGTGCCAGACCCACCTGTATATTTTGGCTCATTATTTTCACCTATGGGAATTTACTCTGCAACAATCCACTACACCAAAGGCTTAATGCTCAAGGGTGTATACTGCAGCATTATTTTAAAGAGTTTTAAGGTGAGCAGGACAGAAACCCGTCTTTTTGTAAACTAATCTTGGAAGTGACTGCCATCACATTTGCCTTTTTCTATCTTTACGGGCAAGTTTCTAGGTCCAGCCCACTCTTGAGGGGAGGGGATCCCACAAGGATAGGAATACTAGGAGGCTGGGTTCATTGGGCTGTCTTAGAACTGCAAATCACAAACCTCCTAAACGGTCTTTCCACAACTGTGCTGTTTCTGAACCACATTAAAGGGGAGTCTGCACACCACTGCTCTGCTTTTAAAACACCTGTCCCGTTCAGTTCTTGCATCACAGGCACTGGTCTTCTGGTACAGTAGTCCCCACCCTTTTTGGCACCAGGGATCAGTTTTGTGAAAGAACATTTTTCCATGGATCTGGGGCAGGGGGATGGTTTCAGGATGATTCAAGCGCATTACATTTATTGTGTCGTTTATTATTAGTATGTCAGTTTTGCCTCACATTATCAGGCATTAGATTCTGGAGGTTGGGGACACCTGTTCTGGTAGATTTTCAAGGGTTTCTATCTCAGTTCTTGCAAGTTTGAAAACAGGATACTGTTAATAATTTAGGGGCGCAGGATTTGACTTCAGAGTCCTGTGTTCAAATCTTGGTTCTGCTATTTCAAACTGTATAAACTGGGGGATTTTATTTAATCTCTCTAGGTCTGAGGAAACTCATATTTAAAGTGTGACTTAATGGTACCTACCTCATGGGGTTTTTGAGATAATTAGATGAGATTGTATGTGTAAACACACACATTGGGTCTGGAACTCAGAAATACTGCTCATTATTCTCATTATTATTTACTCTTAAATAATAGCCTAACTTGATTTAATTCTTAAGCATTGCTTTATTCTCTGAAGATTACTATATTGTCTTCTAATTTTGAATGATTCTGTTGTGAAAACTGCTAGCCATTATTATGAAAATGTTTCTCCTTGAAGTTGAGTTATTTTTTTTTTAATCCTGGGTGGCTATTGAGTTTTTTCTTTGCATTCTAATTCCAGTGTTCCTATAGGAATGTCTCTTCTTTTTCAATTGTTCTATAACAATTTTTCTGGGTCATGAAATTTCAGGTAAATTTAAATCTTGCTTTATTTGGGGAAAGTTTCTTTTATTATATTTTTACTTTTCAATTCTATTTTTTCCCTAGTGTCTTGAGGAAAATAAATTGAGTATTAGGCAATGTTTTTCTGCCTTTCAAATCTCACTTGGTTCTAATCCATTTTAGCTCTTTATTTTTTCATTTCCTTTTGCTTGATTTCCTCAGTTTAGTTCTTGCCACTGACTGTATATTTAACAGGATCAAGTTTCCTTTCCGATGACTCATATAGCTTTTCTTTCTATAAAGTGTTTAATCTGATTGCTACGGATTCATAGTTTTTAATCTTTCGTTGTTCCATCGTCTCTTTTTCAAGTCCCATCACCTTGATTTCATGGAACTGGTTTAAGTTCCTTTGCTTGGATGGCATAGGGCTGCAGGTCTGTGTTTCTCACTTGCCCTCTGTCTTAATATTTTCATGCTTTCACAGATACCATGTTGATTTCTTCCTGGTCACTGATTATCTCTGAAGGGAGTCCTTTCTTTTTGTTCCCGCTGGTTGTTGAAGAAGAGCAGGTAAGCACACAGCTTGATTTTGGCCTATTGTCTACAAACATGTTCTCACTAACATTCTTCCCTGAAGATATGATTGGACTAGGTCAGGAGATCTTCCAGGCTTGGGAGAAAGCTCTTAATGTCACAGCTGTGTGCAGGCTATTTCTTTATGCATCTCCTGTTGGCGTTCAGCCACCAAGTCATGTCCGACTATTTGTGACCCCACGGACTGCAGCACCCCAGGCCTTTCTCTCCCTCGCCATCGCCCAGAGTTTGCCTGAGTTCGTGTCTCTTGAACCGGTGATGCTTCTATATCCATATAGATGGATATGCATTTACATCCATATCTATATCTATATCTATGATTTCATGTATGCTTTGCTTCTGGTGACCAAGATCAGTGACTGAAAGTCAGCTGCCCTCCCTTTGTGGATGAAAAATTGTCCCTCTCCATCTGCCTTTACAAGGATGAAGTCACTGGCCACAGCAGTCACTGGCCTTCAATACACTCTAAAAGGAGTTCAGGGCAGGGATCAGGAATGAGGCACTCTGTGCTCTGGGAAAAACTGGCACAACGGACCTTCAGATAGTTAGATATTTTCAGGAGAATACTTTTATGAGCCTGATTTCTTGCATCTTCTCATATCTAGAAAAGCACTAAATTCATTGATGAAGACATCTGCTCCTTGTGACTAGCAACAACTTTCTTGTGACTGGCAATGAGCTTCTGCCAAAACGTGTACTTGACTGCATGTTCCCCACTTCACTAAGACCACATATATATCGACCTCCCCCCTTACCTTTTAGGAGTAGTTCCTCAGAGCTATCTGAGAGCCTGACTCCAGGGCTACAGTCCTCATTTTGCCCCCCGTAAAACCTGACTCACAACTCTCACATGTGCATTTCTTTTTGTAGACACCTCCCTGTTTTGGCCTCCTCCTTGATACACACATTTTTGCAAAGATGCATGTCCACGTGTTTCCACCATGTTTTCTCACTCAGCCCATACTCCTAGCCCTCCTCATGCCTTGCTGCCCTCTAAACCCCTCCAGTGTCCCTGGCTGTCTTTCCTCTAAAGGAGGGGCCATTTGTTTGACCCCTCAGACTGTGCAACTTATCTTTGGAGGACTGTGCAGGATCCTTCATCAATTGTGGCTCAAAGGTGTGCTGGATTCCTATTTCCATCATGTCATGTTTTTCTATTTTATTTTTCTTTAATATTTCCAAATCATTTCAAATCTAAAGGCAAAGACCCATTCCTCTATCATCTTCACTTGGAATTTTCTTGTAAGTCCCCCTTCTAAATAATTACACGTCTATTTCTGATCCAGACTTGAAAGAAAGGGCATAGCTCGCCATGAACACGTGAGGTGCATGTGCACACGTGTGCTCAGTGGTGCCCGACTCTTTGCGACCCCACAAACCGTAGCCCTCCAGGCTCCTCCGTCCATGAAATTTTCCAGGCAGGGATACTGGAGTGGGTTGCCATTTCCTGCTCCAGGGGACATTCCTGACCCAGGGATCAAAGCCACGGCTCCTGTGACTTTTGCATGGGCAGGCAGATTCTTTACCACTGGTGCCACCTGGGAGAAGGGCAGACAAATGAGGAGAACATGCCAACTAAAGAAACTAGAGACCCCTTAATCAAAGAAGTCCTCAGGCCTGCATGAGGTGAAGGCTGGGGAGAAGAAAGAGTTGTTTGCCTAAGCTGAGAGATTTTGATGGGTATGAAAAAGAATAAAGGATAAAGTCCACAGGCAAAGTTAACATAACATTGCTCTTGTAGGTTCACAAAAATCTTGTGAATAGGGCCTTTCAATATCTTTAGGGAAAGGCTGGGCTTTCTTACTCTTTGCAATTATTTCAACATTCTAGATCTCAGACCTACCCCTAAGATTCTGAACAAGGAAAAATAGATGTTTCCCACCCCATAAATCAGATCCTTCCCCAAGTAGAGATGATAAGCTACAGAGTCTTACTGGGGTAGCAGGACTAGAGTCAGGCCACTAATTCCCCATCTCTAAAGACTTGCTTTTCCCTTTGTCCTGAGGGCTAGAAACCCCTGTGGACCATTCCTGCCAGGCCAGCTCATGGCACTAATTTGGTTTTGCTTTACTTCTTGTAGCAGAGAGCTAACATTCATCACTTGCAAGCTCCATCTTTTGCATTTCATCTACTGTCTTGGGATTTCATAGCCTTTACAAGAGATCTGAAGTACTTTTCTATACCATGGGCTGGGTCGCTCAGTCATGTTCCACCTTTTGCAACCCCGTGGACTGTAGCCCACCAGGCTCCTCTTTCCATGGGATTTCCCAGGCAAGAACACTGGAGTGGGCTGCCATTTCCTACTCCAGGGATTGACCTTGCCTCTCTTTTGTCTTTCGCATTGTCAGGTGGATTCTTTACCACTAGGGCCACATGGAAAGCTTCTCATGTATAGATACAGAGTCAGAAAACATAATAAAGCCCTCTAAGCCTCCTATAGTGTTCATGGGTCAGATAGAGATAAGGGACTTTTGGCTTCATGTGGGGCTGATCTGTTTTCTACTCCTTCCAGAGCCTCTTATTTGGGTGTTGTAGTTCATTCATACCTACTGCAGGTTCCTCTACAGGAGAATAGGAGGCTAAGAGCAGCACCTCATTATAATTATCCTGGCAACTTTATGCTCCATAGATTGGAACAATGAGAGGGTAGAGATAGTGAAAGTCATGGAAGAGAAAATGGCTAAAAATGGTGAAGAGTCAGGGACCAAAACTGAGAAGCTGCTTTGGAACCAGAACGACAGAAGGCATGGAAATAAGGAGGACTTGTCTGAAGAGCATTTCAGAATATAGGGATAATGGGCTGATGCAGGACCAGGGAGTCTGCCCAGACACACTCCTAGAAGCTTTGGGGCTCCAGAAGTCCTGCCTGTCTGTCAGTCAGAGGTGGTGAACCAGAAGACTCCTGTTGGCCATTTTGGCTCCATGGTGAATGTAGGAAGGAATAAGGCTCAGAGGTTAAGGCGTCTGCCTGGAATGTGGGAGACCCGGGCTCGATCCTTGGGTTGGGAAGATCCCCTGGAGAAGGAAATGGTGACCCACTCCAGTACTCTTGCCTGGAGAATCCCATGGAGGGAGGAGCCTGGTAGGCTACAGTCCATGGGGTCGCAAAGAGTCGGACACGACTGAGCGACTTTACTTACTTACTTACTTAACCCACCCCAATCTTACTTCCCCTCTTTCTATCTGTGATAGCTGCCTCCAAAGGTGGCCTCCTAAATGAACTATGCCTCCCAATATCCACATCCTTATCTAATCTACTCCTGCATTGAATCTGGGCTGGCCCAATATAACCAATGAAACGCAACAGAAGTGACACAGAGTGACTCCTCACACTAGGTGATGAGAGAGCTTTGCAGTTTCTGCCTAAGTCTCTTGGAACACTTGATCTGGAGGAAGCCTGACTTCGTGCGAGGCTTCGTGGAAAATCCCATGGATGGAGGAGCCTGGTGGGCTGCAGTCCATGGGGTTGCTAAGAGTTGGGCATGACTGAGCAACTTCACTTTCACTTTTCACTTTCACACATTGGAGAAGGAAATGGCAACCCACTCCAATATTCTTGCCTGGAGAATCCCAGGGACGGGGGAGCCTGGTGGGCTGCCATCTATGGGGTCACACAGAGTCAGACACGACTGAAGTGACTCAGCAGCAGCAGCAGCAGCAGCACCCCTGCTACCAAGTTGCTTGACCAGCATCCCTAGATGAGGAGAACCCACTGAGTACCCATCTCCACTGTCCCATGGAGTACTTTTGAGAACCCACTGAGTACCTTTCCCCCCTGTCCTGAGAAAGTCAGAGATTCCAGTAAGGCTCGTCTGAGCACAGAGCTCACGGACCCCTGGGCTTGCCTGCTCTGGCTGCCAACTTCCCTGACAGCACTTAGTGATATGGGCAATGCCCAGGACCTTGCCATTTTCCACCTGGCTGAATCTCCATTTCTCTACCCCAGAGCTCTGAAATACCCTGCTGCTGCCTGTCCCAGGCATGGGCCGATCTCTCTGTGGGAACTTGGGAAAGATCTGGAAAGGGCAGAGGCTGTTGGAATCAATGCCCCAAAGAACCTCCCAGGCCAGACTGGAAGCTACCACATGCCCTGGCCCTCCCTGCCTGTTGACTTGAGCTCTGTGTATTTTATATTTTATTACTGGTGGCCCTGGGCCAAGGCTACACATAAGTGTTTATGCTGGCAACAGGGGGCAGCATTTCCTGGGCTGCGTTTCGAGAGGCAAGTCATGTTTCAGAGCTTTATTCTCTCTGTACGCTGTCAGTTTTCTCCTCCTAAATCTGTACCAGGGTCAACACAGAGCTTGCTTCTTGGGGTGAAAATTATTCTTAACCCCATGTCTGGCCTCTTTGGAAGACACACTAGCTCACTTCATCCATGAAGCACTTTTCTCCTAATACAAACATGGTGTAGTTGCTCATGGGTGTGGCAGTATTGTTCTTTAGACTTCCAGGGCCAGCGTCCCAGAAAGGCACTTGCATTTGACAACACTAAGGGGCTCGCCATCAATGGTGTTGGCCTTTGGGCCCACGATCTTCAGAGGAGCTGTCATGCGCGGGGGTCTGTAGCCAGTGTTACTAACGGTCTTCACTTATGCTGATTCCAGTGCTGGCCAGGTCTACCTCTCTAGCAGCTAAGACCCAGACGAAGTGGGATAAGTGCTTGGGCAGAAACAATGAATGCAAAGTCTACTGATGCAATTTGCTTTATAATATCAGCCATCTTAAGCACACACACACACACACACACACACACCCCTATAGGATTTGAGTACAGTTAAACAAAACAGAATTACTTTTTATACATCAACTGGCTAAAGATTGAAGTGGGCAGTTTGCAGGTTCCACACACAACTGGATGCTCAGAGCTTGCCCTGAGGTTGGGGATCTGACCAGCAGCTAGCTTGCAATCTGGACTCCCCTTGGACCAGTGACCTGGAAAGCAGCAAGGGAGGTACCAGTGGGTCCAGCTGGAAATGGCCCTTTTGTCTGCCTCTGGGCAGTTCTCAGAGCCCACTCTGTACCACCCAGGGAGGTTTTGCTTTCTATGACTCCTTTGCTTGATCCCAACTCCTGACTCCAATTTCACAGTAGGCATGGAAAAACTGAGCCACAGAGAAGCAAAGCCAGTGAGCTGGGCATGCATCAAAGAGCAGGAAAGCCAGGTCAGAACCCAAGGGTGACCCTGTTGCCCAGGGGACATGGGAAAAAGCCACCAAGAGTTGAGAATGCTGGGGAGGCTGGGGCAAGAGGACATTTCACCCACTGAAGGTATCTCCTACCAGACGAGTGGGCTTTGACCTTGGCCAGTAGCAGAAGACCCATCTCATGTAAAGAAACTCACTGAGCTGCTTCAAATCTCTCTCTTCCTCTTCAACATAGGTAGATACAAGAATACTCTGCCTCTCACTAACCTCTTGCTCACTCTTTGGCAAATCACATGGATGGGAAAAATGCTTTCTAAAACACATACATAAGGCATCCTCACCATTTTCACAAGTTCTAAGCAACATAAGACAGGACCCAGAGAAAATCCTCATACCAGCTTTCCACATTCTACCAGGCAAGACCAGGAGGTGATAGGCTCCAGACTGCCAGTTGTGGCAGTTGTCCTTGCCTCCTTATGATTGTCCTAATCTCCCCGTCAGCACATGCTCCTCCTCATGTCTAGAGAAGTCTAATCCCCTTTCTTGAAAATGAGCTGGCCTCAGTGACTTGCCTGGCCAGTACCACATGGTAGAAGTAACATTCAAGGACTTCTGAGTCAGGGCCAAGAGAATCCTTGCAGCTTCCATCTGGATCTATTGGAATACATTCTTTGGGAATTCTCTCTTGGCTGCTCACTTCCATGCCACACAGAGAAGCCCCAAGTAGGTGTTCCGGTATTGTCTATTTCAGCTGAGCTCCTAGCCCATGCCCTGCATCTACAGCTGGCCGTGTCAGTGAGCTGACTTGGATGTCCAGCCTAGCTGAGCCCTCAGACCCTCCGGCACAGCCATCATCTGACTGTTACACCACGAGACAGCCTGAACAAGAGCCGCCCAGCTGAGCCCAATCAACCCAGAACAGGACCAGGAAGAATAATAGATCATTACTGTAAGCAACTAAGTTGTAAAGTAGGATATTGAACTGAAAGAGGTCTTCATGGCCCTCCAGGCATCTGGGGCCCCTGGCTCTCCCGCCTGAACCCTAATGTCTGAACGGATCCATCGTCTTCCTAGTGTGGCTTCGTCTCACTCTGTCCCGCAGCATCTATCTCTACTTTCTGCTGTCCCCCCAGATGAGCCCAGGGATCTGTCTCAATTCAGTGCTGTTACAACAGGCTCCCTATAGAGACAAAGATGAGAAAACAGGGTGACAAGCACAAGGAAGTGACTTTAGGTGGGTCCAGCATGCCCTGCACATGCCATTCCTTGCCTGAGTGGCAAAGTCCACTTTAGATGATAACCAGGAGAAGCTCCTGAAGAATTGCAAATGAACTCTAAGCTCCTTCTGACCATCACCCAAATTCTTGCCCCAGGAGCATCTTGGAGCAGAGTTGGGGTCCCCATGTGTGGCTCTGTGGTCTGGAGCACTGCTGGCTCTCTGCACACACAACCTTTAGTCAAGGGTCTAGTGTTTATCATCTCCACACGCCTTCTTGGCTTTGGCCTGCTCTGCCCTGGAGCAAGGAGACTGGCCAGAGTAAGGGCTTTCAGAAGAAAGGCCTGGCTTTCTGACTCTGACATCTGTGAAAGCACCACAGATGTTAGGGCTAATTAGCCACATTCGGTGAGACCAGGCCTATCAAACATCCCAGGCAGAAAAGGTCGGCTCTGGGCTGAAAGGTGAGCTGTTTGTTTAAGGGTGGTGGGTGGTCTCTGGCAGGACTTTCAGATTAACCTAAGCCTTCTGAAAATAGAAAACGCAAAGCCTGGCATCCTGGGGTACCCACGGAGATAAGAGCCAGCCAGGCGTGAGGTCCTCTTTGATTTCATGATCCACAGGGGATAGGGGGTAAGGAGGAGGGCAGAATTATTTCTGGTTTCAGCCAAAGACCAGAGGGGCAGGCTGTCTTGGGGCAGGAAAGCTACAGAGATCTCCTGTAGCCCCACATTTTGGGGAGGAATTTTGTGAGGCCCTTGTACTGTTCAGCAGCCCCACAAGCTCTCAGTTGATTCTTTCCTATTTCTGGGAGCAGCCCAAGTGTCAGAAATATAAAATCCCAAACCCTGGAGATAATACAAAAGGTGGTAGATGACAATCCAGACTTCAGGGCTAAATATGTCAGGCTTCACTGCCTGGCTCTGCCTCTTACTTAGAGTGAGATGTTGAGCAAGCCATGTGCACCTTAGCTTTCCCAATCTGGAAAAGGGTTCCCTACTGCCTCACCCTCCATGAGAGGACTGAGAGTACCCTCAGGGAGGGGCTGAGGTGAGCCGCACCCGCAGTGCCGTGGCACCAGCGATAATCCCCTGACTTCCCCAACACCTCCGGGTGCAAGACTCAGATGCTTTTCTAAAGGGCTTATCTCAAAGCACAGCCTGCTCACACACAGCCATGGGAGGCAAGTGTGCTCCCCAGCTGGGATGTGAGGGTGCTGAGAAAGACTCAGAGAGCTGGTGATACAGCTGGAGAGTCTGAGTGTGAATTTTAGTCCCAGTCCTGCTCCGCAAAGCCTATGTTTTTGATTGCAAAGCTGTATTTCTGCCCACTGTCGCACAGCACAACAAATGGCACTACCCACTGGGAGGACTGTGGTCCCACTGTGCCTTTCTGGAGGGCCTCGCTGCTCCTTATGCCTGAGGAGCAGCCTGAAGCTCCTGGGTCCACAACAAGCCAACAGGGCCACCTGCTGCTCCCACCTCAGTCCCGCAGGACCCAACAGGCTAGACTGTCTGACAAGGGAAGACCGCTGTGTCCCTCAGGCCCCGCCAGCACATGGGTAGGGGGCAGCAGCAGACACTGAGAGGCCTCAGCTCCAGCCTAAGCCAGAGGCTCAGAGCAGGAGCAAAAGCGAGCTTCCCCAGAACCCCTGCCCATGAGGGCAGAAAGAAGAGGTCCTACTAGGCCCCAAGGATGGAACACAGAATCAGGAGCAGGCTCCTAGGACGCCCGGTTCAGTCTTTCTGCCCCCTGGGAAGCCTCACCAACAGCAGGCAAGCACTCAGGTCTCTACTGACTTACAGGCCTCCAGGGACTGGGCTGTACCATCATGCATGGAGCCAGTCATAGCT
The DNA here is from genome assembly GCF_023091745.1 of Budorcas taxicolor. Taxonomy (NCBI): domain Eukaryota; kingdom Metazoa; phylum Chordata; class Mammalia; order Artiodactyla; family Bovidae; genus Budorcas; species Budorcas taxicolor. The sequence continues at coordinate 3,734,255 of NC_068914.1, forward strand.
GGTCACCACTTGCAATGAAGCGAGATGACCAAAGAGCCTCTCCACCCAGCAGGACCAGACTTCCTTCTGGGGATTCCAGGGAGCCTCCTGTCCTGGGCCCACCAAGGCCTGGGCCCATGACAGGCTGGACTCTGCTCAGCCACCCAGAGGCCATATCCAGGGCAAAAGCCAGCATCTGCTTCATGACCCGGCTCCTGATGCAGCTCAATAAAAACCCAGATAGCATCTTGCCAGTGTGTCATGGAAGCTGAGCCACACTCCTCCTGGCTGCTGCCCTGCTTATCCTCTGGGAGACCCTTGGACAATCACCTAATATCTGAGCTTATTCCCTCGGCTGGGATTCCAGAGGCGCTGTGCAGTCAATGAGATGGGAGGGTGTTAGCAGCTCATGGACTCAAGCTCAAGCTCATGCCATGGCCCTGAGGAAGGGGCCTCAGCAGCTGGAGCGCCAGGACAGGCCCAGCACCTCGCTGGGCTGGGCTTGCTCTGTGCCCAGAGGCCCAGGCCTCAAGCCACACACGGTGTCACAGTGAACTCAGCTGCAGCTTCCTTGGGACAACTTGGCGGATGGACCTTCAAGCATATCACACACCCAAAATATATAGCCAGGGAGCAGCACTTCGAAGCCAGACTTGGTGAGAAGGGAGGCCTAGCTGCAGCCCACACAGTGTGGGTGCGTCATTGGAAACGGATGCTCTAGACCAAAATGCCATTTCCGTTCTCTGTCAGGCTCCCTGGGCTTTTGAAACAACCCTGCAGGACAATACAGGGTAGATGGGGTAAAACCAGAGACAGCTCTCAGAAGGGCAGCCTCCGCCTGAAGGGAACCCCACCTACCCGTCCCATGTTCTGACCCCTGAACTGGGTGACCCCAAGCATGTTCCTTAACCATTCTGTGTCTCAGTCCTCTTTTATGATATTAAGTCAACAATAACTCCAACCTCATGAATATTAAGCTCTGAGTTAAGTGAAATCTTTAGAAGAGCTCCAACTATCCATCTGTCTCTGTCTATTTATCCATCCATCTATCCATCCATTTATCCATCTATACATCTGTCCACTCACCCATCCATTTTTTCATCCATCCATCCATCTATCCATTCTTCCCCATCACCCTCTTTGAGAAGGGGCCAGATACAGGAAACACATTGGTCCTAGCCCTTAGCAGGCTGTCCCAGCTGAGTTGCTTGGGAAGCAGATTTTAAGGGAGAGTAAGAATGTAAAAGATTGGCATGCAAGTACCTCCTAATTTGGGCAAGGAGAGGTCAGGCTGTGATGTAGACATAATCAACTCTCTGCCAGACCCACTGAGCTCCAGAGCAGAACCATTAGAGGAAACCCCTTGGAGAAAGAGCTTTGCCCTGGTACCTCACCTTGCTCAGTTGTTGATGGAGGCTGCCCCAGGGAGAGGATGATTAGATTAGGAAGCAGCCAGTAGCCATCAGCTAACCCCACCTCTCACAGCTGAGCAGCAGAGAAGCCCTCTCTTTAAGGCAGAACTGCATCAGGTCTCAGAGCCTACAAAACTCTCTGGGAGTCCTACAATGGGGGCTGAGATGCAGTTCCGACAGAGCCTCATATACAGACAGGAGCTGGCAGGCCAGGGCGCTCTGAAGATGCCAGAGGAACCTAGAGGGATAGTGAGGCTTCTTGTGAGTGACAGCTAGGATAAGGGATAAATGGTGACTGACAGGTGCCTGGTAGGGACAGGGAAGGAGGCCACTGGCCTAGGAGCAGCACTTACTGGGTAACAAGGTGGTAGCTAGACACAGCTAAGGCCTTGGGCTGTGGCTGCAGGACTGTTCTGGAGCCCAGACCCCGAACCATTCCAGGAGGCTGCTGGAAGCTTTCTCCTTCTGGCTTTCCTGCTGTGCCTGAAACCATAAGTGCCTGGGGCTGTCCCACACACCCCCTCCTCTCCATCCTATCACCTTCACTGGGAGCATGGGACCAGAGCATGCTGGCCCCACAGTGGGGCTCTTGTTTCTTTCAATCTGGACCTTGTCTTCCCAGAGCCCAGAGGTGGTGGTTACAGAGGCAGGGCTGGCAACAGGGTGAGTTACCAGCTAAACCCAAACCGCTCTGCTAACTTGGAGCAGGAGGAGGACCTATTGTTTTTGGCCTCAGGAGCTGGCTCAAAAGCCAGGGTTGATTATTGTCATATCCAGCCACCAAATACCCTCATGCTCAAGTTCCACGGGTCCATATCGGGTGAGCGAAGGGCCTGAGTGTCAGCCCTGATGGGCAGAGTGAGGGAGGGCGAGGGGAGGCATCAGCACCGTAGAGGGCTCTGCACTTGGCTGAAGTTCAAAAGATGCACCCAGCCCCTCAAAGGAAACTCTCCGGATATCCTTTCCCCAGAGTGTTATCAGACCCAGGCCGGCCCCAAACCCCGGATGGGAACAGTTCAACCCTGAGATCCTCCTGCCTTGGGCACATCCGAATGTCTACACTGTGCCTGCTTTTTCTTCTTTAATTTTATTCCTTCTGGTAGCCCACAAGGCTGGGGCAAGAGTTATTTTCTCAAACAAGAATCTTGTTTGCTGAGTATAAGCTCGCATTCCAATACGAAAAAATATATATGGCTCCTTCCATCAGATTTCTCTTGGAAACCTGGCCTCCATTTTGAGGCAAAAGCATTTTCAGAGACCGAGTTCCCTGAGGCTCTTCCTGCTCAGCCCCGTTTTAGCAGACACGCAGCTGAGACCCCATGCAAATCAATGGGCCCATAGCAGCCCCTCATCCTCTGCTGTGCGTGTAAATTTCCAGGGGCTTGTCAACACTCACATTTTATTCTGGACCCTGAGGTGGGGCTCAGACCCTGAGTGTTTGACCAGCACTTCAGTGATGCCCATGCCGCTGCCCCATGGGCCACATAATAGTGAGGGTTGAAGATCTGGGTTCTGGTCAGAACTCTGTTCTCCAGAGGGTCCTCTGCTCAGAAGTTAGAAGCCAGAATCTTCATGGCACTCCTGGTAGAGCCATCAGAACGTCCTTGTCGGGCCACCATGCAGAGCAGGCCACAACCCACGCGTGGGAGGAAACAGACATCTCCTCCAGACCTTCCAGAGGAGACCTCACAGTGGACCAGGTGGCCCAGGGAGGAGAGAGGTGCAGGGAGAGAAGATGAGCAAGGACAAAGCCGGAGACCCAACATCTAAGTCACCAGCAGGCAGGCAGGGAGCCTACAAAGGAGCTGGAAAAGGAGCTCACCAGCAGGGTGGGGAGCCCCAGGAAGGAAGTGTTGCCATGGAAACCGAAGAGGAGATGATCACCAAACTCCGCAGAGAAATCACAGAAGTTGAAGACTAAAAGGTGGTCCCAGGTTGGGTTCAACAGTAAGGCACTCATTCAGCTCCTAGGACTACAACCCCAGTCCTCACACAGCAGAGGCACTGCGGGGACGGGTGGGCGCCAGGGAGCAGAGGCTGGGAAAGGACAAGCAGTTTAGTCAAATAGGGAGAGAGTCAAAGCAGTGACGGAGGGTTCATAGGGACAATCGGGTCTCTTTCCTTTGTGAGAAGGAAGAGCAAGGCAGAAATCAGCAAAGAAACGATCAACAAAGAGAGTAATGGGAGCAAAAATGGGCCCTCAAAGGGCAGAGCCCCGAAAGCCGGCGCAAGGAGGTGTACAGGATGCAAGCAGAGGAGGGGAGGACAAGTGTCCTCTAGGGCACCAAGGAAGGTGGTGGTGGAGGGGGCAGGAGGGCCTCCTACTGAGAGGGACGGAGACGTTTGAAAGTGGCCACTATGGAGAGTGGGCGTCCTATGGCTCTGCACATGATGCGGGACTGACTTTCTCCAGCAGCATTAAACTGCCCGATGTCAGCTCAGAGAAAGGAGTGCTTGGCTCAGCCCGTGGCTGCGGGGTTGCCTGGGGGCACTGAATCCAAGAAGAGTGGGAGAGGTGACCATACCTGCAAGAGAGAGGGGCAGTGATGCTTTGCAGAGTCTAAGCAGGAGAGGAAGAGAGGAAGGCAGGAGGGGGCCCAGAAGCAGGGAGAAAACAGGGGTCTGGGATGTTTCCAGCATGACTGACTGAGACAGGCATAAGAGAAAAAACTATGGAGAAAGTGAGAAAATTTAATTCTAGACAATGACATACGTGGGTGGTAGAGAAACAATGATAATGATTAGAGGTGACCGGGTAAGGCAGTGGAATCTAGGAAGGTGGACATCACTGCCAAGGGTGGCCACAAAAGATAATTGTTTCCAAAGCCCCACAGCTCAGGGGAGACCCATCCAGCACCCTGTCCCTGGGATGTGGACACTTGAGAAAATTACATTCTCAGAACGGCGCTCTCTCTGTGCTGATGAACAGCCAGAGAGGTGGTGGTGACATCTGAGAGCAAGCCCCTCACTGACTGGGTGAGAACCAGGGCTGGGACCACAGTCAGGCACTAGGCACCATGGTCTCTGGGGAAAGCTCCAGGGCGGCAGCCTTGACTTCCCCAGGGCAAGGGACGTCTCTGTGGGCTGGCCTTGTCCATCCAATGACCCAGAAACAGAGGAGGCATCCCCAACAGACCCAGAGTGAATGGGAGTGGAAATAAGGCATGGGACTTTGCGGCAACATTGTCTCATAAAGAGACAAAGGGAGCCCAGGACAGGCAAGCCAAGCTCCCCTGTAGGGAAGGAGTCCTTACTTGTTTTTCCTACTAACGAGTCTAATAATTTATGTCCCCCTCACACTGGGCTTCAGTGCCAACATTAGGTACCAATCAACTCTGCTATGTAAGTATTACATACATTATCTTCTTTAATCCTTATGACAACCTTGAACTTGAAGAATGTGAATGGCTTACATGCAATTCTATGTGAACACTTCTGCTTACTCAAATAAGGAAATGCATAAGGACTTAGGCAGAAAAATCAGTTTGAAATCTCCTTTACTCAGACATCTACATGCAAATAATGGATTTGGACCCTTAGCTCACAACATATACAAAAAATTAACTCAAAATCTATCATTGACCTAAGTATAAGAGCTAAAACTATTAAAATCTTAGAAGAAAATATAGAGGTAATTCTTAATGATCTTGGGTTAGGCAAAGGATTCTTAGATTTGACACCAAAAGTATAAGCAATGAAAGAAAAATTAAATAAATTAGACTTTGTAAAAATTTAAAACTTTAGTGTAGCAAAGAACATTATCAAGAAAATGAAAAGACATCCTATGAAATGAGAAAATTTTCACAAATCTTATATCTGATGAAGGTCTAATATCCAGAATACATAAAGAACACTTACAACTCAATAATAAAAAGACAGACAATTTAAAAATGGGCAAGAGACCTAAGTAGACACTTCTCCAAGGAAGATATCAACAAATGGCTAGTAAGCACATGAAAAACGACTGACATTGTTAGTTATTAGGGAAATGCAAATCAAAACCATAATGGGATATCACTTCATACCCACTAGGATGGCTATAATCCAAAAGTCAGATAATAATGAACTTGGCAAGGATGTGGAGCCATTAAAACTTTCATATACTGCTGATGGGAATGTAAAATGGTACAGCTGCTTTAGAGAATAGTCTGGCAGTTCCTAAAAAAGTTAAACAGAGAATTACCATATGACTCAGCTATTCTACTCTTAGGCATATACCCAAGAGAAATGAAAACATCTGTCCATACAAAATCTTATACATGAATGTAGCTGCATTATTCATAAAAGTCAAAACATAGGAGCAACTGAAATGTCCATCAGTGGATGAATGAATAAGCAAAATGTGGTTTATGTAGAATAGTACTCGGTCATAAAAAAGAAAAGTAGTAGTGAGCCATGTTACAACTTGGATAAATCTCATAAACATTTAGCTAAGTGGAAGAATCCAGACACAAAAGATCACATAATGTGTATGTCAGTTTATAAGCTATATCTAGGATAGGCAAATCCGTAAAGACAGAAACCAGAGTAGGGGGAGAGCAGAATGGAAAATGATTATTTAGTCAGTATGGGGTGTTTCATGGGATAATGAAAAATTCTGCAGCTAGAATGAGCTGATGACTGCCAAGCACTGTGAATACACAAGACTTTAAAATGGCTAATTCTACGTTATATGAGTTTCGCCTGTCAGCAGTGTGGTGAGGGGCTGCACAAAGATGGGAAGGACATGCCAGTTGTAAAAGGGACACGACAGCTACTCTCTTCTGGGCTGGGGGCAGGTGGCTCTGGCCGAAGGTGAAGAAGGGCAAGGCAGGCCTCGCCATTTCTCCAGGGTACGGTGGTGAGTGAAACCTCAAATCAGTGCCCTGGACTTCCCCGGTGACTCAGTGGTAAAGAATCCACCTGCCAACGCAGGCGACTCAAGTTCGATCCCTGATCCGGGAAGATTCCATATACCGTGGAGCAGCTAAGCCCATGCACCACACTGATGAGCCTGCGCTCTAGAGTCTGGAAGGCGCCGCCGCCGGGCCCGCGCCCTAGAGCCCGGAAGGCGCCGCCGCTGGGCCCGTGTACTGCAGCTCTGAAGCCTGCGCGCCCGAGAGCCTTTGCTCCACAACAAGAGAAACTACTGCAATGAGAAGCCTGCACACCACAATTAGAGACTAGCTCTCCCTTGTTGCTGCTAAAGAAAAGCCTGCACAGCAATGAAGACCTAGCACAATCAAAAACCAATTAATTAAATTCTATCTTAAAACACACACACACACACACAAAACAGTGCCCTGGTATCTTCTTCCTGTCAGCAGCTACTGGTCTTGAAGGTGACCAAATTCAGTTCTGATAGTGCTGTAACCCCAGGCCTGCAGGTTTAGGGAAACACATCAGGAAAGAGTCAGCAAATAAATTCACAAAGGAAAGGTGTTTATGTTTCTTATCTTTCCTTAAATGGAATACTTTGTTACCTCCTTCACCAAGTTTAAACCTATCCTCCTAATTAATAGTCCACTACAGTTCATCTTCTAAACCCCAGACATTTCAGAACAGATAGTCTAAGAACATCTCATCAACTCCTCATTTTAAGGATGGGAGAAGTGAGGCTGAGAAGGAGAAAGGAGTCAGTGACAAAAACAGGATGAGAACCCGGTCGTCTAGGGCTTGTCTAGGCCTTTTCATGTTTACTGACGCACAAGCCAATGTATCAATGCAGAAGGTAAGGATGCTGGGAGGAAGGAACAAGGTTCAGGATGGGGGTTTAATAGAAAGGGATGAGGTCAGGAAAATGCTTAAACTTGCAGGAAAGGGAAATGATGGCATCTGTGAGTGTTTCTCATGTGCCCTATCCATGTGATGGCTCAAAGCTTCAAGAGAAGAAGGCAGGGAAAGTGCACAGCGAGGAAATTACAAGACTTGGGGACAATCTCTAGGCCTCCAAGCTACCCCCTGGTGATAGCAGAGGAACTGTAGCTCCTTTTAGCGTCCTGACATGCCTTAGTCACCTAGGAAGAAGTGGGCCAGCAATGGAGACGCACAGATAGGTTAGAGAATGACCTCAAAGACTGTGCCAGCCTGTCCTCATCGCAGGTCTGGGGACAGGTTGGTGGCGTGGAGGGGCCAGACCATGTCCTCACGTCAGGCAGAGCAATCAAGGCCGAGGTGTTTCTTCTCATCCTCCCTCCTGACCCTGAAGTGCTGACACCTTCCGGCACCATGGCGTGACATGTGGAGCCACCCTGCAGACACCTGCATCTCCCAGGTCTGGTCGGGCGCAGCCAGCTTGCCAATGATGTGTTTCTCCCTGCGGCCGGGAGCCCCAGGGGGGACTCACAGCTGGCAGGCCACTGGCCCAGTGTTATTTTGAGAGCCGGCTCCGTGATGAGCTGTTGTGACAGCTTTGTTCTCCCGGGGCCCCTTTGATTTGTGAATCTCCCTTTGTGGCTCACGGGGGATGCCCAGCCCTGCTGTTTCTGGGCTCCAGCATGCCCCTCAGCTAGGCAGGCCGGGCCAGCTGCCATGGGGGTGGCAGACAGAGGGTGGGAGCAGCAGGACTCGGAGCTGAGCAGCCGCTGGCTTGGGCAGCTCGAGGCTTCGCTTCTAGGCAGCGTGGGACAGACTGGGTGGTCGTGGAAGAATGGTAAGTGCCTACTCAGAGCCAGTTCTGAATGGCCAGATCACAAACCTCAGGACTGGACAAGGGCTGCCCTGCTGTGCTTGGGCCCCGGCCCGGAGCTCTCGCAGTGCCTGTGAGGCTTGGGGCTGGACCCCAGAGAAACCACCGGAGACTCGCAGGGCAGCCAGCCCTTGGGAAAGAGTATCTGGGGCCTGGGAGGGCTCTGCTAGCCAAAAAAGACTCCAGGCCTGTCAGACAAGGTCTGTGGGAACCCATTTGTGGCACTTAACTTCAAGGCAGGCTGCGTCACAGAGCAGGGAGGACGGCAGCGCCGAGGGCAGCTGGGTGTATATCCCAGCTCTGCTCCCAGCTGGTGCTGAGACCCTGGGCCCGTTCCTGAACATCTCATCTCTCATCTGTGAAAATGGAATCTAAGATGCTGTCTGAGTTGTGAAGGCTTTCCCTGAGCTGTAACACATACAGACGTGCTCAGCAGTGTACCTGTTTGGTAAATGCAACCACACACACATACACAGAGCTGGCTGTCTTCTTCTGTGATCCATGGGGTAGAGAGGGCTTGTTTTCAGCTGCTGCCTGGCTAAGTGTCCCCTCCATCCTCATGATTCCATGAATCCTCCCTGAAATTGATACATTCCCAAGTCACTGAGGGCCAGACTCCAGACACCAGACTGAAGGCAGCTGAATTCAGCATATCCTGACTGCTGACTCCCCACACCAACTCAGCAGACACTTCAGTCAACAGAGCCTTTTTTGGCAGCTGCAAATTTCATAGTTATGGGTGTTCCTTCTAGCTTGACAGTCGACTTCCACAGGGCAAGGCCGCCTCCTATAGAATGGGTGAAATGTAGACCCCAGATCAAGGCTTGTTGACTAAAAGAAGAAGGAGGGGACTGAGGAGCTTTGTACATCCTGCAAGGTGTTACTCACCCCAGAGTTTCAGGGACTTAGCCCCAGGGCCTCAACCACCTGGAGGAGATGGCACGAGAGTCACACCTTACGATGCATGTGTCTGGGTTGGAAGCAGGCTTATGTGTCCTCCTGTCCAACCCCCATAGGTGATGCACACCCCACTGACCAGTAGGTTGGCTCCCACTGGGACTTCACCAGGGACAGCATTCCCTCCCCTTGGATAGCTCACTGCATCAGTAAGGCCTCCAAATGGAGAAACCCTGCCGCATGCAGCCTGTATCAGTTGATCCTTATTCCCCTGCCTGGGGCTGCACAACACAGAGTCCCTCCTCCTTCCTCCAGACAAGCTGATGGCACTCTGCAGATTCTGTGAGTCTTTGCATCCCCTCCCCAAACGCTGACCAATTGTTGACCCATCTTACCTTTCAGGCAAGGTTCCAAGAGCCTCATTCTCTTCTGCCTTTACCATCCTTGTTTAGTCGCTATGTTGTGTCTGACCCTTTTGCGACCCCATGGACTGTAGCCCACCAGGCTCCTCTGTCCATGGGATTTTCCAGGCAAGAGTACTGGAGTGGGGTGCCGTTTCCTTCTCCAGGGGATCTTCCCAACCCAGGGATGGAACCCAGGTCTCCCGCATCGGCAGGTGGATTCGTTATAGCTGAGCCATTGGGGAAGGCCCTGCTTTCACTAGAAAGGGACAAAGGCACCGTCAGCTTTACACTGAGATAAGAGGGCTCTGACGATGTCTCGTGGAAGCCGGTGCTGACAACCCTTCCCTGGGCCACCTCTTCTTGAGGACCTCCTTAAAGCCTTGGCCCCCTCCCCTCGGGGGCTGGGGAGCTCTCTTTGGTCCTGCCAGGGCTGGGGACTGTCTCAGGTGTCTGAGAGCTTCACCCTCACCCCTAATCACACATGGCAGCTTTGATCCAGTAACTCTCAGCTTTTCCATCAGAATTCAGAAGGCAATAATAGTAACTGTTTGCTTGTAAAGTGCTTGGAGCTCAGAGGAGAAAAGGGGTCAGACAAGTGTGAAATGTTATTACTGGCACAGGTCAGAGAATGGAATGGAAATTCACCAGCAGAAAGTAGGGACTCAGAGGAAGCCATTCGTCAGCTCCTTCTGAACAAATGGATACGGGAAAGGGGGTCTCGCCTCTGCAGCTAGGCACACTCCAGGTCAGCCAGCGGGGCTGGAGGGGAGGCAGGTGAACCGAGAGGGAATTCCTGCTTTCTGGTGTCAACACCACCAAACTCATTTACTAGACATGGCTTCACTCTGAAGATTTGCTCTCCATTACATGCTAAGAGAGGCCGCCAGCCCAGCCCAGGAACCCAGAGCCCCCATGCAGCCAGTTCAATCAGAGAAGAAGCCTCCAGAATAAAGAGGCCTTTGTACTCATCTTCTTGAAGAACCAACTTGATTTTCAAACAGGGATGCGCCAGGCAGATAGAGCAAGTCAACATGTGTGACGTAGAGACAGTCAAATAGACTCCTTTGGACATACAGATAATTCAAAGAACAAAAGAAATTTTAAAACTCCAACTGGTACTCTCAGAAATTCAGGAAGGAATATCTTCTTAGACACAAAAAATATTATCTACCGTTCCATGTCCTCAAAATGAACCAAAATGTAGAGTCAAGGAAATCAGCCAGAATACACAGCAGAAAGACATGAAGAAGGAACTCTGATTGAAATGACCCATACATTTTACTAGGATGAGTGAAAAAAAGTAACATATAATAATTTACAACAAGAAAGATAAAGAGAAATTCATAACCGTTGAGAGAGAATACAGAATCACCTATAAATGAATAGGAAGCAGACGGGCATTTCATTAACAATTGTTGGCAACATGGGAGATGGTTAACATATACTATGTTTCTTAGAGAGCTTCCCAGGTGGCGCTAGTGGTAAAGTACAGGAAACGCAGAAAATGTAAGCGACATGGGTTCCATCCCTGGGTCAAGAAGATCCCCTGGAGGAGGGCATGCAACCCACTCCAATATTCTCGCCTGGAGAATCTCATGGACAGAGGAGCCTGGCGGGCTACAGTTCACAGGGTCGCAAAGAGTTGGACACGACTGAAGTGACTCAGTACCGCACACAGCACACGTTCCTTAGATGGGAAGCCTTCATGTTCTAAAGGTACTAATCCTCCTCAAATGAACCCAAATATCAGACTGTTCTCCCTAACTCCTGACAGCTAAAGCTTGTTGCTTAAGGATTTTGAACCTGTAACCAGTACTGCAAAGAATCAGAGGACGGTTCCGAATTTAATGACGGTGGTGATGGAGCTGGAGGGGAGAGGCGCTGGTAGCAGGGGAGCTCACGGCACTGGGGCTGATGGTGGTGGTGAAGATGGGATGTCAGCAGAACCAGGAGAACAGCATCTTGACAGCAAGCTTCCAGGGGCAAGAGCGCCAGCGGCACCCACTGTCCTCAGGGTATCACTCCTCTGTGTTCTCGGTCCTCCAGCCTTTCCCCAGTCTGGCCTTTCTACAAAGCCTGATTCCAAACGCTCCCTCTTTTCACTAAACTATCCAGTATCCTTCTAATAAGTCTCTTTTCTGCCTAAGCTAAATAACACCGGTTTCTACTGCTTGCAACCAAGAACTCTGACTGGCGCAAAGAATTTTCTGATCCTGAGAAAGAACCAGCTTTTATAAGCAAGGCATGGAAGCAGAAACATTATTTTGAAAATAAAAAACTGACTAATTGAACCACAAAGCTTGAAACAATCCAATAGAAAAAGTGAAACACACAAAGTGAAAGCGAGGGGATGGGAAAAAATAGTCCATGCTAATGAAAATTAAAAGAAAGCTGGAGTAGCAATACTCACATCAGATAAAATAGACTTTAAAAACTGTTATAAGAGACAAGGAAAGACACTGCATAGTGATCAAGGAATCAATCCAATAAAAAGATATAATGATTATAAATATTTATCAACATAGGAGCACTTCAATACATAAGGCAAAGGCTAACAGCCAGAAAAGAAAAATAAACAGTAACACAATAATAGTAGGGGATTTTAACATCCCACTCACACCAATGAAAAGATCTTCCAGGTAGAAAAGGTGAAATATCACAGAGAAAGAGGAAAGACTGATAAACATATGATAAAACACTCACTCTTCCTAGTAATTAAGTAGCTGAAAATTTAAAATAACAAGATACTTTTGCCCTTCATGTCAGCAGAAATATAAATGATACCTAACATCCAAGGTGTAAGCAGGTGGGAAAAACAAACTCTCTTAAAATACAATGGGGACAGCAAAAAAGACACAGATGTGTATAACGGAATTTTGGACTCGGAGGGAGAGGGAGAGGGTGGGATGATTTGGGAGAATGGCATTGTAACATGTATACTATCATGTAAGAAACGAATCGCCAGTCTATGTCCGATGCAGGATACAGGATGCTTGGGGCCGGTGCACAGTGATGACCCAGAGAGATGTTATGGGGAGGGAGGTGGGAGGGGGGTTCATGTTTGGGAACGCATGTACACCTGTGGTGGATTCATGTCAATGTATGGCAAAACAAATACAGTACTGTAAAGTAAAATAAAGTAAAAATAAAAATAAAAAAATAAAATGGGGAAAACAAAGAATTACCCTGACTAGAAAGTGAATGGTACCGCCCCATACTTGATGCAGGAATTTCTTCTACTCAGAAATGTTATTTCAAAGTTTGTATCCTATGAAGATACTTGCACAAAACACACAAATGTTAGTGGCTAGATTATTTTTTAAGATTCAACAACTGTGGATAACCTAAGTATTACCAACAGGAGTGTGGTTAAACAAAATATGGAAAAACATAGGAGGAATTGAAACGAATAAAGAGTTCAGATGATCTCTACTGATTTAGAAGATCCCTTTGTGTATTGTTTAGTGGGGGAAAAGGCCACTGAGAAACAGTCTATGTGGTATGATTCCATGCTGCTGCTGCTGCTGCTAAGTCGCTTCAGTCGTGTCCAACTCTGTGCTACCCCATAGACAGAAACTAGCCAGGCTCCCCTGTCCCTGGGATTCTCTAGGCAAGAACACTGGAGTGGGTTGCCATTTCCTTCTCCAATGCATGAAAGAGAAAAGTGAAAGTGAAGTCGCTCAGTTGTGTCCAACTCCTAGCGACCTCATGGACTGCAGCCTACCAGGCTTCTCCATCCATGGGATTTTCCAGGCAAGAGTACTAGAGTGGGGTGCCATTGCCTTCTATGATTTCATGTCTCCTTTTAAAATGTAAAATTGCAAAAAGTCAGCTTAGATCACATTTTTTCCCTTATACACCTCTGTAACAAATAATACCATACAATTATCAAGTTCTATTTTTGCAATTTCTTAGCAAAACTAAAAGTAGAAAGAAACGGCGTCAACAGGAATATCCTTTCAGGGATGAATCTCCAGGAGGGTTTCACTACTGTCACTGTGTCATTGTGAGCCTGCTAAGAACAGGCTGGGTGAGGGGTGGAACTTCTGCTATGTCCTATGCTTTCTTGCAGTGGCAGATGGAAGAGGCAGAGGGTATCTGGTTTTATCTTATGGCCTCAGAAAAATTCCTCTGGAGTCTAGGTCAAGCAAAGGGAAGAAACATTGGAAAGAACGATCATTACATTGCTTAAGAACTACCCTGGCCCCCTTAATATTCCATCAGAAGAGTGAAGTTAACTAGAAGAAAAGCCCCTATGCAATAAACGGAATCATGGACAGATGAAAAGATGTTTGTTTGACCCAGCAAGCACAATATACTGTGCCACAGCACATCCTGATTGAATATTACTAAGGGGCTGCCTGTATTTTTGAGCCTAAAGTCTCTTTGATTTATGGTGCCAAAGTAAATGACAAGCAGGGCCAATAAAAATTCTTTAGAGATTCAGGCTTACTTTCCATTCCATTTTGTAGAGGAGGTGAAAAGACGTGCATGCTTGTAATGGGACTTACAAGCATGGGTTTCTTAGCAAAACTCATGAACCACAAATGGGGCATTTGTTCATCTATGTCGAGGGCATTTCTGTTGTCAAAAGGGGACTTCCGTCCAGCGCAGGTTCCGAGGCAGGAGTATAGCTTCATCTGGGGGAGGCCTGAGCTAGATAAACGTTTTGTCCACTGCCGGGAGTCTACTGAGCAGCCTCAGGGGGACCCAAGGAACAGGGTTGTCCAGGAGTTGGGTTCCTGAAAAGTGTGACCCACAGCCCCTGTTCCCAGTGGGTCAGCCTTCCTTTCAAAAGAACCTGGAGGAGAACAGACTTCAGAGAAGTGAATGTAATCATGAATGAATGATTTGTTCCTTACCTAAGTTGACCCCTTGGACAAAGCCTGAGAAGAAATATCCACTGAAAGTCACGGGAGGTAGCAGGCTTGAGATGAATTTGGGTTCAAATCATACTTGTGAGTAACTTTGGGTAAGTCATTTCTTTGAACCTTGTTTTTTTCTTCCATTAAATGGGCATGATACCATCCCGTTCATAGGACTGGTATTCATATTAACTGACCTAACATATTAGTTTGCTGGGGCTGCCATTAACAGAGGACCACAGACTGGGAGGCTTGAACAACAGAAATCTACTGTCTCACAGTTCTATCAAGGGAAGCCTGAGGCTTGATGTATGGAGGCTAGAAGCTCCAGACTGAGATGTCAGAAGCTTTCTGGGGTTTGTGAGGGAGTGTCTGTTCCACAACTTTCCTCTGCCTTCCGGTGGCTGGCTGTCAATCTTTGATGTTTATGGGCTTAGCAAAGACAAACTCCAAATTCTGCCTTCATTTTCAGGTTGCATTTTCCCTGTGTGTATGAAAGTGAAAGTGAAGTCATTCAGTCATGTCCCACTCTTTGCGACCCCATGGACTTTAGCCTACCAGGCTCCTCCATCCATGGAATTTTCCAGGCCCCTTTTGTATAAGGACACCAATATATAGGAGCCCACCTTAGTAACCTCATATTAACTAATGACATTGGTAATGACTGGTAACTAACCAATGACACTGGTAATGTGACCTTACCTGGTAATAGCCAGGTAAGGTCACATTCTGAGGTAATAGGGGTGAGGACTTCAGCTTAAATTTCTGAAGGACACAATTCAACCCACAAAGGGAAATTATGTAAAATGGCGGGCATATCATAGTTCCTCAATAAACATAAATAAAATAATTGCATGTTGAAATACTAATATTTTGAAGCTGTTGAGTTAAAAAACATATTACTGGAATTAATGTCACCTGGTTTTCCCTTTTTTAATGTGGCTATGAGAACATATAAAATTACATATTTTGCCCCTATCTGTGGCTCAGATTCTGTTTCTATTGGACGGTGCTGATCCAGAGTCTGAAGCAGCAGACAAAGTGTTAGCTTTTGAGTCAAACTCTGTTGTTAGCAGCTTTGTCGACAAGGGCAAGTGATTTAACCTCTATAACCCTCAGATTTCCCAGACGTGAGATGGAGATAAGAGTGGATTTCACGGCATTGTGGTGAGGATTACGTGGGATCAGGTACATAGGCTGCCTAGCAGGAGTTTGCTACCTGGGAGAAACTTGGTACATGTGTGTCTCCAACCCCCGAGTTAGGAGGAAGAGAAAGCCACACTGTCCATGCGCTCTTAATCAGCACCAGATGCAGGCCTAGGGGCTTTGCAAAGATGGAGCTCTGAGAAAGCGCAATGAGGGAGGGGAAGCTCAAGCACACAGCCAAAGTTCTCCATGTCGCTCTGTGTGCCAGGCTTTCAGGGTTTTGGGGGAGAAGGGCTTCATTTGAACTTACCTTCTTGCATTTCTTTCAGCTTGCTCTAAAATGTGGAATGTGTCCCTGCAGAATAGAGAACTGTGCTGCGTCAATACAGGTGCTTCATGTCTGATGAAGCCACATTTGTACGGTGTGTGATTTGCTCCTGTTCTTACTGTCCCAACCCAAGCCTTAGAAACTCTGGGGAGGTGCTCTCATCTCCTGGTTTTCAGGCCACCTCTATCTCCCAAGATCTCTGGGGATTACACCTCAGAGCACTCTCAGAAACCAGTCCAAGATAACCAGCCTCACATATAATAGTTCAGTTCAGTTCAGTCACTTAGTTGTGTCCGACTCTTTGTGACCCCATGAACTGCAGCTCTCCGGGCCTCCCTGTCCATCACCAACTCCTGGAGTTCACCCAGACTCATGTCCATTGAGTCGGTGATGCCATCCAACCATCTCATCCTCTGTCGTCCCCTTCTCCTTCTGCCCTCAATATTTCCCAGCTTCAGGGTCTTTTCAAATGAGTCAGCTCTTTGCATCAGGTGACCAAAATATTGGAGTTTCAGCTTAAACATCAGTCCTTCCAATGCACACCCAGGACTGATCTCCTTTAGGAGGGACTGGCTGGATCTCCTTGCAGTCCAAGGGACTCCCAAAAGTCTTCTCCAACACCGCAGTTCAGAAGCATCAATTCTTCGACGCTCAGCTTTCTTTATAGTCCAACTCTCACATCCATACATGACCACTGGAAAAACCATAGCCTTGACTAGATGGACCTTTGTTGGCAAAGTCATGTCTCTCCTTTTTAATATGCTGTCTAAGCTGGTCATAACTTTCCTTCCAAGGAGTAAGCATCTTTTAATTTCATGGCTGCAATCACCATCTGCTGTGATTTTGGAGCCCAAGAAAATAGTCAGCCACTGTTTCCACTGTTTCCCCATCTATTTGCCATGAAGTGATAGGACCAGATGCCATGATCTTAGTTCTCTGAATGTTGAGCTTTAAGCCAACTTTTTCACTGTCCTCTTTCACTTTCACCAAGAGGCTCTTTAGTTCTTTTTCAGTTTCTGCCATAAGAGTGGTGTCATCTGTATATCTGAGGTTATTGATATTTCTCCTGGCAATCTTGATTCCAGCTTGTGCTTCTTCCAGCCTGCATTTTTCATGATGTACTCTGCATATAAGTTAAATAAGCAGGGTGACAGTATACAGCCTTGACATATTCCTTTTCCTATTTGGAACCAGTCTGTTGTTCCATGTCCAGTTCTAATTGTTGCTTCCTGACCTGGATACAGGTTTCTCAAGAGAAACTGCAATTGAGAGAAGTGAAGTATCCTGTCATGGAGAGAAGGGTCTTGTCTTGGCTTGGTTGCCTAGATGTTCATGTTAAAGGCATGGGTGTATGGGGGTTAGGGGGACGGTGTGTTTCTTGGCTGTACATTGAGTCAAAGACCATGGCGGGCTGCTCGATGCATCAGATGGAGTCTGGAGGCACAGGGAGTCCAGAACACTGGTCCCAAAGGCTCCATGTGCATGGGTTCATCTGAAGAATTGCCCAGATCCACAGACCACATCCTAAGAAGGGAAATGGATTAGTGGGGCTTGTCCTAAGGAAGATAAGCAAGTAGGAACCAGGTTACATGGAAACCATTGGCAGAATGGGTAGGTTTACTCTGAAAAGTGGAGACAGGGGAAGTCTATAAGAGTTGGGTTCCTTGCGTGTGAAGAAAGCTCTTGTCTCACTCTGCTGGCCCCTTGGGGCGTGACAGAGACCAGTGGGTAAACTCTCTGGGAGAGAGGTGATTGCCTTCCATGGAGGAGAGTGCATTTAATGATTGATGCCTCCCCTATTCCTAAAAAGATTTAAAATAACTGGAACAAGCAGACGAAGCCCCAGTTCAGCAAGGCGTCTTGTGAGGCTAGGCTCCATGTCCGTGGAGACATCTGAGTGTTTGCTGCCCCTGCTCCTGACAGAGGCCTTGGCTGAGCGAGAACCTCCAGTTCTGGACTTGGAAGTGCAGACAGAGCTCCTGAGAGCGGTGGGGTGTTCCCATGAGGTTCAGGGGCCGCCTGCTCCCTCCTCCTCAGCATCACAAGTCCCAGGGCATTCTCAAGCCCATGTGCATGCTTGCGAGGTTGTGCGTTTGGTTTGGAACCTTCTTACCCGCTGAAAAATACACCTGCTATTCGTAAATTTCACTTTTCTGTACCCCTTCTCCAGGTTCTGGTAACCTCAGGCTCCTGACCCCACCATCAGGGTGAAAGAGACTCCCAGACCAGCCTTTTATCTAATGCCCACATACAAAGGAAAGTCCAAGCCAAGAGTGGCCAACACACAGCTGGCATGGATGGAGGAGGGTTGAGGCAGGTTGAAGGAAGAGTCTCCAGGACTGAGGAGGAGGCCCTGGGCAGGGGTAGCCGTGTGTGCCCACCTTGGCCTGGCTCTTGTTGTATTTGCCAGCCCCGCCTGTGCCGCAGAATGAGCCAGCCCTGGGGACGGGTGGCTGCTGGGCGGGGTGGGAGGTGCTTTCAGTGTTTTTCAATTGCAGCTGCCTTTGGGGATGGGAAAGAATGAGTCAGACACAGTTATTTGAACCTAGGACCCTCGGCCCGAACTCTGAGGAGACAGGAAGGCGCATGGGTTAGTCACTGTGTTTCTGTGGGCCATGTTGGGGTTGGAGCCTGCTCACATGTTTTGCCATCACCAGCCTTTCCATGGGTGGGACAGGATGCTTGGGAGCAAGGGCTTCCATGGAATTGCCCAGGGCCAGCCAAGCACCCCAGCCTGGAATGCTCTTCAACGCCTCTGAAGACCACAGCTCCCCACAGCTCTGGACAAGAGATGAGGTGGGGGGCGGGGAAAGGCCAGACAAGAAGGGCCTCACAGAGTTCCTCACGGTCAGCTTTAGGCCAGTTGGCTGGTCCAGAACAAGTGGACAGGGGACTGATGCTGCTCCCTCTGGGCACACGGATGGTGGAATCCTCAGGTTGGCCTTCCACATGGGAGATCAAGAACCTGAAAGTGTATTCACACTGCTTCAAGTAGCTGTTCCACTCTGAGAACTGACTGTAAATAATTAATTCCAGATTTGAAAAAAAAAAAAACTACCAGATGGCCACTGAACTGTTATTTATCACAGTCAATGCTTAAAATGGACTAATTAACCAGTAATTTGACTAAATTAACCTATTTCATGTTCTCAGTCACTACTTGTGGTATTTAGGAAAATTTTGTAATTACATGGGAATATGTTTGTGTCTCTCAGTCAAAAACATAAAATCACAATACGAATGTATATAATTGTAGAGCCCCAGCTGTGTGAAAAAGCAAAAACACACACGGGAAAAGTCAAAGGTGGAAGATACCAAAATGGTTGTTATTTCTTCTTTCTTTAGTATCTTCCAAACTGCCTCTGATGAGTGGATATGTTTGATCATTATTTTGATGTTTTTCAAAGTAACTTCAGGCTTAAAGCAAATCAGTAGCCCTTCCACACCTCCACAAGTGGTCCCATGTATGGTAACAGAGAATAAGCCTTTTTTATGCAAGAGGTTTCTGTATTGATGGAATTCAAAGAAATTGGAAGGCTCATATCATAGAAAGTTGTCTGAGGGTGAAAGTGCTAGTTCCACCAAGCGGTCACTGGCTGGTCAGGGCTTTCACCTTGCCCTCCCCAACAGATCTGCACAAGCCCCAGAGAAACCTGACCATTTTTCAGGGGGAGATTCTCAGTCCCCCATGAGGCTGCAGGGGAGGAAATATCTACCTTCCCAGTGTCCCTGACACAGCCCAGGGGTGGACAGACCATATCTTCTGAGTCTCCTGTCTCCTCTCCTCATGCTGATGGTCACGAAGTGAAGTATTTCCTCACTCTTCCCATGAGTCTGGCCCCAGGACAGAGAGATACAGTTGTCACGCGTCCCATTTACCAGCCTCAGAGGCTCTGACATTCATCGTGCCAGAGGAGTGCTGAGATGACTCACACGGCAGGAACTGGCACATGTCTTTATGTTTCTCCATCACCACTGTTATTTTCCTGCTATCCCCACCAAATCAGGATGTTTTTGCCCTTCAGTTGGGTGTGCTTCCGGACCCCACGGACTTGTGCAAAAATAGTATTATGGTCTTAACAAGAACATCTGTCTCTGAAGGGATTAAGGACTATCAACAAAGTGATTAACTACAAAAATCTCCTATTGGATCAACATGAAGTCTCCTGTTTCTGCCTCTGCCTCTGCCCCTGAGCAAGGGGGTGGGACAGCTGGCCGAGACCCCACCTGGGTGAAACTTCACTAGACTGCTGTGGACACTCAGTCGGACCACAGACATGACTGAGACCTAGGGCATGTCTCTCCAGGGTTGTGTTGAGAGTCTCAGTTATGCGTCCCTGGAGGAGGGAAGGAAAATAGCATAGAATGAGCGCATGAGCTCACGGGCCAGGACCCTGCTGCCTGTCCTCTGAGTTCCCCGGGGGAACACGAGCCTAGCCCGAGCCCTGGCAGGACCTGGAGGAATGTGGCTAAAAGGGCCATGATGCTTTCTTGCTCTAAAACGCCTGCAGCCCTGGAGCTCCCATCAACCGCAGGCTCCCAGGAGCCTGTCTCTGCCTACCCACCTTACATCTGGCTCTACCCCCCTTCACCTGGCTCCACCCAGCCCTTCTGTGAACTAATGGAAACACTCATTTCAGGAGAGGAGAGCTGTAGCCAGGAAAGCCCAGCCCCCTTGCTCTGTGTCTGGGCCTGGGGGGCAGTCCCCAGGGTGGGCCAACTGGGGTGGCCCATGGCTTCTATTCTTGGGGCCCAGTCAGGAGCATGGACACCCCCCAGCCACCCACACACCTAGTCAGACGCGTATCTGCCAGGCTGCACCATAAAACCCTAACTAGGCACATAAAAGCTGCCTGCCAGCCCTCCGGTGCCTCTGCTGGCTCCACAGAGCCTCCCAGACCAGCCAAGACAGACGGAAAGGGTCCGGACACTGTGGCACCAGGGTACACAGGGTCCCCAGATGCCTGACACCTCGGCATGGATTGTAGCCACAGCAAGGCTGTGGTGGCCAGTTTGAAGAATCACCTAGCTGCCCCCTCTCTTGGGAGTGGAAGAGACTTGGCATCACCAGTGATTTAAGGAATAATGTTTAAGCCTTGGGATCCACCAGGCAAGGTGAATATCACACGAGATGCAGACACTCTGCTTGAAAAATTAAGGGTCGTCCAAGGTCATACAGTCAGAGGTCAGGCTAGTCCTCTACCCTTGCTGTCTGCTAGGGATAGCCACTCTCCCTTACTGTTTCCCTCCATGGACCAGGCTTTAGAGAACCACTTTTGGGTTGGCAGGAAGTTAGACCCTGTCCTCAGGGAGAGCAGAGAGCTACTGTTTCCAGAATCCCAGATCCAGGGAGGGTGGTGGCTCCAGGAGATGGTGTGGTTGGCAACCCTAGACCTGATCCTGCTTCATGACTCTCTTAATTGTCTCACCCGAAGGGAGGCCCCAGGCCCCAGGCATCTGCCCATGAACAGCCTTTGAGTTTCTTAAACTGCCTTGAAGAGCCACATCTCTTATTCAGTGGACACCACATGCTCCTGCCTTCTCTCCTAAAGGCTTACCTCTGTTGTGCTAGTGTCTGACTGCGCAGAGTCTACAAGGGCCAGGGGTTGCCTTCCACCCTACCTGCAGTTCTTGGAAAGACCAGGCCTCCTCCTCTCCCTCTGCTCTGTATACTCCATTGGCTGGAACATCCCTCTTTTCTCTCTCCTTATGCTCTTTCCTTCTCGGCCCAGTCACCCCCTCCTCCAGGAAGCCTTCCTGGACCTCTCCACCCAGGCTCAATTAGGTCTCTCAGTGACATCTCTACCAACACTTTCACTCCACACCTACCTCTCTGACCTCATCTTGTGACCCGCCCCATCTTGCTCTCAGGTCTTGGAAGCCTTGAACCCACCTGCTTTTTCTGCATTCCCAGAACTACTTGCCCCAGCACTCAGCTCATCATAGATCCACAAGAAACATTGTTAAATGGGTGCTGAGTAGGAAAAAAATTTCCATATCCTACGGATGCAGTAAGAGTCCAGAAACAAGACTCCAGAGAGCCTCGTAAGTAGACTGGGATGAGGGCCAGCACCTCCCTGAGCTGCTCTTGAGGGATGTCCTGGTACCTGCTCCAGTCTCCTGACATTTGCGTGTGGGACCAGGCCCCATGCTGGCTGACTGATGCCCTGGATAAAGGCAGTGGGGCCTTTCAGTGTTCCGGAATGAGGCTGGGGGCAGGGATGCAAAGAAGACCACCAAGGGAGGATGTGGGGTGTAAGGGTTTCCCCTTCCACACCATAGCCCTGCCAGTAGGCACCTGGAATATTACAGCATTTCGCATTTCCTTATAATCCCCCTGCTTCACCAGGAAGGATGCGCAAAAACTGACTGAGGAGTTCAGAGGAGGGAAGGTGGCTTGGGAGGTGAGTTTATTCCTAACTTTTATGCCCAGGCAAATTAGAAGCCAGCAGTCAGAGCCCAACTACCTTACCTCACATAGTAGGTCAAAGAAATTGGACCCAGCCCAAATGGCAAATGTAACAATGTATAATAATAAAATGAAATAAAATAAACAACATAGGACAAAACTACAATTGCATATTTAACCTGTAGAAGAGGCTGTAACAAGGCTTAGAAGTATAAATGATATAAGAAGAATCAAACCTGATTTTATAAAACATGTAAAACTTGATACATTAAAAAAATTAAGTTTAGTAATAAGCTTACTGGACAGAAGTTTAAGATATGCACGTAAGTCCTGTAAATATTCATACTCATTGATCAAATAATTTCATTTCTGAAAATCTGTTTTTGGTATTATTTGCAAGAGTCAATAATTTTAAATGTGGAAAAAATATTTATTGCACAAAGATGTATCTTTTGGTATTGTTTATCATAGGAAAAATGAGAGTAATCAATAAGAGAATATTGGTTAATTGAATATGCAGTTAATTAAAATACGCTTTTGTAAAAATTTTTTGCATTATAAAGAAATGTTTATGCTCCCAAGTTTAGTGACCAATGAAAAATTCAAGCATGTGAGTCCAGAATGATGTCAACCATGTGAAAACAAAAGACATTCACAGAGTTAGAATGGGAGAGAACTGAGTCATCTACTGACACTGAGTGTGGATGGCACAAAAATAGAGAATTCTTTTTACCTCTGCTTTTCATGTTTTCCATATATTCTTTAATGAGGTTGAAGTATATTCATAATAGGAAAGCAAATATCCTTCTGAAGCAAAGCTAAAATGCTTCTGCTTTATGCTCTGACACTGTGCTGACTTGGGTGTGAGGGCCTAACACACTGGCCGTGGGCTCAGGCTCCCTGGTCAGAGACAGCACCCCCAGCAGCAGGGCTGAACTCTGCAGTGTTCACTGCGCACAGAGGTGGGCAAACGGAAGCAGTAAGCCACACAAAGGAACACATATTGAGAAGCACCACATCTTACGGCTTTACCCGAAGCAAGCAAATTTAAGACATACTAGAATTCTGGATTGGGTAAAAAAAAAAAAAATGCTCATAAAGAAAAAAAGCAGGAAAAGCTCAATAGATTACCAACTGTCTCATACAGGGCAAAATTATCCCAGGTAAAATGTTAATCTGATTAACCTAAATCTGGGACAAGAGCACCACTGCATAGTGGCTCTAGAAAAATGGATTATAGTCTAGCTTGCTTTCAGGGGACTTGGCTGTAAGTCTCTTCATGAGATCAGCCTTGGCAGTAGGAGAACACGTACAGGCCAAGGACCTTGCATCCTGGGGTCACGTGACGCACCTGCGACCCTCAGCAGGCACCAGGAGCACAGGACAGAAGGACTCCTGTCCCAGTCCTCAGGAAGCAGGAGGGGGTGGGGCAGTCCCTCGTGGCCTCTTGGCATGTCCCCCCGGCCCAGCCCCCGACTCTTCTGAACCCCTCCCCATGTAGCCTCTCTCTGCTGGCAAACCTGCCCAGGGCTCCCAGGGCCACAAGAAGACACACACCTGCAGCCTAGCAGTCCAGCTGCCTTCTCAGTCCAGCCCTCCTCATCCTGTTTCATGCCGTATTCCTCACAGCAAGTCCACCAAACCATTACATTTTCCCGAAAATCGCTAAACACTGGGAAAGAGCCTAAACAGTATCATGAGCAGGAGTCCCCAGGAGGTAGTGCCTGGCATACAGAGGAGGAGGAGGCTGCACAGACAGAACTTGGAAAGGCAGGAGGGTTGCCCAACGCCACAGTGGAAGGGGGCGAGAGCAGAGGTCCCTCTGCATCGGGCTGGCAGTTTTCACTGGCACACTTGTCCTGTGTCAGGCAGGCCTGAGTATCAGCACGCATGGCAGAGCAGGGACTTGGGTGTGATGGACAGCAGGGCGTGTCCCAGGCTTGCAGCAGGGCCTGAGTCCTCCTAGGATGGGGCAGTAGGGAAAGCTGAGGCTGAGCCCAGCTTAGAGCGGACACCCAGAGTGGGGTATCATCCTGGGGTCTGAGCACAGCAGGACAAGGAGCTGTTCTCCATGCAGCAGCTTAGGGAATTCCAAAGCTGGAAATGAAGGTGTGCGAGGACACCACCCCCCGTGAAAGGGCCCCACTGGGAGAGGAGGGCAGCAGAAGGGATGTTTCCTACAGCATTTGCCGCAGTATTCATTTGCCCAGGTCTGAGAGTTTCCTGGGATGCAGGACTTTCAGCGCTAAAACCAGGAAGGTCCTGGGTCAGCAGACACCACTGTCACCCTAACCTTAGAGTGAGCCAAGAATAGGGCTCACCTCAATCGTTCTACTTTTCATAAGCAACCCGTGAGGTCCACTCACTATTATCTGCATTTTACAGAAGAGAAAGTCTCACACCGGCTCAAGGATGAAGCCGTAGGCCAGACCTTGGCCCACAGGCCCCACTGTGATCTCTTTCCACAGGATGATGGTGCTCTCCAGCGGGCCAGAGATTTAAATGGTGCATACTGAAGTCTGAGCGGAAGCCAGAGGTGAGCGGAAGCCAGAGAAGGGGAGAGCAGTCAGTCAGACCATTCAGGCAGGCCCAAATGGGAACTGGAGACAGGTGGGCTGATCCCAGAGGTGCGCTGGGTGTGGGGACTTCGGGCAGCCAGGGACGGAGGTAGAGGGCAGGGTCTCCCCCCCAGCCTCTAAGGTGCAAAGCGCCTCAGTCACTAGTCTGAATCTGTAGCTTGTCTGAGCTGGGATAGACGCCTGAGTCTGTGACAGGCTGAACTGGGTTCACAGGTAGGTACTGAGGGGCTCAACCATCAGTCAAAAGTAGGAGTTCGGAACACAGGTTTGGCCATAATGGGATCTGACCAGACAGAAACCCGTCAATAGCCTCTAGAGTCTGACCTATTCATGGCAGGAGAAGGAATGGAGAAGGGCTGTGGGGAAGGGGAACACGTTAATAAGAAACCAGGTGGGTCCCAGGAAGCCAATATTCTGAGTCTCTCTGGGTGTAAAAATACCAGTTAGGAGACACATGGCAAAGCTGGAGTGCATTTACAAGGATGGGATTGTTCGGGGACCCACTAAACTCTGAGTGGGTAACAACAGTGAGACACGAGAACATTTTTTTTTTAATCATGCTGTAGCAATAATCAAGACTGATTTCACAAAAGCTGAGCTTTATGACCTGGGTCCATTGATGACCTGGTGCCATAAACATCTCCTCCAACAGGAAGTTACTGATGCTCTGAGTACCCCATACCAATGTTAACTTGGATCTTGTGTCCATGCATCCCTGAAGTTCTGGATGTTCCCCTTCTTGCAGGTGTAGCTGTCCTCTTACTGAACGCCATAGTGTAGCTGTCCTCTTACTGAACGCCATAGTGTAGCTGTCCTCTTACTGAACGCCATAGTGTAGCTGTCCTCTTACTGAATGCCATAGGTGTAGCTGTCCTCTTACTGAACGCCATAGCTGTAGCTGTCCTCTTACTGAACGCCATAGTGTAGCTGTCCTCTTACTGAACGCCATAGCTGTAGCTGTCCTCTTACTGAATGCCATAGGTGTAGCTGTCCTCTTACTGAACGCCATAGGCATAGCTGTCCTCTTACTGAATGCCATAGTACAGCTGTCCTCTTACTGAACACCATAGCTGTAGCTGTCCTCTTACTGAATGCCATAGTGTAGCTGTCCTCTTACTGAACGCCATAGGTGCAGCTGTCCTCTTACTGCACGCCATAGGCATAGCTGTCCTCTTACTGAACGCCATAGTACAGCTGTCCTCTTACTGAACACCATAGGTGTAGCTGTTCTCTTACTGAACCCCATAGGTCCTTCGGGGAAGGACGGGGAGTCACCCCTGCTTACCTTTGCTGTTCTTTGGCAGTCTTCATCCTCCTGGGGACCCAGCCTCTCCAGCCAATGTGTCCTGGGCCTAAAAACTGTCTCAGGACCAGACACTGGGCAAGACTGTGATGCTTATTGGAGTGGCTGCCCCCAGCCTTGCTCATCTACCCCTGATCTCATTCTGATGTACAAATTAAGCAGTACCCTCACTGAGCTGCCCATCTAGGGATTCGGGTTCTACTAAGCATCTCCATAGCTTCATGTGAGTCAGGCATCCTGGCTGCACTCCAATTATGCCTTCTTTTGATAACTGTTTTCTGTTTTACCTTGAACAGGCAACTATTCCATTATCTGGGGATCCTTTTATCCCATTTCTACTAAGGATCCCAGTTCAGTAGTAACATCTGCTATCCCAAGCCCCAGGCCACAGAGAACGGCCATCAGTGAGCTCTTTACGATGTTGACGCCCTACTCACTGCCAAACTCCTTGCCACCTGTAAATGAAGAGTCCTCTGAACCCTTCCAGGGAATATTTAGGCTTGTAGTTCTCTGGTCCATAGGGAGTCCTGGAGCCAGATGGTCCTTGTAGATGGCCCTGCCTTGGGGGCAAGGGATCCTTCAGGCCATTCAACACAGCATTCAGACTGTCCTGGGGAGAGGGACAGCTTTGGGTGAGGTAATGCTTGGGATAGGAGGACATTGGGGGAGATTCAGCTGAGAGCCACCAGCAGATTACTGTCCTGGCTGCTGGGGATGATGAGGGCTTGTGTCCTGGAAGGGGTACTGTGGTGCCCCATAGCCCGTGTGTAGGGAAGCATTGCAAGGGGAGGCTGGGATGTGTCCTGAGAGCATGTGGAGACATCTAGATTCTGGGCCACAAGAGGGCTGGCAGGAAGGGAGAGACTGGAGGAAGGCTGTATAAGACGGATGAGACTGGCTGAGCCAGGGGATGAGAGCTTGAATGCCAGCACAAGAACATCAGGCTTGGTCCCTCCCTCAAAGGTTTTCAGGGAGATTATTCTGGGATTGTAAAGAGATGGCACAGCCCCTAAGGGGCACACATTTCCAAAGTGTCCCTGTGGCTGCCTCCCCCACTGACTTCTAACTGGCTTGCTCTGGCCAACTCACACACCCCAGCCCCCGCCTTCCCTCAGATCGGCTCCCTTCACATTGTCACTCCCCACAGTGCAGCATTCATGCATCAGCTCTAAATAGTCCCACTGTTCAGCTTTAACGAGAAGTAATACCAATTCCCATGTTTGCTCAGAGAGCACCATATTTCATCAAACCAGAGCCCATGCCGGCTCAGATTACTGGCCGAGACAATGTTCTGTAATCCTGGTTTATTCACATGTCACGGGTATTTTAGCAAAACAGAAATGAATGGCCTGAGCCACCCTAGGAAGTAACGGGAGAGTTGGGTTCCCGCCCGGGGAAAGTCATGCTTTCTCCTGCCACGGTTCTCCGAGGAGCTGACTTTGATTCTCTGAGTTTTTCCCAACTTTCAGAAAGAGAATATGGGCTGAGGAGGAGTCACAAAGTGGGTAGTTATTTCCCTATAAAATGTTAACTCCATGGA
This sequence comes from Budorcas taxicolor, assembly GCF_023091745.1. Taxonomy (NCBI): domain Eukaryota; kingdom Metazoa; phylum Chordata; class Mammalia; order Artiodactyla; family Bovidae; genus Budorcas; species Budorcas taxicolor. The sequence continues at coordinate 3,761,784 of NC_068914.1, forward strand.
TGGATTTTGCCAGAGCAAAAATAAAATCTGTCATTGATTATAAAGTCTTTTGTGCTTGTTATTTCACAGATTTATTACACTTGGGCCTGGCGGCCTGGGGGAGGCCCCAGGATCCTTGTCTCTAGCGTCCCAGCAAACCCTTCAGCCGCCTTTTCACAGCTCATGCCCCAAATGGCAAGAGGGATTTGCTCGCATTTCTTTTGTCCTAAGGGCCCAGAGCTTAGGAAGCCTAGATGAAGAGGCGTGAATCATTCAGCCTATCCTTGGATGGAGACCCACAGATACTGATGATAAAGGCACGTTAGTTGAAGTCCATGACTTCTTAAATAAGGATACATTCTCTCTTTTTCTTTATCTTTTCAGCTCTTGGCACTGTGCACTAAGAAATACATTTCATCTGCAGAACAAGGAATGAGCAGGCTGAACTTCTCATCAGATCTCCCAGAATCTGGAGCCATTTTAAACAGGCTACAACCTCTTTGAAACACATGATAAACAAAAAGAGTAGTTAATAAGGATCAATACTATTCAGTACCACCTCATGTTAAAACCTTAACTATGATAATCCTAATTAGCCTACTTTTGTCCCCATTTTAGACCAAGACCCAGAGAAGACAAGTAACTTGCTTAAGGCCATACAACAAGAAAGGGTTGAAAATAGGGCTACGAACCTTATCTCAATAGACTCTAAAAGCTCATGGAGACGCTCTCATTTTCAAGAGTGAGTTGACATGAGGCTATAGACTCAGGCATAGCGTGTTGGGGCCTTCTTGTTTAAAGAGGAGGCACCCAGGGCTTCCAAAGAGATGATGGGGCTGTCCCCTAGCTGACAGAGATACTTAGAGCCACAAAACAATTCTCCCACAAGGTAACTGGAAAACATCATGAAACAACATCTCAGGCACATTTCCTTCGGGTTTACTTGGGGTGAGGTTCCACATGAAAGCAAATGAGCCTACTTCCCCAACTGTCCAGAGTTTGGTTTCTCCTTTATTCAAGTGTAGGGCTTTATAACTATGGAGCCTCAGGGTTTTCTGAGCCTAAGAAAACTCTGCTGCTGCTGCTGCTGCTGCTGCTAAGTCACTTCAGTCGTGTCCAACTGTGCGACCCCATAGACAGCAGCCCACCAGGCTCCGCCGTCCCTGAGATTCTCCAGGCAAGAACATTGGAGTGGGTTGCCATTTCCTTCTCCATACATGAAAGTGAAAAGTGAAAGAGAAGTCACTGAGTCGTGTCCAACTCTCAGCGACCCCATGGACTGCAGCACACCAGGCTCCTCCATTCATGGGATTTTCCAAGCAAGAGTACTCTGCTATACCAGAGTATGGGGCAGATAGGCCTGGGAGACACAGGGGCCCCAAACAATCTCTCACCACTCAAGAGAGAACATTTTCTATCCCCAACAGTAAGTTCAAGACTTCAGAGCCCTTGATAAAAATAGCGTCGGATGCTCCCAGGACTGGGACCATTTTGGTAACAAGCTGCAAGAAATCACAGCTCTGGAGACTTGTATCTACCGTCTGCCATCTCAACTCTTATTTTGACCTGCAGCCTGAGCTATTAAAAACCAAACATTCTCATTGGCAAGCTCCACAATTAGCCTCATTTCCACGCTCGGAACACTGTTGTGCCTGAGCTGAAGTTGCACAGTGATTGTTTCTTGTCTCAGCGATGCTGTTTGCAGGCGATGCTGGGAGCCAGCGAGGATGTGACCCGGTGGTAATCTGAATTGCTTCACCAAACACATTTTTATCCCATCATCTCGGCTACATGAAAGGGGGCCATAGTGCTCCAGTGTTCAAGACTTTACAGTCCCGCTGTTCGGCAATAAAATGAGGCAAGAAATATTAGCCGTCCCCGGCTGATGCCTTAATTCTTTCCCAACAATGTCAGAGAATCTGTACCCTACAGGTTTTAGTGCCGTCTAAAGCCTGACCCTCAGGCTGTCTTGAATGGAGCGGGAATGAGTTAAGGAGAGCAAGGAGGCTTTAATGGACGCAGACCCCGAATAGCCCAGCTTGTCCCGGCCTCCTGCGGACTCACCCTCCTTTTCACAGGCCTCGATTGTGTATGGCCCCAGCAGAGACAAAACTACCCATGAGCAGAGGTTACCCCCAGCCGGTACAGGTCAGAGGCATTCTGGGGGAGAACAGGAGAGGGGGGCGGAGGGGAAGTAAGGGGCACACGAAGAAAGAGGGAAGTGAGGATGGGGGTGGGTGAATGGAGTAGTGAAAGTTGGTGGGGATCATTTATGAGGAGAGATTCTTCAAGTCCAAGACTGTGACTGGTCACCTCGCCTTCAAGCAAATCGCTTTCGAAAACTGTTTCACTGGACGAATGGGAGCTATACTAATGGGAAGTTGAACATGAAGTGTGTGAATTATCAAAAAAATAAAATGCTTCTCTATCATTCTTCCAAAATCTATAGGCCTAAGTTTCCGAGGCTTTCAATGGGATGGCCTCTAATTTGATACTACAAGATTTTGAAAAATTACAAATGGGTTTTGCTTTAGGCACCAAATGGAAGCTTTCTCCAGCAATTTTTCACTTATTGAATTGTGAGCCCTCCAAGAAAAGTAACTATTTTGGCTCACGCAACCCAGAGTTACCAAGGAATGGGAACAGCATGTTTGCAGTGTAGTATGGTTAGCATCCTGGACCTTGCTGGAAGAATATGAGTTTGAAGAGGTCCTTTCCTTCCCTCAGAAGTGTTCCTAAACCTTCTGTGACTCCTAGCTCAGTCCAAAGAAGCCCATAGACCCTTTCTCAAAAGACTGTTCTTACTATGCAGGGTTACAGAGGAAGGCAATCACATTCAAACAGAGCTCTCAAAATGGTTTTTAAAACAACTTTGCAACATAGTATACATGTCTTTTAGTGAATTCATTAAGTAAATAGCATTAATTTCAGAATAATGATGAGCAAGAGTGATCATTTTGAGAACTCTGAAAACATGATAAGAAAATATGATACGGAAATATCTGTGGTTGGTGGCCATTGGTGACAAAGTCACAGGCAGGGTTAATACCTTTGTGGTTGTGTTTGCCTGGGTTTTTTATATTACAGAATGTAAGTTTCAAGCTTCTCTGGTGGCTCAGTTGGTGATGAATCTGCCTGAAACGCAGGAGACCCAGGTTTGATCCCTGGGTCAGGAAGGTCCCATGGAGAAGGGAATGGCAACCCACTCCAGTATTCCTGCCTGGAGAATCCCACCAACAGAGGAGCCTGGTGGGCTACTGTCCACGAGGTTGCAAAGAGTCAGACATGACTGAGGGACTAACCCACACACTCAAGTTTCAGGTATAGGTTAGTGAAAATACAGATGTAAGCTTTTTCCATCCAAGTTCACAGATGCCCTAACATTTTATCTATGGACAAGAAATCCAGCTAAAGGCAAGATGAAGTTCAGGACCTACTGGCCTAGGGCTAAACTGAGAGGTATGGGCCAGGATTCACCGTACCCTCACTGTGAAACTTTCTTGGGAAAGTCAAGTTTTTTCTTCTGTCCTGAAGCTCCGGAAACGTTTTGTAAAACAATTTAAAGCCATGTCCTTTTTTCAGGACAAGCCTGATGTCCAAAGATTAATAAGCACCTTTGATGTGTTTCTTCAACAGGAATTATTGTTACAAAAAAAAGGGTCAGTTAATGGACTAATTATGAATTTTAATCAGGATCTCGTTTCAGTTACCTTAGGTTGGCTGAGCTTTAGTGTCAAGGCTTTTCTTTTCAAAGGATGCCGGGGGAGGGTTTGTGTTCCCCTCACTTTTGCATTTTGGACGCACACTGGCTCAGAGACAACTGGGCTGGGCGCACACACATCCCCCTTCCCCCTCCCCAAGCCCGCCTCGGTTCCTCACGGGGGAGCTGTCATCTTGCAACCCAATCATCACATGCCATTGCAGGGGCAACCCGGCAGGAGGGCCCCCTCTAAAAGCCTCCCAGCCCCCGCGCGGTCCAGGCCAGGCCAAGGCGCCGACACACAGGAGCCGGGCTGGGTCCCCGGGTCTCCGGCTCTCCGCAGGGGAGCGACGAACGCGCCTGCCGACGCCCACGCCCCCTACATTTTGGGCGCACACTCGGGCGCACACCCCTGCGCGCGCGCGCCGCCACACTCGGGCGTACGCACGCCGCTGTCGGGCCAGGGATTGCCGTGTCGGCCGCGGCCCGGAGTGGTCCGGGGCGCTCAGCCGGGTCTCCCTCCAGGGCTCCGCCGGCCGCCCCGCCCCACCCCGCCCCTCGAACCCGCCGAGCCGAGCGCGCCTGGGGCTGCAAAGTTTTGCCTTCAGTCCGCCAAGGCAGCGCGCAGGCTTGGGCTCGGCTCGGCTGTGCGTGGCTCCGGATTGCCGTGACCGCTGGCCTTACCGTGCGCCCGGCTGTGCGCCCCGCTCTGCCCCGCGCCCCGCGCGGATCTCGGCATCCCGAGCCCCCGCCTGCGTGCGCAGTCAGCGTGCCCTCCTGCTGCAGGGTCTGTTCTCAGCCTCCTGTGCGTCCTCGATCTCCTTTCTCCTCCTCCCCGGCGGCTCTGGCCCCTTCGCCTCCGCCACCCATCATGGCTCGTGGCCCCGCTCGGACCAGCCTGGGACCCGGGTCCCAACAGCTGCCGCTGCTGTCGCTACTGCTGCTGCTGCTGCTGCTCCGGGACGCAGACGGCAGCCACACGGCCGCCGCTCGGCCTGCCCCGCCCGCGGCCGCCGACGGCCTTGCAGGGGACAAGAACCCCCAGCGGTCTCCAGGAGACGTGGCCGCTGCACAGAGCCCAGGCGCCCAGGACATGGTTGCTGTCCACATGCTCCGGCTTTATGAGAAATACAGCCGAAGGGGCGCGAGGCCGGGAGGGGGCAACACGGTCCGCAGTTTCCGTGCCGGGCTGGGTAAGTAGAGGGGGCCCCCCACTCCTCTTTTCCTTGGCCTCCGGCCCTCCTCACTGGTCCATCCTCTCACATCCCTGCACCTTTGCTTTTCCTCTTCCATTCACTGACGAGTTCATTCATTCTTTCACTAACTATTCCACCTTCCCCCTCCTCACCCCTCCGCCCCCCAGCACTCTATGCCAGGCCCTGAGCCTCCAGTGGGAACGCCAGAGTGACACAGAGTGACAGATTTCCTGCCCCTGGGGTGCCACTAAGCCTGCGAAGGTGGAAAACTTGCTGGAGACAGACCACCCCACCCACAAGGCTGTAAGCACAGGATGAAGGTGGCACTGGGCTGGCAGAGCTCAGGGTCTGTGTGCGTGGGTAGAGGGTGAGGGTGGGGGTTGGGGGGATCCATGTAGCAGGGTTTAGTTATGCGGACTCTTGACAGATGAGGCAGGTGCTGGGGAGAGCCCGCCAGGTGGGTATAATGCAGCCCTGAAGGAAGTGCTGGCACTGGGCCCAGGCACGTATAGTTGGGGCATTTAGTGGGTATGGGGCTGGGAAGCAGGGTGGACAGAGAATGGGGTTGAGTGCCCAGCCTTGGGTACATGGGACTGAAGTCTGCTGAGCACTAGCATGAAGTGTTCAACCATGGTGGTTTGAGGAAAGGTCTAGAAGCTTGGGCAGTGGGGGTTCCCCTTTTCTCTCCTGCCCTTGCCCCTCCTGGGTAGACCCTTTCCCCTCTCCCCACACCCTGGATGAAACTGGACAGAGATCGTTTGCAGACCCCTACCCTCCTTGCTTCCGAGAGCCCTTCAGAATCCAGCTTCCACTGACTGCCCGCTCAGCCTGGGCTACCTCTGTAGGCCCAGAGTGAGCAGAGGGGAGAGGTGCGGCCTGGCGGCAGGAGCTGAGGGAAGACCCTCGTTGTCATGGAGATTACTCATGGTCTCAGAATGCCATTGCAGAAAACGTGGGTAGGGGTTCCCTGCAGCCCTTGTGGAGGAGGAGGCCATCCATCAGGGGAAAGATCATTGATCTGTTAGGCCCCTTTTGAGGTGGAGGGGAACAAGCCCAGCACTGGGCAGCCAGACAGCCCGGGGTCAGATCTGCCATCTCCCTGTTGATCACTGGGTGTGTGATTTGGGGTAACACAGCCATGACATAGAACCAAATCCCAGAAGTTGGTCTCCCAGAAATGTATACTGGGAACTCCTGCCACAGAGGCCCCTCCCTGACCCCACTCCCATCCCCTACTGGACAGACTCACTAGGTCAGTGTTCCTGGGTTCCAAGCCAACCAGATCTAACTCCATCCTCCCTGGTGCCTTTAGTTACATCTTGGGGCACATTTCTGGAGTATTATTATTAAGCCACTCAAGATGCATTTAGCATGACTGTGACCTTGGGCAAATGGCTAAAATGAAGCTCTGTGGACTTGCGTGTACTCACCTACAGAATTGGCTGGTCATGGCAGTATCTTCCCTGTGGAGTTGCAGGAAAGATGACATGAAATGATATGTGTAAGCCCGGAGCCCAGCACTGTCTGGGTTAGGTGTTGGTACATTGTATTTCCCCATATACAAAACATTTGTGTTCACAGAGGTGTAGACTTGACCTTGCATCCATTAATTCAGTCCCCAAAGCCTTGCAGCTGGGGAAAGCAAGGCTGGCAAGGTTACTGCTGCAATAAGGGGCGAATATGACCGCTGAGCCCACCTGGCTCCTACAGGCCCAGGCATGAAGGTGCACAATGTGTTTCCCTGTTTTCATAGACTGGGGGTATGAGGAACAGTGAAGCAACAGTTAGCCCTGAGAAGAACGTGGTGGCAGTACTTCAGATCCAGCCCTCTGATTTTACAGATAAAGAGACTCAGGCCAGGGCAGGCAGAACTGTTCGCAGCGGCAGTGGTCGGCACTGTCTGTCAGGATCAGGCTGTTTTCACCGCTAGTCCATCTGCAAACTCCCATCAAAACTGAGCCTAGGATTTAGGAGACAGAGGGTGGAACAGACAATGACTCTGTTAGGCAGATCAGAATTATTCTGGACCAGTCTTGGATTTTCTGATAAATCCAGCACTCTTGTTTGGAACCATCTGGCAGCCATGGGTAGAAGTCCCAGCTCCGCCAGCTACTGGCCGTGTGCTGCAGCACGCATGACGATGCCTCTCTGAGCACTGATTTCTTTGCACATAGAGGCAAGGTGACGATTCAGTGGGTTGAACTAAATTTTGTGTCTGACTCAGGAAGCTTGGTTTCTCATCCCCTCCCTTGATTTCCTTAAGTTGGTTTGTACCCAGCTCCTGGGCAGCCCTCAGAGGTGCCTGCTTCATGGCCCGTGACCCTGCTGTGAGGAGGTGTGAGCCTGGGCAGGACTCCTTATTTTATGAATGAGGCACAGATGTAAGGGTTTCAGCTCTGGATCATGGCAGTGCCAGCCTGCTCCAGGACGGTGGCCTCTGCTGTCTCAATGGGGTGGTCCCTGCAGCTCGTGTTGCAATGGAATCATGTCCTCTGCCTGCCAACAGGCAGCACAGCTCAGATTCCAAGTGCAGGCTGGGAGCTGGACCAAATCTTGAATCTGTGACCTGGGCCAGGGACTGAGCTTGTCCATGACTCAGTTTTGTCAGTTCTAAAATGAAGCTAATCATGCTCTCTTCCTCATAGGGCTTTTCAAATGGATTGCAGTAAGTCCAGTGCTTAACACCGCCTGGCACATGTAAGTTCAGTAATGTGTTAGCTCTGCCATTATTACTCCAGCCGCCTCGCTCCTTCCCTCCCTTCCACTGCTCCCTGAAGCATGTCTTGTTCCCTACAAGTCCACGTCAACGGAGAGAGCTTCTGAACTTGACCGTAAAGGTTAAAAGTTAGACACCTCCAGCCCCAAACAATCTGCACTTAAGTCTAGGCCTTTCCACCTACCCATAGGATATTGGGCAAGTTACTTAACCTCTCTGAGGTTGGTGTCATCTCCAAAATGCGAGTAATGATACATACCCATCTATCAATAATGTGAAAAGTCACATTCAGTTGCCAAAGTCCTTCCTGAGCACCTCATTCAGTGGCAGATGCTGTAAGCCCAAAGGACACAAAGAAGCAAAGACTATTGACCCTTTCCAGAAAAGCTCAGAGAAGGCAATGGCAACCCACTCCAGTGCTCTTGCCTGGAGAATCCCAGGGACGGGGGAGCCTGGTGGGCTGCAGTCCATGGGGTCGCACAGAGTCGGACACGACTGAAGAGACTTAGCAGCAGCGGCAGCAGCAGAAAAGCTCACAGCTGGTTGAGAAGGAAGAAGTGAACAGAAGAATGTGAGCATCGGGACAAGTAGAACAATGGAGTAAGAACGGGTTGGGGCTGGGCTTCAGGAGCCCCAAGGGACAGCACTCACCCAGCAGGAGAAGGGCTGATGGGGAGGGGCTGGAGAAGCCGCCACAGAGCAAGGGGAGCGCCAGGCAGATTCTGAAGAGCAGAGGGTGTCAGCCAGGTATGGGAGTGGAGCCTGCCCCCGCGCACCGGGACCCCTGAGGAGTTTGGTTTCCATGAGGAAATAGCAGGAGGAGAGAGTTGGGAAATGAAAGTGGTCCATCAAGGCCATCAAGAGCTTGGAGTGTGATGAATTTGCCTACAGGCAGTGGGGCAGTGTAGAGTGTGCGTGTGGGGGTCGAGGGTGGAGAAGAGAAGAGGAGAGAGGAGAGATTATGGGAGTAGTGCACACTGTGCAAAAATCATGGAGAATCACAGTAAGGAAAAGAAGTTCTCCCCAGTCACAACCCAGATATGACCAGAGTTAATATGTTGTGGAATATTACATAGAGTTTTTATCCTAATGGGATTATATTTTCAACATGCATGTTAAACTTGCCATATTTTCACTCTTATTTGAAGTTCCTGGCGTGCTTTTTCATTACTGGTCATCCTGAATTGTTTTTTTATGCTTTTTTGGCCATTTGCAAATTTTCCTGTGGGAGTCACTTCATCCACTTGGGGTTCTTGTCTTTTTCTTAGTGATGTGTAGAGCTTGTGAAGGATGTTGACTCTTCATCCGTGACAGATGATTTCCTTGTGAAGGGTGAGGGTTGGTGTGAGGGTGACTGGGTGCTGGGGTCACACAGGCAGTCGTCAGGTTGTAGGCAAAGACAGTGGTGGAAAGATGCAGCGTTCAGGGTGGTTGTGGAGAAACAAGATGCAGCCACTGGGATAGGTTGGGTGCAGAAGGAAAAGAGGCTGTGAAAATTCTCAGGCTCCATGTGGAGAGTGTGGATAGGTGGCAATGCCCCCTGTTGGGCAGAAGGACAGTGGTCAGGGGTGTGGCGTCCTAAGTGTAGCCGAAGCTTGTGAAACCAAATGACCCTGTGTTCCAAGCACGTGCTGTGTGCCAGCCAGCTTGCTGAGAGTGTGCAGGAAGCGTGCACACATTCTGCCTAGTTGACTGAGGCACAGAGAGGCTGTGTGACTCGCCTAAGGCCCCGCAGCTAGTCAGTGATGAAGCAGGGTTTACACCCTGACTCTGGAGCCTGCCTAAAAATAGCTGCTCAGTACACATTAGTCCTTTTGCTTCTCTGCACGCCCACTGACTGGCCCACCGCTACCTGCTTCCAGCTTATTATGTTGGTGCTTGCATCTTCAGTCTGGCGTTCTCATGCTGGTCTCCCTGATGGCTGTTTCAGGGGCAATAGGTGAAGGGGCAGATCTCCAAATGGATTCTGTTTCTATTGAGCAGAGCAGTCTGAGAGTCCCCTTGGCCAGCAGGGAGCCTGGAGCGCCCACTGGGCTAGAGCCCTTTCCCTACCTCTTTCCCCTCCAATCCCATCCCTAGCAAGTCCAGAGGAGGTTGAGTGCTCAGTAGAGTGGACCTGATTAAGGTTCTAAGACTTCCAAAGATCCATAGAGAGATCAACTTGTCTAAATCAGGTCCTTTCTTTCCTGGAGAGTCAGAATGCAAAATCATCCAAGTAATGACTTGTGTTTGCAAAATATTTTAAGATTTCACAGCCCATCACCTTTGTTAATTAGCTGTTAGGCAGATCCAGATTCTATCCAAGGTACTTGGTTGGGGAGGATGGAGAGTGCGTGGGCTTGGGGTCACACAGGCCTGGAAGCATACTCTGATCCTGCCCCTTACCAACTGGGGGACTTTAGGCAAGTTATGTAGTCATGTACCCTCTCTGAAGCTCCATGATTTGCCCATTTGCCATCTCTGCTGCCCTGATTATGAACATAAAGAATCAAGCCTGCTTATATGCTTGGAACTTTCAGTTTCCTGAATGGTAAACAATATTATTCCCATTTTAAAGACGAGAAAACTAAGGCTCAAAGGGAAGTAACTGGACAAAAGTCCCCCGTGCAGTGCCACCGCTGAATTTGCATAATTGGCTGTGTTTTTCCGAAGAAAGAGACTTTCTGGACTTCTTTCAGGATGTTTGCTGAGCCCCAGGGCAGCAGGCCAGGAACCCTCTTTGTTCAGTGAAGCAGATTGATCTAGCAAAGACCCCTTCCTACCCTACCATTCAGCATGCATTTCTGAGCAGTGACAATCACTTAGGCATTGCACTAGGATCTAGAGATACAGCAGTGTACTCAGCTGCAAAGCCCTGCCCTCTTGAACGTTGTGTTCTAGGGGGAAACAGAAAAGGTTACAAGGAAATATATATTAGCTTGTCCCAAAGTGATGTGAAGACAAATGAAGCCCAGGACAGACAGTGATGGGGCTGCTCCTCCAGCCAGGGAGACCAGTGGGGATGCTGCTTGGCGGAGCCCTGCAGGATAGAAGCACTGTGCTTCTGTGGGAGAAGTGATGATGGCAGAAGGGACAGCTGGGACAAAGCCCTGAGATGGGAGTTTCATGTGTGGAAGGAGAGGAGGCCAGGGTGACTGGGGCAGAGATTGGGTTGCGGAGGGCAGATGCAACTGGGGAGGTAGGCAGGCCAGGTCATAGGGCCTTGGTAAGAGGTTGAGTTTTTTTGAGGGGGCGCTATGGAGGGCTCTGAGCAGGATGGTGACCTGAGGCTGAGAACACCCAGCCCACGGTGGGGGGCCTCATGTGGACAGTGTCCTGTGAAGCTGTGACAGGCACTGCAGCCGCTCCCAACCATTGCCATCTGTCTCATCCCTGGAATGAACTCCTCTGAGGACCTCTGACCACCTTTGCCAGGACCCTGATTGGCCCAGCACTTAGCCCAAAGTAGAAGTATCCCAAATATTTATCTGGAAAAGAGAGAGGCAGGGGAGGGTGCAGGAATGGAGACAGGAATCACAGGAAGGAGGAAGGAAGGCTCTTTTCTAGCTACCATGAGTTGGGAGCCACAGGCACCAGCATGGTTCACAGGAAATAGGGACTTCTTTGTGGGGATTCTCCTTTCTAGCCGGGGCTAATCCAAGCTAGGAGACTTCAGGGGGGTGGCCTTTCTCTCAGTCTGGAGTTCCCTGCAATGTAGGGATACAGGCACAGTCAGAGCTGGGCCAGTCTGTGGCCCTTCAGGCCACTGAAGGCTTGGGGGTTACCCACCCATACAGTTTCAAGCAGGGAGGGTCTTCATATAGCGGGCCGCCTAGTGAAGGCCAAGCTGCCTATGGCCAAAGGCATTCAAGCCAAATGGAGGAAAGACTCCTGCCTGCCCTGAGTGTAATTGATCAGGCTGCCTGACTGCTAAGATTCCTCCCTCTCTGAGTTCCTGAGGGTGCTCTCCCTGGCTCTCCATCCTAAGGGAGGGGCAGCATGCACCATTCCCCTCCTGTACCCCAAGCAGAAATAACCTCCAGGGCAGGCCGTACTCTCCTCCTCTACATCACGTCTTGCCACCCAGGGGACAGTCCTCCCAGCACCTTCGTCTGGTCATACACACCTCAAGTCAAGGTTGCTGTCCTGACCTTGGTGGTCCCAGTTATACTTTCTTAGTCCCTCTCTTGCCCTCTACTTTGTCACTGGAAGGGGAGCCAAGGTGCTTTTCTCCAGAAAGTCCCATCTTGGTTTCCCCCAGTCGGCTGTTTTCCTTCTCATCACACACTGCAGATGTCTAGGCCAGAGATGCTTGCATCCTGCTGTGAAGAGCCAGCTCTTTGGAAAGAGTCCGAAATGTCTACCCTCAAGCTTCCTAAGTGTTCTCCAGCAAAGAACCTGTTAGCAGAATGACGGAGTTGACTTGAATTGGGTAAAAGAAAAGTTCTTCCTCAGCTGTGTGAGCTGGACCACTGACTGAGAGGGGCCTGCACTGGTGTAGGAGGCTCTTGCTCTGCCAGCCTGGGTCATCTGGGTAAAAGTGGTGAGGAAGCACATTTAGGGGATTCCTCCTCTGTGCCTGGCACCTTATAGATGTTATTTATTTAATCCTCCAAGCATTCAGGTGAGACAGAGATTCTAGGTCCCTCTGAGGCAGATGAGCAAGGTGTTGTCCCATTAGGGCCTGGAAGCCTGGTTCCTAGGGTCTTTCCCAGCTGGAAGGGTGGGGCTGCCTTGTTGGTGAACTTGTGCGGGTCAACCCCAGATGTGTTTGAGGGATCCTGGTCCTTATCATGGGTCTGGCCTCTGGAGAGCAACCTGGTGTTGGAGGTTCTACGGAGTGACCTGCTGCAACCCTGATAGTGTTCTTTCTTTGTAAAACAAGTTCAAAAGGCCTTGGACAGAGTGAATAGCAGACACTCGAATAGCTGTGTTCTTAAGCTCAGTTTTTCTCAGAAGCCACTCAGAATGCAGGTACAGCGTGGGGGACGCTATTTAATTTACCTCATTTGGACAAAGGACTGCATTTAATGTCTATAAAATAGAGGGCTGTCCAAATACAAGAGGCAGCGGAGGCGGGGTCGGGGGGGCACTACTGTCAGCAGGGCTTGGATCCAACCCAAGCTATCCCAGATACCTCATTCTACCTTGTCTCATGAATGAAGGTGGTGGGAACGCTTGTTCAGTGAGGGGCATCAGAGTGCGGGGGTGGGACTGGGAGTTTCAGCGTGCAGCAACCCGGACCCTGTCTGCCGGCTTTTTTTTCTTCCTTTCTTTGTAATGGGATGTGGACAATCCCTAACCTCTCTGACCTTAATCCCGTGTACTCATCTGGTCACTGAAAATAGCAAAGGGTGCCCTCATCCGTTCAATGTGAGAATTACAGGGGATGCGGAAAGCCTGGCTGGCCTGGAAGTGCCCCCCCCCATCGATAGGCGTTCCTCCTCCGTAACCTGAGGGAGGCCTTGTGAACACGGGGCTTATCCAGGAGACAACCTAACAGGCTGTGGTCTGTCCTTCTCTTACAGAAGTGGTCAACCAGAAGGCCGTGTATTTCTTCAACCTGACTTCCATGCAAGATTCAGAAATGATCCTGACGGCCACATTCCACTTCTACGCAGAGCCACAGTGGCCCCCTGCGCGTGAAGTGCCCTGCAAACAGCGGGCCAAGAATGCATCCTGCCGCCTGCTGCCCCCTGGCCCCCCCGCACGCCAGCACTTGCTCTTCCGCAGCCTTTCGCAGAACACAGCCACTCAGGGGCTGCTCCGTGGGGCTATGGCCCTGCCACCCCTGCCGCGAGGCCTGTGGCAGGCCAAGGACATCTCCCTCATTGTCAAGGCGGCCCGCCGCGATGGCGAGCTGCTCCTGTCTGCTCAGCTGGATTCTGGGGAGAAGGACACAGGAGTGCCCAGGCTCGGCCCTCACGCACCCTACATTCTCATCTATGCCAATGACCTGGCCATCTCAGAGCCCAATAGCGTGTCAGTGACACTGCAAAGATACGACCCCTTCCAGGCTGGGGACCCAGAGCCTGGTGCAGCCCCCAACAGCTCAGCAGACCCCCGCGTGCGCCGGGCCACACAGGCACCCGGGCCCCTCCAGAACAACGAGCTGCCTGGGCTGGATGAGAGGCCAGCACATACCCCCCATGGCCAGCACTACCACAAGCACGAGCTGTGGCCCAGCCCCTTCCGTGCACTGAAGCCACGGCCAGGCCGCAAGGACCGCAGGAAGAAGGGCCAGGATGTGTTCATGGCCTCCTCGCAGGTGCTGGACTTCGATGAGAAGACGATGCAGAAAGCCCGGAAGAAGCAATGGGATGAGCCACGGGTCTGTTCCCGGAGGTATCTGAAGGTGGACTTCGCGGACATAGGGTGGAATGAATGGATCATCTCACCCAAGTCCTTTGACGCCTACTACTGCTCGGGAGCCTGCGAGTTCCCGATGCCCAAGGTAGGGTCACCCTGCTGTGCTCCGCTCACTGTCATCTCAGCTCTGCCCTCGCAGGCAAGTCCTTCTGCCTCATCACTCTGTTCCCTGTCTGTAAGCAGGGATAATAACACCTCCCATCCATCTGAGCCAGAGAATAGCTAGACAGGCATGCCCAAATGGCAGCCTGTTGGGTGGATACAACCCACAGATGGATGCTGTCTGGCTGTCCTTTTGAAAGTGTTGCCTTCATAGCATTGGAATTTTAAATCAGAACCTGTCTTCTTTTGCAGAGCAGGAGATCCATCCTTTCAGGTGTGTGTTTCCACACAGCAAATCACAGAGGCTGCGTGGACACTGGCCGTTCCCCCGTGCCCCACACCCCGCACACAGGTCCGGTCTCTTAAACCCCTTCGTTGTCAAGGCTCTTCTAGAAATCTGGTTTGGATTTCAGGGCATGGTGTCTGTAACCAGTGGAGATGGCCTTGGTGACTTCGCAGTGTGACTCTCCTTGTCCCCACCTCCCCTCCTCTACTCAGGGCAGAGTCTCACGTGGCAATTAGCTCTCATTGTTCACAAGTCTGCAGGACACACGTGGGACTGTTTGCTCCATTGCACTGACCTGGGTTTTCAGATGCTCACCTCCCCTCTGGGCTGGGCCATGGGTCTGTCCATCCATCTCCCCACAGCCTGAACTGCTGTGGGATGGCTGCCAGAGGATGTCAACCTCAGCACAGAGCTCACGCTTTCCTCCTACTTAGCTCTTCCGCTGAGTTCCAGGTCATGCCTTCCCCTCCAAGAGAGGAAGTCAGTGCGTAAATTCACTGTGAACGTAAATAAATCAGTCAGCTGGGGAAATCCCAGACCCAGACGTAGGGCCCTATTAACCTGTTTGGGAATTAAGAGGCTTTTCCTCAAAGCTGTGCATGTGCAGGAGAGAGGAAGGGAGGTGCCTGACGGAGAGACAGGCGTCTTCTGGAAGGATGCAGCCCCAGCAGGCGCAGAGGGAGTGTGCGGCAGCCCCCCGGCCCCTCCCCGACCCCGCTGGCTGACCCAGCACTTACCTTAGCAGTCTGCCTCCCTGTCTTCCCACCTTCCCTGACATCAGTCTGAACTCCCCAAACGCCGGTGTCCCGGCTTCACTTCCCACCTCCCACCTCCCCACCAGAGGCACAGGACATATAAAACTCTGGCCGACAATGAGCTGAAGCACCTGTAACATGGTGCTGTTCCTCTTCTGGGAGGTGCTTGAAAAATGGCATTCTCTGTGTTTGCAGCTGGGACCCGGACACTCCTGGATATGAGAGGCTGCTTGGAGAGGGAGGGGGAGAGAGCTGGAGTGGGCCCAGCGAGTGTGGTTTCCAGGCCAAACTACTTTCTAACTGAGGACTCTCGGTCAAGTTAGTCATTTTAAGCCTCAGTTTCACCAGTAAAATTAGAATCACGCCCACCCCATAAGCTGGATACGAGGACAAGATGGGGCAATGCCAGTGAAGCAGCACCTGCCACCTCACAGGCAGGCCCGCCCGGGAACTGGGTTTTCAGCCCCATCACAGTGGTGCACGTGTGCCTGCTGGCCTTCCCCTCCTGCGTGGAGAGCACGTCAGTGCTCACTGGACTCTGCAGGCTGGGCGGCTGTGGCCCGAGGAGCATTCTCCAACCTTTTCCCTGGCCTTCCCTCTGGTGCGCCTGGCCAGTTCCAGGTGCTCCCTGGGGATGTGTGACGTGCAGCTGTCTTCAAGTGGCCAGTGCCTTCTCCAATGCACCTTCCCTCCAAGAGCCCAAGATTTGGGGGGTAGGGGGTGGGAGGACGCCTTTTGCAAAGGTCTCTAGGACTCAGCCTGTAAGTGACTTCAGAGGAAATGTATGCCCAGCCCTGGGATCTCATCTTGTTTTCTTTCTCACTTTTTCTTCTTCACCTTTTCTGTGTCCTCAGTCAAGGACATGAGGCAGCATGGTGGGTGGGTGAGGACTGCGGGGTGGGCAGAGCTCGGAGGTGACCATGCTCCCTTCCCCCTTGTAGATGGTCCGCCCATCCAACCACGCCACCATCCAGAGCATCGTCAGGGCCGTGGGCATTGTCCCAGGCGTCCCAGAGCCATGCTGCGTTCCCGACAAGATGAGCTCTCTTGGGGTCCTTTTCCTGGATGAGAACCGGAATGTGGTTCTGAAGGTGTACCCCAACATGTCCGTGGAGACCTGTGCCTGCCGGTAAGACCAGCTGCTCTGGAGTGGAGGGAGCCTGCCCTGCCCACACACAGCAGGGTAGTATTCTGGGAACCTTCTGGAGTGAGCACTTGATTCAGGGTGCAGCTGCAAAAATAGGGCAGAGCCCGCAGACAGCCATCTGTCACCCCAGGGCATCGCTCTGGGGTCTTTCATTGCTGGTGATTCAGCCTCCTCAATGCCAGTTCGAATCCTTTAAAGGGATCTGGGAATTAAGCCTGACCTGATGGCTGCTCACAGCCCATCCCCTCTGCTCTGAAGGCCTGAAAACCAGTCATATCCATATGTTGGGTTTTGTGACCATCATCTCATAACCTGGAAAGAAGACTACAACCTTGAAGGTGCTCACGCCCTTCATATGGAAAGAACCTCTGCTTAAATAATCAGTTTCAAAACACTTTGGGCCGCAGAGTGATGCTGGAAAATGGATATGGAATATGATATAAATGGACGTTTCCTCTCAAAATCCACTGCAGATGCTTTTATACATACAGCATGCACATATAACCAATTTTGGTTTCTTTTTCTTAATATATATTTTATTTTAAAACAAAAAGGAGGGAGTTGACACCATTCCCCCACAGAGGGCGGCATGCTGGTTGCGTGCGCATTCTTTAAACCTGCTTATTGAGATAACCCACACAGCAATATGTTGGAATACTAAAACATAACCAAGATTTTATATTTTTGTAAATTATACTTTCTATACTGTAGATTGTGTATGGTCTGTGTTTTTATGGAAAGCTAATAAATTAAAGGGACAATGGTATCTTGAAAAACTGAATGTCACCCATTCCAAAAGATGGATGGATCCCCGTGTGTAAGTATGACATTCGGGGTCACCGCCATCTTTAGGAGCTGAGGCCCCTGTAAGTCGTCCTCACACTCTCTCGTCTTTAGCCTAAGCTCCAGACACTGGCCACTCCTGTGCCTCCCAGGGTCCTGCTCACTTATACTGCACCTCAGGTCCCCACCCCGGGCTTGTCCAGGTAAACACGACCCAGGCACGTTTAGGGGTCTCGCATCCTTAGCTTCAGTGGGGATATCGTTGATGGGGGGTGCTTGAGATATTTAAGGAACATCTATGGTAGCCTGCTCAGAGGTCTTCTTGGAGTAGTTCAGAGACTCAGCAGGAGTCGGGGGTCTTTCTGGAGGTTCCGGGACTGCTCCTGAGGGACTGAAATGTCTGCTCCTGCCTGCCCCCTTGTCAGCATCTCTGTCCCAAACAGCCTCCCCCAAGTGACTCCCTTGTCCCCGAGTTGACATTGCCTTACGGTTGTAGTGCCTGAAGCTGACTGACTAGCATTTCTGAAGTGAAAGAAAAAGGGAAAGTGAAAGTCACTCAGTCGTGTCCAACTGTTTGAGACCCCGTGGTCTGTAGTCCATGGAATGAAACTGGGTCCAGTTGGGGGCAGGTGTATAACAGTCCCTTGGTGGGAAACTGAAAGGATGGCATGGTCCCAGTCTTACTTGGAGAAGATTGAAAACCTATGAGCAGTTCTCCAAGAGGGAACTTAGAAGGAGAAAGGAGCCCAGGCTCCTGAGGTCAGGGTTCCTGGGCAAGGGATGTACTCCCACAGGCAACAGGTGAGGACTGGGTAGAGCGGGACAGGAGGGCAAGCAGCCAGGCACCTGGCCATTGCCTGGATCCTGTGGGGAGCTCTTGCATTTAAGCTATACCTCCGTGTCAGTCCAGCTTTGAGGCCAGAAGGCTGGACGTTCAGACCCCCACCCCAGCCTACCGCCGGTGGAGAGGTGGAAAGCCCCAGTTCTCTGGCCCTCTGCAGCATCAGCCATGGTGGCTTAGGAAGCCTGGGAGCCTCTGAAGAAGGCTGCAACCACAGCCACTGGAGACAAATCGACCTACGCCGAAGAGAATACGGAACAGGTAAGAGGGGCTGAGGGTACCTGGGTTGGGGTCCAAGTGTTTTCCCTGTAAATATCTTTGCTGCAAGCAGTTTCTTCAAAAGCATTTTTACCACACAACTAGTTGGCCATGAGACCATTTTGCCGTTGAAGATAAAATAGCTGGTGGTAGTTCCATTACAGTAAATAATAGATCAGTTTGTACAGAGTCTTCTGGGAGCCGTCATAACCTCTCACCCATCAAAACCAAAAGTTTACTGTGTGGAATCTAGGGAAATGGTACAGATGAACTTATCTGCAAAACAGAAATAGAGTCATAGATATATAGCTCAAACCTATGGTTACAAGGGGGGAAGGGGGGTGGGCTGAATTAGCAGATTAGTATTGACTAAATGTGTGGACACTGCTATGTATAAAATAGATAACTAATGAGAACTTATTGCATCGCACAGAGAACTCTATTCAATGCTCTGTGTCCACCTAAATGGAGGGAAATCTTAAAAAGAGTGGACATAGGTATACGTGCAGCTGATTCAGTTTGCTGTACAGGAACAACATTTAAAGCAACTATACTCCAATAAAATCAAGTTTAAAAAACCTGCAA
The DNA here is from genome assembly GCF_023091745.1 of Budorcas taxicolor. Lineage (NCBI taxonomy): Eukaryota > Metazoa > Chordata > Mammalia > Artiodactyla > Bovidae > Budorcas > Budorcas taxicolor. The sequence goes on from NC_068914.1 coordinate 3,780,480, forward strand.
AAAATAAAACGCCAAAAACAAAAGTTTGCCAAGCTTTCAAAAATATAGAGGAGGCAGCTACTAATTCACAACAGTCTTCGAGAACATTAATGATGGATTCTGTAGCTAATCTAGATATGACAGCTTGTTCTCTCAGGCCATCTTTATCAAATTTATCATGCAGTGTTAGAAGTTGGAGGCAAAAGAAGAATCAAGCTCCTCCTATCCCTCTCCACAAAAGCGATTTTTATGTGATTCCTGATGAGTAGAAGTTTTTGGAAAATGGTGAAAATCTTTAATGAAATCTGGCTTAGATTAATTCAACCAAGAGTTTGCAAAAACCGATGTGTTATCATTTTCTAGTGTAATATAACTGTCAAGCAGTTATTTTTTTTTTAAGGCAAAATGGCCTTACGGCCAATTAGTTGTGTTGCAAAGCTGCTTGCGGCAAAGATGTTTACTAGTGAAAATACTGGACACACCTGGCTGGAGCCCAGCAGCATCTGCTGAGCATCCACTCTGAGGGGCTCCAAATGGCCGTGGGACATGTGTGTGAACAGCTGCCCTGGGCACATGGCCCTACCTCTTGGCAGAGATCAGGTGAGGCAAGGGGGGTGGTCCTTAAGGCACACACTGCCTTATTCCTGCAGGACTTGTGCTGGGACTAGATGATTCATTCACTGGATGGCTGGGATGTCTCAAACTGGCCTGCAAATTGGTTATGGCTTGGTTTGCCATGTCTAATCCTTTTTGAAATATGACGGGATATAAATTACTAGCAAAATAAGTAAAAACATTAGGGCTTGATAAAGTTCCAAATGCCTTTTTTTTCCCTCAATATTAGAGTCTTCCTTTTCCTTTCTCCCCCTCATTTTTTTTCCTCATCCAACTGCTTCCTTTCCATTTCTTAGGAAAGATGGGGTGTTCTATACCATTTCTTAGGAAATTTGGGGTGTCCTATAATACCACTCCAGTACTCTTGCCTGGAAAATCCGATGGACAGAGGAGTCTGGTAGGCTGCAGTCCATGGGGTCGCTAAGAGTCGGACACGACTGAGTGACTTCACTTTGACTTTTCACTTTCATACTTTGGAGAAGGAAATGGCAACCCACTCCAATATTCTTGCCTAGAGAATCCCAGGGATGGGGGAGCCTGGTGGGCTGCCGTCTATGGGGTCGCACAGAGTCGGACACGACTGAAGCGACTTAGCAGCAGCAGCAGCAGCAGCATAATAGTTCTATCTTACTCTTTCTGGCATTTGCTGTTTCTGGGAGATCTCTGAGGTCACTGTGAAAGCCTGCAACTTCCCTGTGCCCTCATTTCTGGATTACAGGGGTGGAGGGAGAAGGCTGGGAGGCTCAGCCCTGTGTCAGCCATGGACAGGGGCGTTGTGCTTGGCCGGGATGGATGGTACCCAGTGGTGATGATTTTGCTGTGGGATGAAAGGAACTAGGGTCAGCAGGGACCCCTCATGTTCACAAAGTGCCGTGCAGCTTGGATAGGGTATCTCCAGCCACATGGCAACCTTGCAACTGACTCCCCAGTTGGTGCTTCAGAAAAACTGGCTCAAAACAGGTAAGTAATATGGCCACCAATGTCTTAGCAAGATCACAGGTGATATAGGCTTTGATATGCAAGGCTGACCGGAAAAGGCAATGGCACCCAACTCCAATACTCTTGCCTGGAGAATCCCATGGACAGAGGAGCCTGGTGGGCTGCAGTCCATGGGGTCGCAAGGAGTCGGCCACGACTGAGCGACTTCTTTCACTTCTCACTTTCATGCACTGGAGAAGGAAACGGCAACCCACTCCTGTGTTCTTGCCTGGAGAATCCCAGGGACGGGGGAGCCTGGTGGGCTGCTGTCTATGGGGTTGCACAGAGTCGAACACGACTGAAGTGACTTAGCAGCAAGCAAGGCTGACAGGTTCAAGGCCAACGTGGTTGGTGCTGCTTCCCAGCTTCCCAGCCAGTGGTGCCCCCCCACCCCCGCCCCCCACCTCCAGCCTACTAGGGTTGCCTCAATGGTACTGAGTGGCCTTATAATAAAGCAAGGTTTAAAAAGAAACGTAAATATGAAAACTTTTTTCCCCTCTATATATATCAACATCACAGGATCACAGGAGCAAGAGGTCCTAGCACACAGCCCAGACGTGCACAGTCCTTGAAGTCACTTAACTACACCTGGGTCTGTCTGGAGGGAGCAATGTGCTGGGCTGCCACTGAGCCCTAATCCTGAAGTTATACATCCTCTGAAAGAGCAGAGCCTTAGTTCCTGTGCAACTGAACGACAGTACAGCTGTGAGCTGAAAATAGTAACGCTGGAAGAAACCTTTGGAAAACTTCCGGTGCAACCCTTTTACTCTAAAAGAGGGAAAGTGAGTCTGGATGCTACCAGATGTCTTGCTGAGGCATCCCATAGGTGCCTCTGTATGTCTAAATCACTCTTAAAATGTCAGCAGAGCTATAGCCTGTAACTCAGGCTCCTTCTGTGGCCAAGACAGAGACGGGACCATGATGAAGAGCCTGAAGAAGTCTGGGTGAGGGAGTGAGGAAGAGACTCCAGGGGAAGAGGAGTGGAGAGGAGCAGCGGTGGCTCCACCGGGATGGGAGAGTGGACTGAGCTAGTGGCATAAAGCCGCTGAAGCACCAGCTTGTGCAAACTGTGTTTGATGGCAGCATGTGCCAAGGAGGGCTGGAGTGGGTTTCTGCAGGAAAATGAGGAGGGCAGAACCACTTTGGCAGCTCTGACTCCAAGCTGTGCACCAAAATATTGAAATTAGAGCCAAAAGCTATTTCCTTTTACCAAAATCGGGAAACATAAAATCTCCTTCACTGGTAAACCGGCGCTTCTGAGATTTCCAACTCTCCTCCTCTCTTCTAGTGTCTAAGATGATGGTGCTCTTTCAAGCTTTGGACCACTTTTCCTTCTTACTCAAGTCTAATCCAATCCTAGATTCCTCCAATCTCTCCTGGCAGTCTTGTTTGCGTATGTAGAGGGTGGGTGAGCAGAGGAATGAAGGAACTGTTTCTTCACTTGGTTATTTAGCATCCACTACATGCCAAATGCCAGGCAGTATACACATGTTGATCTCTTGGAAGGCTCATATGAATTTCCTCTTTTATCAAAGCCAATGTGCAAATTTGAATGATCCGAATCACCTGGAGAGCTTGACTAGCTTGCTGGGCTGAATCAGAGCTTTTGATTGGGGGAAAGACTTCACATTTTTAAACCAGTTCCCAGGTGCTGCTACTGCAATGGTCCAGGGACCACATTTTAAGAACCACTGTTCTAACAAATTTGCTGACCACTTGGGCAAAGAACCACTGTTCTAACAAATTTGCTGACCACTTGGGCAAAGAACCACTGTTCTAACAAATTTGCTGACCACTTGCGCACAGTTCAAAGTGCCAGGAGTAAGCAGGATCTCAAGAAGTTGAGGTGTGGAGCTGGGAAGTGACAGAGCTGCTGCTCTGCCTGGTTCATGCTCTCTCCTTAGAACCTCAAAGTTGGGCTGCTTTCACTCCTCTGAGCAATAAGTGAGTAAGTGTGGAACTTGAGAGGTCAAGCCTTTTGTGACGGAAGGGGCTCCTGACCCCCTGGAGGCAGCGTATCACAGTTAACCACCCCCAGCCCCTGGCAACCACCATTCTACTCTCTAATCTCTATACATTTCACTACTCTTAAGTACTTCGTATAAGCGGGATCATACAATATTTAGCCTTTTGTGACTGGTTTATTTTATCTAGCAGATCTTCACGATTCCTCCATGTGGTGGCATGTGTCAGAATTCCCTTCCTTTTTAAGGCTGAATAATATCCCACTGGGTGGATGTACTACATTTTGTTTACCCATTCATGGATCAGTAGACACTAGGGTTGTTTCTACCCTTTGGCTATTGTGAGTAATACTGCTATGAACATGTGTTTGCAAAGATCTTTTTGAGACCCTACTTTCAATTCTTTTGGCTATATATACAGAAATAGAATTGCTAGATCACAGAGTAAACTGCTTGAGGGAAGAGAAAAAGGAGAGAGGAGCAGAAATAAGATCATTGTGGTGCAGTTAAGGCAGCCCTTCCCTGAGGCAAGCAGGTGGCAGGGAAGAGAGGGGGTCCTTTTGACACGGGAAGAGAGGATCTGATTTACGATCCTAGATTGTCATCTGGGAAAGACAAAACAAGACCCAAACCTTGTTCCCTAAGACCCAGAGTCAAGGGAATCTGTCCAGAGGAACCAAGGCCCGTTCATTCAGAGAGGTAGTAAGGGCTCTAACTCACCTTGAGCCAAATGGGAGTCCAGGCTGGTAACTGAAACTCCCCATAAGAACCTAGAAATCTGTGGGAGAGGGTCGGATGGGATCAGAGTGTGAGCACAGCTGGTTTCTTCTCTCCACCCAGCCACCTGCCCCACCCCACCCCCCCAAGTGCCTTCTGGAGAAAGGGTAAGCCTGGGAGGATGTTTAAGAAAATTGTCACCTTAGTGCCCAATCGGAGACGTCGTGGGGACCTGAGCAGAAAAGAGGATCTGCCAGGCCATCCCAGCAGCTGTGCACCAGCAGCTATAAACTGTGTGGGACCCACCCCAACAGCAAAGCTGTGTGTCAGTGAGAGGCAACGGCGGGTGGCACCCTCCAGGACCTCTATCCCAGCCTTATTTCCCTTTCCAGCCTTAGAATTTGGACTGATACCATCCCCCCTCCATCTCTTTTGGACTAAATGAACCTATCGAGCTCCTGGGCAATTCAGAAAAGGGATGCTCTGAGAAAGAAAAGCAGAACTTCCAGTAATGTGGATCAGGAGGTCTCATACAATTACTTGAAAACAGCGAAGGAGATACGGACATACTGATATTCTGAGTTTGTGGGGCAGATCATTCCACACAGAGGCACAGGTCTGCAGGCGCCATCCTCATCACAGTCTATGTGACCGAGACCTCCAGACAGTGCAGCCTCCATGACCGGATGTGATGACCCCATGTGTAAACAGGTCTGCAGTCCTATATCCGAGATCCCCAAATCCAAAACTATCAGAAAAGCTGAAGTTTATTTCAATCTTTCAAGACAAAACCTGACCTGGAAGGAGATTTGTGTTTTTATTTGTTTCACTGCAGAAATACCAATATGTTGTCCCCACTGGGGATATGACAGTATACACTCCATATACTGTATTTACTTCCCCAAATCTGAAGCTTCCTGAACTTCAAAACCCTCCTGGCTACAAGAGTTTTAAATAGGGGATTGTGGAGCTGCATGTATCTCAGAATGGTGAGACTGCAGGTTATTTTTACATTCTTTCTAATGCTTTGCATTTCCAAAATTATCTGCACTATATATAATACTCTTATCATCAGAATAGCAATCTGCCATGTTTTTAAGAAAACATCGAAGATCAGCTCCTCCGGCTTCAAAAGCACATTCAGGCCACCCCTGCCCCCTGAGTCCCCCGGCTCCGCTTCTTGAACATGACAGGCTTCTGGGCTGCCTCCAGGGACTGGAGCACCTTGGGTAGGGGGGGCGGTGTCTGCCTAGTTCCCCAGCTCCTCCCAGCCCGCTCCCTGCTGGGAAGTTGCAGCCCCCCTTCTGGGGGTCGTGCACCCATTCATCTTTCCCCTGCCTCGGAGTTCTTGAGCTGAGTTGGCTCAAAGCCCCGCATGCTTCCTATCCGCTCTGCAAGCAGCCCTTCTGAAACAGCACCCTTCCCATCCATCCTCCTTGGCAGTGTCCCCAAAGGACAGGGACAGCAAGTTCTGTCCAGGCCTGGCCACTGGGGATTCCTGGTTTCAGCCCACCCTCACTAGGGGTGGGGAAAAGCTGGATGCACACCCGGGATCTCTGACCCTGCCTGCCCTGGCCCCTTGTTCATCTTCCTGAATCTGCTTAGCTCACTGCACCCCTCACCCCCAGAAGCCTCACCAGCTTGGAAAAACCTCACATTAAAATCCTCCTCACAGTAGACTCTCCCAGAATATTTTATGCTTATTCTTTGCTATGGTCAAACCCACATGCAATGGAAATGGACAGATCTAAGTGTGGGGCTGCCATTCTTAAAATAACACAGACCCTGAAGCCTAGCAGGTTTCTCAGCTTCTTCAGGCAGGGGAAACGTCTCCTGGACATGCCCTGGACTCAGTGCTTCCCTGCTCCATTGTCTCCCAGATTACATGGTTCTCCTGACTGACAAGTGTGGCCCAGGCAACCACCCGGATGAATCAAGACCTCACCATCACCCCCAGACCACTGACAGAGCTGTACTTGGGTGCCAGGCCCAGGAGGCCTTTCTGTGTAAGTGATGTTTCTAGAGAGCAGGCCAGGCAGGTGCAGGGCCTCTGGGGATTCCTCCCAAGCTCCCATTCAGTCAGACCCAGGGTAGAGAAGCTATAGCCAGAAAGCAACCACCCAGCCGACTGGGGCTTGCGGTGACTGCCATGATGGTCAGCACTTATTGCCTTAAGTCCTCACTGCCCTCTTCTGAAGTGGAGGCCCAGAAAGGTGAAACGGCTTGCTCCAGGTCATGCATGCAAGAACAGCTGAGAGAGCTGGGATTTGAACCCATATCTGGTCTGACTCCAAAGTCTCTACCACCTCACTAAATTATATGTGCCACCTTTACCCACGACCTGTAAGACTCAGGAATTCACTTGACAAATGGGAAATCGAGGCACCGAGTACTTGAGCCACAGGTGCACACTCCAGTTCCACAGCAGCCAGGCTTCTCACCAGCCCCCCATCCCCACCCCAGCGGCCAGCCCAGGGGCTTCTGGGAGTTTTGTGCTGTTGTTTCCATATTTGGAGGACTTTGGGGTCTTATTTCTTTCCTGGATTCTTTGCTTCTGTGGCCCAGGAGATGGAGCATATGTCACCCTGCCTCAAGATTCTTCTGAGAGCTGGCAAGGAAATGAGAGAGGATCCATCCTAATTAGGGGGCGATAACCCCAAGGAGAAACTCGGATTCTTTGCAGCAGTCCGTGTCCTTCCCATTAGCCCTGTGTGTTTCTCAGATGTTTATAGAGCCTTCATTAACAGAGAGCCCCCTTAGATAAGAGGCCTGAACAGCATCAAGGGCCAGATAAGAACAAGTGGAGGGCACTTCGGGGACAGCAGAAGGGTGAGAGCCTGTGAACTGGCCCGGGTGCGCCGTGCAGAGCTGTGGGCAGGACAATGCAGGCCGGCTCCTTCCGGGCTCCTCCCGGCACCCGCTAACACACCGCGGCCGCCGCAGTCTCCAGACCAGGGCGAGAGCCTCCCAAGATGGGCCGTGGGGCGCTCCGGATGGCTCTGCCTGTGCTCTCCCTGCTGGCCTGCTCCGCCCTAGGGAAGCCACTGGAGAACCGGGGGCGGCCGTCCACGGGGGGAGATGCCCACCGCCTGCTAGGGGGGCCCGGCGGTGAGCAGGAGGGGGTCACCTTCGACCTGAGGATGTTCCTGGAGAACATGAAGGTGGATTTTCTGCGCAACCTCAACCTGAGTGGGGTCCCTTCTCAGGACAGAACCCGAGCCGAGCCACCGCAGTACATGATCGATCTATACAACAGATACACCACCGACAAGACGTCCACCCCTGCGTCAAACATTGTGCGCAGCTTCAGCGTGGAAGGTAGAGTCGGTTCCGTGGGGCGCCCCGGGCGGGGGCGGGGGGACTCAGTGGTGGGTTCAAGGCCGCGCTGCCCGATATGGCGGCCGCTTGAGACACGGGACTCTTCGTTTCAATTTAGGTTAATTTAAATGAAATAAAGTTAATAATTTAGTTAGTTTCAGTAGCTTGGGGGCAAGTGCTCAGCAATCACGCCTAGCTACCCTATAGGAAACGGAGGCTATAGAACAATTCCATCATTGCATAACGTTCTACCAGACATCTCTGCTCTAGAAAATTCTCCCTCTCTGGGCCCAGCACCACATTAACACAGTAGGTGCTGAAGGAATGCCTGCTCGCTTTCTTCCACCCCCTCCCTTCCCATCCTGTCTCCTTCCTACTTAGACACAGACAACTTATTTAGCCTCTAATAGGCGTCTTTTTAAACACTGAAAGACTGCACTTCTCACTCATCAAAAGGTGTTTAAAATGCAGATAAATTCCCCTGAGAAACACTGGAAGACAAGGTAATTATTTTCTAAGTATAAAACAATTCCCCTGATTTAGTAGGACTAGAAGATAACGAATGCCAACTTAGGGCTTATGTCCTCTAATTCACACCACGTAGGTGACATGATCTTGTGAGCAGTGAGCCAAGGCTTGCAGACCCTGAGGGAACTTTCCTGGTTCACATATTAGTTAAGCAGCTGGATTCTGACCCAGTCGCATCTGTTTGCACAGCTCAGGCTTTTTCCGCAGTTGCAGCCTCTAACCAACCAGGCACACAGGACTTCTTCCCTCCTGAGCTTGAGGCCTGCAGACTCCTAGCCATATGCCCTAGCTAAAAGATGCTGTGGTCATGCTGTGCGCCTGGCAAAGCTGTACTTCCCAATGGCCCCTGTGCTGTGCTTAGCTGCTCTCTCATGTCTGACTCTTTGTGACCCCATGGACTATAGCCTGCCAGACTCCTCAGTCCATGGGCTTTCTCCAGGCAAGAATACTAGAATGGGTTCCCATGCCCTCCTCCTGAGGATCTTCCCAACCCAAGGATCAAATCCAGGACTCCTGCATTGCAGGCGATTTCTTTATCATCTGAGCCACCAGGAAGGCCCCTGATGGCCCCAAAGGAAAACAAAAGTCTAGATTTAATGTGGACCTGTCCTGTTTCTAAAAGATGGGTTTAATTTTTTTAAATGCAGTCTGCAGGTAATATGGATACTGGCAGCATCACACTACGCCCATGGGACATGTCTGTAACTCCTGCTTTAGGGAAAGGCTGAGCTTCTTTGGCCGGCCCTAATCACCACATCCTGTAGTCTGGGAGTCCAGTGTTGGGAGCCATCTCCCAACAGCAGTGGGGTGACCCCACCCTGCTCCCCTCCCCCCAGCATTGTCTATGTCCCAGAAGCAAGTGCTCTGATCTGATCCCAGCTCTGCCTGTGGCCAGTGCTGCTGTGGAGGCAGTGATCATTATCACGAACAGCCTGACTGTGGCTCAGGCAGAGAGACCACTTGTTCTCTAGATAGCTGATGCGGCCCCTTGGCAATTTTCAAGGCGTGCCACAGAGCACAGCCAGCAGTGAATGCACTGCTCATGGATCCCACTCACTACTCGCATATGACACAGCGGGCTTAACACATGGTACGGGAACGAGAACAGCTCGTCCAGGCTGGGGGAGGGCACTCAGAGAGCTGTGTGAAAGGCCATGTGCTGGGGGCGGTGGAGCAGGCACAGTTTCTGGGGAGGACATAGAAGTACCTGATTGAGCACCTGCTGCGAACCAGGGACAGCGTTGGGGAGGCTTCATGTGCCTTCTTGTCAAAGCTTCACACCAGCCCTGGGGAGGTGGTAGGATGGAGCCCCATTCTACAGATGAGGAAACTAAGGCCCAGAGAGACTCAGGACTTCTCCCAGCTCATAAGCCTAGAAGAGAGAGAGTAAGGATTGGAATTTTAGACTTTCAGATGCTGCCAGGTTTCATAACAGCACATTCCCCGCTCATGTTGGCACATAGGAGATGCTCAGGAAACACAACTTGTCTTCCCTCCTGTGACCAGGCCATGGTATAATAGAGATGTGCTAATGGCTGGGAGTCAGCCAAGGAAGTGGGAAGAGAGACAGTTGTGTGGCTAGAAGGCAAGCTCCATATATGTCTAACATGGCCAAGCCATTGAGGTTAATCTATTTTTTCCTCACACATTAAAAAAAAAAAAACACACCACTTTCATTTTGCTCATAAGTTACCATTCTGAATGATTTTCTACGTGATTTAGGTGATATTTTTAACACTGTAGTAATAACGTTTCACCATCCCCTCCTAGGATCACTCCTTTAATATTGTATGCTCAGGATTTGCACTCTGAGGCTGATCGTGTGCTTTGACGTTTTGTTTATTTGGTTCTTTTTCTTTTTTTAAGTGAGGACCTTTATAGGATGTGTGCACTTTGGCAGCTGCACACACTAAATCCAAGCCTCTACATCTGCAAAAGTGTAATAATAATTAGATCTTCTTCCCTGGGTCAGCGTGAAGAGACAAGTAAAATATGCAAAGGTGGGCACATAGTAGGTGCTCAGTAAACAGCTGGAGCTGTCAGCTTCAATGCAAGGCATCTCCTGCCTTTGTTTTTCTTTGGAAGATGTCAAATCTATCTTTTAAATTCCCTACTACATTAAGGTCTTGAGGGAAACAAAAGAGAGACTTGTTAGAGATAGATGGTGTCGTGCCCAGTGCCGTTTCATGGAAACCACGAGTGTCAGGTTTGGCATTGTGAAAACAGACCCTCCCGGCAGACAACTGTGTATTTGCATTTCAGATGCTGTCTCTTTAGCCACCACGGAAGACTTCCCTTTCCAGAAGCACATCTTGCTCTTCAATATCTCCATTCCCAGGCATGAGCAGATCACCAGGGCCGAGCTCCGGCTGTACGTCTCCTGTCAGAGCCACGTGGACTCCTCTCACGAGCTGAAAGGAAACATGGTCATTTACGACGTTCTGGATGGAGCTGAGGTCTGGGATGCTCCTGGGGGGACCAAGACCTTCCTGGTGTCTCAGGACATCCGGGATGAGGGCTGGGAGACCTTTGAGGTGTCCAGTGCTGTGAAGCGGTGGGTCCGGGCAGACTCCACCAAGAGCAAAAATAAACTGGAAGTGACAGTGGAGAGTCACAGGAAGGGCTGTGACAAGCTGGATATCAGCGTCCCCCCAGGGTCCAAAAACCTGCCCTTCTTTGTTGTCTTCTCCAATGACCGCAGCAACGGGACCAAGGAGACCAGGCTGGAGCTCAGGGAGATGATCAGCCACGAGCAGGAGAGCGTGCTCAAGAAGCTGTCCAGGAACACTGTGGTGGAGGCAGGTGAGAACAAGGACGAGGGGCAGGATGTGCAAGGCCACGTGCCCACGGCATCATCTTTGGTCAGACGGAAGAGGAGTGCTGGGGCCAACAGCCACTGTCAAAAGACCTCCCTGCGGGTGAACTTCGAGGACATCGGCTGGGACAGCTGGATCATTGCGCCCAAGGAGTATGATGCCTTTGAATGTAAAGGTGGCTGCTTCTTCCCCCTGGCTGACGATGTGACCCCAACGAAACATGCCATCGTGAAGACCCTGGTGCATCTCAAGTTCCCCATGAAGGTGGGCAAGGCCTGCTGTGTGCCCACCAAGCTGAGCCCCATCTCCATCCTCTACAAGGATGACATGGGGGTCCCCACCCTCAAATACCACTATGAAGGGATGAGTGTGGCAGAGTGTGGGTGTAGGTAGTGCTGGCCTGTGGGCGGGGGAGGCAGGGTGGACAGGCTCCTAGTGACAGGCCCTGTGTCCCGCTGGACATGACAGGGACCAAGTCCACCTGCCTGCCAATCTGGAGAAGGAAGGGGAGCCACCAGGTCCTTGAGGTAAAGACCTGCTCTCCCTCTCGGGGCCCCCAAGCACACGCCACTGGCCTGAACTACAGGGGAGGGGATGCCAATGGGCAGTAGGGTTTGGGGAGAAGAGGAAAGCCTGGAAGGGTTGCTGGGGTGGGAGGGGAGATGAAGAAATGGGGACAAGAGAAAGAATAATCCAGAGTCAGCAGAAAACTGAGCAAAAATGAGGCCGAGAAGTCTAAACGGGAGATGCACACAGATTAATGGAAATTAAAGCAAGTGAGAGGGACAGGATTTACACCAATAACCACAGTGAACAAAGGCGAAAGGAATGGGCCGTGTGCCATACCCACTGCACATTATTCCCACAACCCATGAGATGGGCGTCATGACTCCCGATTCACACATATGGGAGCCAAAACTTCGGCTCAAGTAGCCCAAATAGCAACAGTTCAAGTAGCAACAGTCAATGGCATGATTCCAATCCAGGGATCTCCACAGGTCCGTCGGTCACCAAAGCCAAGGACCTCCCCAAGTACCCTGCTGCAGTTTAGCAGGTCACCTGGTAACTGAAGACAATTAGACTTTGGGAGGTGGGGACTGGGGACAAGCTGGACTAAGTCCGACCAGTACCCAGCAGGATGACTGGGCTACTTGTCACATCTAGGGTACGTTCTGACTGCTCTGCGCCTGTGTTGATTCAGTGTCCGAGTGCATTTGAAGATACCCCTGAGTCACTGAGAACTGTCCCGTAAACCAGCTGCAGGATGGAGCAAACGCAGGACAAATGCCCTCAGGCTGCAGTGTACGCTGTGGCCAGAGGAACTCTGACCCACTGGCACAGAGCTTGTGTGACCAGTGGTTCATACAGGGCCCCTTGCTGCCGTGGACTCAGACTGCAAGATGGTTTGCAGGGGTGCACTGAGTTTACCTGGAGGGATGGGCAGCCCATGGCCTGTGTCTCTGCAGTTACTTAGCATAACCAGCTCACCACCATCACAAACCCATGGGCTACCGTCCGACAAGGACTCCATGGATGACAAGACCTGGATTTGAATTTGTTGAAATAAATGCATTCTTGCTTTGGAATTTGCAATATCCTTGCTTTTACTCCAGGTACTCAGGTGATGACAGCCAGTCTCCCCGGGTGAGGGCTCCCACCATTGTTGAACTCAGGTCCTTGTTGGCCACATTTGACTCTGGCCGCACTCACTGGCTGTTTTGAGTAATGTGCATCCAGTTCCGGTCCTGGGCTTGGGCCTTGGGACCAGACTTCATCCCCACTGACCGCAAGAGAGGACCTCTGATTCTCAGAGTCACACATGGAAGAGGGCGGAGCAGGAAGGTTCTGGAAGTGGTGAAGATTCCACTCCATGGCCCTTCTGATTGCTGGCCAGAGCAGAGCCCATAAAAGGCCTGGAGAGACCCAGGTCATTCCCATTGGTTGAAGTTCCCAGAATATTTTTTTAATGGCTTGTGTTAAATGTTTACATGGAACCAATGAACAGCTTTAATACCAAAACACAATAAAACATTATTGTTTAATTACTGGAGTTACAGAGAATACTAATTCCCAGTATGACAGTGTTGCTCAATCATAAGGATGGATGACAGACATCTTTTAGTCCCTGTGGGGTGTTTCTGTGCCTGCATCAAAATTTCACTTGGAAATAAAGTCAAATGTCTAATCTGTGGCCTTTCTTGAGTGTGAGACCTGGGCCTGATGGTCCCCTAGCCTCACACCCTGCCCATTCCTTCCTCCAGGCCCCTCTTTCCCTGGGGGGAGGTGGAGGGGAGGGGCACAGAGGGGTGGGCTTGTGTGAATGAAGTCTCTGCTGGACAGGTGTGAGCTCCATGGTCCTCTCAAGACCCCAGTATCACGCTTGCATTCTGGGGGCTACAGGGCTCCACCTCCAGTGCCCTTGGGGTCATCCAGGTAGGTGCCCAGACTGTCCTTCCTTCGCCTGGAAATGCTCCTGCCAGATGCTGCTTAACCAGCCTCTTCCTCTGGCTCAGTAACCATCACCCTGGTTTGCCTGGGATGGTCCTGGTTAATCCATGTTATCCACATATAACTAGGGCTCCTGTTTGGATGAAAGGTCATATGGTACCCACAGTCAGGGACATCTGAGGGCCCAATAGCAGAGGGCAGTCAGGAGTAGCAGGTTGGCTGGGAGCACACCAGGTGTGGGATTGCCTACCCTGGGCTCCCGTCCTGACCAGGTCACTCACTGGTTCACAGTCACTTCAGTGGCCACTGAGTCTTTATGTCCTTGCTTATAACCCCCAAAGTGCAAACGCTTCCCGGGTGCTTAGAAAAAGTTTATTGAGGTCTTGCTTCTCTTTCTGAGTAATGCTTAGAAAAATATTAGAGCCACTCCGTTACCTTCTATTATTCTCTTTCACCCTGAAATCTCCATTTCTTTCCTCGTTGTCTTTTCAATGCCCCCTCTTCATTTTTCCCCGTGCTCTGCCAATCTCTTTGGCCTTCCTGCCTGTGCCTGGGTTGGAAGCAAGAGTCACCTCTCTTTGCATATCCTCTTCCCAGGCGCACACACCAGAGGTCCCCTGGTGCTGGGCACTCAAACCTGAAATGTAACCATATATTTGGAAACTGCAAAGACAACTCTCTACTTCCTTGATTTGCCTGGACCCAGGGATCTCATGGAGAAAATCCTGAAACCTGTTAATTATTGGGGCTTATACATGTAATGACATGTCTCGTGAACCTAGGTGGAAAATGCAAGAATGGTTAAGTCATGGAGGAAAAGTGAGGTCAGCATCTGGAGGGCAGGCCCTGCTCACCAGCAACGTACTGGTGACTCCAGACACAAGATGAGGCCACCCCGAGCAAGATGTCCTGGGAAGGATAGACTACAGGTAAACCAGGCCAAAGAGCACCACTGAGAGCAAAAGCCGATAGGGTTGTAAGATGAAGGATGCTAGCTCCCAAGCCTTCAGAGAAAGCTAAAAGGAAAATCTTTGCTTAGTGGCTTGGGAAGGTGATAGGAGGAGAGAGAGAGAGGAATGAACAGGAGAGGGCAGGAGGCAGCCCTCTTTGGGAAAAGATATGCTCAGGGGACACCAGAGGTTGGGAACAGCTGAGCCGAGTAACCTGAGCAGATCCCCAAGCCCTCCAAGGTGTGCCCTGCAACCTGTTCCCAGGCCTGCCAGGTGGACCTACTCTTAGATTTCCAAGGCTATGTTCCATTCACCGTTCCCATTCATCTATGTCACGCCATCTTATCCTGTGGATTCCCATGGAATAGGGGATGGTGATCCCCCTGCTGGGTTCAAGCTTCACCCAAGCCTCCAGCAGACTGCCCTGGAGTTCCGGAGACATGGCATTGGTGGAGTTACCAAAGCCAGAGGGAATCTAGGCCTTGATCGTGTTCCTACCCCCAACCTCCCACCACAAGTCCACGCCTGGGATTATGACATATAGTCAGGGACCAAAGCCCAGGTAAGCGTGTGCAGAATCTTCAGAGGGTGACAGTATCCCTTCCTTCAGTCAATCCACTGCTCCTGAGTGCTGTGATTCTGGGCAAGTCCCATTATCCCTCCAAGCCCCAGCATCCTCACCCATAAAACAGGAGAAAGAGTGGTTTAGGAGAATTCGTCTTAGAAGCAGGATGTGAACAAGACCTGTGAGTGAAGGCATCATCATGAGCAAATACTGCACGAGGCCTCGCCGACTGAAGGCGGCAAGAAGCCCGTTTGACCCTTGTTTACTGCTTTTACGGTTTTATCTCTGGTAACAATGACTGCTTAGGCATAAACTCGGTGCGGATTTAATTTAAAATAAATCTTATTTATTTGTGAAAAACTAAAAAGAAAGAAAAGCATTCATTCCCAGAACCTCTTTAGGCCCTGCACAGTTTCTAGGCGGGTTCAGCCACAACTTACTCTCGCTGTCTATAAACTTGAATTTCTGCCCGCACTGCACAAAAAATATTTGATGCAGGGAAGAGGCTAAGACAGCCTTGCTTTCTGGAGGTTCCCTGCCTGCAGAGAGAGAAAGCATGTGGGTGATATCCCACTGCTCCTAGGACCTCGGTCACTCTGAGAACCTTCCTCTCCCACCCCTCCCCCGACACACACCTCCGAACTAATTCCAATTCAAATCACCTCCCCCACCGCACCTGGCCCCACCAGGCTCATAGCCTGACACACAGCGCCCCCTGGAGGTGACAATGGGAGCTGCACCCACAGTTACTCTGGTTCTCTTCTGCCTTCCCATCAGGCAATGTTGTTTGGGGGCAGTGCACACTGCTTATGCGAGTGATTAACAGCTGGAGTGATTATTTATCCTGGGACTTCAGTTATAGTTTCCCTGTCATGGCACAAAACTGTGAGAATGCTGTTGGGAAGTAGGGATAAGGAATAAACAGAACCAGCCCTCCTTCCTTACCTAGAGAAATACTTCTTAGAGCCTTAATTACTTAAAATAATACCAATACTACATGAACTGTTCCACAAAATAGAAAAATGGAGAAATAGAAATGTTTTTGAACTCATTTAATAAGGTCAGCTTTACCTAGAAACCAAAGCCAAATAAAAAGGACTACATACGGATATTCTTCATGAACGTGCAAAAATCCTCCAAAATTGAATTCAACAGCATTTAACACAATAATACATCATGACCAATGGAGGCTTATCTCACAAACACAAGGTTGGTTAATCATTAGAAAACCAATCAGTGTAATCAACAAACCACTAGTTTGTTTAGTGTTAACAAACTAAAAAACAAAAAACATGGTCATCTTAATAGATGCATCTGACAATATTTAACATCTGTTCATTATTTTTTTATTCTTGAAATACTAGGAATATAAGAGAATTTTCCTAATCTCAGTTCTCCTAAATGGATATATACCATTTTCATAGACTGGAAGTCTCAGTTTTGACGTCAATTGTTCCCCCTACTGATTTATAGCTTCAGTTCAATTCAAATAAATTGTCTGATTCTTTAAAAAAATATATATCAGAATCTAAAATTTATATGGGTAATCAGTGGAAGTGCTGCTGCTGCTGCTGTTAAGTCACTTCAGTCGTGTCCGACCCCATAGACGGCAGCCCACCAGGCTCCCCCGTCCCTGGGATTCTCCAGGCAAGAACACTGGAGTGGGTTGCCATTTCCTTCTCCAATGCATGAAAGTGAAAAGTGGAAGTGAAGTCGCTCCGTCGTGTCCGACTCTTTGCGACCCCATGGACTGCAGCCTTCCAGGCTCCTCTATCCCTGGGATTTTCCAGGCAAGAGTACTGGAGTGGGGTGCCATCGCCTTCTCCAATCAATGGAACTAGAATAACGAAAATAATTTTGATGAACAATAACAAAGTTACAAGGTTTACACTACATGATTTCAAGACATATAGTAAGCTCTAGTAACCAGGACAGAGTGGCACTGGTGGAAAGACACACAAATGGAGGCAGCGGAGCAGAGAGTACAGAAATAGGCCCGCACGCGTGTGGTTAATCACTGACCTAATGCCAAGGGAATTCGATGGAACAGGGAAGATTTTTCAACAACTAATGTTGGATCAACTGGATATCAACATGGAAAAAAATAAATCTTGACCCCTTCCTCACAAAATAAAATTAACACACTCTACAAAAAAATTAATTCAAAAAGGATTATAAATGTTAAAACTTCTAGAAAATACTGAAGAAAAACTGGTGACCTTCGAATAAGCAAGGATTTCTTAAATATGGCACCAAGAGTAAGAATCAGAAAATAAAAAGTTGATAAATTGGAATCTATCAAAAATAGGAACTTTTAATCTTCAAAAGACACCGTTAAGGTCAAAAAAAGGCAAGCCACAGACTAGGAGGAAAATTTGCAACACATACATCAGGCAAAGACGTTTAGAATCGCCAAAATAGTTCCTTGATCAATAACAAGACAAGAACAGCCCCCTCGACTTCTCTGTTACGCGTGCTGACTCTCATCACAATGCTGAGGGTCTCTTCTCGTCTTATTTCCCTTTTGAGGAAGCTAGGGCAAAAACCAGTCAGGTCACCTAATCGGGGGCTATACTTTAGAAAGCAGTAGGGTTTGGGGATAACTCCTGACCAGTCTGCTCACATGGGTGCTGTACAAGTGAGGGGGAGGCAGAGGCTTATAACTGCATCCCAATTCCAAACACAGCCCCAGAGACCACCCCCAGGACTCTCTGTAGCCCCTGGGCCAAAAGCTGGGAGGGGCTGGATGGGAAGATCCTCCCGGCTCCCACATGCTCACCTTAGCCCACTACCACCTGCTTGTATCTCCCTTATCTGGGGGCCCAGACAGCCCTTCCTCTTGGAGAGTTTGCGGAGTTCTAGGGACAGAATTATCCCACTGGCTTCAGGCCACATCCACGGGAAGACACGTCGCGTCCCCTCGCAGGCACTAACTCAGCACTCCAGGGGCCACAGACTGTCCTGTTGCTGCGTCCTCCCTGAGGCTCTGGACCATCTGCACAAATCACAGCCCTGAACCAGCTCCAGGTATCCCTTTCCAAGACTTCATTTTAATAAGAATTCAGGGAAACATTTTCTCCAAAAAGGTTCTTAATTCTGCTCATCATCCCCGCCTTTCCTAGTCCAGAGGCTCTACTTGGGCTCAAGCAATGATAGAAAAGTGTCCTCAGAGGATGAGGCTGAGTCGTGAATCCCCAAGTGGAGGTGGAGCAGAGGGCTCAGCCTTCCCAGTGAGGACTAAGGAGGCCTTATTATTATAATAAATCAGTCTCACTTGATTGGCTGCAAATGGTGGAGTGATGTGACCATATGTCACTTGGGCATTAAACAAATCCTCATGAGCTAAGAATATGTTTGTTTAGCTAATTGACCTCTTTGGCCTTCATCAACCACTTGGTAAACATCCTCAGATAATGATTTCCGGAGAGCGGATTGTGGCTTTCAAGTGTGCTGAGAAGGGACCCCAGCCCCAAGACCACCTCCTCCGGCTGCCTGCTGAAGCACATACGTGCCTGCCTGAGGCACACACGTACCTGGTCCCGGGAGGGTATACTGGCGGTAACGGGGCTAAGGGAAGAGAGTGGAGCCTGGCAACTCTCCTTGGCTATGTGGACCACACTCTGAGCCGTAATCAGCCAGACTGTCACGTGAAGGAAATGCCCACTCCCAGAGGGATGGGGGCATAAAGCAGGGGTTCCGGGGTCTAGGCTCTGTAGTAGGTATTCTTGGAAATCTTCGATAAATCACTCAGAAGATGGACCCATGTCACTTCTATGCAAAGGAGCAGAAGTCCAGCTGTTTACTGGGGACTGATGATTTGGATACCTGTGGGGCCTGGACCTCAGAGACCCAAGTCCTCCAACTCAATTCTCCTTGCAAGCAGAGGGTTGTGGGCTGGGCCCTCAACCAGGAAGGGAGTCTTCTTTAGTCAGGAGAATGGATACTTGTTATATCTCAGAGCTAACTTCTCCTGCCCTGGAATCGCCAATCCCACTCCCCATGCCCCATGATGAAGTCCAGACATTTCGTTCCTGTCACATGAGAGCTGTCATGGGGCACCATTTCAGTTCCCTAGGCAAGGGAACAACTTCAAGCCGTGAGGTAGATGGAAGCTTAGACTCAACCTCGGTGTGATCTGAGTGACTACGGCCCCCCTGGTTCCTTCCGGCTGCTCTCACGTCCCCCTCACACCTAGGACGGTGGGCTTCTGGCAGCTACTGAACTCTGTTTATTCAGCTACAAAATAGAGAGACAATCTAACACGGAAACCTCACCGGTAATTTAGTGCTTCCTTCTTGCCTGATGCTAAGCACCTCACCCATGTTTTCTCACTTAGTCTATACAATAAATAAGACACTTCCCTAAGGCCACAGAGTAGAGGGCGGCAGGACCAGATCTCCAGTGAGTTCTCCCTAATTCCAGGGTGTGGGTCATCCAGTGTAGAGGGGAAATGCTATTTACTTGCACGTTAATAACTCTCCTTTGCAGGATGAAAACCGTCTGCGTATAAAGTATGGGGCACAGAGCCTGGCATGTGGCAGGAATTCACACGGAAGTTACTCATGTTATTCTACCAGAGGTGGTGCAGCCAGATGAGACCTCCACACACCCTCTGGGTCAAGCCACTTCCGCCCCTTCTCCCCAGTCCCCAGGGCTGATGAGCTTGAACTAGATAGGATTAAAGGCTTACTGGGGCTGGAAGCTACACCCCAACTCCTGCATTTAGCCCCAGACCTTCTGTCCGCCAGCTGAGAAGGACGAGCGAGAGAGGCAGCTGCACAGGGGAGTGCTATTGCCTTGCGCACGGTGTCAAGAGAGCTTCTGCGCAGGAGCCAGCCCTCCCTTCGCGTCCCCATGGTGAGAAAATGGGCCCTGCTCCTGCCCATGCTGCTCTGCAGCCTGGCTGGTCCCGCACACCTCTTCCAGCCAAGCCTGGTGCTGGACATGGCCCAGGTCCTCTTGGATAACTACTGCTTCCCAGAGAACCTGATGGGGATGCAGGAAGCCATCGAGCAGGCCGTCAAAAGTCACGAGATCCTGTCTATCTCAGACCCTCAGACTCTGGCCCATGTGCTGACCGCTGGGGTGCAGAGCTCCTTGAATGACCCTCGCCTGGTCATCTCCTATGAGCCCAGCACCCTCGAGGCACCCCCGCGAGCTCCAGCATTCACGAACCTCACAGTAGAGGAAATCATCGCAGGGCTGCAGGATGGCCTCCGCCATGAGGTTCTGGAAGGCAATGTGGGCTACCTGCGGGTGGACGACATCCCGGGCCAGGAGGTGATGAGCAAGCTGAGGAGCTTCCTGGTGGCCAACGTCTGGAGGAAGCTCATGAACACCTCCGCCTTGGTGCTGGACCTCCGGCACTGCACTGGGGGACACATCTCTGGCATCCCCTACGTCATCTCCTACCTGCACCCGGGGAACACAATCTTGCATGTGGACACCATCTACGACCGCCCCTCCAATACAACCACTGAGATCTGGACCCTGCCTGAAGCCCTGGGAGAGAAGTACAGTGCCGACAAGGATGTGGTGGTCCTCACCAGCAGCCGCACGGGGGGCGTGGCTGAGGACATTGCTTACATCCTCAAACAGATGCGCAGGGCCATCGTGGTGGGCGAGCGGACTGTTGGGGGGGCTCTGGACCTCCAAAAGCTGAGGATAGGCCAGTCCGACTTCTTTCTCACAGTGCCCGTGTCCAGATCCCTGGGGCCCCTGGGTGAGAGCAGCCAGACGTGGGAGGGCAGCGGGGTGCTGCCTTGTGTGGGGACGCCAGCCGAGCAGGCCCTGGAGAAAGCCCTGGCCGTTCTCAGGCTGCGCCGGGCCCTGCCAGGAGTCATTCAGCGCCTTCAGGAGGCGCTGCGCGAGTACTACACGCTGGTGGACCGCGTGCCCGCCCTGCTGAGCCACCTGGCCACCACGGACCTGTCCTCGGTGGTCTCCGAGGAGGATCTGGTCACTAAGCTCAACGCTGGCCTGCAGGCTGTGTCTGAGGACCCCAGGCTCCAGGTGCAGGTGGTCAGACCCAAAGAAGCCTCTTCTGGGCCTGAGGAGGAGGCTGAAGAACCTCCAGAGACGGTCCCCGAAGTGCCCGAGGACGAGGCTGTTCGGCGGGCTCTGGTGGACTCCGTGTTCCAGGTGTCTGTGCTGCCGGGCAACGTGGGCTACCTGCGCTTCGACAGCTTTGCCGATGCCTCTGTGCTGGAGGCGCTGGGCCCGTACATCCTGCGCCAGGTGTGGGAACCCCTGCAGGACACGGAGCACCTCGTCATGGACCTGCGGCAGAACCCCGGGGGGCCATCCTCCGCGGTGCCCCTGCTGCTGTCCTACTTCCAGAGCCCCGACGCCAGCCCCGTGCGCCTCTTCGCCACCTACGACCGGCGCACCAACGTCACCCAGGAGCACTTCAGCCAGACGGAGCTGCTGGGCCGGCCCTACGGCAGCCAGCGTGGGGTGTACCTGCTCACGAGCCACCGCACGGCCACCGCGGCCGAGGAGCTGGCCTTCCTCATGCAGTCGCTGGGCTGGGCCACGCTGGTGGGCGAGATCACCGCGGGCAGCCTGCTGCACACACACACCGTCTCCCTGCTGGAGACGCCCAAGGGCGGCCTGGCACTCACGGTGCCTGTGCTCACCTTCATCGACAACCATGGCGAGTGCTGGCTGGGGGGCGGTGTGGTCCCCGACGCCATCGTGCTGGCCGAGGAAGCCCTAGACAGGGCCCAGGAGGTGCTGGAGTTCCACCGAAGCTTGGGGGAGTTGGTGGAGGGCACGGGGCACCTGCTGGAGGCCCACTACGCTCGGCCAGAGGTCGTGGGGCAGATGGGTGCCCTGCTGCGCGCCAAGCTGGCCCAGGGGGCCTACCGCACGGCGGTGGACCTGGAGTCGCTGGCTTCCCAGCTTACGGCCGACCTGCAGGAGATGTCTGGGGACCACCGTCTGCTAGTGTTCCACAGCCCCGGTGAAATGGTGGCTGAGGAGGTGCCCCCACCTCCTCCCGCTGTCCCCTCCCCGGAGGAGCTCTCCTATCTCATCGAGGCCCTGTTCAAGACTGAGGTGCTGCCCGGCCAGCTGGGCTACCTGCGTTTCGACGCCATGGCTGAGCTGGAGACGGTGAAGGCCATCGGGCCGCAGCTGGTGCAGCTGGTGTGGCAGAAGCTGGTGGACACGGCCGCGCTGGTGGTCGACCTGCGCTACAACCCCGGCAGCTACTCCACGGCTGTGCCGCTGCTCTGCTCCTACTTCTTCGAGGCAGAGCCCCGCCAGCACCTCTACTCTGTGTTTGACAGGGCCACATCGAGCGTCACAGAGGTGTGGACCCTGCCCCACGTCACAGGCCAGCGCTACGGCTCCCGCAAGGACCTCTACGTCCTGGTGAGCCACACCAGCGGTTCCGCAGCTGAGGCATTCGCTCACACCATGCAGGATCTGCAGAGAGCCACCATCATCGGGGAGCCCACGGCCGGAGGGGCACTCTCCGTGGGCATCTACCAGGTGGGCAGCAGCCCCTTATATGCCTCCATGCCCACGCAGATGGCCATGAGTGCCAGCACCGGCGAGGCCTGGGATCTGGCTGGGGTGGAGCCGGACATCACTGTGCCCATGAGCGTGGCCCTCTCCACAGCCCGGGACATAGTGACCCTGCGTGCCAAGGTGCCCACTGTGCTGCAGACAGCTGGGAAGCTCGTAGCAGATAACTACGCCTCCCCTGAGCTGGGAGTCGAGATGGCAGCCAAACTGAGTGGTCTGCAGAGCCGCTATGCCAGGGTGACCTCAGAAGCCGCCCTCGCCGAGCTGCTGCAGGCTGACCTGCAGGTGCTGTCTGGGGACCCACACCTGAAGACAGCCCACATCCCTGAGGATGCCAAAGACCGCATTCCTGGAATTGTACCCATGCAGGTGAGTCACAAGCGGGAGTTGGTCCCGGGTGGTCCCACGAGGGAGTCAATCAACTGTCCACACATCCAGGGCTCTGTGCAGGGTTCAAGGCAATGGCTTCCAGACTTGTTTTCATGTTAAAGTTTTCATCAGTCAAATCTTTTCCTCTCTCTGACCCTGTCCTCCACTCCTCGTGCCCATGAGGTCCCTGAGCACCTCTGTAGAACATCGGTACTCACAGAAGCTCAGGCTGAAAACGCTAGTATAGAAGGAGCTTCCCTCTTGTCTGGGTAGAAAACAAGAGCTTGCAGAACTTCTCTTTGTTGGTGTTAGAGAAAGAGGTTGCTAAGTCACATGAGGTCCCCATGAGGGGAGGTTCCTCTCCTAGAAATGTGGGGTTAGTATCCATCCACGTCACCTGTCTGCCTTGGGGGAATTGTAGTTTTTGTGAACGAGTCGGGGGGATGGAGACAGGGAATCAGGCAGCGGCCCTGGCCTCACATTTGCCTTGGAGCTAGAACATGGAGCTTGGGGACAGGCCCAGGGGTGCTGGCGCCCAGCCTAGACAACTCCCGAGGTGAGGCTGCCTTGGTGGGGCACTGACTGCCTTCTCCCCTCCCGCAGTGCCAAGTACTATCTCCTAAAGGTGTCACGCTGGGTGAGTGTGCACCTAGATACAAGGGCCAACAGAATGGGAAATTCTGAGCGAAGCTGTGTGGTCAAAATATTTGATGTCAGCATTGCAGATCTGGGTAAATCAAGGCTAAGGAGGTTTGCTACAGGGTGAATAAGAGAAAAATTCTGCAGATCAGGGGCCAAAGTACACAGCAAGACTCGGCAAGCTCTCCTGTCAACAAAGAGCTCCATCAAAACAGCTTTACAACACCTCTCCACGGCCTTTATCATCTACTCTTTCACTTCATGGCCACAGCACTTAGGCAGGGAGCATTTGTCCTGGTTCCTTTGAAGGCAGGACCTGAGACAGGGGCTTGCGTGCAGGCAGTTGATGTGCGAGATGTTTGCTGAAGCCGGAGTGAGGGAGCAGGGTGAATTGGATGGAGCCCAGCTGGTGAGTCTATTATTGAGGCTGTTGTTTCTGAAGAGTCCAGAAGCACCCTGACGAGAGTGAAGAGTGTCTCCTGGAGCCGTCCCTCTGCAGACGGGACTCAGTAGCTCCATCCTCTGTTAGCTGAAAGTCACCCCCAAACACGAACTTGCTCAGGCTCTGGAGCAGCCTGGAGAAGATCCTGCAGTAGAAAAAGGCAAGGGTGCCGGCGGCAGGGCCCTGTCAGCCGTGGCTGACACCAGAGGGCTGAGGCACAGAAAGCATCTACTACCGGACTGTTATCTCATTTTACCGAAAGGGGGACTGAGGCCTGGAGGAGCACCCGGGAGAGTGGCCTGGAGCCAAGGAACTTGTGACTGAGGTCAGCTCAAGGTCTGGACGGCAGGGGTCCTGAACTCGGCAGGGGTGTATCCTAACTCCGCCACTTACTGGCTACATGAGCCCCAGCAAGTTACTTAACCACTCTGTGCTCCGGTTCTATTGTTTTGTTTTGTTTCATTTAAAAAAATGAGGATAATAGTGTCTTCTCTACAGCAACTTCTACACCGTGCTCAGGCCAGGTCCGGATCCCTGGGAAAGACTCGAGAGCCCTGTAGTTCATGCCTTCCCTCCCTGCCTCGGGGAGGGAGAGGATGATAAACTCAGAGTCAAAAAGTATCTGGGGAGCTCAGGCAAGTCAGAGTGGAGACTGTGCCTGGGTCTCTCAATTCAGATGCCAGGTTGAGGAGTTGGCACGTGTGAGCATTCCCTGTAAGGAGGCTGCTGATCACACATGGGATTCACATCCCGGGCTCACTACCCATTTAACTTTCCAGGTGCCATCAGGAAAGGCCCCGGCACCTACTACTTCCTTACAAAATGTTAGCTCCCTTCCCGTGCCATCAATATTTCTCATGATGTAGAGGAACCCCATGGCACCCACTTTCAAATCTGAGCTTTCACTGTATCTGGCAGAAGTGACAGGGAGTAGATGCCAGGTAGGGCTTGGCAGAACAGAGAACCACAGCTATAGAAGAGTTGGACTTGGACTTTCTTCTTTCTCAGAGGTGGTTGTCCGTTTAAGTACCATGATCAGTAATGAAAGAAAGAAATAATCAAAACCCTAAAAAAAAAAGTGAGCTTTCAAATCTCTCCTTTCCTGACATGGAGCTGACCTCCCACTCTTTCAGATCCCTTCCCCTGAAGTCTTTGAAGACCTGATCAAGTTCTCCTTCCACACTAACGTGCTGGAGGGCAATGTTGGCTACCTGAGGTTTGACATGTTTGGGGACGGTGAGCTGCTCACCCAGGTCTCCGAGCTGCTGGTGGAGCACGTCTGGAAGAAGATTGTACACACGGATGCTCTGATTGTCGACATGAGGTCAGTGGGCCTGGGCAGCTGCTGTAGACAGTCAAAGCCGTGAGCAGGGTAGGGAAGAAAGGACTCTGGGGCACAGCACAGGACCAGGGGGGAGCCTGGCTAGCTAGCCTGGGGTCCTGGTTTAATTGGCCAGGTGGGGCCCCACTACTGGTAGTTTTTTAAGCTCAGATGGCCTCAATGTGCACTCTAGGCTGAGAAGCACTGGACTAGTCCAGTGGTCCCCAAATGTCCCTGGTCATAGGATTAAGTGAGGAGAGAGGGGAAGGGTGACCTTAAAAATACCGACTCCAGGGTCCTTCTGAATTCAGATCCCTGCGAATCCAAAGCCCCAGGGGTGAGACCCAGTGACTAGTATATTTGACAAGCATCATCCAAGTGACTCCGATGATCAGCCGTGTTTGGGAGAGCTAGGCCTTCTCCTATGCTTGAGTCTCCTATCTTACAAAATCAGCGCAGGACAACCCTGGTGATGAGAATCATAAACCCAATGGCCCAGTCAGAATTTTACAGTTCAGCCACTATTGTTGCAAAAAGAACTCTTTACATCACAAAATGATTGCTGAGGGAATGCTTTCAGCATCTGCTTCTGTGAAGGTATGCCTCATACAAGGTGAGTTTCCTTCCTAGAGCTGGGGGAGAGGAGTTAGGAGGGTAATGGGTAGAAGAATGCCCGTGTGTAGTGGCCAGCCCTCTCCTCACTTCCAGGACCATCAGTGGACTTGCCCTGGGCATCTTCCACGGGCACTGGGAGGAGGGAAGTCTGCTCCCCAGGGAAATGGACACTGCCCCCATCCCCAGGGGCCGGATTGACTAAGAGGGAACTCTGGTTGCTGGTTTACAATACTGCTGTGATTCTTAATTGTCACTAGGTGGCGCTAGATCACAGAGGTGGGCTCCCCTCCCTGGAAGAGAAACTCCCAGGGCTTGGGTTTGGGTATGTCAGAACTTATTTGTGCCATCCCTAATGACTTTATCCTTCAAAGGCTCTACTGAACATCCAAATGACCCTCATGCTCAGTCTCTTCCTGCTTAACTGTATTTGTTGTTCAGTATCTGACCCTTTGCCACCCCATAGACTGCAACATGCCAGGCCTCCCGTCCTTCACCAGCTTAACAGTGTAGTCCACATTTTTTTTTTTTTTTTGACAGAGGAGACCCAGCCCACAGGTGTGCTTTGCTTAAAGATCCTTCCAAACCACAGTCTGGAGGTTCAGATGCTGAAGTCATGGGCCCTGAGCCCATCCAGGCCATCCTAGACCATCAGCCAGAAGAGATTGCTAATACACTGCCAGCGCAGTTGCTGGCATTCCTTGCTGGACTCCTTGTTTCACAGATAAGGAGACAGGGGCCAGAGAGGTCACACAATGGGACATATACAAATGGCCTGGAATGATCACAGGCTCCCTTACCCCCAGTGCAGTCCCACAGCTCTGAACACTCCACCAGTCAAGGACAGACTCCACCACACTAAGTGCCATGTTAGGACATCCCAGCTAAGACGCCTAGTGGGTACTGTGAAACTAGCAAGCATGGAACTGGAAAGATAGTGTTCTCAAAATGTGCTCCACTCACAGGCAGCAATCCATGGTCAGTAAGCTGGGGAAATTTATCAACAAGTTCCAAGCTGCAGGACTTGTCAGAGCCTTTAATATAACATACAGTATGTATCACATAATGTATCAATACATGAACAGAAAGAATGGGTCTGTCAGGTAGTATTTTTTTAAAAGAATTTGACCACAAAGTCTCTTATTCTCAAGAATCTTGTACTCTGGGAAATGCCAACCAAAGAATTCTGTAAGATAAGGAAAGGGCACCATGCTTAGGCTCCTGGGATTAAGAGCAGGGCAAGGATTTGGGCCCCCTGGGGGCATCGAGGGTTTCCCTGTGGGTTCTGCCCCTTAGCGGGCAACTGTTCCCTTCCTTCAGGTTCAACATCGGTGGCCCCACCTCCTCCATCTCTGCCCTGTGCTCCTACTTTTTCGATGAAGGCCCACCTATTCTGCTGGACAAAATCTACAACCGGCCCAGTGACTCCGTCAGTGAGCTCTGGACCCTTACTCAGCTCGAAGGTGCGTGCAGAAGGCTTTCCTTCCTACTATTCTAGAAGCTCCTGAGAAATCCAGGAAAGACAGTTTGGGTTCAGGTAAAAGTAACTGTAGCCGGAATACAAAACCCCTGGCCTAGTCCACGTACTCTGTACATAAGACCTTCAATCCCTGCAAAACATTTACCATTATGCCTATTTTCTAGATGAGAAAAATGAGTTCTAACTAAGTCAGCTGTCTTGTCTAAGGTCACTCAGCTAATGATAGTAATTTGAACACTGGTCTGTCTAAAACCAAAATGCCTGCCATTCTTGCCATGGCAGGCATCAGTCTGCAAGACAAATGCAGAGCTGGAAGGATCCCCTGCCCATAAGCAAATCCCAGTGGGTTTCCAGTGGCTTTCCACCTTATCTGAACTCTCAGCAGCTGCCCAGCACATCTGCCTAAAGAAAGTTCATAACTCTAATGAACCTTCTGTTACCTGCCCTGGGCCCAGAGCAGGGGCTGGAGGAGGCAGTACAGGCCTTACGCTTCACAGAACCACGGGCCTCCCACTCACATCCCAGGGGATAGCCTGGCTCTGTCTCCCTTGCTTAGCTTGCAAAACCAAGGAGCCTGGATGCCCATCTGACAAGAAGGGGCTGGGAAACCAACAGAGGTTGTGCATCTAATCAGAAAAGCACTCTGCAATCTTCATTTGCCATTTTCTTATCACACAAGCATGTGGGGGCAATCTTCCAAGATATACGTTCAATAATATTACAAAACGTAAATAAAAATCAGGACCAGATGAATTCTCAATTTCAATAGATATTCAAGACTAGGTAAAACCAGATCTGCAGACCGTGGAGCCCGGGAATTGCCATGTTCAATATGGGAGCCACATGCCCTACATGGGTTGGAATGTGTAAA
Organism: Budorcas taxicolor; assembly: GCF_023091745.1. Taxonomy (NCBI): domain Eukaryota; kingdom Metazoa; phylum Chordata; class Mammalia; order Artiodactyla; family Bovidae; genus Budorcas; species Budorcas taxicolor. The sequence continues at coordinate 3,808,625 of NC_068914.1, forward strand.
GTGTTACGTGCACATGAGATTTTGAAAACTTTTTATGAAAAAAATGATGTAAAATATCTCAATTATTTTATTGTTGAAAAAATGTGAGAGGAGCATATTTTGGATTCATGGAGTTAGATGAAACAGTGTTAAATTTCATTTTATCAATTTCCTTTTACTTGTTTAGCACGGTTTCTAGAAAACTTGAAATGACATCAGTGGCTTACATTTAGGCTCATGTTGCATTCCCACTGGACATCACTATTCTAGAGGTTCTCATCATTAAATCACAAACTTGGCTCTTCTGGGGGTCCAGAGCGAAAAGAGAGTCTGGTCAGGTTAGCCCTTCTCTCAGGTAAGTCGGTCAAGCCTTTTCCCATCACTTGGTGAAAAAACTCTCAAGCACCTGCATGCTCAGGATCAGGCAGGCATCCTTATCCTCGTTTTATGGATGCAGAGACTGGGGCTTAGAAAGGTGGAGTGAATCGCATGCAGACATGAGGATACAGACCCGACCCTCCTCTCTCGGAGTCGAGGCAGTCTGGAGAAGACCAGTGCCCAGTGGGGATCTGACTCCCTATTTTGAAGGGTCTTGTATCTTGCAGGTGAACGCTATGGCTCCAAGAAGAGTATGGTCATTCTGACCAGCAGTCTGACCGCCGGCGCCGCAGAGGAATTCACCTACATCATGAAGAGGCTGGGCCGAGCACTGGTCATCGGGGAGGCGACCAGCGGGGGCTGCCAGCCGCCGCAAACCTACCACGTGGACGACACGGACCTGTACATCACCATCCCCACCGCCCGCTCAGTGGGGGCTGCAGACGGCCGCTCATGGGAAGGGGTGGGCGTGGCACCTGACGTGGCTGTTCCTGCAGATGCCGCCCTTGCCAGAGCCAAGGAGATGCTCCAGCACGCTCCGCTAAGGGCGAGGCGCAGCCCACGCCTGCGTGGCCGCGGCAAGGGCCACCATAGGCAGAGCCAGGGAAGGGCGGGATCTCTGGGCCGCAACCAAGGGGCAGTCAGGCATGAGGTCCTGACTGAGGCCCCCAGTGGGCAGAAACGGGGCCTGCTGCACTCTGGCTAGGCTTAGAACCACAGCTACCCTTGGAGCTGGTACATCTGGCCTCTTCCCAACTGCCAGCATCCTTTCTGTTGGAACACCTAGGGCCAGGAAGCTCATCCCCTTCGAAGTCCATCCCCTGCAGAGAAGTGAAGCCCACATCTATCCCCACCCATGCTTCTTAACCACCAACCCCTGGCCCTCACGCTGTCAGCCACACCACCTCAGCCCAACCGCATCATGATGTAAGCCACAGACGCTAGGCACATGTACATCTTCCGGGAGACACGTTTAAGAAAAGCATAGAGAAGCAGGTAAAATTACTTTGAATAGTGTACTTTAACCCACTATATTCACAGTCACATCATTTCAATGTATACGCAATATAAAAATTATTATGAATTGAGATGCTTTTGCACCAAGTCTTTGAGATCAGGTATGTGGCCCATCAGCACATGTCACATTAGTCCAGCTCACAGCAGCCACCTGCAGCTGGCGGCCCCCACGTGGGACAGTGCAGGCCCAGAGGTCCAGAGCGCCCACTCCCTCTCCACACTGCCCCCACTCTGTCCGCCCTGCGCCTGCTTCTTCCCCATTCGAGCGCCTCTCTCCCTGTGCCCTGGGACCACGCCTGTCCCCATCATGCTGTGTTGCACTCAGGGACAGGAATGTCCTGCTCACCTCATCTCCTATTGCTGCCAGCTGGCATGCGCCTGACACAGGCCGTGGGCACACAATGAACACACGTGCCTATCAAGCTGAAAGGCTACGTGTTCCTCCAGGTAGCTGTTCTCAGACACGCGAACACAACTTCAGGTTCGCTTAGTAATCCTCTCCTCTCTGCCCCAAACCCTCCCAATCCAATTGTACACGATAAGTCTATCTTTCCTTCACGTTCCTCCCATGACCGCTTCTCCTGCTTCTGCCAAGGACCCGAAAGTGGGCTCTGATGCCACGAAGCTTCTCACCATGCAGTGTTGCTGTCAGAGGGGAGAGTGGCCCTGGGTGGCAGTCTGGGGACCTGCCCAACTCGGCCAAGTGCAGCCTGTCACTCTGCCATCTCTGACAACCAAGCTGACTCCTAACAGGGTGAGAAGTTTGAGGCAGGCAGAGCCCAAGATCTCCTCCCCTGGATCTGGGCCAGCCGTGGGAGGAGGCTTGGAGCCCAGGGGTGGCCTGGGGAAATGAGACACCTCTGGCTGATGTCCTGGGACCAGGCAACCCTGCTCAGCTAGAGTCACAGGGACCAAAAATAAGAGACCTCCAAGACCCTGCTCAAAGTCATGGTAGGGCGAGGCCAGGAGGACAGGGAGCCCCCATGCCCCTTCCCTGCTCCTGGAATCCCAGGCTCCAGGACTGCGTGCTGAGGATGAAGTTCTGCCTGGCCCTCTGGTGAGTCCAGGCTGTGGTTGCCACAGTGACTTCCTCAGGGGGCCAGGAACAGCTTGGACTTCATCAGTCCCCCTCCCAGACCTCAGAGATCTGGGGAATCTGGGCCACCACCAATCCCTAGGGGTTTTCTCTGCTAGAAGACCTCAAACCAGCCCTGGAAAGCCCCCATGGAAGGCAAAATCTCACTCCAGCTCCTTTTCCTCCTGCTAAATTCAAGAGAGATTCAGGGCATGATTGAATTTTAGTAGTAACATACATCCTGTAATCTGACCTTCTTCCTCATTAGACCTACTGCCATCCAGACAAATGTATGATCACCTTCTATGCTTACACTCTAGGAATCTCCCTCCTCCCTCTTCTCTCTCTCTCTTTCACACACACACACACACACACACACACACACACACGCACACACATACATGCATATATATTATATATATAGCTATCTGATGATTACCTAAAGCAAACAATGGTTTCTTCTAGATGGTAGTATTTGGGGTGATATTTTAACTTTCTTCTTTATACTTTCTCTTTTTCTTAAATTCCTATGATTAGCATATGTCATTATTTCCAGATGCAGCAGGCATTATTCCAAAAATATAAGAAGAAGAAATAAATTCTATACCTGAGTCACTATCATAGTGATCATTAGCAGTTGCTTATCTTTTTATGAGTTTTCCTTTTACATCATTTGGATTTCCTTGATTTGCACCACTGACGTTTACTATAGCTTATTTTGTTCAAGGTGTCTTGTAGGTGTTGTGGGGTCCACAGATGGAGAAGATCCTGGTGGGTCTTGAACGTCTTACACAGGGGAAGGGGTGGAGCAGTTCTTGGGGTGGATGACACACGCAGATCTCCCTTCCAAGCTTCACACCCTGGACACCCATTATTACCGTCTCCGCAGAGTCGACTCTGCCTTGGAGCCGTAGACGTCAGCGGTTATTCACTGGCGGCCACACATTCAGCACAGTGGCTGTTCGCCCTCGTTTAGGCCACCAGCATTTGCACCCACCTTGGGTGCTCAGAGAATTGCTCCATGTGAACTTGTGGGAAACAGGCTCACTCAGAAGCAGAGAGGTGGCTGAGAGCCCAGGTCCCAGCTTGAGCCTGCCCAGGCGGGAAGCCCAGCTGTGTGACTCTGGGCAACTTACTTCATATCTCTGTGCCTCAGTTTCCTCTTCCATGCGATGGGCAAGATATTAGCACCTCTGGGGATGGGAACATTGAATGAGTTAATCTCATGCTTGGCCAATGTCCACTATAACCATTCCTCCACCATGAAACCAGATACCCTGGAAGGGCGCTTTTCCAGCTCTCTGCTGGACATGCGTTCCTGCCTGGGCCAGTCAGAGGCCCCTGTATAGGATGTTTTGTTTTGTTTTAATTTCTGCAGCAAGTGACCCAGGGAAGCTGAGTGGCAGCGACGGCCAGATGTCACGTGTGCAGGGCAGCACGGCCACGCCCCAACTTACCAGGGGCAGCAGTAGTGCCCTCCAGAGGCAGTTCCTGTGCCTGGCCACAGCTGAGGTCTTGCTGAGCAGCTCCTTGCTTCTGCTTACTATTCATCCTGGGCCCCCAGCTTGCCCACCCAACACTGGGTGAAGCCCTGGTTCCTCTCAAGACAACCTTTTCTGCTTCAACCATACACAGACTTTGTTTTTGTACAATGAACTGCACCATCCCTCCCCCTCCCTTGTCTTGAGGTCCTGGCTCAGTGCCTGAATCCCCACCAGCCTTCTGCTCCATTTCTGTATCCCGGCCTGTAGCCAGGGCCACTGTTTTGCCGTGCAATCTTCTCACATCTCCCACTGCTTGAGAGCCCCTCGAGGCACCCACTGATGTCCCGTGAGAGGGTTTAGATGAGGCTGTGTACCCCTCTCCCAAGACATACCCAGTCACAGACATGCTGGGCCTTCACGATCAGGATGGTTGCTGGGCCCCGCTCCCAGGCACCATGCTGAAGCACCAGAGGATAGGACGCCAGCTTCTCTCCCATCTCACCCCCCGGCTTCCTGTGTGCCTGCATCTGCCAAGCAGCCCAACACGAAGCACATAGACACGTTTGTGTTTCAGGGAGGGTCATGCCCACCCACACAGCTTTAATGCAATGAGAGGATACAGTTCAGAAAGTAAAAGGATGTAGCCGCAAACACGGTCATGAGCCAGGAAACCTGTCTCCAAGGTCCCTGCTGGAGGGCACCCATCTCCCACCTCCTGGTTTCTCCAGGATTTAGCTGCCACCTGGCCTAAGGACCTCCTTACTACCTTGCAGATCAGGGTGGCTGGCAGTGAAAATAGCTGCATAATCCAAGCAGCTTAGAATAAGGGTATCAGAGGCCACTGGCTTCCTGTCTCCAGTTCCAGGAAAACATGAGATGGTTGGGGAACAAAAGGTTAAACGTAAAGAAAGGCAACCCTCCTTTCAGAAAGCACTAACTCCCCCAACCCCTATTCAAAATTGCCTTCCAAAATTCTTTTCTAGGACGTGGCACAAATAAAAACACATTGGAGAATAATTTGTTTTTTAAATAGAAGCTTCATTCTATTGCTTTCATATCTTACTATATGATCTTTAGACCGCCCACATGACTTCTACTAGGAAAAAAAAAATTATACAAATAGGCTCTTAAGAGAAGTGACCTGCAGGGGAGGCCTGCTGCCACCAGGGGGCACCAGCACCTCCCAAGGAAAGAAAGAATACGGGGTTCACCTTCGGACAGCTCCTGCTGACTTTCACCCCTCTGTAAGGGCCTCTCCCTCCAGCCAGAGGAACAGGGCGGTATTGCAAGGCTGCAAGGCTGGGGCCAGCACCTAGTCAATTCAAAGACTGGGATCTTAGTAAAGGTCTCCATCTGGTGGCTCCTGCCCCTCCCCATTGCCGCCGCCTCTAATGCGCTTCCTTCACCCTGAACCATTCTGACCATCAGCTTTTAAAAGACAACTGGATAAATGGTAACTAATGTCACATACAGTCCTGATCTCTGGCCTCGCTTGAGGCCTGTGTTCAGCCTGGCCCTAAGGAGCCCTCATCCGGAGATCATGCACTCTAGGTTTCAGGGCCTCCCTACCTCCTCTTCCCTTGCCACCCTCCCCCAAGCCCAACGGGCTTCACTCACTTTCATTAACCTAATTTTATAGCCATTTGACTAGACTCCCTGGTCTAGGATTCAGGAACTGGCCAGAAGTAGAAATCTGGGACCTTGGCCTTGTTAAGATTTTACTTCTCTTCCAGAGAAAAGCAGAAAGAAAACCAGATCGTGGTCAAAATTGAGAACTAAAATGGATGTGAATTCAGAATGTCTTATTTTAGCCTCATTAGCACACTTGGGGGACTTTTAAAAACCTTAATTGAATGGCTGCTACTTGGGAGATCACATATTAAAATATAATTTGCTATTTTTTCCAGCCACTATAGGTATTTTCCCTTCCATTGTCCAAAAAGGAAGCCAAGACTTTGTCTATTGGCTCAGCGGTTCCTGTGTTACCTGCCTAATGCTGGCATTGCCAGAAAACCGCCAGGGCTGAGATCCAGGGAGAAGATCCATAGCACATTGGAGGGTGGAGGCAAAGACCCCGACACAGAATGGGGAGGCCGTTTGATGCTGAGAGGGTATTCTCAGTTGTGAGGTGCTGGGGAACTTTCTGTAAACTGGAGAGACAGGGGAGGGATTTTAAAAAGACAGACAGCCTATACTACCAGAATAGGATTGGCGTGAAGAACAGATTAAATTATATAAAGAGAATTTAAGGAATGTGGCAATTCTTACTCCAGAATTGTCAAGTAAAATTCATACCTGCTGATGTGATGTTTTGTGGCAACTTCACCCGCCAACTCTTAACCAGGATGGAAGGTGGCAGAGAGAGTGTGAGCAAAGTTGTGATTAAAAGTGACTGCTCTCCAGCAGATACAGGAGGGTGGGAGAGAAAAGGGATGAGACAGTCTTCAGCTGCCATGGGGACTTTGGAACCCAGCCTAGAGGCAAGGAGGAAATGCCACATTAATAAACTGTAAGGCATCACCTCCATAAGTCACCTCGGAGTCGGTCAATTTGAATGTCAGCAAAACAGCTTGCATCGATATCAGTTTTTACCACAATGAACTCTGTCTTAAAAAGTTAAGTTTGGAGATGTGTTCTTGTGCTTCTTCATTCAATTAATTTTATTAATTTTTTTTCAAAATGTTTCTCTTGCTTACGAGTGATGTGGTCACTATCAGTAATCATTCTGTTTGCAACCATAGCCAAGTTTACCAGAGGAGTATGGGTGGGCAGGGAAGACACACTGGTCTAGACATCTAAAGGGTCCTAGCCTTGACCTCACCACCTCCTGCCCCTGCATCACTCTGAACATCAGCTCTTGGTGGACCTCGCTGCTCACTGCTATAAAGTGAGGGGATGGACCAGAAATGCAGGATCCCTTACAGTTCTAAATTTCTACTTAGAAATCATTTTTTATTTTAGTGTACTTATGTCAAACTGATTTCAAAGAAATTATGGAGTAATCCAACAAGCCAGAGGAGGACAGCTGTGCGTGCAGCTTAACAGATGTCGAAACCCTGGTGAGAAGCTGGCTTGTCAGGGGTGAGGCCAGACCAGGCATCTGATTCATTCCTTCTACAAAGGTCTGTTGAACACTTGCTTTGGCCTCCATTGTTCTAGTTGCTGGGGACATAGCAATGAAAAACACAGCAAATACTCCTTACATTCTAGTGATGGGGGATACAATAGGCCAGACAATTCAGTAAAAACAGTATGTAAGAAATGAAGTGCTCAAGAGAAGGGCAACAGAAAATGCTGGGGAGGGCAGGGGCAGCTGAATTTTTAGACAGGGAGTCGACGCCTGGTCCTAAGCCCCAGTTTTTCACCTGCCCACAATGCCACGTGGCCCAGCTGGGCCGAGCAGACGTGTGGCAGGCTGGGAAGGATGAGCACAAGTGGGGCAGTCTGGGCTCTTATTCTTGCACGGCTTCTCCAGAACCCACAGTCTTAGGAAAATCAGTTGACCTCTTGGAGTTCACTTTCTTCTGCTGTAAAATGGGAATTAGGTGTCTATCTCCAGGGCATATCATGCAAATTAAATGACATAATGTATGTTGCTGCGCGATGTGGAGTCTCAGGTTCCAACTCATGAGCTGTCCTTTCCTGCCCCGCATGGGACAGGAGGCGGGGGAGACTCCCCAAAGCTTCAGTCTCCTTCTGGGCAGAACTCCCTGTGGGCAAATTCTAGCTCCATGCAGTTTCCAAAGGGACTCAGCCTGCAGGGCCCCTGGGCTCCAAGCCTCTCTGTAGAAACGGGGGTGCTTCCTGGGTGGCTCTAGGGAACCCTGCTTCTTCCTTCCAGATGGAGAGGCAGTGGCTCAGGAGGTACGTCTTCGCTCCTCCAGCCCACTTTACCTGTTGCAGCCAGAGGCCCCTGGAAGGGCTTCTCGGAGCCTGCCCTCCAGGACCCTAGCTCAAACTCCTTTCCTTCAATGCCTTCCCACCGTTGCATCTCCAAGAGTCGCATCCTCTCTCTCTCTGCCCCTCTGTGCCTTGCAGCAGCCTCAGACACCTATATCTCAGGAACACGCTCTCCCTAGCATTTTCTGCCCTTTCTGAATCACCAGCTCTTGCTGGACTCTGCAGCTCAGCTTACACCCCCACCCTGCAGGGTAGGGGCACCCCCACCCCTACCCATGGGTTGAACTCATTGTGCCATACAGGGCCTGGCACACAATCTGGCACAGCCCAGATGCCCAGGGAGGTCAAGAAATGAATGAATATATGGGTGGCTATGGAGAGTGGATGGGAGGGCAGGTAGGAAGTGCGGGGAGTGGGAATGAGAGGGATGGGGCAGGGTGGGCAGGAGGGACAAGCAGCTGCCTCGGGCAAGGCGGGAGCCAGACGTGGCGATGGAGAGAGGTGGAGTCTGGGGGTTTTTAGATGGATGGCAGCCGGCAGAGACCCCCACCAGCTCCTTTCTATCCACAAGCCTGAGTTCTGCAACTGAGGTCTGCAGGTCAAATGAGAAAATCTTGAACGTGAAGTGGAAACCAATTAAAAAAAAAAAAAACTGCACTTTGAAAGAAATTCCAACAAATGGCTTTCACACAAACTAGCTTGTGTTTTAGCAGAGTTTATGATCTGAATTTTGCATTATTAGGAATAAGGACAAATGGGGATGAACAGCACAGGTATTGAAACGCCATGCATTAGACGATAAATAGCACCCACAACTCTCCCCGTCCCCACAGCGCTTCACGCCTTAAGGTTTTATGGTCGCTTCCCGAGAACTAAAAGGGGAGGGGGTGTTGTTTCATTTTCCCATTTGCACGTATTCAGAATGTGAATAACCATGGACCAGGTGTTGGTTGAAATTATTGGTCCCAATTCCTCCAGCCCCTGTAGGATTATACACGCACTCATGACTTCCCTATTGGCCCCCATGCACATCTCACCCCTTAACTTTGGGTTTGGCCATCCACTTGTTTTGGCCAAGCAGATGTTAGTGGAAGTGACCGAAGCAGAGGCTTGAAATGTGTTTGTGTATTTGGACTTGTCCTTCTGTGCTCTTGGCATAACCACGAGAGAAGCATGAGTCCTGAGAGAAAAAGCAACCTGGAACGAAGATCAGGCAAGCCCGGCTCGACACCAGCCAACTCACAGACCCAGCGCTGAGAAACAGGGGCCTGCACTGTTTGCCACTGAGATTCTGCCAGTGAACAACAGCTGACTAACCTGGACCACGACAATCGCACTCTTTGCTTAGTGGTGACACTGCCAGGCATGTGCTGGCCATTTGCCACGCATCTTCCCACATAATCCTGACAACATCCCTCAGACACAGGTGCCACCATCTCCACTTTACAGAGAAGCATGCTGGGACTCGGTCAGAGCAGTCTGCCCAAGCTCAGGGCTAGTATGTGAAAGGGCCAGGATTCCAATCCACGTCTGTCTGCCTCCAAAGCCCATGCGGTGTGCCAAACTTGCTTCCATGTGGAGCAGAAGTTATGCGCACAGAAGAGCCCCCACTCCTGAAAATGCCAGAAGTGCTTGGTGCCTATTCTTCACCATACCCTGTGATCACCAAAGTGCATTGTTTCACAACTTTACTTCCTTTAAAACACGTATGGGGGCTGGTTGTCTTTTTCCAATTATGACTGAGCTGTTCATCCTCAAATGCCCCAGGAGACAGCCCTGCAGACAACTGTGACCAGCCTTTTCAGAGGAAGGCCCTGTGAGCCATCTTGGCCTCACGGCCAAGCGCTTGCTCCAAACCACCTGTTAACTGTGCGAAGTCATGTGCCGGGAGAGGTGGTGGCGCTCGCGGAAGTACTCGTGGCAAATGGGGCACGTGAGGGCCTCTGCTCTCAGCCTCTTAGAACGCAGGTCGGGCCCCGCACGCTCCTTTTTGTGGTGGGATCTCATGTGGAAGACCAGGTCGGAGGTCAGGCGGAAGGACAGGTTGCACTTGGCGCACCAGTTCTGGGTGGACAGGCCCAGGGAGGTGAGCGTAGGGGGCAGCAGGGCCCAAGAGCTGGTAGAGGACGACAATGGGGGCGTGGGGATCTGGACCGTGGCGTGCTTGAGCCACAGCCTGGGGGCGCCCAGGAAAGTGCCGCAGAGAGGAGCATTTGGTGGCACTGTTCGCAGGTTCCAGAAATCACCCACCAAAAGCTTGGAGTGGGAAAGTCGACCCCAGCAAGTGACATCAACCGTGTTGATGAGTCCCAGCAGCTCTCCCAGGGCGTCTGCAGGTTCACCGGCCTGAAAGACACAGGCTGGTCCCAGTCTCCCTGCTGGACCCCTGGCTGGCTTGCTGAAGGCACTTCTCTGCTCCCTGCAGGCTCCACTGGGCCACACAGAGATGCAGGTGCTGCCAGTTAGGTCCCTGGGGATATCGAGGGTCAGCTGCTGGGGGCCAGGCTGGCCTACAGGGCCACTGTGCTCTCTGTCCTGGGCCTGCTCGCCCCCGAGCCTCTTCTTGAGCCGAGGCACCTCTGTGAAGGCGCTCTGCCCCTGTTCCCACCAAGTCTTCTGGGGCATCAGCTTTCCCAGCCTGGGCTTGCCTGGGGCCACTGACAGTACCATTTCGGCACAGGCCTCATCCTGGCCACTGCCACCCAGGGCAGTCTCAGAGCCCAGGTGGTTCATTTCCTCCAGTAGCACCGGCTTCCGGCCCCAGCCCTGCTCAGATTCACAAGCTGCCATCTGTTTTCAGCTGAAGGGCTCTGCAGAACTCCCTTCCCAGTAGCCATGGGGCCACAGAGCCTGAGCCAGCTGAGTGAGGTGGATCCTCCAGCAGCTGTCAGCCCCCGGAGCTTCTGGAGGGCTTGGCCCGGGGAGTGGCTGTGAGATTGAAGCACTCCCCTGGGGCCTGGGCCAGCACACTTGGACCACAGGGCTCTGCAGAGAGAGGAAGCAACAGGCCATGAAACGTGCGCTCTTCACTCAGGCACATATCATAGCATGCAGGCTGCACGAACGTACAGACCTCCTCCCCTCACCCGGGACCTCAGCATCTTGGGCCAGTTGCTGATAAGAGCATGAACTTGAAGGCAGACAAGTGTCCACGTGAGTCCAAACTCTGCCAACCTTCAGCTGTGTGATGTTAGACGAGCTACCCTTCTAATTAATCTTCTCAGCTAACTTGACCAGAGATAGTTTTCCTCCTTTGCATCCAAAGCATCCTGACTGCTACAGCTGCAGCAACTCACCCTGACTCAGAGCACGTTTTCACCCCTAGATCTCCATCAGAGAGGAAGGCCCACAGCGCACAATGCTGCCACCCAGAGGCCAGATTCAGTACTGCCCTGCATCTATCAGCATCCAGGCAGGAGCTGCTGTGTTAACAGCGGCATAGGGCTTCCACCAGTCAGTTGTGACCTGGTTGACACTCTAACACCTCCGCACCCTGATATACAGCAGTTTTTGTTCCTTGCTGCTCAGTGTGCTAATTTTTCTTCCAAATCATCACACGCGCCAGGACATTTCAAGCACCCTGCAGCACACGTGACCAGAGGGTAAAAGCTGGACAATAAGCACCCAGGCAAGGCAGGCTGGGTCCGGGGCTGTTCCTGGCCCCTGCTCCCACGCCCAGGGGCAGCCGCCTTTCTACCAGGCCCTGACCCTGCAACAAGTGTGGGTCTCCCCTCTCCACTCTCCTGACTACACTTGTTCTTCACACACTTGCTTGTCCTTTGCTCACCTGTCAACTGTCAGAGGTCTTCTTGTGCCAACCTACTTGGCATTAACAGGGGAATCAGCCTCTGCTTTGCCCTCAAGGTGCTCATGGCGCAGGGGAGACACACAATGGCCATTTGTGATGGCACCTGGAAGGAGAGGGAGCCATCAGCCCTGCTGGGGAGACATTTATCCCTCTTCCCTGATCAGCCCACCAGCAAGTTCTTGAAGCTTGCTCAACCATCCTTAAGTGTCTCCTCAGCCTGTCTCCTCAGCTTGCTGGACCATACTCCACTGAGTGGTCTGAGCTCTTCTCATTAAGAAATAAGTGTCCTGAGCCCAGGAGGACTGTGAGGAGTGGGCAGCTCTGATCCTTCCTCACAGGGACATCATTTAGGTTCAACTCAGCTTCTTCTTCTTCTTGGCCTGCCTCCTGCTCCACCTGGAAAAGGCATCACAGATACCAGCCCTCCTTATCACTATCTTGGTGACAGAAGTCTGTGACATGTGTTTTGCATATGAGTGAAGAGGACCCTGGTCCTGCAATACTAAGCATCCTGCCCAATGTCCCCTGCAAAGAGGAGGCGCAGCTGGGGAAACCCAGGTGTGTTGCCCCAAAGCCTGCTTGGTTGCACTGGCCACGCCGCCTTCCCAGAGTCCCCACTGATGAACAGCCAAGTCAACCATGTGACCCAAATACCAAAGGGGCGTCTATAGAAGGTTTAAGCTTCATTTTCCGGCCTTCTCTCCAATTTCTCCCAAGCTTTTACCCAATCAAGAAGTCAGATTCTTTGTCTAACCTGTGAAGTTTGAACAGTTTGTGAGGAAACCCATGCCAGCCCCACCCTTCAGCCCATCCAGAGTGACTCCAGTCTCCTGCTTGGTCGTCCTGAAAGGACTTCCAAGATGGGCCACCAGGGGGAGCTGAGCCTCTCCAAATATCTTTTCCAAACTGAGTCCTCAAAGGGGATGCCACTGGCATCAGCATTAGTGCCAGCCAAGAAGGCAATGGCATCCACTCCAGTGCTCTTGCCAGGAAAATCCCATGGACGGAGGAGCCTGGTAGGCTGCAGTCCATGGGGTCACGAAGAGTCAGACACTTACTAAGCGACTTCACTTTAATGCATTGGAGAAGGAAATGGCAACCCACTCCAGTGTTCTTGCCTGGAGAATCCCAGGGACGGCAGAGCCTGGTGGGCTGCCATCTGTGGGGTCGCACAGAGTCGGACACAACTGAAGCAACTTAGCAGCAGCAGCAATGTTACTTGAAGAGGCAGAGATGGCCATGTCCCTGCATCGAGTGACCCTGAGCTGTCCTTCTCACCTCTCTCGGCTTCAATTTCCCATCAGCTGGGGTTGGACTGAATTATCTCCACAGTCCTTTCCAGATCTAACCATGCATGACTCCAGTTGGGATGAAGCCATTTCTCCCTCTTTGTCAAAGAATAAGCAGTCTGCTTGAACCCTGTTGCTGAGCTTCCATGAGCTCACAAAGACACACATACACACCCAGGCACACTCACACCCTCACATACACATGCATTCATGCATTCACAATACATACACACCCACAGTCTCACATGTATACACTCTCACGTACATACTCCCATACACTCAAACACATACACGCTATTACACAATCAAATGCCCATACACCCTCGCACAAACTCCCCCTTTTTCTCTCTCTCACTCTGTGTCCCTCACTGTTTACCAGATGACAGTTTAGAACCACCTGATGTTTCCCACAGCTGGGCAGGAGGCTGCCTTGCTGACCGAGGTCTGGCTGCACCCCTGTACCCCTCTGCACGTAGCCCCACTGCGTTGCCCTCACAGTTCAGGCAACATTGTCCAACCACAGCCATGCAGACCCCATTGACAGAACTTCCAGTGTTCTGAACGACAGATGAGGTGACCTTCTCAGCTATAAAATTTGAAACATGCCGTCTTCCTGCAGGCTGGAATGTTTGCTACCAGAATGCTTCATGATATAAATATACATCTCACCATTTATTGACTACATAAATGCACGCGCCAGAGATGCCAAGAGCTTAACACATCTTATGTCATGGGATTTTCACAACTACATGAGGAATGTTGCAGGCCTCAATCCAAATGTGTTCATCTACAACTTACAGAGGCCATATCAATAAACTCTGTGCTGCTCCAGCTTTTTGAGACTCTTCTAGATCTGGATTCTGTCAACTACTGAATCCACCCAAAATCACTCATCAGTGTTATCATCCAACTCTTGATAATGAGAATAAGAAGGAGAAGGAAGAAAAGGTGGACACCAAGGTACTGAGCTGATGGGAGACCTTGGCATGCCGTCCACCCTCCCTGAGGGCCACCGCTCTCACAGGCACCAGCACCGCCGGGTAAGGTTACTCAGGCAAGTGCAGAGAATGTCCCACCAAACTCCTTCTGGGGCCCCATCTAACCTTGGTCCACTGCATGCGGCAATCACCAGAAGGAAGTCTTTCAAATGAAAAATGACATGAGTCTGCTGTGGCTTGTCCGGGGTCAGGGGACCACAGGCACAGCCGCTCAGTGCTGCTTCTGTCCCCCTTTCCTACATGGATCTGCCAATGCCCTTGGCAACTGGAAGGTGGCTCTCTGTCCAGACGATCACTGAGCAAAGCAGAGCTGCTTCCACCTCTTTCTCCTTCCACTGACATCAGCTGTTCTGGCAGCAAGCGGATCTATGCACCCCTTGATTTTTTCCTCGCATCCAGTATTAAAGGAACACTTTGCTGTCCTCCACACCCCTCAGTAGCCTAAGTCCATTCCGGGCTCTTGATCCCTGATGCTATTTACTCATCCTTGTCACTCTGCTGTGCGTGTCCTGGGAAGGGACTCTTCTTGCCTTCCTTGGTTCTTTCAGTCTGAGCTCAGCAAGACAAACCTCTGAGCCATACAGACATCCTTCAGTGCTGGCTTCCCTCGTAGCTCAGATGGTAAAGAATCTGCCTGCAGTGCAGGAGACCAAGGTTCAATCCCTGGGTTGGGAAGATCCCCTGGAGAAGGAATTGGCAACCCGCTCCAGTATCCTTGCCTGGAAAGTCCCATGGACAGAGGAGCCTGGTGGGCTGCAGTCCATGGGGTCACAAAGAGCCGGGCACGACTGAGCGACTAACACTTACACACTTGTGGTCTCCCTACTGAAACAATCGGACTTCAATCCCAGACTCTCCAACATTTTCCCAGCCTTTAGATGAAGTAATGATATAGGCAGACTTCTGAAACTGAGCCTCCCAAGTCAAGAGTTGGTCTGACCATGTCTGCCCTCCCCTCCCACTGGGAATACTTCTCCCTCAGGATTCAGTCCTTCTGGGCCACCAACCAGGGTTCTACTGACCGAAACAAGAGGTTTTCTGAGAGGTGAAGCCTCACCTGCCCCATAGTGTAAAAGCAAGTGTTTCTCTGTTTATTACCTACTGCTGGGGCACTGGCTGCAGACTCCAATCATTCCTTCATCTGAGCAGCACCGGCCATGTTCTAACTTTCTGTTCCGGTTCTAACCCGGCGGTCCCAGGAACCTTCCAGCCTCACATTCACAGGGAATTTAAGTGTGTGGGTTTCTAGGGTTAGAATGCCTGGGTCAAATACAGCTCTGCTCTTGCCAATCACGTGACCCTGGACAAGGTGCTGATCCTCTCCCTGCCTCTGGTGTCTCACTGTGGATCACCTTAGTGCCCACTTCATGAGGTGGTTGTGAAGATTAAGTGGATTAACATACCTAGAGTGCTAAAGAGCCTGCCTCTATAAATGTGAAAGTGAAAATGTTAGTCACTCAGCCGTGTCCAGCTCTTTGCTGGAGTCTTCTGGGCCCCAAGACTTTGGTTTCCTCAGACTCTGGAGATGCCTCTCATACTTTTTTGGAAGATTTCTAAGGATAATCCTCTATCTACATCTTCTATATGTGGCTTGTGTGGTGCTGGGTTTTCCTATATATACTGTAGCCTGCCAGGCTCCTCTGTCCATGGAATTCTCCAGGCAAGAATACTGGAGTGTGTAGCCATTCCTTCTCCAGGGGATCTTCCCAACCCAGGGATCGAACCTGGGTCTCTTGCATTGCAGGCAGATTCTTCACCGTCTGAGCCACCAGGGAAGCCCAGGTTTATCATCATACTAGTAATTTATTATCACACTAGTTCTGAAGGTTAAACACAAGCTCAGGGCTGCCTTCCCTCCACTCATGCCCCTCCCTGCCAGGGACCAGCACACAACAGTGTTTAATAAGGGACCAAACGGCCTGGGCAGTTTCCACCTTCCCCCTCCATTTATAGGAAAAAGAACTCTTTCTCAAGCAACTGAATGATAGCATGTTCCAGATATCTGAACATACTCACCACCCCAAGCTAGCCAGCCGGCCTCCAATTGTCCCAAGTTGCAGCTGAGAAACTAGGTCTTATTCAGTGAAACCATCTGAACTGACAGTGCCATTCTCCGCTGCTTCCTCTTCAGCTAAAACAAATGAGAACAGAAAAAAGTCTTCTGGGCCCCAAGACTTTGGTTTCCTCAGACTCTGGAGATGCCTCTCATACTTTTCTGGAAGATTTCTAAGGATAATCCTCTATCTACATCTTCTATATGTGGCTTGTGTGGTGCTGGGTTTTCCTAAAGGGAAACATACATGTTTTCTAGATATCCTCTAGCCAAAGAACCCTGAGAAAATGAAAACTTGCAGAGTTGTCCAGGCCTTCCTGGAGGCTGGCTGCTCGTGCCATGTGGTGGGAAAGAAGAGAAGGACTTCCCAGCCAGCCCTTGAAGGCTCCGCATTCAGTTATGCCTACATCCCTCTAGCAGCAATGCTTGCTACGATCAAGCAGAACCAAATGCAGGATTCCCAGGATGCAGCCAGCCACCAGGCCCACTGTGAGGTCAGCTGCAGGCCCAACACAGCTTGGCCAGTGCCAGTGGCAGTCTTCAGAGGAAAAGCCCATGGTTTGTACGACAGACTGCACAGTCAGACTCTACAAGAACATCACTGGCTAGAAAGAAGAAGAGATGCAGTCTACTGGAGAAGGAAAAGAAATTCAAAAGCACTGCAGCTCAAGATTTTGCCTAGAATAAAAAAATTATGTGATCATCTGTTTTAAAGAAAAGTTGTCACCTCTTAGGGTTTTTGAAAAAGAAATCTGCTAACCAGAGCAGACATGATAGTTCTATATCATTGGAAAAGCATCCCTTCCCTCTCCCTCCCCAAATTCTAATACCTGGGAAGTCAGAGGTTAAATGCTGCAAAAGACAATTTAACCCTTCAGATCAGAAAACAGTCTCCCAAATCAAAGTGTCATGCTTATACCTACGAAAGTGTCCGATGTTCTTTGACATAAAGTGAAAGAAAAAATTTCTTTCAATAAACACACTGAAATCTTCTTCCATCATTTTTAATTTTTGTTCAATTCTGTGTGTTTTATCTACTGACAAATTTGCTTTTGCGTATCAGCCAAAAGTTAAATAAGCTGAATTATCACTAAAAATCATAACTAATTCAAAGAGCAGGTTAAATTAATTATGAAAAATAAAAGCCTCAAATGTTGGGCAGTAATTAGCAGCTTTAAAACCAAACAAGTTTCCTTTTTACAATTTTTACATATATCTATAATGTATGTGTATGTGTATGTTTGAACATATCGCTATACATGACATAAAAATATCATCAAATAATGAAATCATGTCTGATTAAATTTTGAAGAAGCAGAAAACTGCTTTGCTATATAATGCTTTCTATTTTATTTCTCAAAAATGAATCAGATTTGTTTCTCTGTATTTCTTCACTTAGTATCTTGGATAAGGAAATGAAACCTTTCTACTGTGATCTTACCTCATGTACACAAAAACATTACTCTCCAATGTCACAATAATTGTTATAAAAAGGCTGGATCATTTGACAGTAATTATGAAACCTAAATTCTGCACACCACCAGCACTGACAAGTATACACTTTATAAATTTATAGTTAACTTCCTGTTTCAACTCTCACCCAAATGTTTCCCATGCAAAGCTCTCGCCTATTGTCTTCCCACAACTGCTCTCTGAATCCCACCCTGGCCCTCCCCACCAACCTGGCCTTGTATGGCCTGCACAGAAGGATGGTACAGGCCCCCATGTTCCCTTAATGTTCCTGCAAAATTTAGCTTCCTGGTGATGTCTGCGTCTAAAGGCCAAATACCAAGAAAAGGATTCAATCAATGCCTTGTTTCTAAGTATTTCTTTCAGCTCACCCTGAAAACTCAGAGATCTATAACTTGATCCTTGATGTATTTTCCCACAACAGACACTGAACAGGTTACATGCCTAGATCTTTGATATAATCAGTTGGAGAAAGGACCTGGAACAAATGCATCGTTATTACCCTAGCACCCAGCACAAACTCTGGCTAATAACGGAGCGGCAGAGGATGGGTGAATGGCTGCAGGGATGAACTAAAAGAATTGCTGCACAAAAAGTCAACCTAGGAGAAAAAAAACAATCCAAGGTGGAATTCTTGATGGGCGAAGGAAAAGGGGAAGAAGGGAGGAGAGAGAGAGAAAGAAGAAGAGAGAAAAGGGAGGACGAGGGACACTGGTAAAACAACGATGGACAAGAAAAGGTGAGACAGATGAGCGGGAAATACAGAAAGAAGCAAGGAGACCAGACAGAGGCAGAGGGCAGGGAGAGGAGCAAGCAGCGCGGGGGCGCGGAGAGAGGAGCGACGGGGAAGGCTGCTGGCGAGGGAAGACCCGAGCAGCTGCCCCGGGGCAAGCCCGGGAGAAGTGAGAGGACTCCCGACCCCCACGCCCATTCGTGGCCCCGTCCCGGGGGCAGGACAGCGCGTCTCACCTCGGCTCTCTGGCGGCGCTGGGGACGCGCTGGCAGCCCCGGCCGCCTCCAGGTCGGGGCCGTGACACGCGGCTCGGAACTTGGCGCGCGAGCCCTGGGGCCGGCGAGGCCCCGCCTTCCCGGACTGCCCCGCCTTCCCGGGCTGCCCCGCCTTCCCGGGCTGCCCCGCCTTCCCGGGCTGCCCCGCCTTCCCGGGCTGCCCCGCCTTCCCGGGCTGCCCCGCCTTCCCGGGCTGCCCCGCCTTCCCGGGCTGCCCCGCCTCTGAGGCGGGGCCTCGGGCCTCGGGCCCCGCCCCGCCCGCCGCGGGCAGAGGGGTTTCTGGGAAGGGCCTGCGAGAGGGCTGAGCGCTCAGAAAGCGGCGCCTAGGAGACCCGCTCGCGGCCCCGCCCGCCGCAGGGCCGCACGCCGCTCTGCACCGCTTCACCTAGCCCTCTTGGCGGGGCCTGGCCCGCCCGCGAGCCCAGCTCCGCATATCTCGACCGGCCGTCCCCGCTGGCTCAAGTCTTGCCCTGTGCCTCGCAAGTTCAGGATGAGGAGGGTGCCCTGGCGCGCGGGCTTGCCTTTGGAGGTGGCGCTTGGACTGGCAGAGGCTGCACCTGATCCGCGTGCTGCGACTTCTACCCTCTTAGGTCTCCGAGACCCAGGCGACAGACACTCAGTACAGATGGTACGTGCCATGCGGCTGCAGACCCTCCGTGCGCTGCCCAGAGACCCCCATCAGCGTCATGGACTCCCCTTCCAGGCTGAGCGGCCGTGCAAGCTCCATAGTTGGGGCGTCCCCGAGAATCACCCACACTTCACTGGAGCTGACCCTCGGCTTCTCAACCTTTCCCGAGCCACCTCAGTTGTGAAATGGCAGCGTTTTGCCAGATAACGGTGAGTTCTGTGACTTCACAGAATGCACAACTGTCAGGGAACTTAATTACCCACGGAGGTGGGAGAGGCCAGGGCCTAAAGGGTTGGGGACAAGAGGAAATGCCTTCTAAGTGACTGCATTCATGCCAGATCGTGGACTGATTAGGACATATCCCTGGAGTGAGGGTGAGAGGAGACGAGAGTAGAGTCTCAGGTAACCTGAATGGTTGCAGTGGCATCCGGGTGTGTGGGTCACATTGTTTGAGCCCAGCAGAAGGCAGAGCAGATTAGATCCGGGAAAAGAGAATCCTTGAGGGACTAAAGGGAATCTTCCTTCCTTCAGTCACTCAATAACTGTTCTGGATGCCCCTGAAAGGAGAGTGTGGGTTCATAAGGTGACAAAGTTCTGCGCTTTTCTCAAAGATTTGGGAGCATCTGTTACACAAGGCAAGATTATAAAAGGAACAAAATTATGATGAGTCTGAGGTGGGCAAAGTGAAATTCAGAACAGACATTAAAGTTCTGGTAACGGTCCCCAAAGCAAAACTTTTCTTCTGTGAAGAGAGCCCACTAATTAATATGGACAAGAGAAATCAAATCTCTAATGTGCAACTCAGTCAGCCTTAGTGGAATTACAGGACTTCTAGGACAACCTCGAAAATAATCTGTCCACCTGGAATTCTGTATCTAACCAAACTGTTATTCAAGAGTGAGCGCAACACAGATATTCTCAGGGGTACAGACCCTGACTTGAACACCCTCACAACCTTGGTGAAAGAACTAGTAAAGAATGTGTTTCAGAAGGAAGGAAACGGAACCCAGAAGAAAGGAGAGAGTTTCAAGAAACAGTGACTGGAAGTCCAAGATCAAGATGTCAGTAGGGTTGGGTTTTGATGAAACATCCCTGAACTGTAGGCAGCCACCTTCCTTCTGTGTCCCAAACGCTGCCTTTTCACTGTGACTGCTTGAAGCCCATCTCTGGTGTCTCTTCCTTTTCTTATGAGGATACTAGACTTAGGCCCAACACTTAAGACCTTATTTAACCTTAGTCACCTCCCTAAACACCCAACATCTAAATGCAGTCCCATTAAGGATTCAGTTCAGTTCAGTCGCTCAGTCGTGTCCGACTCTTTGCGACCCCATGAATCACAGCACACCAGGCCTCCCCGTCCATCACTAACACCCGGAGTTCACTCAAACTCATCTCCATTGAGTCAGTGATGCCATCCAACCATCTCATCCTCTGTCGGCCCCTTCTCCTCCTGCCCCTAATCCCTCCCAGCATCAGAGTCTTTTCCAATGAGTCAATTCTTCACATGAGGTAGCCAAAGTATTGGAGTTTCAGCTTTAGCATCAGTCCTTCTAAAGAACACCCAGGGCTGATCTCCTTCAGAATGGACTGGTTGGATCTCCTTGCAGTACAAGGGACTCTCAAGAGTCTTCACACCACAGTTCAAAAGCATCAATTCTTCGGCACTCAGCTTTCTTCACAGTCCAACTCTCACATCCATACATGACCACTGGAAAAACCATAGCCTTGACTAGATGGAACTTGTTGGCAAACTGATGTCTCTCCTTTTTAATATGCTATCTAGGTTGGTCATAATAGTCTTACCTAATAGCAAATCCAGATAAGAACAGCAGAAAAATAGGAAATTACTGACTAACCTCTCTCATGAGCATAGGCAAAACAAATCTGAACTAATACTAAATTCAATCCAGCAGTTAAAAAATATCATGGCCAATTTGAATCCATTGACAATATGTTAATGTTGTTTCAGCTGCATTAATTTAATTAGCCATATTAATAGATTACTGGAAAAATATGTGTTTCTCACAAAATATACAAAAAATTTTAGTTAAAATTCAGCATCCATTCATATCTAGCACACCAAGAGTATTAGTGAAATACCTTTATCTGATAAAGAATTTCTACCAAAAGCTTTCAGTAAGTATCATTCTTAATGGTGATGTGTTAGAGGCATTCTCTTAAAAATCAAGAATGCCTCCATCATAGCTCTACTCTTTGGAGTAGTCAGGACAATGCTTTTTGTTTTTATGCTGACCCAATGGATTTTATAGTTAAATTTTTAGAATAAGAGAGCCTAGCAAGTTGAGTGACTATATCAATCAATAAGTACCTTAAAACTTAAACAACTTAAAACTCTATTTAAAGTAGTGCTTACACTAGCAGCAAAAAATGTTATTTAGGGAAGGTACTTGACAAAAGAAGTGAAGATCTTCACAGGAAAATGGAAGGTATTGAGAAAGACCCAAATGAATGAAGACATCCTGTGTTCACGGAGAAGAGGAGTCCCGATTACAGATTCAAATACCTCAAAATGAATCATAAACAAATCTTAAGAAGGTTTTGGTGGAGTAAAGAGTCAATTCTAAAATCAAGAGTTGATTCTAAAATGTGCATGAACAAACAAATGGCCAACAATTACCCTAAGAAACATCCGATGGGTGGTTTACCTTGTACTGGCAAGGCTCGCTCTAGCTCACTGTGTATGTTAGGCTAGGTGTAATAATTGAACCCTGTGTATATCAGATTATAACAAACCCCACCAAATCTTATCAGCTGAAAAGCACAAAGTGTATTTCACTCGTATATCTCATTGTTGCACACATACACGTCCATCCCAGCTTCCCAGGAGGGAGCAGCACTTCTCACTTACTCAGCTACTAGGCTGTTAGTTCCACTTAAGTCACAGCTGGGTTCTTAAAGATTCTGCTCTGAAGTGGCACATTTAACTTCCATTACTGTTTCCTCGGTGGACTGAAGTCCAAGTCTGCCGTGAGTATGGCAGTGAAGCAGCCCTCTACAAGAGGAAGGGAGAGGGAAAACCAGTAATACAATCATTCACATGATGGTGATTCAGACAGTGTGGCGTCAACACTCTCGATATAAACCAATAGATGGATACAGGTGATAGGACAGAGAGCACAGAACCAGGCCCACAACTGTATGGATTTTGAACACATCAGAGGTGACGTGTGAATCATGGAGGATAAAATAGAACAGACAGCAAATGATGTGGGAACAATTTGCTCTATATATGGGAAACACGAAATCAGATCCGTAGCAAGAATCACGCTTATAAATTAATTCTAGGTGGATTCAAGATGTCAGTCTGAAAGGCAAATCTTTAAAACTTTTAAGATAAAACCTCTTTCACCTTAACAAAGAAGAATTTGTTAAATAAGATACAAGCTGTGCAAAACTTAGCTTCTAAAAAGTGACAAATTTAACTACATTAAAATCAAGAACTTAAAAAAGAGTACATATGTATACATAGAATACACACACACACATATATATACACACACTATACATACACACACACACACTTACTCAGGAATACATATATTTACATATATAAATCACTTTGCTCTATACCTGAAACTACCACATTGCAAATCAACTATACTTCATTTTTATGAAAACCAAAAATTTCTGTTTTATTAAAAGGCATTAAATAGAGTGAAAAAAGAGCCACACACTGAAGAAGATCTTTGCAACAATCGATAAAAGATTAGTATCCTAAATAAAATGGAATTTTAAGGAATCAATATGAAAGAGAAACAACTGGAGAATGGATACATGCAGAAACAGGCATTTCACAAAGGATGGAAAATGAATGACCCAAAATCTGTTGAACAGAACATCAGTCCCTTCAGACTGAAACAGATGCTGAATCAATGTAAAAATATATAAAAATATGACAATAGCAAGTGTCATGAAGGATATGAAGCAAAGAAAATCTAATCAGCTATAGGGAGAAGTATACTGGATTTCATCAATTCCAGATATCTTTTATTTAAGATATTCCATTATTTAAAACACCACTTGAAAAACAAGAACTACAAAAATCTCCAACAAAATTCAAAAACATTTGCAGTTTTTGTATTTTTGTTATACATATTTGAAGATCTATTTTATATTTATTGCAGAATGACTTGCAGCATATTTCTCTCTTCTTTTGTGCCAACAAAAGAAAATAAATTGGTAAAAGTATTTCTAAAAATGTTTATATTCACAATCTGGGTTTTTGAAACACTTTTGACTCAGAGTTGTTTATGTCCAAGGTTGGCCTATGGAGACACAAGTCAGCCTTTTCTGATTTCTGGTCCCAGAAACTATGAGCATAATAAAAACTTGTGCGTACTTGCTCGGTCATGTCTAACTCTTTGTGACCCCATGGACTGTAGCCCACCAGGCTTCTCTGTCCATGGGATTCTCCAGGCAAGAATACTGGAGTGGGTTGCCATGCCCTCCTCCAGGGGATCTTCCCAACTCAGGGATCGAACCCAGGTCTCCCACACTGCAGGCGGATTCTTTACTGCCTGAGCCACCAGGGAAACCCAAGAATACTGGAGTGGGTAACACATCCCTTCTCCAGGGGATCTTCCTGGCCCAGGAATCAAACCAGGGTCTCCTGCATTGCAGGTTGAGCTACCAGGGAAACCCCATAATAAAATAGCTCTTGCTTTATGTCACCCAGTTTGGGGTGGTTTGTTAAACAACAGAAAATAACTGGCATGTCCTTCATTCACAAGGTACTTTGACATCCTTGCAAGGACCTTCTTCCCCTTCTAGATCCTTCCATCTACGGAGTCACAAGAATGACCACTGAAACTCTCTACACTTCCGCTTTCCAGACTTCCTCCCAACAGTGATGTCCTCATCTAAGCCATTTCAACTGCCCTCTTTCAGTTGACAAAAAGGTATGGTTTCTCCAGGGTTTTAAAGGCCCCCTGAGAAGGATGAGGGACAGAAGTCTCACCCTACTGCCCCTCCAAAGATCCCCTGCCTCCTCCCAGGATTGTCCACAGGCAGGACATTGAGTAGAACCACAGGTCATAGAGTCACTATGCCAACCTTCCTGTCCATTGTAAGGGTCATCACAAGGGATTCTGCTTCCTTGGGGTGGGGGAAGGGCCCAAAGCCAACCATCTTTGCCTCTTCCCCCTCAGGGGAGGTACCGGGGAGGCTCACTGTGCACTGTGGTTAGAGGGCTAGAGGGGTGGAGGCCCCTGGGCAGTGGAGGCTGTGGGGGCTGTGGCCTGAGGGGGCCTGGAGTGGCCAGGGTCCAGCAGGGCTGTATGTATGGCCAGGTAAATGGAGGGCAGTGGGCCCTGGGTACCCGGCCCCGGGCTCTCCCTGTTGCTGTTGCTGCTCCCTCCACTGCTGAGTGCAGGGAGCTTCCAGCACGATGTCCTGAACTGGAGAAATTTCCGCTACCTTGACTTTGGCTGGAAAACCATTCACCGCTACCTCGGCCCAGACTGGGGAAGCCTCCGCAGGAGCATCAGGAGCAAGGCGAGCAAGCTGCATGACTGTGACGGTGCCTTTGACTTCTATTTGGTCTTGGATGCGTGAGTAGCCCTCCCATCTGGTCCCCTGTGCTTCTCAAGGAGCCTCTGTCACCAAGGTCACTGACGGGAAGGAGGGGTTCAAGGGGTCCCCAGGCCCTGGAGAGAGGAGGTGAGGACAGTCTCGGTCAGACCCAAGAAATAGACCTCTGTGGCCTCCCTCTTCCTAGACATAAAGAAAGCCCCAGGCATTTCCTGCGATGTCTACTTCTGGAAAGGAAAAAGGGCCCCATAAGGTGTCCCAGTGGCTCTGTCTCTCTTTCTTCAGCTTGGCCTGGATCTGTGAGGCACGTGCATGACCTTTTAACACCTGGAGTGGCAGGTGATTGCTAGGCGCTGCCTTCTCAGCAGTTGTAAGAAGCTCAGAGTGCGTTTTGGTTTTGTTTTCTTTCCAGAGAGATTGCTGTGTCCTCTGTTAGGCATTCTTATAGTGTTTCTGCTTAAAGTCCTTTGCTTTGCTGGTTGCAACTGTTTTGCTGCTTTCTTCGAAAGCTTGGAGAACCACGTTTTAATTTGTGCGCACTTTAAGAACAGTTTGGTTTGTCTGCTTGTGGGCCTGGGAAACCTGGGCTGTGCATTAGGTACCTTCTGACCCTCAAAGAAAAGGGCAGGGTGAATCCTCAGGCTGCAGAGATTGCCTTGGTTCCATTTTCAACTCCTCTGTGAGACTGAGGATAAATGTTACTTATTTAGTAGTAACAGTGGCTTGATTCTCAGCATCTGTCATCCTCAAGACAATCCTGGAAGACAGAGTGGGAATATATTTGCCTATGCAATCTCTTGGAAAAGGGAAATGGACTCCTAGAGATTGGTTGAGGTATAACAGAGGCTGGTGGAGGTGCTGGGACCAAATCCTGCTGGATTCTGCAAATGGGTGGAGAAGAAGAGGGTGTCCAAGAAAGGGACCTACATACCCATTCCCCAGCCTTAGGCCATTCGAGTAAGAAGAATAAGCCTAGAGCCTGTCTCTAGTGGGCCAGGCAAGGCTTGTCTGAAACCACAGCAAATTCATGTAACCTTTTCTCCCTGGGAACCATGCTCATTTAGTCCAGTTGTAGAAAGCCTTGGTGCCTTCAAAGCCATCTTGATGAGAATATTTGGAGGATGAGGACAGCCATCCTCCTGTGGCTGCTTCCTGCTACTCTTGGGGAGAGGGGAATAATGACCACTGAGGAGGCAGCTCCAGTTTTGCAGTCAAGCAGACTCCACTCATCAGTCATGCAGCTTGGGCAAGTCACCTCAGCTCTCTCTGCCTCAGCATCCCCATCTGTACAATGGGATTTTCATACCTACCTCACCAGGTTGTGATGAGGATGAATGGGAGTTGTCTGGTTTGGGAGTCTGGTTTGGGAGTTTGGGAGTATAGTTTTCCCAGCATGTGTCAGATGAAGACATGGAGGATGAGCATAAAATAAAGGGAAGGCAGAGTCATACACCCTGGGAACTCCCCAG
Source organism: Budorcas taxicolor (assembly GCF_023091745.1). Taxonomy (NCBI): domain Eukaryota; kingdom Metazoa; phylum Chordata; class Mammalia; order Artiodactyla; family Bovidae; genus Budorcas; species Budorcas taxicolor. The sequence continues at coordinate 3,834,731 of NC_068914.1, forward strand.
CACTGCAGGGGCCCCTGATCCAGCCCTGACTCCCTAGCTCACTCTCTCCCACGTGCCCTTTGTGGGGAGGTGGGGTGCAGATCAGACTTCTGTGGGTGACAATCCCAGAGTTGTCTGGATTTTTCCTCCCTTGGTGAGCAGTCTTATTCACTCTCTCGTTCCCTTGCTCATCCACTCACTGAAATAATTACTGGAAAATTTCTACACACCAGTCACTGTTTTGGGCAGTGGGGATAAGGCAGCAAACACAGCAGAACTTGAAAAGTCCTTTTCCTCTTAGAGCTTTCGTTTTAGGAGGCAAGACATAAATCAAAGAGGAGCTAGGGTATTAGATGGGGATAAACACCAAGGGGAAAATCAGGACAGGAGAATGAGAAGTTTGGGGGAGGGACTGTTCTAAAGAGGTACCCAGGAAAGACTATAGTGACAACTGAGATGGTGTCAAGAAGACTTGGATGACTTTTGCGCAGAGTAGGCATGGGATTGGATGGGGTTTAAAAGAGTCACAGATGCAGGGCCCAAGAATAGAGCCTTCTAAGTGAGGGGTCTGGTGCAGGAATCCAGGGAGGAGATGATGGTAGTGCGGACCAGTAGATATGGGTGGCAGTGATGAGTGGACAGATTCTGGAGCTATTTTGAAATCAGAGGCTACAGGGTTCCAGAGAGTGTGGATGGTAGGCAGCTGGGGGAGCCAGGTGTGTTGCTAGATTGGAGACAGGGGTGGGAGAGGAAAGCAGTTTCTTCACCATGTCTTCTTCATAATGTGAATAAATATTATCATCTCCATTTTATACATGAGGCAAGGAGGCTGCTCAAGGCCTGGGGATGAATGACCTACCAAAGCCTCAATATAGAATACACAGATCCAGAATCTGAACTCCAGAGTCTTAGTGTTTGTCTTCAACAGTATGATTATAATGTGTCTTGATACGAATCTCTTTTTTATTTCATTTGTACCTAAGATCCTTGGAATTATAGGATTGTATATTTTATCTAATTTTGGGCATTTTGGGATGTTATTTCTTCAAATAATATTTCTGTTTCTTTTTTTGCTTTATTAATTCACACAGTATGTATACCGTTCTGCTTAAGTGTGTCCTGCAGGTGCTTCAGACTCTGACCACCTTTCTTCATTCTTTTTTCTTTATGCTCCTAACACTGCTGCTGCTGCTGCTAAGTCGCTTCAGTCGTGTCCGACTCTGTGTGACCCCATAGACGGCAGCCCACCAGGCTCCCCCGTCCCTGGGATTCTCCACTAGACAGTAACAATTGTCCTGTCCTCCACTTTGCTTATTCCTTTGTCTGCCTAGTAAAATTTTTTAATGAACCACCATAATTATGATTTTTTCAATTTATTATTATACTTTTCTGCTCCAAAATTCCTCCTTGATTTGTTAATAATTTGTCCTTCATGGTATTTATTTTGCTCATGTATCACTATCCCGATTTCCTCTATTTCTTTGTCTTTATTTTCCCACCATCTGAGTATATTTAAGATGCTTTTAAGTGTTTTTCTAGTTAAGTCTGATGCCTTGGCTTCTTCAGGAATGATTTCTATAATTTTATTTACTTCCTTTGAATGAACAATAGTCTGGTCTCTTTGTATTTTTTATGATTATTTTTGTTGAAAACTAGGATTTTTATTACTATAATGTGGTGCATCTAGAAAGCAGAATTCAACATAGCTCACTGGGTTGTATTTGCTTTTATCTGCTAATATAGACTCATGTAATAGTCCATTTATTCTGAAACATTTCCAAACTATTTTTGCAAAGAATATTCCTTGTTGTTGTATGTGATCACTAGAGTTTCTGTTCCTGTAACTCTTATTCACTGAATGTATTGACAGAGATTTCCCAAATGCCAGGATCTGAAACAAACATGAAATCATTACAAAACTGTAAAAAGACATAGGAGTGGTGGGGAGAAGCCACCTCTTCCATTCTTTGTAGAATGTTTCTTTACTAGGACATTTCTTTAGCACTTAGCCAGACCACCACTGAGCCTAGAGACCAGCCCGAGGTGAAAACTTACAGTCTTCTCAAGACTTCCCTGATCATTCTCTTGGGCTGCGCATATGTGTCTGTTGCTAAATTCACCTATGCCCACAGCTGATTTTAAACATCCTAATTGACACCAGCCAGGTAAGGTGTTTTACAAAATAACCTGTAAGTAAGGTCAACATGGGAGAAGGCAATGGCACCCCACTCCAGTACTCTTGCCTGGAAAATCCCATGGACAGAGGAGCCTGGTAGGGTGCAGTCCATGGGGTCACTAGGAGTCCGACACAATTGAGCGACTTCACTTTCACTTTTCACTTACATGCATTGGAGAAGGAGATGGCAACCCACTCCAGTGTTCTCACCTGGAGAATCCCAGGGATGGGGGAGCCTGGTGGGCTGCCGTCTATGGGGTCGCACAGAGTCAGACACAACTGAAGCGACTCAGCAGCAGCAGCAGCAGCAGCAAGCTGATGCTGATAGGTATGGTTGTTTGTTCAATGTGTCCCTAGGGGAATGAAGGCTTAGATTTTCAGAATCTGCCATTTTGATGACATCCTTCATGCTATAAGTTTTTGTTTGCAATTTTATTTTCACATTTGGGAGAAACTACTTGAACACAAATTTTAAATCAAGCACTATTACTGTTCACAGCAAAAGTCTTGAGGCTCCTAACCCTTTCCTCCCCATTTTTGATCTCACTTCCAAGAGGCAGCCAAGGGATCTCACTTCCAAGAAAAATCTTGCAGATTTTCCTTCTGATGATATGATCACGTTTCCAATGCTGTGCTTGTACTGACCACTGTTTCTTGCTTTCTGAGGTTTACACCTTCTCTACTGAGTTCTTATTAGGGGAGGAAGAAAATTTAGCTTTCTTATAGGTCAGCTCTCCGACATGACCCCGCCCCAACAACTTCCAGTGTCCCATCATAGTTCTCTCAGTAGGATGTTTTGGTCTCAAGCGTAATATCAAAGCTATCCTCCAATTGCTGGTGGTCCTTGTCTCTCCATTCCTGTTTAAGAGTAGGGCACTAGTCACGCTTGAAACTTGGTTTGGCAGAAGCCCGTGTGGCTCTTCGGCTCCAGAGTGCCTCCTTCCTAGGGACCCGAAACTCCCTGTCATAGTTTCCACTGCCATAAACACTGGTGTTCTCCTACATTCTAGAATCTAATGCTTCATTCACAATAATCCCACACGGAAACCTTTTCCAGAGTAGGCGGGTGGGTTAAAGACTTAAGTTTCCTTTATATCTTCTTTGGAAGATCCTCTTCAGTAAGGGGGACACAGTGGAGAGGAGTAATGAGAGGGAAAGCAGAATGTGGTATGGATAGTTAGGAAAAGAGTGGCCTTGCACTGACAGTTTAGGAGCTCCCAAGAAAAAGTGTGTGTTGTGGGCAGGTTGACCGTCTCATACTTGGCACCCACAGCTGTCACACACAGCAGTGTCTCCCAGGTCTGCTAAGTTGAGGAGGTAAATCATGGGGTTTACAGCTGGTTCTTACGGTTCACATCCATGGAAATGTTGGCAAATTCCTTGATCTATAAGCACTTCCATTTTCTCATCTGTAAAATGCAAATAATGATGATTTCATAGAAGTGTTTAGCATTGAAAATCATGCATGTAATGTGTCTGATATATACATACTCCATGAATAATAACTATAGTATTGTTAGAATTAGGTATCCTTAGTTTACTCACCGTCTCTTAACAGTTTTAGATACAGCCAAGAGGAGTCAGAAGGAATAGTAGAGAGGAGAAAGATGCTCTTGGGTATATGAGAATTACACATTTAAACATGATACTCAGGGTGTTTATGGCCATGGCGGTCACTGCAGGTAAAAAGAAGGAGCTCCTGGGGGTTTTCTCAGACTCAACAATCCATATCAAAGACACGAGCCAACGTTCACCGAGGAAGAGCCCAGAACAAGGCACCAGCCTCAGTTTCTCTACTACCGTGTGCAGAACCTTGACAAAACCATTAGCCAGAGAGACCCACATTTGCCCTCCATAACCTGGAGTGCAGCCTGCAGCGGTGTGGCATTGCAAGGCCAGCAGGGCCCATGGAAGTTCTTCCCACCTAGACGTAAGAGGTCGTGAGGCTCTCCAGCCTCCCCATTCTCCATTCAGGTAACTGAAGCCAGAGCCAATGGCAGTGAGAAACTGGAAGTGGGGGTGGGGAAGCCCTGCAGCTCTCCCTGATGGTGCGGCATCACGGCGTCAGGATAGCAGCACCTGGACCTAGTGCTGCCCTCCCCATGAGCGTTCCCAGAAAAGGCCTTCAGTGTTCAGCATGGCTCAGCTTTGCAGGCTGATAAGAAAGTAGTAAAATAAAATAATCTAAGTAGTACATCCTTCTCCTGCCTGATACCAGGGCTCTTATTGTTGTGTCAAAATTAAGGGACCAGGAGTGCAAACGTATTAGAATTGCTCAGACTTCTCCAACCAGTGTATCCTCCCTTATTCCTTGTGTGTCAGCCAACCTGGTTTGCTACCAAAGTGTCTCATCCCCAACATGAGTCAGGTTGGTCACCTTCCCCACCACTGACACTGGTGAAAGTCACCACCAGGGTGACCCAGTGAGGTTGCTAAGGGAGTATGACGGCCTTCAGCTACACGGGGTGGGGAAGAGTTGCTAAAGAGTCTGCTGGAAACTGGAGAGGCAGAAAATCTGCCCACCGCAAGGAAGCGCCCCATCCCTCCTAATCAGGCCTTTTTTGTTTTCAGGTCGCCCGGCCAAGGCAACACCTGGAATGAAATTTGTGATTTAACAGAAAGGTTGCTGAAGAGGTTTACAAAGTATGGCTGGTGTTTTTCCCTGCCAGACAGAGCACACAGCTCTTTACAGTCGGCGAAAGTGGGAGTCCTTCGGTTTCAGGAGCAGAGAGCCCTAGGTGGTGTTCTGAGGCAGAAAGAATTACCAATCACACTGATCTTACCAGGTCCCAATAGCTCAGTCGGTAAAGAGTCCGCCTGCAGTGCAGGAGACCTGGGTTCGTTTCCTGGGTTGGGAAGATCCCCTGGAGAAGGAAATGGCAACCCACTCCAGTATTCTTGCCTGGAGAATGCCATGGACAGAGGAGCCTGGTAGGGCTACAGTGCATGGGGTCGCAAGAGTCAGACACGACTGAGCAACTAAGTACACGGGCAACATCTTTCTTGACTCCTGCCGGGAATCAGGTCACAGTGTGGGGGACACACTCTGTCCTTAAGAACCTCACAGGTTAGGAAACAGGCAAGTCACATACCTAAACACTGAGTTAAAGGGTGCCAAAGACCAAAAGACAAGAACGAAGGAGTTACTTGCAACTTTAAGGAGAAAGCAAGTATTCTTAGAAAAAGAAGGCAAGCTTGGCTTCCTAGAGACTGTGGAATATTGAACTAGATCTTAAAGGATGAGGAAAGACAGGGTAATGGAAACCGCTTCTGTAGTGAGTGGTCTGTTTGGCTAGAAAGCGGGCTTGACTCAAGGGAAGACTGAGAGATGAAGCTTAACAGGACCGTTTGGGAGGCTCATACTGCCAGGTTCATGATTACCTGCTGTGAGCAATAGGGAGCTATAAGTTATTTTAGGGCAGGGATCTGCCATGATCAAGGTTGTGCTCCAGGAGAAAAGTCTGATAATTATGGATTAAATGAGATGGAACTTGAACCGGGAGAAGTGGGGAACCCAGCTAGGTAATTATTTCATGAAAAGATGAGTCAATGGACCAGAATACAGTGGGGAAAGAGAGAAGGATGTGTGTATGAATGGCTGCTGAGAGGTAGAAACATTTCCCTGAGATAAAAAGCAAGCATGGAAGACAGAGAGAGGAAGGAAGGGTGGTAAGGTCCAAAGAATTTTACATTAGCGGAGAGGTCCGTGGAGAGGCCCTCATGCACAAGTGCGTAAGTGTCTACTTTCTTGTGCATGCAGGAAGTATGCGCATGATTCTGTGTGTGCCTGCATGTGTGTGTGTGTGTGTGTGTGTGTGTGTCAGAGAGAGAGAAGCTTTGGGGGCTTGGGTTGGGGGGATATAGAAATGGACCAAGATGCCATATTAATACCAACTTTCAGCAGGATCGTACATCTTACAGGCCTCTGAACCCTTCACAAATGTATTGGAGCTTTCAGGATTAGAGAAACACACACCAAAGCAAAAGAGATGGGATGGGTAGGGCAGAAATCAACAGGCACCGCTGCCTCTCTGGCTGCTCACTGATACTAATTTTGACCAGTGTTCATGGCTTCTTATGAGCCCTTGCTTCCTCCCCAGCCCTAAACTGAGGGTTTCTATCATCACCTACTCCTCAGTCAGCAATGTCCTTCTGCCACTCACCTCAGACAGGTAAGTGTCATTTTAAATCTCCAAGGTAGGCTGGCGGGCAGGGTCACAGAGAGGCCAAAGGAGCTGAGGATCTCCACTGGGTGCAGGCTGGGCCAGCATGGGCTCTCCTGAGTGCCCACTCTGACCCCAGGCCTGATTCCCTGGTTCCCACTGACCCCTGACCGTGCTGACACTAGCAGACCCCTGTGCTGCTGGGCCATCTCCACTCCCTCTAAGCCCCACCCTCCACTCATCCTGTCCTCCCAGCCCGCTTCACTTTTCTTAGAACTGGCTCACTGTGAGGACTCCTGGGATCTGGTGGAGCAGATGCGTGGGCCCTTTGTGAACACTGGCCTGTGTTGGGCACCTGCCCTATGTGTCAGTCTCTGCTCTGGGCCACAGGGGAAGAGGGCAGGCAGAGTCAGAACCGGGAGGCAGGGATGGGCCTGCTGACATGCTGGAGCTTCACTGTGTGGGAGCTTGGTCCCTTGGTGAATCTGAGACAAGGGAGCCCATGCGTGTGGTTCCAAATACCAGGCTGGGCTGGGTGTAGGAGGGAAGCACGACATAGCAGCATCCTAAGTGTGCCAAAAAGCCTGGAGGTGTTAAGACGCACTTCTTGTAGCAGGGAGGTAAAGATGCTCCTGATGCGCTGAGCCCAGTTCAGTGGGTGAAACACCAAAGAGAGGTTAAGGTCATTTAGAACTAAGTGGGTCCAGGATTTGTGGCACAGCACCCTTTTCAGGACCTTGGAGAGAAGCCACAAGGGGCAGATTAAAGAGGATAGCAAGGTTTCCAGGGAGGAAGTGTGATGGTGTCAGTTCATGGAGACAGCACTCCCCAGGCCTGGCTCCCAGGATAAGCAGGGACCAGGCTTCCTGTTCAGTTGAGCTGGGGAAGGTGTGGTTTTGTGCATGTTTGAGTTTAGAAGAGAGAAAGAGCAGAGTGGATTTGACATGGGAGAAAGTCCATGGGGAGGGATACTGGCAGGTGGCAGAGAGGTGTCCAGTGAGGACTGGAAACATACCTCTGGGGGCAGAGCTGCCCATGGAGGAGAGGAGGACAACTGCCTCTTCCAAGGCATGGCACTCGAGGCCCGAACCAAGAGAGGCTTGCTGAGGCCCATGGAGGGCCTCCATAGTCCACTCTGGAAAGTGAAGGGGAGAAATCTTCCATGACAAGAGGGTTCAGGAAAGGGAATGGAGCTCAACGGAGGGGAAAAGAAGTGAAATTCTGTGTGTGTGTGTGGGGGGGTGTGTGTGGTTTGGATGGGGAGGGGAATACATACCTAGGAAAACAGGTCAACATCAACCATGACCCTCATACTTCCAGCTCAGGAGGACCCCACAGAATCTTGCTGGGAGCTGGTCTCAGCCTGGGCTTGGGCATTTCCAAAACTGCCTAGGCATTTAGGAGGGTGTGGCAGAGGGCTGGGGTGGGTCTTGGTGTACAAGGTGAGTCCAGAGTGACTCAGGGAGCCTGGTAAGAGGTGCAGCTCTGATGGGTCTGCAGAGAATGTGGGGCAAGACTGGGACCAGGGCTGGTGCTTTCTGAGCCCTATCCACTGGGGTGAGCAGGCTGAGAGGGCACCGTCCACAAAGGGCTTGGTCTGGTGCTGGAGAAGCCAGACAGCACGGGGCTAGGAAGCCTCAGGTGTGCTGATGGGGGTGGGTGAGAACTGGGAAGAGGTTCAGGAGCTCCTGTCGTATAAGTGGGATACTTTAAGAGCAGGAGGGATTGCTGAGGGTACTAGGAGCCTGGCGTCAGGTATGAGAAGAGCTGGAAGGGCAGCAGAAGAGAGAGCCACTCGGGTGAGAACTTTGCCTGATGATGTGCGTCCTGGGCAGGAGGCTGTGAGCACGGAGAGTTCCAGCATATTTTGAGGTGTGAATGACAAAACTGAAATCTTCCAGGAAGTGCCAAGATATGTGTTTCTGCTTAGCTAGACAAGGCCTGCTTGGGCCTACCCTGGCAATGGGTCCCGGATCTCCTCTTCTCATGGGCTAGGTTGAGTAGGTCTGGGGCTCTCATATTTCTCTGTGCATTGAGCATCTCCTCTGCCTGCAGTGAGAAGCCAGCCTTCAGGGACCACGTACTCATTAGACTTGCTGTGACACCTCAGCCCATCACACTGGATAAGCCTGAACCTAAGTCCCCACGCCAGAGTGTATCCCAGTCGCATAACCTGCGACCTGCTTTAGCAGAGGACAGAGGCTGTCATGGCAGCCTGGAGTCACTACTCTTTCCCCTTCCATGGACAGCCCTCAGGTCGCTTTTCCAGCTTATGGTCTGTTTCTTCAGGACCAGAACAGATGAAGGCCAGGAGCCCTAGACTCTAACAGAGAAGCTTGACTACTTCCTTTAGCACTGGCCCAGAGGGAGAAGTGGCTTGGAGGGACCAAGTCCACCTCAGGGGTCTGTGGCTGAAGAGGAAGGGACAGGGCGGGGTATCAGCAGAGTGACTTCGCCAAATGTAGCCTTGCTTGTTGGAGGATAATGTGCCCTCACCAGGGACCCCTTAGGGGCCAGCAGTACTGCCAGTCACGTTGGGGGTGCCGGATCCACAGGTGCGCATCCGGGGTGCTCCCCTCTCAACACAGGTGGTCAAGGCAGGGCTCTTGAGTCCCCTGAGGTCTGGACACCTGAGACAGGGATGAGGACATTGAAAGTCAGGACCTACTTATGGGACAGAAAAGCAGCACCCTCCGTGCTCACTGAGTCGGGAATGAAGAAGGGTTAGGGCTAGTCCTGTCAGTGGCAGAGACATGGGCAGAGGAGTCAGGACACGGCCATTTGTGTCCCCTCAGGTCCAGGCAGGTCTGCACAGGGCAGAAGGGTCCCAGGACAGCTGGGGCTGTTTATAGCCATTAACCCCCATTCCTCCTCTATACTCCTTTCGAATTGTTTTCAGAAATGAACTAAAAAAAGCTCTTCAAAGACTTCGGGGGATAAAGCCCTCAGGAACCAGAAGATTGCACGATGGATTGAAAACGGTATGGACTCTATAGCTCAGAGGCTTTATTCTGCTTTGTCAAGTTCTTAAAGAATGATTGGGTCATCTCTCTGTCCTCTCCCAACTTTCCTTTATTTTGTTTCAGGCAGGTGATGAGATTGCGAAAGTTTTGTCTGCTAGTAAGTTGCCTGCTGACGTCACTGTGCTCAGGGGGGACAGAGCCCGGCCCAGGCCTCAGCAAGGGCTGGTGCAGACCCTCCCTGGCCAGCCCCTAGTGCTGACTCTTGGAGCGAGTTCCTTGCCCTCCCCATGCTGCAGGTTTCTCCTCCCCACAGTGAGGATGGAAAGCTCCCCCAGGGATGTTCCTGAGAACCACATGGGGTCATGCATTACATCCCTAGTTCTTACTAGATATCAAGTGTTTGACCTACAGTTGAGCTGCATAAAAAAAGAAAAGAGAAATTGCAGGGACAGTGAGGAGACGGAGTCCAGTTTGGGGAGCAGAGACCTGGGTGCTCCCTGCCTGCCCACACTCTGTCCACCACGGTCCTGGCTCTGCCTCCGTTCCCTTCAGCCCCTCCCCTCTCATCCTGTGACCATGTTTCCAGCAGTGGGAAAGGCTGTGCTCGGCCCGGAACCATCGGCATGTAGGCTGTAGGGCTGCAGCCTCATCAGGAAGGAGGCACAGGCGGCTGGGAGAGGCAGGGAGCTGGGCGGGGCCGCTGGCCAAGCCTCTGGCAGTCAGTCTGGCTGCCCCTCCCTGAGCTGTAAAGAGAGGCTTATCCTCACCAGGGAAGTAGCTGCAGTTGCTATTCAGGATAAAGGCTGTCCACCTGCCCCTAGTGAGGGTCACTAGGAAGCAGTCTGAGCCCGGCTCCTCATCTGTCACGTGGGGCCTAGACTGAGGCTCCTTCTCCCCGCAGATGCTCTGGGTGGTGGGTACTCAGGTCAGGTGGCCCCTCCCCAGGGAGGAGATGTGGGAGCTGCACTGTGGGCCTGGCAGCCTGAGGCAGGTGCTTGCTGACCAGGCCACTCCCTGCTTGTTCTGCAGACAAGAAAGCTGCCAGCATGGTTTATGCTTTGAATGCTGGACCACTGGACAAATGGACAGTGTGGGCTGCTATGAGAGAAGTAAGTCCAGGCCATCATTTCCAACTTTGTGTCCCATCTAGTTGTATATTTTCTACTCACAGTCTTTTTTCTATTAGTCCAACAGGTTGAAGAAATTTAAGACCAAACTTTATGCCATAGCTATGAAAAACTCTCAGAGAAACCAGGTAATTCAGAACAGGTAACCAGGTGCCACTCTTGAACCCAGCTGGGGAAAACTTTCCAAGGCAGCTGTCCCAGCATCACCTAGTGGATGTCCCTCTACCCTAGCCCAAGTGTTTGGACAACAGGTAGTCACGGCAGATGAACAGAAGGTGTTGTGTAAACTATACACCAGAGGTGCGGGTGGAGGAGCTTTCCACGCCCTGAGGGTGGGCTGCTGACGATGCCAGGCTCGGAGTCCAACGTGGCAGCGGGCAAGAGCCTATTTCCCGAGACAGAAAGCCGTGTTCTCAACCCTGGGCTGTTTGCCAAGCCACCTTCTCTTCCTCGTAGTTGGTTGAAATTGTGGGTGGAAAGACCCAGGCATATGAGGTACCCAAGCCCGATGACATGGAAGGCTTTATTATATCGGTGAGTGTGGGATAAACGTGAGAAGGAGGTTGGGGTAGCTTCTCGCCATGCTCATGCGTGTCTCTCTTCCTGACCCTACCACCTATTATACTCTTCCAGCTCGTGGGAAATTCCTGTAAGCAAGTCATGGGTGGGGACACTTACTATGCCTGTGTAGGAGGTACGTGCTGGGGTCACTGTTGGAGAGTAAATGACATTTGTGTATGCGTGGTGTGAATGTGCCTGAGTCTGAGTGTGGTGTGTGTCTTTGGTGTAAGTGTGAAGTCTGTGTGTGTGTGTGTGTGTGTGTGTGTGTGGTGTCTCAGTATGTGCTGTGTGTGTGCATGGAGTGTTGTTACAGAAATATGTCGGGTATGTTATTGTGCGTTGAGTACTTAAGTAAGTGTGGTTTGTGTGAGTCATGTCTGCCATGGATTATGGTGTAGATATTGGGTGTAATTACCTTTTCTTCTGGTTTTATTGAGATATACTTGACATACAGCTCTATATAAATTGAAGGTATATACTACCAAACGACTTCACATACCTGTGTTGGGAAATAATTACCCTAGTAAGATTAGTGTAATTACCTTTTTAAAATTCAAAACTAAAGAGTTTTACTTAGATATAAGAAAAATAAAGCACAGATTAATAAGAAATATATTTTAAGTAATAAAATTTGTTTTTAAACTCTGGATGGAACACTGGCAAATGTAATCCAATATATGAAAAGGACAGTACACCAAGACTCATGAAGGATCACCTCAGTATTTGAAATGTCGGTGTAATTTACCACATCAGCAAAATGGAGAAAGAAAATATAATTTTTTTAAATGGATGAACAAAAGAATTGGACAAAGTTCAAGTCATAAGAGGACCATAGTCGGACAAAGGCAACCACACAAATTCTCACAGCCAACACTATACCCAGTGATTCAATGAGGATGGCCTTTCTCTGAGGTCTTGAGCTGGACAAGGATGCCCTCTCTCCCCTGGAGGGTCCCTGCCTCAGCATGGGGAGGATCCTGCGCAGTCGAGTTTCTGTTAGAAGCCTGCTGTGAGCTCTGTGTGAGCCAGTTTGTGCATCCACATCACTGGGATTTGTACAGCTGAGGCGGGTGGATAAGCACCAGCTCCCACTGGTAAACACCTCCCGGCTGGATGCAGCTGGATGCAGACCCAGGAAGCTGGTTCTGGTTGCGGTACTCCAAACTGCAAGACTACAGCATAGTAGGCTGTGGTCAGACAGAGCAGTGCTCACATCCGTGACCTGTTGCCCACAGGCACAAAACCAGGGCAAGTTGCTGAGTATCTGGCAGCTCCAATTTCATCTTCAAAGAGTCTAAATAACAAACATCCACTGTCACATCTGCAGTGAGATGTAGACGCAGTGGGATTCACAGTGACTGGCACAGTTGTCTGGAAGCTGGTGGCCCTTAGCAACAGGAGCTGGTACTGAGGGTTCTATCACTGACCCCTGGCTCTGTCCCGACTCTCATGCTGAGCCCAGGTTGGGGAAGGATATGGTTAAAGAACACCCAGGATGAAAACGTCTTCAGCTGCACCCACTGTAGGTCATGTCTGACCCTGACTTCTCCTGTCTCTGACCCTGTGACCTGCAGTGCGAAGTGTAGATGTGAGGAGAGACCCACACACACGTGCAGGGTCTTCCCTGCTTCTCTGGTGTCGCTGCTGCCAGCTGTATAACAGCCTATCATGTCCCCAGGACACACACAGCCCTGTCGGACCTCAGGGGAGGATGCCTGTTGTCACTCATGCCCTGTGCTGGCCCAGCAGGGGTGACAGGTGCCCACTGCACACCCTCTGCCAGGGAGGCCCAGCAGTGCTGCTCTGACCTTTACAACTGCAGGCATCTTGCCAAAAGCTGTCTCACAGCAAAGCTGTCACTGGAGGAAAGCTCAAGGCAGGAACCTGGCCCTGGAACAAATAGAAGCTGGCACTCTGAATAAGTCAGTAGGCTGGGTGTGAGGAAGTCTGGAGGGGGTGAGCATGAGGCAGGTCACTTCTTCAGCCTCTCAGGACTAAGACTCTACTCCAAGACTAAGCAGAGGCCTCTGCCGGCCTGCCTGTGCTCCAGGCCTGCCTCCAGGCCTGTGCTCCAGGCCCTCCTCTGCCCAGGGCACGAGGGGCTGAGCAGTCCACTCCCCTTCCCACCTGACCACAGAAGCTGAGGCCCTCAAGCTGGATAACCAGACTCTCCAAGGACCAGCCTCTGCTGTAAGCTCACCTGGTGCAGAGGCTGTGGGGTCAGAGGACTGAACTTCCTGAAAAACCTCCCTCAGCTTTACAGGCTTCAGCTTACCACCCTTTCAGATGTTACTCTCCTGGTGCCTCAGTCCCAAAGCCTTTCCTGGCCAGCTGCTCACTCCGGCTTCCCACAGCTTTGATGTTTTCCTGTCATTTGTCACTTATGTACCACGACTTCCGCTTCGTTGTGTCCATGGTTTTATTTTTTTGATTTTTTATCATTCACCTCACCTTTTCCTACCTTTTATTATGAAAACTTTGATAACTATAGCAAAGTGAAAACAGATGTACAATGGACACTCCTGTCTCTACTACCTGGATTGACAGCATTTCTATTATCATTTATCATGGGGTTACCTCACCTCCAGACCCTTCATTGCGCATGACTTTACCTGGTGACTGTTTCTGGTTGAGTTCTCTTTTTGAGATGCATCAGAGCTAAGTGCATCATTTGATGAGTTCTGACAAAGGCACACAGCACCCGTGCAACCCCAAACCTCACGGAGACTCAGAGCATTACAGTCGCCCCTAGAACGTCCCCTCGGCTCCCTCCAGGCAGTCCCTCCCCCACCCGTGGAGGCAGCTGCTCCCTGCTTTCTTCCTCTACAGTCTAATTTGCTGCTTTAGAACCTCTCCTCGGTGACTCACAGGGACGAGCACAGGATCTGGCCCCGGGCACTCGCCACTGTGGTTTGGGGATTCACCCACCCTGTGTGTTGCTGGGTTTGCTTGGGATTTGACCCCGGAAGGCAGGCTGGAGGCGGCCCCCCTGTCACCCTTTCTCCTGTATGTGACCAGACCAGAGTGAGTGTCTGCAAGAAGCAGAGCAGCGAAGGCTGCAGTAGGACCCGTGCAGAGCAGGGCTTCCCTCTGGGGCCCCGCGTCCAGCTCTGCATCATGGCCAGAGAGCCTCTGTGGGCGGAGGACCTGAGGATGAAGGACGGACACACAGCACCGACGGACACTCCTGCAGCCAGCCAGGGCAGAGGCTGCCCCTCCTCCAGGTCCCTCCTTGTCCCATCCTACTGTCTCCTGAGCTAACAATCACAAGGAGTTCCGCTTTTATATGTAGATTCCTACCTAAATAGACTTTATAAAGATATTTTCTTTTAATGGGATCTTGCAGTACATAGTGTTTTCCATCCTTCTGCACAGTATTCCATCACGTGAATGGACCGATTTATTTATTAGTCTTCCTCGGTCAATATTCAGATTATTCCTAATAAGTATACTACAAGTCTCATTGCAGGGACTGTCCTGATGGTTACTCCTCTTGGGTCAGAGTATCCCTGGGATCAAGAGCAGAAGTAGAATTGATACCTTAAGGGGCCACCCAGCTCACTGTGGGCAGCGTCCAGTTCGTCTCAGAATGGCTGTGCCAAGCTGCATGTGGGGCTCCACCATCTGCCCTCCCCAAGGCAGGTCACCTCGATCCGTGCAGCCTGGTCAGTCTCATGCAGGTTGCATGCCCTCTTCAAACTCCTCTCCATCTGGCTTTCTCAGGGAGCCTGCCTTCCCATAACTCTGTCTAGCGGCCCCAGGTGACCTGCTGTATAACTTTTCTTCCGGAGAGAAAGCTCTCTCCTCCACAATGGATCAGGATCCCTGAGGCTGTTGGTCCTTCTGCCTCTGATGGGCAGCTACGCTGTGCATGGGAAATGAAGCCCTGTGAGCTGATTTCAGTTCTTCTTGCAACTTCATTTTCATCCTGTGGGGCTAACTGTTAAGAGGAATTAGGATATGGGGTGCTGGGAAACAGAAGAGGCTGCTGCCTGGACAAAGAAAAGTTGTTTATTTTGAACTCTCTTCTCAAAAATCTGAAACCATCACCTTGCCTTCCACTTTGGAGACTTGCCAGAGTTTAGAAGCCCTCCTTTGAGAGCAGTACTGCCTGGGACAGAGGGGCCCTGCTGCAGAGGCGGAGCCCCACATGCAGCTTGGCACAGCCATTCTGAGACGAACTGGACGGGGCTGGAGGCAGCAGGAGGCCCAAGGAGGAAGGAAGGTGCCCAGGCAGAGGGCAGCGTGCACTGCTCCTGAGGATGCGGCATGGTCTGTGCTCTGGGCTGTCAGCTGGCCCTGCCCTCAGCTGCTGCCCTCCCTCCTGTCACCCACATGGAGGAGGAGGCAGAGTCCAATCTTTACCATGAGCTAGGGCTTGCCAGGTCCTCTCTGGTTCCAACTCAGTCCAACGAGCTGAAAAATCCACGTTATCAGAGTGTCAGAGAGGAGGTGTCCCGGGAAAGGAGTGTGATAGATGTTCAGAATTAAGACAGGAATGGGCTTCCCTGGTGGCTCAGCTGGTAAAGAGTCCATCTGCAATGCGGCAGACCTGGGTTCGATCCCTGGGTTGAGAAGATCCCCAGGAGAAGGGAGCGGCTACCCACTCCAGTTCTGGCCTGGAGAATTCCATGGACTGTATAGTCCATGGGGTCGCAAAAAGTCGGATATGACTGAGCGGCTTGCACTTCACTTCGAGACAGGAGCAGAAGTGGTTTAAGTGGGTGCTGGGTTAGGTACTTGAGCTCAGATTCTCGCCCTGTACCTGCCAGGGGGTAGGGGGTACCTCTTGCCCTATCTTAGCTCCAATTTCACTCTGTAAAACTGGGGGTAGTAGATCATGTGTACCTCGTGGATTCAGGAGACTTAAAGGAAGAAGTATAAAGATGGATAGGCGCACTGTGGATGCTTGCTTGTGGAGAACATCATTTTGAATGAACACAGCAGGTAATGCCTTGCATGGATTTTCCCACTTCTGGTTCCTCTTGTCTTTTTGTTTGTGGCAGGAAGGCTACACTGTCCTATTTTTTTTCTCATCTAGAGCCTGACCTCTCCATATTCTGGCAGTTAAGGTTTCCTTTCTCTCCCTGTATCTACTTACAATATCGTTTATTCATTTAGAGCCATGCTTCTTTGCAAAAAGTAATCCTAAAATGTAAATTGCAGGCAATCCCCTTTGAGACTGAGGGGGAGCTGCCCTGCTCAGGTGGACCAAATTGTGCTGGCAAAGGTGTATGTGCAAGACACAGTCACAACTGCTTTTTCCGGGACAAATACAGATTCCCATGTCTTGGTGAGCAGTGAAGGTGCTTGGACTTTTGTGTCATAGTTCAACTGACCATGGGTGCATGGGTTTACTTTGGGGCTCTCTATACCTATGTGTCTCTTTCTGTATCAGTACCATACTGTTTTGGTTACTGCAGCTTTGGAGTATAGTCTGAAAATAGGAAGCATAATACCTCCAGCTCTGTTCTTTCTCCAAAATTTTTTGTTTATTTGGTGTCAAAAAAGTATGCAGACTTTAAACTTGGGGTGCAATTTTTGGAGAACCCTTGAAAACCTAAAAAAAAGTTATCATCAAGCCAACTTAAGCCCACAGGCTGAGAATATATTTCCTGCAAGCAGAGAAATTGCAGACTTAGCCCTGATCTGATGGGAACTGCAGGGATACCTGAAGCAGGAGGAATCAGGACTGCCCGATAAAAGTCTGTGCTGGCATTTCTGAGGAATGTTCAAGTTAACTGACCTTGGACAAATGAAGCATCTGGGATTGAAATTCACCACCTTTGGCCAGGAGGCAGAGGTGGAGGCTAATGACCTTGGGCTTAGAGCAAGAAGACTTGCATGTTATCTTGGACAACTCCCCAGGTGGTTGTGCTTAGCCTCTTAGGTCCAACTCTTTGTAACACCAGGGACTGTAGCCTGCCAGGCTCCTCTGTCCATGAGGATTCTCCAGGCAGGAATTCTGGAGTGGGTTGCCATGCCCTCCTTCAGAGGATCTTCCCAACCCAGGGACTGAACCCAGGTCTCCCACATTGCAGGTGGATTTTTTTTACCGACTGAGCCACCAGGGAAACTGTCTTCTCTGGGTCCCCTGGTATTTGCCTCTGGGACAACAAATTCCCAGCAGCCTGGAGAGAGGCTATGGCCCAGAACTTCACTTTAGCATATCAATGTCTCTCACCCTGGCAAAAGGAAGTGCTTGGTGAACCCTGGGGGCATTGTGTGAGGAACAGGAAGGGTCAGGAAGAGGGAAGGGAAGAGCAGTCATTGAATACTTCAGAACCACATCCGAGACAAGGTTTTATCCCCCATGGGGGATTCTCCTGGGCCCTTTCCTCCTTGCTTGCCTCACTCAGGTCCTGGCCTTGCTCCTGGGGTCTCTAGCCTGCTATAGGCACAGAGAAGCCCAGGGAGGAGGAATGAACCCCAAGTGAGGGAAAGTCCTACAAGCACCAGCCTTGTGTGCTCAACTCAAATGAGGGTCAGATCTATCTTCAGCGTGCTTTGTCTTGGTTCCTGTCCTTTGTGTGAGGGAGCGCCTGGTGGAGAGCACTGCCTGCAACTCCTAGGGAAGACCCTGGGACAAATGGGTCAGAAACCCGTGACTGGATTTGCCTTTGTGGTGGGGATGACATTGGGTGCCTTTAATGAACTTAATGGGTCAGGGGAAGTAGTGAGAGGCCCCCTGGGTTCTCAAAGCCCAGCCCTGCTGCCTCAGAGTGGACCATCAGTAACAACAGGTGAGCCCAGGGGACAAATGGGTTATTCAGACCCTGATTTCTTACGGGTGTCCCCTGGGAATGCAGTTATGGGGTGACCTGTAATAATTGTGAAATCAGAAGGAAGTCAGGACTCAACCACTCCTAACACAGAAATTTGGATGTTGCCTTTGCAGAACCCTATCATCTCGGATTTTATGCACCTGAACTGAGTCCAGACAAAATGAGTGAATATACTTGCAGATATACATTGGACAAAAGCAAAGTCTACAGTAAGTAACCCACCTTGGTGCCTCTAAGTGACAAACTTTCCACACCACACTGCATTCCTTCAGCTAACCAAGCCATCAGATCCCTTCCTTACCATTCCCTCAGACAGTCTGAGGATAGAAGGAGTGGGGACAAGTGGAGGTAGGGACCTGGCTAGGAAACCTGGCCCCCTTGCCCTTCATCTCAGGCTGGGGAGTGATCAATCCCCAACAACTCAAGAAAGCCTTGGATCCAGGCTCATCCCTGCCAAGGCTCCACCCTGCTTGGGGCACTGGCTCTGCCCTCATGCTACATCCTTCCATGAGTTCCTTGGCCCTCCCTCCCCTTGAGAGAAAGGACCTGAATCTTATGCGTCTGTTGGTGAAAAGTGGAGGCAGCCCCGGGGCCCTGAGTCTGTGCAAGTTGCACTGAGCTCTCCCAGGAGAGTGGGGTCACCGGGATTGAGAAAGGATGCCAACCTGGGCCCTGGGGCCTTGGCTCAGGCCCATCTTACATGTGTGATTTTGACCTAATGAGTGTTCTGTTCTCAGCCTCTATTATCTGTACTGTAAAGTGGGGTCAGTAGGGTAGGTGCACTAACTAAGCCCTACCATATACATAAAGCTACTATTTGGAAATATTCAGGCACAAATATCCTCCACAATGGGGGAGCGGCCAGAGAAAGCCCACAGTGGGGGCAGGAGGTGAGCCCTCATCACTGAGGTGGGTCTGACCTCCCCCAGAGAGTGCCTGGGGGCAGCTGGACTTCCTCTTCCTCCTCAACTCTCCCAGTCAGCCCCTGACACATCAATCAGATATGATTATATTATGTTCTCTGACTCCTCATTCCAGGGCCATCTGGTAAACCCAGAGCGAGTCCTCTCCACCAGGACACTTCCGGACCACGTCTCCTTACATGGGTGCACAGAACAGGCAGGGCTCTGCCATTTCCACACTCTCACACCGCGCAGTGTGTACATGGCCTCAGGGGTTAGATTTCCCTTAGTCTGCACTTTCTCAGGAGTGGCTCGCACCGAGTCAATCATTTGTATGGAGAACTCATGTTTATTGAGCAGCTGCTACATCAGGTTATGCGCTGAGTGGCTTATATGCACTATCTCAGTTGGTTCTCAAATGAGGCCCAATGGTGTGGAGCTGATGCAGCGAGAGCTGGAAGGCAGACACACGGATCTGACCGCCTGGTCTGGGTCTTTGGCCTTGCTGACGACAGTTCTTGAAAAAGGTTGGGAACAGCCTATCATCCAATAAATGTGTTCAGACACTGCTTCTGGGTTTGGTGGCTATTACTGTTTCCTCACCCATGGTGTCATCAGTTTCTCTCTGAGGTGGACCAGCACAGAGGTCTCACATGGGAGAGCTTATCCCTGCTGGGCTCTCTGCTGACTGCCACGTTGCATGTGGTTGGAGGCTGACCAGAAGTGGTGGCTCAGCACTGTTTATTGCCATGAGCCCTGAGGATTGCCATGAGTGCCAATGAGGATTCGTTTGGTAGTCTCTCCTTATATTTTACTCTGATTAAAACATCTGGGAAAACTTTTTAGTAAATGCAGAAAAGCATAACAAAGATTAATTTTAAAACCAACATTTCTGTATGCTTTATATTGTCTTTCATAAGTGTGTCATGATTTCACATATTAAGAAATTTTTAAACATGCTGTTCTTGTGACTCTCAGTATATGAGGTGGCTGCCATTACCTCACTCTCCCTGGTGTGTGGACACTGTGGAGATTATATGACATTTTCTTGTGATTTTTTTCACCCTAATCCCAACCATTCTACCCCTCAGACACAAATCCTTCCCCCTAAATAAACTTCAGTTCAGTTCAGTTCAGTCACTCAGTCGTGTCCGACTCTTTGCGACCCCATGAATCGCAGCACGCCAGGCCTTCCTGTCCATCACCAATTCCCAGAGTTCACTCAGATTCACGTCCATTGAGTCCGTGATGCCATCCAGCCATCTCATCCTCGGTCATCCCCTTCTCCTCCTGCCCCCAATCCTTCCCAGCATCAGAGTCTTTTCCAATGAGTCAACTCTTCACATGAGGTGGCCAAAGTACTGGAGCTTCAGCTTTAGCATTATTCCTTCCAAAGAAATCCCAGGGCTGATCTGCCACCTGCTTTCAATAATTATCAACCCTGGCCAATCTGATTTCGCTCATATTTTCACCATTGATTATTATAAAGCAAATCCCAGATATCCCATCATGTCCTGTGTAAATATTTCATTTTCTCTTAAAGAGAAATTGTGTCTCTAAAAGACTAAGCAGTTATTCCTTCCACTCCCTTCCCTATTCCTTCCCTTGATTATTGACATCATGGCGCTTTTCTTTCTGGCATTCATTTCATTGTTTGTTACTTTATTGTCTGTCTCCCTCTTTACAGCCACAAATATCAGGCCCTTAAGAGCAAGCTTCTGCCCGCCTTGTTCCCATTAAACACCTGAGCCCTTGCACCGCACCTGGTGCACGGTAGGGTGTCAGAAGAGGGCAGAGAAGAGAAGCTGCTTCTGCCAGAGCGGTAGCTCTGCTTGCCAAGGGCAGGCAGAAGGGGAGGGGTGGGTGGATGGAGAAGTCCATTGACACTTTTTCATATGGTTGTCTTTTAGCTAAACCACCTGACTCAGTGACTGGAGAAAAACTAGTCTGCCTAGGACATGTTTTTCTTGAGGCTGGACAGTAAGTGTTTATGACCCGGGGCTCTTTGGGCAGGTTTCCCCACCGTGAGGAGTCCAGAGTGTGGGATGCCCCATTTACTGAGGGCAGCACATGTCTGTTTCCAGGAGGGTTCAGGCATCCTCCACCCCTGTCCTGGTTGATAATCCCCTGAGGTGTTCAGGGATCCGCTGCGGGCCGTGACCCAGGCTCTGCTGAGGAGGGCAGGATGTGGGAGATGGCGTGTCCCAGGGATGGTACCTTTACTCCAGGAAGCTTTTCCAGACGAAGCCAACAGGCTGTGTACGTACGGAGTCAGGATGGTGATGCATAGTGACTTAGTCCGTGTCAGGAGGGCATCTGACCCCGGGCAGGGCTCCTCACTGCCAGCTCTGCCTTCGTTTCAGAGGTCAATCTCATGTTGTCTGGGCATCAGCTTTCCTTGCCCATGCTTCCTGCTCCCTGGAAGCTCCAAATGCCTTATGTTTGAAGTCATTACAATAAAGACATCTGGGGAAAACAGAGTGAGACAAGTGCAAGAACTGTCATTGTCCCCTTGTCACCATTTGCCCTTTCTATGCTTTAGGGTGGTCGTCGTTGATTACTCTCTGAACAGGGAAAATACCTGGAGTGAGCGAAGCCTGAAAATTACCAGCAAGGACTGTGTGAGTGAATGTTGGCTGCAAGAGAACCTGCTTGGGAGGGAGAGACAACCAGGGATGCAGGACAGGGGCATAACACCATTAGGAAAGGGCCAGCAAGTAATCTGTGAAGACAAGCACTTCAGGTAGCATTTCACAGCCAGTTTGGTGCCTGAGTTCTTCATCAGGGAGCTGTCACAACTCTGGTTTGTGAAATTCACTGGAATGCCTCTATGAGTTTCTCGGGGTACAGCTGGCTATCCAGGTCCTACAGAAACTGCCTTCTCTGTGAACCAAGTATCATTGAAGGTATGTGCAAGGAACCAACTCAAGCTCTAAGCAACTCCAAAAATGGTTCTGAGCTTCTGCCCACCCTGGACCCACGTTGCCACCTCTCCTGGCCCAGGACTTGTGGTGGATAACTCCAGGCGCCAGCCTGGATTCCAGCTGGAGTGAATGTAAGAGGCTGGGACACTGCATATTAAG
This sequence comes from Budorcas taxicolor, assembly GCF_023091745.1. Lineage (NCBI taxonomy): Eukaryota > Metazoa > Chordata > Mammalia > Artiodactyla > Bovidae > Budorcas > Budorcas taxicolor. The sequence goes on from NC_068914.1 coordinate 3,856,470, forward strand.
AGACAGAATCCAGGCCCTCTGAGACTCCCAGGCCCTCCAAATTGGAGTCCCAAGCACAGGGGTCTGGAGGGTGGGACCAGCTGTGGCCATGTCCAGAGTGTGTCTTCACTGCGTGGGTGCAGCAGCAGGCAGGGCTCTGAACCCACTCATTACCTTCCCAATCCCAGCCTCCCAAGTCTGTTTGGGGAACACAGGCGATCACTTTGCAGAGGTCGTCAGCCTCCCTTCTGCCTCTCCTCCTTTCTCATGCTCCTCCACTGCCCCTCTCTGCAAACTGGCTCTGACCTCTGCAGGGGGGCTCTGCCCTCTGTTCCTGGGGAGCTGGCAGGGCTGTGGGGAGGGCGGGGCTCAGCTCAGGAGGAGGAAACTGGGAACAAAGGCTGCTCCCAGAGGCTGCTTTCCCCAGCTCTTCAGCATCCAGGCTGCTTAGCCTGGGGCAGCCCGGCATGGATAACAGAGCCTGTCGGCCTGGAGTGAGATCTCTCTGGGAGGACAGATGCTTGTGCCTAATGCCACTGCTCCTGTGTCCAGTCCCAGCTGGTGTGGGTTCCCTCAATGTGATGGTCCTTGTGTGTCCGTCTCTGCTGCCCCCTGCACATCCTCCTGAGGATCTGAGCCTGAACCTCCACATTTCCCACCAGGAGTCCCTCCACCTAACTGCTGTCTGTCCACGGGCACATTGAGAAGAGAATGCTGGAGCTGCCTGTGGCTCCAGGCCCAGCAAGGGTCACTCTCACCCTGACTGGGCCTCTCCTTTCAGCAACCCTATTTCCTGGACAGGGGCTTTCTCTGTCCCCTTCGCTTCTGCTTCTGTCCAGCAGAGCTGTTGATGTGGGGAAGAGCTGGGCAGTGCAGGCCCATGTATGCAGCATACACACCCTGGGTTATGAACAAGAGAACAGAGCTCACTCCTTAAGCTCCCATGTGGACATGTCCTGTACTACTGGGCTTTCTAAAGCCTCTCTCTAATGCTTTCAAGTGCCTGCACTTCCTCACCGCAGATGTGAGATGGAGCCTCAGAGAGTAGCTTTGCCCAAGGTTGCAGAGCTGGGAAGTAGGGAAGAGCAGCTACAGGTAGGTGATCAGGTCTCCCGCCTCTTCTCTTGCACCCCCACTCCGCAGGGGCCCCCCAGCCCTCCCTCGCCCATCTGTGTGTCATAGCTTTTTGCGGTCCTCGCAAAACCCCAGTGCTCTCAGCCAAGGCAGGCAGTGAGGGCTGGGCTGTCACTCCTTGGAGAACTGGGCTTCCTTGACAGGGCTCTGGGGAGAGCCTCTGAGCAGGGCCGGCGGTGGGGGTCTGTGGCCCAGGGCTCCACAGGGGCTCTCTGGGTACTAGCCATGGTCTCTTGGCCCCACTATAGGCCCTGTAGATGAGGCAACCTGAGGAGAAGGGGAATTGTGGGGTCTAGTGTGAGGAATGCATTTTCGGTGCATAAGAAGCGGTCACTCAGGCTAACCCCAGGGCTTTGGCATGTGTGCTCTCTACAGTATGAGCCTACAGAGCCCACCACTATCCCAACAACAACAACAACACCGACGACGACGACGACAACAACAACAACAACGACAACAACCACAAGGAGGACAACAACAACACCGACGACAACGACAACAACAACAACAAGGAGGACAACAACAACACCGACGACGACGACGACGACGACGACGACGACGACAACGACGACGACGACGACAACAACAACACCGACGACGACGACGACGACGACGACGACGACGACGACAACAACAACGAGGAGGACAACAACAACACCGACGACGACGACAACGACAACAACAACAACAACGAGGAGGACAACAACAACACCGACGACAACGACAACGAGAACAACAACAACGACAACGACAACAACAACAACGAGGAGGACAACAACAACACCGACGACAACGACGGCAACGACGACGACGACGACAACAACTACAACGACGACGACGACAACAACAACAACAACGAGGAGGACAACAACACCGACGACAACGACAACGACAACAACAACAACAACGAGGAGGACAACAACACCGACGACAACGACGACGACAACAACAACGACGACGACAACAACGACGAGGAGGACAACAACGACAACGACCACAACGACAACGACAACAACGAGAAGGACAACGACAAAGACGACCACAACGACGACGACGACAACGACTACAACAACCACAACGACAAGGAGGACGACGACAACAACAAGGAGGACGACAACGACAACAAGGACCACGACGATGACGACTACAACTACGACAACGACAACTACAACAACGACGACAACTACCACAACCACAACGACAACGACAACTACCACCACGACGACCACGACGACCACCACCACCACCACCACGACCACGGTGCCTACCACTGTCACTACCACGACAACCACCACAACCACAGAAAGCGCAGCTGTCCCAGAGCTGCCAGTGTCCATCGCTGTCACCCCGAGCCCGGTTCCTCTCTTGTACCCTACACTTGTCCCGTCCCTGGTCGTGATCCCGTTGCTGCTTATCTGCATCTGCTGCTACAAGAGGGTGAGTGACCCCTGCCTGCACAGCCTCTGCACAGCCCTCACCAACCCCCTGAGGGGCTGGGCATGTGCTGGCCCCAGAACCCTGCCTGTGAGAAGGCTTCTATCAGCTCCAGGGCCCTCACACCAGCAAACAAGGTGCAGACTCTCTCCTCCCATTCTGGGCATAGACAGCCTGGGCTTCTAGGGGGCCACCTGCCTCATGCTTTAACTTCACAGGGAAGGAGCCTATGAATTGTCCAGACCCCTGAGACCAAGGCTGCCCCACAGTAGTCAGACTCCTGAAGAACTCAGGTAGACCAAAGCCCCCGGAGTCTCTGCTGTTTGGGGGAAGGAGAGGGGTCTGCCTGGGCACTGATGGCCCAAAGGGAGAAGGATGCTGGCCTGGAGAGGGCTAACCTCAGAGGCAGCTGTGCCTTTGGAAGCAGCATGGATCCCTGCCCATCTCTGGTACCCTCTGTCACTCCTTCATCAGCCTTAATAAGTCACCAGGATGTGCAGCCGCCACCTTTGCCCACAGGAGCTCACTGTCCAGTGTCTGGTCTGGTATTGGCACCTGGGGGACATTGAGGGTAAATATCACCTTCAGAGGGTGTGTCAGGAACCCTGATAATGAAGAGTAGAGACTGGCCCTAGGGAGGGAGGGGAGACAAAGGGGATGGCCAGCTGGACTTGCAAAGACACAGGCCAGAGCGGTGAAGGAAAGGAAACAGCAGAGCTGAGAAGGATAAGCAAAGCAGCATAGAAGCTAGCAGATCAGATCTCTGCAAGAGAGAAGTGAGGAGAGAAAGCACAGGGAGATGGAGGTGGACCATCATCCCTGAGGGCTGGGAGGCAGGGAGGGCCGCAGGCGGATGGGAGAAAAGGGGAGCTGGGAGGGGTGTGGGGAGTGTTCTCTTGTCTTCATATTATGTCAGGGCTGCTGATGAAAACTTCCATGTGCAGCCTCTGCCAGGGACCACGGGCCTTGACCTGCCTTTCTCCACCTTGACCCTACAAGGATGTATTGATTCCCCTTTGAAATCTGAGAAGTCTAAGGCTTAGGAAGATAGTCACAGGTCATGAGCACCTAAGAGATACCCTAAAGCCTGTTTTTTGACCAGTTACTGTTGCAGAGCAGAGTTCCAATGTCTGCATGGCTGAGTCAGACTTGTCCATGCCCTTTCCACATTAATTATGTCTCTTTAACATCCTAGGTCATCAAGGAGCCACCATCAGCCCAGAATCCAAAAAAAGTGAGTGATGTGTTTGGCTGATGTTGAGAGCATGCCTGATGCACACACTGCCCTGCACAGTGAGGCCCCCTAATGTGTATGGGGCTGTGCCCCTCGACCCTTCCAGCTCCCACCTATCTGAGCAGAAAGAACTGGCAGAAAGAAGAGGGTGACAGGGGGCAGAGAGGGATGTAGATGAGAAATGGACTCACAACATGTCACCTGCAAAACACCATTCCCCAGTTCCCAACACCACCTGATATAGGGCCTTTATCAATGAATTAGCAATGTGGGGTGGCCTGTTTAGAAACACCTATGATCCCTCCTGGAGTCAATGAGCTTTTTGTCAGTTCCCAAAGGACTGTTTGTAGGATGGTCCTTCCGGGACGCAGGTGAGTGTTTGGAAAAGGGTCCTCAGGTTTCCGGGCCTTGGTCTCTCCCCGCGCGCGATGCATGTTGTGCTGTCTCCGTGACCTTCTCCGTCTTGTTTCAGGGTGGAGGTCTTGGCAGGGTTGGCCCTTAGAGCCTGGGGACTAAGGAAGGAGGAGGGAGTCTTACCTGGCATTGAGCTGTGAGGGGGGCACAGCCCAGATGAATGCAGAGACAAAGGGCCAGGAGAAAATGCTGTGACTGACCCAGGGTGAGGACCCAAACCAGGGCCCATAAGAAGTAGAGTAGGGACTCATGTCCCAAGAAAGGGAGACCTGGGTCTGATGTCTAGTGGCCAACAGGGTCTCTGCAGGGCTGGCATAGCACTGGCCGCAGTGGGGCCTGGGGGCTGTGTCTGCCCGAGGCAGGTGAGTGCAGCCCTGTCCCCTGCTGCTGCTGCACGCCTGACAGCCGCCGTCACATGGCGCAGCCTCGCACCCGGCTTACCCTACCAGGGAGGCCTCTGGGAACCATGGGGACAGGATGTTTGTTGATCTTTGGAGAGGAGGCGTCTTTGTAAGCCAGATGGAGCTGGTGTGTTCACAGATGGAGGCCACTCTTCCTGTGCCGGGAGCTGCTCATCTGTCCTTGATTCTCCCACAAACATTTGCTGAGTGGCCAGTACTTAACAGGTGCCAGGGCAACAGATGTCATGTGTCTGCACCCAGGAGCTGCCAGACAAGGACTCAGACAATTATTTCTCTTTCTCACAGCCATGCCCTGTACAGACCACAGTGATTGTCTCCCGCTGTGAGTGCCAAGAAGACAGGATAAGCCAGATGGAGGTGAGAAGCACTCATAGGAAGGGAAGGATGACACCCTTAAGGCTAGAGGTTTGGAGGAGCAGGGGGGCCAGATAGATCCACATGGACTTGGGCCTAAAAGACCTGGCCTGGATGGACATGAGCTTTAATGGGCTCTGCTCTCCTGCCACTTGGTGACAGAGCAAATCCAGAAGCTCTTCCCACCCTAGTGGCTCAGGGTGAGACAAAGAGTTGAATGTTCATGCACTCACTGCCTCCAGCTGTCCCAGCACCAGGGTCTTCCCCTTGAACAGGCCCAGGATTCTGGATGTTGGTGGCTGACTCATAGCTGGCCAATTCCTAGTTCTCACAGAGATTGTCATCAGCTCTGACAATATCCTGAGTTTCACCAGAGAGTGATTGGATGAGAGGAAAGAAACAATGACAAAGAGCCACACACAAGTCAGGGGAAAAAAGCAAAAGAAAAAGAAACTTCTGAGCCAAGATCCTACCACCATTAAAATAGCTGTGGGAAGTGCCCACAGCCCCCGTCTGCTCAGTGAGAGAGGCAAAGGCCTTACTGCAGGGTCTTGTGGTGCCTGAGATGGGGTGACAGGAAACACCAGAAGGAGGGAAGCTAAGGACACTTCCTTCCCCTAGGTGACTGAGATCCCCGCTCGCGGGAGGCTGAGAGACGACAGGGAGGGCCCCAGGTGGCAGGTGTGAGGAAGAAAGAACCACGATCTCCGGGTTTAGCTTTGCCCTCCTCCACCTGGTCCTGCCTCTGTCCCTGTGGGATCCATTGCTTCCTCCTGGGAGCTGCAAATGGCAGCTGAAAGGCCAGCCCCACATCTTCCCTGACAGTCACTGTGGGGGCCCAGGAAAGCCAGAGCCCACCTTCCAAGAGGGAGGAAGCCACCTGCCAGGGACTTGTTCCCACTCAGAGGACCGGCCCCACATCCTATCCCCACCAGGTCCACTTTCTGGCTTGTTCTTTGCTTTCCTCATCTTTCTCTTTCTCCCCAGTATCGGGACCCTACCCCCTGAGCAGGGAGCGGGTCTCTCCCCTGCCTTCTCCCTTTGTGCCCTCACATGCAGGCCCTCTTCTCCCTCCTTCACCTCCTGCTCAGTCCCCACACCCACCGTGTTTCTCCTTAAGGACCTCTCCTTGGCGACTGCATACCTCCTCCAACCTTTGACGTTTGTTTTCTTTTGTTTCAAAAGCAGCCCCAACATCTCCTACACTAAAAGCACTGATTTGTTCCAGAATCCAATACAGTCTGTGATCCACAAAGTCCATCTCCCAACAAGCACAAAACGTTTCCCTGCCCCATGCCCCAGGTGAAGCCTGCAGCACCGCCTCAGCTGGGGTGTGGGGACACAGCCCTGGGGACTCGTGGGAGATGGAGGCGATGCTGCTCATCTGGAGGCAGCGTCTGTGCCTGTAGCTTCCTCACAACCACATCTGCTTTGCAGGGAAAACTGGATGTTTTTTATAACTTTCTTCAGCGCTGCAGCCTGGTGCCATTGATGTGGTGTCCATCCAGGGACATGGTAAGCTGGGTACAGTGTGCTCCCCATGGGCTTGGGTCTTGTCTTTGGTCTTGACAGTTACTGCCTGTGACTGTGGTTCAGAGAGCCCTGTGGGGGCATCTGCTAAGAGGAAAGCCCAAAACATGGAGGCTTGGACATCATGAGCCTCCAGATAACTCTCAACATGGTGCCCATGCATTTTCCCTGCATGGTCATCTCAAGGATGTCAGGACATTTTTTTCTCCAGAGCAATGCCCAGAACTTCCAGTCCTGAGTAAAAAGGGCTGAGAGGCCTATTGGCCTCCCATACATCGTCCCTACCCACCGCTGTGGGACTGCTGGCTGCACCCCACCCATGAGACCCTCCTGGACTGGTCGCTCAGGTACCAGGAGTGGTGGAGGATATGGTGACACCCCCTCCCCAATGTTGTCTGGCCGACACTGACTGCATTTACCAGGTCGTAAAGATGCCTTCCTTGCGTCAGTGTCTGTGACAATTGGGAGAAGCCAAATTGTTCCGGTTGTCATCCTTGGAATTTACTAATAATGATGCATAATAATAGCACATCCTTTCTGTGGGTCAGTTGCTAGACCAATAATGTTTTCAGTGCTTTAATTCTCCCACCAACTGTGCCAGCACCATTATCCCAGCTTTACCAAGGGGGAACTGACCCACACAGAGGTTGAGTGACGTGACCCAGGTCACAGAGGCTGGGAGGACCAAAGCTGAACTTGAATTCTGAGCCTGGCCATTCTCACTGCTCTGCCCCCTTTCAGTTCAGCAGTCACGGTCTCATGATGGTTACTCCCACGCCACCAGAGATCTGCCCTCCTCAGGCCTCCAGATTCAAAGAGGTACTGCTCCTGGTTCACCTGGGCAGCACCTGGGCATCGTATTTTGGGTGTTCTCATGCACAGACCTTTCGTACAGACCGGGCCAGGGGCCTGGAGGAGGTTCTGGTTCCAGGGTCTGCAGTTAGGCTGCACTGACTGGATTCACGGAGTCAGGCAAACGCTGGCTCAGGTGGCTGGTCAGGTGGGTGTTAGAAGCTCTGGACAGGCTGGAAGCCTCTGGACACTGTCTAGGACAGAGCTGACGCATGCTCACGCCCGCCAGAGACACTTCTGGGGACAGAGGCACCAGTGCAGCTGGGCTCCTGGTTGTGGATCAGAATGGAGCCCTCAGGCCCAGCCTTGCTTTCACAGAAGCCCCATTCTCCACGTATCTCTCGATAGCTCTCTGGAGACTTGAAAGTCATGAATGTATCAGTGAGCGCCTGCTTGGCCAGTTCAGAATCTGTGACACGGTGACATGTCACAAGCTAAGAAATAATTGATGAAAAGGAGTTGGTGAAGTGAAAATCCAAAGTCCTTCCCAACAGAGGAAACATTCGGTGCTTCTGCCCTGGGGCTTTTAGGCTTGGAGAATCGAAAGGCTGGAAGTTGAGTACTGTCCTCATCAATCCCATGGTCAAGATATTCCCAGGTTACAAGTGTCACCCTATGGTGTGTGGGGGACAAATGAGCACCAGCAGATCAGAGTGTCACAGGAGCACCAAGTGCAGACTGCGTGTGGTCCACACACGCACTGAGTCGGCTGGTAGTGAATGAATGAATGGACACGTCCAGTCATTGTGTTTCTTTGTAGATGCTTTCGTCCATTTCTCTGGCATGCATAGGCACTGGGGATCTCATGAAATAAGGCACAGATCTCTGCTTTGCAGGGCGCTGTGCAGGGATGAAGAAAGTTCCCTGCGGCCTTCTCTGGAGTTACTGACTTCAACCTCCTACTATGTCTGCAAACTTAGCTTCTTAAATGCCCCGAGACCTACCATTTACATCTCAAAACAGGGGTAAAATAATAAAATACCGCCAAACCAACAATAATGCACTTATGAAGAATGTTAGGTCTATTTTTGGTGAGGACGAGGGAGGATTCAGGTGAGCCTGAATAATCCAAAGTCCAGAGGTCCTGGAGTTCTGTTGACAGATCTGATCCACGGCTACCTAGCAAACGTTACATCTGGTGGTAGTTACCACCGTGGTATCCTTATAGACAGGGGTGACTCTGGCTCCCCATTCTAGCTCACACAAACTCCAGGAGAGCAGCAGCATGTCTCAAATCTCCCACGCTCACTGACGCCCGTGTCCTCTCAGTGCTTGGCTGGGAGGATAATGGAGAAAGGGATCCACTCTCTGCCTCCCATTCTGGAGAAGAACTTGCCCTCTGGGTTCCCACCTTGTCGTACCCTCCCTCCTCACAGTGGGAAAGGGAACCAACTTAGCTCCCACCCCAGAAAAGTCTTCCATCACCAGGCATTATATTCTGATTTGTGGTATCTCAGCCTATATTCCTGTAGGGCTTTTTCCTAAGAAATAAAAAAAGATATGGTGTGTGAAAGCGCCTAGCGTGAAAAAGAATGTGGGGCTCATGGGAATGAAGGAAGAGAATCTTAAAAGTGAAGGAAATGGAAAAATCATGGTCTGAGTTGGACCATGTCTGGAAGGAGGTGGTAACCAGGAGACGGAGCCCTGGCATTGTGCTCAGTGGAAACCATGGGGGGAGGTGGAGTGGCCAGCAGTTAGCAAGTCCCCTGGACCCTCGAAGTCCAAGCTGTCACCTCCTCTTCCTCACACAATGGCTAGCACAGGTGGTCTCCTCTCAGCATCCTCACAGACCCTACTGCTGCTTGGGAAGAAGTTGAGGACGATAAGGACCCACGCTTTCCTGGCTCTGACTGTTACCTCCCCCACACGCTTAATCAATTACTGCTCTGAGGGTGATGAGTAACAAGGAGGATGGACAAAGTAAGGATGGACTTATGGGCCTCAGCCTTCCAGTATACTTCAGAAGGCTTCCTGCGAAGGCCCAGTTTGTGCTAAAGACATAATGGTCTCAAACCTGTGGCTTAAAATAAGTGCAAACAAGAAGACAAGTAATGAGGGGGGATTTATTCCGCAGGAAACTGGTTCATATCGTGGGCCAGTCTTTTGCTGAACTGGACCATGTGGTCTAGCGGTCACTGTGACAGGCCTCTCGTCGGCCTGTGGGCCACCCAGGTCAGATGTCAGGAGCTCAACCTCGCCCACTCCCCCGTTGTCACAACACTCCAGGGACAGACAAGTAATGAAGGAATCTGAGATCAGACATCTTGCTGGAAAAGAAACATGCAAGGTTTATAAGATAGACTGAGTGGGAATAGTTGGAAGTATTTGTTGGAAATGAAGTTAAGGGGATAGTTACAGGGATTCATGGAAAAGGTAGGGCTTAGGGTGATTCTTAAAAGGTGATTAGGAGCTCACTAGGAAAACACGGTAACGAAGGATACTCCAAAGAGAGATAATAGCCAATTATCTCTAGGTTGTGTGATAACTTAGAAATGATAACCTAAGTTGTTCCAAGAAAGATTTTAATCTGATTGCCTACATCCTCAGCAGCCTAGAGTTGGTGTCAGCTGGTCAGTGTGCTGAGGCTACCCTTCTTGTCACATCCAGGACCCTCAGCAGGGGACTAGTGGGAGGTGATGGCAAAGCTAGAAGCAACTGATACTGCAGATTATGCCGTCCCAAAGGGTCATGGCAGTCTCTGCCCAAACTAAAGGTCTGTATGTGCTGCTGCCTTAAGAGCACATCACCCATCTGAGGGCACCATCGTCTGCCCTTGCCCTGTGGGCCCAGAGCTCAGACTGAAGGTTGTGGTGAGGACTCATCCTTCGAGCACACAGTCACCAAGAGAGCCTGGTCAATGCTGGGGCTGCGGTGGCAATCAGCACTTATCCTTCCACAGTCTCCCAGTGCACAGGGGAGCAGACAAGTTCAAGACCAGAGCAAAGGGGATCCAAAGTCAGAAAAACAGGGCTCCATGGGAAAAGGGAGAGTAGATTCCAATGTCTGAACAGAGTCTAGAAATAGGAGCACAGACTGAAGGCCAACACCCAGAAAGAGGAACGGCATCAACGAGGGCTTGCCCTGGGAATCCTGAGGGGCACTGAGCTTGATCTCCTTGAGCCAAGGAGACCACAGCCTTCTGCTCCCAAGTCCAGTGGCTTCTCACTGATATTCTGTTTCTACTCTTCTTCATACAGGGGAGGTGCATCGACTATGCCTTAGTGAATCCTCACTGCATGCCAATGCTCTATGGCTCAGAGACCTGCCTTCAACCCAGTCAAGAGTGCCTCCCCTTCGATGTCTGCTGCTCACATTGTCAACATCCCCCGCCGATATGCTCTCAGCCACCGTCCAGGATGCTACCGCTGATCCCTCCCCCAGAGGTCTACAGAAGTACTATGTCTCTCCCGCCCCCATAGCTCAACATCTAAAGAACTTAAAACTGAAAATTAAGAGCCCCTTTTGTACCAAATTAGACATACATATATATATGTATATATATATAATACAATACATATATTGTGTTTTGGATTACAGTCAAAAGGAGCTGGAATTAGTTTCTGATCAGCAGGAGAGTTCCTTTCCTGGGGAGCACCGCTCCTCTGTATGAGACGCAACTGTACTCATCTACCAGGACAAGGCACCCTGGTATCCTGTGGATGTAGACATGATGAGTCCCATTCCCACAAGACAGATCTCCATCTGTCTCCAAGGGTTGAGATGCATGGGGTGTTAGACGAAATATGCTCTTTCAAGAAAGCCCAAAATAGCTGATATATGGAAATAGTCTGCTGTCCATTACTCGCTTGCTGTTACTTAATCTCCTGGATGAGTTACGTAATCTCCCTGTACTTCAATTTCCTTACTGAAAAGATGTGGATAATGGTGTCTCTTCTGAAAAGAGGGCGGCAGTAACTGCTGCAACATGCTCAGCACAAGGCCGGTCACTTGTCAAGACTCAGGGGCCAGCTCTTTAAGGTCTTCCCCCCTTCACCAGGGAAGGAGGCAATGATGAGCTCAGAGACATCAGGAAGTGTGTGGTGAGTGAAAAGATGTTAGAAAAATTCATGACTGGAACTTTAAGCGCTGGATACCATGACAAAGGGTTGGCATACATGAGAATTCTCTGAAAACTGTTAACCACGTGCAAGTTAACATCAAAGGCCACCACCCATGTAATCTCTTAGATACCATCAGAAAAGGTCCTTCCACCTACTCTGTCCTTCACAAACATGAGTTCCCTTCCTGTACCTTAATTTTTTCTCATTAAGTTAATTCCTAGTTTCCAGTTTCCCATCAACTCCTCTGATAACAGACAGACCTCCCAATCTTCCAGGTCCCTTTTGAAGAAGCCTTTGAAGACATGCTCAGGCTTCCTTGCACACTTACATGCCAGAGGACTATCAGTAGACAAGAATTCATTGCGACAATCACACAATATATTTAAGAAGATGGATCAAGACCCTGGACCAAAGAGTCCAAGACTAGTAGAAGTGGCTACTACCTCAAATGTGCACATACCAGTGCAACCAATAAGGGACCATTAAGAGTCAAGTAAACATGAGATGATGAAAAGAAGTGACTAAAACTCTAAAGAAATAGAGATCTATGAACTCCTTTACAAAGAATTCAGTCCTCTTAAAGCAGTTTAGTGAAATGCAAGAAACATGGGCAGACAACTACATGAAATTCAGGGGAAAGATGCATGAACGAAATGAGAAGCTCAACAAAGAAAACAATCAAAAGAACGACTGAAAACTGAGCTGAAAAATAAAACACTGTATTGAAGAATACAATCAAGTATTTCAGCAACAAACTCAAGCAAGCAGGAGAAAGAATCAGTGAACTAAAAGGTAGATCATTTGAAATTATCCTGCCACAGGAGTGAAAAGAAAAAAAAATTATTAAAAAGAGTGACAATACACTCTGGGACATTATCAGTAGAAACAATAGTGAAATATGGAAGTCCCATATGAGAAGAGAGAGAGAGAAAAGAAAGTCTATTGGAAACAAAATGGTTGAAAACTTACCAAACATGGAATGAGAAATACATCCAGATTCATGAGGCCCAAAGAATCCCAAATAGCTTGAGCCTGCAATGGTTACAGGAAATCACATTGTGAGGAAATAGTCTGTGGTCAAAGACACAAGCAATTTTTAAAGCAACAAGGAAAAAAAAAAAAAAGAGTCACCACATGTAAGACACCATCACAACACTCAAGAGAGACTTCTTAATAGAAACTTTGCAGGCCAGGAGAGAGGGATGATGTATTCAAATATAGAAAGAAAATAAAATTGTCAAGGGAGAATATTGTATCCAGGAAATCTACTCTTCAGAAATGAAAGAGATATTGAAAACATACCAAAGAAATAACAAAACAAAGCTGAAAGTGTTCATCACCAGAAAACTTGCTGTATAAGAAATGCTGCAGGAATTTCATCAGGCACAAATAAATGAATAATAATTAGTATCATGAAAAGGTAGGAAGTTTGTAAAACTCACCAGTAATGGTCGATCCTGTGATATTGTCATAATAGTGCATAATTTGGACTTCCCTGGTGGCTCAGACGGTAAAGCATCTGTCTACAATGTGGGAGACCTGGGTTCGAGCCCTAGGTTGGGAAGATCCCCTGGAGAAGGAAATGGCAATCCACCCCAGTGCTGTTGCCTGGAAAATCCCATGGACAGAGGAGCCTGGTGGGCTACAGTCTGTGGGGTCGCAAAGAGTCGGACACAACTGAGCGACTTCACTTCCACTTTCAGGGCATAGTTCACTCAGAACACCAGTTAAAAGGTTAAAAAATATATTAAACAACCATAACTACAATAACTTCTTACTGGACACAAAACATAAAGTATGTGAGTTGTCATCTTGATAACCTAACATGAAGGAGGAAGAAAGAAAGGAAGAACTTAGGTATGCTATCAGCTTAAAATAGAACATTATAAATATCAGATATTTTAGGTATGCTTCATGATAACCACAAAAAAATAACCTCTGGTAGATATACCAAAGATGAAAGAGTGATCTCAGCATGAAAGTGAAAGGGAAGTCACTCAGTCGTGTCCGACTCTTTGTAACCCTGTGGACTGTAGCCTATCAGGCTCCTCCGTTCCTGGGATTCTCCAGGCAAGAATACTGGAGTGGGTTGCCATTCCCTTCGCCAGGAGATCTTCCCAACCCAGGGACTGAACCCGGTCTCCTACACTGTGGGCAGACGCTGTACCATCTGAGCCGCCAGGGAAGTCCGAATTGCAATTGCATGCATTACTCCATAAATGTGTGCAATTGCTGTTTTCTTGATAGATTGACTTTTTCTATATCATTATACAATGACCTTTTTCCCTAGAGCATTTTTAGCTTAAAGTCTAAAGTAAGAGTATTTACTTAAAGTAATTGCTACCTTAGCATACCCCCTACTAAAAGTTATAAAATAACAAAAGACAGCACAATAAGAAGCTAGGAAAAATGGATTTAGAAAACAGTTGAAAAAATTAACAAAATGGCAATGGTAAGTACTTACATATCAATAATTACTTGAAACATAAAGTAAATTCAATTAAAAATACATAAAATAGCTTAATGGACGAAAAAAAAAAAAAAAAAGTCCAGAGATATGCTGCCCATAAGAGAATTACTCTAGTCTTAAAGACACACAAGGGCTAACAGTGATGGAATGGGAAAAGAGACTCTAGCAAAGGGTAAGCAAAAGACAACGTCAATACCTATACCTTATACTTATAGGGAACGTAGACTTTAAGCTAAAAATGCTCTAGGGAAAAAGGTCATTGTATAATGATTAAAAATAAAAAGTCAGTCTATCAGGAAAACAGCAGTTGCACACATTTATGCACCCAGCATCAGAGCATCTAAGTATATAAAGCAGTTATTAGCCGAACACATGGAGAAACAAGGGCTTCCCCAGCGGCTTAGCGGTGAAGTATCCGCCTGCGATGCAGAAGCTCCAGGTTTAGTCCCTGGGCCGGGAAGATCCCCTGGAGGAGGGCGTGGCAATCTACTCCAGTATTCTCGCCTGGGGAATCCCATGGACAGAGGAGCCTGTAGGCTACAGTCCATAGGGTCGCAAAGAGTCGGACACGACAGAAGTGACCCAGCATGCACGCAAAGAGAAATAATACAGTAAAAGTTGGAGATTTTAACATCCACTCTAAACAATGGAAAAATCATCCAGATAGAGAATTGATAAGGAAGCAGTCGATTTGAACAAAACCAGACCTAAAAGCCATGTACATTATATTTCATCCAATAGCAGCAGACTACACAATTTTCTTAAGCACCTATGGGCCATTTTCTAAAGTAGATCATATTTTAGGCTCCAGGTAATTCTTGATAAATTTAAGGAGATCAAAATCATGGCATGTATTTTTTCCAAACACAGTGGTATGAAACTAGAAATGAATATCATGAGGAAAGCTGAAAAATTCTCAAACACATGAAAATTACATACCACACACGTCTGTAACCAATGGATCAGAGAAGACTTTTTCAAAACAAAAATAAACAAATATCTTGAAAAAAAAAAAAGTAAAGACAATATATAAACAAAAATCATGTGGTATGCCTCAAAAACATTTCTAAGGATGACATTTATAGAAGTGAATTATTATTTTAAGGAAAAAGAAACAGTTCAGCCTAAGGAACTAAATAAGCACAAAGTTGGTAGAAGGGAAATGTGGTTCAATACACACCAAACAATACATGTGATGTCACAGTAAGAGATTGAAAGAAGAGAGTTGTATGTCCATGTCAGTAGATGCAGAAAATGCATTTAAATGTATTCAACATCCATTACTGATAAAAAGTTTCAACACATGTACAGAAGGACCATACCTCAACAAAAAAGTCCATATATGACAGTTCACCAATTAACATCAACCTTGATGTTGATCGAACCCAGATCTCCTGTATTGCTGGCAGATTCTTTACCACTGAGCCAGAAAATCTTAGAGACTCCACAAAATAACATTAGATATAATCAACAAATTCAGTAGAGTTGCAGAATAAAAAGATCTTAGAAAAATTACTAGCGTTTCTATGAAGTAACAATGAAGGATCTGAAAAAAATAAAGACAGCAATCCCATATACAATAGTATCAATAAAATAATTAAAGATAAATTTAACTGATAGATAAAAGATCTGTATATTAAGAGTATAAGACATTGATAACAGAAACTGCAGAAGGCATAAATAAATGGAAAGATGATTTATGTTCATGGATCAGACTAACCAATATTGGTAAATTGTCCAGACTCCCTAATGCCGTCTATGCCTTCAATGCAATCTCTGTCAAGATTGTTTTAAAGATGGCATTGCATTCATCCCTGCATTTCCCTGATCAACTCCACAAGCAAGTTCTTGAAGCTAGCACACCCATCTTGAAGTGTTTCTTCAGTTTGTGAGACGTTCGCTGGACCACACTCCACTGAGTCTTCTGAGTTTGTATCATTAAGAAATATGTGTCCTGAGTGCAGGAGGACCTGAAGAGTGGGCAGCTCTGCTCCTTCCTCACGGGGACATCATTTAGGTTCAACTCAGCTTCTTCCTGTTGCCCTGCCTCCTGCCCTACCTGTAAGAGGCATCACAACTACCTGCCCTGCTCACTAACTTGACAACAAGTGTTTGTGAGATGTGTTTTGCAAATTTCACCTCCTTCCATCTTCCATATACATGAAGGGTCATCATCCTCCTTCAACGATGAGGAGGGCCCAGATCCTGCCTTACTAAGCATCCTGCAAGGAGGAGGCGCAACTGGGATTGAAACTCAAGTGTGTGTCCCCAAAGCCTGCTTTGGTTGCACTGGCCGTGTTACCCTCCCAGAGCCCCCAGTGATGAATAGCAAACCAACCATGTGACCCACGGAGAAGGCAATGGCACCCCACTCCAGTACTCTTGCCTGGAAAATCCCATGGATGGAGGAGCCTGGAAGGCTGCAGTCCATGGGGTGGCTGAGGGTCAGACATGACTGAGCGACTTCACTTTCACTTTTCACTTTCATGCATTGGAGAAGGGAATGGCAACCCACTTCAGTGTTCTTGCCTGGAGAATCCCAGGGACGGTGGAGCCTGGTGGGCTGCCGTCTATGGGGTCGCACAGAGTCAGACACGACTGGAGTGACTTAGCAGCAGCAGCAGCATGTGACCCAAATTCCAAATGAGGGCATGTTGAGAGTTTAAGCATCCTTTCCTACCTTAACTCTAACTTCTGAGTGTTTATTTACTCCATGCAAAAGTCAGATTCTTTGTCTAACTACCTTGCACTTCTAACAGCTCCTAAGGAAATATAGGACACCCAAATACATGTCTTTAGGTCTTCTGTGCTTTGTCATCCTGAAAGGACATCCAAGCTGTGCCACCATCAGCATCTGAACCTCTCCTAATATCCTTTCAAAACTGACTCCTCAAAGGGGATGCCATTGACATCTAAGATTAGTGTTGGCCAGTGTTCCTTGAAGAGAGACAAAGGCAGACACATCACTGTACTGAGTGACCCTGAACTGATCATTCACCTCTCCCAGCCTGAATTTCTCATCATTATGCTGAATTTGGGCTAAACTGTACTCACAGTCCTTTCCAGATCTACCAGTTTATAACTAGAGCTGGGATGAAGCTAGAGTAATTACTTTTTTCAAAGCTCAAAATTAAAACTAAAAAATAAGAAAATATATATTTTAAATGCTGAACATAACACTAGCAAATGAAATCCAATAAAGTACAAAAAGGTCAATACATCAAGACTAATTAGGGTTCACCCCATAAATGCAAGTCTAATTCAGGTTTGCAGTATCGATATAATTTACCACATTGGCAAAATGGAGAAGGGAAACATGATTATCTCAAAAAGGAAGAAAATAGTTGGAAACAGGTCAAGCTCAGCATCACAATAGGAACAGGCTAACAAAAGGCAGCCACACAAAATGCATTCTCACAACTAACATAACACTAGGTGCTCAGTGGGGATGGTGTCTCTCTGAGATCTGAAACTTGACCAGGAAGCCATCTCTGCCTTGAGAAGGTGCCTGCATCAGGGTGGGGAGGATCCTGTGTAGTCGCTTTTCTGATCGAAGTCCTCTCTCAGAAGCGTCAAGTGGTGTCCGATGAGGACAGGGCTGTAAGAAAAATCATGACTGGCACTTTCAACTCTAGGTACTAAGACATGGGGTCCTACACATGAATATTCTCTGTAAAAGGCTGCTGATCACATGTAGGTTCACATTCCAGGCTTACCAAGCACATGGTCTTTCAAGAACTAATTGGAAAAGGCTCTGGCACCTGTTACCTCCTTCAGACAGGAGACTAAATCTCAAAAAGACCAATCACATCATAACGAGGGAAATACAAATGACCACAAAGGGATCAGAAAATTGATCAGAAAATATATAAAATATGAAATATCAAGTGTCATGAGGAATGTGAAGCTAGGGAAATCTAATAGGGAGAAGTATACCAGGTTTCCTCAATTCCAAAACACCATTTATTTCAGATACTCCATTGTTTTAAATACCACTCCAAAAATGCTTTTGATCACTTCTAATGTTTATTTTGCATGTTGAAAGATCTAGACTTATTAGAGAAGGATTTTTAACATATTTAACTCTTCCTTTGTGCACATAAAAATGAACAAAATAAAATAAATTGGTTAAAGTATTTCCAAAAAGCTTTAAATTCACATTCTTAGCTTTTTAATCATTTTTTATTTAGACTTGTGTATGCCCACATAGAACAGAGAGAAGCTATTGCCACTCAACCTTCTCTGATTTCTGGTCCCAGAACCTAGAAGCATAATAAAATAGTTCTCATTTATGTGACTCAGTTTGGGGTGACTTGCTACACAGAAGAAGGTAACTGAAAATGTCCCGCATTCACAAAGAACTTTGACATCCTTGCAGGCCTTCTTTCCCTTCTAGGTCCTTCTGTCCATCCACTGGGTCACACGAGTGACCACCGCAGCACTCCCGGCTGCCAATTTTTGATCCATCAGTGATGTCCTTATAGAAATCACCTCAGCTGCCTTCTTTCAGTTAACAAAAAGGCAGGCTTTCTGAAGGGATTATGCCGCCTGAGGATGTCTGGGATCAAGAACAAATAGAAGCTTCATCTTTCCCCCCATGCTTCCCTACTGGGATTGTCAGTAGGCCGGACACTGAGCAGGCCTGCGGGTCACAAAGTCACCATGCCGACCATCCTGCCCCTCATAAGGGGCATCACAGCAAACTCTGCCTCCTTGGGGCAGAGGAGGACTGTGCAGAGAGTGGGACCACCCCCCGGGGCCAGCCTCTTGCCTCTTCTGCACTCAGGGCAGACATCAGGGGGGCCTGCAGCTCCAGCACACCTCGGTGAAAGGGCTGGAGGCGTGGGGCCCCTGGGAACCAGTGGAGGCAGCAGATGCTGCGGCCTGCGATGGCCTGATGGCCCGGGGCCAGTGGGACCACGGCGGGTGCCAAAGAAAATGGGGAATGTCGGGCCCGGGATGCTAGGCTCCATGCTCTTTCTGATCCTCGGGCTGCAGCCACTACCGCTTAGCCAAGGGAGATTCCTGCATCACCCCCCAAACTCGAGAAGCTTCCACCTGGGCACCAGACATCACGGAAGCAGCTGGGAGAAGCTGAAATCCTGCGAGGGTGCCTTTGACCTGTACTTCGTAGTGGACGCGTGAGTGGCTCTCCTACCTGGCTCTTCAGGGAACCTCTGTCTACCGGACCACTTCATGGCAGTGGCAGGGCCACCGATGAGACAAGAACAGTCTTGATTAGACCCAAGGAGCAGACCTCTGTGTCCTCCTTGTTCCTGAGTTAGGAGTGTCCTGGGCCTTTGTCCCCAGGGACATTTATATTTTGGAAAGTAAAACACCATAGGGTTTCTGGATGGCTGTCAGTCTCTCCATCAGCTTGACCTGGATCTGTGACCTGCATGTCCCTTAATCAGCTGGAGGGGCAGCTGATTGCCAAGAGCTGTCTTCTCAGTACTTGGGAGAAACTCACTGCGATTTCTGGGTTTGTTTGGTTTCTGTTTTGTTATTTACCCCAGTGACTTCTATTTCTACTGCCTCCAGAGAGATTGACATGTCATCTGTTAAGCATTCTCATGGTGTCACTGCTTACAAGTCCTTTGATTTGCAGGTTCTAAATGTTTTGCTGCTTTTTTGACAACTTGGACACCCATGTGAATGCTTGTGTGCACTTTCTGAACGGTTTGGTCTGTCTGCCTACAACCTTAGGAAACATGGGCCTCTTATTAAGTATCTTCTGGCAATCAAGGACGGAGAGGGAGGGGCAGGTCCTCAGACTGGAGAGATTGCCTTGGTTCCATTTTCAACACCTCTGTGGGACTGATGATGTGTGTGTAGGTGTGTGCACATCACTCAGTCGTGTTCAACTCTTTGCGACTCCATAGACCGTAGTCTGCTAGGCTTCTCTGTCCATCAGATCCTCTAGGCAAGAATAATAGAGTGAATTGCCATTCCCTTCTTCAGGGGATCTTCCTGACCCAGGGATTGAACTTAGGTCTCCTGCATTGCAGGCAGATTCTTTACCATCTGAGCTATCAAGGAAGCCCAGGGCTGAGGATAAATTTTATCCTCAGTAGTAACACTCAGTAGTAACAGTGATATGACTCTCAATATCACTGAAGCACTTTACAGTCCCCAAATTCCTTTAATGCACATCTGCTATCTTTAAAACATATGGAGGTAGAGTAGGGAATGTATTTGCATTTGTAATCAACTGGAAAGAGGGCAGGCGCCTAGACATTGGGTAAAGTAGCCCAGAGGCTGGTGAGAGTAATAGGACTGAATGCTGAATTCTACAAATGGGGAAAGAAGCTGAGGGTCAGTGAGATGTAAGTCTGGAGTATGGCTACAGTGGAATAGGCCAGGCTTATCTGAAAGCACAGCACATTCCTCAGGCCCCACTGTCTTAAGTGTCCTCAGTCTCCATCCTGGCACTAAAGTTAAAGACAAAGGGAGCAACTGAAAGAAGAACCAGGAAGGGCCTGAGGCTTTCCCTGCTGGTGGGGTGTCATGATGCCAGGACAGCAGTGCCCCAGGCCATGTTCAGCCCCTCCCCAGACAGTGGTCCCAGAAAAGGCCTTCAGTGTCCAGAGTGGCTCAGCTTTAAAGCTGATGAGAAGAAAATGGAAATAAAATGCTGTAACACCCTCCCTGGCCTGAGGCCGTGGTGCCTGTCGGATGCCCATAAGTGAGGGACATGAGAGCCAACATAGCAGAACTTTTCAATGCATCTTTCCTTAGTCCCTTGTCTTAAAGCCTTAAGTAAAATGATCGGCCCTCCTGGTTTGCCACCCAAAGTTCCTCACACCCCCCCGCACGTGGGTCTGGCTGGTCACCCTCCCCAGCACTCAAAGCGATGAAAGTCACCACTAGGGTGACCCACTGAGGTCGCTGAGGTAGTGTGACAGCCTTGCACTGCCTGGGATGGGAAGGATTTGCTCAAGTTTCTCCTGGAATCTGGGGAGGCAGAAACTCCACCCACTGGATGGATGCTCCCCATGTCTCTGACTCAGATCTTCTTTGTTTTCAGGTCACAGAAGGCAAAAGATATTTGGGAGGACATTTGCCAATTAGTGGATGAAATAACAACGAAGTACACAAAGTACGGCTGGGGTTTTCCTCTCCCGGGCTGGGCACATAGCTCTCTAGATTTGGTGGTCATAGAAGTCCCTTTGCTCAGGAGCACAGAGTCTGGAGCGGGGGTGTTCTGAAGCAGAAAGGACACATCACTCTGGTTCTGTCAGGTCTCAACAGATTTCTTGGCTCCTGCCTGTGAGTCAGGCCACATTGTGAGGCACACAGTCTGCCCTCGAGGACCTCACAGATTAAGAAACAGGCAAACCAGTAACCAAACACCAAGTTAAATGGTGCCAAGGGTTAAAAGAAAAGTGCGAAGGAATTACTTTCAACTTTAAGGAAAAAGCACGTATTCTTTTCTGAAAGTCAAGTGTGACTTCCTAGGGGATCTGAAATTTTGGGCTAGATTTGAAGAATGGGGAAAGATAGGGTAACGTGAGCAAATATTAGATTTCTTGTCAAATGAGTGGTCTGTTTGACTAGAGAATACGGTTCACTATGGGGAAGGTTGAAAGGTGGGACAGGATAGCATGGGGCCAAAACCTTTAAGGCTCATAATGCCAAGCCAAGGGGCTTAAAATTCCTGCTCTGAGCATTTGGGAGCTATAAGCTGATTCTTGAGCAAGTGTCTAATATGATGCATGATGTCCTCCAGGTACCAAAGTCTGCTAACAGTTGTTAAAATAATTTGTAACAAAAACCAAGAGCAGCAAGCAGCATAGCTAGGGACCTATGGTAGCAACTAAAATTAAAATAATGTGGGTCAATGGACCACAAGACAGTAGAAGGAGAGAGAAGGCAGAGATGTCTGAAAGGCTGAAATGAGGTAGAATAATTTCTTTGAAAAGGCAGAGGAACCAGAGATCAAATTGCCAACATCCACTGGATCATGGAAAAAGCAAGAGAGTTCCAGAAAAAACATCTATTTCTGCTTTATTGACTATGCCAAAGCCTTTGACTGTGTGGATCACAATACACTATGGAAAATTCTGAAGGAGATGGGAATACCAGACCACCTGCCCTGCCTCTTGAGAAACCTGTATGCAGGTCAGGAAGCAACAGTTAGAACTGGACATGGAACAACAGACTGGTTCCAAATAGGGAAAGGAGTATGTCAAGGCTGTATATTGTCACCCTGCTTATTTAACTTCTATGCAGAGTACCTCATGAGAAACACTGGGCTGGAAGAAGCATAAGCTGGAATCAAGATTGCCGGGAGAAATATCAATAACCTCAGATATGCAGATGACACCACCCTTATGACAGAAAGTGAAGAGGAACTAAAAAGCCTCTTGATGAAAGTGAAAGAGGAGAGTGAAAAAGTTGACTTAAAGCTCAACATTCAGAAAACTAAGATCATGGCATCCAGTCCCATCACTTCATGGGAAATAGATGGGGAAACAGTGGAAACAGTGGCTGACTTTACTTTTCTGGGCTCCAAAATCACTGCAGATGTTGATTGCAGCCATGAAATTAAAAGACACTTGCTCTTTGGAAGAAAAGCTATGACCAACCTATACAGCATATTAAAAAGCAGAGAGATTACTTTGCCAACAAAGGTCCAATCTAGTCAAGGCTATGGTTTTTCCTGTGGTCATGTATGGATGTGAGAGTTGGACTATAAAGAAAGCTGAGCGCCAAAGAATTGATGCTTTTGAACTGTGCTGTTGGAGAAGACTCTTGAGAGTCCCTTGGACTGCAAGGAGATCCAACCAGTCCATCCTAAAGGGGATCAGTCCTGGGTGTTCATTGGAGGGACTGATGTTGAAGCTGAAACTCCAATACTTTGGCCACCTCATGTGGAGAGCTGACTCATTTGAAAAGACCCTGATGCTGGGAAAGATTGAGGGCAGGAGGAGAAGGGGACGACAGAGGATGAGATGGTTGGATGGCATCATTGACTCAATGGACATGGTTTTGGGTGGACTCTGGGAGATGGTGATGGACAGGGAGGCCTGGTGTGCTGTGGTTCATGGGGTCGCAAAGAGTTGGACACTACTGAGCGACTGAAATGAACTGAACTGAACTGAATTTCTTTGATATGAACAGGACATGGGGAAGGTGGGCAAGGAGGGAAAAGGAGTGAAGTTACAAAGACTATTACAGTAGATAAGAGGCCAGTTGAGAGAACCATGCAAAAGTGGATGGGTGTCTGTCTTCTGGTGCCTGTGTGTGCCTGCCTGTGTGTGAGACAGAGAGAGACAGAAGGAGATTTGGAGTGGGGGTGGGAGTATAGGGATGGAGCAAGAAGGCCCCACATCTCCACAGGCCTCAGAATCCTTCACTAAGTTATAGGAACCTCCAGGCTTCAGGAAATAACCCCAAAGCAAAAGAGTTGGAATGGGAGCAGAGAAACTGGCAAGCACCCCCTTCCTGGCTCCTCATTGGCTTTATTTGCATAATTCTTCTCCAGCCCTGACCTGCGGATGTCCTTCATCACCTACTCCACACAGGGCAACATCATCATGAAGCTCACTTCAGACAGGCAAGTGCTGTTTTAATCCCCCAAGGTAGGCATGGTGGAGGGGTCACAGGAAAAACCAGGGAACTGAGGGTTCCCTGAGACATCATAAGGACCCATTAGGTGCAGACTAGGCCATCCTGGACTGTCAGTGTCCACTCTGACCCCCAGTCCTGGCTCCCTGGCCCCCACTGGCCTCTGGCTGAGCTGGCACTGAGAGATCACATCCTGCTAGATGCCTCCACCTCCTTCCTCTAAGCCCAGCCCTCCACCTGTCCTGCCCTCCCAGCCCTCTTCTCATGTCTTAGAACTGGCTCCCTGTGAGGACCCCTGGGACCTGGAGGAGCAGGTGCGTGGGCCCTTCATGAACACTGGCCTGTGTTGGCTCCTGCTGTGTCAGTCTCTGCTCTGGGCCAGTGCGGGAAGCGGGGAGCAGAATCAGACCAGGGGCAGGGGTGGGTGTGATGAAGTGCTGGAGCTTCAGTGGACTGATCCTTTGGTGGCTCTGAGACAAGGGAGCCCATGAGTATGGTTCTGAATACCAGGCTGGGCTAGGGTCAGGAGGGCAGCATGACACAGCAGCATCCTAGGTGTGCCCCAGGGCCTGAGGTGGAAGATAGGGAGCTCATGAGCATCCAGGAGCTCAAGATGCTTATGATGCGAATGACTGAAATCCAGAGAGTGTGGGGCTGCCAGTGCGCGGAAACAGCACTCCCCAGGCCTGGCTCCCGGGATAAGCGGGGACCGGGGCTTCCTGCTCAGTGAGCTGGGGAAGGAGTGGTTTTGTGTGTCCCTGTGGTCTGCATTTTGGAGAGAGAGACCTGAGTGAGTGTGAGGTGCAAGCAGCAAGTGAGTGGGGAGTTGTCAGGCAAGTAGCAAAAAGAGAGACGGGGGCCTCTGGTACAGGAGCTGCCCATGGAGGAGAGGAGGACCACTGACTCCTTTAGGCAGAGGATTCAGTCTGAACAAAGTGACCTGTGGGGGAGACTTCTAAGGGGCTCCCAGTCCTCTCGGGAGAGTGGACGTGAGGCTGTCTTTCTCAAGAGAAAGCGTCAGAAGAGGAGTGGGGATGAGGGGATGGGAAAAGGGTGATGGAGTTTTAAGAAGGTAAGGGCTTCTTGGGGACATAAGCAGGCTAGTGTCCTCTCCATGCATGGAGCTGGGGGTCAAGACTGAGCAGGTGGTGGGGAGGGTAGTCTAAGAAAAAGGCTGGTGGGTGAGAGTTCCAGCATATTTGCAGGTGTTATCAATGAAACAGAAATCCTCCCAGAAGTGACAGGAAGAGTGGGGTGGGCAGGGCCTGGTTTGGCCTCCACTGGCACTGGTCCCAGGCCTCCTCAGTTCCCATGCTGGGTCAGGCAGGGCAGGACCAGGGGCTCTCAGATTTCAGCTCATGGCAGAATCCCTTCTGCTTGAGGCAAGAGCCAGCCTTCAGGTGCCATGTTCTCTAAGACTTACTGTGACAGGTTCATCACACAGGATAAACCTGAACCTAAGCCCCACCCCCTGGCATGTCCCAGTCCCATCCCCTGTAACCTGCATTAACAGAAGCCAACAGAGATCCCTGTGGCAGCCTGGGGTCACTGCTCTTCAGCCCGCATGGACACTCCTCAGGCCTCTTCCTCATTCATGGTCTATTTCTTCAGGAGCACATGAAGCCCAGGAGCCCTAGACTCTAATGGAGCAGCTTGACTATTTCCCTTAGCATTGATCCAGTGAGGGAAGTGGCTTGGAGGGACCAAGTCCACTACAGGGGTCTGCGGCAGGGGAGGAAGGGACAGGGCAGGAGCATCAGCAAAGTGAGTTCTCCAAACTCAGCCTTCCCTGTTGGAATGACCTTACTAGGGACCCCTTAGGTGCCAGCAGTACAGCCAGTCATGATGGGGGTGCCAGATCCGTAGGTGTCCCCCCTCACCGTGGATAGTCAAAGCAGGGTCCTTGCTGAGTCTCTGAGATTTGGATGCCTTGAGACAGGGATGAGCATGTTGAAAGGCAGCCATATTCATGGGACCAGCAAAGCAGCAGCATCCACACTCACTGAGTAGGGACAAAGAAGGATTAGGGTTAGTCCTGTCAGCATCAAAGACACGGGCAGAAGGGTCAGGACAGGGCCACTTGTATCCTCTCTGGTCCAGGCAGGACTGGTGCAGGACAGCTGGGGCTGTTTATAGCCATCAACCCTTATTCCCCCTCTACCCTCTTTTCTGATATGTTTTTAGAACAAAAATACGTGATGGTCTTAAAAGACTTCAGGATATAGTGCCTACAGGAGCCACAAACATGCAGGAAGGATTGAAAAAGGTACAAGACAGCTCTGAAAATTTATTCTGCTTTGTCAAGTTCTTAAGCGTATTATTGGTTCATCTGCCAACATTCTTTCAATTTGTTGCAGGCAAATAAACAGATTCAACAAGCTACCTCAGGAGGTAAGTTGCCCGCTGACATCACTGTGCTCATGGGGAACAGAGCCAGGCCCAGGCCTCAGCGAGGGCTGCTGCAGACCCTCCCTGGCCAGCCCCTAGCGCTGACTCATGGAGCGAGCTCCTTGCCCTCCCCATGCTGCAGGTTTCTCCTCCCCACAGTGAGGATGGAAAGCTCCCCCAGGGATGTTCCTGAGAACCACATGGGGTCATGCAGTACATTCCTGGTTCTTACTAGATATCAAGTGCTTGACCTACAGTTGGGCTGCATGAGAAAGAAGAGAAATTGCAGGGACAGTGAGGAGACGGAGTCCAGTTTAGGGAGGCAGAGGCCTTTGTGCCCCCTGGCTGCCCACACTCTGTCCACCACGGTCCTGGCTCTACTTCCGTTCCCTTCAGGCTCTCCCCTGTGGGTGACTCTCGTCCTGTGTCAGTGTTTCCAACAGTGGGAAAGACTGTGCTCGGCCCAGAACCATCGGCATGTAGATTACAGGGCTGCAAACTCATCAGGAAGGAGGCACAGGCTGCTGGGAAAGGCAGGGAGCTGGGCGGGGCTGCTGGCCAAGCCTCTGGCAGTCAGTCTGGCTGCTCCTCCCTGAGCTCAGCTGGGAGGCTTGTCCTCACCAGGGAAGTAGCTGCAGTTGCCATTCAGGACAAAGGCTGTCCACCTGCCCTAGTGAGGGTCACTAGGAAGCGCTCTGAGCCAGTCTCACGCTCCTCACCTGTCAAGTGGGTCCTGTGCTCAGCCCCCTGTCCCTCCAGGCACTCTGGTGGCAGTTCTGGGGTCAGGGTGGCTCCTCCCCAGGAGGAGGAGGTGCAGGAGCAGAGCTGCAGGCCTGACAGCCTGAGGCAGGTCACTCCAGGTGCCTTTCTGACCAGGCCACTCCCTGCTTCTTCTGCAGAGAGCAGTGCTTCCAGCCTGATCATCACCCTGACTGCAGGGCCACTGCTACCAAGGACGTTACAGGACACAAAGAAGGAAGTGAGTCCTGCCCACCATTACCAGTTTTGTACTCCATGTATGTGGATGTTTCCACTCAAAACTTTTTTTCTCTCAGGCTCAACAGGCTCGGGATATGGGGGCCAAGGTTTACTGCGTGGGTGTAAAGGACTATGAGAGAGATCAGGTAATTCAGAACAGATAACCAAGTGCCACGTTTGAGCCCAGCTGTCGAAAGCTTTCAAAGGCAGCTGTCCCAAGATCACCCAGACAATGGCCCTCGACCTCAGCCCAAACATTTGGACAACAGGTAGTCAGAAGAACAGCAAGTGTTGTGTAAACCTACACACCAGAGGTGTGGGTGGAGTTTCCACTGTCTGACGGTGGGCTGCTGACAGACGCCAAGGTGTGGCTCTTGGAGTCCAACATGGCAGGAGGCAAGAGTCTCTGTCCTGAGATGAGACTGCTGTGTTCTCAACTCCTGGCTATGTGACAACCATCTCCTCTCTCTTGTAGTTGAATGATATTGTAGAAAGAAAGGACCAAATGTATGGGACAGAGGAATTCAATTCTGCAGAAACATTTGTTACGTCGGTGAGTGTGAATTAAACATGAGAGGGGAGGTGGGCTGTCTTTTCCCCATGTCCCTGCTATCAGTCTCCCTGACCCTGCCACCCCTCTGTTCCAGCTCGTGAAAAATTCGTGTATGGAAGTCATGGCTGGGGACACACATTTTGTCTGTTTAGGAGGTAAGAGCCAAGTCACAGATCTAGACAGAAGTGCTTGTGTGTGTGTGTCTGTGATGCATTCAAGTGGTATGGGTGTTCTGATTGTGGCATATGTGTATTAGTGGGTTTCTGTATGTGGCTTGATTGTGTGTGTGGTGTCTATGTGGTCTGAGTGGATTGTGTATGGTATGTGTGTGTGGTGTGCATGCGAGTATTGTGTGAGTATCTGACGTGTGTGTATATATGACACAATTGTATGGAAATCTGCCCAATATGGAAGTATGCATTGATATATATATGTGTGACTGTATGACATGTGTATGCCAGGTGTTTTCTGTGGATGTGGATGTGTGTAATTACTTTTATCTCACAGATTGATTGAGAGGTTATTGACATATAGTTCTGTATGATTTTAAAGTATACCACGTAATGGTATAGACTTCTACATACATTGCAAAAGGGTGACCATAAATAAATTTAGTTTTTAAAATATAAAACCAAAAAGTTTCTTTAAAAAATCAAATATATATTGATGCTTAAAACTCTCAACAATACTTATCACATGAATTCAAACTACCCATGAAAACATAACACATCAAGATTAATTAGGGCTCATACCAGAAATGCAAGCCTGATTCAATATATAAAATAGCAATGTGATTTTCCTCATCAGAAATAAATGGAGAAGAAAAACGTGATTATTTCAGTGGATAAAGAAAAGAACTGGACATAGTTCATGGTCAATGTCATGCTGGTAACAGAGCCTGACAAGGGCATCCAAGGAAGCCATGTCTCCCCCGAGAGGGTCTCTCCATCAGTGTGGGAATGACCCTGTGCAGTTGAGTTTCTATTAGAAGCCCTCTCTCTGAATGAGCTGTGTGCATGCCAGTTTGTGCATCCACATCACTGGGATTTGTAGAGTTGAGCTGGGTGATAAGCACAAGCTCCTGCTGGTAATAGCACCAAGCTGGATGCAGCTGGATATAGACCCAGGAAGCTGGTCCTGGCTGTGGTTCTCTGAACTGCAAGACCACAGTGCCGAAGGCTGTGGTCAGACAGAGCAGTGCTCGTATCTGAGCTCTGCTGCTCATGGGTGCAAAACCGGGACAAACTATTGCGTATCTACCAGCTCCAATTTCATCTCCAAGAAGGTGAAATAACACCCGCCACCCACTATCAGATCTGCTGTGGGACACAGAAGCAGTGGAGCTCACAGTGACTGCACGGGATCTAGAAGCTGGCGGCCCTCACCAACAGGAGCCGGCACTAAGACTTTCATCACTAACCCCTGGTTCTTCCCCTACCTCTCTGCTGAGCTCAGGCTGGGGAGGGAAGTGGTTAAAGAACTCCCAGGATGAAAGCATCTCCTGCTGAGCCCTCTGTGGGTGGAAGCTCTCGACCCCTGCTGCCTCTGACCCCGTGGCCCGTGCAAGGTGCGGCCACGGAAGGAGACCCCACACACGTGCAGGGTCTTTCCTTGCACATCCCAGCTTGCAGCAACCTGAGAGCCTCCATTCTCTGATCAGGTCCCCAGGACACACACGGGCCTGCAGGCCTCAGGGGAGGATGCCTGTTGTCATTCACACCCTGTGGTGGCCTAGCTGGGGTGGCAGGTGCCTGCTGCACAGCTTCTGCCAGTGAGACCCAGTGGTACTGCCCTAACATTTACAATTGCTGCCATTTTTACAAAAGCTGCCACACAGCATGACTGTTACTAAGATAGAAAGCTCAAGGCAGGAACCTGGAGCCTAATAAAGTAGAACCTCTCACTCTGAGTAAGTCAGTGGGCTGGGTGTGAGGAAGCCTGGAGGGGGTGAGCATGGGACATGGCACTTCTTCAGCCTCTCAGGCTCCCTCCAGGACTAAGCAGAGGCCTCTCTGGCCTCCCTGCCTCCAGGCCTGTGCTCCAGCTCATCCTCTGCACAGGGCATTAGGGGCTGGGAAGGCCACTTCCCTAACCCACCTAACCATGGAGCTGAGGCCCCCAAGCTGGATAACCAGCCCCTCCAAGGACCAGCCTCTGCTCTAAGTTCACCTGCTGCAGAGGCTGGTAGGTAGGGGCCTGGGCCTTCTGGAAAACCTTGTTTAACCTTACGGGATCCAGATCACCCAGGTTTTGAGACTTCACTCTCAGAGCACCTTAATTAGAAGGCTTTCCTCTGCATCTGGCTCCCTTGGTTTCCCACAGCCCTAATCTCTCCTCTCATTAGAGGCTTCTCACCTGGTATGAAGCATGACTTCTGTTTGGCTATGTCCACATCTTTATTTTTATCATTCAGTAAATTCTCTTGCTTCAGATTTTATTATGGATCATTTCAAACCCCCAGCAAAGTAGAAATAGTTGTTTAGTGGGCAGTCCAATCTCCACCACCTGGATTTGCAATTAATATCTAACTGTATTCCCTTTCATATTAATCTGTCTAGCTCTTTCTATGTCTCTCTTTATCAGTCTGTCTTTTTTTTTTTTGATGTATTTCAAAATGAATTACAATCATCAGACTACTACACTGCATATCTTTAATTGGGAGACAATTTTATTAAGATCTCTCTTTTTTGAAATGCAGCAGAACTAAGTGTCTCATTTGATGAGTTCTGACAAATGCACACAGCAGCAAAGCCCACGAAGACTCAGAGCATTACATTTGTAAAGCAGAGTGTCCCCTCAGCCCCCTTCCCAGGCAATCCCTGCCCCCACCCCCTAGGGGCAGCTACTCCCTGATTTCGTCCTCTACAGTCTAATTTGCGCTTTAGAACTCTCCCCAGTGACTCTCAAGGGATAAGCGTGGGCTCTGTTCTGGGGCACTAGGCACCATGCTTTGAGGATTCATCCCTCCTATGTGTTTCTAGGTTTCCTCAGACCTTGACCCCGGGAAGGGGTGCTAGAGGCAGCACCTGGTTACTCTTTTTCCTGTATGTGACCAGACCAGACTGGTGTCCTCAAGAATACCAGCAGTGAAGGCTATAGTAGGACCAGTGCAGAGCAGGGCTTCCCTCTGGGATCCCGCATCCAGCTCCGCATCATGACCAGAGACCCTCTGTGGGGGGGGCGGGGGCGGAGGGCAGGCTTTGTGGGGCAGGAGGACCTGAGAATGAAGGATGGACACACGGCACCGACGGACACTCCTGCAGCCAACCTGGGCAGAGGCTGCCCCTCCTCCAGGATATGGCCCCCCCTTGTCCCATCCTACTGTCTCCAGAATTAACCACAAAGAGTTCCTTTGTGAAAGTGTTAGTGGCTCAGTTCTGTCCAACTCTTTGCAACCCCATGGATTGTATCCCACCAGGCTCCTCCGGCCAAGGAATTCTCCAGGTAAGAATACTGGAGTGGGTAGCCATTCCCTTCTCCAGGGTATCTTCCCAAGCCAGGGATCTAACACAGGTCTCCTGCATTACAAGGTCCATTCTTTACCAACTGAGCCACTAGGGAAGCCCTTTTATATGTAAATTCCTACCTAAGTATACTTTACAAGGATATTTTTACGTTCATGGCATCTTGTAGTACATAGTGTTTTCCAACCTTCTACACAGTATCTCATTTTATGGATGGACCGGTTTATTTCATTAGTCTCCCTTGGTCAATATTCAGATTGTTCCTAATTGGTAGATACTGGAAGTTATACTCGGAGAAGGCGATGGCACCCCACTCCAGTACTCTTGCCGGAAAATCGCATGGAAGGAGGAGCCTGGTAGGCTGCAGTCCATGGGGTCGCGAAGAGTCAGACGCGACTGAGCGACTTCACTTTCACTTTTCACTTTCATGCATTGGAGAAGGAAATGGCAACCCACTCCAGTGTTCTTGCCTGGAGAATCCCAGGGACAGGGGAGCCTGGTGGGCTGCCGTCTATGGGGTCGCACAGAGTCAGACACGACTAAAGCGACTTAGCAGCAGCAGAGGTTATTCTATAGGACCATCTTGATAATTACCTCTCTGTGAGCTTAGGAAAGGACCAGAAGCTGATCTGCCACCGTAAGGGAAAGCCAGGTCACAGCTGGTCTGTGTCGAGTTTCTCTCGAAGTGGCTGTGCCAAGTAGCATGTGATGCTCCAAGACCTGCCCTCCCCAGGGCAGGTCACGTCCATCTGTGTACCCTAGTCTGTCTCAAGAAAGTCAGATGCCCTCTTCCTGGGCATCTGCTCATGTCCATCTCCATCAGCCTTCTCAGGGAGAGGCCTGCCTTCCCAGCTCCTCTCATTGGAGCCTCCAGGTAGCCTGGCATATACATTTTCTTTCAGAGTGAAAGCTCTCCATTCCAGAAAGGATGGGTCTCCCTTCGAGAGCCTATCAGTCTTTCTACCATGTGAGAGCTGGTGGGCAGTGAACTGCATGTGGAAATGCAGTGAGCGCAGCCCTGGAAGCTGATTTTAGACCTTCCTGTCACTTCATTTTCATCCTGTGGTTGATACCGTTGGAGGGATTGGGGTGCTGAGGTAGGGCTTTAGGAAACAAAAGGAGCAGCTTTCTAGATAAAGCAAAAGGCCTTTACCTTTAAGTCTCTTTTGCCAAAATACTAAAACCATCACCCTGTCTTCCACTTTGGAGACTTGCTAGAGTTCATAAGCCCTCCTTTGAAAACAGCAGTGCCTGGGACAGAGGAACTCCACTGCAGAGGTGAAGCAGCACCTGAGCTGGGTTGAAGGCAGCAGGAGACCCAAGGAGGAAGGAAGGTACCCAGGCAGAGGGCAAAAGCCAGTGTGGCCCGTGCCCTGGGCTATCAGCCAGCCCTGACCTCTGCTGCTGCCCTCCCTCATCTTCCACGTGGAGGAAGAGGCTGGGCTCAACCTTCACCATGAGGCTGGGACTGCTAGGTCCCTTATGGGGGTTTCTGCTTAAAACAGTCTGTCATAACATGTTAGCAGGCTAGTGTCAGCCAACTGGCCAATAATCTATTTACTTCAAAAGAGAATTTGCAAACCCCACCTTGATCTGATGGGAGCCGCAGGAACACCTAAAGCCAGAAGAACCAGTACTGCCAGGTCCAAGGCTGTGCTGGCATTTCTGAGGAATGTTTCTCAAGTTAACTGACCTTGGGTAAATCAAGGATATGCAATTGGAACTAGCCAACCTTTGCCAGGATGCAGGGGTGGAGGCTAAAGACCATGGACTTGCAGTAGGATGACGTGCATTTATCCTGGCCAGTTCCCCAGGGGCAGGCCTATGACTTGCCCTCTCTGGATCCTCTGGTATTTGTTTCAGTTGCCAGGAGGCACCACTGGGGACCCAGTAGTCTGGTGAGGGGCTATGGGCCGGACTGCATATCAGTGTCTCCCACCCTGGCCAAAGGAAGAGCTTGGTGAATCTCTGCGGTGGGGCTAGTGCGTTGTGTGAGGCACATGAAGGGGCAGGAAGAAGGAGGGGAAGAATAGTCACTGCAGACTTCAGACCCACAGCTAAGACAGGATTTCACCCTCCACGGGGGATTCTCCTGTGCAGGGTGCTTGCCTCATTGCATGCCTCACCCAGGTCCTGATTTTGCTCCTGGGGTCTCCAGCCTGCCATAGACACAGAGAAACATAGGGAGGTGAAACAGACCCTCAAGTGTCAGAAAACCCCCAAGCACCAGACTTGTGTGCTCAACTCGAAGATCAGGACTGTTTCATCCTGTGTTGTCTTGGTTCCTCTGTGATTTTCAGTGGCCAGCACTGTCTATACCCCTTAGGGAAGAGCATGGCTTTTCAGGGTCCAGATTTGTCCCTGTGGAGGGTATGAGACTGGGTGTCTCTTAGCTCAACTGTTCAGAGGGGGTTGTAGCAGCACCCCAAGGTCTCAAAGCCCAGCCCAGTACCCTCAGAGTGGACACTCAGTGAGGGTCTTGCAACAAGAGGTAACCAGAGTTTGGTTCAGACAGAGCTGCTTCCTCATAGAAGTCACTTGGGAGTTCAGTTTTGGGTGAAATTCTGTAACTGTGAGATCAGAGGGAAGACAGCACTGAGCCCCTCCTAACACAGAACTTTGGATGTTACTCTTGCAGTAGCCTATGAAGTGACGTTTTTTGCATCTGGCCTAGATCGAAAAAGGAAGGATGAAATTGTTTGCAGATATCATTTGGGCTCTGGCAAAGTCTTTGGTAAGTAAGTCCCTTGATACCTCCAAGTAAGAAATATGCCACAACACACTGCATCCCCTTCACCCAACAAAGCCTTCAAAGTTCTTACTGCCCTCTCACTGTAGACACTTTAATGATAGTGGCAAAACTGACACGTGGAGGGGGGACTTGGCTGGAAGCCTGGTTAACTCTCCCTTCATATGGAAATCCTGAAAATGATCAATCCCTTAGCACCTTTTTTTTCTTCAGTTTTTTTTTCTTAATTTTTTTATTGAAGGATAATTGTTTTACAGAACTTTGTTGTTTTCTATCAAACCTCAACATGAATTGAGGCTTCCCTTGTTAGCTCAGTTGGTAAAGAATCTGCCTGCAGTGCAGGAGACCCAGGTTTGATCCCTGAGTTGAGAAGATCCCCTGGAGAAGGAAATAGCAACCCACTCCAGTATCCTTGCCTGGAAAATCTCATGGACAGAGGAACCTGGTGGATTGCAGTCCATGGGGTCGCAAAGAGTCGGGCACAACTGAGCAACTAACACACATGAATCAGCCATAGGCATACATATACCCCTTCCCTTTTGAACCTCCCTCCCATCTCCCTCCCAATCCCACCCCTCTAGGTTGATACAGAGCCCCTGTTTGACTTTCCTGAGCCATACAGCAAACTTCCGTTGGCTATCTATTTTACATATGGTCATGTAAGTTTCCACGGTACTCTTTCCATACATCTCACCCTCCTCCCCTCTCCCATAAATCTATTCTCTATGTCTGTTTCTCCACCGCTGCCCTGTAAATAAATTCTTCGGAAACATTTTTCTAAATTCAGTATATGTGTGTTAGAATACGATATTTATCTTTCTCTTTCTGGCTCACTTCACTCTGGTATAATAGGTTCTAGGTTCATCCACCTCATCAGAACTGACTCAAACGCCTTCCTTTTTATGGCTGAGTAATAATTGTGTATATTTACCACAACTACTACTTCTTTTTTTTTTTCTTTTAGTGGATTCCATCCATGTTTTATTCCTCAACTAACCTGGCAGAGCTAGACCACAGCTGATTCAGATTGCATCCTAAGTATAATAACAATATTTTCAACGTGAATAACTTCTTAGATAGTAATATGAGGGCATTATATCTGTCCTATTTCACACACTGTTTTAGTTTTGATTATTAGGGGAAGGAGGTAAAGCTAGACTAAGAGAAGTTATCCAAGGTGAACCATCATCAGTGTCCTGAAGGCATTTCTTAAGACAGTATGGTATCCTTTAAAGTGAATCAGTTCAGTTCAGTGAAGTTCAGTCGCTTAGTCGTGTTCGACTCTTTGCGACCCCATGAATCGCAGCATGCCAGGCCTCCCTGTCTATCCAGAGTTTACTCAAACTCATGTCCATCAAGTTGGTGATGCCATCCAGCCATCTCATCCTCTGCCCCCTTCTCCTCCTGCCCCCAATCCCTCCCAGCATCAGGGTCTTTTCAAATGAGTCAACTCTTCACATGAGGTGGCCAAAGTATTGGAATTTCAGCTTCAGCATCAGTCCTTCCAATGAACACCCAGGACTAATTTCCTTTAGGATGGACTGGTTGGATCTCCTTGCAGTCTAAGGGACTCTCAAGACTCTTCTCCAACACCACAGTTCAAAGGCATCAATTCTTCGGCACTCAGCTTTCTCCCTTTTTAAAAAATATAAATTTATTTATTTTAATTGGATAATTACTAATTACTTTACAATATTGTAATGGTTTTGCCATACATCAACATGAATCCACCACGGGTGTATACATGTTCCCCATCCTGAACCCCCTTCCCACCTCCCTTCCCATACCATCCCTCTGGGTCATCCCAGTGCACCAGCCCCGAGCATCCTGTATCATGCATCAAATCTGGACTGATGATTCATTTCATATATGATATCATACATGTTTCAATGCTATTCTCCCAAATTATCCCACCCTCTCCCTTTCCCACAGAGTCCAAAAGACTATTCTATACATCTGTGTCTCTTTTGTTGTCTCACATATGGAGTTATCGTTACCATCTTTCTAAATTCCATATATATGTGTTAGCATACTATATTTGTGTTTTTCTTTCTGGCTTACTTCACTCTGTATAATCAGCTCCAGTTTCATCCACCTCATTAGAACGGATCCAAATGTATTCTTTTTAATGGCTGAGTAATACTCCATTGTGTATATGTACCACAGCTTTCTTATCCATTCATCTGCTGATGGACATCTAGCTTGCTTCCATGTCCTGGCTATTATAAACAGTGCTGCGATGAACATTGGGGTACACATGTCTCTTTCAATTCTGGTTTCCTCGGTGTGTATGCCCAGCAGTGGGATTGCTGGGTCATAAGGCAGTTCTATTTCCAGTTTTTAAAGGAATCTCCACACTATTTTCCATAGTGGCTGTACTAGTTTGCATTCCCACCAACAGTGTAAGAAGGTTCCCTTTTCTCCACACCCTTTCCAGCATTTATTACTTGTAGACTTTTGGGTCGCAGCCATTCTGACTGGTGTGAAATGGTACCTCATTGTGGTTTTGACTTGCATTTCCCTGATAATGAGTGATGTTGAGCATCTTTTCATGTGTTTGTTAGCCATCTGTATGTCTTCTTTGGAGAAATGTCTATTTAGTTCTTTGGCCCATTTTTTGATCGGGTGGTTTATTTTTCTGGAATTGAGCTGCAAGAGTTGCTTGTATATTTTTGAGATTAATTCTTTGTCAGTTGCTTCATTTGCTATTATTTTCTCCCATTTCGAAGGCTGTCTTTTCACCTTGCTTAGAGTTTCCTTTGTTGTGCAGAAGCTTTTAAGTTTAATTAGGACCCATTTGTTTATTTTTGCTTTTATTTCCAATATTCTGGGAGGTGGGTCATAGAGGATCCTGCTGTGATTTATGTCGGAGAGGGTTTGCCTATGTTCTCCTCTAGGAGTTTTACAGTTTCTGGTCTTACATTTAGATATTTAATCCATTTTGAGTTTATTTTTGTGTATGGTGTTAGAAAGTGTTTCTAGTTTCATTCTTTTACAAGTGGTTGACCAGTTTTCCCAGCACCACTTGTTAAAGAGATTGTCTTTCCTCCGTTGTATATTCTTGCCTCCTTTGTCAAAGATAAGGTGTCCATTGGTGCATGGGTTTATCTCTGGGCTTTCTATTTTGTTCCATTGATCTATATTTCTGTCTTTGTTTCAGTACTATCCTGTCTTGATGACTGTGGCTTTGTAGTTGAGCCCGAAGTCAGGCAGGTTGATTCCTCCAGTTCCATTCTTCTTTCTCAAGATTGCTTTGGCTATTTGAGGTTTTTTGTGTTTCAATACAAATTGTGCAATTATTTGTTCTAGCTCTGTGAAAAATACTGTTGGTAGTTTGATAGGGATTGCATTGAATCTATAGATTGCTTTGGGTAATATACTCATTTTCACTATATTGATTCTTCCGATCCATGAACATGGTATATTTCTCCATCTATTAGTGTCCTCTTTGATTTCTTTCACCAGTGTTTTATAGTTTTCTATATATAGTTTTTTAGTTTCTTTACGTAGATATATGCCGAAGTAGTTTATTCTTTTCGTTGCAATGCTGAATGGAATTGTTTCCTTAATTTCTCTTTCTATTTTCTCACTATTAGCGTGTAGGAATGCAAGGGATTTCTGTGTGTTGATTTTATATCCTGCAACTTTACTATATTCATTGATTTGCTCTAGTAATTTTCTGGTGGAGTCTTTAGGGTTTTCTATGTAGAGGATCATGTCATCTGCAAACAGTGAGAGTTTTAGTTCTTCTTTTCCAATTTGGATTCCTTTTGTTTCCTTTTCTGCTCTGATTGCTGTGGCCAAAACTTCCAAAACTATGTTGAATAGTAGTGGTGAAAGTGGGCACCCTTGTCTTATTCCTGACTTTAGGGGAAATGCTTTCAATTTTTCACCATTGAGGATAAAGTTTGCTGTGGGTTTGTCATATATAGCTTTTATTTTGTTGAGGTATGTTCCTTCTATTACTGCTTTCTGGAGAGTTTTTATCATAAATGGATGTTGAATTTTGTCAATGGCTTTCTCTGCATCTATTGATATAATCATATGGCTTTTATTTTTCAATTTGTTAATGTGGTGCATTACATTGATTGATTTGCTGATATTGAAGAATCCCTGCATCCCTGAGATAAAGCCCACTTGGTCATGGTGTATGATCTTTTTAACGTGTTGTTGGATTCTGATTGCTAGAATTTTGTTAAGGATTTTTGCATCTATGTTCATCAGTGATATTGGCCTGTAGTTTTCTTTTTTGTGTGTGGCATCTTTGTCAGGTTTTGGTTTTAGGGTGATGGTGGCCTCATAGACTGAGTTTGGAAGTTTACCTTCCTCTGCAGTTTTTGGGAAGAGTTTGAATAGGATAAGTGTTAGCTCTTCTCTAAAACTTTGGTAGAATTCAGCTGTGAAGCCGTCTGGACCTGAGGTTTTGTTTGCTGGAAGATTTCTAATTACAGTTTCAATTTCCATGTTTGTGATGGGTCTGTTAAGATTTTCTAATTCTTCCTGGTTCAGTTTTGGAAAGTTGTACTTTTCTAAGAATTTGTCCATTTCTTCTAAGTTGTCCATTTTATTGGCATATAGTTGCTGATAGTAGTCTCTTATGATCCTTTGTATTTCTGTGTTGTCTGTTGTGATCTCTCCATTTTCATTTCTAATTTTATTGATTTGATTTTTCTCCCTTTGTTTCTTGATTAGTCTGGCTAATGGTTTGTCAATTTTATTTATCCTCTCAAAGAACCAGCTTTTGGCTTTGTTGATTTTTGCTATGGTCTCTTTTGTTTCTTTTGCATTTATTTCTGCCCTAATTTTTAAGATTCCTTTCCTTCTACTAACCCTGGGGTTTTTCATTTCTTCCTTTTCTAGTTGCTTTAGGTGTAGAGTTAGGTTATTTATTTGACTTTTTTCTTGTTTCTTGAGGTATGCCTGTATTGCTATGAACGTTCCCCTTAGCACTGCTTTTAAAGTGTCCCACAGGTTTGGGGTTGTTCTGTTTTCATTTTCATTCATTTCTATGCATATTTTTATTTCTTCTGTGATTTGTTGGTTATTCAACAGCGTGTTGTTCAGCCTCCATATGTTGGAATTTTTAATAGTTTTTCTCCCGTAATTGATATCTAATCTTACTGCACTGTGGTCAGAAAAGATGCTTGGAATGATTTCAATTTTTTTGAATTTACCAAGGCTAGATTTATGGCCCAGGATGTGATCTATCCTGGAGAAGCTTCCGTGCGCTCTTGAGAAAAAGGTGAAATTCATTGTTTTGGGGTGAAATGTCCTATAGATATCAATTAGGTCTAACTGGTCTATTGTATCATTTAAAGTTTGTGTTTCCTTGTTAATTTTCTGTTTAGTTGATCTATCCATAGGTGTTAGTGGGGTATTAAAGTCTCCCACTATTATTGTATTATTGTTAATTTCTCCTTTCATACTTGTTAGCATTTGTCTTACATATTGCGGTGCTCCTATGTTGGGTGCATATATATTTGTAATTGTTATATCTTCTTCTTGGATTGATCCTTTGATCATTATGTAGTGTCCTTCTTTGTTTCTTTTCACAGCCTTTGTTTTAAAGTCTATTTTATCTGATATGAGTATTGCTACTCCTGCTTTCTTTTGGTCTCTATTTGCGTGGAATATCTTTTTCCAGCCCTTCACTTTCAGTCTGTATGTGTCCCTTGTTTTGAGGTGGGTCTCTTGTAGACGACATATATAGGGGTCTTGTTTTTGTATCCATTCAGCCAGTCTTTGTCTTTTGGTTGGGGCATTCAACACATTTACATTTAAGGTAATTATTGATAAGTATGATCCCATTGCCACTTACTTTATTGTTTTGGGTTTGAGTTTATACACCCTTTTTGTGTTTCCTGTCTAGAGAAGATCCTTTAACATTTATTGGAGAGCTGGTTTGGTGGTGCTAAATTCTCTCATCTTTTGCTTGTCTGTAAAGCTTTTGATTTCCCCCTTCATATTTGAATGGGACCCTTGCTGGGTACAGTAATCTGGGCTGTAGGTTATTTTCTTTCATGACTTTAAGTATGTCCTGCCATTCCCTCCTGGCCTGAAGAGTTTCTATTGAAAGATCAGCTGTTATCCTTATGGGAATCCCCTTGTGTGTTATTTGTTGTTTTTCCCCTGCTGCTTTTAATATTTGTTCTTTGTGTTTGATCTTTGTTAATTTGATTAATATGTGTCTTGGGGTATTTCGCCTTGGGTTTATTCTGTTTGGGACTCTCTGGGTTTCTTGGACTTGGGTGACTATTTCTTTCCCCATTTTAGGGAAATTTTCAACTATTATCTCAAGTATTTTCTCATGGTCTTTCTTTTTGTCTTCTTCTGGGACTCCTATAATTCGAATGTTGAAGCATTTCATATTGTCCTGGAGGTTTCTGAGGTTGTCCTCATTTCTTTTAATTCGTTTTTCTTTTATCCTCGCTGATTCATTTATTTCTACCATTCTATCTTCTATTTCACTAATCCTATCTTCTGCCTCCGTTATTCTACTATTTGTTGCCTCCAGAGTGTTTCTGATCTCATTTATTGCGTTATTCATTATATATTGACTCTTTTTTATTTCTTCTAGGTCCTTGTTAAACCTTTCTTGCATCTTCTCAATCCTTGTCTCCAGGCTATTTATCTGTGATTCCATTTTGTTTTCAAGATTTGGATCATTTTCACTATCATTATTCAGAATTCTTTATCAGGTAGATTCCCTATCTCTTCCACTTTTGTTTGGTTTGGTGGGCATTTATCCTGTTCCTTTACCTGCTGGGTATTCCTCTGTCTCTTCATCTTGTTTATATCACTGTGTTTGGGATGGCCTTTCTGTATTCTGGCAATTTGTGGAGTTCTCTTTATTATGGAGTTTCCTCGCTGTGGGTGGGGTTGTACGGGTGGCTTGTCAAGGTTTCCTGGTTAGGGAAGCTTGTGTCACTGTTCTGGTGGGTGGAGCTGGATTTCGTCTCTCTGGAATGCAATGAAGTGTCCAGTAATGAGTTATGAGATGTCAATGGCTTTGGAGTGACTTTGGGTAGCGTGTATATTGAAGCTCAGGGCTATGTTCCTGTGTTGCTGGAGAACTTGCATGGTATGTCTTGCTCTGGAACTTGGCCCTTGGGTGGTGCTTAGTTTCAGTGTAGGTATGGAGGCATTTGATGAGCTCCTGTCGATTAATGTTCCCTGGAGTCAGGAGTTCTCTGGTGTTCTCAGGATTTGGACTTAAGCCTCCTGCTTTTGGTTTTCAGTCTTATTTTTACAGTAACCTCAAGACTTCTCCTTCTACACAGCACCGTTGATAAAACATCTAGGTTAAAGATGAAAAGTTTCCCCACAGTGAGGACACCCAGAGAGGTTCACAGAGTTACATGGAGAAGAGAAGAGGGAAGAGGGAGATAGAGGTGACCAGGATGAGATGAGGTGGAATCAAAAGAGGAGAGAGCAAGCTAGCCAGTAATCACTTCCTTATGTGCCCTCCACAGTCTGGACCGCTCAGAGATGTTCTCAGAGTTACACAGAGAAGAGGGAGGAAGGAGACAGAGGTGGCCAGGAGGGTAAAAGGGGGGAATCAAAAAGAGAGAGGCAGATCCAGCCAGTAATCAGTTCCCTAAGTGTTCTCCACCATCCGGAACACACAAGAGATTCACAGAGTTGGGTAGAGAAGAGAAGAGGGAGGGAGGAGATAGAGGCGACCTGGTGGAGAAAAAAGAGAGTCCAAAGTGGGAGACAGCAGTCAAGCCAGTAATCTCGCTCCCAAGTAAAAATGGGTACTGAAGATTGGGTTCTTAAAGGTACAAAATTGATAACAAATACCAAAAAGCAAAGATTAAAAATCTAGAGTAGAGGTTGGATTTTCAAAAATACAATATTAAAGAAAAGAAAAAGAAAAAAAGTCACAAAATTTATAAAATATATATAAATGAAGTTTGCTTTAAAAAATAGGGCCTCTTTTTTTTTTTGCAGAGTAATAGTAGGTTATAAAAATGAAAATAAAGGAGTAATAGAGGACTTAAAATTTAAAAAATTTTAAAAAGAATGATAGTAAAAATAGTAAAATTATATTGAGGACTTTCTCTGGTGTTGTGGGCAGTGTGGGGTTAGTTCATGTTCGGATAGTTCCTTGATCCAGCTTATATTTCTCAAGATCTATAGGCCCCTTCCTATGTAGTTGGTACTAACTACGGGGTTTTAATTTATTGCACCTGTCGCTTCCAAGGCAGTTCCCTCTGTTTTAGCTTCTTCTGTTTGCTGGTCTCTTCAGTGTCTAATTTCCTCCCTGACACAAGGGGACAGTGGTGGACACTTTTTTAGGCTCACTTGTTCAGTCGCGCTGTGGGGAAGGAGGGATGCTGCAAACAAATAACACTGATGTGTGCTCGCAGTGTCTCAGCCACACTGGGCCTGCCCCTGCTCACGGTGCATGTGCCCTCCCTGCCCATACTGCTCAGGCTGTAGGTTGCTCTGCCGGGAATTGTCTGAGGCTGACCCTGGGTTGTATGCACTGCCCAGGTCTAAGCCACACAGGTTCAGATACTCCAGTAGTCCTCAGAGGCGCAGACTCGGTTGGGCCTGCATTTTGTGCCCTTCCCAGGTCTGAGCAGCTCAGGTGATAAGGTGTTTGGTGAGAGCAGTCGCTGTGACTTATCACCTCTCCCATCCCTGCTGCTCAGTTTTCTGCGTGTACAACCGGTGCATCTTCTCAGGTGGATGTTGACCATCCAGAATCCCAAGAGGTCTTAGTTAGCAAAGCCTGCTTGCAGTTTGGTAGATAATGCCTCTCTGGGGCTGCGATTGCCCCTTCTGGCTCTGGCTACCTGTCACTGGAGGGGGATGGTCTGTAGCTGGCTAGCTCTGTTCAGTCCTTTGTTCTGTGAACAGGCCTGATGGTGTCTTAGGTTAGGGCTCTTCGCGTAGCTCTTGTCAGTCCTTTATTCTGTGAGTGGGCTTGGCGGTGTCTTAGGTTAGGGCTTTTCGCGTGGTAGCTATCCAACAGTTTGGTTTGCTAGCCCAAGTTAGTTCCCTCAGATTGCCCTCGGGGCATTCAGGCCTGGTTCTTACTCTAAGCAATGCAGCCTGCGCCTCCCTGCTCAGCCCCCCCTTGCTAGTGGCAGATGCAGGCATCTGCACTGCTTCTCCACTGAGGGAGTTACCATTGGGCACGTAATCTGTCGGTTTTAATTATTTATTTATTTATTTTTCCTCCCAGTTATATTGCCCTCTGTGGTTCCAAGGCTCACCACAGACCCGGCAGTGAGAGTGTTTCCTGGTGTTTGGAAACTTCTCTCTTCTTAAGACTCCCTTCCTGGGACAGAGCTCTGTCCCTACATCTTTTGTCTCTCTTTTCATCTTTTATATTTTTTCCTACCTCCTTTCGAAGACAATGGGCTGCTTTTCTGGGTGCCTGATGTCCTCTGCCAGCATTCAGAAGTTGTTTTGTGGAATTTACTCAGCATTTAAATGTTCTTTTGATGAATTTGTGGGGGAGAAAGTGGTCTCCCTGTCCTATTCCTCTGCCATCTTAGGACCACTTCCACAGCTTCTTTATCCATTCATCTGTCGATGGACATCTAGGTTGCTTCCATGTTCTAGCTATTGTACATAGTGTTGCAATGATCGATGGGATACATGTGTCTTTTTCAACACTGGTTTCCTCAGGATATATGCCTAGGTGTGGGATTACTGGGGCATATGGTGGTTTTACTCCTAGTTTTTTATGGAATCTCCAAACCATCTTCCATAGTGACTGTATCAATTTACATTCCCATCAACAGTGCAAGAGTGTTCCCTTTTCTCCACACCCTCTTCAGAATTTATTGTTTGTAGACTTTTTGATGAGGGCCATTCTGACCGGTTTGATCATTGTGGTTTTGATTTGCATTTCTCTAATAAT
The DNA here is from genome assembly GCF_023091745.1 of Budorcas taxicolor. NCBI lineage: Eukaryota > Metazoa > Chordata > Mammalia > Artiodactyla > Bovidae > Budorcas > Budorcas taxicolor. Next base: position 3,899,936 of record NC_068914.1, read on the forward strand.
GAGTGATGTTGAGCATCTTTTCATGTGTTTGTTAGCCATCTGTATGTCTTCTTTGGAGAAATGTCTGTTTAAGTCTTTTCCCCACTTTTTGATTGGGTTGCTTGTTTTTCTGGTATTGAGTTGTATAAGCTGCTTATATATTTTGTAAGTTAATCTTTTTTCAGTTGTTTCACTCGCTATTATTTTCTCCCATTCTGAATTTTGTTTTTTCACCTTGCTTATAGTTTACTTTGCTGTGCAAAAACTTTTAAGTTTAATCAGGTTCCACTTGCTTTCTTTTGTTTTTATTTCGATGACTCTAGTAGGTGGGTCATAGAGTATCTTGCTTTGATTTATGTCATTGAGGGTCTGCGTATGTTTTCCTCTAAGAGTTTTATACTTTCTGGTCTTACATTTAGGTCTTTAATCCATTTTGAGTTTATCTTTGTGTCTGGTGTTAGGAAGTGTTTTAATTTCATTCTTTTACATGTAGCTGTCCAGTTTTCCAGTACCATTCATTGAAGAGGTTGTCTTTGCCCCATTGTATACTCTTGCCTCGTTTGTCAAAAATAAGATACCCATAGGTGCATGGGTTTATTTCTGGGCTTTCGATCTTGTTCCATCGGTCTGTATTTCTGCTTTTGTACCAGTACCATACTGTCTTGATGACTGTAGCTTTGTAGTATAAGCTGAAGTCAGGAAGCTTTGATTCCTCCAGCTCCATTCTTCTTTCTCAAGACTGCTTTGGCTATTTGGGGTCTTTTGTGTTTCCATGTTAACTGTGAAATTTTTTGTTCTAGTTCTGTGAAAAATGCCATTGGTAATTTGATAGGAATTGCATTTAATCTGTAGATTGCGTTTGGTAGTATAGTCATTTTCACAATATTAATCCTTCCTACCCAGGAACCTGGATTATCTCTCCATCTGTTTATGCACCTTTGATTTCTTTCATCAGTGTCTTATAATTTTCTGTGTATGGTTCTTTTGTTTCCTTAGGCAAGTTTATTCCTAGATATTTGATTCTTTTTGTTGCAATGGTAAATGGGATTGATTCCTTAATTTCTGTTTCTGATTTTTCATTGTCAGTATATAGATATGCAAGTGATTTCTGAGTATTGATTTTGTATCCTGCAACTTTGTGAAATTCACTGATTATCCCTAGTAATTTTCTGATACTATCTTTAGAGTTTTCTATGTACAGTATCACATCATCAGCAAACAGTGAGAGCTTTACTTCTTCTTTTCCTATCTGGATTCCTTTTATTTCTTTTTCTTCTCTGATTGCTGTAGCTAGGACTTCCAGAACTATGTTGAATAACAGTGGTGAAAGTGGACACTCTTGTTTTGTTCCTGATCTTAGGGAGAATGCTTTCAGTTTTTTACCATTTAGAATAATGTTCCTTAGCACCTTTTTTAAAAAGATAAACATTATTGATAATCCTTTGGCCATGCTCATTAAGAAAAAAATAGACTTGAAATAAAAAAAAGAAGTGAAAGAGAAAAAATCACAACTGGTATCACAGAGATACAAAAAGTCACAAGGGAAATACTGCAATCAGTATGCCTACAAACTGAATGAAAAAGAAATGCATAAATTCCTAGAAATTCATAATTTTCCAAGACTGAATCAGGAAGAAATATATAATCTGTAAAGACTGACCACTAGTATTGAAATTGAATATGTAATAAAACAACTCCCAGCAAACAAAAGTCCAAAGAGAAATGTCTTTAGAGGGGATTTCTACTAAACTTACACAAAAGAACTAATACCTATCCTTCTCAAGCTATTTCAAAATATTGAAGAGGAGGAAACACTCCCCAAATCATTGTTCAAAGCCACCATTACCCAGCTACCAAAGGAAAACAGGTGAAAACTTTTTCACTACAGAAAAAGAAATTGCAGGCCAATATCTCTGATGAAAATAGATGGAAAAAAGCTCAACAAAATATTAGTGAACTGAATTCGAAAATATATAAAAAGTGATCAAACACCTTAACCAAGTGGGATTTATTCCAGAGATGGGAAGAATGATTCAACATCCACAAATCAATGAATATAATTCACCATACTAACAAAAGATAAAAGTTATAGACCATCTTAATAGACAAAGCATTTGACAAAACTAATATACATTCATGATTAAAAAAAAAAAAAAAACCCTTATCAAAGATGGTACAGAAGGAGCACAGCTCAACTTAATGAAACCCATTCATGACAAACCCACAGCTGACATAATACTCAACAGTGAAAAGCTGAAAGCTTTTCTTTTAAAATCAGAAATGAGACAAAGATGTCCATTCTCATCACTTCTATTGAACATATATTGGAACGCCTAGAGACAGTAAGCAAAGAAAAATAAAAGATTTTCAAATAAGAAGGAAAAAGTAAAAGTCTCACTATTTGCAGATGTATAATATTATACACAGAAAGTAATAATAATAATAATAAAAACTCTACCAATAAGACCATTAAAGACAGTAAATGAATTCAATAAAGTTTAGGAAATAAGATTAATATACAGAAATCTGTTACATTTCTATACACTAATAATAAATTATCAGAAAGAATTTAAGAAGCCAATCCCATCTATAATTATATCAAAAAAATAAAATACCTAAAAATAAACTTAACCAAGGAGGTGAAATTCATCCACTTAAAAACTATAAGACATTGATGAAGGAAAATGAAGAAAACACAAATGAAAAGAAAGGCCACATTCATGGATTGGAAGAATTAATATTGTTAAGATGTCCATATTACCCAAAACAATCCACTAATTTAATGCAATTCCTAGGAAAACCTCTGTGACACTTTTCACAGAAATAGAACAAGAATAAATAAACAAACCCAGCTTGTTTAATCTATATGCTGAGCATATCATGAGAAATGCCAGATGTGTGAGTTACAAGCTGGAATCGAGAAAGGTGGGAGAAACATCAACAACCTTAGACATGAGGATGATACCACTCTAATGGCAGAAGTGAAGAGAAACTTAACAGCCTCGTGATGACGGTGAAGGAGGAGAGTGGAAGAGCCAGCTTAAAATTAAATATATATAAAAAACCAAAACTAGGATCATGGCTCTGGCCCCACTACTTCATGGCAAATGTAGGGGGGAAAAGTGAAAGTAGTGACAGATTTCCTCCTCTTGAGCTCTAAAATCACTGCAGATGGTGACTGTAGCCTTGAAATCAGAAGATTTTTGCTTCTTGGCAGGAAAGCAATGACAAACCTAGACAGTGTGTTGAAAAGCAGAGATGTTACTCAGCTGACAAAGGTATATACAGTCAAGGCTATGATCTTCCCCAGTGGTCATATATGGTTGTGAGAGCTGGACTATAAAGAAGGGAGAGAGCTGAAGAATTGATGCCTTCAAACTGTGGAGCTGGAGAAGACTCCTGGGAATCCCTTGGACAGCAAGGAGATCAAACCAGTCAGTCTTAAGAGAAATCAATCTTGAATACTTGTTGGAAGGACTAATGCTGAAGCTGAAACTCCAATATTTTGGTCATCTGATGCAAATAACTGACTCATTGGAAAAGTCGCTGATGTTGAATAAGATTGAGCACAGAAGGAGAAGAAAGTGTCAGAGGATGAGATGGCTAGATGATATCACCAATGCAATGGACATGAACTTGAGGAAACTTTGGGAGATGGTGAAGGACAGAGAGGTCTGGCATGTTGCAGTCCATGGGGTTGCAAAGAGTCAGACATGACTGAGCAACTGAACAACAACAACAGAATAAATAATCCTAGAATGAGTACAGAACCACACACATACCAAAAAAACCACAAACAGAGCAATCTTGAAAAAGAACAAAACTAGAGATATCGTGCTTCTGGTGTTCAGACAATAGCATAAAACTACAGTAATCAAAACAAAAATTGACACATAAATCATAGCATAGGGATCCCAGAAATAAACACATGTACATATGGTCAATTAATCTATGACAAAGGAGATAAAGAAAAATACAGTGGAGAAAAGACAGTCTCTTCAATATGTGATACTGAGAAAATTGGACACCAGCACATAAAAGAATGAGATTAGAACATTTCCTCACAACATATACCAAAAAATAAATAAAATTGCATTTAAACAATAAGTGCCAGAGAGGATGTGGAGAAAAGGGAACCCTCCTACACTTCAGTTCAGTCGCTCAGTCATATCTGACTCTGCAACCCCATGAACCACAGCACGCCAGGCCTCCCTGTCCATCACCCACTCCCAGAGTCCACCCAAACCCATGTCCATTGTGTCAGTGATGCCATCCAGCCATCTCATCCTCTGTTGTCCCCTTTTCCTCCTGCCCTCAATCTTTCCCAGCATCAGGGTCTTTTCAAATGAGTCAGCTCCCCACATGACGTGGCCAAAGTATTGGAGTTTCAGCTTCAACATCAGTCCTCCTAATGAACACCCAGGACTGATCTCCTTTAGAATGGACTGGTTGGATCTCCTTGCAGTCCAAGGGACTCTCAAGAGTCTTCTCCAATACCACAGTTCAAAAGCATCAATTCTTCAGCGCTCAGCTTTCTTTACAGTCCAACTCTCACATTCATACATGACCACTGGAAAAACCATAGCCTTGACTAGATGGACCTTTGTTGACAAAGTAATGTCTCTGCTTTTTAATATGCTATTGGTGTATATATATGTATATATAGCTGATTCACTTTCTATACAGCAGAAATTAACACAACATTGCAAAGCAACTATGCTCCAATTTTTAAAATGCATTAAAGATGTTAATATAAGGTCTGAAACCATACAACTTCTAGAAGAAAATATAGGCAGAATATTCTTTGATAAAAATTGTAGCAATACCTTTTTGGATGTGCCTCTTAAGGCAAAGGCTAAAAAAATCAAAGATAAACAAATGGGACCAAATTAAAGGACAACCTACTGAATGGGAGAAAATATTTGCAAATAATGACTGATGAGTCAATATCAAAAATATATAAATAACTCAAAAACTTCAGTATTGAAAAAAACAAAGAACCCAGTTAAAACATGCACAAAAAACCTGAATAGAAGATATCCAAATTGACAAGAGGTATGTAAGAGATGCTCAACATCACTAATCATACAAGTCAAAACATAGTGCGCTTATCACCTCACATGTGTCAAAATGGCTATTATCAAATGTTGGCCAAAATATAGAGAAAACGAAACCCTAGTATGCAGTTGGTGAGAATGTATTGTACCAATAAATTGGTACAGACAGTAAGGAAGATGGCCAGGAGATTGCTCAAAAAAGTAAAAATAGAATTGCCATGATCTAGCAATTCCACTATTGAGTATAAATCTGAAGAGAACAAAAGCACTAATTGGAAAAGATATATGTATCCCAATGTTCACAGCAGCATTGTTTATGGATATGGAAGCAATCCAAGTGTCCATCACAGATGAACTGATAAAGATGAAGTAGTATACACCCTTATACACACACACACACACACACACACACACGCACACACACACACACACACACACACACACACACACACACGGAAATATTAGTCAGCCATTAAAAAATAATGAAATTCTACAATTTGCAGCAACATGAATGGACCTAGAGGGTATTATGCTAAGTGAAATAGGTCAGACAGAGGAAGAAAATACTGTGTGTTCTAACTACACATGGAGTCTAAAACATTAAAAAATTATTAAATATAACAAAACAGACACAGATATATAGAAAACAAACCACTGGATACCAGACAGGAGAGAAAAGGGAAGAGGGGCAAGTCCTTTGCTAGGGGATTAAGAGGTACAAACTTATGTATAAAATAAATAAAATACAGGATATACTGTATAGCTCAAAGAATGTAGCCATATTTTGTAATGACTTTAAGTGCAGTATAACCTATTAAAACTTTTAAATCAATATGCTATACTCCTGAAAGGAGTATAATATTGTTTTTTAAAAAAACCCACAATACTTCAATTAAAAGGAAGAGAAAACTTTGCAGCCAACGATGATTTTCTTGGTCTTCATTATGTGAGGTGCCTGCTGTCACCTCACTGTCCCTGCTGTGTGAACACTAAGGAGATTACAGCACATTTCCTTATGAGTTTTTTCAACTAATTCCAACCTTCCTACCCCTCAGACACTAATCCTTCTCTGTAAATACACTTGGTGATTAGTCTCAGTATCAGCACCACTGAAGGGGGAAAGAGTTCTGAATTCCATAGATATCTGAGAACTCAGTCATGGCCAAAAGCTGGTCACCTGAAAGTGAACAGTCTGTGGGAAAGGCCTGACCTGTAACCATGGTCGAGGTGTGAGGAGAGTGAGGGCTCAGGAGAGAGAAGTCTCCAGCTATTAGCTATGGACTGTCCGAGGCTTCTGAGGGCCACCTCACAGCTCCCACAAAACTACAAAGCAAGCACAAACACAGAGGCCCTGCTCCCCTGCAGGCTTCCCAGTGTCCATAAAAGGCACCAACATCCACCCAGACGCTTTGCTCACAAGCCTGTGCATCGTTCTCGACTCCACTTTGTTCTCATCCCACATCCAGTCCACTTGCAGATCCTGCTGCCTCTGTGTCCAAACTCACATGGACCCAGCCAGTCCTTCAATAGGCTCACTGTGCTTAGAATAAAGCCCACACCCCTTCCCAGGGCCCATGACATCACCCCACAGTTCACCTCTGTCCATCAACAAGTTCAGCTAGCTGTCTCAGGCCTCAGTTCAGGTACCCTCAGCCCACACCCTCTTCCCCAGACATTTTGCTGCCTTTCCCTTCATCTGGTTTCAATAGGAACCTCACCTTGGAGAGACTTCATTTTAATTGGAATTTTCAATAGCATGAAAAAGTAGCACAAATCATATAGAGTCCTTGAAGCAGCCTTCATCTACTTTCTGTTATTATCAGTACAGTTCAGTTCGGGCTCAGTTGAATTCAACTCTTTGCAACCCCATGGACTGCAGCCTGCCAGGCTTCCCTGTCCATCACCAACTCCCAGAGCTTGCTCAAATCCATGCCCATTGAGTCAGTGATGCCATCCAACAATCTCATCCTCTGTCATCCCCTTCTCCTCCTGCCTTCAATTTTCCCCAGCATCAGGGTCTTTTCCAAAGAGTCAGTTCTTCACATCAGGTGGCCAAAGTATTGGAGCTTCAGCTTTAGCGTCATACCTTCCAGTGACTATTCAGGTTTGATTTCCTTTAGGATTGACTGGTTGGATCTCCCTGCAGTCCAAGGGACTCTCAAAAGTCTTCTCCAAAACCACAATTCAAAAGCATCAATTCTTCGGCGCTCAGCTTTCTTTATAGTCTAACTCTCACATCCATACATGACCCCTGGAAGACCACAGCTTTGACTATTCAGACCTTTGTTGACAAAGTAATGTCTCTGCTATTTAATATGCTGTCTAGGCAGGTCATAGCTTCTCTTCCAAGCAGCAAATGTCTTTTAATATCATGGCTTCAGTCAATATCGGCAGTGATTTTGGAGCCCAAGAAAATAAAGTCTGTCAATTTTTCCACTGTTTCCCCATGAAGTGATGGGACCGGATGTCATGATCTTCATTTTTTTCTTTGAATATTGAGTTTTAAGCCAGCTTTTTCACTATCTTCTTCCACTTTCATCAAGAGGATTTTAGTTCCTCTTCACTTTCCACTATACGTGTGGTGTCATCTGCAAATATGAGGTTATTGATATTTCTCCTGGCAATCTTGATTCCAGCTTGGGCTTCATCCAACCTGGCATTTCACATGATGTACTCTGCATATAAGTTAAATGAGCAAGGTGACAATATACAGCCTTGAAGTACTCCTTTCCCAATTTTGAACCAGTCAGTTGTTCCATGTCCAGTTCTCACTGTTGCTTCTTGGCCTGCATACAGATTTCTCAGGAGGCAGGAAAGGTGGTCTGGTCTTTAAGAATTTTCCACAGTTTGTTGTGATCCACACTGTCAAAAGCTTTGGCACAATCAATAAAGCAGAAGTAGATGTTTTTCTGGAATTCTCTTGCTTTCTCTATGATCCAATGGATGTTGGCAATTTGATCTCTGGTTCCCCTGCCTTTTCTAAATCCAGCTTGAACATCTGCAAGTTCTCGGTTCACATAATGTTGAAGCCTTGCTTAGAGAATTTTGAGCATTACTTTACTAGCATGTGAGATGAGTGCAATTGTGCAGTAGTTTGAGTATTCTTCATCACTGTCTTTTTGGAACTGGAATGAAAATTGATCTTTTTAAGTCCTGTGGTCACTGCTGAGTTTTCCAAATTTCCTGGCATATTGAATACAGCACTTTCACAGCATTATATTTTAAGACTTGAAATAGCTCAGCTGGAATTCCATCACCTCCTCTAGCTTTATTTGTAGTGATCCTTCCTAAGGGCCACTTGACTTCAGACTTCAGGATGTCTGGCTCTAGGTGAGCGATCACACCATCATAGTTATCTGGGTTATTAAGATCTTTTTTGTACAGTTCTTCTGTGTATTCTTGCCACCTTTTCTTAATATCCTCTGCTTCTGTTAGGTCCATACCATTTCTGTCCTTTATTTTGCCCATCTTTGCATGAATTGTTCCTTTGGTATCCCTAATTTTCTTGAAGAGATCTCTAGTCTTTCCCATTGTATTGTTTTCCTCTATTTCTTTGCATTGATCACTGAGGAAGGCTTTTTTTATCTCTCCTTACTATTCTTTGGAACTCTGCATTCAGATGGGTATATCTTTTCCTTTCTTCTTTGCCTTTTACTTCTCTTCTTTCCTCAGCTATTTGTAAGGCCTCCTCAGACAACCATTTTCCCTTTTTGCATTTTTCTTTTTTTTTAAATATAAATTTATTTATTTTAATTGGAGATTAATTACTTTACAATATTGTATTGGTTTTGCCATACATCAACACGAATCCACCACAGGTATACACATGTTCCCCATCCTGAACCCCCCTCCCTCTCTCTCCCTATACCATTCCTCTGGGTCGTCTCAGTGCACCAGCCCCAAGCATCCAGTATCACATCGAAACTGGACTGGCGGTTCATTTCATATATGACATTATACATGTTTCAATGCCATTCTCCCAAATCATCCCTCCCTCTCCCTCTCCCACAGAGTCCAAAAGACTGTTCTACACATCTGTGTCTCTTTTGCTGTCACGCATACAGGGTCATCGTTACCATCTTTCTAAATTCCATATATACGTGTTAGTATACTGTATTGGTGTTTTTCTTTCTGGCTTACTTCAGTCTGTATAATCGGCTCAGTTTCATCCACCTAATTAGAATGGATTCAAATGTATTCTTTTTAATGGCTGAGTAATACTCCATTGTGTATATGTACCACAGCTTTCTTATCCATTCGTCTGCTGATGGACATCTATCTTGCTTCCATGTCCTGGCTATTATAAACAGTGCTGCGATGAATATTGGGGGTACACGTGTCTCTTTCAGTTCTGGTTTCCTCGGTGTGTATGCCCAGCAGTGGGATTGCTGGGTCATAAGGCAGTTCTATTTCCAGTTTTTAAAGGAATCTCCACACTGTTCTCCATAGTGGCTGTACTAGTTTGCTTTCCCACCAACAGTGTAAGAGGTTTCCCTTTTCTCCACATACTCTCCAGCATTTATTGCTTGTAGACTTTTGGATCGCGGCCATTCTAACTGGCATGAAATGGTACCTTATTGTGGTTTTGATTTGCATTTCTGTGATAATGAATGATGTTGAGCATCTTTTCATATGTTTGTTAGCCATCTGTATGTCTTCTTTGGAGAAATGTCTGTTTAGTTCTTTGGCCCATTTTTTGATTTGGTCGTTTATTTTTCTAGAGTTGAGCTACAGGAGTTGCTTGTATATTTTTGAGATTAGTTGTTTGTCAGTTGCTTCATTTGCTATTATTTTCTCCCATTCTGAAGGCTGTCTTTTCACCTTGCTTATAGAAAGCGTTTCCCCTAAAGTTAGGAACAAGACAACAGTGCCCACTTTCACCATTACTATTCAACATAGTTTTGGAAGTTTTGGCCACAGAAATCAGAGCAGAAAAGGAAATAAAAGGAATCCAAATTGGAAAAGAAGAAGTAAAACTCTCACTGTTTGCAGATGACATGATCCTCTACATAGAAAACCCTAAAGACTCCACCAGAAAATTACTAGAGCTAATCAATGACTATAGTAAAGTTGAAGGATATAAAATTAACACACAGAAATCCCTTGCATTCCTATACACTAATAATGAGAAAATAGAAAGAGAAATTAAGGAAACCATTCCATTCACCACTGCAACAAAAAGAATAAAATACTTAGGAATATATCTACCTAAAGAAACTAAAGACCTATATATAGAAAACTATAAAACACTGGTGAAAGAAATCAAAGAGGACACTAATAGATGGAGAAATATACCATGTTCATGGATCGGAAGAATCAATATAGTGAAAATGAGTGTACTACCCAAAGCAATCTATAGATTCAATGCAATCCCTATCAAACCCCCAACGGTATTTTTCACAGAGCTAGAATAAATAATTTCACAATTTATATGGAAATACAAAAAGCCTCGAATAGCCAAAGCAATCTTGAGAAAGAAGAATGGAACTGGAGGCATCAACCTGCCTGACTTCAGGCTCAACTACAAAGCCACAGTCATCAAGACAGTATGGTACTGGCACAAAGACAGAATTATAGATCAATGGAACAAAATAGAAAGCCCAGAGATAAACCGACGCACCTATGAACACCTTATCTTTGACAAAGGAGGCAAAAATATACAGTGGATTAAAGACAATCTCTTTAACAAGTGGTACTGGGAAAACTGGTCAACCACTTGTAAAAGAATGAAACTAGAACACTTTCTAACACCATACACAAAAATAAAATGGATTAAAGATCTAAACATAAGACCAGAAACTGTAAAACTCCTAGAGGAGAACATAGGCAAAACACTCTCCGACATAAATCACAGCAGGATCCTCTATGACCCACCTCCCAGAATACTGGAAATAAAAGCAAAAATAAACAAATGGGACCTAATTAAACTTAAAAGCTTCTGCACAACAAAGGAAACTATAAGCAAGGTGCATTTCTTTTTCTTGGGAATGGTCTTGATCCCTGCCTCCAGTACAATGTCACAAACCTCTGTCCATAGTTCTTCAGGCACTCTGTCTATCAGATCTAATCCCTTGAATCTATTTGTCACTTCCACTGTATAATCATAAGGGATTTGCTTTAGGTCATACCAGAATGTTCTAGTGGTTTTCCCTACTTTCTTCAATTTAAGTCTGAATTTTGCAATAGGGTGTTCATGATCTGAGCCACAGTCAGCTCCTGGTCTTGTTTTTGCTGACTGTATAGAGCTTCTCCATCTTTGACTGCAAAGAATATAATCAATCTGATTTCGGTATTGACCATCTGGTGATGTCCATGTGTAGAATTGTCTTTTGTGTTGTTGGAAGAGCATGTTTTCTATGACCAGTGCATTTTCTTGGCAAAACTCTGTTAGCCTTTGCCTTTATACAATTCATTTGGTACTCCAAGGCCAAACTTGCCTGTTACTCCAGCTATCTCTTGACTTCCTACTTTTGCATTCCTGTCACCTATGAAAAGGACATCTTTCTTTGGTGTTAGTTCTAGCAGTTCTTGTAAGTCTTCATAGAACTGTTCAATTTCAGCTTCTTCAGCATTAGTGTTTGGGGCATAGACTTGAATTACTCTGATATTGAATGGTTTGCCTTGGAAACAAAAAGAGATAATTCTGTCATTTTTGAGATTGCACCCAAGTATTGCATTTTGGACTCTTTTTTTGACTGTGAGGGCTACTGCATTTCTTCTAATGGATTCTTGACCACAGCAGTAGATATAATGGTCATCTGAATTAAATTCACCCATTCCAGCCCATTTTAGTTCACTGATTCCTAAAATGTCAATGTTCACTCTTGCCATCTCCTGTTTGTTCACTTCCAGTTTACCTTGATTCATAGACCTAACATTCCAGGTTTCTATGCAATATTATTCTTCACAGGATTGGACTTTATTTCCATCACTAGTCACATCCACAACTGGGCATTGTTTTTGCTTTGGCTCCATCCCTTCATTTTTTTCTGGAGTTATTTCTTCACTCTTCTCCAGTAACATATTGGGCACTGACTGACCTGGTGAGTTCATCTTTCAGTGTCCAGTATTTTTGCCTTTTCATACTGTTCATGTCTCAAGGCAAGAACACTGAAGTGGTTTGCCATTCCCTCTGGACCATGTTTTGTCAAAACTCTCCACCGTGTCCTGTCTGTCTTGGGTGGCCCTACACAGCATGGGTCCTAGTTTCACTGAGTTAGAAAAGGCTGTGGTCCATATGCTCAATTTGGTTAGTTTTCTGTGATTGTGGTTTTCATTCTGTCTGCCTCCTGATGAATAACGATAAGAGGCTTATGGAATTATCAACCCCAACCAATTGCTTTTTGCCAATACTCTCACTGTTGATTTCTTGTTGTTGTTCAGCCACTAAGTCCTGTCTTACTCCTTGCAACTCCTTGGACTGCAGCATACCAGGCTTCCCTGGCCTTCACTATTTCCCAGAATTTGTCCAAACTCATGTCCATTGAGTTGGTGATGCCATCCAACCATCTCCTTCTTTTGCCCTCTTCTCTTACCCTTAATCTTTCCTAAGCATCAGGGTCTTTTCCAATGAGGCAGCACTTTACATCACGTGGCCAAAGTATTGGAGCTTCAGTTTCAGCATCAGTCCTTCCGATGAATATTCAGGGTTGATTTCCTTTAGGGTTGATTGGTTTGATCTCCTTGCAGTCCAAGCAACCCTCAAGAGTCTACTCCAGCACCACAATTCAAAAGGATCAGTTTTTCAGCACTCAGCCTTCTTTTTGGTCCAATTGTCTCATCCATGCATGACTAATGGAAGAACCATAGATTTTACTATACTCAACTTTGTTGGCAAAGTGATGTCTCCACTTTTTAATATGCTGTCTAGGTTTGTCACGGTTTTTCTTCCAAGGTGCAAGCATCTTTTAATTTTGTGGCTACAGTCACTGCCTGCAGTGATTTTGGAGCCAAAAAAATAAAATCTGTCACTGTTTCCACTTTCCCTACATCTATTTGCCTTAAAACAATGGGAGTGGGTGCCATGATCTTAGTTTTCTGAATGTTGAGTTTTAATCCAGCTTTTTCATGCTCCTCTTTCACCCTAATCAAGAGGCTCTTTAGTTCCTCTTCAGTTTCTGCAATAAGGGTGGTGTCATTTGCATATCTGAGGTTGTTGATATTTCTCCTAGCAATCTTGGCTCCAGCCTGTGATTCATACAGCCTGACATTTGTCATGATGTACTCTGCATATAATTAAATAAGCAGGGTAGCAACATACAGCCTTAATGTACTCCTTTTCCAATTTTGAACCAGTCCATTGTTCCATGTTCAATTCTAATTGTTGTTTCTTAACCTGGATACAAGTTTCCCAGAAGACAGGTAACACGGTCTAGCATTCCCATCTCTTTAAGAATTTTCCAGTTTGTTGTGATGCAGCCAAAGGTTTTAGCATAGTCAATGAAGCAGAAGTAGATGTTTTTCTGGAATTCCCTTGCTTTTCTATGATCCAGTGGATGTTGGCAATTTGATCTCTGATTCCTCTGCCTTTTCTAAATCCAGCTTGTACATGTAGAAGTTCTCTGTTCACATACTGCTGATACCTAGATTGAAGGATTTTAGCATTACCTTGCTAGCATGTGAAATGAATACAATTGCACTGTAGTTTGAACATTCATTGGCATTGCCTTTTTTTGGTATTGGAATGAAAACTGACCTTTTTCAGTCCTATGGGCCACCGCTGAGTTTTCCAAATTTTCTGACACATTGAGTGCAGCATTTTAATGGCATTACCTTGTAGGGTTTTAAATAGCTCAGTGGATTTCTATCACCTCCATTAGCTTTGTTCACAGTAATGCTTCCTAAGGCCCACTTGACTTCACACTCCAAGATGTCTGACTCTAGGTGAGTGGCCACACCATCATGGTTATCTGGGTCATTAAGATCTCTTTTGCACAGTTCTTCTGTGTATTCTTGCCATCTCTTCTTACTCTGCTTCTGTTAGGTCCTTGCCATTTCTATCCTTTATTGAGCCCATCTTTGCATGAAATGTTCCTTTGATATCTCTAATTTCCTTGAAGAGATCTCTCATCTTTTCCATTCTGTTGTTTTCTTCTATTTCACTTCTTCATTGATCACTGAAGAAGGCTTTCTTTATCTCTCTTTGGAACTCTGCATTCAGATGGGTATATCTTTTCTTTTCTCTTCTCTTATTTTCTCAGCCATTTGTCAGGTCTCCTCAGACAGCCACTTTGCCTTCTGCATTATTTTTTCTTAGGGATGGTTTTGATCACCACCTCCTGTACAATGTTATGAACCTCTGTCCTTAGTTCTTTGAGCATTCTGTATACCAGATCTAATCCCTTAAATCTATTCGTCACCTCTGCCATATAATCATAAGCAATTTGATTTAGGTCATACCTAAATGGCCTAGTGGTTTTCCCTACTTTCTTCAATTTAAGCCTGAATTTTGCAATAAAGAGCTCATGATATGAGCCACAGTCAGCTCCAGCTTTTTTTGTTTTTGTTTTTTTACTGACAGTATAGAGCTTCTCCATCTTTGGATGCAAAGAATATAATCAGTCCGATTTCAGTACTGACCATCTGGTGATACCCATTTATAGAGTAGTCTCTAGTGTTATTGGAAGAGGGTGTTTGCTATGACCAGTGTGTTCTTCTGGCAAAACTCTGTTAGTCTTTGCTATGCTTCATTTTGTACTCCAAGACCAAACTTGCCTGTTATTCCAGGTATCTCTTGACTTCCCAATCCCCTATGATGAAAAGGGCATCTTTTTTTTTTTTTTGGTGTTAGTTCTAGAACATCTTATAGGTCTTAATACAACCGTTCAACTTCAGCTTCTTTGGCATTAGCATCTGGGGAATAGACTTGGATTACTGCGATTTTAAATGGTTTGCCTCAAAAATGAACCAAGATCATTCTGTTGTTTTTGAGATTGAGATTGCATCCAAGAACTGCATTTCAGATTCTTGTTGACTATGAGGGCTACTCCCTTTCTTCTGAGGAATTCTTGCCCACAGGAGTAGATACAATGGTCATCTGAATCATTATTGAGAAGCAAATCCCAAATATCCCATCATGTCCTGTTTCTCCTAAAAAGAACCTGTATCTCTAAAAGACAGGACAGGTCACTTACTCCTCAGCAGCTGTGCCTTTCCTTCCCTCCCTTATGCCTTCCTGTGTTTATTGACATCACAGTTCTTTTCTCTCTTTTTGTTCATTGTTTCTTACTTTATTGTCTGTCTCTCTCTCCAGTCCCACAAATGTCAGGCCCTTGAGAGCAGGGCCTCTGTCTGCTTTGTTTACATTAAAAATCAAGGCCCTTTATAACAACTATATAGAGTACAACCCTCAAAAACTGTGAATCACAGTATTGTACATTGGTAACCTAGGAAATATTGTAAATCAAGTGATCTTAAATAAAATAAATAAATAAATGAAAACAAAAAACCTAACTACCAGAGCTCTACATAGTGTCTGGTACATGGTACATGTCAGAAGAAGAAAGAGAAGAAAAGTTGCTTCTGCCCAAGTGTTAGCTCTGCTGCCAACAGCAAACAGAATGGGAAGGACAGATAAGTGAACATGTCCTCTGACTTTCTTCTCATGTGGTTTTCTTCTAGATAAAAAGCCTATCTCTATGAATCAAGGAAAGTTAATTTGCCCAGGACATATATTTGACAAGGCTGGACAGTAAGTATTTAGGGTTGGGAGGCCATTTGGGCCAAGAATATAGGAAGTCACCTCTGCTGGGCAACACATGTCTTTCTCAGGACAGCTCAGGTCACCCTCTGCACCTGGCCTGGTTGGTGGTCCCTCAAGGGACTCAGAGACCCACTAAGGCTCTGCTGAGGGCAGGATTTGGAAGATGTGCAACCAGGGATGGTAACTTTCCTCCAGGCAGTTTTTCCAAGGGATTCCAACATACTCTGTACATACAGAGGAGTCAGAATGGTGACACAATACAGCCATTCCTGGTCATTTAGCTCATGGCCAGGAGTACATCTGACCCCATCAGGACTCCTCATTGTCTCATAACCTTCATTGCAGAGGCCAATCTCATGGTGCTTGGGGATAAACTCCCCTTAGGCCTACAGATTGCTCTCCAGTAACCCTGTTTGGCTGATGTTCAAAGTCATTACCATGAGAAGAACTGTGGGCTATGGAGTAAGCCAAAAAAAAAAAAACTGTCTCTTTGATCTGGTGGTTACCTTCTGCCTTTCTGTGCTTTAGGGAGGTTTTCATTGATTACAGCCTGAACAATGGCGTCAGCTTTGTAGGCGAAGACTTGAAAATTGTCAGCAAGGATTGTGTGAATGACAGGGTGGGACTGCGGGAACCTCAGTGGACTGCAGCTTGGGAAGAAGAAACAGAAGATGCAGGCGCATCCTGGGAAGAGGAGGTGAGGGGAGCAAATTCCTCAAGAAAGGCCAAGCAAGTAGCTAGTGAGACAAGCATCTCTGGTAGCACCTCACTGCCAGATAGGTGCCCTATCCCTTCACCAGGTTTGCAAAATCCACTGTAAACTCTTCTATAAGGGCACTGAGACTGTAGGCGTCTGTCCAGGCCTTGCAGATACTCTGCTCTCTCTGGGAACCATGTCATTGAAGGCCCTTCAAAGGGACCAATTCTAGCTCTAAGCAGACTCCAGAAACAGTGCTGAGGCTCTGTGTGCCCTGAACCCACCATGCCACCTCCCCTAACCCAGGGCTTGTGGTGGGGAGCTCAAGGTTGCAACCTGGATTCCAGCTGAGGTGAGCTGGAGAGGATGGGATACTGTGTACTAGGAAAACAGGGTCCAGGTGCCCTGAGACCACTTGGCTCAAATCAAGGTGCAAGGCTCAAGGATCTGGAGGGCAGGAGAGCTGTGGCCATGCCCACTCAGAGTGTGTCTTCATTGCGTTGGCACAGCAGCAGACAGGGCTCCGAACCCACTCATGACGATCATAGCCCCCAGCCTCCCAAGACTGTTTGGGGAACACTGGTGGTCATTTTGCAGAGGTCATCAGCCTCCCTTCTCCCTCTCCTCCTTTCTCATGCTCCTCCACTGCCCCTCTCTGCTAACCGGCTCTGCCCTCTGCCCTCTGTTCCTAGGGAGTTTTCAGGACTGTGGGGAGGGCAGGGCTCAGCTCAGGAAGAGGAAACTGGAAACAAAGTGCTGCTCCCAGGGGTCTGCCTTTCCCAGCTCTACAATATCCAGGCCGCTTAACCTTGGGCAGCCCGACTTGGGCGACAGAGCCTGTCAGCCTGGAGTGAGGTTTCTGTGGGAGGGGGGATGCCTGTGCCTAATGCCACTGCCCCTGTGTCCAGTCCCAGCTGGTGTGTGTTCTTGTAGTGTGACAGTCCTTGTTTGTCTCCCCTGCACCCTGCATATCTTCCTGTCGATCTGAGACTGAACCTCCACTTTTCCCACTAGAGTCTTTCCACCTGACAGCTGTTTGTCCATAGGTGCATTGAGAAGAGAACTCTGAAGCTGCCTGTGGCTCTGGGCCCAAGACAGGGTCACCCTCAGCCTGACTGGGCCTCTCCTTTCAGCCTCCCTGTTTCCTGGGCACAGGCTCTCTCTGCCCCCTTCCCTTCTGCTTCCCTCCAACACAGCCATTGATGTGGGGAAGAGCTGGGCAATGCAGGCCCGTATATGCAGCACACCAAGAGCACAGAGCTCATTCTCTAAGCCCCCTGTGGACATGTCCTAGACTGGACTGTAACCTCTGTCCAACATGCTCAAGTACCCACTTACTTCCTCACCACAGATGTGAGACTGAGGCTCTAAGACAGGGAGTAGCTTTGCCTGAGGTTGCAAAGCTGAGAAATGGGGGAGAGAGGCTATGGCAAGGTGAGTTGGGTGTCCTGTCTCTGCTATTGCACCCCCACCCCCAGGGGCCCTGCAGCCTCCCTCTTACTCATCTGTGTATTGTAGTTTGTTGCGGTCCTCACAAAATCCTAAGTGCTCTCAGCCAAAGCAGGCGGTGAAGGCTGGGCTGTCACTCCTTGGAGGACTGGGCTTCCTTGACAGGGCTCTGGGGAGGGCCTCTGAGCAGGGCCAGTGGTAGGGTATTTAGCCAAGGGCTGCACAGTGGCTCTCTGGGTACCAGCCATGATCTCCTAGCCCCACTCTGAGGAGAAGGAGACTTGTGAAGTCTAGTGTGGGAAGTGCATATTGGGTACACAGGAGTAAGTCACCCAAGTCAACCACTGGTCTTTGGCATGTGTGCTCTCTACAGTATGAGCCTACAGAGCCTACAACTGTCCCAACAACTACCACGACAACCACAAAGCCTACCACTGTCACAACGAGGAGGACAACTACAACTACAGTGCCTACCACAGTCATGACAACAACACCGACAACTAGAAGGACAACACAGAAGACCACCACAACACCTACCACAGTCAGGACAACAACAACAACAACAACACAGAAGACCACAACACCTACCACAGTCAGGACAACAACAACAACAACAACACAGAAGACCACAACGCCTACCACAGTCAGGACAACAACAACAACAACAACAACACAGAAGACCACAACACCTACCACAGTCAGGACAACAACAACAACAACAACAACAACAACGACACGGAAGACCACAACACCTACCACAGTCAGGACAACAACAACAACAACAACACGGAAGACCACAACACCTACCACAGTCAGGACAACAACAACAACAACAACAACACGGAAGACCACAACACCTACCACAGTCAGGACAACAACAACAACAACAACACGGAAGACCACAACACCTACCACAGTCAGGACAACAACAACAACAACAACAACAACAACACAGAGGACCACAACACCTACCACAGTCAGGACAACAACAACAACAACAACACGGAAGACCACAACACCTACCACAGTCAGGACAACAACAACAACAACAAGAAAAACAACAACAACAAGAAAAACAACAACAACACGGAGGACCACAACACCTACTACAGTCAAGACAACAACAACAACACGGAGGACCACAACACCTACCACAGTCAGGACAACAACAACAACACGGAGGACCACAACGCCTACCACAGTCAGGACAACAACAACAACAACACGCAGGACCACAACGCCTACCACAGTCAGGACAACAACAACACGGAGGACCACAACGCCTACCACAGTCAGGACAACAACAACAACACGGAGGACCACAACGCCTACCACAGTCAGGACCACAACAACATGGAGGCCAATAAGGCCTTTCACCATCAGGACAACAACAACATGGAGGCCCATAAGGCCTTTCACAGTCTGGACAACAACAACAAAGTGGAGGCCCATAAGGCCTTTCACCGTCAGACCAACAACAACATGGAGGCCCGTAAGGCCTATCACAGTCTGGACAACAACAACAACAACATGGCAGCCCATAAGGCCTTTCACCATCAGGACAACAACAACGTGGAGGCCCATAAGGCCTTTCACCATCAGGACAACAACAACGTGGAGGCCCATAAGGCCTTTCACCATCAGGACAACAACAACGTGGAGGCCCATAAGGCCTTTCACCATCAGGACAACAACAATGTGGAGGCCCATAAGGCCTTTCACCATCAGGACAACAACAACAACAACAAC
The DNA here is from genome assembly GCF_023091745.1 of Budorcas taxicolor. NCBI lineage: Eukaryota > Metazoa > Chordata > Mammalia > Artiodactyla > Bovidae > Budorcas > Budorcas taxicolor. The sequence goes on from NC_068914.1 coordinate 3,919,569, forward strand.
ATGGAGGCCCATAAGGCCATTCACCATCAGGACGATGACAACAACAACAACAACAACACGGAAGACCACAACGCCTACCACAGTCAGGACAACAACAACAAGGAAAACAACAACAACAACAACAACAAGAAAAACAACAACAACAACAACAACAACAACAACACGGAGGACCACAACGCCTACCACAGTCAGGACAACAACAACAAGGAAAACAACAACAACAACAACAAGAACAACAACAACAACAACAACAACAACAACACGGAGGACCACAACGCCTACCACAGTCAGGACAACAACAACAACAACAACACGGAGGACCACAACGCCTACCACAGTCAGGACAACAACAACAACAACAACAAGAAAAACAACAACAACAACAACAAGAAAAACAACAACAACAACACGGAGGACCACAACACCTACCACAGTCAGGACAACAACAACAACAACAACACGGAGGACCACAACGCCTACCACAGTCAGGACAACAACAACAACAACAACAAGAAAAACAACAACAACAACAAGAAAAACAACAACAACAACACGGAGGACCACAACGCCTACCACAGTCAGGACAACAACAACAACAACAACACGGAGGACCACAACGCCTACCACAGTCAGGACAACAACAACAACAACAAGAACAACAACAACAACAACAACAACACGGAGGACCACAACGCCTACCACAGTCAGGACAACAACAACAACAACAACAACAACAACACAGAGGACCACAACGCCTACCACAGTCAGGACAACAACAACAGAGAAAACAACCAGAACAACAACAAGATCTACCACAGTTAGGACAACAACAACAACAAGGGAAACAACGACAAGGACGACAAGGATTACCACAATGCCTACCACTGTCGGGACAAGCAGGACAATGATGATGACAATGACAACAGTGGCCACAACAACGACCACAACAACCACGACGATGACAGTGACGACAATCCCCACCACTTTCACAAAGACAACAACCTCTGTGACTACAGTTGTCACCCAGAGACCAGTTCCCAGCAGTCCTTTCTTGTATGCTACATTCATCCCCTCACTGACTGTGATCCCATTGGTGCTTATCTGTATCTGCTGCTACAAGAGGGTGAGTGACCCCTACCAGAACAGCCCCGTCCAGCCCTCCCCAACCCCCTGAGACACCAGACACATGCCTGCCCCATGATGCTGCTCTTTGGCAGGTTCCCATCAACTCTGAGGCCCTCACACCAGCAAACAAGGCTCAGATTCTGTCTTTCCATATCTGGGCATAGACACAGCCTGGGCATCTAGGGGGCTGCCTGCCTCATGCTTTCACATTCAAAGGGAAGGGATCTATGGGCTGTCCCAGCCCTGGGGAGAGGGGACACTGGACCCTCTGAGACCAAGGCTACCCTATAGCAGTCAAGATTCCGAAGGACTCAGGTGGACCAAAGGCCCTGAAGTTTTTGCTGCTGGGGGAAGGAGAGGAGTCTGCAGGAGTGGCTGTGCCTTTGAAAACAGAATGGATCCCTGCCCATGTCTGGTGCTTTCTGTCACTCTTTGATCAGTCTTCACTAAGTCACCAGGATGTGCAGGGCCCTATGCTGGGCATAGAGGGGCAGATATGAAGCACCCACCACACTTGCCCACAGGACCTCACTGTCTAGTGTCTCATCTGACATTAGTACCTGGGGGGAGGGGCGGGCATTGAGGGTAAATGTCACCCTCAGAGGGCGTGACAGGTGCCCTGGTCATGAAAAGAATAGAGAGTGGCCCTGGGGAAGGAGGGGAGACAGGGGATGGCCAGCCGGGTTTGCAAGAGCACAGGGCAGACCTGGGTGAAGAGGAGAAAAAAGCAGAGCTGAGAAAGGACACGCAAAGCAGCATAGAAACCAGGAGATCAGGTTTCTGTAAAGAGCGAGAAGTGAGGAGAGAAAGCTTGGTGAGATGGAAGTGGACCAACATCCCTGAGGGCTGTTAGGCTGGGGGCGGGCTCAGGGGGATGAGGGATGGGGAGGAATGTGGGGAGTGTTCTTTTGTTTTCATATGATGTCAGGGCCACTGATGAAAACTTCCCACTGGGGCCTCTACCAGGGACAAGGGGTTTTAGACTGCCCATCTCCCCCTTGAGTCTACATAGAGGTATGAATTCTCATTGAAAATGAAGGCGCCTGGGGCTCAGGAAGGTGGAACTGGTTGGCCAAGTCGCTCAGGCAACGTAGGCTGTAACCCCAAAACCCATGTTTTGACCCCTTACTGCTGCAGAAGAGGGTTCCCTCCTGTCTGCATGGCTGAGCCATAGTCCTTCATGCACCATCCACCCTATTTATGTCTCTTTAACATCTTAGGTCATCAAGGAGCCACCATCAGCCCCAAGACCAGAAAAGGTAAGCGATGGGTTTGGTTCAGATGTTGTCAGCCTGCCAGCTGCACACAGTGCTCTGCACAGAGAGGCCTCTGCTGCCCATGGTGAGATGGCCTCTTGCAACCCTCTAGTTCCCACCTACGTGGGCAGAGAGAACTGGCAGAAAGAAGAGGGCAACAGAAGGAAGGGAAGCACCCTAGAGAGGATGTGAGACTCATGCAAATGGCACCCAGGCAACACTGTTCCCCAACCCCCAACACAGCCTGATCCAGGGCCTTCAGCACTGAATTCAACAATGTGGGGTAGCCTGTTTCAGGAACAGCTATATTCTCTCCTGACATCAATGGGCTTTTTGAAATTCCCAAAGGACTGTTTGTAAGATGGTCCTTTCCAGGACTCAGGTAAGTTTTGGGAAAGGATCCTCAGGTTTCAGGGACTTGGTCCCCCTCCCTGGGCTCTGATGTATGTTGGGCTTTGTTTCCTTGTTCTTCATCCCCAGTTCATTTCAGGGTGAGGGTCTCAGTGGGGTTGGCCTTTGGGGACTAGGGGCTTAGGAAGAGGGAGAGAATCTTACCTGACAGTGAGGTGTGAGCCCAGATGAGCACAGGGACAAAGGGTCAGGAGAGGGTGCTGTGGCAGACTCAGGGTGGGGACCCAAACCAGGGCCCATAAGAAGCAGTTAGAGCAAGGGGCTCATGTCCCAAGTCAGGGGGACCTGGGTTTGAGATCTACTGGCAAACAGGGTCTCTGCCAGGGCTGGCATCAGCACTGGCTGCAGCGTGGGGCCTGGGGAGGCTGGATCTGCCAGAGGTGGGCGGATGTAGCCCTGCCACCTGCTAACGCTACACGCTGGACAGCCTCCATCACGTAGCACAGCCTCACACCCACCTTCTCCTACAAGGGCGGCCTCTGGGAACAAGGGAACAGGACAGAGTTTGTTGATCTTTGGAGAAGAGCCATCTTCTAAAATAAATGGGCTTGGTGTGTTTTTACATGGAGACCACTGTCTTATGTGCCAGGTGCTGCTCATTTCTCCTTGATTCTCCAACAAACATCTGCTGAGTGGCCAGTACTTGACCGGAGAAGGCAGTGGCAACCCATTCCAGTACTCTTGCCTGGAAAATCCCAGGGACGGGGGAGCCTGGTGGGCTGCCATCTATGGGGTTACACAGAGTCAGACATGACTGGAGTGACTTAGCAACAGCAGCAGCAGCAGCAGTACTTGACAAGTGCCAGGGCAACAGATGCCATGTGTCTGCACCCAGGAGCTGTCAGATTAGAAAGCCGACAATTATTTCTCTTTCTCACAGCCGTGCCCTGTACAGACCACAGTGGTTGTCTCCTGCTGTGAGTGCCAAGAAGACAGGATAAGCCAGATGGAGGTGAGAAAGGCCCATAGGAGGGGAAGAATGATCCCCCTCAAGGCTAGAGGTTTGGAGGAGCAGGGGGGCCAGATCGATCCACACGGACTTGGCTCTAAAAGACCTGGCCTGGATGGACATGAGCTTTAATGGGCTCTGGTCTCCTGCCACTTGGTGACAGAGCAAATCCAGAAGCTCTTCCCACCCTAGTGGCTCAGGGTGAGACAAAGAGTTGAATGTTCATGCACTCACTGCCTCCAGCTGTCCCAGCACCAGCTGTTCCCCTTGAACAGGCCCAGGATTCTGGATGTTGGTGGCTGACTCATAGCTGGCCAGTTCCTAGTTCTCACAGAGATTGTCATCGGCTCTGACAATATCCTGAGTTTCACCAGAGAGTGATTGGATGAGAGGAAAGAAACAATGACAAAGAGCCACACACAAGTCAGGGGAAAAAAGCAAAAGAAAAAGAAACTTCTGAGCCAAGATCCTACCACCATTAAAATAGCTGTGGGAAGTGCCCACAGCCCCCGTCTGCTCAGTGAGAGAGGCAAAGGCCTTACTGCAGGGTCTTGTGGCGCCTGAGATGGGGTGACAGGAAACACCAGAAGGAGGGAAGCTGAGGACACTTCCTCCCCCTGAGTGACCGAGATCCCCGCTCGCAGGAGGCTGAGAGGCAACAGGGAGGGCCCCAGGTGGCAGGTGTGAGGAAGAAAGAACCACGATCTCCGGGTTCAGCTTTGCCCTCCTCCTCCTGGTCCTGCCTCTGTCCCTGTGGGATCCATTGCTTCCTCCTGGGAGCTGCAAATGGCAGCTGAAAGGCCAGCCCCACATCTTCCCTGACAGTCACTGTGGGGGCCCAGGAAAGCCAGAGCCCACCTTCCAAGAGGGAGGAAGCCACCTGCCAGGGACTTGTTCCCACTCAGAGGACCGGCCCCACATCCTATCCCCACCAGGTCCACTTTCTGGCTTGTTCTTTGCTTTCCTCATCTTTCTCTTTCTCCCCAGTATCGGGACCCTTCCCCCTGAGCAGGGAGCGGGTCTCTCCCCTGCCTTCTCCCTTTCTGTCCCCACATGCAGGCCCTCTTCCCCCTCCTTCACCTCCTGCTCAGTCCCCACACCCACCGTGTTTCTCCTTGAGGACCTCTCCTTGGCGACTGCATACCTCCTCCAACCTTTGACTTTTTTTTTTTTTTAATTCAAAAGCAGCCCCAACATCTCCTCCTACACCTAAAGCACTGATTTGTTCCAGAATCCAGTTCAGTCTGTGACCCGCAGAGTCTGTCTCCCAACAAACACAAAAGGTTTCCCTGCCCTGTGCCCCAGGTGAAGCCTGCAGCGCTGCCTCAGCCGGGGTGTGGGGACACAGCCCTGGGGACTCGTGGGAGATGGAGGCGATGCTGCTCATCTGGAGGCAGCGTCTGTGCCTGTAGCTTCCTCACAACCACATCTGCTTTGCAGGGAAAACTGGATGTTTTTTATAACTTTCTTCAGCGCTGCAGCCTGGTGCCACTGATGCAGTGTCCAAGCAGGGACATGGTAAGCAGGACACCGGGATGCTGTCTGTGGGCTGGGGTCTTGGTTTTGCCCTTGAAAATTGTTCCCTGGGACTGTGAATCAGAGAACCCTGTCCCAGCATCTGCTGAGAGAAACGCCCAAGATGTAGAAAGACCTGGAGGTCATGAGCCTCCAGATGGTTCTTCACATGGCACCCAAGCATCTCCCCTGCATCCTCACCAAGGCTATTAGATCTGTTGTTCTTCAGAACAATGCCCAGAATTTCTAAGCCTCAGTAAAAAAGGGCTGAGAGGCCTATTGGCCTTCCATCCATCGTCTGTCCCCACTACCTACCCACTGCTGTGAGACTACTGGCTGCACCCCACCCACGAGACCCTCTTGGGCTGGTCGCTTAGGTACCAGGAGTGGTGGAGGACATGGTGACACCCCCTCCCCAATGTTGTCTGGCTGACACTGACTGCATTTACCAGGTTGTAAAGATTCCCTCCTTGCGTCAGTGTCTGTGACAATGGGGAGAAGCCAAATCATTCCAGATGTTATTCTCCAAAATTAATAATAATGATGGATCATTTTGCTGCATCTTTTCTGTGGGTCAGTTGCTAAACCAAGAGTGTTTTCACTGCTTTAATCCTCCCAGTAACTGTATAAGTAGATACTACCTAGATAGCATATTGAAAAGCAGAGACACTACTTTGCCAACAAAGGCCTGTCTAGTCAAGGCTATGGTTTTTCCTGTGGTCATGTATGGATGTGAGAGTTGGAATATGAAGAAGGCTGAGCACCGAAGAATTGATGCTTTTGAACTGTGGTGTTGGAGAAGACTCTTGAGAGTCCCTTGGACTGCAAAGAGATCCAACCAGTCCATTCTAGAGGAGATCAGACCTGGGTGTTCTTTAGAAGGAATGATGCTGAAGCTGAAACTCCAGTAGTTTGGCCACCTCATGCAAAGAGTTGACTCATTGGAAAAGACTCTGATGCTGGGAGGGATCTGGGGCAGGAAGCAAAGGGGACAACAGAGGATGAGATGGCTGGATGGCATCACCGACTCGATGGACGTGCGTTTGAGTGAACTCCGGGAGATGGTGATGGACAGGGAGGCCAGGCATGCTGTGATTCATGGGGTCACAAAGAGTCGGACACGACTGAGCGACTGAACTGAACTGAACTATTATCCCAGCTTTACCAAGGGGGAACTGACCCACAGAGAGGTTGAGTGACTTGACCCAGGTCACAGAGGCTGGGAGGAACAAAGCTGAACTTGAATTCTGAGCCTGGCCATTCTCACTGCTCTGCCCCCTTTCAGTTCAGCAGTCACGCTCTCATGATGGTTACTCCCACGCCACCAGAGATCTGCCCTCCTCAGGCCTCCAGATTCAAAGAGGTACTGCTCCTGGTTCACCTGGGCAGCACCTGGGCATCGTATTTTGGGTGTTCTCATGCACAGACCTTTCGTACAGACCGGGCCAGGGGCCTGGAGGAGGTTCTGGTTCCAGGGTCTGCAGTTAGGCTGCACCAACTGGATTCATGGAGTCAGGCAAACACTGGCTCAGGTGGCTGGTCAGGTGGGTGTTAGAAGCTCTGGACAGGCTGGAAGCCTCTGGACACTGTCTAGGACAGAGCTGACGCATGCTCACGCCCACCAGAGACACTTCTGGGGACAGAGGCGCCAGTGCAGCTGGGCTCCTGGCTGTGGATCAGAATGGAGCCCTCAGGCCCAGCCTTGCTTTCACAGAAGCCCCATTCTCCACGTATCTCTCGATAGCTCTCTGGAGACTTGAAAGTCATGAATGTATCAGTGAGCGCCTGCTTGGCCAGTTCAGAATCTGTGACATGGTGACATGTCACAAGCTAAGAAATAATTGATGAGAAGGAGTTGGTGAAGTGAAAATCCAAAGTCCTTCCCAACAGAGGAAACATCCAGTACTTTTACCCTGGGACTGTTAGGCTTGGAGAATCAAAATGCTGGAAATTGAGTACTGTCCTCATCAATCCCATGGTCAAGATATTCCCAGGTTACCAGTGTCACCCTATGGTGTGTGGGGGACAAATGAGCACCAGCAGATCAGAGTGTCACAGGAGCACCAAGTGCAGACTGCGTGTGGTCCACACACGCACTGAGTCCTCCTATGGTTAATGAATGAATGAACACGTCTAGTCACATATATTTCTGTGTAGATGCTTTTGGTCATTTCTCTGAAACAAGGAAGCATTTTGGATCTTATGGTATAAGGCAAAGAAATCTGCGTTGAGGGGTGCTGTGCAAGAATGTGGACAGATCCCTTTGCCATCTTCAAGAGTGATCAAAGGAACGTACTGGCTTCAACCTGTTACCAAGTCTATGACGTTGACCTAGTTTCTGGAACACTCCAATCCTAACACTTTTATCTCAAAATCAGGGATAAAATAATAAAATACCACTGAATTTATAATGCAGTTATCAAGAATGCTAGGTTACTTTTTTATTGAGGATAAGGGAATGTCCAGATGAGTCCAAATAGCCCAGAGTCCAGAGGTCCTGGAGTCCCACTGGCAAATCCAATCCAGAGATGCCCAGAGATGCTGTCAGCTAATCAGCATGCTCAGGCCACCCTCCTTGTCACATACAGGACTCTCAGCTGGGGACTAGTGGGAGATGACAGAAAAGCCAGGGACAGCTGGTACGGCAGACAGATTATGCTGCCCCAGAGGGTGGCCAGAACAAAAGTTCTGTGTGTGGTGCTGCCTCAACAGCCCACCCCCCATCTAATGGCACCACTGCCTGCCCTTGCCCTGCGGTCCAGAACCCAGGTTGAGAGTTGAGAGGAGGACTCGTCCTTTTGACACACACTCACCAAGAGAGCCCAGGCAGTGCTGGGGCTGCTGTGGCAATTCACGGCAACCCCAGTGCAAAGGCGACCAGACACGTTCAACACTAGCAAAGGCAGTCCAGAGTCAGAGCAACAGGGCTCGCCGGGGGAGGGAAGGCATACGTCCAGGGCCTGAAGAGTCTAGGAATAAACATCCAGACTTGAGGCCAGCACCCAGGAAGAGGAATAGCAGCAGCAAAAGCTCACCCTGGGGATCCTAACGGGTACTGAATCTGATCCCCTTGAGCCAGGAAAACCGCATCCTTCTGCTCCAAATCCAAGGCTTCTCAGTGACCCTCTCTCTCTCCTCTTCTTCACACAGGGAAGATGCCCCAACGTCACCTTAATGAATCCTCACTGCGCACCAATGCTCTGTGGCCCAAAGATCTGCCCTCGACCCAGGCAGGAGTGTATCCCCCTAATTAGCTGTAGCTCCCACTGGCAACATCACCAACCCATATGCACTCAGTCATTCTCCGGATTCCTGCCGCTGAGCCCTCCCACTGCCCAGAAGCTCTGCAAAAATCCTTTGCCACTCCCACCCCCATAGCCCAACGTCTAAAGCACCAAAAACACAAACTGTTAAGAGCCCCTTTTGTACCAAATTAAACATATATATTGTGTTTTGGATTACAGTCAAAAGGAGTTGGAATTTGTTGCTGATCAGCAAGGGCATTTCTTACCTGGTGAGCACTGCTCCTCTGTATGAGGCAACTGTACTACGCCTACCAGGACAGAGCACCCTGGTGTTCTGTGGATGTGGACATGATGAGTCCCGTTCCCCAAGACTGGTCTCCACTGTCACCAAGGGTTGAAATACATGTGGTGTTAGCCAAAATATGCTCTTTCAAGAAAGTCCAAAATATCTCTGATGTGTGAATACAATCTGTGTCCATTACTCACTTGCTGTTATTTAATCTCAACATACTGAAAAGCAGAGATATTACTTTGCCAACAAAGGTCTGTCTAGTCAAGGCTATGGTTTTTCCAGTGGTCATGTATGGATGTGAGAGTTGGACTGTGAAGAAAGCTGAGTGCTGAAGAATTGATGTTTTTGAACTGTGGTGTTGAAGAAGACTCTTGAGAGTCCCTTGGACTGCAAGGAGATCCAACCAGTCCATTCTGAAGGAGATCAGCCCTGGGCGTTCATTGGAAGGACTGATGCTGAAGCTGAAACTCCAATACTTTGGCCACCTCATGCGAAGAGTTGACTCATTGGAAAAGACTCTGATGCTGGGAGGGATTGGGGGCAGGAGGAGAAGGGGACAACAGAGGATGAGATGGCTGGATGACATCACTGACTCAATGGACATGGGTTTGAGTGAACTCTGGGAGTTGGTGATGAACAGGGAGGCCTGGCATGCTGCAATTCATGGGGTCGCAAAGAATCAGACATGACTGAGCGACTGAACTGAACTGAATTGAATCTCCCAGGCAAGTTACTTAATCTCACTGTGCTTCAATTTCCTCACTGAAAAGATGTGGATAGTGGTGTCTCCTCTAAAAGGAGCCACAAGGGTGACAGTAACTGCTGCAACATGCTCATCACAGGGCCCTGTCACTTGTGAAGACTCAGGAACCCAGTCTTTAAGGTCTTCTCCCCTGCCCCAGGGAAGAAGACGATGATGAGCTCAGAGACATCAAAAAGCATGTAGTGAGTGAAAAGATGTTAGAAAAAGTCATGACTCGGGCTTTTAGCTCTGGATATCATGCCAAGGGGTTGGCACATATGAGAATTCTCTGGTGACCACATATAGGTTAGCATTCAAGGCCACCACCCATGTAATCTCCAAGATACTATCAGAAAAGGTCCTTATACCTACTATGTCCTTCACAAATGTGAGTTCCCTTCCTGTACCTTTATTTTTCTCATAATGTTAATTCCTGGTTCCCAGTTCCCATCAGCTCCTCTGATGACACAGACAGACCTCCCAATCTTCCAGGTCCCTTTTGAAGAAGCCTTTGAAGACATGCTCAGGCTTCCTTGCACACTTACATGCTAGAGGACTATCAGTAGACAAGAATTCATTGTGAAGGTCACACAACATATTTATGAAGATGTATGAAGATGGATCAATATCCTGGACCAAAGAGTCCAAGACGAGTAGAAGTGGCTACTACCTCAAATGTGTACATCCCAGTGCAACCAGTAAGGGACCATTAAGAGTCAAGTAAACATGAGATGATGAAGTGACTAAAACTCTCTAAATAAATGGAGATCTATGAACTCTCTTATCAAGAATTCAGTCCTCTTAAAGCAGTTTAGTGAAATGCAAGAAACATGGACAGACAACTACATGAAATTCAGGGGGAAGACGCATCAACAAAATGAGAAGCTCAACAAAGAAAGAAAACTATCAACAGACCAACTGGACACTAGAGCTGAAAAATACCACGACTATTTTTGTTGTTGTTTGGTCACTAAGTCTTGTCCAACTCTTTGCAACCCCATGGACTGTAGCAGTCCAGGCTCTTCTGTCTTCCACTATCTCCTGGAGTTTGTTCATATTCATGTTCATTGAGTCAGTGATGCTATCTAACCATCTCATCTTCTGCCACCCTCTTCTCCTTTTGCCTTCAGTCTTTCCCAGCATCAGGGGCTTTTCCAATGAGTAGGCTCTTTGCATCAGGTGGCCAAAGTATTGGAGTTTCAGCTTCAGCATCAGTCCTTCCAATGAATATTCAGGGTTGATTTCCTTTAGGATTGACTGCCTTGATCTCTTCGCAGTCCAAGGGACTCTCAAGAGTCTTCTTCTACACCTACCTGTACAGTGCAGGAAATCCAAGTAGAAGGGGAACCAAGAGACAGTACCTGTCACTGTAGCACTGAGTACAGATGGCCACAAAAAGAGGCTAAAGGGACACATTCATGCAACTCTGTCCCCCTAAATTGTCCTCTCTGCCCTCGATTCTCTTTGAGCAAAGAGGTTTTTGTGTCATGTGGCCAGCAGTGGTCTGGAGCAAGCTCATAGGGCCTTGTAGGATTTTTTTTTTTTTTTTTTTTTTGCTATTATAAATTTTATTTATTTTTATTTATTTTTTTTATTTTTTTTATTTTTATTTTTTTTAATTTTAAAATCTTTAATTCTTACATGTGTTCCCAAACATGAACCCCCCTCCCACCTCCCTCCCCATAACATCTCTGTGGGTCATCCCCATGCACCAGCCCCAAGCATGCTGTATCCTGCGTCAGACATAGACTAGCGATTCAATTCTTACATGATAGTATACATGATAGAATGCCATTCTCCCATATCATCCCACCCTCTCCCTCTCCCTCTGAGTCCAAAAGTCCGTTATAGACAGCTGCGTCTTTTTTCCTGTCTTGCATACAGGGTCGTCATTGCCATCTTTCTAAATTCCATATATATGTGTTAGTATACTGTATTGGTGTTTTTCTTTCTGGCTTACTTCACTCTGTATAATCGGCTCCAGTTTCGTCCATCTCATCAGAACTGATTCAAATGAATTCTTTTTAACGGCTGAGTAATACTCCATTGTGTATATGTACCACAGCTTTCTTATCCATTCATCTGCTGATGGACATCTAGGTTGTTTCCATGTCCTGGCTATTATAATCAGTGCTGCGATGAACATTGGGGTACATGTGTCTCTTTCAATTCTGGTTTCCTCGGTGTGTATGCCCAGCAGTGGGATTGCTGGGTCATAAGGGAGTTCTATTTGCAATTTTTTAAGGAATCTCCACACTGTTTTCAAGAATTTTGTGAGCCAGCTATTTTAACACAGCCATTATAGAAAGCCATATTAAGTAAGCTATTAATAAATTATATATTTTTAAAAGGCAATGCTGCTGCTAAGTCGCTTCAGTCATGTCCAACTCTGTGTGACCCCATGGATGGCAGCTGACCAAGCTCCCCCATCCCTGGGATTCTCCAGGCAAGAACACTGGAATGAGTTGCCATTTCCTTCTCCAAAGCATGAAAGTGAAAAGTGAAAGTGAAGTCGTTCAGTCGTGTCCGACTCTTTGAGACCCCATGGACTGCAGCCTACCAGGCTCCTCTGTCCATGGGATTTTCCAGGCAAGAGTGCTGGAGTGGGGCGCCATCGCCTTCAATGCCCCCAAACTCATAACTCCCTAATTCTTTTACTTGTTCTGGCTGTTGAATGTTTTGCTGCAGACGGAACCGCATCTGCGGCTGTGTACGGTAGTTCTGGTGCCCCGCTCCTGTGCATTTCTGCCCAACTCCACAGCGAATGACATCAGGGAAAGAGAGAACCAGAAACCCTGAGAGGGAGACATTCATCCCTGTCCTTCCCTGAACGGCTCCACCAGCAAGTTTTTGAAGCTCACAGATCCATCTTCAGGTGTCTCCTCAGTGTGAGGGTAACAGGCAGGAAGGCCAGGGGTCTCCAAACGGAGGAAATAGGCTGCAAGTGTCCGACATTTTTATCTCTCTTAAACTGCAGGAGGAAACAAACTAGCGATATTTTTCCTTCTCTATAGAGGTAGGTGTGGGAGACTCTTGAGAGTCCCTTGGATTTCTCTATACAAATTTAAAAGGAGGTTTCTCTTAAAATACTGTGTTGCCATAATGACACCTGGTTTCACCTGAAGTTAACTATTCTCAAACCTTGAGTTAACCAATTTTTCTTATGGAAATGTTTGTCTTAAGCTATGTTAATGTACTATGCATTTACCCCAAACTCTGTCTTCAAGTGGGTTCCACCTAATTGCTCAGAACCTACTTGACAAACCAGTATGTTATACTCAGACATTGTTCCCCTAATCTATGTAAATGAAAATATATGTATGGCAATCTGCCCTTCTTCAAGATTCAAGTCAATCATTTTATGGCCCGGGATGAATTGTCTGGTGCCAAGATTACCCCAAAATACATCTTATGGATGAGGGGCCTGGTGCCATTCTGAGTTTTAAGACATTCCTTTCTTTCATTAACAGACTGCTAGTGACTATATAACATCCAGCTGAAGACTAGCAGTGGGGTACTCTTTGCCCCCTTCTGATGCCTATGTCAGAAGCTTTCTCTATCTCCTTTATACTTAAAACGTCATTACACAAAAGCTCTAAGCGATCAAGCCTCGTCTCTGGACCCGGATTGATCTCTTCTCCTCCAGAGGCCAAGAATCCTGACGTCTTTTCGTTCCGCAAGAACTTTTCATCAGCTTGTGAGAGATTTGCCAGACCATACTGCACTGCGTATTCTGAGTTTGATCATTAAGAAATATGTGTCCTGAGCGCAGGAGGACCGCAAGGAGTGGGCAGCCCTGCTCCTTCCTCACGGGGCATCATTTGGGTTCAACTCAGCTGGTTACTCTTGCCCTGTCTCCTGCCCGACCTGTAAGAGGCCTCATAGCTACCTGCCCTCCCGGGCGAAAGGAGTCTGTGATATGTGTTTTGCACATGTCACCTCCTTCCATCTTCCGTATACCTGGAGGGTCATCACCATCTTTCACAGATGAGGAGGATCCAGGTTCTGCAATACTAAACATCCTGTCCAGTGTCCTCCTACAAGGATGAGGCATAGGCTACAAGCACCATGTATGATCCCCAACTCCTCTCAGATGACCTCTGTGGACGTGTGAGGTTATCTCTGGGTCACTCCTGGCCCTGGACGGTAAGTTCTGGGTCAGGGACCACATGCACAGCCACTCAGTCCTGCCTGTGTCCCCACTTCCTATGTGGACCTACCAATACCCTTTGCAGCTGGAGGGTGGTTCCCTGTCCAGACGATCATCAGGCAAAGCAGAGCTGCTCCCTCCTCTTTCTCCTTCCAAAGACACCAGCGGTTCTGGCGGTGAGTGAGTCTATGCAGCCCTTGTTGTTTTGCTCCCATCCAGTATTAGAGGAACTTTGCTGAACTCCATGCCCCTCAACAGCCTCAGTCCATTTTGGTCTCCTGTTCCCTGATACTATTTACTCCTGTTGCCCTATTGTACGTGTCCTGTGAAGGGGTTCTTCTTGTTTTCCTTGTGTCTTTCCGTCTGAGCTCAGCAAGACAGCCCTCTGAGCCACACGGACATCCTTCAGTACCACCCACTGTCTTCCTGTTGAAAGAGCCTGATTTCAATCCCAGATAACCCAGGCTTTTCCCCGCACTTAGATCATGGGCTCAGGGAGTAACGATCTTGGCAGCCTTCTGAAACTGAGCTCCCCAAGTCAGCAGGATTGAGGGGCACAATTCATGGACCCCACTAATAGATGAACTTGACTTAGTAGTTAAAGAAGAGTCACATCAAGTTGTTTTTTAATTCTAGGTGCTTTTTAAAGGAAAAACATCTAATATATAAGAACATTAAAAAGTTGATTATAAAAGAATACGCCACAATGTTGGGCAAACCTAAAGAAGGCTGGAGTCTTCAAGAACAGTAATGAAAACCAGTATGAGGGTTAAAGAGAGCAAGTTCCTGATGGTAAAATTTTATTTCTTAGAAAGCTACATTATTGTTTAACTAGCATGCACTTACAAAAGAAAAATTATAACTGATAAACAGAAATTGTCAAATCCACTTTATACTGAGGAACTGGAACAACTGTCTGTTAAAAAGACAAAATATTACTTAAACTGTAGAAGGTTTGAACAACAGAATAAACTTAGAATAATGGGATATATAATGTAATATATATATAATTTAATAATAAGGAATCTTCCATTCAGTCATGTATCAAAATAAGCCCAAATAAAAGTAAAAGAAATGGGGACTTCCCTGGTTGTCCAGTGGTTAAGACTCTGTGCTTTTAAGGCATGGGGTGCAGGTTCCATCCCTGGTCAGAGAATGAAGATCCCACATGCCACATGGAATGGCCAAAAAAATTAAAAGTAAAAGAAATAATCAAAAGACCATATTCTCTGATTATAATGCAATTGGTTTGGATATTGATGATAAAAAGAAAGTTTGAAAAAATGCATACAATCAAAAATTTTAAATCATACATATAAATAATTATGAATCAAAGAACAGATCAAAACTAAAATTAAAATGTTCTTAAAATCAAATGATAGTGATTATTACTTATTAAAACCTATGAGATACAGTGAAAGAAAAATTTAAGAAATATTTGAGGCTCAAACAGAAAAGGTGAAATATGAAAATCAATAAGACAATAATTGAATGAAATGTGTTAGAAAAAGAATTGCAAAATGCTCAAAGAAAGTGAAAGGGACAAGATTTGAAAGAACAAATAAATCAAATGAAAAACTAAAATTCAGTAGGGAGTAATAATGAAACCTAAATTTATTTGAGAAGTTTACAATTATAGATATTAATGAAATTGATCATAGAACATGGCAGTGTTTCCTAACCTTTTTAAAAATTTTTTTATTTTATATTGGAATATAGTTGATTCACAATGTTGGGTAAGTTTCAGGTGTATAGCAAAGTGATTCAGTTATAATCTATTCTTTTTCAAGTTCTTTTCTCATTTAGGTTATTACAGAATATTGAGCCAAGTTCCTGTGTTATACAGGAGTTTTAAAAAATATCTTTTTCCTTATAGCCCCCTCATGAAATTTTAGTACCATTGATATACTGCTTATCTCTTTATGTATACTGTCCTTCATACTTCAAAAAAGTAAGACAAGATTTCACCTCCTTGGGGCCATATTCTCCCTGTTATGAATACATAGAATAAGAAAAGACATAATTAAGTTCTAATAGAAATTATAAAGAAAGTATAATTACAGATGGAAACATAAAAATCAAACATGCTGAAAACTTTATGCCGATATATGTGAATAGATAATCAAATTCCAGGAGAAACATGATATCTGAAATGACTGATAGACGGAAGCACTCAGTAACCCAGGGTGTCATTCTGTTTGAGCTGTCACACAGATACCACAGACTGGGTGACTGAAACAGCGCAGATTTGTTTTCCCAGGGTTCCGGAGGCTGGACACCTAAGATCAATGTGTCCGCACGGTTGGGTTCTGATGGGACCTCTCTTTCTCTACTGAGGCCACCTTCCTGCCATGTTCCCCACTGCCTTTTCACTGTGACTGCGTGGAGAAATAGATGTGGTGACCCTTCCTCTTTTCATGAAGACAACAGATCTGTAGCATTAGGGCCCAACCTTCTGATCTCATTTACCCTTAATCATGTCCCTAAAGCCCCTGTGTCCAAAAGCAGTCACATTAAGGATTAGGGCTCAATCTATTAATTTGGCAGGAGGGGCACAATTCAATGCGTAGCACTTAGTAAATGTTTTTAAAAGTTGTATCAGTGGTTTAATTTCTTCCCACACACACAGACACACACACAAACACTAGAGAAGATACCATACAAAATATAAGCAACAGACTCTCAGACATAGAAAACAGACCTATGTTGCCAAAGGGGACAAGAAGGGAAGAAGTGACAAATTACAAGCATGGGATTTACAAGTGCAGAAGACTGTCCATATACGGACAAGCAACAAGAATTTCCCGTGTAGCACAGAGGGTTATAGTCAATGTCTTTAACAGCTTGTAATAGGACATAATCTGAAAAGTAGAACTATATTACTTTGCCGTACACTGAAACTAACACCATATTGTAAATGAATACTCTTCAATTTTTTAAAAAGAAGTTGAATAAACAATAGATAAAAATGTGACAATACCAAAGGTCATGAAGAATGTGCAATAATCAAAACCTATTTATGATGTCAGGAGTATACCGTATCTCATCATATCATCCCATCATATCATATATTTAAGATATTCCATTATTTTAAGTATCTTTCCAACAACAAACGGAAAACAAGAACAGCAGTAATTGCTAATATAGTATCTTCCATTATAGGTATTTATAGTAGTGGCGGGGTGTCACGCTGCCGTTAGGGCAAGGCTGTTAAGCACAAGACCTTATTGCGAGATGGTTAGCGCCCACGGTTAGAGGTCCTGCTGCTCCAGCAGTCAGCCTGACAGAGACCCCTGCGGCAGAGAGTATGGTGAGAAGCAGGTCCAGGCTTTCTCCCTGGGGCCCTCCAGGGCCTCCAGAATCAGGCCGGCAGGTGAGTTGGGGGCAGGAGGCAGGCTAGGGCTGTATCCTGTAGAGCTCGAGCGCCCTCACCACGGCCACCCACTGACCAGGACCAGGCTTCAAAGCAGCGGCTGAACCCGCCCCCGTCCCACCTCCGCGGCCTAGTGGTGGCAACAGCATCCGTGGGTCGCAGTCCCCGTTTGGGCAGCCCTGGGAGCCTGAGGGCCAGCAGCGTCCTGGGTTCCTGGCTCCCTCAGTGATGACAGCCGGTCAGGGACTGGAGACCTGGGTCTGAGGGCATCACTAGCTGAGACCTGCTTCCTCAGCCAGACCTGGACACCGGCGGGAGGATCCAGTCTGGGTGCTAGACGAAAGTCCTTGGGCAGGGAAATTAGACCCCATCCGGACTCCCTCTTTTTAGCCAGGGACTGGACCTCAGAGGACGAAAGTTGAGTCTTGGATCACTGAGCAGGTAAAATGAGGGGTAATGATGTCACTTTGTTTATGGGATTTGTTAAGTGTTAAAAGTCAAAAGGAGGCAAGGAGGCAGAATTAAATGCCTCACTTTGCCTTTCCTGTCAGAACAGAAAAGAGCATTTCTTTGGTGAGGTTAACAGACACGTCATGACCTGACTGTGACCTGACCTCAGGAACAAAGGATCTGACACCAAGAAATTTGCAACAGCTAACCATGTCCCAACCTCACCTTTCCTATAAAAGGGCTTTCCTGAAAGCTTTCAGGGAGTTCAGGGATTTTTAGGGCGTGAATCACCTGTCTTTTTGCTCTGCAAAGGCTCTGCAATAAACCTTTGTCTGCTCCAAGCTCAGACATTTCGACATTGTTTGGCTTCACTGTATGTTGGGCACATGGACTTGTGTTCCATAACCTTTTTAGATTTAATAAGAATAGATTTTGAGATATATCACTCTTTTGTACATACAAAAGGGAACAACTTAGCTAAAATATTTCTAAACATTTTTACATTCACAGTCTGAGTTTTTGAAACACTTTTGATTCAGGGTTGTCAATGCCCAGTGTTGCTCCATGGAGCAGAGATAGGCCATCCCCACTCAGCCCTTTCTGATTTCTAGTCACAGAACTTGTGGGTACAATACGAAAGATCTTGTTTTATGTCACTCAGTTTAGGGTGGTTTGTTAAACAGCAGAAGATAACGGGCATGTCCTTCATTCACAAGGAACTTCGACACTCTTGCAAGACCTTCTTCCCCTTCTAGACCCTTCCATCCACTGTGTCACAAGAATGACCACTGGGATGCTCCACGCTCCCAGGTCCTGGATGTCCTCCCAATGGCGCTGTCCATATCTAAGCCACCTCAGCTGCCTTCTTTCAGTTGACAAAAAGGGAGGGTTTCTCTTGGTTTTAATGGCTGCTTGAGAAGGTTTGGAATGAGAGACAGAGGCCTCATTTTATCATCTCTCCAAAGATTCTCTGCCCGCCCTCTGGGATTATCAACAGGAGGACAATGAGCAGAACTGCAGGTCACAAAGTCACCATGCCAACCTTCCTGTCCATCGTAAGAGTCATCACAGGGAAGTCAGTCTCCTTGGGGTGGGGGAAGGGCTATCCCCCAAGGCCAACCATTTTGCCTCTTCGCCCTCAGGGCAGGTACTGGGGAAAGCTTCAGTGCGCTATAGTTAGAGAACTGGATGTGCCAAGGTCCCTGGGAACAAGTGGAGACCCTAGTGGCCCTGGTCTGAGGCGGCCTGGAGGGGTTAGGATCGAGTGGGAACTCAGGAGTGGCCAGTTAAATGGAGAGCAGTGGGCCCTGGATGCTCGGGCTCTTCCTTTTGCTGTCGCTGCCCCTTCCAGTGCTGTGTGCACAGAGCCTCCAGTACAGTGCCTTGGACTGGAGAAATTCCCACCAACACCTCTGCAAGGACTGGGGAAATGTTCATTGCTTCCTCAGCCCAGATGAGATAAGCTTCCACGGCAGCAGCGCGCAGCGCAGGAGCAAGTCGAACAAGCTGTATGACTGTGATGGTGACTTCAACCTCTATTTCGTCTTGGATACGTGAGTGGCCCTCCCACCTGGCCCCGGGTGCCCCCTCAAGGCACCTCTGTCGTTACCCTTACTGACGGCAGGAAATGGTCCAAGGGGACCGCAGGCTCTGAGAAAGAAGAGGCAAGGACAGTCTTGATCAGACCCAAGGACAGACCTCTGTGACTCCCTTGTTCCTGAGGCAGAAGGAATGCGAAGTGACAGACAGCAGACACAAAGTACTCACACTGTACGATACAGTTTAAATGAAATGTCCAGGATGGGGAAATCCATAGCGACAGGAAATAGATGAATGCTCCCAGGGGACAGAAAGATGTGGGGGCAGGGGAGTGGCGGCGGGGGGTGGTGGGTGGGGATTGACTGCTGGGAATGACACATTTGGCGGAGTGATAGAAATTTTTTACAATTAGTGGTGATCGTTGCATGACATAGTGACTAAACTGAAAACCACTGAATTGTAGTCTTTCAAATGGTAAAAGTGAAGTCGCTCAGTCGTGTACGACTCTTTGCGACCCCATGGACTACAGCCTGCCAGGTTCCTCAGTCCATGGGATTTTCCAGGCAAGAATACTGGAGTGGATTGCCGTTTTCTTCTCCATTCAAGCGGTGACCTAGATGTTAAATAAATTCTGTGCTCGGTCATGTCCAGCTCTTTTGTGACCCCATGAACCATAGCCTGCCAGGCTTCTCTGTCCATGGGATTTTCCGGGCAAGAACACTGGAGTGGATTGCCATCCCCTCCTCCAGGGGATCCTCCCAACCCAAGGATCAAACTCGTGTCTCCTGCACCTCCTGCATTAGCAGGAGGATTCTTTACTGCAGTGACTTCATATAAAATATAAATTTTATCTCAATTTTTTAAAGTATTCAGAGAAAAGAGGAAGGGGAAAACGTTGTAGAGTTGTGTCAGGCAGTTAAATAATAAAAGTTATAGTAATAAAATTATGTCACTTTTCTGAAAAACAAAAAATGGGCAGAAGACTTGAATAGATATTTTGGCAAAGAAGACATGTAGATGACTAACAGGCACATGAAAAGATGCTCAGCATCACCAATTGTTGGAGAAATACACAGCAAAACCACACTGAGGTACAATCTCACCCCTGTCAGAATGACTACCATCAAAAGGTCTAAAAATACGATGGGGATGTGGGGAAGAGGAGACTCTGGTGCACTGTTGGTGGTGGTGCAAATTGGAATAACCACTAGAAAAAGCAGTATTGAGGCTCTTTACAAAACTGAAAATTGAACTACCATATAGCCCACTCCTGGGTATAAATTTGAGAAGATACATGCACTTCATCATTTATAAACTGTATAATTTCCAGTTGACAAGGCATGAAAGCAAACCAAATGCCCATCAACAGATGATTGGATTAAGAAGATGTGTGATATATATATATAAACATATATGAATATCACTCAGCCATAAAAAATGAAATAATGCCACTTGCAGCAACAGAGATAGACTTAGAGATTATTGTACTATGTGAACTGAAGTCAGAGAAAGACAGTATTGTATGGTGTCAGTTACATGCGGACCCTGTTTAGATTATTATTGTTTTATTATTATTGCTATTGTTTAATAATACAAAGGAATCCATATACAAAACAGAACAGACTCACAAAGGAAACAAATTTGTGGTTACCAAAGGGGAGAGGAAATGGGGGAGAGAAAATTAAGGGTATGAGATTAACAGATACAAATTGCTATATATGAAATAGATAAACAACAAGAAATCACAGGGGATTATACTCATTATCTTGCAATAATTTATAATGAAATGTAATCTGCACAAATACTAAGTCACTATACTGTACACCTGAAACACAGTATTGTGAATCAACTACACTTCAGTGAAAAGATTATTCCGAGCTCTTGTCAGACAGTCCAAAGGTCCCCATTTTTAATCGAAACATAATTGACTTACACTGTTGAGTTTCAGTCTACAGAAAACTGGTTCAACATGTACATCTTCTTTCCACTGTAGACTGTTACACGATATTGCATACAATTCCCCGTGCTGCGCAGTAGGTCCTTGTTGCTCATCTGTTTTGTATACAGCAGTGTGTATAAGGTAATGCCAAACCCCTGATTTATTCCCTCTTCCTCCCTTCCCCTTTGGTGCCATAAGTTTATTTTCTGTGTCGGTGAGGCTGTTTCTGTTTTGTAAGTTCATCTGAATCCTTTCCAAGGTTCTACATATAAGCAATATCATAAGTGATATCTTCTCTATCTGTTTAACTGTCAGTGGACATTTAGGTTGCTTCCATGTCTTGGCTATTGTAAATAGTGTTGTTATAAACATTAGAGTATATGTATCATTTCAAATTAGAATTTTCATCTTTTCCAGATATATGCCTAGGAGTGGGATTGCTGGATCATATGGTAACCTGATTTTTAGTTTTTGAAGAAACCTCCATACTGCTCTCCATAGTAGCTGCACCAATTCACATTCCCGTCTACAGTGCAGGAGGGTTCCCTTTTCTCTACACCATCTGCAGCATTTGTTATCTGTAGACTTTTTGAAGATGGCCATTTTGACCAGTGTGACTGCATTTCTCTAACGATTAGTGATGTTGAGCATCTTTTCATGTGCCCAGGCTCTTCTTCAGGAGATGTTGCTGCTCAGGAGGATCCTGCAACCTCTTCCCTAAATGCTCAGGACTCTAGCAGCCCCATGCATTACACCTGCTCCTTGGCTTCTGTGGTCTGACCTGGTAAATTTAGAATATAGGAAAATAGGGTGGGCAACCTGTGAATCTGGTGGCAGGAGATAATTCTTCTCTCTCTAGCTCCGTAGATTTCAGAGTTCGCAGCTATTAGAGTGAATATATGTGTTAGACTGTAAGGACCTCAGAGATCATCAAGCCCAATTTTCACCTGTCCCCTTTTAGGAAAAAGACTCATTTTTGCCTGCTTACATGCACCCAGTGACCAGGGTCACGCTTCCTATAGATCCAGCCCACTCTTTTTGGAGAGATAACTGAATTTTAGATAATACTTCCTTGCATGGAGCAACAGTAACATTATTATATAGCTCAAAAATGACCCCATCTGGATAGAATGGATTCTGAGGTCCACTGACAGTGCATTATTTGTTCTCTACTTTGTTTTGTTTTTCTTTTAATACTGTGTGTTCCCCAAGATTACTTCCTGCTCCAGGCTGAAAGTTCTCACTTCTCTGTATTTCTTATCCCTGTGCTTTCTACCTGACACTCACTCCCTTCAGCTTTCCCTTTGTTTTCAGATGACCTAGTGACTATACATGGTTACCTGCTTTGTCTACTAACTGCATCAGCCCCTCTTTTCCTCTTCTAGTTCACAACCAACCCCATTAGGTGAGTGGGTTAGCACTTATGGGAAAACTGAGCCTCAGAGGGCTTCCCTGTGGCTCAATGGTCAAGAACCTGCCTGCCAATGCAGAGGTTGTAGGTTTGCTCCCTGGATCAGGAAGCTCCCCGGGGAAGGAAATGGCAGTCCATTCCAATATTCTTGTCTGGGAAATCCCATGGACAGAAGGAGCCTGGTGGGCTACAGTCCATGGAGTCACAAAGGAGTCAGCCACAACTTGCCAACTAGAAACGAGCCACAGGAAGATTACGCAGCATGCTCCAGGGACTAACAGGAGATGCAAACTTGGGTCTTCCAACTCCTGGCTGCCTGGCTGCACGGTACATGGAATTCGTTGCTCTTTTTAAATCTCTTTTTAATATAATACACACAATATAAAACTTTCCTTTTATGTACATTCACAGTACAACCATCACTACTGTTCATCTCTAGGACGTTTTCATCATCACATATTGAAACTGTACACATTTTTTTCTCATTTAAGTTAGCTCTGTTTCTTGCCTTTGACAAATATCTCCCCAAACCCACTTCCCCCCAGTCCCTGACAACCACCATTATCCTCTATGCTTCTGAGTTTGCTTACTATAGATTCCAAACACAAAAAAAGAGAAACTGTATAATATTTGCCTTCTGTGCATGGCTTATTTACTTAAGGTAATGTCTTTAACATTTGGGTCAATTTGCGTTGACACAAAAGGCAAAAACTTATTTCTTTTTAAAGACTAAATAATATTCTATTGTACGTGCATATCATGTATTCTTTATCTGTTACTGGGCACTTAGATTGCTTCCGTATCTTGACTATTGCAAATAATGTTAGAATGAGCATGAGAGCAGACATACACATCTCTTCCAGATCCTCGTTTTATTTTCTTTGGGTCTATACCCAGAATTCCACCTATATTTTAAGAAAAAAGAATTGAAGAAAAGACTTTTCCATTATTTTCATCCTCATTTCCCACTTTTTTTGCTCTCCAATGATGAGCGTGCCTCTAGCAGGGAAAGACTGAATAAGCAGAAATGAGTCAGTCCTTGAGGCAGCACCACATGCTTCCTGGCTCATTGCTCCATCACGTATTAATAACGTATAAATGGAAAGTTAACAGCATCCAGAAAAATGCATTACCAGAGTCATTCTCCTGTCAGGCACGGAGGCATCCAGGACAATCACCATCTGTTTGAAGGCTGACTCTCTGGGGCAGAACCTTGCTTAAGATATAATGCAGTCACATAAAACTGCCTGGCTTTAGCTCTCTTGGAATCCCTCTTTCTGAGCCATCCTTTCTTTTTTTTTAATTGGAGAATAATTGCTTTACAATGTTGTGTTGGTTTCTGCCATATAACAACACGAATCAGCCGTAAGTATACATATGTCCCCTCCTGCGTGAACCTCTCCCCTCCCGCATAAACCTCCCCCCGACCCCCAACCCTATCCCACCCCTCTAGATTGTCACGGAGTACCAGATTGAGCTCCCTGTGTTACACAGCAACTCCCCCCTAGCTATTTTACATATGGTAATATACACGTTTCAATGCTTCTCTCTCAATTCATCCCACCTTCTCCTTCCCCCTGTATGTCTACAAGGTGTTCTCTATGCTTGTGTCTCTGTTCCTACCCTGCAAATAGGTTCATCAGTACTATTTTTCTAGATTCCATATGTATGCATTAATATATGATTTTTGGTTTTCTCTTTCTGACTTCTCTTTCGCTTCTTGGCCTTCTGGCTAAGATCAAGTGGTGGCTCAGACGGAAAGCGTCTGTCTACAATGTGGGAGACCTGGGTTCGATCCCTGGGTTGGGAAGTTCCCTGGAGAAGGAAACGGCAACCCACTCCAGTACTCTTGCCTAGAAAATCCCATGGACGGAGGAGCCTGGTGTCCATGGGGTCGCAAAGAGTTGGACACGAATGAGCGACTTCACTTTTTTTTCTGACTTACTTCATTCTATACAACAGGTTCTAGGTTCATCCACCTTGCTAGAACTGACTAAAAGTCATTCCTTTTTATGACAAGCCAATGGCACCCCACTCCAGCACTCTTGCCTGGAAAATCCCATGGACAGAGGAGCCTGGTGGGCTGCAGTCCACGGGGTCACTAAGAGTCAGACACGACTGAGCGACTTCACTTTCACTTTTCACTTTCATGCATTGGAGAAGGAAATGGCAACCCATTCCAGTGTTCTTGCCTAGAGAATCCCAGGGACAGGGGAGCCTGGTGGGCTGCCGTCTATGGGGTCGTACAGAGTTAGACACGACTGAAGCGACTTAGCAGCAGCAGCAACAATTCATTGTGTGTGTGTACCACAACTTCTTTATCCAGTCATCTGTCGATAGACATCTAGGTTGCTTCCATGTCCTAGCTATTGTAACTAGTGCTGCAAGGAACACTGGGGTACATGTGTCTTTTGGAATTATGGTTTTCTCGGGGGTATATGCCCAGTAGTGGGATTGCTGGCTTATGTGGTAGCTTTATTCCTAGAAACGGTACATATTTTTAAAACCACCCTTTCACCCCAGTTCCTGGTAATCCATGTTATATTTTCTGTATCTGTGAATTTGTCTAAGATACCAGATATAAATGGGGTGAACAATAACTGGCCTATTGAGTCTCATTTATTTCAGTAGCAAAATGTTTTTGAGGTCCATCCGTGTTGTAACATGTGTCAGAATTTCGCTCCTTTACATGGCTGTGCATACATTTCCTTTATTTCTCCATCTGTTGGTGAGTGCATGGGCTGTTCTCACTCTGGGGAGTGGTGCTGCTGGGGACATAGTCTACGCATATCTGAGTTCCTACTGTCTCCGGCACTCATTTTTCGAGCTGTGTGTTGTTTTCTTTTGGTAACAGCCATCCCAGTGAGTGTGAAGTGGTATCCTATGGTTTTGTTTGCTTTTCCTAATGACCAGTGATGCTGAGCATCTTTATGTGCTTGATAACTGCCCATTTTTATATGTTCTTTGGAGACACATCTATTCAAATCCTCTGCCCATTTTTTGAATTGGGTCCTTTGGGATTTTGTTGTTATTGTTCTTGAGCTGTAGGTATTCTTTATATATCCGGACATCAATTCTTTATGAGATACAGTTTATGAGTATTCTCTCTCATTCTGTGGATTATCTTTTCACTTGATTAATAGTATCCTTTGCACAGTAGTTTTAAATTTTCATGAGCTTTGACTTTTTTTATCTATTTATATCTTTTATTCACTGCGCTTTTACTGTGGTATCTAAAATAATATTCAATCACTACCAATCTAATGTCATGAAGCTTCACCCTGTGCTTTCATCTAGGAGTTTAATACAGGCATACCTCATTTTATTGTGCTGTGCTTTGTTGCTCTTCACAGATGCTGCATTTTTTTTTTTTACAAGTTGAGGGTTTTTTTGGCAATTTTTCATTGAGCAAATTTATTGGCTCAATTTTCCTAACAGCATTATATTTTAATTCTGGTATGTACATTGTTTTTAGATATAATGCTATTAAACATGTAATCAATTCAGTTGAGTCACTCAGTCATGTCCGATTCCTTGCAGCCCCATGGACTGCAGCACGCCAGGCCTTCCTGTCCATCACGAACTCCTGGAGCCTACTCAAACTCATGTCTATCGCGTCAGTGATGCTATCCAACCATCTCATCCTCCGTCATCCCCTTCTCCTCCTGCCTTCAATCTTTCCCAGCATCAGGGTCTTTTCAAATGAGTCAGCTCTTCACATCAGGTGGCCAAAGTACTGGAGTTTCAGCTTCAACATCAGTCCTTCCAATGAATATTCAGGACTGATTTCCTTTAGGATTGACTAGTTGAATCTCCTTGCAGTCCAAGGGACTCTCAAGAGGCTCCAACACCGCAGTTCAAAAGCATCAATTCTTCAGCGCTCAGCATTTTTTATAGTCCGACTCTCATAGCCATACATGACTACTGGAAAAACCATAGCTTTTCCTAGACAGATCTTGGTTGGTAAATTAATGCCTCTGCTTTTCAATATGCTGCCTAGGTTGAAATAGAACATGTAATAGGTTGTAATATAACATGTAACAGGTTACAGTAAAGTATAAACATAACTTTTATATGCTCCAGGAAATCAAAATTCATGTGAGTCACTTTTTTGTGATATTTGCTTTATTTCAGTGGTCTGGAACAGAACCCACAATATCTCCAAGGTATGCCTTTAGTTTTAGGCCTTCTTACGTTTAGGTCTTTGATGTAAGATCATATTATCCAAGAAGAGAAGCACTTTCACATCTTTTTTTTCAATCTGTATAATTTTTATTTCTTTTTCTTGCTTGCTTGTTCTAGCTAGGACTTCCAATGCTATGTTAAATAGAATTAACACGAGTGGCATCCATATGTTGTTCTTGATTTCAGGGTAGAAGCGTCTTGTCTTTGACCATAATGTGATGGTTTTACACTTTCCATATATAGCTTCTGTCATGCTGGGGAGTTTTCTCTATTCCTAACTTGAGTGTTTTTTATCAAGAAAGAGTGTTGGATTTTTATCAGGCTCTTTTCCTACTTGAATTGAGATGATCGTGTATTTTGGTTTCTTCATTTGATTAATGTGGGATATTACATTTATATGATTTTTGTATGTAGAACCATTTTTGAATTGTAGAAATCCTACTTGGTCACAGTATGTAAACATTTTGATATTCCGCTGGATTCAGTTTCCTAGTGTTTTCTTGAGGATTAGTGCATCAGTCAATTAAGGACAATTGGTATTCTGCACTTGCAGTGTTTGGCTTTGGTATCATGTGATACAGCCCTCATAGAGTGAATTTGGAAGTGTTCCCTCATCTTCAATTTTTTGAAGAGTTTAGAAAGAGTTGTTGTTGACTCTTCTTTAAAAGTTTGGTAAAATTCACCCTTGAAATCATCTAGTCCTTGGCCACTATAGTTGGGATATTCTTCTATTCATGATTCAATCTTTGCACTAATTATTGACCTATTCATATTTTTCATGGTTGGATTTTGGTTGATTGTTTATTTCTAGTAATTTGCCCATTCTGTTTAGGTTATCAAATTTTTTTAATAGAAATATTCATAGTATTACCTTATAATCCTTTTATTTTTTTGTAATCATACTAGTGTTTCATTTTTTGATTTTAGTAATCTGAGTTGTTCCGTTTTTATTAAAATCAATCAGTAATCAGAATGGGCTTGTTTATAGCCATAAATTTTCCCTCTTGGCACTGCTTTTACTGCATTCCAAATGCTTTGATATGTTGATTTCTCATTTTCATTTGATTTATGGTATTCTTAAATTTCTCTTGTGACTTCTTTGATCTATTTTGTTTAAAACTGTATTGTTTAATATCCATACATTTTTCATTTCTTCATGTTTCTTTCTACTATTGATTCTCACTTCGTTTATGCTTGGAAAAAACATTTAGACAATTTCCATCTTTAGAATTTGTTTGGAGTTGCATTACGACCTAGCATATGATCTACTGAGGAGAATATTCCATGTGCACTTGAGGGGAAATCTGCCTTCTGTTGTTATTAGTCAGAGAATTCTGTGCAAATCTGTTAAGTACATTTGGTTTATAGTGTTGTCCATGTCCTGTCTTCCCTTATTTGTCTGTTTCCTTATATATTGTCTAGTTCTTCTATCCTTATTGAAAATTTGGGATTGATGTCTCCAATCTTTATTGTAAATCTATTTCTCTCTTAAATTCTTACAGTTGCCACATAAATTTTTGGTGATCTAATATTTGGTCCCTGTTTAAAAAATTATATTTTCTTGTTAAATTAACCCTTTTATGAATATGTAATGCCCTTCTCTGCCTTCCTAAAACTTATTTTAATTGAACCATAGCTGATTTACCATGTTATGTTAATTTCTGTTGTACAATCAAATGATTCAATTTTATAAACATACATTCTTTTTCATATTCTTTTCCACTGTGGTTCATCATGGGATATTAAATATATTTCTCTGTGCTATACAGGAGGATCTTGTTGGTTATCCATTGTATACATAATAGTTTGTATCTGCTAATCCCCAACTCCTCCCCTACCCCCACTTCTTGGGAACCACAAGTCTGTTCTCTATGTCTGTCAGTCAGAAGGACTTCTGCCATTTTGCAGTTTGTTTTTGTTTGCCTTCTAGCCTTTTGGTCCCTTATAGTCAACACTTCTGCTTACTCATATGTTTACTAGACTTTTTTTTGTAGTGACAGGTTTTGCTTTTCTTACTTTTTTGTGCATATTCTATTATAGATATTTTCTTCATGATTATATGGACTTTAACTAATATGTTAAAGTTATAATAATCTTTTTACAACTGAATCATCTTGCTTATAATGCTGATATGACAGAATTGTTTTGGAATTGTAAATAATGCTTGAAAAGTTTCTGATAGATACATGTTCCGTGAATGATAATTCTGAAACTGTTAGAGTCTCTATCTTTAGCTTCCTTACCACCTCCTGACAGTTCTAGATATAACCAAGAAGAGGCAGAGGAATGGTGGAGAAAAGAAGGATGCTCTTAGGTCTGAGAAAATGAATGGAGAAAATCACATATACATATGATATTCAGGATGTCTAGGCTCATGGTGATCTCTTGAGGTGGAAGGTTGAACTCCTGGTTGGTTTTTCTGACTCACATGCCTTATAAAAGACACGAGCCAACATTCACTGGGGAAGAGCCCATGACAGGGCACTAGCCTTTCATCCCTACCATGTGTAGAACCATGACAAAACGCTTAGCTAAAGAACCCCACATTTGCCCTCCATAACCTGGGAGTGCAGCCTGCAGAGGTGCGGGATTGCAAAGACCTTTGAGCCCTGGTCTGCAGGGCACATTGAAGTTCCTCCCATCTGAACAGAAAGAGTCATGAGGCCCTCTAGCCTCCTCATTCTCCATTCAGGTACTAAAGTCAGAGCTAATGGCAGTGAGAAACTGGAAGTGGGGATAGGAAAGTCCTGCAGCTCTCCCTGATGGTGTGGCAGCACGATGCTAGGACTGCAGTGCCGGGCCCCAGTTTAGCTCCTGCCCATGAGCGTTCCCAGAAAAGATCGTCGGTGTCCAGAATGGCTTAGCTTTGCAGGCTGATAAGAAAGTAGTAAAATAAAATGGTTTGAGTAGCACATCTTTCTCCTGCCTGAGGCCAGGGCTCTTATTGTTGGGTCAAAACTGGGGGACCAGGAGAGCAAATGTATTAGAATTGCTCGGGCTTCTTCAGTTGCTGTATCCTCCCTTATTCCTTGAGTGTCAGCCAACCTCGTTAGCCACCCAGAGTCCCTAATCCCCAAGACATGAGTCAGGTTGGTCACCTTCCCCACCACTGACACTGGTGAAAGTCACCACCAGGGTGACCCAGTGAGGTTGCTAAGGGAGTATGATGGCCTTCAGCTACACGGGGTGGGGAAGAGTTGCTAGAGTCTGCTGGAAACTGGAGAGGCAGAAAATCTGCCCACCGCAAGGAGGCGCCCCATCCCTCCTAATCAGGCCTTCTTTGTTTTCAGGTCGGACAGCATGGGCAACTCCTGGAAGGCCATTCACCAGTTAGTGCATAAAATGGTGCAGAAGTACACAAAGTACGGCTGGTGTTTCCCTCCGCCGGGCAGAGCACACAGCTCTTCAGAGGTGGTGGGCGTGGAAGTCCCTCGGGCCAGGAGCACAGTGCCCAGAGCCCAGGATAGTGTTCTGAAGCAGAAAGAAAGACGCTACATTGGTTCCATTGGATCGTGGCAGCTTTCTTGACCCTTACCTGGGAGTGAGATTACACTGTAGAGGA
Source organism: Budorcas taxicolor (assembly GCF_023091745.1). Classification (NCBI taxonomy): domain Eukaryota; kingdom Metazoa; phylum Chordata; class Mammalia; order Artiodactyla; family Bovidae; genus Budorcas; species Budorcas taxicolor. Next base: position 3,949,713 of record NC_068914.1, read on the forward strand.
ACACGGTCTGTGCCTGAAGACCTCACAGATTAGGAAGTGGGCAGACCAGTAACATACAGCTAAATACTGAGTTAAATGGTGCCAAGGGCCAAAAGCAAAGGTTCAAGGACTTATTTGAAATTTAAGGGAAAAGAGCAAGTACTCTTAGAGGGGGAAAAAAGGCAAGGATGGCTTCCTAGAGGATATGGAATTTTGCACTAGGCCTTAAAGAATGAGAAGACAGATTAATAAAAACCATGAAGGAAATTTCTTGTGCAGTGAGTGATCTGTTAGGCTGGAAAGCAGGGCTAACTCAGGGGAAGGCTGATAGAGGAGTCTGGACAGAACAGTGCGAGGCCAAGTCCATGGGGCTCATAATACCAGGCCCTGGGGCTTGGATTTCCTTGAGCAACAGGGAGCTATAGATTATCCTAGAGTCGGGGCTGGGGGGTAGGGTGTCTCACATGGTTAAAGTTGTGTTCCAGGAGAAAAATCTGATAATTATAAGTTAAATGAGGTGGAACACAAACCAGGAGAAGTGGGGAACCCGGCTAGGGACCTATTATAGCAATTTTGCAAGAAGAGAATGAAGGTCAATGGACCAGAAAACAGTGCGGGGAAGAAGGAAGGATGTATATGAGAGATACTGCCGAGAAAACAATTTCCCCGAGATAAGAGGACAGGGAAGACAAGAGAGGAGGGAAGTGTGGGAAGATCCAAAGAATTTTACACCCGAAGAGAGGCCCGGGGAGAGGCCCTGGCGCCCCTCCATGTGCCCGCCTTTGTGTGTGTGCAGGGAGCGTGTGCATGTGGCTCTGTGTGTGTCCGTGTGTGTGTTGGTGATTTTTTAATTTATTTCTGTGTTTAGTTGTGCATTTATGTTTGGCTGCACTGGCTCTTTCTTGCTGCACGCAGACTTCCTCTAGTCGCAGTGAGTGGCAGCTAGTGTTTTTTCCTGTCACGTTGCCCACCAGGCTTGCTTTAGAGGGTTAAAGCAGCACTTGCCTGTCTGAGGTGAGCTTCATGACAGTGGTAACTATGTAGAGAAGGCGATGAAGGACTCTTTGCTGCCGTGGGCAGGCTTCTCATTGCAGTGACTTCTTCTCTTGTGGAGCGCAGGCTTTAGGCATGCAAGCTTCTTTGGTTTGCATGGGCCTCGTTGCCACATGGAGAAGGCAATGGCACCCCACTCCAGTACTCTTGCCTGGAAAATCCCAGGGACAGCGGAGCCTGGTGGACTGCCGTCTATGGGGTCGCACAGAGTCGGACACGACTGAAGCGACTTAGCAGCAGTTGCCACATGGCATGTGGAATCTTCCCAGAGCAGAAAATGAACCTGTGTCCCCTGAATCAGCAGGTGAACTCTGTGTTCCCTGGTGAACACACACCAGGGAAGTCTTGTGTGTGTGTGTGTGTGTGTGTGTGTGTGTGTGTATGAGAGAGAGAGAGAGAGAGACACTGGGAGTGTTGGGCATATAGAAATGGACCAGGATGCCATCCCAGTGATCACTTTCAGCAAGATCGCACATCTCACAGGGCTCCCAACCCTTGGCAAAAGGAATGGGAATTTCCAGGGTCTGAGAAGCAGAGCCTGAACAGAAGCGCTGGGTTGTGGAGGGAAATTGCCAGCCACCCCTCTCCTGGCTGCTCACTGGTATTGTTCTGAGCTCACGTGCTTGTGTTTCCTCCATAGCCCCAAACTGCAAATGTCCTTCATCACCTATGCCACACAGGGCAACACGGTCATGAACCTCACCTCGAACAGGTAAGTTCTATTTAATCCACTAAAGCAAGTCTAGCGGGTGATGTCACAGAAAAAAAAAATGAGGGCTCTCAGAGACCTGATGAGGACCCACTGTGCACAGGCTGGGCCATCCTGGGCTCCCCTCACGGATCCCTCTGACCCCCAGCCTTGGCTCCCACTCATCTCTGGCTGCCCTGGGACCAGGAGACCCCTGTGCTGCTTGACCACCTCCACGCCCTAAGCCCTGCCGTCCACCTGTCCTACGTCCCCTCTAACCCTGCCCTCCACCAGTCCGGTCCTCTCCGCACTCTTCCACTTTCTCACACTCAGCTTGTTGTGACGATTTCCTTGAACCGGCTGCACAGGTGTGCAGGTCTTTCATGAACTCTGGCCTGTGTTTGTACTGATTGCACCTGCGCTTGTATTGATCTCTGCTCTGGGTCAGTGAGGGTGAGGAGGAGATGGTCATACCTAAGGAAAAGGGGATGGGCCGTGTTGGAGTGCTAGAGGATTCAGTGGAGGGGAGCTTGCTCTTGGTAGGATTGAGACAGATGGCCTCATGAATGCGGTTCTGAGCCCCAGACTAGACTGGAGTTCCAGAGGCGGGCCCAGGTGTGTGCCGAAAAGCGTGGAGGTAGAAGGAGTGGTGCTTCTAAGTAGCTGTTATGTGAAGAATTTCAAGGACACAAAAGTTGGAACCTAATTCAGAGTGAGTGAAGCACCAAAGATAGGTTGAGGACAGTTACAACTGGATGCCTCCAAGATTTAGACACAGTCCCTGTTCAGGACCTTGTAGAGAACCTGGAGGAGCAGATGAGCCGGAGCAGCAGGGATGCGGGGGAGGGAGTATGGGGGTGCCAGCGCGTGGAGACATCACTCCTCACGCCTGGCTCCCAGAAGAAGCAGGGACTGGGCTTCCTACTCTGTGAGCTGGGGAAGGCATAGTTTTGTTCATGTGTGTGTTTCAAGCTTAGAAGAGATACTGGAGTGGGCGTGAGGTGAAAGAAGGCAAGTTCATGGGGGCAGACTCTCGCAGGCGGAGAAGAGAGAAGTAGCAGGCGCTTGACCTGGGCTTCTGGGAGAGGAATTGCCCGCGGTGGAGAGAAAGGTCACTGACTCTTCTAGGTTATGGAGCCCAAGGCCTGGATGAAGAGAGCTTTCTTGAGGCCCATGGAAGCCATCCCCAGTCTTCTCTGGAGAATAAAGGAGGGGAAGTCTTCCAAGACTGTAGGTTCAGGAGAAAGAGCGGGACTCAGGGGAGTGGGAAATACTTGAAATCCTGTGTGTAGTCCGGGATACACCCAAGACATCTCAAAATCAACCATGGCCTTCATGCTTCCAGCACAGGGCCTGACAGAATCTTGATGGGAGGTGGTCTCAACCTGAGATTGGGCATTTCCAAAGCTGCCTAGGCATTTAGGAGGATGTGGCAGAGGGCTGGGTTGGGTCTTGGTGTACAAGGTGAGTCCAGAGTGACTCAGGGAGCCTGGTAAGAGGTGCAGCTCTGATGGGTCTGCAGAGAATGTGGGGCAGGACTGGGACCAGGGCGGGTGCTTTCTGAGCCCTACCCACTAGGGCGAGCAGGCTAAGAGGGCACCGTCCACACAGGGCTTGCTCTGGTGCTGGAGAAGCCAGACAGCACGGGGCTAGGAAGCCTCAGGTGTGCTGATGGGGGTGGGTGAGAACTGGGGAGAGATTCAGGAGCTCCTGTCATATGAGTGGGATACTTTAAGAGCAGGAGGGATTGCTGAGGGTACTAGGAGCCTGGCGTCACGGTATGAGAAGAGCTGGAAGGGCAGCAGAAGAGAGAGCCACTCGGGCGAGAACTTTGCCTGATGATGTGGGTCCTGGGCAGGAGGCTGTGAGCATGGAGAGTTCCAGAATATTTTTGTGGTTCAAACAACAAAATTGAAATCTTCCAGGAAGTGCCAAGATGTGTGTTTCTGCTCAACTAGGCAAGGCCTGCTTTGGCCTGCCCTGGCAATAGGTCCCAGGTCTCTTCGCATGGGCTAGGTTGAGTGGGTCTGGGTCTCTGATATTTCATTGCACATGAGCAGCTCTTCTGAGAAGCCAGCCGTCAGGGACCACGTACTCCTTTGACCTGCTGTGACAGCTCAGCCCCTCACACTGGATAAACCTGAACCCAAGGCCCTGCTCAGTGTGTCCCAGTCCCATCTCCTGCGACTCTGCTTTAGCAGAGGATGACATGCCATCCTCATGGCAGCCTGGAGTCACTGCTTTTCCACCCCCGCAGACAGCCCTCAGGCCTCTTTTCCAGCTTTTGGTCTATTTCTTCAGAAGCACATGGAGCCCAGGAGCCCTAGACTCTAATGGAATAGCCTGACTACTTCCTTTAACACCGATCCAATGAGGGAAGTGGTTGGAAGGGACCAAGTCGACCTCAGGGGTCTGTAGCAAGGGAGCAGGGGACAGGGCAGGAACATTAGCAGAGTGACTTCACCAAACGCAGCCTTGCTTGTTGGAGGATAATGTGCCCTCACCAGGGGCCCCTTGGGTGCCAGCAGCATCTCCAGTCATGTTGGGGGTGCCGGATCCACAGGTGCCATCCGTGGCTGCTCCCCTCTCAGCACGGACTCACTGCTTGCTGAGTCCCCTGAGGTCTGCCTGCTGAGACAGGGATGAGTGCATCGAAAGCCAGGTCCTGCTTATGGGACGGAAGAGCAGCATCCTCCATGCTCACTGGGTGGTGGACGAGGAAGGGTTAGGGTTAGCTCTCTCAGTGTCAAAGGCACGGGCTGAAGGGTCATGAGAGGATCACTGTGTCCTCTCCAGTCCAGGCAGGTCCACACAGGGCAGAATGGTGTCAGGACAGGGGGGCTGTTCTATAGCCATTAACCCCCATTCCCCCTCTACCCTCTTTTCTGATATTTTTTAGAAGAGAAATACATGATGGTCTTAAAAGACTTCAGAATATAGTGCCTTCAGGAGCCACAAACATGCAGGAAGGATTGAAAAAGGTACAAAGACAGCTCTGAGAATTTATTCTGCTTTATCAAATTCCTAGAATATTATTGGGTCTTCTCACTGCCTTCCCCCAAATTCTGTTGCAGGCAAATGAGCAGATTGAAAGTGTTTACTCCAATAGTAAGTTGCCTGCTGACGCCGCTATGCTCAGGTGGGACAGAGCCAGGCCCGGGCCTCAGCGAGGGCTGGTGTAGACCCTCCTGGGAGCTCCTAGAGCTGACTCTTGGAGCGAGTTCCTTGCCCTCCCTGCCATGAGGATGAAAAGCTCCCCCAGAGATGTTCCTGAGAACCACGTGACATTATGCTTTACATTCCTAGTTCGTGTGTGTGTGTGTGTGTGTGTGTGTGAGTCAGTCATGTCCGACTCTTTGAGACCCCATGGACTGTAGCTTGCCAGGGTCCTCTGTCCCTGGAATTCTCCAGGCAAGAATAGTGGAGTTAAGTAGCTATTCCCTTCTCCAAGGGATCTTCCAACCCAGGGATCGAACCCATGTCTCATGCATTGCAGGCAGATGCTTTACCATCTGAGCCACAAAGGAAGCCCACATTCGTAGTTCTTACTAGATATCATTGCTTGACCTACAGTTGGCTGCATGAAAAAGAAAAGGGAAACTCCAGGGACAGTGAGGAGACAGAGTCCAGTCTGGGGAGCAGAGACCTTGGTGCCCCCTGGCTGCCCACACTCTGTCCACCATGGTCCTGGCTCTGCCCTTTCCCTTCAGCCTCTCCCCTGTGGGTGACTCTCGTCCTGTGTCGGTGTTTCCAACAGTGGGAAAGGCTGTGCTCGGCCCAGAACCATTGGCATGTAGACTACAGGGCTGCAGCCTCATCAGGAAGGAAGCACAGGCTGCTGGGAAAGGCAGGGAGCTGGGCGGGGCCGCTGGCCAAGCCTCTGGCAGTCAGTCTGGCTGCTCCTCCCTGAGCTCAGCTGGGTGGCTTGTCCTTGCCAGGGAAGTAGCTGCAGCTCCCTTTCAGGGCAAAGGCTGTCCACCTTGCCCCAGTGAGGGTCACTAAGAGGGGCTCTGAGCCAGTCGCAGGCTCCTCACCTGTCAGGTGGGTCCTGGCCTAAGTCCTCTGACCCTCCAGGCTCTCTGGGTGACAGCTCTGGGGTCAGGGTGGCCCCTCCCCAGGAGAAGGATGCAGGATCTGTGCTGCAGGCTTGACAGGCTGAGGCAAGTCACTCCAGGTGCCTTGCTGACCAGCCCACCCTCTGCTTCTTCTGCAGACAAGAATGCTTCCAGCCTGATATTCACTCTGACTGCTGGGCCACTGCTGCCAGCGACGTTACAGGATGCTAAGGGTGAAGTGAGTCCTATCCATCATTACCCGCTTTGTGCTCCATGTATTTGGGTATTTTATACTCAAAACCTTCTTCCTCTTAGGCTAACAAGGCTCGGAATATGAAGACCACGATTTACGCAATGGGTATAAAAGACTGTAAGAGAGACCAGGTAATTTAGACAATAACCAAGTGCCACTCTTGAACTCAGCTGGGGAAAGCTTTCAAAGGCAGCTGTCCCAGGGTCACCCAAAGGACCCCAAGTGTTTCAACAACAGGTAGCCATAGCAGATGAATAGCAAGTGTTGTATAAACCTACACACCCGAGGTGTGGGTGGAGAAGATTTACGCTCCCTGTGGGTGGGCCACTGGCTGATGCCCGGGTGTGGCCCTTGAAGTCCAACATGGGCAGGAGGCGAGGGTCTCTCTCCTAGGACAGGACTTGCTGTGTCCTCAGCACTCGCTGTTTACCAAGCCATCTTCTCTCCCGTTTAGCTGCTTCAAATTGTACAAGGAAAGAGACAGGTGTACCGTGTGGATGAATCCAATATTGATGAAGGCTTTATTAGATCAGTGAGTATGGCTAAATTTGAGAAGGGGGTTGGCTGACTTCTCACCATGCTCCCACCTGTCTCTCTCCTTGACCCTGTCCTTCTGTTCCAGATTGTGGGAAATTCCTGTAAGCAAGTTATGGGCAAGGACACATTCTATGCTTGTGTAGGAGGTACGTGCTGGAGTCACTGTTCTAGACAGAATGGCATTTCTCTGTGTGTGTGGTATGAATGTGCCTGAGTGTGTCTATACCTTTGCGTGATATGAGTATAGGTTGTGAGTGTGTTTGGATGAGTGTGAAGTGTGTGTTGGGGGTGAATGAGTATAATGTCTGAGTGTGTGCTGTGTGTACATATATGAGGGGTGTGTATATGTACATATAGGAGGGGCTGAGAATTCTTCAGCCATGTGATTGTGCCTGAATATATAAGTGTGTTTTTGTGTGAGGCATGTCTGTCAGAGGTTGTGGTGTGATTATTATATGTATTACCTTTTCTTCCAGTTTTGAAAAACAATTAACATACTGCCTTGTATAAATTTAAAGTATAACACAAAATGAGTTGATATACATGCATTGGGATATGATTGCCACAGGAAGTTTAGCCTAATTACTTTCTCAAACTCAAATCTAAAATTATAATTAAAAAATAAGAAAAGATAAGTGTTAAACCCTGAACATAACACTAGCAAATGAAACACAACAACACATAGAAAGGACGATACATCAAAAATAATTAGGGATCACCCAATATAATCCCCAGAAATGTAAGTCTGATCTAGTGTTTGAAATTTCAATATAATGTATCACATCGGCAAAATGGAGAAAAGAAATGATTATTTCAGTGGAGAAGCAAACAGTTGGACACAGTTCAAGTTCAGCCTCATAATAGGAGCAACCTGATAAAGACATCCATGCAAATTTTCACAGCTGACACTACACCCAGTGGTTCAATGAGGACGGCCTCTCCCTGAGATCTGGAACTTGACAAGGATGCCCTCTCTCCCCTGGGAGGATCCCTGGGTTTCTGTTAGAAGCCCGCTCTCTGAGTGAGCTCTGCGCGTGCAAGTTTGTGCATCCACATCACTGGGATTTGTAGAGCTGAGGTGGGTGAGTAAGCACACATTCCCACTGGTAACAGCTCCCAGCTGGATGCATCTAGATACAGAGCCAGGAAGCCGGTCCTGGCTGTGGTGCTCTGAACTGCAAGACCACAGTGCAGAAGGCTGTGGGGTCAGACAGAGCAGTGCTCATACCTGAGCTCTGCTGCTCACTGACAGAGAACCGGGGCAAATCGCTGAGTATCTGCCAGTTGACCTTCATCTCCAAGAAGCAGAAACAGCAATGCCCCTGCAATGGGACATCGATGCGGTGCGGCGCAGCTACGGCACAGGATCTGGAAGCTGGTGGCCCTCACCAACAGGAGCTGGTGCTAAGGCTTCCATCGCTGGCCCCTGGTGCTGACCCCACCCCTCTGCCGAGTCCAGGATGAGGAGGGAAGTGGTCAGAGAACACCCAGAATGAAAGCCCTCTGTGGGTCCCATCTGACCCTGACTCCTCCTGTCTCTGACCCTGTGACCTGCGGGGCAAGGTGTGAACGTGAGGAGAGACCCACACATAGGCAGGGTCCTTTCCTGCACGTCCCAGCTGTGCAACAACCATTCTCTGACCACGTCCCCAGGACACACACGGGCCTGTCAGGCCACAGGGGAGGATGCCTGTTGTTCATGCCTTGTGATGGCCCAGCTGGGGTGGCGGGTGCCTGCTGCACACCCTCTGTTGGCGGGACCCAGCGGTGCTGCTCCCGGTCTGACTGCTGTCATCTTGTCAAAAGCTGCCACATAGCATGACTGCCATTTGCAGGGAAAGCTCAAAGCAGGAGCTTGGACCCCAATAAAGCAGACAAGTCTATTCATCAGGCAGTCATTCTGAACAAGTCAGTGGGCTGGGCAGGGGGCTGCCAGGAGCAGGTGAACATGAGGAACACAGCCCCTTCAGTTTCTTGGGCTCTCTCCAGGACGAAGCAGAGGCCTCTGCTGACCTCCTGCCTCCAGGCCTGTGCTCCAGCCCATGCTCTGCCCAGGGCACAAGGGGCTGAGAAGGTGACTTCCCTAACCCACCTGATCATGGAGACTGAGGCCTCCAGGCCAGACAACTGGGCCCTCCAAGGTCCAGCCTCTGTTCTAAGCCCTCCTGCTGCAGAGGCTTCAGGGTCAGGGGATTGGGCTTCCTGCAAAACCTTCCTCAGCTTTACAGGGCCAGTTTTTGAGATTTTACACTCAGAGTGCCTCAATGCCAAAGCCTTTCTTGGTCAGCTGGCACCCCTGGCTTATCACAGCCCTTGGTGTCTTCCTCTTTTTAGTCACTCATCACTCAGTATGAATCATGACTACTGCTTAGCTCTTCCAACCTCCTATTATGGCAGATTTCAAACCTATAGCAAAGAGAGAATGAATAATGGGCACCCCTCTCTCTACTATCTGGATTTTCAATTAATATCAGACCATATTTCCTTTATCATGTATTTTCTCTAACTCCGTCTCTTTCTTCTCTCTCTCTCTTCATCTATTTATCTTATTTCTTGATGCATTTCAAAGTAAGTTATTATCTCTAATATACTGCCTCCAAAGTCCTATTCTGCGTACCTTTACCTGGGGAACAATTTTTGTTGAGTTCTCATTTTGAAATGCAGCAGACAAGTATATTGTTTGATGGGTTCTGACAAATGCATACAACACCTGTAACCTCAGATCCCATGAAGGCTCAAAGTACTGGAGGTGCCTCCAGGATGTCTCCTCAGCTCCCTTCCCAGGCAATACCAGCCCCCACCCCTTGGATGCAACTACTCCGATTTCTTCCTCCACAGGCTAATTTGCTGCTTTAGCATCTCTTCTCAGTGACTCAAAGGATGAGTACAGGGTCTGGCCTGAAGCTCTCAGCCATTGTTTGGCAATTCACCCATCTGTGTGTTTCTGGGTTTCTTGAGGCTTGCACCCTAGGAGGCAGGCTGAAGGTGGTGGCTAGTCACTCATTTTCCTGGGTGTAACTGGGCCGGAGTGAGTGTCTGCAGAAAGCACAGCAGTGGAGGCCACAGTAAGACACGGGGCAGAGCCGGGCTTCCCTCTGAGGTCTGGCGTCGAGCTCTGCATCACGGCTGGAGACCCTTTGTGGGGGTGGGTGGGGCAGGCTGGGTGAGGCAGGAGGACCGCAGGATGCGGGCAGGACCCATTGTTCAGATGGGGCTGCTCCTGCAACCAGCCTGGGCAGATGCTGTCCCTCTACCATGAAGGTTCCCTCTTGTCCCATCCCTCTGTCTCCAGGGTTAAGAACCACAAAGAGTTCAGCTTTCATATGTAAACACCTTCCTAAATATACTTCACAAGGGTATTTTTACATTAATGGGATCACGCAGTCTGGTGTTCAGTTGCAAAGTCACGTCTGACTCTTTGCAAGCTCATGGACTGCAGCACGTCAGGCTCCTCTGTCCTCCATTAGCTCCCAGAGTTTGCTCAAATTTATGTCCATTGAGTTGGTGATGCTATTTAACCATCTCCTCCTTTGCTGCCCCCTTGTCCTTCTGCCTTCAATCTTTCCCAGCATCAGGGTCTTTTCCAATGAGTTGACTCTTTGCATCAAGTGGCCAAAGCATTGGACATCAGTTTCAGTATTAGTTCTTCTAACGTTCAAGGTTGATTTCGTTCTGATCTCCTTGCAGTCTGAGGGACTCTCAAGAGTCTTCTCAGCACCACAATTCAAAAGCATTAATTCTTCAGTGCTTAGCCTTCTTTATGGTCCAACTCTCACATCTGTACATGACTACTAGAAAAACTGTATCTTGGACTACATGGACCTTTGTCAGCAAAGTAATGTCTCTGCTTTTTAATATGCTGTCTAGGTTGGTCATAGCGTTTCTTCCAAGGAGCAAGTGTCTTTTAATTTCATGGCTGCAATCATTGTCTGCAGTGATTTTGGAGCCCCAAAAAGAAAAATCCATCACTGCTTCCACTTTTTCCCTTCTATTTGCCATGAAGTGATGGGACTAGTGCCAAGATCTTAGTTTTTTGAATGTTGAGTTTCAAGCCAGCATTTTAACTGTCCTCTTTTATCCTTATCAAGAGGCTGTTTATTTGCTCTTCACTTTTTGCCATTAGAGTGGTATCATCTGCACATCTGAGGTTATTCATATTTCTCCCAGCAATCTTGATTCCAGCTTGGGATACATCCAGCCTGGTATTTCACAAATGGCAACCCACTCCAGGATTCTTGCCTGGAAAATCCCATGGACAGACTACAGTCCACGGGATCACAAAGAGTTAAACACGATTAAGCATCTAACCCTCACCTTACCCCTTACTCTGCATATAAGTTAAACAAGCAGGGTGACAATATACAGCCTTGTCATACTCCTTTCCCAATTTTGAACCAGTTGGTTGTTCCATGTCTGGTTCTAATTGTTGCTTCTTGACCTGCATACAGATTTCTCAGGAGACGGATAAGGTGGTCTGTTATTCCCAAACTTCCACAGTTTGTTATGATCCACATAGTCAAAGGCTTTAGTGTAGTCAATGAAACAGAAGTAGATGCATTTCTAGAATTCCTTTGCTTTCTCCATGATCGAAAAAATGTTGACAATTTAATCTCTGATTCCTCTGCCTTTTCTTAACCCAGCTTGTACATCTGGAAATCCTTGGTTCATATATTTCTGAAGCCTAGCTTGAAGGATTTTGAGCATAGTCTTGCTAGCATGTGAAGTGAGCACAATTGTACGATAGACTGAACATTCCTTTGGCATTGCCCTTTTTTGGGATCAGAGTGAAAACTGACCTTTTCCAGTCCTGGGACCACTCTGAGTGTTCCAAATTTGCTGACAATATTTTCCAAACTTCTGCACAGTATTTCATTGTATGGATGGACCAATTTATTTAACTGGTCTTCCTTAATCAATATACAGATTGTTCCTAATAAGTGGATACTACAAGTCAGACTATATGTAGGACCTTCCTGATGGTTACCTCTCTGTGAGCTTAGGAAAGGAATTCACTAAGATTTCAATGAGAAGTCGAATTTCCACACTAAAGACACACCCACGTTAAAGTCGGTCATTGTCCCATTGCTGTTTGTTTTCATCTGAGAGTTCTAAAGTTTTCACCCTTATATTTAGTTCTTTAAACCATTTTAACTTTATCTGTGTAGATTAAGGGAGAAAATGGTCTTGTTTCATTCTTTCACATGGAGCTGTCCAGTTGTACCAACATTTAGTAAAGAGATTTTTTTCCTCATTGTATACTCTTGTCTCAATTGTGATAGATTAATGACCATATATGCATGGGTTTATTTCTGGGCTGTCTGTTCTGTCTGCTGATTTATGTTTTTGTGCTAGTACTATTCTGCTTTGACTTCTGTGGCTTTGCAGCATACTCTGAAAACAGAGAGCAAGATGCTTCTAGCGCCGTTCTTCTTTCTCAAGATTGTTTTAACTATTGGATTCAAGAAAATATGCAGACTTTTCTACATGGGCTTCAATATTCTCAAAACGTAAAAGAAAATTTGTCAGCAAGCCAGCATCAACCCATGAGCTAAGAATCTATTTGCTTCAAAGCAGAGAATTTGTAAACTTCACTTTGATGGAAGTTTCAGGAAGACCTGGAGGAATGAGGACTGCCAAGTTCAAGGCTATGCTGACATTTCTAAGGAATGTTCTTCAGAGTTAACTAACTTTAGGTAATTAACTGACCTTGACCAGGAGACAGAGGTGAAGGCTAATGACCTTGGGCTTATAGCAGGAAGACTTGCATTTTAACCTGGCCAGCTCACCAGGGCCCAGGTGCACTAACTGCCCTCTCTGGATCCCCTGGTATTTATTTCAGTTGTCAGGAAGCACCAGTGGGGATCCAGCAGCCTGCATAGAAGCTATGATCCAAAACTGCACCTCAGCAAATCAATGTCTCTCAGTCTGACAAAAGAAAGTTCTTGGCTAAACCCTGGGATGGCAGCGGGGGATTGTGTGAAGTACACAAAGAGTCAGGGGAGGGAGGGGAAGAGCAGTCACCGCAGACTTCAGAACCAAAGCCAAGATTTCGCCTTCCGTAAGAGATTCTCTTATGCAAGGACCTCACCACCTTGCTTGCCTCGCCCAGGTCCCGGCCTTGTTTCCAGGGTCTTCAGCCTGCCATAAGCACAGAGATGCACGGGGAGGACGAACAGACCCCCAAGTGTCAGAAAACCCCACAGGCACCGAGGCTTGTGTGCTCAGTTCAGACCAAGAGTCAGGGCTGTCTTCAGCCTGTGTTATCTTGGTTGCTGTCATTTATGTGAGGGAGGGCCAGATGGAGAGCACACCTGGTATGTCTCAGAGAAGACCTTCAGACATCAGTCAGAGAGAGACTCTTTTGGTTAGGTTTGGCCCTGTGGAAGGTATGAGACCTTGATGGGCTTTGATGGGTAGGGGCAGTGGTGAGAGGCCCCCAAGTGCCCAACCACTTCAGAGTAGACCCTCAGTGAAGCCAGGTGAAGCCCAGAGGTGAACAAACATTGATTCAAACACAACTGCTTCCTCATCAGAGTCCCAAGGAATTCGGTGGAAGGGGTGACTTATTGTAACTGTAAGATCAGAGGGAAGTCAGCATTCAACCCCTCCTAACATGGTCATGGATATTGTCTTTGCAGAATCCTACCAACTTGGTTTTTATGCACACGGTCTAAATCCAGACAAAATTAAAGAATATACTTGCAGATATAAGTTGGATGAGATCCAAGTCTATAGTAAGTACCCAGTTTGGTGCTTCCAAACGACACACTTCCCACACTGCTCTTCAGTACTTATAGCAAACCAAGGCTTCAAACCCCTTCACTGTAGAGGATACAGGCAGCGTGGACGATGGGAGAAGGGACCTAGATGGGAAGGCTGGCCACCTTGCCCTTCAGCTCAGGCCAGGGAGCGATCAGCCCTGAGCATGTCAAGAGCGTCTCGGCTCAGGGCTTGTCCCTGAGAGGCTGGACTTGGGGGGCTGGGTCTGCCTTCCCTGCTCTACCGCTCCCACACTTTGCTTGGCCTTCACATCCCTTGGGAATAAAGATGTGAACCTCACGACTCTTCCGGTGAGGAGTGGAGGCCGCCCCAGGACCCTCAGTCTGTTCCAGGTGCACTGAGCTCTCCCAGGAGGGTGAAGTCCCCTGGGATTGAGAGCAGGTGCCAGTCGCCGGGCCTGGACCCTGGATCCTGGCTCAGGTCCACTTTACGTGTGTGATCTTCACCTGATGGGTGTGTTGTTCTCAGTCTCTATTATCTGCACTACACAATGGACCCGATGCGGTGGATACACTAAGCCCTATCATGCAGGTAAAGCTGCTATTTGAAAATCTTCAGGTACCAGATGTTCCTTCACAATGGGGGGCGGCCTGAGAAAGCCCTCAGTGGGGGCAGGAGATGAGCCCTCATCACTGAGGTGGGTGTGATCTCCCCCACAGAGTGCCCGGGGCAAGGTGGACCTCCTCTTCCTCCTCAACTCTGCCAGTTAGCCTCCTGATACATTGATTGGATATGATTGTTTATATTCAATGACTTCTCATTCCAAAGCCATCTGGAAAACCCAGGGCAAGTCCTCTCCCTCAGCACACTTCTGGGCCATCTCTCCTTCCACTGGCGCGTAGGATGGGCAGGGCTCTGCCATGACCACACTCCCACTCTACACAGTGTGTAGATGACCTCAGGGAGTGAAATTATACTTTCTCAGGAGTGATTGCTGCTGCTGCTAAGTCGCTTCAGTCGTGTCCGGCTCTGTGCGACCCCATAGATGGCAGCCCACCAGGCTCCCCTGTCCCCGGGATTCTCTAGGCAAGAACACTGGAGTGGGTTGCCATTTCCTTCTCCAATGCATGAAAGTGAAAAGTGAAAGTGAAGTCGCTCAGTCGTGTCCAACTCTTCGCGACCCCATGGACTGCAACCCACCAGGCTCCCCCGTCCATGGGACTCTCCAGGCAAGAGCACTGGAGTGGGGTGTCATTAAGTAAATCATTTGTATGAAGAGCTAATGTTTATCGAGCACCCACTCTATCAGATAACGTGCAAAGTGCCTTACATGCACTATCACAATTAATTCTCAAAAGAGACCCATTGTTATCCCTTTGTACAGAGCTGATGTAGCCATAGTCACAGTGGTCTAATTGCCCATCTGTGTCTACTGGGCCTTCAACCTTATTGACAACAGATTTATAGAAAGGCTAGAGACAGCCTATCCCCCAAGCAATGCGTTTAGATAAACCCCCTGGGGTCTATGACCCTACAGCTTTCCCACTCTTGACTCACCAGTGTTGCTCTCTGAGGTGGGCCAGCAGCAAGGCTCACACATGAGACCCCATCACACAGGCCGGGGCTGCTCTGCTGGCTGCCACACTGCGCGTGGTTGGAGGCTGACCAGAGTGGCAGAGCAGCTCTGTTCATCGCCGAGAGCAGCGATGCATCAGTGAGGATAGACTGGGTTGATTGTAATTACATTTTCCTCTAACAGAAACATCTCAGAAGCCATTTAAATAAGTATAGAGAGGCATAACAAGGAATAATTTTTAATCAAGATTGTACATGTTTTATGTTGTCTATCTTTGGTATGTAATGTTTTTTATATAAAGAAATCTTTAAAATTGGCAATGGAAATATTTGGTTTAATCAATTAATAGTGAGTTGAAAGCTCCTCTGCAGTCAACCATGCATTTCTCGGCCTTCAGTATACGAGGGCAGCAGAAGGGGAGGGGTAGAAGGATGGACAAGTCCGTTGATGTTCTTTTCATGTGGTTTTCTTTTAGATAAAGAACCTGCCTCTGTGAGTAATGAAAAAATAACTTGCCAAGGACATATTTTTGCTAAGACTGGACAGTAAGTGTTTATGTTCTGGGGCCATTTGGGCAGGTTTCTCACCATGAGGAATCCAGAGTGTGGGATGCCCCAGTTTAGTGAGACACGTCTGTCTCCAGGAGGGCTCAGAAATCCTCCACCCCTGCCCTGGATGATAATCCCCTGGGGTGTTCAGGGATCTTCTGTGGGCCAGGCTCTGCTGAGGAGGGCAGGATGTGGGAGATGGTGTGTCCCACGGATGGTACCTCTCCTCCGGGCAGCTTTTCCAGATGAAGCCAGCATGCTTGTACGTACAGAGGAGTCAGGATGGTGACGCATAGAGCCATCCCTCGCCACTCAGCCCATGGTCATGAGGGCACCCGACCCCATGGAGGGCTCCTCGCTGCCTCACCTGCTTTCATTTCAGGGCTCGAGCTCCTGTTGTTTGGGGATGAGCTCCCTTTCCCCATGCTGCCTGCAGCGCAGTAACCCCAAATTCCTGTAGTCAGTGCCTTCAGAGGAGAGCTGGGCTACAGATGGAGCCACGTGTAAGAACTGCACCCATCCTGTCTCCTGGGCTCCATCTGCCCTTTCTGTTCTTTTAGAGTGATTGTTGTTGATTACTCTCTGGACCTGGGCAAGACCTACAGCAAGCGATTCTTGAAAGTTACCAGCAAGGATTGTGTAAGTGACAGTGTGTGTGGGGTGCAGCCTCCCTCTAGATATGTCTAGAATACCTGCTCTGCAGGGAAGACATCCTGAAAATCAATAGAGAGCAACAATATCCTCACACAAGAGCCAGCAAGTAGCCTGTGCGTACAGGCCCCTTGAACAATACCTGTCAGCCATATCCCATTGTTGAAAAGTTGTTTCCCCCATTCACTTTATGAAATTCAGGCTAGTGTTTTACAAGACACCTGGGGCATCTGTCTAGGCCTTGCAGAAACTCTACCCTCTCTGTAAAGTAAGTGTCACTGAAGGCACTTGAAATATACCAATTCAAACTCTAAGCAATTCTAGAAATGGTGTTGATATTCTGCCCACTGTGGACCCACCATGCCACCACCCCTGGCCAGGCCTTGTGGTGGGGAGCTCAAGGCTCCAGCCTGGATTCCATCCAGGTTGAGTGTCAGAGGCTGGGACACTGTACTGGGAGACAGATTCCAGGCCCTCTGAGACCCTTAAGCCCTCCAAATTGGGGTCCCAGACCCAGGAGTCTGGAGGGCGGGAGAGCTGTGGCCGTGATCAGTCAGCGTGTATCTTCACTGCATGGGTGAAGCAGTGGGCAGGGCCCTGAACACACTCATGACCATCACAGCCCCGGCCTCCCAAGTCTGTTTGGGGAACACTGGGGGTCACTTTGCAGAGGTCGTCAGCCTCCCTTCTGCCTCTCCTCCTTTCTCATGCTCCTCCACTGCCCCTCTCTGCAAGCTGGCTCTGACCTCTGCAGGGGGGCTCTGCCCTCTGCTCCTGGGGAGCTGGCAGGGCTGTGGGGAGGGCGGGGCTCAGCTCAGGAGGAGGAAACTGGGAACAAAGTGCTGCTCCCAGGGGCTGCTTCTCCCAGGTCTACGGCATCCAGGTCACTTAGCCTGGGCACCCCTACCTGGGTGACAGAGTCTGTCAGCCTGGAGTGAGGTTTCTCTGGGAGGAGGGACACCTGTGCCACTGCCCCTGTGTCCAGCCTCAGCTGGTGAGCGTTCCCTCAGCCTGACGGCCCCCATTGCGCCTGCCTTCTCTGCTCCCCGCACATCTTCCCAGGACCCTGAGACTGAACCTCCACATTTTGCACTACGAGACTTGCCACCTGAGAATCACCCATCCAACAGGAACATTGACAAGAGAACTCAGGGGCCACCTGGCTCCAGGCCCAGCACAGGGTCACCCTCAGCCTGACTGGGCCCCTCCTTCCAGCAGCCCTGTTTCCTGAGCACAAGCTCTCCATGCCCCCCTTCCCTTCTGCTTCCCTCCAGCAGAGCTGTTGATGTGGGGAAGAGCTGGGCACTGCAGGTCCATGTACACAGCACACCATCCTTGGTTATGAACAAGAGAACAGAGCCCATTCTTTAAGCCCCCATGTGGACCCAGCCTGTGCTGGGACTTTCTATAACCTCCGTCCAATGTGCTCAAGTACCCACTTACTTCCTCACCACAGATGTGAGATGGAGCCTCAGAGAGTAGCGTTGCCCAAGGTTGCAGAGCTGGGAAGTAGGGAAAAGCAGCTACGGGTAGGTGATCAGGTCTCCCGCCTCTTCTCTTGCTCCCCCACTCCGTAGGGGCCCCCCAGCCCTCCCTCGCCCACCTGTGGGTCATAGCTTTTTGCGGTCCTCGCAAAACCCCAGTGCTCTCAGCCAAGGCAGGCAGTGAGGGCTGGGCTGTCACTCCTTAGAGGACTGAACTTCCTTGACAGGGCTCTGGGGAGAGCCTCTGAGCAGGGCCGGCGGTGGGGGTCTGTGGCCCAGGTCTTCACAGGGGCTCTCCGGGTACCAGCCATGATCTCCTAGCCCCACTATAGGCCCTGTAGATGAGGCAACCTGAGGGGAAGTGGTCCTGAGTAGACTGGGAAGGCCAATGTGGAAATGGGTAGTGGGTGAGTGGGTAGTGGAGATCATCCAAGGCAACTCCAGGACCTTGGTATGTGTGCCTTGTATAGGATAAGCCTTTTGAGCCCATCATTGTCCCAATGACCAGGATCTGAGTTCTGAGATGTTTCCATAGGAGAAAGATCCATTGCCCACATTCGTCTCTCAGGAGGCCATAAGGTCCCTGGTTGTCCATAGGAGGAGGCCCCACTACCTGAGGGGGTCTCATAGGAGGAGGCCCCAGTGCACGTGTTTGTCTCACAGGTGGAGCCCCCAGTGCCCACAGTGCCCACAGTGCCCACAGTGCCCACAGAGTATCCAGCTCCCAGCAGTCTTCTCTTGTTACTTTCGCTCGTCCCATTCCTGGCCGTGATCTCATTGCTGCTTCTCTGCTTCTGGTGCTACAGAAGGGTGAGTGAGCTCTGCCTGCACAGCATAGAAATCCAGGTTTTCACCAAACCCTGAGGAGCCTGGGCATGTGTCTCACTCACAACCCCACCTGTGGGCAGGTTCCCATCAGCTCTGGGGTGTTCACACCAGCAAACAAGGCACGCACTCTGTCCTCCCATCCCCAGGCACACATACAGCCACCTGCCCCATGCTTTCCTCTTCACAGGGAGGTGGTCTCTGGGTTGTCCCAGACTCTGGGGAGAAGGGACTCCACACCCCTGAGACCAGGACTTCCCCAGAGCAGGCAAGCTTCTGAAGGATTCAAGTGAACAAAGCTTCAGGAATCTCTGCTGTTGAGGGAAGAAGAGGGGTCTGCAGGGACACTGATGGGAGGGAGAGGCTGGCCTGGAGCATGCTAACTTCCAGGGCGATTGTGCTTTTGAAAACAGTATGGATCCCTGCCCATCTCTGGTACCTCGCATCACTCTTTCATCAGTCATCACTAAATCACCAGAATCTGCATGCCTCTGCTGGACACAAAGGGGCAGAAATGAAGCAACCACCTCCTTTGCCCACAGCAGCTCACTGTATGCTGTCTGGTCTGGTATTGGTAGCTAGGGGACATTGAGGATAAATGTCACCTTCCGAGTGTGTGTGGCATGTTTTCTGATAATGATAAAAGACAGAGTCTGACCCCAGGGAGCGAGGTAAGGGGAGGAGAGGAGGGCTGTAAGGAGTTTTCTCTCGTCTTCATTTGATGTCTGAGCTGCTGATAAAAACTCCCAGGTGAGGCCTCTATCAAGTCCAGGGTTCTTAGTCTACCTATTTCCCACTTGACCCTCCATGAAGGTGTCAATTTCCCTTTGAAAACTGAGGAGTTTGAGGCCCAGGGAGGTGCAACCTTGATGCTCACAGATGCTCAGGCCTTGGGCACCTAGGTTGCCACCCCAGTGCTCATGTTTTGTCCCCCCAGTGCTGCTGAGCGGGATCCCCTCCTGAATGCATGACTGAGCTGGAGACCTCCATGCCAATTTCAGCTGTGTTTATATCTCTTTAACATCCTAGATCTCCAAGGAGCCAAAACCAGTCCCAAAACCAGTCCCAAAGGTAAGTGGTGTGTTTGGCCCTGATGTTGTCAGCAGGACTGATGCACACACTGCCCTGCTCCGAGCGGTCTCTGCTGCCTACATGAGATATCTTCTTCCTGCCCCTCAAGCTCCCTCCTACTGGGGCAGCAAGAACTGGCATAAAGAAGAGGGTGACAGAGGGACAGGGAGGGAGCCCAGAGAGGATGTGAGACTCGCAAAGTGTCTCCCAGATAACACCATTCCTCAGCTCCCAACATGCCCTCATCCAAGGCCTTTAGCCCTGAATCAGCAATGTGGGGAAGCCTGTTTCAGAAACACCTATGATTCCTCCTGAAATCAATGGGCTTATTATCATTCACAAAGGAATGGTTCTTCAAGTACTCAGGCAAGTTTTTGGAAAAGGATTCTCAGGTTTCAGGCACCTGGCCCCCTCCCAAGGCACTGGTGTGTGTTGGGCTCCGTTGCCTTGATCTTCAGCTCTGGCTCATGTCAGAGTAAGGGTCTTGGCGGGGTCAACCTTTAGGAACTGGAGGCTAAGGAAGGAGGAGAGAGTCTTAGATGGCATTGAGCTGTGAGGGAGGCACAGCCCAGATGAGCACTGGGACAAAGGGTCAGGAGAGGATGCTGTGGCAGACTCGGGGTGGAGACCCAAACCAGGGTCCATAGAAGCAGTTAGAGCAAGGGGCTCATGTCCCAAACCAGAGGGACCTGGGTCTGATGTCTAGTGGCCAACAGGGCCTCTGCAGGGCTGGCATAGCACCGGCTGAAGTGGGGCCTGGGGGCTGCTTCTGCCCGAGGCGGGTGAGTGCAGCCCTGTCCCCTGCTGCTGCTGCACCCCTGACAGCCGCCGTCACATGGCGCAGCCTCGCACCCAGCCTCTCCTGCGGGGGCGCCTCTGGGAGCCCAGGGGACAGGATGAAGTTTGCTGATCTTTGGAGAGGAGCCGTCTTTGTAAGCCAAATGGAGCTGGTGTGTTTTCACATGGAGGCCACTCTCTTCCTGTGCCGGGAGCTGCTCACCTGTCCTTGATTCTCCCACAAACATTTGCTGAGTGGCCGACACTTGACAGGTGCCAGGGCAACAGATGTCATGTGTCTGCACCCAGGAGCTGCCAGACAAGGACTCAGACAATTATTTTCTCTTTCTAGAAGCCATTCCCTGCACAGACCAGAGTGATTGTCTCCTGTGGCGGGTGCCAAGAAGACACGCTAAGAGAGATGGAGGTGAGAAGGTTCCTTAGGAAGGGAGGGATGACCCCCTCCAGACTGGGGAGTCAGAGGAGCTGGAGGCCAGTTCCTACAGTAGAGACCAGACCCCAAGTCCTGGTTGGTTGGAGATAAGCTTTATGGGCACTGCATGTTGGTCACATGATGCCAGAGAAAATCTGGAGGCCTCTCTAACCTAGGCACTTAGAGGAAAACAATAGGTATAAGGGCTCAGGAGCCCACTACCTCCAGGTAGTCCCAACATCATAGTCTCTCCCCGGATGTTGGTAGCTGGCTCACAGCGGGCCAGTCACTAGTTCCCACAGAAGTTGTCATCAGCTTTAGTAATGGCCTGGATTTCACTGGACAGTGATTAGATGAGTGAAACAAACTGAATGACAAACAGTCTCATGCTGGTCACAAGGAAAAATATTTCTGAGCCAAGTTCTTACCATGATTAGTCTACTCAGAAGTGCCTAGGGCTTCTGCTGCCCTTGCAGAAGTCTGCTCATTGAGAGAGAGAACTCACTGCACCATCCTTGTGGGCCCCGAGATGGGGCTATAAGGACCACATGGAGGAGGGGGCCTGAGGATACTTCCTTCTCCCAGAGACTATGTGGCTCCCATCAGTGGAGCTGGATCCCAGCCTGGCAGAGGGGTGAGAGGTAACAGCAACAGAGAGGGCCTGGAGTGGCTGGTGTGAGGAAGAAAGAGCCCACGGCTTCTGCCCACCTTTCCCCTCCCATCCTGGTCCTGCCTCTGACCTTGGTAGGATCCGTTGCCTCCCCATAAAGGCAGCATCTGTGCCTATAGTTTCCTCACAACCACATTTATATTTCAGGGGAAACTGGACACCTTGTGTGACTTTGTTCAGCGCTGCAACCAGATGCCATTGATGTGGTGTCCGACCAGGAACGTGGTGAGCAGGGCACAGGGATACCCACTGTGGGCTGGGATCTGGTTTCTGCCCTTAACATTTGCCCCCTTAGGCTGTAGGTCAAAGATCCCTATCCAAGGCTCCACTCACCAGTGTGCTTGAATTTGTGGTCAGGCCTACTACAACCAACCATTCACCCCGAAGTCCAGGCCCACCCACCTGCATGCCTCCTGCACTGAGAAACCTCCACAGTGGGAGAATACTCAGTCCACATATAGGAAACACCCCTGAAGGGCCCGATGCTGGAGATCAAGGAGCTCTGTTCTTCTGGATCCACAGAAAAGTTTCCGCATAAGGCCATTCCTTCAAGATCAGAAGATGTAGCTGATCCAGTAATACATAGAAACAGAGAGTTAGGCAAAATAGGGCACAGAGGGGAAAAATGAACAGGAGAAAAATGTCAAAGAACTAAATGAATCAGAGATAAATGAGCAACATGATAAAAGGTTAAAAGTAAGATGCTCATCAAACTAGAGAAAATATGTGAATACAGTAAGAACTTCAAAATAGAGGTGTGAAATATGGAAAAGAACCAACACAAGCTGAAGAGTACAATAACTGAAATTAAAAGGATGCTACATAAAATCTCCCAGTCACAGGGCCACCGCTGCGGACTCAGCAGCCTCACGCTCGAGCCTGCTCACTTGCTGACTCTCCGTCCCCCTGGCCCACCTTCTCCCACCACCACCTTCCACAGGCCGCTTCCACCAAAGAAAAGAAATCCTACTGTGTGTCTGCTATCCAGAACCTCCACTCTTTTGACCCCTTTGCTGATGCAAGTAAGGGTGATGATCTACTTCCTGCTGGCATTGAGGATTATATTTGTATAAGAATTCAACAGAGAAATGGCAGAAAGACCCTTACTACTGTCCAAGGGATCACTGATGATTCTGATAAAAAGAAACTAGTTCTCTTAAACTTAAGGCATTTAAGAAGAAATTCATCTGCAATGGTACTGTAATTGAGCATCCAGAATATGGAGAAGTAATTCAGCTACAGGGTAACCAGTGCAAGAACATATGCCAGTTCCTGGTAGAGACTGAACTGGCTAAGGACCCCTGAAGGTTCAGGGGGTTTAAGTGCTTTTGGCTCACTGAAGCTTAAGTGAGGATTTCCTTGCAATGAGTAGAGTTTCCCTTCTGTCCTTTGTCACAAGTTTAAAAACCTCACAGCTTGCATAATGTAACCATTTGGGGTCTGCTTTTAACTTGGACTAGTGTAACTCATTCATGCAATTAACTGAAAAGAGACATGCTCTCTAGTCTTGGGGTCCCTCATTTACACAGAGGTCAAGTAGTAGGCACCTGGCAGTGTCCAGCCTGAAGCAAAGCAGTAACGGTGGTGTTTCAGCCAAGTCTAGAGCCCCAAGGTCACAGGCGGCTATGTCTGTCCGGCAGCCCCTCGGCAGTCTCTCTGCAGAGTCCCTGCCCTGAGAGAATGTCACCACCTGAACAGCCCTTGATGAAGCAGAGAGTGAAGGATGGGTGAGGCAGCTGTACTACTAGAGGGCACCTTCAGTGGTCAGGGCAAGATCTCCTGATGTCTCCAACATGACTCAGTGGGCGGAGCTTAGAGCAGCTACCCTCCAGTCAGGTGCCAGGACATCTGGCTTGCCACCAAGGTATTCTTGACCAGACATGTCCTAGTTAATCGATGTTCAAACTAGAATGTGAGGCCAACCTTCTATCAGTTAAACTTTTGACAAGGGAATAAATTTCAAACCAATCTTATCAGTCTTGTGGCTATAGAGCTTGCAACTTACTAGCAGCAGCTGCCCAATGCTATGTGAACTAAACTTGTTTTGGTGGGTTCCCCCCCGCTTCAGTTTTAATGTTATGTAATACATTTAAACCCTTACTTAAATAAAACTTGTTTCCAGAAAAAAAAAATACACTATAAAGTTAACAGCAGAGTAGACGATGCAGAAGGAGGAAGCAGGAATCTGGAAATCAAATTAGTGGAAATCACCCAATCAGAACAGCAAAAAGAAAATAGAATCCTAAAAAATCAGGATCGTTTAAGGGATTTCTAGGACTGCCTCAAGCATAACACCATTCATATTATAGAGTTCCCAGTAGAAGAAAGAACAGAAGGACAGAAAACTTACCTGAAGAAATGACTGAAAATTTCCCTCACCTAGAAAAGGAAACAACCATCCAAGTCAAGGATTCATGGAGAGTCCCAAGCAAGATTAACCTGAAAATACTTGCACCAACACACCTTATAATGAAAGCGTCAAAATCCAGAGATAAAGAGAAAATTATAAAGGCAGTAAGAGAAAAACAACTAATTACATGGAAAGAAACCCCCATAAAACCACACACCGCTATTTCAGCAGAAATTCTATAATCAAAGGGCTGAAAAGAAAAAAATTTATGACCAAGAATTTTCTATCTGGCAAGTTTACCATTTATAATGGAAGGAGTGGCAAAGAATTTCCCAGACAAGCAAAAGCTAAGAGTCCAGCACCACTAAGCTAACCACACAAGAAAAGTTATAAAGAGACTCATTTAAGTGAAGAGTTAGAGAAGGAAATGACAACTCATTCCAGTATTCTTACCTGGGGAATTCCACGGACAGAAGGGCCTGGCAGGCTATAGTCACTGGGACTGTGAAGGGCCAGACACAACTTAGCGATTAAACAACAACAGGCCTTCTTTGGGCTTCCCAGGTGACTCAGTGGTGAAGAATCCACCTGCCAAGCAGGAGACTCAGGCTAAATCCCTGAGTCAGGAAGACCCCCTGGAGAAGGAAATGGCAACCCAATCCAGTATTCTCGCCTGAAAAACCCCAAGGACAGAGAAGCCTGGCGGGCTACAGTCCCTGGGGCTCACAAGGAGTCAGACATGACTTAGCAACTAAATAACAAATGAAAAGGATAAGACCATAAGTGGAAATGATATTTTTTAAAAAAATCTCACTGGTAAAGCAAAGAATGTAAAGATAGTGCGAAGATTAAAAGACCAAACAATTTAAATAAACTACAAATACAATAATTAATCAAGGAACATACAAAATAAAAAGACACAAAGTATGGTGTCAAAAATGTGACACATTGATAGGGTGGAAATGACGTGTTTTTAGATTGCATTCAAATGTAAATGACAATCAGCATAGACTACTAGATACACAGGTTGTTAAACTTAAAACACAGAGCAACTACAAACCATAAATGTATAAATGGTACACAGAAAGTAAGAGAAATAAATCCAAACATAACACTCAAGAAAACCATCAAATTGCAATAAAAGACAGCAGGAGGAGGAGAAAGGAACATAGAAACACACACACCATTAACAGAATGGCAATAAGTACCCCTCTATCAGGAACTACTTCAAATGTAAATGGAATAAATGCTCCGAGCAAAAGATGTAGTCTGAATTTATTTTTTTAAAGACTATTTAATCTACTGCATACAAGACAATCACGTCATATTAAAGAAACACAAAAGTAATGGAAAAAATATTCCATGCAAATAAAAAGAGTGTGGATACTTAGATAAAATAAACATTAAAACAAAGGCTATAGTAAGAGACAAAGAAGGACGTTACATAATGATAAAGGGGTCAGTCCAACAAAGAATGTAAATCTTGTAATATTTATGCACCAACATAGGAACATCTAAATATATGAGGCAAATATTAACAGACATATTCTTAAAAGAGAAATCAACAGTAAAATCGTCATGCGTGTTCAGTCGCTTAGCCTTATCTGACTCTGTGGCCCCATGGACTGTAGCCCACCAGGCTTCTTTGTCCATGGAATTTTCCAGACAAGAATACTGGAATTTTTGGCATTTCCTACTCCATGGATCTTCCCAACCCAGAGATCAAATCCATCCCTCTCATGTCTCCTGCATTGGCAGGTGGGTTCTTTCCCACTAGCACCTCCTGGGATATAGTAGCAATAGAGGATTTGACACCACACTTGCAGCAATGGGTAGATCATCCAGACAGAAAATCAGTAAGAAAACACTGGCCTTATACAGCACATGAGATCAGCGCATGAGATACACATTGTTTAATAGATACATATAGAGAGAACATTCCATACAAAACAGCAGAATGCACATTCTTTTCAAAAGGATGTGAAATATTCTCCGGAGATGTGACCTATTAGGCCAGAAAACAAGTTAAATAAGTTAATCTCCTTAAATAAGTTTAAGGAGACTGAAATTATATTAAGCATCATTTTATATGCTTAAATAAATAAGCGATTATATTAAGCACCACAAAGGAATGAAACTAGAAATCAAACACAAGGAAAAAACTGCACAACACACACACACACACGGAGATTGAACATGTTTCTAAATGAGTCAAAGAAGAAGTCAGAAGAAATAAAAAATACTTTGAGACAAATGAAAATAGAAACACAACATTCCAAAACCTGTGGGATACTGCAAATCAGTATTAAGAGGGATGCTTATAATGATACAGGCCTAGTTTAAGAAATAAGACAAATCTCAAGTAAATAATCCAACCTTGAGCCTAAAGAAACTGGAAAAAGCTAAAAATGAAACCTAAAGTTAAAGAAGAATATCAGAATGAAAATAAATAAAATAGAAACTAAAATAGCAATAGAAAAGCTCAGTGAAATTAAGAGCCAGTTCTTTGAAATGATAAACAGAATTGACCAACCCTTAACAAATCTTGTCAGCAAACGAAGAGAAGGTGATTAATAAGCACATGTATTCAGTGATAAAATAAATTATGGGGGTATAATATACAGAATGGAGAATATAGAATAATATCGTAATAACTTTAAATGATGACAAGATGGTAAACAATTGTGGTCATCTCATAATGTACATAAATGTCAAACCACTATGTTGTACACTTGAAACTAATATAACACTGGATGTCAATTATATGTCAATAATCTAATAATAAAGAGGGGCGCTGGTCACTGAGGAAGCATCCGCTGGAAATGAGCTGGAGAATCTGGGAAAGACCAGATGGTTTTCTTCTTCACAGGGTATTGTGGAAGGCCTTTCCTACTTGCTGTCTGCACCTCCTGGAGCTGAGTGCCAGCTGCCAAGGTGCTCAGGCCACCCCGTCTGGCGTCTGGGCCCTTCAGCTAAGAGTCCTCAGCTGAGCAGGAGATAGGGGCAAGGAGAAGATGACAGGAAAGCCAGGGGCAGTTGGTGCTGCAACCATATTTTTCTGTCCAAAAGGCCTGACTCATTCTCTTCCCAACCTAAACAGCCTGTGACGCTGGCACCTCCCCTGCCTGTCACCCATCTCATGGTGCACCCATCTGCTCTTGCACTGTGGGCTCAGAGTCCAGCCTGAGTGTTACGATGAGAATTCATCCATTTAGCACAACTGACCGAGAGAACCTGGGCAATGCTGGAGCTGAGATCAAGCTTCATCCTTGCTCTCCAGGCTCTCAGCCAAGGCGGAACAGAAAAGTTCAACACCAGAGCAAAGGAAGTCCAGAGTCTGAAGCCTGGGTCTACTGGGCAAGGCAGAGCAGACTTTCAGTGCCTGAAGAGAGTCTCAAATAGAAGCAGAGAATGGAGGCCAGCTCCCAAGGAGAGAAAAGGCATCAAAGGCCAACACTGTGGGTCCTGATGGGTAGTGAGCCATATGCCCTTGAGTAGAGGAGACCACCATTTACCAGTGTCTTCTGAGTGACTTCCTATTCCCTTCTCTTTTGTATAGCCTAGGTGCAGCAGTCTTAGCCTACCAGAGCCTCACTGTGAACAGACGCCCTATGGTTCAAAGATCTGCTTTCAACCCAGCCAGGAGACCTTCCCTCTAAACAACTGCTGCTCACGGTGCCACCACCCTCCACCTGTATGCTCGCAGCCACCCTCCAGTACCCTGCCGCTGATTCCTCCCACTGCCACGGAGTTCTACAGGCCCTCTTCATCACTTCCGCCCCCATAGCCTAACACCCAAAAGCACCAAACCCAGAAAATTTTAAGAGCCCTTTGTGTACTGAACTAGACATATAGAGAGAGTCCTGGTTACAGTCAAAAGGAGTTGGGATTTGTTGCTGATCAGCCAGAGTGTGTGTTACCCGGTGAGCTTTGCTCTACTGTGCCAGGACAAAGCATCCTGGTTACTATAGATGTGCACATGGATGAGTCTCACTCCCTGTCTTCATCTGTCACCAAGGGCTGGGACACAAGGGATTTTAGCATAATTCTGCTCTTTGAAAAGAGGCCAGAATGTCTTTGAAATAGGAATATGATCCATTGTCCCAAATTACTGCCCGTTACTTAATCTCTGGGGCAAGTGATTTAATCTCTCTGTGCCTTAATTTCCTTGCTAAAAAGATGGGGATAACATTGTCTCCTCTGCAGGCTGGCCATGAAGATGGCAGTAGGGCAACAAAGTACTCAGCACAAGGCCAGGCCCCTGGTGAAGACACGGGAACTCAATAACTAATGTCTTCTCTGTGCTCCAGGAGAAGATAGCAAGATGAGCTCAGAAACATCAAGAAGTGTCTGATGAGGACAGAGGTGTAAGAAAAATAATGGCTGGGACTTTCAGCTCTGGGTACTAAGACATGGGGTCCCTACACATGAACATTCTCTGTAAAAGGCTGCTGACCACATGTACATCC
This sequence comes from Budorcas taxicolor, assembly GCF_023091745.1. Taxonomy (NCBI): domain Eukaryota; kingdom Metazoa; phylum Chordata; class Mammalia; order Artiodactyla; family Bovidae; genus Budorcas; species Budorcas taxicolor. The sequence goes on from NC_068914.1 coordinate 3,977,852, forward strand.
ACATTCCAGGCTTATCAAGCATATAAACATCCAAGAATTAATTTGAAAATGTCTTATCACCTGTTGCCTCCTTCAGAAAGGACCTAAAATCAATCCCATAAGTAATGGGAAGCATGCAAATCAAGACTACAAAGAGATATTGAATCAATAGGAAAATATACAAAAATGTAACAATACCAAGTGTCATGAAGAATGTGAAGCCAGGAAAACCTAATAGGCTATTGGGAGAAGTACCCCAGATTTCCTCAATTTCAAAACACCATTTATTTAAGACATTCTGTTATTTCAAATATTACCCCCAAAATGCTTTTGATCACTTCTAATGTATATTTTATATATTGAAAGATCTAGACTTATTAGAGAAGGATTTTTAGCATATATCATTCTTTCTTTATTCACATAAAAATGATGAAAATAAAATAAATTGGTTAAGGTATTTATTAAAACTTACACTCAGCTTCTTAGCTTTTTAATTACTTTTGACTTAGACTTGTGTATGCCCACATAGCACAGAGACAAGCCATTGATGGTCACTCAACCTTCTCTGATTTCTGGTCACAGAAGCTAGGAGCATAATAAAATAGTTCTCGTTTATGTGACTGAGTTTGGGGTGATTTGCTACACAGAAGAAGATAACTGAAATGTCTCTTATTCACAAGGAACTTTAACATCCCTTGCAGGCCTTCTTCCCATTCTAGACCCTTCCATCCACTGGGTCACCCAAGTAACCACCGCAGCACTCCAGGCTGCCAATTTTTGACCCAACAGTGATGTTCTTATGTAAATACCTCAGCTGCCTTCTTTCAGTTGACGAAAAGGCAGGCTTTCTGAAGGAATTATGCCTCCTGAGGATGTCTGGGATAAGGAACAAATGGAAGCTTCATCTCCCTCCCCTATGCCTCCCTACTGGGATTGTCAGTAGGCCGGACACTGAGCAGGCCTGCGGGTCACAAAGTCGCCATGCCGACCATCCTGCCCCTCATAAGGGGCATCACAGCAAACTCTGCCTCCTTGGGGCGGAGGAGGACTGTGCAGAGAGTGGGACCACCCCCCGGGCCAGCCTCTTGCCTCTTCTGCACTCAGGGCAGACATCAGGGGGGCCTGCAGCTCCAGCACACCTCGGTGAAAGGGCTGGGGGCGTGGGGCCCCTGGGAACCGGCGGAGGCAGCAGATGCCGCGGCCTGCGATGGCCTGATGGCCCGGGGCCAGTGGGACCACGGCGGGTGCCAAAGAAAATGGGGAATGTCGGGCCCGGGATGCTGGGCTCCATGCTCTTTCTGATCCTCGGGCTGCAGCCTCTACCACTTAGCCGAGGGAGATTCCTGCACCAACCTCCAAACTCGAGAAGCTTCCACCTGGGCACCAGACATCACGGAAGCAGCTGGGAGAAGCTGAAATCCTGCGAGGGTGCCTTTGACCTGTACTTCGTAGTGGACGCGTGAGTGGCTCTCCTACCTGGCTCTTCAGGGAACCTGTCTACCGGACCACTTCATGGCAGTGGCAGGCCACCGATGAGACAAGAACAGTCTTGATTAGACCCAAGGAGCAGACCTCTGTGTCCTCCTTGTTCCTGAGTTAGGAGTGTCCTGGGCCTTTGTCCCCAGGGACATTTATATTTTAGAAAGTAAACAAAATACCATAGGGTTTCTGGATGGCTGTCAGTCTCTCCATCAGCTTGACCTGGATCTGTGACCTGCATGTCCCTTAATCAGCTGGAGGGGCAGCTGATTGCCAAGAGCTGTCTTCTCAGTACTTGGGAGAAGCTCATGATTTCTGGGTTTGTTTGGTTTCTGTTTTGTTATTTACCCCAGTGACTTCTATTTCTACTGCCTCCAGAGAGACTGACATGTCATCTGTTAAGCATTCTCATGGTGTCACTGCTTACAAGTCCTTTGATTTGCAGGTTCTAAATGTTTTGCTGCTTTCTTTGACAACTTGGACACCCACATGAATGCTTGTGTGCACTTTCTGAACAGTTCGCTCTGTCTGCATATGGCCTTGGGGAACCTGGGCCTCTCATTAAGTACCTTCTGGGTCCTCAAGGAGGGAAAGGGAAGGACAAGTCTTCATACTGCACGTATTGCCTTGGTTCCATTGCCAGCTCCTCTGTAGGGCTGAGGATACATTTTACTTATTCAGTAATAACAATGCTATGACTCTCAATGTCACTGAAGCACTTTACAGTCCCCAAATCCCTTTACTGTCCATCTGTCATTATTAAAACAGTTCTGGAAGTAGAGTAGGGAAAGTATTTGCATATATAATCAACTGGAAAGAGGGAAAGTGCCTAGACATTGGATGAAGTAACCCAGAGGCTGGTGAGAGTAATAGGACTGAATCCTGGATTCTACAAATGGGAAAAGGAGCTGAGCGTTGCCAAGAAAGAGCCCTAGGCACTAATTTCCCAGCCCCAGGTCTTCAGGAGTAAGCCTAGATTGTGGCTACAGTGTGATGATGTTGTTCAGTTCCTAAGTCACATCTGACACTTTGGGACCCCAGGCTTCCCTGTCCTTCACTATCTCCCAGAGTTTGCTCAAACGCATGTCCATTGAGTCAGTGATGCCATCCAACCATCTCAGCCTCTGTTGCCCCCCTTCACCTTCTGCCCTCAATCTTTTCCAGCATCACAGTCTTTTCCAATGTACTGGCTCTTGCCGGACACACTGGCTTGGGCAAGTCACCCACTTCTCTCTGCCACAATTGTCCCCATCTGTACAATGACGATCTTCATACCCACTTCACCAGGCTGTGATGATGATGAAGGACAATTCATAGGTGGTTTTCCTACTACAGCATCAGACGCAATAATGGCGTAAAAGTATGGGAGGAACTTTAGTTGGTGGCTCAGAGGTTAAAGCGTCTGCCTGGAATGCAGGAGACCTGGGTTCAATCCCTGGGTCGGGAAGATCCCCTGGAGAAGGAAATGGCAACCCACTCCAGTACTCTTGCCTGGAGAATCCCATGGAGGGAGGAGTCTGGTAGGCTACAGTCCATGGGGTCTCAAAGAGTCGGACACGACTGAGCGACTTCACTTCCACTATGGGAGGAGGGCAGAGCCCCACTGTCTGGAAGCTCCTCTGCATTCCAGAGGACTGTGATCTGGCCCTCACTGCCCTTTGTGGGGAGGTGGGCTACGAGTTAGTGTTTTTGAAGTCATCTGGGACATTCCACTCATCATATTAGCAGTCCTGTTTATTCATTCATTCTCTTATTAATTCATCCATTTACAAATAATTACTGAGCAATGCTATACTTTAGCCAAGTTGGGGGAAGTGGGGATAAAGCAGAAAACAAAATCCAGCAAAGTCTGTGTCCTCCTGGAGCTTCCATTTTAGAAGAGAGACAAGTGATAAATAAAGAGGAGAATAAGCAATATTTTACATGGGAATAAGAATACTGGAGGATTTCCAGGCAGGCGATTGGAAAGTGTTTCGCGTGTGTGTGTGTGTGTGTGTGTGTGTGTGTGTGTGTGTGTCCGTCCGCGTGCACTTAGTCACTCAAACATGTCCAATTCTTTGCAACCGTTTGGACTGTAGCCCACCAGCCTCCTCTGTCCATGGGGTTTTTCCAGCAAGAATACTGGAGTGGGTTGCCACTTGCTCCTGCAGGGGATCTTCTCCGCCCAGAGATCAAAACTAGAGAGTATACTAAGGAGCTCGTCGGGAAGGCCAAGCTCACAGACTGGAAGGTGAGAAGTGGGAGAAACTGCATGTTATTTGTACAGAGAACGTGTACAATTGGATTGTGATCTAAAAGAGACACAGTTGATGGTTACCAAGTGTAGAGCCTGCTAGGAGACCAGTGAGGGGCCTGAGGCAGGGATCCAGGGAGAAGATAACGGTACTATGGTCCAGCAGGGCGTGGGTGGTGGTGATGAGGGCCAGATTCTGGAGCTCTTTTGACAGGAGAGACAACAGAGTTCCAGGCAGAATGGATTGGCGGAAGCCATCTGTGTCCCTACACTGAGGATAAGGATAGAGGAGAAAAGTTATTTCATCACTGTTATTAATGTGAATCAATGTTATTACCCCTGTTATACAGATGAGGCGAGGAGGCTGCTCAGGGCCAGAGAAGGACTAGAAGCAATGTTCTATTTTCTTCTTGAATAGGATTGATCAGAGGAGGATAGATGGAAGGAGCAGGCAGAGTGAAAAGAGAAAAACGGTTCAAGGAGGCCCAGTGAGAGGTTGGGAAAAGACAGACAAGAGCCTGGGGGCAGGTGTGTGCAATGAGAAAATAGGGACACGGGCCCCAGAGGAGCATCCACATGAGATTTACAGGTGGAGGAAGAGAGAGATTGGTGTAGAGGAGAGAAGCAGGACTTCAGGATCCACCCAAATCAGAGACATGAGGGTTCTGGGCAGTGTCACCCCGGGTGTGCTAAGGAGAGGGGCTCAGAGTTGCCATTTCTGATACTAAATGGTAAATTGAGGCACAATTTAATTTTTAAGAATTTATCTGAGCATACATGCAGTTGAATTAGGAAATGCCAAATCAAAATTGCTAGAAGCACTCCGCCACCAGGTCACCATCACTCTTTTTCTTTCCACTCCTGAAACTCGATGATTTCAATTGTCCTGTCCTCAGCTTTGTTGGTTCTCTGTGTTGTGTGCTAACATCTGATACTGAACCACTCTAAAGAACTTTTCAGTTTAAACATGGAACTTTCCAGCTCCAGAGTTTGTTTGCTCTTTTAATAATTTGTCTCTTGTTGATGTTATCATTTTTCTCATATACTGTTTTCCTGATTTTGTTTATTTGTCCATATTTTCCTCTGACTCTGAGCTTCCTCAAGCTTTTGTCTAGAAAGGCTGGAGCCTCGATATCCATGGGAATGGTTTCTGTAAATTTATTTACATCTTTTGAATGAGCAACGTTCTCTTTCCTTGTATGTTTTGTTGAAAATTGTTTTTAAACTATAATGTGGTTACTCTAGAAGTCAGAATTTCCCATTGGCTGTTGGGATGTGTGTTTCTGTTATTGTAAAAGAATGTAGCAATTTATACTGAAGCGTTTCCAAACTACTTTTGCAAATAATATTCCTTGCTGTCTGTAATCACTGGAATTGCTGTTTCATTAGCTCATAGTCATCTAATTTTTGATAGAGATTTCCTTGCTTTCCAGAAGTTGAACAAATATAAAATCATCCCCAAAAGAAATAAACAGAGAGAGATAGAAGACAGACATGCAGAACAGCACTTCTCTCAAGCACTGCAGAGTGGCTACTTGCCGGGGCATTTTTTCATGACTTAGATAGCCTTGCTCTGAGCCTAGATACCTCTCCAGGGAAAAGTTAAAGGTCTTCTCAGGACTTTTCTAGCATACTTCTGGCCCTGGCATATGTGTGGCTTTTTTAATTCACTTGTATTCACACCTATTTTTGAGCATTCTAATGTTCATCCAAACAGGTTTAAAGAGATGTACATAATAATTCGTAAGTAAGATCTACACTGATTCTTCTGGAATCAAGGAGACCTTGCAACAGGAGCACTGATCAAGATCAAAATGGCCACTCTACCAGGGAAGGGGTAGGGGACAGTGAATAAAATTGCCACGAAACTCTTACACCATTTTGAAGAGAACCATTTCTTGATTGCACATTTGCTTTATTGTTAACATTTTATTGTTTTCTAGAGTGCTTACAAAGTGGGTGTTGACAGCTTATTGGTAAAGAATCTGCCTGCAATGCAAGAGATCTAGGTCCGATCCCTGGATCGGGAAGGTCCCCTAGAGTAGGAAATGGCACCCTGCGCCAGCATTCTTGCCTGGAGAATTTCATGGACTAGAGGAGCCTGTTGGGCTACAGTCCATGGAGTCACAAAGAGTCAGGCACAACCGAGTGACTAACACTTTCACTTCCAGAGTTCCTACAAAGTTGGTGCTGATGGCTTATTGTTTACTCAATGTGTCCACGGGAGAATGAGGACTTGGAGTTTTAGAATCTGCCATTTAGTTCCATTCTCCATGCTACAAGTTTTTGTTTGCAATTTCGTTTTAAAATTTAGGATGATATGCTTAAACATAAATTTAAAAACAGACACTATTACAAAGTTTACAATGTAAAAAAAAATAAAATCTGTGAGGCTCCTGCCTGCAGGCAGACTCTACTGTCTGAGCCACCAGGCAATTCCTTCATTTCTGATACCACTCCCCAAAGGTAGCCATCTACGAATCTTCCAGACTTTTCTTTCAGCATTACGATCATGTTCTAATACAGTGCTTGTACTGACTGCTGTTTCCTGCTCTGTGAGTTTGCAAGTTCCTTATTGACTTTTTACCATGGGGGAGGAAAATTAAACATTTTTATAGCTCAGCTCCCCTGCATGACCCTGCCCCAGCAACTTCCAATCTCTCAGCACAGCTATATCACTAACATGCTTTGACCTAAAGTTTTAATAGTGGAGATGTCCTCAAATTTCTGGTAATCCTCATCTCTTCATTTTCATTTAGGAGTGAGGCACTAAATCATAATTAAAGCTCTATGTGTCAAAAGCCCCAGAGCTGCTCTGTTCCATACTACCTTTTCTAAGAGACCTGTAGATCTCTGTGGTGTTGTCCATTGTCCCTGCGCTCTCATAGGGGTGTGTGTGTGTGTGTGTGTGTGTGTGTGTGTGTGTGTGTGTGTGTGCATATATTCTAGAATCTAGACTTTCTTTCAAAATAATCACAAACTGGAAATTCTCCCAGAGAAGCTGCAAGGGTTGAAGGTACTTGTTTCCTGAAAAATCTTCTTTTGAAGATCCTTTTTACTGAGAGGAATCACAGCAGATAGGAGTAATGAGAAGGAAAGTAGAACGTGGTACCAATACTTAGAAAGGAAGTTTTCTTACACATTAGCATAGGAGCTTCCAAGAGGAAGTGTGTGTTATGAGTGGATTGAGAGAATCTGATACTTCACCACAAAGCAGTTATCAAACACAACCATAACACCTAGATCTGGCAAGCGTGATGTGTAGAGCACGGCTTTTTCAGCTAGATGTGGGTTTACATCCACGGTGTCCTTGGAAATCTTAGCAAATTCCTTGACCTGTGAAAGCCTCAGTTTTCTTACTTGCATCATAGGGGGTGTTTTGGAACCGGAAACGATGTGTATAAAGTGATGGGTATATACGTGCTCCATAAATGATAATCCTCAAGTTGTTAGAGTAATCCAACAGCTACTTTACTCACCATCTCTTGACAGATTTAGATACAGCCTAGAGGGCAGAAGGAAAGGTAAAGAGAAGGATGCTCTTGGGTATCAGGGAATCACACATTTGACATTCAGCATATTTATGAATATGATGATCGCTGGAGGTGAAAGAAAGGAGCCTGTGGTGGGTTCCTCAGACTCATTTTCACATTCACTGGAAAAGTGCCCAAGACAGGGCACCAGCCTCAGTTACAGCCCTACCATGTGCAGAACCTTGACTAACACTTAGCCAGTAAGACCTACATTTGCCCTTCATAACCTGGCCTAGTGCAGCCTGCAGAGGTGTGGGATTGCAAGGACCTTCGAACCCTGAGTGGCTAGGGACACATATAGCTACTTCCCACCTAGACAGAAGGAGTATTGAGGCCAGAGCACCCTTCAGCCTCCTCTGTCTCCATCCTGGCAATAACATTAAAGACAATGGGAATAAGAATCTAGAAGGTCAAAGAAGGGCCTGAGGCTTTCCCTGCTGGTGGGGTGTCATGATGCCAGGACAGCAGTGTTCCAGGCCATGTTCAGCCCTTCCCCAGACAGTGGTCCCAGAAAAGGCCCTCAGTGTCCAGAGTGGCTCAGCTTTGCAGACTGATGAGAAGAAATGGAAATAAAATGCTCTGAGGAACATACCCTCCCTGGCCTGAGGCCAGTGCCTATTGGGTGCCCATAAGTGAGGGGCAATGAGAGCCAACAGAGCAGAATCACTGGAGGCCTTTGTAACCAACACATCATCCCTTTTTCCTTGTCTTTGAACCCCCTGACCCCCCTGATTTGCCACCCAAACTCCCTCAACCCCCTGCACATGAATCTGGTTGATCATCCCCCCCAGCACTTACAGTGATAAGAGTCACTGTGACCCTAGGGGGATTTTTACTAGGGTGACCCACTGAGGTCACTGAGGGAGCGTGGCAGCCTTGTGCTACCTGGGATGGGGAGGATTTTCTGAAGTTTCTGCTAGAATCTGGGGGGGCAGAAACTCCACCCACTGGATGGATGCCCCTTGTGTCTCTGACTCAAGATTTCTTTGTTTTCAGGTCACAGAAGGCAAATAATATTTGGAAGGACATTAACAAATTAGTGGATGAAATGGTGAAGAAGTACACAAAGTACGGCTGGGGTTTTCCTCTTCCGGGCTGGGCACATAGCTCTCTGGATCTGGTGGTCATAGAAGTCTCCATGATCAGGAGCACAGAGCCCAGGCAGGGGAGTGTTCTGAAGCAGAGAGAACAGGTCAATCTGGTTCTATCAGGTCTCAGCACATTTCTTGGCTCCTGCCTGTGAGTCAAGCCACACCGTAAGGGACATAGTCTGTCCTTGAGACCTCACAGATTAAGAAACAGGAAAACCGATAACCAAATACCAAGTTAAATGGTGCCAAGGGTTAAAAGAAATGTGCAAAGGAATTACTTGCAACTTTAAGGGAAAAGCAAGTATTCTTCTTTTTTAAAAACCAAGTATGACTTCCTGGGGATCTGAAATTTTGAACTAGAGTCAAAAAATGGGGAAAGACAGGGTAACAAGACAGGAACAGTCAAGGAGGTTTCTTTTGGGGCGAGTGGTCTCTTTGACTGGAGAGTAGGGTTAACTCGGGGGAAGGGTGAGAAATGAGCCTGAACAGGACAGCATGGGGCCAGGACCACTGAGGCTCATAATGCCAAGCCAAGGGGCTTAGGATTCTGGCTGTGAGCAATTTGGAGCTATAGCTGATCCTTGAGGAAGTGTCTCACATGGTACATGATGTCCTCCAGGTAGAAAAGTCTGATAGCAATGGTCAAAATGATTTGTAACAAGAGCCAAGAGAAGTAGAGAGCACAGTTGGGACCTATGGCAGCAATTAAGATAAAAAGTAAAGAGGATCATTGGATGAGGAGAAGGGGAAGATGTGTGAAAGGCTGAAACGAGGTAGAATAATTTCTTTGATATGAACAGGACATGGGGAAGATGGGCAAGGAGGGAAAAGGAGTGAAGTTACAAAGACTATTACACTAGAAAAGAGGCCAGTTGAGAGAACCATGCAAAAGTGGATGGGTGTCTGTCTTCTGGTGCCTGTGTGTGCGTGCCTGCTTGTGTGTGAGAGAGAGAGAAAGAGAGAGACAGAAGGAGATTTGGAGTGGGGGTGGGAGTATAGGGATGGACAAGAAGGCCCCACATCTCCACAGGCCTCAGAATCCTCTACTAAGTTGTAGGAACCTCTGGGGTTCAGGAAATGGCCCCAAGGAGAAGAGTTGGAGTGGGAGCAGGGAAACTGGCAAGCCCCCCCTTCATGGCTGCTCATCGGCTTCATTTGCATAACTCTTCTCCAGCCCTGACCTGCGGATGTCCTTCATCACCTCCTCCACACAGGGCAGAACTGTCATGAAGCTCACCTCAGACAGGCAAGTGCTGTTTTAATCCACCAAGGTAGGCGTGGTGGGAGGGGGCACAGGGAACTGAGGGGTTCACCGAGGACCCACTGGGTGCAGACTAAACCATCTTGGACTCCCCTTGGTGCCCACTCTGACCCCCAGTCCTGGCTCCCTGGCCCCCACTGGCCTCTGGCTGAGCTGGCACTGAGAGATCACATCCTGCTAGATGCCTCCACCTCCTCTAAGCCCAGCCCTCCACCTCTCTGGGCCAGTGCGGGAAGCGGGGAGCAGAATCAGACCGGGGGCAGGGGTGGGCACGATGAAGTGCTGGAGCTTCAGTGGACTGATCCCTTGGTGGCTCTGAGACAAGGGAGCCCATGCGTGTGGTTCCAAATACCAGGCTGGGCTGGGGTCAGGAGGGCAGCATGACACAGCAGCATCCTAGGTGTGCCCGAGGGCCTGAGGTGGAAGATAGGGAGCTCATGAGCATCCAGGAGCTCAAGATGCTCATGATGCGAATGACTGAAACCCAGAGAGTGTGGGCTGCCAGTGCACGGAGACAGCACTCCCCAAGCCTGGCTCCCGGGAGAAGCGGGACCGGGGCTTCCTGCTCAGTGAGCTGGGGAAGGCGTGGTTTTGTGTGTTCCTGTGGTCTGCATTTTGGAGAGAGAGACCTGAGTGAGTGTGAGGTGCAAGCAGCAAGTGAGGGGGAGTTGTCAGACAGGTGGAAGAGAGAGAGTCGGGGGCCTCTGGTAGAGGAGCTGCCCGTGGGGGAGAGGAGGACCGCTGACTCCTTTAGGCAGAGGATTCAGAGTCTGAACCAAGGGACCTGTGGGGAGGCTCCCGAGGGGCTCCCAGTCCTCTCTGGAGAGTGGAGGTGAGGCTGTCTTTCTCAAGGGAATGTGTCAGAAGAGGAGTGGGGATCAGGGAAGGGGATAAAAGGTTTGGAGTTTTAAGATGTGAAAGGCTTCACGAGGGCGTAAGCAGCCTAGTATTCTCTCCACGCATGGAGCTGGGAGGAGGGATTGAGTGGGGAAAGCAGGGGGAACCAGTGGACGGATGGTGTGGGCAGCCTAAGAAAAACTTAGGCTCAGGCAGGAGTGAAGCGTGGAGAATCTCAGATCTGGGCCAGACACTGTGGAGGGACGAGAGTTCTGGCATATTTGGGGTTGCTGTCAACAGAAAAGAAATCCTCCCAGAAGTGACGGGAAGAGTGGGATGGGCAGGGCCCGGTTCAGCCTCAAGTGGCCCGGGTCCCAAGCCTCCTCAGTTCCCATGCTGGGTCAGGCAGGGCAGGACCAGGGGCTCTCAGATCTCAGCTCATGGCAGAATCCCTTCTGCCTGAGGCAAGAGCCAGCCTTCAGGTGCCACATTCTCTAAGACTTTCTGTAACAGCTCAGCCATCGCACCAGATAAGCTTGCACATAAGCCCCACCCCCTGGTGCGTCCCAGCCCCAGTCCCTGCTATCTGCTGTAACAGAGGCCAACAGAGGTCCCTGCAGCAGCCTCGGACCACTGCGTTTCTGCTGCCATGAACAGGCTTCAGGCATCTTGTCCAGCTTATGGTCTATTTCTTCAGGAGCACAAGAAGCCCAAGAGCCCTCGACTCTGATGGAGCAGCTTGACAACCTCCCTTAGCACCAATCCAGAGGGGGAAGTGGCTTGGAGGGACCAAGTCCACCACAGGGGTCTGCAGCAGGGGAGGAGAGGACAGGGCAGGAGCATCAGCAGAGTGACTTCTCAAACTCAGCCTTCACTGTTGGAGGATAATGCCCTCATTAGGGACCCCTCACTAGGGACTCTTAGGGGCCAGCAGTACAGCCAGTCACGTTGGGGGCGCCGGATCCACAGGTGCGCGTCCGGGGTGCTCCCCTCTCAACACAGATGGTCAAGGCAGGGCCCTTGCTGAGTCCCCTGAGGTCTGGATGCCTGCGACAGAGATGAGCGCTTTGAAAGCCAGGCCTGACTTACAGGACCAACAAAACTGCATCCTCACTGGATGAGAAATGAAGAAGGCCTACGTTCTGTCAGTGGCAGAGACACGGGCAGAAAGGTCACGACAGGACCACTTGTGTTCTCTCTGGTCCAGGCAGGTCTGCACAGGGGCGAATGGTGTCAGGACAGCTGGGGCTGTTTTTTAATGATCAACCACCATCTCCCTCTATCCTCTCTTCTGATTTTTCAGACAAGAAATAAGGCATGGTCTTAGCCGACTTCAGAATATAGTGCCTACAGGAGCCACAAACTTGCAGGAAGGGTTGATAAAGGTACAAAGACAGTTCTGAGAATTTATTCTGCTTTGTCAAGTTCTTAGAGTATTATTTGGTCATCTCACTGCCCTCCCCCAACTTTCCTTCAATTTGTTGCAGGCAAATAAACAGATTCAACAAGCTACCTCAGGAGGTAAGTTGCCTGTTGATGTCACTGTGCTCAGGGGGGACAGAGCCCGGCCCAGGCCTCAGCGAGGGCTGGTGCAGACCCTCCCTGGCCAGCCCCTAGCGCTGACTCATGGAGCGAGCTCCTTGCCCTCCCCGTGCTGCAGGTTCCTCCTCCCCACAGTGAGGATGGAAAGCTCCCCCAGGGATGTTCCTGAGAACCACATGGGGTCATGCAGTACATCCCTGGTTCTTACTAGATATCAAGTGACCTACAGTTGGGCTGCATGAGAAAGAAGAGAAATTCCAGGGACAGTGAGGAGACGGAGTTCGGTTTGGGGAGCAGAGACCTTGGTGCCCCCTGCCTGCCCACACTCCTGGCTCTGCCCTTTCCCTTCAGCATCTCCCCTGTGGGTGACTCTCGTCCTGTGTCGGTGTTTCCAACAGTGGGAAAAGCTGTGCTCAGCCCAGAACCATTGGCATGTAGACTACAGGGCTGCAGCCTCATCAGGAAGGAAGCACAGGCGGCTGGGAAAGGCAGGGAGCTGGGCGGGGCTGCTGCCCAAGCCTCTGGCAGTCAGTCTGGCTGCTCCTCCCTGAGCTCAGCTGAGAGGCTTGTCCTCGCCAGGGAAGTAGCTGCAGTTGCCATTCAGGATAAAGGGTGTCCACCTGCCCCTGGTGAGGGTCACTAGGAAGCGCTCTGAGCCAGTCTCAGGCTCCTCACCTGTCAAGTGTGTCCTGGGCTAAGGCCCTTCCTCTCTAGGCATCTGATAGTGGCTACTTGGATCAGGCGGAGATGCAGGAGCAGTGCTGGGGGCCTAGCCATGTGAACAGGTCTCTCCAGGTGCCTTTCTGACCAGGCCACTCCCTGCTTCTTCTGCAGAGAGCAGTGCTTCCAGCCTGATCATCACCCTGACTGCGGGGCCACTGCTACCAAGGACGTTACAGGACACAAAGAAGGAAGTGAGTCCTGTCCATCACTATCAGCTTTGTGCTCCATGTATTTGGGTGTATCCACTCAAAACATTTTTTTCTCTTAGGCTCAACAGGCTCGGGATATGGGGGCCAAGGTTTACTGCTTGGGTATACAAGACTATAAGAGAGATCAGGTAATTGAGAACAGATAACCAAGTGCCACTCTTGAGCCCAGCTGGGGAAGGCTTGCAAAGGCAGCTGCCCCAGCGTCACCTAGCGGATGACCCTCTACCCCAGCCCAAGGGTTTGGACAACAGGCAGTCATGGCAGATGAACAGCAAGTGTTGTGTATACCTACACACCAGAGGTGCGGGTGGAGAAGTTTTCCATTCCCCGAGGGGTGGGCTGCTGACAGTCGCCAGGGTGTGGCCCTTGGAGTCCAACATGGCAGCAAGCAAGAGCCTGTCTCCTGGGACAGGACCTGCTGTGTGCTCAATCCCCGGCTGTGTGCCAACCATCTCCTCTCCCTTCTAGCTACATAATATTGTAGAAAGAAAGGACCAAATGTATGGGATGGACAAATTCAATTCTGCAGAAAAGCTTGTTGCCTCGGTGAGTGTGGGTTAAACATGCGAAGGGAGGTGAACTGCCTTTTCCCCATGTCCCTGCTACCAATCTCCCTGACCCTGCCACCCCTCTGTTCCAGCTCGTGAAAAATTCGTGTATGGAAATGATGGCTGGGGACACACACTTTGTCTGCTTAGGAGGTGAGAGCCAAGTCACAGATCTAGACAGAAGTGTGTGTGTGATGTATTCATGTGGCATAAGAGTGTTGTGATTGTGGGGGGAGGTATCTGTGGTGTTTTTGTATGTGATGTGATTGTGTATCTATTGTACGTGTGCTTTGAGTGGAGGGTGTATAGTATGTGTTTGTGGTGTACATGAGTGTGGTGTTATGTGGTATATATGAGTGTGAGTGTTATGTGCAAGGGAGGGGATTATATATAAATCTGTCCAGAATATAAGTGTTTTTGATATAGAAGTAAATGTGTGATTATATAACATGTGTACGCCAGGGGTTGTGTGGATGTTTCTGTTACTGTTTAGTCACTAAATTGCATCTGACTCTTTGGATCCCATGGACTCTGGGCTGCCAGGCTCCTCTGTCCATGGGACTTCCCACGCAAGAATACTTGGATGGGTTGCCATTTGCTTCTCCATGGGCTCTTCCCTGCCCAAGGATCGAAACCACATCTGCCATGCTTGCAGGCAGATTCTTTATCACTGAGCCACCAGGGAAGCCCATATACGTGTTTAATTATTTTATCTTTCGGATTTATTGAGAGGTTATTGACATATAGCTCTGAATGAGTTTAAGGTGTACCACATAATGGAATAGACTTGAATACATACTGCAAGATAGGTGACAAAAGTAAATTTAGCTCTTAAAATCTAAAACCAAAAGCTTCTTTTAAAAATTAAATATTTATTGATACTTAAAAACCCTCAACAATACTTGGCAACTGAAATGAAACTAAACATAAGAAAGAGATAATACATCAAGACTAACTAGGGATCATCCCAGAAATGCAACTGAAATATCACTGAGTTTACCACATCAGGAAAATGGAAAAGAAAAATAGGAATATTTCAATGGCTGAAAAAAGAATTGGACAAAGTTCAGGTCCAGAATCATAACAACATATCTGACAAAGGCATCCACACAAATTCTCAAAGCCAACATTACACCCAGTGGTTCAGCGAGGATGGCCTCTCCCTGAGATCTGGAACCTGACAAGATGCCCTCTCTCCCATGGGAGAGACCCTCCCATGGGGTCCCTGCATCAGTATGGGGAGGATCCTGCGCAGCTGTCTTTCTGTTAGAAGCCCGCTCTCTGAGTGAGCTCTGAGCGTGCAAGTTTGTGCATCCACATCACTGGGATTTGTAGAGCTGAGGTGGGTGGATAAGCACCAGCTCCCACTGGTAACAGCACCCAGCTTGGTGCAACTGGACGCAGACCCAGGAAACTGGTCCTGGCTTCAGTATTCTGAACTGCAAGGCTACAGTGCAGTAGGCTGTGGTCTCTGACTAATGGGCATCTGTCTAGAGCAGTGTTCATATCCAAGCTCTGCCTCCCACAGACACAAAACCGAAGCAAGCTGCTGAGTATCCACCAGCTCCAATTTCATCTCCAAGAAGTAGAAATAGCAACACCCAGTATCAGATCTTCAGTGAGGTGTGTAAGCAGTGGAGTTCCCAATGACTGGCACAGAAGCTAGAAACTGGCGGCTTTCACCAACAGGAGCTGGCTTTAAGACTTCTATGACTGACCCCTGGCTCTGCCCCCACCTTCCTGCTGAGTCCAGGTTGGGGAGGGAAGTGGTTAAGGAACACCCAGGCTGAAAGCACCTCTAGCTGAGCCCTCTGTGGGGGGAATCTGTCTGACTCCTCCTGTCTCTGACCCTGTGAGTGGCAGTGCAATGTGGTAAGAGAGCCTATATGTGTGCAGAGTCCTTTCCTGCACATCAGGTTGCTGTGCAGCAACCTGACAGCTTCCATTCTCTGATCGTATTCCCAGAACACTCACGAGCCTGTTAGACCTCAGTGGACATTGCCCATTGTCATTCATGCCCTGTGGTGGCCTAGCTGGGATGCAGGTGCCTGCTGCACAGCCTCTGCCAGGGAGGCCCAGCGGTGCTGCTCTGACCTTTACAACTGCTGTCATCTTGTCAAAAGCTGCCACACAGCATGACTGTCACTGAAATGGAAAGTTCAAGGCAGGAAGCTGGACCTGAAATAAAGCAGAAGAATCTGTTCATCAGGCTGTCATTCTGATTACGTCAGAGGTTCAAATGAGGGGCATGCCAGGAGGGAGTAAGCATGAGGCATGTGGCCTCTTCAGCCTCTCAGGCTCCCTCCAGCACTAAGCAGAGGCCTCTCTGGCCTCCCTGCCTCCAGGCCTATGGTCCTCTGAGTCCATCCTCTACACAGAGCCTGAGGAGCTGAGAAGGCCACTGCCCTAACCCACTGACCACGAAGGCTGAGGCCCTCAAGCCAGACAACCGTGCCTTCTAACACCCAGCCTCTGCTCTAAGACCACCTGCTGCAGAGACTGGTGAGTGTGGGCCTAGACTTCCTGGAGAACTTCCTCAGCTTGCTGGCTCCAATTATCGAGACTTCACTCCCAGAGTGCCTCAAACCTGAAATCTTTCCTAGTCAGCTGGCTCCTCTGGCTTCCCACAGCCCTTGGCCTCTTATTATAGTCACTTGTCACCCAGTATAAACTATGATCTGCTTGGCTATATCCATGTCTTTATTTTTTTCATTCAGTAAATTCTTTTTCTTCCAAACTTTTATTATGAATCATTTCAAACCTGGTGCTGCTGCTAAGTCACGTCAGTCATGTCCGACTCTGTGTGACCCCATAGATGGCAGCCCACCAGGCTCTGCCGTTCCTGGGATCCTCCAGGCAAGAACATTGGAGTGGGTTGCCATTTCCTTCTCTAATGCATGAAAGTGAAAAGGGAAAGTAAAGTTGCTCAGTCATGTCTGACTCTTAGCGACCCCATGGACTGCAGCCTACCAGGCTCCTCTGTCCATGGGATTTTCTAGGCCAGAGTACTGCAGTGGGTTGCCATTGCCTTCTCCTCAAACTTGCAGTAAAGTGGAAACAGTTGTACAGTGGGCACCCCTTTCTTCACCACCTGGATTTGCAATTAATATCAATTGTATTTCCTTTAATATTAACCTATCTAACTCTCTCTATCTTCATCAGTTCATTTTAGTTTTTGATGCATTTCAAAATAAATTACAAGTACTGGCACAAAAATAGAACTATAGCTCAATGCAGCAGGATAGAAAACCCAGAAATAAATTAATGCACCGATGATCAATTTGGAGAAGGAAATGGCAATCCACTCCAGTATTCTTGCCTAGAGAATTCTGTGGACAGAGGAGCTGGTGGGCTGCTGTCCATGGGGTTGCACAAAGTTGGACATGACTGAAGCGACTTAGCATGCATGCATGCATTGGAGAAGGAAATGGCAACCCACTGCAGTATTCTTCCCTGGAGAATCCCAGGGATGGAGGAGCCTGGTGGGCAGCTGTCTATGTGGTCACACAGAGTTGGACACGACTGAGGTGATTTAGCAGCAGCAGCAACATGATTAATTAATATGACTAAGAAGCAAAACTACACAATGTTGGAAAGACAGTCTCTTCAACAAATGGTGCTGGGAAAAATGGACAGCTACATGTAAAAAAAACAAAATTCGTTTATTCTTTAACACCATACACAAAAAATAAGTTCAAAACAGATTAAAAACTTAAATGTGAGATCAGACACTATAAAAGTCCTAGTGGAAAACAGAACACATTCTGAGACAAACGGCAACAATATCTTTTTCGATCTGACTCCCAGAATAATTGAAATAAAAACAAAAATAAACCAAGGAGATTTACTTAAACTCAAAAGTTTTTTAACAGCAAAGGAAATAATAAACAAAATGAAAAGACAACCCACAGACAGACTGGGAGAAAATATTTGCAAATAATGTGAACAAGCAATTAGTCTCCAGAATTTACAAACAGCTCCAGCAGTGGGGCAACTGGGGCACTGGGCATGCCATGCTGTCTGGCTACATGGAGCAGATGAAGGGCATGTCCCTGCCAGTCAGGGCCTGACAAAATATCACCTACTGGAGAAGGGAATGGCAAACTACTTCAGTCTTCTTGTGATGAGAACCCAATGAACACAATGAAATTGCAAAAAAGATATGACATGGGAAGATGAGCCCCCCATGTTAGTAGGTGTCCAATATGCTACTGGGGAAGAGCAAAGGAACAGCCTCAGAAAGAATGAATAGGCTGCGGTAAAGTGAGAATGTCTTTCAGTTGTGGTTGTGTCTGGTGGTGAAAGTAAAGTCCAATGCTGTAAGAACAACATTGCATAGGAACCTGGAATGTTAGATTCATGAATCAGGGTAAACTGGATGTGGTCAAGGAGGCGATGGCAAGAGTGAACACCGACATTTCAGGAATCAGTGAGCTTAAGTGGACGGGAATGGGTGGATTTAATTTAGGTGACCATTATATCTACTACTGTGAGCAAGAATCCCTTAGAAGAAATGGAGTAGCCCTCATAGTCAACAAAAGAGTCCAAAATGCAGTGTTTGGGTGCAATCTCAAAAATGACAGAATGATCTCAATTCACTTCCAAGGCAAGCCATTCAACATCACAGTAATGCAAGTCTATACCCCAACCACTAATGCCAGAGAAGGTGAAGTTGAGTGGTTTTATGAAGGGCTACAAGACTTTCCAGAATTAATACCAAATAAAAGATGTCCTTTTCATCACAGACGACTGGAATGCAAAAGTAGGAAGTAAAGAGATAGCTGGCATAACAGGCAAGTTTGACCTTGGAGTACAAAATGAAGCATGGCAAAAGCTAAGAGTTGCCAAGAGAACACATTGGTCATAGCAAGCACCCTCTTCCAACAATACAAGAGACAACACTACACATGAACGTCACCAGATGGTCAACACCGAAATCAGATTGATTATATTCTTTGTAGCCGAAGATGGAGAAACTCTATACAGTCAGCAAAAAGAAGACCTGGAGCTGACTGTGGCTCAGATCATCAGCTCCGTATTGCAAAATTCAGGCTTAAATTGAAGAAAGTAGGGAACACCACTAGGCCATTCAGGTATGACCTAAATCAAATCCCTTGTGATTATACAGTGACATTGATGAATAGATTCAAGGGATTAGATCAGGTAGGCACAGTGCTTGAAGAACTATAGATGGAGGTTATAGCACTGTACAGGAGGTGGTGACCAAAGCCATCCCCAAGAAAGAGAAATGCAGAAGGCAAAGTGGTTGTATGAGGAGGCATTACAAATAGCTGAGAAAAGAAGAGAATTAAAAGGTAAAAGGGAAAGGGAAAGACATAGCCAACTGAATGCAGAGTTCCAGAGAAAAGCAAGGAGAGAAAAGAAAGCCTTCCTTAACTGAATGATGCAAAGAAATAGAGGAAAACAAGAGAATGGCAAAGACTAGAGATCTCTTCAAGAAAGTTAGAGATATCAAGGGAACATTTCACACAAAGATGGGCACAATAAATGACAGAAATGTATGGACTTAACAGAAGCAGAAGGGATTAAGAGGAGGTGGCAAGAATACACAGAACAACTGTACAAAAAAAACCTCAATGATCCAGATAACCACAATGGTGTGGTCACTCACCTAGAGTCAGACATCCTGGAGTATGAAGTCAAGTGGGTATTAGGAAGCACTACTACGAATAAAGCTAGTGGAGGTGATGGAATTCCAGTTGAGCTATTTCAAATCCTTAAAAATGATGCTGTTAAAGCGCTGCACTCAATATGCCAGCAAATTTGGAAAACTCAGCAGTGGCCACAGAACCGGAAAAGTTCAGTTTTCATTCCAATTCCAAAAAAAGGCAATGCCAGAGAATGCTCAAATTCCTGTACAAATGCACTCATTTCACAAGATTATGCTCATAACCTTTCAAAGCTAGACTTCAGCAGTACATGCAGCAAGAAATTTCAGATGTACAAGCTGGATTTAGAAAAGGTAGAAGAACCAGAGACCAAATTGCCAACATCCACTAAATCATAGAAAAAGCAGGGGAATTCCAAAAAAACCATCTACTTCTGCTTCATTGAGTACACTAAAGCCTTTATGTGGATCACAACAAACTGTGGGAAATTCTTAAAAATATGGAAATACTAGATCACTTTACCTGTCTCCTGAGAAACCTGTATGCAGGACAAGAAGCAACAATTAGAACCAGACGTGGAACAATGGGCTGGATTCAAAACTGGGAAAGGAGTATGTCAAGGCTGTATATTGTCACCTTGCTTATTTAACTTACATGCAGAGTACATCATGCGAAATGCCAGGCTGCATGAATCACAAGCTGGAATCAAGATTGCTGGGAGAAATATCAACAACCTCAGATATGCAGATGATGCCACTATAATGGCAGAAAGCGAAGAGGAGTTAAAGAGCCTCTTGATGAATGTGAAAGAGGAGAGTGAAGAAGCTGGCTTAAAATTCAACATTCAAAAAACTAAGATCACGGCATCTGGTCCCATCATTTCATGGCAAATAGATGGGGAAACAATGGACACAGTGACAGAATGTGTTTTCTTGGGCTCCAAAACCACTGTAGACGGTGACTGCAGCCATGAGATTAAAAGATGCTTGCTCCTTGGAAGAAAAGCTATGACAAATCTAGACAGTGTATTAAAAAGCAGACATCACTTTGCTGATGAAGGTCCACATAGTCAAGGCTATGGTTTTCCCAGTAATCGTGTAATGGATGTGAGAGTTGAACCTCACAAATCCATAAAGAACGCTAACAGCCAAAGAATTAATACTTTTGAACTGTGGTGTTGGAAAAGACTCTTGAGTGTCCCTTGGACAGCAAGGAGATCCAACCAGTCAATCCTAAAGGAAATCAGTCCTAAATATTCATTGGAAGGACTGATGCTGAAGTTGAAGCTACAATACTTTGGCCACCTGATGCAAAGAGCTGACTCATTAGAAAAGATTGATGCTGGGAAAGGCAGGATAGAAGAGGGTGACAGAGGATGAGATAGTTGGATGGCATCGCTGACTCAATACACATGAGTTTGTGCTAACTCCTGGAGACAGTGTGAAGGACAGGGAAGCCTGGCATGCTGCAGTTGATGGGGTCAAAAAGAGTCAGGCACCACTTAACAACTGAACAACACCATATGATTTTTAATAGTATCAAAACAAACAACCCAATCAACAAACGGCCAGAAGATCCAAACAGACCTTTCTCCAAATAAAACATATAGGTAGCCAACAAACACATGAAATATGCTCAACATCACTAATTACTAGAGAAATGCAAATCAAACCTACAATGATGCACCATCTCACAGCAGCCTGAATGGCTATCATCAAAATATCTGTAAACAATAAGTGCTGGAGAAGGTGTGGAGAGAAGGGAACCCTCCTACACAGTTTGCAGTAATGTAAATTCGTATAGCCACGTTGAGAACAATATGGAGGTTCCTTAAGAAAATAAAAATAGAGCTACTATGTGACCCTGCAATCCCACTCCTGGGCATAAATCCAGAGAAAACCATGATCTGAAAGTATACATGCACCCCAAGAGGAACTAAAAAGCCTCTTGATGAAAGTGAAAGAGGAGAGTGAAAAAGCTGGCTTAAAGCTCAGCATTCAGAAAACGAAGATCATGGCATCTGGTCCCATCACTTCATGGGAAATAGATGGGGAAACAGTGGAAACAGTGTCAGACTTTATCTTTTTTGGCTCCAAAATCACTGCAGATGGTGACTGCAGCCATGAAATTAAAAGACACTTACTCCTTGGAAGAAAAGTTATGACCAACCTAGATAACATACTGAAAAGCAGAGGCATTACTTTGCCAACAAAGGTCCGTTTAGTCAAGGCTATGGTTTTTCCAGTGGTCATGTATGGATGCAAGAGTTGGACTGTGAAGAAAGCTGAGCACCGAAGAATTTGATGCTTTTGAACTGTGGTGTTGGAAAAGACTCTTGAGAGTCCCTTGGACTGTAAGGAGATCCAACCAGTCCATTCTAAAGAAGGTCAGCCCCGGGATTTCTTTGAAAGGAATGATGCTAAAGCTGAAACTCCAGTACTTTGGCCACCTCATGTGAAGAGTTGACTCATTGGAAAAGACTCTGATGCTGGGAGGGATTGGGGGCAGGAGGAGAAGGGGACGACAGAGGATGAGATGGCTGGATGGCATCACCGACTCGATGGACGTGAATCTGGGTGAACTCCGGGAGATGGTGATGGACAGGGAGGCCTGGCGAGCTGCGATTCATGGGGTCCCAAAGAGCCGGACACGACTGAGCGACTGAACTGAACGGAATGTTCATTATGGACTGCTTACAGTGGCTAAAACATGGAAGCCCCCTAAATGTCCACCAACAGAGGAATGGATAAAGAAGAGAAGAAGGCCCCACCCCTCACCCTTCTGAGCTCAACCCGGCCTCTCCGGCTGGAAGAAGGCGGGGAGGGGCGGGACGGAGCTCGTGCAGACCCGGAATCCTCCCGGGGACTCCGGGAAGCCGCGCTTGCGCAGTGTGGCGCCCTGGCCGCACGCGCCGGTCTCCGGTCTCCGCAATGGGCGACTGGGCAGCTTTGGCCCCTGCGCTTGCCGTCTTTTCAGGCAGTTGGGGATCTTCTTGTTGCCTTCACCCGTAACCGCCCCTCGGCCCCTACTTCAGAGCCCGTAGGAGGGCAGCTGCTGTTGGGGTTTCGCCTCTCCGCACAGCACATCGAGACCGCTGGCCCGGCCGGCGTCTGCGGCTGTTTGCGGCCCCCCCCGCCCTGCCTCCCCTGTAGCTCCGCCATGCGAATGACAGGCTCAACACCTTGCTCGTCCATGAGTAGTCACACAAAGGAAAGGGTAACAGTGACCAGAGTGACACTGGAGAGTTTTTATAGCAACCTTATTGCTCAACATGAAGAACGAGAAATGAGACAAGAGAAGTTAGAAAAAGTGATGGGAGAAGAAGGCCTCACCAATGAAGAGAAACGACTCCAGAGATCAGCGCATGCTCGGAAGGAAACAGAGTTTCTTCGTTTGAAGAGAACAAGACTTGCACTGGAAGATTTTGAGTCCTTAAAAGTAATCGGCAGAGGAGCCTTTGGTGAGGTGCGGCTTGTTCAGAAGAAAGATACGGGCCATGTGTATGCAATGAAAATACTTCGGAAAGCAGATACGCTTGGAAAAGAGGAGGTTGGCCACATTCGTGCAGGCAGTTTGCAGGTTGTGAAAATGTTCTGTAGTTTTCAGGATAAGCTAAACCTCTGCCTAATCCTGGAGTTCCCGTCTGGAGGGGACATGATGACCCTGTTGATTGAAAAAGACACTGAACGAAAGAGGAGACTCAGTTTTATATAGCAGAAACAGCGTTAGCCTTAGACTCTATTCACCAACTTGGAGTCATCCACAGGGACATCAAACCAGACAACCTTCTCTTGGACAGCAAGGGCCATGTGAAGCTTTCTGACTTTGGCCTTTGCACAGGACTGAAAAAAGCACATAGGACAGAACTTTATAGAAATCTGAACGGCAGCCTCCCCAGTGATTTCACTTTTCAGAACCAGAATTCCAAAAAGCAGAAACCTGCAAAAGAAATAGATGTCAGCTAGCCTTCTCCACAGTAGTCACTCCTGACTACGTTGCTCCTGAGGTGTTCATGCAGACCGGGTACAGTAAGCTCTGTGATTGGTGGTCGCTGGGGGTGATCAAGTATGAAATGCTCACCGGCTACCCATCTTTCTGTCCTGAGTCCCCTCAAGAGACATGTAAGAAGGTGATGAACTGGAAAGAAACTTTGACTTTTCCTCCAGAAGTTCCTATTTCTGAGAAAGCCAAGGATCTAATTTTGAGATCTGCTGTGAATGGGAACATAGAATTTGAGGCCCTGGAGTTGAGGAAATCAAAAATAATTCTTTTTTTTTGAAGGTGTTGACTGGGAACATATCAGAGAGAGACCTGCTGCAATATCTACTGAAATCAAAAACATTGATGGTACCTCAAACTTTGATGAGTTTCCAGAATCTGATTAAGCCAACAGTGGCAACAAGTAATCACCCTGAGACAGACTACAAGAACAAAGACTGGGTCTTCATCAGGTATACCTACAAGCACTTTGAGGGCCTGCCGGCAGGGGGACAGAGGGGGCAATAGCTTCCTGCATGAAAGCAGCAAAATAGTTTTCCTTGAAATGGGATCCTAAATCAAGCAGAGTTCTTGGTACAACATCATGGTTTTCTTCTCACGTACTGTTTTGAAGAGTTTCCAGGCAATTTATGGAACCCACCAACGTGTCAAGGTGAACATGGTGATAGTAAGTGGATTCTCTTCCATAGTGCATCTGATGACCGGTAGAACAAAGACAACTGTTGCTACTGTATTGGCCATGAACAGCTGTCCTGCTTCTTTAGAAGCTTCATGGGCCAATCTGATGTTTAAAAAAAAAAAAATCAAATTTTCCTAAGTTCATCAGAATGAAGGAGGAAAACAGCCATCATCCAACATAAACATAAACTTATTATCAGCCAGTTCTGTGATTCAGTGACATGCTTCCTGTCAAGACCACCAAGTATTTTTCTTCTTTACAGCCAAAAGTGCATAGTACTAAAGGAAATATAGCAATAAAGAGCATCAGCAGCCAGCATTCTGGCTGAAGGAAATGACCCACCATTCTGAATGGGTGGTTATGGTGGTTTCTCCCCACTCCTCAGCCTCTGGCAAGTGGCTTTTTGTAGCCTCCAATCATGGTGCACTTTATGGCACTAGGCTAAAGACTCTCAATCCATTTTGATTCATTTGCTCCTGCCCATCTAAAATACTCATGCTGCTTTTCTGAGTGTTGACGGAGGATGCCAGCTTGATCCACTGTTGCTCTTAGCAGGCCCAAAGGCTGCTGGGCGTCACCAAGGAGCCTCAGATCATGTAGAAAATCCTTATTTTCTCTTCACATCTGTATCAGAAAATCCCTTTGGATATTGCCATAGACCAGCAATACCCACAAGTGCTGCCAACAGGACCTCGGCTCATTCCTGGGAACACAGCAGGGGGAGCCCAGGCACAAGCCAGAGGCCTGGAACCCCCTTGGCTAAGTTGCTGCTCCTATTCCGTCTCCAGGACCTCCTTACAAGCGGTGAAGGAACCAGCCCAGTACAAAGTGCAGGGCCAGCCTACAGATCCTTGTACAGTTCACTCCTCAATCTCTGGTGCAACAGTATTTGTATTCTTAGTGTTTCTCCTCTCCCAACTTTAAGTAACCATTTTGCCTTGGAATCATGATTACAAATTTTTCCTTTGCAGATGCCTTCCTGGGGGATAGTCCTCTCCACCCTAAAGGGTCACCTGCAGGCCTGGGCTGACCAGGCCTCTCAGCTGGAGTGGTCTCTGAAGAGAGACCCTCTGAATTTTAGCACGAAGTGCTTTTTCTTTCACAGCTGCCACCACCTTTAGAGAAGTTTTGCTGCAACAGAAAGATATGGAGGCTCCATATTAATGCATTATTGCTTTAAAAAATTTTGATGACTCTTAAAGCATCAGTGGCACCTATGTGGTAACTTTGCCTATTGTGAAGTGTTATGGTCAAGTCACAACTGGGAGACTGCTTCCTGCCAGTCTTGAGGTTGTAAACATCATCTATGAAAGGAAAGTATGTCCTAGCTTAGCCATTCAGGAAAAAAAAGGAACATCAAAGTTACAGTAGTAAGTGAAACTGCTTTGGGTTTTAATGACTTAGAGGAAGGAAAAAGAATTTTAGAGAAATGTTAACTCCAGTACTCTTGCCTGGAGAATCCCAGGGATGGGGGAGCCTGGTTGGCTTCCATCTATGGGATCGCACAGCGTCGGACACGACTGAAGCGACATAGCAGCAGTAGCAGTAACTCGGGATGAAGATAATGCGTTTGCCCCTTATTCTTTCAGGCATGCTTGCTAGTGACAAGGAAGTGAGAGTCTTTTGTATAACCATGTACTTTCTTTGGATTACCAAATAAAGTGGGGTCTTGACCCCATGACTTTTGCAAGAGTGTGTGGTAAGCATGGGTAATGAGAACAGGAGGGTGATAGACAACATGTTGGAAGGTGGCATGGGATATTTTTTTGAGGAGGGGGGGAATGCCCACATTTTAACTTTTAAACTTCTGAATAAGCTGTGTGAAAATAGTTGTATTTAAAAAAAAGAAGAAGAAGATCTGGTGTGTGTATATATATATACAATGGAATATTATTCAACCATTAAAAAGAATGAAATAATGCCATGTGCAGCAACATGGATGAACCTAGAGATTGTTACACTGAGTGAACTAAAACAAAGAAGGAGAAATATACTGTGTCATACCTTATACGTGAAATCTAAAAAGAAATACAAATAAATTTACTTACAAAACATAGGCTCACAGAGAACGAACTTACGGTTGCTGAAGGAAGGGACCGTTTAGAGAGTTTGGGATAGATATGTACACACTACTATATTTAAGATGGATAACCAATAAGGACCTACTGTGTAGTAGATGGAACTCTGCTCGACGTTAAGCAGCAGCTTGGATAAGAGGAGAGTTTGGGGGAGAATGGATACATATATATGTATGGCTGAATGCCTTCACTGTTAAGCTGAAAGTATCACATTGTTAATCAGCTATACCCTAATACAAAATAAAATGTTTAAAAACACCAAAAAAAATTAAGTTAAAAAAAAATTACAGTCACCAGGCTATCGCAACACACATCTTTAATTTGGAAAAAAATTTTGTGAAGATTCTCTTTTTGAAATGCAGCAGACTTCAGTGTATCACTTGGTGAGCTCCGGCAAAGGCACACATGAAGACTCAGAACAGTCGAGTTGCCCCAGAACGTCCTCTCAGCTCCCTTCCCAGGCAATCCCTACCCTCCCCACCTCCTGGAGGCAGCTACTCCCTGATTGCTTCCTCCAAAGGCCAATTTGCTGCTTTAGAACTTCTCTTCAGTGACTCATACGGAGTGAGCTCAGGGTCTGGCCTGGGGCATTTGCCTCTGTGGTTTAGGGGTTCACCGCTGCTGTGTGTTGCTTGGGATTTGCTTGGGATTTGACCCTGGAAAGCAGGCTGGAGGCACCACCTGGTCATGCTTTTTCCTGTCTATGACCAGCCTGGCAGGTGAGGCCCAGCATTGGAGGCCGTAGTAGGAAGCAGTGCAGAGCAAGGCCTCCCCCTGAGGTCTGGTGTCCTACTCGAGTCTGCCAGAGTGCTTCTGTGGGGGCTGTGTGGGGCAGGAGAGCCCGAGGGATGAAGGCAGGACACTGCACACACAGCACGGGGCACGCTGGCAACCAGCCTGGGCAGAGGATGCCCTTCCACCTTGATAAGGTCCCCCCTTGTCACTAGCTTAATGTGTCCAGAGAAAGCAATCACAAAGAATTCCTCTTTCACGTGGAACTCCTACCTAAGTATACTTTACAAGGATATTTTTAAACTAATAGGATCTTGTAGTACACCAAATGTTCCAACTTTGTGCACAGTATTCTATCGCGTGGATGGGCCGGTTTCTTCCATTAGTCTCCCATGGTCAATATTCAGATTATTCCTAATAGGTTGATACTAGAAGTCATACTGTAGGACCATCCTGACACTTGCCACCCTGTGAACTTGGGAAAGGAATCCCCTTGATCAAGACCAAAGCAGAATTTCTGCCTTAAGTGGAGAGCCAGGTAACAATTGGTCAAAGTCCAGTTTCTCTCAAAGTGGGGATGCCGCTCAGCATGCGGTGCTCCAGGGCATGTTAATGCATGTGGAGCTCCCTGCTCCCTGGGGAGGGCAGGTCACATTCATCTGTGTACCCTAGTCAGTCTCAAGCAAGTTAGATGTCCTCTTCCTGCTCGTCTCCATCAGCCTTCTCAGGGAGAGGCCTGCCCTCCCAGCTCTTTGGAACCCCCGGGTGGCCTGGTGTATCGTTTGCTTTCAGAGAGAAAGCTCTCCATTCCAGAAACGCTGGGTCTCCCTTCCAGGGACTCTCAGTACTTCTGCCCTGTGAGAGCTGGTGGGCAGTGAACTGCATGTGGAAATGCAGCAAATACAGCCTTGGAAGCCAATTTTAGACCTTCCTGTCACTTCATCTTCTTCCCATGGTTGATACTGTTGGAAGAATTAAGGTACGATGGGTAGAAATTTTGGAAGAGAAAGGGACAGCTTTCTGGACAGCCATCCTTTATCTGAAAGTTTCTTTTGCTGAAATATTGAAACCATCACCCTGCCTTCCAGTTTGGAGACCTGCCATCCTTTGAGAGCAGCACTGCCTGGGACAGAGGGGCTCTGTTGCAAAGCTGATGCAGCACCTGAGCAGGGATGAAGGCAGCGGGAGATCCAAGGAGGAAGGAAGGCACCCAGGTGGCGGGCAGCATGCGCTGCTCCTGAGGAAGCCAGTGTGGTCTGGGCGCTGGATTATCAGCCAGCCCTGACCTCGGCTGCTGCCCTCCCTCCAGTCACCCTCACGGAAGAAGAGGCTGGGTTCAATCTTCACCACGAGGCTGGGACCGCCAGGTCCCTCATGGGGGTTTATGTTTCCAGCATAAACATGTTGAAAAACATGTTAGCAGGTCAAGAATCTATTTACTTCAAAAGAGAATTTTCAAACCCCACCTTGATCTGATGGAAACTACAGGAACATCTGAAGCAGGAGGAATCAGGACTGCCAGATCCAAGGTTGTGCTGGCATTTCTGAGGAATGCTTCCCAAGTTAATCGATCTTGGGCAAATCAAGGATATGCAATTGGAACTAGCCAACCTTTGCCAGGATGCAGGGGTGGAGGCTAAAGACCATGGACTTGCAGTAGGATGACCTGCATGTATCCTGGCCAGCTCCCCAGGGGCAGGCCTATGACTTGCCCTCTCTGGATCCCCTGATATTTTTTTCAGTTGCCAGGAGGCACCACTGGGGACCCAGTAGTCTGGCGAGGGGCTATGGCCCAGATTGCATTTCAGTGTCTACCACCCTGGCCAAAGGAAGTGCTTGGTGAATCTCTGTGGTGGGGGTAGGGCGTTGTGTGAGGCACATGAAGGGGCAGGAAGAAGGAGGGGAAGAATAGTCACTGCAGACTTCAGACCCACAGCTAAGACAGGATTTCACCCTCCACGGGGGATTCTCCTGTGCAGGGTGCTTGCCTCATTGCATGCCTCACCCAGGTCCTGATTTTGCTCCTGGGGTCTCTAGCCTGCCATAGACACAGAGAAACATAGGGAGGTGAAACAGACCCTCAAGTGTCAGAAAACCCCCAAGCACCAGACTTGTGTGCTCAACTCGAAGGTCAGGACTGTTTCATCCTGTGTTGTCTTGGTTCCTCTGTGATTTTCAGTGGCCAGCACTGTCTATACCCCTTAGGGAAGAGCATGGCTTTTCAGGGTCCAGATTTGTCCCTGTGGAGGGT
Source organism: Budorcas taxicolor (assembly GCF_023091745.1). Taxonomy (NCBI): domain Eukaryota; kingdom Metazoa; phylum Chordata; class Mammalia; order Artiodactyla; family Bovidae; genus Budorcas; species Budorcas taxicolor. The sequence goes on from NC_068914.1 coordinate 4,006,656, forward strand.
ATGAGACTGGGTGTCTCTTAGCTCAACTGTTCAGAGGGGGTTGTCGCAGCACCCCAAGTGCTCAAAACCCAGCCCAGTATCCTCAGAGTGGACCCTCAGCGATACCAGTTGAGGCTCTTGCACAGAAGGTAACCAGAGTTTGGTTCGGACAGAGCTACTTCTTCATAGAAACCACTTGGGAGTTCAGTTTTGGGTGAAATTCTGTAACTGTGAGATCAGAGGGAAGACAACACTGAGCCCCTCCTAACACAGACCTTTGGATGTTACTCTTGCAGAAGCCTATAAAGTAACATTTTCTGTATCTGGCCTACGTCAAAAAAGGAAGGATGAAATTGTTTGCAGATATCATTTGGGCCCCAGAAAAGTCTATGGTAAGTAACCCCCTTGGTACGCCAAGTTAGAAATATCACACAACACACTGCATTCCTTTCATCCAGCCAAGCTTTCAAAGCCCTTGCTGCCCACGCACTGTAGATGTTGTAAGAATAAAGACAGAATGGACAAGCGGAGAAAGAGACTTGGCTGGGAGCCTTGCCCTCCGTATTCAAAGCTAGTGAGTGATCAGTCTCCTAACATCAAGATCTTTTTTGTTTTGTTTTTTTTTCAAGATCTTTTTTGAAAAAAATAAAGTTAATGGATAAACCTTTATCCAGGCTCATCAAGAAAAAAGAGAAAGGACTGAAACACAGAACGGCCATCATCAAAAAGCCTGCAAACAATCAATGCTGGAGAGGGTGTTGGGAAAAGGGAACCCTCTTGCATTGATGGTGGGAATATAAACTGATACAGCCACTATGGAAGACAATACGGGGATTCCTTTAAAACCTAGAAATAAAACCACCATATGAGCCAGCAATCCTACTACTAGACATATACCCTGAGGAAACCAAAATTGAAAAAGACATACGTACCCCAATGTTCATTGCAGTACTATTTACAATAGCTAGAATATGGAAGCAACCTAGATGGCTGTCAACAGATGAATGGATAAAGAAGCTGCGGTACATGTATGCAATGGAGTACTACACAGCCATTGAAAAGGAACGCATCTGAGTCAGTTCTAATGAGGTGGACGAGCCTAGAGCCTATTATACAGAGTGAAGTAAGTCAAAAGAGAAATATAAATATTGTATACTGATGCATATATATGGAAACTAAAAAGATGGTACTGGTGAATTTATTTACAGGGCAGCAGTGGAGAAACAGACATAGAAAACAGACTTATGGACACGGCAGGAGGGGAGGAGGGAGAGGGTGAGATGTATGGAGAGTGTAACGTGGGAACTTACCATACCATATATAAAATAGATAGCCAATGAGCATTTGCTGTATGACTCAGAGAATTCAAACAGGAGCTCTGTAACAATCTAGAAGGATGGGATGGGGAGGGAGCTGGGAGGGACGTTCAGGAGGGAGGGGACATGGGTGTACCTATGGCTGATTCTTGTTGATGTTTGATAAAACAACAAAATTCTGTAAAGCAATTTTCCTTCAATTAAAAATAAAAGTGGTAACAAAATAAAAATAAAATAGAAAGGACTGAAACAAGAAGTGAGAGAAGCAATCACAACTGATATCACAGTGATACAAAAAGTCATAAAGGAATATTACAACCAGTTGTATGCCAACAAACTGGACAATCAAGAAGAAATTGATAAATTTCTAGAAACATATAATCTTCCAAGATTGAATCAGGAAGAAATAGATCTGCACAGACTGACCTCTAGTATTGAAATTGAATATGTGATCAAAACACTCCAGGCAATCAAAAGTCCAAGATGACATGGCTTTACAGGGGAATTCTACCAAACTTACACAGAAGAGTCAATTCCTATCCTTCTGAAACTATTTCAAAACACTGAAGGGGAGGCAACACTCCCAAAATCATTCTTCAAGATCACCATTACCCAGATGCCAAAAGTAGACATGGTCACTACATAAAAAGAAAATTATGGGCCAATATCTCTGATGAATATAGATGAAAAAGCTCAACAAAGTATTAGCCAACTGAATTCAACAATATATAAAAAAGGATTATACATCATAATCCATTTAGATTTATTTCAGGGATGTAAGAATGATTCAATATCCATAAATCAATGAATATAATTCACCACATTGACAACAGAAAAAAAATAAGGATAAAAATCACATGATGATCTCAATAGACACAGAAAAAGCATTAGACGAAATTCAATACCCGTTTCATGATAAAAAAAAAAAACCTCTCATCAAAGGTGGTATAGAGAGAGCATATCTCAATTTAATAAAAGCTATTTATGGCAATCCCACAACTGACATAATACAGATTAATGGAAATGTGAAAGCTTTTCTTTTAAAATCAGGAACAAGACAAGGATGCCCACTCTTATCACTTTATTTAACGTATATTGGAAGGCCTAGGCACAGAGAACAGACAAAAAGTGAAATAAAAGACATCCAAATTGGAATAACAAATAAATCCATCACTATCTGCAGATGACATGATACTATATACAGAAAATGATTTTTTTTAAAAAAGAAACTCCACCAAAAGAACTACTAAAACTAATCAATGAAGTCAATAAGTTGCATGATGCAAGATTAATATGCATAAATTTGTCACATTTCTATACACTAATAGTAAACTATCAGAAATTGAAAGGAAAATCGCTCAGTCATATCCAACTCTTTGGAATCCCTTGGACTGGCTTCTCCAGGGAATCATCCCAACCCAGAGATTGAACCCAGGTCTCCCGCATTGCAGGTGGATCCTTTAGCAGCTGAGCCACAAGGGAAGCCAAAGAATCAAGTGGGGTGGGTGGCCTAACCCTTCTTCAGAGGATCTTCCTGATCCAGGAATCAAACGGAGGTCTCCTGCATTGCAGGCAGACTATTTGCCAACTGAGTTATCAGAGAAGCCCAATAATAAACTAGCAGAGAGAGAATTAAAGAAAACAATCCTATTTACAACGGCATCAAAAAGAATAAAATACCTAGGTATAAAGCTCCAGTACTTTGGCCACCTCATGCGAAGAGTTGACTCATTGGAAAAGACTCTGATGCTGGGAGGGATTGGGGGCAGGAGGTGAAGGGGATGACTGAGGATGAGATGGCTGGATGGCATCAAGGACTCGATGGATGTGAGTCTGAGTGAACTCTGGGAGATGGTGATGGACAGGGAGGCCTGGCTTGCTGTGATTCCTGGGGTCGCAAAGAGTCGGACACGACTGAGTGGCTGAACTGAACTGAACTGAACTGAAACTCACCAAGGAGCTCAAAGACCCATACTTGAAACTACCTGACACTGATGAAAGAAAGTGAAAGCACAAATAAATGGAAAGAAAAGCCATGTTCTTGAAATGGAAGAATTAGTATTGTTAAAATGTCCATGCTATACAAGGCAATCTACAAATTTAATGTAATTCCTAGGGAAAAAATCTCTGACATTTTTCACAGAAATGAAATAAGTAATCCTAAAATTTCTATGGAACCACCAAAAAATAAAATAAAATAAAAAAGAACAGCCAATGTAAACTTCCGGGAAAAGAACAAAGCTAGAAATATCATGCTTCCTGTGTTCAGGCCATACCACAAGCTGCAGCAATCAAGACAGCAGGATAATGACACAAAAATTGGCACAAAGATCCATGGAACTGTATAGAGATCCCAGAAATAAATGCATGCACGTATGGTCAGTTCAGTCACTCAAATGTGTCCAATTCTTTGCAACCCCATGGACTGCAGCATGCCAGGCTTCCCTGTCCATCACCAACTCCCAGAGTTTGCTCAAACTCACATCCATTAAGTCGATGATATCATCCAACCATCTCATTCTCTGTCGTCCCCTTCTCCTCCTGCCTTCAATCTTTCCCAGCATCAGGGTCTTTTCCAATGAGTCAGCTCTTCACATCAGGTGGTCAAAGTATTGGAGTTTCAGCTTCGGCATCAGTCCTTCCAATGAATATTCAGGACTGACTTCCTTTAGGATGGACTGGTTTGATCTCCTTGTCCAAGGGACTCTCAAGAGTTCTCCAACACCACAGTTCAAAAGCATCAATTATCTGGCTCTCAGCTTTCTTTATGGTCCAACTCTCAAATCCATACATGACCACTGGAAAAACCATAGCTTTGACTAGACGGACTTTTGTTGGTAATGTAATATGCTGTCTAGGTTTGTCATAGTTTTTCTTCCAAGGAGCAAGCATCTTTTAATTTCATGGTTGCAGTCACCATCTGCAGTGATTTTGGAGCCCAAGGAAACAAAGTCTCTCACTGTTTCCATTGTTTCCCTATCTATTTGCCATGAAGTGATGGGACCGGGATGCCATGCTGTTAGTTTTTTGAATGTTAAGTTTTAAGCCAGGTTTTCACTCTCCTCTTTCACTTTCATCAAGAGGCTTTTCAGTTCCTCTTTGCTTTCTGTGTAATGGTGATGTTATCTGCATATCTGAGCTTATTGATATTTCTCTCTGCAATTTTGATTCCAGCTTGTGCTTCATCCAGTCCAGCATTTTGCATAATGTACTCTGCATATAAGTTAAATAAGCAAGGTGACAATATATAGCCTTGGCATACTCCTTTCCCAACTTGGAACCAGTCTGTTGTTCCATGTCTGGCTCTAACAGTTGCTTCTTGACTTGCCTACAGATTCCTCAGGAGGCAGGTCAGGTGGTCTGGTATTCCCATCTCTTTAAGGATTTTCCACAGTTTGTTGTGATTCACGCAGTCAAAGGCTTTAGTGTAATCAATGAAGCAGAAGTAGATGTTTATCTGGAATTCTCTTGCTTTTTCTATGATCCTATGGATGTTGGCAATTTGATCTCTGGTTCCTCTATCTTTTGTAAATCCAGCTCGAACATCTGGAAGTTCTCAATTCACATACTGTTGAAGCCTGGCTTGGAGAATTTTGAGCATTACTTTGCTAATGTGTGAGATGAGTGCAATTGTGTGGTAGTTTGAACATTCTTTGGCATTGCCTTTCTTTGGAGTGAAAACTGACCTCTTCCAGTCCTGTGGCCACTGCTTAATCTATGACAAAGGAGGCAAGAATATATGATGGAGAAAAGTCAAGCTCTTCAGTATGCGGTGCTGGAAAAATTGGACAGCTGCACAAAAAAAGAATGACATTAGAACATTTCCTCACATCATATACCAAAAAAAATAAAAATAAAAATGCATTAAAGATGTAAGTTTAATACCTGAAACCATACAACTCCTAGAAGAAAACATAAAATATTCTTTGACACAAATTGTAGCGATACATTTTTGGACCTGTCTCCTAAGGCAATGAAAAAGAAATTAAAAAATACACAAACGGGACCAAATTAAACATAAAATCTTTTTCACAGCAAAATAAACTATCGACAAAATGAAAAGACAACCTACTGAAAGAGAAAATATTTGCAAGTGGTATGACTAATGAGTCAGTATCCAGAATATGTAAATAACTCATACACTTCACTATTAAAAAAAAAAACAGTTAAAAAACGGGCAGAAAACCTAAATAGACATTTTTCCATGTAAGATATATGGATAGCCAATAGGCACATAAACAGATTAGCAACATCACTAATTATGTAAGTCAAAACCACCATGAGATGTCACCTCACACATGTCAAAAGCTATTAGCACATGTTGGCCAGGATGTGGAGAAACGTGAAGCCTAGTGTACTGTTGATGGAATTGTGAATTGGTGCAGTCACTAGGGAAAGCAATGTAGAGATTCCTCACTAAAGTAAAAATAGAATTACCATATGATCCATCAATTCCTCTATTGGATATATTATCTGAAAAAAACAAAAACAGTAATTTGAAAAGATACCTATCCCCTAATGTTCACAGCGGCATTATTTATAATAGACAAGATATGGAAGCAACCTAAGTGTCCCTCAACAGATGAATAAAGATGTGCTACAGAGCCACACACACAAGGAAATACTACTCAGCCATGAAAAATGATGAAATTGTACAATTTGAAATGACATGGCTGGATCTAGAGGATCTTATGCTAACTGAAGTCAGACAGACGTATATACTGTGCATTGTCACTTATACATGGCATCTAAAATGGAAAGAAATAGTTTGTCAGTAATGCCTAACGTGCCTCAGGGGAGAAGGCTCCACGGCTACTCACAACACACATCGGAGGCTCCTGAGGGCCAGCACCCAGCTCCCTCAAAGTTATAGAACAAGCCCAAACACAGAGGCTTCCCTGTGTCCACAGACGGCACCACCACGCACCCAGACGCTCTGCTCACTAACCTGCATGTCGTCCTTCTCTCCTCTTTGTTCTCATCCCACATCCAGGCCAGTTGCAGGTCCTGCTTCTTCAGTGTCCAAACTCACCTGGACCTGGCCAGCCCTTTGACACACTCACTGTACTTAAAATAAAGCCCACACCCCTTCCCAGGGCCCACGAGGCCCCATTCTCTTTCCATCAACAAGCTAAGCAAGTTACCTCAGGCCCCAGCACAGGCACCTACAGCCTGGACCCTCTTCTCCAGATTGTTCCCTGGCTTTCTCCTCACCTGGCTCCACTCCCGGAATCCCACCTCAGATACACCTCATCTTTAGTGAGAATCTTCAGTAATATACAAAAGTAGCAAAAGCTGCACAGCGCCCCTGAAGCAGCCTTACCTACTTTCAGTTCAGTTCAGTTCAGTTCAGTTCAGTCGCTCAGTCGTGTCCGACTCTTTGCGACCCCATGAACCGCAGCTCGCCAGGCCTCCCTGTTCATCGCCATCTCCCGGAGTTCACTCAGACTCACATCCATCAAGTCCGTGATGCCATCCAGCCATCTCATCCTCGGTCGTCCCCTTCTCCTCCTGCCCCCAATCCCTCCCAGCATCAGAGGCTTTTCCAATGAGTCAACTCTTCTCATGAGGTGGCCGAAGTACTGGAGTTTCAGCTTCAGCCTCATTCCTTCCAAAGAAATCCCAGGGCTGGTCTCCTTCAGAATGGACTGGTTGCATCTCCTTGCAGTCCAGGGGACTCTCAGGAGTCTTCTCCAACACCACAGTTCAAAAGCATCAATTCTTCGGCGCTCAGCCTTCTTCACAGTCCAACTCTCACATCCATACATGACCACAGGAAAAACCATAGCCTTGACTAGATGGACCTTAGTTGGCAAAGTAATGTCTCTGCTTTTGAATATACTATCTAGGTTGGTCATAACTTTTCTTCCAAGGAGTAAGCGTCTTTTAATTTCATGGCTGCAGTCACCATCTGCAGTGATTTTGGAGCCCCCCCAAAAATAAAGTCTGACACTGTTTCTACTGTTTCCCCATCTATTTCCCATGAAGTGATGGGACCGGATGCCATGATCTTCATTTTCTGAATGTTGAGCTTTAAGCCAACTTTTTCACTCTTTACCTACTTTCAGTAATTATCAACCCTGGCCAATCTGGTTTTGCTAATACTCTCACAATTGATTATTGTGAAGAAAATCCCAGACATCCCTTCACATCCTGTGTAAATATTTCACTCTTCTCTTAAAGAGAAACTATGTCTCTAAAAGACAGGACAGGTCACCTACTCCTAAGGAGCTGTGCCTTCCTCTCCTTCCCTATTCCTTCCCTTGTTTATTGACATCACAGCACTTTTCACTCTGACATTTTTTTGGTTCATTTTTTGTGACTTTATTGCCTGCCTCCCTCTCTAGTCCCACAAATGTCAGGCCCTTGAGAGCAGGGCCTCTGTCTTCTTTGTTCCCTTCTAATATCAGTGCCCTTTATTAATATAACAACTATAAATGGAGTACAACCTTTAAATTTTGTGAATTGCCATACTGTACACTTGGAACTTAGGTTATATTGTATATCAACTGTATTTAAATGAAGTTTAAAAAAACAAAACACCAGAGCTCAGTGCTTGGTACTTGGTACATGTCAGAAGAAAAGTTGCTTCTGCCCAAGTGTTAGCTCTGCTTCCAAGGGCAAACAGAATGGGAAAGACAAATGAATGGACATGTCCAATGACAATTTTGTGGGGTTTCTTTTCTTTTTTTTTTTTTTTAGGAAAAAGACCCATCTCTATCAATAACGAAAAATTAATTTGCCCAGGACATATGTTTGATAAGGCTGGACAGTAAGTATTTAGGGTTTGGGGGCGATTGGGCCAAGGATGTAGGAAGTCACCTCTGCTGGGCAACACATATCTGTCTCAGGAGAGCTCAGGGCATCATCCTCACCTAGCCTGGTTGGTGGTCCCTCAAGGAGCTCAGGGACCCGCTGTGGCCCAGGCTCTGCATAGGGAAGGATTCAGGAGAAGTTGTGCAACCAGGGATAGTAACTTTGCTCCAGGCAGCTTTTCCAAGGGACTCCAACATATTCTGTGCATACAGAGGAGTCAGGATGATGACACAAGACAGCTGTTCCTGGTCACTTCACTCATGGCCAGGAGGACATCTGACTCCACTCAGGACTCCTCACTGTCTGATAACCTTCATTGCAGAGGTCAGTCTCATGGTGCTTGGGGATAAACTCCCCTTACCCCTGCTAACTGCTCTCTGATAGTCCCAGATGGCTGATAGTCAAAATCATTACCGTGAGAGAGCTATGGACTGAGCCAAGGGCTGTGTCTCTTTGATCTGTTGGTTACCCTCTGCCTTTCTGTGCTTTAGGGAGGTTTTCATTGATTACAGCCTGAACAATGGTGTCACCTTTGTAGATGAAGACTTGAAAATTGCTGGCAAGGATTGTGGGAATGACAAGGTGGGGCCGCAAGGACCTCAGTGGACGGGGGGGAAAATGGAGGAACACAAAACCTGGCAAGAAGAGGTAAGTGGAGCAAAATTCCTTGGGAAAGGCCAAGTGAGTAGTTTATGAGACAGGCATCTCAGGCGGCATCCCATTGCCAGATAGGTGCCCTTAACCCTTCATTATGTTTGTAAAAATCACAGCAAATCCTTCTACAAGAACACCTAGGTTGAAGGCATCTGTCCAGGTCTTGCAGAAACTCTATCCTCTCTGTGAACTAACTTGAAATATATCAATTCAAGCTCTAAGCAATTCTAGAAATGGTGTTGATATTCTGCCCACCATGGACCCACCATGCCACTGCCCCTGACCAGGCCTTGTGGTGGGGAGCTCAAGGCTCCAGCCTGGATTCCATCCAGGTTGAGTGTAAGAGGGGATGCTGTACTAGGAGACAGATTCCAGGCCCTCTGAAACCCTTAGGCCCTCCAAATCGGGGTCCCAGACCCAGGAGTCTGGAGGGCGGGAGAGCTGTGGCCGTGATCAGTCAGCGTGTGTCTTCACTGCATGGGCGCAGCAGCAGGCAGGGCCCTGAACACACTCATGACCATCACAGCCCCGGCCTCCCAAGTCTGTTTGGGGAACTCTGGGGGTCACTTTCAGAGGTCGTCAGCCTCCCTTCTGCCTCTCCTCTTTTCTCATGCTCCTTCACTGCCCCTCTCTGCAAAGTGGCTCTGACCTCTGCAGGGGGGCTCTGCCCTCTGCTCCTGGGGAGCTGGCAGGGCTGTGGGGACGGCGGGGCTCAGCTCAGGAGGAGGAAACTGGGAACAAAGTGCTGCTCCCAGGGGCTGCTTTCCCCAGGTCTGCGGCATCCAGGCTGCTTAGCCTGGGGCAGCCCATATGGGCAACAACAGAGCCTGTCACTTTGGAGTGAGGTTTCTTTGAGAAGAGGGATTCTGTGCTTAATCCCACTGCCCCTATGTCTAGTGCCGGCTGGTGAGGGTTCTCGCAGTGTGACAGTCCCCGTATGTGTCTGCGTCCTCTGCTCCCTGTCCATCTTCCTGGGGACCTGAGACCAAACCCCCCCATTTCCCAACCAGGAGTCTTGCCACCTGAGGACCACCCATCCACAGGCACATTGAGAAGAGAACTCAGGAGCCGCCTCTGGCACTGGGCCCAGCACAGGGTCACCCAGAGACTGCCATTTCCTGAGCACAGGCTCACTCTTTCCCCTTCCCTTCTGGTTCTCTCCAGCAAAGCCACTGATGGAGAGAAGGGCTGGACAGTGCAGGTCCATGGAAGCAGCTCACTTACCCTTGGCTATGAACAACAAGAGCACAGAGCCCATTCCTTAAGGTCCCATGTGGACCTGGCCTGTGCTGGAACTTTCTATAGCCTCTTTCTAATGCATCAAATACCACTAACTTCCTCACCACAGACATGGAGATAGAGGTTCAGAGAGAGGGAGAGAGTAGCTTTGCCCAAGGTCACAGAGCCAGTGCCACTGTGGTCCCTGTAGATGAAGCAACCTGAGGACAGGTGGTCCTGGGTAGACCAGGAAACCCAATGTGGGAAATGGTCAGTGGGTGCCCCGGAAGAGATCACCCAGGCCAACCTCAGAATCCTGGTATGTGTGCCTTCCATAGGTTAAGCCTTCAGAGCCCACTGTTGTATCAACAATGATCACACTGCCTACAGTTATCATGATAAGGACCATAGTGCCTACTGTTGTCTTGACAACCACAGTACCTACTGTTGCCACAATGACAAGCACGGTACCTACCACTGTCACAACAAGCACACCACCTACCACTGTCACAACAGAAAGCACAGTACCTACCACTATCACAAGGATGACCACAGTGAGTACTTTTGTTCCAGAGGAGGAGATGACAGTGCCTGAGGTGGTCCCAGAGGATGAGACTGCATTTCCTGAGGTGTTCCCAGAAGAGGAGACCACGTTTCCTCAGGTGGTCCCAGAAGAGGAGACCACATTTCCTGAGGTGTTCCCAGAAGAGGAGACTACATTTCCTCAGGCGGTCCCAGAAGAGGAGGCCACATTTCCTGAGGTGTTCCCAGAAGAGGAGAATACATTTCCTCAGGCGGTCCCAGAAGAGGAGACCACATTTCCTGAGGTGTTCCCGGAAGATAAGACCACATTTCCTGAGGTGGTCCCAGAAGATGAGACCACATTTCCTGAGGTGTTCCCAGAAGAGGAGACCACATTTCCTGAGGTGTTCCCAGAAGAGGAAACTACATTTCCTCGGAGGTTCCCAGGAAATGAGACCACATTTCCTCAGGTGTTCCGAGAAAATGAGGCCACATTTCCAGAGGTTTCCCCAGAAGATGAGACCACATTTCCTGAGGTGATCCCAGAAGATGAGGCCACATTTCCTGAGGTGATCCCAGAAGAGGAGGCCACATTTCCTGAGGTGTTCCCAGAAGGGGAGATCATATTTACTGAAGCATTCCCAAAGAAGGAGACCACAGTGCCCACCACGGTCTCAGAGGAGACCACAGCACCCACGATTGTGCCAGAGGAGGAGACTACCATGCCTAACATTTCCCCAGAAGAGGAGACTGCAGTGCCCACCAGTGTCACAGAGGAGACCACGGCATCCACAGTTGTGCCAGAGGACGAGACCACCATGTCTAACATTTTCCCAGAAGAGGAGACCACAGTGCCCACCAGTGTCACAGAGGAGACCACGGCACCCATGGTTGTGCCAGAGGAGGAGGCCACCATGTCTAATATTTCCCCAGAAGAGGAGACCACAGTGCCCACCATTGTCGCAGAGGAGACCACAGCACCCACAATTGTGCCAGAGGAGGAGACCACCATGCCTAACATTTCCCCAGAAGAGGAGACCACAGTGCCCACCATTGTCGCAGAGGAGACCACGGCACCCACGGTTGTGCCAGAGGAGGAGACCACCATACCTAACATTTCCCCAGAAGAGGAGACCACAGTGCCCACCATTGTCGCAGAGGAGACCACGGCACCCACGGTTGTGCCAGAGGAGGAGACCACCATGCCTAACATTTCCCCAGAAGAGGAGACCACGGTGCCCACCACTGTCATAGAGGAGACCACAGCACCCACGGTTGTGCCAGAAGGGGAGACCGCCATACCTGAGTTTTTCCCAGAAGGGGAGATAATAATACGTGGGACTGTCCCAAAGAAGATTTCCTTAGTGCCCAAGGTTGTCAGCCGTAACCTGCTTTACAGAAATCCTCTCTGGGTCCCTGTGCTCGCCTCAGCCCTGTTCCTGTCCCTGCTCCTGTCTCTGCTTGTCTGCATCTGTTGTCACAAGTGGGTGAGTGATCCCTGCCTGAGCCTGTGCCCATCCCTTACCAGCCTCCCCCATGCCTCATGATCCTGTAGACAGGTTCCTATCAGCTCTGGAGCCCTCACATTAGCAAAAAACAGTCTGTGCCATGCTTTTACCTTCATAGGAAGGTGGTCCATGAAGGGGAAAAGGGATCCCAGATGTCCTGAGACCACAGCTGCCCCACAGTAGTCAGGATTCTGAAGAACTTCAATGAACAAAAGCCTAGGAGTCTCTGCTATTGGGGGAAGAAGAGGATTCTCCAGGGGCACTTGTGGCCCAAAGGGAGAAGGATGCTGGCCTGGAGGCTGCTAACCCTGGGGGCGGCCATGCCTTTGAAAACAGCATGGCTCCCCGCCCATCTCTGGTACCTTAGTCACTCCTTCATCAGTCATCACTAAGTTACCAGGATGTGCAGCACCCCATGCTGGGCACAGAGGCCCAGAAATGAAACAGCTGTTTTCCTTGCCCATAGAAGCTCACCGGCTGGTGTATAGCCTGCTGTTGGTACCTGGAGGGCTCTGAGGTCACCTTCAGAGCATGTGGCAGATACCCTGATGATAAAGGATAAAGACTGAGCCTGGGGCAGGAGAGAAGGGGAGGGAAGTGGGAGCGTGGGGAATGTTCTCTTGTCTCCACATGCTGTCGTTTGCTGTTGAAAGCTCCCAGGTGGGGCCTCTACCAGGGAACAGGAGCCTTAGTCTGTCTCCCTGTTGATCCTACACAAAGCTATTGATTACCCTTTGAAAACTGAGGAAGCTGAGGCTCAAGGAGGTGGAACCTGTTACCCACAGATGCTCAGGCCTTGGGCATCTAGGTTGGCACCCCAGTGCAGATGTTTGTCCCCCTAGTGCTCCTGAGCAGGGTTCCCTCCTGTATGAAAGGCTGAGCTAGAGCTCTCCAAGCCCCTTCCAGCTGTGTTTGTGTCTTTAACGTCCTAGGTCTTCAAGAAGCCATCACCAGCCCAGAAAGCAGAAAAGGTAAGTGGTGTTTGGTCCTAATTTTGTCAGCACACCTGATGCACACACTGCTCTCCACTGAGAGGCCCCCTGATGTGGATGGGGATATTTCCTCCCCACTTCCAACTCCTATCTACTTGGCCAGAGAGAACAAGCAGAAAGAATAGGGTGACAGAGGGAAGGGAGGGACCCCAGAGAGGATGTGAGACTCACAAAATGTCATCCAGACAGTGCCATTCCCCAACACCCAACGTGGCCTGATGCAGGGCCTCTAGTAGTAAATCAGCATGTGGGGTAGCCTATTTCAAGAACAGCTGCGATCCATCCTGGAATCAATGGGCTTTTTGTTATTCCCGAAGGACTGTGTGTAGGATGGTCCTTCCCAAGACTCAGGTGACCTTTTGGAAAAGGATCCTCGGGTTTCAGAGACCTGGACCCCCTCCCTGAGCTCTGATATATTTTGGGCTCCATTTCCTTGTTCTTCATCCCTGGCTCATGTCAGGGTTAGGGTCTTCGTGGGGCTGGCTTTTGGGGACTAGGGGGCTGAGGAGGGTGGAGGGAGTGTTGCCTGGCATCAAGCTGTGAGGGAAGGGCAGCCAGGGTGAGCACAGAGACCAAGGGCCAGGAGAGGAGGCTGTGGAAGAGCAGATGGGGACCCAAACCAGGCCCCATAAGTAGTAGTTACAGCAGGGACTCACGTCCCAAGATAGAGGGGCCTGGGTCTGATGTCTAGTGGCAAACAGGGCCTCTGCAGGGCTGGCATAGCACTGGCTGCAGTGCGGCCTGGGGGCTGCGTCTGCCTGAGGCGGGTGAGTGCAGCCCTGTCCCCTGCTGCTGCTGCACCCCTGACAGCCGCCGTCACATGGCGCAGCCTCACACCCAGCCTCTCCTGCAGGGGAAGCCTCCAGGAACCAAGGGGACAGGGTAGAGTTTGCTGATATTTTGAGCTATCTTTAAACCGAAAGGGTTGGTGTGCATTCACATGGAGGCCACTCTCTTACTGTGCCAGGTACTGTCCATTGGTCCCTGATTCTCCAGCAAACGTTTGCTGAGTGGCCGGTACTTGACAGTGCCCGGGGAAGCAGAAAACCTGTGTCTGCACAGGAGCTGCCAAACAAGGACTCAATTATTTTCTCTCTCTAGAAGCCATGCCCCGAGCAGGGATATACCACAGTGATTATCCCTTGCTGTGAATGCCAAGAAGACAGGATAAGACAGATGGAGGTGAGAAGTCCCCTTAGGAAATGAAGGATAATGCCCTCCAAACTGGGGAGTGGGAGGAAGGGGCAGCCAGTACCTGCAGCAGAGGCCTGGACTTCAAAATCCTGGATGGGTAGAGATGAGTTTATGGGCACCATATTTTGGACCAGGGTCTTCCCCCTGAAATGGGCTCAGTATTCTGGATGTTGATGACTGGCTCACAAGCAAACAATCCCTAGTTCTCACAAAGTTTATCATCAACTTTAGCAATTGCCTGTGTTTCGCTGACCAGTGATTGGATGAATGAAAATAAACTAAATTACAAGAACCTCATATAGGTCAGTAACAAATATTTTTGAGCCCAGATCTTACCGCCATTAACAGCCCAGAAGTACCCACAGTTCCTGTCTGCTAAGTGAAGGAGGGAGAGAGCTCACTGCATTGTCCTTGGGGCACTGAGATGTGGTGACAAGGGCCACATGAAGCAGGGAAGCTGAGGACACTTCCCTCTTCCCAGTGACTGAGATCCCCACTGGCAGGAGGCTGAGAGACAATAGGGAGGCCCGCAGGTGGCAGCTGTAAGGAAGAAAGAACCATGATCTCTGGGTTCAGCTTTACCCTCCTCACTCTGGTGCTGCCTCTGTCCCTGCGGGGTCCATTGCTTCCTCCTGGGAGCTTCAGATGGCAGCTGAAAGGCCAGCCCCATGTCTCTCCTGACAGTCACTGTGGGGGCCCAGGAAAGCCAGAGCTCACCTTCCAAGAGGGAAGAAGCCACCTGCCGGGGACTTGTTCCCACTCAGAGGCCTGGCCCTGCATCCTACCCGACCAGGTCCACTTTCTGGCCTGTCCTTTGTTTCCCTCATCTTTCTCTTTCTCCCCAGCATCAGGGCCCTTCCCCCTGAGCAGGAAGCGGGTCTCTCCCCTGCCTTCTCCCTTTCTGCCCCCACATGCAGGCCCTCTTCCCCCTCCTTCACTTCCTGCCCCGTCCCCATGCCCACCATGTTTCTCCTTGAGGACCTCTCCTTGGCGACTGCATACCTCCTCCAACCTTTGACATTAGTTTTGGGTTTTGTTTTGTTTCAAAAAAAAAAAAAAAAAAAAATCTCTTCCTACACCTAAAGCACTGGTTTGTTCCAGAATCCAATTCAGTCTGTGACCCACAGAGTCCATCTCCCCAACAGACACAAAAGGTTTCCCTGCCCCGTGCCCCAGGTGAAGCCTGCAGCGCTGCCTCAGCCGGGGTGTGGGGACACAGCCCTGGGGACTTGTGGGAGATGGAGGCGATGCTGCTCATCTGGAGGCAGCGTCTGTGCCTGTAGCTTCCTCACAACCACATCTGCTTTGCAGGGAAAACTGGATGTTTTTTATAACTTTCTTCAGCGCTGCAGCCTGGAGCCACTGATGCAGTGTCCAAGCAGGGACATGGTAAGCAGGACACCGGGATGCTGTCTGTGGGCTGGGGTCTTGGTTTTGCCCTTGATGGTCGCTTCCTGGGACTGTAAATCAGAGAACCCTGTCCCAGCATCTGCCAAAATGAACACCCCAGAAGTGGAGAGCTGGAGGTCATCAGCCTCCAGATGATTCTTCATATGGCACCCAGGCATTTCCCCTTCAACTTCATCAAGGATGTCAGCTCCTTTCTTCTCCAGAGCAATCCCCAGAACTCCCAATCCTGAGTGAAAAGATCTGGAGAGGCCTATTTGCCTCCCATCCACCCCCTCCCCACTACCCACCCACGCCTATGGGACTGCTAGCTGCACCCCACCCATGAGATCTTCCTGAACTGGTCACTCAAGTGCCAGCAATGGTGGGACATGGTGACACCCCCTCCCCAACGTTGTTGGGCCAACACTGACTGCATTTAGCAGGTAGCAAAGACGACCTCCTGTGTCATTGCCTGTGACAATGGGGAGAAGCCAAATCGTTCCAGCTGTCATCCTTGGAATGTAACAATAATGCTGGGTAATTCTACTGTGCTCTTTCTGTGGGTCAGTTGCTCAGCTAAAAACTTTACATGTCTTCATTGCTTTAATCCTCCCAATAATTACAGGTAGATACTACTATTATCCCACAGAGAGGCTGAGTGACTTGACTAAGTCACAAAGGCTGGGAGGAGCACTGACTTGAATTCTGAGCCTGGCTTTACCCTTCCCTTTGAACCCCATTTGGGGTCAGTACTCATGATCTCATGGTGCTTACCCACAAACCACCAGAGGTTGCCCTACCCAGCTCCCTGGGGCCCAAGGAGGGCAATGGTTTGCCTGGAAATCATTTGCCTGGCCGTTCCAAACTCAGACCCTTTCTACAGACAAGACCAGGGGCCTGGAGGACATTGTGGACCCCGAGTCTTTAATGAGGGCTGCATTGGTCACCTTCCCTGAATCAAACAGGCTCTTGGAGACTGGGCACTTGGGCGTTTGGAAACTGTAGTCAGGCCAGAAAGCCTCTGGACACTGCTACTGACACATCTGAGGCACTGCTCACACCCAGCAGAGACACTATCTGGTGCCAGAGTGCCAGCGTTCCTACGGCTCTCAGTCCCAGGTTTGCTTGCCGGGAAGCCCCATTCTCCACCTGATTCTCCTGGAACCTCTCCCCACAACCACAGCCTCATTATGCTCACAAGAGCCCCATGCCAGCATTATGCCTCAAACAGTAGAGACAGCCGCCCAGAGATGCTCAGTCAGGAGCAGGAAGGACAGAGCAAGACAGAGATAAGACCCAGATGGGAGACCCCAGACGCAGCCTTCCTGCCCAGAGCACAGGGCTCTGAAGCGGTCACAGGCCCAGGGCTGCTCTGTGGAGCTCGTGCTGGGATGGCAGAGCGATGGGTTAGGGAGCTCGTATCCCCCAGGGCTCTGCTCGGCCCCTGCAACGCCAGCTCTCCAGCCTGCCCGTTCGTCTCTCTGGGCTCACAGTGACCTGTGTGCTTCCTGGAGGCAAAACGGAGGCCTGAGAGACCAGGGAGGCTGCCAAGGCCACCCAGGGAGTGAGCGGCAGCAGCCAGAGCTGGCTGAAACCAACCTGCTCATCCTGAGAGGGGCTGGGAGCCCGCGACTGTGCCTGGTGGATGTGACCCCTCCCATTCCTCTCACCTTATCCCTCCCAACCATAATCCTGGGGCTCCCAGTGTTATAGGATATATTTGGATACCTGCAGTATTCCAGTGGATGTAGGAGTCCTGATTTCTTTCTTGAAGCCTTCTGTGTTCTGGTCCCAGGCCTTAAAGTAAATCATGGTCTAAGTGACAGGGTGTCAGCTGGGACCTACAGTCTCTGCAGGCCAGAATCAGCTCCCAATCTCACCCCTGCATGTACAGCAAGAGACACAAAGCCAGGCCGTGTGGACACAGTACCCAGGAGTATCTTCGTGACCTTCCATGCAATATGGCATCAGTCATTTATCGTTACCTTCTGTGAAATGACAGTGTCTCTCTACTCTAACACCTGCTAATCTCCAGAGGAATTTTTCTAATAGTCGGCCCTTTCACAATACACAATTTCCTGACGTTCCAGTAGAGAATCCTTCTCCTGACTCTTCAGCTTCTGGAGTTATGATCCTTGGTTCCTGGCCCTCCTCCCTCTACAAGACAGTAGGGCAGTACATAAACCCCTCTCTGCTTCCACAGGCACATTGCCTTGTTTTCGAGGGCACATCTCCCTCTGCTTCTCTGTCATGGGACCCTTTGATCACATGTAGGGCCCCCCTGCCAGATAACCTAGGATTGTTTCCCCATCTCAAGAATCTTAACCACACCTGCAAAAGCCCTTTTGCAATATAACCTACAACATCCATCGGTGCAAAGGATGACAACCTGGATATATTCAGGGCCATTATTCAAGCAACCATAGCAAACCACTGGTCTAGAAGCTTACTTGAGAGCAGGGGCTATTTTATTGGGCACCTTGCATCCTTTGCTGCATACAATGAACTGAGGGGTATGAAGGCATGAAGGTGTGAGTGTACACAGCATGGATCACTCCAAGAAAGGTCCACACTCAGGAGCTGTGGCTCAAAGTGTACTCCTAAGTTCTGGCTGCTTTGGTTGCCAGTGAGATTTTGAGGGTAAGGGCAGACCCTGGGGTCCTGGAGGACCCTCCCACTGGAAGCGACCTGGCTGTCTGGGAAAGGCCAAGGTGTCCTTCCTTCTCTCCACTATGCTGACTCACAGAACGTGGAGACATTTCTCTGTCTGCATCTCTTGGTGTGACGTGCCCAGCTGTTGCCAGCTGCCAGAGTGCTGAGGGCACTCCTGGCAATCTGGGCTCTTCCGCTGGGGGTCTTCCACTGGGCAGGAGCTGGAGACAAGGAGGAAATGACAGAAAGCCAGGGGCAGTTGCTTGCTACAGACAGATCACACTGGCCCCAAAGATCTGTATCAACGTTTACCCAAACCTGGGGGCGCATGTGTTTCCACAGCCCATTGCCACCTGAGGGTGCCCCTACCTGCCCTTGCTCCCTGGGCCCAGAGCCCAACCTGAGGGTTGTGGTGAGGATTCATCCCTTTGGCATACACTCACCAAGAGAACCTGGACCTTATTGGGGCTACAGTGACAATCAGCCCTTGTCCTTAACGCACAGGCTCCCAGGCCAGAAGGAAGCAGACAAGTTCAACACCAGAGCAAAGGGAGATGAGAGTCAGAACAATTTCTGAACAAAGTCTAACAGGAGTGCAGACTGGAGGCTAGCAGCTAGGGAGAGGAAGGGCATCAAGAAAGTCTGCCCCAGAGATCCCGACGGGGCCTGAGTCTGCTCCCCTTAAGCCAAGGAAACCACAGCCTTCTGCACCTAATTCAAGTGGCTTGGTGACCTCACCTATCCTCTTCTCTTTTCTCTACAGGGAAGGTGCATCAACTTCACCTTAGTGAATCCCCGTTGTGCACAAATGCTCTGCGGATCAAACATCTGCCTTCAACCCAGCCAGGAGTGCTTGCCCCTCAATATCAACTGCTCAGATCATCAATATCCCCCACCCATATGCCCTCAGCCACCCTCCAAGATACTACCGCTGATCCCTCCCACTGCCCGGAAGCTTTGCAGAAGTAGTATGTCACTCCCACCTCCATAACCGAACATCTAAGCAGCAAAACCCGACATTGTTAAGAGCCCTTTGTGTACTGTAGTGGACATATATATTGTGTTTTGGTTTACAGTCAAAAGGAGTTGGAATTTGTTGGTGATCAGCAAGACAGTTTATTTGGTGAGCAACTTCTCATACTATTCCAGTGTATGAAAAGTAGCTATCTATATTGGTCCTGCCAGGACAAAGCACCCTGGTGCCCTGTGAATGTAGACATGATGAGTCCAATTCCCCACACTCAGTTCTTCATCTGTTACCAAGGGCTCGAATGTATGCAGTTTTAGTCAAATTCTGCTCTTTGAAAATAGCCCAAAATATCTTTGAAGTATGAATACAATCCTGCCTCCACCACTCACTGGCTGCTACTTAATCTTTTGGCCAAGTTACGTAATCCCCCTGTGCTTCTAATTCTTCATGAAAAGATGGAGATAATGGTATCTTCTCTACAGGATGCCATGAGGTTGACAATACCTGCTGCAATGTGTTCAGCACAGGGCCAAGTCCCTGCTAAATATTCAGGTGCTCAGTAGTTAATGTCATCCCTTTGTGCCCTGTGAGACAAGAGGATGATGAATTCAGAGATGTAAGAAGTGTCTTGTGAAGTCAGAAGAGTCGGAGGTAGCTACCTGACTGGTCTTTTTAGCTCTGGACAACAGGGTATGGGATTGACACACACAATCATTCTCTAAGGGGGCTGCTGACCATACATAGGTTCACATTCCAGGCCCATCGCCCACATAGCCTCCCAAATATGCCATCAGAAAACGTCTTGGCACCTACTAAAGCCTGCAGAAATGCTAGCTCCCTTCCTATACCCTCAATATTTCTCATAAAGGAAACCCTTGGTTCCCACCTTCCCAGTCTTTTCAAATCTACTCCTCTGCTGGTAGAGCCAGACCTTGCAATCTTTCAGATTCACTTCCCTGTAGACTCTGAATACCTAACCAAGTTTTCCTTTGACACTAATGTGCTTCAGGACTATTCATCGGCAAGAGTCTATTGCAAAAATCCCAAAACACAAGGTGAGACTTAAGCATCAGCCTAAAGCACAGTCTGAGCAGGAAAGAGGAGATAGCTTACTCCAATGTGCACATATCCATAGAGCCAATCAGGGATCACAGAGGCCAGGAAAACACGACATGACACAAGGAGATGAATAAAGCTCTGATCACTGACCCTGAAGACATGGAGATCTAGGAACTGTCTAATAATCCCACAACTAACAGCAACCTCAATGGTGAAAAGCTGAAAGATTTCCTCTACGATCAGCAGCAAGACAAAGACGCCCATTCTAACCACTGTTATTCACCGTATTATTGGAAATCCTAGCCACAGCAGTCAGATAAGAAAAAGAAATAAAAGGAATTCAAGTTGGAAAGGAAGGAAAACTGTTGCTGTTGGCAGATGATTCTATACTAGACACAGAGAGCCTAAAGATGCCACGGAACACTGCTAGAGTCCATCATCAGTGAAGTTAGAAAAGCTGCAGGATATAAAAATACAGAACGCTGCATTTCTACATACTGACAGCAAACTGCAAGAGAAATTAAGGAAATAATCCCATTATAATTGCATAAAAAAGAATAAAATACCTAGAAATACATCTGCCTATGGCGGTGAAAGCCCTGTACTCAGAAAAGTGTAAGACACTGATGAAAGAAACTGAAAGTAATACAAACAGAAAGATGCCTGCGTTCACGAACTGCAGGAATTGCATGCCTGTGTGCTAAGTCACTCCAGTCATATCCAACTCTTTGCAACCCTATGGACCCTAGTCAGCCTGGCAGGCTCCTCTGTCCATTGGGTTCTCTAGGCAAGAATACTGGAGTGAGTTGCCATGCCCTCCTCCAGAGAATCTTCCAGACCCAGGGATCGAACTGGCATCTCTCACATCTCTTGCACTGTCAAGCAGGTTCTTTATACTAGCACCATCTGGGAAGCCCATTGCAGGAATTAATCCTATGAAAAATACCATACTGCCCAAGGAAATCTACAGACTCCGTGCAATAGTTATCAAATACCAATAGCATTTTTCAAAAAACGAGAAAAAGTAATTTTAAAACTTTTGGGAACATAAAAGACTCCAACTAGCCAAAACAACCTTGAGAAAGCAGAATAGAGCTGAAAGAGTCATGTTCTCTAACTTTGGACTATACTACAAAGCTATAATAAAACTGGATAGCATTTTGCTAAGTGAAGTAAAAAAAATCAGAAAAAGATAAATATTGTGTGATCTCACTTACGTGTGGGATCTTAAAAAAAATAAAACCTCCTAAAATGAGATTATATTTGTGGTTACTGGAAGCGAGGAGTTGGTAGGGGAGGAATTGAAAGAAGTTGTTCAAAAGATGCAAACTTTCAGTTACAAGATAAAATAGTACTTGGGATGTAATTTATTATGTGATAACCAGAGTTAGCACTACTATATGGTATATTTGAAATTTGTTAAGACAACAGATTCTAAGAATTATTTTCATAGGAAAAAATACTCTTTCTATTTTTTGTATCTGGATGAGATGATGTATGTTAACTAATCTTGCTATAGTAAGAATTTCACAATGTATGTAAGTCAAACTACAATGCTGCATATTTTAAACGTTTATAATGTATGCTGCTGCTGCTGCTGCTAAGTCATTTCAGTCGTGGCCGACTCTGTGCGACCCCATAGACGGCAGCCCATCAGAGTCCTCCACCCATGAGATTTTCCAGACAAGAGTACTGGAGTGGGGTGCCATTGCCTTCTCCTTATAATGTATATGTTATTTATAGCTCAATACAACTAGAGGGGAAAGAATCTCAACTAATAAATACAAAATGAATAATAAAATTAGCATTTTACCTGCTGTATAGCATGAGGACTCTACTCAATACTCTGTAATACTCTATACTGGAAAAGAATCTTAAAAAATGAATGGATATATATACATGTATAGCTGTTGCACTTTGTTGTGCATCTGAAACTAACACAACATTTTAAATCAACTATATTCCAATAAAAATTTTTTGAAAAGAAGTCACCATTTTGAAACCCTTAATGAAATAAAATAAATACTTATCATCAGGAGATACTTAAGCCATTAGCTGGAATGTTATTGGGGGATTTAACCATGAATTAAAACATTGTTGAGAGAAATTTAATTGTGGGAACAGACAGAAAAACTTCATCCCATTGACCAATGTCAGTATCAGTAAAAAAACAACTATCAAGTACCACGTGTCTCCTGGTGTGATGCAAAAGGAATAAAACCAACAACAGTTAACCTGAATCTCACCAAGCTTCACACTCTAACCACTAGCTTATAGGAACTTTATGACAGAACAAAAATTTATTATGAGGCTTTAATGAAACAACCAAATTTAAAATATGGAAAAATTGTACAAAAATGACTCGTTTTTTAACATAAATGAGGTGAAATAAAAGGACGTCAAACTGAAAAAAAAAAACTGGGTGAGTAGAGCAGTAAATAAGCAAATTTCTTCAGGACAGCGATAGTTTAAAAACTCTATATTTAAAATGCCATTCCAATAGCATCATATAGTATATGTCAGGAAAGCACTTGACAAAAAAGGTCAAAACATTCATAGGGAAATTTATAAGGAAGTTACTAAAAACAGCCCAAATAAATGAAGACATTGCCTTCTTCACTGATAGGAGTCCAGACCACAGATTCAAATCCCTCAAAATATTTGCAGTCACTGTAATAAAAAATTAGAGGGTTTGGGGGAGAAGGAAGACATGTTCTATTTCTAAAATTTACTTGAGTGAATGGTTTTGTTATCTAAACAAGTCTCCATGCCTTACACACAGTGAAACCAAACGCCACCAAAATGCCAGAGTTTAGAGCAAAGAAATGTTTATTGCAAGGAGACAGGTGACTCATGCCTTAAAAACCTCAAACTCCTCGAAAGCTTTCAGCAAAAACCCTTTGATAGAAAAGATGAGGCAGGAGTGTGGTTAGTTGTTGCAAACCCCTTGGTGTCTGATCTTTTGTTCCTAAGGTCAGGTCACAGTCAGGTCACAATGTGACTGTAACCCTCATCAAAATAAATGTCATTCTCCATTCTGACAAGAAAGGGAAGGGGAGGCATACAATTCTGCCTCCTTTTAACTTTTAATACTTAACAAATCCCATAAGCAAAGCGACATCATTACCCCTCATTTTACTTGTTAAAGGTCTCAAGACTCGATTTTCATCCTCTGAGGTCCAAGCCCTGGCTAAGAGGAGGGTGTCTGTGCCTGGGCTAGTTACCCTGCCCAGGATATTCATCTAGCGCCCAGTCTGGATCCTCCCGCCAGTGTCCAGGTCTGGCTGAGGAAGCAGATCTCAGCTAGTGATGCCCTCAGACCCAGGTCTCCAGCCCCTGACCAGCTGTCATCACTGAGGGAGCCAGGAACCCAGGCCCTGCTGGCCCTCAGGCTCCCAATGCCGCCCAAACGGGAACTGCGACCCACAGATGGTGTTGCCTCCACTAGGCCGCGGAGGTGGGATGGGGCGGGGACGGCCGCCGCTTCAAAGCCTGGGTCTGGTCAGTGGGCGGCTGTGATGAGGTCTCAGGAACTCTGCAGCACACAGCTCCCAACCTATTGCCAGGCCCCCAGCTCGCTCACTGGCCTGAGACCAGAAGGCCTGGAGGGCCCGAGGAGAGGGCCACGATCCACTTCTCACTGAACTCTCTGTCTTGCAGGCCTCTGAGCAGCTGACTAAGGGTCTCATTCTGATGGTCACACACTAATGGCTGTGAGCCCAAGCCCACCCCATTACAGTTTTTGCTTGTTTTTCCATGGAGCAGAGACAAGCCATCCTCTCTCAGCCCTTTCTGAATTTCTGGTCCACAGAACTGTGAGCATAACAAAATAGGTTTTGTTTTGTCATTCAGCTGGTAGTGGTTTTTATACAAAATGGATAACTGGCATATCCCTCATTTACAAGGGACTTTGACATCCTTGCAGGACTTTATTTCCCATCTATCTCATTCCATCTACTGGGTCACGTGAATGACCCCTGTAATACCCTACACTCCCAGTTTCTAGACAGTAGCATGATGGTGATGTCCTTATCTAAGCCACCTCTGCTCTGCCCTCTTTCAGTTGGTAAAAAAGGCAGGATATCTCCAGGATTTTAATGGCTCCAAGTGAGGATTTGGGATGAGGGACAAATGGAGGCCTCATCTTACTGCCTCTCCAAAGATCCCCTGACTCCCCCCGGGATTGTCCATAGGCAGGACGCTGAGCAGAGCTGCAGGTCACAAAGTCACCATGCCAACCTTCCTGTCCCTCATCAGGGTCATCACAGGGAATTCTGCCCCCTGGGGCGGGGGAAGGGCCATCCCCCAAAGCCAGTCATCTTCACCTCTTCGCCCTCAGGGCAGGTACCAGACAAGGCTCACACGGCACTTTTGTGAAAGGGCTGGAGGGGCCAAAGGCCCTGGGAAAGCACAGAGGTGGCAGAGGCTGCCATCTGAGGTGGCCTTGAGTTGCTGGCATCCAGTGAGGCCGCAGGGGCAGCCGAAATAAATGGAGAGCTGGGGGCCTGGCATGCCGGGGCCCACGCTCTTCCTGCTGCTGGTGTTGCCACCTCCGCTGCTGAGCTTGGGGAGCTTCCAGCACAGTGGTCCAGGCTGGAAAGACCTCCACCACCTCAGTTTGGACTGGGGGAAGCTCTATCGCCACCTCATCCAGAACTCGGAAAGCTTCCAGCACCGCCAGGGCCCCAGCACCTGGCACCGGAAGAGCCGGTCAAGAGAAGACAAGAATTCCTGCCACAGCTCATTTGACCTCTACTTCATCTTGGACATGTGAGTGGCCCTCCTGCCCTTGCCAGTGCCATTGGGTGGTGTTGTCTCTGATGTCAATATGGACACGACTTGGCTTAAATGGATGCCAGCTTCTCTGGGGGGAGAGGGCAGAGTAGCCTTGATCAGACCCAAGTAACAGACCTCTGTGGCCTCCTTGTCCTGAATCAGAAGGAATGCCCTAGGCCTTTGTTTCCTGGGACTTTTTCTTTGGGAAATTCAAAAGGCCACTGTAGGTTTCTGGATGGCTACCAGCTTGGCCTGGATCTGTGACCTGCATGCCCCTTAAACAGCTGCAGGGACAGGTGATTGCTAAGAACTGTCTTCTCAGCATGTGGGAGATCACTTAGGGTTTGGGGTTGTGTTTGTGTTTTTGTTTTGTTTTTAACCAAATAACCTCTATTTTCCTGGGCCCCAGAGAGATTGCTGTGTCATCTGCGAGGCATCCTCATAGTGTCAGTGCTTAGAAGTTCTTTGCTTTGCTGGTCCTAAATGTTTCGCTTCTTTCTTTGAGCAGTTTAGAGACCCACATTACAGTCTGTGTGCACTCTTTGAGCAGTTTGTTCTGTCTACATGTGTCCTTGGGAAACCCAGGCCTCTCATTAAGTACCTTCTGACCCTCAAGGAAGGAAATCGAAGGGTGGATCCTCAGACTGGAGAGACTGCCTTGGTTCCATTTTCAACTCCTCTGTGGGGCTGAGGATAAATTTTATTTATTTAGTGTTAACAATGGTATGACTCCCAGTACCAAGAAAAGCACTTTATGGTCCTTAAAATCTTTTACTGTCCACCTGCCATCCTCAAAACAATCCTGGAATATAAAGCAGGGAAAGTCTTTACATTTTCAGTCTTCTGGAAAGTGGTGCAAGCCCCCTGAGGTTGGGTGAAGTAGCCCCGAGGCTGGTGGGGGTGACAGGACTCAGACTTCTTGTGTTGCCCTACTTCCAGCATCCCAGGTTGCACATCCTCTGATTCTTACTCTCCATGGAGACTGATGATTGAGGGGATGTGTGCCCAGCTCACCAGCTTCTGCACAAAGGCAGCAGAGGTGGGAAGAGTAGTTTCCTCCTCACAGTCCAGTGGAGGGACTGCTAAGACACCCTGGGGCACGTCTTGTCTGATTGCCCAGAGTGTGGTAGTAATTCCCCTTTTGGGCTTTGGGGTTGGAGATGGTTGGACATTGTAGGGGGAAGACAGCCTCTTTGAGTCAATCTTTCCAGAGAGTGGCAGTGAGCCCAAAGGGTCCTTTCAGCTACCATTCTGTTGCAGTGCCCCTGACCACACCCCTGCTCTCTGCAGTCAAGCCCAGTGTGGGCACAGCACAGCCCCAAGATGGATGGGGGGAGGGCTCTGGACACAGGTGGGTCACATGAAATAATAATAACTGGGCACTTATTAGTTTCCAAGATGTGCTAAACACTAAAACACCCAACAGCTTGTGGGACGATGTTCTATTTTTCTATCTTAAGGTTATGAAACAGGTGGAGAGTATTAAATGGTTTACTCAATGTCACTCAAAGTTAGTTTGCTGCAAAGCGTTAAGCAGTGGGGAGATGTTGCCCTTTCTTCTCTTCCAAGGAAGGTGTAAAGTAGGGGGACTAAAAAAAGCACCAGAGAAATGGCTGCTTAAACCAGGTTGTGCCCACTTTCCACCCCTCTCACCTGCCCCCTCCCCTACCTTTCACCTCCTTTAGCTTCTTAAATGCTGGAGGCAGCACAGGTCCCTCTGAGCATAGCTGGTGTAGCTACATAATTCACTGTGAAGGGTACGGGCCTTCCCAAGAGGCTGGGAAAGCAGGAGGGAAAGGGGAGCAACTTAAGTCCCCTCTACCCACACTCAGGCTCCAGTATGGAAGCTGCTCCCCAGACCCTCCCCTTTACCGTCAGTCATGACACTTGCCTTTAAGGCTGGCCAGGACTGAAGCCTACTGGATTTTGCAAATGGAAAGGGGATGTGGGGGTGTCCAAGAAAGGGCCCTTCTAGGCCATCTGGGAGGAGTAGGCTTACAGCTTGGCCATGGAGGCCTGGCCAGGCTTCTCTGAAAGCACAGCATACTCCTTCAGCCCCTGGAAACAACACCACTCCCTGGAAATTGTGCTCATTCATTCCAGCTGCAGAAAACAGGCTTGGCAAGATTTTCCCAGAGTATGAGGACAGGCTTCCTCCTGTGGCTGCTTCCTGATACTCTTGGGGAGAGGGGAATAATGACCACTGAGGAGGCAGTCCCAGCTTTGCAGTCAGGCAGATTCCACTCATCAGTCATGCGGCTTGAGCAAGTCGCCTCCTCTCTCTGCCTCAGCTTCCCCATCTGTACAATGGGATCTTCATACCTACTTCACCAGGTTGTGATGAGGATGAATGGGAGTTTATATGGTTTTCCTAGCATGCGTCAGATGGAGGATGAGCATAAAATAAACTGCCAGGGAAGGCAGAGTCACACACCCTGGGAACTCCCCAGCACTGCAGGGGCCCCTGACCCAGCCCTGACTCCCTGGTTCACTCTCTCCCATGTGCCCTTTGTAGGGAAGAGGGGTGCAGGTCAGACACCTCCTCAGACACTTCCCAGGTTCTCTGGATCTTTCCTCCCTTGATGAGCAGTCTTATTCACTCCCTCTTTCCCTTGCTCATCCACTCACTGAAACGATTACTGGAAAACATCAGTACCCCAGTCACTGTTTTGGGCAGTGGGGATAAGTCAGCAAACAAAACTTGAAAAGTCCTTGTCCTCTTAGAGCTTTCATTTTAGGAGGCAAGAAATAAATCAAAGAGGAAATAGTGTGTTAGATGGGGATAAACACCAAAGGGAAAATTAGGACATGAGGATGAGAAGTGCTGAGGGAGGGGCTGTTCTAGAAGGGTGCTCCGGAAAGGCTGTATATGGTTTATGTGCTTTGGTCAGCAGAGGACGTTGAAACCTGTACCTAATAAACTAACTCCCATTCATCTCTCCCAACTGTGGTAACCTCTATCCTATTCTCTGTATTTGTGAATTTGAATTTACCTAATCTAGGTACCTCATACAAGTGGAATCATACACTAGTTGGCCTTATGTGTCTGACTTATTTCACTTAGCAAAATGCTTTTCAAAGTTCATCCATGTTGCAGCATATATCAAAATGTCATTCTTTTTATGGCTGAATAATATTCCATTTAATGTATATACCACACTTCCTTTATCTTTTTATCTCTTGATAAGCACTCTAGACAGCATACTGAAAAGCAGAGACATTACTTTGTCAGTAAATGTCCATCTAGTCAAGGCTATGGTTTTTCCAGTGGTCATGTATAGATGTGAGAGTTGGACTGTGAAGCAAGCTGAGCGCCGAAGAATTGATGCTTTTGAACTGTGGTGTTGGAGAAGACTCTTAAGAGTCCCTTGGACTGCAAGGAGAGCCAACCAGTCCATCCTAAAGGAGATCAATCCTGAGTGTTCATTGGAAGGACTGATACTGAAGCTGAAACTCCAATATTTTGGCCACCTGATGCAAACAGCTGACTCATTGGAAAAGACCTTGATGCTGGGAAAGATTGAGAGCAGGAGGAGAAGGGGACGACAGAAGATGAGATGGTTGGATAGCATCACCGACTCACTGGACATGGGTTTGGGTGGACTTCAGGAGTTGATGATGGACCGGGAGGCCTGGCGTGCTGCGGTCTATGGGGTCGCAAAGAGTCGGACACGACTGAGCGACTGAACTGAACTGAACTGGAGCCCTTGGATCGTTCCCATTGGGAGCTATTGTGGACAGTGCTGCAAACGCTTGTGTACGTGGGTCTGTTCGAGCCCCTGTTTTCACTTCTTTGGGGCATATGCCTAGGAGTGGAATTACCGACTCATTCTGTGCTTTTAATTCTGTGTTTACCTATGTTAACTACGCCATACTATTTCCCACAGTGGCTGCGCTATTTTATACCCACACAAGCAGTGTACAAGTTTCGGTTTCTCTACATTCTCTCTGAGACATTACTTTCCAAGTTTTTTGTTTGTTTGTTTTATTTGGTTTTGGTTTTGATAATAGCCATTGCTATGATTTTGGATTACATTTCCTTAGTGTCTAGTGATGCTGAGCATCCTTTTATGTGCTTAATGTCCGTTTGTATATCTTCTTTGTAGAAATGTGTATTTAAGTCCATTACCCATTTTTTAATTGGGTTGTTTGGTTTTGGTTGTTGAATTGTAGGAGTTCTTATGCATTCTGGATATCAGTTTCTCATCAGATATACGATTTGCAACTGTTCTTTCATTCTGTAGGTTATCTTTTCATTTTTTGTGGTATCTTTTGCACAAAAGTTTTTACTTTTGATGAAGTTTGATTCATCTGCTTTTTTCTTTTGTTGCCTGTGTTTTTGGTGTCATATCTAAAAACCATTACAAAATCCAATATCGTGAAGCTTTTTCTCTATGTTTTCTTATAAGTTTATTAGTTTTTGCCTTTACTTTTAGGTCCCTGATCCATTTTGAATTAACTTTTGTATATACTCTGTAGGTGTAAGGTAAGAATTTAACTGCCTTCTTTTGCATGTAGACATTCTGTTTTTAGCATCATTTGTTGAAAATACTGTCATTTCTCACTTTGGATGGTCTTGGTATCCTTGTAAAAAAAAATCAGTTAAACAGATATAAGAGGGTTTATTTCTGGGCTCTCCAGTTTATTCCATTTTTCTATATGTCTGTCCTTATGCCAGAGTCACACTGTTTTGATTATTGTAGTTTTGTAATAAATTTTGAAACCAGCAAATGTGAATCTACCAACTTTGTTATTATTCAAGGTTTTGCTTATAGCTATTTGAGTTTCCTGAGATCCCATATGAACTTTGGGGTGGATTGTTCAATTTCTACAAAAAAAAAAAAAAAAAGCTGTTGAGACTTTGATAGATACTGCATCAAATTTGTAGATACCCTTAGCTAGTATTGCCAATTTAACAATATTAAGGCTGTTAATCCATGAATATATAATGTTTGCTGATGGTAAGTAAATTAACAATTAGGCAAAGAAGAAAAAGTAGAGAATTTTATTTAAGCCAAACAGAGGATTATAACCTAAGAAACAGAGTCTCAGAATCTCTGAGAACTGTTCCGCTTACCAGGAGCTATCTATAGACGCAGTTTTATATATTTTTGAGACAAAGAATCATATACCACACTGACAGGTTAACATTATATGTAAAGCTCATCAGAGATTTTAGCCAGGTATGCATATAAAGAATAAGTTTTTAGGTCAATGATCCCCTGCCAGGATGAGAAAAAAAAAATTGATCTTAAAACTTACAATACTGGCATCAGAAGAAAGGGACCATTATCCTCAAAGGTTGATTGTATCCTCCTATCTTGAGGGGATATGGTTGGTGCACAATGAGTATTTGGGAACAGTCCACAAATAGGGGCATGTACTGCACGTTTTAGTTTTGACGTAGCTTGGTTGTCTTACCATAGAAAAAATTATGATTTTCCTTATCATGTTTTTACAATGATTTACATATTTACAGAATTTCACTGGAGTGGATTGCCATTTCCTTCTCCAGGGGATGTTCCCAAGCCAGGGATCAAACCCGGGTCTCCCGCACTGTAGGCAGATGCTTTAACATCTGAGCCACCAGGGAATCCCTCACTTCACTTCACTTTGTCTCACTGATTAAATTAATTCTTAGGGATTTTATTCTGTTTGATAATGTAAATGGAGCTGTTTTCTTAATTTCCTTCTCAGAATGCTCATTATTAGTATTATTCTTCAGTCACTCAGTAGTGGCCGACTCTTTGCAACCACATGGACTGCAGAACGCCAGGCTTTCCTGTCCATTACCAACTCCTGGAGCTTGCTCAAACTCATGTGCATCGAGTCAGTGATGCCATCCAACCATCTCATCCTCTGCTGTCCACTTCTCCTCCTGCCCTCAATCTTTCCCAGCAACAGAGTCTTTTCCAAAGAGTCCGTTCTCTGCATCAGATGGCCAAAGTATTGGAGTTTCAGCTTCAGCATCAGTACTTCCACTGAATACTCAGGACAGATTTCCTTTAGGATGGACTGGTTGGATCTCCTTGCAGTCCAAGGGACTCTCAAGAGTTTTCTCCAACACCACAGTTCAAAAGCATCAATTCTTCAGTGCTCAGCTTTCTTTATAGTCCAACTCTCATATCCATACATGACCACTGGAAAACCCATGAAAAGTTGAAAGTGAAGTCGCTCAGTCGTGTCTGACTCTATGCGACCCTGTGGACTGTAGCCCACCAGGCTCCTCTGTCTGTGGGATTCTCCAGGCAAGAATACTGGTGTGGGTTGCCATTTCCTTCTCCAGGGGATCTTCTCGACCCAGGGATCGAACCCAGGTCTCCCGCACTGTAGGCAGACGCTTTAACCTCTGAGGCACCAGGAAAGCCTAAACCTTTGTTGGCAATGTCTCTACTTTTTAATATGCTGTCTAGATTGGTAATAACTTTTCTTCCAAGGAGTAAGTGTCTTTTAATTTTATTGCTGCAGTCACCAGCTGTAGCGATTTGGGAGCCCCAAAACAGTAAAGTCTGTCACTGTTTCCACTGTTTCCCCATCTATTTGCCATGAAGTGATGGGGTCAGATGCCATGATGTTAGTGTTCTGAATGTTGAGCTTTAAGCCAACTTTTTCACTCTCCTCTTTCCCTTTCATCAAGAGGCTTTTTAGTTCCTCTTCACTTTCTGCCATAAGGGTGGTGTCATCTGCATATCTGAGGTTATTGATATTTCTCCCGGCAATCTTGATTCCAGCTTGTGCTTCTTCCAGCCCAGCATTTCTCATGATGGACTCTGCATAGAAGTTAAATAAGCAGGGTGACAGTATACAGCCTTGATGCACTCCTTTCCCTATTTGGAACCAGTCTGTTGTTCCATGTCCAGCTCTAACTGTTGCTTCCTGACCTGCATACAGATTTCTCAGGAGGCAGAACAGGTGGTCTGGTATTCTCATCTCTTTAAGAATTTTCCACAGTTTGTTGTGATCCACATACTCAACGACTTTGGCATAGTCAATAAAGCAGAAGTAGGTGATTTTCTCTTGCTTTTTCAATGATTCAACAAATGTTTGCAATTTGATCTCTGGTTCTTCTGTCTTTTCTAAAACCAGCTTGAACATCTGAAAGTTCACAGTTCATGTACTGTTGAAGCCTGGCTTGGAGAATTTTAAGCATTACTTTGCTAGCTTGTGAGATGAGTGCAATTGTGCGGTAGTTTGAGCATTCTTTGGCATTGCCTTTTGGGGGGATTGGAATGAAAATTGACCTTTTCCAGTCCTGTGGCCACTGCTGAGTTTTCCAAACTTGCTGGCATATTGAGTGCAGCATGTTCACAGCAGCAATTTTTAGGATTTGAAAGAGCTCAACTGGAATTCCATCGCCTCCACTAGCTTTGTTAGTAGTGATGCTTCCTAAGGCCCACTCAACTTCGCACTCCAGGATGTCTAGCTCTAGCTGAGTGATCATACCATCATGTTTATCTGGGTCATGAAGATCTTTTTTGTATAGTTCTGTGTATTCTTGCCACCTCTTGTTAATATCTTATGCTTCTGTTTGGTCCATACCATTTCTGTCCTTTATTGTGCCCATCTTTGCATGAAATGTTCCTTTGGTATCTCTAATTTTCTTGAACAGATCTCTGCTGCTGCTGCTGCTGCTGCTGCTGCTGCTAAATCGTTTCAGTTGTGTCCGACTCTGTGCAACCCCCATAGACAGCAGCCCACCAGGCTCCTCTGTCCCTGGGATTCTCCAGGCAAGAATACTGGAGTGGGTTGCCATTTCCTTCTCCAATGCACGCATTCATGATAAGTCCCTTCAGTTGTGTTCCACTCTGTGCAACCCCATGGACAGCAGCCCACTAGGCTCCTCTGTCCACAGAATTCTCCAGGCAAGAGTACTGGAGTGGGTTGCCCTTTCCTTCTCCAGAAGAGATCTCTAGTCTTTCCCATTTTATTGTTTTCCTCTGTCTGTTTGCATTGATCACTGAGGAAGGCTTTCTTATCTCTCCTTGCTATTCTTTCAGATCAGATCAGTCGCTCAGTCATGTCCGACTCTTTGTGACCCCATGAATCGCAGCACGCCAGCCCTCCCTGTTCATCACCAACTCCCGGCATTCACTCAGACTCATGACCATTGAGTCCGTGACGCCATCCAGCCATCTCACCATTGGTCGTCCCCTTCTCCTCCTGCCCCCAATCCCTCCCAGCATCAGAGGCTTTTCCAATGAGTCAACTCTTTGCATGAGGTGGCCAAAGTACTGGAGTTTCAGCTTTAGCATCATTCCTTCCAAAGAAATCCCAGGGTTGATCTCCTTCAGAATGGACTGGTTGCATCTCCTTGCAGTCCAGGGGACTCTCAAGAGCCTTCTCCAACACCACAGTTCAAAAGCATCAATTCTTTGGCACTCAGCCTTCTTCACAGTCCAACTCTCACATCCATACATGACCACAGGAAAAACCATAGCCTTAACTAGACAGACCTTAGTCGGCAAAGTA
Organism: Budorcas taxicolor; assembly: GCF_023091745.1. NCBI lineage: Eukaryota > Metazoa > Chordata > Mammalia > Artiodactyla > Bovidae > Budorcas > Budorcas taxicolor. Next base: position 4,040,170 of record NC_068914.1, read on the forward strand.
ATGTCTCTGCTTTTGAACATACTATCTAAGTTGGTCATAACTTTTCTTCCAAGGAGTAAGTGTCTTTTAATTTCATGGCTGCAGTCACCATCTGCAGTGATTTTGGAGCCCCACAAAATAAAGTCTGACACTGTTTCCACTGTTTCCCCATCTATTTCCCATGAAGTGATGGGACCAGATGCCATGATCTTCGTTTTCTGAATGTTGAGCTTTAAGCCAATTTTTTCACTCTCCACTTTCACTCTCATCAAGAGGCTTTTTAGTTCCTCTTCACTTTCCGCCATAAGGGTGGTATCATCTTCATATCTGAGGTTATTGGTATTTCTGCCAGCAATCTTGATTCCAGCTTGTGTTTCTTCCAGTCCACCATTTCTCATGATGGACTCTGCATAGAAGTTAAATAAGCAGGGTGACAATATACAGCCTTGATGTACTCCTTTTCCTATTTGGAACCAGTCTGTTGTTCCATGTCCAGTTCTAACTGTTGCTTCCTGACCTGCATACAGATTTCTCAAGAGGCAGGTTAGGTGATATGGTATTCCCATCTCTCTCAGAATTTTCCAAAGTTTATTGTGATCCACACAGTCAAAGGCTTTGGCATAGTCAATAAAGCAGAAATAGATGTTTTTCTGGAACTCTCTTGCTTTTTCCATGATCCAGCGGATGTTGGCAATTTGATCTCTGGTTCCTCTGCCTTTTCTAAAACCAGCTTGAACATCAGGAAGTTCACGGTTCACATATTGCTGAAGCCTGGCTTGGAGAATTTTGAGCATTACTTTACTAGCATGTGAGATGAGTGCAGTTGTGCGGTAGTTTGAGCATTCTTTTGTATTGCCTTTCTTTGGAATTGGAACTCTGCATTCAAATGGGTATATCTTTCCTTTTCTCCTTTGCCTTTCACTTCTCTTCTTTTCACAGCTATCTGGAGAAATAACTCCAGAAATAATGAAGAGACGAAGCCAAAGCAAAACAACACCCAGTGGTGGATGTGACTGTGATAGAAGTGAAGTCCAATACTGTAAAGAGCAATACTGCATAGGAACCTGGAATGTCAGGCCCATGAATCAAGGCACATTGGAAGTGGTCAAGCAGGAGATGGCAAGAGTGAACATTAACATTTTAGGAATCAGCGAACTAAAATGGACTAGAGTGGGTGAATTTAACTCAGATGACCATTATATCTACTACTGTGGGCAAGAATCCCTTAGAAGAAATGGAGTAGCCACCATAGTCAACAAGAGAGTCCGAAATGCAGTACTTGGATGCAATCTCAAAAACGACAGAATGATCTGTTTGTTTCCAAGGCAAACCATTATATCACAGTAATCCAAATCTATGCCCCAACAAGTAGTGTTGAATAAGCTGAAGTTGAATGGTTCTATGATGACCTAGAAGACCTTCTAGAACTAACACCCAAAAAAGATGTCCTTTTCATTATAGGGGACTGGAATGCAAAATTAGGAAATCAAGAAATACATGGAGTAGCAGGCAAATTTGGCCTTGGAGCACAGAATGAAGCAGGGCAAAGGCTCATGGAGTTTTGCTAAAAGAACTCACTGGTCACAGCAAGCACCCTCTTCCACCAACACAAGAGAAGACTCTACACATGGACATCACCAGTTGGTCAACACCAAAATCAGATTGATTATATTCTTTGCAGCCAAAGATGGAGAAGTTCTATACAGTCAGCAAAAACAAGACCAGGAGCTGACTGTGGCTCAGATCATGAACTCCTTATTGCCAAATTCAGACTTAAATTGAAGAAAGTCGGGAAAACCACTAGACCATTCAGGTATGACCTAAGTCAAATCAAATCCCTTACATTTGTGCAGTGGAAGTGAGAAATAGATTCAAGGGATTAGATCAGACAGAGTGCCTGAAGAACTATCCACAGAGGTTCGTGACATTGTACAGGAGGCAGGGATCAAGACCATCCCCAAGAGAAATAAATGCAAAAAGGCAAAATGGTTGTCTGAGGAGGCCTTACAAATAGCTGTGAAAAGAAGAGAAGCTAAAGGCAAAGGAGAAAAGGAAAGATATACCCATTTGAATGCAGAGTTCCAATATACATTATTAGTATATAGAAATATAATTGATTTTTATATGTTAATTTTGTATCCTATAACTTTGCTGAATTGCTTTATTAAATGTTTTTGTGAAATCTTCAGGGGTTTTTTACATATAAGATTATATTATCCAAGTATAGGGATGTTATATCTTTTTTTTTCCAATTTGAATGTCTTTATTTCTCTTTTTTGCCTAGTTGCTCTGGCTGTAACTTCCAATTTTATGTTAACAGAAGGGATGAAAGTGGCCATTCTTGCTCTACTTTTGATCTTTGGGGAGAAGCTTTTGGTCTTTCACCATTGTTACTTAGCCATAGGTTCTTCATGTATTAGCCTTTATCATGTTTTTCAGAGAATTTTTCTCTGTTCCCAATTAGAGTGTTTTTATGAAGGGATTTTAGATTTTATCAAGGAATTCTTCTACCTCAGTTGAAATGATTATGTAGTTTTCCAATATACTAATTTTATTAATTACATTGTTTAATATTTATGTGTTGAACCTTCTTTATATTATAGAAATAAATCCCACCTTTTCAGATGCTGCTAGATTTTTTAATTGAAGATAGTTGTACTTTTATCCATAGGAAATATGAGTCTGTATTCTTCTTGTAGTGTTTGTCTAGCTTTGGTATCAGGGTAAGCAAGCCTCATAAAATAAGTTTGAAAGTGTTCCTTAATCTTCAATCTTTTCACAGATTTTGGGAAGGATTACAGTTAATTCTTCTTTAAATGAGTAGTGGAGTTAACCTGTGACGCCATCTGGCCCTGGACTTTTCTCTGTTGGGAGATTATTGATTCCTGAATCAAGCTTTTGTTTATTCATGATTCAGTTTTGGTAGTTAAGTGTGTTTCTTGGAACTCTCTCATTTCATCTAGGTTATCTAGTTTGTTGGTTTACAAATTTCAGTGCTCTCTTATAATCTTTCTTTATTGGTATAAAATCAGTAGTAGTGTCCCACTTCATTTTCTTATTTCAGTACTTTGAGTCACTCCTCTTTTATTTAAGTCAGTGGATATAAAGGTTTGTAGATTTTGCTGATCTTTTCATTGTACCAAATTTTTTATTTCACTGGTATTTATTCTTTCTATTCTATGTTTTATCTATCTCTGTTATAATCTTTTTTATTTCCTCCCTTTGGCTAGTTTGGGTTAATTTTCATTTCTTTTTCTAGTTCCATAGGCTATAAAGTTAGTTTATAGATTTGAGATTTTTCTTCCTTTTTAATGAACCTGTTTACAACTACAAATCTCCCTCTCTACTTTCACTGTATGTTTTGATATGTCATGGTTCCTTTTTCATTTGTCTCCTATATTCTAATTTCTCTTGTGACCCATTCGCTGATTAAAAGGGTATTGTTTAAACAATTTCCACATATTTGTGAATTTCCAGATTATTTTATGCTATGGACTTAACTTGCTGCAACTAGAGAAAGCCCTCACCCAGCAACGAAGACCTGGCACAGCCAAAAATAAAATAAATAAATGAAGAAATATTTTTAAAAAGAATTTTAAAGAAATGTCTGGTAATCTATCCTGGAGAAAAATGTGTATTCTGCTGCTTAGGGGAAGAGTGTTCTATACACATCTGTTAGGTACAATTGGCTTGTTATGATGTTCACATCCTTTATTCCCTTATTCCTCTATTTTCTTATAGTCGGTTTGATCGTTCTATTACTGAAAGTGAGGTATTGAAGTGTCTATTATTGTAGACCTGTTTGTATCTCCTTACATCTGTTTGCTTTTTAAATTTTGCTTCTGCGATATTTGGTGCATCAGTTCAGTTCAGTTCAGTCTCTCAGTCGTGTCCGACTCTTTGCGACCCCATGAATTGCAGCACACCAGGCTTCCCTGTCCATCACCAACTCCCGGAGTTCACTCAGACTCACGTCCATCGAGTTGGTGATGCCATCCAGCCATCTCATCCTCTGTCGCCCCCTTCTCCTCCTGCCCCCAATCCCTCCCAGCATCAGAGGCTTTTCCAATGAGTCAACTCTTTGCATGAGGTGGCCAAAGTACTGGAGTTTCAGCTTTAGCATCATTCCTTCCAAAGAAATCCCAGGGTTGATCTCCTTCAGAATGGATTGGCTGGAACTTGCAGTCCAAGGGACTCTCAGGAGTCTTCTCCAACAGCACGGTTCAAAAGCATCAATTCTTCGGCACTCAGCCTTCTTCACAGTCCAACTCTCACATCCATTCATGACTATTGGAAAAACCATAGCCTTGACTAGACAGACCTTTGTTGGCAAAGTAATGTCTCTGCTTTTCAATATGCTATCTAGGTTGGTCATAACTTTCCTTCCAAGGAGTAAGCGTCTTTTAATTTCATGGCTGCAGTCACCATCTGCAGTGATTTTGGAGCCCCAAAAAATAAAGTCTGACACTGTTTCCACTGTTTCCCCATCTATTTCCCATGAAGTGATGGGGCCAGATGCCATGATCTTCATTTTCTGAATGTTGAGCTTTAAGCCAACTTTTTCACTCTCCTCTTTCACTCTCATCAAGAGGCTTTTTAGTTCCTCTTCAATTTCTGCTATAAGGGTGGTGTCATCTGCATGTCTGAGGTTATTGATATTTCTCCTGGCAATCTTGATTCCAGCTTGTGTTTCTTCCAGTCCACCATTTCTCATGATGGACTCTGCATAGAAGTTAAATAAGCAGGGTGACAATATACAGCCTTGACGTACTCCTTTTCCTATTTGGAACCAGTCTGTTGTTCCATGTCCGGTTCTAACTGTTGCTTGCTTCCTGACCTGCATACAGATTTCTCAAGAGGCAGGTCAGGTGGTCTGGTATTCCCATCTCTCTCAGAATTTTCCAAAGTTTGTTGTGATCCACACAGTCAAAGGCTTTGGCATAGTCAATAAAGCAGAAATAGATGTTTTTTCTGCAACTCTCTTGCTTTTTTGATGATCCAACAGATGTTGGCAATTTGATCTCTGGTTCCTCTGCCTTTTCTAAAACCAGCTTGAATATCAGGGAGTTCATGGTTCACATATTGCTGAAGCCTGGCTTGCAGAATTTTGAGCATTACTTTACTAGCATGTGAGATGAGTGCAATTGTGCGGTAGTTTGAGCATTCTTTGGTATTGCCTTTCTTTGGGATTAGAATGAAAACTGACCTTTTCCAGTCCTGTGGCCACTGCTGAGTTTTCCAAATTTGCTGGCATATTGAATGCAGCACTTTCATAGCATCATCTTTCAGTGTTTGAAATAGCTCAACTGGAATTTCATCACCTCCATTAGCTTTGTTCGTAGTGATGCTTTCTAAGGCCCACTTGACTTCACATTCCAGGATGTCTGGCTCTACTGAGTGATCACACCATTATGTATATCTGTTTGTAATTGTTTTTGTCTTCTCAGTGAAGTAACTCTCCCTTAATTATATAATGTCTTTCTTTGTCTTTCATAACAATTATTTATGTAAATTCTAATAGTCATCCCAGCTCTCTTTGGATTTATCTTTGCTTGAAGTATCTCTTCTCAACCTTTTATTTTTTAACCTCCTGCTGTCTTAACAGTAAAAATTATTCTCTTGTAGTCATCATATGGTTGCATCATTTTTATCCATCATGGCAATTTGTACATTTTGATTGGAGAGTTTAATCCATGCATATTTAAAGTAATTACTGATAAGGAAGGACTTTTGCTATTTGTTTTCTGTATGTCTTTTTTTTTTTAATTTATTTATTTATTTTTTTGTTAGTTTTTTATTTTTTTAATTTTAAAATCTTTAATTCTTACATGCGTTCCCAAACATGAACCCCCTTCCCACCTCCCTCCCCATAACATCTCTGTGGGTCATCCCCATGCACCAGCCCCAAGCATGCTGTATCCTGCGTCAGACATAGACTGGCGATTGAGTTCTTACATGATAGTATACATGTTAGAATGCCATTCTCCCAAATCATCCCACCCTCTCCCTCTCCCTCTGAGTCCAAAAGTCCGTTATACACATCTGTGTCTTTTTTCCTGTCTTGCATACAGGGTCGTCATTGCCATCTTTCTAAATTCCATATATATGTGTTAGTATACTGTATTGGTGTTTTTCTTTCTGGCTTACTTCACTCTGTATAATCGGCTCCAGTTTCATCCATCTCATCAGAACTGATTCAAATGAATTCTTTTTAACGGCTGAGTAATACTCCATTGTGTATATGTACCACAGCTTTCTTATCCATTCATCTGCTGATGGACATCTAGCTTGCTTCCATGTCCTGGCTATTATAAACAGTGCTGCGATGAACATTGGGGTACATGTGTCTCTTTCAATTCTGGTTTCCTCGGTGTGTATGCCCAGCAGTGGGATTGCTGGGTCATAAGGCAGCTCTATTTGCAATTTTTTAAGGAATCTCCACACTGTTCTCCATAGTGGCTGTACTAGTTTGCATTCCCACCAACAGTGTAGGAGGGTTCCCTTTTCTCCACACCCTCTCCAGCATTTATTGCTTGCAGATTTTTGGATCACAGCCATTCTGACTGGTGTGAAGTGGTACCTCATTGTGGTTTTGATTTGCATTTCTCTGTATGTCTTTTAGCTTTTTTTTCTCCCTAATTTTCTCCATTTCTGACTTCTTTTATGTTGATTTTTTTTTTAATAACAGGTTTTGGTTCCCTTTTTACTTCCTTTGTGTGAAAATATATTCAGTACCTATTAGAGATATTTTCTTTATGGCTACATGGGCATTCAGTTCAGTTCAGTCGCTCAGTCGTGTCCGACTCTTCGCGACCCCATGAATCACAGCTCGCCAGGCCTCCCTGTTCATCACCATCTCCCCGAGTTCACTCAGACTCACGTCCATCAAGTCAGTGATGCCATCCAGCCATCTCATCCTCGGTCGTCCCCTTCTCTTCCTGCCCCCAATCCCTCCCAGCTTCAGGGTCTTTTCCAATGAGTCAATTCTTCGCATGAGGTGGCCAAAGTACTGGAGTTGCAGCTTTAGCATCATTCCTTCCAAAGAAATCCCAGGGGTGGTCTCCTTCAGTTGGACTGGTTGGATCTCCTTGCAGTCCAAGGGACTCTCAAGAGTCTTCTCCAACACCACAGCTCAAAAGCATCAATTCTTCGGCGCTCAGCCTTCTTCACAGTCCAACTCTCAGATCCATACATGACCACAGGAAAAACCATAGCCTTAACTAGATGGACCTTAGTTGGCAAAGTAATGTCTCTGTTTTTGAATATGTTGTCCAGGTTGATCATAACTCTTCTTCCAAGGAGTAAGTGTCTTTTAATTTCATGGCTGCAGTCACCATCTGCAGTGATTTTGGAGCCCAAAAGAATAAAGTCTGACACTGTTTCCATTGTTTCCCCATTTCCCATGAAGTGATGGGACCAGATGCCATGATCTTCATTTTCTGAATGTTGAGCTTTAAGCCAACTTTTTCACTCTCCACTTTCACTTTCATCAAGTGGCTTTTTAATGGTTACAAGTCAATATTTTCATATACAATATATACATATAATTTTCTGATTTTCTTTATTTCTTCCTTTTTAAAAATCCTTATTTTCCTTTAAATATAGTTGACATATATCAAGTATATTTAGATAGCACCTTTATCACATCACATGATTATTACTTCTTTTTTGTGGTGGGAATAATTAAGATCTCGTCACTTAGACATTTTAATGATTATAATAAAATATTGTTGTACATTCACTAAACTCTGCATTAGCTACCTGAGATTTATTTGTCAACTAATTGCAAGCTTGTACCCTTAAACAGCACTGCTTACTCCCCCCAGACCCTGGTAACCACCACTGTACCCTGTTTAGATGAGCTTGGCTATTTTCAATTTCACATATAAGTGATAACATACAGTATTTGTCTTTCTCTGTCTGACTTATCTTACCTAGCACAAGACTCATCACTATTGACACAATGGCAGGATAGCCTTGTTTCTATGGCTGAATTATATTCCACTGCATGTATGTACAACGTGTTCTTTATCTGCTCATCTGTTCATGGGCACTTGGGTTGTTTCTGTTATCTTCGCTATTGTGAATAATGCTGCAATAAACATGGAATTGTGTATGTCCCTTCAATATTCTGTCTTCATTCCCCATTCACCTCCCCACCCAGCAGTGGGATTGCTGGCTGGTGTGGTAATTCTATTTTAAATTTTCTCGGGAACCTCCATATTGTTTTCCACAGTGGCTAAAGCCATTTATATTCCCATCAACACTGTAACAGTTTCCCTTTTCTGTACATTCTCACCAATGCTTGTTATCTCTTGTCTTCTTGATGATAGCCATTCTAACAGAGATGTATCTCATTGTGGTTTTTGATTTGCATTCCTTTGATAATTAGTGACATGGAGCATCTTTTCATGTACTTGCCATCCATTTGGATGTCTCCTTTGAACAAAGTACCTATTTCTCTACCCACTTTTCAGTCAGATTATTTGGGTATTTTTAATTGAGTTGTACATGCCCTTTACATATTTTAGACATTAACCCTTTATCCAATATGTGATTGTAAATATTTTGTCCCATTCTATTGATTGCCTTTTCATTTTTTTGTTGTTGATGCTTTTGCTTTGCCGAAGTTTTATGCTTGATGTTGATTTTGGCTTTTGTTGTTTGTGATTTTGTTGTTATATCCGCAAAAGTTATTGGCAAGATTAATTTTAAAGAATTTCTCTCTATATTTCCTTCTAGGAGTTTCATGGTATCAGGTCTTATGACTTAAAGTTAGTTTTGGGGAGTCGTGTAACATACAGATTCATTTCCATTTTTCTGCCTGTGCTTTATTTTTCCAATACCATTTGTTGAAGATATTATCTTTTCCCCATGGGTGCTCTTAGCTCCCTTGTTCAAATATTGGTTAACTATCTGTGGCGTTGCTTCTGGGCTCTCTATTCTGTTCCATTTGTCTACGTTTCTATTTTTATGCTGTTACTATATGGTTTTAATCACTATAGCTTTGAAATCAGGAAGTAGAGTTTGAAGTCAGGAAGTATGATGCCTCCAGATTTGTTCTTCTTTCTCAGGAATACTTTGATTATTTGGAGTTTTTTGTGGCTTCACACAAATTTTAGGACTATTTTTTTCTATTGCTATGAATGCATTGGAATTTTGACAGGGATTGCTTTGAAGCTATATGGCTTTCGGTAATATGGGCATTTTTACAATATTGTTTCTTCCAATGCAGGAACATGGGGTGTCTTTTCATTTATTTGTGACATAGTTTTTATTGCACAGATTCTCACTTCTTTAGTTAAATTTATTCCTAGGTGTTTCATTATTTTTGATGTTACTCCCAATAGGATAGTTTTCTTTATTTATCTTTCAACGTTTCATAACTGGAAATGCAACTGATTTCTGTGTGTTGATATTTATATCTTGAAAATTCACTGAATTCATTGTTTAATTCCAACAGGTCTTTGAGTGTTTGGAATTCTTTATATACAAAATCAAATAATCTGCAAATAACGACAAGCATACTTCTTCCTTTCCAATTTGAATGCCTGTTGTTTCTTTGTTGTGCCAATTAGCTCTAGGAGAAGAGTGACAAAAGTGGGAATCCTTGGCTCAGGCCTGATCTTAGAAACAGAGCTTTCAACTTCCCACGACTGAGTATAATATTAACTGTGGGTTCACTGTGTATGGCCTCAATTATTTTGTGATATGTTCCTTCTATACTCAAATGTTTGAGGTTTTTTATCATGAAATATTGTTGTAATATGTCAAATGCTTTTCCTGAATCTACTGAGTTGATCTTGTGATTGTTAGCTTTCATCTATTGATGTTGTTTATCCCATTTTTTAATTTGCATATGTTGAACCATGCTCACATTCCAAGGATAAATTTCATTTGGATGTAGCTCTTCTAATGTGTTCTCTTTTTGTGATTTGAGTACATAAAGTACAAAGGTTTTACTTTCTAATTGAAGTATAGTTGACTTAAACAATATTATGTTCATTTCAAGTGTTACCATTAGTTAAGAAAGGATTTGTCTTGCACTTTAGTATGGATGCTTCTGATAGAAAGTCTATTTTGTGGGTCAGTTGTCAGAGTCTGGTGTTTTCTACTCAGTAATTATTGGACATGGGCTTTCCTGGGGCTCAGTGGTAAGGAATCCACCCATCAATGCAGGAGACCTAGGTTTGACCCCTAGGTCAGGAAGATCCTCTTGAGAAAGAAACGGCAACCCACTCCAGTATACTTGCCTGGGAAATTCCACAGACGGAGGGGCCTGGTGGGCTACAGTCCGTGGGGTTATAAGCCAGACATGACTTAGAGACCAAACAACAACAATTGTTGGACATAGCCATGTCACATGTGTCTGCTCAATGCAATGAGTAGAGCATGGGTTTTAAGGCTAGAAATGGGTTCAGTTCCATAACAACTATATGGAAATTGTGGAAAATTCCATGACTTGTGAGAGCTTCAGCTTTCTTATCTGAAAAATGAAAATAACGCTGATATCATGGGGTTGTTCTGGAACTGGAAAACATGTAACATGAAGGCCTGGTACATACATCTCAATGAATGATAATCTTGATGATGTTAAAAGAATCTATTGTTAGTGTCATGACTATTTGTTGAGAGATTTAGTTGCAGCCTAGAAAATGCAGACAGAATGGTAGACAGGACCAACTAAGAGACTTTTGTTGGAATGTTGTGCCAAAGAGCCCTGACCCACAGCCAAACACACGCTTTCAAGGGACAAGAGAGGAGCAGACACCTGGGAATGGTTTATGCTCAAGGGAAATTGAGGGACCAGAAGGGTCGCATCAAAATCACTGGAGGCTTTTCCAACCGATGCATCCTACATCACTTCCGATGTGATAGCTGCACAACCATCCTGGTTTGTTAGCAGAAGTTCCTCATCCCTTAAAAGTTCCTGACTCCCGAGCACCCAGACCTGATTGGTCACCCTTCCCACACTCAAAACTTATGAATTCCCCACCAGGATGACCCCCTGAGATTGCTGAGGGTGTGTAGCAGCCTTCGGCCACACGGAGTGGGAGGAAGGAATTGTTAAAGGGTCTACTGGGAACTGAGGAGGCAGAAATTCTGCCTACATAATGGATACACCTCATGCCTCTAACTCAAGTCTTCTTCATTTTCAGGTCAGGCAGTGTGAACAACAACTGGATGAACATTTATTCCTTTGTGGAGGATTTGGTCAAGAAGTTTGAAAAGTATGGCTTCTCCAAATTGCAGAGTGTTTCCCCGCCAGGCAGAGTACACAGCTGTTTAGACTCAGTGGGAATGGGAGCCCCTAGAGTCAGGAGCACAGAGCCCAGGGGGATGTTCTGAAGCAGAAAAGAGCAGGTCATACAGATTCCACTGGGTCTCAGCAGCTTTCTTGCCTGCTACTTGGAAGGCGGGTCATAATTGTAGGGGCACAGTCTACCCTGAAGGGCCATATAGATGAGGAAACAGGCAAGCCTGTAACATGGTAACTGAACACCAGGTTAAATGATGTCAAGAGACAAAAGAAAAAGGCAGAAGTCTTCAAAGGCAAATTAAAGGGAAAAACAAGAATTCTTAGGGAAAAAGTCAAGGATGGCTTCCTAGAGGATGTGGAATTTTGAACTAGGTCTTGAAGGATGGGGAAGAGAGAGCAACAGAAACTATTAAGGAGCCTTCTCGTGCAGTGAGTGGTCTGTTCAGCTGGAGAGTAGGGTTAATGCAGAAGAAGGTTGGGAGATGAGGCTGCACAAGACAGATTTGGACCAAAGCCTTCAGGGCACGTAATGCCAGGCCAAGGGACTTGGATTTCCTGCTGTAAAGAAACAGGGATCGACAGATGATTCTTGGGAAGGGGTCTGACATGATCAAGGTTATGTGCCAAAAAGGGAAGTCTGATATTGTGAGTAAAATGTGTTGAAACAAGACCCAGGAGCAGTATGGAGCTTATCTAAGAACCTACTGTAGCAATTTGCCTAAACAAGGATAAGTGTCAATGGACCAAAAGACAGGGTCCAGGGAAAGGAAATGGCGGGAAGTATATGAATAGCTGCTGAGAAGGAGAATGATTTCTCTGAGATGAGTGGGGGCAAAGCCGAGAGGGATGTAAGGGTGGGGAGAGAAGCAAAGGCACAAAGAAGTTTGTAGAAGAAGAGAAACCAGTGAGGAGGCCCTCGTGGGAGAGCGCATAGGTATCCGATGTGTGCAGTGTGCACGTACACGTGCGTGTATGCGTATGTGTACGTGTGTTTAAGAGAGAGAGAGACACTTTAGAGGGGTGAGGGGTGTAAGGTTGGATCAGGATGTCATCCTGGTACCTTGTTCCAAGAAGGCAGCGTGTCTCCACAGGCTTCCTTCACTAGGTACCTACAATCCTTCATTAAAGTTAGAGAGACTTCCAGGTTTAGGAAATGAACCCAAAAGCAGATGCTCTGGGGTGGGGAGAAGGGAAACTGGCATGCACCTTCTTCCTGGCTGCACGCTGGCTTCACTGTGAGCCTGTGTCATATAGAGCTTCTCATGAGCACGTGCTTCCTCCCCAGCCCTAACCTGCGGATGTCCTTCATCACCTTCTCCACAGAGGGTCACACCGTCATGAAGCTTACTTCAGACAGGTAAGTGCTGCTTTAATCTCCCAAGGCAGGCCTGGTGAATGAGGGCCAGGGAGACTCCTAGGAGCTGAGGGTTCCACTGGGTGCAGACTGGGCCAGCCTGGGCTCCGCCGAGGCTCACTCTGACCCCGGTCCCAGCTCCCTGGTTGCTACCAAGCCCTGACCGTGCTGGCACTGGCATACGCTGTGCTGCTGGGCCCTCTCCACTTCCCCAGACCCCGCCCTCCACTCATCCTGTCCTCCAGCCCGCTTCACTTTTCTTGGAACTGGCTCCCTGTGAGGACTCCTGGGACCTGGAGGAGCAGGTGCCTGGGCCCTTTGTGAACACTGGCCTGTGTTGGGCACCTGCCCTGTGTGTCAGTCTCTGCTCTGGGCCACGGGGGAAGAGGGCAGGCAGAGTCAGAACCGGGAGGCAGGGGTGGGCCTGCTGAAGGAATGGAGTTCACTGGATGGGAGCTTGGTCCCTTGGTGGCTCTGAGACAAGGGAGCCCGTGAGTATGGTTCTGAATACCAGGCTGGGCTGGGGTCAGGAGGGCAGCATGACACAGCAGCACCCTAGGTGTGCCCCAGGGCCTGAGGTGGAAGATAGGGAGCTCGTGAGCATCCAGGAGCTCAAGACGCTCATGATGCGAATGGCTGAAACCCAGAGAGTGTGGGCTGCCAGTGCGCGGAGACAGCACTCCCCAGGCCTGGCTCCCGGGAGAAGCGGGGACCGGGGCTTCCTGCTCAGTGAGCTGGGGAAGGCGTGGTTTTCTGTGTCCCTGTGGTCTGCATTTTGCAGAGAGAGACCTGAGTGAGTGTGAGGTGCAAGAAAGCAAGTGAGTGGGGAGCTGTCAGGCTGGCGGCAGAAAGAGAGCTGGGGGCCTCTGGTAGAGGAGCTGCCCGTGGGGGAGAGGAGGACCGCTGACTCCTCTAACCACCAGTTCAGAACGTGAACCAGGGGAGCTGTGCGGGAGTCTCCTGAGGGGCTCCCAGTCCTCTCTGGAGAGTGCAGACGTCAGCCATTAAAAAGAATCCACTTGAATCAGTTCTAATGAGGTGGGTGAAACTGGAGCCGATTATACAGAGTGAAGTAAGCCAGAAAGAAAAACGCCAGTACAGTATACTAACACGTATATGCGGCATTTAGAAAGATGGCAGTGATGACCCTGTATGCGAGACAGCAAAAGAGACACAGACGTGCAGAGCGGACTTTTGGACTCTGGGAGAGGGAGAGGGCGGGATGATTTGGGAGGAGGGCACTGAAACGTGTGTACTATCATGTAAGAAACGAATCGCCCGTCTGTGTTCGATACAGGATACAGCATGCTTGGGGCTGGTGCACGGGGATGATCCAGAGAGATGGTTTGGGGAGGGAGGTGGGAGGGGGGTTCAGGGTTGGGAACGCATGCACACCCGTGGCGGATTCATGTCAACGTACGGCAAAACCAATACAGTATTGTAGAGTAAAATAAAGTAAAAATAAAAATTAAAAAAAAAAGAGAATGCCGCCCTCAAGGGAAAGTGCCACAAGAGGAGTGAGAATGAGGGGAGGGGGAAGTGGGGCAGAGCTGTAAGGAGTGAAGGACTTCGTGAGGGCATAAGCAGCCTAGCATTCTCTCCATGCATGGAGCTGGGAACGAGGATGGGGTGGCAGGCCAGCCGAGAGAAAGGCCAGAGTGAGGTCTGGACAAGCTCAGTCCTGGGCTGGAAGCTAGGGAGGGCCGCGGGTTCCAGCGCATTTGGGCTGCAACAGCAGCAACAAAACAAATCTTCCCAAAAGTGACAGGAAGAGGGCAGGGGGGTTTTGCTTGTTTGTTTTTGCACGGATGGGCAGGGCCACTGGCCCTGGCCCCAGGCCTCCTCAGTCCCCATGCTGGGTCAGGCAGGGCAGGACCGGGGCTCTCAGTTCTCAGCTCATGGCAGAATCCATTCGCTAAGACTTGCTGCGAAGGCTCAGCCATCACACCAGATGAGCTTGAACCTAAGCCCCGCGCCCTGGCGTGCCCCAGTCCCATCCCCCCACTATCTGCTGTGACAGAGGCCAACAGAGGTCCCTGCGGCAGCCTGGGGTCACTGCTCTTCAGCCCACACGGACATTTCTCGGGCCTCTTCCCCATTTACTATCTATCTCTTCAAGAGCACGAGAAGCCCAAGAGCCCTCGACTAATGGAGCAGCTTGACTACTTTCTTTAGCACCGATTCAGTGAGGGAAGTGCTTTGGAAGGACCAAGGCTATTAGAGGGGCCTGTGGGAGAGGAGGGCGGGCAGGGCAGAGTTAGCAGCAGAGTGACTTCTCCAAACGCAGCCTTGCTTGTTGGAGGATAACGCGCCCTCACCAGCGGCGCCTTGGGGGCCAGCAGCATCTCCAGTCACGTTGGGGGTGCCGGATCCACAGGTGCCGTCCGTGGCTGCTCCCCTCTCAGCACGGACTCACCGCTTGCTGAGTCCCCTGAGGTCTGCCTGCTGAGACAGGGATGAGCGCGTCGAAAGCCAGGTCCCGCTTATGGGACGGAAGAGCAGCACCCTCCATGCTCACTGGGTGGCGGACGAGGAAGCGTTAGGGTTAGTCCTGTCCGTAAAGACATGGACAGAGAGGTCACAACAGGGCCACGGTGCTCTCTGGTCCAGGCAGGCCTCCGCAGAGCAGAATGGCGCCGGGCAGCTGGTCTGTTTTGTAACAGCCAACCTTCATTCCTCCTCAGTCCCCTTTACTGACTTTTTTCAGAAATGAAGTTCATGATGGTCTTATCAGACTTCAGAATATAGTGCCTACAGGAGACACATACATGCAGGAAGGATTTAAAAAGGTACAGATCCTACAGCCCTGAGAATGTATTCTGCTTTGTCACAGTCTTAAAGAATTATTGGGTCTTCTCACTTCTCACTTCTCACTTCTCACCTCCCCCAACTTTCCTTCAATTTGTTGCAGGCAACTGAGCAAATTGAACAAGCTCACTCAGGAGGTAAGTTGCCCGCTGACATCACTGTGCTCAGGGGGGACAGAGCCCGGCCCAGGCCTCGGCGAGCGCTGGAGCAGACCCTCCCTGGCCAGCCCCTAGCGCTGACTCATGGAGCGAGCTCCTTGCCCTCCCCGTGCTGCAGGTTCCTCCTCCCCACAGTGAGGATGGGAAGCTCCCCCAGGGATGTTCCTGAGAACCACATGGGGTCATGCAGTTCATTCCTGGTTCTTGCTAGATACCAAGTGGTTGACCTACAGTTGGGCTGCATGAAAAAGAAAAGAGAAACTCCAGGGACAGTGAGGAGACGGAGTCCAGTTTAGGGAGCAGAGGCCTTGGTGCCCCCTGGCTGCCCACACTCTGTCCACCACGGTCCTGGCTCTGCCCTTTCCCTTCAGCCTCTCCCCTGTGGGTGACTCTCGTCCTGTGTCGGTGTTTCCAACAGTGGGAAAGGCTGTGCTCGGCCCAGAACCATCGGCATGTAGACTACAGGGCTGCAGCCTCGTCAGGAAGGAGGCACAGGCGGCTGGGAAAGGCAGGGAGCTGGGCGGGGCCGCTGGCCAAACCTCTGGCAGTCAGTCTGGCTGCTCCTCCCTGAGCTCAGCTGGGAGGCTTGTCCTCACCAGGGAAGTAGCTGCAATTGCCATTCAGGACAAAGGCTGTCCACCTTGCCCTAGTGAGGGTCACTAGGAAGCGCTCTGAGCCAGTCTCACGCTCCTCACCTGTCACGTGGGTCCTGGGCTAAGGCCCCTTCTCTTTCGGGGTGCTCTGGGTGGCAGTTCTGGGGTCAGGGTGGCTCCTCCCCAGGAGGAGGAGGTGCGGGAGCAGAGCTGCAGGCCTGACAGCCTGAGGCAGGGCCCTCCAGGTGCCTTGCTCACAAGGCAACTCCCTATTTTTTCTGCAGAAAACAAGGTTCATTCCATGATTATCTGTCTGACTGATGGAACTCTGAAGGAACTGACGCTAAAAGAAACTGTGAAAGAAGTGAGTCCAGACCATTGTCACCAGCTGTGGGGTCCAGTCGTCTGATGAGTTCTACTCAACGCTTTTTTTCTCGTAGGCTGACAAGGCTCGGCAAATGGGAGCGACAGTATACTGCGTGGGTGTAAAAAACTTTGAGGAACATCAGGTAATTCCGAACAGGGAACCACATGCCACTTTTGAGCCCAGCTGGTGAAAGCGTTCAGAGACAGCTGTCCCCGCGTCACCCAGTGCATGTCCCTTTATCCCAGTCCAAGTGTTTGGACAACGGGTAGTCATGGCAGGTGAACAGCAAGCGTTGTGTAAACCTACACGCCAGAGGGGCGGGTGGAGGAGCTTTCCACTTCCTGGGGGTGGGCTGCTGACAGACGCCAGAGAGTGGCCTTTGGAATCCAACATGGCAGCAGGCAAGGGTCCTTTTCCTGGGATGGGATCTACTGTGTTTCCAGCCTCTGGCTGTGTGCCAACCATCTCCTCTCCACTGTAGTTAATGGAAATTGCAGACAGCCCATATCACGTGTTTGCAGTGAGCCAAGGATTCAAGGCTCTTAAAGACATCGTTGATCCAGTGAGTGAGGGCTGGACTTGAGAAGCGGGAAGAGGTGGGTTCTCAGCAAGTTCCTGACATTCACATCCCCTGCTCCCGTCCCTCATCTCCCTATTTCAGCTCGAAACTAAGTCCTGTATTGAAATTACTTCTGTGGAGCCTTCCGATATCTGCGTAGGAGGTAAGAGCTGGACTTGCTTTTGTAAATACAGCGGTGTGTGTTGGTGTGAGTTGTTAGTACGTCCAGTGTGCATTGTGAGTGTGCTCTGAGCACATGGTTTCAGTATATATGGTTTGTGTGTGTAGTGTGAGTTGTATGTGTAAGTGTGGTGTCTGAGTGTGTGGGGTGATTGCAGAGAAATGTGGGGGCATATGACTACACTGGGCCCATAAGAGAACGTGTATGTGAGGTGTACATGTGGGGGGTTGTGGTGTGTGTGTGTGTGTTTGTACAGCTGAGCCTTGGTGGCTCAGCTAGTAAAGAATCCACGTGCAATGCAGGGTACCTGGGTTTAATCCCTGGGTTGGGAAGATCCCCTGTGGAAGGGAACAGCTACCCACTCCAGTATTCTGGCCTGGAGAATTCCACGGACTGTATAGTCCATGGGGTCGCAAAGAGTCAGATGTGACTAAGCGACTTTTGCTTTCACTTTCTAGCTTTATTAGGATATAATTGACAAACAGCTCTGTATGTTTAATGTATGCCACAAAATGACCTGACACAAAAATATTGCTAACTGATAACAAGCGTACATATTTTTTTTAGCTCAAAACTTGAAATTTAATTAAGAAATAAGAAAAACTTTAGTTTAAAAACCCTCAACAAAACACTAACACAGAGAAGCCAACAGCATAAAAAAGGACAAATGCATCAAGACTGATTAGGGTTCACCCCCGAAATGCCAAGCTGATTCAGTACACAAAATATCAGTGTGATTTTCCTCATCAGAAAAATGAAGAGAAACATGACTATTTCAGTGGATGAAGGAAAGAACTGGACATAGTTCACGGCCAGTGTCACGCTAGTAACAGATCCTGACAAAGGCATCCGACAGATATTCACAGCTGTCATTACCCGCAGCGGTTCAGTGGGGACAGCCTCTCCCTGAGGTCTGGAACCTGATGGCGATGCTGTCCCTCTCCTGGGATGGTCCCCGCATCAGACTGGGGAGGATCCTGTGTAGCGCACTGCTGACAGAAGCACTCTCTCTGAACTGAGCTCTGTGTGTGCCAGCTCAAGCATCCGCATCACTGGGATTTGTAGAGCTGAGGTGTGTGGAAAAGCACACGCTCCCAATAACAGCATCCAGTTGGATGCAGCTGGATGCATAGCCAGGAAGCCGGTCCTGGCTGTGGTGCTCGGAGCTGCAAGACCACAGTGCAGAAGGCTGTGGGGTCAGACAGAGCAGCGTTCATATCTGAGCTCTGCTGCTCAAGGACATGAAACCGAGGCAAATTGCTGAATATCTACCAACTCCAATTTCATCTCCAAGAAGTAGAAATAACAATACCTTCTATCAGATCTTCAGTGGGACACAGAAGCAGTGGAATTCACAGTGACTGGCACGGGATCTAGAAGCTGGTGGCCCTCACCTACAGGAGCTGGTACTAAGACTTCCATCACTGACCCCTGACTCTGACTCCACCCTCACACTGAGCTCAGGTTGGGGAGGGGAAGTGGTTAAAGAACACCCAGGGTGAAAGCATCTCCCGCTGAGCCCTCTGTGGGTGGAAGCTCTCAACCCCTCCTGCCTCTGACCCCGTGGCCTGTGCAAGGTGTGGCCATGGAAGGAGACCCCACACACGTGCAGGGTCTTTCCTTGCACATCCCAGCTTGCAGCAACCTGAGAGCCTCCATTCTCTGATCAGGTCCCCAGGACACACACGGGCCTGCAGGCCTCAGGGGAAGATGCCTGCTGTCATTCACGCCCTGTGGTGGCCTAGCTGGGGTGACAGGTGCTTGCTGCACAGCCTCTGCCAGTGAGGCCCAGCGGTGCTGCTCTGACCTTTACAATTGTTGTCATCTTGTCAAAAGCTGCCACACGGCATGACTGTCACTGGGAGGGAAAGCTCAAGGCAGGAACCTGGACCCCAAATAAAGTAGAAGCTGTCATTCTGAATAAGTCAGTGAGCCGAGTGAGGGCAAGCCAAGAGGGTGTGAGCAGGAGGCACGCGGCTGCTTCAGCACCTTGGGCTACCTCTAGGAATAGGCAGAGGCTTCTGCTGGCCTCCCTGCCTCTAGGCCTTTGCTCCAGCCCATCCTCTACATAGGACCCGAAGGGCAGAGAAGGCTACTTCTGTAACCTTCTGGAGGCTGAGGCCCCCAAGCCAGACAACTGGGCCTTTCAATGTCCAGCCTCTACTCTAAGTCTGCCCGTCTGCTGCAGAGGCTGGGGGTGGGGGTATTGGGTTTCCTGCAAAACGTTGTCCAGCTTTACAGTGTCCAGCCCACCCAGCCCTTGAGACTTCACTCTCAGAGCGCCTCCATCTGCAGCCTTTCCTGATCAGCTGGGCCCCCAGGCTTCTCACAGCCCTTGATCTCTCATAGCCACTCATCACTCAGTAAGAACCATAACTTCTTCTTGGCTGTGTCCACAGCATTATTATTCTTTTTTTATCATCCACTTCATTGTTATTATTCCAACCCTTTATTACAGAAGATTTCAAACATATACCAAAAACGGAAATGAATGTATAATGAACATTCCTCTCTCCACTGGACTTGCAATTAATATCTAACCATATATCCCTGGTCACATATTTATCTAACTCCTCTCTCTTTCTTATCTCTCTCTCTATCAATCCATCTTATTTCTTGATGCATTTCCAAATAACTTATACTGATCAGACTACCACACCCACAAACCCTTTATTCTGCATATCTTTACCTGTGGAACACTTTTCATTGAGTTGTGTTTTTTTTTTTTCAAATGCAGCAGACTTCAGTGTATCATTTGATGGGTTCTGAAAAATGCGCACATGAAGGCTCAGAACATCAGCTGCTGCTGCTGCTAAGAACATCAGAGGTGTCCCCAGAATGTTGCCTCAGCTCTCTCCCCAGGCAATCCCTGCCCCCACCCCCTAGAAGCAGCTACTCTCTGATTTCTTCCTCCACCGTCTATTTTGCTGCTTTAGAACTTCTCTCCGGTGACTCACAGAGGATGAATGAGAGGTTTGGCCTGGGGCACTGGGCACTACTGTTTGGGGATTCATCCCTCCTGTGTGTTGCTGGGTTTATTCAGGCTTGACCCAGAAATAAAGCCCGAATAAACCCAGGCAGGAAGGTTTATTCAGGCTTTATTTATGGCTGGAGGTGGCACCTGGTCCCTCATTTTCCTGTATGTGACCAGACCAGAGTGAGTGTCTGCAAGAAGCCCAGCAGGTGGGGCCCAGTGGAGGCCACAGTAGGACACGGGGCAAGCAGGGCTTCCCTCTGAGGTCTGGTGTCCAGCTCTGCGTCGTGGCTGCAGGCCCTCTGTGAGGGTGGCTGGGGCAGGCTGTGTTGAGCAGGGGTGTTGGCAGGGCACATCGTGCAGAGCAGTGTGGGATACCCCTGCAACCAGCCTGGGTAGAGGCTGTCCCTCCACCATGATAAGGTCCCCCCTTGTCCCATCCCATGGTCTCCCCAGTTAACAACCGCAGAGTTCAACTTTGATACGTAAATTCCTATCTAAATATACTTTACAGGGATATTTTACATCAATAGGATCATGCAGTACATAGTATTCGCCAACCTTCTACATAATATGCCATTGCATGGATGGGCCCATTTATTTCACGGGTCCTCGGGAGACAATATTCAGATTGTTCCTAATAGGCTGATGTTAGAAGTCGTACTGTAGGACCATCCTGACGCTTACCTCTCTGTGAGCTTGGGAAAGGAATTCCCTGCAATCAAGACCAAAGAACAACTGCTGCCTTAAGGCGAAGCCCAGCTCATGGTTGGCAATGTCCAGTCTCTGTCCAAGTGGCTGTGCCGCACCGCGTGTGGTGCCCCCGCCTCCTCTCCCCAGGGCCAGCCACTCCCACCTGTGCGCCCCCGTCAGCCCCAAGCAGCTTAGACACCCTCTTCACGCTCAGCTCCACCAGACTTCTCAGACAAGCCTACCTCCTCGGCGCCTCTCTCTAGAGCTCCCAGACCACCTGATGTACAACTTTTCTTCCAGAGAGAAAGTTCTCTGTTCCAGAGAGACTCAGTCCCCCTTCCAGAGCCTGAGGGCTTGTAGGCAGTGGACCTGTGTGGGATGTGCAGGAAATACAGCCCTGGAAGCCAGTTTCAGTCCTTCCTGTGACTTTATTTCCTTCCTGTGGCTGATACTGTTGGAGGAATTGGGGTATGAGGAGAGGAATTTGGAAAGCAAGAGGGACAGCTTTCTGGGCAAAGCAAAAGTTCTTTACCCGGAAGTCTCTCTTGCTGAAATATTGAAACCACCACCCTGCCTTCCACTTTGGAGACTTGCCAGAGTTCAGCAGCCCCCCTTTGAGAGCAGCAGTGCCTGGGAGAGAAGGGCTCCACTGCAGAGGCAAAGCAGCACCTGAGCGGG
The DNA here is from genome assembly GCF_023091745.1 of Budorcas taxicolor. NCBI lineage: Eukaryota > Metazoa > Chordata > Mammalia > Artiodactyla > Bovidae > Budorcas > Budorcas taxicolor. The sequence continues at coordinate 4,061,774 of NC_068914.1, forward strand.
GCTGGAGGCAGCAGGAGGCCCAAGGAGGACGGAAGGCGCCCAGGCAGCGGGCAGCTCACACTGCTCCTGAGGGAGCCAGTGTGGTCTGTGCTCTGGGCTGTCATCTGGCCCTGCCCTCCGCTGCTGCCCTCCCTCCAGTCACCCACATGGAGGAGGCTGGGCCCAATCTCCACCATGCGGCTGGGACCACCAGGTCCCCTATGGGGGCTTTCTGGTTTCAACTCAGAGCCCTGTAAGCCGAAGACTCAGGTCAGAAAGGGCGTGTCCCCAGAGAGCAGAGTGATGGATGTTTGGAATTAAGACAGGCGCAGACGTGATGTGTGTCCTAAATTGGGCACTTGAGGTCAGATCCCTGTACCTGCCTTGGGTCAAAGGAAGTGACCTGCCCTAAGTCACAGTTTCCCTCTGTGTAAAACTGAGTAGTATATCTTGCCTAGCTCATGCCTAAGTTCATGGGGCTGTTGGGAGATTTTAGGGAGAAAGTATAAAGGTCGGTGTGTGGTAGGTGCTCATTAGTGGGAAACAACATTTGGATGAACACAGGAGTTGTAAGCTTTGGCATGGCACTTATTTGCTCATTTCTGATTCCTTTTGGCTCTTTGTTTATGGCAGAAAAGCTTCTACTGGCTTTTTTTTGGCCTCATCTGGAGCCTGATTTCCCCATATTCAATAGCTCAAGTTTCTCTCCTCTGCTTATATCTTTACTTAAAATATGTTTCATTGGTTTATGGTTCTGCTTTGCAAGGAAACCATTCTTTGCAATAAATAATCCTGGAATATGAATTATGAAATATACTTCCATGAGATTAAGGCCCAGTCACCTTGCTCAGGCTGGACCAAGTTGTGCTGGTAAAGGCATGTTTGCAGGACACAGTTCCAGCTGCTTCTTCCTGGACAAATACAGATCCTTATGTCGTGATAGGCAGGGCTCTTAGGAAGTGTGAACGGTGAGGGAGCAACCTGGCAGATTCGGGTTCAGAAGCAGCATTGGTTTGTTGGCTACTGGGCATGGGAGGGGATGTCATTAAGGGACCTCAAGGTTGCCCTGAATGGGCCACGAAAGCACTAATTTCTTAGCACAAGGCAATCAGTTCACCTTCCCTGTACTTTATCAAAGCTTCAGTGGTCTCTCCATGCTTCCGTGTTGCTAAAGCTCTTCCAAGGACAGGTCAATGCATCAGGTACCCTCTTAGACCAGGCAAGTACCAAGAGAAAGAGGAGTGGACCAAGGCCAAGCCAAGGATGATGGTCAGTAGTGTTAGGGGCAAGCACTTGGCCACTGGAGAGCTTCCCTTTCTGAGAGGGCAGTGGCCTCTGGCCCAGTCAGTGGTTGACATGCAGAAATACAAACCCACACGTGCCAAATGTTTCCATTTTCCAAGAATTCTAGGAATCTGGATTAGTAGAGAAAATGTTCAGATTTTAAACATGGACTCCCATTTTCTTGAAATACTTGAAAGCCTATAAAAACATGTCAGCAGGACGGCTTCAGCCCACAGCCCAGGAATCTAATTTCCTCAAAACAGAGAGTTTACAAACTTCACCTTGATCTGATAGGGACTACAGGAAGACTTGAAGGAGGGGGAATCAGGACTGTCAGGTCCAAAGCTGTGCTGACATTTCTGAGGAATATTCCTCAAGCTAATTGATCTTGGGCAAATAATGATCTTAACTAGGAGAACAGGGGTGGAGGCTATTGACCTTGGGCTTGTAGCTGGAAGACCTGCATTTATCCTGGTCCACTCCCCAGGAGCCAGGCCCACTGGCTGCCTTCTCTAGATCCGTTAGTATTTCAGTTGCCAGGAAGCACCAGTAGGGACCTAGCAGCCTGGCTAGGGATATGGCCCAGAACTGCTGCTGCTGCTGAGTCGCGTCAGTTATATCCGACTCTGTGCAACCCCATAGACAGCAGCCCACCAGGCTCCCCTGTCCCTGGGATTCTCCAGGCAAGAGCACTGGAGTGGGTTGCCATTTCCTTCTCCAATGCATGAAAGCGAAAAGTGAAAGTGAAGTCACTCAGTCTCTTAGCCATCCCATGGACTGCAGCCTACCAGGCTCCTCCGTCCATGGGATTTTCCAGGCAAGAGGACTGAATTGGGTTGCCATTGCCTTCTCCGATGGCCCAGAACTACACCTTAGCAAATCAAAGTCTCCCACCCTAACAGAAGGAAATGCTTGGTGAATCCCTGGGGGCATTGTGTGAGGTACGTGAAGCGGCAGGAAGAGAGAGGTGAAGAGCCGCCACTGCAGACTTCAGAACCACAGCTAAGACAGGGTTCCACCCTCCATGGGTGATTCTCCTGTGCAGGGTCCTCACCTCCCTTCTTGGCCCTGCTTTACCCAGATCCTGGCCCTGTACCTGGGGTATCCAGCCTGCCATTGGCATACAGAGTCACAGTGAGAAGGAACAGACCCCTGAGTGTGAGAAAGGCCCACAAGCACTTAGTCTTGTGTGCTCAGCTCAGACAAGGGTCAGGAATGTCTTCAGCCTGCATTATCTTGTTTCTGGGTCATTAATGTAAGGGAAGGCCTGGTAAGGAACACTGCCTGTACCTCTTAGGGAAGACCTTGGGACTTCAAAGTCAGAAACCTGTGGCTGGGTTTGCCCCATGGAGGGTAGCAGGCAGGGTGCCTTCAATGAGCTTGATGAACCAAAGGCGGCGTTGAGAGGCCCACAAGTGCTCAAGGCCCAGGCACCTCAGCTTTACCCTTTGTGATGCCAGGTAAGACCCAATGTGTGCCCATACATTGGTTCAGACATAGCTGCTTGTTTATTGGAATCCCTGGGAATTCAGTTATAGTGTGGCCTGTCATAACTGTAAGATCAGAAGGAAGTCAGCACTCTCCTAATAACAGACCTTCGGGTGTCGCCCTTGCAGATGAATATGAATTGATGATTTCTGGAAAAGGTTTTAATAATGCAAAGAATGAAGATGAAGTTATTTGTAGATTTAAATTCAAAGACAAGCTAATCGGTAAGTAGCCCCTCGGTGCCACCAAGTGACACGCTTCCCACACCACACTGCATTCCCTTAGCCAGCTAAGCCGTCAAAGCCTTTGCTGACCATTCACTGCAGACACTGTGAGGATGAAGGCAGCATAGACAATGGAAGGAGTGACCTGGCTGGTAAGACCGGCCACCTTGCCCTTCATCTCAGCCTGGAAGGTATCAACTCCAGCACATCAAGACCATCTTGGCCCAGAGCTTGCCCTTGCAGAGGCTGGGCTTGAGATGCTGGGTCTGCCCTTACAGCTGCACTGCCCCCACACTTTCCTTGGCCCTCACTTCCCTTGAGAGACAAGTACTTGAATCTCACAACTCTTCTGGTAGGAAGTGATGGCACCCCCAGGGCCCTGAATCTGGGCCAGGTGCACTGAGCTCTCCCAGGAGGGTGGTATTGAGAGCAGATGCCAATCGCCAGGCCTGGACCCTGGAATTCTGGCTCAGGCCCACTTTACATGTGTGATCTTGACCTAATGAGTGTTCTGTTCTCAGTCTCTATTATCTGCGCTATACAATGGGGCCGTTCATATGGTAGGTGCGCAACTAAGCCCTATCGTGTACATAAGCTACTATTTGGAAATATTCAGGCACTAGGTGTTCCTCCACGATGGGCGAGTGGCCTGAGGAAGCACACATGGGGCAGGAGATGTGCCCTCATCACTGAAGAGGGTCTCATCTTCCCCAGAGAGTGCCTGGGGACGATTAGACTTCCTCTTCCTCCCCAGGTCTCCAAGTTATCCCACTGAAACATTGATTAGATACATTATGTTCAATGACTTCTCATTCCAGGGCCATCTTGTAAACCCAGAGCAAGTCCTCTCCCTCAGCACTTCCGGGCCATCTCTCCTTCTTCCACGGGTGCATGGGATAGGCAGGGTTCTTCCATTGCCAACTGCTCACACCACAGAATGTGTAGATGGTCTCAGGGAGTTAGATTTCCCACGGTTTGTAGTTTCTTGGGAGTGACTATGAAGTCGCTCAGTCGTGTCCGTGACTTTGTGACCCCATGGACTGTAGCCTACCGGGCTCCTCCGTCCATGGGATTTTCCAGGCAAGAGTACTGGAGTGGGCTGCCATTTCCTTCTCCAGGGGAACTTCCCGACCCAGGGATCGAACCCGGGTCTCCTGCATTGTAGGAAGACGCTTTACCGTCTGAGCCACATCAGTAAATTATTTGCATGGAGAACTATTTATTGAGCACATTGGCTAATGTGCTCAAGGTCTTACATGCACTATCCCAATTAATTCTCAAAATACACCTATTGTTATTCCCTTGTATAGATCTGAAACCAGAGTCAGGGTCAATTCAAGAGCATGCCCAAGGTCACAAGCTGGTTCTTGTAATTGCCTCCTCTGAGCCTTCCACCTCACTGAGATGACCTTTCTCGAGGAAGGTGGGACACAACCTATCTTTCGGGAAGTGTGTTCAGATGTTCCTCTGTGGTCCGTGGCTGTATTGCTTTCCTTTCTGGACGCCACCTCTCTGGGATGGGCCAGGACCAGGTTCTCCCACAGGACAGCCCATCCTGCAGTCCTGGGCTCCTCCACTGACCACCTCACTGCATAGAGTCGAGGCTGATAAGAAGTGGCTGCACCACGCTGTTTACTGCCGGGAGCCCTGATGCACTGATAAGGATTGACTTGCTTCCTTTTAATTATGTTTGCCTCTGATTAAAACATAAGACAAAAGTTTAGAAAATATAAAGAAATGTAAAAAAGAAAAAAAAAATGAACCAAGGTTTCTTTAAGTTTTACATTGCCTGTCACTAGTATGTAAAGTTTTTATGCTTCAAAAAGTTGTCTAGATGTGGCAAGTATTTAGCTAACCAGTTACTATTGGGCTGAAACCTGCTTTACAATCAGCCACGCTTTTCTGCACTCTCAGTATGTGGAGTGCCTGCCATCACCCCCTCTCCCTGTTCAGGACTGTGAACAGCCTATGCAGAACAAATTGCTCACAGTAATCCCAACCATCCTGTCCTTCAGATGCAAATCCTTTCCCCTAACCATACTGGGCAGTTAGCTTTTATTTACAGTCCCAATGAAGGAGTCGCACTGTCTGAAGTTCATAGCTAATCTGACGGTTGAGTTAGGTCCAAAAAGTTTTCCACATGGAAATGAACCATTCTTTAGGGAAGAGCCCTGACCTGTGGCAAAAAAAAAAAATAAAAACAATAAAAATACATTAGAAATTGTTAATTATAACAATGCTACATGGTAGAAAACAGGAAAAAACGAAACAGTAAAGAATAAAACATTACCCTTGATCCCAACATAGACAAGTGCCTGTAACATCTCAAATACAGCTTAATAAATCTAATTTTTCTGAATGACAGAAGAAAAGCTGAGTGGAATTGGAGAAAGTATTGAGAGTCACAGAGATGCTTCTTCATGAGACATGCTCTTCATGAATCTTTCTTCTTCATCAGTTCATTTAAAAAAAAAAAAAGTCCCTAAGTTAAAAGGAGGCTATAAAAACATTAACAAATCAGGAATGCAAAGGGAAACCTTCAGTTTGATTATCACTTCATTTATTTAGTTTTGGCTGTGCTGCATCTTTGCAGCAGCCCCTTCCCCTCCCTTCCCTACCCCTCCCCTTGGTTTTGACGTCATGGCACTTTCCACTCTGGCATTCATTTTGTCCGTTGTTTGCTACTTTATTGTCTGACTCCCTCTCCAGTCCCACAAATGTCAGGCCCTTGAGAGCAAGACTTCTGCCCGCCTTGTTCCCATTAAACACCAGAGCCCAAGGCCTGAACAGTGCCTGGCGCATGGTAGGTGTCAGGAAAAGGCAGAGAAGAGAAGCTGCTTCTGCCAGAGAGTGGTGGCTCCGCTTGCCAAGGGCAGGCAGAAGGGAAGGGGTGGGGGATGGATGGTTGAGCCCATTGACATTCTTCTCATGCGATTGTGTTTCAGATGAAAAAGCCAGCTCTGTGAAAGATACCAGTGTGATATGCCCAGGAATAAAGATAGAGAGTCCAGACGAGTAAGTGCCCGATTCTGCCACCATGAGGTGTAAAGAATTTGAGAATCCACCTCTACTGGGGCAACACAATAATGTTTCCAGGGGGACTGCATGCATCCTCCGCACCTGCCTTGGCTGACAGTCCCTTGAGGCGCTCAGTGATCTGCTGCAACCCAGGCTCTACTGAGGAGAGCAGGATGCAAGAGATGCTGTGCCCGGGGATGGGTGGCACCTTTGCTCTGGGCAGCCTTTTGGAGCTAAACTCCCATACTGTACTGACAGAGGAGTTGGAATGGTGACACCATACCACCATCCCTGGTCACGCAGCTCATGGCCACGAGAACATCTGACTTCATTCAGGGATCCTCACTGCCTCGTCAGACTTCATTGCAGAAGATGACCTCGTAATACTTTGGGGTGAACTCTCCTTACCCATGCTGTCTGCTCTCTGATATCCCTGAATGCCTGATGTTCAAAGTCATTACAGTGAGGAGATTATGAGCTACAGTTTGAGCCAAGTATAAGAACTATGTCTGTCTGACCTGGTTGTCACTGTCTACCCTATCTGTGCTTTAGGGCTTTCTCCCTGGAAATTAGCCTGAACAATGGTATCAGCTTCATCAACAATGATGTTAGCCTCACCAGCAAGGACTGCGCGAGTACCAGGGTAAGGCTCCGGCAGCTAAGGCTGTCCTGACACCCTGAACCCTGAGGAGGCAAGTGAAGGGAACAGCACCCCGGGCAGGTCCAGCAGATAGCCTGATGTGCCTTAAGCATCATCTCGCAGGTAGCTCAGAGCCCTTAACCCTGCATCTGTGTGCTGAACTCCCATCAGGCTTGGGCAGTGCCATAGTGCTACTAAAAATAGCACCTGGGGTATGCCTTATCGTCCAAGACTTGCAAACCTTTGCTCTCTCTGTGAACCAAGTGTCATTGAAGGCACATGGAAGGGACCAATTAGCAGACTCCAGAGATGATGCTGAGGCTCTGCCCAGCCTGGACCTACCTTGCCACCTTCCCTGGGCTGGGCCTTGTGGTGGGGACCTCAACGCTCCATCCTGGATTCCAACTGGGGTGAGTGGGAGAGGTTGGGGCCCTGTGTAGTAGGAGACAGAGTCCAGGGCCTCTGGGATCCCTAAGCCCTCCAAATCTGGGTTCCAGGCACATGGGTCTGGAGGGTGCAACAGCTGTGGCCATACCCAGCTAGCTTTGCCTGAGGCTGCAGAGCCAGGAAGCAGGGGAGTGGGGCTATGGATAGGTGTTCAGGGTGCCCTGCCTCTGCTCTCGTACCCCCACCTCTCTCCCATCTGGGTGTCACAGCTGTCTGTGATCCTCACAATACCCCATGCTCTCAGCCAACGCAGGCATTGAGGGCTGTGCTGTCACTCCTTGGAGGACTGGACTTCCTTAACAGGTCTCTGGAGAGAGCCTCTGAGCAGGGCCAGCAGTGGGATCTGTGGCCCAGGGCTCCACAGGGTACCAGCTGTGAGATCCTAGAATCTGTTTCCTCAAGTGGGATAAACAAGCAGAAAGGGGTTAGGGAGGACTGGGGTGGGATCCAAGTGGTAGGCGCCTGGTCCATGCCAGGACTCTGCTATGTGTTTTTTTCTGTAGGCAGGGGAGCCAGCTAAAGATACGACTACCCCACCAGCTCCCTCAGCAGCTGCCCAGCCGCCTCCAGAGACGCCGCCCGCGCCGCCCGCGCCGCCCGTGCCGCCCGCGCCGCCCGCGCAAGTCATCCCCTATGTCAACCCTCTCTACCTCTTCGCACTCATCCCAGCCCTGCTCCTATTGTCCCTGATGTTCTGCTGCGTCTGGTGGCTATGCCACAGGAGGGTGAGTGAGCCCTGCCTACACAGCCTGTGTCCAGCCTCACCAAGCCCTGAGGGACCGAGCATGGGCCCTCCAGATCCTGCCTGTGGGCAGGTTCCCATCAGCTCCAACAAGGCACAGACTCTGTCCTCCCCTCCTGGGCGTAGACAGTTGGGGCCTCTAGGGGGCTACCTGCCTCATGCTTCCACCTTCACATGAGGTGGCCTATGGGTTGTCTGGCCCCTGAAAAGAAGAGACCCCAGATACCCTGAGAACCACACTGCCCTACAGCAGAAAGACTCAGGTAGATCAAAGCCCCAGGAGTCTCTGCTGCTGGGAGAAGAAGAGAGGTCTGCCTGGGCACTGATGGCCCAAAGGGAGAAGGATACTGGCCTGGAGAGGGCTAACCTCAGAGGCGGCTGTGCCTTTGAAAGCAGCATGGATCCCTGCCCATCTCTGGTACCTTAGTCACTCCTTCATCAGTCACACACAGTCACCGGGTTGTGCAGGACCCTATGCTGGGCACAGAGGGGCAGGAATGAAGTACCCGCCACCTTTGCCCATAAGAGCTCATTGTCTAGTGGCTGGTCTGGTATAGGCCCCTGAGGGGCATTGAAGGTAAATGTCCCCTTCAGAGGGTGTGGCAGGTGCCCTGATAATGAGAAGAGCAGAGACTGGCCCTGGGGAGGGAGGGGAGGGAGAGGGACTGGCCAGCCAGGTTTGCAAGGGCACAGGATAGCGCTGGGTGAAGAAGGGGGAAAGCAGAGCTGAGAAAGGACAAGCAAAGCAGCCTGGAAGACAGCGGGTCAAGTTTCTGCAAAGGGCAAGAAGTGAGGAGAGAAAGCATGGGGAGAGGGAGGTGGACAGTCATCCCCGAGGGCTGGGAGGCAGGGAGGGTTGCAGGGGGTGTGAGAGGGGAGCTGGGAGGGGTGTGGGGAGTGCTCTCTTGTCTCCATACGCTGTCAGGGCTGCTGATGAAAACTCCCATGTGCAGCCTCTACCAGGGACCAGGAACCGTAGTCTGTCTCCCACTTAACCATACATGGAGGCCTTGATTCCCCTTTGATAACTGAGAAGCCTGAGGCCCAGAGAGGGGGAGCCTGTTCGTTATAGACCTACAGACAGCAGACACCCCAAAACCCATTTTCTGCCTCCCTCCTGCTATTGAGCAGCATCCCCTTCTATCTGCGTAGCTGAGCCAGAGCCCTCCACATGCCTTTGAACCCATGATTTTAACCACAGTGACTGTCCCTTGTTGTGAGTACCAGGTAAGCAGGAAAAGATGGATGAAGGTGAAAAGTCATTAAGGAGGGAGCTGTGACACCCAGGCTGGGGTGTGAAACTTGAGGGAAGCCAATTCACGCTGCAAGGTCTTACCCCAGAACGCGTCAGTTCAGCAGAGATAAGCTTTACGGTCACTAAGCTTGACAACTTCCATCTTGATCACTTCCATTGCAGACCGTCAAGGAGCCACCGCCAGTGCTGAATCCAGAAAGGGTGAGTGATGTGCTTGGTCCTTATGTTGTGAGCATGCCCATTGCACACAATGCCCTGCACAGAGAGGCCCCCAGAGGTACATGGGGAGATGTCCTCCCCCACCGTTCCAGCTCTCACCTATCTGGGCAGAGAGAACTGGTAGAAAGAGAGGGTGACAGAGGGAAGGCAGGGATGCTGATGGAGAAGCAGACTCGCAAAATGTCGCCCAGAGAACATCACTTCCCAGCCCCCAACATGGTCTGACCCAAGGCCTTTAGCACTGGGTCAGCATGTGGGGTAGCCTGTCTCAGGAACAGCTACAATCCTTCCCGGAATCAATGGACATTTTGTCAGTTCCCAAAGAACTGTTTGTAGGATGGTCCTTTCGGGACCCAGGTGAGTTCTTGGAAACGGATCCTCAGGTTTCAGGGACCTGGACCCCCTCCCTGAGCTCTGCTGCATGTTGGGCCTCCGTTTCCTTGTTCTTCATCCCTGGCTCATTTCAGGGTGAGGGCCTTGGTGGGGTTGGCCTCTGGGGGACTGAGAAGGAAGGAGAGAGTCTTATCTGGCATCGAGCTGTGAGAGAGGTGAGTCAAGGTGAGCACAGGTGCCAAAGTCAGGTGGGGAGGCTGTGGCTGACCCACCAGAGTGGGGACCCAAAGCAGGGCCTGTAAGAGCCAGAGCAGGAGCACCGTGTCCCAAGACAGGAGGGTCTGGGTCTGAGATACAGCAGCAAACAGGGCCTCTGCAGGGCTGGCATAGCACCGGCTGCAGTGGGGCCTGGGGGCTGCGTCTGCCCGAGGCGGGTGAGTGCAGCCCTGTCCCCTGCTGCTGCTGCACCCCTGACAGCCGCCGTCACATGGCGCAGCCTCACACCCAGCCTCTCCTGCAGGGGCACCTCTGGGAACCAAGGGGACAGGGTAGAGTTTGCTGATCTTTGGAGAGGAGCCGTCTTTGTAAGCCAAATGGAGCTGGTGTGTTTTCATATGGAGGCCACTCTTCCTGTGCCGGGAGCTGCTCATCTGTCCTTGATTCTCCCACAAACATTTGCTGAGTGGCCAACACTTGACAGGTGCCAGGGCAACAGACGTCATGTGTCTGCACCCAGGAGCTGCCAGACAAGAACATGGTGTTTTCTCTCCCTAGGAGCCGGAGGAGACATGCCAAATGCCGTGCCCCACAGTGATTGTCCCTTGTGGGTGCCAAGGAGGGGGAATGAAACGAATGGAGGTGAGAAGGGCCCTCGGGAAGGAGTACTGAGTCCACGGCTGGGGAACAGGGGGTGAGGACAGCTGCTTCATGCCCAAGTCTGGCTCCAGTAGGCATGGCTTGAGCAGAAACGAGCTGTGGGCACCGGACTATGTTCCCTTGCTGCTAGAGAAAGCCAAAAGCACCCCAAACCTAGTTGCTCAGGGGAAGCCGAAAGCACAAGGGCTCACGTTCCCATCACTGCCAGCATTTCCCCCTTGGGATGGGCCCAAGCTCTGGATGTTGCTGGGGCCCCCAAAGGGCAGTTCAGTGTTGTTTCAGGGAATTGGTGGGGACGGATCCCTGACAGGCAGTTTCAAGGGAGAGGAGACAGTGTCCCTCTGGAGGCAGCGTCTAGGCCTGTGGCGTCCTCACAAACACATCTGCTTTTCAGGGAAAACTGGATAGCCTGTGTGAGTTTGTTCAGCGCTGCAATCAGATGTCAGTAATGTGGTGCCCAACCAGAGACATGGTAAGCAGGGCACAGGGATGCTCCCCATGGGCTGGGGCCTTGGTTTTGCCCTTCATCATTGCCCCCTGAGACTGTGGGTCAGAGAACCCTGTCCTGTCTGGGTGTCTGCCAGGAAGAATGCCCAAGAAGTGCAGACCTGGAGCTCACGCGCCTCCAGACGATTCTCCACACGGCACACATGCGTTTCCTCTGTGTCCTCATCTCAAGGATGTCAGGATCTTTCTTCTCAGAACTATGACCAGAACTCCCAATCCTGAGTGAAAAGGTCTGGAGAGGCCTATTTGCCTCCCATCAATCGTCCCTCTCCACAACTCCCCCTCCCCTGGGGGACTGCTAGCTGCACCCCACCCATGAGATCTTCCTGAACTGGTCACTCAAGTGCCAGCAATGGTGGGACATGGTGACACCCCCTCCCCAACGTTGTCGGGCCAACACTGACTGCATTTAGCAGGTAGCAAAGACGACCTCCTGTGTCATTGCCTGTGATAATGGGGAGAAGCCAAATCGTTCCAGCTGTCATCCTTGGACTGTAACAATAATGCTGGGTAATTCTACTGTGCTCTTTCTGTGGGTCAGTTGCTCAGCTAAAAACTTTACATGTCTTCATTGCTTTAATCCTCCCAATAATTACAGGTAGATACTACTATTATCCCACAGAGAGGCTGAGTGACTTGACTAAGTCACAAAGGCTGGGAGGAGCACTGACTTGAATTCTGAGCCTGGCTCTACCCTTCTCACTGCTTCGTCCCCCATTTGGGGTCAGTACTCATGATCTCAAGGTGCTTACCCACAGACCACCAGAGGTTGCCCTACCCAGCTCCCTGGGGCCCAAGGAGGGCAATGGTTTGCCTGGAAATCATTTGCCTGGCCGTTCCAAACTCAGACCCTTTCTACAGACCAGACCAGGGGCCAGGAGGACATTGCGGACCCCGAGTCTTTAATGAGGGCTGCATCGGTCACCTTCCCTGAATCAAACAGGCTCTTGGAGACTGGGCACTTGGGCGTTTGGAAACTGTAGTCAGGCCAGAAAGCCTCTGGACACCGATATTGACACACCTGAGGCACTGCTCACACCCAGCAGAGACACTATCTGGTGCCAGAGTGCCAGCGTTCCTACGGCTCTCAGTCCCAGGTTTGCTTGCCGGGAAGCCCCATTCTCCACCTGATTCTCCTGGAACCTCTCCCCACAACCACAGCCTCATTATGCTCACAAGAGCCCCATGCCTGCATTATGCCTCGAACAGTAGAGACAGCCGCCCAGAGATGCTCAGTCAGGAGCAGGAAGGACAGAGCAAGACAGAGATAAGACCCAGATGGGAGACCCCAGAAGCAGCCTTCCTGCCCAGAGCACAGGGCTCTGAAGCGGTCACAGGCCCAGGGCTGCTCTGTGGAGCTCGTGCTGGGATGGCAGAGCGATGTGTTAGGGAGCTCGTATCCCCCAGGGCTCTGCTTGGCCCCTGCAACACCAGCTCTCCAGCCTGCCCGTTAGTCTCTCTGGGCTCACAGTGATCTGTGTGCTTCCTGGAGGCGAAACGGAGGCCTGAGAGATCAGGGAGGCTGCCAAGGCCACCCAGGGAGTGAGCGGCAGCAGCCAGAGCTGGCTGAAACCAACCTGCTCATCCTGAGAGGGGCTGGGAGCCCGCGACTGCGCCTGGTGGATGTGACCCCGCCCATTCCTCTCACCTTATCCCTCCCAACCATAATCCTGGGGCTTGAGTGTTAAGGATATCTGTGGACACTTCCAGTATTCTGGTGGGTGCAGGAGTCCTGATTCCTTCTTGAAGCCTTCTGTGTTCTGGTCCCAGGCCTTAGAGTGAATCATAGCCTAAGTGATGGAGTGTCAACTGGGAGCCTACCGTCTCTGCAGGCCAGTGTCAGCTCCCAATCCCCACCCTGAATGTATAACAGGAGACACCCTGTTCAGGGACATATTATGCAGGAGTGGCCTCGTGTTTTTCCTACCTGAACCATAGGTCCCCTCAGCGAGAAGAGTTCTGGAGCTGGAGGAAAGGGCATGCCTCAGTGGGAACATGTCAAGACTGCGCTTGGGGGGTCTCAGCCTGCCCTAGCTCAGCCCGGGCAGGGGATTAGGAGCATCAACCAGATGTCCTTCCAAGGACAGACATAAGCCTTTTGTCCTCTCACTGCTGACCATCCCCTGTGCCCTGTACCCCATCCCAGGAGCTCTGTTCAGACAGAACCTCGCCCAGGCCCTCTTCACCAGGCTGTGCTGAAAAACAAGCCTCAGGGGAATCAGTGCAGCCTCTCTCTCCTCCATCCAGTTCCTGAGCCATAGGGAGGTTGTTTCCAAACTCCTCCACCTGGACTGGAAATGCAGTCAGGCCTGTGTATGTGAGCATACTCAGAGAGAGAACCGTGGAGTCTGGGGATGACCTTGTAGGAGCTGCCGCCTTCTAAAACCTCAGCCAGCTGCTTGTTTCGGTGATTTAGATATGACTGCCTTCTGCACAATACAATGCGGAAAATCCTCCAAGGTTCACTTACCAAAACACTCAGCCTTTTTGTAACAGAAGCAATCTTCTTGTTTATTGTAACCTTCTGTGAAATGACCATGTTTCCCTGCCCCACTGCCTTCTAATCCCCAGAGAAAATCTGATAATGGTCCCTCCCAGACCGTCTTTCCTACACACACAACGGAATGATGCAGCAAGACTCAGTTCACTTTCTTAGTCTTGAGTCAAACCCACACTGGAGGTCCTGATCCTCTTTGTTCCCTGACTTTCCCAGGTCAGCCCATTCAGTTCGTGGAAATCAGTTCTGCTAGACACATCAGCAAAATCGAGTGAAAATAGGAAACCTTCCACTCTCACTGAATGTGATGCCGGCAGTGATATAACTGTTTACAGAGAGTGTGACTCACTCAAGACCTTTTACACAAGGGTCTCATTCATTCCCACAACAGCGGCCATTTATGCAGAGTAGGGCTTGCCAGTGAGTACTTCATACAAGGTCAGTCTTTTCATCCTCCCAACACCCTACCGGGGAGGAAGCTGACCCCCTGTACACCTACCCAGCTGCACAGCCATGAGGCCAGTATCCACAACCCAAGGCCCAGACCTCACCCATGCTTGGCTGCCTCTCTGTTCAGCCAGGTGATCACTGCTCTGCATTTTGAAGCTAAAGAAATCAAGGTTCTGATGCTTTGTGATGGGCTCAACATGACAAGGTTGTATAAGGGTGCAGCAAGGCTGTCAACGACCCTAGGGAGACTCACTTTCAAGTCCATGCCACAGCTCCTGTAACCTGCTGTCACAGTGAATGCAAAAGAACTAGAAAGGACTTCCTTCCTCTGTGCAGTGTGTTAGATGTGTAAACAACTGTGAATGTTAATTTCTTATTTTCACACTATATTGCTTACAAACCGCCTCTAAATATGAACACATAAATATATACTGGAAACAGTTGTCTTGGGAATGATTAGAGCTACAGAGAGGCTGTCGGATGCATTCATGGCCAAGGAGTTCCTGAGTTCCTATGTTTTGACGCCACTCACAGAGGGAACATCAAAACACGTGTGTGATAGAGCTGGGCCAGCACTTCTGCCCTCCAGGAAGTCCCAACTTGAAAGTTGTTCAAGACTGTGACCTTTATGAAAGTCTCAGATCATAACTTTGGGACAGTGTTGGCAGCCTGCTTCCCCATGCTCAACAACCCTCATCCCCTCCCAACTCCTCTCTCTCACACACTCACATGCATACGTGCATGCACACACACATAGACCCATAGACTCTCTCTCACACACACACGTGCACGCACACACACACTTCCCTCTGTAATAAACAGGAAATCCAGAAATGGAGCCAAAGCTCCAAAGCACTGGAGATTAAGTTTCCACCAACCATTTGCCAATTGCTTCAAGAAACATTCCTTCACTGTGGAGCAGCTGAGTTAATATAGGAAGTGATTGGTCACCAGCTTAGATCTCCTCATTAATAGAAAACCAGAGGAGAAGGACACTCCCCTCAGCCCCCAGTCGCCTCCCTCACCCCCTTATGATCACACAACAGACCCGGGGGCCTCCACCACTGTCTGGAGCCCCTCACTCCTCTCCCTCAACCCATATGCACACCCCTACCTCTGCAGCTCAGTGACAGGCTGTGGCTAGGGGAGAGGAGCCCGGCCTCAGCACAGGTGCCCTGCAGTCTGGCTGTGAGAAAGTGAAAGGGAGCCCAGAGGCAGAAGATGCTAGGTCTAGAATGATCTGTTCATGTGCTAGAGTAAATAGAAATACGGGAGCTTAGAAATAAACATAGAAGATCCCAATCTATTCAGAGTAGCAATAAAAGAACATACCCACACATGTGTGTGACAATGTGTGCTGACCTATAATGTACAGAAACCACAGAACTTTACTCTTTCGCTATGACAGAAGACTTGAAAATGCAGACACCTAGACCACAATGCCAACTTTTCCCCCAAAATTTATGGGCTTAATGCTGCTTTAGTGAAAATTGCAATGAATGTTTTTAGGGAACTTGACCTAAATGACTCTAAGGTGATTGTAGAATTCCTGTTTAGTTCAGGAATTTGGGATACAATCCTAGGGGCGGGGAGGAACAGAATCCTGCTGTTGACAGAGACCCTGCCCATGGGCTTGAGAGAGGAGGGAACCAGCCACAGTGCCTCTGGCACTCCCAGACTGGCTTGAGGGGAAAACAGAGGCAGCCTCAGAGGATGGCAGTCCGGATACAGGAAATAGAGAGGCCGGGGAGGACAAGCCCGAAGCAGGAGAGCATGGAGAGCGCAGCTGGAACACAGGCGCGCTTCCAGTGCGTCTGGCAGTGCTGGTGACAGGCCAGGAGCCTGTGGGCTTGATGGCCCAAGGCACCAGGCTGAGCACTGGGCTGGTCTTCCAGGCAGTGAGGAAGCACAGCTGAAGGTGTGAGCTGAGGAAGAAGAAACTTGAGGATCATACCATGAGGGCCTGGATTGACGGGAAGTGGAGCCAGGTGACCAGGGGAGAGAAGGTGCTTGAGTCAGCCTAGGAAAGGAGCTGAGGGCTTAGACTGGCCGTAGGTGCAGAGGAAGGTGAGAACAGATGGGCAGCTGGAGACGTGTGTGGCTCAGGACAGAGTCTGGGCACAGTGGGTCCCAAGGCTGGGCCTCACAGGTGCTCAGGGTAACATTTCGCATTGAATGGCAGGCCCACCAAAGCCTGAAGTCTGTACTGCATAAGGAGCACCTATAGGGACCGACAGGCCCAAACAGGCCCAGCAGGGGAATCAGGGGACTCTGGGCAGCAGGAGAAGGGTGGACCTGAGTCAGAGAAGGCGCTTGGCAGGCCCCAGGGAAACTGCAGCCTTCTGCTCCCAGTTCCAGCGGCTTCTAGTGATCTTCTCTCTGTTTTGTCGCCCGCAGGGAAAGTGCGTCAACTTTGCCCTAATGAGGCCGCACTGTGGGCCACTGCACTGCAGCCCTAAGGCCTGCGTTCAGCACAGCCGGGAATGCTTCACCATCAACAACTGCTGCTCACGGTTCCAGCACTCCCCATCCACGTGCTCCAGGCCCCCCTCCAGAATGCAGCCGTTCATCTCAACCCCTACCCGGACAGCCAACAGAGCCACTTTGTCACTCCAGCCCCCATAGCCCAAGCTCTAAAGCACCAAAACCCCAAGATTATTAAGAGCCCTTTGCTTGCTGAATTAGACATATATATTGAGTCTTGGTTTACGATCACAATGCGTTGGAATCTTGCTAATCAGAGTTTGCTACCTGGTGAGCACTGCTCCACTGTGTGAGAAGTATCTATACTGGTCCTGCGAGGACGTAGCACTCTAATGTCCTGAGGATTACACATGATGAGTGCCAGTCCCCAAAACCTGATCTTCATCTGTCACCAAGGTCTGGGATGGGGTTTTAGTCAAATTCTGCTATTTGAACAAAACCCAAAAGATGTTTAAAATATGAATGCAATCCTGTGTCTCATTCCCTAATCTGGCACAGAGAGGACTACTTGAATTTCTCATCTTCTTCACTCCTTGCTCCTGGTTTCCATCTTTTGGTTGCTTACGTTCCAGTCATGTCTCAGAAAGAGATGAGGCCCTCTACAGTTCACCAGCTGGAAGTGAACCTTTTCTTCACGGATAAATCAACAGGTCCCTCATTCCAGTTCAGTTCAGTCGCTCAGCCGTGTTCAACTCTTTGTGACCCCACGGACCACAGCATGCCAGGCTGTGTCCATCACCAACGCTCCCGGATCATTCTCAAACTCATGTCCATTGAGTTGGTGATGTCATCCAGCCATCTCATCCTCTGTCCCTAAGTCAGAGGTCCCTGAATTATGAAAGTCCCTCAGTCGTGTCCGACTCTTTGTGACCCCCTGGCCTATACAGTCCATGAAATTCTCCATGCCAGAACACTGGAGTGGGTATCCGTTCCCTTTTCCAGGGGAATCTTCCCAACCCAGGGATCAAACCCAGGCCTCCCGCACTGCAGGCAGATTCTTTATCAGCTGAGCTACAAGGAAAGCCCTAGGCCCAGGGAAATTTTAGAGGACATGTGTGTGAGTGTGAAGTCTCTCCATTTCCCTAGAGAAGTTCAATTCCGTTATTCGCCATCTGCGAAACAGAAGTAGCGGTGCTCCCGACAGAGATGCTTTAGCACTCAGCGTCCTCCCCACCACCCAGGCTCTCTGTATGATGCTCCAAGGCCATGCACACACCCCGCGGGAGTACGGGAGCACTTCAGAAGGAGTATCCCGGAGGTACCACAGCTAGCTGTCTCTAATCCGTATCGATAGTACGTTAAATACTTTCCACCCTCACTCCCATCTCCTTGAATGTTATATTTGTGCCTTTTAGTTGAATATCCGTATGACAGCTATAGGTAAAAAAAAAGAAGAAAAGAAAATGTACTCATGATACCAAGTGTGTGAAATTTTATTAGACAGAAAGGAGATTTAAATAATGTGAAATCCTATAGAGAGATTTTATCTCTTCCTTAGAAGCGGAGTATTTTGGATTGTTTGTAAGGGGTGAGAGCATTGTCCTGGCCTGAGAGTGTCAGGGACACATTTCTGAAACTGGCTCTGTGCTCCTATATTATATCTATGTGTTTGTGTATAACTGTAATATAATACATGCCCATCTCTGAGACTCTGTGACTCTACACAGAGAAATGTATCTGTAATTTAATAAAGAGCCCAATGTGACCCTGGCTGAAATCAGCATGTCTGTTTACTAGTGGATGTTGAGAGCCTTCTCATTTTTAGCCCATCACTCCTGCCTCACTCATGAACAGAAGAAGGAGGTGGTCATAACTTTGGACCATTAGATCAGGGGAGATCTGGGAGGGGCATGAGCCCACACCTTACCACCCACACCCACCAACCCTGGCTACACTTCCTTCTGTGCATGGTAATAAGAGGCAGTAGAAAACGGGAGTTTCCTTGGCATCTCTCCCTGGGCCCTCTTTGCCCCCTACCTTTCCTCATTCTATCTCATCAGATCTTTTTGGTTTCACATCAACCAGAGGTGCCTCACCCTAGTGAAGAAGAAAGGAGGTGCAGCCCTTAACTGATACCTGACTTGTAGATGGGCAGCCTTTTGTCCCAGTTGCCCCTCCTGCCTAAGTCCTGGGGGCAAGCAGGATATTTTTAGAAAAGTGGCCTCATATCTGAGCTGTCTCAAGCTGAGACCTATACCCAGAGAAATATACTGGGCAATGCTTCTCCCTTATTTTAGACTAGGACAACAAAAATGCACACTTTCTCTTTTTTTTAATTAGGTTTCATTTTACTTTATTTTGGCCACACCATATGGCATGTAGTTCCCCAACCAAGGGTTAAACTCATACCCCCTGCATTAGAAGCACAGAGTCTAAATCACTGGACCACCAGTAAAGTCCAAATATGCACATTTTCTGAATGTCCCTTGGTTTCATGTAAAGCAACCCCTGTAGACTCAGATGGACCTCCAGGCTTGGACCAAAGCCTTGAGCTTCCGGAAGCTGGGAGCCTCCCCAGACCCAACCAGGGCCAGCCATGACCTCCTCCACAAACACCCAAGTAGGAGCGCGAGCACCCGTGAGGGAGCGTGCATCCCTGGCAAGGCTATGGCCTTAACGGCAGGCCTCCCATCCTCTTTCTGCGCCCCGGAGCGCCTCGTGCACCCAGGATGCAGACAGAGGAGGTCGGGCTGTCAGACAGGCGCTCTACCCCGCCAGGACCGCTGCACTGTGCTGGCTGCCTGCAAGTCCACTCAATGTCGTGCCCTTTCTGTGCGCTCTCCTTTTCGCGTTCCTAGCCAGGCTTTGCAGTTTGCCTGCTTGCTTTCAGTGCGGGAGAAAGTGGCCAAAGTCAACCTCTTTTCCATCCTGTGTCAAGACTGAAGCTCCTGGGACATCCTTGGAGGTCCAGTGGTTCACACTTCGCCTTCCAAATGCAGAGGTTCAGGTAACATCCCTGGTTGGAGAGCTAAGATCCCATATGTCTTCCAGCCAAAGAACCAAACATAAAACAGAAACAAGATTGCAACAAGTTCAATAAGGACTTTAAAGCATGGTCCACATTAAAAAAAAAAAAAAATCTAAAGGGAAAAAAAGACTGAAGCTCCTGAAGGACTTGCCTGTAGTCCAGTGGTTTCCCAGCGCAGGGGACATGAGTTTGATTCGTGGTTGGAGAACAGGTCTTGACTTGGGCAATAGAGATAGAGAAGGGAGTCCCTTATGTTCAAGAAACAGGGGTAGGGGTGCAGTCTGGATTCAGTTAACAGCAAAGCCATTGTATTCGTTTGTTGGCCTGCCGTAATAAAGTACCACAGACTGAGCGGCTCAAACAACTGAAATCTATTTTATTGTAGTTCTAGAGGCTAGAAGACCAAGATGAAGCAAACTCTGGCTCAAAGAGCAGTTAGCCAGTCACAGGAAGTGGTCATCATGCAGGCAGGAGGCCATGAAGGGAGGGGGGATGCTAGAAGCAGCCCCCCTGCGTAGGGCAGAGCTGGGGGCTGACGCAGAAATAGGCTGGCCCTAAACCAGCAGCAGCCTCACCTGGGGACAGAAGGCACAGGGGGCTAATGGGCATTGCCTGCCCCCCAGGGGCCTTCCTGTCTTGTAGCTTCAGGCAGTGGTGCCCAGAGCCTTGCTGAGGCCGCGATGACGGGAGGCTGGTGTGATGTGGTAAATGGTTCCAGGAGATGGCGCTCAGAGATTACGTTTGTTTACTAGCCCAATTTAAAAATCAGTTTCAAAACATATTAATAGAGTCATGGAAAAAAACACAATAGCGACTTTTGTTTCTCCTGGGATCTTTTACCTCGGCATTTCATACCCATTATGCGGCCCCTTCTATCACATTGTCAATAGTGAGAGTTGTTTCCTCTTTCTGAAGACTGGAGATATTTCTTCAAAACCTGGAGAAATGGAGGGGGGCAGATGTGAGGGAGAACCTGCCCTAAGCCCAGCATGCCCTTGTCCCACCCACCGGCCTCCCACCAAATGTGCAGCTTTCTGTGGTGAACAGCAGACTCAGCTGTGGCTACATCTGTGCCCGTGGGCCAGTCCCAGCCCCTCTGCCAGAGCCCAGGTGGCCTTAGTGTAAGGGCCCCGCGTGCTGTCAGGGACCCACGGAAGAGCCCGGCCATTCCACTCTGCCATCCTCCGCCCTGCTCCCCACGGCCATCCTCTACTCCTTGTTCACTGCAAGCTTGGGCACCTGGCTGACATTCCCCAGCAGCCCAAAATCCATCCTGGGAAACGTCAATATCTACAGGGTGACCCATCTGACACAAGGACCTCTTGGTCCTTGACCTCTTGGCCTCTAACTCCCTGCACTGTGAGCCGTGTCCGTTCCTCACACCCATCCCATATCCTGTCACCGTTTCCATCTCTCCCCCATCTGTCTGCAGCCCATCTCCCCTCCTCCTCATGTCCCTGGTTTCCCGCGCTCCCTCCCGCTCCCCGCAACTGGATCCACACAGCTGCAGGTTCTGGAACCTGGGTCCCATTGTGCTATTCTTCTTCGGGCATGCCCTTCAGGCATCCATGCTGCCTCCACGTGCTCAGGCTAAGCGGAAACCCATTCCATGGCCTGCGAGGCTGCTCTGCATTCCCAGCCCCAGCTGCTACTTTTCCTTGTGACTCTGAAGCCTGTTCTCTACCTGAACAGACCACACCTTCCCAGTGTCCCTCCCTCGTTCTAGCGGGCAGTTAGCCCTGTGCACTTACACACAGTCTGGACACAGCACCATGCCAGGAGCATCTCTTACCTCCATTTTGCCTGTCTGCTACCCTACTCTTAGCCCCTTTCTGGGGTTAACTGCAACCATTCATCAGTGAAGCATCGCTTCCTCAGAGCAGCCTCCCAACACGGGAGACCAGACAAGACCTGAGCCCTTGCTCTGCCGTCTGTTTCCACAGCATCCTCTGCCCTCCTCTCTGTCACTTACCTGCAGCTTACAGGACTCTGGATAACCTGGGCTCTGCTTGAGCCAGGGCTGCAGGCTCAGCACTGCCCACTCTAGGCTGG
Organism: Budorcas taxicolor; assembly: GCF_023091745.1. Classification (NCBI taxonomy): domain Eukaryota; kingdom Metazoa; phylum Chordata; class Mammalia; order Artiodactyla; family Bovidae; genus Budorcas; species Budorcas taxicolor. The sequence continues at coordinate 4,083,237 of NC_068914.1, forward strand.
GTACCGAAACACAGCAGCAACCATTGCTGTTTGTGCCACGAGTGAAATGTGAGACTAGAGGTCTTGGGACCCCCTAGAAGGAGCACTCAGGTTGACCTGCCCACGGAGGTGAGTTGCACTCATCTTCTCCTGCAAGAACTCCAAAATTGCAACTCGCTGCTGAACAACCATTCACAGGAGAATGTTGGTTCCTACTAAAAAAAGGTATCCCACATCCAAGAGCAAAGGAGATGCTCCAACAAGACAGTAGGAGGGCCAACGTTGTGTTTAGACTCAAACCCCATACCCACCAGAGACGCTCGGAGGGCTCAAACAAAACCTTGTGCACACCAGGACCCAGAAGCCCCACAGAGACTGAGCCAGGCCTGACTCTGAGTGTGTGAGTGCCTCCTGTGGAGACACAGGTCAGCAGTGACCTGCTGTGGGGACAGGGTCTCTGGCTGCAGCAGACCTGGGTCACCCAGCGTGTGGCATAAGCCCTCTGGAGGAGGTCACCGTTAGCCCCAGACAACCCACAAACTGCAGAACAATTAGACCAGAGAAATTCTCATGCTGTTAAGAAAGTTTTAGGACCCACAACAGATTTCCCAACCTGGGGATTGAGCAAAGGGACTGAGAGCCCCCAGGGAATTTGACTTTGGAGGTCAGTGGGAGACTGAACAGACTTGCCTGTGAGTGTCCAGGAATCTCTGGTGGAGGCTTGACAGTTTGGCCTGAGGCAAAACAACAGAGATGGAACACAGCCCTGCACTTCAACAGAAAATTATATTAAAGATTTACTGAGTATGGCCCCACCCATCAGAACAAGACCCAGTTTCCCCCAGAGTCAGTCTCTCCCATCAGGAAGCTTCCATAAACCTCTTATCCTTATTCATCAGAGGGCAGACGGAATGAAAACCACAATCACAAAAAACTAACCAAATTGATCACATTGACCACAGCCATGTGTAACTCAATGAGACTAGGAGCCATGCCATGCAGGGCCACCCAAGACGGACAGGTCATGGCAAAGAGTTTTGACAAAACATGGTCCTCTGGAGAAGGGAATGGCAAACCACTTCAGTGTTCTTGCCTTGAGAGCACCATGAACAGTATAAAAAGGCGAAAAGATAGGACACTGAAAGATGAACTCCCCAGGTCGGCAGGTGCCCAACATGCTACTGGAGAAAAGTGGAGAAATAACTGCAGAAAGAAGGAAGAGACGGGCCAAGGCAAAAACAACGCACAGTCGTGGGTGTGACTGGTGATGGAAGCCAGGTCCGATGCTGTAAAGAGCAATACTGCATAGGAACTTGGAATGTCAGGCCCATGAATCAAGGCAAATTGGAAGTGGTCAAACAGGAAATGGCAAGAGTGAACGTCGACATTTTAGGAATCAGTGAATTAAAATGGACTAGAATGGGTTAATTTAACTCAGGTGACCATTATATCTACTACTGTGGGCAAGAATCCCTTAGAAGAAATGGAGTAGCCCTCATAGTGAGCAAGAGTCCAAAATGCAGCATTTAGGTGCAATCTCAAAATGGACAGAATGAGCTCTGTTCACTTCCAAGACAAACCATTCAGTATCAGAGTAATCCAAGTGTATGTCCCAACCACTGATGCAGAAGAAGCCGAAGTTGAATGGTTCTATGAGGACCTACAAGAACTTCTAGAAATAACATGCAAAAAAGATGTCATTTTCATCATAGGGGACTGCAATGCAAAAGTAGGAAATCAAGAGACACCTGGAGCAACAGGCAAGTTTGGCCTTAAGAAGCAGGGCAAAGGCTAACAGAATTTGGCCAGGACAACACACTGGTCATAGCAAGCACCCTCTTCCAACAACACAAGAGATGACTCTACACATGAACATCACCAGATGGTCAACACCAAAATCAGATTGATTACATTCTTTGCAGTCAAAGACGGAGAAGCTCTGTACAGTCAGCAAAAAGAAGACCAGGAGCTGACTGTGGCTGAGATCATGAACTCCTTATTGCCAAATTCAGACTTCAATTGAAGAAAGTAGGGAAAACCACTAGACCATTCAGGTATGACCTAAGTCAAATCGCTTATGTTTATACAGTGGAAGTAAGGAATAGATTCAAAGGATTAGATCTGATAGAGTGCTTGAAGAACTATGGACGGAGGTTCATGCCATTGTACAACAGGCAGTGATCAAGACCATCCTCAAGAAAAAGAAATGCAAAAAGGCAAAATCATTGTCTCAGGAAGCCTTATAAATAGCTGAAAAAAGAAGAGAAGTGAAAGGCAAAGGAGAAAAGGAAAGATACACCCATCTAAATGCAGAGTTCCAAAGAATAGCAAAGAGAGATAAGAAAGCTTTCCTCAGTGATCAATGCAAAGAAATAGAGGAAAACAGTGGAATGGAAAAGACTAGAGATCTCTTCAGGAAAATTAAAGATACCAAAGGAACATTTCATGCAAAGACACACAATAAAGGACATAATCAGTATGGACCTAACAGAAGCAGGAGATATTAAGAAGAGGTGGCAAGAATACACAGAGGAACTATATAAAAAAAAATCTTAATGACCCAGATAATCACAATGGTGTGATCACTCACCTAGAGCTAGACATTCTGGAGTCCAAAGTCAGGTGGGCCTTAGGAAGCATCACTACGAACAAAGCTAGTGGACGTGATGGAATTCCAGCTGTACTGTTTCAAGTCCTAAAAGATGATGCTGTGAAAGTGCTGCACTCAATATACCAGCAAATTTGAAAAACTCAGCAGTGGCCACAGGACTGGAAAAGGTCAGTTTTCATTCCAATCTCAAATAAAGGCAATGCCAAAGAATGTTCAAACTACCACACAATTGCACTCATCTCACATGCTAGTAAAGTAATGCTCAAAATTCTCCAAGCAAGTCTTCAACGGTACATGAACTAAGAACTTCCAGATGTTTAAGCTGGACTTAGAAAAGGCAGAGGAATCAGAGATCAAATTGCCAACATCTGTTAGATCATAGAAAAAGCAAGAGAGTTCCAGAAAAACATCTACTTTTGCTTTATTGACTATGCCAAAGCCTTCGACTGTGTGGATCAGAACTAACTGTGGAAAATTCTCAGAGATGGGAATGCCAGAACACCTTGACTACCTCCTGAGAAATCTGTATGCAGATCAAGAAGCAACAGTTAGAACCGGACATGGAACAATGGACTGGTACCAAATTGGGAAAGGGGTATGCAAGGCTATATATTGTCACTCTGCTGATTTAACCTATATACAGAGTACATTATGCAAAATGCTGGACTGGTTGAAGCATAAGCTGGAATCAAGACTGCCTGGAGAAATACCAATAACTTCATATATGCAGATGACACCACCCTTACACAGAAAGCAAAGAGGAACTAAAGAGCCTCTTGATGAAAGTGAAAGAGGAGAGTGGAAAAGCTGGCTTAAAACTCAACATTCAAAAAACTAAGATCATGGCATCTGGTCCCATCACTTCATGGCAAATAGATGGGGAAACAATGCAAACAGTGAGAGACTTTATTTTCTTGGGCTCCAAACTCACTGCAGATGGTGACTGCAGCCAGGAAATTAAAAGACACTTGCTCCTTAGAAGAAAAGTTATGCCTAACCTAGACAGCATATTCAAAAGCAGAGACATCATTTTGCTGACAAAGGTCCACCTACTCAAAGCTATGGTTTTTCCAGTGGTCATGTATGGATGTGAGAGTTGGACTATAAAGAAAGTTGAGTGCTGAAGAATTAATGCTTTTGAACTGTGGTGTTGGAGAAGACTCTTGAGAGTCCCTTGGACAGCAAGGAGATCCAACCAGTCCATCCTAAAGGAAATCAGTCCTGAATGTTCATTGGAATGACTGATGATGAAGCTGAAACTCCGATACTTTGGCCACCTGATGCGAAGAACTGACTCATTGGAAAAGACCCTGATGCTGGGAAAGATTGAGGGCAGGAAGAGAAGGGGATGACAGAGGATGAGATGGTTGGATGGCCTCACCGACTTGATGGACATGAGTTTAAGCAAGCTCCAGGAGTTCGTGATGAACAGGGAAGCCTGGTGTACTGCAGTCCATGTGATGTCAAGGAGTCAGACACGACTGAGTGACTGAACTGAAGAAAGAACCTAACATCCGACAAGAACTCTAGCTTGGCCTGGCTATACCCTGAGCCCCTCCCCAACGCTATACCAGCTTCTGCCAGCTCACTGCCACGAGTGTTCTTTACAGTGCCTGTCTGAGTAGTGGGAAGAACAGGTCACTAAGATTTTACCCATAAGGACCCCATACTGAGTGCTCAGAGGCTCACCCCAGGGTGCAACTAGCTGGACCCAACTCTGCCAGATGCCTAGGCCAGGGCTCACTCAGTAGGGCTCAGGGAGGTGTAGTGTCAGCCACCCTCCTTCTGCCTGCCTCTGTGACATCACATGGTCATCCCCAGCCAGGTAATCCAGGGGAAGAGGATCACTCCTCGGGGCAGAGGCACACAGCCCGGGCCAGCAAGCTGCCCACGACTACCCAAGAGTGAGGAAAGACTATTCAGGAGGAAGAAATAGGCACACGGGCTATGAGCACAAGAGGATGGGTGAGAAGTTCCAGGAGAGACATGAGAAGACGCAAGATGTAAGAGGCCCTCAGTGATGTGATGTCAGTGGGTGACTCTGAGATGGGTATGCTGAGCCCAGGGGACCCAAAAGAGCAGGTGGAGACCTTGGGGCTCTTGTCTCTGACATGAGACGTACCTGGCTGAGCCCAAGGGGCAGCCGAGCCTCAGAATAACTGACATGAAGGGGGAAGAACAGAGGCCCAGGGAGGAGTCCCGAAGGATAGTTTGCTTGTGGAAAAGAGATGAAAAAGAATGGCCAGCGTGGTGGGCATCCCAGAAGCCAAGCCCAGCACTTCAGAAGGAAGGTGAGGTCTTGACTGCAGAAGCGAGTCAGGGCGGAGCCTGAGAAGAGGGCACAGTGCTGGTGTGATTGGGTCTCAGAGGGCAGGCCTTCTGCAACCTCACTAGGTCACTGGACTACGGGCCCTCAGAGGGCAGGCCCTGTCTGACATTCTTTCCGCACCAAGTTCTGTGGCCTGTCTTTGTCCAAGAGTCCAGCATTTCTTTCTGAGCTTGGCCCAAGGCCACCACACTGATGACCTAGCTAGGGTCATCCTCATAACTGACTTTGGCCAGACCGCCCTGGAGGGTATCCAGTCCCCAGACCCTGACCCTCATGAGGTGACGTGGGCACGGCCTCCATGAGCAGCTGAGGTCCTGCGAAAGCCTCACCAGGGAGGACACCATGGTTTTGGCCCCGGGGGCTCCCAAGAAGGGCGCAGAGTCTGGGGCCCAGAGAAGGCCCTTTCTCAATCCATGTGACCTGAGGTGGACCGCAATCTTCCTCTAGTGATGGCATCTTCAGCCCTGTGTGATGACCCACCCCCAGTTCTCACAGCAGTCCTGGGCAACAGCTCCTCGCCCCAGCCCAGCTATCTACCCAATCTTCCGTAACTTGGCCCAGCTCCCACCCACCCCACCCTCTCCAACCCACACTTCAGGAAGGAGCAGTTGGGGACTTGGTGTGAATAGAGAAACAAGCACCTGAGCCAAGGTCAGGAACACAAACAGAGGGGACAGTTCTTAACCTGTTACTCTTAAGAAATAAAATTCATATTTTATGGCAAGACACGGAAAATTCAAACATAAAATTTTCTCTGCCCTTTGGTCTCCTCTCTCCCCCAACCATGCATTGTATTAATAAGCCTGCATTATGTATTTACCAAACCTCCCGGTCCACAGAAACAATTACTCAACCATGAAATGCAATTCTCAACCATGAAAAGCATTCTCCTAGCACCAGCCAGACAACTTTTTAACTGATAACATTCTTTCTTGATCTTGTAAGGGGTCACAAGGCACTCAGATCTGGATTGTGTAAAGTGTTCATAGCACGTCATTTATGTACAGCCTTCTGCCTCAAAAACCTTGTATAACTGTCCTTGGTTTCTAATGGGCAGAACAGCTCTCAGAGCTTTCTGAGATGCTCTTCCCGGGTCACAGTCTTCAAATTTGGCTCAAATAAAATTTTCCGTTTCTTTCTTAGATCGGATGATTCATTTTCCATCAACACTATGGAAGATTTCACCGAATGTGAATCACACCACAGTGGGATTCCTTTTCTCTGGGGCTCTAGGAGCAGCGGGGGTTCTGGAAGCCCTGGGGAACCTCCCTAGGATGGAGGGGCTACTGAGCAGTCACTGAGGCAAAATCTTTACCTTTAGGAAGGAGGGGTTAAGAGGCGGAAAGTTGAAGCATTCTAGGCAGGGGCCCCAGGGAGAGTGAACTCCAGAAAGGAAAATGTTAATCTCTTTCCGGAAGGTTCCTCTCTCCCTTGGCAGCCAGTTCATACTCCAGGGCTGAGGGCAGAGCAGGCAAGTCAAGAGGGCCTGGTGGATCCTGTGGCTTCTACCCCCAAGAAGTATGATTCAAGCAAATTATCTTAACTTGGGAGTTTCCATTTCTTGCTATACTACATGGAACACCTACCTGCTTCTTAGGGTTTTGGCAAAGCTTGAAAGGGACAGAGTACACAGTGATTAAAGAGGTATCTAGGCACAGAGACACCCCAGTATGTGGAGGATGCTATTAATTTATGTCTTTTGCAGAGCTCCCCACTGCATTGTTTATTGTGGAGATGCCTTGCAATAAATAGGCCCCTTTTTTATATAAATTAGGTCTAGCAAAGAGTGAATAAACAGCCCTATTTACCAAGTGTGGCTTTCAAAGCTTGGAACTCAGAATTTCCAGTCTGTGTAACAGCCACAGCTCAAACATTTGGCAGCAAGTAATGGATTTCCAAGGGCAGGTCTGGGCTGGTGCTAGGTGGGGCCTGAAAGCCACAAGAGGAGCCCAGAGCTAGGCCTAGCCCAGGGGGTGGGGTCAGAGTAGGGGTGGTACTGGGTGGGGCCTGGGGCCTGCCTGCTGGTGCTACCACACCCTACCCCAAGCCGCCCGCTCTTCTGAGTACAGCGGGGTGAGTGTGCAGAGTCTCTGAGTGGAGAGAGGGCTGACCAGTGTATCTTCGTCTCCCTGAGGAAAGGTGCCGGCGAGGTGGACGACATGGCCTGGTGGAAAGCTTGGGTAAGTGCAGAGCAAGCAAAGAGGGAGGGTTCCCACACACTGTTGGTCTAGAGAGAAGTCAGCTCAGGCAACATCTGCTGCCTGCCAGGCCAGGCACTGGACTGGGCTGCCCACTGGGAAGGAAGACAAGGAGAGACTGCCCCAGCCCCATGGATGCTCACGGCTGGAAACAATGGAAACAGGGGAGACGGACAGATAAAGGAACCTCAAAATGCAGCTGGGAAAGCTGAGGGGCTGAGAGAACCCAAATGGAGGGGTCAGGCCGCTGGAAGCAAGGGGGAATCATGGTTAAGTGATGCGTGTGTTTGTGTGTCTGTGTGTGTGGTGTGTGCACAGGTTTACAGAGAACCAGGCAAACGTTTCCTTTGAGAGGGAACAGAATATACAAAGGCTCAGAAGAGTAGGAAGCCTGGTTTTAAAGAGAAATAGGCCTGACGGTCCTGGATAGGAGGGTAGCGGATCAGGGGAGATCTACCTAGAGAGTAGGACAGGGCTGGGTCCTACAGAGCCACCCGTGGCAGGCAAAGGAGCTTGGGCTCTACCTTAAGAGCAATGGGGAGTCACCAAAGGAACCTGAGCTACAGAGCAGCCTGATTGAATAAGCTGATGTTGGAGGCCTCATCAATGTCCACCCCTCAGGGGATGGGAGGACAGCCCGGCCCACAGAGGTTTTGTACAGTTGAAATCTGTGAGTGAAATTTACAGTGACAGATGGCTGAGTTGGGAGGGATGACACATTTTGCCCCTAAGTCTCCTATGTCCAGATGAATGCACAGATTCTCAGGAGTGCTTTATCTGGGTTTGAGTCCAAGGCTGTCTCAGCTAAGGAGGTGAGAACACAAAAGGAAGGAAAATGAGGAGCGGGTGGCATCCCCCACTCAATGAGGGGGTGGGGGGATGTGCTCTGCACACCTTCAATTCATCCCCAGGCGGCCCTGGGGTAGAAAGGCTGCTCTTTCCACTCGACAGAGGAGGAAACCGAGGCTCAGTGACATCTAGTGACTTGCTCGTCCCACAGCTAGCAGACAGGGGTCTAATGTGAACTGGGGTCTCTCTCTGTCCCCACCCCAGGCTCTCTGTGGGTCTCAGTGGGCGACCTGGGCTTACCCCAGTTCAGGAAATCTCTTTGTCACAAAGATCACTTCCCAGGAGCTCTCAGATTCAGACATGCTAGGCTGGGACAGGAGGGACAGAGAGGAGGCCTGCGGCAAGGTAGGGTGACTGTCTGGCCCTGGCGAGGCAGCCAGGACAGCTTAAGGGCCAGGCTGGCCTCCGGCTTCATCCTGGCTGATGGGAAACTGGCCTTTGAGGAGGCAGATGAGTCAGGGAGAACCTAGCACTGGGCACTTTCCAAAGTCAGCTGTTGCCCAGGGTGGCCTGATTCTGGGCCTTCCTCCCAAAATCAGGGGCAGGGTAAAGGCCCAGCCCTGTGGCCCACCCAGCCAGGCAGGCAAAAGCCTCCTTGTAGGGACATGGCCAACCTGGAGGAATGACAGTGAGGCTTCCTGAGTATGTACTGTGCCCTCGACATTCCTGAGTCAGTCTCTCACTTGGGCCTCAAGACATCTCTGCCATAGAAATGCCCGTATCCTTATTGACAGATATGGAAACGGAGGCACAAGGAGGATAAGACGGCATCCAAGGTTGCCAAGCTAGGAAATGCTGGAGTCTGGGTTAGACTCTGAGCAGTCTGACGCCAGAGCTCAAACTCTGTGGGGCTTGGCAACCCACAAGCCAAGGGCATCAAGATCACAGGGGGACCCCAGGTGAGACTCGCTGAGCTTCCAGTGAGAGACAGATGACCTCTGAGCTTCTAACGAGACCAGGACTGGACCCGAGGGAGGTGAAAGATCCGCTCGAGGGAACCTGTCCGTGCCTCTCTTGAGGAGATGAAGTTTTATCTCTCAAGTTCTCCCCAGCAGCCTTGTGACAGGAGAAGGCAAGGGTGTGGCAATTCACCGGAGACCTTCACAGATACAGAACAGATGGAGAGTCACAGGCCAGAATGAGTCATCTTTTCAGTGCAAATGTTCCTGTGTGGACTGGCCTGCTCTGCACAAGGCCCAGGAAGAACCTAGACAGACCTTTCTTCCAATGTGGTGGGGGGCGGGCTGGTCCTGAATAGATTATCTGGAGCTCCAAAACCCCATGCTCACATCCAGGGGTCTGATTCCTAGGAAATGGTCTTTTTCACCTGTAAAACCTTTGTATGGAAAGTGAGGCTGAGGCTTCTCACTGCAGGGAAATCACAAGCCCCGGAGAGCCATTTACCGACACTGCCTCTGGAGCTCAACCTCAGACCGGCTGAATCCGCCACTCCATGGTGACTAGTATATGCGGCCCGGTGAATCACTGCTGCACAGCCCCTGAGTGCCAGCCTGGGGCAAGAGGCAGGAGGAAAGCTCCTCCTGGGTGGCCCCCAGAGCTTAGCACTGAGATCTGAGATGACCCAACACTCACTAACAACCTGCATTCCTGTGGGCAAGGTTTCCTTCAGGGAAGAGTTCTGGGAAACCTCAGCGTCTGGAAAAGGTTGAGTCATTGATAGCAGGGGGGCGGCAGACAGCTGAGCTTCTGAGTCAGGCTGTGGGTTAAGTCCAGCATCATCATTTACTAGCTGTATAGCCTTGCCAAGGTCTCCAAGCCCAGTCTGTAAAATGGGGCATTCATAACTACCTAATGCAACTGGCAGAGATGTCAAGAAGTGCATTACATCTGAAGTACCTAAAGCCCCTAAAACACAAAGCCTGGCACATAGGACCTGCTCAAATCTTTAACAGTAGTAACAGATGCTTGTGACTCCACAAACAAGGATTATGATCTATGCGTGTGCCCAGCTGGGTGACATCTGGGACCACACAGGCTCTCTGGATCAAATTGCCACAAGGAATTACTTCTAATCATTTCTTCTATGAAACTTGGTGCTAAAGAATTAAAGTAGGAAAATCTATCACTAGATATTTGAAATTCAAGCAAAGGATATAGAAAGACTTCTTAACTTTTACTCAAAAGAAATATCTTTACAGATATAGCATGGATGGGAAGCTGCTCTGCATTTTCAGGAACTAGCTAGAGCCAGGAAGGAAGGAAGGAAAAACAGGAGGGGAAGAGGGAGGACAAAGGAAGGGAGGAAGGATGGATGGATGTGGTGACTGGATGGGTGGATGGATGAATGCAATGACGTGGTAGTGGGACATCTGGGTAGTGAATGAATGAGTGGATGGTGGCTGGGTAAGTGGAAGAGTAGGTGAGTGGATGAGGGGTGGCTAGGAGGAGGAGTTGAACAGGCGCATGGGAGACCAAATGCAATGGGACTAAATTCCCTTCCATTTGAAGGGTCTCTGAGTCTCCTTCACACTCAGTCCCCATCTCCAATCTCCCTCCACTCCTTAACTGCTCATCTCCCAAAACACATGCTTAAGAGGGATCATTCATTTGCACCTTAGAAATGCTGCAGAACACAAGTCTCAGGAGCCCTCAGGCAAGACTTGGATTAGAGACTTGGCAATCAAGGGCCTAGGGACTTCAGTTACCTGGTTTATTTCACAACTTTCAGAACATCCTGCTGTATTTTCTAAAGCTAACCCTCTGCCCCTTTGAGCCTGAGGACTTGGAAAGGCCCTGAGCTGTCAGGATGTTCACCTGGGTGCCCTGGCCCTCTGCTTTCTTATAAGCGCCCACTTCTCAAGAAGAGAGCAGATTGAGCTCAATCTGGCTTCCCTGCCTCATCCGCACCCCTTCCAGGCAGCATGTTCAGCTCCATGAAGCCTTTCCTTACTTGATCATTGTCCTTGCAGCTTTGAGCAGGGTTGTCCCTTCCTGTTGCCTGCCAGTGGTGCTAGAAGAACCTGGGGGTGGCTGGGCCTACTGCCTGCCTCAGATGGCACTGCCTAAGGGAGACACAGCCTGATTCAGAGCCCACGCCCCAGCACAGGGGCAGGGATGGGAACGGTTTTGTGGCTCCGGCTGGCGCCAGCCTGTTAAAACAAGGAGCCTTTCTGCAAACAAGGGGCCTTTCTGCAGAGGAGACAAGGCAGTCCCACAGAGCCCCCAGGGAAACCAGCAGCCCCTCAGTCAGGCCACGGTCCCTGGGGTACCCTTCCCTACACAGCTAATGCCCTGGAGTGACCAACCCCTGGATCATTCGGCCTCACAGATCTAAGAGATTCCATGGGTGCGCCCTGTCGCCCCAGTGAAACTGCCGCTGGCCTCTAAAGGGTGCTCTAGCACCACCCCCCTCAAGCCCTTGCTGATTCTTTTTCAGGCCAAGTCCCCTACCCTAACTCTATCCTCCCAAATTTTTTGTTGTCTTTTTTTTTTTTTTAATTTTCCTTAAAGTCATTGATCATCACAAAAACCCAGAAAGTGCAAGTAAAGAGGAAACAAATGTCTGCCTGAGGATCAAAGGACCCAGAGCTAGAAAGGAGACATGGCACAGGACTGGGGTGTGCAGAAGGGCTGGAGGCATGGTCCCCACGGAGCAGCTGGGCATGGGAGAGCTGAAGGCTGGAGTCCAGTCTCTAGACCCTCTTCTTGCTGTCCCACAATCAACACGGTGGCTCTGGAAGTGGCCACAGTGCCAGCTACCTGTGAGGTCTTCCCCTACACTGTCTGAGCCTACAAGCCCCAACTCCCCAGGCCTGGCACTGGGGCTGAGAGCTGGGATTCCATCTCTTACGGTGGCACTGACCCACTCCTCCTCAGAAGGCCCCTCCTTCCAGCCTGAAGCCCCTCCTTCCAGGCCTCCCCTTGACCAAGGCGCTAACAGGCACGAGGGGCCTCTGCAGCCCTGACATGAGGGGGCCGTATGGCAACTTGATGCCAAGTGGACAAAGGTGCCCCTTCCTCAGCACAGTCTGCCGGAAACTAGCATATCCAGAAGCTGCAGGCTCCACTCGCCCCAGGAGGACACGCAGGTCCAGGATGGATGGAGGCTCAGCCACTGGTAGGCAGGGGCTGAGCTGACGCCCACCCCACGGAGGCAGCGGCAAGGTGCACTACTTTCCCCCACTCCCGCTCTGAGCAGGCCTGGATTCTCTTGCAGGTTGAACAAGAGGGCGTCTCAGTGAAGGGCAGCCCCCACTTCAACCCAGACCCTGACGCAGAGACCCTCTACAAAGCCATGAAGGGGATTGGTGAGTGGCCTTGATATGGGAACTCAGTGAGTCTCTGGGGCTCTGCCCATTCTGCTCAAGACCCCTCTGCTCACACCCTTGGGATCTCTGGGGCTCTGCCCATTCGGCTCAAGACCCCTCTGCTCACACCCTTGGGAGTCAGGGTCTCCCAGTCATCTACTGATGAGAACCAGAGAATCACACAGGGCCCACCTTCCCCAGCACAGGTCTACACAGGCCTGAAGGCTGGAGGTGGGAGGGCGGGTATGAGTAACGAGGGTGGAAGCAGGAGGCCATCTGCCATGCGTTCCTGCACGTCCTTGTGCAGGGACCTCCTCTCACTCAGCCTGAGCTTTTGCACTTGTGAAATAGCCCCAGGAACTCTGGGCCCTGCGTGTCACTGTGAATTTCAGATGGGACAATACTGAGGATTGTGGGGGGCTGACCTAGTTCCAGGGGACTCCAGCCATTCAGGCTCTGCAGCATCTCCCCTCACCCGGCTTAGGCTGGCCGCAGGGCCGGCTCCATCCTGTCTCCAGCGTCTGTTTCCTGATGGCTGGCTGGAGGCCCGCTGGGATTAGGATGACCTGGCCCAGACAGCCCTCATGTTGTCACCCTAGGCAGGATTCACCCTCTCACTGGCTCCGACTGGTGAACTGTGGCATTAACAAAAACTGCCATTCGCAGACAAACTGAGAAGGAATTTTCTGTCCTCAGCTTCCTGTGAAATCTTTATTATTATCTCCATTTCCCAAAGAAAAAATGCAGTGGCTTGGAGAGGTGAAACTTCCTGTCCACCCAGTCGCTGGGCCAGGAATCAGATCTGGTTTTCTGCATCCTCTGTCCCCACCGTCCCCCCCAGTCACCAGCACAAGGGAGGTCAGGGCAGGAATTGAGCTCCAAAGGCCCTGGGCTGTGTCCAGAGCAGAGCAGATGATCAGAGGGGCCTCAGAGTCCGTCACTGTGAGGCTGAGCCTGGGTTGCACCCGCACTGGGCCAGGGGTGGACAGGTAGATTTTCTGTCTGTCTTGTCTACACCATGAAAATCATCAGGTTTGGGAGCTTTCCAGGTGGTGCGTCCCCACTGCTTGGCCACCATGCAGCTGCCCTCCCTCCTCCCCAGCCCCCTTCGGCCCCTGGGGGACACGGGGGTGCTCAAGCCATGCCCTCTGCAGGGACCAATGAGCAGGCCATCATCGACGTGCTCACGAAGAGAAGCAACGCGCAGCGGCAGCAGATCGCCAAGTCCTTCAAGGCTCAGTTTGGCAAGGTAAAGGCGGGCAGGTGTGCGCAGGTGGGCTGTGGAGGCTGCTGCTGCCAGACACAACCGGGGAGGCAGCACCATGCTGGACGAGCTCCAGCTGACCAGGAGCCCCGCCCACTGGCGACACGGGCATTTGGGACATTTGCTAAAAATATGGTGCATTTTATCTCTGAAAATCAGATTTAACTCATCATCCTGTGTTTTACCTAAAAAACTTACTTACAGATGGCTCTCCACCCCACGTTTCCCAGCCTCCCTCTCACGTGCTCCCTTACATTCGCTCCAGGGTCCCATCCCTGAGCTCTTTCCCTGCCTCTACACTTTGCTTGCCCAATTTCCTGAGCCTGGAAGGCCCTTTTCTTTCCCACATGCCAGGGATGCAGGGCAGACTCGGCCCTGTACTGTGCGATGGGGTTTTCTCCTCACATTGGAGCTGCCATTCACGTACACTTTCCCTCTTGCCGTGGGGGAAATCCAAGGGCAGGGAGCACACAGTCTGGCTTTGTCCCTCCTCCCACTGCCCCCAGGACAGAGCCAGACACTGGTGTGCCAGATAAAGAGAGTAATAAATGCATGCAGAGTCGTGGTAGCTGGAAGCCTCCATCAGCGCACATCAATAACGTGGACATTTAACCCAGAAAGACGAGTGGCAAAACCCAGACACGGCATATGAGAAACCAATATGCTCTTCTAAAAAATAATTTCTCTCTCTTAACCTTCACAGCCATGTATTATTCTCTGCATTTGATGTTAGAGGAAACTGCTGTTCTGAGAGGTGGAGACTGTTGTCCAAGTCTCCAGAGCCTGTAAGAAACAAGGATGGGTTTGAAATCTGGATCTGAAAAGGCCCTTGGTCCTTTAGCTGTGAGGAGATCGGCTGTGTGTGGCCTTGTGGCTTCTTGCAAACACAAGTGGCCTTAGAAAGAGACATGCATAAAATAGGTTCCTTAATTCATTTCACTCATTCGTCGAGTGTCTACGGGCTAAATGACAGGGACTCCATAGTGACCAATAACAAACTTGTATTTCGGGATTATGGTGTGTCCAACACTACACTGAAAAGGAGCTTGACATCTCTCTGCCAATCCCCTAAGCAAGGGCATGAAGCAGGGACGCCATGGTGTCTATTCCACAGGAAAGGATAATGATACTCAGAGGGGCTGAGTTGCTGGCCCAAGAAACCCCAGCCAGCGCCCACACATGGCAGAGTCTACTTGGCAATCTCGCCAGAGCCCCTGGGCCCCACCACCATCCTTGCCAGCACTCCGGTGGGTGCAGCACCCAGAATATCATCATTCCCTCTTCCTGCCTTAGGATCTCATCGAGACCTTGAAGTCGGAGCTGAGTGGCAAGTTCGAGAGGCTCATCATAGCCCTCATGTACCCTCCATACAGATACGAAGCCAAGGAGCTATACGATGCCATGAAGGTAACCAAGCAAGTTGGTTGGGGGAGGGGCAGAATCACTTACAAGGACTGAATGAGGGGATGATGCCCAGGACTCCTTTCCCCAGAGAGCTTGGAACAGGGAGCTGCAAGCTCTCCTTGAGCCACTGTTTGGCATGAGCTCAGCAAGCTGGGAGCTTGCTGCTCATGAGAGTGTAGAACACATTTCAGGACATAGTAGAACATAGGTTCTCCTGTCTCAGAGCAGAAAGAAGTTGGTGAGAGGCCAAGTGACAGGTAAGTGATTTATTAGAATAGAAAGCTTGTGAGGCTAAGTGGGCTACAGCTTTATAATCAAAGGAAAAGTGGGGAGGGGGAGAAGACCACCTTCTTCCTCATTCTTGGCAGGACATCAAACTTCAATCATCCCTCCTCCTCCACGATGGGTGGGGGATTTTCTTGTCCCTAAATAGTCAAACCGGGACCGTCATGAAACAGTGGAAATGAGCAAAAAGGCTGTAACGTATACTAAAATATGGTAAATCATCTCAGTTTTCAATATAAGGTCTCCTTTTCCTTGAGTTTTGTCTTTAGTGCAGGCAGAAGAGCCTGTCCTAGGAATCATTAACTTACCGAGCCCACTGGGCAGGATGTGGGCCTCATTCCACCATTGTTTCATTGCTGGGGGAATGTCTTACGCTTCTGTGGCATAGTTTTGTTGCTCAGCGAGGCTGCTTGGTTTTGTGGTTAAGCAAACCTGTTTTCCTGAGTGATCATTAACTTACAGGGGTCTCCCATACTTTTTTCTCTGTTGACCATCCCCTAGTAGGATTAACTATTTAATCACCTAATTGTCCCCTTCCTCTGTTCCTGTCACTCAGACTGCCACCAAACAGACTGACCTCCTGCGTCACCTGGTCTTGATAAAGCCAAAGTCAGTCCTTCTCGGGACACCACTAGACCAGGTGTGCTGGAATTAGGAACCAGCCTCTGCTGTCTTGTGCCTGGTTCTCCAGTTTCCCTTTACTTCCATTGCTCCTTTTGCATTTGAAGATAATTCAGGAGTCAGGACCAAGGAACAATAATCATCTCCATGGAAATGTCACTTACTGTGTACACGGACCTGCTGGGCATTCTACATCTATTACCTCCACCCCCAGGCGGGGGTGGTTTATCATCCCTGTGTCCTGATGAGGATCCTTGGGCTTAGGGAGGTCGAGCAACCTGTTTGGGACCACCTAGCTATGGAGGGGCAAGCTGAGACACAGTTTTCCCATCACGTCACTTGCCCATAACAGCCACCCCTGGAGACGAATGCAGGCATCTCCTCCTGCAGTAACATCCTCCAGCAGAGGCCTCCCAGCAGAGCGATGGCGAGTTCTTCCCAGGGCCTTCCTTGTGCCTCTTGACAGCAGGAGGATGCAAATGGTCCTCTCCAGTAAGCAGAGATTTTTATCCACAGGGCATAGGAACCAAAGAGGGTGTCATCATCGAAATTCTGGCTTCTCGGACCAAGAACCAGCTGCAGGAGATAATGAAGGCATATGAGGAAGGTAAGGGGCCTGTCAAGAAGAGAAGATGTGGGCCCTGCGTTAAAGGCCAGCTTGGGGATGGCCATGAGCTTTGGCAGCGTAGCAAGGAATAAGAGACAGGAAGTGTCCTGGGCCACGTTGAAAGGACTCTTTCTAAGCTTTTCCACACGTGGGTGCTGAGCACCCACTGTGTCCCAAATCCCATGCCTGATAGTGAGGTCAGATATGGCTCAGGCTTGGCCGCTAAGCTCCCTGAACTCACAGGCTGTTTGCTGGAGGGAAGGGCGTGCAGACACTAAACTCTTCCCCTTGAGAGTATGGCAGTGCGGCAGGCCACAGAATTTTCCAGCAGCGGGTGGTGGGGCTGGTACCTTCCTGGCTGGGCATGGGCTGACCCCAGAGACCACGCAGGGCCCAATCCCAGCAGTGGGGCATGTGGAGCCCAAGCTGGCTACCATGGAGTCCACGGTATGCAAGGCAAAGCCCCTCTTCCTCAAGGTCTGCCTGGTGAGGAGTCTGGCTGAAGGTTCTGGCTTTGATGAGCCACATAATGAATTGGAGCTTGATCAGCCTCCCTGGACTGGCCCAGCTCTGTGTTTTGAGCCTGGCCAGCAACCCATGTCACTTCCTTGCTCTGAATGACAACCAGTGGGGAGCCTCTGCCACTCAGACACTTGCACAGTGCAGACAGTCTGTACCAAAGACTCACCCTTCCTAGAAAGCTTTAGTCAGGAGAAGTATGGGAAACGGGGCTGAGAGGAGAAGAGCAGGCCTAAGTTTCACGGTCCTGATCCCCTGCAGACTATGGGTCCAACCTGGAAGAAGACATCAAAGCAGACACCAGCGGCTACCTGGAGAGGATTCTGGTGTGCCTCCTGCAGGTATCACAGCCCTGGATCCTGGGAGCCCCTGGTCTGGGGGATCCCAACCACTCCCCACTCCCAGAGAGCGGCTCTTGGCCAGAGCTGCTGGGGTTGGGTGAGGTGGGGGCAAGCGTGCGGTACAACCACTGGGGCCTGGGCTCACCGGCTTCATCCCAGCATGGTTGGGAGGTCCTCATCGCAGAACCCTACACCTCTCCAGGAAGCAGAAGAAGAGGGCACATCACTGGGCAGGTCCTGACCACCAGGCCCATGCCAGGCATAGAGCTTACTTTTGCTCAATGAATTCCGCATCGCTCTCGGGGCATTTCTTACAACTCTCATTTTACAGTTGAGAGAGCCAAGGCCCAGAGAGGATAACTGTCCACCTGCCTGCCCAGTGGCCCCCTCTGCCCAGGCTGCTCTGCTCTGCCAGCCTACCTTACAGAGTCACCTCTTCTGTCCCTAGGGCAGCAGAGATGACTTGAGTGGTTATGTGGACCCAGGATTGGCCCTGCAAGATGCCCAGGTGAGGCTACCCCTCAGCAGCTTCTGCCTTCCTGGCCACCTGGCCCCACCCTCTGCCATCTAGACTCCAGGCGGGGCAGTGGGGGAGGAGGGGGTTTTCGGATGACGCTAGGCTGAGACCCAACTCAGCTCTCGACTCTGGGGATGCTGGGCCTCCGAGGCCCAGATGTGTACTTTCAGGTCTCCATAGGTCCGCCTGCTGGCAGAGTGCTTAGACCTGCCTAGAGTCAGGGTGAAGCCCAGGGCGAGGCAGGGCAGCTCCTAGAGCAGCCCGAAGAAGAGAATTTAACCATGGGAACGGCAGGCTCCCCGTCCAAAAGATGGTCGAGCAGAGGAGAATGCCGAGCTGGCAGGGCAGACCGAGGGTGGTCCTTCACCCCCTTGCTCACCTTCACTGGTTGTCACGGCTGTCCCAATGCCAGGATCTGTACGCAGCGGGTGAGAAGATCTGTGGGACGGACGAGATGAAGTTCATCACTATCCTGTGCACACGCAGCGCCACACACCTGCTGAGAGGTACAGGGGGAGGCAGGGAGGCAATGTCAGGACCATGAGGGGCGGGTGTCTCTCCCTTCATACTGAGTACTCAGTGTGTGACCATGTCAGGACATGGAGCTGGGGAGAGGGCTGAGGATCCCGGGACCCTGTGCCCAGCAACCAAGCGGAAGTCAGGGGTGGTGAATTGATGGATAGTCTCTGATGTGAGATGTTGGGGGATGTCAGGCTGAGTGCACATGTCGGCTAAGAGAAGGCTCTCTCCACAGTGTTTGAGGAATATGAGAAAATTGCCAACAAGAGCATTGAGGACAGCATCAAGAGTGAGACCCATGGGTCTCTGGAGGAGGCCATGCTTACAGTAGGTAAGAGACGGAGCTCCATGCTCAGGTACACATGTGTCTCCCGGCCCTGGGGCTCAGTGGAGGGGCAGCATCAAAGGGCAAAGGGCCCAGAGCTCCATGGCAAGTGCTGGGGACCTGTGCTCACCCCAATCAAGGTAAACCTCCATATCAGCCCCCACTCAGCATGTACCATCCACCCAGGACACTGGAGCTTCTAGGGAAGCCCCAGAGTCCTCAGTGTGCTCTGTGCTGCCGCGATCGTTCCCTGCGCTGCTCAGGTAGTTCCCAGCACTGCGTAGGTCATTGTGTATGTGTGTGAAGGTGTCTGAGTACGTGAATGTATGTGTATGCACACATTTGCAGGATTGTGCAAGACCCAGGGGCTATGCTCACCCACAGCAGCCACACAGAGAACATTCTGGCTTTGACTGTGAAGGTCCGAAAAAGCCAACTAGCAGGACCTCAGCCAGGGGTCTGTTCCCTGCCTCAGTTGCTGACTGAAGAAATGATGAAGTATAGTTGGAGTCCAAACTGAGTGATGGGTCGCCTGATGCTAGGGGAACACTGTGAGCCTTCCCCCAAGCATGACGTCAGATTCATGTAGAAGGACCCATTCCAGGGCGCATCCTGGGGTTCAGAGCCAAAGTGACAGGCAGAAGAATCATTGCAGAATGAAGAGCTAAGGCCCAGAGCAGAGGGACTTCCCTCCTCCCTCCCATGATACAGCCAAGGTCACCTCCACTCCAGGTTGCCCAGTAGCCTGGAAGCTTCACAGTATGTCCTGGTCCCTAAAAGTTGATTGGGACATCTGACCCTCCCCAGCCACCTTTGAGTGCTGTGATCAATCTAATCTATGCCAGAGCATCCAAACATGACCCCTGATCCAGTCTCAGCTTCCATGGGCAGCCCCTGCCTTTAAACAACTCCTAAATAAAATTGACAGGCAAGGAAAAGCAAGACCGTGTGGTGCCCTTCTGGGCACTTCCTGTTGATTACTCCTGAAGACTCACATCACTGTCTTCACATGAGAACAGGGCAAGGCAGGGAGATAAGTCACTAACACACAGCACCGTCAGGCAGGGTTCAAACTCATGCCTGTCTCCCTCAGAGCCCTCCTCTTTCTGCTGCCTTGGGTCAAAACGCCAACCTCCCCACCAAGACACTCTGTCTCTAAAGCAGCATCCATGAAAGAGAGTGTGGGGCCAGGTGCTCTGGAGCCAAGCCCCATCTGTCACAGGGGAATTCAACCTGCAGGGGTCCTCTGACAAGTGACACTCAGAGGCCAGTGGTCACCATAATGGTGGCTCCTCCCTGGAGCTGAGTGGATGGACTCTCAGTGACGCTGTCTCTGGAATGTAAGAGCTCAGGGACTCCCTTGGTGGACCTGTGGTCCGATGGGCCAGACCAACCCTGTGGGCCCCAGTGCATTTCACATCCTGCCCTTTAGTCTGCCTGCTCTGGGCCTTTGCACCTGTGCCCAGTGCCCTGGGCTTCCCTCCCTGCCCCACCCCTCCTGACACAAAGCCCTTCAGGACTCGGCAGAGCACCAATAAATAGGCCAAGATGTGCACAACCCTTAGGACCCAAAGCAAGACATATATAATGAACATGTATACAATGCTGCCCACAGCCCCTGGTTGCTAACAGAACTTTCCTGTTTGCCAGTGAAGTGCACCCGGAACCTCCACAGCTACTTCGCGGAGCGCCTTTACTTTGCCATGAAGGTAACTGCTTTGTTTTCTGTGTGCCTGACCCTCAGTCCTACATGGCACCAGTCGCAAAGCCAAGGAGCTCAGAGCCACCACCCAGTTCCTCCACACGTGGGCCTCCTCTTATCCCACCCTCCTGTGGATCAGGCTGGTTTTAGTTCTCAGTGGGCAAGTCAGGCCAGGGAAGGGAAGCCGCATCCCCTGAAGGCTGGATTTGAGCAGGTGCGCTCCCAGGTGTTCATGGCCCTGAACTTTTACCACAGTTCTTTGACACTTCATGGTGTAATCTGCCCTCCCATCTGCCCTCTCTGAGATGACGAAACTGTGGTCAAGGTCACAGAGCTGATACATGGCAAAGCCTTGATTTGAACCCAAGTCAGTGCAATTGTCCTTTTTAATTTATTTCATTTATTCATTACTGTCCAAGTGGCTTCCGTGAGAAAGCACAGGACTGCCAGGAGATCAAGGCACCCTTTGAATGGACACATTCAACTTTTCCGCGTGTGCCGGCATGCCGACCTGGGTTGCCTATTGTCCAAAAGGCTGCACTGGCCACCCAGACAGCTGTTCAAATGCTCATATTAGGTGCAGGTTGTGGTATCTGGAACCACAGTGGAAGATAGATAGTCAAAATAATTCCCGAAGGTTAAGGTGAGGTAAAGGTGCCCACCTTTTCCGACTGGAGGTGGTTAACATCGCCTGAAGCAAGAACCCCAAGCCCTCTGGCTACATCTGGCCAGGGAAATAAAAAAGGGTGTGGGGTCCCTGTGGCCACGTGGCTCCTTCTGACATGAGTATTCAAGGGTGAAAGTGAGAGGGAGGGTCCTGTTTGTGAATTTTCCAGTTAAGCAGAGTTCATGATGTTGCTGCCCTAGGAAGAGGTCTTATTCCTGGAGCAAAGAGAATTTTGTGTCCAGAATCAAATCAAACACACGCTGCAGCATGGGGCATTTGGCTACTAATAAGAAACAATATGAGCAGTGAGCAAGGATGGATCAAGGGATCCCCTAGTGCATCCTTCTAATGCTTCACTGTCCTTCCTGTCTCCCCATCCCCTGCAAAAGCCCCCTGGACCCAACAGAGGTTTGTCATTGTCACAAAGATGGACCAGGAAGGCAGGAAGCGATGGTTGATTGCCGTGTTTTATCCAGGGAGCAGGGACTCTGGATGGGACCCTGATAAGAAACATCGTTTCCAGGAGTGAGATTGACTTAAATCTTATCAAGAATCAGTTCAAGAAGATGTATGGCAAGACCCTCAGCAGCATGATCATGGTGAGTCATGAGCTCCCAAGTCTAACACCATTTTGAAGCAGAGACCTTGCTGGGAAACCAGAATGCTGTGACCAATGTCATCAGTCACAAGTGTCCATCCCTTCCCAGGGAGCATCACACTTGCACTCATTGCTGTGTGATACGTACAGGGATCGGCAAGGAGGTCAGTGTGCCTAGTGGAGATCCCTGTTCACCCAGAAAGTTAGCTTTGCCTTTGCCTTATAGTTACCCCTTTGAAAATGACACACCAAATCCTTGCAGAAGTAACCGTATCTGAAGAGTCAATGAGAGTATATAGTTTAGTAGGAATTGAGGAGTAGCATTCAAATACAGATTTAAGTAATCCTGGCAGCAACATTTAAAGGAGATAAATCATATGAGCTTCAGTGGGTTGCCTAACATGATTCCCATTAGTGAACATTCTAAAGTTGAGAAAACGCAGAGAAATTATCACACTGCTGTAACTTCAAGAGAAATAGCTCTTCTAGCTGTTAATGTCAATTGAGGCCTTGACAGTTTCATTAATGAAAGTCAAGTCATGAGAAATATATCCCTAAGTCTTCACTGGCTACTAGTCAAGTCTCCAGTTATTCTACAAATGCCTATTATTCACTATACTTTTCAAGAAACAGATGGCTTATGAGATGTTAAAAAGACATTTTCCCTTTCAGAAGTTTCAGAATGCAGCAACAGGTGCCCAGGGTGAGGGGTGGGGGGTGTGTGGTGGCAGTAGGAACAGCCTGAAGTGGAAAACAAGGAAAGATAGGTGGCAGTGTGGGGGGCAGGGGCATAGGAACCGGTACAAGCATGTGCCAGGACTCCCCCCAAGCAGCACAGCTCCTAGTAATAAGAGCTCCTGACGGGGACGACTCCAAGCCAGGTCAATGTCCTTCTAACCAAACTCCCTTCTAAATCTCATGTCCCTCCTGTCCTCAGGAAGACACAAGCGGTGACTACAAGAATGCCCTGCTGAACCTGGTGGGCAGCGACCTCTGAAGCCTCAGAAGGACAAGAGCGAAGCCTAAGCAGGCGGAGTCACTGGGTCCTGCTTGCTCAGCCTTGGCCATGGATGGGGGTGGGGGTGGGGGAAGCCACAGCGCACCTTTCAGTCTTATATCTCCCAGCTTCTAGCACTTTCCACCCGGTTTCTCTGATCCAGAAAGAAGGATCAGCCTGGGACTCGTACCTCTACTGTCCTTCCAAGTCAATTCCAGGTGTGAGCACATTGCCAACCTTAGGATATACTGTGCCTGGTCTAACAAATACCTTGATGTGAAGGAGTCTGCAGGAGCTCATAATCATTTCTTTCTCCCTACACAAGCGCTTCCCAAGCCTGCCTGATCAGAGCCCCCTAGGCACAACTGACACAAAGACTCAGCCGCACCCCCATCTACTAACCTAGATCTGCAGAGAAAGGACCGGAGAATATGGCATTTTAGTAAGTGTCTCAGCTGATATGCTTCTCTTTCAGACAACCAGAGAAGGCTGTGAGAACCTATCTGTTTCAGAGCACGTACTCATGGGCAGCTGAGAAAGGAACACATATATCCAGGCCAGCTGGGCTGCCCAACATTCATTCACCAGCTTCATCTAAAGACACTAGGCTGCAGGTAGAAGAGAAGTTCTCTCATCATCCTCCCAGCAGAGCAAGCTGAAAACTAACATCCTGACAAGGACACTGTGTTCTAACAGGCTTGAGCTTCTCTAACTTGACAAAATCAGGCCCTCCTTTCTTTCATGACAGAGCGTGGAGAATCTCTAATGCTAACCAGTGGCAATGGCAACTGATTACAGGGGAACCTGAGATGCCTGTGTTGAGCTTTTCAGAATAATAAAGATTTTTACAATGGAATACACGTGTCTTTGGACTTTTAGCAGTGACCAAAGTAGGACCGCTTGAATTAGCCAATTAGGCTCTACCCCATTGAGCCTACTCTCCTGATTATGCCATCTAGGGCCACAAAGCTTATCTTTTTCCATTAACACCATTTCTGATCTCTGAATACAGCCCACATATTCTGCCAAGATTTCTTCTGTTAAAGCCAAATGTCCCTGATCCCTTCAACTATCCCTCCTAATGCCCAGTTAGTAGCCAAGTCCTCTGAACATGCTCTAGCTTGCAAACTCCCTTTTAGAGTACAATCCCAAGGAACTGGGTTTGTTTATTGGTTGGTTGGTTGGTTGGTTTTTTTTCAGGGATAGACAATACGATTATATGTGTCCATGTCAGGTCTAGGTTCATGCCGCCCTGGTGGGGTTTCAATCCATTTACAGGCATCTTGTCAGAATGCCTGCCAGGGATCCATAGGGCAGGACCAGGCTTTCCTTGTGGAGGTCATCACATCCCAATAATGCTTTGTTAAAGGACAGATCATGTAATCACAAATCTGTGTACAGCTTAGGGAAGGAAATTCCTGGGAGTGAAGAGTGAGGCAAATCAGTGGGGGTTTTAAGTTCACGTAGAGGAGAGGCGGATTCTGGCTGTGCATTGCACCGGCTCTACGACTCTGACCATCGCTTCACATGTGCAAGTGTGTGTGAGACAGAGATTCCTTAGCTTTTCCTGCACGGGTGGAGACTCAGCTGTAATCACTGCTTCCAAGTCACGCCAAAGCGAGTGCTAGAAAACCATCGTTTTATGATGTTCCTGGGTTCTATAGGCCAGGAATTCAACTGGAGCGCAGTACGGGTAACTTGTCTTTGCTTCAGCAAGACTGAGGACAGTGTTGGGGAGACCCAAAAGTCAGGAGAACACTAGGGCAGGTACTGGAATCATCTGGAGACTTCTTTACTCACAAGTTGGGTGCCGTTGAGATGGCTGGAAGGCTGGGATCCTACCTGCAGCTTCACCAGGATGGGGCTCCAGGTGGGAGCACGTCCATGGTGGCTCAGGGCTGTACCACCTTCTGTGACATAACCTCACACAGGTCACTTCCATGGTGTCCTGCTGGTCAAAGTCATCATGAGCCAGCCCATCTTCAAAGTAAGGAAACACAGTCCCCATCTGTCAATGGGCGAATATCAAAGAATTTGGTGGCCAATTCCTTAAACCCTGAACAAGGGGCTTAAATATTGATCAACTCACGCAGTCCTTTGTGCACGGCTGCTGTCTATAGCGCTGGATCGGGGTCCAAGGGGCCCCTGAAGGGTCAGGCCTCAATCCCTACTGCTGGGTTTCGGGGCAATCGGTCAGGTCCCAGGCAAGGCTCTGGGGAGTGATGATTCTTGTTTTCTGTTTTTGGCTCAAGCCCTCCCCTGAACTTTCTTCCAATGCTGAGTCCCTGAGTCACTTTCGGCCACAGCCCTTTAGAAAGGACGCAGGACCCTTCCACCCTGCAATCTACTGGAATGCTAGTTCTCTGGGTAGAGGAGTTCCTTGGGGCCCACCCCAAAACCAGCCTGACATGTCCAGACAGAAGCTTCAAGAAAGGCTGCAGTCAAGAAGACGGCCTAGGAAACACGGTGGTGCCCAGCCATGTGCCCAGCAAGGCCGTCTGTTTAGCAGAACCGTGCGGTTCACCCATCACTCCCAATGGAGCAGAATGGAGGACTCCGCGTCCCCACAGGGAGGAAGCAGCAGGGCTCTTCAGACTAGAGGGATGCTCTCTCCTCCTGGGGTCACAGTTAGAGCAGCCAGGGGTCACGCGGCCTCCCTGTGATGTGGCCCCTATGTAGCTGAGGGCATTCTCCGGAGAAGGGACCAGCTGACTCTCATGGTTCCTGGGGCAGAGGGCAACGGCTGGTAAAGGGACCTGGCCAGGACACCGGTAGTTTCCTCTGTATCTCCAAATCATTTTTGCTGGACAACAGCAAATACTTCTGATAAAATACTGCTGAATACTAAAATACTGCTTTTTGAATACTTCTGATAAAACGGACACATTCCTAAGGTACTTTTGCAATAGCTCTTCAGTATAGTTTTGTTTTTTGTGTTTTTTTTTTAACACATCTATGTTCTTCAAGATAATCGAGAGTCTGATCAGTTTGATTTCAGTAAAGCAGGAAATGGCAGGGTGTGTGTACCCTGCTCGTGGCTCTGTAATGAAAAGTGCAGTTTTGTTTTCTAACTCACTACAGTACATTATGAGGGGTTCCTAGGTGGCTCAACGGTAAAGACTCCACCTGCCAATGCAGCAGGTGCAGGAGACGCACATTTGATTCCTGGGTCAGGAAGATCCTCTGGAGGAGGGCGTGGCAACCCATGCCAGTACTCTTGCCGGGAAAATCCCATGGAAAGGGAAGGCTGGCGGGATACAGTCCATGGGGTCACAAGGAGTCAGACATGACTTAGAGCCTGAGCAGCACAGCACACTTTATATACACACGAAGTTTCTCTGCAATGCTGCAGAGAAGAGCAGAAGCCGAGTTCAGTGTGTTCTCCACATGATTTGAGACATCATTTTCACTGGGCACAGGATTCTGTGAGATATCCAGTGGACTTTCATAAATTCTTCTGCTTATACCATCCAGAGAGGATGATTTTGTTAGCAACCAAGAAATCTCTCTATTACATAGATTCCCTGCCCTTATAGCTTCAGAGGATAATTATCTGACTTTGTGTCTCCTTCCAAAAAGCTGTGCGCTCCTTTAGGGCAGAAACTTGGTTTTGTTCATTTGTGAACATGCAGTGGCTGGAACATAGCAGACATTCTGTGAATAATTTTGAACAAATAACAACAAGCAAGAGTATGGATTTTGAGGGGACAGAAGGCCCAACGGCCATCAAGTCTGAGCTAGTCCATCATCTCTGATTCTGAGAAGATTCTCTGGACCCTTTGGACTCCCCCAAGGAGGGATGTCTACTCAGCCAACCCAGCGAAACAGTCCTGAAAAGGATTTAATGGAGAAGGCACCTTCTCGCAACTCTCTTGGCACCTACTTGGCACCAGGCCCTGTTTCAGATTCTGACCCTGCAGTGGCAAACAAGCCCAGCACAATCAGTCCTTGATTGAGCCCCTTTATAAGAGCTCACCACCTCCGACCACTATCCCATGGAAATGCAGGCAATGGCCAGAACCAGGCACATGCCCACACGTGCCCACCAGAGCTAACTTCTTACTGCCAGAGGAATAGGGCCGGTATGCCGGGCCTGGCCTCTTCCACGTGTCTCCTTGAGCACCGGGTCATCGCTCGGCTGAGGTTGACTACTTGGACAAAATCAGGATTCCCTTGGTAAGACACAAAAGGAGGAATAGATTTGGAGGCAACATCCTACATTGTCTGTTACCAAGCAGTCTGCCTGTAACCAGTTTGGAGCTGGCCAGGTAAGCCTAAAGAACGCAATGCTTGAGCAGGGTCTCAAGAATGACTCACTGCTTATCAGTTAGACAGGACAGGAAGAACATTCCAGGCAGAGAGAGGAATGCAGTCATCCAAGAAGTCTGGTCTCTATCAGACAACAGGAATGATATGTTCATGCCAGTGGAGGTGGGAAAGCCCAAAGATAAAAATGTCAAGGGTCAAGTCAGGGAGGGCTTGAGCTATCAGGCTGAGAGGTTCAAACTATTTCCAGGGAAATGGGGGCCTTTCAGCATCAGGAAAGGGGTATCAGGGATGAATCTTAGTAAGATTTCCATCAGTAGTACAGAAGGTGAGCATGCCTGCATGATTCTGCAGTCTCAGAGCCAAGAGTGAAGCTTTTGCAACTACTGACAGTGATGCCCTCCACCTTTCCAGTCCAGTGGTTTGTGATCCTGAAGATAATTCTAGAGAAAGAAGCTGAGTCTGGATACTCTCTGTCCTGATCCTGGGAAGTGAAATCTTGCTATGCAGCTGTGATGGAGCCCCAGGCCACTGTATCTCTGTCTCCATAGTGAGGAGCAGATGCTGATTTCCACAGCTCTCATCATCGGCCTGTAAATTCTGAAGTAACTCTGTGAGCTCTGAGCCTGAGTATGGGATTCTGGGGACTTCCATGATCCCACGTAGATATCCAAGTTCCCGTGTAGGACTGGCCCAAAGTGGACCTGTCTGATGTCCTTGTGTCCCCCTGCCAGTCTATTCCTGGCTCTGGGCCTGGCCCTGGGGCTGAGCTCTGATGGAATTATGGGGCTACTAGCTTGGAGATTAGGGCTTGTACCATTTCTGCGATGTGTCCTGGAGCTGGGCTCCTATCAGCGTCTCTCTGACCTGAACTCCAGAGGTGCCTGACACTCAGCTTAACTGGACACACTCACCTCGCTCTGTCTAGGCCAGTCAGCTCTGACCAAGAGCCCTACTTTGTAGCCAAGCCTTTCTCTCCATAGCTCAGTATTTCTCCTAACCCTGGGATGCCTTGCTGCCAGAGTGACCAGTGTAGCCACGGGTGGACCATGACTGCCCTACCCCATTGCCCCTGTCTGCCATCTATAGCTTCTCACAGATAATTCCCTCTCCCTCACCTCCATCCCACTCTGCCATAAACTGATCCTAATTAAAACAGTCATTCATCTCAGCTCTGCCCCTGGTCTGCTGGGACATGGGCCATCATCTCCTAACCTAAGATGAACTGACCCACCCCAGACACCAGACCTCCATATTCCCGGTTTCCCTGTACCAGACTGACTGGGACCTGCTGCTCCCTGTTGCCCTTGCTTTCAGCCCCTCCTCCCCTCCTGGTTCCCTTGACAGACCCATTTCCAGGTCTGTGTTCTGAGGGGCAGACCCTTTCACACCCTGAGGGAAGTCACTGCTCCACCCTCTTCCCTGCCACCCCATGTGACCGTATGTGACTTGTAAGGCCTCCTCTGGCCCTCAAGAGCCAAAACCACCTTCACACAAGCAGGCAGAGCCCAGCACTTCATGGATGCGGCAGGGAGCGCCAAGCTGGCTTAGAAAGCCATGCTCACGGTGCCCTCTTGTGGCTTACTCAGATTAGCAGAAAGTCGAAATGTCAGAGTGGGAGCGGGCACTCACTGCCCCGAGGCGCCCAGGCAGGAGGGATGAGGGGCTGTGGCGGAGGGTCCCTGGCCTTCATCTGCACTGGGTACGGGCAGTTTCCAGTTTCCTTGGATATCAGCTTTCTGGAGTCTCCTCACTGCTAAGCAGTAAGCTTCTCCAGTTAGATTTCTAAAACGCTAACCTGTACTGACCCTCAGTCACGGCTGCAGGTACCGCCTTGCCCCACTTTGTTCCCTGGGGAGGGAAATGCCCAAGGCTACTTAGCCGGACACAATCAGGATACACCTTGAACTTCAAGGCTGCTGACATTCTTACTGACTCCTATATGTTTTTCTTTTTTTTTAATTTTTAAATTAGAGGGTAATTGCTTTACAATGTTGTTGGTTTCTGCTATTCAACAAAGCAAATCAGTCATAATGTTATATATATATATATATATATATATATATATATATATATCCCCTTCTTAAGCCTCCCTCCTTCCTGGTTTTTCTTTAATCAGATTTTTTTTTAATTTTGATTGAAGTATACTTGATTGAAGTATACTTCAAGTATATATATATATATATATATATATATATATATATAGACGTATACTTGATTTAGTTTTTTATACTTGTGTTAGTTTCAGGTGTACAGCCAAGTGAATTAGTTTTATATATATATATATATATATATATCCACTGTTTTGTTTTTAATTTTCTTTTCTCCTATACAGAGTACTGAGTAGAGTTCCCTACGCTACATAGCAAGTCTTATTAGTTTTAATTAATTACTTGTTAAATATTAAATGTAATGTGCACTGGTAAAAAATAGAGATAAATCATAGACATAGACTTAAAACCTTCTAGAACAGGCAGAATATCTTCTTACTTTACAATATGAAAATATGTCTTAGACAAGACACACAAATGAGTAATTACAATGGAAAGCACTGATAAGTTGGACCTTATTGAAATTTTAAACTTTGTCAGTAAGGAAATTAAAAGACAAGTTAAACTGGGAGAAAGTATTCATAAAACATACCAAGGAATTTGATCCCATAATATCTAAGCATTACTACAACTCTTAGTCAAAATGTATAAACTTCCAGTTATAAGATGAAGAAACTAGAGATCTGATATACAGCGTGGTGATCACAGTCTTCATGCTATACTATATACTTCATTTTCTTGGGCGCCAAAATCACCGCAGATGGTAACCTCAGCCAAGAAATGTAAAGACACTTGCTCTTTTAGAACAGCATATTAAAAAGCAGAGATATCACTTTGCCAACCAAAGTCCGTCTAGTCAAAGCTATGGTTTTTCCAGTAGTCATGTATAGATGTGAGAGTTGGACCATAAGGAAAGCTGAATGGTGAAGAACTGATGCTTTTGAACTATGGTGTTAGAGAAGATTCTTGAGAGTCCCTTGGACAGCAAGGAGTCCATCCTAAAGGAAATAAATCCTGAATATTCATTGGAAGGACTGTTGCTGAAGCTGAAACTCCAATACTTTGGTCACCTGATGTAAAGAGTTGACTCATTAGGAAAGACCCTGATGCTGGGAAAGATCGGAGGCAGGAGAAGAAGGGGATGACAGAGAACGAGATGGTTGGATGGCATCACCGACTCAATGGACATGAGTTTGAGCAAGCTCGGGGAGATGGTGAAGGACAGGGAAGCCTGGCGTGCTGCAGTCCATGGGGCCACAAAGAGTCGGACACGACTGAGCGACTGAACAATATACTTGAAAGGTGATAAGAGATCTTAGTGTTCCCAAAATAAAACAAGTAGTAATTTTGAGATTTGATACAGGTGTTAACTACCACTGTGGTGGTGATCCTTTTACAATGTATAACTGCAGCAAATCAACATATTATTTGCTTTCAGCTTACACAATGTTATGTCAATTATGTCCACAAAGCTGGAAACAAACAAGAATTTCTACAACTCAATAGTAAAAAGCCCAATTTAGAAGCATGCAAAGTCCTGAGAAAACACAAAGGAATATGTACAAGTGGCCAATATGAACATAAAAACTGCATGGCTGTTAGAAATTTCAAAAGGTCCATCTGTTTTGCTAGTGAAAAAGCAAATGGTACAAAGGCTTTTGAAAATAGTTGGTCATTTCTTATAAATTTAAATATAAACCTTATTAAATCATCCAGCAATTCCATTTTTAGGTTTTTATCCAAAAGAAATGAAAACTCATCTCCAATAAATAGACTTACAGGCAATGTGTATAGAAGCCTTATTCATAAAAGATAAAAACAAGAAACAATTCAATCATCTATCCACAGGGGAATAAATAAACAAATTGCAGTGTACACATCCTATGGAACACTGCTGCTGCTGCTGCTGCTGCTGCTAAGTCGCTTCAGTCGCGTCCGACTCTGTGCAACCCCCTAGATGGCAGCCCACCAGGCTCCCCCGTCCCTGGGATTCTCCAGACAACACTAACAGGCAATAAAAAGGAAATGAACTACTGATGCACATTACAATACAAAAGGATCTCAGAAACATGTTCTGGACCCAAAGAAGCCAGACATAAAGGAACACACAGTGCGTGATTCCATTTATACAAAACTAATCTACGGTGAAAGAAATCAGACCCTGGGAGTTGGGGATGGAGTGATGTAGCAGAGATTAACTAGCAGAAGAACAAAGGAACTTTCTGAGATGCTAGAAACATTTTAAATCTTATAAAGAGTGGGTCACAAAAGAGCATCCGTTAACCCAAACGTAATGAATTATAAAATTTAAGACTGGTGCATTTCATTGCATATGAGTTATTCATCAGTGTAAATATTATATTATAAATAAAGCTGTTATGAACATTTGAATGAAGTTTTTGTGTTGACCTAAATTTTCTCTAATAAATTTCCAGGAATGCAATTGTTGGATAATGTGATAAATGCAAATCAAGGACATTTAGGATGTTTGGGGTTGTTGAAAATATGCTGTAATAAACATCGTTGTGTGACTTCATACAGTACGGGATAGACTCCTAAAATATACTGCATGGATCAAAGGGCATGTAAAATTGTATTTGAGATAAATTTTGCCAAATTGCCCCCAAACTGACATTCTGATTATCAATAACGAAGCAAAGTACCAGTTTCCTAACCCTCTCACTAACACAGTTAATTTTAAAAATTTGATCATTGCTAATCTGTTGCCTAAAGTAACAAATTGACATTTTAATTTGTCTTCCTACAAGTGGTTTTCGTGATGCTTCCTGTGCATAAAGAGCTTTCTGTACTCGTCTTCCTATGAGTTTTCAGCTCACGTCCTTTCTTCCTTTTAGTGAGTTTAGTGACTCGGCCATGCTTCCGTAATTAATTCTCTCTCCCATTACCAGAATGTAATACCACGGTTGTTTATCGACTCATCAGTTGATGAACATTTGGGCTGTTTCTTCTTTCTGCTTATTATGAGTAATGCTGTTATGAATATGCCAATAAAAGATTTTTGTGTGGGCATATATTTTCAGATTCTTGGGTATGTAACTAGGAATGGAATTGGAGAAGGAAATGGCAACCCACTCCAGTACTCTTGCCTGGAGAATCCCATGGAAGGAGGAGCCTGGCAGGCTACAGTCCATGGGGTCGCAAAGAGTCGGACACGACTGAGCGACAAACTACTACTAACTACAGTAATTCTTCGGGCTTCTCTGGTGGCTCAATGGTAAAGAACTCACCTGCAGTTCAGGAGGTTCGGGTTTGATCCCTGGGCCAGGAAGACCCCCTGGAGAGAGGCAGGGCAACCCACTCTGGTAG
This sequence comes from Budorcas taxicolor, assembly GCF_023091745.1. NCBI lineage: Eukaryota > Metazoa > Chordata > Mammalia > Artiodactyla > Bovidae > Budorcas > Budorcas taxicolor. The sequence continues at coordinate 4,115,481 of NC_068914.1, forward strand.
TATTGCCTGGAGAATCCCATGGACAAAAAAGCCTGGAGGGCTAGAGTCCACGGGGTCACAAAGGGTCAGACACCACTGAAGCGACTGAGTGCACACACACACACACACATACATACACACACATACACACACATACACACATACACACACATACACATACACACATACACACATATACACACACATACACACACACACACACGTTATTCTTCATTCCACTTTTTGAGGAACTGCTAAACTGTTTTCCAAAGTGAATGAACCATTCTATATTTCCACCGGAAATGTATAAGGTTTCCAGTTTCTCCATATCATCACAAACATTTAGTATTATCTGTCTTTCTTATTGTAACCATCCTAGTGAGTTAGTGGTATCTTATTGTGGTTCTGATTTGCATTTAACTACTGACTAATAACATTGAACATTTTTACATGTGTTTTTGGCCATGTGTATATCTTCTTTGGACAAATGTTTATTCAGGTCTTCTGCACATGTTTTCATTAGGTTATTTGTCATTTGTTGGTGAGTTGTAAAGTTGCTTATATATTCCATAAGCAAGTCCCTTAGATTTATGGTTTGCAAATATTGTTTCCAATTCTGTGAAATATCCTTTGAATAGCAAAAGTTTTAATTTTGATCATATCCAGTCTACTTAGCTTTTCTCTTTTGCTCTTGTATTAGGTGTCATATGTAAGAATCCTTTGCCAAGTTCAAGGTCATGAAAATTTACCCCTAAAATTTCTTCTAATAGCGTTACAGTTTTAGTTCTTACATTTAGATTGATCCATTTTGAGCTAATTTTTGTATTTAGTGGAAGGTAATGGTTCAACTTCATTCTTTTGCATGTGAACATCAAGTTGTCCCAGTATTATTTATTAAACTTCTTTTCATTGAATTATCTTGACACCCTTGTTAAAAATCAATTAACAGCAAATGTGAGAGTTTTGTTTCTGGATTCTCAATTCTATTCCACTTCCAGTACCATACTGTCTTTATTATTATAGCTTTGTGATAAGTTTTGAAATCAGCAAAAGCAAGTTTGCAACCTTATTTTTCACTTTGAAGATTATATCAGCTTTTCTGGGTCACTTGCATTTCCATATGAATTTTAGAATTAGCTTGCAAATTTCTGAGAAAAGTGCAGGTGAGATTTTTACTGAGATTACACTGAATCTTTAGACCAACTGGGAAGTAGTACCATCTTAACAATATTACCATCTTAACCATCAAAATTCATGAACATAGGTTATCTTTCTGTTTATTTAGGTCTTACATAATTTCTTTTAATGGCCTTTTGTGGTTTTCAGTATACAAGTCTCGCACTTAACAGTCTGCCTCAGTCTTTACTTCCTGCTTTCTCAGCACCTCAAGATCAGTAAGAGGTTAAGCCCTATTCAGGTCTTGGGCATGCATACAACTCAGTACTTGCTAAAGGCTTTCAGGAAATCTTAGGCTTCTGTGATAGCTCAGTTAGTAAAGAATCTGCCTGCAATGCAGGAGACCCTGGTTTGATTCCTGGGTTGGGAAGATCCGCTGGAGAAGGGGAAAATTATCCACTCCAGTATTCTGGCCTGGAGAATTCCATACAGTCCATGGGGTTGCAAAGAGTCAGACATGACTGAACCACTTTCACTTTTCAGGAATTCTGAGTATATGCCAAACCTTTTTCCACGGCCCTATGAATACCTCATTCCTCAGTTTTCCTTTTAATATTTTGATCAGTTTCTTGTTAGCCCCAACTGGTATTGCCACTTCAGGCTGCTAATTATTTTTGACAAATATCCTCAGATTAGGGCTATTTGCACAGAGTGACCTCTGAACCATGTCAAATGCAAGTAAGCCCTAAGAAGAGAGATTTTCCAGGGAGTTGTCAGATTAAAGAATGACAATTCTTTGGGGATGGGGTTTTTGGGAAAGCTTAAAACCACTATGTCCTCTTCAGTGTTGGCCAGTCTGCTGATTTTTAAAGACACCAGGCTTGTGAGGGCTTTGGTTTTCAAACCTATCTTGGAGCTTGAGAGGAGGATGAGAATAAGGCAAGTGAAAACACCATAAAACTTGCTATTCTTATCATGATTTAGCCATTTCTCTTCAATAAATGATACCAAATTGTTGAAAACTTTTGGTTATTTCCAGAGCTCTGAAGAAATTGATTTCAACAATTTTTGCCAGCATCTTCATCGCTTTAATGGAGGAGCATATTTTCAGAGGTCTTATTTGGCTATTTTGGAAGTGCTCCTGTCAGTTTGAATTTTTATGTGATTTTTCATTTGTTTGGGGGATTTTTTAAACCCAGCTCTTAAAGGGATAGTTTTTCACTGGATGCCCTTAGAATTTTTTTATTTAAAGTCAAACATTCATTTACTAGGATCCATCTCAGGGTTGACCACTCTGTATTAATTTTCCTTTCAGTCAGTACATTCAAGTCTTCCTTTATTTCAGGAAAGTTGCTTTGAATGTTGATCCTAATATTTTCTAATACCTAGTTCAGACTTCCTTAACCAAGGGGGGACAGAACGTCCTCCTCTGCGTTGAATGGTCTCTGTCCTCTTTTACTGAAGGCTGCCTGTGTACCACTTGCAATTCAAAACAGGGCCTCTTTTGTGGAACCATCTCTGTACCCAAGGCAAAGTTTAGAGGCCCATCTGTGTTTATACAAAAATGATAATTATAAGGTAAGCATCTAATGCTTCAAAATTTGATGTCATTTAGTGACCTCAACTACCCTGTGAGATAGGTATTTTCTTCTTTTTACCGATGAAGATACTGTGGCTCAGAGCATAAAGCTGACTAGCCCACTGCCACCCAGCAGTTAAGTATCAGTAGACTTCGTCCAAAGTCCATGCGCTTGGCTAGTATGCACACTGATCCTTGCATCGGCCCCAACCAGGACACTGTTCATTGACTGGGAACACTTGCCACTTACCAGCTCTGCCAGCCTGAGAACAACGTGAGGGCTGGATCTATTTATCTTATTTTAAAGCCCCTTTCAGACTTTAGAACGGTTGTGGGAGCACAGCAAATATGTGACTATGTGCCCCCTCTCACTCTCCAGTAGGCAGGAAAGATTTTGCTAATTGAAATGGCATTCTTTCCCCTTTGCACCCAATTAGGACTCAGAATCTTTCTAGACCCAATTTTTAGAGCAGCCACCACCAACCTATTGGACCTGAGAGGCAAGTTGAAAGACATTTGCTGTTCCTTATCTAAATAGTAATAGTTCATAAAATGACAAGGCTGAGCCCTTGGGACAAATGTAGTCCATCAGATATTTCCAAGGGGGGACAAATCTTAATAGCCATAAAAATCGGGAAGTGAATATGAATATCAGAAAAATTCAGAAACTTTTGAGCTTATGGCCTGATGTAAAGCCATGGAGCCCTTATCTAATGGCACATTTGCATTCTTGTGTGAAGAAAGCAGATTACACCTTTTTGGCGTCTGCTTTCTACATTATTAAAATCCTAATATCTGATTTTCTAACAGTTTCTCCAGAATTGTCCTGTATGCCCCAGTCTCAGGGACCAAGAAAAGCCTGTCCCCACGTGCTTTGACTCCAATCCCTGTGACTGTTATGAGCATCAGGAGAGCAGCCCAGCCCCAGTGGGAAGGTCAGAAGTTTGTCCTGCAGACCTCAGGGAGCCCTCAGCCAAGCAAGACGGATGGTCTGGGGCCATGGAAAGCAGAGTAAGAGATGAGAAATGATGCAACCCTTAGCCCTAATTGGATTCCAGATTTCCGTGGGGTGTGCTATCATTGCTCACAAATGCAGCCCAGTGGCAGAATTGAGTTATCAGCCAAGCAGATTCCTGAGCCACGGATCATCCTGTCCTCCAGAATGTGATTAAAGACCCAGCAGTGCCCGAGAGAGCTCCGCAGATGTGGGCCCGGAGGACTGCCTTCTTCTGTTAAAACACAGGAAAAAAGAGGTCAGCAAACATTGTCTTAGGCCTGCCTACATTTTTCGCTGGCTCCAAAAGTTTGAGAAGTGAGGGGTGGGTAGGTGTATAGGTGTGTGTGTGTGTGTGTGTATGTGCACACGTGTATGCATGCTGGATCATATAATTAGCATGAATAGGTAAGAGTTGACTTCCTCTAGACCTCCCCCACCCTGAGTGTATAAGGAGTGCTGTATGAGGATGAGAAAGTAGGAAGAGACACGTCCCCACACCTCAGCATTCACATAGGTAATTAGCAAAATTCAGTAGAGTACCAACAAAATGCAAGGCCCAAAACTCAGACATCGTGTCCCCAGTCAGGTGATGGAAGAGGAGGGGAGCATCACTCCATGAAGGCTTACCATGTGTCAAGTGTGTGCTAACTTTTCATCATGCCATTAGCATGATGTAGCCAGCATAAGCAGGCTATGTTTACTCCACACACGTATATCCCTCATTCCCACCTTCCACGGAATTACACCATTAGCGATGCATTCTTCTGGGCCCATGCAAGTTGCCCAGAAGGGACTATAACCACATCAGTGGAGGGAACACAGAGGGATCCCTTAGGAGACAACTCCAGGTCAGCTATGTGATCATAGACAAATAGCTCTCCTCCTTGGACATGTTTTTCCTTCATAACATAAGAGGTGACAGTCTCCAAGTTCTCCTTCAAAATCTGACTTCTCAGTCATTATTTTGCAAAGGGCAGGTCTTAACTCCTGAGCCCACCAGGACAGAGCCAGGAAAAGCCTGCAGAGTTTGAACAGGACAGGATGCAGGACTCTGAGTTATTCCTCTGAAGGCTGAACACAGAAGGCTCAGGTTCTGGCCTGCATGGGGCCCCTTAACCTTGTCCTCTGGGGCCGCACACCTAAAGTGCCATAGTTTCTGCTCAGCTCAATAGGTCCCAATAGGTTGGCATAACAAGCAGGACAAAGTGGAGAGCAACAGCCCGCTAACTCTGCCATTCCCAGGGGTGACCTTGGGGTAACTTTCTCCCCTTCACTGTTTCTGTGCTTATTTCCCTTTTCACATTGCTTATTTCCCTTCCTGAAGTCTAACCCACCCCAACAGCATAACTTTCTGTCCCTTCCCCTTCAGGGAAGTTACTATATCTATACCCATTGTCTGTTAATTAGAGGGAAGGGTATCTGTCTCCTCCCCTGGAATATGAGCCTCATAAGAGAGGAATTTACCTCATCCATGTTTAATCTCTGATGCCTACAACATTGCCCAGTGTGTACTTCCAATATTAGCAATAATAAAACAGCAATAACAATAGTACCCCCATTCCTGGACCTTACTTTCAGAAGAGGAAAAAACCCTGGCTTGGACTCACATTCTAGGGCACCCAGACCATGGGCACCCTGTGACCTTGCTTTCCTGCGCCAGCCTGGCCTCTCCCCTAGGTCGAGTGCTGGCAGACTGGGCATGTTCCCAGCCAGGGTGCAGCCCTCCTGGGCATGGCCCTTCGAAGCCCAGACTGGGTCAGTCCAGAACCAAGCAGGCAGAAGTGCCCATACGTCCCCCGCTGCCCTGCTGGGTCTCAGGAAGCACTCACTGACAGGGCCCAGTCTTGTCGGTTCCCGCAGTGAGAGGCTGGGCGGGTCTCAGGTGGCCGCACTTTTACAGCTCAGGCTCACTCACCCCCATTAGCATGGAGACAACATGTCAGGCCAACCTGGAGGGATAAGACTTTGACAATTTCGTAGGAGTTGCAATAGTGCAGATAGAAGCTCAGGAATGGCTTCAATCTAAGAAAATGTGTGTGATCCTCTTCTCTGTAACTCAAGTGCTTGATCTCCCCTTCCCTTTGCCAATAAGACAAAGACAGCTCCAGCCACAAGTTCCCCTCTGCCCCATTCTTTCTGCGCAGTTATTTTCCTAACAGCCTCCAGGTCAGAGTGAGGAGAGTGCCCAGAAATGCCCTACTTTAAGCCAAATTAATTGCCCATATTTGAGGAGTTAAATAAGAGGCAGCAACCAATAAACCAGAGCCTCAAAGCCATGCTGGTCCTAAAGGTTCCAAAGGGTAAAAAGACTTTAGGGCCTTTGAGGATCAGAGTGGGCAAGTAACTTGAATAAAGTCACACAGCCAGAAGGCAACAAAGCCAGGATTTCACCCACTGATACCCCCACAGGCTGTAGCCTGCTGTAGCCTACTCACTGTGGGTTCTGTGGGATCGGTCCTGGTGTTGGTGTTATGAGCAAACTGATCACTGTGGCACGATGCCCTGCCATCAGGGTAGTGGATACCCAGCTGACCCTCCCTCAGCAAGCCTGATCCCCACCATCCTCCTGAGAATGATGCCCACGGCTGTTTCATTTATTCCAAGCCAAGGATGCAGGCCCTTTGAGTTTTTTCAGAGCCTGTAAAAATGTTTGAGACATAGAAACCATTGGGAGCGCCAAAATTCTCGAAAGTTATAAAAAAAATCTTTTGATGAAATGTGTAAGCATTTTAATCACATGTTTACAATTAGTTAAATGCCTACAATATGTAACATCATGTCAGCTAGGAACTTGTCATTTTATAGTAGTTATATATAACTCATGTGGTTATATATAAACTGCATTTAATGGTGGTGGATGGTAGTTTTATTGTTTGACATGGGGTGGGTGGAGCCCCCAAGAGATGGAGTATATTGGGCAGAGACTTTCTTAAAATGGCCCCAACCCCCTCCCTTACTCAGCTGAGCCATCAGGAAGCGGTCCCCTCCAAGGACACACCTCCTTTCCTGGGACATTCTCTGGCACCAAAGGTGGTTCAGTCAGACTGCTTCAGGAGTCAGCGACAGAGGCTTGTGGTCACCCCGCAGCGATGCGCTGCCCCCTCCAGCGCTCAGCTTTCGACCGTGGTGCAGAAATAAAACTGACAGGAGCCGCGAATAGGGCGCCTCTCTGCGCCAGGCCCGGAACCAGAGCCCTTGCACATGCCATCACAGCAGTGCTGTGAGCTGCTGAGAGGACACCGCAGCTTGCCGAGATCAGGCACTCACTCAGGCCCCATGGTGGGAGGAACAAGAACCACAGAAAACAAACATAAAACAAATAATAAAATGGTAGATTAATCTCAAACATCTTGATAATCACCTTAAATTACACGGTCTAAATGCATCAAGATGACAGAAATAAGCAAAATGGATTTAAAACGAAAACAACAATCCACCAATAAAATTCTCACTTCACAACCAAAAAATGCAATGAAATTCTTACTTCAGAAGCTGCTGTGCACAGAGAGCCCAGTCTGGTGCTCTGGCGGGATGGATGAGGGGAGGGGAGGGAGGCTACAGAGAGAGGGGATGGATGTATGATTATGGCTGATTTACACTGTTGTATGGCAGAAACCAGCACAACATTGTAAATATTTCTTTTAATTAAAAAAAATCTCACTTTAAATTCAATGGCAAAGGTAGATTAAACAAAGTGATGGGGAAAAAACAATGTAAAAATGAATTTTAAAACTAGGTGTGGCTGTATATTAACATCTGGCAAAGGGAACTTCAGAATAAGAAAGTTACTAGGAACAAAAAGGGATGCTATAAAATAATAAAAAGATCAGTTCAGGAGGAAGACATAACAATCCTACATGTGTGCACATCAAACAGCAGAGGCTCAAAATACATGAAGCAAAAACTGATGTGGCTGAAGGAGACACACAAATCCAAAATTATAGTCGGGAACTTCGCACGCCTCCAAATTTGTAGCAGCTGGACAGAAGTGCGGGTCATCGGGAGACACAGTACATGTGATTGGCATCTGAACCGAGGTCAGTCTGAGGGACTGAACCCCTAAAACTGGGCTCTGCTAACTTTGGGTAGTTAGAGTCAGAACTGAAGTTAATCGTAGGACACTGAGATGTGTCAGAGAACCAGAGATTTGGTGTTGTTTTTGGAGACTGGAGAATTGATTAGTGCTGGAAAAAATACCACACACTGAGCGTCAGAAGCAGTGTCAGAAAGATCACAGTGGCAAAGGGAACTCAGAAAAACAGCATGCTGGATCCCCAGTGTAATCCCACCAGTCCTTAAATGGGGAGGCTGGAGGCAGCAGAGGAAGTCACAGTGATGCCATGTGAGGACTCAACCCAGTCTTTCTAGTGATGGAGGTGGAGAGGAGGTACAAAGTCAAAGAAGGCAGACAGTCTCTAGAAGTTGGAATTGACAAAAAAAAAAAAAAGAAAGAAAGAAAAAAAAAAACCAGTTTCCCAGTAGAGCCTGCAGAACAGACATCGTCTTGCAGACACTTTAGACCAGTGAGACCAATTTCAGACATCTGTCCTCAGAACTATAAAATGTGTAATGTTTTAAGCCACTAAATTTGTGATAATTTGCCACAGCAGTGGTAGGAAAATAATACAGAAAGCATAGTTGGTAATTCTCATCTTATATGCCATGGGGCGTTCAATATGCCATGATTGCTGGTGGTGGTTTAGCTGCTGAGTCGTGTCTGACTCTTGTGACCCCAGGGACTGCAGCCTGCCAAGCTCCTTTGTCCGTGGGATTTCCCAGGCAAGAATGCTGGAGTAGGTTGCCATTCCCTTTTCCAGGAGATCTGCCCAACCTGGGGGTAGAACCTCCACCTCCTCCATTGCAGGCCGATTCTTTACCATTGAGCCTCCAGGGGAGCCCTATGCCATGACTAGCTCTATATTAATCAGAAATTCTACTTTCCTCAATTTAAGTCTGAATTTGGCACTAAGGAGTTCATGATCTGAGCCACAGTCAGCTCCCAGTCTTGTTTTCGCTGACTGCATAGAGCTTCTCCATCTTTGGCTGCAAAGAATATAATCAATCTGATTTCAGTATTGACCATCTGGTGATGTCCACGTGTAGAGTCTTCTTTTGTGTTGTTGGAAGAAGGCGTTTGCTATGACCAGTGTGTTCTCTTGGCAAAAGCCTATTAGCCTTTGCCCTGCTTCATTCTGTGCTCCAAGGCCAAATTTGCCTGTTACTCCAGGTATGTCTTGACTTCATACTTCTGCATTCCAGTCCCCTATGATGAAAAGGACATCTCTTTAGGGTGTTAGTTCTAGAAGGTCTTCTAGGTCTTCATAGAACCGTTCAACTTCAGCTTCTTCAGCATTACTGGTCAGGGCATAGACTTGGATTACTGTGATATTGAATGGTTTGTCTTGGAAACGAACAGAGATCATTCTGTCATTTTTGAGATTGCATCCAAGTACTGCATTTCGGACTCTTTTGTTGACTATGATGGCTACTCCATTTCTTCTAAGGGATTCTTGCCCACAGTATTAGATATAATGGTCATCTGAGTTAAATTCACCCATTCCAGCCCATTTTAGTTCACTGATTCCTAAAATGTCGATGTTCACTCTTGCCGTCTCCTGTTTGACCACTTCCACTTTGCCTTGATTCATGGACCTAGTATTCCAGGTGCCTATGCAGTATTGCTCTTTACAGCACTGGACTTTATTTCCATCACCAGTCACATCCACAACTGGGTGTTGGCTCCATCTCTTCATTCTTTCTTGAGCTATTTCTCCTCTGATCTCCAGTAGCATATTGGGCACCTACCAACCTGGGGAGTTCCTCTTTCAGTGTCCTATCTTTTTGCTTTTTCATACATTCATGGGGTTCTCAAGGCAAGAATACTGAAATGGTTGGCCATTCCCTTCTCCAGTGGGCCACATTTTCTCAGAACTCTCCACCATGACCCGTCCATCTTGGCTGGCCCTACACGGCAAGGTTCATGGTTCAAGGGATTAGATCTGATGGACAGCGTGCCTGAAGAACTATGGACAGAGGTTCGTGACACTGTACAGGAGGCAGGGACCAAGACCATCCCCAAGAGAAATAAATGTGAAAAGGCAAACTGGTTGTCCCAGGAGGCCTTATAAATAGCTGAGAAAAGGAGAGAAGCAAAGGAGAAAAGGAAAGATATATCCATCTGAATGCAGAGTTCCAGAGAATAGCAAAGAGAGATAAGAAAGCTTCCCTCAGAGATCAATGCAAAGAAAGAGAGGAAAACAATAAAATGGGAAAGACTAGAGATCTCTTCAAGAAAATTAGAGATACCAAGGGAAGATTTCATGCAAAGATGGGCACAATAAAGAACAGAAATGATATGCACCTAACAGAAGCAGAAGATATTAAGAAGAAGTGGCAAGAATACACAGAAGAACTATGCACAAAAGATCTTCATGACCCAGATAACCACAATGGTGTGATCACTCACCTAGAACCAGACATCCTGGAATGCAAGGTCAAGCAGGCCTTAGGAAGCATCACTACGAACAAAGCTAGTGGAGGTGATGGAATTCCAGTTGAGCTATTTCAAATCCTGAAAGATGATGCTGTGAAAGTGCTGCACTCAATATGCCAGCAAATTTGGAAAACTCAACAGTGGCCACAGAACTGGAAAAGGTCAGTTTTCATTCCAATCCCAAAGAAAGGCAATGCCAAAGAATGCTCAACTTACCACACAATTGCATTCATGCCACACGCTAGGAAAGTAACGCTCAAAATTCTCCAAGCCAGGCTTCAACAGTACGTGAACCATGAACTTCCAGATGTTCCAGCTGGATTTAGAAAAGGCAGAGGAACCAGAGATCAAATTGCCAACATCTGTTGGATCATTGAAAAAGCAAGAAAGTTCCAGAAAAATGTCTACTTCTGCTTTATTGACTATGCCAAAGCCTTTGACTGTGTGGATAACAACAAACTGTGGAAAATTCTGAAAGAGATGGGAATACCAGACCACCTGACCTGCCTCTTGAGAAACCTCTATGCAGGTCAGGAAGCAACAGTTAGAACTGGACATGGAACAGCAGACTGGTTCCAAATCAGGAAAGGAGTATGTCAAGGCTATATATTGTCACCCTGCTTATTTAACTTCTATGCAGAGTACATCATGCAAAATGCTGGGCTGGATGAAGCACAAGCTGGAATCAAGATTGCCAGGAGAAATATCAATAACCTCAGATATGCAGATGACACCACCGTTATGACAGAAAGCAAAGAACTAAAAACCTTCTTGATGAAAGTAAAAAAGGAGAGTGAAAAAGTTGACTTAAAACTCAACATTCAGAAAATTAAGATCATGGCATCTGGTCCCATCACTTCTTGGCAAATAGATGGGGAAACAATGGAAACAGTGGCTGACTTTATTTTTGGGGGCTCCAAAATCACTGCAGATGGTGATTGCAGCAATGAGATTAAAAGGTGCTTGCTCCTTGAAAGAAAAGTTATGACCAACCTAGACAGCATATTAAAAAGCAGAGATATTACTTTGCCAACAAAGTTTGGTCTAGTCAAAGCTATGGTTTTTCCAGTAGTCATGTATGGATGTGAGAGTTGGACTATCAAGAAAGCTGAGCACCAAAGAATTGATGCTTTTGACTGCGGAGTTGGAGAAGACTCTTGAGAGTCCCTTGGACTGCAAGGAGATCCAACCAGTCCATCCTAAAGGAAATCAGTCCTGGGTTATCATTGGAAGTACTGATGCTGAAGCTGAAACACAATACTTTGGCCACCTGGTGCGAAGAACTGACTCATTGGAAAAGACCCTAATACTGGGAAAGATAGAAGCAGGGAGGAGAAGGAGAGGACAGAAGTTGAGATGGTTGGATGGCATCACCGACTTGATGGACATGAGTGTGAGTAAGCTACAGGAGTTGGTGATGGACAGGGAAGCCTGGCATGCTGCAGTCCATGGGGTTGCAAAGAGTCAGACACAACTGAGTGACTGAATTGAAATGAACTGAACTGAACTGAATCAGAATTTCTAATACAGTGGGCTTAAGCTAACGATGAAATGTTCGGGCTTAGGTAGCAGTGAAGGTCAAGAGGTGAACTAGGCTGCCGATGAGCTAGATCCAGCCATCTCTCCCGTCATTAGAACTCAGGCTCTCTCGTTAGTTCCCCCTCTCACCACCGTCAGCCTCTGGGTTGTTTTTCTCAAGCAAGATCTCTCCACATGGTGGCCTAGAAGGACATTACAAGAGGAAATGTTCCATTTCCCTGCTAGAGGCAATCCCAGAGAAAAAGAGAGAAGTAAAAGGCCTGGGGAGGACGCTTTAATGACCTGGGTTGGGGAACATGCCCAGTGTTGAGGCCATTGCCGTGGCCAAGGAGATGGAGCGCATTGATTGACCAGCCAGAAGCACTTCCCAGCACAGCCTCAGGAGAGAAAGATTCCTTCCCCAAAGAAAGAGGGGTGGGAAGCATGGGAAGAGACCAAAACTGGCTGCCACAGTCCATTATCCTGAGTGAGGCTGATGAAATGCAGGTTTAAGGTATAATTACACAGTACAGCTAAATAACGGAAGAACTAAAACCCATTAGGGGGAAACCATACAACTTGGGGAAATTGAGGGAGGACAGAGAGGCATATTCGTGAAGCAATTTCTTTTTTTTCCATTGTAATGAGTGAGTGAAGTCGCTCAGTCATGTCCGACTCTTTGCGACCCCATGGACTTTAGCCTACCACGCTCCTCCATCCATGGGATTTTCCAGGCAAGAGTACTGGAGTGGATTGCCATTTCCTTCTCCAGAGGACCTTCCCAACCCAGGGATCGAACCCAGGTCTTCTGCATTGTATGCAGACGCGTTACCGTCTGAGCCCCTGAAGAATTGCTACACAAGAAGCCAAGTCCTAACTGGAGGTGCCGGGGATTGAACCCGGGGCCTCGTGCATGCTAACCATGCACTCTACCACTGAGCTACAGCCCCTACTTTCCATTGTAGGGGGTCAATAAATTTTCTACAAGTAATGGATTAAGGAGCAAGAGTACATATGCATGCTATTTAGAGTTACGGTGGTATACCAGAAGAACTAAAAATGGAAATGTTTAAAAGAAGTTTGCTTCTCGAGAATGAGGCCAGAGCTGGGGAACAGTGAGGCTGGCAACTGTCTCCTTTCATCATAAACTCTTCTGTCCTGTTTGACTTGTTCCTATTTGTATGCATTACCTTGATAACAAGATATATGGTGATCATGAAAAATCTTTAAATATTTGTATGAATGCCCTAAGCTTTGAAAAGGAGTAATGATCAATACCTAGCATTGTGACTCCATTTGAGATGAAACTTTAGGGTCAAATACAGATGAAGAAGATGGTTTAAATCATCTTTATTAGCATTTAAGTTACGCTTTTTAAGAAGTAAACTGCTTGGTTTTTTTTAATCTGCTAGGCTGAACCTCTAAGAGTTTGACCTACTAAGTTTCAATAAAAGATAGATGTCCCAAGGTTTAAAAAACAAACAAACTCATCAACTTGAACAACAGAAAAAGCAATTACAAATAGATGAAGGGATGAATGGATGGACCTCTTGTCAGCCCTCTTTCCATAGGAGATGCCTTAGTTTTCACAAGAAGACCTGCCCCTCTGCCCTTGATCTGTTTCACAGACATACGGCTCATCTGTGTCTGGTGTCTGTCCAGAACACTGACCACAATATGTTCACCCCTCTGCTCCTGCCAACTCTGGCCCTGATGGCTGACTGGAAGCTGCTGAGAGCAGCTAGCCAGCATCCCATTCACCTTTGCTTTCTCAGGGCCTGACATGATTCTTAGACTCTTGGCATAGATATCCATTTCTGGCTGCCCAGAATCCAGGCCTGGCTTATTCACACCCAATTTTTCTATTTACTTAGAGATTAAAGCCCCCCAGGAGTCCAAGTTTGAGAAGGCCCCTGAGGTCATCAGAATTCCTTTTCCTTTATCAGTCCCGGACTTTCCAGGCCATCTGAATCACCTGAACTGACAGGGACCCCATTCCTCGCTAGTAGCTGCTCCTTCTCCAGCCAAGTCAGTGGTCACTGAGCAGCCCCTACGAGCCCAGGCAGCTCCAGGACCAGGATGTGGGAGCCGCTGTGGCAGAGCCCAGCCTGCACTGCTAGCTGACCCTGAAGCAGCCAGGCTGTGGCCCTAAGGCTGCTGATACTTTGCAACCCCGGCCTGACGCTGACCTCCAGCTCTTCTCCAAGTCCCAGCTCACCTACATAGGGTCACAGACCAGACATTCAGAGAGGAGTTCCCCACTCTCCTCCAGGCTCCAGGTCATTTACTCACACCAAAGCTGGGAGATGTAAACTGGGAGTCATAAACAACCCTAGCTGACCCCACTTCTGTAATCTCCAGTCACTATCCCGGAGCAAGCCCGTGGCTCTCGCCACCCCCCGCTCTCTCCCTCCATCCTGCCCTGGAGCTCCTCTCCTTCTGGCTCTTCCTCCACGGCTCACTCCAAGTCCTTTTACCAGACTCCTGGGAGCCCTATTCCAAAGCAAACAAATCCTCCAAGCAGCGCTCCCTCCCTCTCAAGGCTCTCCGAGGACACACGCGCTTTGCCTTCAATCAGAGCCTTCTCATTCTCCACATCCAGCTGGGTAAAGGATGAAGCAGGGGTGGGAAGGCTTTTTCTCTTTCCTTGCCGCTCTGTGGCATCATCTGCTCTCCAAGGACCGAGAGAGCCGCTGCCCAGCTCCCACTTCAGAGTCCCCTGCATTCTCTGCCTCCCACTCCCTTCAGGGTTCTCCACCTGAGGATCCACAGCGCCTCTGGGGACGCCCTCTCCCGTGCTCTGCTTGGAAGCTCCCAGACCTCCCTGGCTTCATGCCAGTCTCCAAACCCAGCAGCCACTTTTCTTTGTCCCAGCTGCAGTCCCTTTTCTTGGGGGACCCTCCGTAGGGAGCCTCAATCAAAAAGCAGAATTAGCATCTGGATTATTCAGGGTCATGGCAGGAAATGGAATTCATCCCAGATGGTTCAATTAATGAGACTTTGATGACAATATTCCACTCGGAAGTGTGAGCAGGGTGCAGAGAACAGACAAGGGATGTTGAGGAGAAGGAAGACAGTAACTCTCAGATGCTGTTACCACCCACAGGGCTAAACAGGCCAAGAAGAAATGGTGTCACCATTAGAAAAAGCTGGAGACATCAAGAAGGGGCTATCGACAGGAGTGGAATCTTGACAGGATGAAGTTGTCTGTGAGTATAGAGATGGCACCCTGACCCCTCCCTTCTTAACATTTGACCCTCCACGCAGAGCCTCCAACTGGCTGAATCCAATCTATGGAATCCGGAAAACCCTGGAGAGGCAGCCTGAAGAGGTCAGGTTCCCAGGGCAAACTGGCCAGACAATCACAGCAGAAGGGAAGACCAGGGGGAGGCGTGGGCAAGTGGGCAGCAC
Organism: Budorcas taxicolor; assembly: GCF_023091745.1. NCBI lineage: Eukaryota > Metazoa > Chordata > Mammalia > Artiodactyla > Bovidae > Budorcas > Budorcas taxicolor. The sequence goes on from NC_068914.1 coordinate 4,130,574, forward strand.
AGAATCTAGGGCTGTCTGAATTTTCTTTGGAGTCCAACTCTCGTGGTTTGAAACGGGAAATCAAGGCTAGGAGAGGTTGGAGATTTACCTTGGTCCCATAGGGAGTTTGTGGCCAGGCTGAGCCCAGACCTCAGGTCACCGCGTCCCTTGCTGTCTGTCACACAACAAAGTCCACGACTCTACCACTGCCTGCTATGTAGCCTCTTGAAGTGTTTATGCACTAAAAATAATTTGAAGCCATTTTAATCAGGTACATTGCTTTAAATCCCTTCCCCAACAGGAAATATGCAGGCTCGCTGGCAGGAGGCTTGGCAGCTGGTCTTGAACTTTGTTGACCTTCCCGTGCCCAGGCTGAGGTCCTCTGTCCAGCCCTGTCACCTGAACCCAAGCTGAATGGCTGAGGCTGGAATTCAGGGATAATAGCCCCTTCCAGGTATTACTCTATAGCCATCAGCGGGATGAATATTCAGAGAGGATTGGAGGAAAAATCTAATTGAATTCAAAACATAATAAATTGAAGCCAACTCATTCAATTCATGGCAGTGTCTTCTGGCATCTTTTAATTTTGCGTCACATTCATTTGGAGCCAATCAAATTAGGGTGCTCGTTAGCGCGGAGGTGGGCACTGAGGCTGGAGCCCTGCTCTCGTGGCAATGAGGTCAGCGCAGCAGGATAACTCAGAGGGCAGCTGGAGAGGGGCAGACAGTGAGAGCTCAGCAATCACTGCCTCATTATCAGGAAATGGACTTGGGAGGGGTGAGTGTGGACCCCAAATCTGCTGCTTGCTTACAGGCTGGCCTTGGCCTTCCCTCGCTGCAGCTTTGCTGTTCTGTTGGGATAGGAGTAGGGATGAGTGAGTATGAAATGAAATCATATATAACAAGCCTCTCCTCCTCCAGTTCCTCAGAGTCCTCCTCTGCTCTCTGTCCCCACCACACCACCCAGTGGTGGCGCTCCTTGGTGCCCTCTTCTTACCCACAGGCCTCTGGTTTAGCCAACAACCTGGAGTCCACCCTACCTCTCCAGGAGAGCTCTGCCAAAGATTTTGTGGTGATCTTATTCTTCTAAAAAGGCGCACTACTCAGAGCAAACTTAGAGGCTTGCCTCCCTAGAAAGCCCACAACCAGGACTTTGTGCAGCTGGGCCCAGGAGTTCAAAGAAGGTCCTTGACTTTCCCCAGTCGCCTCTAGACACTACAGGCCTCCACTTGGCTTTGGCTTCAGACACATTCTCTCCATGACACAGCAAGAGGATGTGCAGAAGGCACCTCCCACCCAACCCTCACAGTACACAGAGACGGAGAAAGTACTCCTTCGCCAGCATCCATTCTCAGGTCCTGAAAAAGTGGGCTCTGGTTGGCCCTGCCTGTCACATGCCAGCCCCTGAGCTAATAAGCATGCCGAATGCTATGAGATGCTCTGACTGCCCAGCATGTGTCTTCTGACCCTCCCTATGGCTGAGAAGAGGAATCCCTCTATTCTCACCCTCACAGAATCATAGAACATTGTAAGAAGGAGTCTTTCTTAAAGCCAGATACCTCAGAGGTAAGACTGTACCAGAAGTCCCGCAATGCCATACAAGGGGCCACACAACCAGCATCGAGGCAACAGAGAGAAGTGTGCCTCTGGAATTTACTAGGCCCCCTTTCGCAGCCCCTACCCCCAGATGCCCAGAGTTCACTCCAGTCCTCTACCCTGTCCCCCTCCTCCCAGGTCTCCTAGGCCAGCTGTCCACCCAGGCCTCCCTTGTCTCCTAGGGAAGACCAACCCTAGAGCCTTTCTCTGGTAATACAAAATAGATAGCCAATGGGAATTTGTTGTATGTGTCAGGAAACTCAAACAGGGGCTCTGTATCAACCTAGAGGGCTGGGATGGGGCGGGAGATGGAAGGGAGGTTCAAAAGGGAGGGGATATATGTATTCCTATGACTGATTCCTGTTGAGGCTTGGCAGAAAACAACAAAATTCTGTAAAGCACATATCCTTCAATTAAAAAATAAATTAATTAAGAAAAAAAAACCTTAGAACCTCTCTCTGTTTTCCCTCTGAAAACTGTACGCCCTGTTCTACCTTCAAATGGACTTATTTCCCAGCCCTCCCCCACTCCTACCCCTCCCTTGAGTTCTGGGAAGAGAAGTAAACCTCAGGAGGACTGGATCCATCCACATCCATTTTCTATGGAAAATCAAGGGAACTCCTCTCGCACAGGTCAGGAAGCACACAGATTCCTGAAGCACATGGCGGGCTTGTTGTAAGAGCATGGGAAGCTTTTGGTGAGAGGCGCAAAAGGGACCACAGTTCTTTCCCTCCTTGCCTCTCAGTAGCATGCAGAGTCAATGACTGAGGTTCAACTCTATAAGAGGAGTCCTCAGGACTGGAAGGCCAGGTGTACCAGACTCTGGGCTAGTACAGGGAAGCATGGTATAAGGAGGGTGCTTCTGCCCCATGTTACGGAAAAAAAGAGCAGTCCCTCTATATAAGGTTAAATCCAGGGTTTTCTGTCTGGGTGACCATATGTCCTACTTTGCTGGGGACAGTCTCGGTGTTACGTCTTTTGTCCTGGTATAATTATTCATAAAATTCTGTAGTGGGTTGTTTTATGCCTTGCCCTCCCCTTGCAAAAGATGTGCTCACACCCTAACCTGCAAATGTGACCTTATTTGGAAAGAGTGTCTTTGTTTTTTTTATTGAAATACAGTTGATTTACAATGTTTCAGGTATATAGCAGAGTGATTAAGCCACATATATATTATATGCTTATATGTTATACATATCCTTTTCAGATTATTTTCCTTTATAGGTTATTACAAGATATTGAATATAGTTTCCTGTGCTATACAATAGGTCCTTGTTGTTTATTTATTTTATATATACTACTGTGTACCTGTTAATCCCAAATTCTCGATTTGTCACCTCCTCCCCAACCGTGTTCTGCTTTCTCCTTTGGTAACGCTAAGTTTGACAGAGCCAGCCTCCAGCAAACGTCATGTCAGTGCTTTGGAGATAACAGCTCATTCAGACAGACTCCAAGGCTCCCAACCAAGACAGAGAAAGGTCCATAGCAACAACAGGACTCATTTGCCTGGGAGATAGCACTTGGAGGTCATCTGTCAAAATCCATGCACTTCTGAACTCTTAACCAGGCCTGGGTGTTTGGCGATAAGACGGGACATAAGCAGGAGCTCTGGCGACTAGATTAGCAAGTGTTCTGTGGGAGGAAAGTGGCTCTGCCACTAAGTGTCACCAGAATGCCTGTCCCCTTAGGGCTTAGGTGTCCGCTCCTCTCACATGGCACGTTGGAAGAGGAAGTCAGTCAGCACAACCCCGCTCAAAGTGGTTTTGCAAGATGTATCAGAGGCTTGGAAATGTGTACATCCTGTTTCCCTTTAATTTTGCTTTTAGGTAGCTCTCTTATAGGAATTCGTAGAGCCAAGCTTCTCTGACAGCAGAGCAGAACCCAGGGGACCCTAAAGACCTCCATGGACACTCTTTTCCACCTAGGCATGAAGAGGTTTTTTTTTTAATATCTTTTTCTGATTATAAGTGCAATGTCTGCTTATTGTAGAAAACTTGAGAAATGTGAAAAAATAAAGAGAACAAACAAATAAATATCACTTCAATCCCACAGTCACTCACGTATTTCCTTCCAGGGGTATTGGCTTATTGTTTTTCTGTTTGTATAAGTGTACTTACAAATAGTGGAGCGTATACTCTACGGTTTAATGTCTTGATTTTAAAATATTTAGCAGATCACAAGCAATCCCAATACTGTTAAACTAGCAGCCCATAGCCTGTCATATGAGCATCTCAGGCGGTACAATGGTAAAGAATCCACCTACCAATGCAGAAAACGCAAGGAACCAGGGTTCTATCGCTGGGTCCAGAAGATCCCCTGAAGGAAGAAATAGCAACCCACTCCAGTATACTTGCCTGGAAAATCGATGGACTTCGGTGCCTGGCGGGCTACATACAGTCTGTGGAGTCACAAAGAATCAGATATGACTGAGTATCCATGCATGCGTGCACACATGTGCACGCGCACACACACACACACACACACACACACACACACACACACAGAGTCTGTCGTACCATGCTATTTAGCTTTCTCTGATTATAGGACATTTGCTTGTTTCCTGTATTTCACTATATAATACAACACAGAGAAAGGCCTTTTTGTACTTGAATCTTAGCATCAAATACAGGTCTCACTTATACTCACTGAGCTGCTCCACGTTGCCTCATGCACACCTGTGGTCCTGCCTCCTGTGTTTCAGAGCCTGGCATGTGCCTAGGCACCTGATGATGGTGACTGGATTACCCTCGTTCACTGATGACTGGCGTATAAGCTACCCTCTCACATCGTTAAGTGAGGGAGTGCCTGGATCCGACACGCACTTGCTAAAGAACATGCTAACTTCCGGGAAGCCAAGGACAGGGACCACAGGAGTGCTCAGAGCACAGCGGGTAGACAGATGAAAACAGGTGGGTCCAGGCATGCACTGCCCGGAGGAGGGCGCAGCAGCCAGTTCCTTGTCTGGACCTTCATCCGTTAAATATTTCAGAGCCAAATACCTGCCAACCCCTGTCTGCGTATTTGCACAGGAACACAGAGTTTGTTCACGGTTTCTGCATTGATATATACAAATGCAGTTTCCTGTGTCAATAGTCCTGCCTGGGGAAAAGTGGAGGAAGTATGACTAGGTAATAAAGTACTGAGGTCGAAATAGAGAGCTTGTCTCCATCAGGCCATGGAACTTACAGAGGACAGTACCCTGCCTTGGTTTCTCCCTCTTAGTCTCTCTTAATCTATATTATATTGCCCTGCTTTCTTAAATACAAAAAAAAAAAAAAAAAAACAGGTTACATTCTCTTAGGCCCCAGAGTTTAAAGGCTCCACAGGGAGAGTTGCTCTGTGTATGCTGTTGCTGGAGATGCTAAAACTTCAATTAGCTGCACTGTAGGAAGAAGAGGCTGCTGGCTCAACTCTTCCTGGTCTCATTGCTGAAGCCCAGCTCACCTCTAAGCTTCCAAATTCATTTTCTGTTCTTCTCGGTGGCCCCAGCATACCATCCTTTCACGGGGCACTTACTCAGGCCAGGTGTTGTGCTGGCAGCTCAGGAGATGAAGGCTCAATTCTTTCCCGTGAAGAGCTACAGACACGAGGAAATAGAGAGATGCCCCTTGTTTTTTCCCAGGTCTAAGACACCCTAAGTGCCCAACAGGGACATTGCAAAGAGCTGTGGACATGCAGACAAAGAGACAGGGAGCCAGGGAAAGATTTCAGAGGAGGTAAACCTAGAAAGTGCACAGGAAGTCAATAGACATCAATATGGGCGAAATATGGTTGGTTTGAGGAACAGAAAATGAGTCTGGCGACTGGAGCAGGATGGGGGATGCAGATGGGGTTAGAATAGACGATGGGAGGGCCAGCCACAGGTGGCCTACAAAGGGCCCAAAAGCCATGTAACAGCTCTAGGACCACATCATGCAGATGGCGTGTGTGTGTGTGTGTGTGTGTGTGTGTGAGTCACTCAGTCGTGTCCAACTCTTTGGGACTTCATGGTCTACAACCTACCAGGTTCCTCTGTCCATGGAATTCTCCAGGCAAGAAAACTGGAGTGGGTAGCCATTCCCTTCTCCAGGGGATCTTCCCAGCCCAGGGATCGAACTCAGGTCTCCTGCATTGCAGGCGGACTCGTTACCACTTGATCTATCAGGGAAGCCCCTTGTAGATGCTAGGAACAGCCAAATGGGAGGCTCAAGGTCAAATCTATGACTGGAGTAGAAAAGGAATCACAGGACAGCAAGACTGGAAGCAGAAATAAGAATGAGGATATTCTTGCAACAGTCCAAAGAGACAGAAATGAATCAGATGCCGTGAATTAGGCAATCGAGTGGTCACTGATAGGAGTAACTGTGGTGAAAAATCCAGTGAGGATCCAAGAGAAGGGCTCCCATTTTGCTTTGGACTCGCACCTCAGGTGTGTGCAGATACTCATGTGGCAGTGTCCAGCAGCAAGCAGATAAACTTTGAGGTGGTGTCCATTTGGGAACTATCAACTTGTAAGTGACAGCTGAAGCCACAAGAGCAGAGTAAAATTGCTCATGGGAAGTGTGATGGGTGGGACACAAACATCAAAGCAGAAAAGCCTGGCATGTGAGGGACAGAGGAGCTGGGAAGGAGCAGCCAGTATTACAAGAACCAAACTGGAGTCATGTCATGGAAGCCAACAGAGGAGGGGAATTCGGGGACAAGAATGTCAAAATGGAATTCTGCAACGATCAGGTAAGGTGCAGACCCAAACCTCGTGGCAATGAGCATGCCATCTGTGACTTTATAGACAGCAACTTCAGCAGTGGGGGGTATCAAAACACCCTCAACCGAGAAGCAAAGAGAAGGAGAAAAGGTGGTGGCTTTCTGAAAGAGAAGGCTCCAAAGGGGGGCTGGCAAAGTCATGGGATGTGTTTCTCCAAGGTGGAGTTTCACTAAGTTTGTAGGTTGTGATGCCGGAGCCTGTAGAGGTAAAGAGTTATGAGCTTGTCATAAGGTGACTTTGACAATGCCAAACTGGGAGAGGAGAAAATTGTGGTGTCATTCCCAAAAGGAGTCACCTTCCACAGGCTCCGATCAGCTTCTTAAAGTGGCAGTAGTGGTAAAGAATCCACCTGCCAATACAGGAGAGTCAAGACATCATCGGCTCAGGAAAATACCCTTGAGTAGGAAATGGCAACCCACTCCAGTACTCTTGCCTGGAAAATCCCATGGACAGAGAAGCGTGGAGGGTTACAGTCCACGGGGTCGCAAAGAGTCTGACATGACTGAGCGCCCAAGCACAGGCTCAGATACTTTGACATTCCCCAGTTCTGAGCTGCAGGCTAGTGTAGGCAAGGCAAAAGGGAGGAAGAAGCTCAGGGCCCCATGGAGAAGCTGCCTGTTGAGGCTCAAACGCTGACATCCTGAGTCAAGCAGTGTCGGGAATGCAGTGCTGGACACAGGCCCGAGTTCTGAAGCTGCATGGCAAGCTGGCAACTGTATGCTGTAAGCCTCTGACCCCGCTCATCTCACATTTTTTCTCGACATTTTGGACATTTATGGTGCGTAATCTAGCACCGTGTGTCCGTTGGTGCAGTTATAATTCAGACTGATGAGGCTGCTGGCTGTCTTTAAATAGCCAATTGCACTGCTCCGACATGGCTAAGGTTAACTAAACGACTAAATTAACTAACCCAGCCACAGAATCAAGCTCTGGCCTGAGTATGCCAGGCCAGAAAAATCAGCACAACCCTCATGAAAATTAGACTATGAATTTAACAAGAGTCAAGCAACTCCCGCCATGTACCAGGAACTCTTCCCACTGGTCCTGATAACTCGCTCTGCCAGCAAGGGCCTCTGCTCCATTCCCCGTCTTTTTAATTGAAGTATAGCTGATTTACAATGTTATGTTAGTTTTAAGTATATAGCAAAGTAAGATGTATACATATATACATATATATTTAAAATATTGATATATATTATTAGGTTGAAGTGAAGTGAAAGTCACTCAGTCATATCTGACTCTGTGATTCTCCAGGCCAGAATACTGGAGTGGGTAGCCTTTCCCTTCTCCAAGAGATCTACCCAACCCAGGGATGGAACCCAGGTCTCCTGCATGGAGGGCAGATTCTTTACCAGCTGAGCCACAAGGGAAGCCCAAGAAAACTGCAGTGGGCAGCCTATCCCTTCTCCAGCAGATCTTCCCAACCCAGGAATCAAACCAGGATCTCCTGCACTTCAGGTGGATTCTTTACCAACTGAGCTATCAGGGAAGCCCAATTATTATTATTATTAGGTCGATGCAACCTAATTGCGGTTTTGGACAGTGAATTTTAAATTATTATATTAATGTATGTATATTTATATATATTCTTTTTCAGATTCTTTTCCATTATAGGTTATTGCAAGACAGTGAATATAGTTCCCCCTACTATACAGTAGGTCTTTGGTATTTATCTATTATATATATGTATTAGTGTGTATCTGTTAATCCAACTCGTAATTTATCCCTTCCACCCCTTCCCCCTTGGTAACCATAAGTTTGTTTTCTATTTCTGTGAGTCTATTTCTGTTTTGCAAATAAATTCATCTGTGCTGTTTTCTGGATCACACATATAGTCTGTACCATGATACCTGCCTTTGTCTGGCTTACTTCACTTAGGTCCATCCGTGTTACTACTAATGGCATCATTGCATTCTTTTGATGGCTGAGCAGTATTCCATCGTATACATAAGCTACATCTTCTTTGTCCACTCATCTGTCAGTGGATATATCATTTGCTTCCATGTCTTGGCTATTATAAACAGCGCTGCTTTGAGAATTGAGGTACATGTATCTTTTTTAACTAGAGTTTTCATCTTCCCCAGATATATGCCCAGGGATGGGATTACTGGATTTTATGGCCATTCTTATTTTAGTTTTTAAGGAGCCTCCACACTGTTCTCCATAGTGACTATACCTCTACTTCATTCGATGGGAAGATGCTGCTGCTGCTGCTAAGTCACTTCAGTCGTGTCCGACTCTGTGCGACTCCATAGATGGCAGCCCACCAGGCTCCTCTGTCCATGGGATTCTCCAGGCAAGAGTACTGGAGTGGGTTGCCTTTGCCTTCTCTGATGGGAAGATGGGAGGGCTATAAAATAAAATTCCTCTGCTTCCTACAAGGATAAAGAAATCATGGACTCTCCTAAAAGAGCACAGAATCCTGAACATATTGTAATCCAATTCCCACCTCCATTTGACTAATACGGAAATAAGGCTCAGAGTTAACAATTTCCAAAACTTTCTCAATGAACGAGTGATACGGAACCCACTGAACAATGCAAAGGCGGCTACCATGACATAAGAAGGCTTCTAGGACATTCGGTCACGCCTTCTGGACAACAGCCCAGACCCTGGCGGGCTCGGATTCAACTGAACACAGAGCCCTCCTAACTTCTGGGCTGGAGGGTGCACCCTCGTAATGTCCAGGAAAGAAGCCTGGACAGTGGAGGGGAGGCTGAGGAGGAGGTGGGTGGGCATAACGGTAAAGGCCCCATCATCAAGGTGCCCTGCGCATCCCCATCATCCTTCAAGTCCCCTCATTCATCAGGACTCTATGCTTGTGACTGAGAGGGGTCTCTCCTTAACCAGCTGAATCAAAAGGCTGTGGACATGGCATTAGGGCCCCAAGCTCCTGAGCAAACAAGGAAAAAGTACCTGGCGGTCTACACGCTGCCTACTGGAGCAGGGGTCAGTGAAGTAAACCCATAGAGATAAGCTCCAGGACAGCGTGTGGACCTGTTCCAGAGCTGAGCATGGGGATCTAGCTGGGCTGCTGTTGGACTCCAGCAGAGGGACCCCAGCCTTGGGCTTCTATGATTAGAGAAACACCAACACCTCTCCTGGCTTGGCAGAACTCTGGTCGTCTGCCCTACTCTTCCAGCTTAGCATTCAGAGTTGGGGGGCAGCCCCGGGTTGGGGTTCCAGCCTATGACATGTCAGTAATCTGCTAAGATTGAACGTCTTCAGCATTCAAATGGAGCCAGCTTCTTGGAGCTCTGCAAGAGACCGGCGTCTCTGAAGCCAGCCTACCGAGAATAGCTAAACTAGGAACCAGCTGAATACATTAGTTCTCACTTCCCCAATTCCTTCTTCCTGTCAAAGGCAGCTTTCCTAATCTTAAAACTTAACCACAGCACCCTGTGCTAAGGCCACTTAGCATCTTCCCTCGCCAGCATGATAGAGTCAAACTGCTCAGCCTGGCATGTGAGGCTTCCTGCACCAGACCTCACCTTTCTGTGCAGGCTAACCCTCAGCACCCCCGTCTCCAAACGCACTGGGTCTGCTGCCTCCATGGCTCCAGGGACGCGAGCCTTTCCCCATCCCGCTGGCCCTGTAAACTCGCAGACGCATCACCCCAGACGCCCTCGTGGAGAACGTCTGGCTCCTCCTCCTGAACTCCATGATCACTTTTGTCATTACACTAGGTAGTTGTTTCCATGCCTGCCCAACCTGGAGGGCGCTCAGTCATGCCATCTGCAGAGAAGGTGTCAGTGAATCGGGATGAAGGTCAGCAGCTGCGTCCACCCCAGAGCTCAGGCTCCAGGCCCTTCTGCCCTGCCCATAGCCATAGATTCCAGATCTCACAGATGCTGAAACACTATCTTATATAAATCAAGTGATCTTTAACTGTTTCAAAGCTGAATACTGGATGAAAGGTGACACCTGCCGCCTCCTCTGAAGAGTTAAATATTCTGATGAGAACCTCAGTATTCCCTCCACCTCGATATGACTGAGGCCCCACTGCCAACTGGCAGCACTCGCTGACAGTGCCCTGGGGCTCAGGAAAAAGGCTGATGCTCACACCTGCCCAGATACTGCACACGTCTCCCACTTGCTTCAGGCACGTGGGCCTTTAAAAGGAGGTCCCTCTTTAAGAAATGCTTTGTAGATCCACCCCCACACCTTAAAGTCAGGGGCTGCAAATGACATTTACAAGGTGGCAACAGGTTGCTGGCCATCGCAAAGCACTCTACCCTTAAAGGAGATATGACTATCGCAGTGAGTTGAAGTTCTTTGTTCTGAATACATACCCTATTTTCAGTGTGGTTTCCTTGGCAGTTGATTGAGCGACTAATTGAATGCCCATTAATAGCTTCAAGACTGAAAGGAAATATACTTTAAGGGAGCTCCATACTGGTACACAATTGTACCGACAAACTGTTTTCAAAATCTGACAAGAATCAGTTTCAAATAAAGGGTGACATTTAAACAACTAGAAACCTCAAGGGCCATGATTACACAGCCCCATTCATAAGCACCCTCCTGCTTGATGGTTCGTTGGCAAGTTCACCCTGCAGAAGCCTTCTCAGCTGCTCGAAGTAGGAAGTTCCTGGCTGTTCTCAGCTAAGCAGGCATCTGAATATGCTCTGCAAATCCTTTCCCAGTGTATTCTCAGGACCCAGAAGCCCCAGTCTTGTCTATGTCCATATATTTGCAGCCATTGTAAGATGCATCAGAACCTTAAAGAGACACTCTGGGGAAGTCTTATCACCAGTCCAGGCCAGGCCAAGGGACTTGTCACTAAAGGATGTCTATCCAAGTTAGCATGACCCACTTTAAGACAGGAATGACAGCTGTGCTCACTCCACCACCAGACCACCTCTCAACAGGGGGTAGGAAGCAAAAATTTCTTCTCTGAAGAACTTGCAGGTCTCTTCAGGATTTTCTCAGGCATCATTGTATCCCTACAAAGCAGTAAGTCACAGCAACAACTCCCATCTTCTAGTCAAGAAGCTTGACCTTGAAGCAGTCCTTGATTCTCTAAAGAAGAAAGACCACAGAAAAGAGATGAAGGGCGACTTACCTGGTATCATCTCTGGGAAAATAGCATCTCCGCCCTGTCCAGCAGAGCCTCCTGCTGAGCACCACCCCACCCCGTATCCCAGGACCCCACCTTGTTTGCTGACCTCGCTGTCCCATCGCCAGATTCAGCTCTGGGAACCTGGAATTCCTTTGGCCCACATCCAGCTCCAGATCAACCCACATCCCATCTAGTCACATCTCAGCCCCACCCCTCAGCATGACTTGGTCAGGCCTTGGCCAAAGCTCTCTCTAGGGCTCCAGACTCAAGCATCTGACTGTCCATCTGCACATCCAAGACGGCCTCAAACACAGAATGCACACAGATAAACCAAAAACCAAAACCCCGCTCATCACACTAAACGTACCAGACATGTATCCACTTTCCCAAGTCTGGAACCTGGGACTCTTCTTTCTCTCTTCCACATCCAAGTCATCTTATCTGACACCCAAAAATCTTTCCAATTCATTCTCTCCTCTTCAAAACTACTTCTGCTTTGGGGGACTACCTCTATCCCCTGATACAATAATCCTGCTTATCCGTGTGATTCTGATAGGGCTGACCCCACCATTCTGATCTAACAGTGGTCAAGGGACACAGGCCTGGGTACAGAAAGTATTCCAGCTACTTGGTCACAGTCATTGGTTAAGGACTGAGCTATCAGAGTCCTCCCCAGAGGACTTCCCTGGTGATTCAGTGGTTACGATTCGGTACTTTCAGTGCAGTGGGCCTGCGTTCAATCCCTGGTCAGAGAACCACATGACATGTGGTATAGCCAATGCAGTGCAGAACCTTAAAAAACAAACGAACGAACAAATCCTCTCCAGAGTTCTGATAGAGAGAAAGACATATTCCTTCCCTGGCAGCCCAGTTGTTAGGGCTCAGCGCTTTCATTCAAGGTGGCAGATGCAAAGAAAGAGAAAAACGATGGAGAAAGATGTGAACCCCGGAATTCCTGCTGCTCAGGGCGAATCTGCCTACTGCAAAGGAGTATGTGCAGGCTGCCAGGGTCCCTTCTCTGCAGCTGGACGTGCTAATGATACAGAGTAATCCCACTGTCGCTACCATAGAACTCTTTACTGTGTACAAAGCCCATCCACAAACATTGTCTCCCCAAAATGTTAGGGTTGACCAAGGTCCGGAACTCGGACTCCACATGCTTCGCACTTGCGTCTTCACAGTCTCACTGGTGGAAATAAAACCCCTGGGTTTCCAGGCAGGGCACACGTTGCTGAGTTACCAGGATGAACTCTGCCTGCAATAATCAGACCATCTCCAGCTCTGGCATCTGCTCAGGCTGCAAGACACACACTGTACATGACCTGTAGAATCCAGACTCAGAATTCTTCCAGGAACAATAGCTGAACCATATGAATGCCAAGCTTCACAAGGCAACTGGATACATCTGAACACCAGGCTTCACAAGGCAACTGGATACAGAAACAGGCCCTTGCTACCCTATCTAGGCCCCACAAAGCCAGTAACGACAGGCCACCCCCAGGTTGAAATGTGCCCACTCAGCTAGGTGAAAGAGCCTGGCAATGAACATAGCAAGAAGAGGCCCTAGACCTGGCTAAATTGGCTTGGACCTGCCACTGAGCCTCAGAGACCCTTTGGAGACTTCCGTGTGCACTGTGGATAGAGGCAGATGCTCAGACTCTTCCACAGGGACGCTCTGCTGGCAAGTCAGCACCAGGGCCTTGATCTCCTTCTTGAAGTTGGTGTTGAGAAAACCGTAGATGAAAGGGTTGACACAGGTGGAGGCCATGGCAAGCAGGTGGCACACCAAAAAGATGAGGTTGCCGTGACAAATGGGGATGGCCTCCTGGTACCAGTCCTCCAGGCTATTGAACACATGCAGGGGCAGCCAAAGCGCAGCAAAGGCGGCCACCATCGCCACAAGGGTCCCGTTGATCCGCTGCACCCGCCAAGCCCGCGAGCTACAGGTGCCCTTGCGGAATACCCGCCCCTGATTCCTCAGGCGCTGGTAGATGCGGACATAGCAGACCAGGATGAAGGCCAGTGGAATGCAATACTGGAAGAGCAATAGGACGGTGGTGTAGATGATGCGGTGATGGTCCAGCGGCCAGGACTCAGTACAGACCACTTTATCTGCCAGAAACTCCACGGCCTTGGAGTGATTCTTATGAAAGACATTCTCTAGGATGCTGTTGGCCAGGAATGGCAGGGAGAGGAAGCAAGCAATGAGCCAGATGACCACAATCCCCAGGTAGGCCTGGGTGACACTGGGTTTCCAGCCTGTTGGATTGATGATGAGCTGATGCCTCTCCAGAGCCACAAGGACAAGGGAGAGGATGGAGACTGTCACTGACATACACTGGATAAAGGTGGATATCTTGCAAAGGACCTCGCCAAAGACCCAGTAGTCCATGATGGTGTAGATAGCCGTGAGTGGCTGGCAGATGAGGCACATGAGGAAGTCAGAGAAGGCCAGGTTGGCAATGAGCAGGTTGGTCACATTGGCCTTCTCCTTCTGCCTAATAGTCACACATACCAGGCAGAGGTTGCCCAGGACCCCCACGATGGTCTCGATGCTGTAGGAGGTGACAATGAAGACCATGGGGTCTACGGAATCCTGGCAGTGGTCAGAGAAGTTGTATGGAGTGTGCAGTGAAGCTGACTTGCTCCTGTTTTGACCCTGTGGGGATCCTAGGAACAGCAAGGCCAAGAAGTGAGAAGTGTTCATGGTGGACAGGAGAAGATTTCAGGAGATTCAAGGATGATGCCTGCAAAGCAAAGACAAATGGCACTTAGGGATACCACCCCCTGTGTGGGATCCGGGGGAGAGTGGGGGCTAGGTAGAGAGCTTCATGGCTGCTTCCTTCCCAAGCCCGAGACCTGGAGAACCTGAGATTCAGAGACGTAAAGCAACTTGCCCAAAGTTAATTAGCCCACACAGCTAATAAGCAATGGGGCTCAGATACAAACCCAGGTCTGTCTGACATCAGAACCTGTTCCACAGACTCCCTCTGACCTCAGGGTTCGAGGCTATTTTGATGATGAAGAAATTGAAATTTTGTATGCAGAGTTCGGGGACAGAATTATTTAGGGAGCACGGGTAGAAATCCCCTCATCACACTGTATGCAAACAGAAATAGCAATACATTCTTCCATGTGCTCAGGTCCTTCCATTGGACCCTATGCCCTTTAAAAAAAGTATTTATTTGCTTCGTTGTGCTGGGTCATAGTTGCAGCACAAGGGATCTTTGATATTCGCTGTGGCATGTGAACTCTTAGCTGAGGCATGTGGGATCTAGTTCACTGACCAGCGGTCCAATTCAAGCCTCCTGTGTTGAGAGCATGGAGTCTTTGGCATCCGACCACCAGGGACGTCCCCACATTCCCTTTAGGACAGATCCAGAACCTCAGGGCTTGACATGAAATGTGCCTTCCTGGTCTCAGCCCCTACCTACTCTGCCAGCCTTGTTTCTCAGTGACATATGGCAATACTGAAGACTGCCAGGCATGCCGAAGACTAGGTCTTCAGTACACCAGCTCGCTCCTCCTGACCCAGTACATACACATCAGGCCGAGGTCAAGGGCTGCCCACTAACTACCCTATGGGTCCCCTCCATGCCTACGCTTAAGCCACAGCTTGTAGCTCCCAGAAACTGGCCTGGTCGACACTTCCATGTCAGCCTGGTCCTTTTCCTCTGGTGCCTCAACACAAAGGACTCTCTGCCAAGATCTAATTGGAATTTGGACCCCAGAACCTCCAAGTGGCAATGCCAACAGATGCTTCGATGTGGTGTGCCATCGTGTCACCACACACCATCAGAGTTCCCTTCCTCGTGACGTCTCTAGTCATCACTAATCCCACAAGCAGTTCTCAGCCTTAAGGAGACCAGAATCACTCCAGGAGCAGATCAAAAGCACAGATTCCAGAGTCCCTCACCAGGAAATGCAGTTAAGTGAGTACAGGATGGGGCCAAAGAATGTGTACTTTAACAAGTGAACCATATGATTCCGATCACATGGTCCTTGGACCCCATTTCAATAATCACTGTTTAGAAAGGGCCCTATTCAGATATTCTTTAGGGCCTTTATAATGATTTTCTATCTATGAACTGTTCACATATAAATGTTCTTCATGATCAAGTGCTAAGTTAGAGGCAGTTTTTACAGGGGATAACTGTAAATTAACCAAAGGTCAGTAAAAGCTATAATATCTGTCAGCTTTCGTAAATGTCACTTACTATAAATTTAATTTGACTTAGAAAGATGAATCACATTTGGCCATGGAAAGATTGTCATGAATTCAAAGGCAGTTTATAGTTTATTATTTCAGTTACCCAATCCCAGAGACAAGAGAATTTTTCTTCTTGTTTTTTTAAACTTTTTTTTAATATTTATTCATTTGGCTGTGCTAGGTCTTAGCTGTGGCGCATGGGATCCTTGATCTTCATTGCAGCTGTGGGATCTAGAATGGGGGCACTGAAGGCATCAGTGAAGATCCGCTCGGCTTGCAGCCCCCTTCTCGAAGAATCGCTAAAGAGTAACACAAGGGATGGTCACCAGTGAGCCAGGAAACTCCACACCAGTCCCTGCTGACTAGACCACATGGATGCCTGGACCTAAACCAACCCTTCTGCACAACAACTGGGACTGGGGCAGAGGAGGGAAGTGCTAGGGCTGGGGAAGAAACAACATGGGAAGGAGATCTTTGGGGAACCAAGAAAGGAGCAGAATTACCAGGTGGCCCTTGCATCTTTCTCCAGAGCTGCAGACACTGGAATGAAACTATTCCATAAGAGCCCACCCTAGAAAGGCCCTCTGTGCGCAGGAACTGAGGATTTCCAGGAGCAGACTCCAGGGGTGAGGCAGCAATCATTCAAACCCTGAGCCCCAGGTCAGCACGAAAGTTAGATTCCTTCTGCAGAAAGTGCACAGAGGCAGTAGGGAGAAGGCAGGGGCAGTGGGCATGCAGAGGCAATTCTGGTCTGAGTTTGGTCCTGCAGACACCTGGAAGACCCAAGTAGCCTCAAGGGCGGTACCTGGATGGGACCTGGGGAGAGAATGGGACAACTGAACCTGCCATGCCCAGAAGAGCAGAAAGGGGAATTTGGAAAGACAAGCAGGAGAGAGAAGGCAGGAACCAATCTTGGAAAGAGCCCAAAGAGCGGTGGGTGGTCTTGCCTTACTGTGGAGGGCACATGCTTTGCTGGGAGACAGGGCAGAAGGGACAGACATTAACCTTCACTCAGCTTTGGGCTCAAGACATCTTCCTGAGCATTAATCCAAACCCTAGCCATGGGAGAAAGGCTCTATTAGGCTGAACTATATGAAATCCCCAGTATCCAACTATTTTCAATCTGCAAAGACAGCAAAACCATATGACTGGATTTTATACAGCTCCATTTCAAAGAGGACACTGAGGCCCAGTTAGATGAAAGGAAGCTGCCCAAGGTCCTCAGAGTCTGTGAGTGGCAAAGCTGAACTAGAACCTTGGCTAGTCTGATTCTGAAGGCCGTGGCACCAGGCCATGCCAGACAGATTTTTTAGAAAGGAGGAAGAGAAGTCTGTGCTAAAGTAGGAGGTGAGCTGATGCGGGGCGGGAGAAATGGCAGAGGCAGAGTTGGAGACAGACATCCAAGGTCCCCAACAAAGCCTGACCAGGTGAGCACCCTGCAGTGCCGAGGTATGGCTCAGCAAAGCGACAAGATGCCCCAGCTGGGGTGGCATTGCCCAGGGTCCCCTGGCCTTGGGCCCCAGCACATTGGCTCAGACCCCTCCACCTCCCCAGCCGCTCCAAGGCTATCCCAGCCTCTCCAGCCCCTCATCCTTCCCAAGCAGACCCAGGCTTGGAGTTCCTAGTGGAATGACACTCTTGGATAGAGCTGTCTCCTTCCCAATGCAGTTTGGAACCTCAGAGGCCCCTCCTGAGGGCGAACACAAGAGCACAAGCTTCCCGGGGCGAGATGTGGGCTTGCAGGGCTATCACCAAGCGAGTGGCCATCAGTGCTGTTTTTCACCTGGATCACCTTGAAGTAATCATACCCAGTAATCACCAGGGCTTCTGAGTTGCGACCACATTGACCACTTCAAGAATTTCTGGGTGGTTTAGAATTCCCCCAAAGGACCGCACACCAAGACTGTCTCTCACTTCCCAATGCATTCCTCGGAGAGGCCCAGTGAGGACCAGGAGGCCTCAAATCTTCCAGGTGCACCCCCGAGGTGGTGATTCTGGGAGGGTTAGGGTGGACTATAATGCAAAATCAGTGGAATAGTGTCTCCAGGCTTAGCTCCCAAGCAGCTCTCCTGATCAGGGGGGGAACCACCTGCAACCCCCAGGGGAGCCCTCCCAGACTGCAGCCTGCCTTCCCAGCCGTCAGATGAAAACTAATGGAAAAAACAAATAATACAATCTTCTCAGGAGGTAAGAATGGAGACAAGGATGTCGGCTTTGTTTCCTGAAATTTCAGCAAACAGCTCCTGTCTCCTAAAGCCCGCGGCGCCCACACTTGCCACGCACCCCTTACCTCCTTTGCCTGCAGCGCGCAGAGAACACCGAGGCGGTGGGAGCCCAAATCCGCCCCAGTGGCAGGGTTCCCGCACCCGCGCCGACTGCGGCGCTCCGAGCCTCGGGCTCTGTAAAGCCCACCGGGCGCCTGGCGGAGGCAGCGCGCGGCTTCCCGGGGGCCCCTCCGACCCCGGCCCCTTCCTCCCTCGGAACCCACGGAGCGCATCCACGGGCCGGTGCCGGCCTCACCTGCTCCGGCAACCCGGCGCTCTCTCTGCTTGCGGAGCGGAGCCGCCCTGCCGGTTCACCCGCACGCCCGGCTCCCTCCCGCGCCGCCGCCGCCGCCAGCCCCCGCCCAGTCTGCCGCCCCGCGCCGCCCACGAGGACGCTCCAGCCGCCGCGGGGGACCCGGGCGTCTGCCCCGGGGCCGCGCCCGCGAGCCTTCCCATCTGCCCGCAGCTGCAGCCAGACAAACCTGCCTTCTCCACGCCCACCCCCGCCCAGGCCAGCGGGCTGGAACTGTTGCTCCCTCTGAGCTTCAGTGCCCTCATCCATGGAACGGGCATAAGAAGACCTGCCTTTCATAACCTCATGCACAGACATGAATTGCAGGCCGCTGTGAGCCTGACTGTCCCGACAGACACAGAGCTGGACAAAACAGGTGTCCCGTCCTCGGGTCATAGTGCAGTTCCCAGCCCAGAGGGGAAGGCAGACCAGGGGCAAGTAACTCAGTTACTGCAGAGAATGAGATGCTGTGGGGAAATGGTCAGCTATAGACAGATGGTCCAGGGAGCGGGCACAGTAAAGGCAAAGGCGCTGAGGCTGGAGGTATCTGGTCACTGGAGATCACGGGAGAGCCGAGTGGCTGGAGAACGCCAGGGCTTTCAGAGGGGCATTCAGGAAGAGTCAGAGAGGCCCTCGTAGATTCTGGAAAGGCCTCCAAGTTTGCTGCAACGAGAGTCAAGTAAGAAAGCTCTTCTCCAGTGGAGTCCAGGTGAGGACTTGTCTGAAATGGCACAGTGTGTATTCCAAAGGCTGCTTCAATTCTGAATATACTGCCTTATCATTTCCTCCAGGAGGCCACATGGCACAATCACCGTTTGTACCTGCAGGACCTCTTGAGAGTAGACCCTGCTTCTGGGACACTTCCTGAGTGTCAGACATGCACAACTCTTCTATGAAACCTTCCATGGCTCCCACTCACAGAAATCAAGTAAAGCAGTGGTTACCAGGGGCCACGGGTTTGGGGAAATGGGGAGGAGATACTGGTCGAAGGGTCCAAACTTCCAGTTATAAGATTAACAAGTTCTGGGGATCTAATGTACAGAAGGGTGAGTATAGCTTATAACACTGTATTATATACTCAAAAGTTGCCAAGAGAGTAGATCTTAAATTCTCTTATCATAAAAAAAGAAATGGTAATTATGTGAAAGGGTGGAGATATTATCTAATGCTTTGGTGGTAATCGTTTTGCCATATGTAAGTGTATCAGATCAACTCATTGTAAACCTTAAGTGTACATAATGTTATATGTCAATTATATCTCAATAAATATACATGGAAAAACAAACTTCCATGGCGCCCCATGACCCACAGGACACGGCCCAGATCTCCCAGCCACTCCCCCCATACACCAAGGAACCCCAGATGTACCATCCATAGTGCTGACTACGGAAATGGTTCCAGAGCGGTGGGCAGTGGCCCCTTCTAGAATGACAGCTGTCATTTACGGTGCAAGTGGGCTCTGCAGGCAATACCCTGTTGGATCATCAGAACAGCTCTGAGGGTGAGCATTTTTGTTTCTGTTTTACTGATGAAACCAAGTGAGACTCAAAGATTGAGCAACTTCCCCAAAATTACTCAGCTAAAAAACTGAATGGTCAGATCATGCCCATCAAACACCCAAGCCTCTGCCGGCTGGTTGCCCGGGTTTGCACCTGCCATATCTCCTTTCAGGATCACTCTCCTCCCTACCTTGACTCCCTGGGAAACTGCTGCTCCTCCTTCTCAGCCCAGCTCCAGTGTCCCCGGGCCATGATGTCTTCTTGCTGCAGAAGCAGGTGGCACAGCCTGTGTGTATGTTCATACAGCATACTCCCGTGTCCAGGGCACGGCTCCTGCCTCTGCCCTCAGAGCCCATTACGGGTCCATACACAGTGACAGCACGTGACAAAGGAAGGAAGGAATGCATTTAGCAGAACTTAATTATAATGACTCACTGGAAAAGACCCTGATGCTGGGACAGATTGAAGGCAGAAGAAGAAGAGGACGAGAGAATAAGATGGTTGGATGGCATCACTGATGCAAAGGACACAAACAGGCAAACTCTAGGAGTTAGTGAGGAACAGGTTAAGCCTGGTGTGCTGCAGTCCACGGAGTCATGAAGAGTTGGACACAACTTGGCAACTGAACAACAACAATCATAATGATGGCTTCCAGGAGTCTAAAGTGAAGAGTCTTTCTTGTTTAGAAACCACTCACTTATAGACAACTGTTCTCTGTGTGGGCAAGAACTCAGACACTGACATCTCCTCCTCACGGGGCAGCTATGTGGAGCCATGGATTGAGGTCTTACCGGTGAGCCTTTTAAACAACTTCCCAGAGCTCCTAGGCCTTAGCTCAAGCCCGTGTAGAACAGACAGCAGCTGATGGGGCAGTAAAAATAGTGACCAGATCCTGTGCCAGACAAAAGTACTCTCTCTTACGCCCACCTCATAAAGTATGATCATCCCATATCACAGGTGAGAAAGCTGAGGTTGGGGGAGCTGGAGTGTCTTGTCCCCTTCAATCCAAATTGTAGATAGCGGGGTTGGGGTTTGAACCCAGAGTCCAAGCTCTGTCTCCAGCGTTCAAATACCCCTGAGAGCGGATAAGCAGACATTCTTAGTTAAGCAACACAGCAAGAGCTGGCTGTCAGACCTTTTGCTGACAGGAAGGAAACAGCAACAGCCAGGGAAGGAAACAGCAACCCCTGGTGGCAGCTGAGCCCTGCAAAGAGCAGAGCAAGAATATCTAAAGCTCCCTGAGAAAACAGAGCCCATGAGCAAGAAATCTGGAGTTGTACTTCCCTACTCGCTGCTATAGGAGGCCAGGACCCCAGTCTGGGAGATCCTACCAATGGGGAGACTGCATTCCACAGTATCTGGGGGACAAGCATCTTGGAACAAGTGATGAAACTTGAATGGAACCTGGGGTTGAGAGGGTAGTTATGTCTCAATGCTAACTGCCTGAATCATGATGGTTGTGTTTTGGGAGAGTAGGAGAAGGTGCTTTTCTGTAAGTAAGAGACAATAAAATTAGTATTTGGAAAAGAGGGGCTTCTTGTTGGCAGCTTACTCAAATGGTTCAGAAAAAATACTGTTTATCCTCACTTGCAGTTTTTCATAAGCCCAAAATTGTTTGCATTTATATATATGTAAACCTTTGAAGAAGGCTGAGCGCCGAAGAATTGATGCTTTTGTGGTGTTGGAGAAGACTCTTGAGAGTCCCTTGGAATGCAAGGAGATCCAACCAGTCCATTCTGAAGGAGATCAGCCCTGGGATTGCTTTGGAGGGAATGATGCTAAAGCTGAAACTCCAGTACTTTGGCCACCTCCTGTGAAGAGCTGACTCACTGGAAAAGACTCTGATGCTGGGAGGGATTGGGGGCAGGAGGAGAAGGGGACGACCGAGGATGAGATGGCTGGATGGCATCACCGACTCAATGGACATGAGTTTGAGTGAACTCTGGGAGTTGGTGATGGACAGGGAGGCCTGGCGTGCTGCAATTCTTGGGGTCGGACACAACTGAGCGACTGAACTGAACTGAACTGAAACCTTTGATATTTTTAAATATCAAGTTTTTTTAACCTTCATGGAATAAAACAGAAATAGAAACTGAAAGCAGTAACATCTAAAAATAGAATTGTTGGGCCAGAAAGAATGTTAACATCAGTTATGTGAGTAATAGGAACATAGACCATTTGTTTTCTTCTCTCTGTTAAAGAAAAATTCATAATTATATTTTATTTTTAGAAAGAATAAAAGAGGGAGGGGTGTTCAGGATGGGGAACACATGTATACCTCCAGATTCATGTTGATGTATGGCAAAACCAATACAATATTGTAAAGTAATTAACCTCCAATTAAAATAAATAAATTTATATTTAAAAAATAAAAAATAAAAATAATAAAAGAAATTAAATGATATCTCATAGCGCAGAGTATAAAGCTTGATAACAATCATTCTAGCCTCAGTTTCATCATCTGTAAAATGGAGCCAAGACTGGTTTAGGTTCATGACAAGGTGAGGACGCAAAGGATTAAAGAATAATCCTTTGAAAACTTCAAAGTCTTTCAAAGACACCTGGGAGGGAGACATGAGGAAGGGACGCCAGGACTTCAGGATCAGGCAGCGGATATGGGTCTGGTCTTCCAGGAAACCCTCTAAGTGGTAGGCAGGTCTGCTGAAGAGGATGCACCTGCTGGGGAAGGTGGCTCCCAGATCCTGGGAGATCACATGCTCTTTGTTTGCCTTTTCTCCCTGTTGAAGCCATAAAGAGCCTGGGCTGTTAAATAACTTACTCTGATCACAGGAGAAAAAGGTAAGGGATTTCAGCTAAGTGATCTACCCTTTTCCTGCCTGACTCCAGACAGGTGGCATGGCCCTGGCTCCCCACTCTGCCTTTCTCCAGGGTAAAGCCAGACTTCCCATTGCCTTTTCCCAGCCCCTCCTTACTGATGTTTCCCTCCTTCTCTATTCCATTTTAAGGAAGGACAGTGCAGAACATGTCTGCCACCAGAGAGAATGGAGGAAGAGGGCGCAGATGATCAGATGAAGCTCAAAATAGCATTTTTCCTACTAAATAGAGAGTAAGAGAAAGACGAGGACAGAGAGATATCATTTCCCCAAAAGCCCACAGTCCCCAGGTTAATCCTCTGCTAACCCAGTGGAGTCACTAGCCCACAGTGCATCAACTATCCCTTTGTGGGGGACAGGGAGAGATAGCAAAGTAGTTCAGCCTGTATGTTTTGTATTCACATCCCTAACTCCTGTTCCTGCCTCCTGGGACCTTCTGGGATCCATTCAAAATGTCCACAGTCATTTAACAAAATTTTAAATCATCTGTATGTGGTAGACAGTGGACAGAGTTCAGTTCCCCAAGACAAGTTCTAAAAGAAGTTTTGATCCAGGAATTCCAAAATGGATGCAGATGAAATATTAAGTAAAATATCCACCAGATTACAGCATGCTTTGGAGGAAGAATTTACTCCAGGCTACTCCGAATCTCAGATTGTGCTCAGCTGTGCTGTCCTTCCAAGCTCACCTGATACAATAATGTATGGGTCAGCTATCACGGAGTAACAAACAACTCAAAATCTCAGTGACAAACAAACATAATTTCAGGTCAGCTGGTGGTTAGCTGAGCTAGGCTGTGCTCGAGGGGGCAGCTCTTCTTTGAGCTGTGGGCTCAGCTGGACTAGCTCCTCACCAAGGTTTAAATTCCTCCACCTGTTCACTCATTGTGGGCCCAGGCTGAAAGGGCAGTTCAAAAGAAGCTCTACTCATTAAGATGGCACAGGTACAAGAGGACAAATCCAGCTATAGAGGCTAATTTCCAGTCCTCCTTGAGTCACAACTGCGAACGTCTATTGGCCAAAGCAAGCTACGTGGCTGAGCACAAAGTCAAGGGGCAAGGAATTACCCTGCAACCACCCTAAGGCAAAATCAAGCCGCAAGGCCACACCCCGCATAATAGGTCCAGAAACTAATCCAAACTGGGGTTGGGGGGAGTAAAATAAGTTTGAACAACAGCGAATCATGGATAATAATATAGTTTTAGAAATACTAAAGGAACCAACATTTGCTTCTATCACATTAAATTAAAATACAAAATTTCTCCCCAATATTCATCATCCAGTCCAATTCTTTTTTCCTACAAATAATTTTAGATCTTCCACCTATGAAAGAAACCCATTGCATTTTCTAATGAAAAAAAAATAAAAGAAGCTCAAAATTTCCCTTCCACTAGACCAGGTTCACTCCACTGTCCGGGTGGATTCTCTGTTTCCTGGATGTCTTTATTCAATCGTAATTTTCTTTTTCCACAGATGTGTGCTGGGTCTTGTTTGAAAGCCCATCTTGGATTTAGGGTTCTTGCTGAGCTGGCATGGAGCATCTTTTTTGTTACCTGGAGGTAGTGAAGGCTGGGAGGGTGAAGAGAGGAGCATGGTCTGGATGTGCCAGTCATTAGCCTCATATATACATGCGTGCTCAGTGGCGAACAACTCTGCGACCCCATGGTCTGTAGCCCATCAGACTCCTTTGTATGTGTGGAATTTTCCAGGCAAGATTACTGGAGTGGGTTGCCATTTCCTACTCCAGGGTACCTTCCCGACTCAGGAGTCGAAACCAAGTCTCTTGCATCTCCTGCTCTGGCCGGCGGACTCTTTTCCAACTGTGCCTCCCAGATGTACAGGCTGGTGAGCTAACAGGTATAAAAGCCCAGGCAGGTGAGGAGGGCTACACTGGGAGCGCAAGGCTCGATTTACGGCAGGAGAAGTTGCCCAGCGAAGGCTAGGGCAGAGTTCCTGGTCAGCCAGGGGCAGGTCAGGCAGTGGTCAGAAAGACCAAAAGGTCAGACCTGGGACACTGTCCCTGGCCCCTGGGTGTCTCTCTCTGACTTCCCATCTGCTACAAGCTGAACTGTGTTCCCCTCAAACTCATCTGTGAAGTTTTAACCCTCAGGACCTCAGGATGTGACTTTTATTTGAAGATGGGGTCTTTACGGAGAAAGTCAAGTTAAAGCGAGGTCATTAGGATGGACCCTAATCCAATGTGACTCGTGTCCTTACAAAAAGGGGAAATTTGGACACAGAGACAGACGTGCACAGAGGGAAGATGACATGAGAACACAAGAAAGAGACAGCCATCTATTACTAGCCAGGTAGAGAAGCCTGGAACAGATCCTTCCCAGAATGAACCAACCCAGCCAATACCTTAGTCTTGGACACTGACCTGCAAAACCATAAGACAACGCATGTCTGTTGTTTAAGTCTGGGGTGCTTGCTTGCAGCAGCCCCAGGAAGTGAACGCATCATCTCTCAGTGTCTGTGCCTTCTGCTCCTCTCTCCTTGTCCCTCTTTTGTAGGGTGACCAACATCTCTGCTTTTCCTGAGCCTGCGGGGTTCTCCAGGATATGGATATTGAGGCTAAAAGCAGGAAAACTGGGGCAACTTGGTCATCCTACATCTTTCATCTTCTTCAGTCTGTCTGTGTCTCCATCTTTCTCTCCCCATCTCTCTCAGGTCCTCCTTATTCTGCTAATGCCTTTCATAAATGTCTGTTCTACACGCAGCATCTGGTCTGTGTGTGGCCTGCGATGATCAGTCAGAGAGGTGGTATCTGGAAGGTGCAAGCTGACCAAAAGCAGAGGTCTTCATGTCTCGGTGACCACAGAGCTGCTCAGAGAAGGTAGCACCCAAGGCGTGGCTCCCACTATAATGCCTGGGCAGCCAGGCCAGGCAGCAGGTGAGGGCCCAGCACAGTTACTTTCTTTAAAACTTTCTGCCAATATCCCAGCTCTGCAGGTTGCAACCCACTTGTTCAGTTGCTAAGTGGTGTCTGACTCTTTGCGACCTCATGGATTGCAGCACACCAGCCTTCCTTGTCCTTTACTGTCTCTCGGAGTTTGCTCAGACTCATGTCCATTGAGCTGGTGATGCCATCCAACCATCTTATCCTCTTTCACCCCCTTCTCCTCCTGCCCTGGGTGTGAAATCCATCAGGG
Organism: Budorcas taxicolor; assembly: GCF_023091745.1. Taxonomy (NCBI): domain Eukaryota; kingdom Metazoa; phylum Chordata; class Mammalia; order Artiodactyla; family Bovidae; genus Budorcas; species Budorcas taxicolor. The sequence continues at coordinate 4,156,204 of NC_068914.1, forward strand.
ATAAGCATGGGTTTTTTTCTTTCTTTCCTTTTTGTTTGTTTGTTTTGACTGTGCTGCATGGCTTGCAAGATCTTAGTTCTCCACCCAGGGATTGAACCTCTGCCCTCGGCAGTGAAAGCACAGAGTCCTAACCACCAGGGACCACCAGGAAATTTCCAGGGGTCAGCATGTTTTTAATGAAAATAAATATAATAGAAGAAAATATACCAGTGTGTGTGCATTTGTGTGTGTGTGCATGCGTGCGTGTGCCCTGAGCCACACAGTAATTTATAGTTCTTGCTGTTGATTATAGCCACAAAGTCTGAGGAGCCTAGCCCAACTCACAATGCCAGCTTGAATGCAGAGAAGCTTGGAAAGCCAAGGGTTGGGGATAGTTATATACAATCATTCATAAAAAGAGGACTTGGGCAGAGAAGTCAGAAGCAAACCCTTGGGCATCAGGAAGACAAGCAGGGCAAGCTGGGCAAGCTGTTTTAAAATAAACAGTATGGCAATCATTCTGATGGTTGATGCCTTGTTCCTACAGTTGGCACTATTCTGATGGCTGGTACTTATTCTGACTTGTGCCATTTTAATGGATATTTTTAATAACCTGTGCACCAGGCTAAAACTATGGAAAACACAGCCCTTTGAAATTTAATTCTGAATATAAAACATTTGGGGAATATAACATCCTTGAACCTGTGTCAATGTATACAGTATTGAGGGAATACAACAGTCAGAAATGATGTCTTTCGTAGATAACTATTACATGTTTTCCATACCAATATATATTTGACCAAAGAGAATGATTTCATAAATAAATGATTAAAAATAAAATTAATAAATTTTTAAAGAGAAAATGTAAATAAATAAATAAAGTGACTCTTATGCTGGAAGCAGAGACTTTTAAAAACTCCAACAGGCCTCCTTCAGTTTTGTGTGTTCCTCCACTTGGCAGCTGGCTCGGTTCCCAGATGTGGGATAATGCTCTTGGATTGTTGCAGCTCTCTAATTTATCTACTGTTACAGAAACAATCAGTCGCAGTGCACAGCTTACACCTCCAGTGCTCATTTGTCAGAATTCGACTTTTAATAAGTCTGGAACAGGAAAGCCACACTTCCTTTCTTAAGTGCTTCATAACATATGGCAGTGGTTATACCTTACATAAGATAGCCTGTTTATACCGATGTTTAAACGCTGCTGCTGCTGCTGCTAAGTCGCTTCAGTCGTGTCCGACTCTGTGCGACCCCAGAGACGGCAGCCCACCAGGCACCCCCGTCCCAGGGATTCTCCAGGCAAGAACACTGGAGTGGGTTGCTATTTCTTTCTCTAATGCATGAAAGTGAAAGTGAAGTCGCTCAGTCATATCCGACTCCTAGCGACCCCATGGACTGCAGCCTACCAGGCTCCTCCGCCCATGGGATTTTCCAGGCAAGAGTACTGGAGTGGGGTGCCATTGCCTTCTTTTAACGCTAGTGCTTCCCAAACATTTATTTTCTGCTTATTTGTGAAGTGGATGTATTTCGGAAGACATCGTGGGATGGAAAAACAGCCTCATCGTCCATTCATTTATCCATGCGCTCATTTAGTAAGCAGTCATTACCAGACTCCTATCATACGCCAGAAGCTCTTGCAGGTTCAGGATGCAGAAGCCAGCGATATTCTCACCGTTGTGGGTGGCAGTGAGCATCTATCCAAAGAGTTTCCTGGAATGTATGAGAAAAGAAGCACTACTCCCACCCTCTTCCAGTTATGCCTGCTTTACCCCGAAGTGGAGAGGGGGTCCCCAGGGTGGCATGGCCCCAGGAGCCCACGTAGAGCGCCAACCAGGGGGGACCGGAGCTGCGCCCCCAGCAGGCCTTCCCCAGGGCCGGCCTGCCCACTCCGCGACTCACTTCGCTCCGGGTCCCGCCCTCCTCCGAGCCCCCACGACCAAGCGTAGGAGCTCACAACACGTGGGCGGCGTGGCCCACAGGTTTTATTGGGGGGAAGCTCTCGCCTGAGCCGCGTTGCGCAGCTGCCAGCTCTCGTCTCGCTCCCTCCCCTAGGGACTTAGGGCGGAGCAGACGCGCCCCCACCGCCAGGAGTGGAATCGGGTCCCCAAAGAGCCTGAACTCGAGGCTCGGCGTCTCCGCCGAGTTGCCCCGGAGCCCGAGGGGAGGGCAGCGCGACCCTCGACTTCGCCCACGGCTGCACTGTAGCTGCATTCGGGCCGGACCTCGCCGGGCAAGCCGGGTCAGCCCTCAGGGCCGGGGCCAAGTTAAGTGGGAGCGGACCCAGCCCTGCGTCCTCCGGCTTCCGCGGGAAATAAACTTCTGAATCCCACACCACGGGTTCGCGTTCGGGTGGAGCCGCTCTCGCTGTTTAGGAAGAGCCGGGGGCAGCGGAACTTTCGTCAGTCCTCTAGCTCCTGCCCTCCACCTGGCTCGCTGGGGCTGGCGGGAGTGGGGAGAGAGCCAAGCTGTGCCTCCCGTTGGGAATGGGGAGCAGGAGGCACAGAATCGCTGCTGGAGTCGCAGTGCACGACCTCCGGAGGGAGGAGAAGTGGGAGGGGGGCGGAGGTGACTTGGTGTCCCCGGGCAGGGCCCGCTGAAGTGGGACTCAGCCTCCTAACCATCCCCCCACCCATCCATACAGTTCCAGTAGTATTTAATTGCATCTTGGGCTCTCCAAGAACTTTTCCTTTTATGGCAGAAAGCGAAGAAAAACTAAAGAGCCTCTTGATGAAAGTGAAAGAGGAGAGTGAAAAGGGGGTCTTAAAACTCAACATTCAGAAAACTAAGATCATGGCATCTGGTCCCATCAGTTCAGTTCAGTCACTCAGTCGTGTCTAACTCTTTGCGACCCCATGAACTGCAGCATACCAGGCCTCCCTGTCCATCACCAACTCCCGGAGTTCACCCAAACCTATGTCCATTGAGTCGGTGATGCCATCCAACCATCTCATCCTCTGTGGTCCCCTTCTCCTCCTGCCCTCAATCTTCCCCAGCATCAGGGTCTTTTCAAATGAGTCAGCTCTTCGCATCAGGTGGCCAAAGTATTGGAGTTTCAGCTTCAGCATCTGTCCTTCCAATGAATATTCAGGACTGATTTCCTTTAGGGTGGACTGATTGGATCTCCTTGCAGTCCAAGGGACTCTCAAGAGTCTTTTCCAACACCACAGTTCAAAAGCATCAATTGTTCTGTGCGTACCTTTCTTTATAGACCAACTCTCACATCCATACATGACCACTGGAAAAACCATAGCCTTGACTAGACGGATCTTTATTGACAAAGTAATGTCTCTGCTTTTGAATATGCTGTCTAGGTTGGTCATAACTTTCTCTCCAAGGAGTAAGCGTCTTTTAATTTCATGGCTGCAATCACCATCTGCAGTGATTTTGGAGACTCCCAAAATAAAGTCTGCCACTGTTTCCACTGTTTCCCCATCTATTTGCCATGAAGTGATGGGACCGGATGCCATGATCTTACTCACTTCATGGCAAATAGATGGGGAAGCAATGGAAACAGTGACAGATTATTTATTTTTGGGCTCCAAAACCACTGCAGATGGTGACTGCCGCCATGAAATTAAAAGACGCTTGTTCCTTGGAAGAAAAGTTATGACCAACCTAGACAGCATATTAAAAGGCAGAGACATTACTTTGCCAACAAACGTCCATCTAGTCAGAGCTATGGTTTTTCCAGTAGTCATGTATGGATGTGAGAGTTGGACTATAAAGAAAGCTGAGCGCCAAAAAATTGATGCTTTTAAACTGTGGTGTGGTGTTGGAGAAGACTCTTGAGAGTCCCTTGGACTGCAAGGAGATCCAACCAGTCCATCCTAGAGGAAATCAGTCCTGAGTGTTCATTGGAAGGACTGCTGCTGAAGCTGAAACTCCAATACTTTGGCCACCTGATGTGAAGAACTAACTCCTTGGAAAAGACCCTGATGCTGGAAAAGACTGAAGGCAGGAGGAGAAGGGGATGACAGAGGATGAGATGGTTGGATGGCATCACCATGAGTATGAGTAAACTCTGGGAGGGAGTTGGTGATGGACAGGGAGGCCTGGTGTGCTGCAGTTCATGGTGTCGCAGAGTCGGACGCAACTGAGCTACTGAACTGAACTGAACTGACTGGGCTCTCCAGCTTAAAACTGATCCATGGATTCAAAACTCATTCATAGGCTCAATGGTCCCTTGAAGAGCTCAAAGATACTGATTTGTATATTCTCTGAGGAGGAACCAAGACCCTGCCCCAAGATTGCTCCATTGTTTCTTGGCCTCCCCTACCTTGTTTGTGAAGCCCCCCTTCCCTGATCAGCAATGTTTAAACCTGGCCTTTGGAACTCCAGGAAGGTCATGTAGGCCGAATGAAGTCTTATTTCCTAGCAACAAGAAACAGGGACACAAGCTTTGTGTCCCAGGAGCACCCACAGGGTCCTGCTTGGTTTCAAGCTGATCCCTAAGAAGTACTGTTAGAAAGATGCCATTCTGCCCTCCCCTTGAAGGCTGCTGATAGGCTTTAAGGCTCTAACCCCCCTCCTGGCTCCCACCCACCAGGGCTGTGGTAGTGTATGGAGGAGGAGGAGGTGCAGGAGGGCCCTGGGAGCCAGATGACTGGCTGTGAGGGGGGCGTTGCATTCACACCAGTGAGTGACCTCAGGCACTCCATCCCTTGCTCCTCAGAGCTCAGGTGCCCTGACTCCCTAATGGGTGGCGCTGGAAGCCAGTGGGCGGAGTGTGCCATGTGATGCCAATAAGAGGATATGCCCTCCAGCTGCACTCCTGCTGGAGGGTCAGTTATGCCCAGATGTCCTCCAAAGGTCCAAGTCCAGGCCATGAGGCATAGCTTTGCAGGGGCCAGTGACTCTGGGCCAGGGGCCCTTGAATGAGATGGTGGGTACTGACCAATGAATCATCTTGTCTTTGGAAGTGGTTCATGCAGATCTTTATGTGGGTACATCAGGCAAACTGGAACTAGGTGCTGGGTGCCCTGTAAGGGAAGCTGAATCTGCCCTCTGTACCCCGACACCAAATTAAATTTTGGAGATGGTGTTTTGGGTGAAGTAGAAAATATAGCTTTATTGCTTTGCCAGGGAGAGGAGGTCACAACATGCTAATGCCCTCAAAAGTGTGTGTCCTGGAGCGGTAGTAAAGAGTTGTAATGGTTGAAAGCTGGTGCGATCAACTGATAGACATTATTCTAATTGGTTGGTAAGTAGGAGATGAGTTTGGGTAAGCTCCAGAAGTTGGTGATGGGCAGGGAAGCCTGGCGTGCTGCAGTCCATGGGGTCGCAAAGAGCTGGACGTGACTGAGCAACTGAACTGAACTGAAGTGGGAGCCAGCATCATCAATTTGAGGTTCCCACTGGTCTGAGTGCTCTGTCATGTTAATTTCTCCCACCTGGTAAGGCAAGACAGCTCAAAGCTATGGTCTTCTTTGAGGGGAACCACAGCACTTCCCCCAAGTCTACACTGTTGCTTCTGTTCCTGCCTTAGCTTGTCTCTGCATCCCCCTCCCTTCCCCAGTTAGCAAAGGTTTGAACCTGTTTCTTGGAACTCAGGGAGGGTCTTAAAAGTTGAATGAAGCCTATTTTCTGTAACCAAAAAACGGAGGCCCCAGAAAGGCGTTTTTGCCCAGGAATCCCACAGGGTCCTGCTCAGTATCATAAGGCCCCAAGAGATATTTTGTAAATAGAAAGGGAACAAGTGTAGACATGAAAGACCCAGAAGGTCAAGGATAACACATTCTCCATCCCTTTCTTTCCCCTTTTCCTTCCACCCTTCCTCCTCCCCTCTACCCCTTTGTCCATCTTTCCAGCCTTTTTCCATTCTTCTCTCCCCCTTCCCTCCTTGCTCCCTCCACCCTTTCCTCTTTTTCTTTCCCTTCCTTTCTCTCTTCCCTTTATCATTTCCTCTCATTTTTTTCTTCCCTTCCTTCCTTCCATTGAACAGATGTGTTCTGGGATCTGCCGGGTGCTGTTCATAGTTTGCATGAAACTTTGGTGCCCTTTCTGTCGTGACAAGTACTAGCAAACGTTTTTGCACTGTGTCACCTACCCCTGCTCCTTTCTTCCTTTATCAATTAGCATATATCCAACAGTTGCCTTAGAGGAAAAAAGCTAATATGATTACGGACTTCACTTTCAAGAAGGAAGGTTAAAATCAAATTTAGAGATTGAAGTATATTATGTGAAAAGCTGAATAATAGTGAAATTGAAGAGAAAAAGTTAAAATTTTACATAACCTCCTGCTCATTCTGCCTCTGTAACTCAGCTTGCTCCTTGCAAAGTCTGGATCACGTAGGTCACGTAGTCTCAGAAAGTGGGTATTTATGATACTAGGAACTGGAGCTTATCTCACTCACCCTTGTCCTGCTCTTTGCAATTGCCCAGCCGCTGCAAACCTGCTTAATCATGCCTGTCCGTGTAAAGGTCAGGCATCCCCCTCCCCATCATGAAACCGCTTAGTTTAAACCAGCCTATTAGCAGCTAGTGTTGCCCACTGTAGTCTGCCTATAACAACTCTGTAACCCCTTTGTTCGGGGCTCAGAGCTTGGAGTGTTAACTCCTCTGAGCCCGCTGGCATCATAAACCGGAGTTCTCCAACTCTCCAAGCGGGGTGCTTGGTTTCTGCATTACTGGTTTGTGCAACAGAATAATTCCATGATGTCACAGAACAAGGATGTGAGATGCCAGAAGACAGCAAGAGCATCATTAGAGTGAAGCAAGACAGCGACTGAGTTTAGAGAATGGAGCAGTTTTTGTGGGTTGGATGGGAAGGTGTTATAGGGAAGGAACACGTGTTCCAAATAGGATTTTCCTATTTGGAAAAGAGAACATTTCAGTCCAGGAAAGGGAAATGACCTGGATAAAGGTTCAGCAGTGGGTCTTTTTTTGTTGTTTGTCAGATGTTTTCCAGAGGAAAGTTCCAACCCAGGAAACCTTCACCATCTCCCAGGGCTCTTTGGCACCACCTCCTCTTCAGTTTTGTATCTCTCGCCACATTTTAAATTCAGCTGTTGGTGGGCTCAGGGGAAGCACCCAGTTTCTCCCCACCCCTGCCTTGACCAACAGACTGGCCACTTTTGGCTGCACATAAAGAACTCTTTGGAGAACGCCGGAAGCCAGCGTGAGGAATTCCACCCATGACAAGGTCATGCGTCAGAGATCTGATGGGCAGGGTCGAGTCAGATCTTAGGTTTTCCCCTTGGCATTTCCTGAGCATGTACCCCTAAAAATAAGAATCTGCCTGCTTTTCCACTCTTCTGACATTCTCTGGAAAAAGTCAATTCAGGGCTTTAGTCTTCTGCATTTGAAAGAGTGTTTCAATCCAAAAACCCCTCTGATGGCTTTCTAGCCTGCCTGCAGGACTCGTACAGCTGTGCGTGTGATTGTTTGAGGCCTCCTGTGCGTGTGATTGTTTGAGGCCTCCTGACCACAGGAGGCACAGGAAGCTTAAACACCCTAGGAACGTAGGGGCTTCCGAGGATCAAAGTCACTAGAATAGGACTGATTAAAGGTTTCATTTGTTGAGCCAATAGTAAAGTAAGGTAAAGTTGCTCAGTCATGTCCGACTCTTTGTGACCCCATGAACTGTAGCCTACCAGGCCCCTCTGTCCGTGGGATTTTCCAGGCAAGAGTACTGGAATGGGTTGCCATTTCCTTCTGCAGGGCTCGAACCCTAGTCTCCAGCATTGCAGACAGACGCTTTACCGTCTGAGCCACCAGGGTATATAGAAAAACAATTAGTAGGCCTGGTATTAGCAACATTAGATCTTTGAGTTAAGTACCTTCTTTGTTATAACCCACTGTGCCTTTGTTCTATAGAGATGTAACTTTAGTGCTTTAAGGAGATGCAGATTAAAGAAAAACATTTAGGGGAAACGAAATTAACATTCATTAAGGAAGAGAGCCAAAAACTGTTAACAAGCCTCTTGGCCAAAAGATAATGTAAATCACCTGAGACCTTTTGTATACAAAAAGATATACAGAAAGAGTCTGGGCTGCTAACACTACATAATTTTGTATTACCCATTGATCTCTGTGTATAATCAAAAGTATAAAAGGCCTTGAAGGACAATAGAAGGGGAGCCAGTCACTGGACTGGTGTCCCCCGTGTCTCCTCTTTACTCTAATTTCAGGCTGAATTCCCGTCTGGGGCGTGGAGGCTCACTGTGTCTACTTACTTGTCCCGGCTTCTAAGATCTGTAAGAGAGAGAGCCCAAGGCGGGGCACTCTCCGATATTCAAACGGGTGCCGGCGGCCTAACGTAGACGGTGCAAGCTCCTTGTCTGGAACTTTATTGGTTTTCCACGTAACCCAAGTTAATCATCCTCTTCTCTCCACTTAATCTTCCTACTACACTATTTCTTCCTAATCTAATCTTATATTAATAAATAAATAAGTCTTTTCTCGCCAACGCCGTCCCTGCTTCAAATTCCCTGGATCCACCAGGGCTGGACCCCGGCAAGAGAGGACCTCTAAACTGAAGAGAGAGCGCTGAACTGTCGTTTCCAGCTTAGTGGTTGAAATGCCAACTGAAGTCTTGTCGGCTCTGGAAGGGCCAGAGCACTGCTTTCAAGGCTCATGCTCTGACATGCTGGTGACCTCAGAGGGCCTGAAGTCAAAGATTTCAGTTGGAATTCCTGGTGTGGCTGGCCCAGTGTGATTGAGTCCAATCCAGGGAGTGCTCTCATTTTTCTGGCACATTGCATGTACATTTAGCAATTGTTCTTGGCTGTTTTCCTAGTAGAGGTGTGTTATTTGCTGAAGCCATTCCATGTTATTTGGTTCTGACATACTTAATCCATGAAGGAGTAGTTGATTTTCAAATATCTGATGAACCTTGATCCTAGCAGGTATTTGGGTCTTTCCTGGTCTTTCACTTGAGTGAAATCTGATCAGTATACAGCAGTGATAGCCAGGCTGTGGAAGTTGAAAATTCTAAGTTTATTCGCTCTGAGGCTGGCATTTCCCTGTGATTGTTCCATTGTATCTTTTCCAAGACTAGGGAGATATAGGTGGCAGGGGTCCCTCTAGGCTTGTAACCTTTTGATATTTGTCATTAAGTAAAAGAAAAAATCCCTTTACCAATACTTGCTGGTTGCTCAGAATAAAAATTTTCTCATTGGTACATTCCAATTAAGTATTGAAAAGTTCATATTCAGGTACATGTCGTGTGTGTGTGTGTGTGTGTGTGTGTGTGTGTAGGCAGAACAAGGAATTTCTTTTCCTTCCAAGGACAGTGTAGTGATTCTCAGAATCTATATGATCTTTCCTTCCTTCCCTACATCAGGTGAAATCTGGTTAAAAGTGTTTCCTTGGAACAGAAAGGAAAGGGGAAGAGGGCCTGGTGGTAAAGCCTCACTGACAGCTGTCTAATATCCAATGATATTGTCAAAAGACAGTTTTGAAAGTTTTAACTCAACTCCATGTGTTATACAAAAGGGAAACGTAGGTCTAGAGATATCAAGTGATTTGGGCAAAGTGATGCAGCGGATTAAAGATAAACCAGGATCTGAGTACAGGTTCTCTGACTCTTGGAAATAAAGACACATACAGAATCTTTGCACACTATTATCAAAATGTGTTAGACAAAGAAAGCAGTGATTAGTAAATTAAATGTTTGATCAGCAGCATAAATGAAAGAGCTCTGTTCCATACTTCATTAGGAGTGATTTAACAGAATTTTCAAGAAAAAGATTTTTTTAATGGAGGGTAAAATATACTTCAAGAATATAGAGATCTTTTACAAAGATATATAGGGTCTGTTTGAAAAATATTCTTATAAAACAGCTATCAGATTTCATTGCCCTTGACATTCTCATAACATGATATAAGGGTTTTGGAGGTATAGAATGCTAAGCTAATTAAAAGTTATCCAGTTGCTCAAAAACTATTCAACAGCTGTTTTATGAAAGACAGAAGCCAAGCACATAGCATATTAGAAGACAATAGAAATGCAGTCTTCCTCATGTGCATGGGATGCAATCAAAACTGTAATTGGGCTATATTTCCTATTCTCAAATCCCAATATTAGACAAGAAAATAGAGATTAAAATAGTTTCTGAATCAAAAACATTTCAAGAAAAAAGAAAAAATAATTTGGGTACTGAGGGAGGAAAAACCAAGTGGTCTGATGACCAAAGCTATCATTTCTAGCCCCAGCCTGGCGGTGCCTCCTCCTCCTCCTCCTCCTCCTCCTCCTCAGCTGCCCCTCATCTTCACCACAGTCACTGAGGAATTTGGAACGTCAGGCCCCTGCATTCCCAGAGTCAGGATCTTGAGGAGATGGGGTGGGGGAGGGGCTGCCCCGGGGGATTTTTCTCTGCCTTGTCCCCTGAGGGAAGGCTCTGGGATGGTCAGACAGAATGGTGCTGCCAGCTGTGGGCACATTTCCAGCGCTATGGCTCAGGCGGTTGAGGAAAGGCCTTCGTTATGAGCTGCAGACATGCCTTCTTGAAGCTCCTCCAGTAGCAACCACCCTCTTAGAGCTGGACTCTGGTACAGAGCCCCCAAGACAGCCCTGTGTTCCCCCCTCAGGAGACCATGCAGTGAGCTAGCTCACTGGCAGTCAAGCGCAGTTTGGCTTAACTTCAACCCAGGCCTCCTCCTTTGCTCCCCACCTCTCCAAGGCACTATGTCATCCACCCCCAAACATTTACTGATCACCTGTATTAGTTGCATTATTAGAAGCAGTATAAATAGAAGTTAAGGGCACTGACTCTGGAGCTGAGATCCCCGGGTCCATACCTGAACTCCACACTTGAAGCTGCATGATTTGGGGCAGGTTACTCAAACCTGTTTGCGCCCCTGTTACATTATCTGTCAATATGGAGTAATGATAATAATGGGTCTCAAGGCATGAGTTTTGAGGTTGTTAAATGAGAAGGACCTTAAAGCCCTTTGATAGTGCCTGGCATGGAATATCTGCTCCTCAGATGTCAGTGACAATTGTTACTTTAACCTGTAGGGACTCTGGGCAAGGGCATCATAGCACCATCCCTGCCCTGGGTGGGCGGTGCTGTTATCTGGGAAGCTGAGCACGTTTCAGTCATGAAGAAAGAAGTTGGTCTTGTGATTTCGTGCATCTAGCGTCCAGCATGGATAGAACAGAGGCTTCTTGTTCCCCAAGAAGAGCTAGGCCTTCTAGTCAGTTTCTTCCAAATCTTACACCTCTGAGATATCCTGAGTTTCAGTCACTCTTTTAAAGAAAAAAAAAAAAAGCTCCTGGTTACAAGGCATAATTAGATGTAATCGCCTGAAGAAACAGAATAGACATGAATTCTTAAATATGTTACTGTTCTTGAGGCCACCTTTTTGGTTGTGTCCCTTTAGAAATGCAGCCTGGGAAAATGCAGGAGAGAGGCCAATCTGACTTGTGGAATCTTGCGTGAATTTATCAAGCTCATAATGCCCGGACAGATGCATCTCGTAGAATGAAGCTTCCATGCTCCAAGTGAGTCCCTTCTCTTATTGTGTGAGGCCAGTCCTTTCAGTTTAATCCTCTTCCCAACTCAATGACAGTCAAGGGTAGGATGGGAGGAGGGATTTCACCCCATTGCCATCTTGGCTGCTAACTTCTGTTTGTCCGGAAGCATCACCCTTGGTGGCTTTCAGGGCTTATGTCAGTGAGCTGAGGCTCAGGTTCTGCCCGCTTCATGCCCAGCACGACCTCAAGCAGAGGTCAGCAAACTGTAGCCAAGGAGCCCCATCTGGCCTGCCACCAGTCTTTATAAATAAAGCTTTATTTACATGAACTGACCTGCTTGCCTACAACTGCTTTTTTGCTGTGAAGGCGGAGTTGAGTAGTGTTTGTGAGAGATCACATCCCCCACAGAATCTAGAATATGTCCTACCCAGGTCATTATAAGAAAAGTCTGCTGATCCTCGACCTAAAGGGTAGAGAGGGCGTCCTCCCAAGGCCTCATAGGGAGGCAGAGATCACAATTTTTCTGCAGGCAGGGGAAATCAGGACAAGAAAGGGTAAGATGAGAATGTTGCCTGTAGGACCAAGGAGACTAGGCTGTGGCTGAAGTGCTTTGATACAGGCTCCTGCTGGTGCCCAGGCTGAAGGAAGCAGCAAACTCGTCCAACTCCAGTGGCCGTTGCCCCTAATCATGCGGCGTGTTTTTCTCATCACAGGGGTCGTGTGATGCAGTGATGGGAAATGCAGCAGGTTCTCCGAGCCCATCCCCTGTCCTCCCACAGCTCTGCCGTGATGGCTGGTTATAGTCTCCAAACAAAAGCGTCCTTTGGCGTTTGACCTTTTATTTCTAAGTGTTGACTCTGAACTGAGGTTCCCATTTTTTCAGCTACCAAAGCCTCCTCACTCATTTGAAAATGTTGAGCTTTTCTGGACCATCAGCTGTGTGTGAAGTATCCACAAGGAGCCCGTACACTGCCAGCATTCAGCTGCAGTGGGTCTGAGTGGCAGCACATGGGATCTTTCTTTGCAGCACATGGGGTTCTCTAGTTGTGGTGTGCAGGCTCCAAAGTGCCCAAACTCAGTAGCTGGTGCTCGGGCTTAGTTGCCCTGTGGCATGTGGGATCTTAGTTCCCCCTCCATGGATCAAACTCATTTCCCCTGGATTGGAAGGTAGATTCTTAACCACTGGACCACCAGGGAAGCCCCCTGTTCTATTTTCTTAATACTGTCTCAAAGGATGGCTTACCTGAAGTTCCTTAATTTTTGGTTTTTGGTGGTTTTTTTTTGACATCAGGGTAAAAATATTTTCCAACAGATTGTTAAAATCCTTCACAGAACAATGCTAAGTAAACCTAACAAAATATAAAACTATGTATATTATGATTCCAAATTTTTTTTGTCTCTGTCTCTCTAATAACTGCCTGTGTTACTCTCTTCTACACACACACACCATATTGCAAATTAATATGTCAAAATATTGACAGCTATATTCTCTGAGCCTAAATAATTACTTTTATTTTCTCCTCTATACTTACTTGATTTTTACTAAAATTGTTGTACTAAAATATCTTTTTTAAAAATTAACAATTTGTTTTGCTTCTGAAGTGACTTAGCAGTAGCAGCAGTAGCAGATATGTTATAATCAGAGAAAATACACGTTATATATGATATAAATATAGAATGAGTATTTAAAAGTGCTTATCTATTTCTTGTAATTCTGTCTCACAGAATAGAATTAAATGGTGCTCATTATAGATTATTCTGTTGCTCTGTTCCCTTTTTGAAGTCGTTTAGAACTTGGAGACAATATTGACAAAAGGGTACAGAGAACAGGGTGGAAAAGAGATGCCATTCAGAGATGAGGGACCATCATTTTCCACCAGTTTAATTAGGGTCAGCCAGTCCCTGCATCGCTGTCCCCTTCTTCTCTTCCTGGACAGTTAATTTGGTATCTTCTGATAAGTTTCATCTTGCACCTACAGTGCTGGTGAGTTTCAGCATCTCAGCTGCCAGGCCCCTAGCAGTCAACAGCCTTGTGTTTTTAATCGAGACCTATATGGTTCTCCTTACTCAAGTAAACTTTTACTTTCCCAGATTCCAGTAAATCTGAATGCAGAAAAGTGACATTAGTTGAGTTTCAATTTATTCATTTGCTTCTCTGTAAATGTGCTCAAAAGATGGCATTAGGATGGTCTGAACAAGGCCAGAATAACACACTTGTTAAGATCTGATTCCTACTGACTCATCACCCCTGTATGGTACACTCAGGATAGGCAGAAGGCCTGCCATCTGGAGGCAGGTGGTGAGGATGGTTTGACAGTAGGAGAGAAAGGGAGCCTGTGGATGTCAAGTTCAGTTCAGTCACTCACTTGTGTCCGACTCTTTGCGACCCCACAGACTGTTGCATGCCAGGCCTCCCTGTCCTTCACCAACTCCCGGAGCTTGCTCAAACTCATGTCCATCGAGTCAGTGATGCCATGCAACCATCTCATCCTCTGTTGTCCCCTTCTCTTCCTGCCTTCAATCTTTTCCAGCATCAGGGTCTTTCTAAGGAGTCAGTTCTTTGCATCAGGTAGCCAAAGTATTGGAGTTTCAGCTTCAGCATCAGTCCTTCTACTGAATATTCAGGACTGATTTCCTTTAGGATGGACTGGTTGGATCTCCTTGCAGTCCAAGGGACTCTCAAGAGTCTTCTCCAACACCACAGGTCAAAAGCATCAATTCTTCGGTGCTCAGCTTTCTTTATAGTCCAACTCTCACATCCGCACATGACTACTGGAAAAACCATAGCTTTGACTAGACAGACCTTTGTTGGCAAAGTAATGTGTCTGCCTTTTAATATGCTGTCTAGGTTGGTCATAGCTTTTCTTCCAAGGAGCAAGCATCTTTTAATTTCATGGCTACAGTCACTATCTCCATGATTTTGGAGCCCCCAAAACTAATCAGTCTGTCACTGTTTCCATTGTTTCCCCATCTATTTGCCATGAAGTGATGGGACTGGATTCCATGGATGTCAAGGTCATCATAATCCCTGCTGTCTGAGTCGTGAGAGGAAGGAGATCTGAGCTCCACTTGCCTACTCCTCAGGAACAAATGATCTAGGCAGGGTTCTGGGATCAGCAGAGGGTGAGCTGACTGATGAGAGCTTTGTGAAGAGGCTGATCATATTGACGGCTCAAAGCCCAACTGGGAGGGACCACCTCAGTGGTTCTTCCCAGCCCTTCAGGGTGAGCCTGTGGGATGTGGAATGTCTGGAGCGAGTCTAGAGCAGGCCATAAGAAGGGGAGCACAGGCAGATAAATACTGAGGAGAAGGGGCCAGATCATCAGCAGCGTCTGCAACAAAGCCCTTCCTCCTGAAGGGCTTCAGGCCAGGGACACAGGAGAAGGTCGCTAGGTGTTCTGTTCTGAGTTTTCTAGTAAAGAAAACATACCAGCCACTTCATTGTCATTTCCCTCTAAAGTCAACTTTCTCATTATTAATTACTTATTACTCAAGCAATGCCATCTACTGTAAATGATAAGCTGTAATACAAGGTATTAAGGACTGCTGCTGCTGCTGCGAAGTAGCTTCAGTCATGTCCGACTCTGTGCGACCCCATAGACGGCAGCCCACGAGGCTCCCCCGTCCCTGGGATTCTCCAGGCAAGAACACTGGAGTGGGTTGCCATTTCCTTCCCCAATGCATGAAAGTGAAAAGTGGAAGTGAAGTCGCTCAGTCGTGCCCGACTCTTAGCGACCCTATGGATTGCAGCCTACCAGGCTCCTCCATCCATGGGTACTGGAGTACTGGAGTGGATTGCCATTGCCTTCTCCGCTATTAAGGACAGCATATCTTATTTAACTTGGCCTCTAAATATTTATTGTCTGTCCAATAATTTTATTGAAGCCATCTGGCAAAATGAAGAGAAAGTGGCAAAGGGATGAGAAACGAGGGCTTCCTGGTGTGGAGACAGGCAGAGCCTAGGAAGGAATGAGGTTATGTCGCAGTCACCCCACCCCTGAGCCCTCCAGAGTCGAAATCTCCCTTTGACACAGTGAATGACCCAAGATTTCTGAGCAAGCCCAGGAGTTTCAACGGGGTGAGCCTCTGTCTCCCTGGAGACAGACCTTCAGGAGCCAGCAGTGGAATTCGGTTCATATTTCCATACCCTTTTCAGCCCCTGCCTTCTGCCCCAGGACACCTTCCTCTTTGAAGGTAGCAGCCAGAGGTCAAACTGTGGGAGGAGAATGAAGTTGGGGTGCTTCTTCCCTGTTCTCTGCCTGCCAGGTAGGTTTGGCAGTGACCACATTCTTCTACAGAAGGACAGATTCCAGGTGTCCTGCCCTGCAGACACTACTCTCACGAAGTTCTACTGACTACCCCGCTGGACCTTTTCTTATCAGCCTCCTTGAAATGTTTGCAAATTGTCCTTTTATTAAATTATCCTCAGTCTTTCCTTTTGTGTTGACCATTTGATTCCTGTCAAGACTATAATAACATGCCTTACAAATAGGGGTGAAGAAGAGGCTTTTGCCTCATTCATAGATGCCAGGAGCTCCTGGCTCAACCTTAAGGATATCAAGGGTGGAGCATCTTTTCCTTCAGGTATCAGGCTGAAGTATATAGTTCAGTTCAGTTCAGTCGCTCAGTCGTGTCCGACTCTTTGCAACCCCATGAATCGCAGCACACCAGGCCTCCCTGTCCATCACCAACTCCCAGAGTTCACTCAGACTCACGTCCATCGAGTCAGTGATGCCATTCCAGCCATCTCATCCTCTGTCGTCCCCTTCTCCTCCTGCCCCCAATCCCTCCCAGCATCAGAGTCTTTTCCAATGAGTCAACTCTTCGCATGAGGTGGCCAAAGTACTGGAGTTTCAGCTTCAGCATCATTCCTTCCAAAGAAATCCCAGGGCTGATCTCCTTCAGAATGGACTGGTTGGATCTCCTTGCAGTCCAAAGGACTCTCAAGAGTCTTCTCCAACACCACAGTTTAAACACATCAATCTAAGGGGCTCAAAACACTTCTATTAAATGAGATGGACTGAAGCCTAAATCTTCAAGAAAATATAAAAGAAGAAAGGGAAAGAAAAGAGAAAAGAAGAAATTAGATAAATAAATGTGATACTATTAATAGGTTTTTGCTGTAAAAAGCACCCATATGAGCTTAAATATTTACACATCCATATACTTTAATGATATATACTGAAACCGGACTTGGCTTAATGTGCCTATATGGGATATATTTAGGGGGTTGTTGGGGAAATGGTTTGGGTTGAGGACTCGAAGGGCTTTGAATTTTGAGGTAATTTGATGGATACAGGGACATTCAGAAGAATCTTGAGCAGCACTCTGGAGTGATCAGACACATGCTTTAGGGAAGTAAATCTGGCAGGGTTTGGTGAAAGGCGTCCATGGTGGTGAAGGGCCTCCAAAAGAAGAGATTAAAGCCCACTGCAATGATCCTGGTGTCAAGTAATAAGAGGTAACAGTGGGGGCAGCAGTATGAAGGGACATTGTGGAAAGAGAGTCAGTTAACCTTCACTTGTGATACAGGAGGAGACAGAAAGCAAGGGAGAGTGAGGAGCCCAGGGTGACTCAGAGCTTTTGTGCCTGAAGACAAAGCATTGGCAGTCCTATCCACAGAAATATGGAAATTGAGAGGCGCTGAGGGGGCGAGGGGGGGTGGAATATGTATGGCTGAGCCCCTTTGCTGTTCTGCTGAAACTATCACAACATTGTTTGTTAATTGGCTATACCCCCATTATATTTTGTAATGTTTAAAATTAAAAAAACAAAAAAAAGAGGAGCTGCCAGACAACAGGATGAACTTCCTCACGGATATGGTGCAGGTATTGTCAGGCATCCCAGTGGAGACAGCGTTTATAAATACGGATCTTAGTTCCAAGAGATGTGGCAGCCGCACATACATGGGTCTGGGTGAGATGGCCAAAGAGAAGAATATGGAAAGACAGTGGGCCTGGCGACAGAAAATTGTAGAAAACCTCCATTTGGCAGCAGAGGAAAGAAGGACAAATCGGAAGAGAAGAGAGGGCAGAAGAAAAGGTCCTGGAGAAGGCAGGAACTCAGATGGTCAGGGAGAAATATTACAAGGCCAAGGGGAATGACCCCTCAGGCCAAAGAGAAGACGGGGTGAAGGGTGAAAACGAGTAGGCACAAATCATCTTCAGAAAAGCAACATCAGCAAAATAAGATGGGAGACCCAGGAGCGGGGGTGTAAAACTACTCATCCAAGAAGGCCAATAGTGAAGGGAAGGCAAGCGGTGGAAAGTACGTGGCAACCTGCGATGAGAAGAGGGAAATTTTAGGCTATCTGATAAGCAGAGAAGGGCCAGGGGAGGGAAGGAGATAAAGGATGCTAAAAGAGCCCCTGTCAGGGATTCTTCCCCTTTTTCGGTCACATGGCCCACTTGAAATCTGATATAAGATCCATACCCTCTCCCTGAAAAGTGCACACAGCCAATTGCGCACACAGTTCCAGGAGGTCAGGGCACCCGAGGGCAGCCCTTGCTCCTCGCTTGAATCCTTGAGTTGTAAGGACTCTGGGGCAGCATCACATTGTGTCTTGGAGGAGCTGGGCAGAGGTGAAGCAGAGACTTCAGGGAGAGAGACTGGGTTTCCTGTGTTTGACACATGGCAGGCACAGAGGCTTGAAAGAAAACCAGATACTAGAATGTCACACACAACATTCGCAACTATAGACAGCATAGACGAGACAGGCTTAAAGAGACATTTGGAAAGAAAATGGTAGAATTAAGTGTCTCTTTCCAGATACAAAAAAAACTGTTAGTTGTGAAGTGCCTTTTCCCAAAGACAGGTTTTAAGTAACATAAATGTCCAAGACTAAGGTAATGGCTATGTAAATTGCAGTTCACTCATTTAAGTGGACTATGATAAAGCCATTTTAAGTGATAATTATAATTGGTAATCACATTAGGATATGTTTATGATGTAGTGTTAAGTGAAGACAAAAGAATTTAAAGCAGTTACCCTATGATTGCATATGTTAAATGTTTATACATATATTATATATCACTGTATTTTATGTAAACATTTTAAGTATTTTGTTTATTATATATATAAATGTTCATATGTGTACATATATACACACACACATATGCACACACAACTAACCAGACTAGTGGACTCCTGAGTCATTTTTTTAATATTATATTTAAATTTCCTTTTTATTATTTGTAATTTTTTAAAATTAAAGATGGTATTGCTTTCTTTTATCTCTGACTTGACAGGTTATATTTTAATAATATAATGTGATATAACACGTTGAACGTGACTTCTCCCAGATTTATCTTCAAGCCCCCAAAATATGAAAGATTCTCTCACATAATCTTGTTTTTAAAGGTGGTTTTAATATTTTTAAAGTCTTTATTGAATTTATTGCAATATTGCTTCTGTTTTATGTTTTGAGGTTTTGGCCAGGAGGCATGTGGGATCTTAGCTCCCAGACCAGGGATCGAACCCAAACCCCCTGCATTGGAAGGTGAAGTCTTAACCAGTTGGCCACCAGGGAAGTCCCTCTTACATAATCTTCTCTGACCTAACACCTTTAGGTCATCCTATCCCCTTACTGTGTCTCAGTGTAAGCTTTAAATTCTGATTTCATATCCAGAATTAAACACTGATGGACTCTGGTATAGATTTCTGAGAAATAAGGGTGAGTCCTGGGCTGAGGAGAACACTTTGCCCTTCTCGGGAAATAAACCAGGTGCCCTCCAGGGTATTTCCCACCTTGCCTAGGGTTCTATTTCCTTTGCTCACTATGGAGTTTTGGAGAAAGAGGAAAGCACTAGGATCAGACCTATTATTTAAGAAACGGTCCAAACTAAACAGTATCTCTACCTACAAGGCTCATTGTATATGTCCAAACTGTATGCAAATCTTTAAAATAAAAGCTGCCCTAGAGCAGGTAATATCACAAGGTTGATGGAAGAGAGATTGGGCAGCTAACCAGAGATGGGTTCACAGAAGCTTTCCTCAGAAAACTTCCAGGAGATTTGCAAATGACCTGTTTGTCAGGCAGATAAAGGGTATGAGGCATGGGTTCTTTTCAGGTAAGAAGCTGTAAAAATGTCCAAGGAAGGATACTCATCTTTAGCATCCAGCCTTTCCTGGAAGCAGTTCCCCATACTGGGGACCTGGTGCCATGGAGGGAGCAAGCATTTTGCTTTCTTACTTTACAAGGTTTTGCAGAACCGCTCCACGGCTCAGCTTTAGGAAGAGCGAGGCCTCCTGGGCAGAAGGAGGGACAGAGCAGGCCGGTTTGGGGGCTGCCTGCTGGGAAGATTGGAGCACGTACTAGAACTGCAGGCTTTCGTAAAGGCTTCATAGCAGAAGATGAAAACAGTGAGTCCACCCCGTTCAGGAACCCGGGAGATGGACGCCTCCTCCACAAGCTGGCATTTCAGTCATTGTTTGCGTTCATTTCTCAGCTTAATCTCCTCTTTCATGGCCTTCCGTTTGTTTTTTAAAATCTAATCTTTCTGCTCTAGCCTCTAACACTACCTTAAAGAGCGCAGAGAATTCTTGGTAGAAGGCCACCTCCTGAAAACAGAGATTTTATCTCCAGCCTCTTCCAGGAGACCAGAAACTATCACTTGTCTGGAAATAAAAATCTCTCAGCTTCCAACTGTCCATTTGCTGTCTAGTCAAATTATAAAATATTTTTATAAGCAGTGGAAACTACAGAAAACAGTGAGCGATAAGGACCACTGTTTTATTTCTTTTTTCTTCAGATCATTTTTAAGTTCATACCTTTGCCAAAGTTTTATCAGCTGAGTTGGAACAGCCTCTGTGGTTGTCACAGACATAGTGGTCAATCCCACAGGAAGCGTGGAAACCCCAGAGGCCTGCCTGCAGAAAAAAAACACAGTTTCCATCAGGCATGTTGTGTTTGTCTGTCCCTAGAGCACCCCCAGGAATAGGCAGCTCAAACTGTCCCACATTGTAATTTGCTTTATCCCCACGGAGATCCGACCACCCCCTTTCCCTTAATGTCATCCGGCTTCACAGTCAATTAGTCATCAAATCCTATTAGTTTTCTGTCCTTAATATCTTCAGCCACAATCCTCTTCTCACCATCATCTCTGCCACACCCTAGTTTATTATAAGGAGAAAGAGTTGATAGCAATGAAATGATGTACCAGGACCAGGACAAGAGTGAAGAAACAGGGGCACATAGGATGCAAAATTTAAGGAAGCATCACTCTCAGGATTGAGCAAGTATAGGGTCAGCTGAGTGCCTTCCTGAGTTTACACTCTAGTCACTTGCCTTACCCTAATCTTAGGCCTATGATTTTTTCCTCTATTTTTAGTGTAAATTGTTGCCCAAATCTATTAACATTCATCCAGATGTTGTAGCTCTTTATGCCACAGATACTCATCCAGGTGGTGCACCCGGGCTCAGGTGCTGTCACTTGGCATCTGCACCCTTGGAGGCTCTCACCCGTACCTGGGGAGGGTAAAATGTTCAGTTACATTTCTTGAGGTGCCATTTTTCTTTATGGTAATTTTCCCCTCTGTTCTTTATATTATCTGATTTCATTTTCTGGTTTTACATCAAGACACCAGCATATTTTTGTCATCACAGGATACCCTTAACAATCAGGTAATCAACACATAGGACAGGCTGTTAGCCCCGATATTAAGAAACACAGGTAGAGAAGGATGCTCCGTGATGAGGGGAACTGTAAACAGAAGTGAGGGGAGCCACGGTATTCGTTATTAATAATTAAGTATCAAAAACCTGCCAAAGATTTGCAGTACTTGCAATGATACTAATAAATCAGAGCAGAATCAAAGTTATCTCCATGAAAATGTCCTTGCTTTCTCTAGAGTTCTAAACTGCTTTTCTTTTCTTTTTTTTTATTTTTACTTTATTTTACAATACTGTATTGGTTTTGCCATACATTAACGTGAATCTGCCACTTTTCTCAGTAGGCGAGAGAAGCGACTGCTAGGGTCCAGCCCCGGTGGATCCAGGGAATTCGAAGCAGGGACAGAGTCGGTGATTAAAGAGAGATTAATTAGAAATTTAAAGAGAGATTAGGGACGAATAATGTAGTGAAAAAATAGAGGAGAAAAGAGACTGATATTCCTTTGTTTACACAGAAAGCTAATAAAGTCTCAAGACAAGAAACTTGCACCGTCTACGTTAGGCCACAGGCACCCACTTGAATAGCGGAGGGTGTCCCGCCTTGGGCTCCCTCTCGCGTGGGTCTTAGAAGCCCGGGCAAATAAGTGGACACGGAGAGCCTCTGTGTTCCAAGGGATCAGCCTGAAAAGGAGAGGGAGGGAGAGGAAGAAAGAGAGAGAAAGAGTCGACATGGGGGAGGCCAACCTTGTGCAAAAACCCCCTTCCTCATGACCTTTGCCATGGGCGGGATTCCCCATGCTGGCTCCGGGCAGGCGACTTTACTTCTAGCCTTCCCAGCACTACTTTAAACTTTCATACACTGTGTACACATGTGCTAAGTGTCATGATCTCTTAAGAGTGTCTCCTCAGGACAAAAAGGCAGAGAATGGTGGCTACGCGTTGGAGCTTAGTAAGTCCACGAGACCCTGAGATGGTTCCCCAAATCACTGTCTTTCACACTGTCTCGAGTGCTCTCCTTGGAGAAGTCTCCTAGGGATTTTCTGCATGAGTCCAGACCTCTGACTGGTTGGGCCCCCGTAAGTGGGTTCTGGAGTGCTTTATGCCTCCTTTTGTTCACAGAAGGCATGTGGCCTGCTCCCCCGCCCCACCCCATGCTCTGACTTTTCACATAGTCCATGACTAGACAGCTCTTAATCCACCCCCACCCCATGCACTGACTTTTCACATAGCCCATGACTAAACAGCCCTTCATCTGTGGTCTTCCTCTCTTTTCCGATGGGCTGGTTTTCACCTTCAGGATGAAAACTGTCTCAGGAGATAGATTTCACTGGTCCTTTCAGGTTAATCTCAGTCATCCTCAGTCACACATGCTCCCACTGTTTTATACACATACACACTTCATTTGCCCTGTTCCTACCTTTTGCCGCTGTTTTGATCATAAAGGGCTGTTCATTCAAGGTGTATCTTCTCTCCTAAATTATTGTAATTGCCTTCAGGTTTGTCTTCCCTTCATCCAGGCCAAATTCCCTCATTCTTTATAGGAATAAAACATACCCATGAGACATCTGGGCTTCCCTTGTAGCTCAGTTGGTAAAGAATCTGCCTGCAAGGCAGGAGGCCCAGGTTTGATTCCTGGGTTGGGAAGATACCCTGGAGAAGGAAATGGCAACCCATTCCAGTATTCTTTCCTGGAGAATTCCAGGGACAGAGGAGCCTGGCAGGCTAGTCTATGGGGTCACAAAAGTCAGACACAACTTAGCAACTGCACCACCACCATCACCACAAGGCATCTGAGAAGCTGGACACGGATTTACCCATTCTCTTGAGTATAATGATTCATCGGAGAAGTGGAGTCTTTGGAACCATGCAGACTTGGGTTTAAACTCAGCTGCATCCCGTGTGACCTTATGACCATCATCACCTTTGGGCATCAGACTTTCCATGAGTAAAAAGGAATAACAATCTCTACCACACAGAGGCTTTATGAACATGAAATAGCACAATGCCTGTGAAGCAGTCAGCACAGGTGTCTGATGCACAGTAGGGTTTTAACAAAGGTGACCCCTCCCTCCGTCCCATTGCCCACAGTAAGGGTGTCTAAGGGGTGGGGAGATGCTATGCAGTGAGTGTTTCTTCATATGACCTTTCCCCTCACATCACTTAGTACTAGCATCTTATCAGTTTGTACTACCTTGTGGAAAACATCTGGGAATTCTGAAAAATAAAATTTGAATCCTGCTTAAATTTATCTTCACTTTAGTCCTGTGGAGGAGTGAGGACAAAAGGGGGAAATTCAGTGATGAAAAAAGTAACTTTATGAAAGAAAAAAAGAGCAGTTGTAAGTGAATTAGTGTTAGCCTATGGATTTTTCTCTTCTAGTTACTTTGACTTGGTTGCAGGCTTGCAATATAAGACATTGCAGCCTTTTCTTCCCCAACAGCATTGCTCTTAGAGTCTAGCTTGTCAGAAGCAGACACAGAGCCCACAGCCGCTTTCCTCTGTCCTTCCAGAACTAATATCCTACACTAAATCCAGTGAGATATTTCAGGTTATTTGTTATAATGGAATTTGCCAATTATTTTACAAATAACACTTCTTGTTCAAAAGATCATGAGAGAAAATAGGGCCAATGAATGAATTCTGCTGGGCTGCTTGCACCAAAAACATTCTATTCTTTCCCTACAACTTTTTTCATTTTAATCCCTCTCTCCTCATTCTCTGCCCTCAAGCTTAAGCATTTCTTTAGAGAGGGGTTTGCTGAGTTAGTTCAGTTCAGTCGCTCAGTCATGTCCGACTCTATGCGACCCCATGAATCACAGCACGCCAGGCCTCCCTGTCCATCACCATCTCCCGGAGTTCACTCAGACTCACGTCCATCAAGTCCATGATGCCATCCAGCCATCTCATCCTTGGTCGTCCCCTTCTCCTCCTGCCCCCAATCCCTCCCAGCATCAGAGTCTTTTCCAATGAGTCAACTCTTCGCATGAGGTGGCCAAAGTATTGGAGCTTCAGCTTTAGCATCATTCCTTCCAAAGCAATCCCAGGGCTTATCTCCTTCAGAATGGACTGGTTGGATCTCCTTGCAGTCCAAGGGACTCTCAGGAGTCTTTTCCAACACCACAGTTCAAAAGCATCAATTCTTGGGCGCTCAGCCTTCTTCACAGTCCAACTCTCACATCCATACATGACCACTGGAAAAACCATAGCCTTGACTAGATGGACCTTAGTCAGCAAAGTAACGTCTCTGCTTTTGAATATACTATCAAGGTTGGTCATAACTTTTCTTCCAAGGAGTAAGCGTCTTTTAATTTCATGGTTGCAGTCACCATCTGCAGTGATTTTGGAGCCCAAAAAAATAAAGTCTGACACTGTTTCCACTGTTTCCCCATCTATTTACCATGAAGTGATGGGACCAGATGCCATGATCTTCGTTTTCTCAATATTGAGTTTAGGCCAACTTTTTCGCTCTCCTCTTTCACTTTCATCAAGAGGCTTTTTAGCTCCTCTTCACTTTCTGCCAAAAGGGTGGTGTCATCTGCATATCTGAGGTGATTGATATTTCTCCTGGCAATCTTGATTCCAGCTTGTGTTTCTTCCAGTCCACCATTTCTCATGATGTACTCTGCATATAAGTTAAATAAGCAGGGTGACAATATACAGCCTTGATGTACTCCTTTTCCTATTTGGAACCAGTCTGTTGTTCCATGTCCAGTTCTAACTGTTGCTTGCTTCCTGACCTGCATACAGATTTCTCAAGAGGCAGGTTAGGTGGTCTGGTATTCCCATCTCTTTCAGAATTTTCCACAGTTTGTTGTGATCCACACAGTCAAAGGCTTTGGCTTAGTCAATAAAGCAGAAATAGATGTTTTTTTCTGGAACTCTCTTGCTTTTTCGATGATCCAACAGATGTTGGCAATTTGATGTCTGGTTCCTCTGCCTTTTCTAAAACCAGCTTGAATATCAGGGAGTTCACAGTTCACATATTGCTGAAGCCTGGCTTGGAGAATTTTGAGCGTTACTTTACTAGCATGTGAGATGAGTGCAATTGTGCAGTAGTTTGAGCATTCTTTGGCATTGCCTTTCTTTGGAATTGGATTGAAAACTGATCTTTTCCAGTCCTGTGGCCACTGCTGAGTTTTCCAAATTTGCTGGCTATTGAGTGCAGCACTTTCACAGCATCATCTTTCAGGATTTGAAACAGCTCAATTGGAATTCCATCACCTCCACTAGCTTTGTTCGTAGTGATGCTTTCTAAGGCCCACTTGACTTCACATTCCAAGATGTCTGATTCTAGATTAGTGATCACATCATAATGACTGTCTGGGTCGTGAAGATCTTTTGTGTATAGTTCTTCTGTGTATTCTTGCCACCTCTTCTTAATATCTTCTGCTTCTGTTAGGTCCACACCATTTCTGTTCTTTATCAAGACCATCTTTGCATGAAATGTTCCCTTGGTATCTCTAATTTTCTTGAAGGGATCTCTAGTCTTTCCCAATCTGTTGTTTTCCTCTATTTCTTTGCATTGATCGCTGAAGAAGGCTTTCTTATCTCTTCTTGCTATTCTTTGGAAATCTGCATTTAGATGCCTATATCTTTCCTTTTCTCTTTTGCTTTTTGCCTCTCTTCTCTTCACAGCTATTTGTAAGGCCTCCCCAGACAGCCATTTTGCTTTTTTGCATTTCTTTTCCATGGGAACGGTCTTGATCCCTGTCTCCTGCACAATGTCACGAACTTCATTCCATAGTTCATCAGGCACTCTATCTATCAGATCTAGGCCCTTAAATCTATTTCTCACTTCCACTGTATAATCATAAGGGATTTGATTTAGGTCATACCTGAATGGTCTAGTGGTTTTCCCTCCTTTCTTCAATTTAAGTCGGAATTTGGCAATAAGGAGTTCATGATCTGAGCCACAGTCAGCTCCTGGTCTTGTTTTTGTTGACTCTACAGAGCTTCTCCATCTTTGGCTGCAGAGAATATAATCAGTCTAATTTCGGTGTTGACCATCTGGTGATGTCCATGTGTAGAGTCTTCTCTTGTGTTGTTGGAAGAGGGTGTTTGCTATGACCAGTGCATTTTCTTGGCAAAACTCTATTAGTCTTTGCCCTGCTTCATTCTGCATTCCAAAGCCAAATTTGCCTGTTACTCCAGGTGTTTCTTGACTTCCTACTTTTGTATTCCAGTCCCCTATAATGAAAAGGACATCTTTTTGGGTGTTAGTTCTAAAAGGTCTTGTAGGTCTTCATAAAACCGTTCAACCTCAGCTTCTTCACCATTACTGGTTAGGGCATAGACTTGGATAACTGTGATATTGAATGGTTTGCCTTGGAGATGAACAGAGATCATTCTGTCGTTTTTGAGATTGCATCCAAGTACTGCATTTTGGACTCTTTTGTTGACCATGATGGCTACTCCATTTCTTCTGAGGGATTCTTGCCCACAGTAGTAGATATAATGGTCATCTGAGTTAAATTCACCCATTCCAGTCCATTTTAGTTTGCTGATTCCTAGAATGTCGATGTTCACCCTTGCCATCTCTTGTTTGACCACTTCCAATTTGCCTTGATTCATGGACCTGACATTCCAGGTTCCTATGCAATGTTGCTCTTTACAGCATCGGATCTTGCTTCTATCACCAGTCACATCCACAACTGGGAACGTGGTCCACTGGAGAAGGGAATGGCAAACCACTTCAGTATTCTTGCCTTGAGAACCCCATGAACAGTATGAAAAGGCAATATGATAGGATACCAAAAGAGGAACTCCCCAGGTCATTAGGTGCCCAATATGCTACTGGAGATCAGAGAAGAAATAACTACAGAAAGAATGAAGGGATGGAGCCAAAGCAAAAGCAATACCCAGATGCTGAGTTAACCTTCATTTAAATGGTGATGATGTTAAAAATCAGAAGATATGCACCTCCCCATTTGAGCACCCCCCAAGCTTAAGCATTTTGTTGTTGTTGTTGTTAAGAAGTGTTGAATGAGTCAGCTACTATTTAAGATGATGCTGGAGGTCAGAAATAATTTTAAAAGTTCAAGGATAATGACAAATTGGTGGCAAGAAAGAGGTTTCTCTTCTCCCTTGCCACTGACAGTGGCATAACATTCATGCACCCCTGTTGTAGGCAGGAGTTTTTACATGAGTGGAGCCTTACACAGAGCTGCTTCTGGAAGAAATTTTATTATAACCACTTTAGCACATCTCTCTGCAACTGGCCACTGATGAAAGTAGAAATGACTTTGTTATACAGACCACGTCTTTAACAAAAAATTGGGTTTTCAGGGAGTCTACTCAGGCCTCAGAGATGGAATTGTCCTGCCTGGAGAGCACAGACCTCTCAGTGAATCATGATATTCCACCCTTACCTTGCTGCCTGGTGGCATTATGGATCGGAAGCAGCTGGCCTTTCTGACCTTTCCATCAGTCTCAAGTTCTGTTTTGGACATGGAGAAGAGGGAGCATCAGAGGAGAGGGAGACTGCAGGCTACAGAAATGGCCTCAACCAAATCAATAACTAGTTTTTAAAGCTAATGCATTTCTTCTCTAATTCTGTTATCGGAAGGATGTTTAACAGGCTGCTTTTTCACTCGGGATGTACCTCTCACATCAGTTCAGTTCAGTCATTCAGTCGTGTCCAACTCTTTGCAACCCCATGGACCACAGCATGCCAGGCTTCCTTGTCCTTCACTATCTCCTGCAGCTTGCTCAAACTCATGTCCATCGAGTCAGTGATGCCATCCAACCATCTCATCCTCTGCTGTCCCCTTCTCCTACCTTCAATCTTTTTCAGCATCAAGGTCTTTTCCAACCTTTCTTATAAGATGCATTCACTTTAAACCCACCCATTTGCCTACCTTCTCTTCCAGGTAGCTATAGATTCCACTGCCTCAAACAGGGGCCCCAGGAACAGCTGCTTCCTATCTGCATCCACCCCTACCAACCCACTGAGTACCTGTGGTTGTGGAGACTTGCCAAGACTATGAGAGGTATGAGCCTTTACGTCTCTGTGGGTTCCCGTGTGCCCTGGCTGAGCTTGGGCAGAAGAATGGAAATTAAGTCATGCTGAGGCTCATCAGGGAGAGAATAAAGCCTTGCCCCAAATGGGTTTGTTCCCTTCTCCACACCTAGAGAAACTGACATGCCAGGCTCACATTGCGCACCAAAAAGAAAACCTTTCTCAGATTTCTTTTCTTACTTGTCTGGCAGGACCACTGGATAAAAATTTTTGTAAAGTTTCAGTATGTGCCTTGTTATGCAAAGTTTGGTCCATGGACCAGCAATATTCACCTAGGAACTTAGAATGTCAAGCCCCACTTGAGCATCTGAATCAGCAGTTACATTGTAACAAGATTTCCAAATAATTTGTGTGTGCTTTGGAGTTTGAGAAGCACCAGTTTCCTGAGCACTATTCTGTCTGATCCTCATATTAACCCTTCTGAGGCGGGTGCTGTTTAACAGAATGCTATGAAGGGAGAAGTGATCTGCGCCCTGGCCCATGGCAAGGGGCAGGATTTGAACCCAGAGTCAGCTCATTTCCACAGTGTGAGCTGTAATCTTGGGGTTTCACTGACCCCAAAAGCTATCGTCAGTCTAGCAAAGGTTGTGTGTCTGCCCGTGTGCGTATGTATATGAGCCCACACCAGTGTCTGTGTGTGTGTTTGTATATATGCATATAGAAAACACGATTTTGAGATGAGGATCACATTTGCTTTCACGGGGTGGTAAATATTGACCTTTCCAACTAAGAGAATTCCCTGTTATAAATGATTTACTTAAATCACCCTGGGATCATCCCTGATGGCTCTGCAGGTAAAGAATCGCCTGAAATGCAAGAGACACAGATGTGGCTTCGATCCCTGGGTTGGGAAGACCCCTGCAGGACAACATGGCAACCCTCTCCAGTGTTCTTGCCTGAAAACCGCATGGAGAGAGGAGGAGCCTGGAGCACACAGTACGTAGGTTGTCAGACATGAACGAGCGGCTAACACTAACTAGGGCTCTCCGAGGCTGCTGTTAGCAATTTGCATGCACACCAACAGCCTGGCAGTCTTCTCCTTTCTGCAGTCTGTCTTTAATATTTTATCTGGGGGAAGCTTCAGTGCTGGGGCCCTGGGGCTTCCTGTTTCTTGTCCTTTCATACCTATTTCCCTAGTGATTGGGAATGCTGAGCCTCAACAGACGATATTTTGTTTTAAAGTATGTGAGAACAACGTAGCTCTTGAAATTGGCTTGTGGAGATTCTGTTCTGTTGTGAATTCATTTCCCATCATGTACGTTAGGACATTTCTTGGGGGCCAGGGTCATTTACAGCCCCACGGTCCAGGTGACTATTCAGTACCCGGAGCACAGGATTTGAAGTTGCTGTGAACAGAAATGGCCCAAATGCTCCAGAACTCCTTCATGCTCCATGCTGATAACTCTGGTCAACAGAACCTTTGAGAAAGTCCTTATTCTGAGTGGCAAATTAGAGTACAGAGAGCCTGAACAATCACCCAGGGCTTGAACCTCATTCCTTCTTTTTCCATTCCCTTCACTCTCACCCCCAGAAGAATCCCAAGCCCCACCAAAATACTCTCCTGAGGGTGCCAGGTACCTCGGTGGGATGAGGGGCTGCTAGAAGGCTGCAAGAGGCACCGCCTGCACCATGATGTTGGGAGTGCAGGTGACTTCGCAAAACTCTACCTGTCCAGCAATTCTGGTATCCTTTGGATTCATTAGGCTTCACCCAGCAGTAATCCTGCCCAACCTTGCCAGAGGGGATTCGGGCACTCAGCTTGTTCCTTCAAAGGCGCCCATGCTTTGTAGTTCTCTGAGGCTCCCCACAGTCCAGCCAAGGAAGAGCCAAGCCCCTTTGGTCTCTAGGGAGGTGCCACCATCCTAAGTGACCAAAGCCTCGTGGGAACAGATTGTGCATTTGTTTTCTCTCTTTCCTAAAATCATCTCCATTTTTCTAGTGCAGGACGTTTCACATTCTGTATGCATTTCTTTGAGGCCTCTTGCAACTTGATTCACTCCTCCATATACTGGTTCTGTGTACTTGACAGTTGTTTTTTTTATGGATTTATTCGGATCACAGTATCACGCCTGTTATTATCGAGTGCCCCATAGAGATTTCCATTCAATCCAGCAGTTCCTGGTTGATTATCTGTTCTATGAAATAACCAATTTTTTTTCTGAACCCCAACATCCTTCTTCCTCCTTCCCCCATCCCCAGCTTTTCCTTTCGGTTTCTAAGTTTCTTTCCTAACTGTGTGCAACTGTTTGTCTCAGCCCATTGATACGAGCTATGTTTCGTTTTGTCGTGGTGCCTCCCCTGTGATTGATGAGGCGTGGGATTTGTCTCTGTCTGCGGCACTCCCTGCACTGGGTAGGGTCTTCCCACTGTCCCCCCACGGTCCTGCAGATCCCGTCCTTTTCTTCACGCTTCTGGCTGAGTTATGTTCCTTGCGTGTGCGCCCCCTGCCTTTGTTATGCAGTCATCTGTGCCTGGGCATTTCGGGCGCTCCCACGCCTTGGTCCTCGCACCTGAGGCTGCTGCAAGAATGGTTTTCTTCAGATACCCTCCCCTTCGGTGTGGTATGACCATCATGTTGGCTGTACTGTTTTTTCTTGGAAGGCACTTCCCTGCTGTTCTCAGTAGTGGCTATTAGCCGTTTGCCATTGCCACCCAGAGCGTAGTAGGGTTCTCTTTTCTGCCTGCCCTGTTTACTATTGATTGTGCCAGAATCTCTGATGCCTGGCATTCGCTATGCTGAGGAATCTCTCAGGAGGTGCCACCATCCTAAGTGATGAGGTGTGATGGGAAAAGGGCATGCGTTTATGTTTTCCTTCTATTTCTTTCTTTCCTAAAACCATCTCCATGTTTCCAGTACAGGATGTTTCTATTCTGTATGTGTTTCTTTGAGGCCCCTTGATTCACTCCTCCACGTACCAGTTCTGTGTACTTGACTGTTCTTCTTTATATTGATTTACTCAGATCCTAGTATCACATCTGTTATTATCGAGTGCCCCATAGAGCTTTCCGGGCAATCCAGCAGTTCCTGATTGACGATCTGTTTGGTGAAATAAACCATCTAGCATTAACCCCGACGTCCTTCTTTCTCCTTCCCCCATCTCCATCATTTCCTTTTGATTTCTAAGTTCCTTCCCTAACTGTGTAAACCTGTTTGTCTCGGATCATTCGTTCATTGACTTGAGTTCTGTTTTGTCTTTTTATCTCCCCTGTGATTGGTGAGACGTGGTGTTTGTCTGTGTAGAGTCTTCTCACTGCCCACCCGTCATCCAGCAGATGCCATCATTCTCTTCTCTCTCCCTCATAAGTTACATATCCCACTGGCTGTGCGTCCCCTGCCTTTGCCCTTCCCCCTTCCTTATGAGTTACATATCCCACTGGCTGTGCGTCCCCTGCCTTTGTCACGCATTCACCTGTGCCTGGGCACTTTGGGCGTTCCCACGCCTTGGTGCTCACACGTGAGGCTGTTGCAAGAATGGTTTTCTTCAAATACCTCCCCCGTAGGTATGGTATCACTGGATGTGTTGGCTTTGAAGGCACTTCCGTACCGTTCTTAGTAGTGGCTGTTAGCAGTTTGCGTTGCCACCCAGAGTGTAGAAGGGTTCCCTTTTCTGCCTGCCCTGTTTACTCTTGACTGTGCCAGAGTCTCTGATGCCTGGTGTCAGCCAATCCCTGCTTTGGATCGTTATTATTTGCATTTCTCTTCTCGCTTCCCGTGATGTTTTTTAAGAATATGAGGACAGTTTAGCTCTTGATATCAGCTTCTGGGGATTCTGCTCTGTTGTACATTCCTTGTCGAGCTTTACGACTGGGCTTCTGCTGAGGGCAAGGGTATTTACAGCCGCAGCCCAGCAACGTCAGCGTCCCTAATAGTTTGCAGGTTGCTGTTACCAGAGACGTCCACAAGGGGGAGGCACTTCCTGATCCTCCGCTCTGCTAACTGGGGCTAACAGAACCTTAGACAAACTCCTTTTTCGGTGGTAAGCTCAAGGAGTCTGAAGCATCCCCCCCTCCCCCCTCCCCCCCCCCCCGCCGCCGCCCAGCCCCGCCGAAGGCTTGTATGTTTTGACCTCAGCTTTCTTCCGTTCCACCCCCAGCCCCCAGAAGCGTACCCATCCCTGCAAAAGTCCTCAGGTGCGGGTGCCCTTGTTCCTAGGTGAAGTCGCTCAGTCGTGTCCAACTCTTTGCGACCCCATCGACTGTAGCCTGCCAGGCTTCTTTGTCCATGGGATTTTCCAGGCAAGAGTACTGGAGTGGGTTGCCATCGCCTTCCCCAGGAGATCTTCCTGACCCAGGGATCGAACCCAAGTCTCCCGCATTGTAGGCAGACGCTTTACCGTCTGAGCCAAATTCAAAGAGCCTGAAATCAGGAACACGCACACCAGGAGCTGACGTGAACGGCTGATTTTGCACAGCTCTACCTGTCCAGCAGCTCTACCATTTTTTGGATGCATTAGGCTTGCCTAAGCAGTCCGAAGGCTTTCCTGGGTCTGTGCTTGTGGTCTCAACCAGAGGTTGCTCTGGGCCCTAAACTGACCTCTTCGGTTTGGACATGCTCTCCACCTCCGTGAGCCCCACCAGAACCCAGGCATGGGAGCCAAGTCTGTTCAGGCTCCAGGGATGTGCCACCAACTTAGGGCACCAAGGCCTGATAGCAGTGGAGCGTGCCATTCTTTTCTCCTTTTTCAGTTTCCTTTTCTTTTTCTCCCTTAATATCAGCTAAATTATCTCACGGAGATATGTTTCGTGCATAACTTGTGTTTGTTTCACTTCCTGAGCCGCTTGATTCATTTATTCCTGCACCTTTACGAGGTTTTGTTTCTTTTGCCTGTGTGTGGCTGTGGCTGGCCACATCTGTTATGGTGGTATGGAGTACCCAGTAGCGTTTTCTGTTCAATCCACCAGATCCTGACTGATTATCAGTCTGAGGCAAGTAGCGGTTTCGTCTTCATCCCTCCCTTCTCTCTCGCTCCCTGTCCTCTGCTTTTTCTCCGGCTTTCTAAGCTTCCTGTCTGACTGCCTACCCCTCTTTGTCTTGGTCCATTGGTTCATGTGTGTGAGTCTTTTTCTTCACCTGCTGTTTGTAAGAGCTGGTGTCTGTCTTTCTCTGTGGCACTACTTAAACTTTATGTGATCCTCACTGTCCACCCACCATCAATTTCTTTTCCTTCCTGGGTGTCAGACGTTCAGGTGTCTGTATCTGCCTTATGCCACCTATGCAGTCATGGATGCCTGGAATTTTGTTCATACTGGGCTCACATACACACTACAAGTACAGATGCATATAGGATAAATCAATTATTCTTGAAACCGAAATTTCTGTATGGACTATATGGCTCTAGTAAACTGAAAAGGATGGAAAAGAAACTAAACAATAGAGAGAGGATGAGAGAGATGCCGCCTGTATTCCTAGCAGACCTTGGTGACTTCGGTTGGCTGCCTATCTCCAGCGTCTACATAGGCTCGGGTCCCCAGGCCGGCCTGTGCTGGGGCTCGGGGACTGAAGCGCATGTGCCAGCTGCTGAGCTCCTATTCGCTAGTTTAGACCCCAGTCCCTTCTTCTGGGACCACAAGGCCCAGGTCCAGGCTGGTTGTCTTCCCACTCAGCCACGCCTAGGGCATCATCCAAAGGATGGGGGCTTTGCCTATCACCTGGCCTCCTGCTTCCCTGGTGTTGGGGCTGCAAGGCCAGCCTCCTTTGATCGCCTGACTCCCCTACAAAGCTCAGCACCCAAAGCAGAGCACTTTTGAAGGGCCTCAGATTTCGCTACACCGCTGACTGAAGGCCGAGAGGGAGGAGATCATGAGATGCAAACCCATAGGCGTTTTTTCCACCTCTTTCCACTCTGTTTGACCACTAGTGAACCGAAAGTCGCTCAGTTGTGTCCAACTCTTGGCCCCCAAGGACGCTACAGGCCGTGGAATTCCCCAGACAGAATACTTTCCCTTCTCCAGGGGATCTCTTCCCAACACAGGGATTGAACCCAGGTCTCCCACATGGCAGGTGGATTCTCCGCCAGCTGAGGCACCAGGGAGGCCCACCTAGAAAATGACTTTAAGTCTCTGCCTGCCCACCTTACAAAAAGGGGCACGAAGAGGCACTGCAGCCTTGTGGCCTCCTCTGGCAACATCGTGAAAACTAGTGCTTCTGGGCATTTCACAGTCATAAGACCCCTGGGGTTGTGTGTGAAGGTTGCCCTCGAGAAATTCCCCTTGGTAGGCTATCTCAGACAAATGCAAACTCTGAGAAACTCTCCAGAAGCCACGTTCAAGCGCTGCTGCTGCCGCTAAGTCGCTTCAGTCATGTCCAACTCTGTGCGACCCCATAGACGGCAGCCCACCAGGCTCCCCCATCCCTGGGATTCTCCAGGCAAGAACACTGGAGTGGGTTGCCATTTCCTTCTCCAATGCATGCTAGATGGTACCTAATCACTCACACAAAGGAACATATGTATCTCAAATAGCATCAACAGAGAAAAGAATCTGGTGTCCTAAAAAGACATACCAGGCTCAGGAGGGAGACATTAGGAGGTCAGGATGAGCACAGAACCACTACTTTCCTCAAGTAGGAAATCCATGAGGTTCTGCTGGGAAGGCCAGGAACTCTGCCGCACACAGTGTAAGAAAGAGATGAGGAAGCATCATCAGAAGGAGACAGTGCGGGTCTATGTAGGTGTGAATAACAAACACACACGCGTGCCTCGGCTCTACTGAACCAGAAAAATCAAATGTAGATTAACAGTAAAAGGAAGAAGGAAACTGCAGATCTATCGCCATCAGTCTCGCCGGTTGAGAATTCTGGCACATTTCTGGAGCCTCGGGAGACCTGGGTGTCAAGGCTGGACTACAGTGGGGCCCAGAGTGGTGAGGAGAATATTTCAGGTGATGAGCTCCATTATTCAAATATAGAGGCAAGTCCCCACTAGTGTGACCACAATCCACAGATGCAGGCCTGCCCTTTTGCAGTGTGGCTGGTTCTAGGGCAACCAAAGGATGGTGGACCTACTGGGCTCTTCAGTTCAGTTCAGTTGCTCAGTCGGGTCCGACTCTTTGCAATCCCGTGAACCACAGCATGCCAGGCTTCCCTGTCCATTACCAACTCCCGGAGTTCACCCAAACTCATGTCCATTAGGTCAGTGATGCCATCCAGCCATCTCATCTTCTGTTGTCCCCTTCTCCTCCTGCTTTCAATCTTTCCCAACATCAGGGTCTTTCAAATGAGTCAGCTCTTTGCATCAGGTGGCCAAAGTATTGGAGTTTCAGCTTCAACATCAGTCCTTCCAATGAACACCCAGGACTGATCTCCTTTAGGATGGACTGGTTGGATCTCCTTGCAGTCCAAGGGACTCTCAGGAGTCTTCTCCAACACCACAGTTCAAAAGCATCAATTCTTCGGCGCTCAGCTTTCTTTATAGTCCAACTCTCACATCCATACATGACTACTGCAAAAACCATAGCCTTGACAAGATGGACCTTTGTTGACAAAGTAATGTCTCTGCTTTTTTAATATGCTGTCTAGGTTGATCATAACTTTCCTTCCAAAGTAAGCATCTTTTAATTTCATGGCTGCAATCACCATCTGCAGTGATTTTGGAGCCCCAAAAAATAAACTCAGCCACTGTTTCCACTGTTTCCCCATCTATTTGCCATGAAGTGATGGGACCAGATGCCATAATCTTTGTTTTCTGACTGTTGAGCTTTAAGCCAACTTTTTCACTCTTCTCTTTCACTTTCATCAAGAGGCTTTTTAGTTCTTCTTCACTTTCTGCCATAAGGGTGGTGTCATCTGCATATCTGATGTTATTGATATTTCTCCCAGCAATCTTGATTCCAGCTTGTGCTTCTTCCAGCCCAGCGTTTCTCATGACATATTGGGAGCTCGTATACACCCATGGTGGATTCATGTCAATGTATGGCAAAACCAATACAGTATTGTAAAGTAAAATAAAGTAAAAATAAAATTTAAAAAAAAAAGTTAAATAAGCAGGGTGACAACATACAGCCTTGACATAGTCCTTTTCCTATTTGGAACCAGTCTTTTGTTCCATGTCCAGTTCTAACTGTTGCTTCCTGACCTGCATAAAGGTTTCTCAAGAGGCAGGTCAGGTGGTCTGCTTTTCCCATCTCTTGAAGAATTTTCCACAGTTTATTGTGATCCACACAGTCAAAGGCTTTGGCATAGTCAATAAAGCAGAAACAGATGTTTTTCTGGAACTCTCTTGCTTTTTCGATGATCCAACAGATGATGGCAATTTGATCTCTGGTTCCTCTGCCTTTTCTAAAACCAGCTTAAACATCTGGAAGTTCACGGTTCACGTATTGCTGAAGCCTGGCTTGGAGAATTTTGAGCATTATTTTACTAGCGTGTGAGATGAATGCAATTGTGCGGTAGTTTGAGTATTCTTTGGCATTGTCTTTCTTTGGGATTGGAATGATAACTGACTTTTTCCAGTCCTGTGGCCACTGCTGAGCTTTCCAAATTTGCTGGCATATTGAGTGCAGCACTTTCACAGCATCATCTTTCAGGATTTGAAACAGCTCAACTGGAATTCCATCACCTCCACTAGCTTTGTTCGTAGTGACACTTTCTAAGGCCCACTTGACTTCACATTCCAGGATGTCTGGCTCTAGGTGAGTGATCACACCATCGTGATTATCCAGGTCATGAATATCTTTTTTGTATAGTTCTTCTGTGTATTCTTGCCACCTCTTCTTAATATCTTCTTCTGTTAGGTCCATACCATTTCTGTCCTTTATTGAGCCCATCTTTGCATGAAATGTTCCCTTGGTGTCTCTAATTTTGCTTTACAAACTCAGCTGATCCCCTTGGCTCCCGGTGTTGGATCAGCCTGTTTCCTGGGTCAACTTGCCTACCTACACCAGCACGCTTACCAGAGCCCTTTGCCAGGGCTGGGTATTGCTCTGGGCTAAAGGTTCCAGGCTAAGGGGGACAATACATTGAGACCCAAAACCGTGGTGTTTGTTCACACAGAAACCTTACTTCTTGTCACACAGAAACCTTACGTCTATAGTTCTGGTTTCTGAGTTATAATAGCATAGAAGAATCACTCTCTCCTTTGCTCTCACAACAACTTAAACCATTGCTTCTGAGCAGTAATATTCACAAGGCATTAGAGGCTGTAAATGTTGCTTTCACTCAAATTCCCTCTCGTAGGTTATCCTAA
Source organism: Budorcas taxicolor (assembly GCF_023091745.1). NCBI lineage: Eukaryota > Metazoa > Chordata > Mammalia > Artiodactyla > Bovidae > Budorcas > Budorcas taxicolor. The sequence continues at coordinate 4,193,412 of NC_068914.1, forward strand.
ACTAATTCAAAATAGGGCCATCTCACCAGAAGTGAATTTCAAGTTATATTTTCTCCCATTCTTAAAAACATCACAGGCAAAGTGTTCAGCATCATTACTGATTAGAGATTTAATTAGATTAAATCAACTGATCTCTTAGAGGTACCCCTAGGACCAGTCATCCAAGTTTCTACTCAAAATAAATTAGAATTATGGTATTCTCTAAAGAGTACCTCACAACACTCTTGGTAGCAATGTAATGAAAAACAAGCACTATGATGAGCGTTAGAGAAGCTCCTTTCAAAAAGAAAAACAGAAGCATTACAAGATTAAGCAGTTCCACTCCTGAGTGGACATATATTCAGAAAAAAAAAACTCTTCAAAAACACACGTGCTCCTCAATGCTCACTGGGACACTGTTTACAATAGACAATACATGGGAAAAACGCAAATATCCATTTAGATATGAATAGATGAAACGATGTACTATTAATACAATACTCAATGGAATACGATTTAGCCAGAAAACAGAAGACGATGTCATTTGCAGCACCTTGGGAACAGGGCAATGACCACATTCAAATCCAGCTATTGGTGCTGGGATGCCCACTGCCAGCCTCCTTCCTTGGGTCGTCTCACCTCTGTGCACCAGCACCCTGAACACAGCACTTTTGTAGGGCTTGGGGTTCCTTTGGGGTTGGGGGTGAAAAGTATGGGGGCGAGTCTAATAAGTTACAAGCCCTGTTTGTTCTAGCTTTTTCCAATCCGATTTTACACTCAGACGCGGGACTTATCTCTAAGGTTCCAGTTGCCCAAGTTACCACGGGAAGGTATGAAGAAGTGCTGCCGCCTCGTGGCCGTTTCTTCTAACAACAACTTTAAACCGGTGCATCTCGGCACTTAATATTCACACGGCCTGCGGGACTGTTCATGACCCTTCCCCTTAAGATATTTTTGTGGTAGGTAATCGAAAACAAAATCAAAATACAGCCAGTACTCCAGAAGCTTAAAGGACTAAATTGTCCTCTCCTTCTTTAAAAAATAAAAAAAAAGAAAGGTGTTCAGCATCATTACTGATTAAAGAAATACTAATCAAACTGACCTCTAAGAAGTATCCCTGGCACTAGTCATCCAAAAGTGTACCCACAATAAACACCACAGAGTTTGTTCAATAAGCAGAACCTTACTACAATCTTGGTGGTAATATAGATTGCTAACAATCGCTATGGAGAGCAAGGAAAAACCACCGCAAGATCTGGCAACTCCACCCTTGAGCGGCATATATTCAGAGAAAAAAAATCACTCAACACACATGCTCCCCAAGGCTTGCTGGCACAGAGTTTACAATAGCCACGGCATTGCGGAAAAAAAAATTATCCATCCAGAGATAAACAATAAAATACATGTGCTACGTATACTCAACGGAATATGACTCAGCCAGAAAAGAGGAGAAAATGACGTTATTTCCAGCTGTATGTCCACACAGGGAAATGGCCACCCAAAATACAGGGAGTTAAGACAGAGAAAGGCAAATATCATCTTATATGATGGTAGAATTGAAAACCTCATACAAAGGAACAAAGGAACCTCTCCAGAAAAAGACTCACAGAAAAGAAGCTTAGTTACCAAAACGAGTATTCTGGGAGGGGAGAAGAAGAAATGAGGAGGTTAGGATTAACACAAAGCTGCTGATATCATAGAATAATCAATGGGGAACTCTACGGTACACTCAGCAACTAAATCACCTGTGTGGGAGGAGACTCCAGGAAACAAGGCCGCGCAGGTTTATGGAGGAGTGATCGAAATTGCTATGGAACTCAAACACAAAATTGCGTATCAACTATAGGACACTAGAAACATTAAAATTACACGAAAAAGCAAGACAGAGAGGAAGGAAGGAAGAAGTGTCTCCTGTGCTTCTAGTCGGCCTCAGTGACTTAGGTTAGTTGCTCATTTCTGGAACTTAAACAGAGTTGTGTCCCCAGGCTGACCTGTGCTGTGGCTGAGGGAGCTGAGGCACAGGGGTCAGCCGCTGAGCTCCTTTGTGCAAGTTTAGAGCCCAGTACCTTCTAGTGGGACCCACAATCCCCACATCTGGGTGGCAATCTGGCAATTCAGGCAAGCCTAGGGCGTCCACAGTGTGGTAGGCCTGCTGGGCAGGTAGAGCTCTGCAAGGCCACCTGCTCTCCTTGGGTCCTGGTGTGGGGGTTCCCACCACCAGCCTCCTTTAGTCAGTTAGCTCAGCTTCATACCCTGGAACCCAAGCAGAGCAGTATCGAGGGGCCTCAAATTTCTCTGCTGTTGTGGGTGAATGGTAAGAAGGAAGGGATAATGAGGTGCAAACGTATGAGTGTTTGCTGAGGTTATTTCCACTCCGATTCACCACATAGAAACATGACGTTCTCTAAGGCTCTGGTTGCCCAGCTCAGCATCCTGAGGCATGAAAATGTCCTGCCGCCTGTCACTGCTTCTGGTAACAATCCTAAAACCTGTGTTCCAGGGCATTTAATATTCACAAGGCACTCGAGGGCTTCCCTGGTGGCTCAGAGGGTAGAGAATCTGCCTGCAATGCAGGAGACTGCCTGCAGCACAGGAGACCTGGGTTCGATCCCTGGTTTCGGAAGATCCGCTAGAGAAGGAAATGGCAACCCACTCCAGTGTTCTTGCCTGGAAAAATCCCATGGTTAGAGGAGTCCAGCAGGCCACAGTCCATAGGGTCACAAGAGCCAGACATGACTTAGCAACTAAACCAGCACCACCAAGGCATTCGAAGCTGTAAATGATGCTTCCCTTCAAAACAGTCCCTAAGGTAATCAGAAACAAATTCAAATATGGCTGACTCTACTGAAAGCCCCTCATGGATCACAGCCTTGTCATGGCTAAGGGGCTTGCATAAATCAATGAAGCCATGAGCCGTGCTGCAGAGGGCCACCCAAGATGGATGGATCATAGCGGAGGGTTCTGACAGTGTGGTCCCCTGGAGGAGGGAATGCAAGCCACTCCAGTATTCTTGCTGTGGGAACCCCATGAACAGGATGAAAGGCAAAAAGATATGACAATGGAAGGTGAGCCACCCAGCTTGGAAGGTGTCCAGGATGGTGCTGGGGAAGAGTGAGGGCAATTACTAACAGCCCCAGAAAGAATGAAGCGGCTGGGCCAAAGCGGAAATGATGCGGATGTGTCTGGTGGTGAAAGTACAGTCTGATGCTATAAAGAACAATATCGCATAGAAACCTGGAATGTTACATCTGTGAATCAAAGTAAATTGGATGAGGCCAAGCAGGAGATGGCAAGAGTGAACATCGACATCTTAGGAATCAGTGAACTGAAGTGGATGGGAATGGGCAAATTTAATTCAGATGACCATTCTATCTACTGCTGTGGCCAAGAATCCCGTAGAAGAAATGAAGTAGCTCTCATAGTCAACAAGAGTCTGAAATGCAATACTTGAGTGCCATCTCAAAAACAACAGAATGATCTCGGTTCATTTCCAATGCAAACCATTCAACATCATTGCAATCCAAGTCTATGCCCCAACTACTGATGCTGAAGAAGCTGAAGTTGACTGGTTCTATGGAGACCTACAAGATCTCCTAGAACTAACACACAAGAAAAGATGTCCTTTTCATCATAGGGGATCAGAATGCAAAAGTAGGAAGTCAAGAGATACCTGGAGTAACAGGCAAGTTTGGCCTGGGAGCACAAAATGAAGCAGGGCAGAGGCTAATAGAGTTTTGCCAAGAGAACACACTGGTCATAGCAAACACCCTCTTCCAACAACACAAGAGACAACTCTACACATGGACATCACCAGATAGTCAACACCGAAATCAGATTGATTATATTCTTTGCAGCCAAAGATGGAGAAGCTCTATACAGTCAGTAAAAGCAAGATCTCTACAGTCTGGAGCTGCCTGGGGCTCAGATCATCAGCTTCTCATTGCAAAATTCAGGCTCAAACTGAAGAAAGTAGGGAAAACTACCAGGCCATTCAGGCTGACCTAAATCAAATCTTCATGATTATACAGTGGAAGTGACAAATAGACTCAAGGCATTAGATCTGGTAGACAGAGAGCCTGAAGAACTATAGACAGACAGAGATTTGTAACATTGTGCATGAGGCAGTAACCAAAACCATCCCAAAGGGAAAGAAATGAAAGAAGGCTAAGTAGCTGTCTGAGGAGGCTTTACCTACAGCTGAGGAAAGAGAAGCCAAAAAGCAAGGGAGAAAGGGAAAGATACACCCAAGTGAATGCAGAGTTTCCAGAGAGTAGCAAAGAGAGATAAGAAGGCCTTCTTAAGTGAACAATGCAAAGAAATAGAAGAAAGCAAAAGAATGGGAAAGGCTAGAGATCTCTTCAAGAAAACTGGAGAGATCCGGGGACATTTCACACAAGGATGGGCACCAGAAAGGACAGAAATGTAAGTACCTAAAAGAAGCAGAGAAGCAGGGACTTCCCTGTAGCTCAAATGGTAAAGAATCTGCCTGCAATGCAGGAGACCAGGGTTCAATCCCTGGGTTGGGAAGTTACTCTGGAGAAGGGGATGGCAACCCACTCCAGTATTCTCGCCTGGAGAATTCCATGGACAGAGAAGCCTGGCAAGCTGCAGTCCGTGGGATCGCAAAGAGCTGGACACGACTGGGGGACCAACGCACGAAAGAAGCAGATGAGATTAAGAAGAGACGGCAAGACTAGATAGAAGAACGATACAAAAAGGTCTTAATGACCTGGATAACCATGATAGTGTGGTCACTCACCTAGAGCCAGACATCCTGGAGTTTGAAGTCAGGTGGGCCTTAGGAAGCATTACTACAAGCAATGCTAGGAGAAGTGATGGAATTCCAGCTAAGCCATTTAAATCCTAAAAGATGATGCTGTTAAAGTGCTGCACTCAATATGTCAGCAAATTTGGAAAACTCAGCAGTAGCCACAGGACTGGAAAAAGTCAGTTTTTTCACTCTAATCCCAAAGAAGAGCAATGTCAAAGAATGTTCCAACTACCACACAATTGCACTCACATGCTCAAAATCCTTCAAGCTAGGCTTCAGCAGTATATGAATCAGGAACTTCCCAATGTACAAGCTGGGTTTAGACAAGTTAGAGGAACCAGAGATCAAATTGCCAACATTCACTGGATCACAGAGAAAGCAAGGGAATTCCAAAAACGCATCTATTTCTGCTTCATTGACTATGCTAAAGCCTTTGACTGTGGATCACAACAGCTGGAAAAAGAGATGGGAATACCAGACCACCTTACCTGCCTCCTGAGAAACCTGTATGTAGAGCAAGAAGCAAGAGTTAGAACCTTACATGGAACAACTGACTGGTTCAAAATTTGGAAAGCAGTACACCAAGGCTGCATATATTGTCACCCTGCTTATTTAACTTATGTGCAGGGTACATGATGCAAAACGCTGGATGATCACAAGCTGGAATCAAGATTGGGGGGAGAAACATCAATAACCTTAGATATGCAGACGGTACCACTCTAATGGCAGAAAGAGAAGAGGAACTGAAGAGCCTCTTGACGAGTGTGAATGTGATGAGAGTGAAAAAGCTGGCTTGAAACTTCACATCAAAAAACGAAGATCATGGCACCTGGTCCCATCATCACTCATGGCATCTGGTCCCATCATCACTCATGGCAATAGAAGGGGAAAAATTGGAAGCTGTGACAGATTTTATTTTCTTGAGCTCTGAAATCACTGTGGGTGGTAACTACAGCCATGAAATTAAAACATGCTTGCTCTTTGGAAGGAAAGCTGTGACAAACCTAGACAGTGTATTAAAAAGAAGAAACATCACTTTGCCTACAAAGGTCCATTCAGTCAAAGCCATGGTTTTTCCAGTAGTCATGTACAGACACAAGAGCTGGACCACAAAGAAGGCTGAGCACGGAAGAACTGATGCTTTTGAATTGTGGTGCTGGAGAAGACTCTTCAGAATGCCTTGGACTACAAGAAGATCAAACCAGTCCATCCTAAAGGAAATCAACCCTGAATTTCTTTGGAAGGACAGATGCTGAAGCTCCAATACTTTGGCCGCCTGATGCAAAAAGCGGATTGTTTGGAAAAGACCCTGATGCTGGAAAAGACTGAAGGCAAAGGAGAAGAGGGTGGCAGAGGATGACGTGGTTAGATAGCATCACCAACTCAATGGCTCTAGTGGAGATATCTCCATATATATCTCCACTATATGGAGACAGTGAAGGACAGGGAAGCCTGGCGTGCTACAGCTCATGGGGTTGCAAAGGGTCAGATAAGACTTAGTTACTGAACAGCAACCATGGAAAGCAATCGCAAGGACTGCATTGTTTTCACATTATTAAAAAAGTCACATCACTCAGTATCATTAATGATTAGAGAAAGGCTGATCAAAGTGCACTCTAAGAGACACCCCTGGCAGCAGTCATCCAAAAGTAAACCCACAATAAATACCAAAGTGAAGTTGCTCAGTCGTGTCCGACTCTTTGCGACCCCATGGACTGTAGCCTACAACGCTCCTCCATCCATGGGATTTTCCAGGCAAGAATACTGGAATGGGTTGCCATTTCCTACTCCAGAGGATCTTCCCAACCCAGGGATCAAACCTGGGTCTCCCGCATTGCAGGCAGACGCTTTACCATCTGAGCCACCAGGGAAGCCTGAATACCAAAGAGGGCATGAATAAAAGAGCAATCCTGTGCTCTCGGTGGCAACATAATCTGCTAACAGCCACCTGGAGAACAACAGGGAAGTTCCTCTGAAAATGAGAAATAGAAGCGCCACAGCATCCCTCTGTCTCACACTTGGGTGTGTATATATTCAGAGAATAAACACCTGCTGAAAACACACGTACACCACAAAACTCAGCAGGGCGATGTTTACAATATCCAAGGCGTGGGAAAAACCCAAATAGCCCTCCATAGATGAACAGATAAGAAAAGATAAGCTGCATATTCTCAGTGGACTATGACTCGACCAGAAACCAGAAGAAAATGATGTTATTTTCAGCACCGTGGATGGACAGAGAGATCATCACACTAAATCCAGGTATTCAGAGACGGGAAGTCAGATATCATGTGTCATCACCTATAGATGGAAAGGGAAGAAACCATACAAACCAAGTAATGTATCCAACAAAATGCCTCACAGACTTAGAAAAGTAACTCACTTACCAAAACAGCAATTATGGGTGGGCGGCGAGAAGAAAATCAGAGATTAGGATTAACACAAGACTGCTTCTTTCACAAAATAGATAAAACAAGAACCATCTTAAGAGCACAGAGGACTACTGCACAATGGGTAATAATCAATGTGGCAGAAGAAATCAAACAAAATGGTAAGGGTATATGAATGAGAAAATGAAATTGCTACAGGACTGAAACACAAAGTTGTTTATCACTTATACTGCGCTGCTGCTGCTGCTGCTAAGTCACTTCAGTCGTGTCCGACTCTGTGTGACCCCATAGACGGCAGCCCACCAGGCTCCCCCGTCCCAGGGATTCTCCAGGCAAGAACACTGGAGTGGGTTGCCATTTCCTTCTCCAATGCATGCAAGAGAAAAGTGAAAGTGAAGTCGCTCAGTAAGTGTCCGACTCTTCACGACCCCATGGACTGCAACTATACTGCACTAAAGAAATTAAAATCATATGAAAAAAGAAAAAGAAATAGAGAAAGAATGAAATGACTATTCTCATCAGGCCTCGGCGACTTAGGCTGGTGGCCCGTTTCTTGAGCTTAAACAGGCTTGGTCCCAAGGATAGTTTATAACCCTGCTGAGGAGGTCCCAAAAGTTTATAGGGTTACTGAGGTACCTAAGGGTAATATTCCAGCTGATGAGCTCCTTTATAGAATTTTAGAGCCTGGTCCCCTTAGCTGTGATCGCAATTCCCAGATCCAGGTTGGCCCTCTTACAGTCTACCCAGGCCTAGTGCATCCAAAGGATGGTGGGCCTGCAGGGCAGACAGGGCTTTGCAAAGTCACCTCGTCTCCTCACCTCCTCGTGTTGGGGCACCCACTGCCAGCCTGCTTCCTTCACGTCACCTATGAACAACAGCACCCTCAACATGGCATTTTTGTGCCGCTTGGGATTCCTCTGGCTTGGGGTGAGAAATAATCGGGAAGAGCTGAGATACGAGCCCTTGGTGTTTGTTCAGCTCTTTCCACTCAAATTTTACCCCTAGAAACAAGGATTTCTCTAAGGCTCCAGTTACCTACGTTTCCACAGTAGGGCATGAAGAGGTGCTGCCCCCTTGTGGGCATTTTTCCTAATCCCTTTAAACCTGCGCATCTCGGCACTTCGTATTCACAAGGCCTCTGGGACTGTAAATGACCCGTTTTCTCATGAGATTCTCTGTGGTAGATGATAGAAAAGGAATTCAAAATAGGGCCGATTCTCCAGAAGCCAACTGCAAAGCCTAAATTCACCTCAAATTCTTTAAAATCACATGAAAAATGCTCAGCGTCATTATTGATTAGAGAAACGTTAAAGAGATTTCTAAGTGGTACCCCTGGCACCAGTCATCCAAAAGTCTACCCACAAGAAACACCAAAGTAGGCGTTCAATAAACAGAATCTTACTATGCTCTTGGTGGCAATGTCAATTGCTAAAAACCACTATGGAGAGTAGCAGGGAAGTTCTTTTCAAAAATATATATATATATATAGAAACAAAACTCGACCTGGCAACTCCAACCCTGAGTGGGCATATATTCAGAGAAAAAAAAATCCTTCAAAAACACATGTACTCCCCAAGGCTCATAGGGACGATACTTACGATAGCCAAGACATCAGAAACACTCAATTATCTATCCACAGAAGAAAAGATAAAAAGACATGCTATATACACTCAGCTCCACATTCAGAAAACGAAGATCATGGCATCCGGTCCCATCACTTCATGGGAAGTAGATGGGGAAACAGTGAAAACAGTGTCAGACTTTATTTTTTTGGGCTCCAAAATCACTGCGGATGGTGACTGCAGCCATGAAATTAAAAGACGCTTACTCCTTGGAAGGAAAGTTATGACCAACCTAGATAGAATATTCAAAAGCAGAGACATTACTTTGCCAACTAAGGTCCGTCTAGTCAAGGCTATGGTTTTTCCTGTGGTCATGTATGGATGTGAGAGTTGGACTGTGAAGAAGGCTGAGCACCAAAGAATTGATGCGTTTGAACTGCGGTGTTGGAGAAGACTCTTGAGAGTCCCTTAGACTGCAAGGAGATCCAACCAGTCCATTCTGAAGGAGACCAGCCCTGGGATTTCTTTGGAAGGAATGAGGCTGAAGCTGAAACTCCAGTACTTCGGCCACCTCATGAGAAGAGTTGACTCATTGGAAAAGACTCTGATGCTGGGAGGGATTGGGGGCAGGAGGAGAAGGGGATGACAGAGGATGAGATGGCTGGATGGCATCACTGACACAATGGACGTGAGTCTGAGTGAACTCCAGGAGCTGGTGATGGACAGGGAGTCCTGGTGTGCTGCGATTCATGGGGTCGCAAAGAGTCAGACATGACTGAGCGACTGACCTGAACTGAACTGATATACACTCAGTGGAATATGACTTACCCAGAAAACAGAAGAAAATTATGTCATTTGGGCAGAACACAGAGCTGGCCATACAAAACCTGGGTAGTCAGACAGAGAGAGATATATCACCTATACGTGGAAAACCTCATACAAAGAAACTGAGGTACCTTACCAAAAAAGACTCCCAGAAAAGAAACTTAGTTACAAAAGAGGGAATTCTGGGATAAGAAGAAATTAGGAGGTTAGGGTTAACACAAAATCACTTGATTTCATAGAACAGATAATCAGCGAGGAAGCACAGGGCACCCTACTGCACTCTCTGTAATCACTTACACGGGAGTAGAATCAGAAGAAGCAAGATGGTACAGATACAGGAACGAGTGGGTCAGGTTGCTATAGAGCTCAGAGAACACAAAATTGTGTATCAACTATATATCACTAGAAAAATGAAAATTATTTGCAAAAAGAAAGAAAGAAATAGAGAAAGGGAGAAAGAAATGCCTACTCCGTTCAAAACAAACCTCCATGATTTCGGCTACTGGCACATTTCTGACACCTAAACAGGTTTTTGAGCCCCCAGGCTGGCCTCTCCTCGGGTTAAAAGGGCTGAGGCGTATATGCCAGCTGCTGAGTTCCTATTCCCAAGTTTAGAGTCTGGTCCTTTCCAGTTAGGCCCATAATCCCCAGATCCAGGCTGGTCCTCTTACCACTCAGCCAAGCCTAGGGTATCCAGAGGATGATGGACCTGCTGGGCAGATAAGGCTTTGCAAAATCACCTGGTCTCTTTGGCTACTGATGTTGAGTTTCCCCCTACCAGCCTCCTTCTTCAGGTCAATTCACTTACATACACCAGCACCCTCAGCACAGCACTCTGGAAGGGCAGGGGATATCTTTAGGGTTGAGGGTAAAGGATAAGGGGAAAGAGATAATGAGATGAAAACCTGTGGGCGTTAGTTCAGTTATTTCCACTCTAATTTACCTCCTAGAAACATCACTTTAAAGCCCTGCTTGGAAATGGCAGCCCACTCCAGTATTCTTGCCTGGAAAATCCCATGGACGGAGGAGCCTGGTAGGCTACAGTCAATGGGGTCCCAAAGAGTCAGACACGACTGAGCAACTTCACTTTCTTTCTCTTTGGCCGAGTTACCAGAGTATAGCATGAATAAGTGCTGCCTCCTTGTGGCCGTTCCTCCTAACAACAACTTTAAAACCAGTGCTTCTGGGCACTTATTATTCACAAGGAATTCCAGGCTATAAATGATGCTTTCTCTCAAAAAATTCCTTTTGATAGGTAATCAAAAACAAATTCATAATGGGGCCGACTCTCCAGAAGCCAATTTCAAGAGCTAAATTGTTCTCACATTCTTAAAAGTATCACATCATTCAGCATCATTAATGACTATAGAAATGCTAACGAAAGCAGAAAAACATCTACTTCTGCTTCACTGACCACGCTAAAGCCTTTGACTGTGTGGATCAGAACAAACTGTGGGAATTTCTTAGAGCGATGGGAATACCAAGCCACCTGACCTACCTGCTGAGAAACCTGTATGCAGGTCAAGAAGCAACAGTTAGAACTGGACATAAACAATGGACTGGTTCAAAATTGAGAAAGGACTACGTCAAGGCTGCATATTGTCACCCTGCTTATGTAATTTATATGCAGAGTACATCATATATCAGGGGCTTCCCTGATAGCTCAGTTGGTAAAGAATCCGCCTGCAATGCAGGAGACCCCAGTTCAATTCCTGGGTCAGGAAGATCCCCTGGAGAAGGGATAGGCTACCCTCTCCAATATTCTTGGGCTTCACTTGTGGCTCAGCTGATAAAGAATCTTCCTGCAATGTAGGAGACCTGGGTTCGATCCCTGGGTTGGGAAGATCCCCCTGGAGAAAGGAAAGGCTACCCACTCCAGTATTCTGATCTGGAGAGTTCCATAGACTATATAGTCCATGGAGTCACAAAGAGTCAGACATGACTGAGCGACTTTCACTTTTCACCTTCAGAGTACATCATGCCAAATGCTGGGCTAGATGAATCACAAGCTGGAATTAAGATTGCCAGGAGAAATGTCAGTAACCTCAGATATGCAGATGACACCACTCCAGTGGCAGAAAGCAAAGAGGAACTAAAGAGCCTGTTGATAAAGGTGAAAGAGGAGAGTGAAAAAGCTGGCTTAAAACTCAACATTCAAAAAGCTAAGATCATGATGGCATCTTGTCCCATCACTTCATGGCAAATAGATTGGGAAACAATGGAAACAGTGAGAGACTTTATTTTCTTGGGCTCCAAAATCACTGTGGACAGTGACTGCAGACTGGAAATTAAAAGACACTTGATCCTTGGAAGAAAATCTATGGCAAACGTGGCCAGTGTATTAAAAAGCAGAGATATCACTTTGCCTACAAAGGACTGTCTAGTTAAAGCTTTGGTTTTTCCAAAAGTCAAGTACAGATGTGAGAGCTGGACCATAAGGAAAGCTGAGCACCAAAGAATTGATGCTTTCAAAATGTAGTGCTGGAGAAGACTCTTGAGAGTCCCTTGGACTGCAAGGAGATCAAACTAGTCAAGCCTACAGGAAATCAACCCTGAATATTCACTGGAAGGACTGATGATGAAGTTGAGTCTTCAGTACTTTGGCCAGCTGATGGAAAGAGCCAACTCATTGGAAAGACACTGATTCTGGGAAAGATTGAGGGCAGGAGGAGAAGGGAGTAACAGAGGATGAGATGGCTGGAGGGCATCATCAGCTCAATAGATATGAGTGTGAGCAAACTCTGGGAGATAGTGAAGGACAGGGAAGCCTGGCGTACTGTATTCCATGGGGTCGCAAAGAGTCAGACACCCCTAAGCCACTGAACAACAATGAGAGAAAACTTAAAGAGGCCTCCCTTGGCACCAGTCAACTGAAAGTCAGCCGCAGCAGACACCCCAGAGAGCACACAGAATAGAGACCCTACTGCGGTCTTGGTGGCAATGTTATTTACTAACAGCCACTGTGGGGAAGAGTGGGGCAATTCTTCTGAAGAGAAAATTAGAGACCACCACCACACTCCAGTTCCCTCAGATCCCACTCTTGGGTAGGTGCATATTTGGAGAATAAAATTCCTTTAAAAATACAACACTACTGTAGCAGATGGTGGGGCAGTGTGTACAATATCCAAGGCATGAACAAAATAAAAAATACCCATCCACAGATGAACGGATGAAAACCATGTGCTACATATACTCAGCAGATTACGGCTCAGCAAACACCAGAAGAAAACGATGTCATTTGCAGTGCCATCGGTGGACAGGGAGATAACCACACTAAATCCGGGTAGTCAGACTGGGAAAGACAGACGTCACGTGTTGTCACCTATCTGTGAAATAAAAAGTCTCATAAAAGTGGATCATGCACCGAACAAAATTAGACTCACAGACTTGGAACAGAAACTTAGGCACCAGAAAGGGAATGTAGGGTTGGGGAAAGGAGAAATTAGGAGGCAAGAGTTAACACAAACTACTACTTTCATAAAACAGATAATCAACAAGGACCCTCTGGACACCACAGTTAATTCCACTGCAGAGTCTGTAAAAACCTACGGGGGAATAGAATCTGAAGACTCAAAATGGTACAGGCATATGTATGAGTGAATCAATTGCTATAGAACTCAAACAGAAAATTGTATATACTGCACTAGAGAAATTAAAATTATATGAAAAAAGGAAAGAAAGAAAAGAGGTAATGACTACTCTATTCCCAACAGGCCTCGGTGACTTAGGCTGGTGGCCCATTTCTGGAACCTAAACAGGCTTGGTCCCATGCTGGTCTGTGCTGGGGCTGAGATGGCTGAGGACTGTATTCCAGCTGATGAGTTCTGTTTTGGAAGTCTATCGCCCGGTCCCCACTAGGTGGGACCTCAATCCCCAGACGCAGGCTGGCCCTCTTACAGCTTACCCAAGCCCAGTGCATCCAAAGGATGGCAGACCTGCCAGGCAGGGTGAGCTTTGAAAAAAACACCTGATGTAGGGGCCTCTTGGTATTGGGGTACCCACTGCCATCCTCCTTCATTCACTGGACACGCCTACACCTACAACAGCGCCCTGTACATAGCACTTATGCAGGGCTTAGGGTTTCTATGGGATTGGTGGTTAAAAAAAAAAAAATTAAATTAAAATTAAAAGAAATAAGGAGAAAGAGCTAATGAGATGCAAGCCCTTGGGTGTTTGCTCAGGTTCTTTCCATTCAACTATACCACCCAGAAACAGGACTGTCTCTAAGGCTCTGGTTGCCTGAGTTACCGCAGTGAGGCATGAAGGAGTGCTGCCGCCTTGTGGCCATTTCTTCTAACAACAACTTTAACACTGGGACATCTGGGCACTTAATATTCACGAGGCCTCTGGGGCTGTAAATGTCCCGTCCTCTCACGAATTCCCTGTGATAGGTAACTGAAAAGGAATTTAAAGTAGGGCTTATTCTCCAGAAGCCAATTTCAAGGCCTAAATTCACCTCGTGTTCTTAAAAAAATAAAAACACTTGAAAAATGCTCAGCATCGTTATTGATTGGAGAAATGTTAATTAAAGAGATTTCTAAGCGGTACTCCTGGCACCAGTCATCCAAAAGCCTACCCACAAGAAACACTGAAGTAGGCGTTTAATAAACAGAATCTTGGCAATGGCACCCCACTTCAGTACTCTTGCCTGGAAAATCCCATGGATGGAGGAGCCTGGTAGGCTGCAGTCCATGGGGTCACGAAGTCAGACACGACTGAGCAACTTCACTTTCACTTTTCACTCTCATGCATTGGAGAAGGAAATGGCAACCCACTCCAGTGTTCTTGCCTGGAGAATCCCAGGGACGGGGGAGCCTGGTGGGCTGCTGTCTATGGGGTCGCACAGAGTCGGACACGGCTGAAGCAACTTAGCAGCAGCAGCAGCAGAATCAAAACCTATATTTGGTTTCAGTGGAGAAAAGGTTGCAAGCCCACTGGCCCTGTTCTCCCTAGAGAATGTGTGAATGTTATTATAATAACCATTTCTCACAGCATCTGATTTTTAGGATCGTTTCACAACCCATACACGCCAGTTATGACAGTGTCATCACTGAACCGCTGCTTCTCATAATCTCTTTCCTATGAAGCTGAGCATCCTTCCCACCATTTTGATATGATTAACTTGTACATCTTACAAAAAAAATTTGACCACTAATATTAGCCCTGGGTACACGAGAGGTTTCACTGCCTGTCATCATACCACACATCCCACCAAAACATAATACGTATGACAAGCGAGTAACTATGATAGAGTAAATAATAGAGGTTTAAACCCTCTTATTCCTAGAATTGTAGGAACTGGACCTACTCTTTAGAGTTTTCATTCCCCATGCTACCACACTTTACCACATGCTACAGTAAGGCCCGATAAATAAGCTGTCAGACCCATCTCCCCAAGACATTGTTTTACATCCTTCCTGAACTAACAAACCCTGTTGTTTTTACTCTCCTTCTACTGACCATTATCTCAGGAACCATAATTGTAGTAACACTCTCACACTGGTTAATATTATCCCCATTCTAATAAAAACAGGTAACTCATAAGCTCTAGAGGCATGCCACAAATATTTTCTAAAATGATCCACCACATCAATACTACTTGTAATGACTAGTATCATTAGTCTAATAGACTCTGGGTAATGAACACAATGAATTACAAAAATCTTTAATACATCATAATAATAGCCGTTGTCACAAAACCAGGACTTTCCCCATTTCACTTCTGAGTGCCTGAAGTAACACGAGGTATTCCATGAACAGCAGGCCTCATGCTGTCAACGGGACAAAATTGCCCCCTTTCAAGCCTTATACCATCCACAGCCTAAACATACCGCTCTTTAATAATTTTATTTATTTATTTACCTTTGGCTGCGCTGGGTCTTCGTTGCTGCATGGGCTCTCCTCTAGCTGCAGAGAAAGGGGCTGCCCTCCAGCCGCAGAGAAAGGGGCTGCTCTCCAGCCACGGTGCACAGGCTTCTCTTGTTGCAGACCACCTCTAGGGCTTGCGTAGTTGCAGCTTCCAGGTTCTAGAGCGCAGGCCGGATAGTCGTGGCGCATGGCTTAGCTGCTCCACAGCATGTGGGATCTTCCCGGATCAGAGATCCAACCTGTGTTCTCAGGTGAATTCTTTACCGCTGAGCTACCAGGGAAGCCCTTAAACCCACTATTAATCATAGCAATATGATGAATCATAATTGGAGGCTGCAGGGGACTCTGACAAACTCAACTACAAAAATTACAGCCTGCTCGTCAATTGCCCATAAAGGATGAATAACAGCTATTATAATGTGTAACCCAACCATAACAATCCCAAACATGCTATTTTATATTATAATGCTGTCTTCTTACTATTCATGCCCAACTCATGTACCACAACAGAATCACTGTAACACACATGAAATAAAACACCTCCCATCACAATGCTTATCTTCACCATTATAGTATCATTAGGAGGTCTCCCACAACTGTCAGAGTGTTTACCCAAATGAATAATTATCTAGGAAATAACAAAGACGATAACATCTTTCTACCAACACTAACAGCCATCAAACAGTACTCAGCACATACTTCCACTGTGGCTAACATACTACACTTCACTAACTATATTCCTTTAATAAACAATACAAAAATAAAATAACACAAATAATTTCAAATATATCAACCAAATAACTTTTCTATCATTACTAATCATAATATCCACACTATTAGTGCCCTTAACATCCATTCTATCTGTGCTGGATTCGAAATTTAGACCAGGAGCTTTCAAAAACTCTAAGCAAGTATGATTTACTTAATTCCTGAAAATAAGGATTGCAAGATTCAATCCTACATCATTTGAATGGCAATGAGACATTTTAATCAAGCTAAATTCTTACTCGATTGGTGGGCTCCCACCCCAGGAAGTTAATGGGTAAATACCCTAGTCAACTAACTGGCTTCAATCTGCTCCCGTCTTCGAGGGAAAAAGGGAAGAAAAGCGCAGGCAGAAGTGAAGCCGCTTGTGTGAATTTAGAGTTCAATCTGCTGACTCACCACAGAGTCTGGCAAAGAGGCTCAATCTCTTTGTTAGATTTATGCTCTCATGCTAGCTCAGCCACTTTGACTTTGTTCACAAACTGCTGATCATTTTTAACAAATCACAGATGTATCCACACTCTGCATTTACCATTTGGTTCTTGACCTGGAATATTAGGCACCACTGTAAGTCTGCTAATCCTTGCGGAGCTCTGCTAACCTGGAGCACTACTTGGAGATGACCAAATCTGTAACACAGTCATAACAGCCCCGCATTTGTAATAATTTTCTTTAGAGTTGTGCCCGTTACAGTTGGAGAGTTCAGACACTCACTCGTCCCACTGATAACCGGGGCCCCTGGTATACCATTTCCCCTGAATAAATAATATAAACTTTCGGCTTCTCCCGCCGTTCTTACTCCTACTGTATCATCAGTGCTAGAAGTTGGTACGTTTACCAGTAGAACCATAAATAGTTGAGGAAATAGTCCTCGACTATCTCCTGGCTAAGTAAAGGGGAGTATGTTCAGTTATGAGTAAAACCTGCCGCAGGTATGTTAGTGACTCTGGTCAGATTGAGGTAAACGTAAAAGAGATATGTGAGCCAGCTCAAAGGCTACAGAAATATAACATACAAGGTCCAGCTCCAAACTCCACCTGGAATATGGTCAGACAGAGCCTCTCTGGTACCTTAACCTAGCATCTTAACCTAGCATCTTAACCTAGCATCTTCCATTTTTTGGCCCACTAACTGCGGTTGCCCTGCTGCTCATCTCTGGACCTTGCCTCCTCAACTGCCTTTGTCAACTTTGTTAGTAAACTGACCGAAGCCAGACTTCACATGATTCTAACACAAGGGTATGAGCAACGGAGGCGGTTGCCTGGTGACGATCAGATATATTTTAGACTCAGCAAGACTGTGCTCCTCCAATCCAGGGGGAAAACCACACCTCTGTCCAGCAGGAAGCAGCTTCAGAAGGCAGAAAGGGGGAATTTTGTTACCTGAGGTATGTCAGATCTTTGTTCAAAACCCACCAATCGCCTCTTGAAAGGGAATTAACATGTATCTTCAAGTCACAAGGTATTAAAATAACTTGGAAGAATGACGAGCCTATTTGGATAGAGCTGTGGCCCCTACGAAAGAAAAATTACAGGCTGCTAAAGAACTTATAGATACACAATTAGAATTAAAACATATTGAGGAATCTTGCTCTCCTTGGAACTCTCCTATTTTTGCTATAAAAAAGAAATCTAACAAATGGCGCCTCTTAACAGACCTTAGAAAAGTTAATGTGTCTATGAAACCTATGGGTACATTACAACCAGGAATCCCATCACCTACCACTATTCCTCAAAACTGGTACATTATTATTATTGATTTACAAGATTTTTTTTTAATATACCTTTACACCCTTTAGACCAAGAGAGATTTGCTTTCTCTCTCCCTTTTTCTAATCACATCGGGCCTCATAAGCAATATCAATGGGCTGTGCTGCCTCAAGGAATGATGAATTCTCCCACCATGTGTCAATACTATGTGGCTAAAGCCCTTGAGCCTGTGAGCAAACAATTTCCTGACTTTCTTGTTATTCATTATATGGATGATATATTGTTTTCGGCTCCATCTGTTTTAGAAACTCAACACATGTTTGATATAGCTCAACAATGCTTAAAAAACTCTGGGTTAATCATTGCCTGTGAAAAAATTCAAACCTCTACACCTTGCCATTACTTAGGATTTGTTGTTAATAGACAACGCATTACTCCCCAACTAACACAGATTCGTACTGATAAATTATCAACTTTAAATGATTTTCAAAAACTATTAGGTGATATAAATTGGATTAGACTCTTTCTGCACCAGAGGCTTGGGTCCCCGTGTCTCTCTCTGTCTGTCTCTCTCTCTCTCTCTCATCCACAGTTCAGACAAATTTGCAAAGTGCATGGGAGAACTTGGTTTCTACACAACCCACCTGAGATTCACAGTGGGCAGTTTAAGAGCAAATCCAAATTAAACCCCGAGGCTTAATTCTCAGAGAATAAAGACTTGCCCCCTTCCCTTTTCTTAGAACATTTACTTTAGAATATGGGGGAATTCCTTCTCTGTCTCTTTGAAGTCCATCTTTTAAAGGTGGACGTGCCTCTGACATTATCTCATCTCAGAATGTTTCCAATGTTTCCAGCTGCACTAGGAATGTCTCTGAAATATGATGGAGAGGAAAAAAAAAAAAAAAAAAAACTTCCAGCTCCTGAGAGAAGAACCTGACTCCAGTGGGCCCTGGCTCCAACCACAAACCGCCTCCATTATGAAGAAATCGGTGATTTTTTATCTGGGGACATGGATGGAGCAGGCGCTCTCCGCTCCGCTGCACAAAGGGTGAGACTGCCTCTCAGGTGGGTTTGCCCCGATACCGCCTGTAGATGCTTGCCTGCCGCGGCTTCCTGCTGGTTCCAGAATAAACGATGTTTGTGTAATGTTCTCTCCTATGTTTGTGTAATGTCCCCACCCCCATCACAGACCGGAGTCTGAGTGTCCTCTCCTCCTGTCACGGCCCAGGGTATGAGTGTCACCTTCCTCCTGCCACACGCAGAACCCAGGGTATAGAGTGTCCCCTGCCTCCTGTCACGGCCTTTTGACAACACTGAAGGACCGGAAGGTCCAGCAATCCCCTCACTCCGTGTCCAGAAACAGCGTCCCATAATGACCTTTCCCCACAAATACCCAGCTGAGACTCAGGACCCCCCTTTCCTGAGTCACACAAACCCAGTCCCTCCCCAGGCTCATCAGCCAGAAGCGGACCCGCTCATTGCCAGGATCAGCAGAACACGGGCTGGATACCCATGCAGTTCCTCCCGACCCGCAGCCACTGCTCTGAGGGGCCTCCGAGCCACGTGCTGTCGGGCCACATTTCATCCAACCCCAGGTCTTCATACTTGTGTTTGCTCCTCTCCAGGGAGAAACCTCCTCTGCCCCAACTATCCAGATGCTTGCAGACCTTGTCAGGAGTTATCCCTAGTGTCCTAGTCCCCTCTCTGCAGCAAGAGCCCTCAATTTTTAAAGCCCCTCCTTTACAGTAATAGTCCCCTCGGTTATAGCACAGGCCCCGTCTATCGTCTAACACCTCTACGGTAACAGCCTCCCCTGCAGAGGAATAACCCCTTGCCATAGCCCCCTCGACAGCAACCGTCCACCCCCTAGAGTAATATTCCCCCCGCTGTCATCGTCTCTCGCTCCGCTCCCGCTCTCCCAACCCCCACACGGCAGTAGGCCCCCTCTGACGTCATAGCTCCGCTCTGCGGCATCAGCGCTCCTCTGCCGTCAGTGTCCCCACTCTATAATAATAGTCCCCCCCCAAGGCTATAATGCTCCTCTATTAACACAGTCCCCCTCGGCAGTGACAGTCCCCCTCGGCAGGGAGAGACCTCCATGCACTGTACAGCGCCCCTCTGCAGCAAAAGTCCTCCGCCATGGAAATAGTCCCCTTTCCTTCATAAGAGTCCTCTGCCGCAGTGATCCCCTCTGTGCACCGGCCGTGCCCCTCTACACCAGTGGACCTCCATCCACCCTAACAGTCGCACCTCTACCCTACTAGTCCTCTCTCAATAGTAACAGTCCTCCTCTAGCGTGACAGGCCCCCTCTAAAGAGCGGTTCAGACTCTTCTACGGAATAGCCCCCTCTATTGTAACAGCTCCTGCGTTACGCGCCTCCCTCACTGTTAATGCCCCCTGTACCTGTTAGTAATGTGCCCCCACGACAGTAGCTCAGTTCAGTCGCTCAGTCGTATCCAACTCTTTGGGACCCCATGGACTGCAGCGTGCCGGGCCTCCGGTCCATCACCAACTCCCGGAGTTCACTCAAACTCACGTCCATCGAGTCGGTGATGCCATCCAGCCACCCCATCCTCTGTCATCCCCTTCCCCCACCACCTCCACTCTTTCCCAGAATCACAGTCTTTTGAAATGAGTCAGCTCTTCACATCAGGTGGCCGGAGTACTGGAGTTTCAGCTTCAGCACCGGGGCAGGGTGGCCCCCCTTTATTGTAGACTCCCCTCTCCACAACAATGCCTCCCCACACTGTTATAGACCCCACTTATTGTCCTGCTCCCCCCTCTATCATGTGAGTCACCTCTCTCCAACGATACTGCCCCTTGTACAGATACAGCGGTCCCTCTCCAGGAAGAATCCCCGCCCCCGTGAGCACACTCGCATCCTCTTGTAACGGTCCCCCTGCCTCCTTGTAATAATTCTTTTGAAATAAAAGTTTCCTTTCTAAGCTGCATTTGACTTTATGTTATAGGCCTCAAGAGACTACAAGGTGACATACAGCAAAACGCACATTGGAGGGCCCGGCACGGGCTGTGTAGCAGCGTCTGTGTCCCCGCCGTGCAGGGCACCTTCTGGGGAGCCTGTGTCACCATCGTGGGGACGCTGGTGTCTGTCATCACTGGGGGTCCTGTGTGTGTCTGTGTCCTCATCACAGAGAAGGAGACCTCTCCCTGAACACAAGCCCCCCGACACTAAGAGAGTCCTGTCTGCGCCTGACCCCATGTCTCCAGGCTTCTTCCCCTGACTCAGGGCACCTGAGCACTAAGTGTCCCAGCCCCTCCTGGCCCCTCCTGGCCCCTCCTGGCCCACGTCCCCAGACCCTGCTGCATCTGCAGGTCACTTCGTAACAAGTCCCTCATCCTCCCCTTGCTGCCACTTGACAAGGTCGTGAGTTTGTCCACGGTGGGAGGAAACTCACCCCACCCCACAGACGCCGATCATGCGCTTGCCAGGCACTCGCCTCCTCCCAGGCACACAGCGTGGGCCACCCACCCTTTCCCTTGCCCACGGACCCCAACCCTCTGGTTTCCAAGTGCAGATTCAGCTGTGCTCTGCACTAGCACAAACCCAGAACCTCCCAGGCAATACCCACTCCCCAGGTACAACCCCAACCTCAGTCCCTCAGACAGCAACCCTGGGGGTAAGCTGGGTGCACCTGCGTGCCCCGACCCCTTCCCCACTGAGCACTTCCTCGGCTGAATCCACTTCATCCTTTGCCTTCTCAGTCTACATGGGGCTCACGTGAGCACCAGGAGCTGCTGCTGCTGCTGCTAAGTCGCTTCAGTCGTGTCCAACTCTGTGCGACCCCATAAACAGCAGCCCACTAGGCTCCTCTGTCCCTGGGATTCTCCAGGCAAGAATACTGGAGAGGGTTGCCATTTCCTTCTCCAATGCATGAAAGTAAAAAGTGAAAGGGAAGTTGCTCAATCGTGTCCGACTCTTAGTGACCCCATGGACTGCAGCCTACCAGGCTCCTCCGTCCATGGGATTCTCCAGGCAAGAGTACTGGAGTGGGGTGCCATTGCCTTCTCCAGAGCACCAGGAGAAGCTTTACCAAAATGCAGCAGGTTCAAGAGACTGGTTCTAGTCCCACTGACCTGCCTTAATGGCTAGGTGGTGTCTGAGCTGCCCACTGTGACTTTGCAGGAACGCTTCTTCCATCTCCACACGCATGTATACGTGGCGACTGGTACAAAGGAGACACTCAGGAAGTAGTTCTCAGGTGAAGGGACCGATGGACATACAGACAGTGGCAAACCCACCCAATATTCCAGTCCCTTCCTCACCCAGACATCTGAATGCTCACCAGGACCCACGAATGCTCAGCAGGCTCCCAGTGCTCATCAGGCCACCCAAACATTCACTAGCCCCCCAAATGCTCACCCACACCACCTGTCCCAGTGGTCCCGCAGCATAATGAGACTTCAGCCAGCAAGCTCTTCCCTGACCCTGACCTGGCCTGCAGACTGGTGAGCGGCACGGGAGAAGGTGGATTTGTTACAGCTCCTGTGAGCTGCGGTCCAGGGACTTCTGTGGGCTCAGTGCTCTGACCCAGCGGGGCTCCCCCACTTCGTGCTGGGATCACAGGAGCCTGTGAGTGGGTCCTTCCCTCCTGCACCCCCTTCTGCCCCTCCAAGCCCCTGAGCCCCAAGAAGGAGGAAGCCAGGGCCAAAGGGGAGCGCAGCCCTACCCCATCTGCCGCCCCTGAATTCAGAGCAGCAGGTGGTGACTCGCTGAGTCACCGAGTCCAGCAGACTTTCCTGCTGCAGCCCCAGCCTCCTCTCTCGGTCTCTCCCCGTGGAAGCCTCAGGCACTGCCTTAAATACCCTGGGCCATGATTAGATGTACAACACCTACTCCTGTGAGGGTGTGGGCAGGGCTCTGCCTCACAGAGCTGACCTTCCCCAAGCCCAGCTCAGGCAGCAACACCCCTCCAACTCCAAATAGGACCCCACTGTAGAGACAACACTGCCCAGCTAGACGTCCGCAGATCCTCATGGCAGTCTCGCAGCAACCAGACCCTCAAGGGGACATGAGGACATTCTAAGTGTGACCTCAGGGTCCAGTGGAAGATGTGATGTGAGGATGTCCTGGGTGTGACCACTTGGATAAAGTATCAGGTCCCAGGCCCCAGGGGACCAATCCTGGTGATGGGGGGCTTCCAGGAAACTCCCCTACCCAACTTCCCCACTCCTGCACTCTTCCCTGCAAGGAACCATTCCCCACATTTGCCTCCCACATTTGCCTCCCACATTGAAGACCCCAATGGGACAGGCTGGCGGGTTGCCAGGATGGGGCCAAGGAATGGACTGGGGTCTCCAGGTATCAAGGGGCTGCCTAGCCTAGCACGCCTGCAACACGCCTGGCCCACAGGGCTTGAACGCACAGGAGATGCAAGGTCCCCACTTCCTCCCAGGCTTGGTGTGCTTCCACCCAGCCAGTGGCCTAGGTAGAGAAGCCAGGCCAGAGGGAGGCTGGCCCCAGAAATCCCTGCAGTGACCTGCCCTCTTGTGTACAGTCAGCTCCCAGAGACTCTAGGAGGGAAAAGACCCTGCCCATGCCATCCCCACCCCGTAACTCTGTCCTGCCCCTGGGCTGCTGTTGCGCTGCTCGAGAATGAGAGCCACAGCTCCAGCATCTGTGCTCGGCACTGTAGAGCTGTGTCTGACAGAAAGGAAGGGCTGGGGAGGGGAAGAGTGGGAGAGAAAAGGAAGGGAAAGGCCTGGAGGGAAGGGCAGGGACTTCACAGGTGCATTAAAAGGCAGTGGTCACTGAACACAATGGGCGCTCCTGGAAGGGATCTGGAACAAAAAGGACATCAAAATGAGACCTGGGGACCACTGAATAAAGCCTACAGGTTAGTTAGTCTTGTACCAGGGTTAATTTCTGAGCTTTTGATAAATACACCATGGCTCTATGCTGGATGAGGTGTATACAAGAACTCTCTAGACTCTTTGCAATGAATCTATAAATCTATTATCTTAAAAATTGAAACTTAAAAAAATAAATAAATAAAAAGCAGTGGCCGCAGCAGAAAGGGTGCCTGAGGGAGTCAGAAGTCTCTTGCAGTCCTCCATGCCATGGTCCATGTCAGTCTCAGAGCTGGGCTGTCCCAGGCAGGAAGTGGAGCAGGGGCCCAGAGAAGCCTGGCTTTGGAGGCAGAGCACTCTGGGTTGTCGTGTGGGGGTGCAGCTCAGCATCTTTGCATGCTCACCCAGCTACTCACCTACCCTACTTTGCTTCCTCTTTTGCCCAGAGCTGGACCAAGGATGCCCAAGGGGCCCTGGACAGGGAGGATGCTCCACAGAGCTCTCACCTCTGCATCTCTGGGGCCCACTTCCTTGCACACAGGGGAAGCTCCATGAGTGCTTGACAACGAAAGCTGAGCGAGGGGGGCAGCCTTTGCCCTTCTTATGTCATCCACTAAAACAGAATGTGGGGGAGCCCCACAACCACTGACTGTGGGTACAGAAGTCAAGGACCCCTGCAGGCTGGCTTGGCCAGGATGCTTGTGCCCCATCCTCACCCCAACCCCCACCAACAGCACCAGTGGAGCAGGGACAAGGCCAGAAGCCTTCGACTGGGTCAGTGATGGAAGCAGCATGGAGATGTCAGAGGAGGCTGCAGTGCCAACAAGGAGCTGAAGGAAAACACTTTCTTCCTCTAGGCCTTGGTCCCTAAGGTCGGCTCAGGGAGGATGACCAGCCCAGCACCTGTGTTGTGTGCTGGGACATACTCCCAGGGACAGCCACTGCTGTAGTACCGTAGAAGGCAGCCCCATAAAGGTTGAGAGGGTCAGGATATCCAGTGCCAGCAAGAATGGACTTTCATATACACTGTGGTCTTTTGGTAATAAAGGTATGTCACTGTAGGTTCATCAATCGTCACAAATGTACCATTCTGGGGGAGGATGTCGATATGGGGGAGGCTGTGCACGTGCGGGAACAGGAAGCAAGTGGGGAAACTCTGGACCTTCCTCTCAATTTTGCTGTGAACCTAAAACTGCTCTGAAAAAGGTGTCTAATGTAAACAAATTATTAGGTTGGTACAAAATTAACTGCAATTTCAGACTGTGATTTTCAAACCATTCTTAAGCTCAAACACATCTTTATTAATCAAAATAGGAACCATTACAGTCAACACATTTTTGCCAATGAGAAATTATTTCCAGGGCATAAAAACCCGTGCTTTGGGATTCAACAAACTCTTAGAAAGCATTTTATGTCTCCTGCAGATTGTGGAAGTGTTTTCCCTGCAAAAAGTTGTCAAGAGATCCTTGAAGAAGTGGGAGTCAATAGGCGGGAGGTCAGATGGATGAGGCGAAACTTTGTAGCCCAATTTGTTCAACTTTTGAAGCATTGGTTATGTGACGTGCGGTTAAGTGTTGGGTTAAGTGTTGTCGTGGAGAAGAACTGGGCCCTTTCTGCTGACCAGTGCCGGCTGACAGCATTGAAGTTTTCAGTGCATCTCATCAATTTGCTGAGCACACTTCTCATATGCAATGGTTTCACTGGGATTCAGAAAGCTATAGTGGATCAGACCAGCAGCAGACCCCCAAAACAGTGACTATGAGCATTTTTTGGTACAAGTTTGGCTACAGGAAGTACTTTGGAACTTCTCAGTCCAACCACTGAGCTGGTCGTCACCAGTTGTCATATCAAATCCACATTTTGTCTCACGTCACAATTTGATAGAGAAATAGTCCATCTTTGTTGCATAGAATAAGAGGACGCTTCAAAACAATTATTTTTTTTTCAGTCACCTCATGAGGCACCCACTTACCAAGCTTTTTTGCCTTTCCAATTTGCTTCAAATGCCAAACAACTATAGAAAGGTCAATGTTGAATTCTTCAACAACTTCTCGTGTAGTTGTAAGAGGATCAGCTTCCATGACGGTTTTCAACTGGTTGTTGTCAACTTCCAGTGGCTCACCACTACACTCCTCATCTTCAAGGCTCTCATCTCCTTTGCAAAACTTCTTGAGCCACCACTGCACTGTACGTTCATTGGCAGTTCCTGGGCCAAATGCATTGCTGATGTTCTGAGTTCTCTCTGCTGACTTATGACCCATTTTGAACTCGAATTAAAAAAAAAATACTCAAATTTGCTTTTTGCCTAACATCACTTCTATAATCTAAAATAAATAGAAAATAAATGGCAAGTAATGTCATTAGCAAAAAAATATAAAGAGAGAAATACACATTAAAATGATATATAACATAATCACATTTATTTTTAAATGTATTCCAATATCCAACAGCAAAGTTCAACAATGGAAAACCACAATTACTTTTGTACCAACCTGATGGGAGAGTTGGACTGTGAAGAAAGCTGAACCCTGAAGAACTGATGCTTTTGAACTGTGGTGTTGGAGAAGACTCCTGAGAGTCCCTTGGACTGCAAGGAGATCCTACCAGTCCATTCTGAAGGAGATCAGCCCTGAGTGTTCTTTGGAGGGAATGATGCTAAAGCTGAAGCTCCAATACTTTGGCCACCTCATGCGAAGAGTTGACTCATTGGAAAAGACTCTGATGCTGGGAGGGATTGGGGGCAGGAGAAGAAGGGGACGACAGAGGATGAGATGGCTGGATGGCATCACGGACTCGATGGACGTGAGTCTGAGTGAACTCCGGGAGTTGGTGATGGACAGGGAGGCCTGGCGTGCTGCGATTCATGGGGTCGCAAAGAGTCGGACACGACTGAGCGACTGAACTGAACTGAATACTTGTAACATATATGTAAAGAACCATGTTATTAATATAAAAGGAGTTCTAACAAATCAAGAAGAAGAAGAATCCAACACAAATGGAATATAGACATACACAAGCAGATCATAAACAGATTCAGGTGGTCTGTAAGTAGATAACAGTAACACCTACAACATTTACTCAGCCCTAATTTTGAGCTAGGAATTATGCTAGCACTTTACATGTGTGATGTCATTAAATCCTGAAATCCAACTAGTAAGGTCATTTTCATACCCCCATTTAACAGGGGAAGAAACTGAAATCATGGGGCTCAGCAACTCACCCAACATCACACAACTTCCGAGGACCAAACAGGAATTCTCATCTAGGCGGTCTGGTTAAACAGAATCTTACTCATAGTAAAAGAATTGCAAATCGAAATAAGCATTATCATTTTTCACTTATCAAATTAGCCACAACATTAGTTTGATAAGACTCAAACATTGGTATAAGTCTGAGAAAATAAGAATTTTCATGTATTAATGTGCAATCTTTTTGAAGACCAATTTGCCAATTATAGAGATATTTTATATGCACCACCAGTTGAAAATTTTATTCTTATGTATGTACACAAAACTGTACATATAATGATATTTATTTTTACATGTTTTTAATGTCAAAAAATATAGGAAATAACATATTCCAGCAGAAAGGACTAGTTTAATTATTTTTAAAAAAGCAATTACATTCTGTGTAATACAATATATCCACAAAAAAGAAAGCAGAATCTATATATGGCAACATTATATCTGCAAGATACATTAATTTTTAAAAATAAATGCACAATAGTGTCTAAATTGACCTAATTTATACAAAGTGTTTAGAAATCTGAGTTTATGATTACAGAGGAAGTTTCCTGGTGGGAACTGCGGGAACTGCCCAGTGGGGAGCAAGGCAAATTTCACTCTACACTTTACACTATTTAAAATTCTTATTATGAACACATACAGTGTTGCAAAACGAAAAGTCAAGGTCAGTACTGTTTGAGATTCTTACCGTAAATATGTATTCCTTTCATTTTAAAAAGGCAAAAAAATAGGCTTAGAGTCACACAGACTGGAGTTTGAATGCCAGTTTCTCATTTCCTGGTCATAAAACAGGTACTTGACCTCTCCGAATCTCGGTTGTCATGGGAATTGGGGCAAATTGTGAGAGGTAAATAAGGTATGCAGAATATCATCCCTGCATCTGCCATTTCCTTGGTGTCGCAGTGTGGTAGCCACGATTATCATCCCTTCATTCACTGACAGGCTATAAAAAGGTGATTATTTTTTCCAATTGGTTAACTGTGTGTACCAATGATTTCTTGGGGCAGATTGTAGGTCCCGTGTTTATTACGAGAATGCGGTGCCTGGGAGGGCTGCAGCCCTCCGTGACCATGAAGACAGCCTTTGCCCAGACCCTGAGGATGGCCGAGCACAGTTACGGAGAGACTCTGAATCCCTGATGTCTTCACTGAACCGCTGAGCCTTCTCGAGAACAACGACCTCCTGGATTCTTAAGTGAAATAATTAAGTGAGAAATTGAACATTCTCATCCTTTAGGTAACTTTTGGTCCATAATTCAGTTATTGGCAATTAAAGCAGTTCTCGAGGATCAGAGAAAACCACATTTCAAAAAGACACGCAACTGCCGTGCTCACGCAGCCCTGTTTACAATAGGTAGGACATGGAAGCAACCGAAGTGTCGGCCAACAGGAAGAGAGATCAAGATGTGGTGTCTGCAGACGACAGAACAGCACTCAGTCAGAAAAAGA
Source organism: Budorcas taxicolor (assembly GCF_023091745.1). Classification (NCBI taxonomy): domain Eukaryota; kingdom Metazoa; phylum Chordata; class Mammalia; order Artiodactyla; family Bovidae; genus Budorcas; species Budorcas taxicolor. The sequence goes on from NC_068914.1 coordinate 4,221,783, forward strand.
TTGTGTCATTTGCAGAGACATGGGTGGACCTAGAGACTGTCCTACAGAGTGAAGTTAAGTCAGGGGAAAGCAAATGTCGTATGTTAAAGTATATACTCAAATAGGGCCTCTGAGACAATCTAGAAGGGTGAGATGGGGAGGGAGATGGAAGAGAGATGTGAGAGGGAGGGGACATGGGCGTACCTATGGCTGAGTCTTATTGATGTTAGAAAACAACAAAATTCTGTAAAGCAATTATCCTTCCATTTAAAAAAATTAATTAAAAAAAATAAAGTATATATGTGGAATCTAGAAAAACAGTATAGATGATCTTATTTGTGAAACAGACATGACACAGAGAAGAAATATATGGATGCCAGTGGGGCAAGGCGGGGGGAGAATGGGATGGATTGGGGTGTTGGGAGTGACAGATACACACACCACTGTGCATAAAGCAGATGCTACTGTCAAGCACAGGGAGCTCCCCTCCGTGCTCTGCAGTGACCTGAGTGGAAAGTGAAAGTGTGAGTCACTCAGTCGTGTCTGACTCTTTGGGACCCCATGGACTGTTGCTCACCAGGCTCCTCTGTCCATAGAATTCCCCAGGCAAGAATTCCGGAGAGCGTAGTCATTCCCTCCTCCAGGGGATCTTCCTGACCCAGTATGGTCTCCCATACTGCAGGCACCTCTGAGCCACCCGGGAAGCCTGAGCTGAGTGGGAAGGAAATCCCGAAAAGAGGGGGTATGTGTATACAGAAGGCTGATTCGCTCTGCTGTGCAGCAGAGACTGACAGTGTAAAGCAACCATCGTGCGTGAGTGAAGCCGCTCAGTCGTGTCCAACTCTTTGCAACCCCATGGCCTGCAGCCTACCAGGCTCCTCCATCTATGGGATTTTCCAGGCAACAATACTGAAGAGGGGTTGCCATGTCCTTCTCCAGGAGATCTTCCCGACCTAGGGATTGAACCCAGGCCTCCCACATTGTAGGCAGACAGATGCAACCATATTCCAACTTAAAAATGATGTCCTCAAGGAGAGACCGCCATAGGGAGGCTTTCTGAGCTTGGAATGAGAGAGAAGGGCTTGCCCTGGGCACAGCCACTCCCTCTCCCTCCAACTGGTGCAAGCTCTCCTCTTGCTTTGGTCCCAGACACATCCCTCAGCCACACTTCAGTTGAGAGGCTCCATCCGGTCTTCCTGCCTGACAGGCTGCAAAGACCAGGCTCTGCCTCCAACCTCTCTTGGCTGCCATCACCGCTGGCATACCCAGCTGGCCCTGGGCACCAGACGGAGCGGTGGAAACCATGCCAGGCAGGAAGTGGCAGGGGAAAGACCCCAACCTAAGCCCTCACTGCAGTGGACTTTAGGCTCCAGTTGCTGTGAGTCACCTCTAGCCTGGGGCCCCCTCCTCAAGCCCACTGTCCCCTGTACTCCCTCCGTCAGACAGGGTCAGAGCCCCAAGAGGGAGGCACACTCCTGGCTGTCCACACCTGCTCTCTCCATGGCCCGGGAAGAGGACTCTCATGGACTGGGGCCACAGGGCACATTTAGAAACTCTGGGTAAAGGTAAAGACAGAAGGGTTGCAAAATAAGGCTCCTACACCCAGCCCCCTGGACGGGTAAAACACATTCGGAGTCAAAGGTGTGAGTACACTAAAGCGGTCTTCTGTCTCAAAAGCCGAAATTGCCCCGCCACCCCCGCTTCCGCCTCCCCCTCCCTGTCTCGCGCCTGCCCCTCACCTGCACGCCTCACTGCACCCGGCCCTGCCTGGACTCCACCCCCTCCATCTTCTCCAGCTCTTTCCTCCTCTCTGGAATCTTCCCCTCAGGTGTCCTGGTTGGCGCGGAGAATCAGGAGTGGCAGAAGGGGGAGAGACGGCAGAGGGACCGAACTTGGCAGTGACCGCCCTGCCCCCGCCCCGCCCGAGTCTCCGAACCAGGGCGGGAGGGGAAGACGGTCGGGCCAGACCTCCCGCGTGCGGGGCGGGGTTGGTGGCTCCCAACCTGCGCCCCCAGGTGCCTCTGAAAGTCGATTCTGCGGCCACCAGGGGGCGCCCGGGCTCCTCCGGCTGGCTGCGCTGCCTGGGTACCAGCCCTGCACCAAATTCCTTTGGCCAACCTGATCAGCGGCCTGGGGCCCGACGCCCAGCTCTGGGTCCCAGCCCCTCTGCAACCACAGCCGTGCAGTCCAGGGAACTGTATCAGCGCAGAGGGAGTTGGGTTGAAATCTTCTCAAGAAGTCTCTCTGAATTCCCCCAAGTCTGAAGGGAAAGAAAATCAAACGAGAGAGTCTTCCTTAAGAGACACAAACTGGGCTTACAAAAGCCACAACGTTTGCAACAAAATGGCTCCCTTGTCAACTCCCTTCCCAGACCCTGGACAGCTAAAACTGAGATGTAAACAGAAGCAGACGGCTAAAGGCAATAGGCCAAGTGGGCCTGAAAAGTGAAAGTTGCTCGGTCAGGTGTCTGACTCTTTGCAACCCCATGGACTGTAGTCCATGGAATTCTCCAGGCCAGAATACTGGACTGGGTAGCCGTTCCCTTCTCCAGGGGATCCTCAAAACCCAGGGATCGAATCCAGGTCTCCCTCATCGCAGGAGGATTCTTTACCAGCTGAGCCACAAGAGAAGCCAAGTGGGCCTGGGGTGAGAGGCCCACTCCTCCCCAGCTAGACTCTAGCACGCCACGTATAGTTCTTTGGTAAGCCATGGAAAATTCTAGCTCCAGCAGAGTCTCCCTACTTGGGCCTGACAGAGGCTTTTTCGGGGTCTCATAAGTCTTCTCAGGAGTCTCCTCCCCCTGACTCCAGCCCTGCCTCTGAGACACAAGTCCAGCTCCACACAGGAGGGAAGCAGAGACAAGACAGCATGGTGTGCCCCTCCTGAGGCCCAGGCCATGCCCCAACCTAATTACAAGCCAAGCAAGGAGAAAACATGAGAGAGAAAAGGTCTACCTGAAGCCGCACGCACCCAACTTGTCCCTTGGGTGACCTAGCCAGCCAGGGCTCCATCAGTCAGTTCAGTTCAGTGCTCAGTCGTGTCCTACTCTTTGCAACCCCATGGACTGCAGCACACCAGGCTTCCCTGTCCACCAACCCCTGGAGTTTACTCAAACTCACATCCATCGAGTCAGTGATGCCATCCAACCTTCTCATCCTCTGTCGTCCCCTTCTCCTCCCATCTTCAATCTTTCCTAGCATCAGGGTCTTTTCCAATGACTCAGTTCTTCCCATCAGGTGGCCGAAGTATTGGAGTTTCAGCTTCAGTATCAGTCCTTCCAATGAATATTCAGGACTGATTTATTTTAGGATGGACTGGTTGGATCCCCTTGCAGTCCAAGGGACTCTCAGGAGTCTTCTCCAACACCACAGTTCAAAAGCATCAATTCTTCGGCGTTCAGCTTTCTTCACAGTCCAACTCTCACATCCATACATGACTACTGGAAAAACCATAGCTTTGACTAGATGGACCTTTGTTGGCAAAGTAACGTTTCTGCTTTTTAATATGCTGTCTAGGTTGGTCATAGCTTGTCTTCCAAGGAGCAAGCATCTTTTAATTTCATGGCTGCAGTCACCATCTCCAGTGATTCTGGAGCCCCCAAAAGTAAAGTCTGACACTGTTTCCATTGTTTCCCCATCTATTTGCCATGAAGTGATGGGACCAGATGCCACAATGTTAGTTTTCTGAATGTTGAGCTTTAAGCCAACTTTTTCAGGGCCCCATAAAGGCCACCAAAACTGATGACCGACAGGGTGCCCTTCTTGCCAGACCAAAGCCTCTTCGCTCAGCCGGCAGGACCACTGGAAAGTGCTCTCTCTCTTTGAACAAAAGCAACAGAAACACCCTGGCAAAGCAGCCCCAGGCGTCCCAGCGAGGCCTCCTCCTCCAGGGAGAGGCTCAGAAGCTATTTTTCAGGCTTAAGCCATTCGGGTTTTGTCCAAAGAGAAAAAGCACAGGTGGAAAGAAGAGCCTAGAATAGTGAAAACCAGGAACGCCGTGACCCTGGCCACAAGAAGAGAGAAACTGCTGTTTGGAGCAGAAGGAATAAGGGAAGACAAAGCCTTGGCATAAAGGGAAGGAAGCAGAGGGCGAACTGGTGGGATGAATGGTGGGGAGACAGAAGGCTTCTGGGGGCAGAGAAGACATGATACAGAAAAGGAGAAAGGGAGAACTGAAATTAAAGAGAAATAGGGGATACTTTGGGCTTTCCTGGTGTCTCAGCAGCAAAGAATCCACCTGTCAATGCAGGAGACACAGGAGATACACACTCAATCCCTGGGTCAGGAAGACCCCCTGGAGAAGGAAATGGCAACCCCCTGCAGTATTCCTGCCCGGAAAACCCCATGGACAGAGGAGCCTGGCAGACTATACTCCATGGGGTGGCAAGAGTCAGATATGACTAAACAACAACAGGGCGGGGGGCGGAGTGGGGGGGGGGGTGTCAGGAAGGGGGACTCCCCGGCAGTCCAGTAGACAAGACATGCTCCCAACGCAGACAGCACAGGCTTGATTCCCGGTGAGGAAACAAAGATCATGTATGCCACCTGGCGCAATCAAAAAGATAAAAATGAAAAATAAGTAAAGAGAAACATAGGATGGGGGAGAAAGAGTACCACGGCAGCGGCTGCAGGTCCTGCAGAGCCTCCCCACTGCTCCTGGAATGGACGCTAATGAGGCACTGTGCTTCCTACGTTTATAGGATGCTGAGAAAGCATGTGGTGTCTTTTCTTAAGAAAGATGCTGGAAAATGAGAAGCTTCTGGGAAGCCTATTGTAGACTAGCAGAGAGAGGTGGGGTGGTTCTCCTTAACATGGCTCTGGGAGCCAGCATTTCAGAGGACCAGGGCCAGAATACATGTCTCCCAAGTAGGGCTCAGGGCTTCCCTGGTGGTTCAGACACTAAAGAATCTGCCTGCAATGTGGGAGACACGAGTTTGATCCCTGGGTCGGGAAGATCCCCTGGAGAAGGAAATGGCAACCCTCTCAAGTATTCCTGCCTGGAGAATTGCGTGGACGGAGGAGCCTGGTGGGCGACAGTCCATTTGGTCACAAAGAGTCAGACACGACTAAGCAGCCAACACTTTCCCTTTCAAGCATGTTTCAAAGCAGAGAGTGAAGGAGATGGACAGAGGCTCTTTAATGAAGGAGGGTTAAGGAAACGGAAAGTGGGCCTCAATCAGTCAAACTAGCAGGGCAGAAGCTCGCCCCCTACTGGTGGCTGCGGGAGCTGCACTCAGCGACAGTAGCTGTCAGCGCCAGGCACCACGTGTGGGTTCTTCATTTACTCCACGCAGCGAACCAAAGGGGGAGGCACCATTAGTACCCCCGTTTTATAGATGAGGAAGTTGAGGATCAGGGAGGTTTTAGTAACTTGCCCAAGGTCTCATAGCTATAGATGAGACCCAGGATTCAAACTCGAGTTTTACTCCACTAAACTATAGTATCCCCTCCATATCCTGTGTCAGGGCCTGTATTGGGAAGACCTCACTGGCCCACAGTAAAATAAAAATTCAATACTTCTGGGGCACAGAGACCCAATTTAGCTAACTCGGGAGGTGATGTCACAGTGAGAAAGGGCCATTCTCTGCTTTTCTCCCTGCCCCGACACTGTGATCTCAGGCCACTCACCAGTAGCCCACACTCTGGCAGGGACAGCTTCTTCCCTGGGTGAACTGGTGGTCCCTGCGGGGGTGATCGCAGACTTCGATTCGGACAGGAGATGCACGCCCTGTGTCCTGGCCAGGCCCACGGGGACAAGCATCAGGGAGCCAGGCTTCTACTATCGGGGGCCCAGGTTGCCAGGATGGACAGCCAGTGGACAGAGGGAAAATCCCTGGAGATGAGGGAAGAAGATTCCTGCCTGGATGGGGAGCTCTACGAATCTGGAGGATGTTCTATGGGACAGAATCTACCAGAACAAAATCCTTCCCTGGCAAAGTTGCGACCTCCGTTACTTTATTTCAAACTCTAAACAAAACAAATGTACACACAATGAAATCCACCACCTCCTAAAGCCAGGCCTGACGGGGTCCCAGAAAGTCTGGACAGAAACCTGGAGTCTGAGAGGAGGAGCCCTATAAAGGAAGCCAGTGGCCATGTCCTGGGACCCTCAACCACTGCCAGCCAGGCCTGCCAGGAAGTGGGGTGGCAGATTGGGCCTCCAGGTTGAATTTGGAGAAGAAGCTTCAGCTCCTCCAAGTAGACCTATCCGCAGAGGCTGTGCAGCCTGGGTTAGTGAGGCCAAGGACACTCTTTTTCCACTGTTTGGGGGTGGCAAGCTTACCTAGGGGGGCTGTTCTGTGGGCCCCAGCTACGCACAGCACCAAGGTCAGACACAGGCCAGGCTGGAGTCCAGCACCACCCTGCCAGCCTTCACCTCGGTCGTGATGAGGCAGGTGGGAGGCTGGGCTGGCCCTTCCCACTCAGGGTGCATCCCGGCCTGCCATCTTGGCATACCAGGTGTAGCATGTAGGGGTGGTATGTGGAGAATAAGGGCAGGGTGCCATGTGTAGGACAGAGGAGAAAGTCTCTTCATGAAGGGTGTCACTGGTCCCCACAAAGCCCTGGGGCATATGGCCCTTCACCTGCCCCTCCCGGGCCTCCCTCCTTGTCCCACGTGGTAGCTTCAGCTCCTTTTATTCAAACTGGAAACCGCAGCTTTCTGCAACTCCTTCTTCCCAAATCCGCCACACACTGTGTGTGAGTATGCATGCTCAGCCCCAGCTACCCACTCCATTTCCCCCTAACAGGCCCCTCCTTGGCTCCCGTACCCAAGTACCCCTCCCCTTCCCCCCGCTCAGGCTCCCGCCTCCCACTTCTTCTACACGAGTCTCCCCTCGTGGCAGCCAAAGGGACATTACTGTTCTGAAACCTGGCCCCACTCCTGCATCCACAGCTCCTATGAAGCCCCCTTCCATAGTCACACCAGGAGCTTCACAGTTGGGACCCCCTTACCAGCCTCCCAACTCGACAAACACCCCAATACAGCCTTTACCTCAATGATTCACCACAACCCGGGCAGGACAGGAACCTCCAAAGCCTCTGACCAGGCTGTTCTGCCTAGTATGCCACATCCCACTCACCCACCCGTCCAGCCTCACTGTGCCCTCAAGACCCTGCTCAGCTCTGGCCCTGTGTGAAGGTGACTTCCTACGCCAGTTCATCACCCCTCCCCTTGTGTCCCCACAGCTGGGGTTCTTGGTGCTCCCGTGCGGGGCCAGAGATGAGGACACCCTGGTGCCCACGTGTCACTCCCAAGAGTGGACTCGCCTGCCCCATTCCACACATGGAGGGATGGGCAGGCCCAGGATCCCAGGCTACATGGTGTCAAGACCCTCATGACAACCTGCTTGATCACATTTTAAAAGGGAGATAAAGTCAAGTGCCCTCCTGCACACCGCACCACCCCTTTGCCCACCCTCAGAAGCAGCTCTGATCTGCTGTCATTGTCAAGCAGGAGTGGCAGTTCACCCAGCCTCAGCTGGGAGAGAGAAAGTCACATGTTGGAATATGAAAGCCCCATGCTGGGTCTTGGGATGCATTCTGACCTGAAACCTGCCTTTCTCACCTGGTTCCTCTGGCCTGTTGTCACTACTGCTTTAAAAGTTGACCCACTGTTGCGAGTCCTTTCCACCTCGAGAGTGCTGTTTCCCTGGGGATGGGGAATATGCTGGCTGTCAGATCCTGGGTTCCTGGGTGCAGAAGGGGGCCCAGGAACAGGCCCATGTCATGGGCAGGGCTGCATGTGGGTCCTGACTCCACCTTCCCATGCCAAGTGACTCTCAGCAGGGCACTAACCTTTGCCAGACCCTAACACAATCATCTACCAGGTGGTTGGCTCCGAGAAGTACCCTGCAGCCCTCTATAATGCTCAGTACATGGTGAGCTCAACAAGGGCACAGGCAGCTTCTTCCCCAAGGAAGCCACAAAACCTGGCAATGAACATGGGCTCAATAAATTCTTGTTAACAATTGCCCTGCTCTGCCAACCACATGCTGCAGGAAAACACACCAGGCTTCAGCCAGTCCCCGGCTCCGCTCTTAGCCCACCACTGTGAGCTGTCCAACCTGGGCATGGCAGCTGCAGTCTTGCCAAATGTCTGTGGTTATGACTGTAAAACACGGTGAAGACTCAGGAAAGTGAGTTGACAAGCGTGTGGCACACAGGACGCCTCGACAATGTCAGTTCCCTTCCCTAAAGGCTTAGACAGCCCTTGCCACTTGAGACCCCACCTCTTATGTCAGGAATTTGTTGTATCTCAGCACTGCTGTGAAAATAAAGCCACAAAGAGGCCTGGGGGAAATCATGGCAGAGTTCTGAACAGAGACTGGGTAGAAGGTCAAGGGTTTTTACAGAGAAGTCAGGATCCCCCTTACACACAGTGTTGAAACTGTCCCGAAGTTCAGAGCCCGCACGTGGCTCTTGGGAATCAAGCCCTTATAAACTAGCCCCACTGCCGGGGGCAGGGAACCCCCAGGCTGCAGTCCTGTGACCTGCGGGCAGCAGGGGACAGAGGCGTGTCGGCGGGTGCCTGTGGATCCAAAGAGCACGGGGACCCCACCGCCCCGGGGCTGAGTCCACGCACCCCGGGCAGCTCCAGGGGCTGCAGCTCTTCACTCGGGGGCTGCACTGGAGCAGCCACAGCAGCTGGGGCGCCGCAGGGACTGCATGACCGCTCGAAGTGGCCCCCTCCTACCCTCAGCAGACAGGCTGTCCTCGCTGGCAGGGGCCCGCTGCAGCTGCTCAAACTGCATCTCTAGGTGCTTCTGGATGGCCACACCGAGCACCTCAGGGTCCACTGCAGCTCCATAGACCTCCCATGTCATGCCCTCAGCATCCCATCGTACGTCCCGCACAGGAGATGGCGCCACTGCCAGGCTGGACTCCAGAGTCACCTCCGGGAACAGGTGCAGGGCCACAGGGGCTTCCAGAGGCGGGCTAGTGGCCACTGCCTTGCAGACGGCCTTGGGGGCTGCTTGGACACCTGCATCCTGGGCTGACAGAGGGGAAGCCAAGACTGGGGCCAAGTCACTCGCTGAGGTCATGGTCCACATGTCCTTGGTCCTGGCACTAGGCTCCATGGCTAACCCTGTGGGACCCCAAGGGTGGGCACAGCAGTGGGAGTGCCTAGGAAGCCCCCCAGGAAACGTGCACCGGAGTTTCACCCCACGGTGAGCCTGCAGCCTAGATTCACTCACTGACGCCACTAGTTTGGGAAAGGCCAGAATCCCCGGGGCAGGCAAGCCATAGCAGCAGCTGCTGGCCCCCATCTCCCTTGTGCCACAGAGCGGGGCTGCTGGAGACAAAGCGTGGCAGGAGGTGGTGGCCGACTGGCCAGTGGCTTTGGGGCTGCTGCTGTGGGTCACTGTGCCTCCCAAGGCAGCTGGTGGCACCCACACCTGACTCTCCAGTGTCCAGGCTGAGTTTGAAGTCTTGCTCTCCGGAGCCAGGTCCCTTTCCAAGCCTGCAGGGGTCTGGCCACTCTGGCCCGAGGTGCTGCTGGGCTGCAGCCGAGCCCTATGCACAGGCGAGCTGCCCAGGGCTGAGCAGCTGAGGCTGGCCTTTTGAGCACCGCTGTGACCCCGGATCTGGGTGCTGCGAACCAGGTCCGAGTGGCTCCTCTGCATAGCGGCAGCGCTAGGGTCCCGCGGGTGACTCAGGTCACTACCGCCCACGGTGGACACGTTGCCCACAGTGCTGCTGCGCCAGTGGCCCACGGCGCTGGGCTGCAGCTGGGGGCTGGAGGCTCGTGCCTGCTCCACGCGCTCAGCCTGCTGCCCCTCCGCCTCCGGGACCTGGGCGCCAGTGCTGGCCTCACCAAGCTGGGCCTGCCATACAACACTGCTGGCTCTCTTGCGATACTCTGGCCTCTGCCCCCGGCCTTCACCCAGCAGGCTGGAAGAACTTCGGGACAGGGGCTGAGGGTGAGCACTGAGGGGTTCCGGGGCATCCGGCTCAGGACGGCTGGATCTCATGGCTGCCTGCAGGAGAGAGAGAGGGAGGGGGTGGCACTGAGCTGGGCAGCGGCATCTCTGCTGGATTCTGCTGGGGGCTCACACAGTGCAAGGCACACTGAGGGGACAGCTTCAGTCTCAGCCTGCCTGACCAGTCAGAGCCACAAGCAAAGTGATGAGAGGAGCCAGATGCTTCAAATCAAGGTCGCCACACATAGCCAGGATGGCGCTTCTAAACACCAAAACTGAGGGATCAGAACCAGCCCTAGGGTGAGACCCTAGAGGCCATCCAGAAGGCTAGTGGCTGACTCTACTGCTGGTTTATGGGGGAGGGGGAGCCAGGGGCTAGGCCAAGCCTGCTGGGGCCTGGAGGCTTGGGGCTTTGAGACAATAGCTCTTAGTCAATCAGCACAGAACTATTACAGTATTTTAATAACCAGTAAAGCTGGACTGATGGATACTTCCCTGGTTCCTCCCAGAACCATCACCATCTCACTTACTTGGACTGGAGCCTCTTTGGTACACAGTGGGGGGCAGAGAAGTCTTGGGGATGAGAAAGACATGAATACCGGGCTCACTGAAAACACCTTGGGTTCTCTCACGCTCCCTCCCCATCCTCTCTGGCCTGGCCTGGCTGGGTTGTCACGTCTCTGGGGCTCAGTCTTGGCCGCTGTGAAGGGGAAGGCGTTTCCTGGCTCCCACTGCATGCTCCAAGGACAGGAGGGCTCCCGTATCAGTCCGTTAGGACTCACTTGGCATTTGTTCACTCCTCCCGCTGCCAGCTCATGAGCACCTTCTGTGTGCCATGCTCTTGAGATCAGGCAACATGGAACTGATGCAGATCTGCTGTGCCCACCAAATGGGGTCCAATACAGGTCGCCCCCACTATCTGAAAGAAGAGTATTCCTATGAAACCTTTTCATAAGCCAAAATAGTGTAAAGAAGCAATGACCTTGTCTTGTAAAACTCTTCAAATTTCTTTCCATTACTGAAAACAGTTACTAATTAATGTAGGTCTCCCATGAAAGTGAAGTGGAATAAAGCAAACTTTTGAAAAGTAGGGAATACCTGTAACCACCAATCAGACACATGTCCTCTCTTGCCCCTGCTCCCTTCCAGCCACTCCTGTCCCTTTCTCTAGCCATACAGACTCTTCCAGACCTGCAGGTTGGGCCTGGAGAGAAAGGAAGGAGATGGTGCCTGGGAGGAAGGAACAAGGAACAGGGTGAGCAGGAAAGCAGGAGGCATATGTTCAGACCACAAGAAGGGGGCAGCAGGCTGGGGGCTGGGCAGGACCCAGAGAGAGGGAGTGGGGCCAGGGCATGAGGCAGCCTGGCCCAGGGCGAAGTCATGAACAAGGAACATCACTCTGAGACTCCCAGCCTGGCAGGACATGCTGGAGAAGCAGGGTGGGGATGGCAGGCAACAGCGGCAATTCGGGTAGTCCCAGTCCTGCCCTCCCAGCCTGTGCTGATAAGAACTGCCACGAAACCAGCCACCTGGCCAGGCGAGGAAGGCCACTGAAAGGCAGTGTGGGAGGGGCTCTCAGGAACTCAGTTTCTGTACGTTAAAACTTCCTGTTGCCCCAGAGCTCAGGAGATGGCTGGTGGCTGCTCAAGCCAATGGTGAGGCTGTTTCCAGAGCACCTGTCCCCTTAGAGTTCCAGGCTTGCTGTGAAGCCCAGTTCAGCACAGCTTTCAGCAGTGATGAAAACAGCTGCTCTGCGCTGTCCAGTATGGTTGTTACTGGTCACATGTGGCCACTGAGCTCCTGACAGATGGCTAGTGCAACTCAGCAACTGATTTGCTGATTTTGTTTTAAGTAACTGAAATTTAGGGCCTCCCAGGTGGCTCAGCAGTAAAGAATCCGCCTGCCAATGCAGGGGACGTGAGTTTCATCCCTGAGTCCAAAAGATGCCCTGGAGAGGGAAATGACAACCCACTTCAGTATTCTTGCCTGGGAAATCCCATGGACAGAGGAGCCTGGCGGGCTACAGTCCATGGGGTTGCAAGAGTCAGACACAACTTCGGGAGTAAACAACAAAATTGAAATTTAAAGGGCCACATACTGTTACTGATGACCATGCAGCTCTAAGACACATGGTACCAGCCTGGGCAGCAGTCTCCTGTCCTAGCTGCTCCTTGGGGTTGAAGCCAGACTGGTCCCTGGAAGAGTCAGGAAAATGATGAATAGACAAGAAAAGACTATGGCCCAGGCCCTGCTCTCCGGCTCTAAGGTGGACATATAAAGACAGAAGGTCAACAAAGCCAATAACAACCACGGTGATGATAACAAGAACAGCAGCTCCAAGTGCCCAGCCACCCACCATGTGGCAGGCATGTGCCGTCTCCTTTCCAGCACTCTTTGTGAGAGTAAGAGCAATCTCAGGAGATAAGTCATCTTCTCCATTCTACAGAAGAGGAAACCAAAGCTCAGAGAGGTTTAGTGACTTGCTCAAGGGCACACAGCTGGTAAGTGGTTAAGCCAGGAATCAAACTCAGGAGTGCCTGAGGTTCTCTGTGCTCCCTCTTGAGAATGGGGCAGACCTCCGTCCTGGACACTACCACTCTTCCACGGGCATCCCTTTTTATTTAGTGTTGCCATGACTCAACTGGAGTCCCAGCACCCAACACATGGGTACCCAGTGGTACCCATGACATGCCAGTGAAACAAGTGAACAAGTAAGAGCAAAGCCTGGATGCCCATTCACCCTACCTGCTTCTAGCAGCTCTGTAGGCAGCCGAGACTCAGAAAGGCAGAAGGAGACCTGCTGGCTAGGAAGGCTGTGGTCACAGATGGGCCCTGGCAGGCGGACAACCAGTGAGCCCCAAGCCCAAGAACCCGAAGGAAGTCCTATCTGGACAGCCCACACAGCCTCTGACTGAACCCCACCTACCCTGGAGGAGGGCCAGAAAAAGCCAGACCTTGGTCTCCTTGACGAAACAAGCCAAGGCTGGGGGCACACACAGTCTCCGCCAGGAGCTGGCGAGAAGCTGCCAGTGCAGGTACTGCGGCATCTGCCTCACCAGGTGACTGCCTGATGCTCAGGGCTGGCCGTCACTCAGAGTGAAAGTAGTGACCACAAAGACCCCAGGGGAGTGGGAGGTTAAATTTCTTGTTAGTTTCCTTCCTTAGCCCACCTCCACAAATGGCAGGTGACAATCTGAGATCTGGAACAGCTCAGAAATGTCAAAGAACCCACCACTGAACCCCAGCTGGCCTTCCCAGGCTGATAGAGGGAAGAGCTTCAGGGGAGTTGCATCGAGGTACGCTAGCGAAAGAAGGTTTTTCACACCCCGCCTACCACCAAGAATAGAGGCCTCCCAGGAAGCAATAGAGCTGATCAGATGAACTTCGGAGCCAGGGACGAACAAGTGAAGCAAAGGGGTATACTTCCAATCCAGGCTCTTGCCCTTCCTACGTATGCACACTCAGGTAGACCCCTAACCTCTTTGAGCCTCAGTTTCCCCAATCTGCAATTCGGAAATAAATCCCCACTCTGCAGGGCTGTTGTGAAGACATAATGTGATGGCATATGGACTGCCTGGAACAGTGATTGTTAATAATCTTACCTTTCTTCCTCCCAGCAAGAGTGACTTGTGCTCAAGGTATCACAGGACTAGTACTTGGAAGTGGGGGTAGGAGTAGAAAGGTGGCTTTTAGGAAGCCATTTAGATTATAGGGCAGCTTGGTTTGCTTCTTAATCTTCCTAGGATGGTGATAGTCACCACCAATGCTCCCAATGTCTCCATCATCTCAGTTTCCAAGTCTATTCTAAACCTCAGCTTGGGAGAATATGTATACGTACACTCATACATGCATGCATACGGACACAAACACACTCCTCAAATGTTGAGATGTGAACTTACCTCTTAGGGACCAGGTAGGGACATACACCACCCAAACCCCTCCTCGTATAGTAAGGGGCGTGGCAACCTCCAGTAGGTGGTCTGATCCATCCCAGCAAAGGAGGGCCTGACAGGACTGACAGGGCCAAAGCTGGGGAAAGCAGCAGGGAGCATTCCTGAGCTACTGACAAGTGTGTGGAGGCACAAACCCTGCGCTTCACAGAGGATGAAGGAGTCTTAAGAACAAAGCACCCACGTCACAAGCTGTGCCAGGAAAGGGTTCTGGGGAACAGTGGGGCAGAGGTCCCAGACCCAGCTCTGCTCACCACAGAGAGGCCTAGATCCCACCAGGCAAGAGATTCCTCCCCTGAGGAGGATTTACCCATACGTCCCAAGAGGAACCGGAGATGAAAAGGGTCAGCCTCCTGGCCCAGCTGCCCCAAACCTGAAGCAGCCCAGGTGGCTGGTGTGTTCCTACCTGCGTGGCCATGGGCTCCCATGAACCAGTATAGGCCCACACCACACCCATGGACCCATCGGGGCCGACACATAGGCCCGTTTGTTGTGTGAGCCTGCAGGAAACAGCACCCACCAGCTGCACTCTGCGCACCAGACCGACAGGCCGCGTCCAGCTGAGGGCCAAAGGCCTGAACACACCGCAAGGTACACTCTCCCCTAGGGCAAGGGGCCCTGTCCTGCCTTCCCACACAAAGCCCACCTGGACTCCGGAGAAGGTCTTCAACACGACCCCCAAGCAGGGCTCCAGACCTTCCCAGCAGCAAAGACTGCGACTGGAGGAAGAGGGGGCTGCGGGGTAGGCGGGCAGGGATGGAGGGCAGGAGGAGCGAGAGTGAAGGGAGGGCGGGGGCTGGGGGCGGTGGGAGGAGAGTGGATGAGGGGTGGGGATAGAAAAGGAAAGAGGAAGGAAGGGGGAAGAAGCGGTAAGAACGGTGGGGGTTGGCAGAAAGAGACGAGGTCCTGGGCACTGAATATTGAGAAATGGGAGGATGGGCAGAGGAGACGTGCAAAAAGGGATAGTTCAGGCAATGAGTCCAGAGATGCGAGGAGGGGTGCAGCCCCGGGGGGCGCTGAGCACCGGGCGGGGGCCGGGATGCGTAGGGTCGGGGCTCAGGGAAAGGTGAGGAGTGGGGTTCCCGGGCGCAAGAAGGGGAGGTGCCGCCCATCCCACCCTCCTTCGCCCCAACACGGGCGAGCACGGAGCTGGCCTCTCACCCTCTCGCCAGCCCGAGGCCGCGGAGGCCGGCGGAAGCGCTGCTCCTGTGGCCGCCACAGGTGCCCGGCGCAGCGGCGCAAGATGGAGCCGAGCCGGACCTGGACCTGGCCTGGGGCCGAAGACGCCGCCAGCCGCCGTCCGCTCGGCCAGCGGAGCCAGAGCAGGAGGCGCAGCTGGGTGGCTGAGGGGCGGGGGGAGGCGGGGGAGGAGGGACGAAGGGGGCGGTAGCCCCGCTCACCTGGGCCCGCCCCCGCGCTCCACCGCCCACGCCGGCGTCCCGGCTCCCGGCTCCCGGCTCCCGGCCCCCGGCCCCCGGCCCCGCCCCGGGCCCGCCCCCGGCCCCGGCTCCCGGCTCCCGGCTCCCGGCCCCCGGCCCCCGGCCCCGCCCCGGGCCCAGGCCCCGCCCCGGGCCCGCCCCGGCCCCGCCCCGGGCCCAGGCCCCGCCCCGGCCCCGCCCCCCGGCCCCTCCGCGCTCCGTACTCCCAGCCAACCTACAGCCCCACGAGCATCCCCTCGACTCTGCCCCGCGAGCCCCTAGTCCCTCTTCCCGACCCACTCTTCACGGCACGTCTCACCGTCCCGTCTTTTCGGCCCCGCCCCGACCATGATCTCGTTTTACAGGCCTCCCAACGACATCCCGCCGCTTCTTGACCCAACCCCAACGTCCCCAACCTTATAGGCTCGGCTCCCTACAATCCTCCAGCTCCCCAGCGCAAGTCCAAAGAGCCCCGTCCTCTTGGCCTCGGCGTACCACACCCAGCACAGAGGTCTAAGAGCCCCTTAGGAGACCCTCTTACTCGCCGCCCAGCCCCCATGTTCTTGATCACCCTGGCCCCCATCCTTCAATTGTGAGGGACTTCCAAGTCCTGCCCTCGAGAACCCAGGCGCATGGGACATCTAGTTGGGTCCGTCTTAGACCCACCCTGCAGACGCCCATTTTCCAAGCCCTGGACCTCATAGTTCCACCCTCTCAGGTTCACTGTTGCAGACCCCACCACCCAGCCTGGTCCTTTGAGCTCTGCGTCGATGGCGCCTTCAAGACCCAGGCCCTCCATCCGGCCCCACAACCTCAACCCCATAGATTCCATGCCCAGAACTGTTTCCAGTTCAGGCAGCAGGCTCTTTAGGCACAGGGTCCCGACATGTCTCCCCAGGCCCAGACAGCTCCTTAGCCCTTCTGCTCTCCAGGGATTTCTATCACCCATCCCCAGGGCCCTTGTCTCTGAGAATCGAGTCCCAGTATCGATTCTTTTCTGTTGAACACAGCTGCAGGGACCATTGATTTGCTTGTCCAGGCCTTTACTGAAGGGTCTGCACCCCTCTGGTTCAGTAGCCGGAAAGGGAGCGCCATCTCTGTTGCTCTTCCAGTCTGGGAAGACCTCAGGCACCAGCCTCACTTCTCTGGTCTCCCCGAGCCTTGGGCCTCCACCTAACATCAAGAGGGAACCTGCACAAAGTTCCCCAGCCCGTGGAAAGTGGGAAGCCCAGGCGAGAGCCTGCACCATTCACTTTCTGTAGCCCCAAGTCTGGCATCTAGTCCAGACACCTGAAGAATCAAACAGGAATTACAACCTCAACATCCCACATATTCACTGGTTCTGTGATCCCACACCCAAGCCAAGCTATCCCTCTCTTTGAATATTGGTTTCCTCATCTGCAGAATAATTATTCTTCCCTCACAGGGCGATAGGAAAGAGAGAGTTTAAATGTTCTGCAGAGTGTTCTTGCTGCTATCAGTCATTTGATCAAATATTTAACAAGCTCCTCCTGCATTAGGTTCTGGAGATACAAGCTAGGACTGCATGAAGTGGGAGTGGGGTGGGGTTTGTTGATCACTTTGGTAGAGAGAGGAGGCACTTGGCTTAAGACCCCATGGGCCAAACGCCATTTCCTGAGACTCGGAGCCCAACCGAAAAGGAGCAGGTGTGATGGTCTCAGGAGTTCCATGGGGGGCAGCAGGTGGAGAGGTGAGTGACACAGAAACTGTGGTTCCCCAGGGAAGTCTGAGCATCATGGGCACAGGGGACCCTGAAGTCACAGGAGTGGACAGGTTTTCAGGAAGTACAGACTCACCTGTGAGTGCATGCAGGCTCAGTTGCTCCAATTGTGTCTGACTCTTTGCGACCCTGTGAACCTGCCAGACATCTCTGTCCATGAGATTCTCCAGGCAAGAATACTGGAGTTGGCATCTGTGACTGACCACGTGGTTAAAGACTGATAAGGACCAGCCAGAAAGGAAAGAGGGAAACCAGGACATTGCTGTGACCCTGGGCACTTAGAGCAAACAGCTTCAACAGGGCAGTGGAGCAGAAGCCACCGGGGCAGATGGAGGAGTGAATGAAGGGGTGTGGCGGGGGATGGAAAACCGCTTGTGCAGTCAACTCTTATGGGTGGCCGGAAAGAGACATAAGAAAGTGTCACTGGGAAAGGGGTGCAGGAGCAAGAAAGAAAATTTTTTTTTTGGTGTTGATATTGTGTTTTGGCTCACTTTTTAAAATATTATGCATCATGTAGTGGGTTTCCTTGATTTCAAGCAACAAAAACCAACTGGCAAAGTTAAGCAAAAAAGGAATGTGTTGGGAGATATCAGGAGTCTGGGATGGAAGCTAATGCTGGAGAGCTGGTCTTGGTTCCTCAAGATAGTAGCCAGGTGAGTGTAGACCTCAGCATCAGAGAGCACCTCAGCATCAGGGAGCACCCCACCATCTCGCCCTATCACCACCCTGGAAGGAAAGCTTCCAATTGTCTGTCCTTCCTGTGCCTCTCAGTTTGAAATTCAAAGAACCAGGGGAGCTGCTGCTGCTGCTGCTAAGTCGCTTCAGTCATGTCCGACTCTGTGTGACCCCATAGACGGCAACCCATCAGGCTCTGCCATCCCTGGGATTTTCCCGGCAAGAACACTGGAGTGGGTTGCCATTTCCTTCTCCAAGGGGAACAAGAGAACTCATTTGACTGAGCTATATCCATGTGCTCTCTGTCCTGGGATGGTGAGAGCAATATCTGGTCAAATTCATCTCAAGGAACATCACACAGGACCCACCAGGACTGCAAACAGGGTGTTTTCCCCAGAAAGAGGAATGGAGACTGGGCAGCCAGACACAGATCCACTGCATGTTGTAATAAATTGAGCATATTTGACAGCAAGGAGAAGAGTCCATACAGAAGGAGTAGAGGAAGAACAGGAAAGAGTGGGAATCACTGCTGGTGTAAGGTCCCCATTGGGATCCTGAACATAGTGAACAGGAGTAAAATGGTTTCTGTGTAACCAGGGGACGAGAAGAAAAATGATGGAGTGATACCAAGATAGGTCATGAGGTCTGGAAATTGAAGTTTGTTGATTTCT
This sequence comes from Budorcas taxicolor, assembly GCF_023091745.1. Classification (NCBI taxonomy): domain Eukaryota; kingdom Metazoa; phylum Chordata; class Mammalia; order Artiodactyla; family Bovidae; genus Budorcas; species Budorcas taxicolor. Next base: position 4,240,139 of record NC_068914.1, read on the forward strand.
GTTTTCTTGTCTGATGGTTCTGATTTCTGCATGTAATAAAAGGCAAAATCATGTGCTGAGACAGAAAGGGGAAGATGGAAAGGTGGGAGAGGCAAGGAGGGAGGAGGAGGTTTGAAAGTCATTGCAGAAAGTGGAAGAGCCTGTTAGCCAAAGAAATGCCATGGAAGGTAACCAAGAAATATCTGGGCCCACATAAGCTTGGAACCAGCGATTATGAAGAAAGAATCTTATTCAAAGAAAAGCAAGTTTGAGTTAGGACTCACAGTTGCAAGAGAAAATTAGAAAGTTGAACTTTAAAAGGTACCTTTGGGGACTTCGCTGGTGGTCTACTCGCTTCCACCAGAGGGGACACGGGTTTGATCCCTGGTTGAGGAACTAAGATCCCGCAAGCTGCACGCTGCCAAAAATAAATAAATAAACGGTGCTTTTGACACAACTCCACTCTACACTTTCAGAATAAGCCACAGTCCCCATTCCTTCAGTAAAAACAGTGAACAAATCCTTCTGGATGCTGGTGTCCAGGAGGACACACTCTAGCTGACTGGACACCTCTCCTCTTACCAGTTGAGTTGTGGGTTATTTTAAGAGTCAGGTGAGTTTGTGTCCAAACTTACTTACTCCAACCGTACACATTGTCATTATGCAAGGTAATTAAACTGCACATGAACTGATAGGATATGAATATGAGAAGACAGTTTTGTTCCTGTGAAAACTGGGTTAAGTGCTCTGAAAAATGAGTCATCAAAACTTCTGCCAGTTAAGTGTGGGAAGGGCAACTTGAAAAAGCATAGGAAGAAAATTTAGACAATTTAGACAAATTCTGAATCAGATTGCTCCCTGATTGTCTTTAAACCAACTGACTTGCCTACTAACCAATCATTGATCAGAACTGAACCCTGGGTAAAAGAGCTAATATTCTGTAGTTTAGGCAAAGAAGGGAATTTATTGAATCTAGCTTTGAGTATTGCAACATCCAAAGCCTCTGTCTCTTACACTCCTTCCTTCTGATCGCCTCTGGGTTAGAGTCATTCTTACCTAGTCTCTCTTGGGAAACAAGGTTGCTGGCAACCCCAAATCTATATCCTCACATCTCTGGATCCACAAATCAAATCTTACCCTGTTTGGTAATACTGGGCCAGGGTGGCCAGTTGGGGGGTAGCTGTTTGATTGGCTGGCCTATGTCATATGCTCCTCCAGGGAACAGGTACAGCGTACAAGCTCATACATAAAAGACCAGAGTTTTAAATTTCCTTACATGCCCCAAACTACCATTTTGAGGGATATATGTTTCCCCCAAAACCACAAGCCTGGTCAACACCAGCCTGCATTGTTCACTCAAACTAACCAACCTTAAGCCACAAAACTCACGTCAGCAGGAAGTGGGCTGAAAAGCTATGCAGCCCCAAGAGGGGTGCGCCATGGATGCACACTTCCACGGTGGGGATGGAAGAGAATGACCAAAGTGGGGACAACCAGGGCCCAAAGGAACAATCCTGGAGAGAAGGCTGTCCTCCAAGGAAGTTGCTCCACCCTGGGATCTTTTGCAGTCTCTGCCTACCAGAATGTGATGACAGTGGCCAACCAGTGGCTGCAATGGATTTCCATTTTTTCCTTCTTCTGGACGAGGGTCCCTATTATGTTATACTGTTCCTGTGTACTATTGTATATTGGGTGTGATGAAGTAGCTAACTTGTGTATGCCTTTAGAGGGCACTGAACCGTGAAGAACCACATCCAGACTCCATACTGCAGGCTCTCCATACCCAGATCCTAGGCTGGGAGCTGGATGCAGGCACTGGATGGAACTTCGGAGTCATCTCCCCCTGGGAGAGGACATCTGAAGCTCTGGGAGAACGAGGAACACAGACATTTGATTGGCCAAAGGGATGGACTGGGGATGAGACTGCTAATTGGCCCCTAGTGGTCATGATCTCCTTTTATCTGTAGACATGGAAATCCAGGGGGGAAAGATGATATTTCATTATCTTTCTGGAAGCTATCTGGCCAGGTAACTGACCAGTAGGACTGCAGTGTAGGGAGGTGATGCTTGTAAGCAGGAGTGAGCCGTGCTCTTCTCTCTCTCCACTGGCTAGGTATGGAGGTGGTGAAAGGCCTCAGACTACACAGATAAGTAATACCTAGGGCTAGTAAAGCAACAGGATAGGGAAACACCTGGACTCCCAGGCTGCTTAAGAAAGGTAAGAAAGGAAAACTTCTATCTTGCTTAAGCTAATCTCACTTGAAGTTTCTATTCCAACAGTTCAACCTGTATGCTACAAATTACTCATCCTCTCCTCTCCTCCACACCCATGTGCTTTGGGTGGGTCTCAGGAGGAAGGGCATACAACAAGCCTAAGGCAATCACTGCCTCACATTACCCTGGCTTCAAAGGTTGTTCAGAATAAGTATGTGTCCCACTTAGAGCCAATGGCATGCAATAAGGAATTTCTCTGGGAGTCTTGAGGAAGAAACTCACTGTTTTTGCTAAAGGAATGTGGAGACTGAAGCCATCGTCTTACACAAAGCCTGATACTGGAATCAGCCCAGCGGGTGACAAAGCCAGGATGTTGAGAGAAGCAAGGTCCTAACAACATCATTTTGAGTTTTGACCCTAGTGAGAACTAAGGCTGGTCTCAACCTTTGACAAACAGCCATTTGTGAAGTTTCTTGCCCTCACTCAACACCTACCATAAGACTGAAAAATCAGATATTCACTTTCTTGGTCTTCCCTGAAACCAACATGGCCATGTGGGTCTTGCCCGTGTTGCATAAGAGTCAACATGCTAAGGGCTTTCTGATGAAAGGAGAGAAGTGAGTGAGGAAAGAAGCACTTATCCCACCCTGTTCCCTTCCTGCTTTTTCTGCCTTTGAACTTGGTCTTAGAGAACACTAAGCTTGGTGCTATTGTAGAAGTCTTCCAATTTTAAGGTGAAACATGCTGAGATGGCAAAGCAGAAAGACACAAGGAGCCTCAGTCTTGGATGATATTCTTTGCCAAACCAAATCTGAGGCCATCTAACTCCAATTTCTTGTTAAGAAATACGATATTCACCAATTCTAAGAGCCATATTCTTTTTCACACATAACACCTTTAAAATCAAGTCACATCTCAACTATTTGATAATAAAGAATTGCTTCATAGTTTGATAGCATCTTTTCTTATGCAAAGTGGTGTAATAGTGATACATTTCATAATCAATGGCATCTTCAAGTTAATAAAATACAGTAATAAATTTCCGTATGGTTTCAGTTCAGTTCAGTTCAGTTGCTCAGTCGCGTCCGACTCTTTGCGACCCCATCAATCACAGCACTCCAGGCCTCCCTGTCCATCACTGACTCCCGGAGTTCACTCAGATTCACGTCCATCGAGTCGGTGATGCTATCCAGCCATCTCATCCTCTGTCGTCCCCTTTTCCTCCTGCCCCCAATCCCTCCTAGCATCAGAGTCTTTTCCAATGAGTCAACACTTCCCATGAGGTGGCCAAAGTACTGGAGCTTCAGCTTTAGCATCATTCCCTCCTAAGAACACCCAGGGCTAATCTCCTTCAGAATGAACTGGTTGGACGTCCTTGCAGTCCAAGGGACTCTCAGGAGTCTTCTCCAACACCACAGTTCAAAAGCATCAATTCTTCGGCGCTCAGCTTTCTTCACAGTCCAAATCTCACATCCATACATGACCACTGGAAAAACCATAGCCTTGACTAGACGGACATTTTTTGGCAAAGTAATGTCTCTGCTTTTGAATATGCTATCTAGGTTGGTCATAACTTTTCTTCCAAGGAGTAAGTGTCTTTTAATTTCATGGCTGCAGTCACCATCTGCAATGATTTGGGATTAGGACACATTTAACCAGGTTTTCTGTAAGAAGAAGCCAAAATAAGTCTTAACTGATTTAAAAAAAAACAAAACAAAACCCTACTACAGCATGGAAAACAAACTTATGGTTACCAAAGGGGAAAGAGGTGGACGGGAATAAATTCAGAGTTTGAGGTTAACAGACACACAGTACTATATATAAAATAGATTAAAAAAAAAAACACAAAGATCTACTGTGTAGCACAGGGAACCATATTCAATATCTTATAATAACTTATAATGGAAAAGAAACTTAAAAAGAGTATATATGTAACTGGCAATTCTGCATCATACCCAGGCCCACATTCCCACCACAAGTGGCACGTCTAGTCCCTGATTTCTGTAAGTCTTTGACTCCCAATAGAAGGAGTGCAGCTACTTCCCAACACAGGAGCAAATTGCTCTGGTCTCTGGTTCTCTCTCTGACATCTCAGGCCAGAAGCCACAGTTGCCTGTGCACACCAGTGGCCAATCGATTTCCTCCGAAGCAAGCACTCAGAGTGGTCCTGAGCTCCCTGGGCTTGAGGGAGAGTATAGCTACCCAGCCAAAGCTCCCTGGGCTTGAGGGGAGAGTTTGGCTACCCACCTGTCCCTCTTGCAAAGGGTCCTACATCACAGCCTCAGCCCTCAACAAAGGCATCTCCCAAGTCCTTACTCTCTTCCACTCTTCCAGAATTTTCTTTCTCACTATTGGCCAATTGTCTAGCTGATTCTCAGCCGCTTTGGAAAACTGACATTATGGGAACTTCCATTTTAGTACAGTGGATAAAAATCCACCTGCCACTGCAGGGGACATGGGTTCAAACTCTGATCTGGGAAGATACCACATGCCTTGCGGCAACTGAGCCCGAGGCCACAACTACCGAGGCTGCACTCTAGAGCCTGCAAGCCGCAACTACTAATGCTTGACTTCTGTGCTGAGGGCCAGCCTTAGAGTTCAGGGGACCTGGAGCCAGACCTGCTAATCAAACCTGAACAGCCACTTCTTAGTCTCATCACCTCAGTGTCCCTCACTTTCCACCTGAGTATAATGGGGACAAGAGCCTCATAGAGCTTGCCTCCCCCTCCCCCATCATTCATCTCCTGCCATGGCTAACAATTAATTAAGAGTGTCAGTTTCAAATATCAGAAATCAACTCATACTGGTTCAAGAGAAAGAAAAGGTTTAATTTATTGGACCACCTAAGGATAGATGGCTGCCTGAACAGCAGGACCAGGGGCCAGACAGCTTCATCAGGCAGCCTGCACTTCTCTGAGCTCCTATCTCACATACATTCCTCCACACAGGTGCTCCCAATGGCCCTAGACTTAGCTCCTTCAGCTCAACAACACTCACCGAAAAAGGGAGTGATCCCACAAAAATTCTAGGATTGATCCTGATTAGGTCATGACTCACCCCTGAATCTACCCCTGTGGCCTTCCTGGGTCATATGCAAAGCTCCAGAACAGAGGTGATCTGGTGATGTAGGGAAAGGGAAGAGATCCACTTCCATCAGTTACTGCATGAACAAGGAGGAGAGAAAATTCTAGTTCCTAAGAAAGAAAAGGCAGGACGCTATTGCCAGGAGAGGAAAAAGGCTGCCAGGCAGGGGACGGGAAGCAGGGAGAACTGAGCCGAGAAGCCAAGAACATTCCTGGGAAGCAGCAGTAAGCCACGGGCTCTGGTCTCCATCCTGGGACCCTGGGTGGTTGTCCTTAGGATGGCACAAATTTGGAGCCAGCCCAGTGGAGTACGAGAGAAGGAGGGGCCTTCGGACATGACAAGGACAGATACTCTCTCCAAAGTCCTCAGAAGAAGAGGTTATGGGAAATTCATGCTAAGGCCACCTTAATAACACCAGAGAATAGAGAGGATGCAGATGGGGGAACCCTCCCCCACCTCACAAAGAGGCACGTGGGGTGACCGGGCTGGAATTGACATAAATGTCAGAAACACAGTGTTCCACATGTTTCTCAGCATGGCCATTATTCTGCTCTGGCCTCTCTGTTCCTAAGTGATGAGAGATGAAACTTCCTTAGACAGGGCTGATTCTTAAGGTTAATTAAAAGTGGCCTTTCTCGTGAATCATCCATTGCACTGAATTATTAATCACCTGCAGTCATTTTCAGGCCTTTAAACACTTGGACTTCCTGCAAACCTCCTTGGAAATGCTTTTTCCAGTGGAAATATGACTTCCTTTTGGCCATGGAAAAGAGAAACATTGTCTGCTGCTGTTTTCAGATTTCCTAGCTCCCAGAGAATCCTAAGCAAGATCTGAAAACAGGAAGCAGGGCCAGGACGGCAGCCAGAACCAGAGGCCGTTCTGTTCTATGGAGCTGGCTCCAGGCCAGCCTGGTCTTAGAACCTCCACAGGGCAGTGGACTGAGGGAGACTGACCACAGTGCATGTGGCTGTTGGCGCTATTCAAGGTCACCGCCACAGGAAATGGTCCCCTGGGGCCTTGCCTGGGCCTTCAGCGGTCAGTGACGAGAAAGGAATGAGGAGGGCCAGGTGTCGGGTCCAGCTCCACCACTTATTGGGTGGGCAATGGAAACTCTTTGATTTGGTTTCCTCATCTAATGGGGTGGTCCCTGCAGGGCTGGCTGACACAAAGCAGAGTTGAGTGGAATCAGGAGCATCAAGCTTTCATCCCGATACCCAGGACATAAGGAGCAACAGGAAAGGTGAATTACCTCTTGCCATCTGCTCTCATCTTCCAGTGGAAGAAGAAAGACTCAGAACTCAATGGGCTGGCTGGACGTGTAAGGTGCTTGCAGATAGTGATAGCAACGTGAGTGTAAGACCCAGCAGCTGGTCTCCAGGGCTAGGCCAAGGAGCTCATGTCAGACCCTGAAGGGTGGACCCAAGACGTGTGATACATGGACAAAGGTGGGGGAAGCCGAGAAGCAGCTCAGCCTGAGGGCACAAGTTCTTCATCCACCGTTCAGCACTGCCTTGGCCTGGAGGTGGATATTGGGAATGCTAAGATAAATAAGACATGGCCCCCTGCCTTCACAGAAGTCCTGGTCTGCCTGGGAGAGTGAGCTGGAGTGACAGTCACAGACACAGAGTCCTAGAAAGCAACATGGTAGCTACAGGTACAGTGAAGATAAGGAAGGAGCTTCACGGAGAAGGAAGGAGACTCATAGTACTTCATTCCGAAGGATAAGCAGTGGGGAAGGATAGTGGGCCCAAATATCTCAGGCAGGAAGTGAAAGTAAACGTGTTAGTTGCTCAGAGGTGTCCAACTCTTTGTCATCTCATGGACTGTAGCCTGCCAGGCTCCTCTGTCCATGGAATTCTCCAGGCAAGAATACTGGAGTGGGTAGCCATTCTCTTCTCCAGGGGATCTTCCCGACCCAGAGGTCAAACCTGGGTCTCCTACGTTGCAGATTCTTCATGGTACGAGCCACCAGGAGAGGGCAGTATAATGAGAAGGTGTCCAGCGCCAGACTGCCAGTGCAGGAGACACAGGAGATGCAGGTTTGATCCCTGGGTCCAGAAGATCCCCTGGAGGAGGGCAGGGCAACCCACTCTCTCCAATATTCTTGCCTGGAGAATCCCCAGGGACAGAGAAGCCTGGTGAGCTATGGTCCATAGGGTCACAGAGAGCTGGGCATGACTGAAGCGACTTAGCACGCACGCACGCACACATCCAGTTCAGTAGCAGCGCTGCCAGAAAAAGTTCCATCAGTCTGGACCTTGAGCACGGCAGAAAAATGGGGGGATATGGGGTGTCCATGTGGGTGAGAATGGAGAGAGGAGCCTGGAAGACATAAGCTGAGGGCAGGAGTATACGGTGGAATCTAAACTGCAGAGAGGAAGTTGAGGAGGTGAGGCATAATGGAGACCTGGGCAAAGTTCTTGATGGAGATGAAGATGGATGGAGGAGGCAGAGCTGGCGGGACTTGGAGACTGCTTGGGTATGACTGGTGAGACAAGGAGGCCAAGGAGGGTGATGGGGCCCTGGGACGGCATAGCACAGGGCTGGGAGAGGATGGGCAGCTCTAAGCCTGGCATAGACCAGCCACAGGCATAGCCTTTGCCAGAAGCAGCTACTTCCCCCACATTCAGAAGATCCCCAGGAAGCCGAGGCCCAGCTGTGCAGGTGGCCAACCTGAGTTTGTGCCATGCCCACCAGGGAGGGATGGTCAGGCAAGCAGGACAGTCGCAGGTCAAGGGGGAGCAGGTGTGCTGTGGTGTTAAGCTGGCTGGAGGGTTACCATCTGGGGGCGCGAGGGCCTCACTAGCTGTCTGGTCCCAGCCTGGGAGTGTCGAGAGCTCCAGACAGCAAGAGGTAGGGGAATATAAACCATCTCTCCCTGAGGGCTGCCCAGACACTGCTCAGCGTACTAATGGCTCCAGAAATGTCCACTCTTTAGTTCCTGGAACCAGGTTACTTTACCTGGAAAAGGGGACATTGTAAATATGATTAAGTTAAGGACCTTGAGATGCAGAGATTATCAAGGATTATCTGTGTGGGCCCCACGCAATCACAAAGGTTCTTATAAGAAAGAGGGAGGCAGAACCTATGGTTAATTAAGCTATGACAAAAGAGGCAAGAAAACACAGCAGAGAAGACAGTCTCTAAGTGGTGCCGGGGAAACTGGACAGCTGCATGTAAAAGAATGAAATTAGAACACTCTCTAGCACCGTACAGAAAAGTAAACTCACAGTGGATCAAAGTTCTAAATGCAAGGCTGGACACTATAAAACTCTTAGAGAAAAACATAGGCAGAACACTCTGTGACATCAATCTCAACAATATCTTTTTGGATCTACCTCCTAGAGTAATGAGAATAAAAACACCAATAAATAAACGGGACTTAACTAAACTCAGAAGTTTCTGCAGAGCAAAGGAAACCATAACCAAAAAAAGACAACCCACAGAATGAGAGAATATATTTGCAAAAAAAAGCGACTGAGAAGGAATTAATCTCCAAAATATACAAACAGCTCATGCAGCTCTATGTGAAAAAGTCAAACAACCCAATCAAAAAATGGGTAGATCTAAACAGACATTGCTCCAAAGGTGACATATAGCTAACATATAAAAGTACATGAAAAGATGCTCGACATTACTAACTAGCAGAGAAACGCAAGTCAAATCAAACGAGGTATCACCTTACACGGGTCAGAGTGGCCGTCATCAAAAAGTCTGCCAACAGGTGCTGGAGAGCGTGTGGAGGAAAGGGAACCCTCCTACACAGTTGGTGCCGCGTGGGAGCAAGGTCCAGGCTCAGGCTCTGTCTTTGGACACAACCTTCAAAGCCCCAAAATAACAAGACCCACCTCCGTCCCCCACAAATAACTTCCTTTCCTTCTCCACTTACAGGTTCTCTGAGGTCTAAGACGCCCGCACAACAGCTCCCTACAGGGAGGTTGTGAGTGCGCATCCTTGACGGGGTGGGGAACGGGTGCCCGCTGGCTGAGGGCATTCTTAGACGGGCACAGCGCAAGACAAGGTCGTCAGGGGCGAAAAGCCCGCAGAGGAGGTTTTAGCTCTGCCCGGGGAGGCCTGGCCCTGGCGCCTTAACCGCGCGGAGCCCCGGGCGCGCAGCCCTGAGCGGAGCCCTGGCGTTCCGGCCGCGCGTGGTGGACTCCGCGCCCCTGCTGAGCCGCTATCCGGGCCGGGCCGCGCGGAGCTGCGGCCTCTGGGGGCCGGGTCTGTGCCTCGCGCCGACCGCCGCTCACCCGAGCGCCGCAGGGCACCGCCCTCTACCGCCACCCCCGCCCCTGCCTCCCGCTCAGCGCCTTACAACCGCCCGGCAGCGGCTGAAGGCACAGACACCCGCGCCCGCGCCCCCGACGGCCGTAGAGCAGCCGCATGGAAGGTAAGTGCCCTCGCCTCCCCTCCCACGCCCCCGGCGCCGCGCGGCGCCCCTTTGCCACCCTCTGGGGGCTGCCTCTGCCCTGCTTCCGGCTCCTAGCGAGGTGTGCGGATAGAGTTGAGGCCCACTCCTCGTAGACAGCTGCGGGTCGGGAGGTGTGGGTGTCTTTCCTTCTTACCACCCAGCCCAGTTCAGATCCCCGGGTCGGGAAGCGCCTGCCTCAAGCGTGACCCAAAGGAGGGACATTCCTCGCCTAGTGCGGGATGGAGCGCAGAGCGCTCTCAGTGAGCTCAGGGTGAAGCCTCCGGGTCTGGGCAAGTGTGGGGGCAGCCACTGGCAGCAGAGTGCCAGTGTGCCTTGGTTTCTCACACTCGCTGCTCCCGTCCTCATCCACACCCGCCTCCACCGGCTCCCACCTACTCCCCTGTATGTGGCTTGCTGTGATAGAAGGCTGAGGGGAGGGAGAGGTTTTTAGAGAAAGTTACAGAACTAACCTCTCAGCAGGTTCCAGGACCCAAAGAATAGGGCTCTGAGTGCCACCCAGGGCATCATCCTTCCCCTGGCTTTCCTTAAGTGCATGCTGCCCACCGCCCTCAAGCCTGAACAGGAGTCCGGGGGAGATGGAGGTTCTGATAAGAGAAGGCTTAGTTTCTACACAGAAGCACAAGGGAAAATGGTTCATTTAACCCAAAATGCCAAGTCCAGAACCAGACAGCTCTGTACAGGGCATTAAGACCTCTAGGGCAATGGCGTTTCCCCTGAGACCCAGCAGAGCCGAGCCAGCAGCACCCTTCCCCAGCAGATACATGAGCACATGAGCCCTGTTTCTGTGTTGTTCCTGGGATCCAATCCAGGGAGGTGGGGTTGCTACCCAAATTCTGTCTCCAGAATGCCAGTGGTGTGAAGGGGGGTGACTTTCCCCAGACATCACAGTACTGGTGGTGTCTGCCCCCAGAGCAGGTGGCCCTGGTGATTGGGGGCATCCTTGGGGGGCTGCTGCTGCTGCTGCTCTTGATTGGGGTGAGCTACTATCTCTGGAAGAGACTCTGTGCCACATTCACCTATGAGGAGCTGTCAGGGACCATGGCTGCTTCCAGCACACAGGGAGACGCACTCTGCCCCCCGGATGCCAGGACCCAGGCAAGCAGGTGAGGCACGATGTGGGACTAAGGGAGCTCCTGGCCTTGCTTCAGGCCCTCCCTGTGGAGTTTCCCTTGGAGCAGGGTGGAGAAGGAAAGGTCTGTTTGTTTATGGAGCGCCTCCTCTATGCTGTTAGCAGGCCAAGAGCAATCACAAAGAAACCCCAGAACCTGAGCCACAGCTATGAGGCAGGTGTTATGAAGCCCATTTTCCAGCTGGGGAAACTGAGGCTCAATGGACGTAAGTCCAGATAGCACAACTAGAAAGTGGCAGAACAGGCATTCAAACTCAGGCAGGCTGACTCCAGGAGCTACGCTCCTACTCCAACTCACCACGGCTGTGGGCACACGGAGGAGGTGGCTGTGCGTGTCCCCTGGTGTGGGCCCGGAAGACGGTGCTCTTGCCTCCCCCGGCTCCTGCTGGCTTTTTCTCCTCTGGTTCCTGACACTTACACTCTCTGGGCTGAACACTCTGAAGCCATACCATTCACTTGCTACCTATTTGTCATCTCCCTGCCTCTGGACAGGCCACCTGGTGTACCATTTGTGGTGCCTCCTTCCCTCCAAAGCCAAGACTGGGTACCCCTGAGCAGCAGAGAGTGGGCCCAGGTCCCACAGGACCCCTACCCAGCCCCGGAGCTCCTGCCCCACACCACTGGCAGCAATCTTGGTGAGTGTGCCCACCCGGGCCTGTCCAGGGGTCATGGTACGCCCAGGCCAGGACAGACCTATCTGCTTTCCTGGGCCTGGCTCCTGAAAAGAGTCCAGATGGGGCCCAGGATGCCAGAGTTGCCCAGTGACCACTCTTTCCAGGTATTTTCAGTTTACCAATGCCTGCTGCGTCCCAGTCTGGGCTAGGTATGGCTTCATGTGCCATTTTGGAGTTAGACCATGGCTGGGGGAATTACCCCATTTTACACATTAATAAACTGAAGCTCAGGAGGGTAACAGTGCCATGCCCGGCTCACAGAGGCAGTAAGCAACAAATCTGGGATTGGAAACCCAGTGTTCCCAGGTGCAGCACCTATGCTGGGTCCTCCTCCAGGATGATGGGTTGGCCAATCCAGAGAGCAGAATGGTGGAACCTGGGCACACAGCTTTCTGCCCACCTCCTTGCTCTGAAGACCTGGCTAAGAACCACCCAGTAATTAGCTAAGCCCTTATAATTTAAAGAGGAAGACAAGAGGCAACATTTTATCACTGAGACATCCTCTGGGACACCACAGAAAGGAGCCAGGCCAGATGCTGGGCACTGCACCCACACTGCCGGCCCTGACCTCTAGGGGTGGGGGTCAGTCATGGGGGCAAGGGTTGAACGAATACTATGTCCTCTGCTAGGAGGCCCAGGAGGAGCAGGCCTGGATGTAGAATGCCTTAGTGCTGAGAATGCGTCCTGCCCAGCTGCACTAGACAGAGGGGCTGTGTTTAGTCTGGAGAAGAGTCTGGGGCGAATGCGGTCAGGAGAAGCCGGTGAACGACCTTGTCAAGAAGGGCTGGGCAGGGAGGGGGCGGGAGAGCCAGAGCTTGCGGTCCCCACGCCCCTGCCTTCCCCTGGCCTGCCAGTCTTTCCAGCCCCTGTGTTGTAGGAGATGCGTGCGTGGTGGGGACCATCAACCCTGAGTTCTACAAGATCCCAGAGGACAAAAGTGAGGCTGACTTCCCTGAGGGCTGCCTGGGCCGGCTGTGGTTCTCTGTGGAATACCAGCAGGAGGCCGAGCGGCTGCTGGTGGGCCTGATCAAGGCACAGCGGCTGCACGCCCCCTCAGAGAACTGTAGCCCCCTGGTGAAGCTCCACCTGCTGCCGGATGAGCGGCGCTTCCTCCAGTCTAAGACCAAACGCAGAACCACCAGTCCACGGTTCGATGAACACTTCGTCTTTCAGGTATGACCTTTGAGCAGGCAGGGTCCGGGGCCCTTTGCCTCCTGGGAAGGACAGACATTGTGCAGGAGAGCCCAGCCTCCGGTGCTAACCAGGGCCCTGCAGCCCCCAGGGGCCCCATACCGCAGGCTCTACCCTACCCCGCCTGCCAGGCCAGGGTGTACGAGAGCCCTGACCCTTGATGGTGGGGGCAGATGAGAGACTGGAAGGATGAGGGGGCAGAGGGCTGGGCTCCTCCTGTACAGGCTGCCTGGAGGGGAGAAAGAGAAACATATTCTTGGAGCACCCACTGAATGCCAGGCCCTGGCTTATGGGACTCAGGAAGGCAGCCAAGACCCTGGAACACGATGAGCTTTCTGACATGGTTATCCATGGAAGGTGGAGGGTGAGACCCCCCCCTCACCCAGGACCAGAACTCACCCGTCCTGTCAGAGGCCAGAGCAGGACCCGAGAGCCATCTCGTGACAGGTGGTTACCTCTGCAGCATGGTGGGCAGGTGAGCTCAGGGTCCTGAGGAGCTGAGGTGATGAGGCACTGAGCCAGGCGCACAGCGGCCTTGGGCGCCTCAGCAGGTGACTGGGGCCCTTATGGGAAGCTAGCAGTCAAGAGCTCCCGAGAGGCCTTGGACAAACATTTTTAAGAGCAGGGCAGGAAGCTGACTGGCAAGGTAAGGAGAGACTTGTCTGCAACTGGGAAGAATGTAATTTCTACCTTCTTCCGGGGCTGAGCCCTGGGAAGAGGGGTGGCATGGGGCCCAGCCCGAGGCCGTCCTGCTGGGCTCAGGCTGAGAATTCACAGGTGAACTTGCTCCTGTTGGAACCTCAAAATCCAAGGTGGGGAGCTTTGAATCATTCCCTGCCCTGTGCCTGCACCAACCTTACCCTGGCCTCTCTGTGCTTCCCTCTCTAGGGAAGAGAAAGAGAAGAAAATCAAATTTAATTCACCATCTGCCTTAAGCCAGGCCCTTTAATTGGGGTTTTATAATCCAGAGAGTAAGAACGATTATCCCATCTTACAGGTGAGGAAACTGAGTGTCAGGGAGAGGACTATTCAGGTGCCAAATTCAGATAGCAGAGACGGGGGGTTCAGTGTCGGAGCCTGGGCTCCAGTGTGGGAACCTCTCATACTTTTAGTGCAGGCAACTCACTTGGATGCCTGTTAAATGGTAGATTCTGCTTCGTGGGTCTGGGTGGAGCCCAAGGTCCCGCATTTCTAACAAGGCCCCAGGGGTGGTGGGTGCTGCTGGCTCTGGGACCACACTCTGTGTGGCAAGGCTCTGGCACAGCCTCCCACCTCCGTGACAAAGGGTCCCCTGAGGATGCCTGGGTTTGGGGTGTGCAGGTCCCTGGTTGAGACACCCCTGATGGAAAGATTCTGTTTCCAGAACAACATATCACATCATCCCATTCCCTGACCCTACCTGACTCCAGCTGGGCCCTCGTCTCTCCAAGGTATCCAGCAAGAGCGTCAACCAGAGGGTGCTGAGGTTCTCAGTGTACCACGTGGACAGGCAAAGGAAGCACCAGCTCCTAGGCCAAGTGCTCTTCCCTCTGAAGAAGGAGACACTGGCGGGCAACTGCCGGCGCGTCCTCTGGAGAGACCTGGAAGCCGAGAGCCTGGAGGTAAAGGTTAGGGTCACCAGACATGTGCCAGATGACCACAAGTCTGACTACCATAGACAGCCAGCAGGTGTGGCCCAGCAGAATCCTGTCCACTACCCCTACAAGTGTGACCCGCAGTGGTGGGCCCATGCCAGAGCTGCACGGGACAGTGGAGGTGCACCTGAGGCTCCTTTGCCCTGGAGATTACCTGGAGCATCCTGGAAAGACCACATTTGGATTCCCATCCAGATCAGTTAGCTATGAAAGTTGACACCTCAAATGGACCTGCCAAGGAAATTACCCACTCTTCCTCCAACACTCCCCGCCCCCACCCCTGAGGATGACTCGGAATAGGTGTTGGAATTCCCCATTCCTGGCTTTGAACCCTCAGCTCTGGCCCTTACTATGTGATCTTCAGCAGGCCCCTTCAACTCCCCAGGCCTCAGTTTCCCCATCTGTAAAATGGTGGATGGGTTTCAAGGAGGGAGTGTGGCTGTGTCTTGAGTAGCCCGGGCCTGCCTGCCAGGAGGAAGGAGGAAGGCATGGGGTCTCCAGTACCTACCTGGGGTGCTTTCCTCTTGGCTTCTCCAGCCTCCCTCCGAATTTGGTGACCTCCAGTTCTGCCTCAGCTACAATGACCGTCTGAACCGCCTCACCGTGGTCGTGCTGCGAGCCAAGGGACTCCGGCTCCGGGAGAACACGAGTTTTGTCAGTAAGGTTTCCCCCTGGGGCAGGGCCCACCCCATGATCTTGGAGCCTGGAGTCTGCCCCTCAACCCTGGCCATCCAGTTTCTACTTGTATGTGCTACCAGGAGCATTGCTGCCTCCCAAGCCACGCCCTCCCTCTCTGCACAGCTGGGGTGTGAGAAATTGCTTCCTTATGTTGATCCACAGTTGCACCCCCTTGGCCTTCACCAAGACGCCTAAGAACCCTGAGACCAAGCCTGCCCCTCCCTTTTCCCAAAGCAGTGCCTCAGCTCCTGTACTGTGCTGCCTGTCTGCAGCCCGGCCCTTCTGCAAAGCGAGGGCTCCCCCCAGGGCAGGGAGCAGCAAACAGGGTGTCCTTGCATGCAGAGCTTGACACTCAGGTAGAACTCAGGAGCTGGGGGAACGGGGACCCCGCTCTGGCTCACCCTAAATGTCCAGCCCCATTGTGGGGCCCCCAGCAAGCAGGTGGTTGTCTGCCCCTTGTGCATCTCTGCATTTGGGTCACTACAAGCAAGCTGGCATTCAGCCTTCCACTGTGGCTTCAAAACCCATCTAACAGCAACTCCCCCTGCAAAAAAACCAAAAAACTTGACCTCTGAATGGGGTGTTTAAGGGCCCCAGGAGGCCCGGGCACCCAGCAAGCAGGATCCACCCCACAATGGGGACGGATGGGCGTGTGGTGCCAGGCTCCAGTAACAAGGGCCAGCCGAACCTTGGGTGCATTCAGGAGACAGAGAGGAAGGAAGAGGAGGGAGCCAAGCATTTCCTTGGCTGTAGGCAGTGCGCTAATCAACCCCGTTTCCTCCTGTAACGCCCTTTGGCTGCAGCAGTTGTGAGTAATGGGGTCCTGGCACCCAGGCGAGGCATGAGCCCTCCCACCCAGGCTCCCACGGGCAGGAGGCTGGGCCCCCTGCCTGCCCCTCCCAGCCTGCAGTCTGTCCTGCCCCTCAGGTGTGTTTGTCAAAGTGTCTCTGATGAACCACAACAAGTTTGTCAAGTGCAAAAAGACTTCGGCTGTGCTGGGCTCCACCAACCCTGTGTACAGCGAGACCTTCAGCTTCAAAGCCGACCCCGCGGAGCTGGACACCGCGAGCCTCAGCCTGACAGTGATGCAGAGAGCGGAAGCAGACAGTAAGGCTGCCCCCTCACGGTCAGCCTGGGGCGTTGGGCTAAGGCGGGGCTCCTGTGCATTCAGGAAGCATGGACCCTTTGGAGGGAGCTGTATGGTTTCTGTTCTGTGCCTAAGGAGACTAGTGCTCAGAGAGGCTAAGATATTTACCCAAGAACACGGAGCTTGCTAGTGAGATAGCTGGAGCTCACATCCAGCTTTAATCTGGTGTCATTGTCCATAGCACCCTAAAAGAGGTTAAAGGATGGCCCCTGCTGCTCCGTCCTGGGGCAAATCACCAGAGAGTTCGGGAAACAGCACAGCTACCTGCACTGGCCAAGCGACCCGGTGCTGTGGGTCTCTATGTACCCTGTGTTGCCTCATGCCCTCTGTACAAGCCTTGAGGGTCCTGGGTGAGGCTCAGGGTGGATGAGAGGGTGGAGTTATCCCGCACTGCCCCTCACTCCAGGGCCCACTGTCACTGAGGCAGAGCTGTTGGGTCGGCTGGTCTTGTGGGTCAGAGCTTAGGCCCCTTCTCCATTGTGATAGTTGGTAAAAGGCGAAAATTGTTGTTGAATGTTCCTGCTGAATATACAAGTTGACTGAGAGAAGAGGGCTTCTTTCTGGAGGGGCCCCTTCCTCCCTCGGCTCTTCGATGTGAGGCAGTTTGATGGCCCACCAGGAGGATGGGGGGCAGAATGGGTGCCCGCCCCAAAGGGCAGGCTTTTTACTTGGGCTCCCTTCCCCGTCAGCTCCAGCTCCAGAGCAAAGTCAGGACCCCTTCAGAGGCTGTTAAAGAGGAAGAGGGCTGGCTACTTCCCTTAAGAGAAGGAGCGAGTGAGAGAGAGGGAAGGCCCTGGGGATGGCTTAGGTGAGGGGGCTTCTAAGCTTCCGAGAATGACTATGTTCTCCCTCCCCCGCAGAGAGTCACGAGCTGGGCCGGGTGGTGGTGGGCCCCTACATGTACACCCGCGGCAGAGAACTGGAGCACTGGAACGAGATGCTTAGCAAACCCAAGGAGCTGGTGAAGCGCTGGCATGCGCTTTGCCGCACCACCGAGCCCTAACCTAGGCGAGGAACTCAGGTCTGCTCCAGAAGCTCCCTCTCCCCAGAGCCATGCCTGACAGCCACAGCCTTGGACACTGCATCCAGCAACTCACTGGGCTGCAGGGTCAGCCTGAGCTGGGGGAACATGTATGCTGATGTACAGGAGAGAAGAGGGGACAAGAGAGCCCTTGCCTGGGCAGCGGTGTGACTGGTGGGTTACATCTCAGCAGCCCGAGAGGCCCTGCTTGACTCACTCTGTCCTTTTTTGCCCATGGGGGTGCCTGGACTTAGAATCCTGGCTCCCGGTCATCCCTGTCTTGAATTGGACTGGAAACTCAGACACTGAGAAGAAATAGTCTCTTTTAGTGAAAGTGTAGCTGTACATAGGTAGAGTGCCGTGGAAATTTGGAAAGCTGATGATGTGTTAATGTTCAGCCTACACTTTTTTTCTGCTGTTGTTTCTCTACCTTCTGCCTGGCAGAGAAGACAAGTTGTCTAAAGGGTTTACTTCAGTTGGTTCACAATAAATATTAGGTTGGTACAGCAGTAATTGCAGTTTCGGACTGTGAATTTTAAATCATTATAACTAGGCTCAGACACACCTTATTAATCAAAATAGGAACCATTACAGTCAACACATTTTTACCAATGAAAAATAAGTTTGTTTATTCCTGTAGCATAAAAATTTGTGCTTCAGGATTCAACGAACTCTTGGAAAGCATTTTCTGCCTCCAGCTGATTATGAAAGTGTTTTCCCTGCAAAAAGTTGTCAAGAGATTCTTGAAGAAGTGGTAGTCAGTAGGTGAGAGGTCAGGTGAATATGGTGGGTGAGGCAAAATTTCATAGCCCAATTCGTTCAACTTTTGAAATGTTGGTTGTGCAACCTGCGGTCATGCAGTTGGGCACTGTCATGGAGAAGAATTGGGCCCTTTCTGTTGACCAGTGCTGGCTACAGACGTTGGAATTTTCAGTGCATATCATCCATTTGCTGAGCATACTTCTCAGATGTAATGGTTTAGCTGGGATTCAGAAAACTGTAGTGGATCAGACTGGCAGCAGACCACCAGTGACCAGGACCATTTTTTGGCTTTGGGAAGTGCTTTGGAGCTTCTTCTCAGGCCACCCCCTGAGCTGGTTGTCACCAGTTGTCATATCAAATCCGCTTTTTGTCATGTCTCAATCTGATAGAGAAATGGTTCATTGTTGTTATGTAGAATACAAGTAGACAACACTTCAAAACGATGCTTTCTTTTTCTTTTCCAGTCAGCTCAGGAGGCATTCACTTATCGAGCTTTTTCACCTTTCCAGTTTGCCTCAAATGCCAAATGACAGTAGAATGGTCAGCGCTGAGTTCTTGGGCAACTTCTCACGTAGTTGTAAGAGGATCGGTTTCAGTGATCGCTCTCAGTTGGTCATTGTCAACTTGCAGTGGTCACCCACTATACTCCTCATCTTCAAGGCTCTTGTCTCCTTTGCAAAACTTCTTGAACCACTACTGCACTGTATGCTCATTAGCAGTTCCTAGGTCAAATGTGTTTTTGACGTTTCGAGTTGTCTCTGATCATTAACAACCCATTTTGCCCTTGAATTAAAAAAAAAAAAATCACTCAAGTCTGCTTTTTTCCTAACATCATTTCTATAGTCTAAAATAAATATAAAATATACAGCAAATAATGTCATTAGCAAAAAAATAAAGTGAGAAATGCATAGTAAAATTATGTATAACATAACCACATTTATTTAAAAATGTATTCCAATATCAAACGGCAAAGTTCAACAATGCAATATCGCAGTTACTTTTTGCACCAACCTAATATAATAGCATAGTCTGACGACTAGCTTGGGCGTGTAAGTGTGGAACAGTCCCAGAAAGCCTGGGCAGCATGGCTTGGAAGAGAAGGCTCTTGGGGATCAAGACTCACTGGCTTCACACCTGCAGGAGAACGCTGTGAACAGCCCGCCCAGGTACCAAGTGGTGGACAGGTTCTGATCATCTGCCCTTGGGCCCTCACTTTGGGTAAGAAATGATGAAAGCACATGGCCAAAGCATAGCCCATCGGGCTGAAACCTTTGCCTGTAAACCTTGCAGACCCATTATGATTACTGTGTTGTGATAGATGTCCCTGTAAACTTCACTAAGATGGAAGTTCCCACAAACCACAGTCATCGATTCCCTGTGAAGATGTACTCAAAGTCACCAGCAGCCCTTCTGCTTGTCACTGATAACTGTTAACAGTTCAGTTCAGTTCAGTTCATTTCAGTTCTGTTGCTCAGTTGTGTTCAACTCCTTGCGACCCCATGAATCGCAGCATGCCAGGCCTCCCTGTCCATCACCAACTCCCAGAGTTCACTCAAACTCATGTCCATTGAGTTGGTGATGCCATCCAGCCATCTCATCCTCTGTCATCCCCTTCTCCTCCTGCCCCCAGTCCCTCCCAGCATCAGAGTCTTTTCCAATGAGTCAACTCTTCACATGAGGTGGCCAAAGTACTGGAGCTTCAGCTTTAGCATCAGTCCTTCCAAAGAACACCCAGGGCTGATCTCCTTCAGAATGGACTGGTTGGATCTCCTTGCAGTCCAAGGGACTCTCAGGAGTCTTCTCCAACACCTCAGTTCAAAAGCATCAGTTCTTCAGGGCTCAGCTTTCTTCACAGTCCAACTCTCACATCCATACATGACTATTGGAAAAACCATAACCTTGACTAGACGGACCTTTGTTGGCAAAGTAATGTCTCTGGTTTTGAATATGCTATCTAGGTTGGTCATAACTTTCCTTCCAAGGAGTAAGCGTCTTTTAATTTCATGCCTGCAATCACCATCTGCAATGATTTTGGAGCCCAAAAAAATAAAGTCTGACACTGTTTCCCCATCTATTTGCCATGAAGTGATGGGACCAGATGCCATGATCTTTGTTTTCTGAATGTTGAGCTTTAAGCCAACGTTTTCACTCTCCTCTTTCACTTTCATCAAGAGACTTTTTAGTTCCTCTTCACTTTCTGCCATAAGGGTGGTGTCATCTGCATATCTGAGGTTATTGATATTTCTCCCGGCAATCTGGATTCCAGCTTGTGCTCAGTTATCATTTTCACCTGAATACTACTAACCTTGCATATTCAAGCCTTGTTTCTGTGTAACTGAAACATCACTTAAATGGTGTCTTCTCTTTTCTTACACAGTGAAGCAACTTCTGCAAAAGAAAGTAGTGAGATGTTGCCTCTTTGACTTCACCCCCAATCTCTGTCAATGCACAAATATAAGCTCTGCTGCTAGTGGTCTGTATGCACAGAATACCCTGTGTTTGCTTTTCCTTACTTATTTCATGATTTTTAACATAATCAATACTGCTGTAATTTCTAATAGCATCACAGCACACATGTAATAGGCATTCTCTATGTGTTTGTATGGGACTTCCCTGGTGGCTTAGTGGTAAAGAATCCACCTGCCAATGCAGCAGACATGGGTTCAATCCCTGATCCAGGAAGAGCCCCTGAAGAAGGAAATGGCAACCCACTCCAGTATTCTTGCCCGGAGAACCCCATGGACAGAGGAGCCTAGTGGGCTATAGGCCATGGGGTCACAAAGAGTTGAACGTCAGACACCACTTAGTGACTAAACAGCAACAGTGTGTTTGTATAGCCAGCTACTAGAATGAAACTGTTCCCCTTTATCTTGGGGTCCTGAGACCATAGGTGCCAACTACCCCCACATTCCATGGGGAGGTTCATGTCTATCAGTGACCTTTCCAGGGCCACTTGGAAAATTTGGTAAATATGCCCTTTGCAGGACAGAATGGACAGACATGTCTGACTCAGTTGAAAATTTTCAGTGGCAAGAGACAGGCAGGCTCTCTGCTCTGATGGGGAGGTGGGGGGTGCTATATTGGTTGGCCCCTGTTTACATACACAGTCAGGGCAAAAAATACACAGTGCCTCCCATGGACCTAAGACAGCAGGTCTCAATCCTGTCCACAAGGTGATCCAAGCAGAATGAAGCCCTTGGCATTTCCGTAGAACATTTAGAATCAGCTTCTTAATTTCCACACCATGAAAGTACTAGAATTTGGTTGGACTTTCCATTGAACATACAGATCAGTTTGGGGACAATTTGGTATCTTTAAAACGCTGAGTCTTCAGCCCATTAACATGGTGTATTACATGTGTATAACATGGTGTATCCCTCCATTTCTTTAGGGTTTCTGCAAGTTTCTTTAAACTTGTTCTGTGGTTTTACAGGAAAGTGTTCTTGTGCCTCTTCTCTTGGATTTACTCTTAGGTGTTTTATATTTGTTTCTAGTATGTAAAAATTCCATTGATTTTTGTACATTAACTTTGTACCTAGTGAGTGGCCTTGCTAAAGTCACTTGTGATTGCTTGTAGAGTCTGTATTTTCTTTGTATATAGTAATGACCTCTGTGAACAATAGTTTTCCTTCTTCCTTTATAATCTTCATGCCTTCCTTATCTCCTGCAAAACTGTGGTGGCTGCGTGATTGGACAGGAAAAGGAAATAAAAGGAATCCAGATCATGAAAGAAGAAGTAAAACCATATTTATTTGCAGATAACGTGGTTTTGCAGAGAAGGAAATGGCAACCCACTCCAGTATTCTTACCTAGAGAATCCTGTGGACAGAGGAGCCTGGTCTATGGGGTCACACAGAGTCACACACGACTGAAGCGACTTAGCATGCATGCATGCATTGGAGAAGGAAATGGCAACCCACTCCAGAATTCTTGCCCGGAGAATCCCAGGGACAAAGGCGCCTGGTGGGCTGCCATCTATAGGGTCGCACAGAGTTGGACACAACTGAAGCGACTTAGCAGCAGCAGCAGCAGCAACATGGCTTTGTGTATAGAAAATCCGAAGAAACCCACCAAAAAATTTTGTGAATGTAAAATTCTAGGTTAACATTTCTTCTTCTTTCAACAGCTTTAAAATGTCATTCAAGTTTCAAATTTCTCTTATATTTGCCTATGCCACTTGACTTGCTTAGTTCCCTGACCAGGGAGTGAACCTGGGCCACCACAGTGAAATCACTGAGCTCTAACCACCAGACCACCAGAAATCCTCCAGAGTTTCTTTTCTGTGTTTTGCTTTTATCTAGCATCTTGGCCCCTCTAATCCTAGCTGCCTTGGCAACTCCAGTCTCCAACGTCTTGTCTGTTCAGCTCCAGAGACTCTGCTTCCTTTTCTACTTCTTAACCCATGGCCCTCTGTGCAAATGCTCAGCAAGTTTCCTAAAGGGAAAAGTGGTTCACAAAATGTCAGCTCATCCCTTGTGTTTTCCTTCTTCTGAGATCATGGCCCATCAAATGCTTTTTGACTTGGCAGCTCTTTAGCAAAGAAGCTTTCTGTATTTCATTCAGGTTTTCTAATTCTCAGCATGAACATAATTCTGACTCAAGCAGAAAAATCATTATTTTCTCAGAATTCTTCTCCCAGAGAAAGAACTGGCAACAAAGAGTGATTTTATACAGGGAATTTGATGACACAAGTTACATAGCCTTCTTAGGGGTCCGATGAAGCCAAAAGGAGAAAAGTTGCTTGTATCAGTTGGCTGGTTTTGGAAAAATGGTGCATAACAAAGAATCTCAACATCTTAGTGTTCTACTAAATTGAGCATGTATTTCTCACACATCTGTGGATCAGCTGAATATGGGCTGGTCTAGATGAGACAACTCCCAACCTGTGGGTCTGACCAGGCTCATGTCCTCACCTAGGCCTGCTCCATGTTTGTTCATTCTGAGCACAAGCTGAAGGGGCAGCAGCAACCCAGGGAAAGCTTTTCCACTGGGAAGGCAGAAGAAGGACAAACACATTTCTACCTTCAGCTTGTGCTGTGTCGCCTAATATCCTATTGGCTGAAGTGGGCCACATAGCCAAGTTTCCAAGTCAAGGGGCAGGGTAAACTACACCTTTTTGGGAGAAGAGTTGCAAAGCACCATGGCAATAGATACAGCTACAGGGAGAGGCTAAGGACGGGGGTGATAACCCAGGGTGCCATATTGACGTTTCCTAGAAATGGGCAACTCCAGCCTCTGTGCTTGGCTGTGCAGGTGCGGTCCCAGAGGAGGACAACTCCCTGTCTCGTAACGGCTGCCAGGTCTCAAAGCCACTGCTGCCTATTTGGTATCCTATAGTGACAACTGGCTGGAATTTGCACAAATTTTATTTTTTGCTCAAATTACTACAAGAGTCTCAAGCATCTTGCTGTCATAAGCATCAGCATCAAAGGAAGAAAAGGATAATTTTCTACTTTCTGCTTCCTAGCTTCACCTGAGTGCCTCACATTTGGTGAGCAACCTGGAACCTGGTCCATAAGAGAGTCTGGGAAGCATAATTTTCAGACTTTCATTTCCCAAAACTGTAATACAGACCTTTAAAGTGGATAAGAAGGGTACTGTGTGCCATCCCACACTCCGGGGCAAACCTGAGTCATGGGAACCTGCAGAAAAAGGAGGCTCTGGAAAAACCCATGTGAGCACTCTAGCTCATAACTGGTCACATAGCACCTCCCTTGCCCCTTAGGTGGCCTTTCTGTACCACTGCCCTGCCCCTGCCTGGATGATCAAAAATCCCTGTTAGGGGACAGTGGTGGTGGCGGTTGTCCAGTGGTTAAGACTGCACGCTTCCAATTCAGAGGATGTGAGCTCAAACCCTGGCACAGAAACCTAGGTCCCACATGACATGGAGCAACCAAAAAAGTGAATAAATAAATAAAATTAAAATTAAAAAGAAAGAGATTCCTGTTAGAAAATTGGGAGGAGGAATGGAAGCACAAACTGGAGAAATAAAAAATGGAGCTCCATGCCTATCTATAAAGCATGAGCCTCGGTCAGGGCGGGAGAGAAGGGGAGGTGTAGACTTCAAATGACGTCGGAGGTTTAGACCACTGCGTGGGGTTGGACATTTCCAGTGCTGAACATAGCTTGTTTTTACAACTAGAAGTCACAGGAAAGATTTATTGTTATGTAAGAATGATCAAAAAAGTCATGGTACTTGCCCTAGATTTTATCCAAAGGGAAGGGGGAAGCAGGTTTGAATGGGTGACTGGGGAAGAACAGAATGAAGCAGTTAACCGATTACATTCTATAAGGCTGGCTCTTTCAACAAAATGATGTATGTCTTAATTTATGAAGCTAGATTGGACTATCTGCCTATTATGGGTTTTTCCCCTTAATTTTTAAGTATGGGATTATTTGCTCAGATCACTCCTCCCCTCTCTACTTCAGGGTTGTGTTTCTCAGAGTGGACTATCAAAGTGGGGAGGAGGGAACTAGCGCTGAGGAACTGTACTAGGCCTTTGAGCATTCGCTTGTGAAACTGTACAACAGTTCAGGAGGAACTTGCCCACACTTAGAAGTGAGGGGCGTGCGCATCGGGAAGGCAATGCCATCTCTCAGGCTGCAGAACTAGGAAGTGGTGAAGCTGGAATCTGAATCAGATTCCAGATGTCTAAAAATGGTAACATTATATCACATAAAGCCCGAGAGACCTCAGAAAGGACAGAGGTGCTGCAGAGTGCCAGAACATTCCACAGCCTGGGATCCATGTAAAGACCTGTAAGTGCCTATTCAATAGAGCCGCTTCAGTTTGTCCCCGTTTGGTTTCTAGTGAGGCTGTTTATTTCTCCACGTTTCATCCCTATTCCCCTACTTCCCTCCCTCCCTCCCTCTCCTTTCCTCTGTCCTTCACTCCTGTCTGGTAAATTCTCTGTTCATCTCCACTAATGAGGTATAATCCAGCAAATAACGAGCTTTGATTTCTATCTGCCCTTTGAGTTGGTAATATGCTTTTATCGGTTTGCTGTTTGACAAATCTGGTAGGACAAACTTGCAGGGAGTGGATGAGTGGGGTGGGTGGTGCATGGGTACAGACCGGAGGGGGGCCTGGAGCTGGTGGTCTCCTTGTCAGGAGGGCCATGGGAACGTGATTGACGGGCTAGGCCAAGCCGCAAGCCGGTGGAGCGACCCGCGGCGTCCAGCGTATGTCCCTGGAGCAGAGCGCCACCCAGTGTCGGCGCACCCCTGGGGACATAAGTGCAGCTACTGGCTGCTGCTGCTTGCTGCTGCTAAGTTGCTTCAGTCGTGTCCGACTCTGTGCGACGCCACAGACAGCAGCCCACCAGGCTCCGCCGTCCCTAGGATTCTCCAGGCAAGAACACTGGAGTCGGGTGCCATTTCCTTCTCCAATGCATGAAAGTAAAAAGTGAAAGTGAAGTCGCTTAGTCGTGTCTGACCCTCAGCGACCCCATGGACTGCAGCCTACCAGGCTCCTCCGTCCACGGGATTTTCCAGGCAAGAGTACTGGAGTGGGGTGCCTTTGCCTTCTCCGGCAGCTACTAGCACCCACCGAGAAAAGCGCCTACATCCCGCAATGGATCTCTAGCGCCTTCTACTGTTTAGTAGCGTACTCACTGCGAAGGAGAGACGCTTAAAGGGAATTCCATCTGCAAAGCAAGTTTTAAAGGATGAATTTGGAGCTGATTCCGGAGGTGAAAGGCTGAAAAAAGGACTTCGGTTCTTGTCTTCTTTGAAGAACTCAGCAGAGATCAAGATTGTGAGACAAAATAAAAAGGGGGGGGCGGTTCATCAGAAGCAAAATACATGTGGAAGAAGCAAAGTGTGTGTGGAAACAACAGGATACGTTTGAAGGGGCACACAGGTGAGCTGAGTGAGTTGCATCTACTAGGGGCAGCTTAGGTTGCTTATGTAGTGTTAGTTTTCTGGACTTTTTTTTTTTTTTTCTGGCCAGTCATCTCCAAATTTGGCCCTGGCTTGGGGCACATCTCAGCCAAGCTGGATTCCAGTTTGCATTTTCTCCCTCCTTTTGTCCTTCCCCTAAACTGAAAGCCTCCTCTGCATGTGTCCTGGGGGGAAATCCACAAGAATGCACCCAGTCAGGCCCAATGCTCCCACTGGTATCCCATCTCAAAGTATCAGCAGGACACCAGTTGCAGGCAGGGCTCAGCCTGGGCCTACCTATCTCCTCCATCAGAGCTGCAGGGAAACTGATAACTGATAACCGTGGTGAAACTGATAAGCTAGCTAGCTCCTCCACCACCACACACACACACTCTTCTCTCGTGCCCATTCCCAAGCACTAGCTCCCCTTCTCACAGCCACTAACCTAATGTTTTAAACCACTTTACACCCATTACAACGGCTAAAATGAAAATGACACCCTCAAATGTTGGCAAAGGTGTAGAATCGGAATCCTCATACATGTATAGAACAGTCTTGGAGTACTGCTTGAAAGTTTTCTTACAAAGTTAAATCTACACCTATCCCATAAGCCAGCGATCTCCATAGGGATTTACCTCCCCAACTACAAAATAAAAACATACATCCACAACAAGACTTGTAAAATGATGCTTATAGCAGCTAGAAAATGGATAATGTAATATATTCATAAAATTGGTATATTCCACAGCAATAAAAAGAATGAAATACTGAGTCACATGAAAACTTGCGTGCATTTCAAAAATGATGTGAGAAAAAAGTTCACAAAGGAAATAAACTATATGATTTTACTTATATGAAATTCAAGAACAGGACAAACTAATCTATGGTGGTAGAAATCAGAACAGTGATTTCCTGTCATTAGTGGGAACTAACTGGAGGTAGAGATGAGAGGAAGTTTTAGAGTGATGGAAATGTTCTAAATCTTAATTGGGATATTGGTTACATGAATATATATTTTTTCTATATTTGGGAAGTGATCTAATGCAGGGAATTTATATTCTTTAGAAGTTAGGGACATTTTTCTAATAATTCCATCAAGCAAAAATAAAGGAGAAAATAAAACCAGGATTTCCCATTTAGGGGAATCACTATACCATACTGGTAAGATTCTTCCAGACAGTATGATCACAGTGTTGCATGAAAATCTGCCTGCAATGCAGGAGACTCAGGCTCAATCCCTGGATCAGGAAGATTGCCCTGGAGAAGGAAATGGCAACCTACTCTAGTATTCTTGCCTGGAACATCCCATGAACAGAGGAGCCTGGTGGGCTATAGTCCATGGGGTCACAAAAGGGTCGGACAAGACTGAGCAACTGAAGAAGAACAAATGTAAATAAAGACAGCTCCTTAGCTTATCTAGTATCTGATTATGCAGACAATTCGCTGGCCTGCTACCCGGAGCTTATCTGAGCATACAGTGAAATGAATCAGAGAGAAATACTAGGATGGAGAGAGGAGGTGCCATTTGGCGGGAGCTGTCGGCGTGTGAGAGATCAGGCAGGAGCTTGTTCTCCCGTGACAAGAAGCTGTCACAAACTGTGTAAGAAGGTTTTGTTAGAAGTTACAGACCCTTCTCCACCAAATAAGGTTCTTTTGTATGTGTGCACTCTCATACATACTCTCATCATTTTTGTATATGGTTTTGGAGAGAATCACAAAACTCCTGAGGTTCATTTTTAGGGAAGCCAAGTTAAAAACAAAACAAGCCTGAATTTGAGAAAAAAAATTTTCAATGAACCAAAACAATTTTACAAAACACACCTGTTCATTTTATCATAAATTTAGCTTTCTTCAAGCAATATGATTAATCTAGTACCACTGAGCATCCTCCAGACCTCCTGGTTAAGTACCGCTCCCGATTTCCTCACTGGTGACTACCATTCTCTGTGAGCTGCTGCTATAGTTGTAATGAGAGAATGTATAGAATGTAATAAGTTGTAAAGTGTCTGTTGGTAAGTAAATTCAGTGAGGTACTCAAATCCTGCTGCTGCTGCTGCTGCTAAGTCGCTTCAGTCGTGTCTGACTCTGTGCGACCCCCTAGACGGCAGCCCACCAGGTTCCCCCGTCCCTGGGATTCTCCAGGCAAGAACACTGGAGTGGTTTGCCATTTCCTTCTCCAATGCATGAAAGTGAAAAGTGAAAGTGAAGTCGCTCAGCCGTGTCCGACTCAGCGACCCCATGGACTGCAGCCCACCAGGCTCCTCCGTCCATGTGATTTTCCAGGCAAGAGTACTGGAGTGGGGTGCCATTGCCTTCTCCAACTCAAATTCTAGAAATGAACAATATGACTCTCTGCCTTCCCTGATAATGAGTTGAAACACGACCATGTTCCTACATTTTCAATGCCTCTTTATCAAAAGACATGGTCGTCTGGAACTTGTCTAAACATAGGCTTATCTGAACTAAGCCATAGTCATGTATAACTATAATCAAAGAAATCATGTCATGTCTACAGTTTATTAATGAAGGAGTGTGACCATAGCAGAAACGCAGTTCCTCAGGTCCATGTCTCAGTACTTAGCACAGAGCCTGGAATGGAGCAGGGACTGAGCGGGGAGAGGCTTAACCCTAATGACCTGCTGCATGCTGCCTCATTGCTAGATCATTTCTCTAGGGGCAAGAAAGGGAAAGACCAAAAAATGAGCGACCAATAAACTTCACAGAATTTTCTTAGGGAAAAATAAAGTTTTAATTAATATATTTAGCACAGTTCTCTTTATAAAACATACTTATTTTAAAACCCCAAGCAAAAGCCCTGTCATTCATTTCCAAAGACAAATCATTTCAGTGCTCTTCCTCAAAGCGCCTGCATTTTCTTCCTCTGGTCTCAGAGAAGGACTGGGATGCATGCTTCAAGCTGTTGAGATAAAAATCCAGGAGGGAGAAGTCCTGCTGCAGTGGGTAGCTGTTCTCATCCAACACAAAGAGGCTCTGCACCTTCAGGACACAAGGTGCCCCGCTGCCCGCCAGCAAGGCATGGAGCAGGTCCGCGGCGACCATTCCGTAGGTGACATCAGAGGGAGGGACTGGGGAAGAAAACACACGTGGGTCTCTTAGTGTCCTTTCCAAGGGAATGGAAATGCTCACACGTAAAGGGTTCATTGTTTCCCTTGGTTTCTCAAGTCCCAAAGCCACTGTAAATATCTCTATCCCTGCTCTTTCTGGCCGTAGGTTACTCTATTATGATGAGGTCCAATTCCTGCTGTTCTGAAGAGAAAGCACGGGTTCAGACTGATGGTGTTTCCTATTATGGCACAGCCACCGGCTTCATAAAACAATACAGGAAGGAACTGAGATTCATCTTTTCCTAAGTTAAGCTTGAAACAAAAAGGGTATGTCCACATCAGAAAAGAACTCTTAGGTTTATCTAGTCTATCTTATCATGGTTATATACACACATACTGTTTGTATAACAGAACCCTGAGTCAGTTACTTAATGAATATCAAAATCTTTTTTAAATATTTATTGATTTGTTTGTGCCAGGTCTTAGTTGCGGCAGGCAGGATCTTCGATCTTCACTGCAGGACCTTTAGTCGTGGCTGTGGGATCTAGCTCCCTGACCAGGGACCCTGTGCGTTGGGATTGTGGAGTCTTAGCCCCTGGACCACCAGGGATCTTAAGACCACAAGTCTTCCTGCCCCAAGATACAGAGGGTGAGGATGAAGATGGAGGAAAATCCCTCTATTCCTGGGGAAGGGGCAGAAAACCACCTTGGATCAAGACCATCAGCAGTACCCTGAGGCTGGGATAGGGGTAGGACCACGCACAGATACTCATCAAAGACACAGGCAGAGCTCGGCTGCTATGGCAGGAGGGACAGGGCCTGTTAGAAAGCACCACATCCAAGAACCAGACACACGAAGAACCTGTGTAGGACCACGGCTAGACAAGAATCAAAGAGAATCACTCCTGCCCCTCTCTCTAGGCTGGGATGCAAAAATGACAACCAGTGGAGCCTGTGCCAAGAAACTCTCTGAGGCCCGGGTGCAGGGTGAAGGATTAAAGCTGCCAGTGGAGCAGGAATATTTGGAGGAAAGTCTCTGGAAAACACTCCCCACCATGAGCACAGATAATGCTAGATAATTTGAAGCCAGTGGTGACCTGAAGGTAACCAGAGCAATGAAAAACTCAAATCCAACTCATGGTCTGGCAAAATTAACTCTACTCTGCTGACGCCCACCCCCATTAAAAGTCGAAGAAAATAGGCACGCTCACTTTAGGTACAAATACTGTTCGCCTCAGTCTGTACTGTTCTATAAGCAATGTTCAACATTTAAGCAAAAATGAAAGCCAGAAAAAATAACCCACTATTAAGAGGCAGAGCCATCCTTAAACGAGGTTAACTCATCTGCTCAGAGAGTCTAAGACTAAGGAGGGGAGGGTGGAGTTTGAGCATCTGACAAATGGATCATCTTCACGTTTGTTGTCAGCTACTGATGATCAGCCACTGTTGCTGTGCCTATCATCAGAGCTGGGGTTCCTGAACACCCACATGACTGACATCTGGGCAGTCTTCATATGTTTGTATAGCGCTGCACATTCATTCACTCAACTATTACAAAACTAAGGTACTGGTGTTTTCCCTCGCCAAGTGGAAAGAATAAGAAGAGATTAGGCACCGACCTCTCTCCACGTGCTGAGACAGACGTAGAGCAAGTCTTACCTTCCAACTCACATAATCTTGTGTTTCTTTTTTTCTCCATTGCACATATGAGAGTTTTATTTATTTAAGCATTTTTTGTTTTATATTGGAGTATAGTTGATTTGCAGTGTCGTGTTAGTTTCTGGTGTCCAACAAAGTGAGGCAATTCCACGCATACATGCGCCTATTCATCTCCAGGCTCTTCTCCCACACAGGTTATTACAGAGTATTGAGTAGGGCTCCCTGTGCTATGCAGTTGGTCCTCGCTGATCACTTATCTTATTTACAGTAGTCTGTACAGTCTTGCGTTTCACTCAAGCTAAACTATCCTTCTGCTTATAAACTGACAGGAAAAGAAGTGAATTTAGAGTATAGTGTTCCTTCTACGTTAATATGCTGTCTGTACTCCTGATATGAATGGTTTCACAGAGGACAACCTCTTGATGGCATGTTGATAGCTTACCTATTACTCTGTGGAGCCAGTCAGGAGAAATGTTGAGAAGAATCTTCTCTATCAGCTTTGATCCCACATGGATGCAGACCTTATATTTTCCATCAACTATGGTCATTAAAGCTGGCCTGCAAAAGAGTAAACAGCTCAGGACCATCAAAAAGATTTTCAGTTAAAGAAATGTTTAAATGTAATATAATTTCAAAACTCAGCTTTTATAAAAAAATATTTATTTATTTACTTATTTTGTCTGCACTGGGTCATTGTTGCTGTGCAAAGGCGTTCTCTGCCTGTGGGGAGTAGGGGCCACTCTCGAGGTGTGGTGAGTGGGCTCCTCACTGCCAAGGCCTCTCTTGTCCCAGGGCACGAGCTCTAGCGCATGCTGGCTTCAGTAATCACTACACGCAGGCTTAGTTGCCCCGAGGCATATGGGATCTTCCCAGGCCAGGGACCAAACTGGTGTCCCTTGCATTACAAGGTGGATTCTTACCACTGAACCACCAGGGAAGCCCAAATCACTGGGTTTTTCTGCAGAGTTAATTTTAATTCCTAAAACAACACTAGCATGTCCTGAAATGCCCTAGAAATGAAGGGCTTTTATTTTAAAGAGTTTCAAGTAATAAATTAATAGATTTTATTTATTTCACATTCATTTTAAATTTTCAGATACTAATATAAGAAGACATAATTTTACCCTATTGTGAAAATTACTTTTAGAGATAAAATAAAGATGATAATCACATATTTCACAATTACAATTTCAAGTTATTTTTTCCCACTGGATTCTTTACCATAATAAACAAACTGTTGCGCATGTCACTAAATAAAGACAAAGAAGTAGAGACAAGCCATGATACACTCTAAAGAACAAACAATATGAGCAAAATGACGTGAATAAAATTATTCTGTGTGCTCTTAAAGAAAGGGATACGCCCCCTTTAAAAATAAATTATCACAAGATAAACTGAACCGAATTTAGAAAGACATACCAGTATAGGGGAATTCAATGTAACCACTAAAACACGACTACTGATTTTCTCTCTAAAAACTTATTTTTCCCTTTATCCACGATGATTCTAGGTCCTTTTATCTTTTTATAATCCTTCCCCAGGGTATCTCACTTCTCCCATTCTCTTTTTTAAATCTGGATGTGCCACGCGGCACCTGGGCCTTCAGTTCCCTGACGAGGGACTGAACCTGCCTCCCCTGCATGGGAAGCACAAAGTCTTAACCACGGAACCTCCGGGGACGTCCCTCCTCCTCCATTCTCTATTTTAACAAATACGTGCTCAAAATCTTGTACTATTCAGTATATACACTGGGTATACACTAGTGAACAAGAGAGATCTGCTTCCTTCACCCAAGGAACTTCAGAGTTTAGTGGTATAGAAAGACAGTTAAGGTTTTCAATACGGAGGCAAGATGCTTCGGTGGGGATAGAATAGGCTTTTCAACCGACAGTACAGGGACAACTGAATGAACAAATGAAGTTGGACTCCTACCTTATACCACATATAGAAATTAACTCAAAACAGATCATGAATCTGTATGTAAGAGCTAACTATAAAATTCTTGGAAGAAAATACAGGAGTAAGCCTCCATGATATTGGCTTAGGAAGCATACTTTTC
Organism: Budorcas taxicolor; assembly: GCF_023091745.1. Classification (NCBI taxonomy): domain Eukaryota; kingdom Metazoa; phylum Chordata; class Mammalia; order Artiodactyla; family Bovidae; genus Budorcas; species Budorcas taxicolor. Next base: position 4,272,749 of record NC_068914.1, read on the forward strand.
TTAGATACGATACCAAAAGCACATGCAACAAAAAAGAGAAACAGACAATAATAAAAAGTGACAGCAAGGACATGGAGAAACTGCAACCCTCATTCACTGCTGGTAAAACTAAAACTGTGCAGCAGCTTTGGAAAACAGTTTGGGAGTTCCTCAAAAGGGGTAAAAAGTTCCACATCAACCTAGCAATTCTACTCCTGAGTGCATGCCCAAGAGAAATGAAAACATGGCCACACGAAAAGTTGTACATGAATGTCTGGAGCAGTATTATGTATAACAGCCAAAAAGTAGGCACAATCCAAACGTTCACCAATTGATGAAGGGATAGATAAAATGCGGTGTATCCATATGTTGTTGGTTAGTCGTCAAGTTGTGTCCAACTCTTTAGCGACCCCAAGGACTAAGCCCACCAGGCTCCTCTGTCCATGAGATTTCCCAAGCAAGAATCCTGGAGTGGGTTGCCATTTCCTTCTCCAGGGATCTTCCCAACCCAGGGATCAAACGTGCATCTCCTGCCCTGGCATGCAGGGACGCCCATATTACCTGGGAATAAAACAAAATGAAGTGCTTGATATATGCTACAATATGGACGAACCTGGAAACATGTTAAAAAAGAAGAAGCCAGTCATAAAAGACTGCACCCTGCATGATTATTTATATGAAATGTCCAAAGTAAGTACATCTGCAGAGCCAGAAATTCGACTAGTGGGTGCTCTAGGCTGGTGGGACGGGAGAGTGAGAAGTGGCCACTTTGGGGGTGGGAGAGGGGAAGGTGACCTAAAATGGATTGTGGTAACAGCTGCACAAGCCTGTGAATATACTAAAGCCTTGGAATTTTACATTTTAGATGGGTTAATTCGATGGACTGTGAACTGTATCTCCATAAAGAGGTTTTTCAGAAGACTACGCAAGTAAATGACTCCAGGTGCACACACAGGGCCCTTCAACGGAGAACAAAGGAGGCGACTAAAAAAAAGTCTCTCTGATGAAGGGCCCCTCAACTAAGACACGAACGAGTCAGCCTTGCGGGGTCAGGCAGGGAGAGAACCAGGCGAGAAAGCCCTAAGGAGGAAAAAGTCAGAGCGCTAAAAACCGTACAGAAGGCTAGTATCAACCCAGAGATCAAGGCACGGAGTGTGGCAGACGAGTGTGATGGCAAATGCAGAGTGTGACGGGAAATTCCGGAAAGGTTCTAAAGGAAGGCAGGGGTTACTCTGTTGGCTGTGGAGAATGGACTTGGTGGAGACAAAGGGAGGAGGGGACCTTGCATCTGAATCCAACCTTCTTTTTCAGACAAGCAACTTCCAAAGTAAGAGCAAAGTTCATTTACTTATTCATAACAAACAGAAATATATGTAAAGAGAAATAAGGCTAATGGACTATGCTTCTATAAACTTTCTTATTTAAAGTATTCCATGATAACATGCTGAACATATCTGCATTTGGTTTTTAGATACTACAGTATTTAGAAATAGACAAGAGCATGAAACACTGATTGCTAATCTGCTATCCTTAATGTTTAGTGTGAAGATGAGAAAACTGAGGTGCAGAAAAGTTAAACATCTTACTAGCTTCTACAACTCAGGGGTTAGATCATATAATTAATTTTAACCTTTAAATTCCAATAATGTGTTAAGATGGGGAAATGAGTTTCTTATGAGCCATTTAGAACTTGGTTAAAAATTAAACCAAGTAAAAGGTTTCTTTAGTATATCTGCTTAAAAACAATAAAATCTCCCAATTACTGCTTTTCAAAAATTCCTGTTACGATTACTGGGCAATTTTTGCTTTCATAAATAGCCATTTCTCCATCACTCAGGAGGAAAAATTTATTCTCTTGGATTAGCTCCAGTTATTTTTCATCAGAAACACTTGATATATATAACTTTTTGGTCATTTCTAGTCCCGTAATAATAAACACTTTCCATCTAGCTGGCCTGCTTAGTTGCCTTACCTATAGTGTATTTTCTTCATAGTAAATGGCAAGCAGCTAAAACATTGTTTGTAGATCTTGTTCTCATCTGTTTGTAGTTCTGATCCACATTTTGCGCAGCCAGTGTATATAATATTGGGAAGAGAAGAAAAAATACTCTTCAGAGAACTGCGAGCATTTAGAGCTATTTTCTGAACTGCTGTAATGGGAAACACTAGCTCTAAAATCTGGGCTTTGATTAGAATCACTCCTGTAAAAGATAAGCAAAAAGAAATATCATAAATTAGGAGGCCAAAACCATAACTCTAATTTACAAGCATGGTTAATTACATGGTTGGTTCACAGCTACTCATAGTGAAGGACACTAAGGTCTTGGTCTTCTCTGCTCTCTTGCTAGACAAGCTCACTCACTTATGGCTTCAGCATTTACTCTAAAGTGTAAGGGGTCATCTGCCTGTAGCTAAGAGGAAAGATTCATTTGGCTACCTTGGTTGAAAAGATTGATGTCTGTACCAGGGAGGAGGATCCTGCTCAGTTTCACTGCCAGGGACTGACTGCGTGCTGTGCTGTCCTTAGTTGCTCAGTCGTGTCCGACTCTTTGCAACCCCGTGGATTGTAACCTGCCGGGCTCCTCTGTCCATGGGGATTCTCTAAGCAAGAACTCCCCGTGGCAATTGGGTTGCCATGCCCTCCTCCAGGGGATCTTCTCCACCCAGGGATCGAACCCAGGTCTCCCGCGTTGCAGGTGGATTCGTTACCACCTGAGCCACCAGAAAAGCCCAAGAATACAGGAGTAAGGGTAGCTCGTCCCTTCTTCAAAGGATCTTCCCAATTTGAACTAGGGAATTGAACTAGGGTCTCTTGCATTGCAGGCGGATTCTTTACCAGCTGAGCTACCAGGGAAGCCCACCAGGGACTGACTATAACAGCACAAGGTTTTTGTATGGTTTCCCAGTGGGGAGTACCTCTCCAGGGCCTGCAAGAATACTCCCAATTCCCAGCCTCATGCCCCAAATGAAGTGAGGATATATCCTTTGTGCTATTAATCATCAAAACCATAGCCACCTAATTTGTTGTTGTCTATATGTTGTTTATTTTTATCGTTATATCTAATTCTAGGCCTCTAACCCCAGCAAGTAGATGTTTTATGTAAAAGATATGTAACAGGAATTTCCTGGTCCTGTGGTTAAGACTGCCTTGCTATGAGGAGGGTGCGGGTTTGATCCCTGGTTGAGGAGTTGACTCATTGGAAAAGACTTTGATGCTGGGAAGGATTGGGGGCAGGAGAAGAAGGGGACGACCGAGGATGAGATGGCTGGATGGCATCACTGACTCAATGGATGTGAATCTGAGTGAACTCCAGGAGTTGGTAATGGACAGGGAGGCCTGGCGTGCTGCGATTCATGGGGTCGCAGAGTCAGACACGACTGAGCGACTGAACTGAACTGAACTGAACTGAGGAGCTAGGATCCCATATGCCTTGTGGCCAAAAAACCAAAGCAATGTTGTAACAAGTTCAATAAAGACTTAAAAAAAAAAGAAGATTGTTAAAACAAAAAAAGGGTTGACTCTTCTGTGACACCAACATAAATGCAGCCCCTCTACATGCCTGCGGCATTCTTCCTGCAGTGATCATCCTCACAAGCCCGTGAGGCTTCAGAGGCGGCGGCAGGAGGGACACAGAAACGGGAAGCAGGTTTAGACACATACATGGCACTACAGCACTGCCCGAGGAGGTCTCACCGGTTAGTATCAGTCTAGAGGCTTCTGTGGCCACTCACTCCCATGTTTGAAAGTTGTATCGAATTTTTGTTTGATGATGTAAAAATGTGTAAATTTTCTACTATCTGTGTTTATTTTCCAGAAATATTATTAATTTAAATTGACTGCTAGTACTAAAACAGAGCATGACCCTACGGGGCCCTCCCTCCCAGGTACAAATTCCTTTCTGTCCTCATGTCTTGTTTCTAAGAAACAGGCTTCATTCAGCCCCCTTGACCTTCCGAGTTCCAATTCAGTTACGAATCTGGGAAGGGAGGGAATCGAAGAAGCAGTCAAGAAAGAACAGTATACCAGTGGGGCAGGGTCCTTCTCATAAAATATATATAACAGTATCTTTGAGTTCTTCTGCAGGAACTAAGGCCCCCACCCAGCTGGAGGATGGTAACTTCAGGCTAAAAAGCACAAGATTCCTGGAACATTATCCTGTGACCTTACCACCAACCAATCTGAAGAAAGTCACACCCTTTCACATCCCAAATATTGCCCATAAAAACTTCTCCCTGAAAACCATCAGGGACTTAGGAGTTTTTGAGCATGAGTTGCTCATTCTCCTTGCTTGGCCCTTCAGTAAACCTTTTTCTGCTCTAAACTCTGACATTTCAGTTCATTAGGCCTCACTGTGTGTCCAGCACATGAACTTACATTTGGTTAAAGTTAATAATAAATGTTTCCATGTAGAAGTGGGTATATGGAGTTCTCTGAGAATAAATCTCTGTAATTCAATTAAAAAGTGGGCTTTTGTTTTTTAATTTTCTGGGCCAGGACTGAGCTCTTAAAGCTGTGAAGTCTGACACTAACTTGAAGTAGGCAGCGTCAAAATTGAATTGACCTGTACAACACCCAGTTGGTGTTCAGAGTTGGAGAACTGGCTGTTGACGTGGAAAACAACAAACCATGATGTTTATTGAAGAGTTGTGCATAAAAACAGCTGACACCGGAAGCAACTAAAAACCAAACAAAATGTACGAAACAGCAACTCTCAGGACATTAGCTATCAGGCAACAAAGGACAGAGATCCCTAAGAGGTGAGAAGCAAAAGCTGTCAGCCTAGTAACTGCCCCAGCTTACAGACAAGCGCTCACTGGCTACAGTACAGGAAAGCAGGCCCAGGCAGAGCCTGGTGGTTTCCCTGAACTGACAGCAGACACAGCTTGAGTCTGGAAGGCTAATATGGCTAGAGACATCAGAGTTGGTTATGAGACAAGACGGAGTGGAACTCTGGAGCACTGCAGAGGGTACCCCCCGCCTGAAGAATTCAACTGAATACTGACCAATATATGTAACCAGAGGGCAAGAAAAGAACCATCCAAAAGTACTGGACAATCCCTGAAGCTTGCACAGAGATAGGAATAGTGTCTTCTCCCACCAGCTGGAGGGGAAAATCTCATAATTCATAAGGTATTCAGCAGAGAACCTAGAAGTTATACTTACAGGAAAATTCATGGCACTAAACTCCTACATTGGGAAAAAACATCTCAGTTACCTCCATTTCCACCCTAAGGAATGTGAAAAAAAAGAAAGAAACCCAAGAAAGTAGAAGAAAGGAAAAAAAAAGATCAGAGCAGAAATCAATGGACTAGAAAATAGAAAAAATAATGAATACAAAAGGTACTTATATGAGCAGATTAATAAAACTGGTAAAACTCCAGCCGATGATCAGTCAAAAAAAAAAGAGAGAGAAGGCACAAATTAGCAATATCAGGTAATACCACTATCACTACAAATTCTACATATATTAAAAGGGATAGTAAGAAAATATTATAACTTCATGCCAACAAACTTTTGTTGTTGTTGTGCCAACAACCTAGATGAAATGAACAAACTTCTTGAAAGATACAAACGATCAAAGCGCACTTAAGAAGAAACAAGTAACTAGAATAGCCCTGTATCTATTAAAGAAATTGAATTTGTAGTTAAAAACCTTCCAATAAAGAAAACTTCAGGCCCAGAGAGGCCTGAAGGAGTTCTGCCAAACATGTATGGAAGAATTTAATCCAATTCCAAATAAACTCTTCTAGAAAACTGAAGAGGCTCCTCCGCCCGTGGGATTCTCCAGGCAAGAATACTGGAGTGGGTTGCCATTTCCTTCTCCAGGGGGATCTTCCCGACCCAGGGATTGAACCCAGGTCTCCCGCATTGTGGGCAGATGCTTTAACCTCTGAGCCACCAGGGAAGGGATGACTGAAGAGGAGACACTACTCGTCGACTCATTCTATGAGCACTGCTCTAACGCCAAAACCAGAAAGAGACACAAGGAGACTGCAGACAAATATCCACCGTGATACAGACAGAAAGCTTCTTATTCACAGATATTAGCAGTAATTCTCTGGGCTTCCCGGGTGTCTCAGTGGTAAAGAATACGACTCCCAATGCAGCAGACACAGGTTTGATCCCTGGGTTGGGAAAATCCCCTGGAGAAGGAGGTGGCAACCCACTCCAGTATTCTTGCCTGGGAAATCCCATGGATAGAGGAGCCTGGTGGCCTACAATCCATGAGTTGCGAACAGTGTGACATGACTTAGTGACTAAACAACAACAGGGCAACAAAAAGCAAGAATTCCCTGGCAGCCCAGTGGTCAGAACCCAGCACTTTCACTACTGGAGCACAGGTCCAGTCCTGGTCAGGGAACTGCCCTACAAGCTGGATGCAAAAAAAAGAAAAAAGAAAAAATTTAAGCTTTTTTTGATGTGGATTATTTTTAAAGTGTTTATTAAATTTGTTACAATATTGGTTTTGGTTTGCGTCTTGTTTTTTTGGCCTGAAGTTCAGTTCAGTTCAGTCGCTCAGTCGTGTCCGACTCTTTGTGACCCCATGAATCCCAGTATGCCAGGCCTCCCTGTCCATCACCATCTCCCGGAGTTCACTCAAACTCACGTCCATCAAGTCCGTGATGCCATCCAGCCATCTCATCCTCTGTCATCCCCTTCTCCTCCTGCCCCCAATCCCTCCCAGCATCAGAGTCTTTTCCAATGAGTCAACTCTTCGCATGAGGTGGCCAAAGTATTGGAGCTTCAGCTTCAGCATCATTCCTTCCACAGAAATCCCAGGGCTGATCTCCTTCAGAATGGATTGGTTGGATCTTCTTGCAGTCCAAGGGACTCTCAAGAGTCTTCCCCAACACCACAGTTCAAAAGCATCAATTCTTCGGTGCTCAGCCTTCTTCACAGTCCAACTCTCACATCCATACATGACCACAGGAAAAACCATAGCCCTGACTAGACGGACCTTTGTTGGCAAAGTAATGTTTCTGCTTTTGAATATGCTGTCTAGGTTGGTCATAACTTTCCTTCCAAGGAGTAAGCGTCTCAAAGCAAGTGGAATTTTAGCTCTCTGACCAGGGACTGAACACAAACTCCCTGCCTTAGAAAGGTGACGTCTTAACCACTGGACCACCAGGTTAAGTCCCCCAAAAGAAGAATTTTTACCCAGAATATAAAGAACTCTAAAAGCTCAATAAAACAATGAAGCCAACTTTTTCTTGGTAAAGCAAAAGATTTCAATTGACACTTCATTAGAGAAGATATGTAGGTGGCAATTCAGTACATAAAAGATGTTCAACATCACCAGCCACTAAGTAAACGCAAGCTGAGAGTATGGTGACCCATCGCTACACATCTACCGGAATGAATGAAATGAAGAAGAATGCCATACCAAATGCTGAGGCGGGTGCGGAAAAACAGAGCTCGTACGCTGCTGGTGGAAATGCAAAGTGGGACAACTGCTTTGGGAAACAGGCAGTTTATTTTTATTTTTTTGGCAGTTTCTTTAACAGCTAAACATAAGCTTGCCATATAATCCAGCTATTGATTCAATTCTTGGGTATTCACTCATGAGAAAAGAAAGACTATGTCTGAATAATGCCTTGTACTTGAATGTTTATAGAAACTTTATAATAGCCAAGAACTGGAACAACCCAGATGTACATCCATAACTGAACAAATAAACAAAGCAGGGTATATTTGTATAACAGGATAAAGAATGATTTACTGATACACACAACCACATAGATACGTCTCAAAGAAACTGATACCTCTCCAAGAATTGGCCAAGTTAGAGATGCCAAACAAAGGATTCCATATATATAAAAGCACAGAAAATTCAGATTAATCTTTAGTGACAGAAAGCAGCGTGACCCCCTGGAAGGGTCAGGGGCAGGGAGGAGGGGTGGAAAGAGATACAAAGAGGTGGGCGACGACGCCATGACTGTGGTTGCTTTCATAGGCTTCATGTCCATATTCACCAGTGTGAATGCACACACTTTATTAAATGAGGGCAACTGCCTATATGAAAATTACATCCCAAAAATCTTGTTAAAAAAATTTTTTTAAAATCTAACATTCTGAACCTGTTTGAAAAGCACCAACTGAAAGGTCCTATTAACTGCATAGGACCCAACTCTTACATTTCTGTGGACGAACCAGAAGAGGGCAGAGCATGCTAGCAAAAAACCCCAAGAAATGGAGTTGAGATTCTTAGCACGTGATTATCAGGAGCTTCAACCTAATTTATTTGGGATCAGATTCTTTTCATTAGAAAAACTGTAAAAATAACCTTATTTCACTTAAAACAATTCTACCATTTAATGAAATCTAAAGCCATCTATAATAATTCTGAAAATTATTTATGCAAATTGGAGAATAAAGCTAAAATTCACTGTCAAGATCCAAATTTCCTGAGATATTTGTAATAACTCAACCTATAAAATCAAAAACAGTAATTTTTTTTTCAAAAACAGTAATATTATACAAATTCTGAGGAAAATTTTTCACCAAATCTTTCTTCATTAACAAATTTAAATTATATAACAATAAACCTGCAGATACATCTCATTTTTTTCAATCTTTATTTTCCCTCTGAATTTATTCGCTATGATAGCCATTGGAAAGCTTTCTATTAGTTTCCAAAACTGATAATCACCGACATTTACTCATTATTGGCATTTAGCAATCTTAACTATAGCTTTAAATGCTGTTTAATTTATAATACCATCAACTAGGAGTTAGCATCTTTTAGCATCATTTCCATAGTTAAGAAGCCAATGCAATTTAGTGGAAAGTATTGGTATTTCCCACTAAAATTGTATCTAGTTATTTATTTTTGCTATTTTAGTCTCTCTTCATTTCAAAGTATATAGCATACTAAACCTAAAACATTCTCCTTCTACTACTTCACCCAAAAGAAATTAATTATATTTTGCTCATGGAAATTGCGTGAGTATGTATATAAAATTCATCAGGCATCCTTTCCTGTGGTATGCTTCTAAAAATGAAATTTATATACACACTCACACACATATTCAAGTTCAGGAAGTATGCTATTACAATATACAAAGCAGTAAGTAAATTCCATAAATTCTGTGTCAATGTTAATTTTTTTTTTTAAATAGTTATTTATTTATTTGACTGTACCAGGTCTTAGTTGTGGTATGTGGGATCTAGTTCCTTGAGGAGGGATCAAACCCGGGCCCACGACATTGGAAGCATGGAGTCTTAGCCACTGAACCGCCAGGAAATTCCTCAATGTTAATTTTTAACAATCATGTATAGATGATAGCTTAGTAACTTGATAAAATATTTATTTCAACAGTGATTCTGATTAGAGTCGCTATCTATTTCTGGCATATTAAATGATAAGCTACTTATATAACTATATGCAAAAAATATTTTTAAGTAACCCTTAATAATTACAAATTGATCTCAAAGGATTATAGGCAGAAAGTCAGGAAGAGGTTAGTATCTGCTTCAGCTACTTACAGAGATCTCTATTTCACTTTTATATCAGTTATACATTTTTCCTACAAATGGCAGCTTCTTTGCTTATATTAAAACTAGCAATGTCTTTTATAAATAAGATCTTACCTGAACGCTTTTCCTCTAGGTGTGTTGCTAAATCTGACATCTTCACAAGGGAGGGTGTGTTTTTTTGAAATTTTGCTTTAAATGTAATTGCTCTTATATCATCATCAAACAGGCACTCACAGGATGACCATGGTGTTGTATGCAATTCTAGGTTCTCTAGGATGCAATTCCGCTGAACAAAAAGATATTTAAATTCCCAAATATAATCTTAAACAAAACAAAAACAAAAAGTTACCATAATGAAATTACCTAGGATCAAAACCAGATTAAACAGACTGACCTGATTAAATCAGTTAAATGTAACTTTTATCACATTAAGGAATTTGGATATAAAGAGGCAAAATATGAATGTTGTGTTAAGGCAGTAAGAATGGTAGAGGTAATTTTAACAAAACTTTTTCTAAAGATTACTTGGTCTCCTAAACAGTCATAATTTATCATAACCAACTGTTTATTCAGAATAGCAAACTCATTCTGATTATCTACAGGAAAGATTTTTTTTTTTAAATAATGACATAGAAATGGACACATGTCTACCATAATCATATTACTCAATGATTTTTCAATACCTTAATTTTCTTATTTAGCTAATTTTTTCGGAACAACAACAAAAAACCGTTTAGATTCAGCTGCTCCTATTTTTAATTCTTTCAGTAATAATTCTGAACCACAGTAGCACAGACTTTCTTGCTCAACAATCAGACAGCGCCGTGCTGTGCTTAGTCGCTCAGTTGTGTCCAGCTCTTTGTGACCCCACGGACTGCAGCCCGCCAGGCTCCTCTGTCCATGGGATTCTCCAGGCAAGAATACTGGAGTGGGTTGCCATGCCCTTCTCCAGGAATAATCAGACTGTATATTAATAAATTCAACTTTAAAACTATATTAAAACAAAAAGAAGTTTCTTAGTACAAAATCTTCTAATGACAACTGTCTTTTTATTTTCCCACATACTTCAGTCTATAAATCTAAATCACACATCTCATCCTCTTCCTCAGTTTCTCTGGACAGCTATTTTTTTGTGGGAAATTTTAAAACAAGTCAGTAAATCTGTATAGACAGAGCATCGTTAGAAAGAGCTAAAGCATATACATTCCAAGTTGTTGCTTAAAACCAATCACTAGTTTAAAACAATTTTCTTGTCTTATTATAGAATACATGCTTAGAAATCACAGGTAAGATAAGCAAAGAAATAAATGGCAGCTACAGTCAATGCCTCAAAATAAATATAGCTAATATTTTAGTGTCCGTGCAGATGTTCTCAATTTGTTTGATTTTTACCTACTATGTCAAATGTATATTTTATGTCATTAAGTATTATTCTACATTTTGCACAGGTACACCAAAATCTTAAAAATTATTAGCGCAATCCTCTCTTTGGGGACATGTTTCTTATTTTTCACTAGTATAAATTTAGTACTATGGTAAAATATTTTTAGCTACATCTTTATTCATAGTCATGATAACTTCCTATTAAGTGTCATTATTAGGCCAAAGTGAAGTCGCTCAGTTGTGTCCAACTCTTTGCGACCCCATGGACTGTAGCCCACCAGGCTCCTCTGTCCATGGGATTATCCAGGCAACAGTACTGGAGTGGATTGCCATTTCCTTCTCCAGGGGATCTTCCCAACCCAGGGACTGAACCCAGGTCTCCCGCATTGTAGACAGACGCTTTACCATCTGAGCCAATTGTTAGGCTAAAGGTATCCCAAATTCTAAGGCTTCCCTATGCACTGTCAATTGTCCCCAAGAAAGGCTGTTCCCCTGAAACGAATTCATGTCAATTATGGGCTTCCCTGGTGGCTCAGATGGTAAAGAGTCTGCCTGCAATGTGGGAGACCTGGGTTCCATGTCTGGGTCGGGAAGATCCCCTGGAGGCGGGCATGGCAACCCGCTCCAGTACTCTTGCCTGGAGAATCCCATGGATGGAGGAGCCTGGCGGGCACTCCATTGGGTTGCAAAGAGTTGGACATGACTGAGCAACTAAGTACACACACATAAGTCAATGATACTTCGATTAGAAAAAGAAAAAAAAGGGTCGCCAGTTTACATCTTCTATAGTCTATGAGAGTGGTTGTTTCTCCATATCTTCTCTACTGATTTCTTAGGACAAAAATCAGTTATCATTATTATTTTATTTGTCTGCCTTCCATTGCTAGTAAGAATAATTTTTTTCATACACTTATTGGCCACTTTTATTTCTTCTTTGACGATCTGCCTGTTCATATCTATTGCTCATTTATTCTCACAAGCATTTGACTTTAGATTATGCTAGTATTTTTAGACAACATGCAATTTTTTATTGGTTTTTCACTTGTATTTTAATTTTGCATATGGTGATTTTCATGTATGGTAGTTTTTGTTACAGCATTTTATTTAACCTACTAATCTTTGGGTTCCAAATAAGTTCACTTATATTTTCTCCTAGTACTTACTGTCCTTTTTAGAAGTATTTGAATTTTCAAAGTATTCTTTTTAATGGCTGAGTAATATTCCATTGTGTGTATGTACCACAGCTTTCTTATCCATTCATCTGCTGATGGACATCTAGGTTGCTTCCACATCCTGGCTATTATTAACAGTGCTGCGATGAACATTGGGGTACACGTGTCTCTTTCAATTCTGGTTTCCTTGGTGTGTATGCCCAGCAGTGGGATTGGAGGGTCATAAGGCAGTTCTATTTCCAGGTTTTTAAGGAATCTCCACACTGTTCTCCATAGTGGCTGTACTAGTTTGCATTCCCACCAACAGTGTAAGAGGGTTCCCTTTTCTCCACACCCTCTCCAGCATTTATTGTTTGTAGACTTTTGGATCGCAGCCATTCTGACTGGTGTGAAATGGTACCTCATTGTGGTTTTGATTTGCATTTCTCTGATAATGAGTGATGTTGAGTTCTAATGAGGTGGATGAAACTGGAGCCTATTATACAGAGTGAAGCAAGCCAGAAAGAAAAACACCAATACAGTATACTAATGCATATATATGAAATTTAGAAAGATGGTAACAATAACCCTGTGTGCGAGACAGCAAAAGAGACACAGAAGTATAGAATAGTCTTTTGGACTCTGTGGGAGAGGATGAGGGTGGGATGATTTGGGAGAATGGCATTGAAACATGTATAATATCATATATGAAATGAATAGCCAGTCCAGGTTCGATGCATGGTACTGGATGCTTGGGGCTGGTGCACTGAGACGACCCAGAGGGATGGTATGGGGGGGTTCAGGATGGGGAACACGTGTATACCTGTGGCAGATTCATGTTGATATATGGTATAACCAACACAATATTGTAAAGTAATTAACCTCCAATTAAAATAAATAAATTTATATTTTTAAAAATAAAAATAAATAAATAAATAAACTGCAAAAAATAAATGAACAAATAAAAGTATTTGAATTTCTAATACATCCAGCATTTATTTGGACACAAATATGAAGCATAAGTCTAATTCTTATTTCTTCTCAAATTGTTAGATAGATATTTCAAATATATCCACTAATTTTTAAAGAAAAAATTTGCTTTAATTTTTAAATTATAAAATAAAACATACTTTTTATAAAATATTTAGACAATAAAAGAAAAGTAATAGGCAAAGTAAGACTGTCTGTATTTCAATAAAATGGATAATGGGTACTTTAGTTCACTGTATTATTCTGTCTGTATGTTTGAAGTTTCTTTATACTAAAAGGTTTAAAGAATAAATGTAAATTCCATACATGCATGAAATTCAAACTAAAGATATAAAAAATAAAAACCACATAATACTACTAGAGACGGCTAGCATTTTAGTACCTGTATTTCCAGATTTTTCAAAGTGTATATACATACTTACATATCCACTTTTATTAAAATGGGATCCTATTATACATGAAGTTTTATAATCTAGTTTTTTAAACTAAATATTATATCTATACATCTATCCAGGCGAGTGAACATACATGTCTTTGATAGTGAGTATACTGGTATGTCCACCAGACCACAAATGACCCCCTTAACTATTCCCTCACCCACTGAAATAAGCTTACATATTCCAACTCGTACCTTTTTCTTACCTTTTAGCACAGCATGAGGGACCTTAGTTTCTGTGCCTGCCGCAGTAGAAGTGCAGAGAGTCCTGACCACTGGACCGCCAGGGAACCCCCCAACTGGTACTTTTTGACCCTGTGCTACAAGCCACAGTTGACTGAATCAAATTCAAACTAGACAATCAGATTCTCTTTCCTGGGAATTTAGAAATAGGACTGGTCTCTTAAAAGGAAAAGGAAAGCAGGAGCTACAGAGTAACCATGTGCTATCCATAATGTTGAGAAGCAGAGAAAGTCTAGAGAAAGTCTCTACTAAGTAAATAAAGCAAATCCATGGAGGTGTTGCCTGGACCCAGAAAGCTTTTCTGTTCCTAGTTCCAAGTCCCCCTGAAACCCAACACTCTTGCCCTATTTACTAGGAGATACTCCTATACACTTCCAATATATCCCCCTTAATTGTTTAAGTTAACCATGATGGAGTGCCAGTGTGAAATTTGAGTCTTCTGTGCCCAAGTTTAAACACAGTTTCTTAGTACAGCCAACGGACTGCACAATCTTCATGTGCAAGCATTTTTACCTTTGTGATTTTTTCCTCATCATTTGAAACAAGCTGTTTCCTCCTCGAACTTGCATCTTTATTCCTTAAAGACAGTGGGAATTTTAAATGGCTGCCTGACCTATATTTTATTCTTCAATCATTTATAGAGAAAGTATCTACTAGTGCAGGCAGTTCTGTGTGATGAGGATACAATGGTGAACAGGCTAATCAGGGTGCTTTTAGTCACAAACTATACAACCTACTGAGAAATTTAGTTAATTATCAAGCAAGCAAATCAGCTGGATCATCTGTCTGTGTTAGGTGGCACAAGTGCAATGCAAAGACTGACTGACATGATAGTGATTTTGTATATTCATGTGTGAGGCCTCTCTGGGGAAATGAAATTGGACAGCCATCTGTGTGGGAGAGCTGGAGGAAGAAGCACTCTAGGCAGGGGAAACACATAAATTCAAGATCCCAAAGCAGGAAAAAGTTTGGCGTGTTCAAGAAACAGAAAGGAGTCGAATGTGGGTTAAGTTAGTGAGTCTGAGGGAGACCGAGCAGTACCAAGACAATTTGTGATACAATTCTATACTTCAATCATGAATTAAGGGTGTGAAGGAGTACCAAACCTCCATGCAGACATAACTGTGATTTTGCATGAAGCATAACCACAAAGGTTGGGATCATTTGTATTATTCTGTGCTTAATTAGTAACATCATGAGTGTACTTTACTGTAATGTTATATTTTTTTAAATATTAGACTTCTATTAGATTTCAGGAGAATATTGCACTGGAAAGGCACTTAGTTCTGAATAGCTTATTTTATGCATACCAAATTATTACCAAGAAGTGTAATTTGTGTCCCTAGCCCACCCTCATTAGGACTTTAACTGTAACCAATGCTTGCTGCACATCAGGCATACCAAATTCCTACCAGCAAAACATATTTCAAAAAAACTGGGAATTAATTTATTATTGTTTTTCTCCAAAACATCAACTCTTTTGTCTCTAGTATTCAGTAATTACTGCTTGACAATCACTTCTAATTATATCACCTAAATGTGAGTTTGTTACCCTTGGGAGCAAGGAAAACGAGGGCCCAGTACCTACAGAATAATACAGAGAATGCCTCAAGAAATACTAAATGAACAGACAGAATACTAACAATTTGTGAAAGGAGAATCACTTACTTAAATGATTCTTCAAAATTAGATCTTGAGGTATTAAGGCAGATATTAAAACTTGAAATATAAATAAATATGCTGAAGAAATGAACAAAGAAACTACACTTTAATTCACGGACTTATAAATTTTCAACATTAACCTAAATATCAAAGAATTATCTAGAGAAAATATACTTCCTCTTCTACTGACCAAATAACTATCAGCTTTTAAGGGCCAGTCATATTAAGCATGGAGCAATCTGCTTCGCCGCAGCTCCACTGTAATCGGAACGCCACCTTTGATCCCCATTCTGCCCAGCATGCAGCAGACTCATGGTCCCGACCATGACACAGTGGTCAATAACGATGGTGTGTGTATCACTGACACATGTTTTCCAGATTTCTCAACCAAACAAATATTTGCCACTGTTTGATCTTAACATGAAAGCCAAAATTCAGACTTATCTCGGTTCCTAGATATGGGCTATTAATGATTAAAAGAGGCGATGTGATAGATCCTATCTTTAGATAACTATTTTGAAATAGAAGTTTCCAAAGACGCATTAACTCTTTCAGGTAAGAAAAGAATGGATCACATACCTAATCAACCTCTGAATTAATTTAACAGAGTAAAATAACTCAGAAGCCACTAATTAAACTGTCTCTGATTGTTGCAACTAAAGGATCCAGTGTCAAAATGAAGATGTTACACTGTTATTGAAACATCAGTTCAGTTCAGTTCAGTTGCTCAGTCATGTCCAACTCTTTGTGACCCCATGGACTGCAGCATGCCAGGCCTCCCTGTCCATCATCAACTCCCAGAGTTGGTGGGAGTTTACTCAAACTCATTTCCATTGAGTCAGTGACGCCATCTAACCATCTCATCCTCTGTTGTCCCCTTCTCTTCCTGCCTTCAATCCTTTCCAGCATTAGGGTCTTTTCAAATGAGTCAGTTCTTCACATTAGGTGGCCAAAGTATTGGCGTTTCAGCTTCAGCAGCAGCCCTTCCAATGAATATTCAGGACTGATTTCCCTTAGGATGGACCAGTTGGATCTCCTTGCAGTCCAAGGGATTCTCAAGAGTCTTCTCCAGCACCACAGATCAAAAGCGCCAATTCTTTGGCTCTCAGCTTTCTTTATAGTCCAACTCTCACATCCATACATGACCACTGGAAGAACCATAGCTTTGGCTAAATGGACCTTTGTTGGCAAAGCAATGTCTCTGCTTTTTAATATGCTGTCTAGGTTGGTCATAATTTTTCTTCCAAGGAGCAAGCATTTTTTAATTTCATGGCTGCAGTCACCATGTGCAGTGATTTTGGAGCCCCAGAAAATAAAGTCTGTCACTGTTTCCACTGTTTCCCCATCTATTTGCCGTGAAATGATCGGACTGGATGCCATGATCTTCGTTTTCTGAATGTTGAACTTTAAGCCAACTTTTCCACTCTCCTCTTTCACTTTCATCAAGAGGCTCTTTAGTTCTTCTTCCCTTTCTGCCACAAGGGTGGTGTCATCTGCATATCTGGGGTTACTGATATTTCTCCCAGCAATCTGGAGTCCAGCTTGTGTTTCATCCAGCCCAACGTTTCTCATGATGTACTCTGCATATAAGTTAAATAACCAGGGTGACAATATACAGCCTTGACGTACTCCTTTCCCTATCTGGAACCAGTCTGTTGTTTCAATTCCATTTAATTTAATACCTTATAAATGATTAACTGTTGCTCTAAAGAAAAATATAACCATGGGTCATACTTTAAACATGAATGTTCTATGGATGTTTAATAGCCCACACTTTTAAAACAACTGGAATAAAAACCTGGAACATAGTAACTTATTAAACAGTAACACTGTGACTTGAAAGAGTTAATGCAACTCCTCTAACATCTGCCCTATAACCAGAGAGGAGTTTATTTATCAGACTACCTTGGCTGAATAAAAATTGTAGAAGCATCTCCAGAATTAAAGTTTTAAACAACATTATCCAAGGAAGGTAAGATCTTCAATCTTCACTAAAAAGGTAAAGTAGTATACCTGGGAATAAATGAAACCTTTTAATTTGCTGCCATTAATTATAGAGGGTTATAGATCGTTGAATTGTTTACAGGAGGTAAAAAATTGTAACAAGAAATCTGCAAAAGAATACTCAATCATGCTCAATTATATTTCAAATGTCTGATCTCCAGAGTCCCTTCATCTTAGGCTCATAAGCATTAATCATTTACTCACCTATAAATAGATTAAATGCTTTTTGGTGTATTTACCTTTTTTCCTTTGAAGTTGAGGGTACCAGGCTGCTCCAGGACCCCATAATACAAGCACATAATGTTGACCTTGGGTCTGTTCCACTGTTAACATAACTTTCCTTTGCTTCTGCCCTCTATAACTGTATAACGCCTCTGGAAAAGGAAAAGAAATATTTAATTGGCATTACTCTACTGCATGTGATATCATACTTTACTGTCTGATGATAAATATCCACTGATAACCAAATGGTACACTAAGACAGTCCTGTACTTAAGTTTCTTTTAATCAAAATACAGTTGATCTAAAGTATCACATTAGTTTCAGGTACACAACACAGTGATATATATACTCTTCTTCAGGTTTTCTTCCCTTATATGTTGTTATAAAATACTGAGTACAGTTCCCTGAGTAATACAGTAGGTCCTTGTTATATCTTAATTTTTTTATAACCTAAAATTGATGAAGTACCCCAAATATTTACCTGTCAGTACAGTGATATCAATAACTCTTAGAACTGCATGGACTAAAATGTCTGGCTGAAGCTGCTCCAACTCTATAAATTCTATACTGCTCATTTTCTGAGGATGCCTCTGAGGAAGATCTCTGAGATAGGAATGTTTTGAAGATACATATGCCAGTAAGTCTTGAAGTACAACATTACTAATCATACTGGAATCTAGGAAAGAAAAAAAAAGACCATATATACAAAAGAGGGAAACGTTATATTTTCTTGATAACATGGCATTTTCTTAGAACTGTATTTTATGTTGCAAAGTGTGATTAAATGTCAAACATGATTTCATTTCTATAAAGCATGTAGCTTATCCTTGAACCAGTTTAGATGCCAAAATAAGCTTGATGTTTTTAACCAATGGAAATGGAATTATTTATCATCTGCAAAAAAAAAAAAAAATTGCCCTGTTCCCTTCTCTATTTCATTAACAGTATCATTTTTCTACCAATTAACCAAGACTAATATTTTAGTTTTTTTTTAATTGGGGTATAGTTGCTTGACAATGTTGTGTTAGTTTCTGCTATACAACAAAATGAATCAGCTATATATATATATATATATATATATATATATATGCATCAATTATTTTTTTGACTCCTCCGTTACCCTGTTGTATCCAACCAGTGCCCTAATCCCTGAAATCTGATTTGATCACATCTTTCTCAACTATCCCAACCACCGCTATTCTTCCTCAAGACTGTTAGCATTTCTCATCTGAGATACTCCTAACGCTCTTCTAACTGGCCCTCCGAGAACATGTTCTATTCTCTCTATTCTCTCTCGCTTCTAAGCCTCTGCCCTCACAATATTCACTGGCTACAATGCTGCCATTCTTCTCTCTGGCCACCCATCGGAATCCTACACAGAAAAACAACCATTTTAGACTCCCAGTGCTAGGGATACAAACACATGATCCCAAGGCTGAAGAAATTATCAGCCTAGAGGCTGACAACCAGCACTGGGCTTAGGATATAAGCAACACGTGCGCGCATTCCTCAGAGCACACCTAAAGACCTGCCCGGGGAGCTGGGAGAGGCTTGCTTTATTGAGGAAATATTTGAGCAACGCTTTGGGAAAATGCCTAAGAAAAGGTTTCTAGGTAGTAACTGGGAAGAAAAATATGTTTCCAGGTAAAGAGAAAGCGTTAGTAATCCTTTATATATCTCAGATGCTTTGGGTATTCTGATAAAGCATATGGACCCATTATCAGAATAATATTTTTATAACAACTTTATTGGAATATAATTCACATACATAAGTTCACCCTTTTTCTCTTTTTTCTGGCCACACTGTACAGCTTGTGGGATCTTAGTTCACCATCCAGGGAATGAACCTCAGCAGTAAAAGTGCAGATTCCTAACCACTGGACCGCCAGGGAATTCCCAAGTTCACCCTTTTAAAGTATACATTTCAGTGTTTTTGCTTTTTGTACTTCACAAAGTTGTGTGGCTATAACCATTATCTAATTTTACAATATTTTTATCACAGAGTAATATTTTAAAATTCATTAAATGAAATAGGATAGTAAAACCAATTATATGGAAACACAGTAATCAAAATATTTTTAAAACTGAGGATAACTTGCGTGCCTCATCACAACATGAAATAATAAGGAATAGCAGAGAATGCAGCAACTACTATGCCTTCAAAGAGTGCCAAAGCATCATGTGGGTGAATAGTGTTCAAGTTGCCTCCAACAACTATAATGTGACATGAAAATATATGTGCTTCCCATTGGTGATCAAGTCACAAGTATTGAAAATATTACTGCGGATCGTCACCTTATTCATAATGGAAGGAAATGTTAATTTTTAGTAGGCAATCAGTGAAAATAAAGATATAATATTATGGTTAACAGAGCTGGAGTGTGGTGAGGGGGAATTGACGAAGGCAGTCAAAAGGTGTGAAGCTCCAGTTATAAGATAAATAAGTACTAGGGGTGCCATGCACAACTTGATAAACATATTAACACTGCTCTATGTTATATATGAAAACTATGCACAACTTGATAAACGTATTAACACTGTTCTATGTTATATATGAAAATTATGCACAACTTGATAAATGTATTAACGCTGCTCTATGTTATATATGAAAACTATTAAGAGCGTGAATCCTAAGAGTTCTCATCACAGGAAAAATATTTTTTTCTCTTTCCTTAATTTTATTATCTTTTATCATCTCATTCATATGAAATGATATTCACTTAACTTATTGTCATAATCATTTCATGATGCATATAACTCAAATCGTTATGTATTATGCTGTGTACCTTAAATTTACACAGTGCTGTATGTCAACTGTATCTCATAAAACTGGCAGGAAAAAAAAGGGATGTGATATCTTCCCATCCAAGTTTATGAATGCTTTAATGCAGAGGAATCAATTTTCACTGACAAAAGTAGGAAGAACGCTTTAGGAGGCTAATGACCATCCAGCGGACGATGAGAGCTGGAACGCAGGCAAGACTGCGTGAAGGAGAAAAGCCTGACAGACTTGTGAACCAGCTCAGAGGCAGAATCTAAAACAACAGGTGTGGAGGGTAAAGAAAAGATTGCAGAGGATAAGACTTCTAGTAAAGCTGAGTGGACAGATAAAAACAGATGTTCTAAAGTTTCCAGAACCTGACATGAAATCTATTCTGATTAAGGTTACTTAATTCATAAATGAATTTTATAAAACAATGGTGATATCATAGCAAAGATAATGAACATAAAAGAAAAGAACAGATATCATGCCAGATAAATGAGAAAGAGAGGAAGAGCACAGACAAGACCAAGTACATTATAGCAAAACCCAACGCCAAACATCTCCTTCTACAGCTCCCGTTCATTCACCAGGTCTTCTGATTCCCCTTTCACAATATTTCCAGCACATCTGGACTCAGAAGAGCTGGGTTCAATTCTGACTTTGTCAATAATGACTCTTCTGAACTTGTACATAACTTTTCTGGGCTTTATTCTTTATCTGCAATAAGAGATTTGGAGGGAGGGGACGCTCCCTAACATCAAATTATTCCCTAATTCTTGCTTCATAAAAATTTGTACAGAAACATTTGATTACTTAGATTCAAAATAAAATAGTCTACTTCATGGAAACACTGTTAAACTTTTTATTTATATATTTAATTTAGTAATATTTAAGATAAATTTGTATCCTGTCACATTATCAGGACTAAATTTGTAAAATTTATAGCGCCTTACTATAATGAGAAAAAAACAAAAGTTCTATATGTATGCTGATCAGAAGTAAGCTCTCATGAGTTGTAACACTTTGCAAAAATAAAAACCAAAATTGACTTCTTCTTTCAGAAGAAAAACAACTGCAATATTTTCAAAGTATCAACTGTTCACTATTTTCAAAATAGTTAACTAGTCATACAAAAAAGCCTTAGAACATACTTTATGTAGCTACTAACTTGTGTAACCTGTGAAAAACAAGGCAATATAAATTCCTATGCAAGTAGAAAAACAAATTTGAAATAACCTCTAAAAGCTATTTAACTAGCTCAATATTTTTCACATTATTCTACAAAAACCTGAAGCTACCCAGAGTTTCCATGGCATATTCTCCATCCAGAATTGGATCCTTAGATCTCCATGAAATTACTGAACTAGAGCAATCTTACTTGGATCCAGCTCAGTCTTAAAACGAGATCTACAACACCTTTCTCTCAAATCCCTTGAAAAGTACTTACATTCCATGTTATTTTCATTATCTTAAAACATTCTTTACCCTTCCATTGTATTAACAACTATAAAACATCTGTAATAACAACTCTAAAAGCCATCTGACTCCTTGGAAATGTGCTTTCCAAGATGTAGCAACTTCAAATGTTCATAATAAAACATTAAACTTAAATCTTTTAAAGAAATCCCCAAATTAAAAAAATAAAATAAAATCCCAGGCTGCTTTTGACCACTTACTCTTTTCCCTATCAGAATAATCTATCAAATTTCATGAAAATCTTACTGGGATTTTGATTGGATTTTTACTGAATTACAGATCAACTTGGGGAGAACTGAAATCTTCACAATGTTAAATCTTTCAATCGGTGAACAAAATATATTTAGTCTTTTAACTTTTCGTTGTTTCATTTAACAACAAAATTGTTAAATTCACATGATAATATTGTAAATGGTCCCTTGTCTTTATTTGTTACTAGCTGTAGTCACTCCATTCTAGAAATGCAATTGACTTTTGTATATTCACCTTTTACGTGGCCACCTTGCTAACCTTTCTCATTATTTCTAATAATCTGCTTGCAGTTTTAAGAGGGGAAGGATTCTTTGTCAATCTATAAATAATAATCCTAATAATCCATCATGTTATCCACAAACAAGAAACTAATACTGTCTAAATATTAATGTTATTAACTAAACTATAACTCTTACTCAAATTTTACCGATTTTCCCACTAATCTTCTGTGTGGCGTCCTATCCAGGATTCTACGTTACATTTAGTTCTTATTTGTCTTATCCTCCTTTAGTCTGCAGTTGTTATCAGTCTTGTCATTCATGACCTTGACACTTCTGAGGAGTATCGATCAGTTACTTTGTAGAATGTCTCTCCATTTGGGTTTCTCCAATGTTTACTCAGGACTGAAATGAGGTTATGCATTCTTGGCAGGAATATCACAAAAATTATGCTGTGTCCCTGTCAGTGCAACAAAGCAAGGAATTCGTAATATCCTTAATACAGAGAACACTTACCTTGATTCACCCGGTTAAGTTGATGTCAGCCAAGTTTCTTCATTATAAAGTTATTTTTCCCCTTGTATGTTGATAACTACCTTGGGGAGATACTTTGCATACATATGCAACGCTATATCTCCCCCAAACTTCCACCTACTAATTTTAGCATCTATTAATGGATCCTTGTTCGCAATATTTATTACTGAAGTAGTTACCTAATGGTAATTCTCTGTTTTCTTCTTTCTTCTCACGTTTATTCATTGGAATTCCAATTTATCCCATGGAATCGTGAAAAAGAGCTCTCTCATTTATTTACTTGCTTACTTGTTTTATAAGTTAGTTAAATATTTATATCAGTATGAATCCATACATATCTTATTCTGAGGGCTATAATCCAACATTATCTTTTCTTTTTTTCTTAAATTGTTTCAGTTCTTGCCAATAGGCTGTCCTTAAAGTTGGCTTTTGTATTCTTTCAAAACAACCCTTTTCTGACACCATGAAAGTTCCAGCCTCTTCTCGGATTTTCTTCGCCCCAGGCCTGTAAACAACCACTTCTAGCAGTGCTGATTTCTTTTACAGAGTAAGAGACGGGCACGAGGTGGGGTCATTACTACTGAGGTGCCACTGCTGCTGTGTCCTCTCAGCAGGCAGAACCAGGAGATTCATGTACTGAGCATAATAGCCCATCCATACACTTATATCTATATTTCTGTATTCCTGTATCTATTTGCTTATATATATATATGTATATGTATATATATATATATATATATATATATATACACACACAAAACCATGCACTTATACTAATATCTCTGACTCTAACCCAAAAGGTTCCCTTTAATCTTCCCCCTTTTTTATATATAATTTCTTTCTGTAACAACGGAAAACCCAATTCTCATTATCTATTACATATTTATTTACTTGTTCAATTCTAGTACATATACAAGGCTGTTGCTAACCCATTCCTCCTTGAGAAGCATTTTTACTACTAGACTACAGCACTTATGGACAGCTTTTTTTCCCCTTGGCCTTACAGAATCCAGTCAATACACCGTTTCCCACAGTTTCTTGGGTTTGTTCTTTTGTCCCCACTACCCTTCTGCATGGTCACTTTATTCATGTTTAATACTGTGAGGTTCATTGGCAGGTGTTTCCATTCCAGTTTGGATTCCCGCTCCACATTCTAATTGGTTTTAATTGTTTATTTTGGGGGGTATATGAAACATTACTATGGTTCTACAAGACAGAGACACACAAAAAGATTTACTCAAAGAAGCGTCACTCCTTCATCAATGTTACCCTATTTCCATTCCCTCTTTCTTTCTGCCTCTCTCCCAACCCTTCCCTGTAGGTAACCAATCTTGTTATTTCTGGTTTATCCTTCCTGCATTAAAAAAAAAAATCCATTTATGTATTTGTTTGTTTTCGGTTGCACTGGGCCTTTGCTGCTGCACACAGGCTTTCTCTGGTCGCAGCGCAAGAGCTTCTCGTCGCGGCGACTTCTCCTGGGGGGCATGGGCTCTAGCACACTCGGGCTTCAGCAGTCTCAGCTCACCGGCTCCCAGGCTCTCGGGCGAAGGCTGAAGAGCGCAGCACACAAGTTCAGCCGCTCTGGGGCGTGTGGGATCTTCTCAGACTAGGGATCAAACTGGTGCCGCCTGTATTGTAAGGTGGATTCTTAACCACTGGGCCACCAAGGGGAAGCCCCTTCCTGTACTTCTGTCGCACGAATGTGGAGTTACACATACATTTTCTTTTTCCTCCCTTCTTTCTTACACAAAGAACAGCAGACTACATATGCTTTTGGGGGCTTCTGGTTTTCACACAACAGTATGTCTTAGAAATCACTTAATATCAGTTCATAGACTCTTTTCCTTTTCTTTTTACAGCTGCACAGTATTCCACTATGTGACTGTACTATAATCTAATCAGCTGTTCTATATATGAGTGTTTCCACTTTTTCAGTGCCTTGCAGTTACAAACAATACTGCAATGAATATTTTTTTTGTTCTGATGTACAGATATTTTCATATTGTTGTAATTCTATCTTCAGGATAGATTCTTAAAAATAAGCTTGCTGGGCTCAAAGCTGAGCACATATAGAATCCTGTTAGGTATTGCCAAATAGCCCTCCACAAGGGTGGTAGCAATTTACATTCCCACCAGCAAGGTTAAGTGAGCCTGTTTCCCCACAGACTCACCAACAGAATGTGTTGTCTTATTTTTTAATTTCTGCCACTTTTATAGGTGAATAATGACACCTCTATGTAGTTTTAACTTGAATTTCTCACGTCTCCTTTCCATTTTCCCATCAGGTCCCTTGTTGCTTAATTTTTAAGAGTTTTCCATATACTAGAACACTAGGATTTTGTCTAAGGTGTATGCTGCAACATTCCTTCCAAGTATGCCAACTGTCTTTTGACTTTATGAGTTTTTAGTATCTTTCCATAGACAAATGTATCAGTCTCCTGGTCTTACTGCCTCTGGATTTGGAGTTATAGTAAGAAAGCCCTTCCCTACACCAAGATTAGAGAGGAATTCATCTATGTTTCCTTCTGGTAGTTAGATTGTTTTATTTTCTTATATTTATATTCTTAATCCATTTGGAGTTTATTCTTCTATTTGTTATAAGAATTTGTTAACCAAAAATTTGGTTCACCTTTTTGTGCGTGTCAAGTCAAAAGACACTACCAATCCAAAGACTGAGAGAAGGAAGGATTTATTACTTGTGGCAAGTAAGAATACTGGGGATGTTTCCCAAAGCGGTGCCTCTTGGAACAGCAAAATTGGGGAAGTTTTAAGCTAAGGGTAGATGCATAGTCAGGCTTCCCTAGAGGCTCAGCTGGTAAAGAATCCACCTGCAATGCAAGAGACCTGGGTTCAATCCCTGGGTTGGAAAGATCCCAACCCACTCCAGCCACCCACTCCAGTATTCTGGCCTGAAGAATTCCATGGACAGTCCATGAAGTCACAAAGAGTTGGACATTAATGAGTGACTTTCACTTTTTCACGAAGAGGTTTGGGCTAGTGTATGCATATTCATGAAGGGACTTTGGGAGGTAGGCAGAGCCCAGATTTGAAAACATCAACACCATCATCCTTTAGGTTCCGTTGTTCAGGTGGCTCACCACTTCAGGCTCATCTTTATTTCTGAAACAGAACTGGAAATCTTTACAACTGATATGTTATCTTTGCTATTGTTAACTTCTCTTGCCTAATAACAGTCATTTTTGGTTTTTGCCTTAAAGGTTATTAATTACTCAGGTCTGTTCAAAGACAAGCATTATGGCCAGGCTTAGATCACAAAATGGCTTAGGCCAAAAATGGCCTCTCTTATGTCAAGAAAATCATGCCTGATACTGATACTCTTTCTCCAGGGACCCCCCTACCCTACTTGGTTACAAAGTGGATACAATCTTATCTTTTTCTATGTGGCTATCAAGTTACCTTAGCAACGCTTATTTAAAAGCTAACCTTTGCCTCAGTGGTTTCAGATACCATCTTCCTTACACAGTAAATTCCACATAGGTGCCTAATTCTTATCTCCCTATTCTCTGCCACTGATCTAGTTGCCTATTCCTGCACCAGTGTCACCCTGCTTTAATTACTGGGGCTTTAGCGTAGGTTTTAATGCTCAATAAGCCTAGTCACTCATGTTTTTCTTTTTCACTGTTTTCCTAGCTATTC
Source organism: Budorcas taxicolor (assembly GCF_023091745.1). Taxonomy (NCBI): domain Eukaryota; kingdom Metazoa; phylum Chordata; class Mammalia; order Artiodactyla; family Bovidae; genus Budorcas; species Budorcas taxicolor. The sequence continues at coordinate 4,299,198 of NC_068914.1, forward strand.
CTGCATGCTTGCTCTTCCATATGAATGTTAGTATCAAGTTATATATAGCAGCATGTTAGTATCATGTTGGCATTTTTACTGAGAGTGCACTGAATTTATAATCTTAAGAACTGGTATCATTTAATGTTGAATTATTTAATCCAGTAATAGGGAATGTTGTCTTTCCACTTATTCATGTCTTCATTTCTTTCCAGTGTATTTAAAATTTTTATTCATATAGTTTTTGCACATTTCTTGTTTAATTTATTCTGAAACATCTTCTTTATTACTATTGTAAATTAGAATTTTCCTACCATTATGCCCTCTGTTTGGTGTTTGTGTATATGAAGGCTACTGATTTTTTTAACAGTACTTTTTGTATTATTCTTTACCGATTCAAATGCCTCTTCTTTTCTGATTGCATTGGTGAATAACTCTAGTATAATGGTGAACTAAAAGAGCCTCTTGATGGGACTGAAAGAGGAGAGTGTAAAAGCTGGGTTGAAACTCAACATTCAAAAAACTAAGATCATGGCAGCCAATCCCATCACTTCACAGCAAACAGATGGGGAAAAAGTGGAAACAGTGACAGGTTTTATTTTCTTGGGCTCCAAAATCACTTCAGATGGTGATTATAGCCATGAAATTAAAAGACACTTGCTCCTTGAAAGGAAACCAATGACAAACCTAGACAGCGTATTACAAATCAGAGGCATCACTTTGCGGACAAAGGTCCATATAGTCAAAGCCATGGTTTTTCCAATAGTTATGTATGAATATGATAGTTGGACCACAAAGAAGGCTGAGTGCAGAAGAACTGATGCTTTTGAATTGTGGTACTGGAGAAGACTCTTGAGAGTCCCTTGGACAGCAAGGAGATCAAACCAGCCAACCCTAAAGGAAATCACCCCTGAATATATATTGGAAGGACTGATGCTGAAGCTAAAGCTCCAATACCCTTGCCACCTAATGTGAAGAGCCAACAAATTGGAAAAGACCCTGATGTTGGGAAAGATTAAAGGCAAAAAGAGAAGAGGGTGGCAGAGAATGAGATGGTTAGATGGCATCACTGACCCAGTGGAAATGAATCTGAGCAAACTTTGGGAGACAGTGAGGACAGGGAAGGCTGGCATGTTGTACTTCGTGGGGTCACAGAGAATCAGACATGACTTGTGACTGAACAACAGCAAATGGAAACAACAGCAGAGATAAGGGATATTCTTGTTTTGTTCTTGACTTTGTGGAAATGCCTCTAGTGTTTCACATTAAATAAGATCAGGCATCAGGGCTAAGTGTATCTATATTATTGATATAATATCAACTATATTGCAGTTGTAGCACTATACTGATACTGTATGTATTGATAGGAGAAAGTATCCCTCAATTTTGATTTCCTGGAATGCTTTTTATAATAAATAGATGTTGAACTTTGTCAAAGGGTTTCTCAACATCTATGGAGATAGTCATATAAATTCTCAGATGTGTTAATATGATATATTAATATGAAATATTCATGGATCTGAACAAATCTTCCATTTCTAGAATAAATCTCATTTGGTCACTATTTCCCTAATGTAGAGTTAGATTTTGTCTACTAAAATCCTGTTTAGACTTTTTACATCAATAATCATATATAATACTGGTCTCTATTTTTATTTGTAATGTCTTTATTTGGTTTAGGTGCTAGTGTTATATTTGCTTTATAAAAGGAATTAGGAATGTTCTCCTTCAATACTCTGGACTAATTTATACAGTATTGGAATTATCTGGCTTTGAAGGTTGGGTAGAATTTCCTGTGAAACTATTTTCAGACCTGCCCCTCTTTTATATGGTAGTTCCTTAGTAATTTTCTCTATTTCTTCTATAGAAACTGGTGAGTTTAAACTTTCTTTCTCTAATGGGATCAGTTTTGGCTATCTGTATTTCCCTATTCTATTTACATACATTCATTCTTTTTCAGACACTTTTTTCATATATGTTATCACAGAATATTGAATACAGCTTCCTGCGCTGTACAGTAGGTTCTTGCTGGTTGTCTATCTCATATATAGTAGCCTGTGTATGTTAATCCCAAGCATACCTGATTTATCCCTTCTCCCTGAATTCCCCCTTTGGTGACCATGTTTGTTTTCAATGTCTGTAAGTCTATTTCACTTTTGCAAATTAGTTCATTTGCATCACTTTTTAAAAACGTAAAGATTCCACATATGAGTGATACCATATAGTCGTCTTTTTCTATCCGATTTACTTCATTCAGTAAATAATCTCGGTCTATCCATGTTGCTGCAAATGGCATACTTTCATTCATTTTTATGGACGTAATATTCCATTGTACACACGCACCACATGTTCTTTATCCATTCCTCTTATCAGTGGACATTGTCTTGGCTATTTTACAGACAGTGCTGCAAAACACACTGACGTGCATGTCTCCCTTTTTTCTTGATCAAATTAACTAACTGGTTCATCTATTTTTTTGGAAACAAGATTTTATTATTAAAATTATTTATCATTTTAAAATGCCCATTCTTATTAATTACTGCTTTTACCTTTACTATTTCATTCCTTGTTTCTCTGCTTTACTTTGTTGTCCTTTTGCTAGGTATCAGAGTTTAGAATTTAATTCATGTATTTTTATTCTTTTATTATTATTGATAAAAAAGAATTCAGCTAATAAATTTTTCTTTGATAATTTTCCTTAAATGCATCCCAGATATTCTGACATGCAGTGTTTTCATTATTATATTTTTTAACTCTATAATATCAGTTTGCGTTTCCTTTTTCACTCAAAATTTGTTAAGCAGGTATAAAATTTCCAGATATAGGACCTGCTGCCGCTGTTGTCAATCAATTCTAGTTTTTGGACTTCCCTGGTGGCTCAGTGGTAAAGAATCCACCTGCTAATGTAGGAGACACAGGTTCGATCCCTGGTTTAGGAGGATCCCTCATGCCGCAGAGCAATTAAGCCTGTGCACAGCTACTGAGCCTGTGCTTAGAGCCCAGGAACTGCAACTACTCAGCCCACGTGCTGTAACTACTGGATCCTGTGTGCCCCAGAGCTTGCGCTCCGCGATGAGAGAAGCCACCACAATAAGCAGCCTGCACAGCACACCTAGAAAGAAGCCCGTATGCAGCCACAAAGACCCAGCACCGTCAATAAATAAATCACAGTATAAAAAATTAAAAAGAAATAAATTCAAGTTTTATAGCATTTGACCAGTATGTTTGTAATAACTCCAGCTTATAGAAATTATTAACGTTTTCTTTATGACCTACTGGGATCAATCTTTCTGACTGTACTGTGCACACATGACAAAAAGGCACATTTCCGTCATTAGAATGGAGAAGTCAGCTTACACCCGGAAGATGCGCCTTATCCATGAGATCTACAGCGCTCACTGCACTGTTTAGACCTCTTATTTCTTAGTGATTTTCTGTCTATTAGGTCTGCCTTGTGCCATTAGAGAAATGCAAGTCAGCACCACAACGAGATGCCACTGCACAGTGATCAGGATGGCTAAAACTTTAACATAGGACAATACCAAATGCTGACAAGGATGCAGAGAAACTACAAGATACGTGGCTGGTAGGAAGTTTAAGTGGTACAGCCACTCTGCAAAATAGTTTGGCAATTTCTTATAAAGCTAAACATGTATTTGTCATACAACCTCCTCTTTTCATTACCTCCAGAATTCCAGGGGCTCGGAAATTCTATGGAAGAACTTCAGAGGTCCATGGAATCACTTGGAATGATATGAAAAATTTTATATCTCCCTACTTAAGTCTATTTTTCTTAAGAAACGGCACACAGCTTCTCAAAGAGGTCTATGACTCCCTAAAAGGTTAAGAATCACGACAACATTGACTCTAAGAAAAAGAAAACAAATCATGAACCCCAATATTTCTTAAAATAAATATGATTTATACTGTACAAGTTGATTTTTATAAATTCTATTTTCATTCTTACTGAAAATAAATCAATACCTTTCAGCTAACCATTTAGAAAATATTTTGTAGCATTGCCATTTTAACTCTACTTTTTCTCAATATGTGTATATACTTTAAATACTAAGAAATTATTATATTTAAATTTAAAATATGTCTTACATTCTTCGGGCTGGACAGATGAATAACTCCCAAGATTTAATAACTGACTGGTAAATGTTGATTGCAGTACTGTCTCACCAATCCAGTGATCCTCATGGATAGTGACATCTAGAAAGGGGGAAAAAAGTTCTAATCATGCTAAAAATTCCATCACACTAGGATTAATGTATTCATCATAGCAAAATACCATGCGTGCCTCTCATATGCCAGGTAACTGAAGTCCAAATAGGGTAAATGCTCTCCCTAAAGGCATAAAATGATAAAATAGCAAATTTGATCTCTGAACCTAGGAATGTCTGTATGTAGGTAAAATAACAAAATTTCTTCTGTATATTCAAATAACCTCAATATGGAAGCTCTACTCCACAGAGAAAATTTTATCGGTTTGTTCACTTAAGGCAAATGTGTAATATATATTTCTGATAAATTAAATCATTTAGGATCAGCAAGCAAAGCAGGGTTCCAAAGCAGTAGTTCCTAGAAGAGTAAAACATATTTAGTATGCATTTATTTCCTCTGCTATAAGCCATATATAAATATAAGACATTCTTACAGAACTTTGATTATTTTTCCCTAAACTGAATGATAGTTATCTTCTATAGATGTTAAAAATGAAATACTTTGAAGGTAAGGAACACTTCCCAGGAAAAAGAGAGCTGCATGATCTAAGATGGAAAAAGAAACAGTGGAACTAAACACACCAACTGGGAGAAACAATTCTAGGTAGAACAAAAATTAAGTATAAGACAGAGACAGATCCATCCCGGGCAGGATATAATCAGTGTGTAAAATGTTAGAGGTATGAAGATACACAAATGGCAGCAAAATAATCATAGAGAAACACGGATGCATAATTTCCAAGTAGTTACTTCCAAATTTATATCCCAGATCCTCTCCTCATCTTCAAACCCATTTACCCCTTTATCCACAACTGCCTAACTGACATTCCTGACTGGATATCCCATTAGCTCCCCAAACTCAGCCTTGCTCGAACCCGCTTTTCTTCTTGTATGCCCCGTCTCATCTGTTGGCACTATGCTGCTGCTGCTGTTAAGTCGCTTAATTGGAACATGACATCATCCTGAACTTCTACTTCTCCTTTCCATCTTTGTCTCGACCCAACTGTTGACTCCGCCTCTGGACTCTGCCCGCAGCCCTGCCACGGCTACTGTTTTGCATCAAACATTCTTCTCTCTCCAAGCAGGTACCCTTCCTATCTCCAATCCATGTCCCATGACGCTAACGAATGATTCATCAAGGACATTGATGTGATCCACTGACTTGATTAAAAACACCCTCAGTGGCTCCCCATGGCCTGGTCAGGGACAACCAGCACAGCATCCGAGGCTTTTCAGGATCTGACCTTCGGGATGCCTGCTCTTCAGAAAGGAACAAACAAGGAATTTCAAGAACTTTCAGAAAACCATATTGTAAAACCTACGTTCAGACTGGTAAAATGTTAAACACTGGGGACCAGATGGAGGGGAGTTAAGAATTCAGCCCGTGCCCCACCTTTCTTGGCCCATTCACTGATACGGTTTTCTATTTGCTCTTTATGTACTGGTTTCCCAGGTAGGTCCCAGGCCTTCTCTTTTAACTCTCGTCACTAGTCTCCTTAGAGACTATACAGACCATATTTAGAGCATCTTTTCAATCTATGGCTAAAGTGTAGTAGAAAAATATCCATTGCTGAATGGAATGTGATTTGGAATCCATCTGTCACACAGGATTGTTCAGTTTTGGGTGGGTATCAGTAGGTAGTATGAGATATCCAATAGAGATATAATCATCTGCTGCTGCTGCTAAGTCACTTCAGTCGTGTCCGACTCTGTGCGACCCCATAGACAGCAGCCCACTAAGCTCCTCTGTCCCTGGGATTCTCCAGGCAAGAATACTGGAGTGGGTTGCCATTGCCTTCTCCAACGCATGAAAGTGAAAAGTGAAAGGGAAGTCGCTCAGTCGTGCCTGACTCTTAGCGACCCCATGGACTGCAGCCCACCAGGCTCCTCCGTCCATGGGATTTTCCAGGCAAGAGTACTGGAGTGGGGTGCCATTGCCTTCTGCGATAATCATCTGCAACTGGACGCTATTAATTAAAGTGGGATTTCATTCATACATTTCTCTGTAAATGTAATCTCACTGCCTAACTTGGAAAACAGAAAAGTACCAATTTCTCTTTCCACAAAGTTTTCATCTGTTCCACACAAATAAAAGAAACTAGATATCTGTAAACTATTTTTTAAACTATTTTTTTTAACTAAGGAAATAAAGCAAAACAGAAACAAACAAACAAAACAAAAAAAACATTTTAAAAAACTGGTGCCCACAGAAATAATCTAAACATTCTATAACAGGAAAATGGTTAAGTAAACTTTGGTAAAGTGACCTCACAGAATGTTACCTACTTGTTATCAACTGTATGGACACTAGGGAAAAAGAGAGATAGTTGGGTTGAGTTTCCATCTGCTAGAACAGGCCTCCTGGGAGGCTCATACAATGACAGCAATGCCTTGGTAAAGTAATTGTGGTCCAGGGTCTAACCTACTCTTTACGGTCTTGGGAACCTCATTTTCTTCAGCACTCCAAAAATAGATTTCGGCTCTGTAGCACAAGCTTGTATTCAAATAAGTTAATGAGACAAACAAACAAACAAAAACAACAGAACACTACATTTTTGTTTAAATATACAAAACTGCCAAAGAAACACTTGCAGCCTGCTCTCACCTTGTAGGTAGTTTTACATCTTGGAAGCCGAGTCATAAGCAAAGGGCTGCTCGGCAAGCACTGAATCAGAAAACAGCAAGTTGGATGACTTGAGCTGCCAACAAAGAAGATACCACCCGTGGGACAAGACTATGCAAAGCTGATACAACCTGTGCTCAACTCTCCAGTAGAGGCTGTACCTGACGATGTTACACAAATACCAAAGTATACTGGCTAAGGTTCTCACTCCCTCCACAAACCATCTGGCAGGAATTACCAATGACTGCCTTGATATTTTCTCTTTCTAAGCTTTTAAAGCTGACCCACACCTCTTCCCTACCACATTGTTTCTTTACATATGTTATAAAGCTTAATCAACTTTGTACTGGTGTAGGATTCATTCTTAAGATGACTGGTATCTCTGCTCTAATACACTATGTGTAAATCAATATAGGACATGCAACACGCTGTTAGATTTTGTTTTTCAGGTGAAAAAGTAGGATACAAATCATTTTTCATGATTCAGTTCAGTTCAGTCGCTCAGTCATGTCCAACTCTTTGCAACCCCACGAATCGCAGCACACAAGGCCTCCCTGTCCATCACCCTCCCGGAATCTCCTCAAACTCAAGTTCATCGAGTTGGTGATGCCACCCAGCCATCTCATCCTCTGTCATCCCCTTCTCCTCCTGCCCCCAATCCCTCCCAGCATCAGAGTCTTTTCCAATGAGTCAACTCTTCGCATGAGGTGGCCAAAGTACTGAAGTTTCAGCTTCAACATCATTCCTTCCAAAGAAATCCCAGGGCTGATCTCCTTCAGAATGGACTGGTTGGATCTCCTTGCAGTCCAAGGGACTCTCAAAGAGTCTTCTCCAACACCACAGTTCAAAAGCATCAATTCTTCGGTGCTCAGCCTTCTTCACAGTCCAACTGTCACATCCATACCCGGCCACTGGAAAAACCATAGCCTTGACTAGACGGACCTTTGTTGGCAAAGTAATGTCTCTGCTTTTGAATATGCTATCTAGGTTGGTCATAACTTTCCTTCCAAGGAGTAAGTGTCTTTTGATTGCATGGCTGCAGTCACCATCTGCAGTCATTTTGGAGCCCCCAAAAATAAAGTCTGCCACTGTTTCCACTGTTTCCCCATCTATTTCCCATGAAGTGATGGGACCAGATGCCATGATCTTCGTTTTCTGAATGTTGAGCTTTAAGCCAACTTTTTCACTCTCCTCTTTCACTTTCATCAAGAGGCTCTTTAGTTCCTCTTCACTTTCTGCCATAAGGGTGCTGTCATCTGCATATCTGAGGTTATTGATATTTTTCCTGGCAATCTTGATTCCAGCTTTTCATGATTACAACTATTTATTGAGAGTAGGGATTCTAGAGTCTGGGTGAAGCCCTGATTTGCCACCTCCTAGCTGGCTGACAGCAGGTAAGTTACTTCACTTCCCTGGGTCTGTATTTTCAAGCTGAAAAATGGGGAAGGTAAGCAGTGCTCCCCTCATACAATTGTTACATAATGAGTTGAAAGATATGTAACGTCTAAAACAGGGACTAAGTTCCCAGTGAATGTCCATCATTATCCATATGCAGACGTGATTGAGGAGCACAGGCAAGGTAACTGGAAGGCAAAACTCCCACACTCCACTAGCAGTTACATGCGGCTGGTATAATAGCGGCAGTTTCTCCTTTCCAAATTTCCAAATGTGATCAGCAGTGACCCCTGGATAGCACAGAGTTGACCCATCTATTGCTTTAGCCAGCCCTCTGAGTCTCTTGCTCTTCTGCATCCATGGATTCAACCAGCAATGGTGGAGCACTGGAGTGTTCACTACTGAAAAACACACACACACATAAAGGCGCCCGTGCAGTTCAAGGGTCTTTGGTAATTTTAATAATTTAAAAAGGCAATAGAAATTCCATGTTCCCTCAGTAAGAATGTAGTGTGCACAGCTTCACTAGGCACGGAATAGTAGAAATGTCGTCCTGTTAACACAGCTAAAGAAAAGGGTTACAAATAAGACATACATAAATGAAACTGTAAGAAAATAAAGAAAGAGCCCGATGAGACACAACGTGAATGCTAGCATGGTGAATGAAAGGAGGAGAAACCAGAGAAGACTTCTCAAAGAGGAGGAGGAACAGGAGGGACAGGGGGAAGGAGGGACAGAACAAAGAAGGACAGATAAACACCCAGAAATGGCAGGGCAGGGATGAGGAGACCAACACAGATGCTCTGAGGGACTCTATCATGCTCGAACCCTAAGGAGCAAATGGTAAGCAAAGAATCCTTAAAGGACTAAAGTGGGAGGGGGAGAAAAACAACAGCTTTGTAAAATAAAAAGATACTTCCCACGATGACCTTACCTGTGAGTAAAATTATATCTCCAAGAAACACAGTAAGTCCCCAGAATGCTGCAGTCCTCCACAGAAACACCTTCTTCTTAATTTCTGATTGGTCAGTTACCACAATTGTTGCTAAAGGCACTTTAGAGCCAGAATTTGGTCCAGATTTTATATTTATTTCTTTCATGTGACATGGAGATAACACCATGACTAAGCAATTGTATTTCTGATGTTCAGAATCACAGTTTTTTATTAATGAGGTTTTTTTAATGCCCTTAAATCCAGACATGCTCCTCTGGTCCACTGTTACAGTATGATCTCTCTCATTAGAAAACAACTTAATTTTCTTAGCTATGTGGGGGACTTCAGATAGAGCCTGAGGATGGCCTGATTTATCTTCAGAGGTCCAACTTCTCTTACCAGAACTTTTATGGAAGGTATTTAGTTGAGAACACAGTATTCCTGAGTTACATGACTCAATGCGTATCTCATTTGGTTGAAATTTATCATCAAAATTGAAAAGTTCTTGAGATCCTATATTTTCTTCAAGATCCTTATCAGCGTTTAAGACAGTGTGGCTACTTTTTGTTTCAGGACAAACAGGACTAAAAAGTTCAAGGGAACAGGCTTGGTTCTGTCCATCTTCATTTCCTTCTGCAGAATCATCTTTGGACTGAATCAAATTATCCTCAGTTATTCTGATTTCCCCATAACTTGCTTCTGGTTCAGTCTCCATGTCTATGGTCCCTTTATTCATAGACTTCTGTCCTTTATACTTCCTTTGAGCTAAAAAAGCAACCTGGCTGGAGGTCATTATACTAAGAAATTCAGTATCAGTGGATATCTTAAGACCTGCCACCTTCCCAACTGTTCCTTTAGGCCTTGGTTTGTCTACTGTGTTGGAGGGAAAGAGCTCCAGACACTGGTTCTGCATTTCATGATGCTCTGTTGGTGCACGGAGGACAGCTTCTGGCATGTTGGTCTGTTCAGCACCACAGACCACATCCAATATAGCTGCACACTTATGATCTAAATGAAAGGAATTTTTTGGAATGTTCTGACCACATATGTTTGATTGATCATGCTGTTCATTTGCGGTTTTCTTAAGTTCACTGGAAAGATTTTGATACTTTTCTTCTTCAGTAATATGCTGAACTCCTCCCGTAAATCCACATATTTGCTCACTGGAGCTGGTTCTATCACTCATTCCCAAGAGGTAACTCTTCTGGGACTTTACAGTTTGTGTTTCAGAAATGCAATGTGTGGTGTCATCCTTCATGTGAACAGATCTGCTCATAGAATTTGTTGGAAAATGACCATGAGGAAGATCTGGAAGGCCCAGAGGTCTGAGGGCCTGATAGTCCTCGAGATTTTTGTGCCTGCATTTTTCATCCTTCAGCTTTAAGGAATGGTGATTGTACAAAACCTGAATTTCTTTCCAGGTCTCAGCAGTGGACGCTAAAGAAGTTGGTTCCTGTGAGACTGTCATTTCCAGTGGACTGACTGGAGCACCCCAAAAAATGTGAACTTGAGATCCTCCACTCATAGTTTCTGGAAAAAAAAAAGAAAAAGAAAAATCCAAAATAAGCATTTGTCAGAAATTTTTATATATTGAAATTAACTTATAATAGCCCAGACAGAGGAGCATGGTGGGCTGCTGACCATAGGGTCGCATAGAGTCAGACATGATTGAAGCGACTTAGCATGTATGCTTGCATGCATTGGAGGAGGAAATGGCAACCCACTCCAGTGTTCTTGCCTGGAGAATCCCAGGGACAGAGGAGCCTGGTGGGCTGCCGTCTATGGGGTCGCACAGAGTCGGACACGACTGAAGCGACTTAGCAGCAGCAGCAGCAGCCCCAAAGCAAATGTAATATAAATCAAAAACATAATTAACAAAGGTGATTTATATTCTTACTCAATTAAAAAATAACAAATACATAAGTAATCATGAGGAGAAATCAAAATATGCACAAAAAATACTCACATAAAGACTCTCTTTAAGGAAAATAAAATTAAGCATACTAACAACAAATGAGTAAACTCTTAGCATGTTCACTTCTGGTTGTAAAAACTGGCACTCTTTTTTTTTCTTTTGGCTGCTCAGTGCAGCATGTAGGGTCTTCATTCCAGGGATCAAACCCATGTCCCCTGCATTGGGAGCGCAGAGTCTTACCCACTGGACTGACAGGGGAGTCCCAAAACTTGCACCATTTAAGTTAGTAAAGAAGGGAATAAACATTTGTTTAGCTGTATTACAGTCACCTTGAAATCCCTTGTTTTCTTTTTAGGGCCTTCTTCCTTCAACTGTGAACTCAATTTCAAAATCCCAAAATAGAGACTGGAACCAGTAAGGAGAAAATAAAAAACCAAGGCTCTTTTCAAAATGTACAAGTGACTATATTATCTATCTTCAATCTATAAGCACAATCAATAATTGCTTCTGTTTTTTTAAAATAACTTTATTTATTTAGTTTTTTGGCTGTGCTGGTTCTTCCGTTTCTGCACAGGCTTTTCTGCAGTTGTGGCAAGCAGAGGCTACTCTCGAGTGGTGATGTGCAGGCTTCGCCTTGTGGTGGCTCCTCTTGTTGAGGAGCACGGGCTCGGAAGTTGTGGGACACAGGTTTAGTTGCTCTGCGGCACATGGGATGTTCCTGGAGCAGGGATCAAACCTGTGTCTCCTGTGTTGGCAGGCTGATTCTTCACTATTGAGCCAGCAGGGAAGCCCTGCTTCTGTATTTCTAATCTTCTCTAAAATGCAAACAGATTAAGAATAGCCATTTTGTAATATACAGACAAAAGAAACTCATTATAATTTAAATATTTTTTCATTAACTGTGGGCACTTGCTATAAGTAAATCTAAGTAAGCATCATATTTAGTGAGATAAAAATAGAGACTCATACCACTACTGACTTGATAGTAACTGACTTTCCAAAAGTATCATTCCTAGAGTTTGCTGATCAATTTTTGATAGTGCTACAGGGACAAAAAGACAAATAAGGTCCTTGGCCTAAGGGAACTGTCAGTCTGGTTTAAAAAAAAAAAAAAAGGAGAAAAAAACAGTGAATGTAAACTAGAGATAGGAAACAGAAGTCTACTGGGGAACAACACTCCTATGGAAGGCAAGTCCTGCAGCTGCAAGCATCTAAACAAAAGAATAAGCAGCTGTAAAAGGCAGGGTTATGAAAGGCCATGGTATGATTGAGGACTTTTGATCAGAGTACAGGGTCCCTTGTAAAAAAGTAAGAAGCTTTCAAACCATGAAAAGTCTATATGGAAGTATGGCGGTATACAGGAAACCACAGCTACAGTCCCCAGTCAGTCTCATCAGTCCTTGATTGGCTCACGGTCACCTCTTTCTAATTTAATAACCTATCTGACTATGATTCTTGTGATTTCACTATCAGTGTGGGTGTTCGTGCTAATACGCTGGCCGCTTGGTTCCTTGTCCTCTTCTCCTCTACTGATTTTATTCTCCACCCTACCTCAGTTATTCATTCTCATAATCATATGCCCTATCATTAACAATAACTATCTGCTACTGCTGCTGCTGAGTCGCTTCAGTCATGTCCGACTCTGTGTGACCCCACAGACGGCAGCCCACCAGGCTCCCCATCCCTGGGATTCTCCAGGCAAGAACACTGGAGTGGGTTGCCATTTCCTTCTCCAATGCATGAAAGTGAAAAGTGAAAGTAAAGTCGCTCAGTCGTGCCCAACCCTCAGCGACCCCATGGACTGCAGCCTTCCAGGCTCCTCCATCCATGGGATTTTCCAGGCAAGAGTACTGGAGTGGGTGCCATTGCCTTCTCCGAACAATAACTATACATTTCCTTAAAAGTGCCACAGTGGTTCAGACTGTAAAGCGTATGCCTACAATGCAGGAGACCCGGGTTTGATCCCTGGGTTGGGAAGATCCCCTGGAGAAGGAAATGGCAATCCACTCCAGCACTCTTGCCTGGAAAATCCCACGGATGGAGGAGCCTGGTAGGCTATAGTCCATGGGGTCACAAAAAGTCAGACACGACTAAGTGACCTCACTATACATTTCCTTAATTTCAATTTAAGCTTTCAACTCACTGACTACTTTCTCCTGTCTTTGACTTACTCCCTCTAAATGGACAATGACAACTCTTTGACCACGTGGGATCTATGTTGAACACAATGATCATAAGTCATTCTTATAGCCTCATTCTTCACTTCCCTCCTTAAAATGCTTACATTCCAGGGTCATTATAATCACTCCCTACCATACTTCTTTAATTCTGCTACTCTCCTCTCCAGCTAAACTCAAGCCCTGGTTCAATCACACCCACTCTACAACTGTACCCAATGAAAACTAGTCTCATTTTAAGATCATTAGTACTAACCTCAAGGTGGTACCCAGAAACCTTATCTTTCCCTGTCCATTCATTTTTCAAGATAACTCTTTTATACTCTTTAAAGCTCAGCATCTCCTCCCCTATCCTTGTGCAGCTGATGACCATTTACAAGTTGTCAGCAACATACCTACCAACCTCTGTCGTACTCATATACTTTGCCCACTTTATTACTATGAATAAACTCTGTGCTTCTAAGGCCATCTCTTCCTCACTTAGACATTAGATCTTATAACCTCTTTCCTACCCAGGCTTCAACAATTCTCCATTTCTCTCCTACACCTTGATTTTTCTTTCTTCACTGGAGCATCTCCATCAACATACAAACACGTTGTGACTATTCCTCATGCTGCTGATCCTCAGCTTCTCTGCTCCTCCACTCACTGTACCACTTTTCTGCTCCCCTCGACAGCAAAATTCCCTGAAAGAACTGTCTATATTCCCTCTTACCCCATCTTCTCTTAAATCCACTCCTATCAAGCACTGGTCCAAAAGACTCCACTGAAACATATTTCAAGGTCTCCAGTAACCCCCATACTGGAATCAGTCAACTCCCCATTTTCAGCTTAGACTGTCAGCACTGATCACCCCTTTCTTCCTTTCATCTGGCTTTCGGAATACTGCAGCCTCCTGATTCTCATCCCAGCTCACACACACCTCACCATACGCTCATTCTCAGCCTCCTTTGCTGTCTCCTCCTCCTCATCTCCTCAGCTTCTTGCTCAGGGCCCCAGTACTTGGGTCTCTCTCTGGACTCACTCCCTAGGTAACTGTCATCCAGTCTCAGGATCTGAATACCTTCTTTCTAATAACTAGCAGATGTATGCCTCCATCACTAACAACTTCCAGATGTACATCTGCTATGATGACTAATGACTACCCGATGTACATCTCCATCACTAACGCCCACCAGATGTTTACCTCCATCAGTCTCTCTTCTGAGTTCCTGACTCCTTACCCAGCATTCTTATCCATATTCTACTTGAGATACAAGTACTGGGCCCCTGAGCAAGAAGTTTGGAGGTGAGGGAAAGCTAGCGCAGGAGCGTGAGCAGGAGCGTATGGTGAGGACGCGTGAGGTGGGGTCAGAATCAGGAGGATGTGGTATCCCTAGCAGGCACCTGTGCGGAAGAGAGTTAACATACCAAGCCTGAGACTACCATCCTTAAGAAGCCCTGCTTGTAATGTGGGCCCTTGGCAGGCATTTGTGCATTTTGATTTCTGGAGGGTTCCCACTATTCCTTGATAAAAATGGCTCACTGTGCCTAAACTATCTAATAATCACTTCCTTTCCTTCTAAGAGACTGGCATTTTGGTATGTGATAGGCAGAGGGTGGCTGCAACACCAAGTCTCCTTAGAGAAATGGCTGATTCTAGATTTGGGGCAGGAAATATACAAGATGAGCCTACAACATCTCATCATACAAGAGAACAATCGAAGACTAGTAGGACTCTGTCAAAAGAACTGAGGAGCCAACTTAAAGAGGCTCCCACTGCCAAAACTGGGCAATCTGAACACAGTCAGGATGACCACCGAGACGGACTGGAACAAATCTGACATGCGTGTATCCATGAACTCACACAGACAACTAAAACAAACTCACTCAGTGATCACCTTCAGAGGATACTGTGACTGTTTCAAAACAGTTGGTGAATAAAAGGAAAACATTTTACCCTGTTTTTCTTTACTAAGAGAATCTCAAGATGGCCAAATACATGATGAGAGGAAATCTCTCTTTACAGTGATATTCTGCTAATAAACAGCCACCAGAAGAATGACAGACCCCTAAGCAGTCATGGATTTTCTAGGCAATAGCCACTAATGACTACTAATATAACCAGGAAGATGTTATGAGGGACAGCAGAGGGAATCTGTAGATTGAAACCAGTTACAAAGTGTGGACCTCATTTAGATTTTGATTTGAAGACACAAGTGTAAAAATATAAGGCAACTGGAAAAACTGAAACTTTGGTATTTTATAACATTAAGGGATGACTGGGTTTTTTTAGTGGGATCTAAGGCTATATATGAGAGGCTATGTGCCAAAGATGCAGAATGACTGTTTGCATGTGAAACGGTGTGACATTTCCTAATTTCCTTAGAACACCAGGAGGGGAGACAGGATGAGGTTACAGATTAAACAAGATGGGCCGTATGTCCAGGCAGGTTGACGGAACACTTCTCTAATCACTCTACTTTTGTACATCTTCTAAATATCCTATAACACAAGCCTTCTTTTCTGTTGTTGTTTTTAAGAAATATTTTTTCAAACTTAGGAAAGAGTTAAGCAGTCTAATCATACCCAAGGCTGGGGAACTCTTACACAGCTCTGAGAAACAATCTGGTGGAGGTGAGAATGCTCATACCTCACAACCAAATAATGCCACTTCCAAGTTTCTGCTCTGGAGAACGCTTGCACGTATCCACACAAGAATACATGTGCAAGAATGATCATGGGGGACTTTATAAAAAAAAACTTTCGAACCTAAAAATCCATGAAGAGGAGATAAGTCATGGGATATCCAAAGAATGACTGCTATATGGCAGAAAAATAAATGAACACAAGTTACGTATCAACATGGATATATCTTACAAACATAATTTTAAATGAAAGAAGGAATCTGAAGAATAGACAACTTATGATATCAACATGTTGAATTTTAAAATATGTCTCAGATTAAAACACAAAATCCAGGATTGTGGTTACCTTCAAGAAGGAAGAATGCGGATGTGATAGGTAAAGTAGACACAAAGGGCATCAACTGTACCAACCACACTGATTTTTCTAACTAGGTAAATATATTCCTTATATTGTTCAGAAATATTTTTATAACCTTAAAAAAACCCTAGAAAGAAAAACTGAGAAGCAAGACTAAAGACAATTTTTCAAAGATGTCTATATTTTAAAAGTTGTATTGTGATGAATGATGAATGGTTATTATTTTCATAATAGATCTTTTTTTGTTTGATAATTCAGGCTTTTCTTTCACAATCTTCAAACTGGACATGATGTTCCAATACAACAACGGACCTAAATCTAACATTGCTGAATGAGAGTTGACAACAAAGATGGCAACTTTTAACTTGTTACCAGTTAAAACAAAGATATACTGCTGTTTTCAAACAGTCTTATAATAGTGAATTATTACTAAGGAAACAGAATTATAGTAAGTTTAGGTGTGTTGACCCATAACAAAACGAAGAGGGCTAAGTATCATTAAGTACTATAGGCACATATACCGACCTCATCTAATCCTCAGAGAAATAATGATCTGCAGAAAAAATAATTGATATATTAGATCTAATTGATGGTTTACTATTTATATATTGGGCTTCCCTGGTGGTTCAGACAGTGAAGAACCTGCTGTAATGTGGGAGACCTGGGTTCGATCCTTGGGTTGGGAGGATCCCCTCGAGAAGGAAATGGCAATCCACTCCTGTATTCTTGCCCAGAAAACCCCATGGACAGAAGAGACTGGCAGGCTACAGATCCCAAAGAGTCAAACATGACTGAGTGACTGACACTACACTTTTTAAAATTTATATATCACTAATAAATTGGTCACTAGGGGGCTCCAAATAGCACAGCAAAAAACACTCTCAAAAGACATGCCGACATCAACACCAAGTGGAAGAGGGAGGAATATATTATCCAGAAACGCAGGCAGAAATACTTCAGTTCAGTTAGTTGAGTCGCTCAGTCGTGTCTGACTCTTTGCGACCCCATGGCTGCAGCACACCAGGCTTCCCTGTCCATCACCAACTCCCAGAGTTTACTCAAACTCACATCCATTGAGTCAGTGATGCCATCCAACCATCTCATCCTCTGCCGTCCCCTTCTCCTCCCACTTTCAATCTTTCCCAGCATCAGGGTCTTTTCAAATAAGTCAGCTTTTCGCATCAGGTGGCCAAAGTATTGGAGTTTCAGCTTCAGCAGCAGTCCTTCCAATGAATATTCAGGACTGATTTCCTTTAGGATGGACTGGTTTGATCTCCTCGCAGTCCAAGGGACTCTCAAGAATCTTCTCCAACACCACAGTTCAAAAGCGCCCATTCTTCGGCACTCAGCTTTCTTTATAGTCCAACTCTCACATCCATACATGACCACTGGAAAAACCATAGCTTTGACTAGACAGACCTTTTTTGCCAAAATAATGTCTCTGCTTTTTAATATGCTGTCTACGTTGGTCATAATTTTTCTTCCAAGGAACAAACATCTTTTAATTTCATGGCTGCAGTCACCATCTGCAGTGATTTTGGAGCCCAAAAAAATAAAGTCTGACACTGTTTCCATTGTTTCCCCATCTAATTGCCAAGAAGTGATGGGACCAGATGCCATGATCTTCGTTTTCCTAATGTTGAGCTTTAAGCCAACTTTTTCACTCTCCTCTTTCACTTTCATCAAGAGGCTCTTTAGTTCTTCTTCGCTTTCTGCCATAAGGGTGGTGTCATCTGCACATCTGAGGTTATTGATATTTCTCCCGGCAATCTTGATTCCAGCTTGTGCTTCTTCCAGCCCAGCGTTTCTCATGATGTACTTTGCATAGAAGTTAAATAAGCAGGCTGACAATATACAGCCTTGACATACTCCTTTCCCAATTTGGAACCAGTCTGTTGTTCCATGTCCAGTTCTAACTGTTGCTTCTTGACCTACATACAGATTTCTCAGGAGGCAGGTGAGGTGGTCTGGTATTCCCATCTCTTGAAGAATTTTCCAGTTTGTTGTGATCCACACAGTCAAAGGCTTTAGCACAGTCAATAAAGCAGAAGTAGAGGTTTTTCTGGAACTTTCTTGCTTTTTCGATGATCCAACAGATGTTGGCAATTTGATCTCTGGTTCCTCTGCCTTTTCTAAATCCAGCTTGAACATCTGGAAGAGCATGGTTCACGTACTGCTGAAGTCTGGCTTGGAGAATCTTGAGCATTACTTTGATAGTGTGTGAGATGAGTGCAATTGTGTGGTAGTGTCAGCATTCTTTGGCATTGCCTTTCTTTGGGATTGGAATGAAAACAGACCTTTTCCAGTCCTGTGGTCACTGTTGAGTTTTCCAAATCTGCTGGCATATTGAGTGCAGCACTCTCACAGCATCATCTTTCAGGATTTGAAAGAGCTCAACTGGAATTCCATCACCTCCACTAGCTTTGTTCGTAGTGATGCTTCCTAAGGCCCACTTGACTTCACATTCCAGGATGTCTGGCTCTAGGTGAGTGATTACACCATTGTGATTATCAGGGTCATGAAGATCTTTTTGTATAGTTCTGTGCAGAAACACTTAGGTATCTTCAAATCAAAACATTAAATTACTATGCTAACGAACTTCCCTCTCTCGAATCTTTGGATTTTTCTCCAACAGTTTCTTCCCGTTAGCTTCAACTAATTATACCTATGGCTGATTCATGTTGAAGTTTGACAGAAAACAACAAAATTCTGTAAAGCAATTATCCTTCAATTAAGAATAAATAAATTTTAAAAAAAATAAAAAATAAAAAAACAAGCTTCCATATTGTTTCTTTGTTCTCCCTTCCCATTTATTCTTCAATCCACTTAAATACGGCTCTTACTTCAGTCATTTTGTATAACACTTTTTACTATGGAAACCAATGACCCCTAATAGCCAAATCCAAAGATCAGTTTTTAACTCTCATCTTACTGCCATTTGAAATTGATTATCAATTCCTCTTTCCTGAAACATTCTACTTTTTTGATTCTGTGAGATCATCAAATTAGAATACTTTTCTGCTTAAAAAAACACAGAAAACTATTGATCTATTCATTTATTCACTTAATAAATAGTAGTAGGTGTCAGGCATCATGCTAAGTACTGGGAAATCAACAATAACAAAGAGCTTTAAGGAGCTTATATTTTAATGGGAGAACTAAATTGACAACTGTAAAATTGAGATACTGAACTATCACAGAAATACATGCAGGGTGTCCCTAAGAGGGAGAAGCCTGGGGCAATTCAACTGAAGTAGGACTGTCCATTACCTGCATTTTTCATAGACTCACTGGACTATGGTTAGTGACAAAATTTTGAAACTATATTTAAATAATATTCATAAAAAAGTAGTACAATATAGTCCCAAGACATTCCTCCTCCCCACCCCAAAATAGGGGCCAGTAAAGCACCCTCAGCTGTGTTATTCACGGGACAGACCGGCTATACGTGATCTCCAAAACGTTTACAGGGCACAAGGCACTCACTGCTTCTAGGCCCTCACTTAACATGTCCTCCTAAATGTCCTACAATCTGACTTCTATTTCCTATCTCTGTTAAGACAACAGTGAAGTACAAATTGTCAATTAAGTATCCACAGTACTTCGCCACTCCAATTGTGAAAGTCTTTCCTTAATGTTTAGAACACTACTCTTTCCTAAATAATTCTTCTGCCTCTTTGATTTTTCTTTCTCTTTCTCCTTGGGCCATCTCATCTTTTCATTCCCTACAACACTGCAGAATTCCAGCCAACTGCATTCATTTTACTATTAAATATTCAATCATGCTTTACTCGTCTATATTGAACCAACCATTCTCCCTAAACATCAGACTTATATTTCTAGTATCATGATACTAGCACAGTAGATGATTGAAAAAAAAGCAACGTTCTTATGGAGGTTTCTCAGAAACCTAAAAAGAGAACTACCACATGACCCAGCAATTCCACTCCTGGATATATACCTAAAAAACAAAAAAATAATTCAAAAAGATACCTGCACCCCAATGCTCAAAGCAGCATTATTTACTATAGCCAAGATATGGAAGCAACCTTAGTGTCCATCAACACATGAATGTATAAAGAACATATGGTATATATTATACACACAATAGGATACTACTCAGCCATTTAAAAATAAGTTTGCTATTTGAAACAACATGATGGACCTGGAGGATATTATGCTAAGTGAAGTCAGAGAAGACAAATATTATATGACGTAACTTATATGTGGAATCTAAAAACTAAACATACTAATGAACGTAACAAAAAAGAAACAGACTCAACAGATATAGAGAACAAACTAGTGGTTACCAGTAGCAAGTGGGAAGGCAGAGGGCAAGATAACAGTATAAAATAAAATAAATAAGCTACAAGGATATAACACAGGGAATATAGCCAGTACTTTTTAGTGACTATAAATGGAATATAACCTTCAAAAATTATGAATTGCTATGTTGTACACATGAAGCATATAGATTGTACATCAACCATACTTCAATTTAAAAAAAGAAAGCAATGTTCTATTTAGTCTCTTTCTTGAAGGGAAAATCTGACTAAATGACTTAAATCCAGACTAGATTACACAGTCCACGGATTCAAGTTTGGCAGGGCTGAAGGTTATGAGCCCAGAGGCTGCAGATTCCGAGATTCAGAGCTCTCCTTGCCCTCTAGGCGGGGGAAGTCACTGAGGCACACAGGGGTGCCAGAAAGCAGTCCTGAGAGCTCAGACAGGACCTCTCATACAGAACAGGTCCAAAGCAGATTGCAACTCTATAAAACACCAGGTTATTTCTACATAACAATTATTGAGTATGCCTTCGCTTATTTGTCTAAATACACACCCCTGTATGTGTGGGACCCCTACCTCCCCCACAAAAAAAAAAAAGAAAAAAACTGACTAGAAAGTATGGTCCTGTTAATGCAAAACAGTACTTTTTTTTTTCAAAGAAAAAAGTCTTTACAGCTAAGGCTGTAGCTACTAACTCCTCTGATTTACAGGAGTTGGAGTCTGAACAGGGGGAAGGGGTGCAGTGAGGGTAGAGAGAAACGAAATATCTACCCGAGCAAATACACACGGACGGGAGAGTTAAGTTGTGAACGCTGATGCATTTCAATGATTCTTGGATAATGCTTGGGTGGACTCCGAGGGTTAAAGCTCATTAAGATACCAGATGAAACCTGCAAGTACATATCCATTACCATAGTTAATAATTACACCATTTCTCAATCGGTAGAAGGCCATTTCAGTCGGAAAGACCAATGCAACCATAGTCCTTTATCTTTAGAGTGGTCAGAGTCTAATGAATGGGTCAAAGATTTATAAAACAGGATGAACCGTATCGGTGAGTTTGTCTTTGTAGAACACTACAACTAGAAATGCTTGTTACAAAATATAAGCAGTTAAAAGGGAGTGCTTTCTCCATCTTACCATCAACTTATAAACTCACCATTATCATGCCTTTCCATGTCCATTTTACCAAAAATACAAGCATCATAAAGCTACTCAAAAGTATCAAACGACAAAATGAAGAGGTAGCACAGGACTGTAATAATTAAAAGCATGGTTTTTACAGTAAGATAGATTTGGGCTAAAACCATACTCTGCAACTAGAAATGGTTGAAGCTACATGATATATTCTTTATATTTCTGTATACAGTTGAAAACATCCCTAACAAAAAATACATTTCTTTATATGTCCAGTGATAATTGCTTCCTTATCTGTCAAATGAGAATAACATCAGTCCCTTTCTTACATTATCGCTGTGAGATGGGCACAAGAGTACTTATTCAACAAACTAAATTAAACACTGGTAACTCTATACATACATGCTTAGTGACATGTAAAAACCAAACCACTGTATTTTAGGGCTTTGCTTTTAATGTGTATTTTTACCCAGTTGTAACCATAAAATTGATATAACTGTATATTTTGCTTTAATCCCTGTAAGGCTACTCTCTTATGTCAACCCATAACTTCCTAATCATTTTTAATGCTAGCTTAATGTTTTCATGATGAATCTAATTTAGTTCCCATTACTCTCTACTTCATTCATTTGTTCCTAACTTATCACTATTACAGCCATTTCTGCAATAAATAATTTGAGAAATTTAATTATTTTTCAATTATTTTCAATTACTTTTCAATTATTTTCTTGTGATAACTGCCCAGGTATGCAATTATTGGGTCATAGATGACATACATTGTTATAGTTCTTAATATTATCTCATTGTGTGCAAAAGAACTGGACAGTTTATAAAGCCCCAAACAATGGCCACGAGTTCCATCTCACCACAAATGTGTAAGCATATTAAAAAGTAATTTTACTAGGGAAATTAGTAGTGAGGGCACAAAGGTACTTCACTGGTGTTTCATTTGCATTTCCTTAATTATTTCCAAACTGAAAAAATAGTGAATTTTAAACTACATTTGGATTAAAATCCATAATATATGAGGAGTATGAAAGAACAGACACACAAAGAAATAGAAAAATGGGTTAAGAAGATCACCAGGTTTATATCACAGAAAAAAAGCCATGGTTAAAAACAAAGAAAACATTCGTTCTTCTAATAAAATTAAATAAAAAATTATAAATTAATAAGAAAACATTTCTAGCTATCAAACAAGCAAACATTCATGAAAAAGGTACAAGGGTATAGCAAAATAACTTATACTGCTAAAATCTTTTCTGGAGGGGAATATGGCAATGTATGTTGAAAGTCTTAAACTTCTGTACCCCTTTAACCCCGTAATTATACTTCTGTTGCCAAAATCTTGGCTCTCTGTGCACCACTGCCAAACAGAAATATGGAGACAGTTATGGAGGAGAAGGAAAGCGTGGCTTTGTTACTTTGCCAGGCAAAGGGGGAACGCAGTAGGCTCGTGCCTCCGGAACTGCGCTCCCTCTCCCTGTTGAGTATGGAAAGCTTATGCAGTCAGGTAGTGACAGTCTAGTCTTTCTTCTGCAGTTTCAAAAGGGTGGGGCTGTTGACAAGATTACGGTCTGTGCAGGGTCTTAGATGACCTAGCCTCCTAATCTTGATGAGCCTGGTCCTTTAATCTTGCCTCACAGTGGTTTCACTGCTGTTCCTCCTTTGATTAACAACTGTTCAGCCATTTGGAACTGAGAGAAGGTCATGGAGGGTGGAATTTTGCCCATAAGAAAACTGAAAGTGTTAGTCACTCAGTCGTGTCTGACTCTGAGATCCCATGGACTGTTTCGTAGTTCACCAGGCTCCTCTGTCCATGGGATTCTCCAGGCAAGAATACTGGAGTGGGTTGCCAGTCCCTTCTATAGGGGATCTCCTCAACCCAGGGATAGAACCTGGGTCTCCTGCCCGCTGGCAGATTCTTTACCACTAGTGCCACCTGGGAAGCCCTCTAAGAAACAGGGGACAAAAAGACCTCTGTGCCCAGGAGTCCCACAGGGCCCTGTTCAGCATCACTTAGAGGGATTTAACCTGAAGGGGAAAATACCGTGGACGCTCTTAACAGATTTAGCTACAGGGATGTTCACAGCAGCACCATGTAACATGTTAGAAAGGTGAGGAAAACACTCATTGACTGAGGTTTGACAACTAAATTATGGCACATCCATACGAAGGCAAACTGTATAGCCACTTAAAGTCATGAAGCTATGCATTATTACAAAAACTTTTCCTAAATACACTGATACATAAAACAAGGAGACTAACAAAGATTATATATGGACAGATTTTGTTTAATTTGTTTTTTAAAAAACAGTATTCAGTTTACTACTATTTATCTTGAAGTTAGAAACAATTGTTACAGTTTCTATGTGTTCTCCAGAGTGAGTGATACAGTGGTGCTAAAAAATAAATAATTCTTCTATTCTTTAACTCCAGTCAATCAATTGAACTTATCTTAATACACCGTGCTAAGAAATAACTGAGTACTAGCAGCCCACATACGATGTACATTCACGCTGAACTCTTTACTCTTTGCGGTTGTCGTTCAGTCACTAAGTCCTGTCTGAACTTCTGTGACCCCACGGACTGCAGCATGCCTGGCTTCCCTGTCCTTCACTATCTCCCGGAGTTTGCTCACATTCATTTCCACTCAGTTCGGTGATGCTATCTAACAATCTCATCCTTTGCTGCCCTCTTCTCCTTTTGCCTTCAATCTTTCCCTTCATGAGGGTCTTTTCCAAAGAGTCAGCTCTTCGCATCAGGTGTCCAAAGTATTGGAGTTCCAACATCAGTCATTCCAATGAATACTCAGAGTTGATTTCCTATAGGATTGACTGGTTTGATCTCCTTGCAGTCCAAGGGACTCTCAAGTATCTTCTCCAGCACCGTAATTCAAAAGAATCAAATCTTCAGTGTTCAGCCTTCTTTATGGTCCAACTCTCATATCCGTACATAACTACTGGAAAAACCGTAGCTTTGACTATATGGATCTTTGTCAGCAAAGTGATGTCACTGCTTTCTTATACGCTCTTTAGGTTTTTCATAGCTCTGCTTCCCTCGTGGCTTAGTCAGCAAAGAATCTGCCTGCAATGCAGGAGATCCAGGTTTGATTCCTGGGTCAGGAAGATCCCCTGGAGAAGGGATAGGCTACCCACTCCAGTATTCTTGCCTGGAGAATCCCATGGACAGAGGAGCCTGGCAGGGTTACAGTCCATGGGGTCTCAAGAGTCAGATGCAACTTAGCGACTAAACCACCACCAGCAGCTCTTCTTCCAAGGAGCAAGTGGCTTTTCATTTCGTGGCTGCAGTCACCATCCAGAGCGATTTTGGAGCCCAAGAAAATAAAATCTGTCACTGCTTCCACTTTTCCCCTTTCTCTTTACCATGCAGGGATGGGACAGAAGCCATGATCTTAGTGCTTTGAATGCTGAGGTTTAAGCCAGCTTTTTCATTGTCTTCCTTCACCCGCATCAAGAGGCTCTTTAGTTCCTTTCCACTTTCTGCCATTAGAGTGGCATCATCTGCATATCTATTGATATTTCTCCAGGCAGTCTTGATTCCAGCCTGTGATTCATCCAGCTCAGAGTGCCACATGATTACTCTCCTTTCATGTACTGCTGAAGCCTACCTTGAAGGATTTTGAGCATCATCTTACTAGCATGCAAAATGAGCTCTACTGTCCAATAGTTCAAAAATGCTCTGGCACTGCTCTTCTTTGGGACTGGAATGAAAACTGACCTTTTCCAGTACTGTGGCCGCTGCTGTATTTTCTAAATTTGCTGGCATCTTGAGTGCAGTGCTTTAACAGCATCATCTTTCTGTATTTAAAACGGCTCAGCTGGAACTCCATCACCTCCACTAGCTTTGTCTGTAGCAACGCTTCCTAGGCGCTTCCCATGTGGTGCCAGTGGTAAAGAATCAGTCTGTCAATGCAGGAGACATAAGAGATGTGGGTTCAATCCCTGGGTTGGGAAGGTTCCCTGGAGGAGGGCATGACAACCTACTCCAGTATTCTTGCTTGGAGAATCCCATGTACAGAGGACCCTGGTGGTCTACAGTCCATAGGGTTGCAAAGAGTAGGACACCACTGAAGCAATTTAGCATGCAAGCAATGCTTCCTAAGGCCCGCCTGACTTCACACTTTAGGATGTGATCACATCCCAGAGTGATCACACCCATCGTAGCTATCTGGGTTGTGAAGATCTTTTTTGTATAGTTCTTCTGTGTATTCTTGCCACCTCTTCTTAATATCTTCTGCTTCTGTTAGGTCCATACCATTTCTGTCCTTTATTGTGCCCTCTTTGCATGAAATGTTCCCTTGGTATCTCTAATTTTCTTGAAGAGATCTCTAGACTTTTCCATTCTATTGTTTTCTTCTATTTCTTTGCATTGATTGCTGAGGAAGGCTTTCTTATCTCTCCTTGCTATTCTCTGGAACTCTGCAGTCAGTTGGGTATATCTTTCCTTTTCTCCCTTGCTTTTTGCTTCTCTTCTTTGCTCAGCTATTTGTAAAGCCTCTTCAGACAACAACTTTCCCTTCCTGCATTTCTTTTTCTTTGGGATGGGTTTGGTCCCTGCCTCCTGTACAATGTTACGAACCTCTGTCCATAGTTCTTCAGGCACGCTGTCTATCAGATCTAGTCCCTTGAATCTATTTGTCACTTTCCCCGTATGATCATATAAGGGATTTGATTTAGGTCACACCTGAATGGCCTAGTGTTTTTCCCTACTTTCTTCAATTTCAGCCTGAATTTTGCAATAAGGAGCTCATGACCTGAGCCACAGTCAGCTCCCAATCTTGTTTTTGCTGACTGTATAGAGCTTCTCCACCTTTGGCTGCAAAGAATATAATCAATCTGATTTCAGCATTGACAAACTATAGGGTTGCCTCTTGTGTTGTTGGAAAAGGGTGTTTGCTATGTCCAGTGTGTTCTCTCAACAAAACTCTGTCAGCCTTTGCCCGGCTTCATTTCATACTCCAATGCCAAACTTGCCTGTTACTCCAGGTATCTCTGGATTTCCTACTTTTGCATTCCAATCACCTATAATGAAAAACACTTTTTTTTTTTTTTTTTTGGTGTTGGTTCTAGATCTTTTAGGTCTTCATAGAGCTGGTCAACTTTGGCTTCTTCAACATCAGTGGTTGGGGCATAGTCTTGGATTACTGTGATGTTGAATGGTTTGCCTTGGAAACAAACTGAGATCATTCTGTCATTTTTGAGATCGTATTTTGGACTCTTTTGTTGACTGTGAGGGCTACTCCATTTCTTCTAAGGAATTCTTGCCCACAGTAGTAGATATAATGGTCGCCTGAATTAAATTTGCCCATTCCCAGCCATTTCAATTCACTAATTTCTAAGATGTCAATGTTCACTCTTGCCATCTCCTACTTGACCTCATCCAATTCACCTTGATTCATGGACCTGACACTCCAGGTTCTTATGCAACACTGTCCTTTTCAGCATCAGACTTTACTTTCACCACCAGACACATCCACAATTGACTGTCACTTTCACTTTGGCCCAGCCACTTCATTCTTTCTGGAGCTATTAGTAATTGCCCTCCACTCTTCCCCAGCACCATACTGGACACCTTCCAACCTGGGTGGCTCATCTTGCATTTCCATATCTTCTTGCCTTTTCATCCTGTCCATGGGGTTCCCACAGCAAGAATACTGGAGTGGTTTGCCATTCCCTCCTCCAGTGGACCACACTGTCAGAACTCTCCACTATGATCCATCCATCTGGGGTGGCCCTACATAGCACGGCTCATAGCTTCATTGAGTAATGCAAACCCCTTCTTCGCCAGAACAAGGCTGTAATCGATGAAGTTCAGTTCAGTTCAGTCACTCAGTCGTATCTGACTCTTTGTGACCCCATGGACTGCAGCACACCAGGCGTCCCTGTCCATCACCAACTCCCAGAGCTTGTTCAAACTCATGTCCATGGAGTCGGTGATACCAACCAACCATCTCATCCTCTGTCATCCCCTTCTTCTCCTGCTTTCAATCTTTCCCAGCATCAGGGTCTATTCCAGTGAGTCAGTTCTTTGCATCAGGTGGCCAAAGTATTAGAGTTTCAGCTTCAACATCAGTCCTTCCAATGAATATTCAGGACTGATTTCCTTTAGGATGGACTGGTTGGATCTCCTTGCAGTCCAAGGGACTCTCAAGAGTTTTCTCCAACACCACAGGTCAAAAGTATCCATTCTTTAGCAGTCAGCTTTCTTTATAGTCCAACTCTCACATCCATACATGACTACTGGAAAAACCAGCTAGACGGACCTTTTTTGGCAAAGAAATGTCTGCTTTTTAATATGTTGTCTAGGTTGGTCATAGCTTTTCTTCCAAGGAGTAAACGTCTTTTAATTTCATGGCTGCAGTCACCATCTGCAGTGATTCTGGAGCCCCCCAAAATAAAGTCTCTCACTGTTTCCAATGTTTCTCTATCTATTTGCCATGAAGTGATGGGACCAGATGCCATGACCTTCATTTTTTGAATGTTGAGTGTTAAGCCAACTTTTTCACTCTCCTCTTTCACTTCCATCAAGAGGTTCTTTAGTTCTTCTTCACTTTCTGCCATAAGCAATTTGAGCATTATTTTGCTAGCATGTAAGATGAGTGCAATTGTGCGGTAGTTTGAACATTCTTTGGTGTTGCCTTTTTTCGGGATTGTAATCATATGAAACATACTTACAAAGCACTGGCTTAGGGTAGAAAGGTAAGGAAAGAACAGAATTTCAACACAAAGGGGTTTCATCATCAAAGAATTCCACTTAGAAGGTTTACTGTAAATCTGATAATGAAGTGAATAATATACGGTTTTGGAGAGGACCTCTCCCCCCTCTTCCGCCCTGGTAAATCGCATCCTTCATATTTGACAAATTCTTCCCCTCTCTCTCCCTCCCTCCCTTTCCCTCTCTCTCTCTTTAATCATCTAGCAATGGGACGATAAGTTTCCAAGACATTAAATTTTTGTTTTTGTTCAGTCCCTAAGTCATGTCCAACTGTTGGCAACCCCAGGGACTGCAGCACACCAGGCTCCTCTGTCCTCTATCTCCCAGAGCTTGTTCAAATTCACGTCCAATGAGTCAGTGATGCTATCTAACCATCTTATCCTCTGTTGCCTCCTTTTCCTTTTGCCTTCAGTCCTTCCCAGCATCAGAGTCTTTTCCAGTGAGTCAGCTCTTCACATCAGGTGCCAAAGTATTGGAGCATCTGCTTCAGCACCACCCCTTCCAGTGACTATTCAGGGCTGATTTCCTTTTAGGATTGACTGGTTTGGTCTCTTTGTAGTCCAAGAGACTCTCAAGAGTTTTCCCCAGCACAATTCGAAAGCACCAATTCTTTGGCACTCAGCCTTCTTTACGCATCAGCTCTCACATCTGTACATAACTATTGGAAAAACCAGTTTGATTATACGAACTTTAGGGGCAAAGTAATATCTCTGCTTTGTAATATGCTGTCTAGGTTTGTCATAGCTCTCCTTCCAAGGAGCTAGCGTCTTGTAATTTCATGGTTGCAGTCACTGTCTGCAGTGATTTTGGAGGCCAAGAACATAAAATCTATCACTGCTTCCACTTTTCCCCATCTATTTACTGTGAAGTGACCTAATCAGATGCCATGGTCGAATTTTTTGAATGTTGAGTTTCAAGCCAGCTTTTTCACTCTCCTCTTTCATCCTCATCAAGAGGCTCTCTAGTCCATGCTGTCCATGAGGCCCTTCAGGCAACAATACTGGAGTGGGCTGCCACTTTCTCCTCCAGTGCGCCATGTTTGGTCAGAACTCTTCACTATGACTTGTCCATCTGGAGTGGTCCGGCATGGCATGGCTCATAACATCACTAAGTTCCACAAGCTCCTTTGCATGACAAAGCTGTGGTCCATGAAGGGGAGACATTAAATATTCAAATTTAAAAGCCTGTTGCTGGGAATTCCCTGGTGGTCCAGCGGTTAGTACTCTGCGCTTCCACTGCAGGGGGCACACGCTGGATCCCTTGTCAGGGAACTAAGACCCCACATGATGTGACTCAGCCAAAACATTTAATAAATAGATAAAAATACGTTGCTTAGCAAGCTAAAATATACAGAGTAAATGAAACAAACCACAGATGGCAGAGTTATCTTCCTGACCTGAACCACTTTCTTCCTTTGACCTTAAATACCCCAAAGCGTATCTCAGCACCACCCCCTCAGCCTTAAACATTCTTCCTCTAGACTTTTGTTTACTATTTTTAAAATGTGAAGTATAATTAAACACTCAATAACAGGCACAAGTCTTAAGAGTTCCATTTGATGACAACTGACAATTGTCTACACCCATGTAACCACCACGCAAAACAAAATACAGAACGTTCCTATGAACCTCAGGAAGTTCTTTCATGTCCCTCTCTAAACAGCTTCCTTCCCTTTCCAATCTATAATTATCTTCTGATTTCTATCACTACAGAAGAGTCTTGTTTTTTTCTTGAACTTCATATAAACAAAACAGTACATGTTCATTTATGTCTAGCTTCTTTTACTTAACACAATGGTTTTGAGATTCACCTCTGTTGTTGGGCATATCAGGTGCTGGGTACTGTGAATACACCACAAGTTATTAATGAATTTCCTTGTAAACAGACATTTCAGTTGTTTCCAATTTGTAGCATTTATGAATAAGACTGCTATGAACATTCTTGAATTCATAATTTTCTAGACACCTGTCTTCATTTTCCTTCATTAAATATGAAGGGGTGGAACTGTCAAAGCACAGGATGGCTACATGTTTAACTTCAGTTGTTGCCGTTTAGTCGCTCAGGCGTGTCCGACTCCTTTGTGACCCCATGGACTGTAGCCAGCCAGGCTTCTCTATCCATGGGATTTCCCAGGCAAGAATACTGGAGTGGGTAGCCATTTCCTTCTCCACGGGATCTTCCCAACCCAGGGATCAAACCCACATCTCCTGCATTGCAGGTAGATTCTTTACCACTGAACCACCTGCAAGCACTTAACTTCGGTAGAAAATGCCAAGCGGGACTTTTCCTGGTGATCCAGTGGCTACGACTCCAAGCTGCCAATGCAGAGGGCCCAGGTTCCATCCCTGGTCAGGGAATGAGATCCCACAAGCCACAACTAAGAGTTCACACATCACAACTAAAGATCCCACCTGCTATAATTAAGACTCATCACAGCAAATAAGTAAATAAAAATTTTAAAAGTTAAAAACAATGCCAAATGGTTCTCCAAAGTAGCTGTTCCATTTTGCACACCCATCAGCAATGGATGAATTCTAGTTGCGTCATGTCACGCCCAATATTTAGCCTCTTCAGTCTTTCTTTTGTTAGCCACTTTAGATGGTATGAAATGGTATCTTATTATGAATCTACTTTGCATTATTTCCCTCTTTAAGTGACACTGACTACCTCTGCAAGTGCTATTGATCATTAGTATCCTCTTTGGCGAAGTCTTTGTTACTGGATTATTTCTCTTTTCCTCATTTTATTAACGGGTTGTTGTGGTTCTTTACATACCCTAGAAAAAAGTCCTTTGATGGATAAATATGAAATATGCTGGAAATATTTTTTCCATACTCTGGGCTTACCTACTCTTTTTCTTAGTGGTATTATTTAAAGTGTTAATTGAGATGACGCCCAATTTATCCTTTTTTTTTTTTAACATATCTTTTTTCTTTTAGGATCTTATTCAATAAATATTTAAATACTTCAAGGTCATAGTGATGGTTTCCTTTTCTTTTTTCTAGAAGCTATGACATTTTAAAAATAGGTCCACAAATTTTTGATACTCTTCCCTTCAAGAGGTGAGGCTTAATTTTCTACCCTTAATTTTCTAAATGTGAATTGGAGCAATGAGTAAGAACATGGTGGAAGTGATGGTGACTCCCAAGAGTTTGTCATAAAAGGCAATGCCACTTCATCCCTGGGCTCACTCTTTGATCACTTACTCTGAGGGAAGTCACTTGCCATATCATGAGGGTGCTCAAGCAGCCCTATGGATATGTTCAAGTGGTGAAGAACTGGGTCCTACCAATAGCCAGTAAGAGCTGAGGCCTCTAGTCAGTAACCATGAGAAACAATCCATCTTAGAAGGGGATTCTCAAGCCCCAGTCAGGTCTTCAGATGATTACAGTCTTGCTAACATCTTGATTACCACCTTATAGGAGACTCTGTCCTGGAATTCCCTAGCTAAGTTCCTCCTGTGTTCCTGACACAGAGTAATTGCTACATAAATATGTGTTGCTTTAAGCCAGGAAGTACTGGGTAATTGTTATGAAGCAAGATAATACAGAAGTTGTATCGTTTTTGCTTTTTCATTTTAGATATATGATCCTTTGCAAATTATTGATAGTTTCTCTGTATGGAATGAGTCAAGGTGGTAGTTCCTTGTTTTCCAGATAGATATCAAGTTAGAGCCACATTTGTCTTTTTCTCCCCCCACTGGACTGACTTAGCACTTTGGTGGGAAAATGTATGAGTCTGTTTCTGAGATTTCTATTATGTATGACTGAGCTATATGTTCAACTTTATGCCAACACTACACTTTCTTTTTTTTTGGCTGCACCCCTTAGCTTGCAGGATCTTACTTCCCCAACCAGGGATTAAATCTGTAACCCTTGGCAGTGACAGCATGGAGTCCTAACCACTGGACCATCAGGGAATTACCCAACACTGTCCTGATTACGGTAGCTTTGTGGAAAATCCTGACATCAGGAAACAAAAGTCCTCCAACTGTGTTTTTGCAAAATTATGTTGGTTATTCTTAGTCCTTTACAGCTTGATAAGTTTGTAGAATCATCTTATCTAATTCTTCAAACAAAGCTGATTAGGGTCTTTCGGCTTCCCTGGTCAAGAATCTGCCTGCCAATGTAAGAGATACAGGTTTGATCCCTCAGCTGAGAAAATCCAGCAACTAAGCCTGTGAGCCACAATTACTGAGCCTGTCCTCTAAAGCCCAGGAAGCGCAACTACTGAGCCCTTGAGATCTACAGCCCGCGCTCAGCAACATGAGAAGCCACCGCAGTGAGAAGCCTGTGCCCAGCAACTGAAGAGCAGCTGCTCACCACAGTCAGAGAAAAGCGAAGGCAGAACAAAACCCAGCACAGCCAGTGGATAAACCAAAACTGCCTTTTAAAGAAGCTTATTAGGGTGTTAATGAGGGCTGAACTGAATCTATAGAGAGAACTCCATCTTAACAATGTTGAGTCTTCCAACCCATGAATATGTTCTATCACTATCGAGTTTATTTTAAATGTCCATTAGCAATGTTGGATGGTATCACCAACTCAATGGACATGAGTTTGAGCAAGCTCCAGGAGATGGGGAAGGACAGGGAAGCCTGGCGTGCTGCAGTCCATGGGGTCACAGAGAGTCAGACGCGACCGAGTGACTGAACAGCAACAAAAGCAATGTTTCTCCCTTTCGATTTTGAGGACACATCCTTAGATTTATCCACAGGTATCTGTCTGTCTGTCTGTTTTTAATGCTATCAGAAACAGCAGTTTTAATTTCAGTTTACAAATCATTCACTGCTAATACAGAGAACTAAAATTATTTTATATACTGATTTTGCTAAATTCACCTATTAAAACTGCTTTTTGCAGATTCCACAATTTTCTATGTACACAATCATAACATGTAAATAAGTTTTACTTCTTTTTTCCTAATGTGTATGCTTAATTATTATCTTTTTCTTGACTTATTACACTTTCTAGGACCATTATTTCAATGTCAAATAAAAGTGGTAAAAGAGAAATATATACCCATATGACTGTTTTAAAATCTTTAGCATCCATAGCCGTGGTTGGCAAATGTTTGCTACAAAATGTCAGAAAATAAGTATTTCAGGCTTTGCAGCCGTATAGTCTGTTATAATTACTGTATACCATGGATACAGCAAGAAAGCAGCTGCAGACAGTACATAAACAAATGAGCATGGCCATGCTCCAGGAAAGCCTTATGGTCCCCAAAACGTGAATTTCCTGTTATTTTCACATATCACAAAATGTCAGTACTCTTTTCACTCTTTCTCAGTCACTTTATTACATAAAATCCATTCTAGGTCACAAGCCACACAAGAACAGGTGATCGACTAGATTTGGCCTACAAGCTGAAGTTTACTGATATCTGGTTTAGACCACTGATTTGAGACCTTTCCTTTTTTCTAATATAAGAATTTAATACAATGCTTCCCTCCAAACACTGCTGTAACAGCACTAATATCTGTATTATTTCTGTTTGTACTATTTTTTAGCTATTTCTATAGGATCACAGCCTTGTCATGGAGAAGGGGTTTGCGTAACTCAATGAAGCTATAAGCCATGCTGTGCAGGGCCACCCAGGATGGACGGGTCACAGTGAGGAGTTCTGGCAAAACAAGATCCACTGGAGGAGGGAATGGCAGCCACTCCAGTGTCCTTGCCGAGAGAACCCCACGGACAGCATGAAAAGGCAAAAAGCTGTGATACCATAAGATACGTCCTGCAGATCGGAAGGTGTCCAGTCTGCTACTGGGGAAGAATGGAAGACAATTAGTAATAGCTCCAGAAAGAATGAAGTAGCTGGGCCAAAGAGGAAATGATATTCAGCTGTGGATGTGTCTGGTGGTGAAAGTGAAGTCCGAAGCTGGAAAGAACAATACTGTATAGGAAGCTGGAATGTTAGGTCCATGAATCAAGGTAAATTGGACGTGGTCAAGCAGGAGATGGCAAGAGTGAATATTGACATTTTAGGAATCAGTGAACTAAAATGAACAGGAATGGGTGAGTTTAATTCAAATGACCATTGTATCTACTAATGTGGGCAAGAATCCCTTAGAAGAAATGGAGTAGCCCTCATAGTCAACAAAAGATTGGACTATGCATTTTGGACATATGCATAGTTCAAAATGCAGTAGTTGGATGCAATCTCAAAAATGACAGAATGATCTCAGTTTGTTTACAAGGCAAACCATTCAAAATTACAATAATCCAATTCTGTGCACCAACCACTGATGCTGAAGAAGCTGAAGTTGACCAGTTCTGTGAAGACCAAAGACCTTCTAGAACTAATACCAAAAAAAAAAAAGAGATGTCCTTTTCATCATAGGGGATTGGAATGCAAAAGTAGGAAGTCAAGAGATACCTGGAGTAACAGGCCAATCTGGCCCTGAACTACAAAATGAAGCAGGGCAAAGGCTAACAGAGTTCTGTCAAGACATAACAAACACCCTCTTCTAATAACACAAGAGATGACTGTACACATAGACATCATCAGATGGTCAGTACTGAAATCAGACTGATCATATTCTTTGCAGCTGAAGATGAAGAAACTCTATGACTGTGGTTCAGATCATGAGCTCCTTATTGCAAAATTCAGGCTTAAATTGAAGAAAGCAGGGAAAACCACTAGGCCATTCAAGTATGACCTAAATCAAATCCCTTATATTATCACACAGTGGAAGTGAAAAACAGATTCAAGGGATTAGATCTGATAGACAGAGTGCCTGAAGAACTATGGACAGAGGTTTGTGACACTGTACAAGAGGCAGTGACCAAAAGCATTTCAAAGAAAAAGAAATGCAAGAAGGCAAAGAGGTATCTGAGGCGGCCTTACAAATTAGCGGAGGAAAGATGAGAAACAAGAGAGAATGGAAAAAGGGAAAGATTTACCCAACTGACTGCAGAGTTCCAGAGAACTGCAAAGAGAGATAAGAAGGCCTTCTCATGTGAACAGTGCAAAAAAACAGAGGAAAACAATAGAATGTGAAAGACCAGAGATCTCTTCAAGAACACTGGTGATACCAAGAGAACATTTCATGCAAGGTAGGGCACGAAAAGGACAGAAACAGTAAGGACCTAAGAGAAGCAGATGAGATTAAAAAGAAGTGGCAAGAACACACAGAGAAGAACTTTACAAAAAAGGTCTTAATGACCCAGATAACCCCGAGGGTGTGATCACTCACCTAGAGTCAGACATCCTGGAGTGTGAGGTCAAGTGGGCCTTGGGAAGCATCACTACAAGCACACCTAGTGGAGGTGATGGAATTCCAGCTGAAGTATTTAAAATATTAAATATATATATATATATATATATATATGCGGTACTGAGTCACTCAGTCATATCAGACTCTGAGTGACACCATGGACTGTAGCCCACCAGCCTTCTCCGTCCATGGGGATTCTCCAGGCAATACTGGAGAGGGTTGCCATGCCTTCCTCTAGCGAATCTTCCCAACTGAGGGATCGAACATAGGTCTCCCACATTGCAAGCGGATTCTTTGCCAGCTGAGCTACCGGAAGCCCTATACATATACAAAACTTGAGCTCCAAAATTCCCTGCTTCTTTCTCTTTACCAGTATCTTAAATAAAAATACCAGCCATCAATGTTGTATCTGAGATGAATTTCTCCCCAGTTTTATTGAAACATAATTGGTATAAAATATTGTATTGGTTCAAGGGCTACAGGATAAAGATGTGATATATGTATATATTGCAAAATGTCTACACTGTAAGTTTAGTTAATATCCATCACTCTGCATAGCTATAAATACTTTTCTTTCTTGTGATGAGAACTTTTAAGATTTCTCCATTTGTAATTTTTAAATATTTAATAAAGTATTGTTAACTATAGTCACCACACTGTACATTACATCTCCAGAACTTCTTTACCTTATAATTGGAAGTGTGTACCTTTTAACTGATGTATTTATTTTTGTGAGAGCTGCTCTCTAACTGCAGCAAGCGAGCTTCTCATGATGGAGGCTTCTCTCGCGGCAGAGCACAGCTCTAAAGCATGCGGGCTTCAGCAGTGCGGCCCCTGAGCTTAGTTGCCCCAGGGCATATGGAGTCTTTCTGGACCAAGAGTCAAACCCGTGTCTGGTGCACTGGCAGGGGGATTCCCAACCACTGGATCACCAGGTAAGTCTGGAAGTTCCTACCTTTTGACCACCTTCACCTATTCCCCTCTGCCTCTAACAACCACCAATCTGTTCTCTTTTTCTGTGTCTTCAGTTTGCTTAGATTTCACATATAAGTGATATAATACAGTATTTGTCTTTCTCTGTCTGGTTTATTTCACTTAGCATATACCTTTGAGGTCCATCCCTGTTGTTGCAAATGGCAGGATTTCCTTATTTTTGTGGTTGAATGATACTCCATTGTATATACACATACCATGCTTCCTTTATCCACTCAGCCAACAAAGGAACACCTACATGGTTTCCATGTCTTGGCTATGGTAAAGAACACTGCAATGAACATAGGGATGCAGATATGTCTTCAAGATAGCGATTTCACTTAGAATATATTTCCAAAAGTAGAACTGCTGAATCACACAGTAAATTATTTTATATTTTTGTGAGGTAAATTTTGTAATCTAAAATTTACATTACAGGGTGGTAGAAAGCATTTTCTGTACTACTTCTAGTCAGTAAAGAAAGTTATCAACTGAAAAATTAATATGACAGACCAAAAAAATACATAAAAAACTTATTAAAAGGCTCAATTTTCAAAGAAAAATCCTAATTAAAACCCAATATTTATCTAGTTCTTTACTCAGGCATTCCAGAAATGAAGTAGATAAAATTACCCAACAAAATAACATAAATTATATTAAAAACAAAATAACTGGAAAACAACTGAAAATTACCAGTTAAAATTATAGAATTTAGTAGACAATATATTCGATGTCCACATTGCAAAGCTAACTTAGAGTTTACCTAAACAAGAAACTCCTTAATTTTTCATTACTCAAAGAATATGACTCAATCTCTGTGATACATCCTTGCAAGGAATAAGGATCAATTTATCCTAGAGCACCAGGGTGCACATCAAGCTTTATGAAATGACTGATAATCACATTTCTTCTTTCAAATATAAAATTCACATGGACTGTTACCTTAAATGAGAAAGGCTTGGAAAGCACTTGTGTGCTGATCTAATATCAGAAATCATTTCATAAGTATTGTTTCTCTTGAGTGTCCCTTCTGCTTTGAAAGTCTATTTCCCTAATGAAACAAAAATACTTTATTTCTTTATACTAATTTCATTTCATGTAAATTTATGAAGGCTGTATAAATCTTTGTTAGAACAAGTGTGAAGTTTGTTTGAACAGTTGATGATGACCAGGGAGAACAAAAGACAGGGGCAGCAGCCTCAGCAGAGAAGACAGAAGCGTCTCTAAACCACCCATTACAGTAACACAAAATAACTGAGGTCTCTACGTGATATTTTTAAAAAATATTTTTATATCTAAGAAAGTTGAAACAGAATTCAAATCCACTCTGAATTTTATTTTTCTATTTTGAATTTTGATTAAGAATGTTTTCTGCAGAAAGAACAATGTCAGTTTCTCTGCTTTAGTAAACTGTGTAATACAATATGAAACTCACTAAAGAGAAGCAAAGCAGGAAACGTAATATGTCACTTTTAGTCACATATTCATTATGCGAAAGTAAACAATACCAATTCCAAGTATATTCCAAACTTTTAAGAGAAGTGGGCAGGTGAAGGAGTAAGAGAGCATAAAAGATGGCACTGCTCCTATGATGTGCGTCCACGTCTTAATCTTTCATTCTGTATAGCAGGTGAGACAGACTGAGACCTTCATCCAGTTTGCCAGAATGGCCCTCAGGAGTACTAACGTTCTTAGGTGAACATTTTCATAAACTTTTTCCTCATTTCTTCCAAGAGTCTCAAATAACATTAAAAACTATATAACATGACACAGCTGCTTCAGAAAAAAACAGTTTGGCAGTTTATCAAAACGTTAAACACAGAGCCGCCATCAGTCAGCTCAGTCCAGTCGCTCAGTCTGTAAGCAGGTCAGGAAGCAACAGTTAGAACTGGACATGAAACAACAGACTGGTTCCAAACAGGGAAAGGAGAGCAGCCATATAACCTAGCAATTCCATCTCAGGTATATACCAAGGAGAACTGAAAACATGTACACACAAAAACTTGTACACAAATGTTCAAAGCCCCATCATTTCTATCAGCCAAAAAGTGGAAACAACCCAAACATCCATCAACTGATGAATAGATAAACCAAATGTGGTATATCCTTACAATGGAATTATTCAGCCGAGAATAGCTACAAAGTACTGATATGGATGAAACACAAGCTGGAATCAAGATTGCTGGGAGAAATATCAGTAACCTCAGATACACAGATGACACCACCCTTATGGCAGAAAGTGAAGAAGAACTAAAGAGCCTCCTGATGAAAGTGAAAGAGGAGAGTGAAAAAGTTGGCTTAAAACTCATCATTCAAAAAACTACGATCAAGGCATCTGGTCCCATCACTTCATGGCAAATAGATGGGGAAACGATGGAAACAGTGACAGACTTTATTTTGGGGGGCTCTAAAATCACTGCACATGGTGCCTGCAGCCATGAAATTAAAAGAAGCTTATTCCTCGGAAGAAAAGCTATGATCAACCTAGACAGCATATTAAAAAGCAGAGACATTACTTTGCCAGCAAAGGT
Source organism: Budorcas taxicolor (assembly GCF_023091745.1). Classification (NCBI taxonomy): domain Eukaryota; kingdom Metazoa; phylum Chordata; class Mammalia; order Artiodactyla; family Bovidae; genus Budorcas; species Budorcas taxicolor. Next base: position 4,338,319 of record NC_068914.1, read on the forward strand.
CTGTCTAGTCAAAGCTATGGTTTTTCCAATAGTCATGTATGGATGTGAGAGTTGGACTATAAAGAAAGCTGAGCACCAAAGAACTGATGTTTTTGAACTCTGGTGTTGGAGAAGACTCTTGAGAGTCCCTTGGACTGAAAGGAGATCCAACCAGTCCATCCCAGAGGAAATCAGTCCTGAATATTCATTGGAAGGACTGATGTTGAAGCTCCAAAACTTTGGACACCTGATGCAAAGAACTGACTCACTGGAAAAGACACTGATGCTGGGAAAGAGTGAAGGCAGGAGGAGAAGGGGACAACAGAGGATAAGATGGTACGATGATATCACTGACTCGATGGACATGCGTTTGAACAAGCTCCGGGAGTTGGTGATGGACAGGGAAGCCTGGCGTGCTGCAGTCCATGGAGTCGCAAAGAGTCAGATACGACTGAGTGCCTGAACTGAACTGATATGCCACATTACAAGTAAACTCTGAAAATATACTATGTGAGAGAGGAACCAGACACATAAGGCAATATATTGTATGACTCTCATTTATATGAATTGCTCAGAAAAGGCAAATCCACAGAGATAAAAGCAGAGGTATGGCTGCCAGGGGCTAGGAGAAGGGAGAAAATTTAAGGGGGTGTCCTTTGAGGGTGATGAAAAACTTCTGGAACCAGATCATGGTGATAGCTGCATGACAATGAAAGTATTCAAAGCCACTGAAACTGTTATGTTCTGTGAGTTACATTCTAATAAATGAAAGAAACCCTATGAAACAGAAAACAGATGTTAACATCTTATCAGAGAGGGTTACCTCCCAAAACAAACACTGATCTTTTAGTATCCCTTTAAAAACCTTATTGTTAAGGATATTAGGAACATTTTCAAAAGTAAACCTTTTTCTACCATGCTCAATAATCTTTTCTATTTGTCAGGAGTTCACATAAAATTCTTATCACCAGCTTTGCAATGCTTAATCTGCCACGGTAGAAATCGATTTTATATTGTATCTAAACAATTCAAGTGAATTTTAAAATGGCAGAAGGTTTTACTAAATTTGGCTTACCAATATCCTATGTTGAATTTTAGTAAAGGGGAGGAACATGTTTATTTCTAACAAAGAAGATCAGCAAAAGATGAAAAACTTTACATAGCAAAATTTACCTGGTCTCCTTGAGTTCTCATGAACCTGTCTCTGACATTCATTTTTTAAAATTCTGACATTCAAAAAAGACAACATCAAAAAACGGCCACGCCACGTGCAACGTTGTTGCTTAGTCGCTCAGTCATGTCCAACTCTTTGTGACCCCCTGGACTGCAGCCCGCCAGGCTCCTCTGTCCGTGGGATTCTCCAGGCAAGAATACTGGAGTGTTTGCCATGCCCTTCTCCAGGAGATCTTCCTAATCCAGGGATCAAACCCAGGTCTCCCGCACTGCAGGTGGATTCTTTACAGTCTGAGCCACCAGGGAAGCCTAGTGCAATAATAACCCCACTAATTTATTCTACTTCAATTACAATAGAAAATACCGCTTCTGCTGAACCTAATTTGTTGTTTTTGTTTAGTTGCTAAGTTGTGCATGACTCTTGTGACTTCATGGACTACAGCCTGCCAGTGTCCTCGCTCCGTGGGATTTCCCAGGCAGGAATACTGGAGTGGTTGCCATGCCCTTCTCCAGGGGATCTTCCCGACCCAGAGATCGAACCCCGCTCTCCTGCACTGGCAGATGGACTCTTGGCCACTGAGCCACAAAGGAAGCCCCAAGGCCGAATTCAGTTGCCTGCATGAAAACTGTCCCAGTGTCCACTGGCAGTCTTCCTGTTGCTCTTAGTGGGGCTTGAATAGAATCAATTATGCAAATTAGCAGACTAAATGACAGTTTCAACTTAAAGAAATAATATCTATTTGGGGCTTATGCACACCAGGCAATGAACTAGAGGCGTTATATATTTCGCTCATTTCAGCTTCATAATACCTTACAGGGAGGCTAAATAACTTCCCTAAGGTCCCAACACTAAAGACAAGATTCAAACCAAAGTCTAACAAACATACAACCGTTTTTTGCCGAAATATTTCAAGTATGGGTGACAAAGGAATATAATTTCAGTTTAATAAACATTCATTTTTTTCAAGAGTGTAAACACCCTTGAATACAACTGAACATTTAGGTAATGAGAAACAAAAAGAGTGCTTGAAAAGAACATTATTGAGGTATCTAGGGAACGCCCTGTGCTGGGCTGGCTGTTTTAATGCATGAACATTTAACTATTACAACAATCCTGGGAAGTTAATATTGATACTTCTTATTTTTTTTTTTACTTAAGAGGAAACGGAAGTTTAGAAGGTGCGAGAAAGTCCAAGGTTACAGAAGTTGCAAGGTATATGGCTGGGATTAGAAATCAAACTCAATCGGTCCATAAATATTTACTGAGTGTTTACGATGTACCTGGGCTATTCCAAGGCACTTGGAATAGAATGTTAGAGATCCCCTACAAACAGCTCAAGGGCTTCCCAGGTACCTCAACAGTAAAGACTCCTCCTGCAAGGCAGGAGCCTCAGGAGACATGGGTTCAATCCCTGCATCGGTAAGATTCCCCTGGAGAAAGAAATGGCAACCCACTCCAGTATTCTTGCCGGGATAATCCCATGGAGGCAGGAGCCTGGCGAGCTATAGTCCATGGGATCATAAAGAGCCAACACAAGTGAACACACACACAGCTCAACCCAAACCCACCTTCTTTTCGATCGGGCAGTAAATCACTATGAAATTGAAAACGCCCTATAGATTTCTCTTGTAGCTTTGTTTTAAATGATTATGCATACTTTGGTTACATATGTTAAAAATACTTCTCCTAAAGCATAAAGTCGATTGCCATAAAAACTGAATAATCCTCCAGTAGTAAATGTGAAAACATAAGTAATTCCGTCCCCCTGCATGATTTTAAGCATATTGCTAGATAGAGAACACCCCTTTGGAAAATATACTTTCTGTGTTCTGAAGGATGATTTAAACCATTAAGCATTTTAGAAAGCTTTTGAAGTCTGTCAGATTTTAAATGACAACAGTGAAATTTCAAAAAGAACCGGAGAAGTCAGCACCAAAGCTAGTTTAACATTAATAATAAGTGATCTAATAAATAGGCCTATGTTTGCCCAGTCAGGTTTTGCGTATTATGTCAGTTGGAAAGCCGGAAGGAAACTGGTTTTAACTCCCATACAACCTGTATCATGACAACATCACTTTATCAGAAATGTAGCTGATATCAGCATAAACACTGAGACAGTTTAAATTTAAAACCGATTTTTCTTTCCCAACTATTTTCATAATCATTCATGGTAAAGAACTGAGATGACTTTAAAAAAAAAAAAAGGGTAATTAACACTTACTGAGACCCTTCTATTTGTCACGTACTACATGATTTTTTCATTTAGTTCTCACAGCCACTTTGTAAGATATTAACCTTTTAGAGAAAGAAACAGAAGCTTTGAGAAATGAAGTACCTTTTCTAAGGTCACCTAGCTAACAAATAGGCAGAGCCAAGGTTCAGACTCTGATGCCCATCATCATAATGCTCCAGGGAACTACCTGTCAGCTTCTTAATTTATTTCACTATGATAATATAATATCAGAACAGAGAAAGCAGAGTAGAATAATGATTTCGATTATGAACTGTTTTAGTACCTCAAAAGTACTATAGGGTGATGTTGACCTTTTAAAAATTCCTAGGACAGTCACTGCAAAAAAGAATATACAAATACCTTCAAGGGGGTCCAGTGGTTAAGACTCTACACTTCCAATGCAGCGGGCACAGGTTTGATCCCCAGTTGGGGAACTAGGATCCCACAGGCCATGAGACACAGTCAAAAAGTTAAAAAAAAAAAGAAAAGAAAAAAAAAAAACCTTCCATTTAAAATAGGCTTTCAAGTAGGGAAAAAAAGCAACAAACAAGTTTGAGAAATGCTGAACTTCACTGGTAACAAAAAGTACAACATAGTACCTGGAGCCTGGAATATCTGGGTTTGAATCCCAACTCTTCACTTCCTAGCCTAGCCATCAGATTTTGAGCATGTCATTTCACCATTCGTGTCAGTCTTCTCATCTGTTAAAAAAGAAAAAAAAAAAAAAAAAGGAAATAACTGCATAAGACAGACTTGCTAAAAAGATTAGAATGATTAATACATCTGGGGTTCTTAGAACAGAGCCTTAAAATAGTAAGTGCTTGATACAGGTTAAATTATTAGTACTAAAATAATTTCCCTGAGTCTCTATTAAGCTGATAAAAGTTGATGTTCATTATAAATGGCCAAGCAGTCAAGGGATATTTATAGAATGCAGTTTCCCAAACTTATACGATAGAACCCACTTTTCACAGACCATCCTTCAAAAAGACTGGTTAATGTTTTTTAAACTAACAAAAAAATTAAAACAAAACAAACAAAAAGTACCCTGAGAAACAATAAAGAATTCCATCACTAAAATTAAATCTGTTTAAAAAAATAGCAAGGTTAACGCTTCCCAGGTGAACACAATGAGGTGCTGGAAGGGTGGTGTGTCGGACGATCGCCCAGGAAGCTCCACACTCCTGCCCCCCTACCTTGCTCTACTCATCGCTTCCATCTGGATGTTCCTATGTTGTATCTTTAATTTGTGGTTGTTGTTCTTTAGATGCTCAGTCGTGTCTGACTACTTGTGACCCCATGGACTGCAAACAGCCAGGCTCCTCTGTCCATGGGATTACCCAGGCAAGAATAATGGAGTGGGTTGTCATTTCCTTCTCCAGGGGATCTTCCCGACCCAGTGATCAAACCTGCATCTCCTGCAAGTCTCCTGCATTGCAGGCAGAATCTTTACCACTAAGCCACCAGGCCAGTAATATCTTTGCAGATTGTAGCATATGGGTTTGGTGACTGGAACCGGTACATGTATAGAATGGAACATCGTTTTATTTTCCATTCTCATAACCTTCACTGGCTTCAATTGATCATGTCTCATCATAGTAGTCATTCAATTATCTACAATACTGTGTGGAAACTATTCGTCCTCATCCAATCTACGGCCATTTGAATAAAGACATGTATGGTTTCCATTATCAAGATATATCTAAGTCTCACATCTGTTGTATAAACTTGAAGTCAATATTCAAATCATAGTGTTTTTCCATTTGGTATTTATTGTGTCCATTTGGCAAATTTAGTCATTACCAGGCTTCCCTGGTGGCTCAGTGGTAAAGAATCAACCTGCCAAGGCAGGAGACACAGTTTCAATCCCTGGGTCAGGAAGATCCCCTGGAGAAGGAAATGATAACCCGACTCCAGTATTCTTGCCTGGGAATCCCCATGGACAGAGAAGCCTAGTAGGCTACAGTCCACGGGGTAGCAAAAAGAGTAAGACATGACTTAGCCACTAAACAGCAACAGTCATTACCGGAAGTGCTAATTATGCTATGCTTCCATTTAAAATTTTTTCTAAGCAGTATGTGTCAGGATATTCAGAAATGCTTACATCCTTTGATCGAACACATTACTTCTCAAGAATCTACACTATGAAGATAAATGAGAATACAAGATAAAATCTTATATAAATACACATATTACAACATTGTTTAATATTGTGGAAAATTAGAAATGCTGAAAATGTCTAGGGAGCTCCCTGGCAGTCCAGTGGTTACGACTCCATGCTCACTGCTGAGGGTGTGGATTCCATCCCTGGTTGGGGAACTAAGATTCTGCAAGTTGTGCGGCGCAGCCATAAACAAGCACACAAAAGTCTAATTTTAGGGGAAGAATTAAACAAAGAGTGGCACATTAGTTGCACTATACAGTCATTACAAATTCTGTTTTAAAGATGATGAATAATGCTATGTGAAAAAGCAAGTCACTCGTTTACTTTTGAAGTATACGCATAATTTTATAAAAGCCAACAAAACACTAAGGAATCAAAATTCAAGAGAAAAATTCAATCTAAAAATACAGCCAGACATCAACTATGGTTGATCTGAGCCATAAGGTGAGCCTTCTTCCTACTTCTCTATGTTTTCCAAGTTTCTTTACTGAGTATATCGATTTTGCTTAAGTCTAACTTGACACCACTTGCCTTTGAGCTAAAAAGTTCTACTAAATGACAAAAGAAACAGTGAGAAGCAAACTGGCTTAGTGGGCAAAGATGGGAAAAGTGCGAAATGTGATTTCTTTCAAAGGTTCTTTCTTATTTTGCTAGAGGCAGAGACGGTCACACATACAAAACAACCATGTTTTCTTGCTAGCAAAGCTGTTCTTGGTTTGTACAGTGAAATCCCACACACCAATATCTCTTTTATGTGCGTGTGTGTGTGTATGCACAGTTGTGTCCAATTCTTTGCCAACCTGGGAAGCTCCTCAATATTCCTTAGTTTTTCTTCCAAGTTCAGTTCAGTTCAGTTCAGTCACTCAGTTGTGTCTGACTCTTTGCGACCCCATGGAATGTAGCACACAAGGCTTCCCTGTCCATCACCAACTCCCAGAGCTTGCTCAAACTCATGTCCATCAAGTCACTGATGTCATCCTACCATCTTATCCTCTGTCGTCCCCTTCTCCTCCACCTTCAATCTTCCCCAGCATCAGGGTCTTTTCCAATGAGTCAGTTCTTCCCATCAGGTGGCCAAAGTATTGGAGCTTCAGCTTCAGTATCAGTCCTTCCAATGAATATTCAGGACTGATTTCCTTTAGGATTGACTGGTTGGATCTCCTTGCAGTCCAAGAGACTCTCAAGAGTCTTCCCCAACTTCACAGTTCAAAAGCATCAGTTCTTCGGTGCTCAGCTTTCTTTACAGTCCAACTCTCACACCCATACATGACTACTGGAAAAACCATAGCTTTGACTAGATGGACATTTGTCAATCAAGGAACATCTCTGCTTTTTAATATGCTCTCTAGGTTGGTCATAGCTTTTCTTCCAAGGAGCAAGCATCTTTTAATTTCATGGCTGCAGTCACCATCTGCAGTGGTTTTGGAGCCCAAGAAAATAAAGTCGGTCACTGTTTTTAGTTCTAGAGAAACATGATGAATCATGATTCAAAGTATTCTGTAACCTGAGAGTGTCTGAAAACATATTTTAAATATGCCAAAGATTAATGTAGTATAGCCTTTGGTTTTAAGGCATTTGGGGAGGTAAAACACTTAAGGGTTTTGCAACTTTATGAATTGATACATTTTCAAAATTCCAGAAATAGATATTTAAGGAATTGGTGCTTTCACTGCTGTGGCCTGAGTTCAATCCCTGCTCAGGGAATCAAGATCCCACAAGTCATACAGTGCAGCCAAAAAAAAAAAAAAAGACATTTAATATGTAGCATTTCAGGTTATATTTATAACTTAAATATGGATTAGCTATTGCTACAATGTTACTAAATTCACATACCTCTAAAGAAATCAAGAACTATACATATTGCTATTTGTGACCTCCTTTTGTGATTCAGAAACTTTTACACTCCTCAACCTGGTGCCCACTGTGCAAAGGTCTGAAGACCTAAAGATTTCTCATTTCAATTTGAATTTAGGCTTATCTCTACCTATATACAAACCCCTTAGAGACCAGTTTGTCAAGGTCAAAAAATCAAGTGAACACCAATCAATTCCACCCCTGCCTTCCTCCTTTCCCAAGGCTAAGCCTTGCCATAAAAGAAAACAGTCCCATGCTAGGGTTCTTTATGACATTCTGCGCAAAGGCCACAGACAGCTAAACGCTGCCAAATAGACCTGAAAACAATGAAGTCATCAAGCTTTGTGCATAACCCAGAATTTCAATCTGTCAGCATCAAGGCATTTTCCCAGAAAATTAATAAAATTTTTGAGATTAGCTAAGACCACCACGTTCTTACAATCATCCGAAATGTACGCCCCTTCAATTAATTCCTCTTTCCTGCTGCACTCTGATCTCATTCCTACTCGGTACTCTCTCCCTCTTTGACCATCACACGCCTCCCATAGCTGTACTTCTTAATAACCCGTTCCACTGTTTCACTGCAAACAAATACCTTAAACCCCAACCAACTTAAATTGGTTGCCAGCAGTCTTGTTCTCAAAACTAATCTGGGTGCAAGCTAATCTCTCCCCACTCAGCAAACATGAAGCCTTGCGACCCCATGGACTGTAGCCTACCAGGCTTCTCCCATGGGATTCTCCAGGCAAGAGTACTAGCGTGGGTTGCCATTTTCCTTCTCCAGGGGATCTTCCCAACCCAGGGATTGAACCCGGGTCTCCTGCATTCCAGGCAGATGCTTTAACCTCTAAGCCACCAGGGAGGCCATGTGAAGCATGGCAGTTATGCCTTACTCACCAGCACAATTCTTCACCCTCAAATAAAAGCACATCTTCCGAGAGTTAGGCCATCTGTTAGGTCTCTCCCCTTGTCATCGCCTGTCCTCCTGGTCACTCTTTCACAATCACTAACGGCTTTGGAACATGGTTCAGTATCTTTCCACTCCTTGCTCTGCCACCATTCTGAGCAACTCACTTCCTGTTTAGCTGACTCCTATAAAAGTTTAGCTCTACAGTTTCCTTATCTCCTCCAACTCCAGGAATCTTTACCATCTCTCCACTTCAGAAACCCATAGCCAGATCTCACCTTCAGCCATACCAGCAAGGGCTTCTCCTATTTAATCTTAAATTCCAATACCCACGTCTCAGCCACTACTACAGAAGCTACTTCCTGGTTTCATTTGTTTCCTACTCTGCCTATCCTCGGTGGCCCAGAACTCCAAATGCTCATACTACTGAAATTTCTTTCATCCTTTGTCTGCTACACTGGGCTGTAAACTCAAACTAAAATCAATCCAATTGCTCAGCTTGTCCGCTCAAATCCTCAGGCTGGTGAGGCCTGAGAGATAGGGGGGAAAAATCACCTGACAACTAAATATACCAGAGCCATGAAAAATTATTACAATTCTTCTAAGTAATAATCCAATTCAGTTAGCCCTCTCATTTCTCTCAATGGCCTTCTTGAAATTCTCCCTTTCTGCATTTCCCTAGTGGCCCAGTAGTTAAGAATTCACCTTGTGATCCAAGAGACACTGGTTCAACCTCTGGTCTGGGAACTAAGATCCCACATGCCCTGGGGCAACTAAGCCTGTAATACCATAACTAAGATCCCACCTGCCTTGGGGCAACTAAGCTTGTAATACCATAACTAAGATCCCACCTGCCTTGGGGCAACTAAGCCTGTAATACCATAACTAAGATCCCACCTGCCTTGGGGCAACTAAGCCTGTAATACCATAACTAAGATCCCACCTGCCTTGGGGCAACTAAGCCTGTAATACCATAACTACCCCAAGCCCAAGGAGGAGGAGGACCTAGAGGAGCTATTCCACATTCAAGGTCAGGAGGGGCGGCTCCTTACCTTGCATACCCCTCATGCAAGGTAAGGAGCAACAGCTGTGCTTTGCTGGAGCAGCCATGAAGAGATACCCCACGTCCAAGGTAAGAGAAACCCAAGTAAGACGGTAGGTGTTGCAAGAGGGCATCAGAGGGCAGACACACTGAAACCATAATCACAGAAAATTAGTCAATCTAATCACACTATGCAGGGTTCCAAAGAATAGCAAGAAGAGATAAGAAAGCCTTCCTCAGCGATCAATGCAAAGAAATAGAGGAAAACAACTGAAGGGGAAAGACTAGAGATCTCTTCAAGAAAATGAGAGATACCAAGGGAACATTTCATGCAAACATGGGCTCGATAAAGGACAGAAATGGTCTGGACCTAACAGAAGCAGAAGAAATTAAGAAGAGATGGCAAGAATACATGGAAGAACTGTACGAAAAAGATCTGCACATCCAAGATAATCACGATGGTGTGATCACTCATCTAGAGCCAGACATCCTGGAATGTGAAGTCAAGTGGGCCTTAGAAAGCATCACTATGAACAAAGCTAGTGGAGGTGACAGAATTCCAGTTGAGCTATTTCAAATCCTGAAAGATGATGCTGTGAAAGTGCTGCACTCAATATGCCAGCAAATTTGGAAAACTCAGCAGTGGCCACAGGACTGGAAAAGGTCAGTTTTCATTCCAATCCCAAAGAAAGGCAATGCCAAAGAATGCTCAAACTACCACACAATTGCACTCATCTTACACACTAGGAAAGTAATGCTCAAAATTCTCCAAGCCAGGCTTCAGCAATATGTGAACCGTGAACTTCCTGAGGTTCAAGCTGGTTTTAGAAAAGGCAGAGGAACCAGAGATCAAATTGCCAACATCTGCTGGATCATCGAAAAAGCAAGCGAGTTCCAGAAAAATATCTATTTCTGCTTTATTGACTATCCCAAAGCCTTTGACTGTGTGGATCACAATAAACTGTGGAAAATTCTGAAACAGATGGGAATACCAGACCACCTGATCTGCCTCTTGAGAAACCTATATGCGGGTCAGGAAGCAACAGTTAGAACTGGACATGGAACAACAGACTGGTTCCAAATAGGAAAAGGAGTATGTCAAGGCTGTATATTGTCACTCTGCTTATTTAACTTATATGCAGAGTACATCATGAGAAACGCTGGGCTGGAAGAAACACAAGCTGGAATCAAGATTGCCGGGAGAAATATCAATAACCTCAGATATGCAGATGACACCACCCTTATGGCAGAAAGGGAAGAGGAACTAAAAAGCCTCTTGATGAAAGTGAAAGTGGAGAGTGAAAAAGTTGGCTTAAAGCTCAACATTCAGAAAACGAAGATCATGGCATCTGGTCCCATCACTTCATGGGAAATAGATGGGGAAACAGTGGAAACAGTGGCAGACTTTATTTTTTGGGGCTCCAAAATCACTGCCGATGGTGACTGCAGCCATGAAATTAAAAGACACTTACTCCTTGTAAGTTATGACCAACCTAGATAGCATATTCAAAAGCAGAGACATTACTTTGCCAACAAAGGTGCATCTAGTCAAGGCTATGGTTTTTCCAGTGGTCATGTATGGATGTGAGAGTTGGACTGTGAAGAAAGCTGAGCGCCAAAGAATTGATGCTTTTGAACTGTGGTGTTGGAGAAGACTCTTGAGAGTCCCTTGGACTGCAAGGAGATCCAACCAGTCCATTCTGAAGGAGATCAGCCCTGGGATTTCTTTGGAGGGAATGATGCTGAAGCTGAAACTCCAGTACTTTGGCCACCTCATGCGAAGAGTTGACTCATAGGAAAAGACTCTGATGCTGGGAGGGATTAGGGGCAGGAGGAGAAGGGGACAACGGAGGATGAGATGGCTGGATGGCATCACTGACCTGATGGACGTGAGTCTGAGTGAACTCCGAGAGTTGGTGATGGACAGGGAGGCCTGGCGTGCTGTGATTCACGGGGTTGCAAAGAGTCGGACACGACTGAGCAACTGAACTGAACTGAACTGACCAAACTACTGAGCCTGTGACCTGTTTAACTGGAGAGAAGCCTGCACACCACAACTAGAAAAACCCTCATGTCAGGACTCAGACACACCACAGCTAAATAAACAATTAAACGTTAAAAAAAAAGAACTTCTCCCTTTTCCCTCAAACTCTCTCCTACAATCATCATCTCCTATGATCTCGGCTGATGAGGTGGTCCCCCCACTTCATGAAAAGCTAATCAAGTGTACTGATGCCCCGCGTCCCTCACTATTCTCCATCCGCACCATCCTTCCTTCCTTTATCCCTACTGTGGTGGGACCAATATTCCTATTGCCACTCAATCCTAGTATCCTCATTCTGCTCTCTCCATGCATAAGGACAATTTCACACACCTCCTCCTTCTTCCTGTATCATCAACTTCTCCCTTCCTCTGACTCTCTCCGTTTAACACATAAATATGCTGAACTTTCTCTTGATACACCATGCCCTCTACCTATGATCCTATAGTTCTATAAGCTTTTTGAAAAGAATATCTGTACTTACTGCTTCCACTCTCTCACAACCATTCACTCCAGTTCTCAACAACCTGGCATTTATCTCTACCACAGAGATTTCACTGAAATTATTCCACCAAAGATGATCAATCACCTACTTGCTGCTCTGTCCTCATTGCAGCCAAACTATTTTCTACATTTGACACTGCTGACCACGCTTTTCCTAAAACTCTGTCTTCATTTAATGGCATTTACTGAAAACCTACTTTATGATAACAATTGGGGATAAAATGATGAATATGACAATCTTAGCCCTCAAGAAACTTAAAATCAAGTTGGGGAAACTTCTATGGCAACTCATATTCTTCTTTCAACCTCTCACATCATCCCTTCCTTTCTCTATTCAGCCCACAGATGCTTACACTTCCCCATGGCTCCCCTTTACGCTCATCTCACATCCGTCCCAGGATTACTATATTTATGCTACCTACTCACCGATGATGACAAAATGCACATCAATAGCTGAGAATTCTGTCCTGAGTTCTAGAATCAGGATTTCATTGGTTTTACTCTCCATGAAAAGATATAGGTACTTGTATATTTCACTATCTTGGTAACATCCCTTGATAACCAAAGTTTTCAATTTTGATGAAATCCAACTTATCTATTTTTTTCTTTAGCTACTTGTGCCTTTTGTGTCCTATTGAAGGAAGCTCTGCCTAATCTAAGATCATAAATATCTATACCTACATTTTTTCTAAGTTTTTTTTTTATAGCTTCAGCTCTTTTAGCTCTTTTATAGCTTCAGCTCTTTTAGCTCTTTAGTTCTTTAATCCACTGAAACCATCACTTTTGAAAGCTAAGCATTTCAATGGCAGTATCTGAAGGTTTAAGAGTAAAAAGAGTTTTTTAAACTCTAAAACCATGGCTTTAAATATCACACCCCAAGGCAAGGAAACGGCTGGCAGACTATACACATAAGGGAAGTGAATGAAAGTTGCTCAGTTGTGTCCGACTCTTTGCGATCCCAGGGACTATACAGTCCATGGAATTCTCCAGGTCAGAATACTAGAGTGGGTAGCCTTTCCCTTCTCCAGGGGATCTTCCCAACCCAGGGGTCACACCCAGGTCTCCTGCATTGCAGGCAGATTCTTTATCAGCTGAGCCGCAAGGAAAGCCCAAGTATACTGGAAGGGGGAGCCTATTCCTTCTCCGGTGGATCTTCCTGACCCAGGAACTGAACCAGGATCTCCTGCATTGCAGGCGGATGCTTTACCAACTGAGCTATCAGGGAAGCCTTTATACTTTAAACTACAGCATAAAGAAAGAGGCAGGTGGTGACAAAAATGCAATTCTCCCACAACAAATGAGAGGACATAAAAACCTAGGGAAGGAGTACAGAGAGAAAGAGGAATTGGGAGATAGCTTAGATACAAGTTCAAAGCTTCTATCTCCTGTCCCAGCTGGGGCTAAGGCTGGGGTGAGGAAGATCTCCAGTATGTTTGTGGGGGAGGATCTGGAATAGAAGATAATTATGTTTCCCTTTTCCAAGTCATGGATGAGGGAACTACAAGCCTTTTGGCAAAACTTTACAGCTAACACTAATCCAATGTAGTAGGGGAGCAACAGCCAATAACATGCCCAGACCACACTCTTGAAAAGCTACCTCAGAGTCCCAAGCATGCCAGCATAACGTGGAACCCACTAAGGAGTTTGCTTTGGGCCAATGGACCCAAAAAAGCCTGGGATTAAGGAAGACCCAGCATACACAGACTTGCCGACCAGGAACAGAGGCCATGGACATCAGCCTCAGATGCAGCGGAGCAGACCGTGCCATTCAAGACTAAGTCAGTATAAGATACAGTCTCACAGTGGCCAAGGGCACTGCTGCTGCTAAGTCGCTTCAATCGTGTCCGACTCTGTGCAACCCCATAGACAGCAGCCCACTAGGCTCCTCTGTCTCTGGGATTCTCCAGGCAAGAACACTGGAGTGGGTTGCCATTTCCTTCTCCAACGCATGAAAGTGAAAAGCAAAAGTGAAGTCGCTCAGTCGTGCCCGACTCTTAGCGACCCCATGGACTGCAGCCTACCAGGCTCCTCTGTCCATGGCATTTTCCAGGCAAGAGTACTGGAGTGGGGTGCCACTGCCTTCTCCAGCCAAGGGCACAGGATGGCACAAAGGTGAGAGGCCCCACCTGTATGGCAGAAAATATTACATGGCTTCTCTGTCAATACTTCCCACCCCAGAAATAAAAGAGGGGGGGCTGTATGAGAAAACTGAACACTTATCTAAAGGACTGATTATTTACCTGAACATCGGAGTTAACCTGGAATTAACTAAGTTAAACCAGAAGGTACTGGCAAGACTGTTTTCTATTATGTAGTAGAATAAGAAGCTCCAGAAATAAGGCAATTTTAGTTATAAAGAGAAAATGAAAATAACATGTTTGCACATTCAAATCTGTAGCTTAGAAAATTTATGCCCACTATACTTTCAATTAAGTTTCTCACTGAACAAAAAGTAAAAAGGTAAAGCCCTTGCTGACATGATCTACCTCTCCAAAATCACAGCACGCTGTTCTACAGCTGGACAACCAAAATCACTCTGGTTCCCAAGATGTGTCAAGGTCTTTCCTCCCTCCCACCACCTTCCCAGGTGGTACCAGCGGTAAAGAACCTACCTGCCAGTTCAGGAGACATGAGAGATGCCAGTTCGATCCCTAAGGTGGGAAGATCCTTTGGAGTGGGAAATGGCAATCCGCTCCAGTATTCTTGCCTGGAGAATTCCATGTACATAGGAGCCTGGCAGGCTAGTGTCTATGAGGCTGCAAAGAGTCGGATATGACTGAATGTGTGCACAGACACACACAGACACCCAGACACACACACACCCAGACACACACACATACACTCCCTCTCCCCTGGTTTTTCCACACGGTGTTTTTCCTTCACTTATACCCAGAGCTCTTTACACAGGTTGCTCCAACTCAGCCTTTAATTTCAATGGGAATGTTTCATCCTTGAAGAAGACTCTCTGGCCACCCTATCTGAAGCTGCACAGAACCCTGATACTTCCTCTCCAGCACTCCTTGCAATCTAACCTCCAAAATTCTTCCTTGTCTGTCTTGTTCACCCCAGGGTCTAGTCACTAATAGGTGCTCAATAAAGAGTTTTATGTAAATGAATGAACAAAGTAAAATGAGAGAGTCAAAATAAACTTTAAAATCTTCTAATAAATCTGAGTATTAAGGAGTTAAAAAAATTAAAAGTAGGACTTCCCTGGGGGCGTGGTACATAAGGATCTGCCTGCCAATGCAGGGGACACCGGTTTGGTCCCTGGTCCGGGAAGATTCCATTTGCCTCAAGGCAACTAAGCCTGTGCTCTAGACTCTGAGAGGCGCAACTGCTGAAGCTCGTGCACCTCGAGCTCATGCACCACAACAGAAGTAGCCACCACAATGGTAAGCCCGTGCACCCCAAGGGAGAGCAGCCCCCGATCACCGTAACCAGAGAAAGCTCGTGCAAAGCAAGGAAGACCCACCATAGCCAAAGTAAATAAATAATGCTCAAAAAGAGATTGCACTGGCTATTCAAGAGTCTTCGAAAAACAGGTAAAAGCAGACAACCACCACATTTCAATTTGGATATCAAAGTCATATAAACGACCATAAGTAAGTTCCTATTTCTATCTTAAGAACAATGCAATTACAGAGTTTTACAAAGATGGTATGTAAATCCAGAGGGTGCCTTCTCCAGGCGAAAGCCACTACAACAGAAACACAGAACAGAAACAGATCTGACAAAGAATCAAGGCAAGTGTCTTTTAAATTAAAATAAATAGAGTCCATAAGAATAAAATTTAGCCTATAAAAACTCTGAAGAACAACAGAGTCTGTTTGAATACAACGGAAAGTGCTTCATCCTCTTTCATGGTTCGGTGATAATGTAATAGGATATCAGTTCTTTCCACATGAATTCATAACACTAATGTAACTTTAAGAATACAAAAGTATCTTATACGTGTCTGTGTGTGTTTAAGTTAATCACGATAAATAGCAGACAAACTAAAATATGTAAATAACAACATAAGTTCCAGTTCTCCAAAGTGATGATCAAGATTCAAGCCAACTCATCCTATGAAAACAATTAAAACCGCTAGGCAAAATATAAAAAGCAAATTCTTAAAAGTCATTAAGCCATAATAAGAGAGTAGGGAATACCCAGTTAAAATTCTGTGAGAAAACCAGGAACCTACCATAAATTAGCACTGGAGCTGCTTTTGATCTGAGGGCATTTGACCTTGAGGAAAAATAAAAATTTTTGTTTGATGGTGCCGTAGACTGTGAGGAACATAATTCAACACACAGGACCCACATAAGATGACAAGTCTAATGAGAGAGTATCCCTGCAATAACCAAGAACGCCAAAGGGCAACACTCCTACGGTAACAGTCACCCGGAAATGAGCCAGTCCCCGAAGTCCGGTAACCAAGTCTTGCATGGTCTCACGGTCCTGGGAATTACAAACCTTGGATTAAAGTGGCACTTTGCCTAATCCCAGGTGCCTATAGAATAAAGCATAAAAAACTAAAAAGTTGCATATAAAGAATAGGTAAGACACACAGAAGATAAAGTGAGAGATGATAAAATTGGGTCGAGACAGTATTTAAAGGGGTTAACAGCTGAAATTACCCTGGAACCTATGTCAGATCCCCACCTCTAGAATCAAAAATCACAAAGAACACACACACAACAGAGTACATCAGTAAAGTCAATGAATAACACATAAACTCACACTCCAACCACAGTGAACGACGACGTAGCTGTGGAATTCATGGGATTCCCTGATGGCTCAGCAGTAAAGAAGATGCCTGCACGAGATGAGGGTTTGATCCCTGAGTTGGGAAGATCCCTTGGAGAACAAAAGAGCGACCCACTCCAGTATTCTTGCCTGGGAAATCCTGTGGACAAGAGGAGTCTGGCGGGTCACAGTTCATGGGGTCGCAAAAGAGTCGCTTACAACTTAACGACTAAACAACAACCAACTATTTCATACCATTTTGATCAGGATTTTTTTGTTTTGAAAAAGAAAACACTTGGACCACATTTAAAAAGTAGAACAAAGATATTACAAAGATACACATAAGTGAGAAATGAAATTAAAATTAGAAAGTCATCTTTCTGACCACATCGCATCACAGGTTTCTGGCTAGCATTTAGATTAGCCGTGGCTAGCCAAAAGGTACGTGCTGTCCAAAGGTACCTTCCCAAAAGGCAGTCAATCATCTGCAGCCTGAGGAACGAGGGATTAAGGTCACATGACCACCTGAAAGCATGTCCTGCTGTGAGGACAGAGCAGTGACCTCAAGATCAATAGTATAGCCACTCTCACATCCGTACATGATTACTGGAAAAACCACAGCTTTGCCTATATAGACTTTTGTCAGCAAAGTGATGCCTTTGTTTTCTAATACTCTATCTAGGTTCATCATAGCTTTTCTTCCAAGGAGAAAGTGTTTTTATTCCAAGGCTGTGGTCACTGTCCGGTTGCCACAGATTGTCAGGAGAAATATCAATAACTTCAGATATGCAGATGACACCACCCTTATGGCAGAAAGCGAAGAAAAAGTAAAGAGTATCTTGATGAAAGTGAAAGAGGACAGTGAAAAAGTTGGCTTAAAACTCCGCATTCAAAAAACTAAGATCGTGGCATCCAGTCCCATCAGTTCAGTTCAGTTCAGTCGCTCAGTCGTGTCCGACTCTTTGCAACCCCATGAACCACAGCATGCCAGGCCTCCCTGTCCATCACCAACTCCCAGAGTTCACTCAGACTCATGTCCATTGAGTCAGTGATGCCATCCAGCCATCTCATCCTCGGTCATCCCCTTCTCCTCCTGCCCCCAATTCCTCCCAGCATCAGAGTCTTTTCCAATGAGTCAACTCTTCACATGAGATGGCCAAAGTATTGGAGTTTCAGCTTTAGCATCATTCCTTCCAAAGAAATCCCAGGGCTGATCTCCTTCAGAATGGACTGGTTGGATCTCCTTGCAGTCCAAGGGACTCTCAAGAGTCTTCTCCAACACCACAGTTCAAAAGCATCAATTCTTTGGCGCTCAGCTTTCTTCACAGTCCAACTCTCACATCCATACAAGACCACTGGAAAAACCATAGCTTTGACTAGACGGATCTTTGTTAGCAAAGTAATGTCTCTGCTTTTCAACATGCTATCTAGGTTGGTCATAACTTTCCTTCCAAGGAGCAAGTGTCTTTTAATTTCATGGCTGCAGTCACCATCTGCAGTGATTTTGGAGCCCCAAAAAACAAAGTCTGCCACTGTTTCCACTGTTTCCCCATCTATTTCCCATGAAGTGATGGGACCAGATGCCATGATCTTCGTTTTCTGAATGTTCAGTTTGAAGCCAACTTTTTCACTCTCCACTTTCACTTTCATCATTAAAAGGCAGACGGATCTTTGTCGGCAAAGTATAGTTTTTCCAATAGTCATGAAAGCTGAGTTCCGAAGAATTGATGCTTTTGAACTGTGGTGTTGGAGAAGACTCTTGAGAGTCCCTTGGACTGCAAGGAGACCCAACCAGTCCATCCTAAAGGAATCAGTCCTGAATATTCATTGGAAGGACTGCTGCTGAAGCTGAAACTCCAACACTTTGGCCACCTGATGTGAAGAACCAACTCCTTGGAAAAGACCCTGATGCTAGGGGGAAAGATTGAAGGTGGAAGGAGAAGGGGACATAGAGGATGAGATAGTTGGATGGCATCACCAACTCAATGGATGTGAGTTTGAGTAAGCCCTGGGAGTTGGTGATGGACAGGGAAGCCTGGCATGCTGCAGTCCACGGGGTCTCAAAGAGTCGGACATGACTGAGTGACTGAACTGAACTTAACTGAACTGATGGGACTGGATGCCATGATCTTAGTTTTTTGAGTGTTGAGTTTAAGCCAGCTTTTTCACCCTCCTTTTTCACCTTCATCAAGAGGCTCTTTAGTTCCTCTTCACTTTCTGCCATTAGAGTGGTGTCATCTGCATATCTGAAGTTGTTGATATTTCTCCCAGCAATCTTGATTCCAGCTTACGGTTCATCCAGCCCAGCATTTCACATGATGTACTCTGCACAGGGCTTCCCTGGTGGCTCAGATGATAAAGCGTCTGCCTACAATGTGGGAGACCAGGGTTCAATCCCTGGGTCAGGAAGACCCTCTGGAGAAGGAAATGGCAACCCACTCCAGAAAATCCCATGGTCGGAGGAGCCTGGTAGGCTATAGTCTATGGGGTCACAAAGAGTTGGACACAACTGAGCGACTTCACTCACTCTGCATATAAGTTAAATAAGCAGGGTAACAATATACAGCCTTGATGTACTCATTTCCTGATTTGGAACCAGTCTGTTGTTCCATGTAAGGTTCTAACTTAACTATTGCTTCTTGACCTGCATACAGGTTTCTCAAGAGGCGGGTCAGGTAGTCTGGTATTCCCATCTCTTTAAGAATTTTCCAGTTTGTTGTGATCCACACAGTCAAAGGCTTCAGTGTAGTCAATGAAACAGAAGTTGATGTTTTTCTGGAATTCCCTTGATTTTTCTATGATCCAATGGATGCTGGCAATCTGATCTGCCTTTTCTAAATCTACTGTATATCTGGAAATTCTCAGTTCACATACTGTTGAAGCCTAGCTTGAAGGATTTTGAGCATTACCTTCCTAACATGTGAAACGAGTACAATTGTACAGTAGTTTGAGCATTCTTTGGCGTTGCCTTTCTTTGGGATTGGAATGAAAACTGACCATTTCCAGTCCTGTGGCCACTGCTGAGTTTTCCAAATTTCCAAAGTGCAGCACTTTTAACAACACCATCTTTTAGGATTTGAAAGAGCTCAGTTGGAATTTCATCACCTCCACGTGCTTTGTTTGTAGTAACACTTTCTAAGGCCCACTTGAGTTCATACTCCAAGATGTCTGACTCTAGGTGAGTGACCACACCAACATGGTTATCCGTGTCATTAAGACCTTTTTTATACAGTTCTTCTGTGTATTCTTGCCACATCTTTTTAACCTCTTCTGCATGTGTTAGGTCTTTACCAATTCTGTTCTTTATTGTGCCCATCTTTGCATGAAATGTTCTGTTAGTATCTCTAATGTCCTTGAAGAGATCTCTAGTTTTTCCCATTCTATTATTTTCCTCTATTTGTTTGCATTGTTCACTTAAGAAGGCTTGCTTTCTTATCTCCCCTTGCTATTCTTTGGAACTCTGCATTCAGATGGGTATATCTTTCCTTTTCTCCTTTGCCTTTCGCTTCTCTTCTTTTCTCAGCTATTTGTAAGTCCTCCTCAGAGAGCCATTTTGCCTTCTTGCATTTCTTTTTCTTGGGGATGGTTTTAGTCACAGCCTCCTGTACAGTGTTATGAACCTCCATCCATAGTTCTATAGGCACTCTGTCTATCAGATCTAATCCCTTCAATCTATCTGTCACCTCCGTTGTATAATCATAAGGGACTTGATTTAGGTCATACCTGAATGGTCTAGTGGTTTTCCCTACTTTCTTCAATTTAAGTCTGAATTTTGCAGTAGGGAGCTCATGATCTGAGCCACAGTCAGCTCCCGGTCTTGTTTTTGCTGACTGTATAGAGCTTCTCCACCTTCAACTGCAAAGAATACAACCCATCTGATTTCGGTATTGACCATCTGGTGATGTCCATGTATATAGTTGTCTCTTGTGTTGTTGGAGGAGGGTGCTATAACCAGTGCACTGTCTTGGCAAAACTCTGTTGGCCTTCGCCCTGCTTCATTTTGTACTCCAAGGCCAAAATTGCCTGTTACTCCAGGTATCTCTTGACTTCCTACTTTTGCATTTCAATACCCTATGATGAAAAGGACATCGTTTTTTGGTATTAGTCCCAGAAGGTCTTGTAGGTCTTCAGAGAACCATTCGACTTCAGCTTCTTTGGCATTGGTGGTTGGGGCACAGACTTGGAACACTGTGATGCTCTGTGTTTGCCCTGGAAATGAACTGAGATCATTCTATCATTTTTAAGACTGCGCCCAAGTACTGCCTCCCGAGAGCTCCCCTCGTGGCTCAGATGGTGCGGGAGACTCAGGTTCAGGCCCTGGGTCAGGAAGATCCCCCGGAGAATGGAACAGCTACCCACTCCACCATTCCTGACTAGAGAATTCCATGGACAGAGGAGTCTGGCAGGCTACAGTCCCTGGGGTCACAAAACTCAGACACGGTTGAGTGATTAACAATTTTACTTTCACAACATTTCGAAGAATGGATGCTTTCAAATTGTGGTGCTGGAGAAGACTCTTGAATGTCCTTTGGATTACAAGGAGATCAAACCAAGTCGATCCTAAAGAAAATCAACCCCGAATATTCATTGGAAGGACTGATGCTGAAGCTGAAGCTCCAATAGCTTGGCCACATGATACAAAGAGCCAACTCACTGGAAAAGACCCTGATTTTAGGAAAGACTGACGGCATGAGGCGAAGGCAACAATGGAAGATGAGAGACTTAGACGGCATCATCAGCTCTACGGACATGAGTCTGAGCAAACACCAGGAGACAGTGAAGGACAGGGAAGCCTGGCATGCTGCAGTCCACGGAGTCGCAAAGAGTCTGACATGACTGAGCACCTGAACAACAACAGCTACAGGTAATTTGGCAAAAAACATGTTAGTTAACATGATAATTTGACTGAAATGACAATCAAAAATAAACATACTTGTACTGACATTAATTCCTTACTTTTGATAAATGTATCATGGCTATGTAAGATGTGGGTAGTAGGGAAAGATGGGTAACGGAACTCTTTGTAGTATCTTTACAACTCTTCTGTAAATGTAAAATTATTTCTAAAGAAAAATTATTATAAACAAAATTATTCAAAATAAAAATCAATTCTCAAAAGCGGAAAAATTGAAAATACTTAGTCTTTTTTGTTTTCAATTGCAGTGTTCTCCTATTATATGGAAGTAGAGCATTCCTCTGAAATCTTTAAGCCAAAACAGCATAAATCAAAGAAGCAATTACCTTAGGAGACAGCTAGCTAAGGGATGCACAAAATAAATCGAGATAGGAACAGTTCAAAGCTATGGTTGAACGTGTTACCAGAGAAGGAGTTTGGTGGTGGACCACCCCCATAACAGCTGGCTCCCTTCAACACAAATGCAGAATGCTATTATCGCTTTTTGCCTTTTTCCATAAAAGTGAAAATCCTCTTCAGAGTGCTTTCAGTTATTAAAAACAGGTACTAATGTAGGTCTTTCATAAAAGTGGAGTAAATCAAACTTCCCAAAAGTGAGGGATGCTGTACATGTATCCATCCCTTAATTATATCATGGACTGCTTATATGATCCTATCTATATATTTTTTAGAATTATTATTTCATATTTCAAAATTTCCAGGTTTTATCCTACTGTTTAAAATTCTAATTGATTTTTTGCCAATTATTACGGCTTTCACTGATAACTACAGAGAAAAATTAGAAAAATATAAATCTTCCATATTGAGAACCAATATGAAAAAACTGGGATTTACATTAGAAATAATATGAATCTATACAATCAGGTTAGGAATAAAATCTGAGCATCCCTTACTATCCCATCTATACTGTTTCTGAGTTCAGACACCAAGAGCTGGGTCAGTGGGGAACACCTGTAATTCAAAATGCACAGGTATTATGGACTTACGTATAGGTTTTTGTTATTCTCATTTGTACACTTTTGCAGTTTTCTCTAAGGAAATGTTAAAATAAATTAAAACCATAAGAGGCAAGGATTTGGATTTGGAACTTCTCAGGGCTTGGGGTTTTTTTTAGCTTTTTCCACTTAAACTTTTTCGAAGTAATTTAGGGAGCCAATAAATAAAGCCAATTGTAATTGCTTCCTGAAGGTAGTTTAGTTCACTTTTCTGGTGTTTGTATTGAATTTTTTTAAAGAGACTAAAAAAAAAATGAAATTACAGAAGATAGTCAAAGTCTATAATTAATTAGAATAGACTTGTAAAAATATACCAGATTATTATTCAAAATGAATTCATTTTTACCTGACCTAGAAAAAACACACGAAGGTAAGGATAAATATTTGCTTTAACTTGAACCTTTCATCACAAATGTCCTACATTCTTGAAGTCTAGATACGTGTTCTTTGCGTATTAGCAGCTTTTCACTGACACTTCATTTTTTTCTTTTTTTTTAAATAGCTGACTGGAACTTTCATTAGGGATGGCTGGCAGATATCAACTTCTAGAATCAAAGATGTAATCCCCTTTGTGTTTCTTTGATTTACATGACCCTACAAGAATGCAATCATGAAGATTCTATGGTTGATTAAGACACTGTGGAGGACTAAACGACTTGAAGGACACCTTTACATATTGACCCCACTCTCAGGCTGTGCTTCTGACCATATGGTACTCTAACAGTGACTGTGATGAGGCTGTCATTTCCACGCTTGAAACAAAGATAAGAGGAACTTCCGATTTCAACATAAAGGTCACACTAGTTATTTTCATTTAAGCCACTTGCCTTATGTGTTACTCCAAGGACAGTAAGTTGCTGACAGCAGCTTCATCTGAGCATTTGATATTTCATTATAATTCTCAAGATTTTTCCCAGAAGTTAAGGATGGGTTTCTGTCCTAGCAACAGAGCAAACCCCACAGCGTGGAGTTATTGCTGTACAAGCTGTCAATGGTAAAAAGCTTTTCAAAAAAACAGGAGACATACTCTTAAAACTATCATCGTTATATAAGATGTCAAAGGGAACTAGACTCTGCAAATTTCTCAATACAGAGAACACAAAACACAGTGACAGTTAGTTCCAAAGGTACTGGAACCTGCAGATTCCTCAGTGTAGAGAACATGAAACCATAAGCATCACGGTTCCCAGTGTTAGGAATGTTTCACCCATCTTAAACTGTACTTGTATTCTAAAAATATATATTATTACAATAAGATAACACAGACAGCATTAGTTACTTTCAATGGTAAATATGGCAAAAACTGTTGGCTACCAATTTAAAAATTTTTCCTTCCACAACTTTCTCCCTTGCTGGCACAGCCTGCCTATACCTCAGAAGCCAGAAGTGCCAGAAAGTTCTCTTTCTAGCCTCTGTTACTGCAAGAGCATGAATTAATAATCCTATCTACTGGGGCCTCAGAGAGCTGCAGCTGGCCGGCAGGCCTTTGGAAAAGGCTTTCTTCACCAATAAAGAGATATGTAGGACTTCCCTGGTGGTACACTGGATAAGAATCCATCTGCCGACGCAGGGGACCCAGGTTTGATCCCTGGTCTGGAAAGATTCCACATCCATGGGAAAACTATGCCCATGCGCCACAACTCTACTGAACCTGTGCTCCACAGCCCGTGTGCTGCAACTGCTGAAGCCAGCGTGCTCTGGAGGCCTGCAGGCTGCAACTACTGAGCCCGTGTGCCAAAACTACTCCAGCTTGCACGTCCAGAGCACATGCTCTGCAATAGGAGAAGCCATAGTAACGAAAAGCCCACCAACCATAGGAGAGTAGTCCCAGCCTGCCGCAACTAGAGAAAGCCCTTACAAAACGATGAAGATCAGTGCAGCTTAAAAAAAAGAGAGAGAGAGGGATACAGGAGGAAACTGCTGCCCTAGGTAATGCTTGGCGACATCTGCATGTGACCCCTA
The DNA here is from genome assembly GCF_023091745.1 of Budorcas taxicolor. NCBI lineage: Eukaryota > Metazoa > Chordata > Mammalia > Artiodactyla > Bovidae > Budorcas > Budorcas taxicolor. Next base: position 4,362,820 of record NC_068914.1, read on the forward strand.
GAAAACTGCAGCAATCTCACAACCCTAAGGAAAGATATCACCTAAAAACTGCTAAAAATAACACTGAGAAATCACTGGGTAACTAAGCCCTGTCCCAACAATGAATATCCTGGCATCCAGACTTCTTGTGCTCAGCTGCTCAGTCATGTAGGACTCTCTGCAGCCCCATAGACAGCCAGGCAGGCGCCTGTCCACGGAATTTTCCAGGCAAAAATACTGGAGCAGGTTGCCATTTCCTACTCCAGGGGATCTTCCCAACCTAGGGATCAAACCCACGCTTCTTAATGTCTCCTGCACTAGCAGGTGGATTCTTTATCACTAGCGCCACCTTCTTGCCCGGTAAGTTATTAGTTTATGGCTTTAGTTTAAGCCACCTTTATCTGGATAGTGTCACTTGCGGGCCAGTCCATCTGTTCACTGCATGCTATCAGGATCAGGCATTTGTGTGTGTCAGTCACTCAGTCGTGTCCTACTCTTTGCAACCCCATGGACGCCTCTGTCCCTAGAATTCTCCAGGCAAGAATACTGGAGTGGTTTGCCATTTCCTTCTCCAGAGCATCTTCCCAACCCAGGGCTCAAACCTGGGTCTCCTGCATTGCAGGCAGATTCTTCACCGTCTGAGCCACCAGGGAAGCAAATATCTATTCACTGCAAGCTATCGAGATCGGGCATTTAGACTACTGCTACTTAGCTGACTCCAGTCATTACTGTTACTCGAAAACTGGGTAGGCCTCTTGGTGGGTGTCTAGCCAGTATGATAGGGATGGAATAGAAAATAGTTATACAGGTAGTTGTAGAAGTCCCAATAGGGGACTACAGATGGAGAAGGAAACCTCAAGAAAGCTACTGGGACATTGTTCAATGAAGCAGGCTTGCTCAACCATAAAACTATAAACAAACCCACACGACATGCCCCCGGCCATGAGATGGAAGAAAAACATCACCACCATTCTAGAAGCAGACACTTTCCTGCCAAGTATGAAGGAGGATCTAGTGATGTATACCTTACATCTGCATCTGTGTCTGCTTGAAGAAGGCGGTCTTTTCCCCTCCCACTTTTTTTCATTATAAAATGGGTAGCCCACTCAATCCTTAGGGCCGAGTTCCCTTGCCTGCCCACGTGCATCTCTTATAAGCATCCTATATGAACAGATCTACTTCTTGCCTATCCCTTTGTCTCTCACTGAACTCCTTCTACAGTGAGACACAAAGAAGCTCAGTCTCAGTAAGTCCAGACATAAGGTGAGTGATTCTAATTAAAAGATCATGGGTTAGAGTCCCAAACTGGGTTTTGGCTGGGTTCCAGTCCTGGCCTCATGGGTTCAAGTCTCAAACTAGGTTTTGGCTGGGTTTGAGTCTCAGTACATGGGTTCAAGCCCCATTCTGAGGTAAATGATTTCAAACAGGCACAGCCAAGCCAAAGATCAGGAGATCTTTGTAATCTTTGTAATACATCCAGATCCTTCTGTATTACTTGCAGCAAGTAAGGAGGACACCTGGGAACTTTCCCAAAGTAGTCTTTTCCCAAACAGCAAAAGTGGGGAGGTTTTGTTTTGTTCTAATTTATTTGTGTGAAAGTCACTCAGTCGTGTTCAACTCTGCGACCCCAAGGACTATTCAGTCCATGGAATTCTCTAGGCCAGAATACTGGAGTGGGTAGCCTTTCCCTTCTCCAGGGGATCTTCCCAATATAGGGATCAAACCCAGGTCTCCCACATTATAGGCGAATTCTTTACCAGCTGAGCCACAAGGGAAATGAATAATTTATTTATTTGGCTGCACCAGGTCTTAGGTGAGGTATGCTGAATCTTTAGTTGCATTGTGAGAACTCTCAGTTGTGGCATCTATCTCCATGACCAGGGATCAAACCCAGGCGGCAGGGAGTCTTATCCACTGGACCACCAGCGAAGTCCAAAAAGTGGGGAAGTTTTAAGCTAAGGGTACATGCATATTCGTGAACAGGCCTGAGTAAAGGAGAAATTGGCATAAAATTGGGACAAGGAATTTCAGGGTGGTCCAGTGGTTAAAACCCCTTGTTTTCACTGCAAGGGTACAGGTTCAATCCCTGGTCGAGTGAACTAAGATCCCACAAGCTGAGCAGTGTGGCCAAAACAACAATAAATTGGAGCAAATTGGGGCAAAGATCAACAGAGTCCAAGCTTTGGTTGATTAAGGTCAGGAGGCTCAGCATCATTCCATCCTCTACCTGGGTGGGGGCCTTAGTTCCTGAAGAACTCAACCTATGTACACCTCGTGAGGAGGAGCTAGGACTTTGCTTTATCACTGCACTACTGTTTAACTGTCTTTTCTCTGTCCTGTATTCCCCTACTTTCCTTAAGGTCATAATTACTGCCAGACTTCTTTCATGGGCAAGCACTGTAACCAGAGATCACAAAATGGCTTCTCTTATGTCAAGAAAGTGGTTCCTGGTTCTTCTCCAGAGACTGCTTAACTTACCTGTTTACATTACCAGTGTCTCAGATACCTTACTCCCTACTGCTTCATTCATTTTTCTTTTCTGCCTTTTACTAAGGAGCAAACTCAGTATAATATACATATACTCATGGAGTCACACAGTCGGACACAACTGAGCAACTAACACTTTCACATGCTTCAAAATAAAGTCTATGCTTCCCCTGTAACTCTTCATCACGGTCAACGGGAAGGTACTTTTTGCCTCCAGTCTATTTTTCAGTTATGACTGCTTTTATTTTTTTTTTTTTATTTTTTCATTTATTCAACCAATTTTAATTAAATCCAAAAAAATACTAGGTTATATTACCTCAGTGAGAATAAAATCTCAAGGTACAAAGCATTTTGAGTATAAAGTAACAGCACTGAAAATAATAAAAAATAACACTTGGCAAGAAGTAAAACTATTAATTCTAGACTGGAAAATACTATTAGATGATATTTTAAATGTGCAAATATTAATTTTAACTCTTAAGATCAATTACTTAACCAAAATGCATTTAAAAATAAGATTTTGTACTTAACAAGTACAAAAAGCTTATAAATTCACATTTATTAGAATTCACCCAACCCTAGGATCAATTTTATTGCTCGCTAACAACCGTAAATCCTCAGGGGCTTGTAACTAATACATATCAGCATAGCTAACAGTAGAAAAGAACAGCTGAGACTCAACAGGTCTCATTCAGTCATGCCTTCATTCATCCACTACAGCGTTTTTAAGAAAACACGAGAGATTTTATTACTCTATTTTTTAATTGGTTAAATAAAATTTTAAGTATAGACTTCAATGAGTACAGACTAACACTTCACAACCCCTAAGCACCATGCCATCTCCCAAGTTAACCAGAATGACCAAGAGCATTTACAATCCATAAACTGAAAACACAGGCTATTTCACTTTTTTAAAAACCATCATTAAAGACAATGAATAAAGGCTTAAAACAGTTTAACTACATGAGTCTTAAATACTCACTAGCTTGGCATCTAGATTTTTAGCATTATCACACCTAAGAGAAACCTTACTGAGAAAAATGACCATCTGCGATTTATTCCTATGATAAGAGAAAAACTTCAAAACATCTACTGGATAATGATAGGCAGAAAGAAACTTCTGGAAACTGGCCATTTTAACTGTAACATACCCTCTTAAAGTAAGGAGACTAATATTAGGCCAAGTAGGGACTCTGCATTAATCCAATTCGTGTCTTTGCTCATTCAGGCACTTAAATCCTCACTTACAAAGGCTCTTCAAACTGAAGCTATCCTAAGGCATGAGTGACTTACTCAGCTGTATGCCAATTGTCTTCTACACTGTGATTAAGATTCTCACATCCTCCAAATAATTACATATAATTAGACAGTTCCTGTGATAAAATAACTGCTCCCAGGCTAAGGTCAATTTACATTTAGTAAATAGCCTCCTCTAATAACCAACCATAGGTCAATAGCTCTGTATTAACATGAGGAAGTTTCTAAGAAAAGGCCGTGAAGCTGTAGTCTCAACACTGTATCCTGGTTCAAAATTTTCTTCTGTGACTTTAATCATGAACAAAAACAGGTCTGCTTATCTAATCTAAATGTGACCAGTGGATAAGTATAATTAATAATATATACATCACTGAGAATTCCCTGGCAGGCCAGCGGTTAGGACTCAAGTGCTTTCAATGCCATGGGCCATCGTTTCAATTCCTGGTCAGAGAACTAAGATGCCAGACGCCATGTGGCATGGGGAAAAAAAAATACACACAGACACACCATCAATTATCATTAGGCTAACATAATATGCCAGAAGTACCTAAAGTTTAAGAGTTAAGTCTGTATCAGGAATAAAAAATTATGTCTATAGTTCAAAGTGAAGAACTGGCTCGGCAGCATGTCATCTGAGAAATTTGTCTTTAGGTATAACAAAAAGTCAAAAGACTGCAGCTATAAAAACTGTAGGCCACAGGCAGATATTGCTGCTGCTGCTAAGTTGCTTCAGTCGTGTCCGACTCTGTGCGACCCCATAGACGGCAGCCCACCAGGCTCCCCCGTCCCTGGGATTCTCCAGGCAAGAACACTGGAGTGGGCTGCCATTTCCTTCTCCAAGTTATGACTGCTTTTAATAGCATCAGAGACATGTTGCAATTTTTAGCTTACACTTTCTTACTATTGAAAACAATTTCATATTGAAATCAAAACTGATCTAAAATTTCTAGAAAGAAAATGCTAAAGATAGAACAAAGATTTGCGTTAACATGTCCTCTACATAGATAAATAAGTGGAGCTGAATGGTGAGGCACCTTGAATAATAAATAATTGAACATACTATCTTTTTTACCTATATAGAAAACAAACAAAAAGAAATGTCAATTTAAAAAAAGAGACAGAGACAGATGAATTACACACATGTGAGCTCAAAATCCTGGCTTACAGTTAATTTTTAAGAGAGCTCTTAAAAATTGTTTCTTGCATGCTATGCTTAAAGGGATAAAGATACTACCATGATATTCATGTTTACTCATAACAGGGAAAGAATCCTTAAGCAAGACTTGAGAAAACCTTTGCTGAATATTATTCAGTGACGCAGTAAAATGAAAACTTAGCCAAACTAGCCAAACAGATATAACTGACATTTGATTTATTAAGGGGGAAAAAAAAGGTTTTTAGAAATAAAAAGACTATAAATTCTGAAAATTTCAGGTCCTTCTCTTTGATATACTTTCTGTTACTATTTTTCTGCTTATTACACAAACACACTAGGGGAGAAAAAAAAATTACCCCTTTCTGAATATCAGTCAGAAGCATAAAAGCAAATACTAGAAAAAATTATTCTGAAAACTATGACACAAAGACTTGAAAAACAATTTCAGATGTACCAAAATTACTGATCAGTTCAGTTCAGTTGCTCACTTCTGTGTGACTCTTTGTGACCCCAGGGACTGCAGCACGCCAGGCTTCCCTGTACATCACCAACTCCCAGAGATTACTGCTCAAACTCATGCCTACAGAGTTGGTGATGCCATCCAATCATCTTATCCTTTGTCGTCCCCTTCTCCTCTCACCTTCAATCTTTCCCAGCATCAGGGGCTTTTCCAGTAAGTCAGTTCTTCCCATCAGGTGGCCAAAGTATTGGAGTTTCAGCTTCAGCAGCAGTCCTTCCAATGAATATTCAGGATCAATTTCCTTTAGGATTGACTAGTTGGATCTCCTTGTAGTCTAAGGGACTCTCAAGAGTCTTCTCCAACACCACAGTTCAAAAGCATCAATTCTTCAGCACTCAGCTTTCTTTATAGTCCAACTCTCACATCCATACATGACCACTGGAAAAACCATAGGTTTGACTAGACAGACATTTGTTGGCCAAGTAATGTCTCTGCTTTTTAATATGCTGTCTAGGTTGGTCATAACTTTTCTTCCAAGGAGCAAGCATCTTTTAATTTCATGGCTGCAGTCACCATCTGCAGTGATTTTGGAGCCCCCTCAAAAATAGTCTCTCACTGTTTCCATTTTCTCCTCATCTATTTGCCATGAAGTGATGGGACCAGATGACATGATCTTAGTTTTCTGAATGTTGAGCTTTAAACCAACTTTTTCACTCTCCACTTTCATCAAGAGGCTCTTTACTTCTTTGCTTTCTGCCATAAGGGTGGCTATCATCTGCATATCCGAGGTTATTGATATTTCTCCCAGCAATCTTGATTCCAGCTTGTGCTTCATTTGGCCCGGCATTTCTCATGATGTACTCTGCATATAAGTTAAATAAGCAGGGTGACAATATACAGCCTTGGGAAAGTACTCCTTTTCCTATTTGGAACCAGTCTGTTGTTCCATGTCCAGTTCTAACTGTTGCTTCTTGACCTGCATACAGATTTCTCAGGAGGCAGGTCAGGTGGTCTAGTATTCCCATCTCTTTCAGAATCTTCCACAGTTTGCTGTGATCTACATAGTCAAAGGCTTTGACATAGTCAATAAGGCAGAAGTAGATGTTATTTTAGAACTCTCTTGCTTTTCCATGATCCAGCGGACGTTGGCAATTTGATCTCTGGTTCCTCTGCCTTTTCTAAAACCAGCTAAAAAATCTGGAAGTTCACAGTTCATGTACCACTGAAGCCTGACTTGGAGAATTTTGAGCATTACTTTACTAGCATGTGAGATGAGTGCAATTGTGCGGTAGTTTGAGCATTCTTTGGCATTGCCTTTCTTTGGAATTGGGATGAAAACTGACCTTTTCCAGTGCTGTGGCCACTGCCGAGTTTTCCAAATTTGCTGGCATATCGAGTGCAACACTTTCACAGCATCATCTTTTAGGATTTGAAATAGCTCAACTGGAATTCCAAGACCTCCACTAGCTTTGTTCGTAGTGATGCTTCCTAAGGCCAACTTGACTTTGCATTCCAGGAAGTCTGGCTCTAGGCCAGTGATCACACCATCGTGGTTATCTGGGTCATGAAGATCATTTTTGTATAATTCTTCTGTGTATTCTTGCCACCTCTTCTTAGTATCTTTTGCTTCTGTTAGGTCCATTCCATTTCTGTCCTTTATTGTGCCCATCTTTGCATGAAATGTCCCCTTGGTATCTCTAATTTTCTTAAAGAGATCTCTAGTCTTTCCCATTCTATTTCCTTCCTCTGTTTCTTTGCATTGATCGCTGAGGAAGACTTTCTTATCTCTCCTTGCTGTTCTGTGGAGCTCTGCATTCAGATGGGCATATCTTTCCTTTTCTCCTTTGCTTTTGCATCTTTTCTTTCCTCAGCTATTTTGTAAGGCCTCCTCAGACAGCCATTTTGCCTTTTGCATTTCTTTTTTTTTTTTTTAATTGTATTGGTTTTGCCATACATCAACATGAATCCGCCACAGGTGTCCCCCATCTTGAACCCCCCTCCCCTGCATTTCTTTTTCTTGCGGATGGTCTTGATCACTGCCTCCCGTACAATGTCACAAACCTCCGTCCATAGTTCTTCAGGTGCTGTCTATCAGATCTAATCCCTTGAATCTATTTCTCATTTCCACTGTATAATCATAAGGGAATTGATTCAGGTCATACCTGAATGGTCTAGTGGTTTTCCCTACTTTCTTCAATTTCAGTCTGAATTTTGCAGTAAGGAGTTTATGATCTGAGCCACACTCAGCTCCCGGCCTTGTTTTTGCTGACTGTATAAAGTTTCTCCATCTTTGGCTGCAAAGAATATAATCAATCTGATTTCGACCTATCTTCAGACCTATGCTAATGATCTTTCCTTTATGGGGTATATTCTTCTCTCCGCTACACTCATCTGGGTGAATAATGAGGTACTGACAAGCACTTGTGAACTAAACCCTATAAAACTCAGTAACATGGGGACCACATTAAAAAAAAAAATTTTTAGCTCCTTGTTTTAAAAGCCCTTGTTAAAAAATTAAATTTGATTTTTTATATCAGCTGGTTTTATGTTATCATTTTTAATTCCAAATAGGACAATGATTGTTGTCAAATATGAACTAAACAACTCTGTAAGTAAAATCATGGTGACCACTAAATTCTTTCTCAGTTCAAATTCACTACTGATACTTAAGACACTAAAGAAGACCTGAGATGAAGAGTTTGGAAACCGATATTCTATGGAATAGGTTATTTACCGCAGCACTGCTGTTACTTCAAGAAACTGGAAAGAACCTACATGACCATCAGTGAGAGACTAGTTAAAAATAATTATGGCACATTCATACAATGAAATACTATACAACATTAAAAAAAAAAAGTCAGGGGCAATCAGGCAATAAAGTAAAGCACATCCAGACTGGAAAGGAAGAAATAAACCTATCTGTATCTGCAGATGACATGATCTTGTACACAGGAAATCCTAATGAACTCACTAAAATAATTATCAGAACTAATAAATGAGTTCAGTCAATAAACGAGACCTATATTGGTAAAAGATCAATATAGGGACTTTCCTGGTGATCCAGTGCCTAAGTCTCAGCACTCCCAATGCTAGGGACCCAGGTTGGATTGCTGGTGAGGAATTAGACATCACATGCTGAAACTAAAGACCCTGCATGCTGTAACTAAGACCCAGGGCAGCCAAATAAATATATAAATGAGTATTTTTTTTAAAAAGGTCAATATATAATATTCAACTGTATTTCTGTATACTTGCAATAGATAATCTGAAAATGGAGTTAAGAAAACAATTTCAGTTATAATAGCATCAAAAAGAGTAAAATATTTATTAACAAATTTAAGAAAAGAAGCACAAAACTTAGATGTTCTGAAAAGACAAAACATGAATGAGAGAAACTTCAAAAGACTCAAATAAATTAAAAGACATATTCATGTTCTGATTAAAATGGCACCACTCTCCAAGTTGAGCTACACATTCAACATTAAGCCAGTCAAAATTCTAGCTGGCTTCTTTGCAGAAATAGACCACCTGATCCTAAAATTCATATGAAAATTCAAGACACTAAGAAGAACCAAACAATCTTGAAAAAGAACAAAGTTGAAACGAAATCACACTTCGTGATTTCAAAACTTACTACAAAGCTGCAGTAACCAACACCATGTGGTACCAGCATAAGGATAGACATATGGGTGAGCGGAAAAGAAATAAAGAATGAAGAAATAAATCTTGATGTTTAGGTCAGTTGATTTCAATAGAATTCAAAGACAATTCAATGGAGAAAAAAATAGTCTTTTGTTGAACAAATAGTGCTGGGACAATTTGTTATCCACATGAGAAAGAATGAAACTGGATTCCTTCCTCACTTTTTGTACAGAAATCAACTCAAAATGTAAAAACTAAAAGTATAAAACTTTTAGAACACAGGTGCAAATCTTCCTGACTTTCGACTAGACAATCATTTGTTAGACATGACACCAAAAGCACAAGCCACAAAAGAAAGCATTTGTAAGCTGCACTTCATCAAACTTAAAACCTTTAAAAGGACAGCATCAACAAAGTGAAAAGACAAGCCCCAGAATGGAAGTAAACACTTTCAGATCATATATGTGATAAAGGATTTGCATGTAAAATATGTAAGAGCTCTCAAAAGAAAACAAAGCAAAAATAAATCACTCTTACAAAGGGGCATCCTTGGTGGCTCAGTGGTAGAGAGTTCACCTGTCAGAGCAAGAGACGCGGGTTCTATATCCAGGAAGATCCCACATGCCGTAGAGCAACTAAGTCCACGTGCCACAACTAATGAGCCAGAACTCAGTGCACCGGAACTACTGAGCCAGCCCTCTACAGCCCTTGAGTGGCACCTATGGAGCTCATGTGCCGCAATTACTGAAGCCCACACATCCTATAGCCCGTGCTCTGCACCAAGAGAGGCCCCTGTAACGAGCCCACACACCACAGCCACAGAGTGGCGCCCCACTTGCCGCCATCAGAGAAAAGCCTGTGCAACAACCAAGACCCAGAACAGCCAAGAGCAAATTTTAAAAAACTCCAAACTCTTACAAGTCAACAATAAAAAGACAATCCAACTGAAAAGTGGAAAAAGGATGTGACTATACATCTCTCTTTAAAAATACATACAAATTGTCAGAACTGCCATATGACCCCAACAATCCCACTGCTGGGCATACACCCCAAGGAGACCGGAACTGAAATAGACATATGTACCGCAACGTTCATTGCAGCACTATTTACAATAGCTAGGACATGAAAGCAACCTAGACGGCCATTGCTAAATGAACGGATAAGGAAGCAATGGAACATTACTCAGCTATAAAAAGAAACGCATCTGAGTCAGTTCTAATGAAGCGGATGAACCTGCAGCCTATTATACACAGTGAAGTCAGAAAAAGACAAATACTGTATATTAATGCATATTTATGGAATTTAGAAAGACAGTACCAACCATCTTACCTGCAGAGTAGCAAAGAAGACACAGATGTCAAGAACAGACTTTTGGACTCAGTGGGAGAAGGCGAGGGTGGGACGATTTGAGAGAATAGCATTGAAACATGCACATTACCATATGTAAAATAGATGACCAGTGCAAGTTCTATGCATGAAGCAGGGCACCCAAAGCCAGTGCTGTGGGACAACCCAGAAGGATAGGGTGGGGAGGGAGGTGGGGGTTCATGATGGCAGGGAAACACATGTATACCAACGGCCAATACATGTTGATGTATGGCAAAAACCATCACAATATTGTAAAGCAATTATCCTCCAATAAAAATTAATTAATATATAAAATACATATATATATATATAAACTGTCAATAAGTATATTAAAAGATGCTCAACATCATTAGCCATCAAGGAAATGCAAATCAAAATCAAAATGAGTTATACCTTTAAACCAGATAATAACAGGTGTTTGGGAGAATAAAAAGAAGTTGGAATCCTCCAATGGTAGGAATTAAAATCGTCCAGCTGCTGTGAAGAGCAGCTAGGCAGCTTCCCAAAAGGTTAAACAGAGAGTTACCCTATAATTCAGCAATTCAACTCTAACAGGTGTGTACCCAAAAGATTTGAAAGTATCTGTCCACACAAAAGTGTCTACAAGAACATTTATCGCAGTGTTACAATAGCCAAAAAGTGGAAATAACCAAACGTCTGTCAAAGATTAATAGATTTAAAAAAGAGGGCCATAGAACTTTTTGATGGTCCAGTGGCTAAGCCTCTGTACTACCAAGGCAGGGGACCAGGGTTCAATCCTTGGTCAGGGAACTAGATCCTACATGCTGCAACTAAAGAACCCGTATGCCAAAACTAAAGGATTCCACATGGTACAACAAAAATCAAAGATCCCATGTGCCACAACCGAGACCTGGCACAGCCAAATAAAATTTTTAAGAAGATATATATATATATATACACAGACACATATATATACGAAAATGGAAACAGTGGCTGACTTTATTTTGGGGGGCTCCAGAATCACTGCAGATGGTGACTGCAGCCACGAAATTGAAAGATGCATACTCCTTGGAAGAAAACCTATGACCAACCTAGACAGCATATTAAAAAGCAGACACATTATTTTGCCAACAAAGGTCTGTCTAGTCAAAGCTATGGTTTTTCCAGTAGTCATGTATGGATGTGAGAGTTGGACTATAAAGAAAGCTGAGCGCTGAAGAATTGATGCTTTTGAACTCTGGTGTTGGAGAAGACTCTTGAGAGTCCCTTGGACTTTAAAGGAGGTCCAACCAGTCCATCCTAAAGGAAATCAGTCCAGAATATTCGTTGGAAGGACTGCTGCTGAAGCTGAAACTCCAATACTTTGGCCACCTGATGCGAAGAGCTGACTCATTTGAAAAGACCCTGATGCTGGGAAACATTGAAGGCGGGAGGAGAAGGGGACGACAGAGAATAAGATGGCTGGATGGCATCACTGACTCAATGGACATGAGTTTGAGAAAACTCCGGGAGTTGGTGATGTACAGGGAAGCCTGGCATGCTGCAGTCCATGGGGTCACAAAAAGCTGGACACAACTGAGCAACTGAACTGAACTGAATATATGTGAAAGAGGGCTATAGCCATACAACGAATACTATTCAACCATTAAAAAAATGAAATATTGATATATGCTACAATACATGAAGTGAAAGAAGCCAGTCACAAAGGACCACATATTGACTGCATGATTCCATTTAAACAAAATATCCAGAATAGACAAATCTAAGACAGACAGTATATATTACCTTTTCTAATTAAATTATTTTTAAAAACAACCATGTTGTTCCTGTATTTATATGCTATGTCTTTCTAAATCGTAAAATAATTCTTCTAAAATAATTTTTAAAGCTCTTGAAAGCACAAAAGCATGCTATGAATCAAAGAGAAAAGGCCTGGAATTTTGAAACAGCTAAGGAAAATGCATAAAGGCAGAAAATGAACTGTCTTTATTGAATGTTATCAAATGACCAAAATTCCTTTCAAGTTAAATTCAAGTCTTCCTTTGAACTGAAAATTATTATCAATAATTAAGCTTTAATTTGCAAAATATCTGTATATTTTATAAAGGCAATCATCAGTGTAAAGCTGAAACTTACTAGATTTACATCACAGTAAATAATTTTAAACTAAATACAACACATAATTGAAATATTTCTTGGAATCCTAGAAATGGCAGAACTTGGAGTCAGATATACAGTTTGAATTTTAGTCTGCTATTTATCATCTAGGTGATCAACTATTTACTTGGTCTCTGCAAGCCTCAGTTCAGCCTCCTGTTAAAATCAAAAATTATAATACCTACTTCAGTATGAAAAGAAGCATTCCACCTACTTACTAAACGGGAAGGTGAGGAGAGGAGTAGTGTGATTTCACTCTTTTTTAAAAAAATCTATCTTTACCGTTTGAATTTGTTTTGCAACTTGTACATAATTTAAAAACATAACAAAGATTCTAAAAATTTAAAAATCTACTTTAGGAGGTTCTTTTAGAGATATTTCATAAGACATCGACACATAGCACACTCAGTTAAATTTCCTCACTCCTTCCATTGCCTCTCTATTAATAACTTCTTGAATTCAGGTGAACAAAACTTGGAAGAAGAAAAGTTAAACATTTATTTTTCTGAAGGCTGTCGTTATCAAGAAGGAGATAGAGAAGTGCAATAAAACTAAGCTTTTAAAACACTTTCTTCAAACCATACCTAAGAATTTAATCTGAATTTCCATGTTTACTGCTTCTAATCATTTTATTCTGATACTTTTTAAGGTTTTTGGTTGTTGTTGTTTTTGCAATATACAGTAACACTAACCAGTGAAAAGGAAACTTGATACCTTAATCCTTTGACCAACCAGACAAATTCAGGATTCAGTCCAGAGAACAGTTACCACTGAAAACACAATACAAATATAAATGACTATTAACTGTCTAGCAAATAAGATAAAACATAAGCTCCACCTTTTTTTTTTTGACAGTACACTGAATAGATGAAAGTAATTTAATTGATCTAGGTTGTCACCTTATACTTCACAGAAAATTGTAAGAATTGAAACATTCTCTTCCATATGCTAATTAACAGATGAATAAAGTCGTTTTGCAGGTCAAAAAGGTACTATTTTAAAATCACCAACCTACACTGGAACCACTTAAGTTGGTAATGTGGCCTTTGATAGCTTGTCTTAAAAACTGAGTCATCAGACTTTTACAAGCATCTAACTGTACCCATAGAAGTCTATTAACTAGCATTTCTCATCAAGTTTGTGTAAGTACATAATTAAACCCTGATGTCTTTTAACCTTTACAAATTCTATTCTGGACTATTAGTACATTTACTCCTGAGAAAGAATATCCTGGAGTATTATTGCAGTTCTATAGTGTTGTTTTTTAACTATTTCGAGAACATATCTCTGAAATGCGGAAACACTCAGTAAATTTCAGAAAGATACAACAACAATGATTCACATAACTATCTCAACCTCACGCAGTGGTTGAATGGGACAAAATTTAAAACTTAAAGCGGTGAAAGCCAATAGACAAGGGAGTCCCTAGCTCCCAAGCCTTCTCCTTTCCATTTCTTGCAAGACAGACACTTCAAAACTCCAACTCCAAAGACCAAAGTGCGTCTCAGCCCCAGCGGATAAAGACCAGCTCTTAGCCCGACCTCCAAACGGTGCTTCTCCCTGCCACCCGAAGACAGGCGCAGGGGTGACAGGATGGCCGCCCCGCCCGAGAGCGCGCGGGCGGAAAGGAGGGACACCCATGACTCACCCACCCTGGGCCCACCGCCAGGCCGCCCGCGGGCTTGGGACCAGACTCTTAGCGCCCCCACGAGGCGGGCAGGCCTCTTCCACGGAGGGCCCCCCCCCCCCCCCCCCCCACGCAGTCAACACCCCTCCCCGGGCGAGGCCCGGGCTGCGCACAGACCTGCGGCTGCAGCTCTTCCCCGCAGATCCCAGCCGCGTGCGGGAGCCCTCGCCCCGCCCCCCGCCCTGCGAGCATGCGCGTCCGGCCCGACCGCGACTGCGCGCCCCCGAGCGTCCCCGCCGGCTCACGCCGCCGCCGGGGAGGCCGGGCGAGGCCGCGGCGGAGGCGGAGGCCCGGCTCCCTGGGCGGTGCGCGCCCCCCGCCCCGCCATTCACAGGCGACATTGGCCCGTGGCTCCCAGAGTCCGTCCTCCCCGTTAGGCGGCTAGCGCCGGAGGGGAGGGCATAGCCAGGAAGGCAGGAAGCTGTGGCTTAAAAGGGCAGCCCGCGCCGGGCCCTTCCTGCCTCCGTCCGTCTCCGGGCCTGTGAGCGCGCCTCTCCTCCGTGGCCTCCGTCCCGCCGCCATGTACCGGTGCCTGGGTGAAGCGCTGCTGCTGTCCCGCGTCGGGCCCGCCGCCCTGGGCTCCGTGGCTGCCGACTCGGCCGTGCTGCTGGGCCGGGCCCGCGGGCAGGCTGCCGCAGCCGTCGCCGCCCCGCAGCCAGGGCCCGTGCCCCCCGCTCGGCGACACTACAGCGAGGCGGCGGCCGACCGCGAGGACGACCCCAACTTCTTCAAGATGGTGGAGGGCTTCTTTGACCGCGGTGCCAGCATCGTGGAGGACAAGCTGGTGGAGGACCTCAAGACCCGGGAGACCGAGGAGCAGAAGCGGAACCGGGTGCGTGGCATCCTGCGGATCATCAAGCCCTGCAACCATGTGCTGAGCCTGTCCTTCCCCATCCGGCGCGACGACGGCTCCTGGGAAGTCATCGAGGGCTACCGGGCCCAGCACAGCCAGCACCGCACGCCCTGCAAGGGAGGTGAGCCCGTTGTGTCCTGCCCCGCCCCGCCTGGCCTGCAGCCTCGGGGGTTCACCGCTCAGCCCAGCCCGGGCTGGTACCGTCGCCCTCCCACGCTGTCCCCGTTCCCCCAAGTCCCGGCCTCAGCCGTGTCAGGCTCCGATGGATAGTGAATTTTCTGCTCCATCACCACCCCGTAGTTGGTCCTCCCCCCGCGAGCTTGATGCTGTATGCAGAAGACACTACATTGCTCTTTTGATCCTAGGCACTGTGGCAAACAGTGTGGGTCTTGACGAAGAGCACTTGTAGAAAAGGAAATGACAGCCCCATCTGTCTGCCTCTGCAAGATTTTGTGATCTTCTATGACTCAAGCGAATGCAAAGCATGAAATAATTGTTCTCGGATTTGTTCACTCTTTCACAGTAGTGACAGATGATACAGGAACATAACAAAATGAATCGAAATCTACAGTTTTACTAACTAAATGAATTTATTAATTATAGTCGATCTTTTAAATTATTTTCCTACTGTGGCAGCTTTGCGCACACACACAAAATGGTAATACGTGAGCAGTGTAACATCAGACAGACACCGAGGGTAGACCTGAAGGGTGTAGACTGCAAGACCGCCTGCCAGCCAATGGAATGGAGCAGCTGTGGGGGTGTGTACTGGTCCAGGCTAGCACCACATTTGAGTTTGAGGGGGAAAAGTACTTGAAGAAAGGGGTTGAATCGGCTAGAATTTGATAGTCACCAGGTTTGTAGTAGTTTTTGAGTGTCTGTAGATTTGGCTTCTGCAGTCAGATTGCTTTTTTTGAGCAAAAAAAAAAAAAGACTCCCCTCTCTTTTTTACTCCTTAAAATCGCACAGTGCATTTTTAATCGTGCTTAACAGTGGCAAAACCACTTTTTTCTACTAAAAAAATGTGTAGAATAAAGAACTCGGGGAGGTAGAATCCAGCTGGGGATTGCCTAATAAGCACAAAGGATGTTGGGCTGGACCCTTTGTCTCAGTAAATCAGGTCCAGTGTTCTGTTAATACTGGCTGACTTCTAAGGATGATTTTTAGAAATCCCTCTAGGAGGAAAGTTTGCGCTCTGCTGGCATTCTTAGCCCAGGAACAAAGGTTGCTTCAGACTGCTTAATGATTTACTTTTACTTCTTGCTAAATTTGCATTGACCCCACCCACTTCTAGGACTTAACCTTTAGAGCTTAATTATCCTCTAGCTCTCAATTTCCTCTTTTAAAACCAACTTTGGAACTTCTTTGATCTCTGATTTCCCATTGCAGCCCCAATACTATATAAAACACACTGTCCATCTACATCGGCTGCCTTCTTTCTGTCCACTCCCTTGTTCTCAAAACCAGCAATTCATATTCCGGCTCCCTAGAGAAGCGAAGATGTTAGAAGAGGCCAAGTTAGCAAATATTAAATTGTAGTTGCTTCTGAAGAGTGGCCATCACGTTTATGTGCCTTGTTGACTTTATTTTCCAGTTGCTTAAGAGATACACAGCTAAGCCAGTATATTTGTTTTCCTGCAGGATGTGAGTTCGTTTCTTTGAAGTTCTTTATATTCTGTTTCTTTATGCCATGTCCTCTCCTATGATGAGTCACAGCTCCACAAACTCAGGAAAGCAACCGAAGTTTGCCCTAGTTTGTTAGTCCTCTTCATCTTGCCATAGTTTTTAATACCAAAACATGAATAAATCGCATCAGCTATAGAAAGCACTGTTATTGTAGCGCTTGTTTCTACTAGGTCCTAGTAACTGGAATGTTAAGATACAATTCTCTGTTCTTTTTATCCTGTTTACAAGAAGGTTTGCTACTGAAAGCACTGCTAAATCCCAGCATATAAACAGAAACTGGATTGCACCTAATAAGTAGTAGCAAACATTGCAAGATAATACAAAAGAAAATCAGCGTGTGTAAACTGATGAGTATATTATCTTAAGGAATACAGAGAGAGCCGGATTGGGAAGGATTATGTAGCTATGAAGGCTCTTCAACATATTTTAGATTGCTTAAGATAATGAACAGGATACTAAATAGATGATCTGCAAAACAGAGGTACTATAGACATCCATACTTTGCTTTCATGACACTCTGGAATCTTCCTACCCATTTATCATCCCCATCTTATTGCAGAGAATGTATATTCCAAGAAGGACTTATTTTCACTGGCTTTTTCTTTTTCGCTTCTAATTAAATACTACAAGGAAGTTATTAACTATTTTTAGAAATACAACATGTATTAGGTGATTGAAACTTTTTAAATGCTTTGGATTAGCCATGTGAATTTACCCTCCTAAGCACGCTTCTCTCCCCATCTTCACTCAACTGCCTTCTCAACCAGCTTGTTTGAGTTGGGGAGGACCCTTGTCTGCTATTCATCATCGTTCTCTCCAATCCTCAGGTTTCTAATCTTTCTTCAAGAGCAACCTTACACCTGAGTTTTCCAACATAAAATTCTTAAGGTTGAAACAAAACAACAATCTAATTTATAATCTCTGTAAGGGAAACAGGTAGTCTTAAGAACTGAGGGTGGCTAATGTGTACCAAGTAAATATTTAATAATACAAATGTTTTTATGCTTCTCTTTTCCCACATACCATATTTAAAGGAAGCCAGTAGGTTTGCATCTGTTAAGGATTTGCAAAAGAGTGTGCTTCATGCTCTGACGGAAAGTTTCAAGAGAGGCCTGAGATATTTTCAGCAAAGATTAATCTTGTGTAATTTGCTGTGAGAAGACTCTTTCAAACGTGCTGAAAACACTATCAGTGATTATTCCTATTAACTGTCTCAGAATAAACCCTCTGTGTTTTATTGGCTATGGTTCTACCTGAGATTAATGTACCTTTTTAGGAGAAAAATCATTTAACTCATTGGAGAGAAGCAGAGAGATTGATGAGAGCAGTTCATCGATGCAAGAGTCAATTTGCTTTCTCTCCTCTCCAGTCCTCCCATCCCCCACTCCCTTTTAGTCCTCAGGCTAAAAATGTTGAGTCCAAATTCCTGTGACTGACTTTTCCTCTCAGAACTTTCTAAAATTACCATTTAAATAAAGCTGATGTAATTCTGATACATTGTCTTATTCAGCTGCAAATGTCGGCACCCAAAAGAAGTGTATATTAACCCATTGACTGACTTTTTAAGAACCAAAATGCAAAAAAGAAACAGTAGGAGGCAGATGGTCTTTGTTGTTGTCTTTGGGCAGCTGAGTGTAGGGGGTGGGGCAGGGAAGCCCTATAAGGGTTGGAGTTAATACAGTATTGAAGCCCCCTTCAGCCTTTGGGATCTGATTTTGTGGTAAATAGTAGTACTTTGGGGAAAACTGTAGAAAGTACTGATACTGTTTCAAAATGAGACTTCCTCTGCTTACAATGAAAAAAAAAAACGTTTCAGATTTATTTCTCTTAGGCTGAATTGACAACGGTCAAAACATAGGTAAGTTTGAATAAGTTCACACTGTGTAGTATGTTTAGAGTGAGTCTGTATCTATACATTTAACTCGGCCTGAAAGGTCATTTAGAGCACAGGTAGCTTATATGTCTTCTACCCTCTAGCCCTTAGCCCTGTGGTAGTAGCCCTGTTGTTCTTTTTAATATTGTTGAGTTAAATATGAATTGGTGTTGCTGTTATAATAAGAGTCTTTTTTATTTCATGGGGCCAGATGCTTTCCCCAGAAATACTAGGGAATGAAAAGCCCTGATAATGGAGACCTATACAAGAGACCTGATTGTCCTTCCGTCTTCCTGTCGCTTGGTGTGGATTCCTCTGGCTAGTTTGCTTTGGCAGTAAAAACCCTATATGCAGAAAGACAAACACTTACTACTTACTCATTATGCAAAGGACACGTTGCAGGAATTAGGGCATCAAAAATTTGAGGACAAACATCAATAGTATGTATCAAACTCCAGCAAAACTGACATGTAAATTGCTAAGTGTAGAGAATTACTTAGACTTTATAACTTATATAGTGGGAAGAAATTGGCTTTAGTGCTGTTGGTGATAATTTAGATTGCTTAATAAAATTGTTTCTTTTCCAGTTATGTTAAAGATAACTGAGGAATAAAGCCTAAAATATCAACTTCTGGATGTTGAAAATTCCTAGGCTATATAGTCTCTGACATGAGACCTTTTTTTTTCTGATTATTTTGCATAATAATTAGATTGTTATAAATAATGAAGGGAAAAACCTTTAAATAGCACTTTAATGAAGCATGTTGATTCATAAATGGGCCCATAACTGCTCCACCCTACAAATCCCTGTTAAAATACAAATGTTCTAATAATTTGTGAACATTTGTGAATAATTGTGAATAATTTTTGTGAATATTTGTGAAAGTTATAAAATGAAGCAGCTCTATTCCCAGTCCTTTCCTACAAGATAACCGTGAACAGTCTTCAGACCACAACTGTTATCTAAAACTGACCTAGCTATCCAGATGAATCGATGTTTTCGCCTTTCCAGAGGCAGAAATTAATGCAGATTGCACTACACACTATCAAAACTGAAGTGTTAATACTACTAATAAAGGCAGAAAAGGTTTTCTGAAGGGCAAGAAGACAGTCTGGGAGAGGGCTGCTCAGAATATTTCTGAGTACCTTTCAAAAGGCAACTGTACCTGGGAGAGTCTGCTTTCACAAAGGTCAGCTGGCAAAACAAGGGGCTAGATAACATTTGTGGAGTCTTACACCATTCATTTCGCTAAGAGCGTTTCATACATCACTGCTTTGATTCCTCAAAACCACCTCATGAATGCACTGTTGACCCAGATTTCCGATGCAGCTACCAAGGTGAAAGAATGTCTTCTTTGGAGGGGTGGTTCACGGCAGTAAGTAGTAGGCTTCAGTTCAGGTTCTAGCCATATGATTCCGGCACCCACCTTCTGAGTCTTTACTGTCTGGGTTTATTCATGTAAAAAGTTAAAAATTGAATCATGTAAGAGTTAATCAAAATTTGTTACTAGTCAGTGCAATAATTTTTAAAATAGCTTTCTTCTGGGTGTCTCTTCTATAAACTAAGCAAACTTGATCGTGAATCACTATTACTTCTCTTGACTGTTCCTGGTTAAAGTCTCTCAGACCCTCTACTTTTGCTGAATTGCTTCTTGCCTAGTTGAAAATGTGAAAGATGACACAAATGAAAATTATAAAGGCTGATTTTCCTTTCCTAAAAAGCGTTAGCTGTTCAGTCGTGTCCGACTCTGCAGCCCCATGGACAGTAGTCCACCAGGCTCCTCTGTGCATGGAATTCTCCAGGCAAGAATTCTGGAGTGGTTAGCCATTCCCTTCTCCAAGGGATCTTCCCAACCCAGGGATGGAACCCTGGTCTCCTGCATTGCAGGCGGATTCTAGTGACACAGTTGAAAGCACTCTGAATAATATGTTGCTGCAGTAGGAGTTCAGGGAAGATGCCAGAGAAAAACTGTCTAGAGGTAGGTAAAGCTGGATAGGACTTAGATTGGGAAAAGGTCATTTCAGATAAAGAGATGTCAAAGAGGAGGTGACCATCGGCCTAGCAGGAGGCAGGACTGTGTGTGTTGGGGCCGTGAGGACAGACTGTGTTTGTCAATAGTGAAAAGTAGGGTTTTATAGCATAAATATTCATTTGATTACTAATACAGAACTTTTAAAACCCGTGTAATTTCCTGAGTGATAGGGGTTCTGAGCGTGCCCATCGTTTCACTATTTGGCCTTCGACTCTAGTTGCTAACACAGAGCCCCTGAAATCCTTGTAATTTCCAGAGTTATGGGGGATGGCAGGAGCATCCTATACAGAGTTCCTAAAGCCCTTAGAATTTCCTGGGTGAATAAGAGCACCTTTTGTTCTGATGAACCAATTATTGGCTCCTTGATAGCTTCAGGATTCCCCTGCAGGTAGGGTGCATGGAATGGAGAGTCAAAGATAACTCAGTTTTCTCCTCTGAGACACTGATAGAAAAACTGGTATTAGGGAAAGAAGTGTTACGAGGATAGAGGATAGGACTTTGAAAATAAAGGAAATCTGGTGTAAAATGGTCCTTAGGAAAAAACACAGGCATGTATTTTTCTCAGCTTTATCCTTGCAAAGTATAGTCTCTGTGGCACCTGTCCCTACCTTGCCTCCAATATCCCCATAATTCTCTTCCTCTCTTAAGATCCCTCTCAGATATCTCCTAGACTTGTAAATAATAGATATGAAACTAGATATCTGAAAATGTGAGCCTTTACCTCTTTGAACCTTTTTATAACAAATTGTCTTTTACTAAATGTTACCTACTGTATATTCACAAGTCTTACTAGCATCATTCCCAAGACCTATTTGGTATGAAGGTGTGACTAAGTTTAGTATTATCATCAGAGTAAGGAATCAGTAAAACGAAAATTAACAGAATCTTCCCTCCCCCCCTTAGTGCATATTCTTTCCTCCATCCGTTGGGCAGTAAGTTAAATACTTAAGCATAAAACAGAGTTATATGTTCTATAGATATGTATGTACATAAATGCAGGGAAATGACTTGGAAGGGTACATATGCATTTAAGTCGCTAAGAATATTCACCCCTAAAGAATGAGGTCATAAGCGGTAATCAGGAGACATCTGCTTTTCCATATTTGAATTTTGATGAAGACAGGCATATATGTTATATAATTTTGAAATGTCAGTGGAAAGAAATACACTTTCCATTCCATTTTTTCAGCATCTGTTAGACATTCACTTCCAGAAGGCTTAGATTTATCTCTCCAAAGTGCTTAAAATAAAAATTTTGATAATAGGTTAAAACTGTGAAGTGTTCGCTGCCTTCTTACATGGATACTTTCAAAAGCAGTCCTTAGCTCCTGAACTAAATACTCCTTCCTGAGGCTGAAGGAATTTTTGTGACACTTTGAGTATTTTATATGGCCATTACTTGCTGGTGGGTAGCTACTGGTTTCTCACTGGTTCTTTGCCTTCTCTCCTCATTTTAAATTATGTTCTTTCATTGCGAATTAGGGGATTATGTTATTGAGAAAATAGGTTCTAATGAGTAAATGGCAAGTGTGGTAGTGCGTGAACATTAGTAAGAGTTGTAAGTCCTCTTTGCCTTTATAGGTTTCTGTTTTTGTGACAGAACTCTTGGTTATTGAGTATAGTTTCTGAAAAGACAAAATACAGATGGGAATCGAATTTCTAATCCATAAATCAAACCCTATTAAAAGATCCAGGTTCAAGTGACATTTAAAACCATTTGAATTTACATGAATGTATTATTTAGTTAATGATTCATCATAAAAAAACAAAGCTTCCTCAGTCGCTAAGAGCTTTTTGTATGTTTTGATTTTGAGTCAGCTAGGAAAAGGAAGAAAAATTCAAGCTACTCGGCAGTGGTTTTCACTGCATCTTTTTTAGCGTAATCAGCTGGTGTGTTTTCTTTATCACCATAGCAACGTAGCCAGTTTTTGCTTTCGATTTTTTTCCTTCTAGAAAAACTTACTGTACACCAATCTTAGGCTCTTGAAGGTAGTAAGGAAAATCTTTGAGAATTAAGTTAAAAGGCTGAGAAACCTTTCGTGCTGTGTATGGTTTGCAGATGTCTGCATTTCAGTGATGTTCTTTTCAAGCATCTGGATACTAGTTAGCTCAAAATAAGTATATATTAGGCTAACTTCTCTGGAGAATCAAAGGAGTGATTACAAAGTTCTATTACCAACCCTTCCTCCAATGTTACTAAGTTTGATAAATAATAAACATTGTCCTGGGTGGTGTTTCTTTAGTCTACTCTGGTGAATTGAAAGCACAGATTACTGTGAGCCATAGTCCTTGAATTCAGACCCCCTTTCTTTCTCTTTTTTTAATTTTTGTTTTATATTGCAGTATAGTTGATTTGCAATGTTAGTTTCAGGTGTACAGCATAGTGATTGAGTTATACATATGTTTACTTCTATTTTCAGATTCTTTCCCACAGAAGTTATTACAGAGTACTGAGTAGGATTCCTGTACAGTAGACCTACCTATACAGTAGGTCCTTGTCGATCTGTTTTATATAGTGTGCATATGTTAATCCCAACCTTCTAATTTATTCCTTTCCCCACACCCCATTTCTTATAACGTTAGACCTGTGGTCCACACCTCCATAATCACCCAGTTCCCTTTCTAGTGCACCCAGCGGTGGAGTTAGGCTTTCCATTGGAAGCATCTACCTCCATTATTACATCTGTTGTTCAAAGACCCAGTTGCTCTCTTCGCAAACACTAGTAGTGCTGATGTCAGCATAGGCTCTGAGACTTCAGGATACCCAAAAACTCTAACGAACTTTCCTCCATTTCTCTAATAAGATTTGTTCCTTTTAGTTTCTGTCCCTGTCCCCCATCCACTCTGTTGGTCTTGCTTACCTTTAGCCTTCTCTGCCACAGAAAAGAGGGAAAGAAAGCCTTGGTTCTATAAAAAAATGAGAATATTCATACTGAAAATAAGGTCCTTCTTGCTTCATTTTGGTTTAAAATGTTTTAAGTTTTTCTGATTTTCTTTTATGCATGTGGGTATTTGGCTTTATGCGTAACTTTGTCTTAATATAGTATCTCCCAATCCACTTAATTTACAAATTTAGTGGAAATATTCGTCTTTGCAGTCATATTCTTAAACATCAGTTAGAATATGATGAAGAATTTGTCAGGTGGCAGTATATTTTTAATAATTTTCTTTGATTTGCAATCCCAAAGGAAGAAGAGTAACCAACTATCCCTTGGGTGTAGGTAATTTCCTGTATTACTGGAGTTTGTTAACCTGTTATCTCAAGTGTTTAGCACGGAGTACTTGTTGAGGTTGTTTTTTTCCCCCTCAGATTAATAGTGTGAGTCACTCTGTACTAGTATATCTGCTGATTTCCAGAATTAAAAACATTCATGTATTACTAATTAGAAAGTTAAAATAAAAGCATGTATCTTCTTTAGCCCAGGCACCCCTGCACTGGTTTCTAGGTTCCTCTCTGTGTCTACCCTTATCTGTTCCAAGGCTTATTCCCCTGACTCCACTACTTTCGTTGTAGTCATCCCTTGCCTCAATTCACTGGAAGTTGTCATTGGTTCCTAGCCTGCAGAAAATGCCTGTGGAATGAGAGGTAATTTATGTAACTACTGTTCTTCAGTGTCTTTGAGTTGAACTCTGTAAATGGGTGTGGCTAGGAAAGAAAATTTCACTTTACAAACAGGAATTCCTGGGTGCCATCCAGTGGAAACATGTTTTTTCTTACATGCACAGTTTCTGACTCATCATTCCACGACTTCTGCAATAAAATAGACGTTTTGTTTACACCATGTAGAAAGAAGGGTCTGGTTTCCAATGAGCATGTAAGTCTAGAACTTAAATTTCTGTATGATTTCTGAATGTTAATATTTCAAGCTGTTTTTCGTTGAAGGCACTAGTTATAAGCACTAGGAAGGGAAAGTATAACTTTTTCCCCACTTAAGAAAGGAAGGGGGGCTTCCCTGGTGGTCCAGCAATTAAGACTTCCCCTTCTAATGCAGGGGGTGCTGGTTTGATCCCTGATTGGGGAGCTAAGATCTCACATGCCTCCTGGTGAAAAAACTAAAACACACAACAGAAACAATATTATAACAAATTCAATTAAAAAAAGTTCACATTAAAAAAAAATCTTTTAGAAAAAAGAAGTTCATATAATTTAGTGACTACTTGCACAGACTCATATATTTAACTTATATGCAGAGTACATCATGAGAAACGCTGGGCTGGAAGAAGCATAAGCTGGAATCAAGATTGCCGGGAGAAATATCAATAACCTCAGATATGCAGATGACACCACCCTGATGGCAGAAAGGGAAGAGGAACTAAAAAGCCTGTTGATGAAAGTGAAAGAGGAGAGTGAAAAAGTTGGCTTAAAGCTCAACATTCAGAAAACGAAGATCATGGCATCTGGTCCCATCACTTCATGGCAAATAGATGGGGAAACACTGTCAGACTTTCTTTTTTGGGCGGCTCCAAAATCACCACAGATGGTGACTGCAGCCATGAAATTAAAAGACACTTACTCCTTGGAAGAAAAGTTGTGACCAACCTAGATAGCATATTCAAAAGCAGAGATATTACTTTGCCAACAAAGGTCCATCTAGTCAAGGCTATGATTTTTCCAGTGGTCATGTATGGATGTGAGAGTTTGACTGTGAAGAAAGCTGAGCACCGAAGAATTGATGCTTTTGAACTGTGGTGTTGGAGAAGACGCCTGAGAGTCCCTTGGACTTCAGGGAGATCCAACCAGTCCATCCTAAGGGAGATCAGCCCTGGGTGTTCATTGGAAGGACTGATGCTGAGGCTGAAACTCCAGGACTTTGGCCACCTCTTGCGAAGAGATGACTCATTGGAAGAGACCCTGATGCTGGGAGGGACTGGGGGCAGGAGGAGAAGGGGACGACAGAGGATGAAATGGCTGGATGGCATTACCGACTCAATGGACCTGAGTCTGGGTGAACTCCAGGAGTTAGTGATGGACAGGGAGGCCTGGCGTGCTGCGATACATGGAGTCGCAAAGAGTCAGACACAACTGAGCGACTGAACTGAACTGCACAGACTCTAAAAGCACACTGATAAAAGGGCTTTATATATAATAAGAAAAATGCTGGTTCTTAATAGTGCACTACTTTACCACCCATATGAATTTATCTTGAGAAGTTCAAGTCAAAGTTCACTGAACTGCTTAAAGTGCTATCCATTTAGACTTTTGAAATGTACATTTCTTTGCTATTTGCCACTACTTTGTAGTACTTATTATAGAAGTGAAACTAGTTGAGAGTGAAGTGTTGACCACATGCAGACACCGCTCCAGCTGGCTCATACACATTATCCCAAGCAATTCTGGCGTGAAGCCTAAGAGCATTGCTTATACCTCATTGCTCAACCAGGTGAGCAGGTGTAGACATCCATTGCAGTTGCTGTTTGGGTGGGGATTCACTTGTTAGAAAATGATGGGCACTGCACCCAACCCAGATTCCTGGCCTAGCTTAGTTTCCACTAAATGATATGCCTGCTGCTTAGTCATTTCAGTGACGTCCAACTCTGTGCAGCCTGCCAGGCTCCTCTGTCTATGCGGTTCTCTAGGCAAGAGTCCTAGAGTGGGTTGTCATACCCTCCTCCAGGGTATCTTCCCAAGCCAGGGATCAAACCCAGGTCTCCTGCATTGCAGACAGACGACTGCTGAGCCACCAGGGAAGCCCCATGAACGTGCCTAAGTAATGCCTATTCATTCAGTTCCGGCGCTCAGTCGTGTCCGACTCTTTGCGACCCCATGAATCTCAGCAGCCAGGCCTCCCTGTCCATCACCAACTCCCAGCGTTCACCCAAACTCACGTCCATCGAGTCGGTGATGCCATCCAGCCATCCCCTCCTGCCGCCAATCCCTCCCAGCATCAGAGTCTTTTCCAATGAGTCAGCTCTTCGCATGAGGTGGCCAGGGTACTGGAGTTTCAGCCTCAGCATCAGTCCTTCCTATTCATTAATTTGTATAAACACATTTTAGTATTTAAGCAATTTTTTAGCTTAACCAAGGAGATAAAAGATCTAAGATGTTTGTGAAGGAAATTGAAGATAAAAAGAAGTGGAAAATATCCTGTGTTCATAGACTGGAAGAATTCATAATATTAAAATGTCCATAATACCCAAAGTAATCAATGGGTTTAATGTAACCCCTATCAAAATCTCATAACAGTTTTTCAAAGAACTAGAAAAAAATAAACCTAAAATTTGTATGGAACCACAGAAGATCTTGTATAGCCAAAACAGTCTGGAGAAAAAAGAGTAAAGCTGGTGGTATCACGCTCCCTGACTTCAGACTATACTACAAAGTTACAGCAATCAAAACAGTGTATTTCTGACACAAAAAAGACACATAGATCAATGGGACAGAATAAAGAGCCCATAAATAAGCCCACACACTTAACAGTCAATTCAGTTCAGTTCGGTTCAGTCGCTCAGTCGTGTCCAACTCTTTACGACCCCATGAATTGCAGCACCCCAGGCCTCCCTATCCATCACCAACTCCCAGAGTTCACCCAAACTCATGTCCATCGAGTCGGTGATGCCATCCAGCCATCTCCTCCTGCCCCCAATCCCTCCCAGCATCAGAGTCTTTTCCAATGAGTCAACTCTTCGCATGAGGTGTCCAAAGTACTGGAGCTTCAGCTTTAGCATCATTTCTTCCAAAGAAATCCCAGGGCTGATCTCCTTCAGAATGGACTGGTTGGATCTTGCAGTCCAACGGACCCTCAAGAGTCTTCAATTAATCTACCAAAAAGGAGGCAAGACTATACAATTGGGAAAAGATACAAAAATAAACTCAAAACTTAAAGACCTAAAGGTAAGATCGGAAACCATAAAACTTTTAGAGAAAAACAAAGGCAGAACACTCTGACATAAATCATAGCAATATTTTTTTTGGATCTGTCTCCTAAGGCAAAGGAAACCAGCAACAAAGTGAAAAGACATTATCTACTGTCTGGGAGAAAACATTTGGGTTAAACATCTAAAGTGTATAAACAGCTCCTACAACTCCATACTAAAAAGACAATCTAATTTAAAAATAGAAGACCACAAATAGCAAATGTTGGTGAGGAAGCAGAGGAAAGGGAACACGGTAGAGCTGGTGGGAGTGTTAATTGGTGCAGCCAATCTCTGGAAAACTGGAGCTTCCTCAAGAAAAATAAAGACAGAACTATCATATGATTTAGCTGTTCCACTTCTGGGAATGTATATGAAAAAAATGAAAATAACTAATTTCAAAAAGATACACGCACCTCAGTGTTTAGAGCAGCATTATTTGTAATAGCCAAAATATGGAAGCACTCGAAGTGTCCAACCGATGAGCAGATAAAGATGTGGTGTGCATGTATTTTCTATATTCTATCCATTTGAATATCTATATGTTATTCAGTTGCTAAGTCATGTCTGACTCTTTGTGACCCCATGGACTGCAGCACACCAGGCTCCTCTGTCCTCCACTATCTCCCAGAATTAGCTCAAATTTATGTCCATTGAGTCAGTGATGCCATCAAACCATCTTATCCTCTGTCGCCCCCTTCTCCTCCTGCCCTCAGTCTTTCCCAGCATCAGGATCTTTTCCAATGGGTCAGCTTTCTGTATTGTTGGCCAAAATATTGGAGCTTCAGCATCAATCCTTGCAATGAATTTTCAGGGTTGATTTCCTTTAGGATTGATTGATTTGATCTCCTTGCTATCCAAGGGGCTTAAGTCATCTCCAGCACCACAATTCGAAAGCATCAGTTCTTTGGTGCCCAGCCTTTTCTGTGGTCCAACTCTCATATCCATACATGACTGCTGGAAAAACCATAGCTTTGACTATACAGACCTTTGTGGGCAAATCTTTTTCTCTAAAATGTCAGAATACTTGCATCAGATCCAGTGCTTATTCTGTTGGGGCATACAGGATCTTAGTTCTCTGACTAGGGATCAAACCTGTACCTCTTGCATTGGAAGGCAAAGTCTTAACCACTGGGACACCAGGGAACTCCATCCGTTACTGACTCTTTAATTATAAGCTACTTTGATTGTTCTTTAAAAAGTGTGGACATTTTTAAGTTCTTGTATTTTTTTTAACATGCTGGAAGGATGTTCTAAATACATCCCCTCTTTCTTACCCCATCTTTTTTTTTTTTTTTTTTTTAAACAACCAGGTATCCGTTACAGCACCGATGTGAGTGTAGACGAAGTTAAAGCTCTGGCTTCTCTGATGACGTATAAGTGTGCAGTGGTTGGTAAGTGATCTCCTTTGTTGCTGCCTAATAAGAACTCCGGGAAAATATGTTTGCATACAAGGTTACTTTTAAGATGTTAGAGAAATGTACCTTAGGAGAAGTGTTTGGTGTTTGTTTTGCTTTTTTTTTTTAGGTTGCGAAAGACTTACATCATTTTTTTCTATAAGTCTTGGTTTACCTTTTTCTAAATGGGAAACTTTTTATAGGAATTAACTGAATTTTCCTAAAGTGTAGATATTTGTTTAAATCCCTTTCTCTACTCTGTGAATAAGACCAAACATAGTCTTATTCATAGTATACTTTTCATAATACAAGAAAAATACTTTGTTACATTTTAGAAGTAAGGACTCTGATTAGATATGCACTGTAATTTGCATCCTCTTAGAATTTATATCACATCATTTGAGGAGAGATCATTGCGGGCTTATTTACTGAACTTTCCGAAACTAAAGCTAAAAGCATCATACTGTTATAGTGTTACATAGTGCTTTCTGCCTGTTTACTTCTTTTATCCTTTATATGGAATAACGGCTTTCCAACTTCTCTTTCAGATGTGCCATTTGGGGGTGCCAAAGCTGGTGTTAAGATCAATCCCAAGAACTATACTGTAAGTATCAAAATGACATTAGTGCACATGGCACATTCATAAAGGGCTTGAAATCACTGTGCGTCTGTGCATCCCTTACACCAGTGAGATTAGTGGTTCCCTAGCTTTGAAAAGCAATGGACAAACAAGTAGACAACTAGCGCCTTGAATGTTCTGCCAGATAAAGCTCGCCTGCTCACAGCAGTGTCCTGTTTCATTTTCCGACTTGGTTAAAAGGTAGTAAGTATACATTCATATTCTTAGGCATTTGTGTACATGTTTATCATATATGGCTGTAATGTAAATACACTATATATAAATATATCATATACTAATACAGCTATGATCTGAGGTTTTTATGTTGGGATCTCAAGGTTCTAGTGATATGTAATTTGGTAAAAATTTTATTTATCCTATCAATTCCAAGTTAATGTTACTAATTAGCCTCTGTATTACGTTTAATAGATTATATGAATTAATATCTGCATACAAACAATATATATGTTTTTTAAATTGTGATTAAATGAAAATAAACCATGAGGATTGCTCACAGGCTCCTATATCAATGCAAGAAGAACAAGTGTGAGCACTGTGCTCCTCTGTTGCTTGCTATTCAATCACTAAATCTTGTCCAACTCTGCGACCCCGTGGACTGCGGCATGCTAGACTTCCCTGTCCTTTTTAGGTAACCTAATTTTTGGTCTCAGAAATCTAAATTTTAATTTCCATTTAGAATGGAAATGCCTACTTCAGGAGTTGTTTTTCTGAAGATTATACAAGATAATATGAACATGTTCTATAAGTAGAAAATAGGATGCTCCTGTTAGTTACTTCCTCTAGTGGTTTTTCTATCAAAAATTATTTTTTCATTGTTGTCTATGTTTTCACCTTTCTCCTTTACAGGATAACGAATTGGAAAAGATCACAAGGAGGTTCACCATGGAGCTGGCAAAGAAGGGCTTTATTGGTATGTATTGCCATGTAGGTTTCCACAGTGTGGGAACATCTAAAAAGTAGTTGTCATGATTTTAAACTCCTGCTTTTGTCTGTATATGGATACAGACATGGATGGACTTGTCCTTTTCCTTTGAGAACTTGGGTTCTGTGTGAAACATGGTGAGCACACCAGAGCACGTTCGTGACTCCGCTCTAATAGAAAAGTTCACGTTCTCGGTATACAGTGTGGACAGCGGCGGAGGTCACTTGCACCTCTTCTCCTTGTACAGACATAACATTATAAGATTTTTGATCACTGTAATAGCATTGAACCACAGGCACAGTCACAATTGTGACATCCGAAAAGATTTTAGGAACTAAATAATACCTTCATCATAAATAATTTTTAATATGCGAAAAGGAGTTTTGCAATAGTAATCCTGTTCGGAAAGCAGTGAGAAAACATGCTATTTGGAGTCGGAGGCTGAAGCAGGCCTTTCCCTTCAGAGAAGTGGGCGCAGGCTGGGAGGTGTGCAGGCTCATTCCCATGACTCACTCTGCCATCACTGGCTGATTCCTGGGGCTCCTACTGTTTGTTACTAGGAGTTTTTGCTGGTCAGACTAAATTTCTGAGGGTACTGATACTCATTTCTTTATGTTTTTGTATCATAGTATTATGTGTATCATACATTATTTTGTGTGAAATGTGACTATTCTTTGATCTATAATTATTCTTTAATCTGTTTAAGTTTCAAGCAAATTAAACCTGTTTATTGTCCCGAAAGATTGATTTGTGGTAAAAAATAAATAAATAAATAAAATGGTTTGATAGAATTTTGCTACTGTAGTTTAACATAGTAAACTCGGAAAACTAAGCAGGAAAGAAAAGCTCCTTTTTCTGTTTTCCTGACCCTCTGTTTTTCTTTCTTAGTATTCTTCTCACTGTTGACAAGTTCCTATTGACTTAATGTATTCCTATTTTGCAGTTCCCCTTCTAGTAACACGAGAACTTTACTAGGTTTGTCCTGTCTTTCATAATTTAAAAGGCATTTGGCTTCTTGGCACGTCCTCCCTGGCCCTGCTGTGGGCTTTGCTTGCAGTCACTGTACAGGGGAAGCACTAATGAGGTGGCAGAGTGACTACCAATTCTGGTAGCCTTCGTAATTTTTTACATCATAGCTTAGCTTAAACCTCAAACATATTTAATAGTCTTGAGTGGTATCAGACTTTATTCAGTTGTTTTTATTGCCCTTATATAGAGTATATACAACTTAATTTTCTCTATATTGATAAGAACCCTGTAATTTCAAAGGTTAAAAAGTGATTCATTAAAACGCTGAAAGCTTAAATATTAGCAATTTAACTTTTTTTGTTTATGTATAAAAGCTTTACTAAGCCACTCTGCAACTAAGCTGACATGTGGGCCCAGAAAGCTTTGTAGCCTAAGAGGGAGGCGGTTGGCTTTCTTTTCCTCTCCCTAGGGCACAGAATTAGTCCTGAGCAAGCCTTTGGAACTGACATCATTATTTTCTGACTTGCCTTTCCACAGAGTTTCAGATTATGAGTTAGACCTGAGTCTGGGTCTTAGCCCTGTCATATTGAATGAGTTTAAGGTCAGCTTTTCAATTTTTTCCAAAAAGAAATGTCGCCTGGGGTTTTGGTAGGGATGCTTTGAATCTGTTGACTTATCTGTAGTGTGTTGCCATCTTAACCATACCGAGTCTTCCCGTCCATGAGTACTGAATGTCTTTCCATTTGTTTAATCATATTTTATAGTTTTCTAGGTACAAGTTTTGTACTACCTATTGTTAAGTTTATTCATAAGTATTTTATTTTTTCTGATACTGTTCTAAGAGATACTGGTCTTCAGTATTCTTATGAAGTCTTTCATATCAAGATAATACTAGCCTCATAGAATGAACTGAGAGAAGTAGTCCTTCATTTTTCTTTTTTTTTACTTTGTGAAAGGGTGTTAATTCTGTTATGTGCATTTGGATATCGTCTTTTAAACTGTGGAGCTCCCTTTTCATCCCCCTATATCTCTGTGCCCCAAAATTACCTGTTTAGCTTTTCCTCTATGCTCCTGCGAAAGCAGTTGCTTTTTTCAGTCAACTTTTTATCTTATTTTACTGTTACAGGATTGAGTGTTAAAAGGCTAGACTTTCACACCTGTACTTTGTGTAAGGTATTTGAGAATTTACCTGTAACTCTTCTCGGGAATTATCTGTAATCTGTGTATCCCTATACATTGATTTTGTATGAGGTAGTAATAATACTTTGTAGTTTTACTTTGGGTGGTGGTGGTAACAGTCTCTGAGTCATGTGACTCTTTTGCATCCCCATAGACTGTATGTAGCCTTTCCTGCTCCTCTGTCCACGGGATTTCTCAGGCAGGAATACTGGAGTGGGTTGCCATTTCCTTCTCCAGGGGATCTTCCCGATCTAGGGATCGAACCATGTTTACTGCATTGCAGGTGAATTCTTTACTGCTCAGCCATCTGGGAACCTCTAAAAGGATGCAGGAGCAATTTGTCATTTTAAAGTTGTGGTTTTCCTTTTATAAAGGCAGTGAGTTTGTATTTTACAGTTGAAGCAATATAGAAAGCTATAAACAAGACTGAACTCTAAATATAATGAAAAAGTTTACCTTTCTAAACCTCTGCATACATTTATATGGAAATAAGTATAGTTGTTACACATGGGTATATATAGAGACGGACTTCTCTAGTGGTTCACCGGTAAAGAATATGCCTCCCAGACTTGCAGGAGATGCAGGTTTGATCCCTAGGTTGGGAAGATTCCCCAAAGAAGGAAATAGCAGCCTACTCCAGTATTCTAGCCTGGAAAATTCCATGGACAAAGGAATCTGTCAGGCTACAATCTATGGGCTTGCAGAGAGTCTGACACAACTTAGTGACTAAACAATAACAAATGTATAAAGAAAGAAAAATTTATATGAATGGGAACTTGGACTTGCTATACAAAACCTGCTTTTTTCTCCACATGTACGTTTTAATGATGATTCCAAGTCATTTACATGGGTGCACATCATTCCTTGTAACTGCTGAATAGTATTTCTTTGCATGATATACTGTATTTTAGTTAACTGATCCACTAAACAGGTTGTTTTGTATTCTTACTTACCATTTTGATGAGTATATTTCTATATATTCCTGCCTTTACAGATTTAAGTGGGCACCATTTAATACATTTCCATCTGAGATCTCATAGGACATCAGCATTAAGACTGTCATTGTTACTTGTCACTGCCTGTGGCCTAAGTTCTTGTTACCTTCAAACCATTTAATTTGCTGCTCTGAGGAACTGAAAGCCAAGGTCTAAAACTTTCTGTACAGAGTAAGCTTGTAATAATAGGTCAAAGCAGGATTCTGTCACAGGCAAAAGTATTATGGGCTTAACACAGTTGCCTCAGCACTGTGTGTTTTTGCTTTTTCTACTTGGTGAGGAGGGCTTACATCCCCAGGAAGCAGGTATGTCATTGAGCTGTGTCATACACATAAACTTTCTAGCTGCAGCCTCCATATGCCACTGTAATCTCTAAGTGCAGTTTAAGGAACTGAGGTCAAGAGAGGTTAGACTGGTTTGCCCATGCTTGCACATTCAGAAGTCTGTTGAGTGGTGTATCTCATGTACGGAGCTAATTTCCAAACTCAGAGCGAGTGAACACTAGTGGGAGAAGTTATGTAACACTGTGTGTGTCAACTTTGTAATGGAACATTTAGTATTTCTATGATTTGAATTAGTAACCTAGATGAAATCTGAAGTTTTCTAGCCATGGTAGCTTTGTTATTATAGAGAACTGCAAGGGTGTGTTTGAGATGCATTTGTCTTAAACATTGGTGCCGTGCCCTTTCTCTGTGTCCCCAGGTCCTGGCATTGACGTGCCTGCCCCAGACATGAGCACAGGCGAGCGGGAGATGTCCTGGATTGCGGACACCTACGCTAGCACCATAGGGCACTATGTGAGTACCCACCGAGCCCCTGAAGGCTCCGTTTGTTATCTGTCAGAAGTGACAGTTCGAATGATGATTATATAAGGGGAAAATTCATCGAGCTTGTCTCCTCTCCTTGAATTATGCCTCGTTTTATATATTATTTTACTTCCTGTCCGTCTTACATCATGAGCTTCCCTGGTGGCTCAGTGGTAAAGAATCTGCCTGCCAATGCAGGAGATGCAGGTTCAATCCCTCGGTCAGGAAGATCCCCTGGAGAAGGAAATGGCAGCCCACTCCAGTATTCTTCCCTGGGAAATCCCACTGATAGAGGAGCCTGGCAGGCTGCAGTCTGCGGGGTTGCAAAAGAGTCAGACACAAGTTAGTGACTAAACAACAATCTTACATCATAAACGTAGTGAACTTGGGTTAGGCTTTTACTCACATGCAATCCTGTTCTCAACACTGGGATGGGACCCTCAAAGATCACCTACCAGGGCAGGATTCCTTATAAGACAGTAGATGGGAAATAAAGAAGCGTTCAAGTCGGGCTTTTCCCTCAAAGAAACTAAGACACATTAAGCACATAAGGTATGGAGATACTGTGATAGCAGGGTGGGAGAGTTTCTGAAGGCAGGCTTCCTGGAAGGAGGTGTTTGGTCAGGGGTAGACCTTAAAATTTCTCCCGGCAATCTTGATTCCAGCTTGTGATTCTTCCAGCCCAGCGTTTCTCATGATGTACTCTGCATATAAGTTAAATAAGCAGGGTGACAGTATACAGCCTTGATGTACTCCTTTTCCTGTTTGGAACCAGTCTGTTGTTCCATGTCCAGTTCTGACTGTTGCTTCCTGACCTGCATATAGGTGATGGACAGGGAGGCCTGCCGTGCTGCGATTCATGGGGTTGCAGAGTCGGACACAACTGAGCGACTGAACTGAACTGAACTGAGACCTTGAAAATGGATAGAATTCAAATGTGGGGATTTGGGGAATAGGCAGAGAAACTGTAGAGCTCGGATTGCCTGAAGACAAGGCACATTTAGAAAGGTAACAGAATGAAGAAGTACATGAAAGAATAAGAAAATACTCAAGTCCCGGTGTTTTTGTTTTACTTGCTAGTCAGCGGGGAGCCTTTGATGCTGACTCTTCCTTAGGGGAGAGGGGCTGGCCGCAGTGTTAGGCTAGAGCAGAGAGACGGCCTCCACAGTGTCAGCATCCGCCTTCCTAGCCTGGGAGCCACGTGGCTAGGGAGAAGCACTGGCTCAGAGGTAGACTCAGCAGCACCGGGCTGCACGTGTGGGACCAAGGCAAAGGACAAGGTCGAGTCAGAGGACACCAGGAGGACTTGAGTCTCTGGGCTTCGTGGAAGTAGTGCCGCTGAGACAGAACACAAGGACCGTTGACGTTCTGTCCTTGAAGGGGTGGAGCCTTGAAAACCACTTAGGAATAGGAAGAGAAAGTAACTGAAGAAAGACACTTTGTTACCCAAAACCTGGATTCACCTGGATGGGTGTTAGGCCAAGACATGACCAGACTGAAGATAGGCTAGGTTTACCAGTCAGCACTAGGGATCTTTCCCAAAGCAGCGTGTCCCAGAACAGCAAGAGCGGGAGCCTGTTAAGCTAAGGGTACATGCATATTCATGGAGGGGCTTGGGTGGTTGGCAGAGTCCAAGCTTTAGGTGACTGAACTTACTAAGAGCAGAAAAGGTCAGCATCTTCCTTTAGATTTCAGCTGATCTGATGGTTGAGTTCTGAGACCTGTCCAAGTACAAGCACTGTGGGCAGGCTCAGGTAACAGAATGGCTTTTCTTTTGTGAGGAAGGCTTTTCCTGATTCTCTTCCTCTAAGAACTCCATACCCTAACTGCTCACAATTCTAAAAATATAGAGAGATCACTTACTATATGTGAGGCTTATAAAGTACAAGCAAGGTGGGAGGGGGGTTCAGGATGGGGGACACATGTACACCCATGGCTGATTCATGTCAATGTATGGCAAAAACCACTACAATATTGTAAAGTAATTAGCCTCTAATTAGAATAAATAAATTAATTTTTTTTTAATTGGAGAATGAAATAAAGTACAAGCAAGGTGTTCAATACAATTGGGGTAAAGGCTAGAAGGAAGCGTTTTGATGGCATGAAAAGAGTACTGGGAACCTAACCACATCTCTGGAGTAGGATCAGAAAAGCCTCCTTGAGATGTAACCTTTGGTCTACACTCTGAAAGAGGAGTACTAATCAACCAGGGGAAGTGGTGCTAGCCAAGGGTTAGAGGCAGAAGGAAGCACCTGGGTCCTTATGTGAAAAGAAGCGAACCCGAGAGGCTGAGGGAAGACTGTGGTAGCCAGAGTAGAGAGGGCATGAGAAAGGCCCGCAGAAGAGAGTCAGACCAGATTCCTACCTTGTAGGCGACAGCAAGGACTTTGGTCTTTGTCCTGAAAACAGAGGGAAGCCAGTGAGGTGCTAAGTGAGCAGGTGTGTGCCACAGGAAGCTTCACCGTGTGTGCAGCAGAAAATGGGATTGCTGGGGAGAGAAGGCTACCCAGGAGCCCCAGAGCGCTACTGGCCTGCCATAGAATCGAGAGGAATGGACAGACTGCAGACTGTTTGCGGGGTGGAGGGGGAAGCAATTAGTTACAGAAGAATGAGAAGTACCAAGAGCTCTGCGTTGTGGATGCTGGGGGTGGTTCTGAGGAGACGCCAGTTCAGCAGCTAGGCTGGAATGGCGAGGATGGAGCCAGACTCCGGGGGGGCCGTGGAGAGTGAAGTAGGGCATGAACAGTAGCCTTCACTTAAGAAAAGCGGCGCTGGCTAGAAGGCAACTTGAAAGGTGCCTGTTTTCCAAAGAGAAAGGTTTTGTTGTTGTTTGGCATGTCGATTGGCTGTGGGCCGCAGCTTCGTCTTTTAAGGGCCTGAGTGGAAAATCAGCCTTAGAAGAGGAGGAATATTGTTTCCTGGGAAAGAGAGGAAGGTGGCCACAGCATCTAGTGGAGAAGTTTAGACTTGTCTCGTTTCCTGAGGTGACGCAGTGTGTGTGTAGTCGGGAGCACGGGTAAACACCCTGGGTTCTAGAACGGGCTCCTTCACATGCCAGCTCTGTGACCTGCGGCAAGTGCCTTAAGCTCTGTCTCGCATTCCTCTTCTAGAAAATGACAGTAGCACCTACTTCATGTGATAGCCATTAGGATTAAGTGAGTCAGAGAATAATGTGGCTCTTGGTAACCACAAGAAGTAAGTATAAATACTACACAAGGCAAATTCTGCAAATCCCCTAAAACAGGAGCAGTCTGAGGCACTTCAGAGAATTTTGGTTTTGACTGCCATTCCCAAAAGGTTGCTTTTCTGTGTTACCTTCTTACGTTAAATGAGCTCTGGGTATGGTCTTTTTAAGCAAAGCATTAGACTGAATAGGACAAAGCAGTGGGCAGTACATTGTTATTTCCTAGCTCATTCCCAGAGGTGACAAAAGAAAGTCTCGTGAGGCTTTGCCAACTAAACCTTAAACTAAACGCTGGTAAAAGACTGTCCTTAAAGTGATAGGAAATCCAAAATCAGGGCCAGGCCTCAGATAAGAAGCCATAGTTTTTGTTACTTGTGTTCAGATGTGAGGGCACTGGAAAGCAAGCAAGTTCTCCACCCTGGCCCAGGCTTTCCAGAACAATTAGGTATGCGGGGCAGCTCACAGCCAGCCGGCACAGTGCCTGACCTCAGAGAGGATCACTGTCAGCTCCAACATTTGCATTTTCTCTGTTCAAAAGCATTTGGCACCTGGTTTGTAATTCTGTATTCATAGGCATTAACTATTCATGAAGGAAAACTGTGGGAAAACTACTAATACCATAAATCATTTTACTGGACCATTTTGGTTTTTTTATTTTATCCTCTTTGTTGGTAATGATACAGCTAACACAATCCTAAATTCTCTTTGTAAAAGTATTTATAGTCATTTTTTAACTTCTCCAGCTAGAACATTGGAGGGTAAGGGATATGGTATGAAATAAGGCACTTTATCTTATTTCATACGGGTGACAAATTCCCTCAGTTTATTAAACTGTACATACTTTAGCCACTGACGTAAAATGCTTCTTGTATTTTATATTGACTTCCTATATATATTAAGACTGTTTTCTCATGTCCCACCCATCGATTTATCTATTGCACACTGTTCTGGTTGCTACAATTTTCAGTTCAGTTCAGTTCAGTCACTCAGTTGTGTCTGACACTTTTTGACCCCATGGACTGCAGCTCGCAAAGCTTCGCTGTCCATCACCAACTCCCGGAGCTCACTCAGACTCATGTCCATTGAGTCAGTGATGCCATCCAACCATCTCATCCTCTGTTGTCCCTTTCACCTCCCCCCTTCAATCTTTCCCAGTATCAGGGTCTTTTCAGATGAGTTAGTTCTTCGCATCAGGTGGCCAAAGTGTTGGAGTTTCAGCTTCAGCAGCAGTCCTTCCAATGAATATTCAGGACTGGTCTCCTTTAGGATGGACTGGTTGGATCTCCTTGTAGTCCAAGGGACTCTCAAGAGTCTTCTCCAACACCACAGTTCAAAAACTTCCATTCTTTGACATTCAGCTTTCTTTCTAGTCCAACTCTCACATCCATACATGACTACTGCAAAAACCATAGCTTTGACTAGACAGACCTTTGTTGGCAACGTAATGTCTCTGCTTTTTAATATGCTGTCTAGGTTGGTCATAACTTTTCTTCGAAGGAGCAAGCATCTTTTAATTTCATGGCTGC
Source organism: Budorcas taxicolor (assembly GCF_023091745.1). NCBI lineage: Eukaryota > Metazoa > Chordata > Mammalia > Artiodactyla > Bovidae > Budorcas > Budorcas taxicolor. The sequence goes on from NC_068914.1 coordinate 4,401,889, forward strand.
AGTCACCATCTGCAGTGATTTTTGGAGCCCAAGAAAATGAAGTCTGTCACTGTTTCCCCATCTATTTCCCATGAAGTGATGGGACCAGATGCCATGATCTTAGTTTTCTGAATGTTGAGCTTTAAGCCAACTTTTTCACTCTCCTCTTTCACTTTCATCAAGAGGCTCTTTAGTTCACTTTCTGCCATAAGGGTGGTGTCATCTGCACATCTGAGGTTATTGATATTTTCTCCCAGCAACCTTGATTCCAGCTTGTGCTTCTTCCAGGCCAGCATTTCTCATGATGTACTCTGCATATAAGTTAAATAAGCAGGGTGACAATATACAGCCTTGACGTACTCCTTTCCCAATTTGGAACCAGTCTGTTGTTCCATGTCCAGTTCTAACTGTTGCTTCTTGACCTGCATACAGATTTCTCAGGAGGCAGGTCAGGTGGTCTGGTATTCCCATCTCTAGATGAATTTTCTACAGTTTGTTGTGATCCACACAGTCAAAGGCTTTGGCATAGTCAATAAAGCAGAAATAGATGTTTTTCTGGAACTCTCTTGCTTTTTTGTTGATCCAGTGGATGTTGGCAATTTGATCTCTGGTTCCTCTGCCTTTTCTAAAACCAGCTTGAACATCTGGAATTTCAGTTTATGAGCATTACCTTTTTTTGTTTTTTTTTTTTTGAGCATTACTTTACTAGCATGTGAGATGAGTGCAATTGTGAGGTAGTCTGAGCATTCTTTGGCATTGCCTTTCTTTGGGATTGGAATGAAAACTGACCTTTTCCAGTCCTGTGGCCACTGCTGAGTTTTCCAAATTTGCTGGCATATTGAGTGCAGCACTTTCACAGCATCATCTTTCAGGATTTGAAATAGCTCAACTGGAATTCCATCACCTCCACTAGCTTTGTTTGTAGTGATGCTTTCTAAGGCCCACTTGACTTCACATTCCAGGATGTCTGGCTCTAGGTGAGTGATCACACCATCGTGGTTCTCTGGGTCATGAAGATCTTTTTTGTACATTTCTTCTGTGTATTCTTGCCACCTCTTCTTAATATCTTCTGCTACTGTTAGGTCCATACCATTTCTGTCCTTTACTGTCCTTACTTTATGTTAAATTCCTAGAAACCCTGTTTCTCCCATCAGAAAGTACAATATACTTTATTATATATTTTCTAGGAACAAGAATCTGAAAAAGGGAGATTTGTCTCTGTTGATGAAAGTATACCTTAAAGACACACTCACTTCTAATGAGTATAATTTTAAGTTTTGTGCCTTTTTTTTTTTTTTACAGGATATTAATGCCCATGCCTGTGTTACTGGTAAGCCCATCAGTCAGGGTGGAATCCATGGACGGATCTCTGCTACTGGCCGGGGAGTTTTCCATGGGATTGAAAACTTCATCAATGAGGCTTCTTACATGAGTATTTTAGGAATGACACCAGGATTTGGAGATAAAACATTTGCGGTTCAGGTAAAAATGTTTGTTGCTCTCTTAAGGAATGACTGATAAATAGGCCATGAGTTTTTCAGTGTTTGTAGATTTGCAAGGTTTAACAATTCTGCTGGAGTACGGTTGACTTGCCGTGCTGTGTTAGTTTCTGTCGTGCAGCAGTGATTCAGGTATACACGTATGTAGATTCTTTTCCATTATGCTTTGTCACAGAATAGTGAGTGCGTTTTCCTGTGCTGTACAGCAGGACCTTGCTTTTTACCCATCGCATGTCCACATCTGCTCATCCCAGACTCCCAGTCCACTCCTCCTTCGCCCCCTCCCCCTTGCCACTACATGGCTGCTCTCTGTCTGTGAGTAGAAGCAATGGTCTCCTGTGGTCTTAGGGGACTGTTTCTCGTGTGGGTGCATCCCTATGTAGCCTGCGTGGGTGTAGTGTTGTTTCGTGCGAGGGCCGTCTGTAGTGTGGATGCCTGCCGCCTCTTTCCTCAGTGTATGCTAGCCGTTATCCCCTGGATAGGAAGTGTGACTGGGGTTGTGACCAAAGCCTGCACTGGATATTCAGCGAGGCCACCCCTTTCCTATGCACGGCCCAAGGGCTCAGCTCTGATTTCAGCCCCTCTCTGTGCATGGGAAATCTGCTGGTGCCAACTCCAAGAGCCCAGCAAGGGGGCAGCAGGGTGCGTGTTCCCAGTGCCTGCAGAGAAAGAGGGTGCTGTGGCAGCCCTGCCCCTCGCTTCACATGCCCTTAACAGTGGCACATCCTTATACTGCTGTGTCTATGGCAGGGCCAGGCTTCTTCACACACACTCTGTTGCAGCCATACCACACTCACTCTGTCTCCATGCAGCCAACAGCAGTCCTCCCCTAGGTCTGTCCTCTCAGCTCCGAGTTTCAGCACTCACCCCCACCTCTACCAGCAGATGTGTATTTCAGGCTAGGTGCGCTGGGTGGTGGCATGGGCAGTCTGTGCAGGTCTCTTCTCTGCCCTGCCTGCCACAGAACAGTTGTGCTCTCTTCTGAGCCTCTCAACCCCTTTCCTGATCTCCCCTACCTGCAAGGCGGCTTCCCAGGATACAGGACCCTCTCCCCTTCTGTAGCTCCCTTCCAGGGCTTCCCTAGGGGTCCAGACAGTAAAGAATCCACCTATAGTGCAAGAGACCCCGCTTCACTCTCTGGGTCGGGGAGGACTCCCTAGAGAGGGGAATGGCTACCTACTCCAGTATGCTTGCCTGGAGAATTCCATGGACAGAGGGGCCTGACAGGCCACAGTCCATGGGGTCACGAAGAGTCGGACACAACTGAGTGGTTAACACTTTTACACTTTAATTGCAGGGACACAGGTCCCATTCTACTTCCCTTTTTTTTTTTTCTTTCATCCTAAAGATCTATTAATGGAAAGATCTAAACTAATAGATCTTTCTTGTCCTTTCAGGTGTTTGAGGCCTAGTGATTAGTTGGTATTCTGTGGAAATTGTTCCATTCGTAGAGCTATTTTTCATGTATTTCTGGGAAGAGGCGAGTTCCACATGCTCTCCGTTGGAGCCTCTAGATTTGCAGTTTTAAAAATTTGATCCTTTGGATCTCTTAAGGTTTAAAATGGACATTTGCAGGGTAATACATCCTCTTAAACTATTATGTGTATACACAGTGATCCAGATTTCAGCTTTTGATTGATGTTTGATTAGTTTGCTTAGAAGAATCGAAATTAAGTTGAATGCTACTTTAAAATAAGACTCATATTCCTCCCAGTTAGTGACTTATCTTTTCATGACCATAGGACATCTGGCCATCAGGGCCTGAGGTCCTAGGTAGTTGCCATTTCTTTATAAGTCAGCAAGCTGCTCATAACTCAATGTCTTCAGGACTCACTAGCACAAATTACAAAGGGTTGAGTTCTGAATTCCAAAACACAGAAATTTATTATTGAAGAGAGACATGGATTCTTTTGTCAAAAGAATTTTGAGGATTACTTCTAAACTAATAGAATGCGTATTGGTCAGAATATGACTTAACCATCTGTGCTGGGACTTTGATTTTTGTTTCATGTACAACTGTTGTTCACAGGGATTTGGTAATGTGGGCCTGCACTCTATGAGATATTTACATCGTTTTGGTGCTAAATGTGTTGCTGTTGGTGAGTCTGATGGCAGCATATGGAATCCAGATGGTATTGACCCAAAGGAACTGGAAGACTTCAAATTGGTATGTTATTCTAATATCTGAGGAGTTTGACCACCTGGGTGTTATAAAGTTGAAATAAGCATTATTGAAATCTGTTTCCATTGCTCTTTTTAGATTAATTTTTATTGGGGTTTAGCTGATTTACAATGTTGCATTAGTTTCTACTGTACAGTGAAGTGAATCAGTTATACATATATCCACTTTTTGGGTTCTAGCCCAGGTAGGTCATTTACAGGGTACTGAGTGGAGTTCCCTGGGCCATACAGTAGGTTCTTACTGGTTATCTGTTTTTATATGTAGCAGTCTGTCAGTCCCAAGCTCTCGATTTATCCCTCCCCCGCTTTCCCCCTGGGTAACCATAAGTTGACTTTCTGCACCTGTGGCTCTGTCTGTGTTCTATAGACAGGTTCGTTATGCCCCTGTTTAGATTGCACATACAAGCAATGTCACGCGTTTGTCTTTCTCTGTCTGACGTTCCTCACTCAGGAGGACAGTCTCTAGGCCCTTTTGCGTCACTGCCAGCGGCATTGCTTCGTGCTTTTTTTCTGGCTGAGTGATACCCCACTGTGTATATGTACCGTCTCTTCTCTGTCCGTTCCTCTGTCAGTGGACATTTATGTGGCTTCTATGCCCTGGCTACTTACATATATCTTTTTGAATTATAGTTTTCTCCAGATATATGCCCAGGAGTGGGATTGCTGAATCATACTGTAGCTCTATTTGTAGCCACCTCCATACTGTGCTTCCTATTGGCTATGCCCATTTACATTCCCACCAACAGTATAGGTGGGTTCCCTTTTCTCCACAACCTCTCCAGCATTTATTGTTTGTAGATTTCTTGTTGATGGCCATTCTGACCAGGGTAAGGTGGTGCCTCATTGTACAGCTGTTTTGTTTTTAATATTTTATTTATTTATGGGCTGTGCTGCATTTTCATTGCTGTGCTTTAGTTGCAGTGAGAGGAGGCTACTCCCTAGTTGCCATGCGGGGGCTCCTCATTGCAGTAGTTTCTCTTGTTGCAGCACAGGCTGTAGGGCACAAGAGCCTCGGCCGTTGCCACTCCTGGGCTCTGGGGCGCAGGCTGAGTAGTTGAAGTGCACAGACTTAGTTGCCCCAAGGCATGGGGATTGTTCCCGGATCGGGGATCAAACTGGTGTCCCCTGCATTGCATGGTGAATTCTTATCCACTGAACCACCAGGGAAGCCCTTCACTGTAGTTTTGATTTGCATTTTTCTAATAACTAGTGATGCTGAGCATCTTTTCATGTGCCTCTTGGCCATCTGTATGTCTTCTTTGGAGAAATATCTATTTAGGTCTTCCATTCATTCTTTTGTTTGTTTTTTTAATGAGCTGCATGAGTATATTTTGGAGATTAATCCCTTGTTGGTCTCTTCATTTGCAAATATTTTCTCCCTTCTGTGTGTTGTCTTTTCACTTTGTTTGCTTATGAGACTTCCTATTATAGGCACTGAACATAAACATTTAAACTCTGTTGCAGCCATTAATTCTGATTTTTAATCAATTATAGCAACATGGAACAATCCTGGGCTTCCCCAAAGCAAAGATCTATGAAGGGAGCATCTTGGAGGTCGACTGTGACATACTGATCCCTGCCGCCAGCGAGAAGCAGCTGACCAGGTCCAATGCACCCAGAGTGAAAGCCAAGGTGACATGCTGGCGGGCCCAGCCTTACTGATGGGACTGAAGGTCGCAGAAAGGCTCCAACGGGCTTGTTCTTTAAAAAAGTAGCTTTACTGGGGTGTAATGCACATATAGTTCCCCAGCATGCAGTTTAAAGGGGAGTTTTTTGTCTCTCTCACAGCCTTCTCCCGTGCACACATATCTCTGAGGCTCAGCTGGAGGGGATTTCACAGTGTTGTCAGCATTTCTCTATGTTTCTAACTTTCTTGCAGATCATTGCTGAAGGTGCCAACGGACCAACAACTCCAGAAGCTGATAAGATTTTCCTAGAGAGGAACATCATGGTTATCCCAGTAAGTAAACTATGTTTGCCAGGTTTTATATGTACTCAGAGTCATACTGGTTTTTTTGCAAGGAATTGTGGGGAGAGGATTATTAGCTTCCCAAGCCTTAGTGAATTTTTCATCTTTATTTTGCTTTCAAGAAAATAAAGTGGAAGTGTGGCTAATATAATAAGCCTGTCCAAAAAAAAAGATAGTTCACTTGGACCTGAACATTTTCTTTCAACTTGAGGCTCTTTCTTAAGTATGTGTTTAGACTTCTTAAACCCAGCTGTGTGAGTGTTACACGTGCTAGGAATTCTGCTGTAGCTGGCAAGTGCCCCTCGCTCCTTCCACTCAGAAAGCCAATGCGAGTAACATGTGCTTAAGTTTTCCAGTGGTTAAGCATGGGGTCTGTAGCAAAAAGCCATTAGAAGTTCGTGTTGACTTGCGATGCATTTTGAAGAATTCCTTTTGCTGCAGGCACTTTAAAAATTTCAGTTAAAGTGAATTTCTTAAGGACAAAATTTCTGCCCCTGTCTAAGATACATATGGGAAGTCTGAAATTTAATCTGCTTTCACACCGAGCTCTTATGTTCACGGTAAGCTTTTACTAAAGCCGTCATCTCGTTTCTTTGTCTCTAGGACCTCTACTTGAATGCTGGGGGAGTGACAGTGTCCTACTTTGAGTGGCTGAAGAATCTGAATCACGTCAGCTACGGTCGCTTGACCTTCAAATATGAAAGGGATTCTAACTACCACTTGCTTAGTGAGTTCTGATTATTGTATTCTCTAAGAGTAACCTTTTGGACCATCTAAAAGGTTGGGGAAAGCTTGTGTTTAATAAAAGGACTAATTTCTTTTTTTTTTTTCCCCCCAAAAAAAATTCCAAGATAATTCTGATATGCATCTGGGTTTTAAAAAGTAATTACAGGTTTTTCTATTAAGTGGTAGTTTCGGTGATATAGAATTCTGTTATTTTTCTGTTGACCAATAATGATACAGTGGTATTAAGTGAGTAATAGTTACATAATTAGATGTTTTTTTCTTTTAGTTTTTAAAAAAAATTTTTTAACTGGAGGATAATTGCTTTACAATATTGTGTTGGTCTCTGCCATACATCAACATGAATCAGCCATAGGTATATGTAAGTCCCCTCCCTCTGGAACCTTCCTCCCTCCCTTCTTGTTTAATCTCAGAATAGGAAACCATTCTGTCTCATGAGTCTTAGACCAAAACTATACAATTCCTTTAGAGGTATTCAATATATGAACTCTCTAGAATGTGTTTATATTCCAGTGTTTATTCTGCAAGTGTTCCCAGAACATAATCTGTAAGTTAGTAGTATATAAAGAGTATCATTTTAAACCCTGTTGATATTCATCCATTTCTTTCTCAGGTTGCTCTTGGTAAAGACCTATCTAGTGTCAAGAATTTTTTTGCATCTTCTGATAAGAATGCTGTTTGTCTTTGACTAGAGTAGGCTTCAGAGTTAACACTAGTATTTTCCTCAAGCTAAAATAAGACCAAGACCTCCAGCTGAGCTTTACTGAGCCCACTGAGAATCTGGGTGAAGTTTTCCATCAATTTCTGTTCCTTTTTCTTTTTAAAAGAGCCAAGGAAAACCCTGGTAATGGGTGTTATGGAAACAGATCGGTGACCTAAATTCACACTTACATAGGAATTTGGCAAAGTGCTTTATTCTTTTTAGCTCAGTTTTAAATGAGTAGCCCTTTTATGTCATTAGCGTTGAAGGTTTCTAAAACTACTCAGTTTAGGATTGTGAATATAGTTTGGGATTACTTTTGGTTGTATTTCATTTGTTTTCTCCTACTAGCAAAATTTTATCTTCATTTCTCGGCTTTTTATAGTGTCTGTTCAAGAGAGTTTGGAAAGGAAATTTGGAAAACATGGTGGAACTATTCCCATTGTACCCACAGCAGAGTTCCAAGACAGGATATCGGTGAGTGTGCTCGTGACAGTATTTTCCATACACGGCCTGCTCTCTTCTTTAGATGAGGCCAGGCAGGTTAAATGGGCTTGAGGGGTGGTGATCAACATGACAATTACATGACTTCCCTTTTTATTATGTTCTAAAAATGGAGTATCTTAGTGTGAAATAATTCATGGTTCTACTGCTTTTGATACTTTCACAATATAGATGACTCAACGAGTGATTCTAACACGATTGTGAAGAATTATTGTGTACTCTGACTCTCAAGCTTTAGAGAAATAGAACTGAAAAGTAAATATTAGATTAACTTATATAAAGATGGAAATTGTAACATGGACACATTAAGAAAACAGATGAGAACAGATGTTTTATGTTACTTAGTTCTCAATAGAATATATTGATACACATCATAAAGAGAATCTCTTTACCAGTAAATGGCAGACATCATGGAAAAAAATCACAGGAAATAGGCTTAGAAGAAATGTTTAACCTCATTGTTAAAGAAATACAAATTAAAGTAAGGATCCTTTAATGTATTAAACTAGCATAAACAATGGATCTTATACTCACCATGTCTGTGGTGAAGCAGTTGTACCTTTATTCTGATGACAGTGCAAAAATGTTATTAAAGTGTTCCTGCTCTTTGACACTATAATAACATCCCTTCTGGGAATTAATCCTACAGAAACAGTTATAAAAACAGGAGAGGAATGATTCTGTGCATGATGTCACTGAACTGTGTGTGTAGTCATTTTCAAAATTAGGTTTGATTTAACATTCTGGTGGTGGGGGAGGGCCAGAAAATGGCTAAATTATATATCTTATGAAATAGTCCATCATAGAAAATAATTTAAGACTGTTACCACATGGGGAAATGTTAAGGGCTTTGTTTTGAACGAGACAATGTTTTTTTCCACTCTGGATACTAACTGTTCTCTTCAAAGAACCTTCCTCTTCTCCACAACTGTGTATCCCTTAGTTTTGGTCCCTCCTTCTGGAATACCCAGACCCACGCCCTGCTCAAGTATCATCACATCTCTGTTCCCTGGAAGTTCCCTCTGTGTGCCAGCATGTCACCTGTCCTTCCATCCCAGGGGAGTCACGTGCGTTCCCAGCTCCCGCCGCTGCAGCAGCTCGCCCCATGTCTCAGCACATGGCCTGCCACGTAGCAGCCAGTGTATCGGCCTTGCAACTTTCAGATGCTTTCAGTGCTTCCAATTTTCAACTTTAAGGCTGTTTCTCACCTCTTATTGACTTATTTATTACAGGAGTTTTGTAATAAGTTTTAGCTGAAAAACAAGTTTTTGCCCCCAGCTCCTTTCCTCTAGGCTCCCCCTCCCCAGCCATGATCTGGCCCTGCCAGGACCTGTATCATTGACCTGATCATCTTTTCGCTGTCCCTCATTACCCCTATCTTCACTTAAATTCCATTCACCATCATTGCAGGCACTCCCTGGTCTTGTTTTGCTTCATCACACCCCCTTGTGAATTTCATCAGAACCTGATGAAATTCCGTGCTCTGCCTCCTCCGTTCCTTCCCTGTAGCAGGAAGCCCCAGTGACTCTTCAAACTCTAACTTCAAGTAGGCTCTCAGTTCCCCAGCAATTGAGTTACTTTCCCTGTTCCACTCATCTTCTCACTTTCCTGGTGATTGTATCATATTTTCTCCTTTTCCCCTTCCCTGCACTCCAGTTCATGTCCTGGAATCTGTTCACAGAAGATTGAAGCATCAGGGAACGTGCACCTCTACACAGCTTCTGGTGTCTGTGCCCTGTTGCTGTTACAGAGCAACGCTTTGTGCTTCCATCTCAGCCCACACCTTGTTCTGGGCAACTAGATGACCTGCTTTCAACTTCCAGCAAACCTTTGTCTCTTTTGCACCATCAGTTTTCCCTCTTCAGTCTTTGCTATCAATGTAACAAATGCTTTCTTAAGAAAATATAGATCTTTCAATCACACTTGCCCTTCCAGGTCTTGTCATTTTTATTTCCTGTATAGCAAGGGCCTCCAGCCCCTGGGTACCATCCGTGGCCTTTTAGGAACCAGCTGCACAGCGGGAGGTGAGCAGCAGGCAAATAAGTGAAGCCTCATCTGTAGTTACAGCCACTGCCCATTGCTGGCAGTACCACCTGAGCTCCGCCTCGCAAGCCCTACTGTGACTTGCACATGCCCCACAGCATTTAGTGCCTGATGATGTGAGGCGGAGCTGAAGCAGTGGCGCTAGCACTGTGGAGCAGCCGCAGATACAGGTCATCAACAGATCTGCCTGCACAGAGACCGCAATAAATCAGTTGCTTGCAGCTCATATCAGAACGCTGTCAGCGAGTGGGAAATGATGGTGAGCTGTATACTTCATTATATACCACAGTGTGATAATAGAAATAAAGTGCACAGTAAATGTGCTTGAGTCACCCCAGAACTGTCCTTCCTCCCCAGTCCATGGGAAGATTGTCTTCCCCAAAATCCGTCCCCGGTGCCAAAAGTAGGGGCCGCTGCTAATCAGCATACCTCCGTAAGAGGCGCACGTGCTCTGTTCTCAGTTCTGTATCCATACCTCCTATTCTGCCCAGCACGCCACCAAAGCTCTTCTTGTCCAGGTAACCGCTTTGGCAGCATTGCCAAGCTGTCATTTGCCACGTTGTCGTTGTCCAGTTCTCAGCTACTTCGCTGCTCACAGGTGATCACCCTCCGTGGAAATGCGTCTAAGCTCCCAGGGCGCTGCATCCTCCTGGATTTCTCCCTGCTTCACTCGCCGGCCCTTCTGCTGAGGCCTGCCATCACTCTGCCCTGTTAACAGTGGAAGCCCTCAGGCCCTGAGCCATTCTCAGTCTGAATTCAAAATTCTGGTGATCTTAGCGGCCTGGTTTTTAAGTGTGTATGCCGTTTCCTCTGCTAGAATCTAAACTATGAGAAGAGAGAAGTTTCATTGTTTTGTTTTCTGCTGTGTCCCCAATACCTAGAAGAGTTCCTAGCACATAGTATATATACAATATTTGAATGAATGAGTGCGTGAGTGAAAGGCATAGCAGTATTCCACTTGTAAAGTAAGTGTTTCCTACTTTGGTAGAACAAGTTTGGAATAAGGTTTAACCCATGTTTCTTAATTGATACAAATGTTATACAAATGTTTTAAATTAAGTATATCTTGCCTGAAAGAAAACAATTCTATCTCGCTGTATATTGACTTAAGAATCCTTTGCGCTCTGACAGGTGAAGCATGTCTTTGTATGGTTTTGGTTAAACTCTTCTTTTTCCTAACAGGGTGCCTCTGAGAAAGACATCGTGCACTCTGGTTTAGCTTACACCATGGAGCGCTCTGCCAGGGTACGTATACAGATGCCGTTGGTGTTTCTGCTGGCTGCATGAAGTGCAGCTCAGCTGCGGCACCTCAGCTGCCCGACTGTGTGAGCAGTGACAGGAAATATCAGTCTGTTTAAATGTTCCAGAACGTGTGCTTTTTCATTCTTAAATGATGAGCGTTGTTTCTAGGGTCCTCAATACGATTTCCAGACTTTGAAATAAATAATGCCAAGTTAGGAGGAGTGATGTTTAGCTTAGTCAGCCAAACTGGATTGCAGCTCAGTGCACATTACTCTGTCACAGCTATAGGAAGCTACCTTACTGCATAGAATTTGGTCTATATGAAAGTTTTCTTGACAACTTGATCATTATTGCAAAGCCTTTCAAGCACAGTTTGTAGTCCAGTTTTCTTTCTTTTTTTATTATTTTTTAATATATATTTATTTTAATTGGAGGCTAATTACTTTACAATATTGTATTGGTTTTGCCATACATTAGCATGAATCCACCACGGGTGTACACGTGTTCCCCATCCTGAACTCCCCTCCCACCTCCCTCCCCACACCATCCCTCTAGGTCATCTGAGTACACCAGCCCCAAGCATCCTGTATCCTGCATCGAACCTGGACTGGCAATCCATTTCACATATGATATTATACATGTTTCAATGCCATTCTCCCAAATCATCCCACCCTCGCCCTCTCCCGCAGAGTCCAAAAGACTGTTCTACACATCTGTGTCTCTTTTGCTGTCTTGCATACAGGGTTATCATTACCATCTTTCTAAATTCCATATATGTGCGTTAGTATACTGTATTGGTGTTTTTCTTTCTGGCTTACTTCACTCTGTATAACAGGCTCCAGTTTCATCCACCTCATTAGAACTGATTCAAATGTTTTCTTTTTAATGGCTGAGTAATATTCCATTGTGTATATGTACCACAGCTTTCTTATCCATTTGTCTGCTGATGGACATCTAGGTTGCTTCCATGTCCTGGCTATTATAAACAGTGCTGCGATGAACACTGGGGTACATGTGTCTCTTTCAATTCTGGATCCCTTGGTGTGTATGCCCAGCAGTGGGATTGCTGGGTCATAAGGCAGTTCTATTTCCAGTTTTTTAAGGAATCTCCACACTGATCTCCATAGTGGCTGTACTAGTTTGCATTCCCACCAACAGTGTAGGAGGGTTCCCTTTTCTCCACACCCTCTCCAGCATTTATTGCTTGCAGACTTTTGGATCGCAGCCATTCTGACTGGCGTGAAATGGTACCTCATTGTGGTTTTGATTTGCATTCCTCTGATAATGAGTGATGTTGAGCATCTTTTCATGTGTTTGTGAGCCACCTGTATGGCTTCTTTGGAGAAATGTTTGTTTAGTTCTTTGGCGCATTTTATGATTGGGTCATTTATTTTTCTGGAATTGAGCTGCAGGAGTTGCTTGTATATTTTTGAGATTCTTTGTCAGTTGCTTCATTTGCTATTATTTTCTCCCATTCTGAAGGCTGTCTTTTCACCTTGCTTATAGTTTCCTTTGTTGTGCAGAAGCTTTTAATTTTAATTAGGTCCCATTTGTTTATTTTTGCTTTTATTTCCAGAATTCTGGGAGGTGGGTCATAGAGGATCCTGCTGTGATTTATGTCGGAGAGTGTTAATTTCTTCTCAAGTTCAGATTCTATCCACTTGGCATTAAGTTGAAATAGCAGAGCAGATATTGATCATGGTGTTTGCCGTTAATTTTTTGAGATAACTAGCATACCGTAAATTCACCCTTTTAAAATATATAACAAAACAGCCTTTAAGTTTATTCACAAAGCTGTGTAGCCATCACCACTAACTCCAGAACATTTCCATCACCCCATCCTTAGTTCATTTACATTATTAGTGTATATCATACTTGCTTCAGATTACTAGATGTCTAAGGGGCCTAGAGATAGCTCACATCTTAAATCTTGAAGAGTAGAGTAGCACCTTCTTGTTGCCTAAACAATAGTTTGTATCAATTCCAGAGACTTAATCCTTCCCAACTAGAAGTTGTTCTACCGCCTATGCAGTTTCTCTTTGGCTATACAAATCCAGCCCTAAAGTGGCACCCGGGCAAGCTGTACCAGGCTCACATCCACCTTGTGTGTTCACGGATTGGCTGCTTGAGTCGGGGTGATAATCACTGCGTTTTCTCCTTCATCTCAGCAAATCATGCGCACAGCCATGAAGTATAACCTGGGACTGGACCTGAGAACGGCCGCCTACGTCAACGCCATCGAGAAAGTCTTCAAGGTGTACAATGAAGCTGGTGTGACCTTCACATAGACCAGGCTGTGGCTGACATCCTCACTGCCCTTTCACCTCTTCATCTGCAGACCTATCACAAGTTTACATGTAACCACAGAAATCTCTCTCTCATGACATAATAGATAACGGACACCATTCGCAGCAAGTCAATCCAAATCAGCCCTTTAAGAAAAAGAAATTAAGGTTAGGGGATCATATATAAGCTAATAGGTGATCGTAGAAATCAGCTACTCCAGAGAGTCGTTTGGGCATTTTGCCTTTAACTAAGGGTTCTCCGTCTGCCTGTGCTGCCTCCCTCCATGGCTGCTTCCAGCACGGTCAGCTGTGGCCCTAGGAAAGCCCCTCTCGGCCAAGACCAGTCAGTCACTCGCCGCTTCAGCTCTGAACACGTCTGTCAGGTGCTTTGACACATGTAAGAAGCAGGTATATGGCATTTTCAGGAGGCAGCATGGTTCTCAAGTGAGTTACTGGTATTTTACATCAGCAAAATAACTCGATTTTATAGGTTACAAACAACAACAAAAAAAAACAAAACTGTCTCTCTTTATGTATTTTATTCTTTTAGAAAAAGTACATGCTGCTGTAAGAAAATTGCCTTTAATCATTTAACAAGCCTAACCTTGACTCAAGCAGTGAATGCCTATAAACGTAATAAATGAAAAAAGCTAGTATTTTTATAACATAAAACAGTATCATTTATAGCTTGTCAATTGCATACTGTCATCCAGCAAAAATAAAAAGCCCAGTAGAGAATTAAGTTATCTTCATACCTGCAAATGATGGAGGCTATTTTTGTTAAGGCTGTCGGAATTTGCTAACCACAATTATGATATATAGTCCAAAGAATGTAGTGACCTCCTTATCATGTTAATCAATTGTTCTCTTTTGAAGATCTGTTGCATTGACTAATTGAACGATAATTCAAGTAGAGTATCCCAGAAAAAACCACGTGGGCTCCCTCTTCGGAGTCTGGCTGGCAGCATTGCCAATGGCCCCAACTCGCCCTGACTTGGTGTCCTCGTTTAGAGGCCTCATCTTTGTGCACAGCTTCGTCCCTAGTGGGCTGGAAGCAACTCGGGGTTCTGTTTTGTTGGGAGTTGTTTGGCCAGGGCCTTTGAACAGTAGTGCCCCAATGAAATACTAGAGAGTATTTATGTAAGAATGAGCTTTTCTTTTTTTTTTTTTTAACAATAATATCCTTTTAGAAATTTCTAACTACTTTGTAACTGCATGACTTAACCTGGTGATAAAACAGTTATTAAAAAGACTACCTTTTCCAAAGCTTATGTTTCATTTCTGTGTTTTTGTATTTGATATGTTTGCCTCTTTCAGTACATGATAAAACTATAATTGGGTTTCTGAAATTTTTGAAACAAACACATACATAACGTATCTTTGGATTATATTGAGCAGCCCAAATTTGATTCTTGGATTCTTTTGTGTTTTATTCTATGAAACATTATCAGTGGCTGTTCTCAGGGAAGAGGTTCTAGGGCTTAAAACTGATGTACCAACATAATTTATATACCTTTTTTTATATATAAGTAGTTTTTAACAAAGGGAGGTTTTGTTGATTATGGTTTTGTTTCTAATAATTTAGTCAAAGGATATAACAAGACAGAATACTAATAATCATAGTATTCATATGATTGATAGTAATCGTAGTATCCGTAATCAACAACTGGATTCCAGACCTGAGTCCACCAGCTTATATAGCTGGCAAATCTGGAACATAACTGTCAGCTGAACTTAGTGTCTGTTTTGTACTGAGTCTGTCTCTCCATGGTTCTGAGCATCTGGGCAAGGAGTAAATAAGCCCATGGCCCTGTGGTCATGGCAGGCCCTTCCCAATGTCTATTTGCATTCTAAATGGAACATCAAAATAGGGATGGGGCGGCGGGGAAAGATGTGAAAACAAGCTCCAGACTCTTTGGAACAGTACCAGGTAGGTGAGTAGCGTTCAGGCCATGTGAGAGTGGGGTGATAAATCTTGGTGTGGTCTTGGGCTGACATATTGGGAGCATTTATATAGTCATGCTGCGTCTCCGGCATTGCAGGCAGACTGTTTACCGCTGAGCCACCAGGGAGGCCCGAACACCTATGAGGTTAGTATTATCCTTACACCAAAGCCAGGCAAAGGCAAGAAGATGACACACCAATATCCCGTGTGTGTGTGTGTACCTGCGCTTCCCAGGTGGCTCAGCGCCGTGCAGTGAAAATCAGCTGCCATGCAGGAGACAGGTTCAGTCCCTGGGTCAGGAAGATCCCCTGCAGAAGGAAATGAAAACCCTCTCTAGTCTTATCACCAGGAAAATCCCATGGACAGAGAAACCTGGTGGGCTACAGTCCATGGGGTGCAAAAAAGTCAGACACAGCGTGGCAACCAAACAGTATATGAGATAGATATATATATATAAATGATATTCAATATCCTGTAATACGAGTCAGAACTGCCATCATTTAAAAAAGTCTACAAATAATAAATGTCGGAGAGTATGTTGGGAAAAGGAAACCATCTTACCCTGTTAATGGGATTATAAATTGCTATAGACATTATAGAAAACAGTGTGGAAGTTACTAAAAAAAAACTAGAGGTGCCATATGGTCCAGAAATCTGTCTCTCGGGCATGTCTCCAGACAAATTTCTAGTCCAAAATGATACCTGGATCCCTATGTTCAGAGCAGCATAACAGAATAGCCAGGACATGGAGACAAGCTCAATGTGCACTGACAGATAAATGGATAAAGAAGCTGCGGTGCACACAATGGAACATCACTCAGCCACACAGAAGAATGAAATACCACAGCCTGCAGCAACAGGGAGGAACCTTGCAATCACCACAGCAAGCGGAGTAAATCAGGAGACAAGAACCAGATCACATCACTCAGACGTGGAATCTAAAACATGTCAAACGCACAGACCTGCCAGACAAGACTCAGAGAGCAGACCTGTGGTTGCCAAGGGAGAGGGAAGTAGGGGAGGGAAGGACCGGGAGTTTTGGATTACCATGTGTGATTGAGCATATAGGATGGATAAACAAGGCCCTACTGTATAACACGGACCTATATTCATTATCCTATAATAAACCATAATGAAAAGGCATATGTGTAACTGAACCACTTTGCTGTATACCAGGAACTAACACGGCACTATAAGTTAATTATTCCTCAATTTTAAAAAATACCCCTTAGTAACAAAGACACAAAAGTATTCAGAAACCATATCCAATGGCACATAAGTATATACATCATGGAGAAGGCAATGGCACCCCACTCCAGTACTCTTGCCTGGAAAATCCCATGGACGGAGAAGCCTGGTGGGCTGCAGTCCATGGGGTTGCTAGGAGTCAGACACGACTGAGCGACTTCACTTTCACTTTTCACCTTCATGGATTGGAGAAGGAAATGGCAACCCACTCCAGTATTCTTGCCTGGAGAATCCCAGGGATTGGGGGGCCTGGTGGGCTGCCGTCTATGGGGTTGCACAGAGTCGGACACGACTGAAGCGACTTAGCAGCAGCATATACATCATACATACGTCATGATCATGTAGGATTTATCCCAGGAATGCAAGGATGGATCAACATAAGGAATCAATCTGAAACCTTTTTTATGAATGAAGATGGCGCCAAAGGGTCTCCACCGAAGCTGCTGCCCTCTCAAAGCCAAAGCTACAGTAAAGGCTTTGGAAAGCCAACAAAGCAGTGTTCAAAGGCATCCACAGCCACAAAAAAAGGAGACCTGGACATCGCACATGTTCTGACAGCCCAAAACACTGACTCAAGAGGCAGCCGAATATCCTTAGAAGAGCACCCGGAACAGAAACAGGTTTGACCGCTATGCCATCATCAAGCTCCCCCTCCCCGCTGAGTCAGCCCCGATGGAAACAGACAACACACTGGTATTCATTGCGGATGGCAAGGCCAACAGCACTAGATTAAACATGCAGTGAAAAAGCACTATGATGTTGACATGGCTAAGGTCAGCACCCTGATCAGACCTGAGGAAGGCATGTGTTTAACTGGCTCCTAACTACAATACTTTAGATATTGCAAACAAAACTGGGATCGTCTAAAATGAGTCCAACTGGCTAATTCTAAATATAAAAGTTTTCACTGTATGAAAATGAAGAAATCAATCTAATAAACCCCATTAACTGAACAAAGTGGAGAGGGGACACATAATCTCAATTGCTGTGGAAAAAGTACTTGACAAAATTCAAGGCCATTTCTAAACATAAACAACGTTTGTGAAAAACCTACAGCTAATATTATACTCATCGGTGAAAAATAGAAAGCTTTCCCTGAAGAACAATGTCCTTGCCTTCACCCTGTTATTCTACATGATACTGGAAGTCCCAGCCAGAGCAATTAGGCAAAAAAAAAAAAAAAAAAAGCCATCTGAATTGGAAAACAAGAGAAACTTTACAGATGACACGATTCTATATATAGAAAATCCCATAGAACACACACACACACACACACACACACGCGCGCACACACACACACACTCTACTGGAACTAATAAACTAAGCAAAGTTACAGGGCACAAGACCAACACTCAAATATCAGTTTTCCTATGCATCAGCAAAAAGCAATCTGTAAAGGAAATTAAGAAAACAATTTCATTTACAATAGCATCCAGATGAATAAAATGTCTGGAAGGAAATAAATTTAACCAAGGAGGTGAAAGCCTTATAAAGCTACAGACCAATGGAATAGAATTGAGAGTCCAGAAACGTCTATGGTTAACTGATTTTTTTTTTAACAGTGCCAACATCATTTGTATCAGTTCCCCAAGGCTGACTTAAAGTACCACAAACTGGATGGCTTAAAACCACAGAACTTTGGGGACTTCCCCGGTGGTCCAGTGGTTAAGAATCCACCTTCCAAAGCAGGGGACATGGGTTTGATCTTTGGTTGGGGATTAAGTCTGGATCACAACTACTGAGCCACGTGCTACAGCTAGCAAAGCCTGCATGCCACAACAGAAGATCACACGTACTTTAACGAAGATCCCATGTGCCACGGCAGCTAAGACCCAACAGAGCCAAAGACAAATAGCTAAACAAACATTTTTTAAAAAACACATGGAACTTTACTGTCTTGTAGTTTGGGCTGCAATAAGCTAAGGTGTCAGCAGGACCATGCTTTCCCTGAAGCCCAAAGGGAAGAACTTCTTACCTTTTTCTGGCTTTTAGTGGTGGCCATCAAGTCGTGGCTGGAAAAGTGAAGTGAAGTCGCTCAGTCGTGTCCGACTCTTTGCGACCCCATGGACTGTAGCCCGCCAGGCTCCTCTGTCTATAGGATTCTCCAGGCAAGAATACTGGAGTGGGTTACCATTTCCTTCTCCAGGGGATCTTCCCGACCCAGGGATCGAACCCGGGTCTCCCGCATTGGAGGCAGACGCTTTAACCTCTGAGCCACCAGGGAAATGGCAAGCCACACCAGTGCTCTTGCCTAATTCTAACAGTCAGTGTTCTTTGTTGCACGTAGCCACTGAAATTTCTCCTCAGCTAGCTTAGTGGTCAGCTAATGACTGGACAGAGATTTCTTCCAGGACCTAGAATCAGTAGGTCTCCTGTCTTTGCCAAGACTCTGTGCATGCTGGGCCTCACCTTCAACACTAAGCCAGGCAGTTTACATGTTGGCCTTGGTTCTCACATCCTGCTTGCACAAATCCTCAGGGTTAAAGATGAGAGCCGAACCTCAGGCCTTCTCAGGTCTTTACTGAACTATGGCCTCACACATGTTCATGGCCTATATTCCCAGCAGTGTATTGGGAATCTTCAAAGTAAGTTGGGAATTTTCAAAGCCCCGAAAGGACATTTTAGCCCCCAGTTTTTCCTTTTAAACTGATTGTTTTTTTAAACTTGCTTAAACTGTTATTTACCACCTCATACTGCCTCAAGTCCAAGGGAGCCCCTAAGCCTTCTCATTCACCAGACGGTTTCTTTCTTTCTGCCAGTAAGAGGCTCTCTTCTTTTAGGGTTTTCCTGTGTTTTCATGTACAGCCCCCTAGAGGGGCCCCGGTGGTGACTCACAGACAAAAATAGTGGCTTTGTTTTGCATCTTTTCCTCTGTTGTTCCTTGTTGAACACTTTAAAAGCAACATCTACAGATTAAAAAGCGTTCATTCCAAATATCTAATCTTTGCAACTTTCTCACAATATCTGAGGTACGTTGCCCCCACCCCTACAAAAACATCAAATTTGCCATTCTAATGTTTTCAGGGGCCTTGGGATCTGCATTAGTGTGACATCTATAAACCTGACAAGTCCTTTCTAAAAATTCAGAGAGGTCTTCATCTGTTTTGCTGAATTGTTTGAAACTCTTTTTGCTTTGGTTCTCCTTTATAAAGTTTTGCCAAGATGCATTTATTTTCTAATAAGGGCATTCTTCCTTCATTGGGGTCCCAATTTGGTTCAGCTCAGGGTACTGCCAAGTGGGCTTTGGGTGTGGAAGATCCTCCCTTTTGAGGAAGGTTGCAATCTCTCCAATTAAATAACTGAGAAACCCAGTGGGCTGATCATTTGCACTTAGGTTCCCTATGAGATTAGGCTTCCCTGGTGGCTCAGACAGTAAAGCGTCTGCCTGCAACGCCAGAGACCTGGGTTCGATCCCTGGGTCGGGAAGATTCCCTGGAGAAGGAAATGGCAACCCTACTCAATTACTCTTGCCTGAAAAATGCCATGGACAGAGGAGCCTGGTAGGCTACAGTCCATGAGGTTGCAAAGAGTCAGACATGACTGAGCAACTTCACTTTCACTTTCCCTATGAGATAATGGGGAAGGGAAACTGTCTTCCCCTGGGAGTGGCTTCTGGCCCAAACTGAGTGCCCTGTCAGATCTTATATGATACCAGACCAAGTACTTGTGCCCCAAAACCTAACACGGGATTTTCTAATTGACCTCTATTAGGAAGGGAAGTCGTGAGCCCCAGTGTCAGAAATTGGGGCTGTGTAGGAATGATAGATGTTGCTGCTGCTGCTGCTGCTAAGTCACTTCAGTCGTGTCTGACTCTGTGCGACCGCATGGACAGCAGCCCACCAGGCTCCCCCGTCCCTGGGATCCTCCAGGCAAGAACACTGGAGTGGGTTGCCATTTCCTCCTCCAATGCATGAAAGTGAAAAGTGAAAGTGAAGTCGCTCAGTCGTGTCCGACTAGTAGCGACCCCATGGACTGGAGCCTACCAGGCTCCTCCGTCCATGGGATTTTCCTGGCAAGAGTACTGGAGTGGGGTGCCATTGCCTTCTCCTGATAGGCGCTAGAGGGTTGGATATAATTGGCATAATGGCCAGAATGGCTGGGACTGCTAGCTCAGCCAGAGGAGTTAAGGTTTCAAGCAACATAGCCTCGCTCTCATCTCCTTCATTTCCCGATGTAATAGCACAAATGCTTGCTCACAAAGGATTTCATCCCTCTTCCCCACTTCTTCACAAAATAGCTATAGAGTCATTCAAAAGTCACTGTGCAGAGAAAGTAAGAGATGAGAGTTCAAGCCGTGGGTCGGGAAGATGCCCTGGATGAGGGTATGGCCACCAGCTCCAGTATCCTTGCCTAGAGAAACCCATGGACAGAGAAGTCTGGCAGGCTACAGTTCATGGTGTCACAAAGAATCAGACACAATTGAGGTGACTTAGTACACACTCATGCACACACCAGAATTTTAGGAGCTCCATATAATTTCTAGAACATGTAGGTTAATCATTTTACCACATGATGTAAATGTGGTGGTGTTTTTTTTTTTTTTCCAACATCACCATGCTTATTTATTAAGGAGTTCTGAGAAAAAAATTGTTCAAAGTACTGCTGTGGACCTCATTTACATATGATACACTGCAAGAATTTTTATCACCCCTTATTTGACAATGCTTCCCACATAATTTAACATACCAAATAAGCCTAATTAGTTTAATATTCCTCTGAGACAAAAAGAAAACAAATAATTTGAGATGTTACAACCCCCAGGAAAACTTCAAAGTTAACTAGCTTCAAATGAACTTCATTTAGAATTTGATCTTTAGGAAGTTTATCAAAAGTATCAAAAGTTTTAACCAGTGGTAAAAGATCTCAAAAAAAAGAAAAGATCTCAGTAGCAAATACAGATCACTTAAAGAAACAATTACCAAAAGCATTTTAATATTTTAAGAAAACTTTGTCCTCTTAGAGAACCAAATTCAGGTTTTGCACCACTTTACCTTTAAACTCTGCTTTCTTAAATTCAATCTTAGCTAATCCCGATCACACACAAAAAACTTTCAGTGTTCTGCCTCCAAAAACCTTATGCAATTTTCTATATGCATATTAATCTGTCCCTCACTTTTTCCATTCAGAACAAGCTCTAGAACAAAATCACATTTTTCCCTTTAACAAAATACATTTTCATGCCTCATACCTTCTTTGCTAAAGACACACACACACTACATCTTGCATACTGAAATACTCTCCTTACAATTCTTAACCTTAAAACTTTAATCTCCAGTGAAAACCCAAGAAGTAATTTTGAAACTGTCAAATCAGCATTTCCTGATTGACACACTTATGCTTTAGTCTTCCTCTTCTAAGAAGGCAGAAGTTGGTAAATTTAGACATGCCTGCAGTGGCCCCCCACTCCAGTGCTCTTGCCTGGAAAATCCCATGGACGGAGGAGCCTGGCGGGCTGCAGTCCATGGGGTCGCTACTAGTCGGACACAACCGAGCGACATCACTTTCACTTTTCACCTTCATGCATTGGAGAAGGAAATGGCAACCCACTCCAGTGTTCTCGCCTGGAGAATCCCAGGGACAGGGAGCCTGGTGGGCTGCCCTCTATGGGGTCACACAGAGTCGGACACGACTGAAGCGACTTAGCAGCAGCAGCAGCAATTAATGTTCTAATATTTTATCCTATTTGAAATGAGCTACATAGTCAATGATTCTCTTCATTTAACTTAGTTTCAAGTTATAAAAATCTAGAGAGACTATTTCAGATAGACATTCCCCAAATATAATTATTCCTATGTGCTGTGCTATGCGTGCTAAGGCGCCTCAGTCGTGTTCGACTCTTCATGACCCCATGGACTGTAGCTTTCCTGGCTCCTCTTCCATAGGATTCTCCAGGCAAGAATACTGGAGTGGGTTGCCATGCCCTGCTCCAGAGGATCTTCGCAACCCAGGGATTAAACCCACGTCTCTTACGTCTCCTACATTGGCAGGCAGGTTCTTTACCACTAGGCACTGCTTGGGAAGCCCAATTATTCCTATAGAATTTACCTAAATTTTACTTCATATAACTCTATTTTATTTACTTAAAAGCTTTGTCATTTGTTATTTTTCTTGCTGAGAAACTTTGTAGCAAGAACAGGTCTTCTTTGATTTCTAATAAACTTAGGTACAATAAAAGTAATATACTTAATGTTGACGACCCTAAGCACAAATCCATATAAATCAAACCAACAAGCTTATACAAACTTTCATACCAGATATTAATTTAATAATGAATATTTCCTAGATCACATGAACACAAAATTCATTCTAGCTAGAGTCTTTTATATTTGAGTATTTATATAAGTGCTTAATTTCCTTCAAGCTAATTCAATAGATGAACTCCCCAGGTTGGTACGTGCCCAATATGTTAATGGAGATCAGTGGAGAAATAACTTCAGAAAAAGTGAAGGGATGGAGCCAAAGCAAAAACAACACCCAGTTGTGGATAGGACTGATGATAGAAGCAAGCTTTGATGCTGTAAAGAGCAATATTGCATAGGAACCTGGAATGTTAGGTCCATGAATCAAGGCAAATTGGAAGTGGTCAAACAGGAGAAGGCAAGAGAGAACATCGACATTCTAGGAATCAGAGAACTAAGATGGACTGGAATGGGTGAATTTAACTCAGATGACCATTGTATCTACACTACTGTGGGAAGAATCGCTTAGAAGAAATGGAGTAGCCATCATGGTCAACAAAAGAGTCTGAAATGCAGTACTTGGATGCAATCTCAAAAACGACAGAATGATCTCTGTTCGTTTCCAGGGCAAACCATTCAATATCATGGTAATCCAAGTCTATGCCCCGACCAGTAATGCTGAAGAAGCTGAAAGGTTCTATGAAGACCTACAAGACCTTTTAGAACTAACACCCAAAAAAGACGTCCTTTTCATTATAGGGGACTGGAATGCAAAAGTACGAAGTCAAGAAACATCTGGAGTAACAGGCAAACTTGGCCTTGGAATGCGGAATGAAGCAGGGCAAAGGGTAATAGAGTCTTGCCAAGAGAACACACTGGTCATAGCAAACACCCTCTTCCAACAACAGAAGAGAAGACTCTACACATGGACATCACCAGATGGTCAACACCAAAATCAGATTGATTATATTCTTTGCAGCCAAAGATGGAGAAGCTCTAAAGTCAGCAAAAGCAAGACCAGGAGCTGACTGTGGCTCAGATCATGAACTCCTTATTGCTAAATTCAGACTTAAATTGAAGGAAGTAGGGAAAACCGCTAGACCATTCAGGTATGACCTAAATCAAATCCCTTATGATTATACACTGGAAGTGAGAAATAGATTTAAGGGCCTAGATCTGGTAGACAGAGTGCCTGATGAACTATGGACGGAGGTTCATGACACTGTACAGAAGACAGGGATCAAGACCATCCCCATGGAAAAGAAATGCAAAAAAGCAAAATGGCTGTCTGGGGAGGACTTACAAATAGCTGTGAAAAGAAGAGAAGTGAAAAGCAAAGGAGAAAAGGAAAGATATACTGTCTGAATGGAGAGTTCCACAGAAAAGCCAGGAGAGATAAGAAGGCCTTCCTCAGAGATCAATGCAAAAGAAATAGAGGAAAACAATAGAACAGAAAAGACTAGAGATCTCTTCAAGAAAATCAGAGATACCATGGGAACATTTCATGCAAAGATGGGCTCAATAAAGGAGAGAAGTGGTAGGGATCTAACAGAAGCAGAAGATATTAAGAAGAGGTGGCAAGAATACACAGAAGAACTGTACAAAAAAGATCTTCATGACCCAGATAATCACGATGGTGTGATCACTCACCTACAGCCAGACAGCCTGGAATGTGAAGTCAAGTGGGCCTTAGGAAGCATCACTACGAACAAAGCTAGAGGAGGTGATGGAATTCCAGTGGAGCTCTTTCAAATCCTGAAAGATGATGCTGTGAAAGTGCTGCACTCAATATGCCAGCAAATTTGGAAAACTCAGCAGTGGCCACAGCACTAGAAAAAGTCAGTTCTCATTCCAATCCCAAAGAAAGGCAATGCCAAAGAATGCTCAAACTACCACACAATTGCACTCATCTCACACGCTAATAAAGTAATGCTCAAAATTCTCCACGCCAGGCTTCAGCAATACATGAACCATGAACTTCCAGATGTTCAAGCTGGTATTAGAAAAGGCAGAGGAACCAGAGATCAAATTGCCAGCATCCGTTGGACCATCAAAAAAGCAAGAGAGTTCCAGAAAAACATCTATTTCTGCTTTACTGACTATGCCAAAGCCTTTGACTGTGTGGATCACAATAAACTGTGGAAAATTCTGAAAGAGACAGGAACATCAGACCACCTGACCTGCCTCTTGAGAAACCTGTAAGCAGGTCAGGAAGCAACAGTTAGAACTGGACATGGAACAACAGACTGGTTCCAAATAGGAAAAGGAGTACGTCAAGGCTGTACATTGTCACCCTGCTTATTTAACTTAAATGCAGAGTACATCATGAGAAACACTGGGCTGGAAGAAGCACAAGCTGGAATCAAGATGGCCGGGAGAAATATTAACCACCTCAGATATGCAGATGACACCACCCTTATGGCAGAAAGTGAAGAGGAACTAAACAGCCTCTTAATGAAAGTGAAAGAGGAGAGTGAAAAAGTTGGCTTAAAGCTCAACATTCAGAAAGCTAAGATCATGGCATCTGGTCCCATCACTTCATGGGAAATAGATGGGGAAACAGTGGAAACAGTGGCAGACTTTATTTTTTTGGGCTCCAAAATCACTGCAGATGGTGATTGCAGCCATGAAATTAAAAGACACTTACTGCTTGGAAGGTAAGTTATGACTAACCTAGACAGCATATTAAAAAGCAGAGATGTTAATTTGTCAACAAAGGTCCGTCTAGTCAAGGCTATGATTTTTTCAGTGGTCATGTATGGTTGTGAGAGTTGGACTATAAAGAAAGCTGAGCGCCGAAGAATTGATGCTTTTGAACTGTGGTGTTGGAGAAGACTCTTGAGAGTCCCTTGGACTGCAAGGAGATCCAACCAGTCCATCCTAAAGGAGATCAGTCCTGGGTGTTCATTGGAAGGACTGATGTTGAAGCTGAAACTCCAATACTTTGGTCACCTGATGCGAAGAGCTGACTCATTTGAAAAGACCCTGATGCTGGGAAAGATTGAGGGCAGAAGGAGAAGGGGACGACAGAGGATGAGATGGTTGGATGGCATCACCGACCCAATGGACATGGGTTTGTGTGGGACTTTGGGAGTTGGTAATGGACAGGGAGGCTTGGCGTGCTGCAATTCATGGGGTCGCAAAGAGTCAGACATGACTGAGCGACTGAACTGAACTGAATTCAATAGAGCTGTTTTACTAAGTAATGCTGGCATTTCTACAATCTATAACATATACAAACATACACACACACACACCAGGACCTCACAGTTCCCACTCCAGAATTTCAGCCCTGACTCAGGTACAACAACATAAAAACCTATCAGTTACAAAAGAGGTTGGGTTTTGGCAAATGGGGCAAATCAAGATCACTGGTCTAGATGACTAAACACTTTTTATAAATATTTATTTTACTTCTATTTGTAACTTTTGGTGATTTTAGAAATGAAGTGGAACCTTTTCTTCCTCAGAATGTCCCACTTTTAGACAAGAGGAGACAGAGTTTTTGTTTTTGTTTTTTTTTCCTATTCCTTTCCTCCATTTGACATCATTAAAAGTTTCAAATATCACAAAACTGATTTGGCTATACCAAACAAAATGAAATGACAAACCCAAAGGACAAACAGAAAATCCTAAACAAACCCTCAGGTTTGGTTTTGGGGATGTTACATACGCCAACAACATGCTGCTGCTGCTAAGTCACTTCAGTCGTGTCCAACTCTGTGCGACCCCATAGATGGCAGCCCACCAGGCTCCCCCGTCCCTGGGATTCTCCAGGCAAGAACACTGGAGTGGGTTGCCATTTCCTTCTCCAGTGCATGAAAGTGAAAAGTGAAAGTGAAGTCACTCAGTCGTGTCTGACTCTTAGCGACCCTATGGACTGCAGCACACCAGGCTCCTCCATCCGTGAGATTTTCCAAGCAAGAGCACAGGAGTGGGGTGCCATCGCCTTCTCTGACGCCAACAACATAGGAGACCATAAGTGAAGTACTTAACACAGCAAGGACAGCAGGACATGGTGCACAGGGTCCCACGATAACCCTGCCTAAATCCCTTGTAGGGATCCTAACAGGTACTGTGCTCACACATTGTTATCAGTACAATAAAACAGCATCTTCCTCTCACCCAGGGTTCATAGCTGTAATCAGATGACTTATCCAAAATAAGCTTCAGAGAACTTTCTTTAGGGTTAATTCAAACAGTCTCCATTTTTTTTTCTTTCAATCTTGCAATTACATATTTTTGTATTTATTTTTAAAATCAATTTATTTATTTTAATTGGAGGCTAATTACTTTACAAGATTGTGGTGGTTTCTGCCATACTTCAACACGTGTCAGCCACTGGTGTACACGTGTTCCCCTGTCCTGAACCCCCCCACCTCCCTCCCTACCCCATCCCTCTGGGTTGTCCCAGATCACCAGCTTTGCGTGCCCTGATTCATGCATCGAACTTGCACACTGAAACATCCATATTACCATATGTAAAATATTCCCCATTTTTAAAGAAAGAAACTCAAGACAAACAAAACACAAACCTCACACACAATGCTAGCATCCAAAGCAGCAAAGGAACTGGTCATGTGTCTAGTAAAAGCCCAACAATTCTACGCTTTCCAGCAGGGCACTCCACTCAAATATAAAACAAGTTGGCTTATTCCCAAGGAAAAGCCCCAAATGAAGAGAAAAGTTTCTGGCTGAACACACCAGAGCAACTTACCCTACTGTGTGGATGGAGCTTGTCAACTCCTAAATGTCGATTTGTTGCTCCAGTTGTCAAGTTCTGGGGAAGTCGGTGCTGCTTCGGGGAATTTTGAAGGCAAGATTCTCAGGTTAAGTGGCCCGGCAGTTGCTAGGGCCTTCCCCGAAAACTCCCCAACAAGGGCTGGCTAGCCATGAGTAGCAAATCTTGAACTCTAACAAATTTTGGTGCAGCTCATGCTGCTCCCCACACTATAGGCCGATAAGTGGAGAAATGAGTTGTTAGGGCAAGGATTAACAACTTCATTCAGAAAGCCAGCACACAAGAAGATGGTGGCCTCACATTCCACAGAACCATCCTGCCTGAGGTTGGGTTCTTTCACACAAAAAGGGGAAGGGGTAAAGTCAAACACTTCCTGGTTCCCATCAGCCTCCAGGAGAGATGTGTTCATTTCTCCCTCCCTGTCGTCATTCACAGGTGTGCCTGCTGCTGCTGCTGCTGCTGCTAAGTCGCTTCAGCCGTGTCCAACTCTGCGACCCCAGAGACGGCAGCCCACCAGGCTCCCCCGTCCCTGGGATTCTCCAGGCAAGAACACTGGAGTGGGTTGTCATTTTCTTCTCCAGTGCATGAAAGTGAAAAGGGAACGTGAAGCCACTCAGTCGTGTCCGACTCTAGCAGGTATGCCTGGTCAGCATGTTTCCTGAGAGCTAAATAAAGGTATTTTAGCTTAATGCTTGTTACCTGGGAGGCAGGTTTTCCAGAGACAGGCCCTTACCTAAAATTTAAGCTTACAGGAGATCCTTTTAGTGATCAACTCGTAATAGAACACAAAGGTACTTTCCTATCACACTGGTTTTCAAATATGAAACCAGCAAACTTTAAGAAGCACTTAACTAGGAAGCAGTCTTCAATAAGCTAGAATGTGGCCTCCATAACCACATTTCAAAATATATCTGTATTGGTTTTCTCTTAAATTCAAGCATCATTTACATTTATATAATAGAAAAAGTGAGGATTCCTCATATTTCCAAAGAAACACAGAGTTGCACACGGTTAATATTTTATATACATACAGACATGGTTAACATTTGCTATATACATACACATATATATTCTACCAGTTTTCTTGTTTGCTTTGAAAAAAGTGAACTAGTTCTACATACATATTTCACATGTTACTAACTCATTTGTACATGTTCCCTAATGATATATGTACATTTTTCTCATTCTTAACAGCCACCAGGGAAGCCCAAGAATACTGCAGTGGGTAGCCTATCCCTTCTCCAGCAGATCTCCCCAAGTCAGGAATTGAACCAGGGTCTCCTGCTTTGCAGGTGGATTCTTTACCAGCTGAGATACCAGGGAAGTCCCTTAACAGCCACAGAGTATTCTGCGCACAGGGACAGAGGAAGGGCATACATGAGACACATGTATTTTCTCCTTTATCCATGAGTGTGAGCCTTGAGGTTACTACCACAGTGGTCCCTAACCTTTTTGACACCAGGGACCAGTTCCGTGAAAGACAGTTTTCCCACAGATCGGCGGTGGGGGTTGGGAGTGGCAGTGGATGGCTTTGTGATGATTCAAGCACATTACATTTATTGTGTTTGAATAAATCTCTTGGAAGCCCAAGAATACTGCAGTGGGTAGCTTGTCCCTTCTCTAGCAGATCTCCCCAACCCAGGAATCAAACCAGGGTCTCCTGCTTTGCAGGTGGATTCTTTACCAGCTGAGATACCAGGGAAGTCCCTTAACAGCCACAGAGTATTCCATTTCATAGAAATGCAGTAATTGTTATCCAGTCCTTAGATGGCCATCTAAGCAAAAGTCCCATTTTTCATGCTAAGGCATTATAAATACTCTAGAAGTAATAAATGTCAGTTCTATAGTGTGTGTCAAACCTAATAAGCACAATTAAGCTTGCCAACCAAGTGATTTCTCATTACCATTTTAGGGTGTTTCCGATCTCGTGTTATCACAAATATGTCAGGATGTATCCTCACCCTGTGGGCCTCTGTCTGTGTACCTGAAGAATAAAATAAACGCTGCTAAGAGGAACTGCCGTCCAAAGAGCCTGTTCTGACTGACACTAAAACTCACAAGTCACATCCTTTTGAGCTTGGGTTTGGATTGGGAGAATTCAGAAGTCATCAGAAACCAAACCAAGATATAAGGTCCAGACCCAGCTGGACAGTAGCAAACGTTTCAAGCCAGGACACTGGATATTCCTGGGCCATTCAGAAACTTGCGAAGCCAATTCTGAAAGACCATCAGAAATATGGTGAGCAACTAACTCATTCCACAAAACACCTTTTATGGTACTGATTCATTCATGGCAGGAAGGAGGGAAGGCCAGGCTTTCTTGCCTACTACAGCCAGTTTAAGCCTAACCCACGTCTCTGAGCAGAGGCTTGACAGAGTCTCCAACGGGGGGCGGATTCAGTTTCTCCATGACAGTCATGATTCTGTGACTGTCCAGAAGAAACAGTTCTCTAAAGCCTCTTTGAGAATCTGAAGCAGCTCAGTCTGCCTGATCCTGCCCAGCTCAAGCTGGCCTGTTATCTTCCCTGACTCCTGCAAGAACATTTCAAAGAAAACCCAAAGAACATGTAAGCTGAACTGTGGTCCTTTCTTGGGGTGTCCTGGAAGCACTGAGGTGTTTGAAAGCTTTGTATAGTTTCTGGGGAAACAGTCTTTTAGGAGAGGTAGCACAGACACCAACAGTCCTCAAGAGCTCCTTGCTGACACGAGAGATCACAAACCTAGAGCGGCATATCTGATTAATCTCAGGGAACTGTGTGGCCCCCAGTGCGAGCCAAGGTGCTGGCCCCTTGTCACTGCAGAGGGCACACTCGGGA
Source organism: Budorcas taxicolor (assembly GCF_023091745.1). Classification (NCBI taxonomy): domain Eukaryota; kingdom Metazoa; phylum Chordata; class Mammalia; order Artiodactyla; family Bovidae; genus Budorcas; species Budorcas taxicolor. The sequence continues at coordinate 4,431,964 of NC_068914.1, forward strand.
CACAGGCAACGTTTCCATCCAAACAGGAACAAAGCCAGGGCTCAGCGTACACGGTTAATCACAGCCTTTTATTGTGATTCAGGAAGAGCCTGCTGGTGGCAGGCAAGCTCACTGTCCCAGTTTGCCCAGGCCTTCTGCTGCATGTGTGACAGCATTCGTGACTGTGTTGGTCACCGTCTCCGTGACTTCCTTTACCACTTTCTCCCCCGACTCGTGGGCCTTCTTTAAAGCATCAGCAATGGCTGTTGGGAAGGAAGACGAAGAATGTCCAGGTGAGCAAAGAAAACAATTCAAGTCGCTCGCTGGGCTGGTGTCGCCTGGAGTGTGCTGTGGGATGCGGCAGCCTCACTGGGTTGCGCCCTGCAGGCGTTGTGGGACAGAGCAGGGCGCAGCTCCTGGATGAAGGCATTCGCACTTGGTTTTATTTCTCCAAACAGCCTGCATTTCTCCAACTATTAGTGACATAGGGCATCTGCTTGTGGGTGTACTGCCTAATCAGGCTTCATTTTTCTGTGAACTGTTTATATCTTTTGGTCATTTTTATATTGGGTTATCATTTCTACTACAAATATTTTTGTTCAGTTTGTGGTTTTTCTTTTCTTTGGCTTATGGTATTTTTTTTTTCACTATGGAAATTTTTTAAGTTTTATACCGTCCAACTTAGAAGAAGGAAATGGCAACCCACTCCAGTATTCTTGCCTGGAGAATCCCATGGACAGAGGAGCCTGGTGGGCTATGGGCCATGGGGTCACAGAAAGTTGGACACGGTTGAAGTGACCTAGCACACACTGTCCAATTTACCTAATATTTCCCTTATGGCCTTTGGATCTTCTGTCGTCATTAAAAAGATCCTCCATTCTCTGAGATTATGCCAAAATCTATGTTCTTTTCTATTAATTTAATAATTTCATGTATTTATATTTAAGTCCTAATCCATCTGCAAACTACTTTGTTGTAAGGAGCGAGACATACACAGGCTTCGTACACTGTGATACAGAAACATATAAACAAGCATATAAACATTTAAACAAATACGTACTTATACAAATAATATACTTTATGTCTCCAATGTTTTGTCCCAGCACACTGCCGCCTGATCTTTCGTGACACCATCCTATTAACATCCCACAGAGAGGACTACCTAGATGGTTCCTGCTGCAGCAAGTACAGTGTGAGATCTCAGCTGAGCGCAGGGAATGCACCCCAGCCGGAAGGAAGCAACCTCGGGGGCAGGGCTTGGCCTGGCTAGGCAAGGAGCAGGTTGCCGCCAACATCCAGCTTCCCTCCTTCCCACCTGAACTTGGCCTTACCTTTCTCTCCAGCCTCCTTGGCGTGGTCTATCACCTCCTTCACCACTCCCTCCACAACATGAACTGAAAAGACGAGACAAGCCCAGAGTGAGAGCACAGTGTGAGCTGCCCGTCCTCACGGCAGGGCCCAGACAGCCCTGGGTATCCCGAAAGGGCCGCCGGGATGCTACTCCCGCCAGGACAGGACAAGCTGCTCACCAAGAGCCCCCAGCTGGCTTCCTTCAGAGGCTGGAGTGGGACCTGGCTGCTAGCAGCCAAGCTGGCAGGGCACAGGGCTCTCCGTGTTCCTTGCCCAGCAAGGCCTGGAATGCTGACGAGCAGGCCTTCCTGTCGGCTGGGGACCTGGAGCCAAGGCTGGGCCTATTTCCCAGGTCACCACGCCTCTCAGGTGAGCTGCTCCTCTGCCTATGGCTGAATGGAGGCCGCAGCAGGAGGCTGAATGTCAAAGCTTCACCCCCACCACCACCACTCCCCTCCCACGGCAACACTAAGTCCCCCAAAGTAGTTCCTCCAATAAGACAATACTATATGCCCTCCTAGGGCGGTAATGTGCTAGAGCTGAAAGGTGTTGGGCCAGAAGGACTATTTCAGATTCTAACTCCTAGAATTAACTCCACTGCTTGGGTTCCCTTGTCCTGGGAATAACACAGCGCTCAGAGAGCTGGTCAAGATGAAAGTAGGCGATCAACAGCAGTTGCAAAGCTAAAATGAAACACAGACATGTTTGCAGCCATTTAGAAAGAGAACAGCAAACTTGGGCACAAGCTGAACTTCACAAAATGTCAAACGGGTAGGGCTTGGATCACCTTCTCTGTATCCAAGGGCTGATGTACAAAAAAGAGTTTCTGGGGACTTTGAAGAAACTGAAAATGTCCTTTGTGTAAACTCTAGGGGCTGACTTTGAACACAATCAGACTTGGTGATTCTTCAGCAAGAAATCTTTGATGCTTTAAAGTTATGGTAAAAAGTTAAAATCCACCTTCCTTTTCCTGTAGCATCTATAGGATACTTAGAATAAGCTCTTTTAACATGAAAGCCTCCCACCCACTGCCGGTTTCCAGAGGCAAGGAGTCAAGTCACCAGCTACTCACCCAGCACCCTGGCTCCCCTCCTGCTATGAGGGGCCTCCTCTGAGCTGCCGCCTCCGTCCCACAGCCACAGACCCCAGGAATGTGTCAAGCCTAGGGGTTGGGGGGCAGAACAGGTCTAACCAGGCGGGTTGCTGAGGCAGTGGACCTCTCGTGGCTCCTATTGGTTTAGCTTCTACAGTCCCCTACCTCCATGCCTGTGGAGCTGATCATCCTTGGTTCTCCATGGGGCCAAAGCCTGCCCAAATCCTGCTGGGATCAGCTTTTCACTGGCCCAGTTAAGTCTGTCCTGAGTCCCCCAGTGGGAGGAACATCGCAAGGAGAAAGGAGCCCCAGGGTCCTTACCAGCTTCCTCTGTGGCCTTCTCCGTGCGGTGGGCCAGGCCCTCGGCAGCTAGCTTCCCCAGGCCTCCCAGCATTGTGTGGCAACAGGTGGTAATCAAGCAGGATGCTGGGGCCTGGACCAGTCTGCTTTTATAGATGCCTCTGATACCTGGCCGGGCTCTGGGACATGAGCACTCACGCTGGTGGTGAGTCAGCACAGGCTCAGGAGGAAGAAGCTGGGTGGGGCCACCCCAGTGCTGTGCCTGGCGAAGTGCTCCTCCGGCAACATGAAACCCCCACACCCCATAACCTGAGACCCCATGAGGGGCAGGGACCGGGAGCATGAGGCTGGACAGAGCTCGGTTCTGGGACATACCCCTCTCCCAAGGCAAAAGGCCTTAGTGTCCTGTAGGGTGAGAGGCATTTGGGGACCTCGGCCCTGCCAGTCCCCTGGACTCATGGCAGTCTGGGCACAGTTGTGTACCCAGACAAGGCCAAGAACTCCCAGCCTGCTGCCTACTATCCCTAGGGTGGCCTAGTCAGGGGTGCAGCATTTTGTAAGGCTGGGTACCTGCGCAGCCCCCAGGCCAGGAATACAAGTGGAGTGGAGGCCGCTGCCCTCCCTATTCCCAACAACTTAGCTCAGCAGAACGGCCTTTCAGCCTCCCCTGGACAGGTTGGGGGAGTAGAGAAAATGAGGGCTGTGCCTGGCCCAAGGCAGAGAAGGTTGCAACGTTGACCAGAAGTCTAGTCGTCCCTGACTTGCAGTTACCTGGTTCTCACTCACGGGAGCACCCGGGTGGCCCAGCACTTAGGCAGCCTGCAGGTAAGGGAACCCAGTCCTCCTCGCACTTTGGGGCCTGGCCTCTTAGGGAAGCCCTGTGAAGTCAGAAGTGCCCACCCAAGAGGTCCTATGGGAGTAAATGGAGGACCCTGCCACCAACTGGGGATGTGCTTCTGGCTGTAGCAAGAGTTCCCGGAAAGAAGCTCTACCAGTCCCTGAAACATTACATGCTTAGGAAGCCAGACTGCCTCCCGAGTTACTCAGGATGGAGAGAGATGCCTCAAGCCACGTATCACATGTTGCTTCCCTTAGTCACTAGCCCAGCTGAGCCTCAGTTTCTTCATCTATAAAATGGGGGCATCCATGCCTTCCTGGCCTTGTCACTGATAGTCGGTGGGGCCAGGCATGCAAACTCGTGGTAAACTTCCATTCCCACCCTCTTATCAGTGATGTGCTAGAGATGCTAGCTAGGTCCATGCTGCTTGGCAGTGAGCCCTGACCAATCAGTGGGTGGAACAAAGAGTGGCAGGGGTATAAAGCTGCCTCGGAGTGAGAGGGCTTGGAGATGAAACTCCCACTGGCCAGGGGTCATGGAGGGAAGGCCCTTTCAAGGACTTGCTCATAAAGTCCAGGCCTGGGGCAGGAGTTTGAGGCTGCTCCCCCCATACAGGCTCCCTTACCCCTCAGGGGAGTCCAGGAGGGAGTGGCAGGGTCTAATTAGTGTTTACCTGATACAGGCTTAAGGAGTCGAGGCCCTCCCACATTCCTGAGTGGTGCTGGGAGGCCCTGGGCAGTGGCTAACCGCCCTAGGGTGGGCAGTGGATGGTAGAGCCAGCAGGAACTCTGGGTCACAAGGCCATAGCCCCACACGTGCCATAAGCAGGAGCTGATCAGGTCTTAAACAATTTGGAGAGTCCCTTTAAGAAAAAGAATATTACTATCCATGTGAATACACACACACACACACACACACACACACACACACACACACACACACACGTTTGACCCTGTGGACTCAGAAGCGGCCATGAAAGTGAGGGCCCTGCAGTTTAAGCAGGTCTAGATGACTCTGGCCTCCCTGTTACATCCACATCCCAGAGAGTTCCGCTCATGGTTTTGGACAACACTGCCAAGGGTGGGGCGCTTCTGGGACATGGCCGTTGGGAACTGGCCTGAGAGACCCACAGGGACGCTCCCTGGGCCCATCAAAGCCCCCTGCCTGTTCCTTCTGAGGTTGCGTGTGTCCTCCACCCCTACATGGGTCCTCTCCGCTGGACCCCTTGACAGGATGGTGGTGTCAGCCACCAGCTCTGGGATGGCTTCCAGACCCCATGACCCCACTGCGCCAATGCCCACCCTCGGGCACTCGTCACTGTGGCCCTCTCCTTGGGAGCTCACCAGCTCCTTGACAGGCCCATCAGGGCTCGGCCACTCAGCAGGACTCTGGCCCCAGAGCCAGCCAGGAGCCCTCTGGCTACACTTTTCCTCCTCCCTGCCAGACTGCTCTCACCTTCACTGTATCCCCCGGCCCAGGGGACCCTCTCCTCCTTAATGCACGGCCCTGGTGTGAGCACCCAGACTCCAGTGACAACATATCATGGCCCCAAATCTCCTGACAAGGCTGGGTTCAGGTACAGATCCCAAAGGCAACAGGGAGAGGGAAGGCCTGGAGAGGCCAAGCTGCCCAAGACTGGATTTGGGCCCCAGACCTTGGTGCTCTGGCCCACTTCTAGTCCCACCAGCCTTCCCACTGTAGCTCTGACCAGCTCCCTGGCCTCTCAGCTCAGCCCAGCCCATCCGGGCTCCCTGAGGCTGGACTCCTTTCCAGCCCAAAGAACCTAGGACCGTCTCATACCCTCCTAAGAAGGCTTCTGGTCTAAGGGGTTGGGCTTCGGTTACTCCTACCTGGATGAGGTTGGGGTGATTCAGGTAGGAAACACCCCATCTGGGCAGAAGCCTGTCATGATGGGTCCCCACAGAGCAGGCCTTGTACACAGGCAGCCGAGTCAGCTTGTCCTGAGTCAGAAGGTCAAGTCCTACACTTGGGGCTTCGAGAACTGAGCTTTAACAAGAGTCAACTAATTATTCAAATGGAATCTGCTCAACAACCCAGTCTGGCAAAGGACCAGATGACTCCATCATCAAGTCAAGGAGAGCCAATTTTTCAAAAGCAATTTGCCAACTGAGCAATGAACAATTCTGGGGGAATCAAAAGTTTAACTATGCTTAAATACTTAGGGCTGTCTCACATCTGAAGCATGATAATTTTTTTTTTTAATCCTGTGACTGCAAATGTCATGAACAGCAAGAGTTTTATAACTGTCATCCTGCCTATGCTTTCTCCTACTTCTGCTTCATGGATTTGAGCTCCCAGTACATACAGAGCCCATATATCTTATACATACAGACCCATTCCAGTCACAGGGGAGCCAAGAAGAGATTCTGGGAGACTTGGTTTGTCAGTCACCAAAAGAAGACTTCCCTAGCAACCCAGCTCTCATACACCCATGGGCAGAGGGCACATCAGAGGGGTAGCTGAGGAAATGGAGAGTTCACAAAGGTGTGGGCAGACTTAAGGGAGTCAATGAGAGATGGCAAGGCTGCCAGGGACTTGGAGCAATGAGGGACCCTTGGCCTGGAGGGGCTGTAGACCCTGATGCGAGCTCCAGCTATAGGAGAGGGTCAGCAGACAGGAGCTGGCACGGCCAGCGGAGGAACAAGGCCACTGCCCAACCATGCCCGGCAAGAAGGGAGCGGGAGGCATAAACTCCTCTCTTCTCCATCTCCTACTGATATCCCCTGCAGCCAAACCCAACAAGTCCCGAAGGTAAGGGAGCCTGGGAAATGCGGTTCAAGAGGCAAGTTCCCAGGGCGAGGGCAGGGAGTAAATGGCACCGAATATGTGGATTCTCTATAAACAGAGAACACCAGCTTCGCCTGCCAGACTTCCAGGTCTGGAAGCAACATGACAGCAGCTTAAACCCTAAGGAGTCCCCTTTCCCCTTCCTGAAACTCCACGGGGCAACAAGGAACAACACAGCAACAAAGACCCAGCACAGCCATAAATAAATAAAAGAAGAAATTCCAGTGAAATGGAAATCAGACTTACAGGAATTACTCTGTCTGCGGCAGAAGGCACTGCAGCCATTTCTAGAAGACACTCAAGGAAGAAAGCGTGAGCTGAACGTTTCAAACCCAGTTGAGGTAAAGTATAAAGGCTGCAGACTAGCGTCTCCACACACTTAAGAGCACAGGATACGGTTCACATGAGCTCTCCTTTCTTCAGTTTTAACTTTTTAACCTTTTCAAAAATAGAAAATGCCACACACAAAAAACAGAACACCATGAACCCTCATGGACACACTGCTGTAACCCGAGGGGCCTAGCTCTAATAATTCTCAGTTCACATCCCAGACATCTTCTCAGTTCATCTGAAAATGTTTCATTCTTGAGGAAACTTCTAGAGGACTAACTCCGACCAACCAAGAGATAATAGAAAATACTTCAGCAGACAACGGCAGGCTGCTTCTAGTATCTCCAGTTACAGATCTAAGACAAAACAAAGGTGTGGAGGAATGGAACATAAATGCTATGTATTTTCACAAAGGAGAAATGAGACAACCAACAATAACCAGAAACAAACGAGAAAGGGAGAGAAGATGGAAAGCAGAAAACTCTGCCCTTCTCATCTGTAATTTGATGGGAATCAGAGCTAAAGTCCAAAACGTGATGTTGGTGACTTTGCATTTGGCTACTTGGGGAACTGGGATTTGGAGAACCAGGAACCACCTGAGGAGCTGCTAGTGGGAGAATCATCTCTGGAGACCTGACCAAGACCCAGCAGGTGCAGAGGCCACAGCCTTCTTCTCCTCAGCCTGTCTGGGTTTCACTAACTTCATGAACCTCATGGAGACAGGCCTGGGCTCCTGCAGGCTCCCAGGGCTCCGTAGCACCACGTCCACCTTGTCCCAGACATAGAGCCAAAGACAAGTCCAACCTGGCCGCACCCCCAGGGCTCGGTGTTGGGGGAATCGAGGAATGCAGAGGCATCCGCACGGTGCGTGGGAGCATCCCATGCTCGGGGCAGAGACACGCGCAGGGGCTGCCGGGTAGAGTCGGCACTAGAGGGGACCTAGCATGGCGATTCTGTTACCTGGGAGGAGAACCAGTGGACCATCATCCCTGCTTTCATTCGGCGGATGCTGCCAGAGCCCCACTCTAGGCACTGGGCACGCACTCATCAGCACAGGGGACTTGGCTGCAGCCTGCGGATAGCCATCAGAGCAAAGCACACAGGAGAGCCCCTCATTAGTCCGTAAGTGGGGAAAGAAGCACACCGGCAGTGGCTGGACCCATTCTGTGTATGTTGGGGGCCAATCTGGGAAGCCGAGATCTGAAGGACGAAAGAGCAGAAGCCACCTAGACAAGGGTGATTTATGGGGAAGGATGGACAGCATTCCAGGTAGAAAAAAAAAGAAATAGCACACACACAGACGGAGGTGAGCTGACACACGACGGAAATGAACTGAGGTCAACAGGGCTGAAACTGAGAGGGCGGCATGTTGAGCAAGGAGGCTGAGGCGGCGAGGGAGGCTGCAAAGGAAGGACCCTACTATCACTGAGCCAACATCAGGATTTTAGCCTTTCTTTGTAATAGAAACATACTTCACAGCAGCTTAAACGATGTGAAAATTGATCCTTTTGCCTACTGTGCAGGTGCAGGACTGGTTAAGTTAGGGACTCAATAAAATAACTTGGGATATAGGTTCTTCTCATACTTCTGCTCTGCCCTAATCAGCAAGTTGGCTTTCCTCTGGCTCCTTCCTCCTGAGGTTAGAAGTGGCTGCCAGAGTCCTAAGCATCATTTCCGGTCACAAAAATGTCCAGTGGAAGAGGAAGAAATGCTTCGTCTTTCCTTTGAGGATGAAAAACCCTTTCCTAGAAGTCTCCTGGTCCTCAGACCCGACTCCTCCTCTCCTTGGTCTGAGATGGCTCACACACTCATTCCTAAGGCCAACACACTCAGAAGGAAAACAGGATTAAGAAAGATTGTTGGGCCAACTGGGATTTCTCCTGGGTCAGGCAGGGGAAGGTTGCCTACCAAAAAGGACCTGAAGGCTCTGACAGCTCAGCCCCACCCGCCTCTGGGTGTGGCCCCACGTGATCTCTCCCAACACTGGCATCCTCTTCTGCGGGCAGGGGCTCCTGGAGATGCTGGAAGCACCTCCACATTACTCCAGGTATCTCTTCCAGGACCTTCCCTTTAGGTCTTGGCCCATTTTGTAGACCAGGTGAGGCCTTCTTTGGGGAAGTCAGAAACAGGAACAAACCGTGAAACTGAGCTTGGCCCTGCGGTGAGGGTGACAGATACCAAGGGTTAGGGAGGAAACCTATTGCTTCCTTGGGAGGGATCTCGGATTGGAGAAAGGAAAGGTCCCCTGGGCAGATGGTTACACACAGAAAGACTTGGGCTGGGGGTGTGACGGGGAGAGGTGCGGGGATCGACGCGACGCTGCACCCTGCTGGCAGGTCGCCGAAAGCCTCTAGGAAAACCGGTCTCGAGTGTGAAGCAAAGACGACGCTTTTTTTCCATCAGTCCCCCCTGAACTGGAAGTGCCTTGTAGCTAGAGTTTAAACGGCATGACTATGTACGTACTCGTCCGGAAGAGAACAAGATCATACGGACGGAGGGAACAGTGTGCACAAAGGCGGGGAGGTGGGGAAAGGGAATGGGGCGTTACCAGCCAAGGTGCGGCAAGGGTTCTGATGAAGAGGGCCGCCAGCGCCCGGCGCCAGGGCTGGGCTTATCCCGTGGCAACGATGAGTCACCCACCAGCAGGGCTTACCCAGAGCTGGTATCGCGTGCATGAACACGTGGACACGTGCAGGGGAGGTTGGAGGGAATAAAGTTTGCGCGAACTCTAGACAGTCTTGGGGACCTGCCGGACAAAAACGCCGGTCTCCACCCTAGGCCAGAAGATACTGGCGCATCCGGAACGGAAGGGGTGTCAACGGGACTGGTCCAGCGCGCGCACGCAATCTGCCGGGTGCCTGCGCTTCAGGCCCGTGTGCAACGCGCTCACGTGCACAGTCCTGTGCGCCGCAGGGCCCTCCCGGGGGGCGCGTCGTGGGCGGAGCTCTCGGCGGCCGCGCCAACCAAATCAATCGGGCGGGGCCCAGGTCTTCGGGGCGTGTCCTCGCCCTTCTGGTCCCGCCCGGTGACTCACCGCTGGGTGAGGCAGTCGCACAAACACCGGACGGGCTGGCTAGAGTGGCTAGGGCCAGAACCACTCCCCTGCGTCCCCTGTCTTCCCCGAGAGCTCCTGCCGCCTGAAGTCCTCGCCGGCGCCCAGCTCTGGATTGCTTCGATGCTCCCAGCCTGCTGGCTCAGCTCTCTGGGAGAATTCCCGAGGCCGTGGCCGTTGGAACCTTTAGTCCCCCGCCCAGAGCTGAGCTCCCCGAGGATCTGGGGATCGAGTATGCCCTATCTAGGAAGGGCCGGGTTCCTGGAGCTGGGAGAGGCACGTACCTAAATGGGGTTCGAACTTAAAATAAGGGAGAGTGGGGATACGCGGTTGAGAAAAGGAAAATGAGTTCTTGGACAATCAGTCTGGGTTTCCTCCGTATTTGGAATGGCAGGACTGTCTCTGGACTAGGGGCTGAGTTTCTGGGCTGAGGCTCTGCTCTAAGCGAGGGAGGGCTGGGCCCAGTGTAGGAGTCAAGAAGTGGGCCCAGGGTAGGAATATATGTTTTAATGAGGTGGCCCACCAAGAGCCTGCCAAAGCTCCGGGCCTCGAAGGGAGTCACTCATTTCTCCCTTCTGTCATTTCAGGAGGCCAATTTTTTTCCCCAAACCCGAGAAAGCCTCAGAGGCCTGGTTAGCAGCCTTGTCGATGGTTTCCTGGGTAGTCTTGGCAACCTGGTCCATGGCTGGGGAAGGAAGGAAAGAGAAGTTGAGGGCAGGATCCTGGGGAACCATAGCCATGCAGGGTTAGCCTCCCCTGGGGCTCCCTCCCCAGGAAGCAATGAGGATAGAGGGTCTGCAGAGGAGACAGTGTGTCTGGACAAGGGCTGGGTGGAGTATGGAGGTGTGCTGGGGCTATCCACCCTCTTGCCCACCAGCCCCACCAGACCTTTCTGCCCTGCTTCTGTGGCCTGATCCACCACTTGCTGAACTGCTGTTCCGGCTGAAGTCACTGGAACAGAGAGATATGGGCTTTAGCTCTTGAGATACCACTAACCACAAGGGCTCCACCTTCCAACCGCATCTGTTCTCTAGAGTGGTCTGTCTTACACGCCCAAGGATGGATGCCATTAAGGTAAAGTCCTTTGACCAAGGCCACTCAGTCAGCAAGGGGCATGAGCCCTTTCCATGACTCCAGGGTATTATCCTTGTTTATTTATAACTCTGGGCTCCTCCCCTCTGGCTTGCTTCCCTTGCGATCTTCAGGACTGCTGAGAAAATATCCAACAGAGGAAGGAAGGCAGGGCAGGGCCAGGCTGGAACTGGCATCTGGGCTGTGGCTGCTGCTAGGCATGGCCGAGGGAGAGCACTGCCCCCTTTAACAACTTCTCCCCTAGAAGCTTGGCCCAAATGCCTGAATTCCCACCACTGGGACTTCTACTTTGCAGGGCATTCTCACTACCTCCTCTCTCTGTGCCTCTCCCCAGAGGGCGCACAAGCAATGACTGCCAGTTGCCTCTGTGGGCAGGCAGCTTAAGGCATTAGCAAATGAAGTGCAGGAAAGAGGGGAAACTTCCAAGGTCAGGCCATCTCCTCTATACCAGAGTTTATACCTGTGGAGAACAGGGTTTCCAGGAGCTCAGATGTGTCCCCCCTGCTGGGTAGGCAGACAGGTGCTCTGGCCTTCAGCGATCTGCTGAACAGTAAAGGGCCTACCTTACCCAGACCAGGGGCCAGGTGCACAGGGGTCAGGCAGGCCCTGGATCTGCTGCTCACAGAGGTCCCTGGGTTCCTTGTCTGACAGCACAGTCAAGACCACAGGGAAGGAGCCTCTGCACTCAGCCTACAGATGGGAAAATTGAGGGCCAGAAGGAAGGGTGCTGTAAGCCGAGGCTTCCTGCTACCGTTTTGGCCTAGAGGAGCCACTGCTAGCTTTCCTAGGGCACTGATGAAGGATGGGGTGGGTTTAGGTGTTGTCTGCTGACTGGGATATGCATAGGACTGATTGGGAGCTGGAGTCCCAAGGGAGGCTGAGCCGGAACTGGAACAGGTGCTGCTGGTGCACCCAGAGTCTCCTCACATCCCCTACTCCCCAGCCCATCTTCACGCCCAAGGTGTGTGACCTCAGGTCTGAGGAGGAAAGAGCTGGAGATGGAGACTAAGACTAGTGACCTGCCTTGGCCTCGAGAGGGTGGGAAGGTCCTCTGGGTGAGGACTTAAGGGGAAATTAGTACCCGGGGAAGGGAGGAGTGCTCAAAACAAAGCCCAGTGGGAGCCTGGAGCTGCTTTCCTCGTCCCATCCTGGTTCTATGGGCCTCTGGGACCCTGGCGGGCAGAGATCGCCTGGTGGCAGAGTCCGCTTTCCCCGTGGACCTTCTTCACTCTCCCCTAAGGGCCGGGTGGGGCCACTCCCCGCCTTCGCAGCCTCCTCGGATTGGCTCTGGCAATGCCCAGTGCCTCACCCCGCCCAGGCACCGCTGTTCTCCCCCTTGCCTCAAGGCATCATTCCTGAGCTGGTCGGGGTGGGCGTCCTGCCAGGTCCCTGCAGCTCCGGAGAGAGCCCTTTCTAGCCGGAGCCACCCCCACCCCCTCGACTTTCCGGCTGCACAGTCCACTGGCTTGCGCCCCTCAACCCCCGCGTCCATCGGGTGGGCCCGCGTCGCGCTCTGTTCTCACCCGCTTCCTGGGCCGCCCCTTCCACTTGCTGCTTCAGGTCCTGCAAGCCCTTGCTGGCCATGGCTGTGGGGGGTCTGTGAGTGGTTAAGGGTAGCCGCAGCGACGTTGGATCCTGCTCAAAGCGGCGACCCAAGCGCCAGCTCTGGTTTTTAAGGCGCCCCAGGGCCGGCCCCTCCCCGCACGAAGGGGGGTTGGAGGGGGCGCGGGGCGGTTCCCAGCACTCGGGCTCAGGGGAGTGACCGGGCCCTGCTCCAGTACCCGCCAGCCCGAAAGCACATCCTGGCCTCAGGCAGGCCGTGATGGGAAAGCGGGGAGGGGTGCCAACTAGTGTCTGAAGAGGGGTTCAGGGCTGCAGAGGGGCTGAATCGGGGATCAGGACAGTGGCTGGCGGCGCAAGGGGGCGCACCAATCTTCCTCCACCTGGTGGGCTCGAGGATTCCCCAACCTGGGAGGGGTGAGGGAGGTGAGGATCAGCACCAGGTGGAGTTGTAATTAATAGCAGCTGCTGTTTATTAAGTATTTACTTTGTGCCTGGCACTGTGCAAACGCTTCCAGCCTCTAGTGTAACCTTTACAACAAGCTCTTGGAATGGGAGTTGTTAGCGGTTTATAGGAAGAAGATGAGGCACAGAGGGTGACTTAGGTCTCACCAAAATTCACATGGCAGGGACTCAAGTCTGAGTCGGTGGGCTGTAAACCCTAGGGCCCTGACCAACGCCAAAGCAGCAGGTCCCACGCACTCAGCCTGGACACTGCAGACGGGCAGATGCCATCCACCCAACTGCTGCTGGGACAGGGGTAGGGTGGGGGTGCAGTGGAGAGACTGGAGTAAGTCCCTCCTTCCGTAGAGGCCAGTCACTGGCGACTCAAGTGACCCTTGAGTGACCCTCAAGTGACTCCTCGCGCGGCTCTGACTGGGGACCACACAGCTCCAAGTGGAGGGGGAATATCAGAAAGGGCCGTCCATGTGTGTCCAGCCGAGGCAAGGAAATCATTGTCGGTCACCAAAGCCCAAGACTTGGGTGGAAAGTACCCCAGACCACACTGTGAGTAAGGGAGCGGCCCAGCTGCAGGTTGCTCAAGTCAGTTTTCCTGGGACTGAGCGTGAGGGGCGTAGGGATGGCCAGAGGGCCTCGGAGGAGGGAGGGTCGTTAGTGACTTGCGTGTCAATAGGGCAGCCAGGGATCCCAGGGACAACAGAACGACTCTTGAGGCACAACTTCCTGATGCTCAAGGCTGCAGGTCAAGCCACCACCCAGCCTAGTGCTCTTTCACTCGAGTTGCCCATTGGAGCCTGGAGGCCGCCCTCTCAGCCTGTGACCGGACCCTCTTTAAGGCTGCTCTCTGATTAACCCTTTCTGGGCCTGTCTCTGCACGTCTGTCGAGTCCCCCCTGTTTTGGAGCTGTGGGAAGTTCCCGCTTACTCAGGGCCACGCAACTGGGGCACATCCTGCCTCTAATAGATAGGGAGGCGTGACTAAGTCACGGAGGGTCAGCCTCTGGTGTGGAGGTATCTGGAGAACACACACACATGAAAAATTGATTAACAGGGTTTCTGGGCCAGAGGAAGGGGCAGGCCCTGAGATCTGCTTAGGAGGAGGGAGATCTGGTGGGGGGAAGGGAAACCAAACACAGACTAACAAAGCAACTGCCCCGCCTGCGCCTGCCCTCCCCGAATGCCCCCCCTCCAGGAGCCTGGTCCCGCCCTGAGTGCTGAGGGCTAAGGTGAGCCCACCTGACTCTTCCTGCGGGATTCTGTAGAGCCCCATTCAGCCCCTGCCCCAGCCCTCCTGAAAAACCGCTGCTACCACTAATCCCTTTAGCCAGGAAGACCTTTTACACTGCTCCAAGTTAGCTCATTGCTGAACTGCTGATGCTGTTTGGCACCGGGCCCGGTGGGCAAAGAATGAGACAGACAACAGCCTCTATGGGAGGGACTACCAGGCCCAAGCAGGTGATAAGAGACAGCTGAATGGTTCCAGAGCAGCAGGCACTAAAGTCAGACCCCTTGGGTTCAAATACCCACTAAAACAATTTCCTTCATCTCTCTCAGCCTCAGTGTCTCAAGGTTGAGACTCATCAAGCCTCAATCCTTGATGGTGGGGGGCACAATAACAGAGTCTCCCCCAGGTGTTATGGTGAGGATTAAATGGGCTGATGGACTCAGCTGAGGGTCCATGGCTGGGGAGGGTGGGAACGGCAGGCCCCTTAATCTAGCTAATTCTTACTCATCCTTCCAGTTTCATCAAAAAAATCACAACCAGGGAAGACTTCCCTATCACAGGTTAGATGAAGTGTCACAGATTAGATGAAGTATCCCAGTTTGGGCCTCGCAGCATCCTGTATTTCCCTAACAGGACACACACCATACTTCAGTGTTACGGCTTTTCAAAGTCTCTTTCCTCTGCAGGGAAGCGAGCTTTGCCACTCTAAAATGTCTCTCTGAAATGCAGGTTATTTCAAGCTGAAAACAATCAAGGCCCAAAAGACTCAGGAAGAAACTTTGACCTTTCCCCTTAGTTGCCTAAAGAATTACATTAGAGGGTCTATTACAGTAATAGAACTATCACCATGGATAACTAGAACATTAACGAGGCATATAGACAGGCAGAAACTGAGAAAAGTCTATTTGCTAATATTCCTCTCTGTGTCCTACTGTCTGTACATGGCCCGGCAAACATTTGTTTACCGAACACTTGCTTTCCATCTTCATGTCAGCTGCCTTCCTCCCCAAACCACTAGCCCCAACACCCTCTTTTGTCTTTAGCGAAAGACGATATTTAAGGTGACTGTTTCAGCCATTCTGATGAGTTACTCAGTCTTCCTGGGTCTCTCATGTATACATGCTGTTGAACTTTGGTTTTCTCCTGTCAGTTTAATTCTTTGACCAGCCAGGAGAACCTAGAAAGGTAAAGGAAAATTTATTCCTCCCCAGCACCTCCAAGATTCTGATCAACTGAAGAAACCGTATCTAGTTTGCTTAGTTTGGTTCCTTAGAGTCAAACACCTTACCTGATACATAGCAGATGATTGAAATATCTGCTGTAGCAATGTCAGAGGAGGTCATCAAGAGGATGAAACTACTACTGGTTGCCTCAAGGGCTGGACCTGAGCAATCAGAGGTTCTTCACCCTCTCTCCTGTCCTTGAAAGGTATGTCCTGACTACAAATCCCATATTAGTGGCCATTTTTAGGACCCTTTAGCCTTGAGAGAGTAAGATGTTGTTGAAACCCTCTTGAATTGAATATATGACCGCATTCGTGTGTGCTAAGTTGCTTCAGTCGTGTCTGACTCTTTGCTACGCTATGGACCGTAGCCCGCCAGGCCCCTCTGTCCATGGCATTTCCCAGGCAAGGATGCTGCAGTGGGTTGCCCTTCCCTCCTCCAGGGGATCTTCCCGACCCAGGGATTGAACCTGTCTGTTGCATTGCAGGCAGGTTCTTTACCGATTTCGCCATCAGGGAAGCCCAAACATACGACTGGCTCCAGTCAAGCCTCTATTAACGTTTAAGGCTCTGGCGGGTTGGGGCATAGATCTAGTCACCCCGTGGCTGCCAAGATAAGCCTCATATGTATGTTCTCTTATTACAATTGCCACCTACCAAAAAAAGAAAAGAGGGACAGGTCACCTGGGGCTTCTTGGAGAAGGAGAGGGATGGGGCGAGAGCACTTACTCCTCCAGGGAAGTCGGGTACAGCCCCACAGAGCTCACAGCTCATAATAGAGGGCTCCAAAACCACTGCCGAGGGTGACCGCAGCCATGAGATTAAAAGACGCTTACTCCTTGGAAGGAAAGTTGTGACCAACCTAGACAGCATTTTCAAAAGCAGAGACATTACTTTGCCAACAAAGGTCCGTCTAGTCAAGGCTATGGTTTTTCCAGTGGTCATGTATGGATGTGAGAGTTGGACTGTGAAGAAAGCTGAGCACCGAAGAATTGAAGCTTTTGAACTGTGGTGTTGGAGAAGACTCCTGAGAGTCCCTTGGACTGCAAGGAGATCCAACCAGTCCATTCTGAAGGAGATCAACCCTGGGATTTCTTTGGAAGGAATGATGCTAAAGCTGAAACTCCAGTACTTTGGCTACCTCATGCGAAGAGTTGACTCATTGGAAAAGACCCTGATGCTGGGAGGGATTGGGGGCAGGAGGAGAAGGGGACGACCGAGGATGAGATGGCTGGATGGCATCACTGACTCGATGGACGTGCGTCTGAGTGAACTCCGGGAGATGGTGATGGACAGGGAGGCCTGGCGTGCTGCGATTCATGGGGTCACAAAGAGTCGGACACGACTGAGAGACTGAACTGAACTGAAAAGTAAAGCACACTGCGGATGCTCATGGGATGGGGAAGAAGCTTCCTGGACCAGGCAACTTTGTTGTTTGATCACAGGAACAGGTCTTAAATATGTGTCTGGGGGTGGAGGTGGGAGTTGGGACAAGCAGCAGGGGCCCTTCCACGTTCCTTCAATAGAGGCGAGGGTACTGGGACCCCAGGAGCCCAGTCTAGCACCTTCCTCCTGCAGCTACCCGAGAGGACCTGTCTCCTCCGCTTTCTCTCAGGCACGCCCAGCCCCTCGGGCCTTCTTCGTGGGGCATGCACAGGCCTGCTGGTGAGCAGTCTGAACCTGGGAGCAGGAACACCCCTGACTGCCCTGTGCCTCTTCAAGGCCCTTCACTCCTCCCATGGTAGGGTTGGCACGGCTGGGAGACCAGCAGCTCACTACTCCCTGCCTCGTCCGCAGTGGATGCCCATGATTGGCAAACTGGGATACAATGAGACTCAGCTGTTTGACTGGCTTTACAGCCCCTTGGTCAAGGGGCTGCCCTTGGGCTGCCCTTGACCTCTGCTCTCCACCGCAGAGGGAGAATGAGCAGGTGGTCTGGACTCAAGCTTCAGTGCCCCCACCCAAGGCTGGAGACCTGGGGCAAGCCACTTAGGTGCTTTGAGCCCAGACTGGGTGTTAAAGGGAAACGAACCCTGCAGCCACCTCTGAACGAGACTCCGGGGCATGATGCCCACAGCCTTTCATGTAGGACAACAGCCACTCGGGTGGGACGTTTTGAAGCCTTGGAGATGGTGGCGTCTGCCGTAAGGCCAGTGCAGCCCACGCGGTCTGGGTGGACGGAGCAGAGCATGATGCGAAGCAGCCGTGTGGCTCTGGGGTCAGGCCACCTGGCCGCCTGCCAGGCCCCAGCTTCCTAGCTCTGTGCCCTTGGGCAAGTTATTTAACCTCTCTGTTTCTTGGTTCAGTTTCGGTGAAACTGGGGACATACTAACGACGGGTTTTGAGGATTAACGGAGTAAAGCACGGAGTACAGTGCCCCACGCCTGGGAGGAGCTCAACAAATATTCTGACTCTTTCTGTCTAGGCGGATGCTTCCTCTCCTGCCTCTCAACCGCTGTGTTTTCTAATGATCCTTGACAGGACTCGGCTGAAGGAAGGGAAGGCCCAGCTCCAACCTGGTAGGGAGCTCAAGGCTGGGTGGGGACAGGAGGGAGGAACTCTGGGGTCATGTCCTTCTTTGCCAAGGAGGATGCTAAAAGTCCTCGCTATGAGTTTAGACTTCACATCTTTGAAAGTTACCATCTGCTTCAGGGAGGGGTGCTGTTCCCAGAAGGACAACTGGCTCCAAGGACATACCCTCATCAGTGGGGTCCATCCCTCGAGGGTGAGTCAAAGCTCAAAACCTGGGGCATTCTGGTCTCAAGCTCCAGCAGACGGCGTGTTCTCGAGGTTGTTCGCAGGAGCCAAAAAGCAGGGCTGCCACCTCCACGTTAAAAGGCAATGGTGGGGGTGGGGGAGTCTCTGAAGGCGCTGGAAATGCCCAGTGTGTCCCTGTAGCATACCTGGCCCAGCTCCTGGCCCAGGGGGCATCTTCATGAACAAGACAGAACAGAGAGAAGAATGAGCAGGTATGCAGTGGGGATTTGAGTTTTATTTGGAATCATTACAATCATAAAAAAAAAAATTCACAGTAGCATCTGTGGGGGTCAGAAAGATCAGAGGGTGGTGGGCAGGGACAAGGCTAGGGAGGTGAAGGCAGTCGCGGTGATAGCACGGGAGGACGGCCTGTGGGGCGCTGGATGAGGGTGTGGGGAGCTGCGCAGTTCTGTGGGTCGTACTCCAGGACCAGACACCCCTGTGCCAAGAGGGGATGGCATGCTCCTCAGGGCCTCTTCAGATCACTGGCAGCCTTCTAATCTCCCCCACTCTTGGTCTGGAATAGACAGTGACTTTCACACATGGGGCCCCACCCCTCAGTGGTTACCCTGGCATGGGGAGTGGGGAGGAAGGGTGTCATCTACGCCCCTCTGCCCTGAGGAGGTTATTCATGAGGGGATCTCACACTCAGGCTGAGGGGGCTGCAGGTCAGGAGGCTCCCTGTGGGTTCTGGGGCCCTGAGAGGGAAGCAACTTGCCCAGGGACCCCTGTGTTACCCCAGGGATCCAGCTCCTACCTCCTCAGCCACTTGCTCTTCCGCTTTGGCTGCCTCATCCTCCTGTGAGGGGACAGGTTGCTTCAGGGCCTCCTGTGGAAAAGCAAAGGGGATGTGGGACCAGGTGGAGGGTGCAGAGCTTCACTACTCTGACCTCAAAGAACAGAGGTCTTCATCACTACCTGGAGGGCTGGAGGGGAGGGAGGTGTGAGGGCCAGACTGGCCTTGGAGGTGATAGAATCTCATGTAAGGGTTCCCAGTGGGGGCTCTGTCTATGATGCCAAGGCCTTCTGGGAGTACCAAGTATCCTTGAGCCCAGCCTCACCCCCAGAAACCAGCAGTGAGTCCCTGACAGGCCCCGATTGGGCCTCCTCCAAGCCTAGTGATGTGGGTGGGGTGGGCAGTGGCCTCTGAAGCCCTGAGCCTGACCCCACCCTCAGTGTTCCTGAATCACATGACCATATACCCTTCTCCTACTGTGATCCTCAAAGACCTCTGGAAGGAAGGGCACTTTCCCACTGTTCACATGGGGGCCCCATGGCCAGAGAGGCCAGGCATTGAACTCAAGCCCTCAGAGCTCAAAGCCGTGGGGCTCACAGGGATCAGGTCTGCCTTGCTCCAGGCTCAGCCCTATCCCCAGTAGCACAAGTGCCTCCCTCTTTCCTTCTCCCTGCCCCCTGGATGGGCATGGGCTCAGGCTGGTCCCTCAGGTGGGACCAGCGGGGCTTATATAATCTTCTCCCACTTCCCGTCTCCTTCTACCTACCCACACCCAGCCAGACCCTTGCCTGAGATGGTGTCCTGCCTTGGGGCGGGCGTGTGATAACTGATAGCTGGGGCGACTGGGTGATCAGCTTGGACCCTGGGCTCAGCACCGACCTCTGGAGGGTCTTGCCCCCTCAGGGCTACCATGGTGTCCTCCTGCCCTTTGGTGGACTGAGGCAGCCAGGATTGGGGCAGGCTCCTCAGACAAAGTGCAGGCGGCCAGGTATCTAGTCCTGCTGCCCCAGGGTGGGGGCATGAGGCCGGGGGCATGAGCAGTCAGACAGATGGGCAGGGCTGCACCCTTCTGCAGTTCACTGGATGGTGAGTCATGGATGGTTTCGGGGTGTCACCAAGAAATATCTCCCTTGAGGTAGCCAAGGGCTCACCAGCCCTCCTCCAAAGTCAGAGAGGAGTGCCCAGGCTTCTGCTCAGAGGCCTAGGGGGCAGCCGGGCCCCATTCTAAGGCCTCTTTTGCTGGGGGGTGGGGGAGGGAGGGGCCTGGGGTCTCCTGGGGTCCATTTGGGTCCTGCCTGGGGTCACTGATGATAACAATGATACGGTCTCCTCCTTTTGTTGGGTACTCACCATAAGCGAGGTGAAGCTGCTTCACGGGGGTCTCTTTCCCTGTATCATCACAGCCCAGTGGGATGGATACTCAGCACACACCCCCAACAAGCATTTTACAGCCGAGAATATGCAGGCCCAGGGAAGTTGAGTAGCTTCCCAAGGTCACAGGCTAATAAGAGCTGGGACCTAAGGAAGGGGGCACCTGCCTGCTCCTAGAGTCTGGAGATCCTGTGACCTTGGTGTTCTCCCCAGAGCCAGAGGCAGGGTCACCGCCTACCCTTCCACTAACCCACTCCAGGGATTCTTAGTGCTGGGTACCTAGGACTCCACTGGCCCCTAGGGGCCTGTGCCAGTTAGGGTGGAACTTTCTAAACAACATCTGCTTACACAACTGGAAACAGCTCATCTCTGGAATAGGAAAACTTCCTGCCCCATAAATGAACCGGCTCCCACCACAATCTCCTCCTGTCTCACTCAGAGTCTTCTTCAGAGCTTGGCTTTGGAGCCAGGCTTCCCCCCCCACCCCCCCAAATTGCCCCTGTGCTCTCTGCTGCCCAGCACACACACACGCAAACACTCAGGCCAGGCACGTAACACATGCTCACAAAGACAGAGGCAGAGGGTGTGGTCAGAACCTCACTGTTTTCCCGTCACCAGGGGGCGCTGCTTCACTGCACCTCCTCGCAGGAGGAGGCCCAGCCCACCATGGCTCTGGAGGGAGGCTGGTCACTGCGTAGGTGGTGACTTAGCAGCTCTGATCTGGTGTCCATTGCTGTGGGAGGCTGCCTGTCACGACGTGGGGCTCACAGGACCCTGCTTTCACTAGTAAAATGTGGTGTCTCCTAAATGCTGAGCACCATCGGGTGGGTGTGGTTTTGAGCCTCACTTTCCAGTTGGGCCCCCCACTGCCCCTCACACAGGGGTGGTTGTGAGGTTCCCGGGATGTGAAAACACCAAGCACAAACCAGGGCCCCTAAGTCTCCATTCCCCTGTATGTTGCTGCTGCTGCTAAGTCACTTCAGTTGGGTCCGACTCTGCAACTCCATAGATGGCAGCCCACCAGGCTCCCCCGTCCCTGGGATTCTCCAGGCAAGAACGCTGGTTGCCATTTCCTTCTCCAATGCATGAAGGCGAAAAGTGAAAGTGAAGTCGCTCAGTCGTGTCCGACTCTTTGTGACCCCATGGACTGCAGCCCACCAGGCTCCTCCGTCCATGGCATTTTCCAGGCAAGAGTACTGGAGTGGGGTGCCATTGCCTTCTCCACCCTGTATGTTAGTGGGGTGATGATGCTTCTTCCCCAGCTGGCCTCCCTGGGCCCAGGGGACAGGACAGGGCCCCGGGCTAGGGACTGGATCTCACCTTGCGCACCGCTCCAGAGGTGACTGCGATGTTCTCCACTTCCTCCACAGTCTTGGTGGCCACGGTGTTGACACTGGAGACCACGGCCTCACTCACGGCGTTGGCTTGCTCCTTGGTCTTCTCAGCCACTGTGGGAGGAATCTGGCAGGCTTTGGCCCTGATCCCACCCAGCCTGGCTCTGGCCTGCCCAAGTCATGCCAGAGCAGCCCTTTCCCTGGGCCCTCAAAACTCTGGCTCTACTGGAGACCTAGGCTGTCCTCTTTCTGACTCCCGGGAAGGTCTGACAATAACCAGGTGGTCCACCCTGGGCGTACCTCCAGCTTCTGGAGGTCTGGGTCTCAGTACAGCAAGGGGGAAAGAGGGCCCCAGGCTTGGGCCTTTAGTAGCCAGATGCAAAAGTCTCTTGATGTCCCACCCTCCATGGCCCCTGGTCCTGGGTCACCTCACCTGAAGTCACACTCTGCACAACACCCTCTTTAGTCTTGACTCCTGCGGAGGAAAGGGAGGCGTCAGCCCAAGCCCACTCCAGGTGCTGGGAACGGAGTGGTCAGGGCACGCACACCACAGAACAGCTGGGCAAGCTGCAGAGTCAGTGGGGAGTACGGATGGTGTCCGGGGGCCAGCCGTCCTTTCAAAGGCCACTTCCTGCTATGTCTGGAGGAAGGGGATGGCTGGGAAGTGGACAGGACAGGATGCAGGGATGAGAGCGATCAGGCCTGAGGTAGGGTCTGGTGGGTGGACCTTGAGTGGGTGTGGCCTGGGCCTCGGAGCTGGGCTTCAGAGGGTCAACAAGAGCTGAGTCATCAGCTTGGCCTCCTCTTTGGAAGGAACTGAACGGGGAGGGGGCTTGGGAGGCTGGCCAGGATGCTGAGGGTCGATCTCATCTCTCTTGAGGCAGCCCTTCTTCCTGGGCAGGGTGGGGACCTACAGCCTGGCTGCTGAGACCCTGCTTGCTCAGCCCAGGGCTCCAGTGTGGCTTCTTCTCTGAGTTGCGGGGCTGCGGGTGAGGCTGGGGCTGCTGGTGTGTGGTGGTGTGTGCATCTGTGTGCGCACACAGGTGCGTCTGAGGGCTAAGTGCCTCTCCTGCCATCCTGCCCGAGACCCCTCAACCCCAAAGAGGCCCGGACAGACAGAGGTGTACAGGAGAGCGGGGGCCCTCCAGGCCCTCCTCATCCCTCCCGAACATGCCTCTCTGGGGTCAGGGGATAAAGCCCAGTCCAGGAATCTGAGCTACTACCGAGCTGCCCCACCCTGCCAGCTCTGCCGCGCCCAAACTCACCCACATACAGGACGCCCTCCTTGGTCTTCTCCGCCGCCTCCGTCACTCCCTGCTTGGTCTTTTCCACAGCACCCACCACACCCTCCTTGGCAATAGAGAAGCCCTTCTTGAAGACATCCATGGCGGTGGGCAGGGGTGGAAGTCTGCCTCCCCAGATGAGCTGTGACCGGAGCTGGCTCGAGCGCAGCTGCAGCCGCTGTCCCTGCGGCTGCCTCTTATTGACGCCGATGAAATATTGATGGTGCAGCAGCGGCTGATGGGAGCCCGGCCAGCCCGGGGTGGGGGTGGGGAAGGAGGCAGGGAGGGAGCAGGCTGCCCCCACCTTCTCCCAGGGTCCCCTGGGCCTCTGCTGGCTCGACCCTCCCCCTGTCCCCTGTGCCCCCAACAGGCCGTAGCAGGTTGGACACATCCTTATCCATCACTGCTCCTCACTCATTTGCCACCCTGGGCACCGACAGGGGCCACCCTGACTACGTGCTCCCAGGCCTGGGGCTGTTGTGTCTGTGTGCCTCTGGACAGAGAGGTGTTGCGGGGGCGGGGATCAACACGGAAAAGAAAGGCGCCTCTGCAACCAGTGTCCCGGGTAGGGCAGGGGTCAGATCAAGCTGGCCTGTCAGGCAAGAGTGGCCGACCTCCCGGAATGGCCTGGCCCGCCCAACTTCTACCCAGCACCGTGAATGCCCCAATCCTGGGGCTCGGGCAAGGCCAGGTGGAAGAACTGGGCCACAAAAGGCTAACCCGTGGCCCGGGCCCAGCACAGACCGTGTGATCCTAGGACAGCTCCTTTCTCCATCCGGGCCTCCGCCCACCTGCTGGCTCCCACAGCCCAGCGGCGAGAGATGCTGAGTAGGCACGCGTGCCCCCCACGTCCTGGCCGCCCACATGGATGGGCAGCAGGTTCGCTGAGGCTCATCTGACCGCGTCCTCCTGACGCGCTTCCTTCCACCTCAGTGCTGGCACCCTTCTTCTGACTCCCACGGGGACATGCTCGGTGGGACCACCTCCCCCTGCGTCTCCCACACCCAGGGTCCCTGGCTGAGTCCTCCTCGGCCACAGGAACTGGCCTGCGTCGCTGGCTGCCCCCGTGGGGCCAGGCCGCGGGCGAGCGGGGCGGACGGGACTCACGGGGGGGCGCCGGCCCAGGCCACTTCCTCTCTTTGTTGTCTCTGTGCTTTTTTTCCCTTCTGAGACTTAACTTAAAGACAACGTCACCGGCACCGGCACTTTCTGGAGTCACTACAGAAGCTGAGTCTGCCCCAAGCCAGCATGATCCTGACATTGCTGTTTGGCCTGGGGGGGGCCCTGGGCTGGGGGATGCTGGGGACCTGGGCGCAGGCCCCTGGTGCCAGTTTCTCTGATCCACACAGCCCCCAGCCACCTGGGGTCTGGAGGGCAGAGGCGGAGGACGCCGGCGGGGACCCTGTCAGACGGTAAGGAGGGCCTGGCCCTGGGGGAGGATGTGGCTCAGTCCCAGCTCAGCCAAAGCAGGGGCTCTCGGGACCTCAGCTACTTGTATGTGAAATAGGTTTATACCATCTATCTGCTGAACCAGCTGTGAAACTGAACGAGGCGCTAGGGGTCAAGCTTGCCTTTAGAAGATCACCTCCAGCCAGTCTGGACTGGGCACCCCCAGTCCCCCAGGACCTAAGGACCACATGGAGTTCCCTGCCTGGCCCATGGCAGGGAATGGGACTGGAGGTCGGGCAGGGCGGGACAGGAGCACTTTATGCCATCAAACACCAGCATGGGAGATGCTGAGGGGCTGTGGTTCCAGAAGTTTCCAGCTGGCCTGGGAGTGGCTCCTGTTCTTGGAACTCAGTTCTGAAAGCTGAACCCAGCTGAGGCTGGCCTGGCCTAAGCCCTAGAAGACGGACGCTCCTGGGGACCGAACTTGGATCTGAGGGCCTGGGGAGGGGCACGGGCCGTCGGCCTGGCCCTAACAGCTGAGCAGCGGGCAGACAGACACCCTGCTCTATCTCCAGAACAAAAAGGAGGCTGCGGCATCCAGCGAGCTCTGCTTCAGCACGCCTCTGGAGATGGGCAGAATGGACTTAGGACTAGACTGGGGCACCATTTTCTAGTCCTTTTATTTGTCCAGGGTCAGGGATCCTCCTGCTGACAAGGTGCTGGGAATGTGAGTCCCTCCTCAGGGGACCCCTCAGTCAGAGCAGCAGGTGCCATTTATCAAACCCATCTCTGGGCATCTTGCCAAGTGTTATCTGTTAATCCGCTCCCAATTATAGGGGAGCCTGAGGCTCAGAGAGGCTAAGCAGCTGGCCCAAGGTCACACAGCTGAGGAGGACTAGAACCAAGATCTGAGTCTGACTCCAGAGGTCATACTCTGGTTCCGGTCCCAGGGGTGTCTTTGCCCCTGCACCGCCCCCACCCTTCCCACCTCCACACACAAACCAGACTTGGTTGGGAGCATCCATGTGGATTTGGAGGGTGAGGGGTCCAGTGTACAGTCACCAGAGTCTCCTGGGCTGGCTGAGATTCACTGTCACGTAGGCCTGGCCCATATCTGCCCAGAGCTCTCATATAGCTCTGATGCTTCAAGGTGAAAGTGTTGGACACTTTCCCAAAAGCAGGCTGGACAGGGAGAGGCGGGAGGACCAGACGAGCGAGCGTGCGCTGCCCCTCAGTGATGGAAGGGTGGCCATGCGGGAGGAGAGGGAGAAGTTGGGCCTTGAGAGACCTCCTTCCTGACCTATTCCCGCTTCCGCTCAGAGCTGGGAGCACAGGTGGCCCTCGGCAGGGGAACCCAGGGTCTGATTTCAGGACCAAGAATCCTGCCTGCCCTCCCCAAAGCCTTCAGCCCCTGTTTCTGGGCAGCTTACCTCCCCCTGATGAAAGAGAGTATGAAGGGCCCAAGAGGATGGGAAGGAGGGAGGGGATATCCTCTTTCTCCCCCAGTCTACACCCCGCCCCCCTCACCCGCACAGGGGCTGTTGGGAAGGTCTGCATTCCTTTAGTCCCAGGAAGGGTGGGTCTCTGGACTGCTCAAGGCCTGAGGGAGTCACTCAGCCATGGCCTGGTGGTCCCAGTGGGTATACGTGTGTGCGCAAGGGCACTCTGGCCCAGGAATGCCTAGGCAGGAGTCTGAGGGCATCCCTGATTCCAGACCCTCTGGGGGCTCCCAGCAGGCCTGCTGGTCTCCTGCCCACAACTCAGAAGCTGCAGGCCCCACAGGTCAAGCTGAGGTTGTCAAGGCCTCCGGAGGGGCTGGTGAGAAAGGAAGGAAGCACAGCACAGCTTCCTCGGGCTGATTGCTTCCCGTGGTCCCATGGAGGGAGAGGCGGAAACGCAGCCCCAGCCCCTCTCCGGCCACAGGGGAAGGGGAGGCAGAACAGGCTTTCCACACTCAAGCAGGGACTCCACACCACCCAGCACAAGCCTGTGGCTCTTCCCTTACAGCTGCTGGAGCCAGTCTGCCCTGCATTTGTCCCTCCTGCCTCTATCTGGGGCCTGGGGGCCAGGGCAGGCATTGGACACAGACCCAGACCATTGCAAGTAGAAGCTTGAACAAACCAACCTGGTGCTGGATCCCAGGATGGAAGAGGAATGTGGTTGGTGTTTCCTAGGTATGCAGGACCCTGTAGAGCTGGAGCCAGTGAGCCAGCAACGTGGGCATTTGGACATTGTGAGGAAGAGGCTCTTTCTTTGCTCCCAGGCTTTTGTAAAGCTGGGGAGAGCAAGAGGTTAGGATATGGGCTCCTCCGATGCAGGGCCACTTCCCAGGCAGGACTGAGTCTGCTGAACCCCAGGTGTCCTCAGTTTTGTCCTGTTTTGTCTCCCCTAAGAGGCCTGGGAGTCTAGGAGGTGCTCCTCCCAGCAGCCTAGCTGGGCTGGTCACCAGTATCAGTGAGACCCCAAGAAGTGTTTCCAAGTGTTGCAGCTGGGAGCTTGTGGCCCAGAGAAGTCATGCATATTTCTGGAAGTCACACAGGAGCAGGGTGGAGCCCTGACTCTGGTCTCTGGGCTGTGGCTACACCTTCTGCCCTTGTATCTGTTCTCCAAGGCCCAGGGCCCTGGGCACTAATAGGGAAGAGACTCACTGGCATGAGCTATGCTCAAGGAATCCTGGCTCTGGCTGGACACCAAGTGGGCCTCGCGCTCCCCTGCTCAGGCCCCTCTGTGGCTCAGAGACCAAGTCTGGCAAAATTCTCCCCTGGAGTCATCACATTCACAGCTGCATTCAGGGCCTCAGAAAGCAAGAATGTGGAGAACACAACGTCCTTCACAGACAGGCTTAAGGGGCAGTTGGATGTGGGTTTTACTGGCTGGTTAAGAAGCACTTAAGTGCCCCAAAGGGGCCCAACAGCAGCACATTTATAATTCAGGAGGCTTTGGCTAACAGCCCTTTCCCTGCTTGAGGTTTTCTCTGCCTTCCTCAAAGCCTCCCCCTCCCCCCACCCACCCCCACCCCCAGGGAGGGGCTAGGAGTGGGAATCTTCTCCACATTTCCAGGATGGAGGAAAGGCCTTGCTCAAGGTCACCCTGAGTCCAAAGACAAGGAAGGGAGGAAAGTCTAGGACTCCCGGATCCAATTAAAAGCTCTAAGGGGGGCAGCAGACTCTCTCCTGCCTGGCGGGGGGCATCAGGTCAGGCCAGGTCACAGGCCCAGGACAGGCCCAAACCAGGCTGGAGACCCCCCACACTCATTTCGAGGCTGGCACCTGCCTCTTGGTAGACCCCTGGGAGATGAGGGTGCCAAGAGGACCCGGGCGCCCAGCCAGGAGGCAAGGAGAACAATGCGGCACTCAGCGAACAGGGCTGGGGGCTCAGTGGGCCAGCGGGAGACTGCCGAGAGCTGTAGGAAACCGAAGCAAAGGTCAGGAATGTTCCCAGGGCTTCTGGGCCAGCAGCCTGTACTGTGCCAAGGGCATTGAGCTGCCAAGAAAGGGGCGTATGGGCAGGGAGAACAGTGGCCACTGGAGCCTGAGGTTTGGGCAGGTCTGGAGAGAAAGTTCCTGGGCAGGAAGGGTGGGCAGCACCGCTTCCAGTTCTAGGAACCTGAGGTGGAAAGTCCCGGTCACTCCCAGCAGGCTGGCCGAGACCCGGTGCTCTCAGGGGGCAGGCCTTCTGGATCCTCTGTGTTCAGAGAGCATGTGAGAAGCAGAGCTTTGGTACAGCGGGCGTTTCTTAGCCTCCCGCTATCGACATTTGGGGCTAGCTCTCTGTTGTGAGGGAAGGGGCTGTGGCCTCCTCCCCCTAGAGGCCAGGAGCATCCCCGTCCCCAGAGCTGTGTCAGCCCATGTGTGCTCTGCTCAGTTGCTCAGTCACATCCAACTCAGCCCTCCAGGCTCCTCCATCCAAGGATCTCTGGACAAGAATCCTGGAGTGGGTTGCCATTCCCTTCTCCAAGGGGTCTTCCTGACCCAGGGGCTGAACCTGTGTCTCCTGCATTGGCAGGCAGATTCTTTACAATTGTGCCTCGTTGCCAGATTCAAGTGCAGCGGACCACTTCTCCTCCCAACCCATGTCCCATTGAAAACAGCTGGTTTACAGAAATACTTCTCCCTAGATCTGAGCATGTTCCAGGAACTTCCATGGGGCCTTAAACGGGAGGCTTTGACAGCCGACCACCTTACTTCAACAAGGTCCTAACCTCTGGGCCCAGCTGTCTCACAGTACACAGCTTCTGTGTTGAGTGTGTACCTTGCTTCCATCCTGATCTTCGTGTGCCCCTTCTACCATTTAATAGTCCCCTGGGGATGTACAGGTCCCTTCCGGGTCTTTGATGTATCTTGTGCCAACATCCCACTGTTTTCTGGATTGATTTTATTTTATTGGTTGCACTGCAAGGCTTGTGAGACTTTAGTTCCCTGACCAGGGTTCAAACTCCTGGCCTTGGCATTAAAAACATGGAGTCTTAACCGCTGAACCACTGGGGAATTCACATCCCACTGTTTTTATTCCTTGACATTAGAGTCGGTCATGACAGTTAGAGAAGACACTCCTCACTCGTCTTCCAAGATGGCCTTACCTGTTCACCTGCATTTTGTCTTCCAGGCGGAAATTATTTTATTGTTTGTTTTTTGTTTGTTTTTAGTGATATACACCCATAAGCAAGACTTAGAAAACTCTGGAATGGTGGGTCAAATCTGGGCCCCCACCTGTTTTGTAAATAAAGTTTTATTGGAATGCAGCCATGCCTGATTATTTACATACTGTCAATATGCACTTTCCTGCTACGGCCAAATTGAGTAGATGCGACAGAGTCTGCATGTCCTGGAAAGCCTACGCGTCCTTCCCCTCCACCCCCGCACAATTTTCATTTTTCCTGAAATCAGCAATTATCTTCATTTGTGTTCAGTTCTGTCCTTCTGCTTCGCTTTCTGCGTCTTTGTAGTCACTCGGTTCCGAACTCTTGCCGGCTGTCCGCGTCTGCCCTGCACTCATTCCTGCCAGGTGTTTGGCCGCTTGTGTTCTCTTGGGAGGCCTCTCTCTCTCTCTCAGCCTCCAGCCGTGTTCTAGGCTGGACCACTGCCCACGCACCCCCTGCCTGTCGTGTCCCGGGGCCTCCCTTCTCATTTCTGTGCCGGAACTCCTCCTTCCTGCTGCTGTTCTCCTGTTTCTTGGCGTTCCCTCTTGCTTTGGTGAGACACTTCCGGCAGAGCGGTCCTCAGTTCGGGACTGTGCCTTAGAATGACCCACAGAGCTTTAAAATGGGGATGCGCAGGCCTTAATCCCAGAGAATTTCCTGTAACTGGCCTGAAGAGGGGCTTGTGGGGTCCTTGTTTTCAAGTGCAAAAGGATGCTTCTGATGTGAAGATTTGATGGCAAGATTGCAAGCTACTGGTCTAGTAGCTCCCTGATGAGGGTCCTGGGGCAGGGGGAGTGCTTTAAAATCTGGCTTGTGGAAACTGTCTTCATTTTGTGCTCCTTAAACTGATAGTTAGGCTGAGCATAGGATTCTAAACTGGGAATAATTTTCCTTCAGTATTTTGAAGGTGATTCTTTACTATCTTTTAGCGTCTTGTATTGCTGTTGAGTAGAGACGGCAATGGCAACCCACTCCAGTATTCTTGCTTGGAGAATCCCATGGACAGAGGAGCCTGGCAGGCTACAGTCCATGAGGTTGCAGAGTCAGACACGACTGAGTGGCTAACACACACACATTGATTGCTGAGAGGTTCAAGGCTGTTCTAATTACCGATGTGTATGGGGGTGGGGTGGAGGGGGGCTTGGAAAGTGTAGAATCATTCTCAGTCCTAGAGTTCCAAAATTTCACAATGATGTGCTTTGCTGTGCATTTATTTTCATTGTGTTGTGGATAACTGGTGGGCCCTTTGAATTTAAAATTCCAAGTCCTTCTCTTCTGGAGTATTCCTTCGGTTGTTTTCTGTTTTCATCAATGATTCCCTCCTTCTGTTCTCTCTTTCTGGAACTCCTATTGTTTGGATGTTGGGTTCCCAACGTGGGTTCTCTATTTTTCTGATCTTTTCTATCCTATTTTCCATCTCTCTGTTTGCTCTTCTTTTAGGGAAATGTCTTTAACTTTATCCTCTAACTTGTCTATCAAATTTCTTTTGCTTTTCTACCATTACACTTTTAATTTCAAGGGTTCTTTTTTGGGTGAGGGGGAGCTCTCAGTGTTCTGCCCCCATTTTTAAAGTAGCTTCCTATTCTTGTTTCTTGGATGCAATAAGTTCTTTTGTCAATTTGGGAATATTAATGCAGATTTGGGGGAAGTTCTTTTCTCCCTGCACAGTTCTGGTTTTCTTCAAGTTGATTTTCTTCCACTTGCTTGTTTTGAGCTCCCTCTTTTGGAAGAGGTTTTCCTCAGGGGTCATTCTTGGCTGTCTGCCCACTGAAGAGTTAGAGAGGTCAGGTAACTGACTGGAAGCTGGGTGGATGGGTGGGGCTTTGTGATCTGTTTTGATATAGGATGCTCTGCTGGGCTAGCTCATTGGGGGAAACCCCTGGTGTCAGTCTCTTTAGATTTTTCCCCTCAACTGGGGGTCATTTTCCTGACAAGCCTTTTCAGTCTGCAGCCGAGAGAGTACAGGCTGGCTGCAAGGCTTCTGAGAGTCAGGTGGGAAAGCAGGCTGCGTGGTCTCAGCCCTCCAAATCAATATGGTCACCCCATCCCCCTACACACCAAGAGCCCTGATATAGCCACCTATGTCTCGCCCCCTGCCACCCTTCTGCACCCAGGAACCAGGGTGGCTCTTTAATGTGACTTCCTGTTTAAGCTCCTCCATGGTCCCCATGCCTTCAGGACAGAGCCTTGTCCTCAGCTGGCACTCAAAGCCTCGCCCGTCTGGCCTCTCCTTAGCAGCCCTTGCCGCATTCCCACAGCCAGATCTCCAGTGAGGAACAATGTCAGCAGCAATGGGAATGGCGGCCGGTTGCCAGGGCTGCCAGAAGGTGGCGGGACAGCAGTGTTCACTAGGCAGCTGGGAGGAGGCAGGCGCTTGGTACTCACTGGAGGAGGGTATTACGATCTCCATCCCATGATGGGAAACAAAAACTCCCTAAGTGCCTCCCTCAAGGTCACACAACCAGAAAGTGTGAAGGACGGAAACCCAGGAGCAGCACCACACTGCTTCCCTGGCACCAGCAGAAACAGACTCTGCGGGTGACTCCATGATGTGGGGAGAGGCTCCTGCACTCCCTGTGTGGACCTGGGAATTGGGGTGCTTCCTGGGAGGCAATGGAGCAGGTGCCCTTGCAGGCAGGATCCACAGGGCTTTTGCTCTGAGGCCGCAGGATGAATAGTGCAGAGCACTCCCTTCTCAGGCTAATGGGTTCCAGAATCTGGGACTGAGCGGAGCACAGAGGCAGGGGCCGGGCGCTCCGCACTGGCTCCCCACTGCCTCTAGGGAGTGAGGAGGCCTGGCTGTGCTCAGCAGCCCTCTCTTCTGGCTTTTTTTTTTTTTTTTTTCCAGTAACTGGTGCCCCTACCAGAAGTCCAGACTGGTCACCTTCGTAGCTGCTTGCAAAACCGAGAAATTCCTCGTCCACTCACAGCAGCCATGTCCGCAGGGGGCTCCGAACTGCCAGAAGGTCAAAGTCATGTGAGTGCAGTGTAGCAGGGTGGGCTATTCGTCCAGGTTCTGTGCCGGCTCACCCTAGAGTCTCTGAGCTAGCCCTCTTCCCCCAGGTACCGTGTGGCCCACAAGCCGGTGTACCAGGTCAAGCAGAAGGTGCTGGCCTCTGTGGCCTGGAGATGCTGCCCAGGCTTTGCGGGCCCCGACTGCCAGCACCACGGTAGGGTTCCCTGTGGTCTCCCTCCCCCTTCGACCTCTGACCCAAGAGGTCATGCAGCCCCTCTAACCTCTGGAGTTAATATCTGATGTTTCTCTGCAGATCCCACGGCAATCCCTGAGCCTGAAGGTCCAGGTGATAGCCTCCAGGAGGCTTGGGATGGACTAATGGACTTTGAATCTGGTATGTTGCTTTCCTGGAAGGTGCAGGAGGGACACGTAGAAAGAACTCATGTGCCCAAGCCCACTGTCCTCTGATAGGGCAGTGCCATTTCAGGGAAGCTTTGTCCCCAGAACTGGCAGGGGCTCCTCTGTGGCCCTGTGTCACCTCGCCCTCACAGCAAAGCAGCGAGGTTCACAGGGCCCTGAGTTACCTGCCTGCTGGCCAAGCACACATAGCCTTTCCCTTGACCCTATTTTCTAGGACGCTCCTTGCCCCCTGAATCGCATCAGCCCCCAGGGTCTGGAAGAAGCCTCCCTCCAGCCCCCCTAACCAGGACCAGGAGGCCATGTTGTCCCTGGTCTTGAGTCAGCACAGCAGAACCACCGAGGGACACCACTTGTGAGGCCTTTCAAGGCTGGGCCATGGATGGGGATGTTTCATCATGTGGTGAACGCCTGTCTATTGACAAGGGCTGCCTAGAATGATGTGGAGAAGCCGTGTCCCTAACACCGAAGCAGAAAGTGTGTCTTGACGGATCAGTCATGTTTGCTGGCGGTGCAGCGGTCAGGGTGAGGGCTCACTTGCCGTGCGCCTGTCCTTCTAGAGTTAAAGGCTTCTAAGCTCCTGCTCAGAGGATATCAGGACACACCTCCCTGCTTTCAATCCTCAACTCTCCTCTCTGCACCTCATGTTCTGCTCAGGCCAGGGAAGTCTGACACTTGTCATGTGTATTCAGGTCATCCAGCTGCAGAGATCCGCAACACAGTGGAGCGGCAGGAACGCCGACTGGGAGATCTCCAGAATGACATCCATCAGATGGCAGACAGCCTCCCAGGCCTGTGGGAAGCCTGGGCAAGCAACCTCACGGTGGCAACAACTGAGGCAAATCAAACAGAGCTTGGTGAGTGGCAGGTTCCCGGGGCTGAGGAAGAGCCTGGTCATGTCCTAGGGGATGAGCGGACGGGGAGGCAGGAGGGCCCAAGCTTCAGAGCCCCCCCGCCCACTCAGTCACTCCCTGGGGAGGGTGCCTGCTCCTGCAGGGCTTGTATGAACACATGCGTCTGTTGCAGAGTTTCCAGGCAGATCCTTGGAGCAAGCGCTATTGCCCCACATCAACACCTTCCTGCAAGGACATCTCAGCCCCATGTGGAGAAGCTTCAACCAAAGCCTGCACAGCCTCTCCCAGGTCATAAGAAACTTATCTCTTGACGTGGAGGCCAACCGACAGGCCCTCAAGAGGGTCCAGGAGACCTCTGTGGCCAGAGCTGACTTCCAGGAGCTTGGTACCAAATTTGAGACCAAGGTCCAGGAGAACGCCCAGAGGGTGGGCCAGCTGAGGCAGGACGTGGAGGACCGCCTGCACACCCAACGCCTGTCCCTGCACCAGTCCCTCTCAGAGGTCCAGACTGACGTGGACATCAAGTTGAAGAAGCTCCTCAAAGCCCAGGAGTCTGTGGGGATCAATAGCAGCCTGGTCTTGGCAGCAGCAGGGGCAGCAGCAAGGCCAGAGCCAGAGAGCCTGAACGCCAGGCTGGGCCAGCTGCAGAGGAACCTGTCTGCCCTGCATGTGGCCACTGCCCACAGGGAAGAGGCGTTACAGAGCACCCTGGCAGACATGAAGGCCACTCTGGCCCGGCACGTGGATGAGATCAAGGAGCTGTACTCGGAATCTGATGACACCTTCGATGAGATCAGCAAGGTGCAGCGGCAGGTGCAGGAGCTGGAGGTGAACCACACGGCGCTGCGAGAGCTGCGCGTGATCCTGATGGAGAAGTCACTGATCATGGAGGAGAACAAGGAGGACATGGAGCGGCAGCTCCTGGAGCTCAACCTGACCCTCCAGCACCTACAGGGCGCCCACGCGGACCTCATCAAGTACGTCAAGGACTGCAACTGCCAGAAGCTCTACTTTGACCTGGATGTCATCCGGGAGGACCAAAGGGACACCACGCGAGCCCTGGAGGAGACCCAGGTGAGCCTGGACGAGCGGCGCCAGCAGGAGGGCTCCTCCCTGCAGGCTCTGAGCGACACGGTGGCCTCCCTGACACTGGCTGTGAACACGCAGCAGGCAGAGGGTGAGCGGGCTCAGGCTGAGGCGGCACGGCTCCGGAGCCAGCTGCGCGCCCTGGGCGGCAAGGTGAGCGCGCTGCGGGCCGCTGAGACCGAGATCCGCCGTGAGATCCGCCAGCTGCACAGCTCCTTCTCCGCCCTGCTGGAGGACGCGCTGCGGCACGAGGCCGTGTTGGCCGCTCTTTTCGGGGAGGAGGTGATGGAGGAGATATCCGAGGAAGGGCCTGGCACGCTGCCCCTGCGCTACGAACAGATCCGCGTCAGCCTGATGGACGCGGCCAGCGGGCTGCAGGAGCAGGCTTTAGGCTGGGATGCGCTGGCCGCCAGGGTGACTGCCTTGGAACAGTCCTCGGGGGCCCGCCGGCAAACCGCGCGTTTGGAGCCCAGCCGGGACGCTCCACCAGAGGAGGTGGGTGGGCTGGACCTGGCTGGGCTGGCGCAGGAGCTCCAGCGCCTGAGCTCGGACATGGAGAGTGTGGGTCGGTGCTGTGAGGCCTCCTGGGTCTCCTCCCTCAACAGCTCCCTCGAGGGCCTTCGCGGGGAGCTCTCCACGACTGAGCGCGGCTTGGAGAGGCACCAGCACCTCTTCCACAGCCTCTTTGGGAACTTCCAAGGGCTCGTGGCAGCCAACGTCAGCCTGGACCTGGAGAAGCTGCAGGCCATGCTGAATAGGAAAGGGAAGAAGCAGCAGAAAGGCCTGGAAGCTCCCAAGAGGAGGGATCGGAAGCAAGTGGACTCTTCAGAGGATGTGCGTGTCAAAGGACCAGCGCTTTGGGAGGCAGGTGAGTTCCTAGGCCTGAGAGGAGGGTGGGGTCTAGGATTGCTATCTGCCAACAGCTCTTCTGCCTCAGAGGGGGCAGGGGTGAAGGAGAGCAGAATGACCATCAGTCACCACTACTCAGGGCTGGCCTTGCCTTTGACTTACCTTCCATTCAGAACTAGGGAGTATCAGGAGTATAAGCTACCTGGGGTATCAGGAGGTAGAAGTCACAGGACGGAACTATCAGTGACAGGCACATTCCCCACCACATAGACATCTGAGGCTCACTAAACACCCGTGGCTGCTTGCCATTCCAACAGAGGGGCAGGGAGTGGGGGTGCTTCTCTCCTCCACGAGTGAAAGTTGCTCAGTCGTGTCAGCTGTGACCCCGTGGACTGTAGCCTATCAGGCTCTTCTGTTCGTGGAATTCTCCAAGCCAGAATATTGGAGTGGGTAGCTGTTCCCGCCTCCAGGTTGATCTTCCCAACCCAGGGATCAAACCCAGGTCTCCTGCATTGCAGGCGGATTCTTTACTGTCTGAGCCACCAGGGAAGCCCTCTCCTCCAGAACCACATCCTCAAATCCCTTAATCTCAGCCTTTCGCCCCATCCCACTGCACCCACCACGTCTTTAAACTTTCTCCTATGTACAAGTGAGTGTTTGGATAAGGTATGGTGTCATCTGCCAGTGGGAGCACCCCACAAGTACAGGGGAAAGCTTTGGGATCCGAAAGGAGCTCGTTCTAACGTAGTGGACCCATGTTACAGCTCTGACACAGGTCCCCTGCAGCGCCCTTCTTAGGCTTTGCCATGTTGAATCATCGCAACAGCTCAGCAATGCATTCTCACTGCCATCTTACCCGAAACTGAAGCTTCATCAGGAAAGTGTCCCACTCACACAGCTCGTAAGAGGCTCAGAGAAACCCAGTTGGGGTGTCTCTAGGGAGCTGGCTCTTCCCCTGTGAAAGGGCCTCAACGGGTCCCTACAGAGCCCTGAGAAACTTGGCTCTGAGGCTGAAGAGATGAGCAGCCAGCCTTCCTAGCCCCCCTGAGTGTGGCCCTGGGAAGTGGACCCCTACTCAAGTGACTCCCTTGCCAGAGAAGATGGCCTTCGGGCTACAGCTACCTCCTCACCTAAACAGAGGGGTAAGGACAAAGCTGCCGTCTGGGCTATGTATGCCTGGTGAGGCCTGGCATGTGGGTAGTCTGAGGCTTCGTGGAGGATCGTACCACAAGCCTGCCCCGCTCCCACTCTCTCTCCACTTTGGCCCCACAAACCAGTGTCTCCCTGGGAGCAGTGGACATACACAGGTTCTAGCACCACTTATGTGTCTGTTTCTTCCCCTGTAAAAGGGAGACCCACCACCTACCACAAAGGGCTGTCGGGAGAACCAGCACATACATTGCCAAAACCCTAGCACGAGGCTTAACACTTAGCAGAAACATGTCAGTTTTCCCATTTCTCCAGTATTTTCACGGCTGTGGCTATGAGGCTACCCACCCTCCTGTGAGTAGTGCAAGGCCTCAAATTGCCTGATAGTTTAGGTATCTTGAGTTTACCACTGAAATATTTTAAAATTTTTTTCCTTAAAATTAGAAATTTCATATGGGGAGGCCATAGAGCTTGACCCTATGCTCTGCAGGGAAGTACACTGGGTTCACTTGCTGGCCAGCCCTTCCACTTCTAAGGAGCGCATCCAGCCCCTGGCTGGCTCGGGCTTCCGGCAGAGGGCACGCTAGGCTGGCCTTCCTTCTGCGGGGCGAGTGCGCCACCTCCTGGGTGCTGGGAGAACTGCAGAGCCGCCGGCAGCACACAGACCGGAAAATTCTCAACTAATTCTCAGAAAACCTTCCAGAACTAGAGAAAAGCAAAATTTTGTCATTTTATCGCTGTTAGGCCTAGAGGCCAAGTGCAGGGACTGTTGTTCTGGGACTCAAGTCTTCTATGCAGATTCCTCCTGTTGGGCCTCAGTTTCATCCCAAGAAATGGGGAGCTTGGTCTCCACAGAGGGGTGGAGAGGGCAAGAGAGCCCTTAGCTTAAGGGAACAACGAAGGAGCATGTGAGGAACACGACCTCATCAGCGCGGAGGCCAGGATGGGGGAGTCGAGGGGTACTGGGGAAATGAACACATTTTCAATAGGTTTCCCATATTTTTCTACATTTGCTTCTTTTTGTCCCCCTTCTCTACAAGGATGTTGTTTAAAAAAATTAATGTACATTTAAAGCCGCCCTCCACCGAGGCTTCCTCTGGCTCCAGGCCTCTTGTATTTTACCCTCCTTAGACTTACTAACTTGGTTCTTCAAGTGGGAGAGCCCCAGAAGTCAGGAGACCCACAGCTAGCTCATCCCAGTTTGGCCATTTATTAGCATGTCATCTGGAGCAAGCCTTGCCTTTCTGGGCCTGTTTACCCTCCTCTGGGTTCGAGTGCAACATTTTGAAAATATTAACATGATCAGCTTGAAAGGACTTTTCTTGCCTGGACTCACCTGCTCTTTCCTTCTCTGTCAGCGGTTCTGTGCTAAACATCTATCTGTTAAGAACCACTCTTCATTCCTTCATGATCTCACCAGGGTTAGCGTTTGAGGAGAGGTAATATTTTCTCTTTCCCCTGGGTATCTATCTCAAGATCCCTTGAAGGTGGCAGCAATCTGGGGGTCAGAGACCTAGGTTCCAGATCCAGTCTGTCACTGACAAAGCCTTGGATGCACTCACTCAGCTTCCTCATTCTGGGTACTTTTCTCTCAAGTATGTTGCAAAGAAGGATCAAACAAGAGCGAGCTCTGTTAAAATATATGCCAGTACAGACAACAGACTTGCATTTTCCTGTCAACTAGTGAAATGCTGAGAATTAGCCAGTTGACTCCCAAGATACAATGCTATTGGGAATATCTGGATTATCTAGAAATAGTGAACTTTCTCATGTTAAGAAGGTGAGGAAGGTAGGGCTCGGTATAATCTGCCCCCTGAGGGAGCAAGGGGCTGAATGACCGATGCTTTCCTCCTGTATTCCAGGCTACCCTGTGGCCTTCTACGCCAGCTTTTCAGAAGGGACCACTGCTCTGCAGACAGTGAAGTTCAACACTGCTTACATCAACGTCGGCAGCAGCTACTTCCCTGAACACGGCTATTTCCGAGCCCCTGAGCGTGGGGTCTATCTGTTTGCAGTGAGCATTGAATTTGGCCCAGGGCCAGGCACCGGGCAGCTGGTGTTTGGAGGTCACCATCGGACCCCTGTCTATACCACTGAGGAGCAGAGGGGTGGGAGCCCAGCAACAACCTTTGCTATGGCTGAGCTGCAAAAGGGTGAGAGAGTGTGGTTTGAGCTAACCCAGGGATCGATAATGAAGAGAAGCCCGCCAGGCACTGCATTTGGGGGCTTCCTGATGTTCAAGACCTGAGTACCAAGCACAGCTCTGACCAGACACTGTGGACTTGTCCCGCTCTCCTTGGCCTGGGGCTCAGGCCAGGGTTGGTCTGGAGGCCATCCAGGTGGTCTAGCTTTTCCCTGGAAACCTTCTGCAAAGACAACATGGTATTTGTGGCCTCTCTCTAGACGCACTGGGTCTGGCTGTCTCTTAACGATGAGGAAGGCTGGGGCGCTCCTCTCCAGGCAGGGCCTGGGCCGGGGCGTGTGCTCCGGCTCGGCCTGCCTCTGAGGCAGCAGGGCTTCGGCTCTAGTTCTTGGCCCTACCCTACCCTGCGTTTGGCAGTGTTTTGGTGTCTTGCTCCTCCTGTGGTTGGAAACTTACATACAACACTTTAAACCTTTCTCCTGCTTCCTCTTCATCCTATGCTAGAAAATCATTCTTTCCCAAAAAGAATGTGTCTAAATGGAAGTGACGTTTGGGACAATACCGGAAGCTACTCTCTACCTACTGCGGTAGGAGGAAAGCAACTGCTTGGTGACTATCAGTCAAAAGTGGAGACAGAAGACCTGGCTGAGCTAACCAAGGGAGACACTGATTAGTACCACTGCCTTAGTTTCAGGCCTTCCTTGAATTTACCTTGTAACTTCACTCCCTTTTCTTCCTGCCTCATACAGGGTAAAGGCCAAGCCAGGACAAACATGAACTGAAAGCGTACAGCCTCTACTTTTGCTTTCTCCAATAGCTTATGACCACCCCGGTTCTTATTATCATTTCTCAACAGGAAAGTAGCTGAGAGAAGAGAAGGAAGATGGTAAAATCTCCCTCAATGAATTATCAGCTTTGGAATAAGGTGATGCCCTTCAGGTCCGGCTGGTTTGCAAAACAAACCAGTATGGAGAATGAAAAATTTGGTGAAGTAGGTAGAAATGTGGGGCAAAGTCAAACTACTTGGGATGTGATTTCACTGAAACACGCAGAGGCTGCTGCAGTATCCGCAGAATACTGAATTACACAGTGCAGCTTAGAGCTGTAACTATTCCTACAGTATCAATGCATGGTTTTCAGAAAGTTACAGACCCTGGAGAACAGGCTTGAGGAAACAGCATCTACGTGTCAGGAAACATTTTCACTTTGGTAGTAGCTGTTTGTTATTTGTTGGATATACCTTTGTCCATAAGAAAACCAGACTGGTCTAGGTGATGAAAAAGGACAGAGTTGCCTGTGAGAGTTAACAAGGTTCCTGGCCTCTCTCATTGTTTCCCAGGGATCCTGAATTCAAATAATTTGCCCCTCAGAATTTATTTGCCACTAAGCTTGGTGTGCTCAATGTGCTATACTATCTGTGTTACAAGGAACAATATGCCAGGCTACCTTGGGGTAAATCACAAGCACTCTTGAACTTTTCCACCTGTGTATGAGGTGGTTGGTCTAACGACTCTAAACATGCTGGTGTTTTATTACCTCGAACACAGGTTCAACTCTCGACTCCTTTGCCCTTCCTTCTGGCCGGGGCCTCCTGCCTCCTGCCGCTCAGCCGTAAGAGTAATCCCGACTCCAGATATGACATATTTCAGCCACTCCTGGCCAAAGATGGGAAAGCCAGTACCGGGCCACCCTTGCTGCTGGAAGACCAGGCTGTGTCTTCTCTTTGCTAAGTCCTGCTGTTACTGGTCAGGCTGTGCTGATGACGAAGTGAGACATTTAGGGCAATACAGCCTTACCATTTAAGCCTTTCATTTGGAATTTACTGCATATAATAAGCAGAGTGAACTGATATCCTCTATAAGGGGCACATGTCCTTCAACCTGCACATGGCTGGTGCTATTTAACAGGGAGGTCATAAATGAAAAGTGCTAACTGGTAAACTCTTCCAAAATCATGGATAAATCACTCCTGAAGTTTCTGGGGTAAGAACTGGAGACAACGGTTCTTTCAGATAGAGTGCTTTCCATGCAAATTCCACAAGATCTTAATATCAAGTATAAATTTTCTGTTTAAATACTTCGGTAACTAGGACCTCAGACTATCAAGAATTCTGAAGTTCAATGGATCTATTTTCTTTTTATGATTTTTTTTTTAATATGGAGCATCTTTAAAGTCTTTATTGAATTTGTTACAATACTGTTTCTGTTTTTTGGCCATGAGGCATGTGGGATCTTAGCTCCTCAACCAGGGACTGAACCTATACTCCTTGCTTTGGAAGGCAAAGTCTTAATCACTAGACTGCCAGGGAAGTCCCTGATGGACTTCTTATTTCTTCCATTAATGTCTCTGGGTGGAGAGTCTGTTTGAGTGCCCCCAAAGAGACCCCCTGTTACCCAGACAAGTGTTAAAACACCCTTCACTTGTGGCATCCAGAACAAGACGATGACTCATGCACAGAGTGGTATTAGAATTCCCTAAACCTGATGGTAAAAAAAAATACACAAAAATACTCAAAAACATCATTGAAAAACAAGAATGGTACTATACACAGATCAGGAAATTTTAGTTCAGGAAGTACAAGGGAGCAACTACAAAATGAAATAGCAATAGGAAGTCATAACTCAAAACATTTGAGAGATGGGAGTGATTTCAGGCGATCCCTGAACTCAAACTCAGCCGTCCTTGGCCTGTGGAGGAGGGGCAGTTGCGGCAGCCAGAGCTAAACGAGCAGCTGGCAGCAGTGGCCTCTGTCTCGAGCTAGAGCAGTGCCCGTCAGTCCCGAGCACAGTCACAGGGCAGCTACTGACACTTAGAGGCAAGAACCTCCCACACCCAGAGGACACGTGTGACTTTATCACAGGCAAGACTTCTGCCACAACATGTCAAACTAACTCATTTCAGAAACATCGTCAAGAGGATATATGGTCTATTAAAAATGTTTATTAAAACTCCCTTTTCCTCTCATACTCTGAAGCTCCTCTCCTCTCCTATGATGTTTATCTCAAAAACTCCTCTTCCAGCTTCAGACTGAGCATCATTCCTCCGTGAGGAACGCTCCCCCAAACCTGGCCTCACAATGACAACCTCTTTTCTGCTTGTCGTGGCAAACACGCAGAGGGGAGAAGAGAGGAAAGGATTACTTATTTTTGTTCTAACAGAAAGTTCCATCACTCCTTGATAAAGCAGGAACCCGAGGAACACAGAACTGGGTTTAGCAGGGATTCACAAATACACAGATGAGCAAGTATCCCAAAGTGCTAAACATTTGTGGAAATCCAGTGTCCTGAACGAGAGGTTCCAAACTCAACAAACCTAAAACTTTGGAATATATATATCTCCAGAAATAGTATAGGAAATTGGAAATTCAAATTGATTATTTGCCACCTAGATCCTGGTGTCTAAATATCCTCCTCCCTAAAAGGAAGCAAAGAGGAATGGCTAACTCAACGGCAGGGGCAAGGAAAACACCACATGAGCCTGGAACATCTTCACGTGCCCAAAAGTAGAAAGTGCTCAAAAACGACGGGTACATGTCCAAAGGACTCAGGCGCCACCTTGATGAACTCACGGTAGCCAAGTTTGGGTCAATTTGAGCATCAAAACAAAAAATGACCTAACAGACTATAGCTTATTGAATTGAGAGTCCATACTGACAATAAAAAATAAACAAAAACAGGAGATTTATTCCTTGTAGCAGAATGCCAATTAGTAAGTGTAAAGGTAGAAATGGAATCAGAAAATCACCGGTCTGTAATCACTGGTTCATGCAGAAGTTATAAACGGATGTTAAAATGCAGTCTCAAAGTATCTCTCATAACATGCTAAGTACAAAAGGAAAACAGGAACTCGACAGCTGGGAAACTAGGCGAGCGGCACCTTAAAAAGGGCTCATCAATGACACCGTCAGTGAAACACCGACGCCATGGCATCCTGGTGGGATGCCTGAGGACACAAACGTCATGCCCACAGAATCGCTGCCCTTTACTCTAGAAAAGCTTGGTGTCGCAAGACACAGAAGCTAGAGAACTATTTCAGATGAAGGAGACAGGACATTTAAATGCAATGCAAGATCTTAGGCAGCCTCTGGACCAGGAAAATGTGCTCAAGGACTTCACTGGAACAATTAGCAAAATCTGAATAAGGTCTGCAGACTACGGTATTGCTGATGATCATTATGGTATAAATGTTAACGTTCCTGATTTTGAAAATTGTACATAATTGGCTATGTAACAGAGTTATCTCTGAAGGATTCAGGGGTTAACAGGCATGAGCTCTGTAATTTACTCCAAGTAGTTCAGAAGGAAGTATGTGTACGTGGATGTCTGTACACAGACACTCCAAGATGAGCCTTTGCAATTCTTGTATACGTAAAGAACGGCAAAGCAGCCGTGACAAAATGTAAGTTTATAAATCCGGATGAAGTGTAAATGGCAACTTTACTTGGCAAAGTTACTTTTGCAACTTCTCTTGAAGTTTGAAATTTTTTCAAAATACAAATAAAGGTGAAGTAAAATTTGGCTGTTGAAATAAAAACACTCAGCTGGACAGCAAAGCAAAAGGCAGGATTAAACATATGAAAGAGATGTAAGAAATATGGAAGCAACATCCATGGGACCTATTATTTGTGCAAAGCAGTTCTAGAAACAGGAAAGTGAAAGGGGAGGGAGAGCGGAGAAGGGAGGGAAGAAAAGCTTTGAAGGGAAGACTAACAGGACCCAATTAGTACTGAGAAACAGAATGTAGGTATCTAGACATGGCAAGTTTAAATTTCCAAACATTAAAAACAAAAATTAAATTGTGTCCCCTGAATGAAAGGGGCTAAGTTAAACCAAAAAGGACTGAATCAGACACGTATCAGACTTCTTACTGGCCACAGGGATGCTTGGGGACCATGCAGCAGAATCTTGCGAGGTAGACTCTCTCCTCAACCACAGTACCAGCCAAGTGTGAAGAGACAGCCAATTATTAATAATAGAAACTGCTTTTAAAGTGCTTGATTGCAATGCTTTCCCCTATAGTGTTGGTCCTTTTTTTGCCACAGCTTTTCCATTCTTTCCTTTAGTGGTTTTCAACACTTACTTGGACTTTAGTTGCACAGGAGAGCAACAGAGAAAAATGGAGCAACAGCTGTGCTTCAACCTGATTCTAAAGTTGCTTTCAAAAAAGGCTTTCTCTACCATAAAAAAAAAAAAAAGAGGCCCAAGTTCTTTCTTCCTCTTGCTTAAAAATACTTTGAATGTAAGAATTTCATATTGACTTTTAAAACAATGGTAACATTTCACGCTCCCTGTATAAAATCTAGGTCATTAGTGAGGTGGGGGTAGGGGGCACTGGGGCATCTGGAATCATTCTGAATTTCACTCTGAGCAAGTAACTGGACAACAACCAGGAAGGGAAAGTTCAGAGGAGTAGTAGGTAGGCCACACTTATTGCATCTAAAAAAGAGAGTAACAATTCAATAGCAATTCAAAAGGTAATTATGGATTAGCCTTTCGGCTCTAGTCTCTGCTTCTATTTGAAATACTGTTTTTCACGTACCTTTGTACTTGAACGAAGTTTTTGCTTCCTCATTCCCAGCTTCAGGGTGACCTGCCCATCTGCTCCTATCATGAGCTCAGTGTTTAACTCCCCATGGCTGCAACAGTAACACTGCCATTAGGTGGCCTCTGCCTGTACTTCTGGCCAGTCACCTGCAGTGAACTGTATCCACTTTGGCTGTCCTGCTCCAAGAGCTGAAGTCAGGCTTTTTTTTAGGAACATGCATCTAACTGAAGTATGAAGTGCCAGAAATGGTTCATGTACTAGCAACAGGCAGGTAAATATTTCTCCCAGAGAATGAAGACTTAATGACTGAATTTGTGTCTGCTTGAAACTAC
This sequence comes from Budorcas taxicolor, assembly GCF_023091745.1. NCBI lineage: Eukaryota > Metazoa > Chordata > Mammalia > Artiodactyla > Bovidae > Budorcas > Budorcas taxicolor. The sequence goes on from NC_068914.1 coordinate 4,476,113, forward strand.
CTATAAGGATTAGGCTCTTCCAGAAGAACAGTGTCTAAAAATACTTGGCTGAGCAGGATCTAAGTTGAAGCATACAAGCTCGTAGTTGCATCATGTGGGATCTAGTTCCCTAACCAGGATCGAACCCAGGCCCCCTGTATTGGGGGCACAGCTGTGGCAACCGGACCAGCAGGGAAGTCCAAGTCAGCGTTCCAGAGACGGAAAGGAAGCTGGCGTGCTCTTGACAGGCCCCAGAAACCCCTGCTTCTTCTTTACCAAGCTGCACACCATGCTATTATTTCAAGAAACTGTCTTACATTGACACTAAATGAGGATAAGGAGTCTATAATAGGGTATCTCCCAACATATATATATATATATATATATATATATATATATATATAGAGAGAGAGAGAGAGAGAGAGAGAGAGAGAGAGAGAGAGAGAGAGAGAGAGGTGGGGGGCGACATCAATTAGTCCCAAATCTCTTATGAGGATTTAACATGTTCAAAGCCTCAGAAAAGGCATCACGAGGCACACTGACTGAATTTACACACAACTGAAAACAGCTCTGACAGGTGGTGAGACCAAGCGCAGGAGGGAAAATGATGCTGCTACAGAAGAGAAGAACACTCCCTTTACTTCCCTGAAGTTTCAGCTTTAAAAAAAGCATTTGCTGCAGCAGGAACACTAGGGTCAGATAAACGGAATCCACTACTCTTAAAAGAAGCTAGCTTCAGGCAAGAAATCAGGCACTCTACTAGCAGAAAGAGAAAAAACTTGCAAGAAATTACCTGGCTAGGTAGTGAAACGTACACTCTTACAGTGCTCTTGGGAGTGTAAATGAGAAAACTTTTTGGACAGCAAGGTAGCAGTATTTATCAAGAATCTCAGTTTTGTTTTGTTTTTTCACCTCGAAGAACTTTTGAAAGTTCACATCCATTGTTTCCACTTTTAAGGGTGTAACCTAAGAAAATAAGTATATGAAGATTTCTATACAAGGATGTTCAAGACATTGATTATATTTTCTCAAACAATGAAAATAACCCAAATATTCACCAGGGAATTATAAAAACAAGTTGTCCCATCTACTTAGTGGAATGCTATGTAGTCAATTTTTTAAAAGATTATATTTTCAATTGATATATAACAACACACTGTGATCTTAACATTGTAAACTATATGCAGCAGCAAAAAAGATTGAAAAGAAACCTTCAAATGTAAGTAGCGGCACTATCTGGCAACAGGATTTTGAATGATTTCATTTGTTTCTTTCTTCTTTCCTAGGTTTTCTTAAATTTCTGCAATGTGTACATATTTTTAGAATTAGAAAAGAAATTTTAAGGAAAATAACCCTCAGCTATAATAGGCTTGTAATTCATCTTATAATTTATCTACATAAAGGAAAGAGTGTGTGGTCACTTACCTGCCTGTGGCCCATACTGGGTTTCTGGTGGATGAAATGTGCATCTCAGGGACATCAGCACGCACACTAACTTAGTTGTTATTTCATCAAACACGAACTTCTGACACACAAGATAGTCAAAGCAGAGTTTCACAAAACACATCACTAAAGTATACTAAAATAAGGTTATTTACTTAGAAATGATACATTGTATGTAATCTATATATAGAACAAAGCAATCAATGGTAAACTTAATAAGGCACCTTTTAAACCAGATGCTGTACAAAATACATTTAGTGTATTACATATCAAAGATGAATCTATATTTTTGGTGTTTTACAACTGCATAATAAAACTGCCTGTTTTTAACCCTTTTCAGTGTTTATGTACAACTTTCCTAATTAAGCTATAATGATACTTTCATTTTATACAATATATACTACACTTTAGTTTTAAAAATGGGCAAGGACAACAGTCACCAAATGGGCTTAAATAATTCCATTGAAAGCATAGTACAGAGCACAAGCTAAAATTACAATATATTTAATCCTTTGCAAAAGCAGTATTCACATACTTTCCTTATGGGACAATCATTACACGAAACTTCATGTGATGCTGCCCTAGATTTGATTTTTATGAATATGTCAGCTCTCTGCAATTTTCACTGGGACTCTCATAACAGCACTGAGGCAAGGAGATGAACTGCTACACTACTATTTTAACGTCTGACCCAAGCAAACAATAAATATTACCCCTTTTGAACAGTACAAGAGCTGCAACAATCTTTTTAAAAAATTAACTCATATTTCTGCAGTCTAAATTATCTTAGATATTTAGAAACATTTCAAAACATGAAACACAGGTAATTTAATTTATAAAATCTTGTCTGGAATAAATTATTCAAATTTGATCCTGGGCCAACTTAGAGATGCATGATTCTTTAAACTGAATTGCATTTTTGTTCTAAACAAAAGCAAAGCATCTGGGGGAAAACAGATACCAAATATTTTTTTATACAGTGAATAAATTAAAAATCTGGCACATTCTAGGAAAACATCATTTCCAAAAACCTTAAGTCACTTTTTAAGGTCAAAGACACTCCTGAAATTGGAAAGGCAATTGAAAATGGTGATTGCAGTATCTTTTGTGAAAACAATTCCAGAGAAACCAGACTCAAATTTTATGCTTCAGAAACTTGTCCAATAAGAAACACAGGGAAAGCTTAGAATAGACACACTGAAGTCAATCCTAGTATGCCTTTGATTCTAGAGATATTTACCAGCAGAAAGAGAATTCATAAGGAGACTTCTCTTTGAGGGAAGATTAAGTTTTGTTATATTCAGGTTGCTTTGGTTTTTTTGTTTTTATGCTTTACTTAAAGGGATGAGAGGACAAAAGCTACAAATTTTTAAGATGCTAAGTTGTAAGCAGGACCAAATAATGACTTCAAGGGTTTTACAAGTTATCTATGGTGCTATGAAATACTTCCTCTTTTACTCTTTAAATATGAAGTCAGAACCTTAAGAAGAGTAAAAGAAGGAGAGAAAAAATAGGTTTCATGCAGCTTTTTTTAGACTTTAGAATTTCAAATATGACATCATTTGCTCTTTAAGGACCATTAATATTAAAAAAATCTTTTGTTAGAAAATATTTTTATTGAACAAGTTTCTACAGTTAGTCCTTGATATCATTTTTAATAGATCAATTTAATTAAAAAATTATAATGGTGATATAGTACCTGGAATTTTTGCTTCCACATATTTTAACATTTCTAAGAATAGTTCACCTTTCTTTACATTTTCCTTTATTAGGATGACAAATTATTTTCAAGGTTTATAGTTATCAAATAAAAAATAAATCAAGGTTAACTCTAACTAGATCAGAGCTCATAATTATTCTCAAATTACATGGCAAGTTAGATTAAAACACCTATATTTCTCAGTATAGTGATGGGGAAAACATTCTCAAAGAGCAAGTTATTGGGTAATTTACTTATCTTGATGAACACTCCAAACTTTAGTTATGTTAGATGCAAACTATTAAACTTGGTCAAAACTGTTAAAGCAAATTTCAAATTTGTGAAATTTGACCAATATGTATAGTTTCATCCTTAAATGTCAATCACATTTTTGGTAATGGACAGATACGGGCTCTGATTCCTCCACTTTGAAGTTTTTTTCCACTATGTTGTTATAATAATCACATTTATTTTATGCTGTATTCAAGAAAATTCTCACTTTATGCATCCATGAGTTGTTTTTTCAGAGTAAGACAGTCATATTTAAAAAGCATTATAGAAATATAATAAGTAGATCAGAGTTACTCCTTGGGTAAACAAGGCATCCATGAAATATGTATTATATTCAAATATGTTACCGAATAACAGATGTATGGTATAGATACAGGCACTGACTAGATACTGAACTTTTTGCCTGACTCTTCACTGTCTTCACAAACTTATGAAACCAAAATCATAAAACTAAAAATTTTAAATGATTTAAATGTCTAAAATAGTTGATGATAAATGTGTATTAACTCTTGAGATAGAAATTTCTAATTTGAAGATCCCTTCATAAACAGAACTGAGATGATGGCATCTTAATGAAAGTCTATACCTGACGTTAAACAGAGTCCTAGATTTGATATACTGTTTTGAATTAATTGTGAAGATTTTACATGTAGTTTCTACTTTATATATTTTTCTGATGATCTTTTAATTTTTTTCCCTTAAGGATGGGATATGAGGTACGCATGAGCTGGTTTCTATAGTATGAATGTAGTATGTACATGTATAAAATATGGTTGTAAAGGAGCAGGTGTTTTGCAAGTAAAGCATATTACACACGAAATATAAATAACTTCCCTTTTAAAAGTTACTGAGAATAAAGAATACAGAATATGGTTATAGGCACTTACATTGCTATCATACTCATTAATCAGTATTCACTTCAGTAAGAAGTGTTTTCTTTAGAAGGTTCATGGCATTGGAAGTTCCAACTTTGAACAGGACGCTTTTCATGACAGTAATAACAATTAACAAAAAAAAAATTTTGTGGTGGGAGGAAAACAGTCCAAATTTACATACACTTTTAATTCCTTTTGGCCTTTATATTAACTTTAATGTTAAAAAATAAAGTTGGTGGAGAAGCTAGCTCACTTGCAAGGTAAATGGCTTTTATGTGATTGGCAAATCTCGGTCAGATAACGCATTTTTAAAGCACAAAACCAACAGCCACCAATATCTTCCTGTGCATTCACAAATTATCTTCTTCTAATTCAAATGGCAGCAGAGGAACTCTGGTATGCACGTATGTACACAGACACACACACACCACCAAGGCATGGCAAACTGTCGTAAGCTAAGCAGTACTGTATCCCAAACAGAGCATAATCCATAGGCTGTTTACAAAGGTAGAATACAAATAGATTAAATTTTTTTCAGGTAGAAGGCAAACGTGTGTATTTCTCCATCTCTGCTGAATTCATTTATCTTCTCAAGGCTTTCACAGAAAGCACCATTTTATGAACAGGTAATTCAGTACCCAGAGTTTGACTGGAGACTCATTAATCGGGATTGAAGTCTTGATGCAGTTCATAAAAATCCAATAAAAAAAAAGGCATCAAAAACCACATTTAAAATAAAGTTGTCCATATATAAAGAATGAAGTGTTTAGAAGTTCCCAGCTTGTATTCTACAGAGTACTGAAAGATTAGCAGCCTGTGAAGGTGTAGTGAGGAAAGAGTCTGAGAACCAAGTTACTATCCTCATTCTATTCTAATTCCACCCATTCCTTGGGTGAAGCAGTCTAGAATTTCTCCTCATGACCTTTTATCTGTCAAATCTTTACATCTTGGGATTCAACCATCTTGGCAAGTGTCTTCTTGATTCTCAGAGCTGTAAGTCTGGAGGCTGGATTGTGAGCCCAGCATTCTGACATTAGCTTCAAAACTGCTCGTAGACACTGAAAAGTAAAGAGAATGTCATGAGCGGGTAAGGGTCTTTGGCAACACTCAGCAATCACTTCCTGAGAGGACTGACTGACTCCCACTTACTTCATCACTGTTCCATCGATTAGACACAATTGGCCGCAAACGTTTAACGCACACAACCTCACGCATATCCTCGTATGATGGGTCACTGGGTACCATGTTATAATACGGCAACTGGTACTCTTCGACTATTCCTGTAATGAGCGAGAGAACAGTGGGCACAAAAACGGTGGCTGGAAAAAATACATCAGTCTGTTCAGCACTTCTTACTGAACTAAGGAACTAAAATTGATTCCCCCATAAAGAAGAAGAGATTACTGAGCAGATGATTCACGTCTAATAGTAAATGTGTGTTCTACTCTTTTTAAATATCTGATTATTTTCTATATCCCTACCATAGTTGTCCATATTGAACATGCCAATATCCCTTAAAACAAGCAAAATGAACCATTCAACCTAAATTTTTAGTCTTTTTATGTATACAGTTGCTTCTACTAATAAAAGAGTAGAGCCTTTTTTCTGCAGTAGAAAGACAACGCATCTGTAGGAATGAGTTGGCAAGGCAGACCGGAAATTGCTGTCTGTATAACAGGCCTGCCTGAAAGCCTGGCACTGAGCTGGTATCTGGGGACTTGCCTGCTAAACAGCTCTCTCTATTCATAGAAATGAAAAGGGTGGCCTTTGTAACTAGACTATTTGTGCAAACAATATAATTTATGCTGACCACCTGCTTTCTTTCTCGAAGTTTGGAATTTTGATACATGCCAGGCAGAGGATGCCCATGTGACCAGCCTCCAAAAAAATCTCTGGGTACTAAACCTCTAATGAACTTCCCTAGATGACAATATTTCACATTTTTACAATTCACTGCTAGGGGAATTAAGCACATCCTGAGAGACTCCACTGGGAAAGGACTTTCGGAAGCTTGTGTCCGACCTCCTCTGAACTTTCGCCCCATGGGCCTTTTCTTGTCCCTTTGCTGATTCTGATGTGTGTCCTTTCAGTGTAACAAATCTTTGCTATGAAGACAACTATACACTGAGTCCTGGGAGTCCCAATGCAGTGACAGAGCCAGTGAGTGATCTTGGAGCTCCCTGACCCAGGTGACACCTAAATTATGCCACTGGAGCTGTTATGTTTTGAATGACGAGTACACAGACACAACCAGAAACACGCTGCCTAAACTCCTACCTCCTGTGACACAACGGCGAGCCATTTCCCAAACGATCAAGCCAAAGCTGTAGATGTCAGCCATTATGTAGGGCTGGAAATGGCTTTTATTCAGGCTTTCATCTAGCACTTCTGGAGCCATGTAGCGTTTGGTACCCACCCTAGTATTCAGGGGCACATCAACTTCATTTGTGTCGCTGAAACAGAAGACAGGAAACGTCCAGGTTGAGGGGAAAGAAGAAAACTGTTTCTCCTCTATTTTCACTGCATTGTGTAACAGGCAGAATTTCTCTCTCTCTCCCTCTCTGTGTATGTGTGTGTGTGTGTGTATACACAACTAAATAAAATGAAAATCTATCTAGTAAGTCTACATTTCCTGATCAGTAATCCTTGGGGCGAGGTGTATTTTGAAATTTGACATCTTTCAGATTTTAAAAAAGTATTATATCCTTTAAATATATGCTATGTATTGTATAACATCTCCAGCAGGGTCTGGAGCAGTCCTGAATCAAAATCATTACTAAGTCCACAGCAAAAAACTAAACTATTCACAGTTACCTGAATAAATAAAGACAGTAAATACCTCAAACCAGTTCAGGTCAAGTCTTGTCACCAATAAGTTCTGTGTCTCTCTAAGGAAGAGAACAGTACTGAATATAAAACGTGGTAGATAATTATGTCCTAGGATGAGTAAACGTGAAAAGTGAGAGGCATCATTTGCTTTCTTCATTCTCACGTGATCCTTCGTGATTTAGGATTACATTTTTTTCTTTATGGGTCCAACCAACTCAGTTCTATTGTGAGTCATGTTTACATAATCATACTGCAATATTTATCTTTTTTTATTAATTTTGGGAGTATATTTTAGAGTTTGAAGACATGAATGACCTTTTTTTTAAGGTTCCCAGATCTGTTAAGATTCTGGAAACTATTCTGAAATGGAGATCAATATAATGTACTTTATATTTTCTTAAATGGCATCTGATGAATACTTGAGCCAATAAAAATTCCCCTGATAGAAAAAAACAACAGGATAGAAAACTGTGATAATGACAGAAGAAGATTAACTTTTTTGATGTTTGCTTTATTATGTACTTTAATCTTATGGCCTGAAATGAATTTTGAAATGTAAAATGGCTGCTGTACTCTAGAGTTATAACATTAAAACAATTTCAATGGTTTCCTAAAAATGTGATATTCTCATTGTTTAAAAACATTGACAATATCGAGTGGTGATGAAGCCATGGCATACATAATCTTGTTCACGGGCGTGCACACTGACGCACACTTTCTAGGGGACAACCGGTTAATGCAGCTTAGCACATGCATACTCTCCGCCTAGCCCCTTCTCCAGAAATCCACTATGAGGAAATACTTGTACAAGTACTCTGGAATATTATATATGGATAAAATACAATATTCATTGAAGCACTTTTTAAATAATAGACCCTGGAGGCAACTTTAATGTCCGTCAGTTGGGTCATAGATGGGATAAATTATAGTAATCTATAAAATGGAAAACTTCCCATACTGCTGTTAAAAAGAGTAAAGATCTATATAAACTGAAGTAGATGTCTAAGACAACAGAAAGCAGGAAATCAAGAATTATGTAGAGTAAGATGTGATTTTTGTAAAAAACAAAAACCACAATGAGAACAAAACACTAAGACAAACCTCCTCCCAAATCCTAATTTATAATTTACATAAGCACAACTACATGTTCGGAGGGCCTCCCTGGTGGCTCAGATGGTGAAGAATTTGCCTGCAATGTGGGAGACCCAGGTTCAATCCCTGGGTTGGGAAGATCCCCTGGAGCCACTCCTGTATTCTTGTCTGGAAAACTTCATGGACAGAGGAGCCTGGCGGGCTATAGTCCACGGAGTTGCAAATAGCTGGATACGACTGAGTGACTAGCACTTTCACTTTACTTTTCTTCACATGTTTGGAGTCCCACTGTCCTGAATACAAATACAAACAGGTAAATATCTTTAGGAAATTAAAATAATTCCAAACACCAGGCAAAGAACCACTCACCTGTTGAACTTAACAGCAAGGCCCAGGTCAGCAATACAGCAACTCCCATTTTTCTTGATGAGGATGTTTTTGCTCTTTAGGTCTCGATGAGCAATTGCAGGCTTCCCTTGAGTGCCGTAGATTTCTGTGTGGAGATGGCACAGACCACAGGCAGCCGAATAAGCCAGCTTGAGCAGGGCTCTGGTGTCCAGCGTCGCACACTTCAGGAAGTCATAGAGAGATCCGTTTTCATGGTAGTCAGTAATCAAATAGAGCTGAGTCCAGGAACCTGTGCCTTTAATGTCTGCTGCTATAAAGCCTGTTCAATTGATGAGTTTAAAAGGTCAGTTATCAGAGGTGGCAAGGAAGAAGAAAAGATGCTCGCTCAGGATACTGAGAATAACTTGGGCATCATCTATAGACAATGTAAATTTAACTTACCTAACAACGTCTCTTGAATGTATTACTCAAATTTTTATCTGTCACATACACATAAGTCTATAATTTTGTAATTAATTTAAATAATCTTAATCATAAAAATGATAACATGACTAAGAAAAAGATCACATATATAACAACCTGAGGGAATGCTGTTAATCTACGTGACTCCCTAAGCACCAAGAACTATGAAAAAGGAATGCGGAAAGGGCTCTCCATTTCACACTGAAAAGTGCACTCATCAAGAAGTTCAGTTCAGTTCAGTTCAGTTCAGTCACTCAGTCGTGTCCGACTCTGCCACCCCAGGGACTGCAGCCCTCCGGGTTCCCCTGTCCATTGCCAACTCCCAGAGCTTGCTCAAACTCATGTCCATCAAGTCAGTGATGCCATCCAACCATTTCATCCTCTGTCATCCCCTTCTCCTTCTGCCTTCAATCTTTTCCAGGATCAGGGTCTTTTCCAATGAGTCCGTTCTTCACATCAGCTGGCTAAAGTATTGGTTAAGTTAACTACGTTCTATGCTAGTAGGCCTCTCCCCTCACCCTCTTTTACACAATAGCAAAATAACCTAGGTTATGATTTGATCAGTACGGTGCATAAACTCATCCACCTTCCCTGGCTTTCTTTCCAGCTACAATTTCCTTGCCCTTTACTTTAAAGAGTTAAAAATTAAGTTGACTATATTCAACTATAAGAGCTATAAGAACTATAACAGTTCAATCCTAACCAAGCTAACGCCCACTTGCCCATCAATGCCTCATCACATCTGCCTTTTCAGCCTGGTTCACTGACAAGCAAGTTCACGATACTGGCTTTCTTTCCTTCTCCTCTTTTCCGCCCTCTCTTCAGAAGGTCAGAGCGTGCTGAGCCCTCCCCCCCGCAACCAATTCATGTCCACCAGGTCTCTATAAATGTGACCTTATTTGGAGACAGGTCTTTACAGATATAATCAAGTTCAGGTGATTACAGTGGGTACCTACTCAATGACTAGTATCCTCATAAGAAGAGGGAAGTTTGGACACAGACACAACGGGCGAAAGGTCATGTGCCAACAAAGACAGGTTCTGGAGTGTGAAACGCTGTAAATAGTTAGCTGGTAATCACTAGAATCTGGAAGAGGCAGGAAGAGTCCTCCCCTAAAGCCTTCAGAGAGCCCGGACCTGCCAACACCTTGATTTTAAATGTCTGGCCTCCAGAACTCTGGAGAGGATTAAGTTTCCATCGTTCTAAGCCACACAGTTTGTGGTAACCTGCAAGGAGCAGTTCCAGGAAACTAATGCAACTGGTGAAGGAAACTATCAGCAACATGCTATACACTGTCTAAAGTAAGGGGCGAGGAGCTAGCAGCTGAAAAGAAAGCCAGGGAAGGTGATGAGTTTACGTGCCATACTGATCAAATCATACCCAGGTTATTTTGGTATTGTGTAAATGGGGGTGAGAGGAGAGACCTGCTCACACAGAACATACATGAGGCTGTATCTTACAGAGGGGGGGTAATTTCATTTACAGGAGGCAAAGGCACGCACAGTTAAAGTTACCTAAAAATTGTTTAAATTACCTTTCAGAGACTTTTTTTTGGTTACTATACGAATAAGTCCAATAAACTACATTATTTCCAATTCACAACTCACTGCTGTTTCTCTTCAGCTGGGTAATAAATTTGGACACACCTAGTTTAATTGAGCTTCACAGACACTGTGTTTTTTTTTTTAAACAAACTGACGGTCTCTGGCAACTCCTACCACAAGTCTTATAGAAGCTGCTTTTCAAACAGTATTTGCTCACTTCATGTGTCACATTTTGGTAATTCTCAAAACACTTCAAACTTTTTCATTATTATTCTACTTATTACGGTGATCTATGATCAGTGATGTTTGATGTTACTATTGTAGTTGTTTTGGCATTTTTTAGCAGTTAAGTATTTTTACACTAAGGTACGTACATTGTTTATTAAACATAATGCTACTGTACATTTAGACTACAGTATGGTATAAACAACTTTTAAATGTACTTGGAAACCAAAATATTTGTGTCATTTGCTTTATTGCTATATCTGATTTATTGCAGTGATTTGGAACCCAACCCCAAAATATCTCTGAGGTATGTGTAGAGATCGGCTGGCTGCATTCAGGACTGGGTTGTATTTGAAGTATGTATTCCACCAGGTTTCCTTTAGCCAAATGCACACAGCTGAGCTCACATATGTTTTCAAGCCCTAGGCTTCCACCAGCATCCCATTAACCTTGTAGAATATGGAACTAAAATCAAATGTGTACTCACCAAGTATGTTTTCATGGCGCATTAGCACAGTTTGATAGATTTCTGTTTCTCGAAACCAGCTAGCTTCTTCAGTGGTAAAAAACACTTTGACTGCCACTTTCTCACCACGCCATTTACCCATCCACACTTCTCCGTATCGGCCTTTACCGACTTGCCGCACCATCTGAATCTGTTTGGCAATAGTTCGCTGAACCTTCATAGGAAAAAGTAAAATGAGAAGTACTAAGATTGAGAAAGTGGTCTAACAGGCCAACCCATCAAAGAAGATGGCATACACAACCAACCAAGTCCAGTATTAATGTTTATATAGTTGGCCTCTGTGTCCGTTCTGCATCCTTGCATATGGAAGGCTGCTGTAAGGGGCCTGAGCATCTGTACACTTTCATAGCTTCAGGGGGTCCTGGAACCAATCCCTCAGGTAGGTCCTGAGGGAAGACTGTACTGTATTCAGAAAAAGATGAAACAATGTACAATATATTCTAAAATCACAAAATAACAATCTGCCAGTGTGACAGACTGCTTGCAAAACTGGGTCACGTAATCCCCCTTTCAGCCCACACAGCCTTGGGTAGTCTGCTCGCCCAGACTCTGGGCTTGGATACATGACTTGCTTTGGGCAAAAGAACAACCGCGGAAGTATTAATAGAACACGTGAAAAGACTGTGCATTGGGATTTGCCCTTTCTTGCCATTTTAGGGCACTCTGTAACCAAATTGAGCAAAACCATACCAACCATTGGCCATGTACATAAACTTTACCATTTGAGTCTAGCTGAATAAATTCAGAAAAAGAACTGCCAAGAATACCCACAGAATCATGAAAAATAATAAATGTTAGTTGTTTCAAGTCACTGATGTTTGGGGTGGTTTATCATGTCACAAAATCCAAAATGACAGTTAAAATGTTCAACTCCGTCTGCATGTAAGATCCCACATGACCTGGCCCTCGCCTAACTCTTCTGCCTGAGCTTTCACTCTAATCCCCCATCCGCACCCCTCTTCTTCACCTTGGTTCAATTTTTAGAATTCAGTCAAGCTCATTCCTCTCAGTCTTTCTGTATGTGTAGTTTCCTTAAGAGTATTATTTTTCTCTCAAAAACTTTCATAGCACAGATATATTTCTCAGTTGCTGCACTTACCACAATTTTAACTATTTGTATATATGTTTGTTTGAATTTCATCCCCCACGACTCACAGAACACAGATACTTATATAGGACAATGACTTTAGTACAATATTGCTTTCATCAGTATTTGTTGGATGAAAGATGCACATAAATTGCTACCTTTCATTTTCAGAAACATGTATCAGCCAATCTAAACTAATAAAATGACACTGACACTAAGGTCCAGGCTGGAAACACAGTTAAAATGGGCTAGATTTATAAGTATCTAAACCGACTTACTTTATGTATCACTTATTACAAGATCCTTTTGTGATTTCTTTTTAGAAAGTCAGAATTTTTGAGGTCTAATGTATTTATAATAAAATTCACTCTTTTTGAAAACGTGTTTTGACAGATGTGCAGTCATATAACCACAACCAGACGCCACAATTAAGATGTGGACTATTCCTATAACTCAAACAAGCTTCACCGCTTTAAAGTCAACTCCCTCCCCACCGACCTGCAGTCTCTGGCATCACTGATCTCTTTTCTGCCCCTACAGTTCTGAATATGACATAAACGGAAACATACAGTAAGGAGCCTCTGTGTCCAGCTTCTTTCATTCGGCATAAAATACTCTGAAATGTGCTTCGCTGCTGTTACACGTATCAGTAGTTTGTTCCTTTTACTGACAAGCAGTAGTCCACGCTAGGAATGTACTGTAATTTATTCATTTACCAACTGCTGGATTTTGGGGTTGTCTACAATTTTTTTAATTGAGAACATCTACTTGTTTATTTATCAGGCCACATGGCATGTGGAATGTTCCCTGACCCGGGACCGAATCCGTGCCTCTCCCCAACGCCTGCCTTCCTGGCGGGGGAAGCAAGGGGTCTCAACCACTGGGCGGCCAGGGAAGTCCCCAGGCTGTTTGCAACTTACTAGAAATAGAGCTGCTATGAGCTTCACAGTCGTCTTCTGGAACATGTCCGCACATCTCTTCCTTTTTAAATTTATTTGTTTGGCTGTGTTGTGTCTTAGCTGCGGCAGGCAGGATCCTGACTGCTGTGCACAGGCTCAATGGTTGCAGCTCGTGAGCTTAGCTGCCCCTCAGCATACGGGATCTCAGATAACCAACCAGGGATTGAACCCATGTCCCCTGCATTGCAAGGCAGATTCTCAGCTACCGGAGCACCAGGGAAGTCCCTGCGTATCTTTTCTATAAACATTTAGCAGAGGGACTGCTTCACTGTATTAAAAGTCAACTATCAACCTGTTTCCCAAAGTAGCTGTATTTTACATATCAATCAGCATTGCATGAGATTTCCAGGTGATCTATCTTCTTTTCCACACTTAATGCTCTCAGTTTTCATCAAACTAGTGAATGTGCAGTAGTATCTCACTGTGTTTAACCTGCATTTCCCTGATGACGCTGAGCATCTTTTCATGTGCCGTTCATATCTGCCATCCTTATATTTTCTTTGGGCAAGCGACTGTTCAAATCTTTTGCCCACTTAAAAGACTGGGTTTTTTGACTCACTACTGAGTTGTAAAAATGCTTCATATATTCTGCAATACAAATTCTTTACCAAAACTCTTCTGCCAGTTTGTGACTTTATTTTTTCATCTTAATAGTATCTTCTGAATAGGAAAAGTTTTAAATCTTAAGAAAGACCAATTTATCATTTTTTAAAATGACTTTTCCTTTTGTGTCCTAAGAAATCTTCACTCAAAGTTATAATAATTTCCTAAAACATTTTCTTTTAAAGGTTTTGTACTTTTATATTTAGGTCTATGATCCATTTCAAGGTGATTTTGTATTGCATATGGAGTGAGGTAAGGGTCAAGATTCACGTTTTGGCAAATGGATACCCAATTTTTCCTGCACCATTTGTCGAATAGACTCTCTTCCTCACTGAATTACTGTGGCATCCAAATCAATCGACCACATATGTGTATGTTCATTTTCAGACTCTATTCTGTCCCACTGACATACACATTTATCCCGATGCCAGGATTAAACACTGTTGACTACTGTAGCTCCACAATGAGCCCAGAAATCAGGTAGTGAATCCTCTTTACTCTTTTTCAAAACTGTTTTGGCTCTTCTAGGTCCTCTGCATTTCCAAATAGTCTTTAGAATAAACTCATCAATTCCTATAAAAGTCTGCTCTGATTCTGATTTGAATTGAAACGGTAAATCAATTTTAGGCTAACTGAAATCTCTAATATTGAGTCTTCTGAAACAAAAACAGGATATATATCCATCTCCTTCTGAATGGTTTTGTTAAACTCTTTTGGCGAGGTTTTCTAATTATAAGTGTACAGGTCATACATAAATGCTGTCACGCGTATTCCAAATATTTCAAGTTTTTAATGCTATTTAAAATGATACGGCTTTTAAAATTTTAATCCCTGCTTGTCGACAGTATATATACATTCAACGCTTTTTGTACAAAGACCTTGTTATGCAATCTTGATAAACTCACTTATTGGTTGCTGTCGTTTCACATTATCATTCTTAACACTTTCTATGTAGACAATCATGCTGTTCACATATGAAGACAGTTTTACTTTTACTTTTCCAATTTAATGACAGAATTACCTGATTCAGTGAATTTTAAAATGAGACATCAATGATTTAAGCACATCCAAGTAAACAAAGCATTTACAACCTGAGTATCTAGCGTTTAGTCTAAGTATCCCCTTCATCCTTAAGTCTAAATCTTTCTATACATGTAACTCCCTGCGAATTACCTACATCCCCCTTTAGCGTTATTTTTATGAACTGTTTTTCCGTAACATAGTTTCGTACTGAAGTATAAGAAGTATAGTTCTTATGAAGATGATCTGTGGGAGTAACTTCTCTTTGACTTCAGAATCTGAAATAGTTATATTTCTCCCAATCGATCAATTTAACCTTAGAGAGGCAAAGAATTTTATACCTGATTCCTCAAGATGGCTGTTAAAACTGTGTGAGCTGATGCTAACACTTACACAGCACTTCATGACCACACTTTCTCTCTTAACCTTGCGTGCGGCTCTACCTTACCTATCTTTTCTTAGTTCCTATTTCTACCTACCTGCCTATCTTTTCTTATTTCGTATTTCTTATTTAAACTGATTTAATCTTCTAGCCATCTCCCTTGTGACTCAGCTGGTAAAGAATTTGCCTGCAATGCGGGAGAGCTGGGTTCGATCCCTGGGTTGGGAAGATCCCCCGGAGAGGGGAAAGGCTACCCACCCCAGTATTCTGGCCTGGAGAATTCCATGGACTCTGTAGTCCATGGGGTCACAAAGAGTCGGACACAACTGAGCGACTTTCACACCACCATATGACAATACATTCTGCCTCAGCACGCCATTCATGCTCACGTGACACCCCAGCTTACCAATAAGGGCAGTCCAGATCCACTACCCGAACTTTGTGACTGGTCAATAAGGTCTTTTAATGATTCTCCAACTGGAATAAATGCTTCATCTTGTTCCAGATCACGATTGTAACGGCGTCTGCTTGAGATGCTCTTGCAATAATGTCTTTTATTTTAAAAGAGCAGAAGATAACTATATTAAAATTCTAAAACAATAAAATTCTAAGGTAAGAAAAATCTTGAGACTGTTGACATTATCATCATTCCTTCATCACATGGGTTCATAACCAAATTAGTCTTATCATAGAATAATATATTCTCTGTTAAAATAATGTCCAAAGATAGAGTTTCTGAAATAGAGAGCTATTTACTACCTTAAAACGGAAAGATGTCCATGGTACGTTGGCAAGTGAAAAAAACTGATTAAAAACCAGCATGTAAAGTTTCACCCTCACTATAAACAGTTTAGAATTATATGCATCTATACTTGTCTGAAAGGATCAGAAAGGATATATAGCAGTTGTAAATAATAGTTATTGCTGGGGATGTAAGAATATCCATTCTTTGCTTTACATATGTTTTTTCATTTGAATTCATAAATGTAGTTTTACATCATAATGAACAATAAATATACTACCATTTTTAAAAAGGGAAAAGGAGTTTACAGAAGAGTTCATTCTGATATTTTTAAAGGTTTTTGAAAAAAACTTCAAATTATGAGATGTTTCAAACATTTAAACAGTAGAGATTAATTTAATTAGCACCCATGTGTAAACCATTTAAATTTAATAAATATTAAGCTATAATTTTTTGATACATTTTAAATAAATAAACATTAAAATATTTGAAATTTCCCTGATAATTTCATTTTCTTCTTTTAATCCTAAGAGACAAACACTGTCTTGAAGGTGGCTATAGCCTTCCTATCTATGTATTTATACCTTTACCATAAAAAGTATATATTCACACACAGATTTTTTCCTCTGGATACTAATTTCTATAAATGGCATATGTTGTATTAATATTTTACATCTTGTATAAGAAATTTCTTATGTATTACATATTTATCCATGTTGATACATGTTGAAAAAACCAGCTCATTTCTATTGATGTTCAGTGTGTCAGACACTGCTCTGTGACTTACTTCAACTTTATTAAACTCCTAAGAGATAAGTTGTAGTGTTTCCTTTTTACAAAAGAGGAAACCATAGGCCCAGGGCTCACCATTTGCCCCAAGTCAGACAGCTGGCTAATTATTCTCCAATGCTGAGGCAAGACCCTTCTGAGTGCTATAAACAGAGCCCCGTCAATTGTGAGGTTTTCAGGTCACATAGCTGGTGGGAAGAGACACTGTTCACGGCCTTGTGTGAGCACTGAATATCGACCCTTTGACCTTTTCAGGCGGTCTTTCTCAGCCTTGGGGGTTTGCTCACTTGAAATCACTGACTAAGATCAGCTGAATATTCTATGGGGCCATTCTGAAGACGTCTACAGAGTTCTTCCTCTAGGAAAACTCTCTCCTTTCCAGCACTCTGCACCTATGAACCATAGCTGCTGCTCTCTCCTCAGACTCTCAGCTGTATCTCCTCGACTCAGAGTGCCTGTTGGGCTCTGCGTGAGTCATTCCTGTGTCCCGCAGTCAGGAATTCTTCTCAGGGAGTAAGCTGGGCAATAGCAAGACTCACCTCATCTGCTTCCTGTTTCTCAGGGGTCAGTGTCCTTCACGGCCTGACCGGCAGCTCTTAATATGTGAATGGGGCTTACTGATTACAGGTTTCACTGTGATAATCTGCTTGGGCCATTTCACTGGGCTTACTGGAGGCAGAATATTTAGGTCTTTTTTTCTTGGGCCAGATGGTTGTTCCCTAAGAATAATCCTCTTATACATTATCTAGAGGGAACAAGCTTGGCTAGCAAGGTTCTGGACGGCTGAGGAGCCCACAGATTAGTATGCAAATATTCACTTTATCTCCTTATTTTCACTATACCATTTATCTCACCCTCAGTAACGGGACACCACAGATGGGAACATTTTTGCTCTTTCCCTGAGACAACACTTCTAGCCTTTTGCTCAGGATCAAAGTCACATGATCATTCAGAATAAGAACAGGGATCTCAACATCAGTGGTATCTGGCAACCAAAATGGCCCACAAAATTTCTCACCTCCTGGTACACCTGTCCTTGTTTAATTCCCTTCCAGAAAGCACCAGGGCTGACCTGGGTGACCAATAAGATATGGATGGCAGAAGAGATGGTGTGACTTCTGAGTCTAGATCACATACAGCGCCCATCTTTCACCTTGGTCTCTGGACCATTCACTCTGCACGGGAAGCCAGGCTTCCTGCTGTGAGTAAGCTCATGCAGGCCGCTCTGTAGAGAGGTTCCTATCGGAGGGACTAAGATCTCCCTGGAAGTGAGCCCTGGAAGTGAGCTGCCTTGGAAGAGGATCAACCAGTTCCAGCCAAGCTTCCAGGTGAGTGCAGCATCTGCTGACATCTTCCTGAAGGTCATGAAAGATCCCGAGCTGCCCAGGCAGGTCATTCCTGAAGTCCTGACCCACAGAAATGGTGAGCGGTAACAGCCACTGTTTCAGGTCACTAAATCTGGGAGTGATTTCTTAACATAGGATTGCACAACCAACACAGCACCTGACCTTCTAAAAACAGACTTTCAGGCCACCCTCTCAGTTTCCCTGCCACCCTCGGCTTAACTTCCAGAGGTGGCTAATACTGCCAATTCGTGAACTTCTTGGGGGAATTTTGTAGTACAAATCGGTTGCTGTTTGTCTTTCTCAATTTCTAGCCTGGGATTCAGATTTTCTAGGTCTATACTCATCCATAAGCTTCCCAGATTCCACAGCTTTTTGCTGCCATCCTGTCTCCCTGTTCTGGCTGAACAAAACATTTTAAAACTCTTTACTGCTATTTTAGTGGAAGCAACAAAAGTAAAAAAGGATGCTCTATCTAAAAGACCTACTATCAAACATGTGAATCTCTGCCAGTATAACAGGTAAAAAATAAAACCTCAGTATGATTTTAACATATTTTGAGTATTTTGAGTATTCTTGAGTCATCTTTTTCTTTTAAGAGCCATATGTATTTCTATTTAAACAAACCATATGTTCATTTTTTGGTAATTACTGAATTGATTTTTTTTATTTTCGATTTATAGAAGCTCCTTATATTTAAGAAATTAGCTCTTTGTAATATAAGCAGGGGATATTTTTCACTGTTAGACTGTCTTCTGACTATTTATAGTGGTTTCTACCACATAGTAAAGTTTTATTTTTATGTAGTTGACACCATCAATCTTTCCTTTTTTAATTTTAAGGTGTTTTGTGTTTTTTTTTGGCTAGTAAGTTTTGTGTCAGATTCAGATTATTTTTAAAAACTATTCCAAGGTTTGTTCTAGTATTTTAAGCATTTCACTTTATATATGTAAATATATATATGTATATATACATGAATTTTATATCTACATGACTAAATCTGGCTAACTTATTTCGGTGTACAGAACTGACTCAGCTTCATTTTTCTCCATTAGCTGCTGCTGCTGAGTCGCTTCAGTCGTGTCTCACTCTGTGCGACCCCACAGATGGCAGCCCACCAGGCTCCCCCGTCCCTGGGATTCTCCAGGCAAGAACACTGGAGTGGGTTGTCATTTCCTTCTCCAATGCATGAAAGTGAAAAGTGAAAGTGAAGTCGCTCAGTTGTGTCTGACTCTTAGTGACTCCATGGACTGCAGCCCACCAGGCTCCTCCGTCCATGGGATTTTCCAGGCAAGAGTACTGGAGGGGGGTGCCATTGCTATCTACTCCCAAATCCATTGACTGAATAAGCCAACTTTTCCTCAGTAATCTGAAATGTTACCTTTATCACATACTAACTTTCTTTATATACTTGGGTCTACTTATAGGTCTAGTAACCAGTTCCACTGATCTCTCGGTTTATTCATCTATCAGTCAGATGTTTTACTATGAAGTCTATGCCCTCCTCTCATCACTTTTCTCTTCTGGCAACTGTCTTCTGAAATCATGACTAAATGCAAATAACTCTGAACCACCAAATAACTAAAGAATGGTAATATATAAAATTGATTTCCTGGGATAGGTTTTAAACATTCAGATATAAGAAAGTTCAGTATTCTATAAATAAGGAAATCGTAAGTATTCATGAACATAACAAGAAGTACAGTGTTGTATCCAATTAACTGACTGATAGCTCTGTTCACTCAAGAAAATTATAACACCATTAATTAAAGAAAATATAACCAGAGAATACAAATTCATGGTTTCTGAAATACACTCAGTGTCAATGGTTTCTGCCCACTGGCCTTAAGAACAACTGTTTATATCTACTATTCAACAAAATACTTTGCATCAAAATAATTATCTTACTTGTAACAAAAGCAGCTGGAGAAAATGATCATAGCAATTATGCAGACAGCCATAGCAATGAGCAAAGCCAGCCATCGAATGCTGCCATCAAAAAACGGACCTGACAATGGAAATAAACAGTAAAACAGACGTATTATCTTTCTATTACATCTTAGAAGGAAAAAATAACTTGTAGTGTTGAACTCTAGAAAGCCTGCTTATTGTTAAAACCACAGAAAATAGTTCACTGAGATTTACGATGACTGCACTTTTCTCTGCTCACCTACCTATAACAACAGGGGGCAGTGTAGGTTGTAAATACTGGTTACATAAGTTGGTCCGACAACATTCTATTGTCCGGCGTAGCTGGGCTTTTGGTGAATCCTAAAGGAAGAAAATCAGAAATAATTTGATACAAGAAATTGATAAATAATTTTTAAAATATTCATAAAATACAATTTCCAATTCAGTGAGTGAAAAGGACCTGCCAAGTTTATGTGTGAAAAATGATATGGAAAAATTTGAATCTGTGGTGAAATAGTATTGTGAAGACTCTAAAAATTTTTATTTCTGAAGAAGAATGCATTATGTGGTGTCTGAGAACACTAGACTATAACTTAATTACAAATAAACAAAAGTTTATATATATATTTTAACCCAAAGTTTGGCATTTCTTAAGATATTACTATTTGTTATTAACACAGTAAAGGCATGAGATCTTTTCTTATAAAAGGTGGGGTAATACATTTCACTATAATGGTAGATCAGTAGGGTAGATATGAACTCATGGCAGTACCAAGACTTAGCTGGATGGGACTGAAGATCTGACTGAAACGTGGAGTGTGTCCTCAGCCAAATACACTGCATGTTATAAAAGGTAGTCTAACAGGCAGAAGGCGCAGATGACTTTGCATATAACAGCTATGTTGGAACTAATGAACCTAACACAGAAGAAAATAAGTGTGTGTGGTGAGTGGAAGGGCAAACTACAGAAACAGTACTTCTGATAGTTTTTAGAGACCACTAACCAGGTATGTATCCCTAACAGATCAGAAAGTGAGCCCAGGGAAGACTGCAGTCATGGGAACAGATGTCAACAATTACATGCGAAGTTTTATTTAACCAAAAATATAGTATTTGAGAAGTTCTCAATTTGAATGCTGACATTTCAGCACTGCCTGGAAGAAGTGACATTCTAGACCAAAACAGCAACAGAAAGGAATTGTTTGTCATTATAAAAGGAGCAAGAATATAAGCAGATATTAACCATGTTAGTCTTATTAAGTATCAGAGGGCCAGAAAGGGGAAACCTCAGCATAATCGGGTATTCCTTTTAAAAAGGTGAATATGCGATTCTGTAAGGGAATCTATATGGGATTCTATAAGGGACTTGAGAGTCCCCATAAAAAAAGACGGGTCAAGAGTATTCAGAAACCTCCAAAAGCATAAGTTTTACACTTTAACTGAATTTTAAACTTTCTAACAAACTATTACTTTTAAATTATCATAAAAAGAGAAAAGGAAGACATGTCAGAAGTTACACAAGTGACTCTGGGAAAAAAAAAAAAATCCCGGATCTAGAGAAAATTTACATGAAGGATGGAATGAAGAGTATATAATTAAAGATGAATAAAAAGAAGTGTAAAGTATCCAAGAATAGTCCCAGTATGCTAAAGTTCAAAATGAGCTTAGCCTTGCAGGACAGAAAATGTAAAGAAGAATCAGCAAAGTGTTTTTAGCAGCGCTAGAAGACAGACTAGCAAGCACTGCTGCTGAGAAACAGCAGGCAGCGGAGGGCAACGCTCGGCCGCTCCAGTCTTCCCCACCAGGGATGATTACAGGTACGAAGCAGGCAGACCCAACACCGGTAAGTGCGTCGGGGTCCCAGAAGTATGCAGAGACCCTGCAGTGTTTCTTTGTTCTGTCTGAATTCCTATCTTCTAAGCTCCAGTGCTTTGGCCACTTGATGCAAAGAGCCAATACATTGGAAAAGACCCTGATGCTGGGAAAAATTAAAGTCAGGAGGAGAAGAGGGTGGCAGAGGATGAGACGGTTAGACAGCATCAACTACTCAATGGACATGAGTCTGAACAAACTCTGGGAGACAGTGGAGGATAGAGGAGCCTGGCGTGTACAGTCCGTGGGGTCGCGAAGAGTCGGACGTAACTTGGTGACTGGAGAAGAGAACACAAAGCTAGATGAATTACCATCACAGGAAGATGAGGGCACCGCGAAGAGGGCTGAACGAGGTGTGATTCAAAGACTTCAGAAACGAGGAGCGTTAACTAGATAGCTACATGTTGTATCACTTTTAACAGGGACTTTGCCAACGACGGTTGGGGGCAGCACAGTATTATGAAAACGAGGATTCTGCAATCAAATAGCTTAAATCCTAGCTTTGCCATTTATTAAGTTTGTGACCCTGAGCAATGATCTTACTTCTCTCTGGGCTTTAGCTTTCTCTCTTGTAAAATGGAGGATAAAAAATACCTACCTTATAGGATAATTGGGAGAAAATGAGATAAACTGTACCAAGCACTTAACATATTAAACTAAATAGTAAATGTTCAAGAAATTAATTCTTCTTCCTCTAGTGAACTTTGCATGGATCCCAGTCAAGATTCTAGAATAAGTCAAAAATGCTTGCAGACTCTGGGAAGACTCAATGTAGCTTCGCTGAGAATAAGCAACATGAGACCCACGTCTTTCTTACACAGGTTAACTGTATATCTGGGAAGGCAAAAGTTAAGTGTGTCTAGATTACGATGTTGGTTGACACAACCTTTCTGGTTCCTGCACTCTCCACTGCCACGCCCCACCTAAGCCCATTTGTATCTCTGATTTTATGTGGGCAATAAAAATCCTTGTGGGGGAGAAAATTTACTTGGCATTGATGAAATAGAGGAGATTCTAACTTATTTGAACCTGAACTTATTGAACTTATTGAACCTGAATGGGGGTGGCGGGTTAGGAGGGGTTCCACAGGAGAAAGTAACTGAAACTAAACTATAAGGAACGGCAGTGCGGCTTCTGAGAAATAATTCTACAGGAAGAGACGGGATAAGCTAGATTTACCTACAGAGACCGGATGGTGTGAGGGAAAAATCAAGGCCTGGGCAAAGAACAGTGATTATCACTTGAACCTGCTTTGATCCAAACCTGACGGCATGTGAGAGCACCGGGAGAAAAGCGGTAGGTGCCAGCAGGAGAGCTGTTCTGCCCAGGTTAAGTGCCAGGTAAATTAACAGTGATCTGTAGCAAGATACGCAGAAAGTAACCCCAGTGGCGGTCAGTATTTTCATCTGTGTAACCCCTTAATCAGTGAACATGAACTTAGGCAAACTCTGGGAGATAGTGAGGAACATGGAGGCCCGGTGTGTTGCAGTCCATGGGGCTGCAAAGCCGGACACGACTTAGCGACTGAACCACCACCCCTCTAAATGAATTCCGAACACAACGTATTCCCGCATATATTTTTAGGCTAACATCTAAACTGTTTCTTCATAAGTAGGTGCAAAGAATGTATTGATAATACCTTACTTATTGCACATTTTAAAACAAAGTTAAAATAACTCAAATCTATTCAGGAGCATCTAAATAAAATGGCAATTCAATACCGATCATCACTATTAAAAAAAAAAAGTCGGAAAGTTTTATACTGTCCCTTTTTCTCCTTATGCTTTTCCTCTCCACATGTCCCACAATCATCGTGCCCTAATGTAACATATCATGAGATATAATTCTCCACCTCAAAAATAAACATATATGAATATACTTGCCCTGGCTTCTGAGATCCGTGAGAGAGGGAGCCTACGGTGGGGTACCCTCTGCTATTCAAACGGGCGCCGGTGGCCCAACGCAGATGGTGCAAATCTCTTGTCCTGAGGTTTTATTAACTTTCCCCATAAACCAAGTTATTCAGCCTCTTTTCTCCACTAAATTTTCCTACTATACTATTTCTTCTTAATTTCTTTTATATTTCTAAATAAATAAATAAGTTTTCCTTGCCTATGCCATCTCCCCTTCGAATTCCCTGGATCCACCGGGGCAGGACCCTGGCATATTAGTATAAAATTAATCAAAATTATATGTACATTATAACCTTTACATAAAAAGAAAATTTTATTGGAAAGGTATGAGATGGACAGGACTTAAATAAAACTAGTTCATAAATTCATGGATAATTACTTATTGCTAGAATGAGAAAAGTCTGGCATTTATTCCTATTTTTCTCTTTTCCTCTTTTTGGGTGAGTACTAAGATTTTTTGATCACATAAACAAAAAGATGGTAATGGAAGGATTTGTTGTACCACTGTCCCATAATTCTTTGAAGACCTTCCAATCATAGGACAAAGATCTATAATAATCCTACTATGAAAAGTTATTTTAAATGAAGCAATTTGGTTGAAAGCAAAAAATGAAGAACTACCAAACATGCAAATATATTTGCTATCCCCATGTTCCCCACACTGGTACTAAGATTTTGAATTTTAACAGCGTTCGGGAACTTGAGGATTTGCATTCCAGGCTACTAATCAGGAAACCGTGAGAAGGTTGATTGTGGAGAGGAAGGAACAGAGAAACTGCATGAGAAGCTCTGGTCTCAGGCAGAGAAATATTAAGCATCAGGCTCCATGGAAGTCCCGGATCTGTAAACCGATTCCCTTAAAACTATCCGTGTACCTGGTGGTCCTCGGGTACTGTGGTCAGTATGCACTCAGGGATCTGTGTGATTCAGCTGAAAGCCTGCTTTCAACTAAATTATCAATATGGTGAAAGCTACCGTTTATTAAGTCCTTACTATGTATCAGTTGTGCTAAACTCTGCATATATGCTGTCTCTTATTTGATTCTTACAGGAACTCTTTTGTTAATAAGAGAACAAGAGAGTAAAGCGTCAACATTTTTATGTGATTAAAAAGTATACTCAAGTGTGGTTGATAAATAAAACTGGAAGAGACAAAAACAAATCAGCATCTCCTGAATCCTGACAGACAAGGGCAAAGGATTAATTTTAATATGACGAAGTTTAACTTTGACAACTACGGACAACCATGTAACCAAACTCATCCCGTTCTCCTTTAGTTATCTGCACCAGTGAAGAATGGAAGAGAGATGGCTGAGCAGCTGCATGAGTGAAAGATACCGGGATTTCAGCCGACAGAAAACTCAGTATCTTACTTAAGAATAAGGTATGACAAACCTCTAACATGACATTTTGCTGCACTCAGGAGAAGGAGCTCCTAACTCTCTGCTCGGTCTTCCTCGCCAGACCACAGTCAATTCTGCATATCACACTGAGACACTGAAGAGTGACTCTAAAGCTGATCCTACACAAGCGGTAGTTGAAGTTACTCTGAACCATTATTTTCACTGGGTAAAAACTATAGTGTACGAGGAATAAAGTAATACAAAAAGATTTCACATCGTAAAGGGCGACCGTATTAAAAAGCAATTCAATTTGTTCTCTATGATCCAAGAAGTACAAAGGAAGAGAGATATGCAGTCATCTGGAGGAAAAACTTTCTAAGGACAAGGTCAGGTCATTACTGCAGATGAAACAGGTGGGCTTGGGAGGTGATGAGCCCCTTACTGCTAGAGGTGAAGCAAACAGAAAATAGGACGCAATGTATGTGACCGTGTGCACGTGTGCATTCATGTATGTGCATAAAGTTTCTACCAATCCTGAGAGTTTCTCACTAATTTGAATAATTTTCTAAAATAGTTGCGGCTTAAATTTGTTAATAAACAGTTCTCTCTGGAGCAGTTTTCAAAAACAGTGGAAAGATCACCTGGGCCAAAATTATTGTACAAGATTTTGAAGAGATTAGGGTTATAACCAAAGCCATCAATATGTTCATAAACTATTACTAATCCTCTGACTCCTTTGCTGTGCTCTTAAAGTAACTCCACTGAGATCTTACAAGGGCTTAACATTTCTAAGTTGTCTTGGGGAGTTATAAAGGTTATTACTCGTCACTTTAAAGTCTTTCTAGTCCATTTTATAATGTACAAATAAGTGTGAGCATTTTTTTTTTTTACAGGCTTGACAATTAAAAAACAGATGATTTAAAACTTTTTTTAAAAGTAAAATAATCTGTAATTTCAATTGACACAATCATATCACCTGAAGTAAGAGCTAAGCTTCCTCCAATATATCTGTTCCCAGAACACACAGCAATATGCAGACCAGGCACACTTCTCCTTAGGGAGTCAATGTTTTTCCTGTGGCCCCTCCCTTCTTAATTTCATAGGCCTCAAATTAGATATTACCTTGCACTGAAAATCAGATCCTTCATATTTCATACACCCTGAAGCTAATGTGGTTTCTCCCTGGTCATCTTCTTCTATGATGGCAAAGCAATGCCCATTAGTTCTAAAAGAAAAAAAGCCAGAAAGACAAAAGATCAACTTCAGATCGGAAGGTACTCATTAAACCTCAGTTTGAATGTGACCAGTTAACGATGGCTGTTAGTTCTGAATAAGAATTACATTCAGTGTGATTTACTGGTAAGTCTACACGCATTTTAAGGCAAATACAAGTTGTCATATTTGAACTAAAATCTACAGGTCGAATAAACATCCAGCGTCAGGCAGTAAAGGACTTCTTTTAAACAAGTGCCCCCAAATACGAAATACTATTCACCTTTTCTTTGTTAATCATAGTCATGTGATCACAGAAAAACTATAAAACTTTATGAAGCAGATAATCTTTAGTGCTTAAAAACATACTTAAAAATAACTTCGTCTCTTTTCATCCATAAGATTTTCTGTATTCCCATACTATACACAATATTATGAATAAGAAAACCTTCTCGGTGAACCATAAAAACAGATTCAATGACAAAGGAAAGTATATTTGGGAAGATCTGACTAACACAGATTCTGAGAGGCACTTTTTATTTAATGTGATAAGGAAAAAAGGAGAACTTATGAATAGCTGAATTTTCAAGAAATGTATATAAATGTATTTGTATTAAATCAAATGTTATTTAGTTACTGGTATGCCAGAATTATCTCCTAATACATTCAAGCTTTAATGAGTAGAAGAAATATCTAAAAGATTTTTTTGTGTTCCTCCTTACTATTCATATCGGTAAGTGTACTGTTACAGTTAAAAGAATCTCGTAGAATTTTTCATTTTCTGAAAGGAGAAAATGTTAAGTGACAGGATGAAATTCTGGTAAAACTGATCACTAAGTTTTACTCTGGGTTACCCAAGCGTCTAACAAATAGCTCACACGGACCAAGTATGAACTACAGACAAGAAGTCTGGCAGGAAGTCACCTGGTAATATAATAGGGAACACCCTCCTAACACAGATCAACCAGTCTGTTACAGTAAAGTCAACAACTACGAGAAAAAAAAAACAAATCTAAGATATGGTGAACTATCATACAATTTCAATATTTTGTATGTATACTTCTTGGCTATATATCTGTTCACATTCAAAGAGCATAAAGTATTAGGAAAGTACAAAACAAATTATTGATTACTATATCTTAGTAACAGGAAGATAACAGACTGAGTCCTTCAGGGTGGTTTTTTTTTTTGACTAGTAAGACAATTAATTCTTCACTGTCCCCTAGGAATATGGAACAGAATTAGATGATCATATATAAATATTAAATAGTTAACATAAAATTAAGTAGAAAAATTATTCAACTATCACAATGTCATTCTTGTAGACCTGTAAAATAATTCAACCAATTTAGAATTACAAGGTTTATGTGAATTTTCAAGGTTTCTTTTTAATCATCTCTAAGTTATCTACAATGAGCATCAAGAACTTTCTGATAAAAAGATCCCTGAATAAACCCAAAATGACAGACAAACACCAGATTCCTTTTACCTCTTTTGAAAGCTATATTACAATGTTACTCTAAGAAAATAACCATCAATCACTTAATATATGTTCCTATATAAAGAACAAGAAGCTTTTGGCTCTTTGAAAAGATACCATATAAAGTTAGGGAAAAAAATTTAGTCAAAGTAAACGATTCTTAAAATAGCACTAAATACAACCCTATTCTCATAACTTTAAGAAGCATAAAATACTTACATGCATGTGTTATTAATAGCATCATCTGGGCAGTGTCCTGAGCAATAGCACTTTAAAAAAGGCAAGGTATCCTCTGGTGCTAAGGTTACTCCATTTTCTGACTTTTTCTGATCGGAGTCTGATTTCATCCCAGTACCATGGAGCATACTGTCTAGATTCTGCCCTGTATTCAAACGTGAAATTGTAAATGAACCATTTCTGAAAATCTAATTCTTTTATTCCAATTTTTTAGTGAGGAGAAGTTTCTATGCTTTCTTAATTGCATTAATTGTAGTTGTATGCTTTTAATTAAAAATAAACTTTATTAATATGATTACATTTACTAACAGCCTAAAATGCACAGATAAACTATCTCAGCTCTCATGGGATATATGGGGATGACTATGTCACAATTTTTGCACTAGTGAAAGACAAAAGTGGCACAAGGTAGAAAAAAGGTCGTAACTTGTAGGAAAGGTACAAAATGAAAAGCAGTTTCAGAACAGAGATAATTCCCACCATTAAAAAACTGACAAATTATGGTTCCTTTTAAAGACACTTTGGTTCAAAACTTGTGACCAGCTTAAAAAAATTAAGTCCTTTATTTGTATGTACCTCTATGTGAAAGTGAAGTTACTAAGCATTTTGCTCTGGATTTTAATTGCTTAAGTAAGGGAATTGTGAGAGTTTGGGGACTAATCATATTATCTGGTGCCTTTTATTCTCAAGGTCATTGGTTCAAATCCAGACTGTGCTGCCCGAAACTGAAGGTTACTTGTAGGGCAGTAGTTGGAGCGTGGAAACAGAGTTGTGTTCTGGCACTAGAGTATCGTAGCCTCAAATGACACTTACTGTCATATTTGGTTCTGATTCTTTCAGACCGAAAGCAGAACAGAACTAAAGCAATGTTTTAGTAATCCCTCCCTCTGAATCAGTGAAGTCAGCTAGGCTACTCCTTGTGGGGGTAGGTCTTCAGAGAATAAAATGTGGAGCCAAACAGGTACAAAATATTAAGAGAATTATGTACGCATCTCATTATAAATGTTAAATAAGTGATTCAAGGCATAATGTGAACCTGAGACTTAAAATTTAGCTATTCTGGTGAGAACTACTGAAAAAAGAAAAAATGTACATACCCACGGATAACCAGAAAAGAATGTGCTGCTCAATAAATTTTAGTGATTCCATGCCTTAAATTTTAATAATCCTCACTTAATCCTTTAAACCGCTACAAAACATAGACTTCATTTATGGTAACATCAAGAGAAAAAGAAGGGTGTGTGTGTGGGGTGGGGCAGGGGGGAAGAGTGTCAAGAAGGGAAGAGATCCCCTGGGAAAGAAACGAGGAAACCTAGAGTCTGGTCTGCTATGCCCCTGCACCATTTATTGAGCTGGGTGATTACTGACAACGCATGTCAGTTCAAGCCTCATTTACTCAGTAAGACCACAGGACTACAACACATCTGAGGTCTCTTAACCAGCTTTAAAATCCTATTACAGTTATAGAAGGAAGCATCGATTTAACTATGGAGACCAAATGGCAAATAATACGTGCACATAGCTGGTTTCTCAAAACTCTAGTGATACACAGGAAAAGCAGCATAGTATGGCAGAAATAACACTGAAATAACAGTGAGAAGTCAAAGGTTCAAGTCTTGAATATCTGATAAGTTGAGATATTCAACTTCAGGCTTTTATCTATAAAAAATGATGACAATAATTTCCAATTAAGAGATTATATATAGATCAAATGAATGCATAATAAAGGGCTTAAATATAAAAGTGTATAAATGAAGATAGTACTAAGAACAAAAAAATTATACTAAAAGATCACCAATACCTGGAAAATTCAAAGTTACATGATGGTTAATACACATAACTTCCCAGAACAATGAATTTAAGAGCTAAAAGTACTTTAATTGCAATAATGTGCATCTGGGGTTTATATTATCTCAAATATTTAATTAACAAAACAGTAACTAATTACAGGCCAGCTACGTGCAGGCAAGTTACTGAATGCTGGAAACTGATCCGGTTCTTGAGAAACTTGGAAGAAGGCAAAGATGTATGTGTGTGGAGGGGATAAGCACATAAATAAATACAATTCAGAGCGCGATAAAATACAAAGGTGCTATGCAAACAAAGGAAGGAGCTAGTAACACAAATTCATTCTAGGGTGTCAAAAGCAAAGAAACCTGAGCTACACCTTGAAGCTGTAAAATTTCACCAAGTACAGGTGCAGGGAAAAAGAAGGCAGTCTCTCCACACTCTCCCTAGGCGACAGCACCTATTCCCACGGTTTAAATAAACCTCTTTGGTGATGGTTTCTAGATTTATCCCTTCAGCCTTGACTCGCTTAAGCATCTCGAATGAAACTCATCTAAAATGGAATGCTTGACTTCTCTCCTCAAACCTGGTCCTCCCCAGGCTCAACCTCCAAAATATATCTCCCTTTGGCTCACTTTGGTCCAACTCCACTGCCATCTCCTGGGTGCATCATGTCACTTCCAAAGTAAAAGAATCTCGACATTGACCTCCCGACCTCTGCTTTTGCCCTTCCAGTCCGTCTCCTACATAGCAGCCAGAGTTACCCTATACACCTAAATCTGATCTCATCACTCATCTGCTTAAAACAGTTGTATGGCTTCACATACACTCGGAATACAGTTCAACTTCCTTCACCATGCCTACTGACCCACAGGATTTGGACCCTGTGGACGTCTTCACCATCAACTCATGGCACTTCCCCTCCACCATGCCCAGACATAAAGACCTGTGTCAGTACCTAGAACATGCCAATTTCTTTCTACCCACAAGTCCTGTGTTTACAAAGCATAAAATTATAAGTCGGGGATGGGCTGAAGCTACAGGCTATATATGCAACACTACTCTAGCAATCTGTAGTAATCTCTAAGAAATAATTTTTGCACATTGGTTTTAGTTCTTTTCATTAAGAGTAAATATTTTAATCTTATTATTTGAAGGCAAATAATAGTTATCAAAGACTAACCAACCTTCTTTGAAAGGAAATGTAACAAATTTTGCTCTTCCTCAGAGAGATACAGTGCTAAGACTTTTCATTAAATTTGTTAACTAAAACCCAATTTATTTCATCTAATAAAAGTTTACTGGGACTTCCCTGGCAGTCTAGTAGTGAAGATTCCAACCTTTCACTGCAGGGGAAGCAGGTTTGATCCCTGGTTGGGAAACTAAGGTATCACATGCCATATGGCATGGTCAAAAAAAAATAAAAAAAGCTTATTATGTAACAACTTATGATGGGGAATGAGAATTTTGTATCATACTGTGGAGATTAAAAAAATTTAATACCAAATAGTGATTACCTGGTAGTAAGGTAGCAAAGGCTATACTAATGTTACTATTAATTTAACTCATTTCAAAACTATAACAGTTTTGATTGGTACTGATCAACAAGGCATGTAATAACAGAATTAAAATAAAGATGTTTTATTAAATAATATAATGTTTCACACAAAAAAGCAGCTTTTGCAAGAGCACGCTCGTGTTCAAGCATGGAAAAATAAGGGTGCTAAACCCAAGACAAAATACAAAAGAAGCTAAGATTTCATTATAACATTCATTCTTTAAAATGAAAATTTAAACATTTCTGCAGTTAATCATAATTCTTATCAGTAGATACTGTCACTGTGAACAAAACATGAAGAAAAGTCTTTAAAGACATCAACTTTAAGAGAACAAAGATGTTCAGTAAGTTCTGTAAAACCATTTTGTCAAACAGCACTCTCTTTAGTTGAAAATACTGTCCTAATTAAACCATACAGGAAAAAGCTCAGGTGTAAATATATAGCCCATTTGATCCTACGAATCATCACAATAACTTCCTGTCTGGGAGTTCTATGCTGTAAAATGCACAGTGTAGAATTACAATACTGGTCATAAATAAAACTTCTGAGTACTCAATCTTGATATTTGGCACACAGACATTATATGTATGTTTTCAAACTCTTTTAACAACAACGCTTTTTTAAAAAAAACTGTTTATTCCTTATTGTAATTTAAAGGAGAGGAATTTTAAAACTAAGTCCTGAGTATCTATTGTCCTATGTGTCAGGCACTAGGTCAGCCACTTTACTTTACATTTTACCTCATTCAATCCTCCTAAACCTGATGCTGCATGTCATAATGCCTATGTTAGAGATAACAGAATAGGCTCAAAGAGGCTGAGATTTTATAGAGACTTGGAAATGTTTCTGTCTTAGTGAAGTTCAAAAATTACTTAGCATGTGTCTATCCTTTGGCTCTATACTTAAAAGCTATTGGCATACTGGGCTTAACTGTTCAAAATGGGACATGAGTTGAAAGAGCAGTCCTAATAATGAGTGCTTTTTTTACATACAGAAATAAATGACTAAAGAGAGAGACAAGGTTGCTTAAATGAATTTACCTTGAACATGAGAAACGACGAACAGATAGACTCCCAATAACCTGATGTAAGT
Source organism: Budorcas taxicolor (assembly GCF_023091745.1). Classification (NCBI taxonomy): domain Eukaryota; kingdom Metazoa; phylum Chordata; class Mammalia; order Artiodactyla; family Bovidae; genus Budorcas; species Budorcas taxicolor. The sequence goes on from NC_068914.1 coordinate 4,508,757, forward strand.
GCACAGCTGAGTCATTGTTCAACTTTAGCGTTTCCTGTCCAGTGTTACCTTTAAAAACTGGTCTTGTATGGTCACTAATTTAAAAGACTTTTATTCAATCAGATTTTCTTGTAAAAAGTCTCAATCACGTAACAATGACTCCAGCTTCCACTGCTTTCTTCCTGACTCCTGAAAGATAAAAATATTAAAAAGGAAATGAATATAACTGAATTCTAGAAGGTTTCTAACAAACTAAGAGAGGAAAACAAATGCCCAAACATATCTTTAAACAACACAGTACATTTTCAAAGATTAAAGCTGTCTTTGTTAAAAAAAAAAAGGCACCATAATTCAAAAGCTTAAATAATTTTAGTAATCGGTTGCCACTTCTCCTGACCTTAAATTAACCTTAGGTAAAAAAAGATAAGAACACTAATAATCTCAATAGTCTTTTCTGGTTGCTCTAAATAAAACACTTTTAACACCATTAACAAAATTTCTAAATATATTAAGAATAAAGCAGGAAGAGTTGAATTTAAAACACTAAACAATTAAGAATCTCTCAATCTTAGTAGATGTGATAAAACACTTTGAGTCTTCTACTAACGTATTCTGTAGCTAGAAGAGAAGGTCTATCTAGAAAAACATTTAAATATGCAGTGTGCTTCATCATTAATGGAAAAACAATAGAAATATATCTTAAATAAAATTATTTCCATAAAATATTACAAATCTGACTTCATTAGGAGAAAACTGAGCTTTTAAAATGGATGACATGAAACATAACCTCTCCAATTAAGGTTTGACAATTATCAAATAGTTAAATAGTTAACAGAAAAAGAGGTTAGGGTGTATAAAAATGAATATAATTCTGTTTCTCCCTCATTCTACTGGTCCAGGCAACTGATTTTACTGCCTTAAACCTGAACTATTCCTAAGTGAAAATGGTTTTATTTGTAAAATAATCACCCTGGCATGAACTCTACCATAAATAAATCAAGATTTCTATTCTAGCTAATAATTTTTCACTCTAGCTCTCCAAAGGCACTTTGAGAATTGAGGAAATAAGGTTTAGAGTGAGATGTCATTTATATTTTGCATTTTATATATATATGGTTTGTTCTAAAATCTCTGCAATTTCTCACTTCTCTACTATGACATTAAACTGCTTTTCATCAACACAATGCTGAGAAAGTAAGATGTAAAGTCTAAAATTGTTACAGAATAACATCTATAATAATGACTTTAACAGTATTTTTAAGAAAACTCACTTCTTCAAATTATGGGATTGTGATTCTAGGGATATCTCTTCCATGATTCAAATTCAAAGGAATTTTCCAGTATATTTCCAACCCTGATCTCTCCCTATTTCGATATGCCTATTAAATACTCGGCTAGGATTGCATTCCATCTGCCCAAATCAAACTTACTAACTTTTCTTCCCATTCCTCTAGACATGCCTTCTTCTCTTCCTCCTCCATCTGCTATCACAGAGGACAGTGGTGGCATCTCTCCAGTCACCCATGCCAAAAACCCTGGCATCATTCCTGCCTCTCTTATTAACAGCTCTCACTCTCTCCCTATACCTGCACACATTTATTAGTTTACTCACTTATTCACCAACAGTGTTTTCTGAGTATGTATTACACATTAATGCAAGGGGCTACAAATAAAAATATGACGGATTCTGCTTCAAGGACCTCACAGTCCTGGGCAGAAAACTGACTGAGATGACTGATTCCATGCTTCCGTGTCACTGTTTCTTCATCAGTTTATTTAAGTGAATATGTGGTCTTGTCTCATTAGAGGTACAGGCAAGGCATTCTGCAGTCAAGGAGACCCTGGGCATCTGTACACGCAGAGCCCCTTTCAAAGGAAAGGGATCGTGTGTGATTCCTTCCACACAAACATCTGCAACTCCACTCTTGGCAGACGCTTCTATCTTGGATCTACTTAAAGAAGTAACCTCACCTTTCTGGGTGAGTTTCCTCATCTGTAAGACTGGAATTATATTCTGAGAATACTTATTCTGAGAACTAAATGAGGTAATACCTAAGATATATTCACCTCCATGTAGCAGAACTATTATGAATGCTTTGAACATATTAATTTAAAGAACCACTACAACCATCTTACAAGATAGGCTTATTATTTTAAATAATAATTCTACAGATGAGGAAACTAAAGCAAGTGGAGTTTAAGGAATTTATCAAAGATTACACACACAGGTAGGGCCATAATTCTAATCAACAAGATCTAATGCGGGTGTCCACATCTTAAATGCTACCCTAAGTTGCCGTGCTGGGTCTTTTATGTACATTACTTCATAAAGTATTTAGAAAAGCCTGCTACAGAGTAGGTGCTTAAAAAAAAAGTTTCTTCTCCTCAAACATGTTTACGGCATACTTGCAAACATTGCACAGAAGTAGCAGGTGCTACCCATGACAATCCCAGCTGCAAGACATTTTCATAGACTAAAAACTCTCCAACAACTTGTATGGAGAACAGCTTTAGCTAAGAGAGGGCTGAGGTAAAACGGCTTCAAGAGCTTCACTGTAATCTAACAAAGAAAGTCCCTAATCTTTAAAAGAAAAATGTTAGGTTTTAGCTGACTACAAGCTCAAAAACCATCAGTGCTTAAGACCAACTGCTAAGAATGAAGACAGTCTGACCAAGCGCTGATAGAACACTGCCATAGTCAAAGGAGTAACCATCTTACTTTATTCCACCTGGTCAGGACTCTCAAATACTTTAGAAAATGACAAGAAAGCAAAGGACAGAGAGACGACCACACTGGAGACAGGACCAGCGATCTCTGCTCACAGAATATCCAAGGAGTGAAATGCGAATGCACCTGTCAAGGGGATGGCCGGAACGACAGAGACGAGACGAGACCAGTTAGACGGGTCATCAGACTCCTTCCAGCTCTGAAGTCCTGAGTGAACAGCGCTCTTGCCGATGAACAGTAACTTACTTCCCAAACGCTTAGTAAGTGCCTATTATATACATGATTCTGCATAGAATAGTCATACAGTGACAGAGCAAAACAGACTGAACCTTCATGGAGTTCACAATCAATAAGACAATTAAATCATCAAACAAGACAATACAAATGATACATAATCACAATTTGAGGAAAGTGCAGAGAAAGAAAAGTGCCAGGTCCTAGAGGATAGACAGGTCAAGGGAAGCAATGTTCCAAGTGCCATTTCAGGTGTAAACTGGTGAATAAAAGAATTATTTACTCAGGTAAAGCAACAAGGCTGGAGAAGGGGGATTGGAGGCAGCAGAACAGCCTGCACAAAGATTATGAGGCCAAGAAGAACAATGGCTCTGAAATGCTGAGAAAGAGGGTAATCTGCTCAACGCTGAGGTTGAAGAGGCGGAAAAGTCAAGGGCCAGGTCAGGCAAGACCATGTGTGGATTTGGGATTGAAACCTAAATGGGATGGGAACGCGGTTATCTGGCTTCTATGCAACGGACCGGAGAGAACAAAAGGAGAAGCAAACAGACCACTAAGAAGGATATTGCAGCAGTTTAGGAGAGGGACAATGGTGGTCAGAATTATGGCAGGAGTGCTACGGTGGATGGATTCAAGACATACTCCACAGATTCAGCAGGCCTTGGTGATGGATTAGACATGGGGGTAAGGGAGAGTGAGGAGTCAAAAAAAAAAAAAAAATCGTACATTTCTGGCACCAGCAATTACTGAAATGGGGACAAACGGACTTTGAAAGGAGTGGGAAGAAGAGATCAATGGTTCAACTTTAGACATTTGTAATTACTCAAAGGGAATGTCTAATGGGCATCTGGTTCTGAAACTTAAAGGAAACTTCTGAGGCTGAATATATAAATCTGTTTGAAGTCGCTCAGTCGTGTCCGACTCTTTGTGACCCCATGGACTGTAGCCTACCAGGCTCCTCCCTCCATGGGATTCTCCAGGCAAGAGTACTGGAGTGGGTTGCCATTTCCTTCTCCAGGGGATCTTCCCGACCCAGGGATCGAACCCTGGTCTCCTGCATTCCAGGCAGACACTTTAACCTCTGAGCCACCAGGGAAGTCAGTCAACAACATAGAGATATTTAAAGCTATGGTCCTGTATGAGACAGCCTTCTAAGAACGGAAAGAGAAAACAGTGCCAGAATATCAATGTTCATTCAAAAACTGTATTAACAAAAGCATTAACATCCCATATATTTATTTGGCATTCACCGATAAAGTAAATTCATGATCCAGGCTCTGTCATGTACAGCATTAATGTAGTGTGTATTACCACAGCTGGGTTATAAACTACTGTTCATAAGTGGTATTTTTCAGCTAAGAAAACCCCACCGATCTACCAAAAGACAACTGTGGTGACCTAAAGTATGTCTACAAATGCTCTGACACTGTCTTCAAAAGACGCAGCCTCATTCCCTCTCCTGAATTCCCAGTGGGCTTACAGACTCATTTCTAACAAACTAAAATAAAATGCAAAAGACAGATTTTGTCTTCTGAAACTAGATCATAAAAGGCATTTCAGATTCCTCCCTACTCACTCTTGAAATACTCTGATGGAAGAAGCTGGCTGCCATGTAATAAGGACACCCAGACAGCCTTATGGAGACGCCCCTGTGGCAAAGAACTGGGCCTCCTGCCAGCAATCATGTGAGTGGGCCACCTTGGCGGCGGACCAGTCAGTGCCAGGGAAGCTTTCCAGTAACTGCAGCTTCACAGGTATCTTAACTTCAATTTAGGAGACCTTAAACTAGAACCATCCAACTAAACCTTTGGTAGACTCCTAATGGTTAGAAAATGTATGAAATGATAAATGTTGGATGTTTTAAGCTGCTAAGATTTTTGGTAATTTGCTGGGCAGCAGTAGATAATATTCATTGCTATAATACAGTCATTCTGAGAAATTTGTTGAAATAATAAAAGCCTGATCACTGTAAGTTATTGCACAGTCAACCAAAAGGCACACGTCTGAAAATCGTAGTTGAGTCAGAGGATAACAATAAAAGCATAACATAAATAGGGAGTGCCCTCGCAGGCCAGTGGTCAGGGCTGTGTGCTTTACCTGCCACGGGCCTGGGCTGGGTCCCGGTCAGGGAACCAAGATCCCACAAGCCTCGTGGTGCAACCAAAAAAGAAAAAAAAAAAGTATAACATAAACAGTCACAACGCCCAAAGAACTAACTGGATAATATGACTAACATCTTTCTTTCAAAAGAGTATTCAAAAATATGTTCTTTATATTTAAATGACCTCAGCAAGTAAGGTTTATTTTTTGTGGGGGGGAAAAACTGTCCCTAGTTCTACACTACACACTGTTACATCCGCCTTTTTAAACTACGGAGTCCATAAAGATAACATTAGTTGTGTGTTCTATATATAAAGGCACATGTTTCATATAATATCCTGGCAAACTGAAGAAAGTAAATTCTGATGTCTGTCTACTGGTTTCAAAAATCAGCTCCACTATTTATCTGCTACGTAATTTTGGGGGAAGTTATTCAAGCTATCTAGGTCTCCGTTTCCTTAGCCACAAAATGGGAACAGTATTACTAACCCAAATGAGTTAGCGCCTTGGATCTAAGTATTAAGCATCCAGTAAATACATGTCAGTTGTTACTGTTGTAATTAATAATAAAAATACTGATGACTTCCCCTTTATTTGTCCCAGCATATTGACTTTTTCTATAATCATAATATAACAAAAATAGTAAACTTATTTTGCAACCATTCCTGAAACTGAGTATTTTATAATCCTAATACCTGAAAATAAAAGTATTTTTAAATTCCTAGAATAGTTCATTGGAATTTTTATATTAAAATTAAAAATATCTCATCATACAATGTTAAGAATATAAGGAAATGACATTTGAAATGCCACATGATCAAAATTTTTAAATGATGCTGGTGTTTAAAAGCTATTATTAGTTAGTCCAAATAGGAACCTAAATAGATTTACATTCCTTTCCTGTATACATAGATTGGTGGGTTCTTCAGGAAAATAAGACTATGACAACATTACTCAATAAAATATAAATTATTCTTAAAAAAATTTAAAGCTTCGCAAATAACAAGAAAGTTAAACCAACAGTTCTATCAGGATGAAAGAAAAAAAAAACAAAACAGGAAAAGGCCAAAGTCAGCTGAAAAAACAGACTAAAGTCATTCTTTCCGCTTCCCGTTAAGCCCTCCACCCCTAATTTTTACTTTCTAGTAGTGAGGTTTGGGAATTTTCAACAAGCTGGCCAACTGCCAACTGCATAAAGCAGTAAGGAGAGCACTCTCCCTTCCAGGGGTCCCTCCCCCTAGGCAGCTCCAGGCGCCGGGTCTGACAAGCTTTCTGAGAAGGACGAGACTCACTGCAGACTGTCTGGCTCCACAGCCATTGTCTGCACGGCTGCTTTGCTCCTGATCCCGAGCTTGGATTAGCATGAGAATATTGTCTTTTCCCTTAACAAGCATCTCATCCATCTTTTCCCCGTTTCTAACTTCCACCCCCATCACTCCCTAAACTAATATATACATATACAAATGGAGCAACACTACTCAGGTTATTTTTATATTAGTGTAAAAAACAGTCACTCATATCTAAACATTAAACCTTAAGAAAATAACATGCTTAAATAAAGTTATGTGAGTTATCTGTGGTAATACACAGGAATCTCATCAAAAAGCCTGCCTTAGAGTCCATGCTGTGAAAACTTGTGATGGGTAAGACATTCATAATGAGGTCTTCTGGGAAGCCTGAAAAAGGAGCAAAGAGAACCAATCACAGAGCTCACTTCTGACCTACAGGAGGATTAGGGAAGTCCCACTTTACAAACACATTTCTAATTGTTGTGTCTCCATCCCACCTGAGGTCACCAATTTTATCAACACCCCAGAAATTACCTTCTAACTAGATCTTCCCTTTTCCCAATGTTCAATTATTTATTCAAAGCAAATTTAACATATTTACACCTTTGTTTTTCTGCTCAATTACCCTCTCTTCATTCAAAATCTTTTACTTTCCTTCTGTGCCAAGAAACTGTTCTCCCCAACACAAGTGAAATTCTTGCCGGAACAGAGATGCAAGACAAACTAGTAAGGCATTATTACAGTTGATGTGCTTAGAGGCTTTATACCCCTCACCAGGGGCCTCAGTATTAGATGTACAAACAAATGCTTCTTGGTTTATGAACTCTTTCAAAAAACAGGAGACAATCTATTTTTAAAATACCATTTCTTCAAAGTTTGTTTGTTTAATCATATTAAACAAAAAAACTCACAAGTAATTAGAACTCGTTTATGCTGTCTGCCCACTGGTACATCAGTGGTCAGAAGAGATTCTTAATGCCAGCAGTTAATTGAAGTGGTCTAGGTGTTATTCTTCTGTCTCTCCTCTAGAACAAGCACCAATGACAAGGAAAGAAATAAACAGCAACAGAACAGGTAGAGCAGCTGCAGAAATGTCTAGGAGGGATAAGAAGCTGGTCACCCCAACAGGGCTTTCCCAGTGGCTCAGTGGTAAATAATCCACCTGCAATGCAGGAGCCAAAGGTTCAGTCTCTGGGTTGGAAAGATCCCCTGAAGGAGGGTATGGGCAACTCACTCTAGTACTGTTGCCTGGAGAATTCCACGGACAGAGGAGCCTGGCAGGCTATGGTCGATATGGTCGCAAAGAGTCAGGCAAGACAGAAGTGACAGCAGGCACACACGTAGGTATATTATGGGCAATGGTAAACAACACTGTGGCTGTTTCTGCAGAGTATTTTTACAGAGAGAAAGTCAGTGTTATGTGGTTAGTGACTGGTTCAAGGTAGAACATAAGACAGATCTAAGTCTTTCATGCCAATTAAATGAGAGAAACTCATATATAGTATTTAGTGGCAACTTTACGTAGTTAGCCTATCACCATTTTTATAATGTGCAAGCTAGTTTTACATGCATTACACCATATATTGGGCTTTCCTGGTGGCTCAGATGGTAAAGTGTCTGCCTACAATGCAGGAGACCCAGGTTCAATCCCTGGGTCAAGAAAATTTCCTGGAGAAGGAAACAGCAACCCACTCCAGTATTCTTGCCTGGAAAATACCATGGATGGAGGAGCCTGGTACGTTACAGTCCATGGGGTCTCAAAGAGTCAGACATGACTGAGAGACTTCACTTTCACACCATATATAGATGACCCTTACAGTAAGTAAAATTATTCCTACTTTTAAAGAGAAGACAAGTTCAAGAAGCTAAAGTGACTTGCTGAATTCTACATAGCTAGCAACCTGAAGGAAAAACTACAAACTCAGGTCTTTTATTCCCAAGTTTAGTGTTTTATCCAGTAAGCCACAAGTAAGTACGTCACACCTGGTGGCGCGGTCGGCAAAGAATCCACCTGCAATTCAGGAGACCTCCGGTTCAATCCCTGGGTCAGGAAGATCCCCTGGAGAAGGGCATGGCAACCCACTCCAGGATTCTTGCCTGGAGAATCCCCATGGACAAAGGAGCCTGGAGCCTGGCGGGCTACAGTCCATAAGGTTGCAAAGAGTCGGACACGACTGAGCGACTAAGGACAAGCACATCAAAAGGGAAACAGGAAGCTGTTTTCTACTGAGTCATGTAACATCGACACACATAAGATTTTATTTCATCATCACAGAAGAGAGCGACGCTCAGCAAAGTTAAGAAACTTGCTCAAGTGCTCGCTTCGGCAGCACACAGACTAAAATTGGAACGATACAGAGAAGATTAGCATGGCCCCTGCACAAGGGTGACACGCAAATTCGTTAAGTGTTCCATATTTTAAAAAAAAAAGAAACTTGCTCAAGTTCACAAAACCAGTAAGTGGCAAGTCTGCTGCTGAGAAGGCCCAGATTCCACTCAGTCAGGAGTGATAGAAACTGAGAAAGAAAGAGGACTACTGTGCTCCTTATCACACTATGCTTTTCAGCAACATCAAAACACCACCCCCTCAAAGAAAAGAAGCAACCAAACAACCTAAGCACTCCGCTATGTGCCGCTGACCTGGGACAAGTTTTCTACCTGGCAACAAGTCTTCTACCAGCCGGCTCCTTGATAGGTTCTGGCAAAACGGGAACTAGACAGGGCTGGAGGAAGGAAGGAGGAACTTGCATCTTCCTGATCTTGTCTGCTGTTCCTGTCAGAATTCCCTGAACAACATCCTTTGCCATGGTTGCAGCAGGAGACTCAGTTTTCAGCTTCCTTCTATACTCCCAGAAGCAGCCTTGCGGGCCCTGTTCAGACCCAGATGGGAGCGCCAGTGCTTCACGACCCCAGAGCAGGTCCCTGGGGGCCAGCACAGCTGGGCTCTAAGCGCCCTTCATAGAGGACTGGGTCAGGGCTCCACAAGGGCAGTTTTTCTCCAAGCTTTTAGGTTCTGAAACTTCAACCTTTAGGGGTGTATTTGTTTCCCACAATTAGTACTTCTGTTTTAGTTCCGATGTTCCTTTGGCTTTTCAATCCTCCAGTACCTGTGTAGTTAATTCCTTACACCAAATTCTCTCTTAAAATAACCAGTGTGGTTTCAGCCTTCCTGACTGGGCCCTGATTGATACAAATATTTTCAGAAAACAGATCTCAGAGAGCAAGTGACCGACTATACCCACACGTACCACACAGATATTTTCATATACATTCATTTCATCAAAGACACCTAACATTTCCTAAGTGCTTATAAAGTGAGCTTTAATAGATATTCAGAGAGTATTCTAAGATATTCTGACTTTAGGAATGAGTTCTTCTAGACTCAGTACATTTCATTTTTCTGACCACAAATAATTTTAACCTATCAAAGTTAGAAATTTGTTCAAGACTGGTTGGTCCTTCTATTCTAACCCATGTGACCCAAGTCAAAATGCTTGAATTTGGCTATCAAAACAGAGCTTTCTTCTCCTTAGCAACATTCAGTTCAGTTCAGTTCAGTTGCTCAGTCGTGTCCGACTCTTTGTAACCCCATGAATTGCAGCACGCCAGGCCTCCCTGTCCATCACCAACTCCCGGAGTTCACTCACATTCACGTCCATCGAGTCGGTGATGTCATCCAGACATCTCATCCTCTGTCATCCCCTTTTCTTCCTGCCCCTAATCCCTCCCAGCATCAGAGTCTTTTCCAATGAGTCAACTCTTCGCGTGAGGTGGCCAAAGTATTGGAGTTTCAGCTTTAGCATCAGTCCTTCCAAAGAACACCCAGGACTGATCTCCTTTAGAATGGACTGGTTGGATCTCCTTGCAGTCCAAGGGACTCTCAAGAGTCTTCTCCAACACCACAGTTCAAAAGCATCAATTCTTCAGTGCTCAGCTTTCTTCACAATCCAACTCTCACATCCATACATGACTACTGGAAAAACCATAGCGTTGACTAGACGGACCTTTGTTGGCAAAGTAATGTCTCTGCTTTTGAATATGCTATCTAGGTTGGTCATAACTTTCCTTCCAGGAGGAGTAAGCATCTTTACATTTAATTAAAAACTTTTGTAATTAACTTAGTAAAACCCTGTGGCCAAGAAAGCTTAATTCAAACACTAAATCAATTTTTAAGGAGAATATTAACTAATCTCTAGAACTAGGGAGAAAAAAATCAAAGCAGAACTTCAAGAATAACAAAGAGCAAACCCATAACTCACTCAGGAAACCAAATCAAAGTGTATCTGTATTTATCCTCTCAATTTGAAACACTTTTCCAGAAAGTCACAAGCTTTTTCAATTTTGTACCTCCCTAAGAAAATCAGCAGCAGCAAGAAAATATGGAAATACACAGGTGACTTTTGGTTAGACCAATAACTGGGGCATGACAGGACACACAGTAACCAGAGACCCAAACGGAAAATACAGCACAGTGTGCAAGGACAACCCTCAAATCAGAGAACTGTCTCAACCAAATGCCAACAGGCTCTCCTTGTTGAGAAACACCTAGTCTTGACTAGAATGACCAATCAGACTCCTTTTTTCTTGGTGGAGGGGGTGGGCAGCACTGCAAGGCTTGCAGGATTTTAGCTCCCTGACCAGGGATTGAACCTGCCCTAGGTAGTTAGAAGTGCAGAATTCCAACTACTGGACTGTCAGGGAATTTCCCAGATTCCATCATTATCTGAAGGCTCCTCTGAGGTTCTGGATGTTCAAAAAGCAATAGTTTTAAGCCTCTTAGAAGCAAAATTATCTTAAACTGATATGCAACTTCATTTTCGCTTGACTTTTTTTTCTTCTCATTCGACCTCTTTACAAAAACAATCATATTCTTGCTGTGCTAACCAAAGAGATTGTACAATGCAAAAGGAATTTAAAAATCAAGCGTTTTTCTCCACTTTTTTCTCTATCTACAGCTTTCAAAAATGCCGTGTATAATATAGGTTTCCCTGAAGCTCCAGGAGTAGACGCCCTGTCCTAGGCCAAGCCCATTAGCATTCTCTATCTTCTATGCCACAATGAAAAGTTCAGAGGTAAACTGTTCTTACATAGTGTCTAAGGTGGGGGTTGGAGAAGGCAATGGCACCCCACTCCAGTACTCTTGCCTGGAAAATCCCATGGACAGAGGAGCCTGGTAGGCTACAGTCCATGGGGTCGCAAAGAGTCGGACATGACTGAGCGACTTCACTTTCACTTTCAAGGGGGCCTGTCGAGACAGTCTTTCTTTCAGAAATTTGAATATGAACAAGAAAATTGCGGCTTCTGGCAGCTACGTTGGGACCTGAAGGGAAACCAGAGGTACAGCCAGGAGACTAAAAGAAGCCAGATCCTTGGAGCTACCAATGAGCTGCTTAAGCAACTCTGCCTGATGTCTGAATTGCTTAGGGACTTTTCAGTTAACAGCCAATAAATTTTCTTTATTTTTTAGGTCAGAGAGAGTCAGTTTTTCTGTTATAACAGAAGATTAAAGGAGAAAGTATACTTGAATATTCTGAGTTAGCTCAGTATCAAAGTAGTATTTTAAGCCAAATATCTCAGAAAAGATACTGGATAACACATATGCCAAAAAAAGAGAGACTGGTACAAGGTAGAATTACTTTTCAGAGATAGCTCAAACAGCATAAAAATTTACTTATATAATTAGCAGAGGTGTGATTTTTGCTCCGGTCTTTCTCCTTTTATCCCCCAAGTCTGCTAGACCCTCAGTCTTTCCCAACACAACAGCCTCTCTACTTCTAGTTTCCCAGACCTAAAACCTTGGAGTCATTCTTAGCAACTCCCTTCTTCCTTCTCATACTCCAGTCCATGAGGTCAACAAATCCTGTTGGTGCTTCCTTCAAAATATATCAAGAACCTATGCACTTCTCATGACATCCAGTTATCTCTCTGGTCCATGCTGCTAACACCTTTTGCCTAGATTACTGAAAAAGTCTCCTAGAACTGGACTCCCTGCTTCGACCCATATCCACGCACAGTATATTCTCAACACAGCAGCCGAAGTGGTGATAGAAGGCATTTATTAGATCACATCACTCCCCGTTTCATGCCTCCCAATGGTTTCCCAACTTACCCAAGAGTAAACGCTGACGTCTGCAGCGGCCAGTGTCACTGCAGCTCCTCTACTTGAGCAGCAAGGGCCTCCCGGTTCTTCAAGCACGTCAGGGAAGGCCCTGCTGCAGGACCTTTGCACTAGCAAGGTCCTCTCCGCATCACATTCCTCCCCAAGACATCTACCTGGATGGCCTGCTACCTGGCCTCTTCTAAGTGCTTAGTCAATATCCCTCTCTTGTTTAGTGTTCCTGCTCACCCTATTTAAAACTGTAATACCATCTGCATCCCTGGCATTCCCATATTCCTTCCCTGATATTTTTCTCTTCAGCACTTGTCACCCTGTAATTTAATATATAATTTATTATTTGTTTTATTGCCTGCCACCTGCTCCAGAATGTACACTCTGTAAGGGCAGGGGTATAATTCTACTTTTTCACTCTGTATTTCTAGCAACTAGAACAGTGCTTGGCACACAGTTGGTACTAAATAAATATTTGCTGAGGGAATGACTGAGTACAACAGAAGGAATTAAAACGTTATGCCAATTCCTTTTACTTTCATATACAAATGAGACTTTCCCATAAGGGCTTCGCTGTGGATAAACTATTCCATTTCCTTATCTCAACACAACTGAAATGATACAAAAACCACACCACTTCCTTTGGTTCACTTTGAGTCCTGACTTGTGTCAAGATACAGTAAAAAAAAAAAAACACAATTTTTTCCCACTGTTTTCAGTGGATATACTCAAGTTTAAGATACAAATTAAAAGGTCTTAAGAAAGACGTGTTTAAGTAAACATTGTTTTCCAAGATCTAAAATATTGCTTAAGGCAAACAATGGCTTGGGTTATAATCTGACAATACCCCATAGTTTTAGCAAGTTAAATAATTGTGGAAATAACCACAGACAAAAAGAAAATACAGTCCTTTTTGGGGAACAAACAATGTGGTCTGATGAAGGGAACTTCAAAGCATTATCTACACTCAACTGTAGAGACACTGTCTACACTTAAAGCAGACAAAGAAGAGTTCAAAGGTCATATTTATATTAAACTGAAACTCACCAAAGGCTCTGAATAAGACTAGAAGGTGTTAAAATCAGGTTGCTAACAATTCTTCCCTGACAAGCATGAACCACAAACTACAGGAAACTAAACATTGCAAACCTATAGGTCTAAGAAACAACACTCGAGGTCACAAATTCGGGAGTATTATTGTGAAACACTTGGAAATCTAGCAAGTTTTCCGCCTTTTAGATGAAATGTCTCCCTTGTCTTTACACTGTCAGAACATTTTGGGGGTTAAAATGTGCTAGTTGAGAATGGTTTTACAAAGGAGTTCTGTGGCAGACTTGACATTAATGTGTCCTTTTTTCCCCTCTAGTATCTTTCTTTCAGCTCTAAGATATCTAGTTTAACTACTTATCAACTTACACTTTTATTAAAGAAAGGATTGTAAGGAACATAGTCTTAAGAGTCAGGAGACCTAGGATTCAGTTGCAAATTCTGTCTAATTGGCTAGTTATCTTGGACAACTCACTTCACTCTCTAGACCTTAGTTTCCTCATCTGAAATAAAATAACCATTTTATTTTATTAAATTGATTTATTAAAATATATAATACCATGAAGACTTCTATCTCTCATATCCTATGAGTCTATGAACTACACTCACTCAATATAGTGCCTTAAAGACATCACCTAAGAATTATCTAGGCGCTGAGTAAAGCAGGGCAAGTATCACTGAAGCTGCACACTTTCTCTGGAACTGAGGGAACCACTATTCTGACTGTGCCATTTAACACTGCCATCTTTATATACTTTTATACTTTATGTGGTATATACCCCAAGCAATACTGTTTCACATACTGCTAAATTTGCTACAGATGCATAAAAACTGTATCATTCTAGTACTTTGTGCATATTTTAATAGTTTGCTTATTTTTCACTCAACATTGTGGTTTCCATCATCGCCACACACAGCTCCTTTTAATTCACTTCCACTGTTGCACAGTGTTCCATTTTATGAATATTCTATAGCTGTACATAGCCTTTCTCACACTGATGGACATTTAGGCTGTCCCCATGTTTCGATATCATAATAATGCCGCAATAAATAAACCGGAATAGATGCTTTTGTTACTGTTTTTGGGTAAATAATTCTGAAGGACAGATTTCCTGAAGTGGGATTCTGGGTCTAATGGTAGTTAGGTAGATATTTTGGTAATCCCCTCTGGGATTTTGTACTTTTCCATTTGGTACTTCCAAATGGCATTTAAGAACAATTTTAAAATACTGCTGAAGGATGGAGAATAAACTTAACACATGGAAAAATATACCACATGATACACAGAAAACCTCAAGATCATGTATATCAATTTTTCCTAAATTAATCATAAATTTAATGATATTCTTTCTCACATTACAGTCCCCTTTTATTCTTTATTTGCTAAGAGTTTTCATCATAAATGGCGCTGAATTTCATCAAGAGTTTTTTCTCCACTCACTGATATTATCACAATGGCTTCCTCCTTCAACGTGCTAATGCATAAATTAATTAGCAATAATCCATATTAAGAGCTCTCTTAAAGAGTAACCCATCTATGGTAGTTCTGGGATTCACAACTTCATTCATATTCCTCTTTTCAAGAGATGGAATCTAATTACTTCAAAAGTGGGCTGGACTCCCTACTAACAAACAGAATAAAGTGAAAGTGACAAAGCATGACTTCTGAGACCAAGTCTTGAAAGGCAACGAAGCTCTCTCCTTGCTCTCTTCCCTGGACCATTTATTCTGGGGAAAGCCAGATGCCATTGTGCAAAGATATTCAAAGAATCTGTAGAGAGGCTCATGCAGGGAGGAACAGAGCCTCCTGCCAACTGCCAAGAGAATGCGCCATCTTGGAAGTGGATTCTCCTCCAGTCAAGCTTTCAGATGAAAGCAGCCCCTGCTGACATAACTACAGTTTCACAAAATACCCTGAACCAAAACCACCTGGTAAACTGCTCCTGAATTCCTGTAAGTTAATTTAAGCTTTCATTACCTCAAGTCTCTAGGTTTTAGGATGAGCTGTTGTGCAGCTATAATAATTAACACACTACCATTCTAGGATTTCTGGGATAAATTCTGTTTTGTCATTATTAAATAATAATTGTCTGGTCTCTGTGCCTGGTTCCTGGGTAACAGGACTGTCTTTGTTATTTACAAGCCTCATGGATCACACTTGAGTTTATGCTAATGAATGACTCAGGATGGGGGCTGGTCACCAAAATGACCAGTGATATGATTAGAGGGTTGGGGCTTTGAGCCAGTCCAATCTTCAGGGAGTTTGGATAGGGCTAAAGATTGAGTTCAATCATGTGGCCAATTGTTCAGTCATGGCTATCTAATGAAACTTCGATAAGAACAGCACACCACGGCTCAGATAACCTTCCTGGCTAGTGACCTATTGATACATAGCCAGAATGACATATCCTGATTCCAGGAGAAACAGGCATGTAAGCTCCACATCTGGAACCCTCCCCAACCTCACTTTGTGTGTCTCTTTCATTTGTCTGGTCCCAATTTGTATCTTTATAATATTAAGTTCTGTGAGTTGTATAAATGAACTGTCAAATTGCAGGGGCGGGGGTGGTGGTGGGAGGGTGGTCATGGGAATCCTTCTGGATTTGCAGCCAGTCAGTCAGAAGTGTGAGTAGCCTGGGGACACCCAGACTTGCGACTGGCATCTCAAGTTAGCACAGTTTTGTTGGGGGCTGTGCCCTTAGATCTGTGGAGTCTGACACTTAACAGTAGGTAGGCAGTATCAGAATTGTATTGCAGTATTACAGACATGACCATGTTTCAATAACACCACTGGATTTGTTTTGCTAACATTTTGTTAGGTTTTATATCCATGTTCATAAGAAAGACTGACCTATAATTATTTTCTCCATATTATCCATGCCTACTTTTAGTATCAAGGTTGTACTACTCACACAGAATAAGCCGAGGAACCTTATTTTGCTATTCTCTTAAATAGTCTGTGTAAATCTGGACATATCTACCACATGAATAGTTTGACAGTACTCACCTTTAAAATTATCTGAGCCATGGGCTTATCAGTGAGTGTGCAGGAGGCGGCAGATCTTTCACTACAAATTAAAATTCTCTAATAATAAAAGAAATATCTAGGTTTTTTGTTTAGCTGTAATCAATTTTATTAAGTAACATTTTTAAAACTGTTGTTTTATTTAATTTGTAAAACAAAAAAAAAGAAAAAATATTGTAAAATGATGCACTGGAGAAGGAAATGGCAACCCACTCCAGTGTTCTTGCCTGGAGAATTCCAGGGACAGGGTAGCCTGGTAGGCTTCTGTCTATGGGGTCGCAAAGAGTCGGACATGACTGAAGTGACTCAGCAGCAGCAGCAAAGCTATTCAAAGGTATCTCTTATTTTTAAAAAATCTCTTTTATATCTGAGGTTATGTCCTCCCCTCCATTCCCAACACTACTTGTGCTTCCTGGGTTCTTCTTGATCTGTCATTCAAATGGTCTGTCCATTTTATTAGTTTTTTCAAGAAACCAACTTTTGAATATGTCAATTCTCTCCATCATATCATAAAAGTCTTTTCCCCCATTAATTTCAAACCTAATGCTATCACTCATTAGCGAGAAGCCTCAGTTTTCTCATCTGTAAAGTGGGAATAATAATAGTACCTACACCTCACAGTGTTGCTATGAATGAGATAATCCTTGTAAGGCACAGGGAACGGTGCTTGGTACATGTAACAGATGCTCTACAAGTGTCAGCCTTTATCTTTATTATCTACTTTACTTCACTTCAGTTTATATTGCTCTTCTTTTCCTAGATTAAATTACTTCATCAATATTTTAATCTTTTAATATATCTACTTCTGCTTTACTGACTATGCCAAAGCCTTTGTGTGGATCACAACAAACTGTGGAAAAGTCTTAAAGAGATGGGAATACCACACCATCTGACCTGCCTCTTGAGAAATCTGTATGCCAGTCAGGAAGCAATAGATAGAACTGGACACAGTACAACAGACTGGTTCCAAATAGGAAAAGAGTACGTCAAGGCTGTATATTGTCACCTTGCTTATTTAACTTATATACAGAGTACATCATGAGAAATGCCGGGCTGGATGAACCACAAGCTGGAATCAAGATTGCCGGGAGAAATATCAATAATCTCAGCTATGCAGATGACACCACCCTTATGGCAGAAAGCAAAGAACTAAAGAGTATCTTGATGAAAGTGAAAGAGGAGAGTGAAAAAGTTGGCTTAAAACTCAACATTCAGGAAGCTAAGATCATGGCATCTGGTCCCATCACTTCACGGCAAATAGGCGGGGAAACAGTGGAAACAATGGCTGAAGGTCTGTCTAGTCAAAGCTATGGTTTTTCCAGTAGTTCTGTATGGATATAAGAGTTGGACTATAAAGAAAGCTGAGTGCCAAAGAACTGATGCTTTTGAACTACGGTGTTGGAGAAGACTCTTGAGCGTCCCTTGGACTGCAAGATCAAACCAGTCAATCCTAAAGGAAATCAGTCCAGAATATTCACTGGAAGGACTGATGCTGAAGCTGAAACTCCAATACTTTGGCCACCTGATGTGAAGAACTGACTCATTTGAAAAGACCCTGACGCTGGGAAAGACTGAAGGTGGGAGGAGAAGGGGACGTCAGAGGATGAGATGGTTGGATGACACTACCGACTCGATGGACGTGAGTCTGACTAAATGCCGGGAGTTGGTGATGGACAGGGAGGCCTGGCGTGCTGCAGTCCATGGGGTTGCAAACAGTTGGACATGACTGAGTGACTGAACTGAACTGAACTGAATGTAAGCCTTCAACATGTCACACAAGTTTAATACGTCCTAATTTTCTTTACTGTTTAGCTCTAGCTGTTTTCTGACTTGCATTATCATTTTATTTTTGACCTGTAGGTTTTTAAGTTTCCAAATGCGTGTCTGTATATACTGTTTGTCATTCAGTTTTAACTGAAATGTATTGGTTGACAAAAAATATGGCTATGATTATTTGAACTATACAATCTAGAGAATGGTAACTTAATAAAACGCTAATTTCTAAACCAAACCTGACCTTTAAAAAGGGCTTCCCTGGTGGCTCGGTCGGTAAAGCGTCTGCCTGCAATGCGGGAGACCTGGGTTCAAACCCTGGGTCGGGCAGATCCCCTGGAGAAGGGAATGGCAACCCACTCCAGTATTCTGGCCGGGAGAATTCCATGGACACAGGAGCCTAGCGGGCTATAGTCCATGCAGTCAAACAGAGTCGGACGCGACTGAGTGACTAACATTTTAATTTACAACTTTTAAAACTAAATGACCTTGTCATGGTCTCTGCTTTAAAAAAAAAAAAAAATCTATGAATATTCTCATTTCATAGGATGAAATTACCAAGACATAAGAACTGTTATGATCTGGCCTCTGCCAGGCTTTCTAACGCCATCCTCCCACTCACTTCTCATACCCTTACTATGATCCAACTATAGTGGAGTCACTGAAGCCTCTATATTTACAGGCATCCCTTTCACACTCCTTTGCACATTCTTTTCGTTCTTTCCTTTGTTTCCCACCAGGTTAACTACAATTCACTCTTCAGACCTGTTCTGCTCCTCATCTGTGTAGACAATCCCTGATTCCTACGTATCAGGCTCAGTGAGCTGGCCTATGTGTACTTGTACTGTACCCAGAACACGAATCTTCTGTCTAGGTTGGTCATAACTTTTCTTCCAAGGAGTAAGCGTCTTTTAATTTCATGGCTGCAGTCACCATCTGCAGTCATTTTGGAGGCCTATGTGTACTTGTACTGTACCACAGCTCTCAAAGAACACTCATTCATGAAGTTTTTATTAATTATTTGGTATTTGCTTCACACCAATTATACAACAGTAAATGAAACAGACATGATCCCTCTTCTAATAACACTTATTTAATCAGGAGATGTTTTTTGACTTATCTTGCACTGCTTATAATCTCTATTTCTTAGCATGTTACTGAGCAAAACATTAAGTGTTCATTAAGTGAATGAAAGGAATAAAAATATTAGTATCTTAAGGGAAACATAATTGGGGAGTTAAATCAACTATAAAATCACATAATAAACTCTACAACTGCTTTGTAAGTATACTGACATCTACCAATGCATCTACCAAGTCAAGTGGGCCTTAGAAAGCATCACTACGAACAAAGCTAGTGGAGGTGATGGAATTCCAGTTGAGCTGTTTCAAATCCTGAAAGATGATGCTGTGAAAGTGCTGCACTAATTATGCCAGCACATTTGGAAAACTCAGCAGTGGCCACAGGACTGGAAAAGGCCAGTTTTCATTCCAATCCCAAAGAAAGGCAATGCCAAAGAATGCTCAAACTACCGCACAATTGCACTCATCTCACACACTAGGAAAGTAATGCTCAAATTCTCCAAGCCAGGCTTCAGCAATACGTGAACCGTGAACTCCCTGATGTTCAAGCTGTTTTAGAAAAGGCAGAGGAACCAGAGATCAAATTGCCAATATCTGCTGGATCATGGAAAAAGCAAGAGAGTTCCAGAAAAACATCTATTTCTGCTTTATTGACTATTCCAAAGCCTTTGACTGTGTGGATCACAATAAACTGTAGAAAACTCGTCAAGAGATGGGAATACCAGACCACCTGACCTGCCTCTTGAGAAATCTGTATGTAGGTCAGGAAGCAACAGTTAGAACTGGACATGGAACAACAGACTGGTTCCAAATAGGAAAAGGAGTACGTCAAGGCTGTATATTGTCACCCTGCTTATTTAACTTATATGCAGAGTACATCATGAGAAACGCTGGACTGGAAGAAACAGAAGCTGCAATCAAGATAGCCGGGAGAAATATCAATCATCTCAGATATGCAGATGACACCACCCTTATGGCAGAAAGTGAAGAGGAACTAAAAAGCCTCTTGATGAAAGTGAAAGAGGAGAGCGAAAAAGTTGGCTTAAAGCTCAACATTCAGAAAACGAAGATCATGGCATCCGGTCCCATGACTTCATGGGAAATAGATGGGGAAACAGTGGAAACAGTGTCAGACTTTATATTTTTGGGCTCCAAAATGACTGCAGAGGGTGACTGCAGCCATGAAATTAAAAGACGCTTACTCCTTGGAAGAAAAGTTATGACCAACCTAGATAGTATATTCAAAAGCAGAGACATTACTTTGCCGACTAAGGTCCGTCTAGTCAAGGCTATGGTTTTTCCTGTGGTCATGTATGGATGTGAGAGTTGGACTGTGAAGAAGGCTGAGCGCCAAAGAATTGATGCTTTTGAACTGCGGTGTTGGAGAAGACTCTTGAGAGTCCCTTGGACTGCAAGGAGATCCAACCAGTCCATTCTGAAGGAGATCAACCCTGGGATTTCTTTGGACGGAATGATGCTAAAGCTGAAACTCCAGTACTCTGGCCACCTCATGCGAAGAGTTGACTCACTGGAAAAGACTCTGATGCTGGGAGGGATTGGGGGCAGGAGGAGAAGGGGATGACCGAGGATGAGATGGCTGGATGGCATCACGGACTCGATGGACGTGAGTCTGAGTGAACTCCGGGAGATGGTGATGGACAGGGAGGCCTGGCGTGCTGCGATTCATGGGGTCGCAAAGAGTCGGACACGACTGAGCAACTGAACTGAACTGAACTGAACCAATGCATTTCCAAACCTATTGCCAGCTACTACTAAGCCAACAATCCTAGTACTAGCTCAGGAACTTTGTTCCCCATATCACCATCTTTTGGTGATTTCTAGATGGTAGAGAAAAGAAATTTAGATTCAAGTCACGTAACGGGGAACCTCAGTATACTCAAAAGCCCCCCTTTTCCCAATATTTCGGGTTTATTTCATAGTTTGAACTATCTTTGCTCTAAGTTTACTTTTTCTTATAATGTTTTTATACTATGCAGTAAGAAATCTAACACGTTATACATACTTGACATGTACTAATTCATTTAATCCTCACACGGACTTTGAGGCAAGTATTCTCATTATGTATAATTTTATAAAAATACATCCTAAAAATCAATAGCCTGATGGTAACATAAAGGTCAGTGAGATGCCAATTGGGTGGAGGGGAGCGTGGTAAGGAGGGGAGTGGGATGAGGATAGTGAAGAGGGCCTTGGGCTTTGCTGCATACTGCTCAGAATTGTATATAAGAACTTACGCATGTCTCATTTACGTAATCTTTTAAAAAGTTTTAAAAACTGTTAAATTAGACCTCCTCTGACAATCACAAAAAAAATAGATAATAGATGGGAAAGTGGAAAAGAGGGAGGAAAGGAAGGAAGTAGATGAACTCAGAGGTTAAACTAGAATTTCTATCTGAGACAGCTAGATTGGAAATTACCTTATAAACCTATAAAACAGTGGAACAGGAGAGAAGTATTGGGATGGAGGATAAAGACAGGAACTGAAATGTCACTATGAAACTGAAAGCGTTCAATCATGTCTGACTCTTTGCAACCCCATGGACCTTGTCTCACCAGGCTCCTCTGTCCATGGAATTCTCCAGGCAAGAATACTAGAATGGGAGGGGGAAAAAAATGGAATATACTAGAGTGGGTAGCCATTCACTTCTCCAGGGGATCTTCCTGATCCACGGATCGAACCCAGGTGTCTCACATTGCAGGCACGCAGATTCTTCACTGTCTGAGCCACGACTGAAAGATGCTACTGGAAATCTTGGGGCATGCTCTTCCCACAAAATCATATGCAGCTGCAATAACACAAACCACTACCTGAATCTGAAAGCATCCAAACTGGAGAATGATCAAATAAGTACGCAAGGAGAATATAAACCAAACTTAAACTAAGAGAAGAATAAAGGTGTCTTCATTATGAGGAGGCAGCCAACTGAAGAGAATGAGAAGAAACTGTCTGTCTCCCCTTCAGGAGGAGCACAATAACCAAAGAGCCTGAGGGCAAGGCCTGCAGCATGTTTCTGAGACTAGGAGTTGTGGGTTTCTCTAAAGAAAGCAGTGGGTGTGGGAAAACATTCTCAATGGAGTCCAAGGAGAGACCAACAGTGAAGATGAAGCTCATTTTCAAGCTGGGAACGGCAACTGCTTTAGTGCGACGGAGGGCCTTCTAAAGGCTGCTCCGTCTAAAAAATAAATCTCTGCAGACCTAGAAGCGACTGTCACCTGCCACACTGCTAGCAGACCTTGCAGCTGGGAGGGCTGAGCCCTGAGGACTCCTCCCAGAGCTTCAAGGGATGGGTAACAGCTGGTTGGTGCCTTTGTAATCGCTCCACAGGATAGAAACAACTCTGTCTTTCATACCTACTAGTTTGTCTCGGAACAGTAGCTGCCTACAGCCAGAACCCCAAATTTTGGAATGGGCCTAAAAAAACACAATTCATTTAAAGGGAATTCAGCTAACAGAGGAA
This sequence comes from Budorcas taxicolor, assembly GCF_023091745.1. Taxonomy (NCBI): domain Eukaryota; kingdom Metazoa; phylum Chordata; class Mammalia; order Artiodactyla; family Bovidae; genus Budorcas; species Budorcas taxicolor. The sequence continues at coordinate 4,531,602 of NC_068914.1, forward strand.
AGGCTAAAGGTGAAAATCAGAATAGGCAGAAAAGACTGGGTGGCAATGAACATCCGAGACACCAAGAGGGTGTCGGCTGTGCCAGTGAAGAAGAAATTCACAGATGCCAAAAAAAGGAGCTGCCGACCTGGATCCTGATGCAAGATTTTACCCCCAAAAGCAACGTCAGAGCATTTCAAAGAGGTAACTACCGGCGTAACAATAAGTGATCAGTGCGACAAAGGGAGAACCCTCAGAGTTTCTACGGTGCCGGCAGCTGACAGGCTTTCCAACCAGTGTTTCTTACAAGAAACTCAAATATGGACAGGTGCATAAGAACCGCTGATGAGGGCCCAGGGTGAAGGGGGCACTCTGCCTTTCTTGCCATGACCATCTTACCCTGTACCTCTCTTTGAGGAACTTCATATCTGCTGAATCCTTTTACATCCTAATTGAGAATTAATGTCCAATGAAGGATGACTAGTACATTTTAAAAAATTTAGAGATTAAAAAAAAGAGAGAGAGACTGGGCAACTGAGACTGACAACTTTATTTTCAATATACCATGTTGAAATATTTTGAATACTGCAAAGTCCTAAATCAACCATCAATTAAGAGTTGAAAAGAACTTTAATAAAAGCATTAAAATTAGTCAGTTTAATATTTATTATGGAGGTGGCATTATCTCACTATAAGGTATTTCTCTAAGGACATACTCATACTAACATTTATTTATTAATAAGGAACCATCAAGTTCTGCTTAATGAGCATCTTCACAGGTCTCCATTCTTTTAGGAATAAATTTTAATACATGAGATACCATCTTTCAGTAAGAGTGTCAGAATTAGACCTGCAGAAATACTTCAAACATTTTTATATTTTCTAAATCTTACACAGCATTAAAGTGTAACAGAAGATAACCATGTGCAGAATACTATTTATTTCTCTTCAAACTACTACTCTTCTAAAAGAAGCAATACTTTCCTTTCTTTTTTTAATAGTATCCCCTTTTCAGCGTGCTAAGGCTTGATAAACAATGTGCAAAAGTATTTGTTATCTGTAAAGAAATGAAGAGAGCAGCAACACAGCAGAACATCACTGCTAATGTTTCTTTAAACTTAGAAAACTTAGATTCAACCAGATTCAAAGAATTACTTCTGTTTGCTCTTCACTATGCCCAACACTATCATCCCTGCTATCCAGATAAAAAACGTGGGCAACATTATCTCTTTTCAACACCCAGTCACAGATCAGTGTCCCTTCTTCCTTCACAACACACCCACGCCAGTTTTTCCTTTGTATTTCCACTATCATCACTCTGACTGAACCCTATTACCTCAAGCTTAACGACTCCCACAACCTTACAAGCTCCCTGCGTCCTCACTCCATTTCTGTAACATGAGGACCATGTTCTTTATTTTTTGATTTCTCCTTTGTGACTGTTGCTACACAGATCAACAGGAATCCCCGAAAAGTAATATTCTATAGAACAAAAATTAATGCTCTGGGGCCTTCAACTAGAAGAACAGGGGAAAACAAGCCTGGAAAAAAATAATATGAGCAGATGGAGGAAAAACACAGGTCAATTTAAAAATCAGCTCAAGAGTATCATATATGCAAAGGGGTATGAAATAGAAAATTATATATTTGCTGAATGATCAATGCTTAAAGGTTTTTGCAACTTCAGGTAAGTTGATCCCTACCTTAAAATTCTCATTACTTCTTGACTGAAACAATTAAGAGTATCCTAACTGTCTCCCGACTTTTGGTAGCTCCCCCTCCAAACTATCATTCACATCACTGCCATACTAATTGTCACAAAACACAATTATGACTCAAACTTTCTAGAGACTGCCAACTACTCACAAAATGAAGTCTGAACTCTCTACCATGGCATCCAGAGTTCTTCACAAACAAGCTCTCTTTCAGTCTTGTCACTCAAACCCGCTCTCACGCCTTGAATTCAAATCACACGAAACTACTTCCTCTGCCTTTTGTGCGTTCTCTACATTTCAGGCTTCCTCTGCTTCCCCTGCCCATGGGATTCCCCAGGTGAGAATACTGGGATGGGTTGTCATTTCCTTCTCAATGGGATCTTCCTGACCCAGGGATCAAACCTGGGTCTCCTGCATCACAGCAGGTGGATTCTTTACCACTGAGCCGACTGGTAAGGGAACTCTTTTCCCAAGATTCCTGGGAAGCCCCAGCAATCTTCTACTCATCCTTTAAGACGCCACTGAAACACCGTTTCCCATGTGAAGCCACTTTGACAATCCTCTCCTCTAACAATACTGTGGAGCCCTTCTAGTGACAGCGACATACTCTCCCAGTCATACAGCGCTTTTCAGGCGGCATTAACCTTGTGTACTCATCTCTAAACAGATCATTCTTTGAGAGTAAAGTAAGGAACTCATTTTTACCGAACATTTCGTATTCTTAGCGCCTAATACAGGCCCTGGTGTAGAATAGGTGTTTAGTAAGTGTTTAAGAGAGAAAGTAGTGGGTGGATATAAGCAAAGCTGTCACTTAATGCTACACTGTTGAGAGGCTTTCTTATTAGAGGAATCTATCCTTACTTTGATAGGGTAACAAAGAGTTACTGACAGTACAGGCAGAATTATACCTTTTAGAAAATATAAGCTGATAGCAATCGGTAGATAGAAAAAAAGAGTGAGGAGACACACTAAGTGGGGAGAGCCCTTCAATATTTCAGGTGAAATGCTGAAGAACTTAAGCTTGGATGATGGTGGGAGAATTAGAAAAGAGAAGATGACAACATTCATGAATCAGAGGTAAAGCTGAAAGGACCTGATCCCTGACTAAGCAGCAAGGAAGAGACAGAGAGTCCGGTTCTGCACGGAGACTGTGAGCACAGGTGACCAAGAGGTCTAGTAAGAGAAGCGGGAACACCATGTGTGAAGCGAGCAGTGGAAACACGTGCTGAGGCTTAGAACACTGTCGGAGCAGAGACAGGAGGTTGAGAGAGATCATTTTAGAGGCCACTGCTGAAATCAAGACGGCAGAAAGACATTAAAAAAAGAATTTCAAAGACACAAATCTTAGGGAAGGCCATTATTTAGTAATGGGAGGACAGCTATTCTTCAAACAAAGATAGGAGGGAAAAAACATTTGAAGGAGTAATTAAAGAAGGAGAGCCAGAAAAGCTCAGGGTTATAGAAGCCCCAGTATTTCATGAAAGGAGAAACGGCGACTAACACAGTGATCAAAGAGCAGAACCGAACAGAAGACACGACAGAACATCATGACTGTTCCTCAAACGGGCGGGCAGACCAGCTCAGAAGGGACCGGAGGATGAGCGGATACTGTAAGGAAGCAGAAGCAGTGAGCAAAACCTGCTGTTTAAAGAGGGAAAGATAGTAGCGAACTCTCCTATTTCAAGAGGAAAAAGTGTAACACATTATATATGTATTCTACCTGTTCGTTTTTAATACAGATCCCTAAAGGGTTAGACCTTTTATTGATAATCTGAGTCTCTATGGATTTGAAAATGAACTTGATTTCTCTATCCACATTGTCTTAGAATGGCTTCTCCCCGTCCCTGATGTTACTGCAGTTTCCACTTCTTTCAATAAATTCTATCTCCAAAGACCTATTATTCAAGGTAACAATTTTACCCTAAATTCTAAATACGTGGAAGCTTCAGAATAATGTAAACATTCATTTTAATATAATCTTCTAACTTGTCTTGTCATCGTCAGAGGAAAGAAGTAATTATATACATCATTTAATGCTTATTTTCTCTAATTAGAATAAAGAAAGCTATATTAGTAATAAATGCTTTTACTCCTGAAGAGCTGCAACGTTTATAAAGAGATAAAATGCTGTAACTACTTAAGGACTCATAAGGAAGGTGATTCAAGAATAAAGAAGATAATAAAGTTGCAGTGATAAAATAGGACGATTTTTAATTGCTAAGAAATGAGAATTTTCACATTAATTATATTCTTAAGTCTTTTTCTTACCTCAGAGATGTGGCTAGATAAAACTGTACTTCCAATTTTCTCCAAACAGCTTTGACCTATGCTTCCATCTCATGAATTCCAGGACAGTATTAAACTGATGCATATTTTCATAAATCTGTTTAGAAAAAAAGAACATATTTAAGACTGAAAGAATGTTTGTTTATCCGAATAACACATGTGGAAGAAATACTAAAATCTTATCATGCATAAAACTATACATTTTTAATGTAAAGTTCTACAGTACTTTAGAAACTATCACTTTACAAACCTTTGCTCAAAGACATTCTAAATTTTGAGTATTTTCAACTTTATAACATAACAGTTCTGTGGAAAAAATTACTCACATGTGAATTTCTGTATCAGCCTAATAAGCTTTCGTGGGGGGGAAAAAAATCACATTTCAAATTGAAAAACAAGAACATCAGAAGCAGCACTAAAATTTACAACTCTACAATATTAAGATTCCTACTTGAGGAAAAATATATTTGATCACCCAGCTAGTATTTCAATTTTATCACAAAGTCTCAGTTGGCAGTTTTAATTTCAGGCGGACTTCACCCTAGAATATTGGGAACAGTGAGGGCCAAGAGTTAATCACGCTGCTAGTTCTACGTCCATGGCACAGGTTTCAACCATGTTACTACTGTCATTAGTAACCTACTGCTTTAAGAGACAACGTTCATAAATATAAAAGAAGGAAGCCATTAAAACCTTTAATTTATTTAAAGACAGGTGTGCTGCTTATTTAGGGATCACAAAAATAATTTCATCAAATATATCTTTTAACTGAAACTTCAAATAGCACAGTATTCTGTTTCCTATTGTAAAAAGAAAAATTTTAAGCTGTATGAACATTACTTATGTCCCACTGCAAGGTCAAAACGCCTTTGTCTTCAAGTCCATTTAGAAGTATCATTTGTGTCACACTGAGGTTTAGCAGTCTCGGCAATAATGACTAAATTCATGTAAACTGGGGCAACCTGAAACAGTCCAGCATATCAGATAGCCTTTCTTAAAGACAAGAGTCTCCACTCAGCAGACAGCCTGCCATAGGGCCATGCTAAATCTTTCATGGTCCAACTAAAGACAGACCGACCCTGAAAGCAATTAGTAATGCTTTGTCTGCATTTAGAAGCCTTTAACAGTCTTCCCAATGCACGAGTTACCTATAACTTCACCAGGTCCCTGATATTTTTCAGGGTACTCATATGACCAAACCTTAGACCATCATTCAGAGTAACAAAGGAGGGTAGTAATGGAGACCTGGTATTTAGCATTTCTCCCCAACCCTGAGATGATCATAGTCTTAAAAAAAATTACCTTATAACAATAATAATTTTTTTAAATGCATTGTTTCCACTTTAGAAAAGGCACAAAGATTTTCCTCTAAAGCCATTCTTTGCCAATTCTTCCCTAGGGCATATGGAAGAAGAGAGGGGAGGAAATCACTACTTCAAGCAAAACTCCAATTAACCTATTCTCATCAAGTTTTAAAGTCCCATCAAAGTGACTATGTTTAAAAATATACGGCCTGATTCTAGTTCTACCAGATATTTCCAGTGGATTAAATAAATAAAATTAGCACATAAACCACTTACCAACCATTGTTTATTACAGCACTATTTATTACAACACTTTTTCCTTGGTGTGAAAAAAAAGTTACAAGCTTTAGGCTACATCTAAAATTAATTTAAAAAAGGAAAATACATAACCCAAAAGACTCTTCAAATATACCACCTGCAGAGTCCAAGACCCTGACCTATCTTCCCTCAATCCTCTCACATGTACAAAGACATTACAAGTCATAAACTTCAGAAAAGTGTTTCCAAGGACTGAATTTAAGACCGACTAATGAAAACCACGTAAGATTTGACTTTACTACTAACAGGAAAATAAAAGACAACCAAAGGACAGGATGCCCTTCACGCTGCAGGTCTGCAAGCCGCTTTTATATACTAGAAATTGTGAGTCAAAGCAAAGCTTTTTCTAACTTTGGCGATTACAGTCCTTTAAGCAGAGATCTATACCGTACAGGCACAGAAACAGAATTCACATAGGCAAAACGCCTGCATCAACTTTAATCGCCCAATTTATAAAACAATGTGCCACAGGCTTTTAGCACTATGAACTGCGTTTAATAGTGACAACGGATCCAGTCAAATCCAAACACTAAACAATTTTAAGTATTAATTTCACCAAAGATTTTGTGCCTGAAATTTTCAAGTTTCTTAGGTCTAGAAGATACATTAAGGAAAAGGTAATTCTTTTAAAAACACATTTGAACTTCTTAATGACTCAGAATAAATGAAAATCGAATCCTTCTGGATATATTCTAAGCTAAGCTAAGTCACTTCAGTCGTGTCCGACTCTGTGCGACCCCAGAGACGGCAGCCCACCAGGCTCCCCCGTCCCTGGGATTCTCCAGGCAACAACACTGGAGTGGGTCGCCATTTCTTTCTCCAATGCGTGAAAAGGAAAAGTGAAAGTGAAGTCGCTCAGTCGTATCCGACTCTTAGCGACCCCATGGACTGCAGCCTACCAGGCTCCTCCATCTATGGGATTTTCCAGGCAAGAGTACTGGAGTGGGGTGCCATTGATATATTCTAATACTTTCTAATTCAGAGCTAACAGAGGTATGTCCTCTAAGTTAGTAAGTATTTGCAAACATGGGAAAAGTTCATTTTAATCCCATATTGCCTTTACAAAAATCTTTTTCTTTTTGCCATTAAAATGAACACATCCCTCTCAGTTTTGAAGCCCTTCAAAATTATCAAAGTGCTTAAATCTTAAAGCACTGGGATAGTTTAAAGATCACTAACCACACAGAATCCATCAGTGACAAACATCAATTACGGATGTCATAGCTATCTTTGAAGTATTAGAACATTACCCATTAACACCTATATAAGATTTGAAGAAAAAACTAGTATAAACATGGTTTTGATACTCAGTCTAAGACAAAATTTAAGATTGTTTTTGAACGTGTGAAAGTGAAAGTAGCTCAGCTGTGTCTGACTCCCACCACTTCAAATTTCCTTTTTTCATTTCCCTCTCTTAGCATTCATAAAAAGCATCCCACATACTGTACAAGTACTATTATAGACATCACAGCTGCAATTAAAAAACTATTTTTAGAAATTGAAAATTATAAAATAATCATTTTACGAAATGCCTCAGTACGGTTCTTAAACTAAAGGTATTATTACTATTATAAAATCTCTGGTATAGTAACTGAAAAACTCAAACATTATGCTTCAGAAAACCATTATATAGTTTTACTGTAACTCTAACAGTATAATCTAGATTAGTTTGGAATGCATTTCTATAATAAAAAATGTAATCCACAGAAAGGGAAGGTCAACTTATAAATAAATTCTGTTTCAAAAGTTCATTTATAAATTGAACGTAAGCTTGATTTTGAAACTTAAGATGCATTTTCTCATAAAACTAAAGATATAAACAATGGCATTAAACCCCAAATACAAATGAACTTTAGTGTATAATTCTATGATAGCACTCTTCTGCCTAAGCATATTTTCATATCAAGCTCAAAGTTTCTTATTTTTTGTTGTATCCTAGAATTTAGCACAGCTAATGATATAGAGTATGATTTCAACAGATATTAGTTGCTCTGCAGTACTGAATAGGAACAACTCAGTGATATGAAACTAAGTGGTCCAGAAAAACTTACCTATCTAATCTACAGCAGAGAACCAAGAGACATGGAGAAAAAAGCTTCTTCCAAAAGAGATAAGACAAAAGGATATTTAACACCAGGGTTAAAAAGTTCTAGTCTAAACCAGTTGTGGCAATTTCCATTCCTCCTGCCAATGAATGCTTTAGCAATAAGCATCTGATCCAATTCTGGCCAGTAAGGCAAGAGACTAAGTTTGCTGAAGAGGTTCTGGGGAAGGTTTTCCTGGGCTGATAAAAAGACACTCAAGTGAAAACACCTATTTTTTCCAGGCAACTCTGGGTTTGAATTGTTAAGGAGAACTATGACAGCCGCCCTAGGACCACGAGGAAAGAGAAAGCCTAAGAGGACAGCCCAACAGGAAAGGCACGACAGTGCTAAAAGATGGGAAAACCTGGGTCTGAGGTGAGGCCATTTCAGCTCAGTCCAGGCGCTCAGTGGCGTCCAACTCTGCAACCCCGTGGACTGCAGCCCGTCAGGCTCCCGTCCATGGGGATTCTCCAGGCAAGAATACTGGAGCGGGCTGCCATGCCCTCCTCCAGGGGATCTTTCCAACCCAGGGATCGCACCCAGGTCTCCGGCATTGCAGGAGGATTCTTTGCCAGCTGAGACAGCAGGGAAGCCATAAGGGTGGTGTCATCTGCGTATCTGAGGTTATTGATATTTCTCCCGGCAATCTTGAGTCCAGCTTGTGCTTCCTCCAGCCCAGCGTTTCTCATGATGCACTCTGCATAGAAGTTAAATAAGCAGGGTAACAATATACAGCCTTGACGTACTCCTTTTCCTATTTGGAACCAGTCTGGTGTTCCATGTCTGGTTCTCACTGCTGCTTCTTGACCTGCATATAGGTTTCTCAGGAGGCAGGTGAGGTGGTCTGGTATTCCCATCTCTTTAAGAATTTTCCAGTTTGTTGTGATCCACAGAGTCAAAGGCTTTGGTGTAGTCAATAAAGCCGAAGCAGATGTTTTTCTTGAAATTCTCTTGCTTTTTCTATGATCCAACAGATGCTGGCAATTTGTTCTCTGGTTCCTCTGCCTTTCCTAAATCCAGCTTGAGCATCTGGAAGTTCTCAGTTCACGTACTTTTGAAGCCGAGCTTGGAGAATTTTGATTCTCTAAAATTTTGATGCTTCTATACCTGAATGAAATAATCCTAGAATCATTTTATTAAGTTGCTTCTTGAGATCAAACCAGTCAATCCTAAAGGAAACCAACCCTGACTATTCATTGGAAGGAGTGTTGCTGGAGCTGTAGCTCCAATACTTTAGACACCTGACCTGAAGAACCATCTCATTGGGAAAAAGCCTGACGCTGGGAAAGATTGAAGGCAAAAGGTGAAAGGCGTGGCAGGGGATACAATGGTTAGATAGCTGACTCAATGGACATGAATTTGAGCAAACTCCGGGAGACAGTGGAAGAGCTTGCAGTGCTCCAGTCCATGGGGTCACAGAGAGCCGAACACGACAGCGACTGAACAACAACAAAAATTGCCCTTTTCTTATTTACGCAGCTTTCAACGAGCAAAAGTAACACAGCGGATACAGCCGTTTAGGAACAGATACACTATTTACTTCAATGAATTCAACTGTTACTTATACAGTGGTAACTCTCCCAAATTTATATTTCAATCCAGATCTTTCTTTTGAACTAGATACATATTTCTAAACTATTAAACAGCTGTATTATTTATTCCAGTGATACATGAAGAGAACAGAATATAAATACGGTCATCTACCAGCAAAAAAAAAAATGTTTACGCACCCATATCTCGATTTTCTGGCTAATGACAACACCATCTACCTAACTGCCAATGATGAGAATCTTTGGGTCACTAGTCCCACGTCCCCTCTGCTTTATTTATTATACGAGGCAGTTATTACATGCTGCCTGTTCTCATTCTGATATATCTTTGAAATCTGTCTCCCTAAACTCTACACACACCTAGTGCAGACTTTCATCCTTCGCGGCGCACATCTCCATTCTTCCCTCTTGCACTGCACTCACGTCTGTAAAATACAACTGTGCTTCGTGAGAAGATTATAAACATCCTAAGTCATTAGGAAACACAAATGAAATCTATAATGAGATATCACTACATACCCATTATAGTGGCTATTCTCAAAAAGACAGACAACATTAAATGTTGGTAACAACATGGAGAAACTGAACTCCCATACACTGCTGTAAAATGATGCAGACATTTTGGAGAACAGCTTGCCAATTTCTTAAAAAGTTAAATGTAAGCATAAACGGACCACAAGATCCAAAATTCCCTCCACAGGAACCCACCCAAGAGAAATGAAAAATAGTGTCTGTGTAAAGACTTACAAAGGGCTTCGCTGGTGGTTCAGACAGTAAAGAATCCATCTGCAACGCAGGAGACCTGGTTTGATCCCTGAGTTGGGAAGATCCCCTGGAGAAGGGAGCGGCTACCTACTCCAGTATTCTGGCCTGGAGAATTCCACGGACAGAGGGGCCTGGAGGGCTACAGTGCGAGAAGTTACCCAAGTGAGCAACTTCCACTTTGAAGACCTTGAAGACAGGGTCTTCCCCGGCAGTCCGGTGGTCGAGACTCTGAGCTACCACTGCAGGGGTGTGGGTTCCATTCCTGGTCAGGGAACTAAGATCCCACAGGCCATGGGCCACCTCTCCCCATAAAGACATGCACAGATGTTCTCAGCAGATTCCTCGCAATGGCAAAGAACTGGAAATAATCCCAGTGTCCATCAGCTGGGAATGGATTAAACAAAAGGTGCAATCATCAACCGTGGAATATTATCGGGTAATAAAAAGGAACAAAATACTGACACACGTTACAACATGAATGCACTTCAAAATATGCTCAATAAAAGCAGCCAGATGCCAGATGCTACAACGGCATGATCCCATATATACGAAATATTCAGAAAAGGCAAACTGAGACACCAAGAAAGCAAAGCAGTAGTTGCCTACAGCAAGGACCAGGAGTGGTAAATTTGGGGTGGTGACGAAATGTTCTAAAATACTCATAGCACAACCCTAAAAACTTACTAAAATAATAAAAACATAAGTACATTTAAAATTTTTTCAATGATTTCCAATTATGTACAAAATGAAGTCCAAATTCCTTAGGAAGACATTCACAGACTGCTACAATCTGCTTTCAATGTATTTAATCTGCCGTCTTCAGCTACAATCTCTGCCATGCGGCACAGCCAAAAAACAGGAAAAAAATAAAGACTATGCTGAGATACTACCAACACAGCTATTGGAACAGCTAAAATAAAAAATAGTGACAATACCAAGTGCTGACAAGAATGTGAAGAAAACAGATCTTTCATACACTGCCACTGAAAATACAAACTGGCATAATCGCTTTGGGAAATGGTTTGAAAGTTTTTTTAAAAACTAAATATACCCCCACATGTAACAAACTGCACTCCTGGGCACCTGTCCCAAAGAAAGGAACACGAATGTTCACAGCAGCCTTATTCTGACAATGAAGCATAAAAACCACTTCCATATCTTCACTTTAATAAATCCAATTCAGTCAGTAGAACAATCTACACCACCCATTTTTTTCCTGTAGAATTTTGAGAGATTATCAATAGATCATTTTTTCAGGTGATAGGCAAACATACCACACTACATATAAACAATAAAATTTCTGCTATTAGCAATCATCAGGAATTGATTCTAGAGTACTAAGGTTCACAATTCTTCTACATGTGCGCTGTTGCACCTTCTCAAATGAAGAATAAAGATCATTTAGAATTAACATTATGAATACCAATTACAGAGTTATGCTACAATACAGTGAAATCATCGGGGGCTATTAATACATAATGCTATTTGCTTCAGTACTAAATGGTCCCAAAAGAGAGCTGTGTTTATTTACTTATTTACTTGCTTGTCTGCTTGTTTTAGCTTGCATCCCCAGTTTTTATTTTCTTCCCCTTGGTAACAGCTACCTAGAATGCATGTTTGCTCGTATAATAACAGTACCCTCTCTTCACTTCTCCTTTACATCATCCCTGTACTAGCTTAACATAGCTCTGCTTTGAAGTCTTTAAGAATAAAAAGGCTCCATATGACCGCATGAGACTGAAGGTATAAAAACTGAACACCTCTACTATTATGATCAAATAACTTCTATGCTGTGATCATGTAACACTTTTTATAAGATCACTTCAAGGAGAAGGTAAAGATGAGACACCTGCATGAGTCAACCCAGGAAAAAACAAAGATGAGCGGAACTACAAACTGCAAATACATCTCAGATGGCTGCTCAACATCTCTAGCAAATGGCTAAGCTCAAAATACATGGAGCAGAGCTTATTATTTTCTTTTTCCATCTTCTCACAAACCTGTTCCTCTTGAATTCTTTATTTGGGGTAATGTACAAGTGTTAAGGAGTTTGTTTTGGTTTTTTTTGCCATTACCAAGTAAAATTAACAGTGTATATACCCAAGACCCCAAAATTCTGCCTCAAAGTATATATATATTTTGCACGTCTGCCAGAAAGCATGTACAAGAATATTTACAGCAGCATTTTCTTAACAGTAAACCTAAGTGTCCGAGAGCAGTAAAATGGATAAGTTCTAGTATATTCATATAAAAGAATCACCACATAGTAGTAAAAATGAATATACCCCAGATAATAGTATCAATATGAATGAAATCTCGAAACCATAATGTTGAATACAAAAAACAAGTCTAAGAATACATATATATAGTATGACTCCATTCACATAAAACTCAAAGACAGGAAACACTAGGAAAATGTATACTGAAGGAAAAAAAAGTGGAAAACCTTAAGGAAAAGTAACAATAGTATTTAATAATTTAGGATGATGGTTTCCTCTGGGAAGGAAAAGCCATGGGCATCTCAGAAGCTGCCATCACATTTCTTGAGATAGGAGACTAGGACAGACAGATTCATTTTTTATTAAAACTCTGTAAAATGTACATCAACATCATATGTACCTTTGTATACAGCATAGATCTGAGAGTAAAAACTTTAGTTTAATCTGAAGGAAGTATGGTTAACTGTGTGGTAGTTTGAACAGTCTTTGGCATTGCCTTTCTTTGGGACTGGAATGAAAACTGAGCCAGGTTGAAAAACAAAATACTGGAGAAAAACAGGGACTTTATACAAGTTGTAATTTTACACATAGGTTTCAGTTTTCAATGTCAGTGGGACAGACATTACTAAAATCAAATATTGACAAATCTCCAAGGAAGTCCCAGAGATCTTACTTTCATCAGTAAATTTTAAAACTTTTTTTCCTATAAATTTTAAGTTGTTCAACCGGATGAAAAATTACACTGAGCTTAACAGACCAGAGAATTACAGCTGTGCTTCATAAACAGATTATCAATTCAAAGGCATATGGGCTTTAAAAATTTTGTTTAGTAACTCAGTTATACTATTAAGTTGCAAAGTTTAGGATACTGCTGAAATATATATAGTAATACCAATAGGACTTTAAAGCGTCCTACTTAGCCAATAGAAGAATGTTATACTATATCAACCCGGAGGGGTGGGGAGGGAGACGGGAGGGAGGTTCAAAAGGGAGGGGATATATGTATACCTGTGGCTGATTCAGGTAGAGGTCTGACAGAAAACAACAAAATTCTGTAAAACAATTATCCTTCAATTAAAAAAAAAGAAAGTGTTAAAATCTGTTTCTCAGATCTTCTTCCTAATGAATGCACACCCATATTTTTCTGGATTACTAAGGCAAGGAAGTAAGGATGGAATGAATTCCTTTAAAACATGAATAGTTTCCTTAAAAAAAATAATTACATATCATGAAAATGGATAACTATTCTATTACCTAAGGATGTACTTGGTTGTCAGAATTTAATTCAATTAACCTGTGCTCAATATTTGGCTTTATTATTATTTACTAAAAACTTGAAACTACCTTTATTAAATATTCAATTGTCATTCATGCAAATGTGTGTGTCAATGAAACTAAATAAATGGCATTCTACAAACTACAGAAAACAAAATTTTCAATTAAGAGAATTTAAAATCATATAAAATTCATCACTTGTACAGGCATATGCAAACTCATCATTTCCAACAAGGGTGGGAAGTGGACTACAGATATTTCTTTCAAAAGGGACAGTGTTGCTACATGTTCACGGGTGGGTAAACATACAGAGAAGAAAGTTTTAGCTGGGAAGCCTGCATTTAAGTTCTCATCTCTAAGTGATGAGAGGTACAGAGCTAATTACCAGACAACACTGTCTTTTAAATCGTGAGTCACATACCTAAGGAACAGGGCTGTAAGCAGGATAAGGGCAATCAAGATTTTAAAAAGAAGCAACAGCAGGTTTTGAAGTTTCAGACAGAAAATCAGAAGCAATTATCTCAATATAATGCATATAATCCAACAGCCTGAATATTGACTATCCACCTTCTTGCAAAACACACCTATACTTTAAGGACTAAGTTTGTGAAGCTAGGTATGTTTGAACTTCAGAGAACAGCTCTATTATCAACAGGCAAGTGAGGTTGAAAAAGAGAAATAAAAGATTACTTGATAATATACTTCCTGAGGGCACTATAGTAAATTTTAAAACATTCAAGACACAGTTCCCTGCTGGCAGCAACATTTCATCAACTCCAGGAGTTAAGCCATTATATATTAACTCTTAAACAACAGAACCAGATGACAACACTACCACACATGACGGTTAACTGAGAAGTAAAAAAAAAAAAATCAGACTTGCTTCAGAGGTGGAAAGATCACTGTGGGCTGAGTTTAAAGTGGGCCTTCTGAAGACGGGTCAGGTTTGATAGTGGGCAAGGAGGGAGGGGTACAGGCTCAGAAGGCCGTATTACTGGGAGAGCTGGGGTGCACGGGGCTGGGAGGCTGCACTGTGCCTGGCCATTGTGCCACCTGCGGCCCAGATCCTAGAGTGATGGAGCTTAATGGTCAACGCATGGTCTGAACCCGCCACCCATGAAGCCAATGTCTATAGCAGATATACCCATTTTAGTTCTCCTTACAATCAAGCATGAAAGATTCCAGTCCTTCTCAATACAGGAATCCCAACAGCCAAGATCTCTGAAATCAATCTACCATCCTTTTAAGGAGGAGACGATAAAGAGAAGAACACATGGTTAAGAACAAGGACTCTGTAGCCACACTAAGTACCAAGGTTAGAAACCTGGCTCCAATACTTTGCTGTTGCTGTTTCAGTCGCTCAGTCGTGTCCAACTCCCATGGACCGCAGCACACCAGGCTGCCTGTCCATCACTATCTCCTGGAGCTTGCTCAAACTCCATCGAGCCGGTGATGCCATCCAACCATCTCATCCTCTGTCGTCCCCTTCTCCTCCTGCCTTCAATTTTCCCAGCATCATGGTCTTTTATAATGAGTCAGCTCTTCACATCAGGTGGTCAAAGTATTGGAGCTTCAGCATCAGTCCTTCCAATCAGTATTCAGGACTGATTTCCTTTAGGATTGACTGGTTTGATCTCCTTGCAGTCCAAGGGACTCCCAAGAGTCTTCTCCAATACTACAGTTCAAAAGCATTAATTCTTAGGCACTCAGCCTTCTTTATGGTCTAACTCTTTTATTTGTACATAACTACTGTATAGCTTTGACTATACAGACCTTTGTTGGCAAAGTAATCTCTGCTTTCTAATATGCTTTCTAGGTTTGCTCCTTTCTTCCAAAGAGCAAGCGTCTTTTAATATCATGGCTGCAAGTACCATCTGCAGTGATTTTGGAGCCCAAGAAAATAAAGTCTGGGCCAAGTGGCTTAACCTCCCTGGTACCGAATATGTAAAATAGAATAATCAAATGTATTCTGAATGGTGAGACTCAAAGGAATCACTGTAGGTATAGCACTGTGTGTGCATATGTGTGCTCAATTGTGTCGACTCTTTGCAAACCCATGGGCTGTAGCCTGCGAGGGTCCTCTGTCTACGGCGTTTTCCAGGCAAGAATACTGGAGCAGGTTGCCACTTCCTACCGCAGGGGACTCTAAGGACCAGGGATGGAACTCACGATTCTTGCATTAGCAGGCAGATTCCTTACCACTGTGCCATCTAGGATTCAATTCAGTTTAGTAATTCAGTCATGTCTGACATCACCAACTCCTGGAGCTTGCTCAAATTCATATCCATCGACTTGGTGATGCCATCCAACCATCTCAACCTCTGTCATCCCCTTCTCCTCCCACCTTCAGTCTTTCCCAGCATCAGGGTCTTTTCAAATGAATCAGTTCTTCACATCAAGTGGCCAAAGTATTGGACTTTCAGCCTCAGCATAAGACCTTCCAATGAATATACAGGACTGATTTCCTTTAGGACTGACTGGTTTGACCAGCCCAAGGGACTCTCTAGAGTCTTTTCCAAAACCACAGTTCAAAAGCATCAATTCTTAGGCACTCAGCTATCTTTAAGTTTTCCTGGTGGCTCAGATGGTAAAGTGTCTGCCTACAATGAGGCAGACCCAGGTTCAATTGCTGGGTCGGGAAGATCCACTGGAGAAGAAAATGGCAACTCACTCCAGTACTCTTGCCTGGAAAATCCCATGGATGGAGGAGCCTGGTAGGCTAGAGTTCACAGGGTCACATAGAGTCCGACACAACCGAACCACGTTCACTTTCAGCTATCTTTATGGTCCAACTCTCACATCGATCCATGAATACTGGGAAAACCAAAGCTTTGACTATACAGATCTTTGTTGGCAAAGTAACCTCTCTGCTTTTTATGCGATGTCTAGGTTGGTCATAACTTTTCTTCCAAGGAGCAAGTGTCTTCTAATTTTGTAGCTGCAGTTACTACCCAGTGTTTGGAGCTCAAGAAAATAAAGTCTGTCACTTTTTCCACTGGTTCTCCATCTATTTGCCAGGAATTGATGGCAACAGATGTCATGATCTTAGTTTTTTGAATGTTGAGTTTTAAGCCAAATCTTTCCTCTCCTCTTTCACTTTCATCAAGAGGTTCTTTAGTTCTTTGTTTTCTTCCATAAGGGTAGTATCATCTGCATATCTGAGGTTACTGATATTTCTCCCAGCAATCTTGACTCCACTTTGTGCTTCATCCAGCCCGGCATTCCCCATGGTGTACTCTGCATATAAGTTAAATAAGCAGGGTGACTATATACAACCTTGATGTACTCCCTTCCCAGTTTGGAACTAATCTGTTGCTCCATGTCCAGTTCTAACTATTGGTTCTTGACCTGCATATAGATTTCTCAGGAGGCAGGTCAGATGGTCTGGTATTCCCATCTCTTTCAGAATTTTCCAGATTATTGTGATCCACAGAGTCAAAGGCTTTTGTGTAGTCAATAAAGCAGAAGTAGACATTTCTCTGGAACTCTCTTGCTTTTTCAATGATCTAACAGGTGTTGGCAATTTGATCTCTGGTTCTCTGCCTTTTCTAAAACCAGTTTGAACATCTGGAAGTTCATGGTTCATGCACTGTTGAAACCTGGCTTGGAGAATTTTGAGCATTACTTTGCTAGCGTGTGAGATGAGTGCAATTGTGTGGTAGTTTGAGCATTCTTTGTCATTGCCTTTCTTTGGGACTGGAGTGAAAACTGACCTTTTCCAGTCCTGTGGCCACTGTTGCGTTTTCCAAATTTGCTGGCATGCTGAATGCAGCACTTTCACAGCATCAGCTTTTAGGATGTGAAATAGCTCAACTGGAATTCCATCACCTCCATTAATTCTGTCTGTAGTGATGCTTCCAAAGGCTGACTTGACTTCACATTCCAGGATGTCTGACTCTAGGTGAGTGATCACACCATGGTGGTAATCTGGGTCGTGAAGATCTTTTTTGCCCAGTTCTTCTGTGTATTCCTGCCACCTCTTCTTAATATCTTCTGCTTTTGTTAAGTCCATATCATTTCTGTTCTTTATTGTGCCCATCTTTGTATGAATGTTCCCTTGGTATCTCTAATTTTCTTGAAGAGATCTCTAGTCTTTCCCTTTCTATTGCTTTCCTCTATTTCTTTGCAATGATCACTGAGGAAGGCTTTCTTATGTATCCTTGCTATTCCGTGGAACTCTCCATTCAGATGGCATATCTTTCCTTTTCTCCTTTGCCTTTCACTTCTCTTCTTTTCTCAGCTATTTGTAAGGCCTCCTTAGACAACCATTTTGCCTTTTTGCATTTCTTTTTCTTGGGGATGGTCTTCATCCCTGTCTCCTGTACAATGTCCATAGTTCTTCAGGTACTCTATCAGATCTAATCCCTTGAATCTATTTGTCACTTCCACTGTATAATCGTAAGGGATTTGATTTAGGTCATACCTGAATGATCTAGTGGTTTCCCTACTTTCTTCAAAATATATCTGAATTTTGCAATAAGGTTCATGACCTGAGTCACAGTCAGCTCCTGGTCTTGTTTTTGCTGCCTGTATAGAGCTTCTCCATCTTTGGCTGCAAAGAATATAATCATTCTGATTTCGGTATTGACCACCCGGAGATGTCTATGAGTAGAGTCATCTCTTGTGTTACTGGAAGAGGGTGTTTGCTCCAACCACTGCATTCTCTCCGAAAAACTCTGTTAGCCTTCATCTGGCTTCACTTTGTACTCCAAGGCCAAATTTGCCTATTATTCCAGGTATCTCTTGACTTCCTACTTTTGCATTCCAGTCCCCTATGAAGAAAAGGACATCTTTTTTGGGTGTTAGTTCTAGGCAGTCTTATAGGTCTTCATAGAACCATTCAGCTTCTTCAGCATTAGTGGTTGGGGCATAGACTTGGATTACTGTGATACTGAATGGTTTGCCTTGGAAACAAACAGAGATCAATCTGTTGCTTTTGAGACTGCACCCATGTACTGCATTTCGGACTGCTCTGTTGACTGTGAGGCCACTCCATTTCTTCTAAGGATTCTTGCCCACAGTAGTAGATACAATGGTGATCTGAATTAAATTCACCATCCATTATAGTTCGCTGACTCCTAAAATGTCAATGTTCACTCTTGCCATCTCCTACTTGACCACTTCCAACTTACCTTGATTCATGGACCTAACATTCTAGGCTCCTATGCAATACTGTTCTTTACAGAATTGGACTTAACTTCCATCACCAGTCACATCCACAACTGGTCACTGTTTTCACTTTGGCTAAGCAAAGAAGAACTAAAGAGCCTCTTGATGAAAGTGAAAAAGTTGGCTTAAAACTCAACATTCGGAAAACTAAGATCATGGCATCTGGTCCCATCACCTCATGGCAAATAGATGGGGAAACAGTGGAAACAGTGACAGACTTTATTTTTATGGGCTCCAAAATCAATGCAGATGGTGACTGCAGCCATGAAATTAAAAGATGCTTGCTTTTTGGAAGAAAAGTTATGACCAACCTAGATAGCATATTAAAAAGCAGAGACATTACTTTGTCAACAAGGTCCATCTAGTCAAAGCTATGGTTTTTCCAGTAGTCATGTATGGATGGGAGAGTTGGACTATAAAGAAATCTGAGTGCCAAAGAATTGATGCTTTTGAACTATGGTGTTGGAGAAGGCCCTTGATAGTCCCTTGGACTGCAAAGAGATCCAACCAGTCCATCCTAAAGGAAGTCAGTCCTGAATATTCACTGGAAGGACTGATGCCGAAGCCAAAACTCCAGTACTTTGGCCACCTGATGCAGAGAACTGACTCGTTTAAAAAGACCTGATGCTGGGAAAGATTGAAGGTGGGAGGAGAAGGGGACAACAGAGGATGAGATGGCTGGATGGCATCACCGACTCAATGGACACGAGTTTGAGTAAACTCCCACCAACTCTGGAAGTTGATGATGGACAGGGAGGCCTGGCATGCTGCAGTCCAAGGAGTCGCAAAGAGTTGAACACAACTGAGCGACTGAACTGAACTGAACTCTTCTTCATTCTTTCTGGAGTATTTCTCCACTCTTCTTCAGTAGCATATTGGGCACCTATAGACCTGGGGAGTTCTTCTTTCAGTGTTATACCTTTTTGCCTTTTCATACTGTTCATGGGGTTCTCAAGGCAAGAATACTAAATTGGTTTGTCATTCCCTTCTCCAGCGGACCATGTTTTGTCAGAATTGATTTTGGGGGGGGGGGGGGTTAGATTTTTATCAGTGAAATATGAAAATCTCTTACTAAAATTGCTGGGCTAATGGGAACAATCATGAAATATGAAAGATTTCATATTTCACTAATAAAAATCTACCAAAAAAATCATGACATGTATTTAGTTTTATGAATGGTCTTATAATAATCTTAATGATAGCAAAAGAAATAAACAATTTAAATAAACTATAGTAAATTCACATATTATTATGACAGTGAACATTTATTAAGTTCCAGTAATTGTTTTTAATATACTGTCTCATTTATTAGACTGCCCTGATGGCTCACTGGGCAAAGCATCTGCCTGCAGCACAGGAGATGCAGGGGACATAGGTTTGATCCCTGGGTTGGGGTGATCCCCTGGAGAAGGAAATGGTAACAGACTCCACATTTCCTGCCTGAAAAATCCCATGTACAGAAGACCTGGTAGGCTACAGTCCAAAGGGTCGCAATGAGGAGGGCAGAACTGAGCAATTAAGCATGCGTGTGCACACAGACACCTACACCTCATTTATTACTTACAGCAACCCCAGGACATAGGTAAGAATTAGATAAGAATGCTATCTTCATTCTCCAAATGAGGAAACTGAAACCCAGAGTAGCAACTTGCTCAAGATCACACAGCTAGTGAGTATCTACAGCCAGGATTTCTACCTGGACAGTTTAACACTGTCAATTTGTGTGGCTACTATATTGTACTAGAGAAGAATAAGGACAGTAACAATATATTAAAACAGAAAAAATCAGATATCAAAACAACAGACACAGTATGATCCTTCTTTTATTTAATGCATTTAAAAAATGGAATAGATATGGTCCCAGATTTAACACTGGGTATCTGTGAGAGATGACATTACAGCAGATGATCACCTTCTTTATATTTTTCTGTATTTCCCACATTTTGCATTACAAGGTAAATTTTTTAAAGTGAGGTCCTTAAAAAAAATAAAAAGGCAGTGACAATCTCAAATACTCCAGAAAACACCAATAATTTAAAAAAGCATGGAAGAAGCTGTTCAATTTGCTAAATGGGTCGCTGAAATTCAAGGGAAGTGGTGCAGGCAAAATGGCAATGGAAAGGAAAAAAGTGACAGAAGCTATTCAGGTTAGACTATCGTTTTGAGAAGTTCCGAGATAAGAAGAATGGTATATAGCTTCAAGGTAATAACAGTGTCAAGGGAAGATTTTGCTGGTGTATTTTCAATTTCAAGGAAATTTGATCAGGATTTTAATCTAATTGGAAACAGTCTGTGAAGGGTGGATGCCAAAATAGACAAGGAATAGGAGGTCTCAGAAGACAAAACTTACCTTTCTAAAAGGGGAAACGTCTTGTGAGACAGGAGAGGAGGGAAAGAGAAGAGGAGACCTCATAAAAAGAGACCCCTAAGGTCAGGAGAAGAAATTTACAGAATCTGCATCTGGTACCTTCAAGCCCTCCAAGAAGCAGAGTGAAGTCATTTTCAACAACTGAAAGGGTAGGGATTAGGCACAGGGAGAGTAAGGAGTAGCGGGGGGTGGGGAACCCACTGGAAAGCAATTGGGTTTACTCATTTTCCAGAACAAGCAGAAATTATCTACCTAATTATCAAAAGACCATAAAAGAAAGTACTGAAAAAAAAATAATAAAATAATTTCTTCACAGTTAGGAGGCACATTAAACCACACCATTCAAAATGAGGAGAATCTGTGGTATACCTAGAGACAACACTGTCTCCAGCTTTTGTTTTAACCAATGGATTCACAATGTTATTTCAGTACAATAAATGTAAAAATTACTAACAAGATATTTTACTTTCTTTTTTCATAGGTAAAACTTCCAAACTTGACATATACTTTACAATTCAAGCACATCTCAAACAGGACTAGCCATATGTTAAGCACTCAGTAGCTACATGTAGCTCAGTTCAGTTCAGTCGCTCAGTCGTGTCTGACTCTTTGTGACCCCATGAATCCCAGTACGCCAGGCCTCCCTGTTCATCACCAACTCCCAGAGTTCACTCAGACTCACGTCCATCAAGTCGGTGATGCCATCCAGCCATCTCATGCTCTGTCATCCCCTTCTCCTTCTGCCCCCAATCTCTCCCAGCATCAGAGTCTTTTCCAATGAGTCAACTCTTTGCATGAGGTGGCCAAAGTATTGGAGTTTCAGCTTTAGCATCAGTCCTTCCAAAGAACACCCAGGACTGATCTCCTTTAGAATGGACTGGTTGGATCTCCTTGCAGTCCAAGGGGCTCTCAAGAGTCTTCTCAAACATCACAGCTCAAAAGCATCAATTCTTTGGTGCTCAGCTTTCTTCACAGTCCAATTCTCACATCCATACATGACTACTGGAAAAACCATAGCCTTGACTAGATGGACCTTTGTTGGCAAAGTAACGGCTCTGCTTTTCAATATGCTATCTAGGTTGGTCATAACTTTTCTCCCAAGGAGTAAGCTAGTGGCTACCATATTAGAATAGTACAGTCTAAGTTATGCTGTGAAACAAATAATTCCAAAATGTCAATGACTCAGCACAACAAAGTCTACTTCTGTTTCATGTAAAATGTCCAACATAGGAAGCTGGATCTATTTCACAGTCAGCCAAGGAGCCAGGCTGATCATTGTTCTTGTATTAAATGAAACACATGGCTAGATATTTACTTCCAGATAAAGAGAAGCCAGAGACTCTCTCATGGACTCTTCACTATGTCAATATAAAAATAACGCACTTCCCCTCAAAGTCCACTGGCCAGAATCAGTCACAGGATACCACCTAACTTCAAGGAAACAAAGGAATTAAATGTTCCCATATGCCTGAAATGAAAGGAGAAGGAGAAGTGAAAAAGCACTAAGAAGTCATTACCACAGGCACTTAGCTGTGAGGACAAGTGTTGGACGGATAACCTAAGCCCTAGATTCTAGGGTATAACTGTTTTTTATGAAGATTTTTAAGCCTGAACTCTCACTACAATGTTAGATAAAACCGATGCCTGCAATTCTGGGATCCTGACAGGGATGAAAAATGGTTATCTTGTTAACAGGAACCTTTACAAGCCAAAGAGCAAATAAAGACTCACTGGAAAGAACAGTAGGCAAATCTGAAAATACAAGTAAAACTGGGGACAGTGGGAGAGTCGATCGATGCAACTGTAGATGACAGCAGAGGAGCAATACTGCATCAAGTTTGAGGATGACGTGCTAGGTACATCCCTCTGAACTTGGAAAGTAGCCAACCAGGCCTCCCGTGCAGGACAGAGCCTCACAACAAAAGAAAAAGTGCCGAGACCAAACACAAATTGAAAAGAAAAAGTACAAAAGAAACAACACAAAGAGAAGGCTCCTATAAAAGGGATGAAAAGAGAACCAGGCGATCTCAGAAGGCAATTAACCAAATTCTCAAACACAATAAAAAACAATTCTATCAAGTCAAAAATGCTATCCTGAATCACTATATGCCTTCTAAAATATTCAGGAAAACTGATTCCAAAACGACCCATGTGTCATTTAGTGTTCAGAGTCAAACCTCATACAAGTTATTAGAAAAAAAAGAAAAGAGAACAAAATGATACCCCTACAGACAACTAACGCGTATCAGAAGAGCAGAAACACAAAAGTGATAAAAACATAGACTATTAAAAGGCTAAAATAATAAGAAAATCATAAGGCATGAAATCACATTAGAACTGGAGAAACTCAGAAATGAGAACGTGACTCAAAGAACCTGAATTAAATTTTTTTTTAATTTTGTACAAACTACTATATGTAAAATATACAACAAGATCTTACTGTATAGCACAGGGAACTATATTCAATATCCTGTAATAAACATAATGGTAAATAATCTGAAAAAGGATATACATGCTATATAAACGCGCACACACACACACACACACACACACACAGATGCCGTTGTCTAGTCGCTCAGCCCTGTCTGACTCTTTCGTGACCCCATACAACTGAATCACTTTGCTCTACACCAGAAACCTACACAATACTGTGAATCAACTACTCAATTTTTTAAATACAAATTTTTATGTTACTAAGTTTTTATAAAGACTAAAACCGGAGGAACATATGAGTGAACAAACACAACAGGCAATGCCACCAAGAAGGAAAAGAAAATGAAAAGGAGTCTAATTTTTTAAGAAGTCAAAAAGGAAATGAAATAGAAGAACTCTAGGGAAAATGACAAAAATTGTTCTAACTTTTTTATATAACAATAATCACTGAAGAAAATCACAAAAAGAGAACTAAATACTAAAAACTATACTAAAATACAAGAGTAACTGAAGAAAATTTTCTAAAATAAAATTTGAAACTATATGTTCAAGGTATACAATGCATACTAGAGAATACTGACACAAAATAAGCAACACCAAGACATATTTTGTTAAAATTATTAGATATTTAAAAGAAAAAAAAAGTACTATTTGAACATCTAGACCAAAATGTCAAATAATTTAAATGAAAACCACATTACCAATAAATTTTTTTCCTAAAAGCAACACTTTTTTTTATGCCAAGAAAAGGTAAAATGTTCAGGGAAAGAAAATAAGAGCCAAAAATTTTATAGCCAGTTAAACTAATTTTCAAGTATAAACAATATATATTATCATCATATAAAAACCCAGGGAATTCTGTTCTCAAGAGTCTAGAGAAATCCAGAAAATAAGCTTCAAAGAATTAACAAGCTTAGAGGAACATTAACAAGAGGACTGAAAGTAAGCATTAATTGTTACTTGTAAACTAAATGAAGATGAAAAGGAAAAAAAGAGTGGTATATAACATTAATAGCTATACAACCTGATAATATATATACAGTGTAACTAACTATACTGATAGAAATGGAGAGCATATGAAAAAATTGTTTCTAACTCTTTTCAGTAATACTGTTGATCAAAGTATAAGTTTTATTATTGTGAAGCTATCAGATATATAACAGGTGATGAAATAAATGAGTAATTATGGAATGCTCTTACTACTTTTGTAACACTGAAAACCAGATTCCCCAGTTTCTGTTTCTTGCACGATCCACTGAAAAGACCTGGACGTACAGAACAAGTAAGCAGCAATGAGCACCCCTGGAGTCCAGATGGTGACTATGAAGTTTCATTTCCCAGTGAAATGAGCCAGGCTTCATGGAGATATTCCATGTTTGAGGCAGAAAATTTAAAAGATGTTCTTGGAATGTCTTATTTTAAAAGGTAAAGAAGCAAATCAGCGACTATCTGAGTCATGTCAAAAGGACGCCGGAACCAACCTGAAGAAGATTCCTAATGGCCAAAGATGGGATAGCTGAGTCTAAGCATCACAATGGACAGAATCCCATCAAATCTGTTTAGATCCACTGAGTTCCTAACAATAGAAAAGAACGGGAGGTGGGGCGGGGGGGGGGGGGGGTAGGAATCACCTTCAGAGAAGACAGGAAGGTAACTCAGTATTTTAAAAACTGTTTTAAGTGACCCAGTCATGGGGGACTCCCATATTTGTGAATTTTTTAACCTCCAGCTCTACCAGGTCATCACAGTGAACAGTGGAGGAAAAGATGTGATTAAACAAGGGGACAGGAAAAATACCATTTTGAAATATGCCAGAGCATTCTGTATCTTCTTAACAAGACTTGCCTTTCAAGAAAAACTATTTGGTCAGAGTTGAAACTTGGGTTTCTTCAGAGTCTAGTGAGCCAAGAAAGGAAATAGCAAATTCTAGCCCCGTCTAGCCTTCCATGTCAGGGAAAGGGAAAATAAAATTAAATTATAAAACAACTAAGAAGCACTTGTGAAGTTTGAAGTCCAAAGACAAAAACTCACTAGAAAAGTGAAATCTATAGTCCAGAAGCACAGGATCACCGAGAGAGAGAGACCTAACCAGGGAACACTTCCTCACCCCACACCTTAACCCCACAACTGCTGTTTAGTCACTGAGTCATAGCTGACTGTTTGGGACCCAACTGATTGTAGCATGCCAGGCTCCTCGGTCCTCCACTGTCTCCCAGAATTTGCTCAAATTCATGTCCATTGAGTCAGTGGTGCTACCGAATCACCTCATCCTCTGTCCTCCCTTCTCCTTTTGCCTTCCATCTTTCCCAGCATGAGGGTCTTTTCCGATGAGTTGGCTCCTTGCATCAGGTGGCCAAAGCATTAGAGCTTCAGCTTCAGCATCAGCCCTCCCAGTGAATATTCAGGCTGGATTGACTGGTCTGTTCTCCCTGCCGTCCAGGGAACTCTCACGAGTCCTCTCCAGCGCCACCGTTCAAAAGCATCAATTCTTCGGCGCTCTGCATTCTTCATGGTCCAACTCTCACATCCATACATGACAACTGGGAAAACCACAACTTTGACTATACAGACCTTTGTTGTCAAATACTAAAGGCCTACTTACAGCAATTCCTTTTACCCAGTATATTCTATGTGGATTAGCAAGAAAAAAATTACAAGGCACACTAAAGGCAAAAAACAGTGAAGAGACAGAGCAAACATCAGAAACCAGGCTCATATGGCAGAGATGACGGAAGTATTAGACTGGGAACTTAAAGCAACTATTCTTAATAATATGCTATGGGCTCCGATGGGCAGAGTAAACAATATGCAGGAACAGATATATCACATAAGCAGGGAGACAGAAATTCTAAGAAAGAAACAAAATGAAATACTAGAAATCAAAAACACTAACAAAAATGAAAAGTGCCTTGGTTGAACTCATCAGTAGACTAGACGTGGCTGAGAAAAGCACTTCTGAGCTTGCTGATGATGTCAGGAAAAATCTCCAGAACTGAAACGTAAACAAACAACCCTTAAACAAAAAAACCAGACCCCAAATAACAGAATGTCAGAGAACTGTGGAACAACCATAAAAGGTGTAACATATGCGTAAAAGGAATACAAGAAGGAGAAGAAGAAGAAAGAAAGGGACAGGGAACACCTCAAACACCGATGACCGACAATTTCTCCAAGTTAGTGTCAGACACCAAACCGCAGACCTGGCAAGTCAAAGAGCACCAAGCAGGGCAAGGGACCGAAACTACACCTATATACATCACTTCAAACTGCAGAAAACAGAGTGTTCCGGAAAAAACCTCGAAAGGAAATAGAAGGAAAAAACAATTACCTATAGATGAGCAAAGGTGAGAATCACACTGGCCTTCACAGAAGCCGTGCAGCCAAGAAGAGAGTGCAATGGGATATTTAAAACGTCAAAAGAAGGGGAAAAAAAAGAAAACCTAGAGTTCCATACCCTTGCATGGAATATTCACTAAAGCCGGCCACATTCTGGGGCACACCTTAACAAAGTTAAAAGAACAGAAATCATACAATTATCTCTTCTCAGACTATCAAGGAATTAATAAGCTAGAACTGAAAACAGAAAGATACTTGAAAAATCTCAAAATACTTGGAGATTTAAACAATGCACTTCTAAATAGGAAATGGGTCAAAGAAGAATTCTCAAGGGACATTTAAGAATAATTTGAACTAAGTGAAATGAAAGTACACGTTTTCAAAAATAGATGGGATGCAAGTTGTAGGTTTCTGTGAACACTGTTGCCGATTGACAGAGGGTTCTAAGAAAAACCTGGCGAAGCTCTAGGAGCCACAGTGCGCTTTACTCACTCAGAAGGAGACGCACACTTGGCTTTATCATCACAGTCTGCAATTAGAAAAATGCAG
Source organism: Budorcas taxicolor (assembly GCF_023091745.1). Taxonomy (NCBI): domain Eukaryota; kingdom Metazoa; phylum Chordata; class Mammalia; order Artiodactyla; family Bovidae; genus Budorcas; species Budorcas taxicolor. The sequence goes on from NC_068914.1 coordinate 4,558,952, forward strand.
TGACACAATCCTCGAAGAAATGTCAACATCTTTTCAGTCGAATTCTAACAAAATAAAATGCAAATGACCGGTGAGAATAATTTATCTGCATTAACCCACAGAATACAGAAGACATTGTTTGTTTCTTTGCTTTGTTGGTGAAATACCAGTAAACTTACTTTGGCTTATGCCTATCCAACTGACGTGTAAATGAATTTGTGAATGTCACCCAGGACCAATGAAAAAAACTAATGCCCGTATCTTGGTTTCCATATGTTGTTTCTCCATTAAGAGAAACCTAGCCTCCTGAGAGACATAGATAAGGGCAGAGAAGGTCCAGCATGAGCCTGGAACACTAGTATGTCAGAAAGTAAAGAAGAGCACACAGAAACGATAAGGCCACATCCAAAAGACACCAGAGCCAGGATGAGGGGACTCCCAATTTCAGAACCTGGAACAATACAAACCTCAAAACACATAAAGGTTGTAGATGGACAGATAAAGAGGATGCGCTGCATATATACAATGGAATACTACTCAGCCATAAAAAAGAACAAAATTTTGCCATTTGTAGCAACACGTATGACATGGAGGGTATTATGTGAAATGAAGTAAGACAGACAGAGAAAGACAAATACTATATGATATCACTTTTTGTGGAATCTAAAGACATACAACAAACTAGTGAATACGACAAAAAAAGCAGATGACTCACAGACGCAGAGAGCAAACCAGTGGTTACCAGTGGAGCTGGGGTGGGGGCCAGTACAGGGGCGGGAGAGTGGGAGGTACAAACTAGTGGGCGTAAGATAAACTCAAGGACGCACTGGATAACACTGGAAATATAGTCGATATTTTTTTACTAACTGTAAGTGAAAAGTTAACTTTAAAATTTCATTAAATTAAAAAAAATTAAATACGAATAACAACAAAAGAACATAAGAGCTGTAATGGGTTATAACCCACTGAATAAAGTAGAAGTCCATTAGTCCATACTGATACAGCTGGACAGACACAGACAGAAGGCAGTAAGGGTCCTTACAGTATAATGCAGAATGATTGCTGTTGTTGACGTTCAGTCACTCAGTCATGTCTGGCTTTTTTGTGACCCCACTGTAGCCTGCCAGGCTCCTCTATCCAGGCAAGAACACTGGAATGGGTTGCCATTTCCTCCTAGGGGATCTTCCCGACCCAGGGATCAAACCCAAGTCTCCTGCATTCCAGGCAGATTCTTTACTGATGAGCCACAGGGAAGCCATGCAAAATGATTAATGTCCAGTAAGTGATGAAACTGGAAAATTTCCATACCACTATAAATAGCAAGGGCTTCCCTGGTGGCTCAGAGGTTAAAGCGTCTGCCTCTAATACGAGAGACTTAGGTTCGATCCCTGGGTCGGGAAGATCCCCTGGAGGAGGGCATGGCAACCCACTCCAGTATTCTTGCCTGGAGAATCCCATGGACGGAGGAGCCTGGTGGGCTACAGTCCACGGGGTCGCAAAGAGTCGGACACGACTGACCGACTTGACTTAACTTTTAAATAGCAAAGACCAGTTACCTCTAGAGGGGGAGTAGAGAATTTTATGGGAAGTAAGAAACTGGCATGGTATTCAAGTATCTCCCCACAGTTTGTTTATTCGTTGTAAAGAGGGAAAATGCAACATCTTGACCAGGTGATTAAAATCAACACTACTAATGACAAGTAAGGTCAGATATATCGTGCTTCCAAATGTGGCAGCCTGAGAAAAGAAACACTGTCATTTATGTAGAATTCTGGCCAGAGACGCAGCACCTAAATCTAATAATGAGAAAAAGTCAGGCAACTCCAAATCAAGGAATACTGTGTAAAATAACTGGCTTACCTTCTCAAAAATGTTACTGTCATGGAAGACAAAGGACAACTAAGGAACTGTTCCAGGTTAAAAAAGACATGAGAACAAAAACAATATGTGATCCCAGACTGAATCCTCTACTACAGGGAGGGGAGAGAAAGCGTGACATTAAAGACTTGAGACAGCGGTGACAGACACAAGTGTAACAGATTCAAGTATTGTATCAAGTTAAATTTCCTGAATTCAATAACCTACGTGTGAACATATGAGAATATCACTATTTTTAGAAAATAGAAACTAAAATAGTAAGGGTAAAATATATACAACTTCACTCTCTCAACAAGTTCATCAAAAATAAACTGTGTACACGTAGATTAGGTAAAAGAAGGAGGCAGAGAACCAGAGAACAATGCAAATGTGGGAAAATTTGAAAACTTGATGAATCTACGTAAATGGTATATAAGAGTTTTACTGGGCTATTTGCATCTTTTCTAAGTAAGACGCAATTTCAAAATAAAAAGTAAAAACATAAACGTATTAAGTTTACATGTTATAATCCTAACCTCCAGTACCTCCGAATATGACCTGGTTTGGAGATACTGTCTTTACAGAGGTCATCACTTAAAATGAGGTCATTAGAGTGGACCTGAATCCAATATGATTTATGTCCTTATAAAGAGGGAAAATTTATATAAAACATGTGAAGAGAGACAAGAAGACGGCCATCTACAACCCAGTGAATGCTTGAGGCTACAAGGAGTCAGGCAAGAGCCCTAGGAAAGAGCCTTCCTTAGCACCCTCAGAGGGTTCACGGATCAGGTAACAACTTCATTTTGGCTGGTTAGCCTCCAGAGCTGGGAGAAAATAATTCTCTGTTATCCTAAGCAGAAACAAACAAAAGAATTAAAACAGTAAAATAAACAAAAACCACCTACAGGACATAAGGCTAATATATTTTCACAGACATCTGAGATTATACTTTCACCAAATAAAGATGTTTAAAGAACACAAATGTTTGAATTATTCACTACTATTCACCAAATAAAGACTGAAATCATCAAACATTCATCCTGCACTGTAAAAAAATCATGTGATATAAACTAGCCAAACTCAATGCACTACCCTAAAAGTGCTTTTAATGTCAACTAAACCACAAGTAAAGTTCATTTAACAAAGCTATCTTTAAAGATATACTGTTTAAAAGTTTCCCATTAGAATTAATGTAAAAATATTAAAACTAAGAGTTAAACATATGAATAGCTTAAATATACAACTTTTTCATATATTAAAAGCTTACAAAATGAAAAAATAATCTTTCACATCACCTAAAAATAAAGAAGACTAATAAAGAGTGTATCATTTTATGAGTTAGAAAACTACAGACTGTACAGATATCAATTCTACCCAAATCTATCAATAAATGTTAACATAGTTTTGAATGGAATCAGACAGAAAGGACTCTAAAGACATTTGGAAAAATAAACTGTAGAGTATCCTAAACTTCTGGAAAAGTAACAACGAAGGATTTGTCTTACCAAGTATTAAATTATACTGAACGCTACATCAATATAAAAGAAGAGAGTGAAAAAGCTGGCTTGAAACTCAACATTCAAAAAACAAAGATCATGGCAACTGGTCCCATCACTTCCTGGCAAACAAATGGGGAAACAATGGAAACAGAGACAGACTTTACTTTCTTGGGCTCCAAAAAAAAAAGAATCACTGCAGATGGTAACTGCAGCCATGAAATTAAAAGATGCTTACTTCTTGGAAGAAAAGCTACGACAAACGTAGGCAGCGTCTTAAAAAGGAGGGATGTTACTTTGTCGACAAAGGTCCATATGGTCTTACAAGTACTGCGCACTAACTGATTGAGCCACTGGAGCTCCTCGGGTGCATACAGTCGAAGCTTTGGTTTTCCCAGTAGTCATGTATGGATGTGAGAGTTGGGACTATAAAGAAAGCTAAGTGCCGAAGAACTGATTCTTTTGAACTGAGGTGTTGGAGAAGATTCTTGAGAGTCCCTTGGACAGCAAGGAGATCCAACCAGTCCATTCTAAAGGAAATCAGTCCTGAATATTCATTTCAAGGACCGCCACTGAAGCTGAAACCCCAATACTTTGGCCACCTGATGCAAAGAGCAGACTCATTAGAAAAGACCCTGATGCAGGGAAAGATTGAAGGCAGGAGAAGGGGACGACAGAGGATGAGATGTTTGGATGGCATCACCGACTCAATGGACGTGAGTTTGAGCAAGCTCCGGGAGTTGGTGACGGACAAGGAAGCCTGGCGTGCTGCCGTCCATGGGGCTGCAAGAGTCAGACACAGCTGAGCAACTGAACTGAAGTGAATAAAAGTAGCACTTAAAATGGATCAGGGTGTTGACAAAATCTGCTGACCATTTGGGGGGAAACTAAATTGGATCCTTTTACCTCATGCAACAAAATTAATTCCAGAAAAATGAAAGGGTAAGATGTAAAATGTGAAACTATAAAAGAACTTGAAAATATTGCAATGGGGAAGGAATTTCTAAATTTGACATCAAAAGCAGAAACCACAAAGAAAATGGCTGGTGTAAATTGTTATTAAAGATAACACTGAATATATACTTTTTGTTTTATGTAGATATCTTAATAAGTCTATAACACTATTATAATTATTATTATGCTTCGAGAGTTATGGCTAGGGCAGTAAGATCAGAAGTTATTCTACCCATACAATTTCATTTTAAAGAAAACAATTTTCTAATGTGATTGGACAACTGGCTTTTTCTGTAACAGTTAGGAGGTTATCTGAGTAAGAGAAAGTACTTAACTGCTTTTTTCCCCCACATTTCTGTGTTTATTATCTTCAGTTAAAATGGAAAATATCTAAAATGTGGGTTACTTACTTAATTTGGCATCAAGTTATTAAAATGGTTGCTAAGTTTTAAAAATTGATCAAAGTTAATATTCCAGGTGAAGGAATAAATGCCTACAAGGACTTTTTTTTCTCCTTCAGACCCAGCTGGATATGAGTGTTCACTTGCACCTCAACTTATGTTATAAGCAAATATTCATTCGGCAGGGGAAAAAATGCTTATTTAAATATGACAGTTAATGTCAAGTTCCTAGATTCTCCTCCCTTCCCTTTATACCACACTCATTCAAACATCTGGAGAAGGTACTGGCAACCCACTCCAGTACTCTTGCCTGGAAAATTCCATGGATGGAGGAGCCTGGTAGGCTGCAATCCATGTGGTCGCCAGGAGTTAGACATGACTGAGTGTCTTCCCTTTCACTTTTCACTTTCATGCATTGGAGAAGGCAATGGCAACCTACTCCAGTGTTCTTGCCTGGAGAATCCCAGGGACGGGGGAGCCTCGTGTGCGGCCATCTATGGGGTTGCACAGAGTCGGACACGACTGAAATGACTTCGCAGCAGCAGCAGCAGCACTCAAACATCTGCATTTGCAGTATGGCGGAAAGAAGTAGTCATAATGGAGTTCAAATTCTTTAACATGATTATTTTTACTTTTGAAATCCTCTTTTTCGTCCTTTCACAAATTAGCCTAAAGTGTTAGATACAAAGTAGAATACCTGAGTTACCATACTGAATTTAACATGACTTAAGGGCTTAGATGTAAGGGCTTAAACCAGCAAGAGTTCATTCCTCAGCCCTGGCTGAGTATGCGCCTCAGTCACCATTTGGACGTCACTGCAAGACTTGAAAGGCAACAGATTCTTACTACAGCAGATAAGAGTTCATGCAGAGGAGTCAGCTGTGTCAAATACCACTGAGCAGCTGACGCTGACGCTGACGATGACGCCAAAAAATCTGGCACGTGGAAGCCATCAATGACACTTGCAAAATGGTTTTTGAGACATTACTCATGGTAAACAGGTAGACTGATGACTGAGGTAGGTTAATAGTCAAGGGAAGGGAAGGGAAGGGAAGGGGGAGAAGATACAGCACGAGGACAGCTCCAGGATGCATGTGGCCACCTGGCCAAAGGCGGGAAGACGACCATTTCCTAAGCCTACACTAAGAGATTACTTGAAGAAAAGAGAGGAGAAACAGTCAAAATTCTCCAAGTCTAAGCCACCAAGGAAGTAACATCAAGATGACTAGAGCTAACTAGGTGATATTTCTCTCTGTGCTTACATCAACCTCGAGAGAAGTAATTTAGTGTTTTTGTAGAAGCTGCCCTGTAAATTTCTTCATCTTATTTTTAACACACACTATTTCCATATAAACTCATATTTCCAAATTACTGCTGCTTAAAACATTCTCATTTCTTCGCTCTCTAAACACTCTAACTCAACATACATAAGAGATTTTAGGCCGAGGAAATTTCTCTTAACGATATATAAGCTTTTTTCTCACAGGAGCATCACTAATTTTATTTTATCCTCATTTTTTGAAAACGTCCCTGTTGATGTCTGAGTTTGTTTCATTACACACCTTTTCCACAGATATTAACCACGGTTCTTACACGATGACTGTTTCAGCAGTCCTAAGCTGTGACCTTTGACAGATGCATGTAGAAACGTTCTTTATTTTCACGAAGAATTAGAAGCGTTCTTATTTTCTCTTGAAACACAAGTGGCTCTATTTTAGGTTTTTCCTTTTTAACAAAATCAAAGAAGCACCGCCACTTGAGGACCGGGGAGACGCACACTGTCAGGAGTATCCTCTCCTCGCCTCCACTGGGGGCTGCAAGTAGGGGGTGTGTGAGCCCAACGCTGCCTATCTTCCAGTTTTTAAAAAGAAGCCAGAGAGCTGGGTTTTACTCTTGTGAAACCTCCCACCTTTGTTTGCAACTAATTTAAAAAATATACTGTAAGCTAAGTATAACATGCCTGTAATCAGTGGTTCTGCTTTTTTTCCAATTTTTCTTGTTTTTAGGTAATTCTTCCCTCCAAAAAAGGATGTCACAAGTTTTCCTGTACTACACCCATTCAGAGATTCAAAGCAAGGCTAATATTTATTTAATCGCACTAATTGCCATTAACTATCTTTTTTACAGTATTATACCAAATTTGCATTTTAATATTGTTTGGGATGGAAAAGAAACTCATCTTTAAATTTACAATTACTCTTGTGAAGGGTCATTTTCTTACATCTACAAGATGATTAACATTTATAGTACACCAGTCACGTGCCACGCACATCACTACGCACTCACACTTGGATATTTTATTAAAACCTAAACAACCTTGTGCAGCATATTATCTCACTTTACAGACAACTCACAACAGTTCACAAACCTCTCAGTTTTTGTTTTGAATCTCAGAATCCAGGAGAACTAGCTGGTTAGGCTTGCTTTTGACAAGTATCATCAATCAAGAATAATTACAACCATCTTAAATCACAGTAATAAAAATACAAAGTGAAAGTACTGAAGGATGATATCCTTTGAAAAAACAGCTGAACCTTAATTTCAACTCCTAATAAATTCTTCAGTTTCATTGATTTGGCAATCACTGAAATAGCTACACTTGTCTTATTTTCAAGACAAGTAAAATTGAAGTCAGCTCTGTTTTTTGGTTAATATGTTTCTATCCGGGGCCTCTGAAAAGACTAAAATACAAAATCAAAGTTTTTTTCATTAATTAAAGACGACTCAAACAGAGAACACTGGCTGCTGCCACAAAGCTGTTACTAAGCATGTCAGATAGACAAGACCCTGTGCCGGGCCCACGTAAGGAGCCAAGGAGCCAAGCAACATTCCCTCCTCACAGAGAGCTCTGCAGTTCCTAAAAACAGAAACAGATCTTTTAAAAAATGTTTATACAAATTATAATTTAATTACAATGATGACAAGTGCCAAAAAAGAAACTTGAAACAGGGTGCTATGACAGCTTTAACTCAGGTGTGTAACTTTAAGTAAAAAGACATTACTGGGGCAAAACCTCAATATAATTAGGGGGGTAAAAAGACAACATGAAGTGGCTCCTTCAAAAATATTACAATCAGAAGGCTTACATTAAAATTATATTACATAATTTTATTTATATTTCATATATGCTAGTGTTTAAGTCTTTACTTTGATGCTTTTAAAGCCATTCATTTCGCTACAAACATACACAAACAGCCTCAGTATTTAAAAAGTAAAATCCTTACCAGGATTTAACTCTAAAACTCAATAAACAAAAATCAATGTGTTCATAAACATTAAAAACACTCCAAATCAATAACATTTATCAAATAATGTGGAAGAAATGGTTAAAAGGTTACTTTTATTGAGATAAAAACAGTATCAATTTTTGAAGCATGGGTATCATAACAAACATCTCTATTACTTGGTTTTTGCAAAAATATAAAAATAACATTGGTTCAGTTCAGTTCAGTCGCTCAGTCGTGTCCGACTCTTTGTGACCCCATGAATCGCAGCACGCCAGACCTCGCTGTCCATCACCATCTCCTGGAGTTCACTCAGACTCACGTCCATCAAGTCCATAATGCCATCCAGCCATCTCATCCTTGGTTGTCCCCTTCTCCTCCTGCCCCCAATCCCTCCCAGCATCAGAGTCTTTTCCAGTGAGTCAACTCTTTGCATGAGGTGGCCAAAGTACTGGAGTTTCAGCTTTAGCATCATTCCTTCCAAAGAAATCCCAGGGCTGATCTCCTTCAGAATGGACTGGTTGGATCTCCTTGCAGTCCAAGGGACTCTCAAGAGTCTTCTCCAACACCACAGTTCAAAAGCATCAATTCTTCAGCGCTCAGCCTTCTTCACAGTCCAACTCTCACATCGATACATGACCACAGGAAAAACCATAGCCTTGACTAGATGGACCTTAGTCGGCAAAGTAATGTCTCTGCTTTTGAATATACTATCTAGGTTGGTCATAACTTTTCTTCCAAGGAGTAAGCGTCTTTTAATTTCATGGCTGCAGTCACCATCTGCAGTCATTTTGGAGCCCCCAAAAATAAAGTCTGACACTATTTCTACTGTTTCCCCATCTATTTGCCGTGAAATGATCGGACTGGATGCCATGATCTTCGTTTTCTGAATGTTGAACTTTAAGCCAACTTTTTCACTCTCCTCTTTTACTTTCATCCAGAGGCTTTTTAGCTCCTCTTCACTTTCTGTCATAAGGGTGGTGTCATCTGCATATCTGAGGTTATTGCTATTTCTCCCGGCAATCTTGATTCCAGCTTGTGTTTCTTCCAGTCCAACGTTTCTCATGATATACTCTGCATATAAGTTAAATAAGTAGGGTGACAGACAATATACAGCCTTGACGTACTCCTTTTCCTATTTGGAACCAGTCTGTTGTTCCATGTCCAGTTCTAACTGTCCATGTCCATGTCCAGTTCTAACTTAGAAAGCATCACTATGAACAAAGCTAGTGGAGGTGATGGAATTCCAGTTGAGCTGTTTCAAATCCTGAAAGATGATGCTGTGAAAGTGCTGCACTCAATATGCCAGCACATTTGGAAAACTCAGCAGTGGCCACAGGACTGGAAAAAGTCAGTTTTCATTTCAATCCCAAAGAAAGGCAATACCAAAGAATGCTCAAACTACCACACAATTGCACTCATCTCACATGCTAGGAAAGTAATGCTCAAAATTCTCCAAGCCACGCTTCAGCAATACGTGAACCATGAACTTCCAGATGTTCAAGCTGGTTTTAGAAAAGGCAGAGGAACCAGAGATCAAATTGCCAACATCCGCTGGATCATGGAAAAAGCAAGAGAGGTCCATAAAAACATCTATTTCTGCTTTATTGACTATGCCAAAGCCTTTGACTGTGTGGATCACAATAAACTGTGGAAAATTCTGAAAGAAATGGGAATACCAGACTACCTGACCTGCCTCTTGAGAAATCTGTATGCAGGTCAGGAAGTAACAGTTAGAACTGGACATGGAACAACAGACTGATTCAAAACTGGGGAAAGGAATACATCAAGGCTGTATACTGCCACCCTGCTTATTTAACTTATATGCAGAGTACATCATGAGAAACGCTGGGCTGGAGGAAGCACAAGCTGGAATCAAGATTGCTGGGAGAAATATCAATCACCTCAGATACGCAGATGACACTACCTTTATGGCAGAAAGTGAAGAAGAACTAAAAAGTCTCTTGATGAAAGTGAAAGAGGAAGAGTGAAAAAGTTGGCTTAAAGCTCAACATTCAGAAAACGAAGATCATGGCATCTGGTCCCATCACTTCATGGCAAATAGATGGGGAAACAGTGGAAACAGTGGTTGACTTTTATTTTGGGGGGCTCCAAAATCACTGCAGATGGTAACTGCAGCCATGAAATTAAAAGATGCTTACTCCTTGGAAGGAAAGTTATCACCAACCTAAACAGCACATTAAAAAGCAGAGACAGTACTTTGTCAACAAAGGTCCATCTGTCAAGGTTATAGTTTTTACAGTAGTCATGTACAGATATGAGAGTTGGACTATAAAGAAAGCTGAGTGCCGAAGAATTGATGCTTTTGAACTGTGGTGTTGGAGAAGATTCTTGAGAGTCCCTTGGACTGCAAGGAGATCCAACCAGTCCATCCTAAAGGAGATCAGTCCTAGGGGTTCACTGGAAGGACTGATCTTGAAGCTGAAGCTCCAGTACTCTGGCCACCTGATGCGAAGGGCTAACTCATTGGAAAAGACCCTGATGCTGGGAAAGATTGAGGGCAGGAGGAGAAGGGGACAACAGAGGATGAGGATGGCATCACCAACTCAATGGACATGGGTTTGGGTGAACTCCGGGAGTTGGTGATGGACAGGGGGGCCTGGCGTGCCGCAGTCCATGGGGTCACCTAGAGTCGGACATGACTGAGCAACTGGACTGAACTGAACAGACTCAGCTTTTCTAGCCCTTTCCAAAAACCATCTTTAAAAGGAAGAGGGAACCAAAATATCAGTCATCAAGTCACTCCATATTAAGAATCTAGTACCTATAAGGTTTCCAGTATGTGTGATAGAAGCCAAAAAGAGAAAAGACGTGACTGAACTTCCAGCATCTACTTCTGCTTCATTGGCTATGCTAAAGCCTTTGACTGTGTGGATCATAACAAACTGTGGAAAATTCTTAAAGAGACGGGAATATCAGACCACCTTTTCTGTCTTCTGAGAAATGTGTATGCAGGTCAAAAAGCAACAGTTTGAACCGGACATGCAACAACGGACTGCTTCAAAATTGAGAAGGAGGACATCGAGGCTGTATGTTGTTACTACTTATTTAAATTCTATACAGAATATCTCATGTGAAATGCCAGGCTAGATGAAATTTAAGTAGGAATCAAGATTGCAGGGAGAAATATTAATAGCCTCAGATATGCAGATGACGCCACCGAATGGCAGAAAACAAAGAGGAACTTAAGAGCATTTTGATGAAAGTAAAAGCGGAGAGTGAAAAATCTGGCTTAAAACTCAACATTCAGAAAACTAAGACCATGGCATCCAGGCCCATCACTTCATGACAAAGAGATGGGGAAACAATCGAAACAGTGACAGACTTTGTTTTCTTGGACTCCAAAATCACTGTGGACAGTGACTGCAGCCATGAAATGGAAAGATACTTGCTCCTTAGAAGAAAAGCTATGACAAACCTAGACTGTGTTTTAAAAAACAGAGATATCAAAAAAAAAAAAGAGAGAGAGAGAGATATCACTTTGCCAACAATGGTCTGTATAGTCAAAATTATGGTTTTTCCAGTAGCCATGTATGGATGTGAGAGTTAAATCATAAAGAAAGCTGAGTGCCAAAGAACTGATGCTTTCTAATTATGGTGCAGGAGAAGACTCTTGAGGATCCCTTGGACTGCAAGAGCAAACCACTCAATCCTAAAGGAAATCAACCCTGAATATTCATTGAAAAGACTGATGCTGAAGCTGAAGCTCCAATACCTTGGCCACCTGATGGGAAGAGCCGACTCACTGAACAGACCTTGATGCTGGGAAAGACTGAGGGCAGGAGGAGAAGGGGGTGACAGAGGATGAGATGGTTAGATGGCACCACTGACTGAACGGACGTGGATCTGAGCAAACTCCAGGAGATACTGAAGGACAGGGAAGCCTGGCGCACTGCAGTCCATGGGGCCGCAGAGTCAGACACACGAAACGAGCAGCAGCAACAAGCTTGCAGCACCGGCAAACTGCTCACTTTCCTCATGTAAGCAGGCCATACTTACCAGGCTGTTTTTGAGATTAACAGTAATGGCACAGCATACAGTAGAAATACAAGTGGTAGCCAGTATAATTATTTTAAATCCGAGACAGAGAACAAACGCTTTAGGAAGAAACATCATAGTATAAATCGGCATTAAAAGCTTTATGTTGTTGCTAACCTGTATCGGACTGTGACTTTATGGACTATAGCCTGTCCATGGGATTTCCCAGGCAAGAATACTGGAACGGGTTGCCATTTCGTTCTGCAGGGGATCTTGCTGACCCACAGATCGAACTCACATCTCTTGCGACTGACTCTTGCACTGGCAGGCGGATTCTTTACCATTGAGCCACCTGGAAAGCCCAAAGCCCTACAGAACCACAGAAAAGCAAGACATCATCAAGAGCCCAGATGAAATTAATCTTCACAGAAAAGGTACCAAGAAGGCTTGGATTTATTAGATATGAAGAGAAAGGGAGGGGATTAACAGAGAAGCAAAGGTAAGACGAGAGAGTGAGGGCCGCGGAGTATCGAGCCAGTCTGCATCTCATCGTTGAGCAAAAACACGTAAACAAACTAGAGCTGGAATCACGCGCCAGAGAGAGCAAAACCTGCACCAGCAGGGCACAGCAGGGTAACTCCCAATGCCCAGTCACAAAGTTTTATCCAGCTGTGTCTTTCCTTTTCTGGAGAAAGTGTGAGGGGACAGTAAGTCTTATTTAGAAAATACAACACCTACTCCCAAAATACTAAAAAGACTGATATAAATGACACTGTATTTCTATGAGATAATCTGACTACTAGTAATAGCGACTTTTTCTGATGAGTACTAAGCAGATTGATGATTAATACTTAAAATGACCTAGATAAGGAAAAAACAACATTTAACGGACTGATAATGTTTAACAGAGGCATAAGTAGTTTACAAATAGTGCTTGTTTCTTAAACGTTCAGAAATGGAACCAGTTATATATAAACATGTATTTATGATATATATTATATATAAATTTTAATAACCAATTTAAAAAAATAATTCCTTAAAGGTTAAAAAAAGTATATACATATACTAACTAAAACTCAGAACTAGAAACATTACAACATAAAACCGTTAAATTAGCATTCAGACTATGACACTGGGGATTTTAAGACATTTTTTAATGTGAAAAATATTTTTAGTCTTCATTTATCTAAGAGCAGCAAGAAAATAAAATAACTTCTTCCCATCATATTTGTAAAACACAAGATCAGTTCAATTCATGCCATTTTATGCCAGGAAAGCTTTTTTTCCCCCCTCTCAAAATAAAATGTAAAATACTTTGTAAATTCGACTACATATTAATTTGAGTTAAATTTCTGTTTAACTTCAATCAATATTAAAATATAACTTGCAGGCCTATTGGAAAAATACCATTTTTAATATGTTTGAATATACAAAGGAGTAATTTTCAGGCAAACCTGAAAGCTAAACTATATAAAAGGCTTTAAAAGAAAAAAGTTAAGTAGCAATTTCTACAAACATTTAAGTTAAAATGGTTCTCTTTGGGGGCCCTGCCAGGGAAAATGTCTAAGTCTCTGGCTCCCTAAGTGGGGGCAGGGTTGAAAATATTGTGGCAGATGCATCTTCTAACCTTGCCGCTGTGGCTCCAAACTGGAAGTGCAGTGGAAGGCTCTGCAACAAGGAATGTGTAACCTGATCTCTCTTCCTTCTCTCCTCCTTCACAGCAACATTTAGAAAGTAATTTAACCTCTCAAAATGGCATCTTTGTGCTACTTAGGGGGAAAACATCTATTCACTATTACAATGTAAGGGAAAAAATTAAGAAATCAAATCACTTTAAAAAAATGATTTTGCCTAATATACAGTGATATTTTTATATCAAACATTGAGTACACAGATAACCCAATTATAAATGAAGACTTCATTTCTATGATTTGAACATCTACTTCCCCAGGATTCCCTAGTGGCTCATATGATAAAGAATCCACCCGCAATGCGGAAGACCCGAGTTTGACCCCTGGGTTGGGAAGATGCCCTGGATAAAGAAAGGAATGGCTACCCATTCCGGTGTTCTTGCCTGGGAAACCACATGGACACAGGAGCCTGGTGGAGTCGGATTGACTAATACACTCACATCCAAGATTAAGGAATGTAGCTCAGATTTTAAGAACAATTAGTTTTACTAATACAAGCATTTATTTTGCTTCTGTAACAGAGATAGTAATTAACTCCTAAGTTTTAAAGAGAAAATAATTTAAAATTAATTAAAATAACCTAGATAAATTTGAGTTTTAAGTCTCAGTGACTAAAAGAAGTCATGCAAGTTAATGTGCTTTTAATTCTCATGTATCTTTTCATTTATCATTACTTAATAAAAAGGAGACAAGTTAACTCTGAAAATATGGGAAAGAACACTAAAAAAATTTGCTATACAGGGATCAAAGAACATATTAAACACTCCCAGCACTGACCAAACAAAAATTAAGCATTCCAAAATTAATACCAGCAAAATTTTGTATTTTTTATACATCTCATAGCAATTCTATACTCATGAGTTATTTGAGCCTCACAACAATCTTTTGAGTTAGGAGGTCACAAATTTGCTTAGTTGAGACAGTCAAAAAAAATAGGTAAAACTCTCTTGACTCTAGTCTGTAGCCTTAAACTATTATTTGTATTTCAATATATTTTAGTACATACTATTATCCCCCTTTTTCCAGGTTCAGAAGCAAATAATTTGCCTAACATCACAATGTTAATACACGGCAGGAGTCCAAAGTCTTACCACTTAACCACTATTGCAGTCCTCACATTTATCAAAATAAACAGATAAAATTAAAGTTATGTATCTAACCAACTGTGACAGCAGAATAATGGTCCTGAAACACATCAACAGTTTAATCCTTGGAACACAAAATATTACCTTGCATGACAAAAGGGACTTTGCAGATGTGATTAAGAATACAAAGCTTGAGATGGGGAAATTATTCTTTCAGACTCAATCTAATCAAATGAGTCCCTAAAAGCAGTCTTTCCCAGCTGTGGCCAGAGAGAGAAAGAGAAGACAGAGGGTCAGAGGGATGAGCCCTTACTGGCTTTGATGATGATGGAGGAGGGTCCAAGCCAAGGATTGTGATTGGCCTATAGAAGCTGAACAAAGCAAAGAACAGAATTCTCCTCTAGAGCCTCCAGAAGAATGCAGCCCCTCAGACAGCTTGATTTTAGTCTGGTGACACCTGGGTTGGACTTATGACTTACACAAGTATAAGATAATCAATATTCGCTGTTTAAAACAGTAAGTTTGTGGTAATTTATTACAGCAGCAACAGAAAACTAAAATTTTACTGTATAACTGACATACAGACTGTATGTTCACATCCCTCCAGAATTTACACGTTAAATTCTAATGCCCAGTGTTGTTGACATTTGGAAGCAGAGTCTTTGGGAAGGAATTAGATTGTAAAGGTGGAGCCCTCATGAATGGAATCAGAACTCTCACGAGGAAATCCAGAGAGTTCCCTTGATCCTTCTGCCACAAGATGATTCAGAGAAAAGATGGCCATTTACGAACCAAGAAGGGGACTTACGTGACCCCTCATACATTTTAAAGTGGACATCTAAAATCTTTCACAAGTCAGATAGCTGTAAAGAATGATTTCTGGCACATTTTAAATACTACATTCTACATAAATCTGTAACATCTCTCTTAAGTCTGTTCAGTAGAATCCAAACACCACTGTGATCTGACATCCAACCATGATCCATTTGAAAATAAAAATTTCACAACCTTGTTTTCCCTCCTTGAACTCATATCATCTCATTTCGTTAGCCCTGCATGTAATAATTTTTATGTTTGAAAGTGTTATTAATCACTCATCATATGTGCAGTTTGTTCTGTTCAATCAGTAATTCCCTAAGAGTTTAAATAATTATTGGGATTCAATTACCATTATTATTAACATATATAAGTGATTTAAATAACAAACATTACAGATCTGATAATGACTAACATCACCAACTCGATGGACGTGAGTCTGAGTGAACTCCAGGAGTTGGTGATGGACAGGGAGGCCTGGCGTGCTGCGATTCATGGGGTCACAAAGAGTTGGACACGACCAGGAGAAATATCAATAACCTCAGATATGCAGATGACACCACCCTTATGGCAGAAAGTGAAGAGGAACTAAAAAGCCTCTTGATGAAAGTAAAAGAGGAGTGAAAAAGTTGGCTTAAAGCTCAACATTCAGAAAACAAAGATCATGGTATCCGGTCCCATCACTTCATGGGAAATAGATGGGGAAACAGTGGAAACAGTGGCAGGCTTTATTTTGGGGGCTCCAAAATGACTGAAGATGGTGACTGCAGCCATGAAATTAAAAGACGCTTACTCCTTGGAAGAAAAGTTATGACCAACCTAGATAGTATATTCAAAAGCAAAGACATTACTTTGCCGACTAAGGTCCATCTAGTCAAGGCTATGGTTTTTCCTGTGGTCATGTATGGATGTGAGAGTTGGACTGTGAAGAAGGCTGAGCACCAAAGAATTGATGCTTTTGAACTGTGGTGTTGGAGAAGACTCTTGAGAGTCCCTTGGACTGCAAGGAGATCCAACCAGTCCATTCTGAAGGAGATCAGCCCTGGGATTTCTTTGGAAGGAATGATGCTAAAGCTGAAGCTCCAGTACTTTGGCCACCTCATGCAAAGAGTTGACTCACTGGAAAAGACTCTGATGCTGGGAGGGATTGGGGGCAGGAGGAGAAGGGGATGACAGAGGATGGGATGGCTGGATGGCATCACGGACTCGATGGACGTGAGTCTGAGTGAACTCCGGGAGTTGGTGATGGACAGGGAGGCCTGGCGTGCTGTGATTCATGGGGTCGCAAAGAGTCAGACACGACTGAGCGACTGAACTGAACTGAACAACATTAAAAGTAACAATTTTACTGGAAATGTATCTATGAGCAGGCTGGATTGGGCTTTTTTCCCCATTATTCATCTGTTTGAGATGTTACTGATACAATGAGATGGTCCAGCGCGTCGCTACTGCAAGAAGGCACTGAGAGGGCTCTCCTGGCGGCACACGGAGCAAGAACCGCCTGCCATGACCCCTGGTCTGGGAAGACTGCACGTGCCGCAGAGCAACGAAGCCCATGGGGCACAACGTCTGAGTCCAGACTCTGGGGTCCACCAGCTACAGCTGATGAGGCAGCAACCAGAGGCCAGCGGGCCTGGAGCCTGCGCTCTGCCACCCCACAAGCCACTGCAGTGAGAAGCCCTCGCACAGCAACGAAGACCCAGCACAACCAAAACCAAAGGAACAAACTAAAAAAAGGCACTGCAAAACTCTATTCACAGTGACCGGTGAATGGGACAGAAGTAATTTTACCAGTAGAGTCACAATTTTTAGAGTCGCACAATGTAAAAAATGCCTTGAGTTATTTATCGAAAATTTTTGTGATTATTGTGATTTACCACCAAAAATATTTTTAATGACTTAGAAGATAATAAATTGATTATTTTTTAATACTGAAATTGAAAAATCCTTCAAATTTGTTCAAAGCAAGAAACTGGACACCATTAAAGGATTTTTCTCCTTTGGAGTTGCTTACGTTCACTATGCAAACACCAGTATCTGGAAACGGCCATTTTAGGGGTCCTTGCGGTTTTGTATTTCCACACATGCCTTGCATATGAACCTTTCATTCCGTCCGTTGTTTAGTCTTTGGAGATGTAATTCACATATCATAAAATTCACTGTTTTAAAGTCTGTAACTTTGCTTTGTTGTTGTTTTAGTCGCTAAATTGTGTCATGGACTGTAGCCCACTAGGCTCCTCTAACCATGGGATTTTCCAGGCAAGGATACTGGAGTGGGATGCCATTTCCTTCTTCAGGGGATCTTCCTAACCCAGGGATTGAACTCATTGGCAGGCAGATTTTTAACCACAGACCACCTGTGAGGCCCATACAACTCAGGGGTTACTAGCCTATTCACAAGTCGTGTAAGTATCACCGCTTTGTAACTCCAGAACACTCATCACCCTATAAAAGAATCCTGGAACCATCAGCAATCTCACACAACCCCTCCCCAGTCCTCAGACCTAGTTCACTTTCTCTATGAATTTGCCCATTCTGAACATTTCGTATAAATGGAATCATATAATACGATCCTTTAAGACTAGCTTCTTTCACTTAGCATCATGTTTCCCATGTAATCCATGCTGTATATAGCAAGAGTCAAAATTTCACTTCTTTACATGCGTGAATATTCCACTGTACAGGGAAACCACACTTTATCTCTAAATGGACATTTGGGTTATTTCCATTTCTTGGCTATTATGAAGAATGCTATGAACCTTCATATATATATTTATACATGTATATAAATGAAGTTTGTGAGTTAACATATTTTTAATTCTTTCAGGTATATACCTAGGAGCAGAATTACTGGCTCAAATGGTAACTCTATTTTTTAACTTTTTGAGGAACTGTTAATCAATTTTCCAATACAGTTGCATCATTTTAATTCTCACAACAGCATATAAGAGTTCCCATTTCTCCATATCCTTAACAACACTTATTATTATCTGCTTTTTTGAGTACAGCCACTCTAGTAGGTATGAAGTGGTATCTCATTATGGATTTGACTTGCATTTCTCTGATGATTAATGCTACTGAGTATCTATTTTCTCATTTTGTTTCTTATTAGCCACTTGTATACCATATTTGGAGAAATGTCTATTCAAATCCTTTGCCCATTTTTAAATTGAACTTGTTGTTAGTTAAGTTTGAAGTGTTCTTTACATATCCTGGAAACAAGTCAACTACCACACATGATTCGCGTATCATTCTGTGCACTGTTTACTCAACTCTCATTCTGGGAATTGTTTACTGAACTCTCTAGAAAGCCTCCTTTGATGTACATGGGTTTTTAATGCTGATGAAGTCTTATGCTAGTTTTTAATGCTGATTAGAGTCCTATCTTTAATGCTAATGAAGTCCTCTTTGATGTCATATCTAAGAAATCACTGCCTATTTCAAGGTCACAAAATTTACACCTATGTTTTCTTCTAAGAGTTTCATGTTCTTATGTTTAGATCTTTACTTTGAGTTATTTTTATACATGGTATCAGGAAGGGCTCACAACAAACTGCGGAAAATTCTTAAAGAGATGGGACTATCAGATCACCTTACCTGCCTCCTGAGAAATCTGTATGCAGGTCAGGAAGCAACAGTTAGAACCAGACATGGAACAACAGACTGGTTCAAAACTGGGGAAAGGAATACATCAAGGCTGTATACTGTCACCTTGCTTATTTAACTCATATGCAGAGTACATCGTATGAAATGCCGGGCTAGATAAATCACAAGCTGGAATCAAGACTGATGGGAGAAGTATCAACAACCTCAGATATGCAGATGATACCTCTCTAATGGCAGAAAGCAAAAAGGAAGTAAAGAGCCTCTTGATGAGGGTGAAAGAGGAGAGTACAAAAGCTGACTTTAAACTTAACATTCAAAAAACTAAGATCATGGCATCCGGTCCCATCACTTCATGGCAAATAGAAATAATAAAAGTGGAAACCATGACAGATTTTATTTTCATGGGCTCCAAAAATCACTGCAGATGGTGATAGCAGCCATAAAATTAGAAGACACTTACTCCTTGAAAGAAAAGCTATGACAAACCTAAACAGTGTATTAAAAAGCAGAGATATCACTTTGTCAACAAAGGTCTGTATAGTCAAAGCTAAGGTTTTTTCAGCAGTCATATATGGATGTGAGAGTTGGACATAAAGAAGGCTTGAAGAACCAAACCTACTCCATTTTGTAAGGTTCCGGGAAAAGAGCCTTTGGAAATCCCCTGACCTCACCCCACCACCTGCAAACCAATCAGAACCCTCGGCCAGCCCGGGGAAATTCGAGTCAAGCCCGGGAAAGGAGAACCAATCAAAACTCAACACCTAACCCTTCACCAGAAGGTGACCAATCAGACCCGGAGACTCCCGTTTTTTGAATTTTTCGCGCGCTAATACCCTATATAAGCAATGTAACCCGGAGCTCAGGGCTCCTCCCTATAGTTGCTGCGTCGGTATCGGTGGGAGCCCCAGCTCGAGCTTGGTAATAAAAACTCTCTTGCTTTTGCATTGGATATCGGCTCCCTGGTGGTCATTGGGAGATTTCTCGACTTGGGCATAACATTTGGGGGCTTGTCCGGGATCTCCCACCGGCTCCACGGGAAGACTGATCCGGAGAGTCATCTGCAGCCGGTAAGCTTTTCCCTGTCTTTCTTTTCACTCCTGGGAGGGCCTGGTATCTGAGACCGGTATATGACTCAGGCGGACGCGCCGGAGTGTCACCGGTGGGGGTCGGTGGGAGACGTCCCCGACCCCGGCGTGGGGGGACGGAGTGCCCCTGTTCTCTGTAGACGATAGCGGGTCGCTCCCGCTGAACGGCCGGAGGCCGTCGTCGTTCGGTTTTACCTCCGGACTCCCGGAGGTGTATTTCTCCTGTCTCTTCCTGTTTGTGTGGCTGTTCATATTGTCTGTGTTAATTTACCAACATCTGACTGATCCAGGGACGATAGGGCAACACCATTCTAGCCCCACACCTCTATCCTTGGTTACTGATAATTTTAAGGTCAAGACGCACGCTCATGACCTCAGTGTAGAAATTATAAGGAATAAATTAATCACTTTTTGCAGCACAGAATGGCCGACCTTCCATGTAGGCTGGCCCTCAAAAGGCACCTCTGACTTGGGAACTTTACACCGGGTTCTGACCACGGATCGGACACCCTGACCAAGTTCCCTTTGTCAGCACATGTGTCTCCTCAGACAATTCATTTCCGAGTCTTAGACAAGAGCCCAGTTTCGGGCCCTGGAAGGGGTCCCTCTTCCTGCAACAAATGGCGACTCTGGCGGGGACTCTTCTTCGCCGAGACTGACATCCTGACCACTCGGGGTACTCAGGGGCCAGCTTGCCTGCCAATGGACCAGACCCAGCGGCCGCAACTGGGACCCTTTTGTCCCTGGTCTCCTCCTGACGCGGACAACTGGCCAGAGTGCCCCGACCGGTAAGGAACAAGAGACTTTATCGATCTCTCTCCCCTTCCCTCTCTGTCTCCTCTCCTTAACCCTTCCTATCCTTCCCCGTTTTTCTAGTCCCCCAGTCCTGGACGCAGGAATCTGGTCAAAGGGCCCTCAGCCTGAGCTGAGGATTGGAGACTGATCACCTCCTCTTGGCAGAGAACTCGAATTCTGGTTCTGATTTCTGGTAGGGCCGAGTTCCAGTCCTCCCTTCTCTGGAGGCCCAGGGAAAAGTCCCGTAACGCCTGGCCTGGGTATCTGTAGGTGGCAGGAGACGTCTGTAAGACCACCCCTTTTGCCCCCCCCACCTCCTGCCTCCTCTCCCTTTTTCAACCTGGCTTCCTTTCCTCCCTTGAAATCTTTGATGTTAGTACTTGGATCTGAAGTTCTGTGTCTCTATAGGAGGTTTTCTGAGAGACTGTATTTTTGTATTTAATGGCTTCTCTGGTGGAGCCGAGGTTAAAGCGTCTGCCTGCAATATGGGAGACCTGGGTTTGATCCCTGGGTCGAGAAGATCCCCTTCAAAAGGAAATTTTGCTTTGTCTGGCAACCATGTGGTTTAGACCTGCCGCCATTTTGTTAAAACTTGATTTTCTTTCCCTGTGCCTTGAGACCAGAGCTCTCAGGAACACTTATCTAAACCATCTCTAACTCCTGACACTGAAAAAAAAAAAAAGACTTAAAGCTAGATCTTACGCTGTGTCTGTCTAAATATGTCTTGGTAATATTTTTGTATATGATCTCTATTTATTTGGCTTAAAAAAAGGTAAGCGCTTACAAACCAAGTAATTCTAAATTAAACAATAAATTCCAAGTTTATGTGAACTGGGAAATATTCAGTGTTAAATACCTGATATTGTTTGTTGACCTATTTAATATAGACATGTCTTAGAGTACTTAACGTTAAGTAAAATATTTTCATTGTACCTAGGTTTAATATGAGTTAAATATTATATCTGTTACAAGTTTGTCAACAAGAAAATTACCTCAAGTAAGAAAAACTTCTAAAAAATGTACATGAGATATGAGCATTTAGATAAACTCTATTAAGAATAATTATGCTTTAGGAATGTCTGTCTGAAATAGTCTGTCCAAATTGGGGTAACTTGAATTGGGTTGTGCTAAACTAAGTGATGGAAGTTCACTGACTAGCTAGCTCATTTCCAAATAAAGTAAAATTTTGAAACATTTATTACTAAACATTAGTTTCCTCTTACAAAGAAGCTAAAAAATTTGGACTGTTAATGACTAAAAATAAGCTGGTGCAAAAACTTAAATTTGGCTTTTCTCTCTGTTAAAAAGACACACTTTCTTCAGATGTTGAACTGCATTTGACAACAGAGTTAAGTTCATTTGCTTCTTAAATGGTCTGTTCTGTATTTGCTTCTGAAATCCCATATTGTTACTTTGGCTGAGTGAATAGCTATTGTTTCACAGTGACCTATAGTCCCATCTGACTGAGTGCTCAAAACCTTTCTGATATTTGTTGACAAAACTTCCTAAATCATTCTATGAAGCACTTTTGGCTTCTAGCTAACTTTGGGGTGCTTCAGAGGGCCCCTGAAGCATCCCAAAGAGATATTAAACAGTGTTTATTTGGTTGGTTAAATTACATTAAAAAAAGATTATCAAATGAGTACTAAATCTGCTCATATTATAACGTAGGGTAAAGTTACTAATACAGATATCCTAAAAATTATATGGAGTTTTTAACATTCTGATATGTCCTGGTATTTTAATAAAAAACCTGATGACTTCACAAAAGTTAGCAAAAGGACTAAATGAACCAGTGAATACGCTTATAACTTTTATGGTTTCTATCTGAAAAAATTATGGGGTTGAATCTTATGTTTTCAGGGAGTAGCAGAAATCTTCCTCTCAAACTAATTATGACAATACTTTGGTAAAATTAAACGTTATAAACAAAACAATTATATTTTCTATCTGACTCCTCCAAAAATTAGAAGTTCTTAGGTTTCCAGTAAGTTTATCAAATGAGTTAGGAAGGTTTTCTAATGGATACAAAAATCTCAAGAAATTTTTGAGACCTTAAAAGGGAAAAATTCACCTAGATTTGTTATGCAAAATCTGTGATAAGCCTTTGGTGTGAGTTTCCCAGCCCTGTTTTATTTTAAAAGTTCAATCTGAGGCTCTATAAATGTTTCAGCAAAATAAAAAGCCTATAATCAATTATGGTTATAGAAATCATCAGACCAAAATTAGTGAGAACAGACCTATTTTGCAAACAAACTAGCCTTAATTTGGTTATATTTAATAAAAATATGGGTAACTTTAAGGAAAAAAAAGATATTTCAAAATGTTAAATACCAGTTTGTTAATGGAGGTCTGCATCTAGTAAGACTCATCTCTTAGATAGTTCTTTACTGTTATGTAATGTTAATGTAAAATTTAATTAAATTCTTAAAGAACACCCTAAGTTTGTTTCTGAAGCTTATCTCAGTAATCTATCTTTGGATGAAGATCAGATGCCTCATGACCTGCAACCAGGACTGGAAAAAGACATAATTTAAGGGACTGTCGTCTCCAACATGGATGGAAGGACTTTTTTATCAGGAGAAACGACACTACACCAGGATGAGAAGACGACGACATCAGAGGGAGACAGCTTCCCCGAGATGCTGGACCCGATTCGTATGATCATTTATGTTTTCTTGACTTCTTAGACCTTTGCATATAAGTCAAATGCTTTTCTATCATAGGCCTGATCCTATGCTAGTTTCAAAATCAATCCAATTGTTGGGTTTGTGGCCAATAACCTGTGTCTAGTTCTGGGTTACCTTGGTAAATTTCTCTATTACCAGACTCTAACTGGTTGGCCCTGAAAAAATTTACTTAAAAAATTAAATCAAACTAAAGATAATCAGTCTAGTGACACTAGAAAACTGGGCTATGTTCCTTATAGATGGTGCCAATATATAATTTCCCCGGAAGATAAAGATTCTACAGGGCAGACTAAGTCAGATAACCTTAAGATATACTGGGCTACATCTAATGGAAGTTCTTAACATAAGTCTTACTTGTGACTTTACTAATACTGCTGGCTATGTTATTTGTATTTCACCTGTTTTACAAAATTGCTGTTTCTTACACTGTCTGTGTGTGAGGCCTCTAATAGAATAATATATAGTCCCATATGAGATCGATGATGGTAACAGTGTAACTCTAGATACGGCAAGAAGCAGCAAGAAGGAATATTTTCCCGGACCAAAAAGCTAGTAAGACAGGTGGTCCAGAGAATGTTAGATACTGTTTCATGGCCTAGTCCAGTAACAGCACATTGAGTGGCCTGTTTACCTGAGAATGGACACTCTCAGCACCATGGGATAAAATGGTCATGAACTGCCCCCCTCATAACCATGATCAAGTTTATGAGCAAAAAGGGGCTCTGCCAACTGAAGACTGACACTCGCCATCTGCATCTACAAAGATTAAACCATGGCCGCTGCAACTGCTGACTTTCAACGCCCCTGAAAAAGGAGCTCAGGGTGAAAATCAAGAATGAGGCACTCTGTGCTCTGGGAAAAACTGGCAGAACAGGCCTTCAGATAGTTAGATCTTTTCAGGAAAAGATTTTATGAGTCCCAATTCTTGCATCTTCTCATACCTAGAGAAACTGAAGTCCTTAACAGTGAAATCTGCTTTGGCTATTAAGGAAAAGTTTACAATTAAAAGTCAAAATAGAATAGCTATGGTTCAGATAATCCTGGGAAGTAACTAGGTGATGCTATGAGTGTACTTTCAGATTAGACCTTGTGTTGCTAAACCCTTGAGTTTTCTGAGTCGTGTCAGGCTTGGATGCCACCATTTTCAAAACAATGTCTGCTGGAAGCTACTAACCTGACTTTTTATAAAACTAGGCAACTGGCTACATGGCTACAAGTCTCCCTGAAGTGCCAGGTCCAGACTGGGTTTCAGACCTATTCTTCTAAAAAGAAATGAGATTAAGATTTTAATCATACAAGACTCAGATCTAAAACTTGGAACTCAGAAATACTTCCAGTTCAGTGTCTATACTCCAAGCTGGGGCAGTCCTATGCCCCATTTTGACAGGAAGTTATCACAGTCCCAGTCGCCTAGCTCCCTAAAATTAAAACTGAGCGGGACTCTGGGGCTCTGGAGTGCAGATCTGTTCTGTGTTCTCCATTTCTTATCTGTAGGATATAGACTTTGTTCAGCCTCCTTGGCCTTCGCTGAATTCCAAAGCATGGATTCAAACAACTGCTAAGCAGGGAAGGGAGGGGATACAAAAACACACAATCAAAGGTTGGTGCAGCCTCCAGACAGAGTCCTGGTTCCTACTCAAAGAAATATGCATAACAATGTCTTTGAGCCCCCATTCAGGTGGAAGATGGTAACTTCAGACTGAACACAAGATTCCTGGAGGACAGCTCTGTTGCCTCACCACCAACCCATCAGAGGGGGTCACAAAGTCTGCAACCCTCACCCCAAATGTTGCCTTCTGTTTCCGGGGACCAGAGATGACCATCCTGTTAGGTCTCCTGTTTGGCCCTTGTCTATTTCATCTCTGAGAGGGGCCAACTAAATGGCTGTTACTACAAGGGTAGAAGCTGGTTTCAGATGTGGAAAACCCCAACTCAGATCAGGTAGAGAGAGACTTCTGCCCTATTAGGCAGGCCTACGCCCATGCACAGCAGGAAGAAGTTACAGAAGAAAGAGACCTCCGCCCCAATTCCCAAAAAGTATCTTGAGTATGAAGTCTCTCAGAGGGCCTATGTGCTGCGTTAGGGGAAGAACGTTGTTTTTATGTGAATCACTCAGGGGTAGTCAAGGAGTCCCTGGCCAAGATAGGAAAAGGGCTGAGTCAAAAAAAAAAAAGAGAGAGAGAAATGTCTCAAAATTGGTTTGAATCCTGGTTCAACTCATTCCCCTGGTTCACAACTCTCATATCCTCCTTGGTGGGGCCCCTGATTATCTTGTTACTGCTACTCACCCTCAGGCCACGCTTACTAAACTAACTAGTCGCCTTCATTAAAAACTGCATCAACACGGTGCAGCTCATGGTACTCAGATCCCAATATGCGGCCCTACCAACGGTCCCCTTAGCAGGAGACGATATAGAGCTGACCTCAGACCCATGATTGGGTCTGTCCTGGATCCTAGAGAAGGGGGGAATGAAGAATCAAAGCTACTCCATTTTGTAAGGTTCCGGGAAAAGAGCCTTTGGAAATCCCCTGACCTCACCCCACCACCTGCGAACCAATCAGAACCCTCGGCCAGCCCGGGGGGAAATTCGAGTCAAGCCCAGGAAAGGAGAACCAATCAGAACTCAACACCTAACCCTTCACCAGAAGGTGACCAATCAGACCCGGAGACTCCCGTTTTTTGAATTTTTCGCACGCTAATACCCTATATAAGCAATGTAACCCAGAGCTCAGGGCTCCTCCCTATAGCTGCTGCATCGGTATCGGTGGGAGCCCCAGCTCGAGCTTGGTAATAAAAACTCTCTTGCTTTTGCATTGGATATCGGCTCCCTGGTGGTCATCGGGAGATTTCGCGACTTGGGCATAACAGGCTGAGTGCCAAAGAACCGATACTTTCTAATTGTGGTGCTGGAGAAGACTCTTGAGGGTCCTCTGGACTGCAAGAAGATGAAACCAGTCAATTCTGAAGGAAATCAACCCTGAAGATTCATTGGAAGGACTGATGGTAAAGCTGAAGCTCCAATATCTCGGCTGCCTGAGGCCAAGAGCCGACTCACTGGAACAGACACTGATGCTGGGAAAGACTGAAGGTAAGAGGAGAAGGGGGCAACAGGGGATGTGATGGTTACAGAGTATCACCAACTCAACAAACCTGAGTTTTGAGCAGACTCCAGTAGGTAGTGAAGGACAGGGAAGCCTGGCATGCTGCAGTTTATGGGGTGGCAGTCAGACACAACTAAATAACACGAGGTACGTACAGGCCCAACTTCCTTCTTATGCGGTTGGATATTCATTTGTCTCAGCACCACGGTTCTGCTGTCTTGGAACTGCCTTATTCCCTGAGGTATTTACACCACAGAGCAAATGCATCAGGGTAAGAAAGCAAGAACAGGACAAGAGTTAAGCCATTCTTTTGCAAAATGGAAAAGGGGAATGGTAGAAAGCAACGTAGGAAAGAAGAAACTGCTTGAAAGACCAATTCACAGGAAGGTCAACTTTAGGAAAGAGCATGTGTGGAAGTTTAGGGTCTGTAAACTAATTCACTTGAAATTATCCATGTGTGTGAGTACCTGTAGGAGTTTCTGTAACCACCCTAGGCCCAAGACCAATGTTTAAATACTGCTCTGTACTACTGTCTCCTAAGCTTCAGGGGGAAACATACAGTTTGTGAACAACTTTTTATATTTTAACGGTGTGAGTAATAAAATGAGATGGGACTCAGGATGAAGGCAGTGCTATGAGGAGGCCTATAGGCGTTTCACACATTCAGCCAAACAGAAAAGTTCACATTCCCCATTTTACATGAAACATATCTGGCTCAATATGCATTAATGGGGCAGAATTCAAGTTTTATTTCATAAACAAGAAAGCACTAAGAAACTGCAGGACCCCACTCGTCTACTCATCTTATGCCCAGGTTCCCTCAAAACAAACTCCACCTAGACCATGGATATAGAATGCCATCACTAAATAGAAATTTTAAGGGTCAAACCCTTAGATCCACGGTATACCACTAGGGAAGTGAAGTCGCTCAGTCCTGTCCGACTCTTTGCGACCCCATGGACTGTAGCCTACCAGGCTCCTCTGTCCATGGGATTTTCCAGGCAACAGTACTGGAGTGGATTGCCATTTCCTTCTTCAGCGGATCTTCCCGACCCAGGGAAGGAACCCAGGTCTCCTGCATTGCAGACAGATGCTTTACTGTCTGAGCCACCAGGGAAGTCGTGGAATAAAATCATTTTCCCCCGAGACTGATCTACTTTCTGACACTGGCAAAACAGACGTGCTATTTCCTCTTATCACATAACTGCCAGCTTAAAAGACGCACAGTGCATGTAACCCTGGGGCTACTGCATTTCTTGTGCCTTTAATTGGGATGATATATACACAGCATTTTTGTATGTGATGACCTGCTAAGTATTTCTGCCCATGTAAACCAACAGTTCATTGCCTTTCAGTAAGCACTTAACCAGCAAATCTGTATTTTTTTTATTGTGGATTAAAAGTTTCTGTTCGTTTCTATACTAACTGTTGCCTTCCACTTTTAACTTATTTTATTGGTTTTTATTGTGTAAAAGTGAATTTTTTTCAAATTAAATTGTAAGTACCCAAAAATTAATCAGTGTTTTCTCTACTGTTGTGTTGTTCCTGGACTATTAAATACTACATTTAAAATGTGATTCTATTTCTGTAATCTTGTTCAATTTGCTTAATTATTCTGTTTTTTTAACCCAGTACCAGTTATTCTACTTGACATTGTTGTACTCTTGATTTGAGCTAACACATATTTTCAAGAGCATAAAATCTATAATGTAAATATCGGATGGTAATTTATAATTTTTAAACCTGATATCGTCCTCGGAGCAATAAAGATGACATTTCAATCAAATAAAAACTGATTATTTAATAAAGGACGCTGAGAAACTAATCAACCGTCTGGCTTTAAAAAGAGATTTGAGCCCTTCATCATTCCTTAGAATGAAAATGAACTGCAGCTAATAAGTTATTGTATGTACAGGAAAACAGTTCTGCTTTTGTTTTATAATATTACTCTCAGACAAGGGGAGGCAATCTAAGACAGACATGTTAAATTATTAAGGGAGAGAAATAAATTCCTTTCAGGAAAATTTATGTTTCTCATTACATTTGCCTATTAGACATCCAAGAAAAGTATAAACGTGCATTTCTGAGCAGGGGTTCATGTTGGAAATTCAAAGTGGAGCACCATCAATACAGAGATGGTTTCAAAGCTCTGAGGTCAGGTAAGCTCCAAAAAGGAATGAGTATGGCCCAAAAAGAAGTGTAAGGACTGAGCCCGGGAGGCAGTCCCTGAGAAAATGACTGAGATGGAAACCGAAGAAGAGTAAGCAGGCTTAAAAGCCTATTAAAGAAAGTGCTCCCAGGAGGGGAGACCAAGACCACCAGCGTCAAACGCTGTCAACAGGTCCCATAATTCAAGGGTGAGACAGCAAAACTCATGGCTAACCTCCGCAAGAGCAACTTAGGCAGGGTGCCAGGAAGGAAAGCCTAATCAGAGCAGGTGGACACCTAGGATATCGGGATGAAAAAAACTGGAAGCAAAGTACAGACACTTCTTTTCAAAAAAAAAAGGGGAGAAGGGAATGGAGAAAAGCTAAAGGGGAAAGTGATGTCAAGAAACCCCACATTCTTGTTGTTTAAGATCAAAGAAGAAAGAGTATGGTGGTATGCTGATGAGAATGATCTTGCATCATGTGAGAGAGAAGGGATGGAATTAGTACTAAGTTATTACGTAAGACAGAAATCAGAATACATGAAGCACTGATGAAAAGAGATGGACACAAGCAGTAGCAGGAACTTTATGGATGTTTTTCTGAATGGCATCTATTTCCTCAGTGAGACAAAAAAACAAAGTTGAATAATGAGAGTAAAGAATGTGGAAGGTGGTGTTGTAGGCTTCAGAAGTTTAAATGATCACCTAGGTCAGACAAGGTGAGGGAAGTAAATGGATGAAGAACTAGTGCTCAGCAACATTAAGGGCTCGTATCACCTCAATGATCACTAAGTGCTGGAAGTAACACCAACAGTAAAATTAATTCTCCAGCCACTTTCAGCTGCAAAAGTGCAAATGCACAATCAGGGCACCCAAATAAGAAACAAATTTTGACAGAACTGAAGACCATGGCATCCAGTCCCACCACTTCATGGCAGATAGATGGGGAAACAGTGGAAACAGTGGTTGACTTTATTTTGGGGGCTCCAAAATCACTGCAGATGGTGACTGCAGCCATGAAATTAAAAGACGCTTACTCCTTGGAAGAAAAGTTATGACCAACCTAGACAGCATATTATAAGCAGAGACATTACTTTGCCAACAAAGGTCCGTCTAGTGAAGGCTATGGTTTTTCCAGTGGTCATGTATGGATGTGAGAGTTGGACTATAAAGAAAGCTGAGAGCTGAAGAGTTGATTCTTTTGAACTGTGGTGTTGGAGAAGACTCTTGAGAGTCGCTTGGACTGCAAGGAGATCCAATCAGTCCATCCTAAAGGAGATCAGTCCTGGGTGTTCATTGGAAGGACTGATGTTGAAGCTGAAACTCCAATACTTTGGCCACCTGATTAGAAGAGCTGACTCACTGGAAAAGACCCTGATGCTGGGAAAGACTGAGGGCAGGAGGAGAAGAGGATGACAGAGGATGAGATGGTTGGATGGTATCACTGACTTGTTGGATGTGGGTTTGGGTGGACTCTGGGAGTTGGTGATGGACGGGGAGGCCTGGCGTGCTGCGATTCATGGAGTCACAGAGTCGGACACAACTAAGCGACTGAACTTAAGGGAGAAAAACACAGTACTAAAAAATAAAACTACATACCTATATCACTCATGAATACAGATGTAAAAATGTCAACCAAATACTAGAAAACAGAATTTAACAGCACAGTTAAAAGTATAATACACCATGACCAAGTGGAATTTATCCCTGTAATGCAGGGATTACTCAACATAAGAAAATCAATAAATGTGATACACCTCATCAACACAACTTAGAAAAAAAAAATCACATGATTATCTCAACAGCCGCAGAAAAAGCATTTGACAGAATTCAACAATCTTTCATGATAAAAACACTCAAGCTAGCAATGGAAGGAAACCTTTTCAACATAATAAAGGTCACAGAGCTGACCCTCGAGCAGTGTGGGTCTGAACTGCACAGGCCCACTCACACATGATCTTCTCTTAATGAACATGCACTGGAGAGCTACATAATCCTCAGGACAGAGCCACAAGTGCAGAATCCCAGACGCACTGTGCGTTAGTCCCTCAGCTGTGTCCGACTCTTGCAACCCCATGAACTGTGGCTCTCCAGGCGCCTTTGTCCATGGAATTCTCCAGGCAAGAATACTGGAGTGAGTTGCCATTTCCTTCTCCAGGGGATCTTCCCAACCCAGGGACTGAACACAGGTATCCTACATTGCAGGCAGATTCTTGTCTGAGCTACTAGGGAAGCCCACAGACTTATAAACACTGTTAAAAGGTCCATGCTGTCCAAAATGTCCACAGATTCGATTCAATCCTTATGAAAATCCTAATGCAGTTTTTGCATGTATAGGAAAAGTCATCTTAAAATTCTACAGAATCTCAAGGACCACAAATAGCCAAAATAATCTTGAGAAAGAAGAACAAAGCTGCTAAGTCACTTCAGTCGTGTCCAACTCTGTGCATCCCCATAAACAGCAGCCCACCAGGCTCCCCCGTCCCTGGGATTCTCCAGGCAAGAACACTGGAGTAGGTTGCCACTTCCTTCTCCAATGCATGAAAGGGAAAAGTGAAAGTGAAGTCGCTCAGTCGTGCCAACTCTCCGTGACCCCACGGACTGCAGCCTACCAGGCTCCTCCATCCATGGGATTTTCCAGGCAAGAGTACTGGAGTGGGGTGCCATTGCCTTCTCCGAGAACAAAGCCAGAGGCCTCTAACTTCCAGATTTAAAAGCATATTACAAAGCTATCGTAATAAAAAACTATGGTGCTATTATATATGCAGATCAAATGTAAAGACAAATATACAGATCAATGGAACAGAACTGATATCCCAGGAAAAAACCCTTGCATGTACAGTTAGATAATCTTCAACAAGGATGCCAACACTGCACAATGAGAAAGGACAGTCTCCTAACAAACAGTGCTAGGAAAAGTGCATACCCACATGCAACAGAATGAAGGAGGACCCTCATCTACATCACACACAAAAATTAGCTCAAAATGGATGAAAGAGTCAAACATAAGATGAGAACCTATAAAATTCTAGAAGAAAATATAGCGGAAAAACTTCATGACACTGTAATAAACAATGATTTCTTGAATATGCCATCAAAAGCACGGGCAACAAAAACACAAACCTCTGGCCCGCCTCAGAAGGAGAAAAGGGAAAACACCCAAATATACGCAATAAGAAATGAAAGCGGAAAAGTAGCAACCAATACAAAGATACAACACAGAAACACAAAAAACCGTAAGAGAATATTATGAACAGTTATACGCCAATAAATCGGACAACCTAGAAGAAAATGGACACATTTCTAGAAACATACAGCCTGCCAAAACTGAACCAAGATGAAACAGATTATTGGAACAGACCAATCACTAGAAGTGAAACAGAATCTGTAATAAAAATTAATAAATAAAATTTTTTTTAAAAATCTTCCTTCAAACAAACATTCAGAATGGCCTTATTGGGGGATTTGACTAAATGTACAAAGAACTTACACCTATCTTTCTCATACTATACCAAAAAACTCACGAGGAGGGAACCCTCACAAATTCATTTTATGAAGCCACCATCACTGATACCAAAACCACACAAAGACACTACCAAGAAAAAAAAAACTATAGGCCAGTATCTTTGATGAATGCAGGTACAAAAATCCTCAGCAAAATATTAACAAACCAAACCCAGCAATGCATAAAAAGGATCATACACCATTATCAGGCTCTACTCATTCTGAGTCATAAGGATGGTTCAGCACACATAAATCTACTACTATGGCACAACAGACCAACAAAAGGGAAGGCAAGAACCACATGGTCATCCCAACAGGTGCAGAAAAACATGTGACAAAAATCAACACCCACTCATGATAGGCATTCTCACCAAAGAGGGCACAGATGGAACATGTCTCAACATCATAAAACCCATTTACAACAAACCCACAGCCTACATAACATTCACAGGTGAAAAGCTGAAAGCCTTCCAGCTAAATTCAGGAACAAGACAAGGATGTTCACTCTCACCACTTCTATTCAACATAGTATCAATAGTCCTCATCACAGCAATCCCACAAGAAAAATAAATTAAAGGTATCCAAATTGGAAGGGAAGAGGTAAAACGGTCACCCTTTGCAGAGGACTTGATATTCTATATATAGAACCTGACAGCCTCAACACCAAAACCATTAGAAAAAGGAAGCCAGCAGAGCAGCAGGATACAAGATGAACCTACGGAAATCCTTACACCAACAATAACACATCAGAAAGAGAAAATGAAAAAAACGTCAGTTAAAATCATTTAAAAAATAAACACATAGGGATAAACTTATTAGTCAAGGAGGTAAAGATCTATATGCTGAAAACTACAGAATGCTGATAAAGGAAACTGAAGATAATTTAAAGAGATGGAAAGACATCCGATGCTCTTAAGAGTGGAAGAGTTAACACTGTCAAAATATACAAACTATCCAAAGCAATCCACAGAGTCAATGTAATCCTTATGAAAATACACACGAAATGTTTCATAGAACTAGAGCAAAAAAATCCTAAAACTATACGGAACCACAAAAGACTCAGAATTGCCAAAACTATCCTGAGAAAGAACAAAGCTGGAAGTATAACCCTTCCAGACTTCAGACAATATTACAAAGCTACAATAATCAAAACAGCAAGACACTGGCACAAAAAAAAGACATAAAGAACAACGGAACAGTCGGAGCCCAGAAATAAAACCAACATCTGTCGTCAACCTACAACAAAGGATGCAAGAATATAAGATGGTCTCTTCAACAAGCTGTGTGGGCTAAGCTGGACAACTACACGTAAATCAGTGAAATGAAAACACTCCCTCACAATGTATACAAAACTAAACTCAAAATGGTTTCAAAACCTAAATATAAGAATGCATGCATGCTAAGTCACTTCAGCTGTGTCCAATTCTTTGCGACCCCATGGACTGTAGCCTGCCAGGCACCTCCGTCCATGGAATTTTCCAGGCAAGAGTGCTGGAGTGGGTTGCCATTCCCTCTTCCAGGGGTCTTCTCAACCTAGGGATCAAACCCACGTCTGTTATGCCTGCTGCACTGGCAGGCGGGTTCTTCACCACCAGCGCCACCTAGGAAGCCCAAGCATAAGAAAGGATGCCAGAGAAACCCTACAAGAGAACCCAGGGAGAACATTCTCGGCCATAAACTGTAGCCGCATTTTCTTACATCAGCCTCCCACGGCAAAAGACAGAAAAGCAAAAATAGATAAATGGGACTCAATCAAGTTTAGGGGCTTTGGCAAACCAAAGGAAAACACCAACAAAATACAAACACCTATGGAATGAGAGAAGATATTTGTAAATGATGTGACTGACAAGGGGTTATCATCCAAAATATACAAATGGCTCACAGAACTCGGTATAAAAATAATTAAAGAATGGGCAGCAGACCTGAACAGTGAAGTGAAAAGTGGCTCAGTTGTGCCTGACTCTTTGTGACCCCGTGGACTGCAGCCCGCCAGGCTCCTCTCTCCGTGGAATTCTCCAGGCCAGAATACCGGAGTGGGCAGCCGTTCCCTTCTCCAGGGGATCTTCCCAACCCAGGGATCAAACCCAGGTTACAGACATTTCTTCAAAGAAGACATACAGATGGTCAAAAAATGCTCAACACTGCTAACCACCAGAGAAATGCAAATCAAAACCACAACGAGGTATCACCTCACACCAGTCAAAATGGCTATCGTCAAAAAGCCTATAAATAATAAATGCTAGAGAGGGTGTGGAGAAAAGGGAACCTGCTTAGACTGTCGGTGGGAATGTAAATTTGTGCACCACTATAGAAAACAATGTGGAAGCTTCTCAAAAAATTAAACACAGAACTATTTTATGACCCAGTTATCCCACTTCTGGGTATATATTCAAAAGAATTGGAAAAAGGACTTTGAAGAGATATTTGCACAATCGTGTTCATTACAGCACTATTCACAACAGCCAAGAAGTGGATGCAATCAAAATGTCCACCAACAGATGAGTGGATAAAGAAAATATGATATATAAACACAATGGAATATTATACAACCTTTCAAAATAAGGAAATCCTATTATATGCTATAAACACAAATGAACCATGAGGACATTCAGTTCAGTTCGGTCACTCAGTTGTGTCAGACTTTGCGACCCCATGAATCGCAGCACACCAGGTCTCCCTGTCCATCACCAACTCCTGGAGTTGACTCAAACTCATGTCCATCGAGTCGGTAACGCCATCCAGTCGTCTCATCCTCTGTCGTCCCCTTCTTCTCCTGCCCCCAAACCCTCCCAGCATCAGGGTCTTTTCCAATGAGTCAGTTCTTTGCATGAGGTGGCCAAAGTACTGGAATTTCAGCTTCACCATCAGTCCTTCCAAAGAACACCCAGGACTGATCTCCTTTAGAATGGACTGGTTGGATTTCCTTGCAGTCCAAAGGACTCTCAAGAGTCTTCTCCAATACCACAGTTATGCTAAGTTAAATAAGTTAATCACAAAAAGACAAATACTATGTGATTTTAGTGACATATGGAATCTAAACTAGTCAAGTTCATAGAAGAAGGTAGAATGGTGGTTGCCAGGGCTGGGGTGAGGAGCAAATAGGACACTGTTGTTCAATGGGCAGAGTTTTAGCCAAGCAAGATGAAAAAGTTCTAGTATAACAACGTACATATAATTAACAATACTGTACTGTACACTGAATATATATATATATTTTTTTAACAACAATAACAAACAGTTAAGAGTGGGCACAATTGGATTTATCTAACAGTGAAGTGAAGTCGCTCAGTCGTGTCTGACTCTTTGTGACCCCATAGACTGTATGTAACCTACCAGGCTCCTCTGTCCATGGGATTTTCCAGGCAAGAGTACTGGGGTGGGTTGCTATTTCCTTCTCCAGAGGATCTTCCCCACCCAGGGATCGAACCTGGGTCTCCCGCAGTGTAGGCAGACACTTTACCGTCTGAACCACCAGGGAAGTATCTAGCAGTAGAGTTTCTCAACTAAGAAATGTAGCAAGGGCAAAGGTGCTGAGTATTTGCAACTGAACAATTATGACTGACCACAGAATTTAAAATGAATAAGGAGATGGAATGGCACATAAGGAGACTGTGGTGAGAAATGATAAAAAAAAAAAACCCGAAAAGGTCAATGGGGTGTAGGCCCCAGTAAGGTAAAAGGATAGCTTATACCAAAAGACATGAACTGGAAAGGTGAGAGAAGTGGTCATCAGAGAGTACAGTACTTGAACTTACAGAGGAGGGTTTCAGCTACTATAATTAAAAGCACATTATTACTGAATAACAGATCTGAGTTATGACCACAGGTGGCTGGAGTGGAAGACACGGGAAGAGGTCAATAAACTAAGAGGCCAGGAAGGGAGTCACAGAATCACCCATCTAGATGTTGAGATCAGCAAGAACAGAATAAAGTAGTATTGGAGGCAGCGAAACAAGATAAAATCTTCCCAGAGTAAAGGGGGAGTAATGCCAACAAAAGCCCGTCTAGTCAAGGCTATGCGTTTCCAGTCGTCACGTATGGATGTGAGAGTTGGACTATAAAAAAAAAAAGGCTGAGCACCAAAGAATTGATGCTTTTGACCTGTGGTGTTGGAGAGGACTCTTGAGAGTCCCTTGGACTGCAAGGAGATCCAACCAGTCCATCCTAAAGGAGATCAGTCCTGAATATTCATTGGAAGGACTGATGTTGAAGTTGAAACTCCAATACTTTGGCCACCTGATGCAAAGAACTGACTCATCTGAAAAGACCCTGATGCTCAGAAAGATTGAAGGTGTGAGGAGAAGGGGACGGCAGAGGATGAAATGGCTGGATGGCATCACCAACTCAATGGACATGAGTCTGAGTAAACGCCGGGAGTTGGTGACAGACAGGGAGGCCCGGCATGCTGTAGTCCATGTGGTCGCAAAGAATTGGAAGTGACTGAGCGACTGAAATGAACTGAAGCCATGGTTCAATGGAAAATGGCCAGGAGCAGTAGTAGTAGGTGGTGTTACCTGATGAGACAACTTAAAACCATCTCTTTTGTTTGCTCCCAAATAAGGCAAGAGGGAGAATGGTGCAGAAGTAGCCAAGAGGGGCAAGGAGGATAACTCATCTCCAGGACCAAAGGAGAGGTGGTCTGCAGGAGAATCAGTATCATCTGGTGTGAACCAAGTTTCATTTGCAAGAGTTCTTAATCAGAGGCCCATAACTCACAAAATTCAGGAGGTCCATGAACTTAGTTGAGAAAAAAATTACATCTTTAGTTTTACTAACCCCTAACTGAAGTTTAAACATAATTATTTATAATTATGAGTAGGCAAAGCGCACAACAGTAGCAGCAGTACCTGCAACTTTGTAACCAAAAGAATCAGATATGCTCATCAAATTATACTTTTGCAGATAACTCAGAGTATTATTTATGTTCATTATTATTTTAAAATTAGGGCAGTTATTAAAACTCATCATTTAATGAGTTAATAAAAGAAAATATATATTACTATATCTTAAAATTTTTTAATTACTTTAACAGTATTTCAATATAACTGGGTTTCCTCTGTAATCTGGTATATTTTATTTTACACATTTAAAATGTTATTTTACACATTTAAAAACAGAGGGACACAGACTGTCTTGAGAGCCAGAAAGTGAACAGAAAGGTCAGAAAAAGAGGCACCCCGAAAAGGCTTCAGAGATTGAAAAGCAGAGTAAAGGCTCTGTCAAAGAGATTACACTGAGTCTTACAAAGAATAAAGGTCAACAGGAGGTTAAAAACGAGAAAGATTCAGAAAATGTTTTGTGAAAAAGGCAAGCTGCAATACAAAATGCATGATACCACCTGTATGAAACATAGGTGGTATCATATATTGACGGAAATGGAAATGTATTTTTGTAAATGCAGAGAAAATTTTAAGATATATAAAGTAGCAAGAGAGAAGAAGAAATTTCACTTTTCTATATAGTTTGAATTGTTTACTACACATATGTATTATATTAAAAAAAGAAAAAGAAACTTATTTGTTTTTAGAGGAATTGCTTTTCTATTTTCTTTATAGTTTCTTTGGTATTCTTGTAGGACACCAGCTAGGCCTCCAGGGAACTCAGTGATACATTCCTGGAAGGAATGTTGTCCAGAAACATTTTTTTTAAAGCAGGGTGAGCCGGACATCACAGGGAATAGTTTTAGCTATGTGGGGCTGTCATGAAACAATCAGCCTATGTTATCCCTTCAAACATTTGCCTTTTGGACTGAACCAAGCACGAAATTGAAAGCTTCATCTCCTGCAGCTCTCTCTTCGTGATTCAAAGCATGTCTGGAACAGGTAACTGCCAAGCAGGCTAGGACTAACAGGCACTTCTTATCAAAGAAAGCAAACACTGATAGCACTTTCAAGTTGACTGCTATTGCTGGCATATAGTGAAGCTGATTTTTTTCATTCAAAATGTATACAGCCACCTTATTGAACTCATTTACTAGTTTTCCAACTTCATCAATCGATTCTCTTGATTTTTCTAGGCAGATTATATGCTTTGCAAAGGGCACACGCAAACAGTACAAGTTCTGACCTTCCCCCTTTCAAATACTTGCAGGCATATCTTCGTTTTATTGCATTTTGCAGATACTGTGTTTTCTACAAATTAAAGATCTGCGACAACCCTGTGTCAAGAAAGTTTATTGGTGCCATTTTTCCAACAATATTTTGCTCATTTTGTGACTTGACTCTGTGTCACAAAATTACAAAGTTTTTCATTATTATTGTATCTGTTACGGTGATCTGTGATCTCTGTGGTTACTATTTTAAGAGTTTTGGGGCACCATGAACCATGCCCACACAGACAGCAAACTTCCAGCCACTCCCCCATCTCTCTGTCTCCTTGGGCCTCCCTATTCCCTGAGACACGACAGCACTGAAATCAGACAATTAAATGCCATACAGTGGGCTCTAAGTGTTCAAGTGAAAGAAAAGTCACACATCTCTCCCTTTAAATCAAAAGCTAGAAACGATTAAGCTTAGTGAGGGAGGCATGTCAAAAGCCCAAAGTACTAGGCCTCTTGCACCAAAACCAAGAATCAAGTCGTGAAATGCAAAGGAAAAGTCCTTGAAGGAAATTAAAAGTGCTGCTCCAATGAAC
The DNA here is from genome assembly GCF_023091745.1 of Budorcas taxicolor. Taxonomy (NCBI): domain Eukaryota; kingdom Metazoa; phylum Chordata; class Mammalia; order Artiodactyla; family Bovidae; genus Budorcas; species Budorcas taxicolor. The sequence continues at coordinate 4,598,021 of NC_068914.1, forward strand.
ACACACATGTTAAGAAAGAAAAACAGCCTTATTGTTAACATGGAGAAAGTTTTAGTGGTCTGAATAGAAGATGAAACCAGTCACAACACTCCCTTAAGCCAAAGCCTAATCCAGTGCAAGGTCCTAACGCTCTTCATATCTCTTAAGGCTGAGAGATGAGGATGTTACAGAAAAAACAGTTTGAAAACAAAAGCAGGTTCATGAAGTTTAAGGCAAGAAGCCTGCATTGCAAGTGCAGAGTCTTAACCACTGGACCACCAGGAAAGTACCAAAACTGCCTTCTGTTGGAAGAAGATGCCATCTAGGACTTTCATAACTAGAGAGAGAAGTCCATGCCTGACTTCAAAGCTCAGGCTGACTCTTGTTAGAGGCTAATGCAGCTGATGACTTTAAACTGAAGCCAGTGCTCATTCACCATCCCGAAAATCCTCGGGCCTGTAAGAATTGCGCTCCATCTACTCCACCATGCTCCCTGCATGAAACAGCAAAGCCTGGGTGACGGTACATCCGTCTACAACATGGTCTTCTGGACGTTTCAAGGCCACTGAGGCCAACAGCTCAGGAAAAGATTCCTTCAAAATATTACTGCTCACCGATGTGACAGACAGGGGCTTAATCTCCGAAACATACAAACAGTTCACACAACTCAACAACAACAACAAAAAAAAACAAGAAACCCTGTCGAAAAATGGGCAGAAGACTTCAACAGACAATTTTCCAAAGAAGACATATAGATGGCCAGTAGGCACGTGAAATGACACTCAGCATCACTAGTTATTAGAGACATGCAACTCAAAACTACGATGAGGTACCACCTCACACCGGTCACAATGGCCATCATCAAAAAAGCCTACAAATAATAAACGCTGTAGAGGGTATGGAGAAAAGGGAGATCCTTCTACACTGTTGGTGGGAGTGTAAGTTGGTGCAGTCACTATGGAAAACAGAATGGAGGTTCCTCAGAAAACGGAAGACAGAATCACCATATGATCCAGCAATCCCACTCCTGGGTATATACCTTGACAAAACTATAATCCAAAAAGATGACACGCAACCCTATGTTCAGGGCAGCACTATTCACAATAGCCAGAACATGGAAGCAACCTAAATGTCCATCAATAGACGGACGGATAGAAAAGATGTGATACTTATATACAATGTAAGAATAATCACACAGTACGATGTAGTTATGTAATTACCTAATACAGTGGCTGCACCAACTTACATTCCCACCAACAGTGCAGAAAGATCCCCTTTTCTCCATACCCTCTACAGCATTTATTATTTGTAGACTTTTTTGATGATGGCCATTCTGACCGGTGTGAGGTGGTACCTCATTGTAGCTTTGAACTGCATTTCTCTAATAACTAGTGATGTTGAGTGTGCTTCCCTGGTGGCTCAGAGGTTAAAGCGTCTGCATGCAATGCAGGAGACCTGGGTTCGATCCCTCGGCCGGGAAGATCCCCTGGAGAAGGAAATGGCAACTCACTCCAGGATTCTTGCCTGGAGAATCCCACGGACAGAGGAGCCTGGTGGGCTACAGTCCACAGGGTCGCAAAGAGTCGGACACGACTGAGCGACTTCACGTCACTTCACAATGTAACAGTAATTCATACACAATGAATTACTCAGCCAGGAAGAAAGAACAGCATCATGCCATCTGCAGCAATAGGGATGCAACTAGAGATTATCATACTAAGTGAAGTAAGTTAGAAAGAGAAGGACAAATACTAGATGATTCTCACTCATACATGAAATCTAAAATATGGCATAAACGAACCTACCTACAAAACAGACTCAAAAGACGGAGAAAACAGACCTGTGGCTTCCAAGGGGGAAGAGGATGGGGGGCGGGGGGAAGGACTGGGAGTCTGGGATTAGCAGATGTAAACTGTTATATACCGGATGGGTAAACAACAAGGGCTACTGTATAGCGCAGGGAACTGTATTCAATATCCTGTGATAAAACATAATGGAAGACTATTTAACAAACAGTGTCTATGTGTGTACCTGAGTCACTCTGCTGTACAGCAGGAGGAGGCACAACACTCTAAAGCAACCATGCTTCAATTTAAAAAATTAAAATGTAAAAAAAAAAAAAAATGCTATTGCTCACTGACAATGCACCTGGTTACCCAAGAGCTCTGCTGGAAATGTACACTGAGTTTAATGCTGTTTCCACGCCTGCTAACAAAACATCCATTACTCAGCCTATGGATCAAGGAGTAATTTCACCTTTCAAGTCTTATTACTTAAGAAATACATTTCAGAGGCTTCTCTGGTGGCTCAGTGGTGAAAAATCCACCTGCTGATGTGGGAGGCTCCAGTTCAACCCCTGGTCCAGGAAGAGCCCACACACCTCAGAGCAGTTAAGCCCAAGTGTCACAACTACGGAGCCTGTACTCCAGAACCCGTACTCCTCAATGACAGGCCCCTGCAGTGAGAAGCTTCACAACAACTAGTGTGGGCCCCACTCTCCACACCTACGGAAAAACCCTCGCAGCAACGAAGACCCAGCAAAGGTAAAAATAAATTTTTTTTAAAAACCAGCAACACATTTTGTAAGGCTATAGTTGCCATACACAGTGATTCCACCAATGAATCTGGGTAAACTGAAAACCTTCTGGAAAATATACACCACTTAGATGCCATTAAGAGCATTCATGATTTATGAGAGGAGGTCAAAATATCAACATTAACAGGAGTTTGGAAGAAGCTGATTCCAACCCTTATGAACGACTTTGAAGGGCAGAAGACTTCAACGGAGGAAGTAACCGCAGATGTGGTGGAAACAGCAAGAGAACTGGAATCAGAAGTGGAGCCTGAAGATGGGACTGAATTGCTGCAATCTCACGATAAAAAAGAATGAGGATGAACAAAGAAAGTGGTTTCTTGAGATGGAATATACTCCTAGTAAAGATGTGGTGAAAACTGTTGAAATAACAAAAGATTTAGAATATTACATACGCTTATTTGATAAAGCAGCAGTAAGGTGTAGGAAGATAGGCTCAAACTTGGAAAGAAGTTCTACTGTGGGTAAATAGCTATCAAACAGTATTGCATGCTACACAGAAACTGCTCATGAAAGGAAAAGTCAAACAAGGCAACAAACACCACTGCTGTCTTAAGAAATCGCCACAGACACCCCAACCTTCAGCAATCACCACCCCGATTAGTTAGCAGCCATCAACATTAAGGTGAGGCCCTCCACTGGCAAAAAGACTGACTCAACTGAAGTTGCAGATGTCAGTCAACAATTTTTAGCAAGAAAGTATCTTTAAGGTACCTATGTTGGTTTTTTTAGACAATGCTATTTCCCATTAGTAGACTACAGTGTAGTATAACTTTTACCTGCACTGAGAAAACAAAAATTCGTTTGACTTCTTTTATTAAGATATATGACTGAACAGCAACAAGATTATGATACATGCTTTACTGAGGGGGTCTGAAACCAAACCCACAACATCTCCAAGGTATGCTTCTATACTTTTACACAAAACTCCTCAGGCAGAGATCTCCGGTTAAATGTTTAACAGTAGCATCAGCAGCAGCAGCAGCATTAAAAATGAGCTCTTAGAGTAACATGGAAATTTACATTACCATATGTAAAATAGATAGCCAATGGGAATTCGCTGTATGGCTCAGGAAACTCAAAGAGAGGCTCTGTATCAATCTAGACAGGTGGGATGGGGCAGGAGATGGGAGGGTGGTTCAAAAGGGAGGGGATATATGTATACCTATGGCTGATTCAACCCCACTCCAGTACTCTTGCCTGGAAAATCCCATGGACAGAGGAACCTGGTAGGCTGCAGTCCATGGGGTTACAAAGAGTCAGACACGACTGAGCCAACTTCACTTTCACGCATTGGAGAAGGAAATGGCAATCCACTCCAGTGTTCTTGCCTGGAGAATCCCAGGGACGGAGGAGCCTGGTGGGCTGCCGTCTATGGGGTCGCAGAGTCGGACACGACTGAGGGGACGCAGCAGCAGCAGCAACATAGCTGATTCATGTTGAGGTTTCACAGAAAAAACAACAAAATTCTGTAAAGCAATTATCCTTCAATGCAAAAAATAAATTTTAAAAAAATGAGCTCTTAGTATTGTTCTTTTTCTCATGGAAAATATCTTGCCAGTTGTATTTGCTGTACCCTTCAGTTAATTTCATCTCTTATCAGGTTAAGGAAGTTTCTTTCTGTTCCTAAACCTAGTCTATCAGAACTGCTTACTGAACTTTATCTAATAGTTTTTTCGTCATCAATTAAGATGATTATACTGTTTTCCTCCTCTGGTTATTAATGTAGTGTTAATGATACAATGTGGCAACTGAACAATAACAATGATACTAATAGATTTCCTAAGGTGAAGTCACCCTTGAATCTCTGGGACAGTTTGATCCTACCCCTTTAATATACTTTTGGGTTTGATTTGCTAGTATTTTATTTGGGATCTTAACAATTAGGTGATGAGAAGGGCCTATTGCTTTCTTTTCTTGTGCTATCCTTTTTGCTGTGAGAGTTAATGCTAGTTTCAAAGAGTATCTTCCTGCATTTTTTCTTTCCTCTGGAAATGATGTATAACAGGAATTATCAGTTACTTTAAAGTTTTATAAAACATCTGGCCCTTTTAAGGATGTATCTTTTTGACAACTTTTTCTATTTCTCCATCAGCTACTGGATTATCAAGCTTTTCCATTTCTTCTGACCATTTCAGTAATTTCTATTTTCCTAGGAAATAATCCATTTCATCCAATTTCTAGGAAATGTGGCATAAAGTTGCACATACTATTCTATCACAAGACTTTTATCTTGGTATTTATAGAGTAGTTTATAGCTTTGTTTTAACGTTTGCTTCTAGTTCGTTTTCTTAATCAGACTTGCCCAGAGTCTGCTAATTTTTTATTTTATGCCAGTTGTTTTGGTTTCCATTAACTTATAACTTTATATTTATTATTCCTTCATTCTATTTCACTTGACTTTATTTTGTTGTTTTAAATCAGGTGAACTGAATACTTTGTTCACTCAGTTTTAATCTTTCTTATTTACTGATTTTTAATTTTTATGAATTTCCCATAAAATTTCACATTGCCTTTACTGATATTACATGGTGCTCTCACTATAATTTACTTCTGAATTGTGTGAGTTCAGCTATGACTGTCTCTTTAAGCTATTTAAAAGCTATGTCTCTTCCTCCCAAACACACACACACACAAACGCAGGCGTTTTTGTTTCCGGTTCATGTCTCTGTTTGCTCTGCTTTTATTCTGGAGGGAGGTCAGGCAGCCTACTGCCAGTCGTTCTATGGCACTGTGATCAGAAAACACAACCTGTTTGCTCTTTGCTTTCTGAAAATCTACTGATTTTCTTTGTGGCACAAAACAAGTCCACTTTGAGGGACTATTCCATGTATTGGGAAAGCATATATACTCTCAAGAAGCAGACTGAGAAATGGAAAGCCACTGAATACCAACAGCTATTTTTTCCTCTCCAAAACTACACTTTATTTCTTCAACGCATCTGATTCATTCTTCTATGGATAAATTTCTTAATACTTAATCATTTGAATCCCACCACCCTGACTGGGAGCAAAGCTTCTGTGTCTATTGGCCTAAGCATTCCAGTCGCCAGTGGCCCAAAAGCAAATTCCTAGGCAAAACAATCCAACCAGCCCCACTTGAATTAGAGGTCCATCCTCAATTACTCAACTATGGCCAGGAAAACCAAGATCGTTTTTAAGATTTTTAAAGCTCACCCACAGCCAGGTCTCCTCTACTCCAGGGACATGGAAGAACTGTACTTCTTTACTCCCTTGCAGTTAGGTAACGCCAAATGACTAGCTCCTGCTACTGAAGCTACATAATTGCCGGTTACAAGACCCTCCAATGTTCTCTTCCCTTCCATAGCAACCAAGAAAGCCACTTGCTCACAGAGAAACAGCCACAGACGGTAGAGCCTCTGACAGGTTTCTCTCAACTGCTTATACTTGACCTAACTTGACTGTGGGATGAGAAACAAACTTCACTGTCAAGCCACTAAAATCGGAGAAATTTTTTTCATTACTGAGGCATAATTTAGCCTATTCTGATTAATAGTGTCCTCTTGATCACTACCTCCCATAGCTGCAGGGAGGTCAAGTTCTCTGATATATACTCTATTTATAATAAAATTGACATCTCTAGTACAAATGAAATTTGAAGAAGAGAGTCTTTCTTCTCTAGAGTCTCCAAATTTTTTCTAAACATGGCATATATTGTTTCCACAATTAGAGAAAAATACTCTTTAAAGCGCTAATAACAGTTTCAACAGAATGAGCACTTAAGTACTAGAAACTTAGCAATTACCTGGTCTAGTCCTGACCACTTCTATTCTAGAGAACAGAGAACTAAAAAGCATGTCTTGAATGAGGCTGCTGCTGCTGCTAAGTCGCTTCAGTCGTGTCCGACACTGTGCAACCCCATAGACGGTAGCCCACCAGGCTCCCCTATCCCTGGGACTCTCCAGGCAACAACGCTGGAGTGGGTTGCCATTTCCTTCTCCAATGCATGAAAGTGAAAAGTGAAAGTGAAGTCACTCAGTCATGTCCGATTTTTCGAGACCCATGGACTGCAGCCTACCAGGCTCCTCCGGCCATGGGATTTCCCAGGCAAGAACACTGGAGTGGGGTGCCATTGCCTTCTACCCAATGCTATATACCAAACTAAGGATAACCACTCAAGCCTCTGGATTAGTCGGTTAAGATAACACATTTTAAAATTTATTTCCCCATTAAAAAATATACTTCCTATGATTTTCCATTCTATTTCCCTACTTTATTCTAATTTTTTATTCTAATTTTTACATATCTTACCACATTCTCAACCTACATAAGCTTAGGTCCTCTACTAGCCATTCTACTAGGACTCTAAACTTTCCTTTCCTAGCACCAATACCACACTGTCATGGCAAAACTGGGTGGGTTTGCATTTTTTTTTTAATGCTAGTCTCCCCCATTAAAGCATAATTAAGGTCCATGAAAGCAGAACTCAGGGCTATCTTCATTCACTACTGTGTAACCAAGTCTGGAGAGTCTTTAGTCTGTGCCAGTCGCACATTAGGTACTTTTCAGGTTGATTTATACTTTACAAGTCTTAAAGACTTAGAAATAATTACCAATACTAAGTTGATCATCTCAGAATTGTCTATGCTTCCTCAAAGAGACTTTCTTTCTCCTTAGAAAAGTTAAAGGCTCTATGGAAGGGCCAAGAAAATGAGAGGTTTTCATAAAGGGTACTGAAGCCTCCTCTGGAGAAGGAAATGGCAATCCACTCCAGTATTCTTGCCTGGAGAATCCCATGGATGGAAAAGTCCATGGGGTCGCAAAAAGTCAGACACGACTGAGCGACTTCACCTCACCTGAAGCCTCCTAGAAATCAAGTAAATTAGGACTCAAGCTTTGGGAGGGAAGGGAAGTGAAGTCGCTCAGTCGTGTCTCTTTGCGACCCCATGGACCGTAGCCTACAAGGCTCCTCTGTCCATGGAATTTTCCAGGCATGAGTACTGGAGTGGGTTGCCATTTCCTTCTCCAGGGGATCTTCATGACCCAGAGATCGAACCCAGGTCTCTGGCATTGTAGGCAGACACTTTACTGTCTGAGCAGGGAGAATTGAAATGTACTAGTTTAAAAAGTACAACTACTGTGGTCAATCATACCTTTCCTCCTATAAAGGGATAAAAACGTAAACTAAAATTCCTCCCCACAACCCCACCCAATAAAATCTGAGACAGGAAATCTCATTTTAATTTCTTGAGACGGACCCTTAAGTTGTTTATTTGCAGCCTTTCTACTTTCATAATATATATTTCTAAAGCTATAACATTTCCTCCAAGTACAGAATTAACTGTATCCCCAAATTTGAAATGACATGTATTTTAATTATTTTTGAATCCAAAATAATTTTGAATTCTTTTGTAATTTTTTATTTGACCCATGTGTGGTTATTTAAAAATAGTCTAATTTCAAAGATTTTCTCCTTATTTTTTGTTATTGGTTTCTAATTTAATTCCACTATCATCAGAGGACACTGTGAATGATTTCAATCCTTTGATATTTTTTGAGGCTTGCTTTAATGACACAGTGGGTCACACTCTATCCTTATTGGGTGTGATGTTCTCTATTAATTAGGTTATGTATTTTGTTGCAATATCTGACTTTCTGTATCTTTGCTAATTTTTTGTTTACTAGTTTGATCAGCAGTCAGTGTGGTTATGGTCCTTAATCTAAAATTTTAGTTAACTTATACAGTGCTTATAGTGGGTCAGATACTAGTTCTAAAATATAAAATACATACATATATATATATGCGCTCCATGAAAGCAAAACTATATACATATATATATATAAATTTACAACCACTCCAGGAAGCAGGAGCCATTATTCCCACTTTACAGATGAGGAAACAGACACAGAGATGTTAGTTTACCAAAATTGCTGATAGCCCAGCTAAGAAGAAGCAGAGCTGGGATTTGAACCCAAGCAGAGTCCATGCTCTTAATACTATATAACACATGATCCTAGGATAAAATGTTTTCCCTCAAGTAGAAAAAAATTCCATTGAAACAATAACCCCCCCTCAAATGGTTAAGAACTATGTTTTTATTAGAAATAATTAACATACAAATAAATGTTTAAAGGATACAAGTATTACATCCTCCAGTATCAGGGCAAACTATGCAAAAAATATGAACAGAAAAACAAGACTGAGAATTATACCAAATGTCAACAATGGCTATTATGAGACGTTGGAGATTGATTCCTTCTTGTTCTACTCTTCCGTGATTTCTAAATCCTTGACTACACATCACTCTTATAGAAAGTAAATACTAAAGAGCATTCTATAACCACCAACTTGAGTGCTCTGTCTTAATTTTCAAGAGATAAAAATGTCAGCAAGTCAAATTCATCAGAGATTAACTGGACACTAAAAAGTGCTTTGTAAACTATAAAGCCATTCAGATGTTAGTAATTATAAACATTTCAAAACTAAATAAAAGCTTTTTTACGTCTTCCCTTTTCAAATTTCAACTGTTTTTAATTGCCCGATGATTTTAAAAATTAAATGTTTTGTCTAAACAAGTTCATAAGAGTTGATTTTTGAAGGGCAGAACATTAAACTACCACACATCCCTGAATACTAACAAAAACGAAAGCAACCAACAAATTCACAACAGTATCACACTCTTTTAGTGCCACTGAAAATCCCTTGATCTGTAATTTAATAAAATGCTGATTCAGTGCTGACGATATAAATAGGAAACTCAAATTTAACCCCCCAAAGTGATCTGCTATTTTTGGAAAAGTATTTTTATTACTACTTAAGGGAACAATTCATTTAAAGATGACTTAATACACGTTGTAACATTAAAAATGTCCATATCATAGTTAGCTTAGTCTATTTAGGATACATTTCCCTTTCAAAGTTTCTTTTGCTATTTCTGCAGCAGAACCTATGAACAAAGAACGCACAGCTGCCTCGCAGATGTATAATTTCAGTGTTTAGATTCCATTCTTCCTAGCTTCATTCTGCAAGAGGTTTTGGATTTTCTATTTCCATATGGTTTTTGACCTCCCTCAGCTTAGGTTCTACCTCCCCACATCTTACTCTATTTTAGTCGATTACTATAGAAAAACACTTCAAATTTGAAATGTCTTAGTGTTTTAAAACTTGCACAGCTGAAAAGAGGAGAATAGACAACAAAAAAGATGAGCAGATAACTAGAGTGAGACAGCCAAATTTCCAAAACTTTGTATTTCTATTTCGGTAACTTCCCTCTCTATCCCCTAAATTCTAAGTTTCTTGTACTTCAGGTTCAGACATACAAGCTTAATGTATGAACAGCATTTCACCTCTACTCACCTAATTTCACCAAATTCTTAAGTTATGGCAGAAACATTAAGCAGTAAGATCTTTTAAAAAAAACTTACACTATGTATACCAAAATGTTTGCACATGTCACCTTTGAGTAGTACGAATACAACAGATTTTTACTTTTTTCTCGAGGCTTCTCTGTGTTTTACATTTGTTCAGTAAGCACTACTTCTGTAACTAGGAGGCAAAAAAGCCTTCTGTTTGTTTTAAAGAAAAACCTGCAAGGAAGAAGATTCAAAAATGTCTACATATAACCACTTACACAAAAAATTTTTATGGAGCAGCATAAACAATTTAATAATATTCCAGAGGACAGTCTCAGCAACACCAATAGCTAAAAATCAGGTTTCATTTCTCAACCTATTTGACTCCAAAATCTTCCCCCTAGATGAGCCTCTTCACTTTCATTTTCAACTGATGTGGCAGTATTTTTAAACCTTTTTTCTTCCTGTTCTCTCACAAGACAGATTTTATGTGTATTCTAAGAAACAATACAAATAACAATTATGGTTTACAAATATCTACCCAATTTCAACTACTTTAGAGTAAAAGCCGTGATAAAGCTGTGAAAAAAGCTTGTCTGTTTGATCCTCATCAACAGACCTATGTCTTAGAAATGAGATATACAATAGAGCGCTAATTTTAAAAAATGTTTATGAAAAGGGTTCTGGATGTTTAGAAAATAGCTGTAATCCACTGACCTTTTCCTATCCTTTTCTCTACAATGCGAAGGAAACATTAGGCCCAGCAAAGAATGCCAATCAAAAAGTTACCCACGAGAAGTTTCAAATAAATCTTAAATATTAAAAACAGAAGCGGGATTAATTGTTAACAGTCAATCAAATTTAACCCATCAAATATAAATACATTTAGGCCTTGAGTGGAGAACATGTTTTAACAGGTACCTCAAGCAACACTACAGCAAACTCAGGCAAACTGATCTTCTCCTTGTGCAGAACACAGAATACAAATAGGCAAAAATAAAGTAAAACATGTACTTGACTATGTGTGGTTCAGGTCTTCATATTAAAATTATCCTACTCCATTTGAGAACAAATATAACTCTGTGGTCAGGAACACGGATTCTAAGTCAGACGACTTGGGTTTGAATCCCGGCTCTGCCACTTATTTAGCTGTTCAAACCTCGACAAGTTATTTAAATTCTGTGCCTCATTTTTCTCATGCGTAAAAAGGAATAGATAACAATATCTGTATCATATAATACTTATAAGGATAAATGGCTTAACATGTACAAAGTACTTGAAATAGGGCCAAGTACACACTATTAGGTATTATTTAATCCATCTTGATCTTGTATTTATTCTATTGTTCTACATTACTGAAACTGAAACCCATTTACCTTGTACATGTTGAAAAATGAGTAAAAATTAATTTAAAACTTTATAAACTGAAAATATCATATACTAAGTAAAACATATTAAGCTGATGCTTTTTATCAAGTCATTTTTATTTTAATGGCATCATCGACTCAATGGACGTGAGTCTGAGTGATAGTGAAAGAGGGAAGTCTGGTGTCCTGCTGTCCACGGGGTCACAAAGAGTTGGACACAACTGAGCAACTGAACAACAACATGTCCAAGGTTCAATGGACTCCAACTCCATAACAACTAAGGAATAAGACAGTTCAATTAATGTTCCAACTTAAAAGATTACCACATTGTTTATAAATCTGAAAGTTGCATAAAGCATCCTTAATACTGCATTATACTGAGCAGAACTGGAATATACTTGAAAACAGAAATGTTAGGAAAATCAAACAATTGTGTGTGTACCCTAACAGCTTTTATGGAGAGAGAAAAATGAGTCCTGGTGTCACGAGGGGCTTTAGTAGGAACTTAACCTGATACGTGTGTAACTTTAATAAAGGGTTTGAAATTGGTAAAAACATGAGAAAAGGTTTTATTTTTCTCCAGTTTCTAGTCCAAACTATGATTTGCCCAGTTTCCTTTTCCTAGTCCTTGATGGCATCTGGAACAATTGCTTCTGTTTTTCAGTGGCTTTCAGTTATTGAAAAGTCCAGTCCCATTTACTGATATTTAAGTCTTTAATCCTCAGTCTTTCAATCACCTCCTTCATCTCCAAATTCAGGCTTCACCTATGGTCCAGAGGAAGTTAACAGAGGAAGGGGTGTGGTCTGGTCTATTTGTGGGATGGGGCCTCGGGAGAGAACAGAACAAACAGCTCAGTGTCTGCGCTCTCAGTAGTCTTCTGTGGTCGCTGCCACTTTCCGGGCTAATAGGAACTATACTGTCTGTATCACAGGTAGTCAAATGGCAACTTTTCTTCTGGGGACAAGCTGGAACTTTCTGATAACCAAGGGGTGAGAAGCTCTTAGCCACTGCACATTTTCCAAGCTAAAGATCTGCTTCGACTCTCTCCTCTCCAGCAGCCCAAGCCCTGTCAAAATGACTGAAGCCTGGTTACATTTCTGCAGCACCACTTGAACTCAGAGAAATTCAAAACAGACACTGTCACCAACTCTGTCCACAATGAGCTTTCTCTCCAGTTTTCCTTACCCCTTTTTCAAACAGGCATGGATAAACCAATCAGGTGCTTAATGACTACTCATCTAGGTAATGAGATGTTCTGCTCTACTTTTGCTGGTACTCCAGCAAAAAAAAAAAAAAAAGGTGGGGGGGAGAAGAAGGGTATTTATAAGAAAACAAATGACTGAAAAGATTCAAGTTTCACCTTTAGGAGAATACATGGAAGAAGTGATCTTTTTGTGACAATGGCAGTTCAGGTGTGATATCCGCTTTTCTTCTTTTCCTAATTAAAAGAGTCAATCTTCCCTGGTTTCGAAACTCGAGGAAAGAAATTAATACCAACTGACTTCTGAGAGCCTCTGCTTCAGGGAAAAACAAAAACAAAAAAAAAGCCTATTATCAAATGCCTTCAGCTCAAAATAATTGTTATGCTACAGTGGCATAGTCTGGACCCGCTTCACCATCAACACATACAAATACCTGGACGCTTACTCTGTACAAAGCACTGAACTAGTGCTGTTGGCGAAACAAAACTTTTTAGGACAAAATTCAATCAAGGAGCTTATAAAATATACAGAGCATAAGACAACTGAAACTTTTTATTCTCTTGTTTTTTAATACTTTTACAAAAGCAAATGAGTTACCAATACAGTATGGTAAAGCAAAATAAAGTAAAAATAAAAATTTTTAAAAAAGCAAGTGAGTTTTTATACATCACAAACAAAAGTAAAAAAAAAAAAAAAAAAAAAAACAAATAAAAAAGCAAATGCAATGTGCCAAAGAAAGAGCTGATGCCATACCAGAGTTTCTACAAATGAGTAAGAAAAAACTAGATTAGAAAAATGAATGAAAGAGAAATGCAAAGTACCAAAAAAACATGTAAAACTGCTCAATCTTATTCATAATCAAAGAAGCATAGATTAAACCTATAATGCTGTTTGTACAGCTGGCAGACTGGCAAAAATAAAAACTGACTGATGTTACTGTGTTGAAGTGGGGAGGGGAGAACATATGCAAACACTTGGTTGGAGAGTGAGTTGTTACGAAGATTTCGCAGAGCACTCTGGCACTGTATCAAATCTGTATGGCTTCTCTTACAGTAAATGCACTTCTAAGAATTCATCCTATAAAATAAAAATACTCTCATAGGATATGTACAAGCACCACAGCATTGTTTGTAATGCCAAAAAATTGGAAGCAATTAAATATTCATCAGCAGCTGATTAGTGCCTTAAATTAAGGTATATTTGTAAAAGCGAATACTACTCGGCTACTAAAAAGAATGACCAAATTTATATTTACTGACATAAGACTGCCACATATTCAGTGAAAACAAAGTTAAAGAAAATGATGCATAGTATGACCTCATTTTTTGGAAACAGGGAAAGGGGTTAAGAGGAAGAAATGAAGACTGGGAAAGAAAAATTATCTTTATATTACTTTAAATAGCAGTAATCTCTGGAGGACAGGGCAAGATTGCAGAAGACATTGACTTTCTACTTCTGGGCTGTTACTGCTTGACGTGTCAACACAAATATGTATAACTTTTTTAAACAGAAGAAACAAAAGCGGAGGTCTGTGGTGCCAGGCAGGGAAACGACACTGAGCTTCCCCTGATTAAAAACTGAGAAGGCTTACAGTGAAGAAATTTGACAGTTAATGATGCACCAGAAACACCAACTGCCTCCAAACAAGCACAGAAGAGCCAACTTTTAGACTTGGACCACTGAGGACAGCTTCACAGAAGAGACAGGATTCTCGCTAGACTTTGAAGAACTATGATAAGCAAAGAATGGGGGGAGAAAAGGCAGCACCCTACAATATAATGCATACTTAATAAGTTTTAACAGCCACATTAAAAAAGCAGAAAGAATCAAAAATAATATATTTATTTAACCCAATATATTCAAACAGTATTAACAATATATAATCAAAATTTACATGCAATCAAAATGTCTTGTAAAATACAAGATATTTTACCTTCTTTTTATCGCACCATCTTCAAAACCTGGTGCACACTCCAGACTAGCCGCATTTTGAACAGTCAACAACCACACGTGGTACCACAGAGGACACTACAGATCTAACGATTCCGAACTCACAACCAGAATTGGATAAAGGTGACAGAGGCTAATAAAAGAGCAGTGGGAAGTGAATTAGGCAGAAAAGGCAGAAGGGGCCAGAGAAGAAGGCCAGTATGGGACACTGTGAATTTTATATTGTAAGCAAATAAGAAACCAGAAAAAAATATTTAGCAAGTAAAGATGATCACTAAAGCACTATCTCAGAAAGATTAACTTTCTTCTTTACTCAAGATACACACATATAAATACAGCAAGCAAGCCTTTTTCTCAACATTTTTTATTGCATGAAAGATTACTGAAATTGATACAATAAAAGTTATCTGTCATCAAGTGATAGTATTTTGTTGACCTGATATATAGACACTTTTGAATACTGTTCAAATATTTCTATTCCATGACATTTTTAAATGATTTTTTGAAAAATAAATAAGTTCAAGAATCTCACCAAAAGTTAATAGCCTTAACTTTAGTATTTCCCAACAGGACCGCCTTTCGGCTAGAAATCTAAATATTCTTAAATACAAATTTAAGACATTCAAGATTTTATATTCCTGAAATATATTATAAAATTTTAATTTCAAGTAAGAAAGCTACCTACAAATTTCAATACACACAAAACAGCATGACAGCCACACAAGTCTCCCCCAGATCTAACTTCAATATTGGGAGCCTGTAACATTTCAGACAGTTTAGGCAAATAATCTGTCTAAAGGAAAAAAAAAAAAGCTCAGAAGAGACAGGAAAGCAGGCATGGAAGAGTGCCACTGGTCACATGCCACTTCCTTCACTACCTGAAATGACCGCCAGGGCAGACAAGTGACTTCTCAGCTAAGAATCAGAAATCCAGGGATGTCATCAGGACCCAACGCAATTTCAGTAACTAACCACTCCGCATTGAAGTCATGTAACTTTATTCTTTTAAGCAGAAAGCAACATTAAAGCTTATCAACTCCTTTCACTTTTTAAGACAAGGTAACAAAGATCCATATAGAGTTAATACAGCATCCAAGACTGCACAGTTAGCTTAGTGGTAATACCAGTACTATATAGATGTCAGTTTACAAAAATTAAAAGCCAAAGCTCGAGTGTTTTGCAGCTTCTTTAAAATTTTTCAAATTTCCCAAATTATTCACAACAGGTATACTACTTTCATAATTTTTAAAAAAGCAAAAACTGTTTGCTTTAAAAACTACTAAATCGTGATACTTCTAGGAACACTCTCCTCTCCTTTCCAGTCCAAGGTCTCACTGTACAGGACACTGTCTCAGGAAAGCCTTCCAAAGCACCTGCACCCTGAAAAGACCAACCTCCCTTACCACTCTTGTAAGCCACCTGTACTTCTGTTTTGTAGATCTTAATGTAACTATAATTAGATAATCATCTGTGAAGTTATGTAATGTCTATCTTCTCTATCTAGGTCTTAAATTGCTATTTCTCAGGGCCGTTCTAGGCTCTCTGCTGTTATATACCGGGAGTTCCTGAAATGAGGTCTGTAAAATAACCATGAAATTATTATATATTGTTGTTGCTGTTGTATATAACAACAATCATATACTGTTGTTGACTCAGTTGCTAAGTCATGTCTGACTCTTCAAGACACCACGGACTGCAGCAGGCCAGGCTGCTCTGTCCTCCACCATCTCCCGGAGTTTGCTCAAATTCATGTCCATTGAGTTAGTAATGCTATCTAACCATCTCATCCTCTGCCACCCTCTTCTCCTTTTGTCTTTAACCTTTCCCAGCAACACAGTCTTTTCCAGTGGCTCTTCCCATCAGGTGGCCAAAGGTACTGGAGCTTCAGCTTCAGCATCAGCCCTTCCAATGAATATTCAGGGTTGATTTCCTTCAGGATTGACTGGTTTGATCTCCACGCAGTCCAAGGGACTCTCAAGAGTCTTCTCCAGCACCACAATTTGAAAGCATCAGTTCTTGGGTGCTCAGCCTTCTTCATGATCCAACTCTCCCATCTGTACACAACTACTGAAAAAACCATAGGTTTGACTATAGAGATCTTTTCACCAAAGTGATGTCTCTGCTTTTCAATATGCCGTCCAGCTTTGTAGCAGCCTTCCTTCCAAGGAGCAAGCGTTGTTTAATTTCAAGACTCCAGTCACCATCTGCAGTAATTTTGGCTCCCAAGACAATAAAGTCTGTCACTACTTCCACTTTTTTCTCCTTCTATTGCCATGAAGCTCCAATACCTTTGTTTACCGACCCAGATAGCATCACCAAGTCAACGGACATGAGTCTGAGCAAACTCCCAGAGATAGTGAAGGTCAGGGAAGCCTGGCGCGCTGCAGTCCAGTGGGTCGCAGAGTCAGACACAACTTAGTGACTCAACAACAACCTACTCAGAGCCACCTTTCTTTGAGGAAACAACCACTTGCCCATTTCACACGGCTTCAAAAAGGCGATCAGTCCCTGACTGCTTCAGTGGGCATATAAGCCAACTCTGGCAGTGATGGTACCCCACATCCCATGTAGACTCAACAGCAATCTCTCCATGAGACAAATACATGCACCTGGGCAAGAAGCGTTTTTTTCCCTCTCTTGAACCTACAGCAATAAGGACCATACAACCCTGGAGCTACCAGTGGTCCTCCCTGCCAGATCAAAGTACCTGCTGAAAACGAGGCAAAAAAAGTGGTAAGCAGAAAAGACAGATTCCCAATTACATCATCTGAACACTTAGATCCAGTCATATTTATTTCTAGTCTTTTCCCAAAAATGGGTTTGGGAGGTGGTTGGGGGTAGCTTTCCCCCCTTTAGGCTAATCTGAGTTAAGTTTTGCCACTTGCAAACAAGTCACTTTAGAGAGCCACCTAGTTCCCATTGCTGGAATATACAGTTTATACGGTATTCAATTCCAAATGTCTACCTACCTCCAGCTCAAACCTCTGTCAAACTCCAGACCTATAAATGCAACTTGCAAGTAAGATTCTACCTGGTGTTTCAGAGGATCAAAACTAAATTATTTTCCTCCAGAAACCAGCTCTCCGCTTACTTTTTTCATCTCAGTTAACAACACACATCTACCTTGCCAGGTTTCCAATCTAGAAACCTGGAAGTTATTCTTGACAACCCCACTCCTCTCCTCCACAGCTAATTATCAAGTCCTATCCATTCTACACCCTAATTACCTGCCACCATCCTAAGTGTGAGCAAGGACGGAACAGCTTCCCTACAAGTTTCAGTGTCTTTGGTCTTCTTTTCTCCAAACTGATTATCCACTATGTCACTTATCTCCCAAACTGTAAATTTGGCTATTTTATCCCCACACTTGACATACCCCTACTCTTTGTAAGTGAAGCGAATGTGTTAGGGGCTCAGTCATGTCCAACCCCATGGGCTATAGCTTGCCAGGCTCCTCTGTCCAAAGAATTCTCCAGACAAGAATAATGGAGTGGGAAGCCATTCCCTTCTCCAGGGGATCAACCCAGGGACTGAACCCGGATCTCCTGCCTTGCTTTACCATCTGAGCCACCAAGAAAGCCCTTCAAGGAACCGCCAATTATATACAGGCAGAGCAACAGCCAAGCCCTATAGCTTCAGATGTTATTAGTGGTGTGAAAAGTGTTTACAGTAAGAAAACAAAGTTCATCACAAATATAACAGAAGAGTAACAACATGCATAATATCAGGCAGGATAGCTCCAACCCACCAGTTATTTTTTTAATTTTAAATTTGTTTAACTGAAAGATAACTGCTTTTCAGAACTATGTTGGTTT
The DNA here is from genome assembly GCF_023091745.1 of Budorcas taxicolor. Lineage (NCBI taxonomy): Eukaryota > Metazoa > Chordata > Mammalia > Artiodactyla > Bovidae > Budorcas > Budorcas taxicolor. The sequence goes on from NC_068914.1 coordinate 4,616,241, forward strand.
CTGCCAAACATCAACATAAATCGGCCACAAGTATACATATGGCCCCTCCCTCCTTAACCTCCCTCCCACCTCCCTCCACATCCCACCCCTCTAGGTTCTTACAGAGCCCTGGTGTCCTGAGTTCCTCGTGTCATACAGCAAATTCCCACTGGCTATCTATTTTACATATGGTAATATAAGTGTCCACCCGTTTTCAATAAAAAATACATAAGAATATCTTTCTTCATCTATTTAGTGTCTTTCCTTATCTATTCAGTAATTCATTAGTTCCATATTTAACTGCCCTTATGAACCTGGTTTAGGGACTCACTGAGTCCACCAAAAGATGGATTCCATTAATCATACGATCTCCTTAAGACGATACTCCAGTGCTTTCTTCAAAACACATTACTGGAGGTCTCTGAAAACATCCTTCTGTTTCTTTCTTTTCAATTTTTAGAACTCACAGCCTTTTAAAGTATTGGCTGCACAGCACTGTTCCCAGCAGTGAAGACGTGGCAACAACTGAAGATCCATGCACAGATGACAGGACAGATGCGGTGCCCATACGCAGCGGGACACTGCTCAGCCCTGAGAGGGAGCGAGACAACGCCGCCTGCAGCGACACGGACGGACCTGGAGGGCATCATACCAAGCAAAGGAAACCAGATAGAGACAGACATCATATGACACCACTTACTTGTGGAATCTACAGTGTGACACAAATGAATTTACCTATAAAACAGAAACAGATTCACAGACACAGAGAATAGCCTTGCTGTTGCCAAGGAGTAGGAGTGTGAGGGAGGGAAGGATTGGGAGTTTGGGATTAGCAGATGCAAACAATTATATATAGGATAGATCTTACTGTATAACACAGGGACCTATATTTAGTATCCTGTGATAAACCATCATGGGAAAGAATACATATATGTATAACCAAATCTACACTCTGCTGTAGAGCAGAAATTAACACATTGTAAAGCAACTATACATCAATAAAAATTTTTTAATGTTGGCTATAAAACTGACAAACATAACTATTATTTAGCAAATTGTCCAAATATTTACAATTATTTTTATATTTACTTTTTAGAAAACTAAGTATATGATGATTGTTAATGATATATAAATACTGAATATTGTCTTTAAAACAATCCACAAAACTGGCTATCAAAACTCTACCACAATTTCCCCTTATATAATCTGTGCCATTTTGTGAAAATTATCAGCGCTTTAGAAACCTGTGAGTTCAGAAAATGAGCAAAAGAGATGAAGACGAAAATCTGCGGGCAGTCAAAGTACCTTGCGATCAGGCTGGCGTACCCAGTTGTGAAGAGATCCCATCCAAACATATAAATATTTCTCTATACTGCATGAAACATTTTACTTGCTAAAGAGGTTTAGCAAGCACCCTCTCTATTCACAGTAACAGTAGGGCTATAAACCATTCCCACATAAATGTGGTTTAAATTCTTCTTCCCAACATATTCGCTAAAGGAATAGGAGTTTTGATGTGAGAGAAACTCTACTCATTAATTCTAAAGCACATATATTTTCCATATCTTAGCATTTCTGAAATGAAGGTGCAATCAATGGCTTCTTAAAATCAATTAGAAGCATATTTTCTTTATAAGTGGTCTATAAAATGAGGGTGTATCTTATAGTTGACACAATTCAACACAATTCAGCATTTAATCTTGTGTTAAAGAGCTGGACTGACCTGGTCAATAATGACCTTGAGGTTTTAAAACAGCATTCTAAAAGCATAAACACTAATAAAAAGTAGAAGAGGGAAGAAGGAAACACTTTCTAGATCAAAATTGAGCCTGAGAGGAAATTCATTTCCCTTTCTTTCCATGGCTCCCTGCTCCTAAGATCCAAAAGTCCAATCAATAACACTATAATTGATGTCCCACTGCTGCTGGGCCAGATAGGGGCCTTTTGCAAAGCCAGTTACAGACCCATTCCACAGTCTTAGGAGCAGAGCTAGTATCTGTATAAAAATTGCTGTAGAAGATCAAATGACTCACAAAATTATAAACTTAACATGGGTACATATATAACTATACACAAATTATATTTCAATAAGGTTGCTTATTTAAAAAGACAAATGAGTGGCAAAAGCCACAACCTTTCAGTTATAAGACAACTAAGTACTAGGGATGTAATGTACAACAACCTGATAAATATAATCAACACTGCTGTATGTTATATATGAAAGCTGACAAGAGTAAATCTGAAGAGTTTTCATCACAGGAATAAAACTTTTTTCCATTCTTTAATTTTGAATCTATATGAGACAATGGATGTTCACCAAACTTACAATGATAATCGTTTCATGATGTATGGAAGTCAAATTGTTATGCTGTACACCCTAAACTTAGAGTGCGCTGTATGTCAATTGTATCTCAATAAAACTACAAGAAAAAAAGAGACAAGTGAGTAAATGCAAGAAGAAAATATTAGATTAAAAGACTTCATACCTTTAGAAAACCCGTTCCTTCACAAAGAGTTCCATCCAGAAGAAGAAAATGGAGAATGTTTCAAAGAGTTGGAATCTGAAATGGGGCTTGAAAAATGGGCAGGACTTGTACATATGACAAGCAGATGAAACAGTTATAAGCAACAGCAGAAGCAGTAGGGAAAGAATACGGGCAGGAAGCGAAAATAGTGGAAGATACGTGACGTGAAGTTGCTCAGTTGCATCAGACTCTTTGCAGCCCCGTGGACTATAGCCTACCAGGCTCCTCAGTCCATGGAATTTTCCAGGCAAGAGTACTGGAGTAGGTTGCCATTCCCTTATAACAATCTGGCAAATCTGAGGCAAACCCCAAGAAAACAATTTCATTTAACAGAAGACACTGGAAACTTCTGAGTGGGGGAAATGAAAAGGACTCAAGATTAATTTAGGCAGTGATGCCTAAGATAACCCGGATAAGGAAGAAAAGGCAATAAAGTCATAACATTAGTCCAGGTGGGATGAGAATCTGCTTCAGTTAGCAGGGAAAAAAAGACTGAAGAGGGCTCTTTTCTCTTCTCCGCCATCCTATGTGCGGTTGAGTTCTCTCCTCACCATGTCTTCTCACAAGACTTTCAGGATCAAGCAATTCCTGGCCAAGAAACAAAAGCAGAATCGTCCCATTCCTCAATGGATTCGAATGAAAACTGGCAATAAAATCAGGTACAACTCCAAGAGAAGACATTGGAGAAGAACCAAGCTGGGTCTATAAGAAGCAAGCTGGGTCTATAAGAAGTGGTCTTAACATGTAGACCACTTTTTTAAGCAGCCAAATCACAGTGAGAACATCACTACTGTAATGCTTGGCTCCTGATGTTTCTTATTTCCTAACTATCAGTCTGAGACTCAGTAATAAATATGAAACATTGGAACTGAAAAAAAAAAAAAAAAAGACTGAAGAGGGAAAATCATGAAATATACAAAGATATACATAGGACATAATATTGTATATGAGTATAGCAAATTAAACAATTTAAAGAAAAATGAACTTTGTGAAAACCAAACAACACTGTATTTGAAAACTTAATAAATACATTTCTGGAAAAATATTAAACACTAAAATTCACACAAGAAATAGAAAACCTACAAAGATCAGCTGCTATGTGATAAGTTGAAATGGTACTCAAATTCCTCTCCAGAAAAAAAAAAAAAAAAAAATCTAAGCTTGAATGCTCTTATAGGTGAGTTCTGCCAAACTCTCAAATAAAAGACAATCTCAGTCTAAACTGTTTCTGAAAAGAGAAAAAGGACAAAAGTGGTCCAACTCATTTTATAAATCTATTATCGCCTTGATACCAACGTGTATTAAGAACTGAACCAGAGCTGGCATGAACAGAGAGAAAAGCGACAACACCATGGAAGGAGAACCAACAGATGCTGACTACAGACAACACGGGATGGGATGGGGAAAGGTCTGCATTTGGGTTAACATCGACAGAAATAAGGAACACCAGGAAACAAGTTTGCTAAGAACACTGCCTGAATAATCAGGTAGAGATATTCGTAAAACAACTGGAAAAACCAGGATTCGAGGGCAGAAAAGAAATAAAGAATAGAGACTTGAGAATTATTCAGACAGAAGGCTCTGGAACAATAATGTCAAAAGACCAGAGAAATATGAAAAATGATCTGAAAAGCGGAACTTGGAGAACACTTAGATTAATCAGAAGAAGGAAGACCAGAAAGTGGAAAGGGGGCAAAGAATAACAAAGTCACTATAACGTCAGAGAAGCCCTAGTCTCATCTGGGAAATTCATATTCGTCCTTCAGAATTGTTCACAGGGTTCCAAAGCAACAATTTCAAGAAGGCCTTCTAAGATTCTTCCAACATAAACCATCACTAGGTCAGGTCCTCATTTTAAGCTCTTATAAATACTCTGCACTTTAATTATACAATTATATATAATTACAGAATTCATGTCTGCTTCAGTAGACTCTAAGCTCCATGAGGGAAAGGCACCCTGTCTTGTCTTTGTCTTCTGCTGTCTCCCGTGTTATGTTAAAATATAGTATTTGTTGAATAAAATGGGCAGATGAAGGATAGACAAGGAAAGGCATTCCAAGAATGATGGGTTGACGCTAAAAGCTACAAAAAGTTCAAGTTGACTTAGAAAGGAGGCCCAAAAGTGTTTATTAGATTATAGGTGACCTTTGCAAGGTGAAATTCAGATAACAAGGGTTAAGAAATGAATGGATGGTCGGGAAGTAAAGGCAGGAAAAGTAAATTACTCTTGGTAATGTCCCGAGTTAATTTTATGGAATGAATTTTAATTTCACTTCAGTTTTGCTCTATTTTTAACGAACATGTATTACTTCTATAGGGACAATTTTTGTTGTTGTTGTCAACATGATTTGAAAAGGTAAAGCAGCCACAAGACAGGTGGAGGGAGCAGTGAATTAAAGGGTAAACAAGTACTTTAAGAGAGTAACAAACTCCATTAAGTAGGAAAGAAAAGAAAAAACTAAAATAAGGTATTAACTAGGAAGAAGGACAAAACATATTCTTCCACTAAGATGGAAGGAAAAGATGATGATGATAAAAGGAATCCAGTAAATTCTGGAAGGAGCTCCCACTGGAAACCTCAATGTTCTCAAGAAAGGATGTGAAGTGAAGCGAGTAGAAAAAGTTTCAAATGAGTTCTACAGAGAATGCGCAGGGGGGCGGGGGGAAGACCCAAAACAGAAGCGCCATACAGGTTCTATTAAAAGGGCATTCTAAATTTCAATTGGCCTTTTGTAAAACTTCATCCCATTTCTAGTTCAGAACTGCCCTAGTTTAGCTTTAATTTTAAATATTTAAATTCTAGTTCACAAACTATTTCAACAACTGAAAATTGATAGGCATTAATACATTCTACTTTAATTCCGACTTGAACTGCTCTTTCGAAATAAATACAATAAAGGAGTTGTTTTCAACTCAAGCAACAAAATAGCGATCATTTCAAGTATGAGTGAACTGAAAAGCGCTCCTAAACTTAAGAGTGTTTGCAGAGGAAGGCTTTTTGTAATTGTTGCTGTTTAACTCTTCGCGTGCCTCACTCTAAGAGATTCCGAGTAACAGAGAAAATCTTGGGTGCAAATCTCAGCTCACTTAATCAAGTTATTCAACCTCTCTGCGTCTCGATTTCCTCTTCTAAAAAACGAGGAATACAATAACCAGGATTATCCTAAGGATTAAATGACGTAACACAGGTGAACGTGCCAAGTTCGTACTATGTCCTCAGAACGGTTTGCTAACCGTTTGAAAGAGAAAACTAGCAGCACTTTGACCAAATTTAAAAAAGCCTGAAAAAGCACAACTCACAAAACGTCAGACCCTAACACACAGCACATTATTTTTCTTCCCTGACGCAAGTTATTTTTTTCTTGCCAACCTTTCCACTAGGAGTCTGGAAAGAGAAAAAAAAGGGTTACAGTCAATCCAGCATAAAGTTTTCAGAAGCTGAAGTGCAGAATCACAACAGACATGGCAGCGGAAGCAGCGCAGGACAACAGGTGAACCTCCGAGAACCCTGGCACCTTCCCGCGGGCAAGTTTTGCAGGAGGGTTGGCAGTTCCTCCAGGCTCGACCGCCCCATGAAACAGACATTCGTTTTCCTTTTTTCCTTTTAGAAACGTCACAGACAAATCGTGACTATCACCCTCGCCGCTCCCGGGCGAGGGAGGTGAGCGCCTTTCCCATTTAAGGATTCAAGAATCGTCCTTGGTGGCGGCTTTCGCCCACACCGCCTCCCCAAACTCGGCCCGAAACTCGGGGGTGGGGAACAAAGAGGGGCCCGGAGGCGGGGACGTCGCAGGGGGCTGCCGGGGGCCCGGGTCTCCCGCAGGGCTGGGCCCGGGGCGGCAGGGCCCAGTCTGCCGCGGCCTGTCACAGCCTGGGCGGCCGCGACCCCCACGGGGCCGCCGGGCCTCCCGCGCGCGCCTGGCTCCCCCCGAAACTTCGCCTGCGGCCCGCGCCGGCCTCCCGGGCGCAGCCGGCCTCCGCCGACGCGCACACGCACTCTCCGGGCAAGCCAACTCACCCGAACCCTGGGGAACTCATCCTCCAGCTCTCGGCGCGGAGCGGGGTGGGCGCGGCGGGGCGCGGGGGCGAGGCAGGGGGCCCGGCTCGGCCTCCGCCCGGGGCGTGCAGCGGCCCCAGCCCGGTCGCCCCTCGCGCGGCCGTACGATCCTCGTCTCGCGCGGACGGACACGCCGGAGTCCGAGCCCTCCTGCCCGCCCTCCCCGCCCTCCTCGCTCCTCGCTCCTCGCTCCTCCTTCGCCGAGCGCCAGCAGGCGGATTCCAATCTCGGCAGCCGCCGCCGCCGCCGCCGCCGCCGCTGCGGACACTCGCGCGGGAGGGAGGGGCGGGGGGCGGCGCGGGCGCGGGGTGTGGGGGCGGGGCGGGCCTCCGCGAGACTCGGCGCAACGCTCGCGCGCTGGGAGGGCGCCCGCTCCGCCCGGCGGGGACGCGAAAAGAGCCGAGCGCGCGGCGGAAGGGCCCGAAGGGTCTCTGGGGCTAGGCGCCCTGCTGCCGGGGAGGAGGGCTGGCCGCCGGCAAGGGGGCGCCGGGCTGCCGTCGGGAGGGGGGCTTCTCCTCCGCGCGGCCCTGCCGGCCCCTCCTCGCCGAGACGCCGCCTCGCCGCCTCGGCGGGGCCGGCCAGTCTCCGGAAGCCGGGTGGAGGAGACGCCGTGCGCGCGCCGCACAGTACTGGGTGCGGGGCAGCGGCGCAGGTCCCGCCGCTGCGGGCTGCGCGCGGAGCCGGCCCCCCGCACTGCCAGTGCTCCGGGGTTCCTTGTGTGGCCCCCTCCCCGGACGAACTCCAAAGCTCTAACAAAAAGTCGTGACACGTGAGGGCAGGTCAGCGCTTGCGGAGTAAGCCTGATCGCTGACAATTCACACGCCATGGCGGAGAACTGCCCGACCGTGGTGGTAGTCGTTGCGACAAAGAAACGTACAAAGCCACAGTCCAACTATTATTTACCATAGCCCCCCGGCCTCTCTTTCTGGGCTCTTTGCCAGCGTACAGAGGCGCAGGTAGGGGGGAGTTGAAGGGAAAGAAGCATTTTCGCGTCGATCCAGGAGCTGTGAGGCCTGGCCCGCCTGGGAGCCCTATGATGGAGCCCGTGAATTCCAAAGGCATAAGTTGAGCAGCGGTGTTAACCCAAAAGAACTGAAGTCAGCGGACTATAAATATTGTTCCCGTCTCTGCTGTCGCTCACTCTAGTGACCTCAGATACCCTCCGAGTCTGATTCCCTCCATTTGGAGAACATAAATAGTTGCCACTCCTTTTTTCTCCCCATTCTTTGGAAAATGCCATTTCAAGTATTCAGTGTCCTGTATGTGAAGAGTCTTGGTCTCTTTAAAAACCAAATGTGACCTTGATCTCTTTGGTAAGTCTTTCAACGAATGCATGGCATTAAATTATCTCTTTACAAAAGATACCTTTTTTTTTTTTAAGTTACCTTTATAAACAAAAAAGAGACAAGGAAAAGAATGTGCCAAGCCCTGATATTTGTTTTCACACACATTCCCCCTTATGAGATGTTTAGATTCCAGAGTATTCCCTTGTATTCTTGTTTAAATGGCTAAAATCCCTTCCATTCTTGTTGAAAGTTGTTTTTTTGGTTTTTTTTTTTTTTTTTTGGTCCATCTTTCATTGTGTTCCCCGCCGGTCGCTTTTATCCACCTCTGCCCTTAATGCCTCAGATACCTTCTGTAATTCCAAATTATTTTTTCAATTCTACTTATTCTGTAGTTCGTTCTCCTGAACTCTATACCTGTCTCAGGTTTGCGAGTCATGGATCTTGCTATGCAGGATAAATGTTTGACACATGAGTTTCCCTGGATCACCTAAAATTTGTCACTTTTTCAAGTTTACTACGTAGGACACCGCTTTGATGTCAAGGGATAGGGTGGACCTTTTGCTTGAGGAGATTCAGACTGATTAGCTAAAGAACTCATAGATGTAAGCTGAGCAATGTGTCATGGCAGATAAAAACTAGGATGAGTGTGTACTCTCTAGAGACTAGTTCAATTTTCAGTTATATGAATCAGTCTATAAAATAGACAACCTCAGGTTAGAAATTTAGTATTTCAAAATGAACAAATCCATGTTGCCTAGGTTCTGTTATATGCCACTGTAGAAATTACAGCAAAACTGAAGCATCAAATTTTAGGTCATCATAGCTTTGCTTCTAGAGAAAAGGATCTCCTTTTCAAATTTTCAAGAATTTTACTTAATATCCTTTTGCTTTCCCTGGACAGAGCCCACCTGAGTGCCCAGGCTGAAATCCTTAGCTTTATCACAGCAGGCAACCTAGGTACTGACAACTGAGCAGAGCATGGTGTTTTCTTTGGTTCCTGGCATGTGTATGCATGCCAGCCTGTTTCTCCGGTTTTCCTGCCCACTTAAATGAACAAGAGCAGCCAGGAAGCCCAAAGAGACATCTGAACACGTATGGTCTGGCCCCCAAACTCAAAGGCAACACCTCGAGGTGCAAATTCAACATTCTCTACTGTGATAGTTTTCCTCTAAGTAGGTTAACAGAATGCTTTGGAAATGGATCTTTTTCCTCTGCATGGTCTGTTTGAGGTGTAAGCCTCAAGAGTGGTAGTTGCATGCCCAAATCACACAGCATTAGTTTGGAATGCAAAATCACCCCTCTTCTACAGTTCTCAGGTCCTCAAGATAGGTCTGATCACCTATCTTAACACCCCGAGACAGCCAATTTCGTTTTCTTTATACCACTTTTTACTGTATGAAATTACTTCATTTAGTTATTTGTTTATGGTCTGAGTCTCTCTGACCTACTAGAATATAAACTCCATGAGAGCAAAAACCTTGTCCATCTTGTTCTCAACTGTTTCTGCAGAGCCTAGTGCATAACTAGTGCTCAATATTTGTTAAATGAATGAGATAAGACAGAATTTCCTTTAAGCATTTCTGAACCTTGTCATCAAAATCCAGTTTGTTTATTTATTTAATCTTCTCCTTTTTTTAGCTGCACTGTACAGTTTGCAGGATCCTAGTTCCCTGACCACAGATGGAATCTAGGCCCCTTGCAGTGTGGAGCCCTAACCAGTGGGCTGCCAGGGAATCCTGGTATCCAGTTTTAGAGGGTGGCTTAGACTATGTTGAAAAGGTGAGGGCGAGTCAGGGAAGCTATGGGTTATACCATATTCAGTGAAATGGACATGTCTGCTTGAATTAGGTCTTCCCTGGTGGCTCAGACAAGACAGCGTCTGCCTACAATGCGGGAGACCTGGGTTCAATCCCTGGATCGGAAAGATCTCTTGGAGAAGGAAATGGCAACCCACTCCAGTATTCTTGCCTGGAAAATCCCATGGATGGAGGAGCCTGGTAGGCTACAGTTCATGGGGTCGCAAAGAGTCAGACATGACTGAGCGATAGACTAATCCAATTAATCCATCCAAATTCCCTGCTATAAAGACTTTATGAGGCAAAGGCAGCCCTAAGTCATCATGGATATGGAGATAAATTAGAATTCAGTAAGGAGGGACTAGTGAAGGGATGTCCTTGGCAGAGTGATGCTTTTGTTGTTTTCAAACCCAATATTAAATGGATAAGAGTGCTATGAAGAGTAGAGGAAACAGCTACATTATTCGGCATAGACCCTACTACATCATTTTATTGGTTAATAATACCCTGGTTAACGTCATGGTTAAGAAGGACCAAGCCAAAACAGAAACTGTGTTTAAGAAAAAAGATAGTTATATATATATAATTGAGTGCACAAAATAAAGTTTAAAAATCTGAATTTGTGTTTTCCTTTGTATTGGTATAATATTTTACTTCCCATTTTATTTTTACTTGTATATAACTTGATTTTTCCCACTTCTATTTTCATTTCTCTTTTTTTCAAAGGACTTGTTTCCTATGATTAAAAGATGGTTCAGTGAAGCTCTTGCTACAAAGTAGTCACCACTCGGTCCTGCCTAGTCCACGGTCTCAACTGACCTCTCCCTACTGTCAGCACACCCTTTACCGTAGACCACAATCCTCTCCTGGCAGGAAGACTCTTCTCAAAGCTCCAGTCCCAAGCCCAGGACTCAGCCACCTGCTGCTTCTGCTACTTACACCAAGATGTCCAACCTTGGCCCCCGTCTAAGCACTGACTCACAGCCCTTTTCTTGCTCCTGAAGCCCGGGCCTTTTAACCTGTGTGGAACTCGATTTTCTCTGCCTGTGGTCTGGACTCTGCTCTCTGGAGCCTGCCCCAGCCCTACAACACAGACTCTGTTGTGTACCGATTGATACCCCTAGTGGTAACACTTGTTTGCCTTCAGCTTTATTTTCTAGAATTTCCCTGTCCATGTTCTATCCATCTGTCAGGCCTCCTTCCCCCCATTGCCTCAAGTTGAACAGTAGCCTGCTGTTCTCCTGGACTACCCCCTGTTGTTTGCTCACGGTTCTCCAGCTAGCAGGTACTACCTAGAGGGCCTGAGGTCCTCCCACCCAACACCTAGACCTGGGGCCTCCCCACCCCAGCTCCACTCAGCCCACCGTCAATCTGTCCTTCCCTATCCTGTAGCGATTCACCTTGCTGCCTTTCTCTGTCCTGAGAGCAGTGGGTTTATAACCAATTACATTTTATTTTTTGACCAGATATACATAAGTTCAGTTCAGTTCAGTCGCTCAGTCGTGTCCAACTCACGCCAGGCCTCCCTGTCCATCACCAACTTCCGGAATATATATTAGTATATATATATGTATATAGTTGCTTTTCTTTTTGCCTGGTTAAAAATAAAATGTACGAGGTGCTTGCATACATATATATATGTATATACTTGTATCTGCATACCTATATATATTTATATATATTGTTAATATGTACATGTATAAACCATATCCAGTTCTACTTACCACTCCTAAACACTGATTCTACTCAAGAATTTTGTTGGCACTAGTAGTCCAGAAATCCTAGCATCTGGAGCTGAGTATGGTTAACTTGTGAATGACCATTCAAAGAAAGACAAGGTGTCATGATAAAGATTCAAGCTGAGATAACTGGGGAGATAATAATTTTGGATCAGGAATGCTGTGTTATTAACAGCCACACTATATTAACTGTACGTGCTCGACATGGTTATCTAAATATATAGGTGTAGTGTGGTGCCTCCAGTGTGCATAGACACACTAGTTTATCTACCACACATTTTGGGGTACCTAACCCTGTGCTAAACAGAAAGTTCTAGAGGACTAGAACTGTCTTTTTCTTACTCCATCATATCCTTAGGATCTAGCCTGCTGCCAGGCATACGAGTATGTGTTCAATATTTACTGAATAAATAAATGTACTATAATGCCCAGCACATTCCTTCCCCTAAAAGCTTAAAATCTCATAAAAGTAAGTTGTGCACATAATTCTTTACTTGATGTTTCTTTCCGAGTCAAGATTTATTGTCCTTAAGACAGTTGCTAACTCATTTTGTTCTCTACTGATAGATAGCCCTCACTCATTTCTTATATTTTTGTTAACAAAAGCAGGGTTGACTTTTTGGGTTTTGTTTTTAGTATTTTTGAGGCTTAATTTTAAAGCACTTACCTTGATAGAATGAGAGTCTAAGAAATCCTGTAATGACAGCACAGAAGTATCACCGACTATAACTTTTTTTTTTTTTGGCCATGCTGCATGGCTTCCAAAATCTCCAACCAGGGATCAAACTTGGGACTGTGGTAGTAAAAGCCCAGAATCCTAACCACTAGACTAGCAGGGAACTCCCTATCACTGGCTTTAAATTTAACATCTCTTCAACAAATAATGCTTAAGTTTTGGAGTTCTGTGTGCTCTTTAAACGGAGAAGGCAATGGCACCCCACTCCAGTACTCCTGCCTGGAAAATCCCATGGACAGAGGAGCCTGGTGGGCTGCAGTCCATGGGGTTGCTAAGAGTCGGACACGACTGAGCGACTTCACTTTGACTTTTCACTTTCAGGCCTTGGAGAAAGAAATGGCAACCCACTCCGGTGTTCTTGCCTGGAGAACCCCAGGGATGGGGGAGCCTGGTGGGCTGCCATCTATGGAGTCACACAGAGTCGGACACGACTGACGTGACTTAGTAGCAGCAGCAATGCTCTTTAAAAAAAGAACTTCCTCCATTCTCTCATGGGGAAATAAAATCAATTATCGAATCAGTAATCAATAGCTGTCACTGTTTCTTTTAAAATGTAGGTTTTACATTTGGTTTGTTACCCACTTTAAAGTCTGTCTTCCTCATTGTGTGCCTGAATTATACCAGCTACACCAGTTGGTCATTCCCTCTTTCAGCTGATCTTGCTCAGTTTTTCCAGGTTTCGCTTAATGAGACGCCACACGCATCACAATCTGAGCAGCACTACTGTATGAAACTATTCTGCTAGAGTGGTGTCTCCACGCCCCACAGAATGAGCCACACTCATTTCTCCTTTTCCTGCCATTCTCCTGCCTCCCGTGCCCACATACCACCTCCTGTAGGAACTCATCTTTGAAGGCTCCACCCTAAACCCCTTAGGCTTTTCTCTCTGTGGTCTACATCACTGACTTTTTTTGGACACTTTAGCTATTCCTGTGTCTTTCTCCAAAATATTATTTCATAGTTTTATTCACTGACATACGAATAGGGGTTTTCTAGCCTCCCAGGCTGGGGGAGGACAACATAGAAGATATGGAAATACACAAGGTATCAAAATAGCAGTCTCAGGCTGGAACCTACCAATGCTGCTGCTGTTCCATCGCTCAGTCGTGTCCGACTCTTTGCAGCTCCATGGACTGTGGCCCACCAGGCTCCTCTGTCCATGGGATTTCCCAGGCAAGGATACTGGAGTGGGGTGCCATTTCCCTTCTCCAGGGGATCTTCCCGACCCAGGGACAGAACCTGTGTCTCCTGCTTGGCAGGCGGATCCCATTGTAATAGTTAAGATTCTTGCCCCTGTTTCCAAGAGGCAATTGCGGGGCGGGGAGGGGGCGGTGTCACACACTTCTCAATGCGCCTGCTGTGCTGCTCTATCCCTCAGGGTCAAAGACAGTACTCCTGTCCCTTCTTCCCTTCTACCCTCTCCTGCCCCTGTTGCTAGCACAATTGCTGTAGTCACTGCACGGAGCGCCTCGGGCTGCTACATTGCAGGATTCCAAGAGATGCCATCCTGCTTTTTGTGAAAGATGCTCCCGAGAGTGGCGCAGTACACAACCGGCACCGGGCCCCACGGAACACCATGAAAGAGCCATTCAAATTGCATGCCGGGAGCCAAGCCCCTGGCTTGCTTAAAGAACCAACTGTTTTTTACTATTAACATTATATATACCTCTACACAACATTATATATCTCATGCTGCTGCTGCTGCTGCTGCTGCTGCGTCACTTCAGTCGTGTCCGACTCTGTGCGACCCCATAGACAGCAGCCCACCAGGTTCCCCCGTCCCTGGGATTCTCCAGGCAAGAATACTGGAGTGGGTTGCCACTTCCTTCTCCAATGCATGAAAGTGAAAAGTGAAAGTGAAGCCGCTCAGTCCTGTCCGACTCTTAGCGACCCCGTGGACCGCAGCCTACCAGGCTCCTCCCTCCATGGAATTTTCCAGGCAAGAGTACTGGAGTGGGTTGCCATTGCCTTCTCCGTATATATCTCATAGATACATTATATTTTACTATATAACATTATATACCTTTCAGGGCATTTGGGGGAAATGAAAGTGGCAAGACGTGTATTTGTCAGAATTAAATCAATTAGAATCCCATATAGGATGTGTAATTAATTAAAATTTTCATTTTGATTTCATTTTCATCAGTGCAAATGCTCAACACAAAAATTATTCTGTTGTTATACATGGAATAATACATCATGCCAATCAAAATTTACATATGTACCATATTTCATCAAAATAAGATAATGATTATAAGCAACATTATTTTATGTACAACTAGGAAAAAAAACACTGCCAATTATGACATATCATTAACTGTAAGACATCCTAATTTTAGAAGTGATAAAATGTCAAAAAGTGTGCATCTAAGCATTGATGAAACACAGTGTGTTTTAATGACCACCATATGGTCCAGTAGTTTGAAATATTAAGTTTCTGGGTTTTTGACATATAACTTATTTGTTTGTTATGCACGATCCTCGAATAATCACACTGTGAAAGTTAACCACAAAAGCAGAGACAGTACAGTTCAACTGCATATAAACATATAAAACAAACATGAATAACTTATGATTCAGTCACATAAAGTTTAAAAGAAATACTAGCATCCAGTCAATGTAATGTAGTATTTGGATTACATTACAAATAAAAAATTAAGTTTTGGACAGCTGCTTATTCTGAAAATGTGTGATGACAAGGAGAATGGACGTATTTTTATCCTTGGAAAAGTCAAACTAAACAATTAGAAAAATCTCAACCGTGCAGTAGAATGACTTTACATTTATCCCGGAAGCTGAACAATAGTCCTTGTTGCTTGTGGGGCCATCAGGAAAAGCCAGCTGTGGGTTTCTTTTTAGTACAATTAATTGCTTCCGCTGTATATAAAATTGAAAGAATTGGGTGCTTTAGTGCGGAAAAAGGATATCCTGTACACTGCTCCTATTTCCTCACAAAAGCTGTTATTGAGCCTTTCGCCATTAATTCACATGCATTGGATTATCCTGTGATGAAAGACCAAGTGGCTTCTCATTTTTATAGTCTCTTATCTCCTATTTATTTGGCACCTCTCTGGAGATACCTGCTCTTCTCCCAAGACTGGTTAATTGCTGGGATGTCAGACGGTAGCTAATGACTGACTTCCTTTTCTGCGACTAATTGTGAGCTCATCTCTGTACTTTTTCTTAGAGTGGCATTTCTCATTGTTGAGAAATATTCTGAGTTCTGTTATTATTTGAAATGACAGAGGCAGCAATGTTTAGTACCAATTTTCAATCCCTGCCCACCATTCACTTTGAGATCAGCAAGTGACTCATTACAAATCCTCTGGATAAACCTGAACAGTCCAGTATACAACAGCCATTTGCTAAGTGTGACTGTGTAAATTTTAAATTAGTTAAAAGGCTCAATAAGTGCTCAGTAGCCACATGAGGTTAGTGGTTGCTATATTGGAAGAGGGAAGACATAGAAGATAGCCATTTTCACACAAAGTTCTATTGGACAGTGTCGCTGTAAACTGTGGCCTGGTCCTCTCAGGCCTCGTGAGTAGTATCTGAACCCGGAATCGATGTTTCTGTGCTCACCATTGAAAACAAATGGTACAAAGGCTACTTTCAGGATCATTTCTGTAGTCTGTTACTCGAGAAGTTTCTCTGAGCATGTGGAGCACCAGAAATGGGGGGCTGCTGTTCACCTGGTATAAAGTTACATAAGGTCTGGGAAGATCCCCTGGAGAAGCAAATAACTACCCACTCCAGTATTCTTGCCTGGAAAATTCCATGGACAAAGGAGCCTGACAGCCTACAGTCTATGGGGCTGCAAAGAGTCAGAAACTACTGAGCAACTAACACACACACACACACACACACAATAAGTGTTCTCACCACAATTTAAAATATATATATATATTTCTTTTTTAAATTATTTATTTATTTTATTTGACTGGACTGGGTCTTAGTGGTGTCATGTGGGATCTAGTTCATTGGCCAGGGATTGAACCCAGGCCCCCTGCACTGGCAGCATGAAGTATTAGCTGCTGGACCACCAGGGAAGTCCCCATGTATATTTCTTAATGGTAGAAAATTGACGAAAATGCAAACAGTGTCTGTGGTATCTCCAGGTAGAGGGACTATGATTACTTTTTCCTTCTTCCTATTTATATGTGTTTGGGGGGTTTTATTCCTTTCTTAATTAGTAAAAATCACATTTAAGATCCTTAAACCCATTCATTTATCACCAGTTTCAAAGTAGTTTTATCCAACCCCTGCCTTAAGAGAGGAAGTAGTCATTTTGAACAACTGTTTCTTTAAAAATTAAACTCAGCCAGCAGTTTTTAGTTAAGAGATCTGTATTCCCTTCTCTTCTAGCATGAAAAGCATCAGAGAACTTGCGTTTAGGATGCCCTAGAGCCCTGATAAATAGAATTACAAAACATCCCTCAGGAAGAGATGGCTCATGATCACTAGCAATCCTCTCACCCAGGCATTTGTTGGGCATTTTGCCAGGTTATACATATTTCTAGACTATACTTCAGAGTCTCAGAATCAAGGCCCAACAGGTTACGGAGGCCTATGGAGCTGAAGAGGGCTCCGGTTTTACCATTGAAAAGAGAACCATAAAAAAAGAATTCCTTGTTTCCTAAAAGTTCAGGCATGATCATACAGGTTTAATTAGGAACAGCCAGCTGTTTACAGCAAATTATAAACTGCATAAGCAGACCTCAGTGGACACTCCCAAAGGATGTCCCATGAACACTTACTTCTCCAAGTCCATATTCAGCAGATCTGGCAAGCCAGATCTGAGGCAGGGTGCTGTAATGCCAGCCAGAGTAGTATTCTAAAAGTCCCTTTCCATAGCTTTCCATGACCAAAGGAGTGCATGGAAAGCCTCCGCTTTTTCTTTCCTTTTGTCCTTGAAACTTGAAGCCAATTCACTGTTTTCCTGACTACTACTGCACCCGCCCAGTAGAGAGACATTTCAGAAACAAGCTAAGCAACAAGATAAGAACACCAACTTTGGAGTCAGAATTCTGGCTGAACTTCCTAATTTTTGACCTTGGGCAGAGTTTGTCAACCCTGAATCCCAGTTTCTTCGCCTATAAAATGAGGATAAATAATATCGATTTAATGAGGCAGATATGAGAATTAACCAAGAGCATTTGGAAAACTGTTGGCATAAAATCAACACTCAATTATATTTACTTACCTTTCCTTTTCCTTCTAGAAGGTGATTGGTCCATTGGTGTTTCTATTGAAGGGGAAGGAAAACAAACTGTAAAACTCTTAATGAGCCTTACTTCAAATACTGCCCAGTACAGTTCAGTAATTAGTCTATGAGTTCTGCTTCAGCTTGGGCTGGGTTCCAGTTCTTTGCTCCAGCCTTAGCTCAGGAATTTCCTCCTCTAGAAAGCCTTTGCTACCCAATCCCAAGCTGAGTAAGTGGCTTTCCCAAGAAGTCCCATGACACTCCAAGCTTGTTTCTATCCTAATCGTTTACGTTGCATCCTGCTTCTCAAAACAGGGTACCCAGCACTGAGCATGGAGTACAGGATGTTACAAGGCATCTTCTCCAGGGCATCAGTTTTATCTAATAATGAGTAAAACAAAGGGGATGTATATACTGTTAAGATACGATATTAGATTATATAAGAAATTTCGCAATCGCAGAAGGTTCCTAGAAGACATGTGCTCATCGCTCTTTGCTTTTAGATCTTCTTTGCAGAGAAGTTGGAGAATCATGTATTGCCACATGGCAGTGAAATTACGCAGCAACTTATCTGTTCCTTCCAGCAGACCATGAGCTCTGTTAGGGCAGGCATTGTACCTCATTTGCCCCTGAATCACAAAATTTACCTACATAGCATGAGGCCCATCTCAAGGTAGAGGCTCCAGGAATGCTTGTGGATCTGAAATCAACTCTCTGTCTTCTCCCAGTACTTTGGGGAAACTATAGTTTTTCCATCAAAGAGAGCAACTTTGAAATTGTTTAACTGACAGGACTTCACATTGAGTGCCTGTTAGAGAAAACACAATTCTAGCTATACTTTTGGGGAAAGTATTTAACCTATCAGACTTTTGGCTTCTCAACCTGGTAGGGTGGTTAAGGCTTAATGAGAAAAGATTCACAAAGTAAACTGAGCTTGGCACATGGAAGGTGCATGCAAAAAAAGCTTCTTTAGTTTTCTCTAAAGTGACTAATAATTAATTCTAATCATTAATCTATAAACAAAGAGATGATTTTGGTTATTTCAATCATTCCAAGCAACTCAAAAGGGACCTGAGCCACTGCCTGGGGCTTCTTCTACAGCACCCTGGTCCTTCTTCCTGAACTTCCACATCATCCGGCAGTTTCCTTACTGTCTCGGTGACTGTCACATTAAACCTGGACTTAAAAGATAGAGATAATTCAACTAGAAGGTGGAGAAAGGTAACCACCTATTAGGAGAGTAAGCTACAGAGTCAGGGCCCATTTCAAGCCTTGCCTCACTAAGTAATCTGATTTGCTTTTCCAACTCTGAGGCATGTCTTGATCCTGGTTCTGCAGACAGAACTGGGTCCTGGGCAAAGTTGCCAATTCCTAACTTAGAGAATGAGCCAGGGAGTCGGGATCCACAAATGGCTATGTCTTTCATTCTATTGGTCTGGGTCCGGAGTAACTTTACTCAGAACCTAGTAAAGCTTAAGCTTCAGGGTCCCTCACCATCAAAGGCCCCTGTTTATGCTGAGAGTTGCTTAAAATGTTCTAGGTTGAGAAGGGAAGTCAGGGTGTTATCAGGGAGCATTCTTATGTAAGCTTTTCTGATCAGTTGCCTAAGAGATTTCAGAAGAAAGAGACCTAGAGAGCCTTGATTCCAGGCATTTGATTCTTTCTTCTCATTCTAAATGAATACTCTGTAGTTTATTTTGTGTTTGAAATTTTATATTTTTTCTAAGGATGACTCCAAAAACCCGAAGCTACTTTTCACTATTGCCTCCCTACCCTACAGCTCACCAGAAAGTCACAAGCACAGGAGAAGAGTTTTAGGGGCCTGTGTCACGACGACTCCATGAGAGGTGGACTCACCCTCAGTACCTGCAGTCTGTCTTCTCTCTCAGGAACCTGTCGAACACCTTGTACCAACTTCCTTCCACAAATGCTAGGACCCTCTAGCATTCCCAAGTGCTTTGATAGAAATAAAAAGATAAAACCTCTATTAGCTGACTTCTCCCTTGATCTAAAAAGGATTTTGAAATGGTCTTTTTATACCTATTTTTATGCATTGATAGACTTCGTATTAGGGAGGGGTCAGGGAATAACTGACTTGCATATGGAAAGGTAGTCTGTTAAGAATTTTTCCTTTTTTTTTTTAAACATTAAAAAATTTTTAACTGAAGTATAGTTGAATTTCAGTGTTTCAGGTATACAACAAAGTGATCCAGTTTTATGTATATATATTTTTTCAGATTATTTTCCATTATAGGTTATTACAAGATATTGAATATAGTTCCCTGTACTATAAGGCATGTCCTTTAAGAATTTTAATAAGATGTTTTGGGTTTTTAAAAAAAAAATAGAATTAGTTCGTGAAAAAAGGAACATGGATCCCAAGTAAATGATAACAATGATGGCATCCTTTTGTATTTCTGTTCCTAATGTCTCCACTCTAATGCCTAACTGTAGATGGAGTTCTCATGATCATTGTTAGTCAGTTCAGTTCAGTTGCTCAGTTGTGTCTGACTCTTTGCGACCCCATGAACCGCAGCACGCCAGGCCTCCCTGTCCATTACCAACTCCAGGAGTTCACCCAAACTCATGTCCATTGAGTCGGTGATGCCATCCAACCATCTCATCCTCTGTTGTTCCCTTCTCCTCCTGCCCTCAATCTTTCCCAGCACCAGGGTCTTTTCAAATGAGTCAGCTCTTTGCATCAGGTGGCCAAAGTATTGGAGTTTCAGCTTCAACATCAGTCCTTCCAATGAACACCCAGGACTGATCTCCTGTAGGATGGACTGGTTGGATCTCCTTGCAGTCCAAGGGACTCTCAAGAATCTTCTCTAACACCACAGTTCAAAAGCAACAACTCTTCAGTGCTCAGCTTTCTTTATGATCCAACTCTCACATCCATACATGACTACTGGAAAAACCATAGCCTTTAATAGACAGACCTTTGTTGACAAAGTAATGTTTCCCCTTTTTAATATGCTGTTTAGGTTGGTCATAACTTTCCTTCCAAGGAGTAAACGTCTTTTAATTGCATGGTTGCAATCACCATCTACAGTGATTTTTGGAGCCCAGAAAAATAAAGTCTGACACTGTTTCCACTGTTTCCCCATCTATTTGCCATGAAATGATGGGACCAGATGCCATGATCATCTTAGTTTTCTGAATGTGGAGCTTTAAGCCAACTTTTTCACTCTCCTCTTTCACTTTCATCAAGAGGCTCTTTAGTTCTTCATTTTCTGCCATAAGGGTGGTGTCATCTGCATATCTGAGGTTATTGATATTTCTCTGGGCAATCTTGATTCCAGCTTATGCTTCCTCCAGCCCAGCGTTTCTCATGATGTACTCTGCATATAAGTTAAATAAGCAGGGTGACAATATACAGCCTTGACGTACTCCTTTTCCTTTGGAACCAGTCTGTTGTTCCATGTCCGGTTCTAACTGTTGCCTCCTGACCTGCATACAGGTTTCTCATTATTAGTCGGATAACCTTTAAAATGTATTTTATAGAGATTAAGTAGGATCGCATTGGTGAAGTTCATAGTTTTAAAAAATACATTGTTTTAAAAAGAAAGCAAATCTCAGAACGGTATGCATAGTATGATTCCAATTAAGTAAAACACAATGTGGGTCTGTATAGTTTGTGTGAGTATATATACAAGGATAGGTCTGTGTTTCCCAGATTTCAGAAAACAACACTGTGCTGTATCCACACAGAACTAATGTTTCCCAGACTTCAGACAACTGCATACAACCCTTTTTTTTTAAATCTCACTGCACTGTGGGGCTTGAGGTATCCTAGTTCCCTGACCAGGGATCAAACCCAGGGCCCAGCAGCAGAAGTAGAGTCCTCACACTGGGTCACCAGAGAGGTGCTTGCATACAGCCTCTGGCCATACTCACCCAGAACTACTTGATGAACAGCTTTGACACTTGTTTTCAAAAGCTTTATAAGGAAAATAAAATTTATTCTAACAAACGGTGACCTCCTTCACTAAGAGAGTCAAATATTAACTCTTTGCAACTGGCAGGTATATGAAAACATTGTCTACCCTGACTTACCGTCGCTTACAAGGCCCTCTGTGCTCTTTGCCACCTCTCCTGCTGCTCTTTCCTTAGCTCTGCTCTCAAACCCTGTCCCTCCCTTGTGCCGGAACTGTACGCTGGGAGCCTCCATGTTTCTTTCCCCCTCAAACTCAAATTTTGGTGTGGTTGGTTTCTTCTCATCATTCAGACTTCAGCCCAAGTATCACTTCGCAGCCAGGTCTTCACTGACACTTGATCAAAAGTAGCTTCTGCCAGCCCCCAATATATTGCTTTATTTTCCTGTACTGTAGCACTCACTATTTGAAATTGTACTGACCGTATTCTACTTGTTTACTGTTGGTCTCTTCCCTTTAGTGGGTAAGTTTTATGAAAGCAGGAATCTTGTCTGTACTGTCATCTTCCATCCCTACAATAGAGCCTAGCAGTTCAGTGAGTGTTCGTGGAGTGAAAAGCAATACTTCTGAAATATTATTCAATGTTAAAAAGAAATGAGATATCAAGCCATGGAAAAATATGGAGGCAAATGAAATGTATATTGCTAAGGCAAAGAAGCCAGTATGAAAAGGCTACATACTATATGATTCCTACCATATGACATTTTGGAAAGGGAAAAACTATAGAGACAATAAAAAGACGGGTGGTTGTCAAGGGTTAAGGGGGATGGAGGGATGAGTGAGTGGAGCACAGTGAATTCTTAGGCAACTATATATGATATTATAATGGTGGATACATGTCATAATACATTTGGTCAAACCATATAATGTGCAATACCAAGCGTGAACCCTAATATAAACTACTGACTCTGGGTGATATGGAGGTGTCCATGTAGCTTCACTGATTATGACAAATGTAGCTTCTGGTAGGGGATGCTGAAAATGGGGGAGGGCTTCCCTGGTAAAGCGCCTGCCTACAACGTGGGAGACCTGGGTTCGATCCCTGGATTGGGAAGAACCCTTGGAGAAGGAAATGGCAACCCACTCCAGTATTCATGCCTGGAAAGTCCTATGGACCAAGGAGCCTGGTGGGCTACAGTCCATGGGGTCTCAAAGAGTCGAACACAACTGAACAACTTCACTACACTTCACTACTACTATGCCTGGGTGGGGGCAGGGAGCATTTGGGAAATCTGTATACCTTCTGCTCAATTTTGCTATGAACCTAAAACTGCTCAGGGGCTTCCCTGATAGCTCAGCTGGTAAAGAATCCACCTGCAATGCAGGAGACTCTGCTTTGGTTCCTGGATTGGGAAGATCCACTGGAGAAGGGATAGGCTACCCACTCCAGTATTCTTGGGCTTCCCTTGCGGCTTAGCTGGTAAAGAATTGCCTGCAATGTGTAAGACTTGGGTTAGGAAGATCCCCTGGAGAAGGGAAAGGCTTCCAATTCTGGTATTCCGGCCTAGAGAATTCCATGGGATTGCAAAGAGTCAGACACGACTGAGCAACTTTCACTTTCACTTAAAACTGCTCTAAAAATAAAGACTATTTAAAAAGATATACTGACCCAAGTTGTCGATAGTTTTAAGTGTGTAAGTGATCACTGAGTCACGTTGCTGTACATCAGAAACTAACACAACATTGTAAGTCAACTATGCTGCTGCTGCTGCTGCTGCTAAGTCGCTTCAGTCGTGTCCGATTCTGTGCGACCCCATAGACGGCAGCCCACCAGGCTCCCCCATCCCTGGGATTCTGCAGGCAAGAACACTGGAGTGGGTTGCCATTTCCTTCTCCAATGCATGAAAGTGGAAAGTGAAAGTGAAGCCACTCAGTCGTGTCCGACTCTTCGCAACCCCAAGGACTGCAGCCTAGCAGTCTCCTCCGTCCTTGGGATTTTCCAGGCAAGAGTACTGGAGTAGGGTGCCATAAGCTTCAGTAATGAAAACAAAAAACAATGCTGCTCTGCACATAGGAGTGCATGTATCTTTCAAATTAGGGTTTCTGTGTTCTTTGGATACATACTCAGGATAGCTGGCTCGTATGGTGGTTTTATTTTTAATTTTTGGAGGAATACTGTTCTCCACAGTGGCTGTATCAATTTATAGTCCCACCAGCAGTGTATATTTGTTTCCTTTTCTCCACATCCTCACCAGCATTTATTATTTCTTGTCTTTTCCATACTAGCCCTTCTCACAGGTATGAGATGATATCTCACTGTGGCTTTGAGGTGTATTTTCCTAATAATTAGTGATGAATATCTTTTCATGTGTCTGTTGGCCATCTATATGTCTTCTTTGGAAAACTAGTTATTCAGATCCTCTGCCCATTCTTTAATCAGGTTG
Organism: Budorcas taxicolor; assembly: GCF_023091745.1. NCBI lineage: Eukaryota > Metazoa > Chordata > Mammalia > Artiodactyla > Bovidae > Budorcas > Budorcas taxicolor. The sequence continues at coordinate 4,639,881 of NC_068914.1, forward strand.
TCTGGCTTCCTGTTGTTGAGTCGTATGAGTTCTGTATGCATTCTGGATATTAATCCCTTATGAGACATACAGTTTAACAGATACGGCCTTTATTATGCTGAGGAATGTTCCCTGTATAACCGCCTCGTTGAGAATTTTTCTTACATATGGGTGCTGAATTTTGGAAAATGCTTTCTCTGCATCTGTTCAGATGATCATATGGTTTTTAGCCGTTGTTTTATCAAGGATGTATCATGCCGATTGATTTGTGGATGTTGAACCATCTCTGTATCCCTTGAATAAATCCCACCTGATTGCGGCGTATGATCCTTTTATGTTACTGGATTTGGTTTGCTGACTTTTTTTAAGGATTTTTGCATCTGTGTTCATCAAAAATATTGGCCTACAATTTTGCTTTTCTGTGGTGTCCTTGTCTAGTTTTGGTATCAGGGTAATGCTGGTTTTGTCAAGTGTTGAACAAGCAATTTTTATTTGGTCCACAATTCCTCAATGAAGAGGGAAGGAATTTTGGTATCAGGTAATACTACCAAATTCTAATTCACATGGGTCATACTTCTGGGACATTTGTGTAATATTTATTCTTGCTGCTGGCTTTCCCAATGTATTTTTTCTGGATGAACAAGTTGAAGGAGTTTAAAAAATGACACAGAAGTGAGGAGTTCTGACCCCACTCTACTGCTGATAATAACAACTAACATTTGCATTGAAATTTTCTCCCAAAGTTACTGTATTTGGCTCTCAAAATAAAATGCAGGTGTTATATAGCTTCATTTTCAGGTAGATAGGCAGACTTAGAGAGAGTCTTCTGTTACCACACTGGTGGTATTAGATCAGCCTTGATCTAAACACTGGTGTTACAATGTCAAAGTCCATGTTTATTTCATGGCACCTGGCTGCCTCCCTAGCTGGTTGTATATATGCTGGGAAGCAACTTCCCCTTTCCGAGACTCAGTTCTTACATCTAGAAAATACCCAGGTGATCTCTTGGATTCTTTCCAACTTTAAATTCTGTGCCTATGAATCTTTTTTCCTCCATCATCTATTTGAAAAATTGCTAAAGCTTTAAAAAGTACTAAAATAAGATTTTATTTCTACTTGTAACTGTACGGCTATTTGAAAATCTGATTCAGGCATTAAAAGTCAAATAAGTTAAAAAAATATCTTTTTCTTTTAAAGTAATGCCTAGAAACAGAACATCTCAAAAAAGAATGAATTGGTCATGCTGAAGGCCCCTCAGAGGGGCCTTCATTATTCTTAAAAAGATGCCATGAGGGGATTTTACTCTGAGCTTATTTTAAGACAAAAGGCATGGAAGAAAATATACTTTTCTAGAAATTAAGTTATTTAGAACAGAATAAAAAGAAATAAATATGAAATAGCTAAATAAATAAATCTTTCCAAAAGGAAAAGGCCAAACCTGGTCTTTAGGTTATTCTTTACTGGTAAATTCACTTTGTATGCATAACATCTGTATTATTCATGTATCCTTCTTTGTTTAAACTGCTGTTGGACCACACAATCAAAAGAGCAAGTGAGTTATTTGTTTTTTCTCCTTAGGGCATTTTGTTTTCTCTCAAACTTATATTTGCAGCCATAGAGAAGTAACCTACTTTTGGTTATCACATGAAAAAACTTTACACAGAAAAATCTGTATTTGCACATCCGTTTGGGGTTTTATTTTGCTAAAAAGAATTCACACAGGCCAAAAACAAAAAACCATGCAAAACATTTTTGTGCACACTTTTACCACACTATATTCCATTTCTGAAATGTTAAAATTAAAAATCCCAAAGCAAGAGTACTTAGGTTGAAAAGTTAACATTATAAAAGCTAGATTCCTAACACAAACACTGCAGACATAAGTCACTCAGTTGCAAAAAGTTAATGTTTATAAATGTTAAATAAATGTCAACAATGAGGAGACAAGAACTGTAGATCCAAAGTGTACTCCTCACCGTGAACTATTAAAGCTTGTGTTTGGTGTTGTAGGACATCCACGATGTTAACTTCAAGTAGCTACAACCTTAACCCAACACTATGCCAAAATTAAAAACACTGAGGGAACCGTATTAAAAATCACCTCCTTTTCCTGCTACCTTTAAAATGTTTTTGTTGTTGATTTTGGGTTTTGGTAACTAACAGTCCCTCAGAATACACACTAGCTGTGAAATGTAGAAAAACGGCTTCAATAAATGACTATTATGAAGCTCACCTTTGAGATTTCACTTTTCTTGTTAATGATCATATGCTTTTTAATGGCCACACTTGTGTCTGTGTCTGTGTAAAATCTTTTAAATGATATTTTTGGGGAAAAAAACTCTAGGGAACTTTATTCCCTTTCCTTGAGACCAGTCCTTGATAATTAATAGTTTTTTTTTGTTGTTGTTGTTGTTTAAGAAAATCTGCCTAGAGCCTTTCTGTACAGTCAGCAACCTCCTTGTCCCTGTGTATTTGAACTTTCCAAAAATAACAGAATGCTTGCTTGCAACTCCTGAAAAATCTCCAGGCACTCCCTGCAGATGTTACTCTGCCTGGTGCTTTATTTTCACTTTCTCCCTGCACCAAAGCTAAAGAAGGGCCCTGTGGTAGGAGCACATTCATGTCCCTCCTGGTGTTCCCTGGGGGACGTTAGTGGCTTCACACTTGGAAAACAAAAAACAAAAAAATGGGCCTTCTGTTAGAGACAAATCTAGCGGCTTCTTTCTCCCTCAGGTAGAAAGGCAGTCCCCTGGCAGCCCCAGTTCTCAGAAGAAAAAGCAGTCTCATAAAACATTTCAAGCGTGCAAAGAGAAAATCCAAAGCAGGAGTGAGGAGAGGGTAGCGGTGATTGGAAGATGGCCTAGATATTGTGCTCAAGTGAGAAACAGCCACTCAAACCGCCTCCTTTGATGCCAGGCTCAGTGAGCATAACAGCGCTTCCTAAAAGGGAAAGAGACGATAACCATTTCCAACCTCAAAAACTAAGCTTCTCTCTTTATCACCAAACAGCTTTAAGACGCTTACTTAACTCAAACTATCACTAATACTTAAAAGAAGTTTGAAGATCCAAGTCTATTTCAATAAATGCTTAAACAATTGCTAGGTCAGCTCAGCTCATACTTTTTTCAAAATACTAGCCAAAATGGCAGATGCGTCTATATCAGGCCATCTTTCCCTTCCAGCAGGCAACACAATTGTTTATAATCAGTGTGTTGCATTTAAAGGAAGATACGAGAAGGATGGAGCAGCTCTGAGGTGGGAGGTCCTGCCAGCTTGTGTGTTCTTACTGAGGCTGGCAGAAACGAAGGTTTCTCTTTCCCACCGGGAGTTTGGGCATGTCCTCAGCCTATTCTGCCATCCTGTTTCAAACACTGTCTCTCTCTTCTTTTCTGCAGGTCATTAAGCCTGTTGAGGAAAGGGATGTTGAAGAGGACCTCAGCCGTGAGACTCATAGGACCGGGAGTGAAACGCATGCACAAGGCTACACATTCATGCCAACGAACCTCATAAAGCTAAACGGGCCAAACACAGCCCAGAGTTATTGTGCAATCTCCTTTCACACGCAGCAAAGCAAAACTGGAAGAAAACCCAATTCCACTTGCCCACCACAAGTCAAAAAGCAGCTAAGCTTTCTGGGGACATTGGCTGTTTCAGGCTAAAAGAGGGTGGCAGAAGAGCCCTTCTTTCCCTCAGCTGTCTGCAGCATGAGCCCGATCCTTTCCCGAAGCCCTGTCGATTGCCCAGAGGCTCCCAGAAGACATCCCTCCAATGTCTGGGCTCCCATGAGAATGTTCAAGCCCGTGCAAGGTCTGAAGTCTGATGCGCCGAGGTAGTTCCATGACGCGAGGAATGGAATAACACTTCCTTTTTTGGTGAGGAAGGCCCAATCGGTCTTAGCTAACAAGCTCTCAGCTATGGCTCTAAAAATACCCTGCAGTGAGAACTGTTTGGCACTTTGTTTTGTTTGTTAGAGGAGCTCTAAAGAACTCCACAGAAAACTTCAGATTCTCCACAACCGCTCTGAGCTCTGTCCCTGCTCTGGTGACCCCAGGGAAGTGTATCACTTTGGGAAAGTGACTTTTTCTTTTTCACTTTTGAGTTCTTGGAACTCTGTCCTCAACGTTTGAAGTACAATTCCAGTCTTGGATTAATTACTAGCTTGGTTCAGGAATCTTCATTTGGCTTCTAGTCTGAACTATGCAAATACACGATCTGTGTGCAGAAGAAACAACTAAAATTATACTTCAAAAGGGCTCAGGCGCTTCCTGTCTTCTCCCTTTCCCCCCCAAAAAGAAACATCAGTCTCCTTCAATCCTTTGTTGCCAGCAGCAGGAGCAGCTCCCTGCCCATCCGTATCAGATGCCCTGGGCTCCCTACACATTGATGGCGTGTGCATGCTTCTTGCACAGAGGTTTGTCCTTCTTGGAGTAGAATGGCTGCCCCTCCAGGTTCACGTGGCAGATCTGAGACAGAAAACAGACAGGCATGAAACAGTCCAGGAGAGAGGGGGGCATGAGCAGAAAGATTTCAGCCATCCCTTTAAGACAAAGCACTGTCACAGAGAGACGGGAGAAAAGGCAACAGCCAGCTTCTCCTCACGACAAATGCTTTACAACCAAAGCAGTATATGCGCAGCATTTACACTCAGTTGTGTCCAACTCTTCGTGACCCCATTGACTATACAGTCCATGGAATTCTCCAGGCCGGAATACTGGAGTGGGTAGCCTTCCCCTTCTCCAGGTGATCTTCCCAACCCCGGGATGGAACCCAGGTCTCCTGCATTGCAGGCGGATTGTTTATCAGCGGGAAGGGAAGCCCAAGAACAGTGGAGTGGGTGGCCTATCCCTTCTCCAGCGAATCTTCCCAACCCAGGAATTGAACTGGGGTCTCCTGCTATGCAGGCAGATTCTTTACCAACTGAGATATCAGGGAACCCCAAAGCAGTATAGATGGATTGAACTATTATTAAAGTAAAGACTTCCAAAGAGGAACACGGAATAAACTCAAGTTAAATTAAATTAAATTAATGGAATACAGAATGCATACACAATAAAGGTGATCAATGTTGTGTGTGTTTGCTTAGTCACTCAGTTGTGTCCCACTCTCTGTGACCCCATGGACTGCAGCCCACCAGACTCCTCTGTCCATGGGATTCTCTAGGCAAGAATACTGGAGTGGGTAGCCATTCCCTTCTCCAGGGGATCTTTCCAACCCAGGGATTGAACCCAGGTCTCCTGCATTGCAGGGAGATTCTTTACCATCTGAAGCGACCAAAGGAGATCAAACCCAGTCGATCCTAAAGGAAATCAATCCTGAATATCCATTGGAAGGACTGATACTGAAGCTGAAGCTCCAATACTTTGATCATCTGATGCGAAGTGCTGACTCACTGGAAAAGACCCTGATGCTGGGAAAGATTCAGGGCAGCAGAAGAAGGGGGCAACAGAGGATGAGATGGTTGGATGGCATCACCAACTCAATGGACTTGAGTCTGAGCAAACTCTGGGAGATAGTGAAGGACAGGGAAGCCTGGCGTGCTGCCGTCCATGGGCTTGCAAAGAGTTGGACACAACTTAGCGACTGGACAACAACAATTAAGATGATCAATTGCTGATATCCACAGAGGTGATTAACATTTAAAGAAATATAACATGTCAGGAAAATGATCCTCACTAATAATTAAAGGAAAAATAAATTAAAACCTCTATGAGATACCTGTTAACCTAGCAAAATAAACAAAACAAAAAGCCTCAAAAGCTCGTCACCTTTAGCCCATGTGACTAAAGCCAGAAAGAGAAAAAAGTGATCAGTCGAAAGTCAGCAATATCAAAAGAGATCAGGCCTACTTGTCACTGTTTAGGGAATGTGAATCAGCCCAGCCTTTGGCAAGGGATGTGGTGCCTGCCCTGCACCCCAGTAACACCACTCTGGATAATTCCATCCTGCAGCAACTATAGCACAGAACAAGAGAGCAACACGTGCTCAACTACAAACCAGGTAGCCATTAACATTTCTCTCAAGGGGATGATGATTAGGTTAATTTGTATGGTGCATTTTCCCAATGAAATGCCACCGTGAAATGTAAATCAAATATGGCAAAGTATATGCAGGAAAATATTACATGAAAAAAAGAGGCAAAATTATATACTCCCTTGACGACAACATGTGAGTGGAGCTTAAAGATGGAAACAAAGCAGAAAGGGAGGAGATCAGTAGTATTTGTCAACGTGGACAAATATGATACCAGACACTGTATACACGATCTCATTTAATTTTCACAAAACTTAATGGGATAGGTATGACTCTTCTCTATTTCACAATTGGAATTTAAGGCTCAGAAAGGCCAAGTATCTTGCTCAAGTCACAGACCTAGTCAAGTTGTAGAACCTAGGAATCCATAGTCAGGTCTGCAAGACTCCACTCATTTTCCCCATACCTCACAGCAGAGAGGGACTATGTTTACTTGGAATTGTTCTGGGCTTACAGACTTGTATCAGGGTAGCTCACTAAGCCCATGTCAGCTAGGAGAGCTAGTCCTGATCTTCCTTTCTTACTAATTCTTTTTCAAGTTACAGGAAAATATAAGCTCATTAAAAGTGATTTGGAAATATAAAGTGATGGAAAGAGGACCAAAAAATCCCTGAAAGTTTTCCAATCAAAATATTGCTTTCCAAAAATTAAAACCATGTTCCACTTAGATACAGACAGCTTCATGGGGCACTGAGTGCTACCCTGGGCTAGTTTGGGGGAAGGCATAATGGTTCTCTGTGATAATTCTCCAGAGGACGGGAGTTGCATGGTTTCTTTGAGTAGATCCTGTGGGCAGTGCTGTGGGTCTTTCATACCAGAACTTATTTGTAATCTCAGACTGAGCAACTCCAAGCTTTACTGCTTCTACTGGTCTCTCTCTGGGATTTGCACCATATCATGATTCTCAGACAAACACAGAAGGCTCGAGGGAGCAGATCCACGCTCACCTTTGTGTGATTTCCTCTGCACGTGACACAGACTGCTCATCAGCCTGCCCTTAGAGAACAAGCCTTCTGTGCCACTGTCTTCCCTGAACCTCCTCCAAGTCTCTCAGATCTTTCTAGAAGTTGGGTAACCAGATTTACAGGCAGCATCTTAGGATTAGACAAGCTATGGCTTGAAGGTAAGGTAAGAGAGCCCTGTACTGTGCTTGCGGAGCTGTGGCTCTGCAGGGGACAACCCCAAAGCCAGTATATTTATATGGCTTTGTCCCTTTTTGGAGGGGAGGTCCTGATGTAATTAAAAGACCCTAAAAGGTGATGAGAGGTGTTCACAGGGTTGGAAAATCAGAGTGCTATGGACTGAATTGTCCCCCCACCACTAAGTTCACATGTTCAAGTCCCAATCCTGAGTACCTCCAGCCTACCCAGAACAGGGAAAGCAATGACTTTATAGGGAAATAGGATCTTTACAGATTTAATTAAGATGGAGGTTAAGATGATGTCATATGGAGTAAGTTGGGCCCTTGATCCGATATGGCCAGTTCCTTATAGGAAGAGCAGATGAGGACATAGAGACAGACACCTGTACTGAGGGGAATGTCACGGAAAGACAGACACAGAGGGAAGGCGACCATGTGGCGGTGGAGGTCGGGACTGGAGCGACACAACCACAGCTCAAGAAACGCCAAGCACTGCTGGTAACCACCAGGAGCGTGAGAAAGCAGGGCCCTGCTGACACCTTGGATTTGGGCTTCCAGCCCTCAGAACTGGGAGAGGATAAGAGTTTCTGTTGCTTAAGCTGTTCATATTGTGTAGCCTTCAGTTCAGTTCAGTTCAGTTCAGTTCAGTCGCTCAGTCGTGTCCGACTCTTTGCGACCCCATGAATCGCAGCACGCCAGGCCTCCCTGTCCATCACCATCTGCTGGAGTTCACTCAGACTCACGTCCATCGAGTCCGTGATGCCATCCAGCCATCTCATCCTCGGTCGTCCCCTTCTTCTCCTGCCCCCAATCCCTCCCAGCATCAGAGTCTTTTCCTATGAGTCAACTCTTCGCATGAGGTGGCCAAAGTACTGGAGCTTCAGCTTTAGCATCATTCCTTCCAAAGAAATCCCAGGGTTGATCTCCTTCAGAATGGACTGGTTGGATCTCCTTAGCAAACTAATATACAGAGTGAACACAATGCACCCCACAAATGGGAAGGGATAAAAGCTGAAGTGAATTGCAGTGAACTTTATGACTAGGGTTGCTCTATGTCATAAGTCTATAAAAAGTATTCAAGTTTAAGCTATATAGATCTTTCACATATTCCTAAAATTTATCTTGAGCAGCTCTGGTTAAAAAAAAAAAAAATAGCCCTAGTAGCACATTAACTTTCCCAAATAAAGTTTAGTCAATTACAAACTCATATTATGGAGTTTTATCAGGGACAACTATTTTCTAACTCTAATGTGGAGTCTAAGTGTTGGCATGCTTATTGTCATATCCCTTCCCTAAACCAAAGCCCTTGTAAAGAAAATGTCAGTCTCACGGTAAAAATGACCTGGCTGTTCAGCAGAAATAAACTGCACCTGGTTAATACTTAATCCAGGACTTATCTCCTGGCAACTGCATATCAAGAGCAGGACCATGTAGGAAAATGAAATTATATTTAGTCCTGCCTTCTAAAGGTTCAATCAAAAGAAATCTTACCTCAGCTTTTCATAGGATTAATCAATAAGCTCTGATCCAGTGTTTATGGTGAACATTTGGGGGAAAACCCTTGAATCACGTCATCATATCTTAAACAACTTATAACCATGAGAAGTCATCTGCCTCTATTAAATCCAAACATCATTCGATCCTCGCACTTATTGAGAGCGCTGCTAGTGAAGCAAGCTACTGGTTTGCCACATGCCGAGACACTCCTCCGTCCTTAATGAACTGGAGAGTAACAAAGCCATGTTGGTTTATAAATCATTATTAGTGATAAAGCTTGGCTCAACTGTGACCTATCAAGGCATCATGGTATTTTCCAGCTTTTAAAGAAGATAGAATATTAGAATAACAGTTGAAAAGTATGTGGAGAGTTTCTCATCTGGCCCCAGTTGGTCACTCCAATCCCTTCTCAGAAAGTCAGAACACAGGCTAAAAACATACTGCGCAAATGAAGCAGGTGTCATGCCAGGTATGCCCCAGGGCTTCGATAAACTTGTCACCAGCCTCCACGGGGAAATCACAGCCGTGACACTTGGTGCTGAACAGATTGACGTAGTCTGAAACGAAAGGCAGAGGAAGCACCAGGCTGGGAGGGATGCCCCTCCCAGCCACTCCAACCCAATACCAGAACAACCCCCCAGATCACTGAGCTTGAGGCAGTGATGAAACCTAATTGGTTACTTGTCGTCTGGCACACAAAATTCTCAGTTACATGATTGGTTTTTTCCTTTTCCAATAATTTGCACTGGGGTTGTGCAGATTCAGGCTAGTCACCACCGTGTGCTGGTTTGATTTGCAAACACTTTCTGGAACTGTCATTAATTTTCTGCAGGGTGATTTTCTCTGCCTCTGTCACCTCTTTTGGCCCAAAGAGACCAATCCCCCAAAAGAAAAAGCAATCTTATTTCCCAGCAACTATGCTTATTTTGGAGCAATGAGAGCCTTTAACATTTTTTTAGAGTTATGGAATGTTCTTTGCTTGGTTATTTTTCTGTCATGAGGTATCTGTGTTGATAATATATTTTCACTACAAGAAACAGTATTTGAGTTACTGTGTCAGAAGTAATTCCCCTCCCCCAGCCAAGAGGATAATAATACCAAATATTATTTATGTAATGCTTTACAGTTTACCAGGAATCCTCATATAGATAGTCTTATTTGCTAGTATCTCAATGTCAAGGTCTATGTATTAGTTTTCTTTGTACTCCCAGCACAGTGCCTGGCACACAAGTTGGTACTCAACACATGTATGTCAAATGACTGAGTGAATGGATGACTCAATAAATCAATGATTTGGAGAAAAAAAAGATAAATCAATGAATGAATTTCATCTTTGCAAGATTAATTTTGTTTTGGTTTTTTTTTTGGGTGAGGAAACTGAGGCTCCAAGAGGTAAAGGCTGTAGCCAGAGGCTGTAGCCAGAGTGAGACAGCAGGCCAGGTCCCGAGCTTCTCAGCCACAAACTGTCCTGGCTGGGTCACGAGCAGCACTCCCAATGCACTCACAGTAGAACTCTTCCAGATCCTTCTAGAAAATCTTGATGCCTTTTACAAAGCCTTTATCCCCCTGTAAGTGGACTTGTCCTTCCAGCTCTGCCACAGTTGGCTTTTTCTTATAGCGATTTTCTGCTCTGATCCCCTTGTGGAAAGTGTGCCTGATCACTGTCTTAGGCCACTGCCAAGAGTCAGCATGTACTGGGGGCCATGAACTTGGATTCCAAAGAAAGAAAGATCTGGGCTCAAACCCCACCTGTATACAGGAATTGTTCAAATCTGGGGCAAGTCACCTAACTTCTCAGTGCCTCCACTTTTTCATCTATATAATGTGAATAACTACAGATTAAATATAATAAAGTATGTGAAATACTGGGCACCAAAAATGTTGGCTTTCATTTTGAATGCCTTTAAGATGATGAAAGGAGGGAAGGGAACATGATTTGAGTACCTACTATGTGCTAGTACGAGTGCTTTTTTATGTTTCCTGTTTAATCTTCACAGTAGCTCTGCAATGAACTATTATTTTCATTTTAAAGACGATGAACCTGGCTGTAGCAGTTCCATCACGCAAGTGGTCAGGAGCCTGGTGGACTCCAAAGGTCATCCCATCTCCGTGACTTCACGCTATTTCCAGTTATCTATTTGCCATGAAGCTTTGATAAGTTGTATCTCTTGCATATTTTTTCCAATGTATGGTTTCCTTTTGGGGGTTTAATTATACTTTGTCATGCAAATACTCTTACATACATCGCAAGCCATCGATCTTGTTTCTGATAGAATACTTAGTTTCTTTAGTAGGCAAAAGTCGATTGCCTCACCAGGTAGGAAAACATCATTCTGCTTCCTTAAGAGAGTTATAGCAAGTTTATGGTTCACTCTGTGCTCTGCAGGAACTTCCTAGTGTGTGATGAGAAGCAGGACTATAGGCCAACCTACTTCCACTTGAGAGAAAGCCCTGCACCCCACTTGTGAGTTCTCTTTCATTCTGCCCAGCTGGTCTCCAGATGCCCTGGATTCTTTCCTCCATCTTTGTGCCTCTTTATGAACCGGGTCCTGCACTCAGAAATCCCTCCCCACTTTGTCTACCTGAATCTCTGCAATCCTTCAGGCAGCCTTCCTTCTAGAAAGACCTCATTCCTCTCCCACTCAAGGGAGATGAGACAGCCTTTCTGAGGGCTTCTCCTGGACTTCTCTCCCTCCCCATTCATCTATCACCCACCCGCCTACTCATTGTCTCTTCACTGTCCATTTGCGTGCCAGCATATCAGACGTTGATGGGTCTGCTTGAGGTTTCTCAGGGCAGCGACCCTCTTCTCTACGCTTAGCGCCCTTCACAGCGACTGGCACACATTTGATGGTGAAATGATGGATGGACAAAGATATGTTTCAAACAGCCTTGTTAAATTTGATTCCTTTTGCTGTTGTGCAGCCTGTTCCCCACCCCCCCACCCCCACCCCCCAGATTAAGCTCTTGCTTCGCTGGTTGCTCAGATGGTAAAGAATCTGCCTGCAATGCAGGAGACCCGGGTTTGATTCCTGGTTGGATCTGATTTCCAACCTGGGTTGGAAAATCCCCTGGAGAAGGAAATGGCAACCCATTCCAGTATTCTCGCCTGGAGAATCCCCATGGACAGAGGAGCCTGTTGCGCTACAGTCGATGGGGCTACAAAGAGGTGGACACGACTGAGCAACTAAGCACAGCATCGCACAAGCTCTTGCAAGGGCTTGAATTTATTTCTGGGATGTCTAGTCCTGTCTACTGATTAATTTTGCTTTTTTTGTTTTAAACTTGTCTTTGTACTATCTGGAGAACTGCCACTTTGTTTTGGAATTTGATATCACAGGTCTGACTCTAATACATTGTTAACTAGTTATTTATTTATTGGCCTCACAGCCAATGTGGCATGTGGGATCTTAGTTCCCCAACTAGGGATGGAACCTGTGCCCTCTGCATAAGAAGTGCAGAGTCTTACCCACTGGACGCCAGGGAAGGTCCCTCATATTTCCCTATAATAGTAAAAAAATGACAAGGTCAGAACCAAACACAATATCCCGTGGTATTATATTGGGGACCTTCCTCAAGGCTGACTCTGAAATTTTATCTCAAGGATAGGTTAACCAATCAGGCTTGATTTTACTGCACCATTGGGTCATCTAGCTCTCCTTTCTTTACTTGTTCGTAAGAGTGTCACTCTTTATCACATTTAACAAGCATCCTAAATTTCTAATGCTCTTGCTAGAATAAAAATCAGATTATGTTACTTCTTTACTTTAAAACATCTCAGTGACTCCCACTTCTTAAGGGCCTGGTTTCAAACTGTGCTCCTCGGAGAGCTGTGGGTCTCCCGAAACCATTAGAGGGACGATGCCTGTTGCCCATTCACCATGAGCACGTGCTCTGTCAAGAACTCTGTGCCCACTATCTCAGCTAATCCTCACAACCGCCTCTGAGAGTTAGGTGAGGAAGGAAGAGACTCAGAAAGGGTAAAGCATCTGATCCATCATCACACTGCCTGGAAGTGACCCCTTAGGGACTTTAGTCAGGGTCTCTCAGGGTGGCCTGGGGTTGAAACGAAATCTGCTTCCTTGCAGCCTTGTCTTAACACCTTAAGACCCTTTTTACTCCAAATATCATCTTTGAAAACCTTTTTTGGGGGGGATTGCTAGGGAGAAGAGCAGTGGGAAGAGTATAGATCTGTTATTCTTTCCCAAGCCTCAGACATAAATTGTGGCTTATCACACATTATGAAAGCTATAATGGTTTTAGTTGACTAATAATAGCAATTTGTACTGGTACCACAGCATTTTTTTGGACAACCCCACGGCACGTGGGACCTTAGTTCCCAGACCAGGGATTGAACCCGTGCCCCCTGCAATGGCAGCACAGAGTCTTAACCACTGGACCACCAGGGAAGTTCTGGTGTCACAGCACTTTTACTAATTACCAACCATCATCATTTCCATGTAAGAAGGGAAAAGACAGGTGCTCCCTTCCTCCTTTCACTGATACAGAAATTGAGGCCAGAATGACCGAGTGACGTTTAAGGTCATCCCGTGAAGCCTAGAGCTGGAAAGGGAATTCACCAGGGCCTCGGAAACCAAGAAGTTTCTTTTATGATTTATTGTCAAGGGGAGGAAAAATGTTTTATTTTGTTTTGCTTTTCCCCTTGAGGAACTGAAATGTTTTCTCCTTTCTGGTTTTAAAGTAAACTAACTCACTGTGTTTCTTTTACTGCCTTCAAATTTGCTGCCCAGTCACTGCAGCTCTGTTATTCGTCATAATCAGCATGTTTCTTTTTCCCTCATCGAGTTGGTGCTGATCTGCTAAAGTTCTATTGTCTTAACTTTCATGTTTATGTTACCTTTGTTGGAACCTGCCTCAAATCCTTACCTGAGACAGACAGGCTATGAATAAATGAGCGTGTAAGTGTCAGTGAGTGAGTAAATAGCTAGTTAACCAGGATGCCCAACTCTAACAGAATGCTTTGTCTTTAGAATTTACCATAACTGACTCCAAGTTTTAAGATAAGATATAGTATTTGGGGGGATTAGAGAAACTCCAAATTCAGACAGCACATGGCAGGACCCCGAAGGAACATCCAAGTGTGGTAAACATCATAGGAGCTGGGAGGCGACTTGCACATACGTGGCACTTAACACATTTCATACTTTCTCTGAGTTTAATCCTCACCACAACTCTGTGACACAGGTGTTGATCTTCCCCTTCTGCAGGTGGGGAAAGTGAGGCTCAGAGAATTTTAGTAACTCATTCAGGGTTACAAAACCAGCCTGAGGTGGAACCTGGAACAAAGGCCAGAGCCAAAGCCTTTTCAGACGAGGCCTCGTGGTCTCCAGATCAAAATCACCGGAAAGGTTCCCTAAATGGTCACAAGATGCCGACTTGGGTCCACATATTTGGTGCAGGGAAGCTAGCAGAGATTGAATGTCTGTGAAAGGCAACCCCTAACCCCCTTCTTCCAGACTGTGGGGCCTCCCCATAGCACAGAGGCCCTACCTTTCTCACAGTAGGGTTCCCCATCTTCCATGTGGAAGAGGCTGTTCCCGAAGGGCTTCTTGCAGGCTGCACAGACGAAGCAGGTGGTGTGCCACGTCTGCCTCAAGGCGCGCATCACTTCCTGGGGAAAAGAGCCTCAGGTCAGCGGGGAGAAGGAGGCAGGCTTGACGTCCACACCAGGCCTCGGTCAGTGCAAGAATGCCCCATCAGGGAGCGGGACCGGCAGCCCAGGAAGTGGGCCTCAGAGACAGCGAGGAAGGTCAGAGGTGGCCGACGAGGAGCTCCTACTCGCGCAGTGCATGCTGGGTGCCAGGTTCTGTGTGTGCTCATAAAAGCTGCGATGCTTCCCCTCCCATTAAACCTGGGAGGGAGGCTGCTTGTTACTGTCATTTTACCAAAGGGGCATCGAGTGTCAAAGCCACATAGAGGTGCATGGTGAGGTGACTTGCTTTTCAAAAGCTCTGCAAGCCACTTCAAGCTATGTGGCCCAGGGATACAGTGATCTCTCATTTCAAGTTCATTTGTTCCCTAGTTCACTGGTGCCAAACCAATGCCCTTCTAGGATAGAAATGGAGTTGTTCTTGTTCTGTTAGCACAGCAACTGCCTGGCTTCCAAACGGGACCCCACAACACTGGGGAGGAGGAGAGACTGGTTGGAAAACAGACAAGGGTCCGAGGAGAAGAATGCTGCCCACTTACCCCCATGATTTTGGTGTTACACTTGGCACAGACTGGGGCAAAGAACTGCTCATAACACCGCTCACAGTAAACGTTGTTCTGCTCCTCCACAAAGCACACATCTGCCAGGGAGGTCTTGCAGTAGGCACAGTTGAACTCTTCTGGATGCCAGGAACGGCCCATGGCTACCAGAAAGGGGCCCCTGGGAAAGCAGAGAACAGTATCTCCTAAGCAGCCCCAAATGCTTAAGACCAGGTATTTCAAAAACTCCCAACAATATTCACACTTTGACTCTGATAACCCTGACTTTTGTGACTGTTCTAATGAAATAACAGGAAGTTCAGATAAAGCTCCATGAAAAAAGATGAGGTTGCATCACTTAAAAAAAGAGTAATGGGGAGGCGACTCACACATCCACTACTAGGGGACCCAGGAAGTGTATTATGGGATATCCATTCAGGTGAATACTTGTGGTGAGAAGAGCCAGGATATGACGGTGCCAATGGCTAACATTTGTTAGGTGCTTACTCTCTGCCAGGCACCGTTCAAGAAGAAATTTGCATTGATTCGTGTGTTTAACTCTCACAACAACTCTGTGAAGCAGGTACTATCATGATACCCATTTTTAGATACGAAAATTGAGGTACAGATGTTAAGTAAGTTGTTCAAGGCTATAGGGCTATTAAGCTAGACCCAGGACACAAACCTGGATCTAGACCAGTAATCAGAACAGTAAGACTAAAGAAATGCTTTATATTTTCACTTTCATTTTTCTGAATTTTCTAATTATTCTCTAATGAGTATACTCTTTCTGTTGTTGTTTGGTCAACTAAGTTGTGTCCAACTCTTTTGTGACCCCATGGAATGTTGCCTGCCAGGCTCCTCTGTCCATGGGATTTCCCAAGCAAGAATACTGCAGTGGGTTGCCATTTCCTTCTCCAGGGGATCTTCCTGATCCAGGGATTGAACCCACATCTCCTGCATTGGCAGGAGAGTTCTTTACCCTGTGCATTAGCAAATGGGTTCTTTACCACTGAGCCACCTGGGAAGCCCCATATTTTTTCTAAGATACTTAATCTTTAAATAAAAGTATATTTTTCATATACATAAGTTCATCCTCCCCCCCACACACATATGCACATACTATAAACATGTTATATTCAAAAAGTATCACCCATGATCCTTGGCTTCTAAGTATGAAATGACTTGTTTTCCTTTCAGTGTGGCAGATGGCCACCAAAACCCTGAGCAGCATAGGCCTGACTGAATAGACCCAGAAGCAGCCCCAAAGGAAAGCTGGGTCAAAACCAGCACTGTCAGCCAGCTTGCAACAGGGCTAATAAACCTACCAACCAGACTTGCAATTCTCAGAACCCAGCCTTAGCCCAAGGGGGCGGTGCTGGCACAGCACCATCCTGGAGCTTCACCCACTTACCTCATGGAATCCTCACAACTCCCTGGGGAAGTGGGTGTCACACAGGCATAGAAGCTAAAGCTCAGAGAGGGTTAGACCAGAGACAGCTAGCAAGAGGGGCCTGAGGCTGCCCTGCATGCGGCCTTCTCCCTGCACCTCCCTCCCTCCCATCCCCCTTGTCCTGCCAGCACCCCAGCACAGGAGCACAGTGGGGTCTGACCTTACCGGATGATGCTGTTGCAGTGGCCACAGAGCGGAGTCCGGCTGCTGGCTGGGAAGCGCTCGGCCCTCTGCACCGTACCCCTGGCAAGGGGGGACACCTGGGGAGCCGGTGGTGGCGGGGTGTAGGCAGGGGCGCCTCGGGGCAGACTCTGCTTGCTGACAGTGGTGGTGCTCTTGCCAGGAGCAAACTTCTGAGAGAAGCTGTCATCTGTCACCCATGGGGGACGGCTGGCAGACTCCACAGGGCCCCCACTATAGGGCGTAGGATTATAGCTTGGGGCTGGCGAGGGGGTATAGGCTGGTGCTGGGGAGGGGGAATAAGTGGGAGCAGGGGAAGGGGTGTACGCAGGGGTAGGGGATGGGGTGTAGGCAGGGGCAGGGGAGGGCGTGTAGGGGGTTGGACTGTAATTGGCCCCTGGGGATGGGCTATAGGTAGATGCAGGCACTGCAAGCCAAAAATATCCAACGAAAAATGTGTCAGGAATTCATCTCCCCCAGCTTCCCCCACCCCCAGCCAGAGAACTATAAAAGACAACTTTCATATTAGAGCGGCATAATTCCAGTGTTTACAGACAGATGCGTCCCGGGCTTCTTCATGGCCTTGATTTGAATTTGCAGCAAGGAGCCAAGGGAGATAGAGAACCATGGAGCAGAGCCTGGGGAGCTCGGACAGGGCTGGGAAGGGATAGAACTATAAATATCTGCAGCTGTGCGGGGTGGGGCTCCGCCAGGCCTTGGCTGCCAGGAGCCTGCTGGAGACAGCGAGTGGGGGCGGGGGGTGCGGGCAAGGCTTGTATCTGGATGCCCTGGGCTGGAGAGGGTGAGAGATTCTGGCCTTGACTGGGAGATGCTTTTGTTTGCACTCTGACCAGTGATTTGGCATCTGATATGCCTCAGTCGTGTACATTTGCTGAGCCTGGACCTAGTCCAGCCCTTGAGACAAAGCGGATGACTGGACAGTTAGGTTTTCAAGTTTAGATTTTAGGGTTAGTTGCAACCGTGCCTTGTCTGTTTGTTTTTTCTATCAGCTTGGCTTGATGTGTAATGGGGGAAAGTCCATTTTGGCTCGAATTGGGGTGGTGGGTCTTGAAGACATCATTCAGAGGCAGGCTAGACAGAGATGCTGAGGTGACACGACCCAGGTCTAGCTGCTTCCTCAGCCTGTGGTTGCCTCTGGGGGACCCAAGCTCCCCCGCCTCGCTTTGATGGAAACTGAGAGTGTGTCCGAGTGTCTGTTAGAGGTTACCTGCCAGTGCAAAAGGAAAATTCCCTGCCCTGCTTCTGGACCCCCCTCCTCCAGCTCACTGAGGGCTGAACACCCTTTTAGGGCAGCAACACAAAGGAGCAGAGCAGCTGCTCACCCAAAGCCCTCCGAGGTCTGGGCCTCAAAACCCAGGTTTCCAAGTTCTGCTGCCTCTTGTGAAACTAGCAGGGCCAGACGCAGCTGCGCCCGGCACACCTGGTTCAGCCAGCCTTCGCTCCTAGGGAGGGAGGTTCCGGATGCCTCACCTCAGCTCACAGTTTGCTCCTCTGCAGAGAGGCTTTATCCCTTCTACCCCAGGAAGTGTGTCAGGGCAGCCTCCCTCCCCGTCCCTGTGTCTGGCCTGGTGAATGGACTAGGCTGATAGGTGTGAAGGCAGCCCTCAGCAGGCTCCAGCCTGGAGAGGAAGGTCATTCTCAGGGCTGAAGTTCCTGGCCTGGCCTCTGGTCTCTCCCCACCTGGTTCCCCTGGATTAACCAGCTGCTCCAAGCCTGTACCTCCTGCTCCCAGACAATTGGCCCTTCAGAGCTGGGTGACATGGAAACCCTATTGCTGGGAATGGGTAGGGACCAGGCCTGTGATTGAAAGCAGAAGGGATAAAACCCTCCACAGCCCTGCCCTAGAGCCATCCTGGGAGTGAGGCTGGCTTCCAAAGGTAAAAGTTTCTCCATAAGGAATCCTCTTCCCACTTACTAAGAGGATAGGCTAGGCACATAACAAGTCAACTGGGTGGTCCTCTTTACAGTTGAGGTCACTGAGGCTCAAGCAGAGCTAGTAAGCGGTAGAGTGAGTCTCCAAAACCATTCTTTCTATCACCCCAAGCTGCCTCTGTGAAAAAACACGAGTCTGATTTCCAGAAGATTTGAGTGTACCATGTTGATAGGAATACCTGTCAACTTGGAGGAGACCCCACGGTCTGCCAATGTAGCACAGTCACCAAGAGCCCTGGGTTCAGGTCCTCGCTCTACTACGTCCTGGCTCTGTGTCCTTGGGCAAGTTCCTTAACATCTCTAGGCCTGAATTTCCTCGTCTAAAAATGGCAATAATAATTCTTAGTACCATATTAGGAGGATAAAGGGAAATAAGAACTATAAAGGCTTAGCCTAGTACCTGGCACTGTGTATGTCACTAAATGCTAGTGAGAATGGTGAGGTGAGTGACCCCTGGGTCTCATGGTCCAGATGAACTGAAAGCTCATCTCACAGCTTGATTGTGGCGTCACCTGAAGGACCCCAGCCCAGGGAGACTGTCGGATTTAGAGGATGGGAGATGTGACCTAATCCTAATACTGTGTTATCTAGGACATGGTCCTAATGTGGCCATTAGGCACTTGATAATGCAGCTAGTCCAAACTGAGACATACTATAAATATAAAATACACACCAATTTTTAAAGACTTAGTACAAGAAGGTAGAATATCTCACTAATAATTTAGTATTGATTGATTATATTGATTAAAGTGATACTTTGAATATACTGAGTTAAAGAAAATATATTAAAATTAATTTCACCCGCTTCCATATACTTTTTGTAAATTTATTTTTAATTGAATATATACTTTTTAAAAATGTAGCTACTGGAAAATGTATTGTTACCAGATATTGCCATGCTAATCGGGACAACAGTTTACCAAGGACTGCCTGCCTTCACATGCCAGGGCCTTATGTGCATTATTTCATGCAATACTTGCCGCAATCCAATGAGGCAGGTAATAGTCTCTAGTCCGTTTTACAGAAGAGGAATTGAGGCTTGGAGAGCTTATGCAACACCGAGCTGAAACTGGCGCTCGGGATACAGGACTCAACCCCAGATCCCTGCTTAACCACTCCCCAGGCAGAAAAACAGGTTTCAGCACGCCCCTTCCAAATCTGGCCCTAGCCCACTTTTCCAACGTCTCTCTAGCAATACTAACCCTATTGCCTCTGCCAGGCAGTCTTTCTCTTCCCTCATCTGGAAGGCCTTCCAGTCTCCATGATTCACTCCCTTTTTCTAAACCCCCAAGACACGAAGGTCTCAGCAGGTCAGAGGCACACTGGCATCTGGGCACGGTGGACTGATTCCTTGCCCAAGAGTCCCCCGGCAACCCCCACCCCACTACGAGCTAAGGCCCTTCCCTTCTTCCCGGCGCAGGCCTGCAGCTTCCCTCCACCATCAGGTACCCGGTGAGGCCCGGGGCGCAGGGAGCGGCTGCTTCGCAGTTCTCTTCCCCGACGTGCCAGGAGAGAGACTTGATATCCCATCTCCGAGCCCGAGGCTGTTGCTATTTCTGCTTGATGGAATGAAGCCCGTCCAAATTAGAAGGTGATATTTCATCTCTAATTGGCAAGTTCAAAAGGCCCCTATCGCACTCGGCGGCTCGGGAACGTGTAATTAACCAAGGTGATTTCTGACTCACTCCAGGTCGGGCCCGGCTCCCGCGAGCGCCTGGCCCCCACCCGGCCCGCGGGCCGACGTGGCTTCCCTCGGCCCGTGTGGGGGCCCCTCCGCCCATGGTCCCCTCCCGGGCCCCAGGTGCTCCAGGGAGCGGCCGCCCGGTCTCGGCGCCAGCGGTAGGACCCGGCTTGCGAACGCCACGGTCGGCCCGGAGGAGCCTTCGTGAGGAGCTGCGGCTTGGGCTGCACACAGGCTCCCCGCCCTCCCCGGGGCCGGGCTCGGCGGAGGCGAGATGGGGAGAGGCCCCGGGCCCCTGTTCCCCGTACCTCGCCGGGCCGCCGGCCAGCCTCCCGGGGACTCCGCCCTCGGGAGAGGGGGCGGAGGCAGGCCGGCTCCGGCGCGAGCCCGCCCGGCTGCTTCCTCCCCCCCGGGCAGGAATGAGTTAACGTCTGCCGGCCTGGGAAGGCGGCAGAGGCGCGCAGCCCCGGGGCTCCGGCACGTCTCGGCCGCCCGGGCTCCAGGCCCGGAAGGAGGAGGGGGCGCGCCCGCGGGCCAGGCGGCGCGCGCCACTGGTGCCGTGCCGCCCCCTGGCGGGCCTGCAGAAGAGAGCCGGCGGCCCGGGCGCGGGCGCCGAAGCCAGGGCCGCCCGGAAGATGCGCTAAGGACCCACCTGGGAGGGGAGCCCGGGCCAGGGCGGAAATGGCCACCTTGCGCCCCGATAGAGCCTCACCTCCTTTCGCAGCTGCTCCCCCAAACTCCTTATCACCCTCCCTCCTGTGCTCCCCATCGCTGCAGAGCAACTGCTTCCTCCAGCTCCATCCTCGCAGCCGGCTGTAAATTGCTCCCTAATACTACGGACTTTTAATCTCAAAACTCTTGTGTTCTCGCTTCTGAAGAGACAGAGCAGGGCACCTCTCGTGTACCAAGAACTGTCCTGCGTGCTTCATTCTCATCTCCAGAGCATCAGGTGTAGACAACATGCCTGTTTTTTAAACGAGGAAATACAGGCCGAGGAGATGGAGTACTTTACTGTGGATAGCAGCGCAGGGCCTGGCGATGGAGCCTGACGCTAAAGCCACTTCCACCCACACTCGACCCTGCTGTCAGAGTGTGTTTTATGAAACAGATGGCTGGTCATGGCTCCTCTGCCCTACACATCAACACCCCAAACAAGGCTCCTCTCGTCTCAATCCCTGTCTCATCTTCCCTTACGTTCACTGACCGGGGGCATTCCAGGGGAGATACCTAAGCCAGCCTGAGAACTGCCCTGGAGCTCTGGGGAAGGCCCAACTTTGCCTAGGAAAAGGGAGGACATAGGCTGAGCCCTTGGCTCTGCAGTGATGAGAAAGTCTAGAACAGAGCCACGGAAGCCAGCCACTGGCCGACCCTGTGTGGGTCCCTCTCCCGCCCGTCACATGTGCTTTCCATGCCTCTAGTTAGCCTGTCCCAGCTGAAGAAACCAAAGACCGGACAGGTGAGCAGCTTGCCCAGCATTACATTATACCGTAGGTCTGTCCAAAGCCCATGGCACTTTTGTTATAGCTCCGCATCCACTGGCTTGAATCAGACCCAGACTCCTGGAGGAACAAGACCCTCCCCCCTAAACACTCTCTTGCTCACTTGGAGCCTGCAACTCCCCAGGCAGGAAATGTCTTGAGATCTAGGAGGCTCTGTTACTGCCTGGCACTGCCCATCTGTCTCTGCAGTGCCAAAGACAGCTTCCATAGGATTCTGGTCCATAATTGGAAGAAGGGAGGATGAACGTCATTAACCCCCATCCTTCTGGGGGCTGTGGCTTTAGAGCTGACCCCTGGAGCCCATGCCCAGGCTAGACAGCCTCCCCCCACCCTGCCTCTCACCTGGCTGGTAGACAGAAGGCCGGATGCTGGCAGTGGTGACAACCCGGGGCT
Source organism: Budorcas taxicolor (assembly GCF_023091745.1). Taxonomy (NCBI): domain Eukaryota; kingdom Metazoa; phylum Chordata; class Mammalia; order Artiodactyla; family Bovidae; genus Budorcas; species Budorcas taxicolor. The sequence continues at coordinate 4,661,897 of NC_068914.1, forward strand.
TGGGTGCAGGGGCAGCTGGGGCCTCGCTGTGTGTTTGGGCAGCAGGTGCTGGAGAGGTGGCCACAGCGGGACTGTAGGTGGAGGCCCGGGGCCTGGAACCAAGCAGGGAAGAGTTAGCAGCCAGAAGGACACCCTAGCCAGGCCCTAGAGCCTGAAGCTACGGCAGGCTGGCTCCCAGATCTTTAAAGAGGCTCTGTAAGGAGGAAACCTGACAAAGATGTGCCTAGAGCTGCCAGAGGCTGCGAAGAAAAGACCAGGAGGTCTTAGGGAGACGAAGCTGCTCTTTGGGTGCTAAGTCTTAGCGAGTCTGGTGAAAGCAGCAGAGACTCTGTGAACACTACAGCCCGTTGCTACCACCTTAGCAGAGGGAGGAGAGGACCAGTCAGACCAGAGGGTGATGGGAAACCCTCCACCCCTTGTGGAGACACGGAGGGATGGGGGTGGGAAGCTGGGGCGGGCAAGGAGGTCGAGGCAGGAAAGAGGAAAGATGGAGACAGGCAAACCTACTTCCCAACCTTTGGGGCCCCTCACAGCCTCAGACCACCTGGCTTCCTCCCCCTCCCCCTTTCTATTGTTGTGGAAGGAGCAGCAAAGTCTCAGGCTCCAGGGAGGGACTGTCAGGAGAGCACCCCCCCCCCCCCAGCCCCCAACATACACAGAGGCTCTTCTTCTGTATAGAATTTCTGTTGCCCTCCTCCCACTGCGTTAGCTGCCAAGAGGCCCAAAACAGGCCTTTTCCCACTTATGACCCAGGGACCCTGGGACCAAAGAGATGGAAAAAAATAATGTACCAGTTCATTGCCCTCAGGAGATGCTGTGCTTGGCCTCTGCTCTTGGAGAACTAAAGACTCCAAGAGCTCCTGCAGCTAAGCAGCCTGTTCAATGTCTGATTCAGTGTTTCCCAATTTCATTTACCTGTGAAATCCCTCATCTTTTCTTCATTTTAAAACTAACAAATACCTTACAGAACATGTCCCTGGTTGCTCTCTGCATCTTTCATGCACTAATGGGGATGACATGACCCACACCCAGGGAAAATGGGACACTGACCGGGGAGTGGAGAAATGAGCCCCTGGAATTATACTGCCTCCTGCTTCCTGTCCTGCTTCCCTCTCACGGGCCCAGGGCCTGCCCATCTCTGCTGGGCAGAGTCATAGGATAAGGGAGTACCATCCTCTCTGGGGCTCTGGGAGAGGCTTGCTCTGAGCTTAGAATCCACCACCAAGCTCCTAAATGGGTCCAGAAGGGGCTGGGTGCTGCCCCAGACAATTAGTTAGAACGCGTCTCAGAGAGCCACTGTGCCAGACCTGGGGGCCTGTCCTGCCAAGTGGTCGTGTTTCTGGTTGAGTGAGACCACTGTCTCCCCTCTCCGGGCCTGCCCTTCTCTGATATATCCCTGCTAAGACCCATGGAGTAGGAGCCTCAGTGGAAGAGGAAAAGGCCATGTCCAAACGGTGCCTAGCTTCCACTGTGGTAGTAGAAGACAAAGGGTCAGCTGGTCCCACCAGTGGAGGATGCTTTCCCAGCGCTCCAGGAGCCACAGGTAATCTGTCAGAGATTGGTGCTGGGGGAGCAAGCAGAGGCTTAGGATATCCAGCAGGAATTCTGAGGCCATGTGGAGTGTCCATTTGTCTCCCACTGGCACCACTCCAGCCCATGCAACAAGGAGGGCAGAGAGCTGGGCCCGGAGTGAGGTCCCTTGGCCCCCTCTGCTCCAGACTGATGCTGGCAGCCCTCCATGGCTTTCTCCACTCTCCACCCAGGCTTCACATCTCTTTGTAAGGCAAAGTGGAGGGAGGGTTTGCTCTGTTGAGGGGGTCCCGAGGTCCCCCCAGACAAGCAGGCCTGGAACGTGGTGCTGGAGCCTGCCTTTCAGCAGGGCTGAGGCTAGACTGTCCATGGGACCCAGGGATCTAAAACCTTCCCCTCAAACTGGGGTGGCATCTTCTCACTAGACAGTAGGGACATGTCTTATCCCCCTCAAAGTTTCTTCTTTGTGTGGGGAGCAAGGCCTTACTTAAAGAGACTCTGGTGTGCAGAAGGGAAGCAGCTTGCTAAGTGCCCCCAGGAAGCTGGGAAATGAGGACCCTGGAAGCCTGGTCCAGGCTCACCCTTGATACTTGAGTTGGGCTGGGGAAAGGCTGGGCTCAGCATTACCTGGGTCACTGTGAAGCCAGGGGGTAGAAGCAGGGCACACAGGCCACTCTGCCCATCCTTCATCCTGGCTTCAGGCTGCAGCAGGGAACCATGCACCCTGACCTGCTGAAAAGGTGTCCTTTTCAGCAAAACCCTGGGAGGGGAGTGTGGAGACTGGGAAAGCTGGCTCTGACTCCAAACACCAACTTGGCAGCTCTACACAGCCCAGAAAGAGCTGGGCCTGCCCGGCCTGTTACATTGCCTGGCCGCTCCAGAATGACCTGTCCAGCCTCCCCCTCTGCCTCCCCACACCTCCCCTCATCCTTTTCAACACCTCCCCTCATCCTTTTCAACACCTCCCCTCCGCTGCCTTTGCTGAGTAGCCATGAGGGCAGACGGGAATGCAGTAGCTTGCAATACTTGAGGGCATTTTGGGTGCTGGGTGTTTTATGCACACTTTTTCTATCCTGACCCTACAAAATTATTGGCATTATGCATTAATGCATGTGCATTAATGCCTTAGGAGATGAGGAAGCTGAGGTTCTGCAGAGTTGAGTCACTTTCAGAAGTTACAGACAGTCAGTGGTAGAGCAGAGATGTGAGTCCCACTGCACCAGGTGTCTCTGGAGCTAGCGTGCTTCTCCGTCAAGAGAACAGAGGGTAAGGGACAAGGGCGAGGTAGTTTGTAAATAGTCTGACCCACCTTCAGTGCTCAGGTCAACGCTCCCTCCTCCACGGGGGCATCCTTGATTTCCTTTCTTTCTCTGTAATCCCAGTTCCAGGAACGTGGATTTTCCACACAGTCTCTCTCTGTTATTTAACCTTACGTGTGCGTGTGCATGTGCGTGTGCGTGTGCGTGTGCGTGTGTGTGCGTGTGTGTGTGTGTGAGAGAGAGAGAGTGAGACTTTTACCTCTTTCCCTAGAGCATGTGCCCCTGGGGCAGGGGGACACGTCCAGGCTCTGTCCTCAGCCACACACACAGTGAATCTCCCTGAAATGCACCTCCAGTATCCCCTTCAGCCCAGGGTCCAAGGGTCCTAACCACTTTGGATGGGCCTTTCCGAGGGCCCAACACAGCTGCCGACAGACGGACCCGGGGGGAGGCCTTTCCTGCCTCTCTTCCCCACGGGCAGAGCCGGCACCCGTGGGCCAGTTACCTTGGACTATCCGCAGGGCTTGAGGCAGGGGCTGTGGCAGAGGCGGTGGCAGCGTGGGCAGCGGCTGCGGCCGGGGGTGGCGAGGCTGTGCTGGGAGGGGCAGAAGCGGGCAGCAGCGGGGTGGCGGCCTGGCTGGTGCACACTGGAGCATGCTCAATAGGGGTGCTGATGAGGCGACCAAGAAAGACAACAGGTCAAGGGCGCCACCCTGCAGGGGGGAGCAGTGGCCGCAGCAGAGGCAGGCTGGGCAGAAGTTACCAGCCTTACTGTGACCAGAGCTGGATCTTCCAGGAGGCCTGTTCCCAGGCTGAGGGAAAGAGCACCCCCACAACCCAGGGCTCCCAGAAGGAAGGGCTCAGACCACAGGGCGGATCACAGGAACATCAAAAATATTCTCAAGCCAACTGAGATTCCCCTACATGATTCCCCTTTCTCAACATGCATTATAAAACCAGTGCGGTCCAAAAGGAATCTAAATCATCAACCAAGTTTTCTCCCCCATCCCGTTTTCCTCTTTCTTTCGCTGTTCCCTGTTTAGTCAGAGATAAGCATTGCCTTTGAGAAGGGATTATACAGGAAGAAAACAGAGGCAAAATATTTTGTTGTCAAGGGCTTAAGTTCTGAAGTTGTGAGAACACAGGCTTTAGGCTGTGAAGGACTCGAAGCACTGATGGTACATTTGGAAGATGGGTAAAAGCTACCATGCCAGGCAGACCAAGGTCATCTGAACAAGAAAGGGGGCAACGTGGAGTGAGGGACTCAACAATAGAGGGAGCTGTGCCTGTTTTCTGGGCAAATTCTGCGGAAGCAGCAGGACCACAGGTTCCCCTGTGCTCAGGCCCCTGGTGAAGGGGCGGGCAGGCCTGAGGCAGCCCAAAGATCTGCGGACCATCTTGTGGCCTGGGGGCTATGGACGGCTTCCTATACCCCTGAGAGCAATGTGGACGTGGCGCTGAGTGCCTGCACATGTGGAAGGCCCTGTTATCGGGACCATGAGAGCTGACCGCTCTGCCAGTACAGACCACTGTGACCAGATGGGAGGGGGTGTCCCAGCAGATGCCAGCACGGGTAGATCACGATCAAGGACCAGGTGCCCAGGCTTCCCACCCCACCAGCCTTGGCATTCTGCAAGCGCCTCTTCCCCAAAACCACCCCGGACGAAAGAGGAGGATCAGAGCCTGGGTCAATGAGATTAGATTTCTGCCCCCTGTGAAATGAGGCAGAGAATAAAAATTGAATTATAGGAAAGCAAAGAAATGTACACTCTTTGCTCACTTGGGTTATTGGACTAAGAGCTGTACTTTCTATAATGGCAACTTGTGCTTAAGTCATGTCGCACTCTTTATGACCCCATGGACTGCAGCACGCCAGGCTTCCTTGTCCCTCACCATCTCCTTGAGTCTGTCCAAGTTCATGTCCATTGAATCAGTGACGCCATTCAACCATTTCATCCTCTGTCACCCAGGATATTGCAAATCCTATAGGTGGGAATGATTTTCCTGACGCGATGACATTCAATTATTGACCTCCCACTATGTGCCAGGCCTGTCTTAAATCCTCACAAAAGCCCTCTGATATGGGTGTTACAGATTCTTTTTAATAGGAGAAGAAAATGGAGGCAGAGAATTCCATTGCTGGAGCTCCTAGAACTTGGTAGGTGATAGATTTGAAGCCTTACCCAGTACTTCAAGTGGCCCCTCAACCACGAAGAAAGAACCTTCTTCCTGCAGTCAAGTAGAATCTTTCCCAAGCAAAAGGCACTATTCTTGTTTGAAATAATTAGAATAATCCCCTTCCCTCATAAGTGCCTATCACATGCCAGGCCTTGCACTAAACAGCTATATAAGCAGTACCCCATTACTCCACTTGATCCTTTCAACCTGGCTGGGCAATTGGTATCAAGATCCTCATTTCACAGATGGGGAACTTGAGGTCCAGAAAGACTGACTCTCCACTAAAACATCACTTTGTCACCAAGTGCCAGAGACGGATGTGATCCCTAACTACTATATCATTTCTCAGGCTTGAATATGTGGGCAAATTGGCCTGGAAATCTTGTTAAAAACGCAGTTTCTGGCTCAGAAAGTGGGTGGCGGGGCTGAGAGTCCAATTTCTAACAAGCTCCCGGGTGATGCTGATGCCGCTGGCCTGTGGACCACACTACGAGTAACAAGGTGCTACACAGGTCCGTCCCAGACAGCAGTGCCAGGGGGCCACGGGCTGCTGCCCAAGGCATCACAACTTGCTCTCCTCCATCCAGGGAGGCGTATGGTAGAGAAGGGCATGAAACAGCAGGAGAGGGTCAGGAAGAAGCGGCTGGAGAAGAGGCAAGGCTGCGAGTTGGCTGTCACACGGGCGGGAGCACTGTTTTTCTCCATCACCACCCAGGAAGCATCTGGAGGGGACAAGGGCCCTGGCCATGCCCTGCTCGGCCATTTCCCAGCTTAGTGGTTCAGAGAGGCAGCCATGGGCACCCCAGCTCCCAGGCTCATGGTGGTGCCCAGTCCTGGCCCACCGTGAGGCCACTCAACGCCCCCCTCAAGAAAGAACTTGGCTTCTGGAAGCCATGCCTATGAAGTGGCTGCCTCAGAGAAGCAGCTGCAGGCCCTGACATCCCCACTGAGCTGGCTGCTCAGACCCCCATGGCGTGGACACGTTTGGGAAGGCCTGTCTGACAAAGGATGCCCCATTTCCTTTAGCTGTTTCTCCCTAACCCTGCCACATGGTTCCAGGGGACTTCTGGGAACTGCAGACAGCAGTAATAAAAATACCCTTCTCTGCAGGACAAGTAGGAAACTGGCTTTACCTGTCTCCTGTATTCCAATCCCCTGTCAGACCAGCTTACCTGTTGCTCTCCCCAGGCATAGCTCCACATGAATCCTGGCTTCTTGGGGGGTGAAGTTTGAGTGGATATGGCCCTGGGAAATCTCATCTACCACAGGGCAGGACAAAGGGCACACTATGAGCCTGCTGCTCAGGGTTGTGACTGGGTAGCCGCCTATCTTGGGTTACTGGCTACAGACGCCAAGCAGCCAGGCCTAGGGAAGGTAGGAGCACCACTGACGAGCATCCAGAAGGATCTTGGGTTCTTGTCCAGGTCAGTTCATGCCTGAAAGTCCCTGAGGAGGGGGTCTCAGAAATCAAGCACTGCAAAGAGCTTACTAGACCCTGGCTTCAGTCCTGAAAACAGTGCCTGGCAGATCACCCCAGCCTGGTCAAGGACTCTAGCCTGGTTCATAATTCACCTTAAACATCTAAGCAAAAACCAAGCCAACCCAACTATATCAACTGGCCGGGGGCTGCCTGGGAAGGGTGCAGCCAGAGGAGAAACACACCCTGGCTGCAGTCCGCCTTTCAGTCCATCTCTTCCTTTCACCCAGCTGGCATCAGGGTGCAGGATGCCAACCCTGTGCCCTGCTCTGTTGAAGTGGCCTTTGGTTGTTGCTCCTATTGGTGACAGTGGCGGTGCTGGGCCAGGAGGGCTCTGTGGTCACCAGGCTCAGGCTGGAACTATTGGCACTGCATGCTGTGGGCATGCCGTGACTGATGGTGCTGAGCGGTGTTTACCTTTACTGGGGTGATGATGCTATTTGTATTAGCTAAAAGAATGGAATATGAACATCTCTGTTGCTTCAGTGATGATAGAATGCCAGTCACGTGGTTGGTCTTGAAGCTATTCATGCTGCCACCCGCCCAGTCAGCATTCCACCTTGCAGCCTGATGGCAGTTGCTCAGGGCGGCCCTGATCACATCACTCTGCAGCAGTGTTGCCACACTGCGTGACTCCAGGAGCCCTGTGACCTGTGGTCCATGCAGTGACAGCCCTCCGGAGCTGCTCAGCACACAGCAACCCCCACAGGCCCTGCAACCTTCCCTAGTTCCACACTGCTTTTGGAACAGAGTCAAAATCCAGAGCCTGGCATTCCAGCTCCGGACCACTGCTAACCATAACATCCTCTGCCTGTCTTCCATTCCAGTCAAAATAATTAACTCAGGGTTCTGGGACATTCCTTCTCATCAGCATCTCTGTTTTCTCTGCTTAGAATAACATATGCAGCCTTCCGTGACTGTACATGCCCCACTCCTGTCTGTTCCCAAAGATCAAACACACAGACCCCTTCTTCCAGGAAGCCTTCCTGGATACTCCAGATGGAAAAGCAGTCCCTGTCTCTGGACCTCACACAATCAGCCTTTCATCACGGTGAGTCACAACCACATCAGCCATTTCTGATTCCTTGGGCACCCACAGTGGCCAGGAACCCAGTGCCTCGACTGATGCCCATGGACATGGAATGCTGAGTAAGGACACGCTCCTGTTTGCCTCAGAGTGCTTCACACAGACCCCTGGCCTGGGGCCACGCAAAGTGCTGCCTGCAGTGGCCTGGGGTCACTGGGGAGACACCAGGTGGGCTGGAAAGCAAATAGCCTTCCAGGACTTCAATTAGGTGGATCCAAGAGGGTTCCATCTGATAGGCTGGGGTGCTAGGGACAGGGGACTGGGAGGCCACCAGCTCTGATGGATTAGCTCAGATCCTCTGCTGGTCTTAGGACACCCACTACCGCGGCCTCGCTCTGCCTGGCAGCCCTCAACCCCCAGCCTACCCCTGGTCTTGGAAGTCCTCAATAAAAGGTCAGCTGAATATGAGCATGCCCGAGGATGCCTAAATGCAGGCAAAAGTGCACCTCTCCCCACTTCCCCTGTTGATCCCCTGGCCAGCCTGCCTTGCCTGGTCCCTGCCTTGACCCTGGGGTCAGACTGCTAGAGGCAGCATGAGATGGGAGGTCAAGTTGGAACAAGAGGGTGTGTGTGTGTGGGGAGGACACTTTGGGGAACATCTCAGGGTGGTAGGCAGGATAGAACATGCTCCCTGACCAGCCCTTCTAGATGGGACTGCCAGGGTCCCTGGAGGCAGAAAGCAAGCCTGTGCCCAGGCAGTGGGAGTGGGAGCAAGGGTCCGGCCCAGTCTAGTCCTGGGGGTGGCGGGGAGTCCTGAAGGATGGGCCTCAACACCTGTCATTATCTGTCAAGTGTTGATGACCTCAGGTTGTCAGCTTGGGGTTCCCTCGGTCAGGGATGAGGCTAATGAGTAGGCAGGTGCGTAGGGAGGACATGGGCCTGCCAGACTGGCCCTTCCTACATGCTCAGGACTAGGACAGGCCATAGGTGTGTGGAAGCCAGGAATGAGAACCTTCCTTGCCATCTTGCCACGTGAGCAAGCCTCCACCAGGCACACCTTCCAGCTCCTCCCTCCTGAGCCATGGCCTGCTTATGAGGGAGCCCTGCAGTCTCCCTGTGAGCCACTCCTCAGTCCAGCTGTGTCCGCCTCAGCCACTTCTCTCCCTCCTGGCCAGGGCTGAGCATGTGCAGCGCCTTCCTGGAACCAGGGTTTATGGTGCGCTTTCCGATGGGGAAGGAGGGCTGGCTCGGCCTGCCGGCTGTGGCTGGTGTGGGAGGGGAGGCAGGGAGCATTCACACACACTACCCGAAGGAGGCGGAGGCTGCCCTCTAGCCCACAGAACAGCTCTGTCCTCTCTGCTCTCTGGAGCCCTGGGCAGGGCCATAGGGACAGGGAAACAGTGGTTTGCATTGGAAGGACTGATGCTGAAGCAACTCCAATACTTTGGCCACTTGATGTGAAGAGCTGACTCATTAGAAAAGACCCTGATGTTGGGAAAGATTGAAGGCAGGAGGAGAAGGGGACGACAGAGGACGAGCTGGTTGGATGGCATCACCGACTCAATGGACATGAGTTTGAGCTAACTCTGGGAGATGGTGAAGGACAGGGAACCCTGGCATGCTGCAATCCACGGGGTTGCAAAGAGTCGGACACCATTGAGTGACTGAACAACAAACCCCAGCCCTAGTGGGCACTGCCCCTGCCCCTCTCCTACAGGCACCTGTCCTCTCCCCATCTCAGACCTGCCCCCTGGGGTGATACGCACACAGGCACAGCAGGACTGGGGCAGGTTTGGTTCATTTCAAATCCTCTTTATTTCGGAATAAGCATGCTTGTATGTACAGGAGAGAGAACTAGGGAGCCAGCGCACACAGCACAGAGAGGGGAACACGCGCTCCAGTCTCGCCACGGCCAGGAGGGGCCTCTCCCTCGTCTACCCTGGGGCCTCCTCTTCCTCTGCAGGGAGCCCTGTCCTGGGCTGCCTGGCTGCAGAGGGCACGAGGGAGTAAGTGGGGCTGGGGAGCTGGCTTCTTCTCAGGACCCTGATCTATGGGCTGCTCGTTCCAGGATGGCACTAGGCCGGGCTGCTTCTCCCGGGAGCTGGGGCTGGTGGGGGAATGGACCAGTGGCAGTCTGTTTCCCTTGGTTTGGGGATGTCCTATCAGCAAACCCCATCGCGTCCTCTCTGATCTACAGGAAGGCCCTGCACAGGGGAGCAGAGGCTTGGGCTCTTTGGGGGGTGGTGAGGGTTGCAGTGAAGGGCAGGGGTAGAGTGGGTGCAGTGCTGCGTGGGGCTGGGCCTGGGCCGTCAGCGCTGGGCTGGGCAGAGAGCACAGCTGCTGCGGGTGATTAGCGAAGGTGCCCCCCAGCACAGCTATACATTCTCAAGCATCACCATGGGGCTCACATGCCAGATCTGTGTGGGGGGGAAGGAGGGAGGAGCCAGGCCTGCAGGGAATGGGGGGTTCCAGACAGCCTCTTAGCTTTTAACATTAAGAATTTGGGCCGAAAGGCCATGGTGCCAGTTGCGTAATTTGGCAAAACGTGGGCTGTTACGTTCCGTTTCAAACCTTTCCCTGTGGCACAGAGAGAAACAGAGAGACAGAGACAGAGAGAGAGAAAGCAAGAAAGAAGGGGTTAGGGGATGTATCCGCCATCACCCTGGCTGACAGCTGGGGCAGAGGGCATGGGAGGGAGGGTTCAGCGTGGAGAGGCTTTGCCACCCATGGGGTAATTTCCAGGTGGTTAGGCCTGGTTTGGGGCAAGACCAGAGTTATGAGGACCAGGATGGATGGACTACTGTCCCTGACTTGAGTGAGCCATGGAGAAGGGGCCTGGCTAGCGGACCTGAAGGCAGGCGGGGCGCCGGGGTGGGTGGGGGTCTCCAGGCTCTCCCTGGCCTGTGCGGTTAGGGCTGGGCAGGGCTGCTTTGGCTGTGGGCTCTCGGGACTGAGCACCATAGGCAGGCAAGCGTTGCATGGCCTCTGTCCCCTAGCTGGGCATCAAGAAGGAAGAACGCCTATCCCCACAACGAGGCTGGATGAGCAGACCTGCCACCTCCCTGTGCTGCCCCAGTCTCTGCCAACCGTTCTCTGTCCCCAGAGAGAAGCCTCCAAACACCACTGACTACCCCTCCCACCTAGGCCTGAGAACAGCCAGGCACACGCGTGCACATGTATACTCACAAGGCTGCTGGCACACATATACTGGGGGCCGAGACTTCCTGCCACTTCCTGCCAGCAAGGCCTCTGCTCAGCCCACAGCCCTCTTAGCTGAGGACATAGGACAAAGCAGGCAAGGAAGAGCCAGAAACATAGATATGGAGGGGAGACTGTGCCTGGGAAAGGCCAAAATCCTAGACTTCCAGACCAGAGGGACCACTAACATCTTCCAGAATAGAGGTGCAAGTTGGTGGCCCAGGGGCCTCATCTAGACACAAACACAGCGTGTTCAACCTGGACAGTGTTGAAAATTCATTTAAAAAATGAACTGCTATATCCAGATCATAGAATGCTACTCAGCAATAAAAAGATATGAATGAACCACTGGTATACTCCACAACTTGGATGAGTTCCCAGAGAACTAGGAGGACTGAAAAAGCCCATTCCATAAGGCCTCGAGCTGTATGATTCCATTTACATAACGTCCTTGAAATGACAAAATTATACAAACAGAGAAAAGAACAGATTAGTCGTTGCCACAGGTTAAGGACAGGGTGTGCACAACAGGGAGGTTGAGAGTGGTCTGAAAAAACAAGACAGGGGCATCTGAGGACGAGGGAAGTATTCTGCATTGGAGGGTATAGGTGTCAACACCCTGGTGGGGTACTAGATTTGCAAGATGCTGCCACTGTGGGTAAAGGCTACGTAGGCTCTCTCGGTATCATTTCTTATAACCACATGCCAATCTGCAATTGTATCAAAATAAATAGTTTAACAAATGAATTGTCAGCATATAAAAATCAGAAAGATTGGCTTTAAGTCTTTAAAAGTCAAAGGATGGGGTGATGCTGGACTTACATTTCTGCATGATAACAATCCTGTGTCCCCATACCTCCCCACACCTGTACTACCTGGCAGACTCCCCCTAGACACCTTAAGGCCTGCAAATGGGTCCCTGTGTAAAGATCCTGTTTGACAAGAGGGGTCCCCTGCTCACATATTTGAAAATCCCTGGTCCAGACTTGCCTAATACCACAAAGAAGCCAAGGTGCAGATACATCACACGAATAGCCTATAGTCACACGGAAACTCAGAGGCAGGACCATGACCTAAGTGCCAGGCATCCCTTGCTATTGCCTCTCCGAGGGCGGGGAGAAGGGGGTGAAGATGGTACAAGCCCAGGCCCTGTGATGGGGCCGGCACAGCCCTGCCTGCTGATAGCGCCAGGGGCGGCAACTATCGACCAGCACCCAGAGCCCTCCCCGGGACACAGCTGCAGCCAGTTTGTCCAGCCAGGCCCGAGCCTTTATCATCAGCGTTCAGTGACATGGTCAGGGATGGTCCTAGAGAGTTGGCAAGGCTTGTGAGTCTGCTCTGCTTGGAGCTGTTGGGAAATTCACAGCCAGCCAAGAGAGGAGCAAGAAGATGGAGGAGAAGAAAGGGGAAGAGACTGCAGAGTGGGTGAGGGCAAAAAGGAAAGCGGTCCCGGGAAACCCGTGAGGGCTGCTCAGGTGACACCCAGGGGAACTCTTCACTAAAATCAACTTTCTCCTTAACACAGGAAGACCATGAAGAGACGCAGAGTTCTCTACTGAGGTGAGCATTAGGTGAGCACAGAGACTGAACTTGGAGACAGCTGCACAGACCCAGGGGCTGGCTCAGGGGGTGGGATCTGAGCTCTAACTGCGGCTCTGCAGGGTGGTTGTGTCCATGCGGTGGGATCCAGATGCCTGGCGGATTCAAGCCCTGCCTAGGATGAAACCACACTTGCCTGCACTCCCACCCCCATCAACCTGCTGAGCCATCTAGGCGCTGGAATGCGTTCCTGAGGTCAGATGGAAGGTGTGGTGACCTTTCTGGGATTATAGGCTCTGCTACTTCAGATGAAGCCTGGGGGCCACAATACTACCTGTACCCACGTGGAAACTGGCAGGAGGCTGCTATTTAAGCCCACTTGACACTTTGCTAAGGCGATGGGTCTTTCCTGGGAGAGGAACCATGTCCACAGGTGACACTCAGACTGCTCTGTGGCTCGCCCTACTTCCCCTGTAAAGACAGAGTCCCTGGAGATTAGGCCCTGGAGCCTTGGAGGAAAGCTCAAGTTCAAGTTCAAAGTGTTAGTCAGTCGTGTCTGACTTTTTGCGATCCCTTAGACTGTAGTCCACCAGGCTCCTCTCTCCATGGCATTCGCCCCAGGCAAGGGAAGACCCGGGTTTGATTCCCTGGGTCAGGAAGATCCCCTGGGGAAGGGAATGGCTACCCACTCCAGTTTCTTGCCTGGAGAATTCCATGGACAGTGGAACCTGGCGGGCTACAGTCCATGCGGTCGCAAAGAGTCAGACATGACTGAGTGTGGGTTTCCATTTCTTCCTCCAGGGGATATTCCCAACCCAGAGACTGAGTCCAGGTCTCCCACATTACAGGCAGATTCTCTACTGTCTGAGCCACCAGGGAAGCCCCACTTGCTACAAGATACCAAAGACATTGCCTCAGTGCCAGGAGCCAGGGCCAAAGAGGAGAGGAGGGGAGGCCGGGGTAGGGTGGGGCTCTGAGCTGCCCTGGGACTTGGTGGGGGCTGTCCCAAAGGTGGAGAAGGGACAGGTGAGGGGCAAGTGTGCAGGTCCTCCGACATGCAGATTACACCTGTCCAGGAGGCCACCCAGTGCCCTGCCTGGTCCAGAACAACTGGCGTCCCTGCCAGCTTTCCCAGCACACAGCAACAGAAAGGAAAAAGCATCCCAGCAGACATACAAGCCTAAATAGGCTGCCACGGTGCCCAGGTTGCTGGGCCCCAGATTTAGCAAACTCAGGCCATGCTGGAATGAGCTCCCTGGAAGCAAGGTGCAATGAAGCCTTCCTGGGGAGTGCAGCCTTTGTGAGAGACTCTCAGATCCCCCACTGTGAGTCAGGCTCAACTGGGAGGGGAAGGATAGAGGCTGTGTCTACCCTCAGCCAACACAATGCATCAGCAAGGTCTGGGGGTACAGATTCCAACTTGGGAGGAGGGACGGATGCAAGTGGGGTTCAGTCCCCCAAGGGAGCTAGATCCCTGACCAGCTTGGACTCAGGGTAGGGGTAAGTGTGTTCCCTACTGCTCAGAGGGCCTCTCGGTTGGGCTTGGGGCCCCAGCTGGGACCAGTGGCCAAAGTCACTACTTCGGGCGTTAATCACAAACAGAATTGAACCACAGCACCTGTTGTGCCCCCATCTCTCACTCCCCGGGCCAGAAGCTGCTTGGCATTCAGCAAAATGAAAAAGCCTACTTTCCTCCTTTGGCCATGGGGAGAAGGGGCATTTGGTGGGGTGGCTGTAAGGACAACCTTCCAGAAATTAAAGGCAGGAAAAGGGAGGACAGGAGGCTTAGGCTCCTCCAGTCCCCGACAGAGGCTTCCTGGGGGCCTCAGAGCCTGCACTGCAGGGTCCAAGACTCAGAGGGAGGGGCTGACAGCAGTGCAGAGCTGTGTGTGTGTGTGGGGGGGGGGGGTGGCTGCAGCTTTCTTAGGGTGGGTCAAGGTCCTTGACTGAGGGAGGAAGCAGGAATCTCTCTTCCAGATTTCCATACAAGGCTGAGGGAGAGACTCCAAGACCTGCAGCAGAGTTCTTAAGACACCCTGCCTTCTCGAGGGATCTGAATGGAGTCTGTGGGCAGTTAGACCCCAGGGTGGGGAAAGGGCCTGGTGGGGAAAGACAACCAGGCCGAACAGGCCCCAAGAGATGCTTCTGAAAGGAGGGGAGGGGAAGGCCCCCACTGGACCACCGTGAATACTGCCTTTTGTATTCTCACTCAGTGACTTCGCAGAGCCCAAAAGTATTCCAGGGAGAACACGTGAGACAAAGGTTCTCTACCCATACTAAATGTGCAGAACTCCACCTTCTAAATGGAGTCTGTTACTGAGATGCAAGCTGAGAGTGACTGGCCCCAGAAACATAAAGTAACCAGAAGCACTGAGGAGGGGTGACGGGGGGCTGGAAAGGCAGGGCAGGCCCCTCCTGGCTTCTTGATGGAAGGAACCTGGAGATTTTTGAGCAATTTGCGGTGTGTGCTGTAAAGCCCCTCCATCAGATCTTCAGTAAAGACCACACTGCTCACTGGAGTATCTCTGAGTGGCACTCAGAAGAGGAGGTGGGATAAACACAGGAATGACGCAGGAGCAGAGCTGACAGCTTAGTCACGCCTCAGATAGCTCGATAATACCTTTTGTGCTAAGTCAAACACCATCTCATTTCAGGCTCTTTACAGACACACTGCAGGCACCGACAGGTTAAGAACCATCACTGGAACCGCATGCCATTGTTAGCAGGCCGGGGAGGACCACACTTTAGGCTCAGACGCCCCAGCCAGAGAGTGGAGCAACTTCAATCGGCAGAAACAGAGGTTCAAAAAGAAAATCCACATCAACTCGAGCTGACCGCAGAGTCCCACTCTCCACGTGGTCCCGTGGCCACTACACGCTGCTTAGCAAAGATAGAAAGCTTGGCTCAGGGTGGAAAGGCACCTCTGAGCCCCAGCCCCTCACATGGAGGCCACCACGGGACGTGCCGGCCCAAGGCAGACTCTCCCAGGAAGGACATGCAGACAACACATTTGCTTCTGGAAGTGTAAGCACAGTCACACTGGGCCCCATGCCTGCCCATGGAAGGCCCGAGTGGGTTCCAGTGGGTTCCAGGGCAGTGTGCCCACCTCATGCCCAGGGCTTTGCTTCCTTGCAGCAGCTGTGGTGCTGTGAGCAGTCTGTGGGACTGATACCTCAACGTGGGTCTGGACAAGTGAGTCCAAAGGCCAGGTGCCCCAGCCCAGCATAGCCCTCGGCGTGCCAGCTAGCTTCCCAGTGCCTACCCTTCAGACTCACAGGGGACAGGCCCTGAGATGAGTGGGCAGGCCAGGCAGCCAGCCCGGTGCCTCATAGAAAGAGATGCCCTCATTCTCAACAGCCCAGCAAAGGCCAAAGCAGCCCTGCCCCTTGCCCAGGGAGAGAGCCGGGAGAGCCCAGCGTCCTTGCTCGTGCAGCCTGGGCCAGGGGGCCAGAGACTCAGCTCCAGGCACCTGCCTCACTGACCTGGGACACACACACTCCAAGCCAGCATCTGCCGGAGCCCCTCAGGGGCTGGGAGTTTTCAGATGCATTAACTTGAGGTGTTCCTTCTGTGAGTTGTGTGACCTGGGGGCTGCCCTGGGAGGGATGGGGTTAGGAGGGGCAAGGCCACAGAGCCTGAGTCCAGGCACTTACCTTGACCTTCGCAAAGCTTCTTCATCAGGGTCTTGCACTGTGGGTAGGAAGTTGCAGGTCAGGAGGAATCACATGGAACTTCAGGAACAAAAGCTACTGGAGCTTGTGGGCAGAGAACCCACCCACGATGGGACAGTTATCGCCTCTTACCTGCGACCTCTGGGAGGAAAAGGCTGCGTGCTGGGCAGAGGGCAAGGGGGAGAAAAGGGGCCTTCAAAGAAGTGGTGCAGCTGGGAGGGAGTGGCCAGAGGTGTGGCCTGTAAGGTCCTCTTTTTAAAAAAATATTTATTTATTTACGTATTTGGCCGCGGCAGGTCTTAGTTACAGCACGCGAGATCTAGTGTCCTGACCAGGGATCAAACCTGGGTCCCCTGCATTGGAATAGTGGAGTCCCGGCCACTGGACCACCAGGGAAGTTCCGCTAGGCCCTCTTAAACCAATCCAGGCACTGCTGGAGTCAGGGAGCCGAGCAGAAGGCTGATGTCAACGTGCCTGCCCCAGGGGCCCAGAAAGGGCGCAAGAGGCCACTATCTATCAAGGCCAGCTCATCTTCCAGGACAGGGGCCTTGACTCCCTGGCTTCTGTGGGACAATGGCGTAGGGCCCAGGACCCTCGTGGCCCTTCAAAGTCACCCCTTCCTGCCCCACCCCCAACCACCCTCCCTTACTGTATTCTGTTCCGGTCATCTGGGCCAGGATGCGGAAGGAGCGAGACTGTAGGTTGGAGGAGCGGCGAGCCCACTCGTCAGCCTCATCTTCCGGCTTGTTCTGGTTCTTAATCACAGCCTGATACACAGGAGAGGCACTGTCCACGGTGAGGTCTTTGATAGGCAGGCTCCTGCAATGCAGAGAGAGGCCGTGGGCGAGGGCAGGCCTGGAGCCTGCTCCTGGCCCCTGCACCTTCCCCACGTCACATTCCCCTGGCGCCCCCCCACAACACCCCCCAAGCCTGTTGGCAGCCCCCCCTACTTGTCTGAGCCCACCGTTGCCTTTCCCCACTGCCATCTGAGAGGCTGCAACAAGGGCTTGGCCTGGATCCTCAGTGCTCAGGGAGGTCACAGTGAGTCAGCGAATTCCACTCATGGAGGGCCAGGAGGCTCAGACCCTCCTGTCAACACCCATCCCACCCCCCAGTCTATCTCCAGATACAGGTCTGAAGATACCCGCCCCCCTCAGGAGCTGGATCTCCTTGAAGGAAAGCAGAGGCAGCAGAGGGCTTCTGGAAGTAATTTTGACCTCGCTAAGCAGTTCCTGAGTTTGGGGCTGGTGAGGACAGGCTAGCTGGGGACTCGGAGGCTTCCTCAAGGTCAGTCCCTTGGCCTCCTCACAGCTTGGGATCCAAACTGGGAGCCACCACTGTCGTGACTTCTCTGGAAGAGGACTGTGGGCTCCTGCTCAGCAGAAATAAGCAAGCTCGGCGAGGATGTGGTTGGAAAAACAAGACAACTGGGCCCCAGAGGCCTAGCATCACCCAGGGATAGTGGGGTTTCTCATCCAAGGGAGCTGGGAGGAGGGTCACCAGTCCTTTGCCCCAGGGGAGCACAGCCTTTTGAGGGGGATCTGGTGACCTTCTCTGAGACCCCTACGGTCTGGCATATGGTAGGTGCTCAAAACTTAGTTGAATGAACAAATCCTTGATCAGAACCAGAAGGAACTCTAGAGCCCCTTGAGTACAAGGTCTATCAGCCCAGATCAGACTGCAGGGCAACATATATTAAAAGCTTTGCAGATGACCACTCACCCAACCAGAGAGGGCTGGGGGCCAGGCTGCCCCGTCCACTCTCTCAGGAGTCAGGGTGGGTTCAGGAGAAGCTCAGAATAACAACAGCCTGTTTCCCCAGCCTGAGGACCTGTAGCCCAGCTCTCTCCTCTTACTGATGCTGAAACTAGGTCCAGAGAGGCCCGCTGACTAGTTCCAGGTTATGTCACGTAGGGACCCCCGTGAAGTTAAAACCAAGGCTTCCCAGCCCCCAGCTCAGCCTCCTTTCCATCAGACTCTCTGCAGCAAGAGGCTCAGGAAGGCCACTTCTGCCCGCTGGAGATCTGCACACCCCAGGTGCTCACCACCTGGAGACATGGCCCAGCCCAGACACTCCCCCTGTCTAAGCGCACACTGCCTGCTGCTATGGCTGCCTTGCCCCCAACCCCCGAGTGCTGGCTAGCTGCAAAGACGACTCCCCCAGTGCTTCCGTCGTCTACCCTCTCTGCAAGGAGCTGGACAGAAGAAATGGCCTAGTCTCCCGGGATTGGTCCCCTGTGTCAGCTCAGAGTGGGCTACATGAGCAGAGGAGGAGAAAGATGACAGAAGGTAACTGACCAAGGCGGGGCGGAGCTACCCTACTTTCCTGAAGGCTTTGCCCTGGCCCAGAGAGCTACAGGTCCTGGCAGCCTGTGTTTGGGATCAGATAGGGAAACCAGCAGATCCCTAGGGGGTCCCAGGCAGGGAGGAGACTGGGAGCAGAGGAGAGGCTGGGATCTCACTGGGGAGGTCATCTCTAGCACTGGGAGGAGTCTCAAGGGGACCTGAATCAGCTGGAAGGCTTTTGCTGCTATTTCCCTGGAATGTTCCCTTGAGGGAACATATTTCCCTGTTCCTTCCATAGCTCTCAAGCATGAGAGCCCCAGAAGTGAGTCCCTTAGGAGGCCCGCTGTCGGCTTCCCTTCCAAGACTTGTGGCGCTGCCGCAACAGACACTGGGAACCAGACGAAGGGACTGCTGTGCCTTTTGAGAGTCTGGGGCCCAGACATAATATATGCAGAGAGGGGACAGAACAGGCCCTGCAGTTCTAGGACCCCGGGTCGGAGGCCACTCTCTGGAGCCACTCCCAGCATGGATTTCTTACCACCCAAAACCCTCCACAGTCACTACATTAAGGTCACTTGTGGGCATTCACTCCACTGTACACTGCCCCCAAGTCTGACTCAGGTTTCACCTCCTATGGGTGGTCCTGGCAGGGGCTGGCTCCTTCAGATCCATCTTTCATGAGGATTCTGGGGAGTGGCCTCCAAGAGGCCCCCTCATCATGCTCTCCCTGAGTAACGGCCCACTGTGGATTCTGACGTTCCGGTCTATACCGTCCCAGTGCAGACCAGAAAGCCTGGGGGGAGCCCCCACAAAGCACAGCAAGAAGAACATGAGCCCCAGCCAGGGTGGTGTCATTGCTCTGATTTCTGTGTCTGTAGTGATGTTACTTGGGGAAAACCCCCAAAGACAAGTACTTGCCTGTAGAGGCTGCAGGGCATGTCATTTACCTGTGAGGTGGGTGTGAGGAAGAATGTGGACAGAGCCACGGTCCTCAGGCACATCCCACCAAACCCATACACCATCCCGCAACCAGACAGACGGACGACGGAACAAATACTGTGGGGTCTACTTACGCCAGTGGTGATGCCCTGCCAAGCAGAGGAAAGCCCAGCAGTGAGTGCGTGTCCATCATGGGAGGGCGGGGGGCGGCGCATACACAAGGGAGCAGGGTTAGGGTCAGAAATGAGTTATGGGAGCGGGTGGATAGAGGAGGAAGAGAGAGAGACAAAAAGAAAACTGTCAGTGAGGAAGGAATCATGGAAATTAACAGCAGAAACGGAACACCTTATGGCAGACAGGGGCACCACGGCAGCATCAACCCAGCAGGGCTGAGTTAGAAGGAAAAGGGAGCATGTCGCTTCCCAGGTTCGCAAGGGAAAGGAAAAGGATGGGAGGGAAGGTGGTAGGAAGGAGAAGCCTAGATTAGATCAATGGTGCATCATGTTAAAAAAAAATTACATCATGGCCATCCTAGAGGTAAAACCAAATGAGAGCAGTCTTTTCCCAAGGTGCAGAAAACATAAAATCAGTGAGCAGCAGTTCTTGCTCATCTTCCACTGTGCTTCCCTTTGGCGAATATCACCATATTAAGATCACACTGAGGACGCACACGGCAAGCAAATATTAACAGGAAATCCCTGTTCACTCTTTGGCTTAATCAGTCAGACTTGTTTTCCGGGGCACCCAGGAGCTAATGGTTGCATTTTTAAACTTCCATGATCATATTTTCTGCTTTGAAAGATGGGGTTAGATAAGTCAGCACTACCCAGAGAGTTCCACAAAGAACTAAAGCCCTGAGCCCGTGGGGTTTGAGATTCACTGCTCCAGGGAAGGCAATGGCAACCCACTCCAGTACTCGTGCCTGGAAAATCCCATGGACGGAGGAGCCTGGTGGGCTGCCGTCTATGGAGTCGCACAGAGTCGGACACGACTGAAGCGACTTAGCAGCAGCAGCAGCAGCAGCAGCAGCAGCTCCAGGGAAAGCAACCTCCGCCCCCTGGTGGCCCAGAGGAAGTATTGCGTGCCTGAGAGAGCCAGGCTCCCTTGCATCAGGAGAGCCAGGAAGACCACACCATTTTCCATCCATTGGCTTCTGGAGGCTGCACCTTAAACCTGCACACACGTCATGGCCACGAGGACTGGGCTCTGCACAGGCCAAACACTACCGGAGTTATCCGGGACTTCATAATGCCTTTATCCCTCTTACAACATCTGGTTTTCCTAGCTTTGGAAAAAAAGTGCAATCATTTTAAGATTGCTTGCCTTGAGCTGTTGCAGATCTTGACTCAGGGATAACATGTTACCCAAAGAGATAATCAGTTTTGAACGTCAACACTAATGGTGTTCCCAAGTAGGATACAGTATGGGTTCTGCGTGTGTATGTGTAAGGAAGAAAGAAAGAACAGAGGCAGAAAAATAGTGAGATAGAGACAGGCAGAGAGAGAGGCAGAGAGAGGCAAACACAGAAAGAAATGCAGAGAAGAAAGAGATTGAGATAAAAGAGACAGATTCAGGAAGACGGAGTGAGGTCCCCATTAAACTTTGCACTATTACCAGTTTCATCCACAGATGATTTTTAGCCAACTCTTTCCCTACTCAGCCCTCAAGTTCCTCAACCACTGCTAACAAGCAAATTCAGGAACCAAGGATGTCCTAAGTCCCACCAACCTGAGCCTGGGCTTCCCTGGGGCAAACAGGAGGAGGCAGGTGCTGGGTGCTCCCCAGGCTCCGTGGCAGGGCTGACTGCCAGCAGCACGGTGGGTGACTGGTCTGGAGGCCCCTTCCCAAACAAGAAACCCGGTCATGTATCTGAGAAGAAAGCGGCGACTTCCCCTCAAAGAATGGCTTAGCTGTGCGAACCAGGGGTATCCAGAATGTGACCCCCGGTGAACAAGATTCCAGAAGTCTCCTTCTAAACCAGCCCCCTCCGGGAGCCTGGGAAAATGCAGAGGCTGTGTGAAGCACTTGGAGGAACCACCGCGTGCTGTGTTTCTCTACCCTTCTCCTAAAGTTGACCGTGAAACTGACTCTGAAGAGAGAACACCACGTTCTGTCTGAAAGGCCCGGTCAAGGCTGGCTCTCTTCCAAGGGCTGTGCCCTGGGAAGCTCAAGGCGGCAGAGGAAGACTGGTCCCGATGGCGCCCAGCGGCCGGGTGCCCTCCGCGGTGATGCAGCGGTGGAGTCGGCGAGCGCCCGAGGAGGAGGGGGGGCGCTTACCCGCTGAAGTCACTGCCCTGGGCCTGCGCCTGCCCGGCGATGGCGTCCATGATGGCGTCCTGGGAATACATGCTGATGGGCGTGTTGTACTGCGCGTGGATGATGGTGGCCTTGCCGCCCAGCCCCTTCACCTCGATGGGCTTGTGGGTCGACAGGGCCGAGTCCTTCAGGGCGCTGGGGTTGAAGCGTTCCTGGTAGTCGGCGCTGGGGGAGTATAGAGGGGGGAGCGAGGGAGAGAGGTGCAAGGAGAGAAGGGCGACAGGTGGTGTTACCCCGGTGAAGGTGAAGGCTGGCGGTGGAGGATGTGGAGAGAGATCTCCCTAAGCCTGAGCCTAGGAAGGCTAGCCAAGTTCCTCAGATCCACTTGCACTGGCTGGGTCTGGTCAGGAAGATCCTCACCCTCCCCAGAGCCCTTTGCAGAAGGTGTTTCTTGCCCGTCTGCACTTTCCCAGATCACTGGAGGCCCCCACTAAGCCTGAGCTGGGGGGGCATGGAAAGATCTCTCACCACACCCCCAGGGAAACAGACTGCAGAGGGTAGCGGGTGGGGATTGGGATTAGGGGACAAGAGCTGGGTCACGAGTCAAAGGCAGCGGCAGCTGAAGCAGAGTCCAGAACACCCCAAAGGCAAAAACCAGCCCCACTGGGCACCCAGGGGGATTCTGAGCTTGGATCCTCCACGAAGGGGCTCGTCCTGGGTCCCCCTGGGCTCTGGTCCTTCAGACTCTTCGGGGCGTGTGCTTCTTCCTCAGAGCAGGGCTTGAGTGCTCAGGGCCCCCAGGGCCAACTTGCTGGGCAGCCCACCAGCTTCTACCCATCAAGACTTTTCCCTTCAAAACGTTAAGCGCGCTCCGCAGACAAGGACAAGGTCAAGCACAGCCCTTCTGAGGGATCCGGCCAGGCTGGAAATGTCTTCAGGCTCACTTGGAACCAGCATCAGCACACACTCCACCCAGCAGCCCACCAGAGCCAACCTGCCTTCTTAAGCAGCTGCAGCAACTAATTGGGAACACAATGGCCCCAAGCATCCGGCGGAGCCCCAGCACCCCTCCCCAACGCCTCCACTTCATCCTCGCAGCTTCGCACACATGCAGCCTCGCTCAGGGACACGAATGCACCCTCACTCATGCATGCACATACATGTACACATGCCGACACAGGCGCACGCTGTTGAGATCCCCAGACACGCGGGCGCATGCTGGGATATGCAGGCAAGCGCACACACGTGCTTTCCTTTGATACTAACTTGGCTGGAGAGTTGGCTACCACCTGGGGAGGAGAGAAAGAGCAAAGAAGACAGGACTATCAGAGTGAGGTTCCTGCCAGAGGGTTTGAGCATAAGGACGTAGGGATGGGCCTCAAACTGGCCATTGTGGAGGCGGAGTCAGCTCAGACAGGCACTAGGTGAAGAGAGCGCAGAGAGAGGAGTGGACAAAGCTCAGAGTCTAGACCATAGCCTTTCAGTTTGGGTCAGAGATGCCAATGGCAGCGTAGGTCCACAGCGCCTAAAGCTTTGCCTAGGAGAAGGGTTTCTTTGGTCCATCTTCACGGGTGCTCATTTACCATGTGTATGAATCTCCCACGCACAACCTGGCTCTAGACCCTGGAGAGGAAGCCAAAGATGGAGACAGGACCAGCTCTGGCTGCTGCAGGAATGGCCAGGGTCCCAGGTGGCTCCTGGCCAGCCCCGCACAGCCACTCTAGACTGGTCCTTGTTGAATGAGGGGTGGCTCTGGGAGTGCTGCCCCCTGAACAAGAGCTGCCGTGGTGCTGGGGTGTGTACAGTGGGGTTTCTCGCAGCCCTGGGAACATGTTCTCCTTCCCAGAGGAGGGGCAGGCAGCTCTGGACCCACCTCCTGGCCACAGTAGTAAGGGATCTGTGCGGTTTCCAGTAACCACCCATGAAAGCCTGTGGATGGGCAATGGTGCAGGATGGAGGAGCGGGGTAGCCTGGGAGAAGTGTGGGCCCTGGTGTTTTGCAGGAAGGCCCCTATCCAAGACAGCCAGCTTGGACACTACAAGCAGGACCCCACCCTCACTCTTATCTAAGAGCCAGCCTCCTGGAGCTTCTCTCCTTGAAAGAGGCTTTGCCTGCCTTCTGTTTCTTTAGATGCAAACTCCTTGCAGTGAGAGACGCTGGTCAGAAATCTGAGGGGAGAAGAATGCAGACAGTGGTGTCCCTGCCCCCACACTCTGCCACCACTCTGGACTCTGGCTGGGAGAGCCTGGGCTTCCGTTGGCCTGGCCTGGCCTGGTCCTCTCTTGGCCAGGATCCTGGGGATCCAGATCAAAGTCAGGGAGATCCCCCAGTCCCAGGCTCAACCCTGTCTCAGAGCTGATAAAATTCCCTCTGAGATCTCCCAGGCTCAAAATAGCTGCCAGTGGAGCTATATTAGGAAAGGGCCAGCACAGATCTCCCATTCCTTCTCCATTTTTGGCCAGTGCTGACAGCTGCAGGGTCAGCTTGTGCCCTGACCAGCCCAGTGTCCCCTGTAGAGGGCAGTGTTGGCCTCAGGGGAGGCTTCTGCCCTTCCCGGCCCATGTAGCCAGTTCCTTGTTTAGCTCCCCTGCTTAACTTTTGCCTGAGAACCTGAAGGCTGGGATCCCCGCAGCAGACATAGCTCAGAAAGGAGTACCCAGGTCTTGGGAGAATGAGCCAAAGCTATAAGGCCGCCCTGGGGAAGGGGGCCCTTGCATCTGCTAGCCTGAGGGACACTGTTCTTAATTTCCAGCCCCAGAGATGAGGAGGCGGAGGGGCTGCAGGCCCCGCTGTCCTTGTACCCACTCTCTTCCTCTCCATTCCTCCTAAGGGGATACAAGTTGCCAAGGAATCACCTTGCAAGTTGCCCAGAGAGCAAGAGAAGGAGCTTCCTTGTGGAGCCAGACAGGATAGAATTCAGATCCTGACCTTTCCTCTTCCCGGTGCTGTGACTCTGAACAAGGAACTTACCTGTCTTAGCCTCCGTCTCCTTATTCATAAGACTGAGAGGGTGGTGCCCACCGCAGAATGAACAGAATCCTGAATGTAAAACCCTCAGCATGGGTTAAGAATGCAGTGAAAAGACATAGGGCTTAGCATTTGCCAACCCTGTCTCCTGTGAGCAGTTAGACACAGCAACAAGTGTTGGCCTCGGCCCTTGGCTACCACTGGTCAGAGGCTCCAACCTTCCTGCTGGGGCCATAGCATCAGCTTTTGCTTTAACTGAGGCATGCACCACACTCCCTCTCTAGCCCATTTTTTCTTCAAAGAAACTCTTGTGCCCTGCTGCTCTGAGTGTCAAGCAATAATTTGATGGTTGTCAGGTTCTGAGAAGCCTTTACACCAATGTGAGGGCACCTTGGGGGTCAAGAGAAGCAGGAATGGGGCAGACAGGCAGGTTCTGTCTCCACGCGGGGAGAAGTCAGACCGACCTGAGTGCCCGTCCTGTCTGCCACTCAATAGCCGTGTGACCTTGGGCAGATGACTTGCCGTCTCTGGGCTTCTACTTCCCAGTTATCAAATGAGGGAATGATGCCCACCTCTGAAGTCGCTGAGAGAGCTGTGTTAGACAAAGCATGTGGACTGTTAATCAGCCCCCAACCTCCATGGATGGTTCAGTGAGCGGAGACCTTACCATCACTGCAGGTGGGCAGTGGAGGCTTAGATCCACCAGAGCCTGACCTCCCCGCTGGGGGCTAGTTCCAAAGAGGGCCAGGAAGACCTACCAGCCTTCTCAAGGCAGGAGAAGGGCACCACTTCTACTCGTCTTTCCCTCAGCTTCCTAGCAGCAGCCCCTTACTAGAAAAGGCCTGGGGTTCGAAGGCTTTGCCACCTTGGTCCAGGGAAGCCAGGATCCAAGTGCTCAGACTATTGATCGCCCAGCTTCACTCGGAAGCCCAGAAAGAGCTCGGGGCTCTGGGGAAGCTGGAGATCCCCAGGGAAGGAGCAAGTGGGTGGAGTACAGGTACCGTCTACAGCAAGGTCACAGGAAGGGTGTGGGCTTGGATCAAACTGACCCAGATTGCCATGCTGACTCATCAGTCACCTGCTGCGTGACTCCAGGTGGTGATGCCAGGCAGCATGTAGAGAGCGTGCCACCACACACGTATTGTCTCCCTCAGTCCTCCCCACAGTCTAGGTGTATGAACAGTCCCATGGACGAGCCCTGAACCCCTGACCACTGGGCCATACGCCTCGACTCAGCCTGCTCTGCCTCCAGCCCAGAGATGATGACACCAGTTGCATGGGGCCATGGGAGAAATTATGAGATAACAAATGTGGCGGGCTTGGCAGCTGATGCATGCTCTGCTTGGCAGCTCCCTTCCCTCAACCTCCCCACAGTGCCCACTCAGCTCTAGGGCTTTTAATTCCTGTGCTCCAAGAGTCCCATCTGCTAGACCTTGGGGGCCAGGGGGCGGCATGCTGCTCTCCTGCATGGCTCCTTTCTCCTCAGAGTCCTGCTCCCTTGCTTCCCCACCCTAGTCAGAGTTGTTCCTGCCAACCACTCCCCTCACCCCACTGCCCAATCTCTCTGTACCCAGCTCAGGTGCTCCTCTTCCAGGCAGCCTTCCCAGACCACTACAAGACCTAGAAAATGTGCCCTCCTAACCCCCAGGGCTCCCAGAAGGGTGGGATCAGTGCATCCCCTGGCCGCAGAGTTCTTGGAGGTATTAGGACAGGATCTGTCCTGTCGTGGTGGGTGACCTGATGTCAAAGTTTGGGGAGTCCGAGGCTCTTGCATTCAGGCCTAGCTCAGCTGCTTAGTAGTTGGACAGCTGGACCCTAACCTTCTCTGAGCCTCAGTTTCCCTCTCTGCAAAATCTGACACACACGCTGGCTTGTGTCAAGTAATGAGGGCAAGTGTCGATAGGCTGATTACTTTCAGGTGCTGCCCCTGGGGCTTGGAGCTGGCCGCCATGGGACCAGTCCCCCACTCCAACCTGATCAGGCCTCTATGAGCACTGAGGACCCAGGTGGCCTCTGACCACCAGTGGAGAGCTGTGCGCCCGTTACCTACCCTCCTAGGAGTCCAGCACCTGAGGCCTTCCCTCGCCGGCTCATCTGATACATCTGAGCCATCTCCCTCAGGGTCTCTGCTGAGTACAGGCCAATGGGGTTGTTATACTGCCTTGGCTGGCTCGAGCCCAGCGGGGCTTTCGGGCTGAGTGAGTCCAGGGCCCCCTCCAGGCTGATCTTGGCCCCGGGGCTGCCCCGGGGTGGGCCAGGGTCAGAGGCCTCCGTGTGTGAGGAGAAGACGGAGGTCTGAGAGAAGGAAGAGCTAAAGGTCTGCCCGAGCTCCAGGGTGCCTGGGGTGCCCGGGCCGGCCCTCGCCTCGGGGTGGGGGCTGGGTGCTGCCAGGCTGCTGTTCGTGTCCAGAGCAGGGTCCTGGCCCAGGGCAGCGCCATGCAGGGGAGAGAGAAAAGAGCAGTTAGAGGCCACGGCCGCCCCAGCACTTCCACGTGGACCTGAAATAGAGGGGTTAGTGCCAGCGCCCAGCCCACCACCTGAGCCTGCAGCCCTGCACTGAGTTCGGGGTGGGGAGACGGCCCGGACACCTGGAAAAGAAGAGTTTTCTCAAAAAAAAAGCGGGGTGAGGCATCTGGCTTCTGGCCCTAATGCTGTCATCAAACTAGACTAAATGCAAAGCCCACACAGAAAGCCAGGCCAAGCCAGCCGGCCTGTGGGACTTGAAGTAAGGGGGTGTGGTCTCAGGGAACTGGGGGGAGACCCCGCTATCCTGCGTCTGTCCCCCTCCCCCTGTAGGAGGACACTGGTGAGCGCAGCCCTGCCTCCTGCTCTGCTGCAACGCTGCACGTGGCCAGCGGGTCCAGCCTCCCGGGCTGGGGGGAACAGGCAGGGCAGACGTGCAGGGGGAAACTGCGGGAGGAGCGGGGCTGACATCTGGTTCCCTCGGTCTGCCTCTGCAGCTTCTCCCGAGAAGCGCTCTGCCCACTTCCTCAATCTGTCGCCCACCCCAGACCCCCGTTATCCTCTTCTGTTGCCTCTTCTCCCCACCCCGCCCATCACGCACTCTTCCCTGGTGGACTGACAGGGTCAGTATGAGGTCATTCAGGGCGGGGGGTGGAGAGTGGTGGGAGTGTGTGGTCCCGTAGGCCTGGTGGGCTGGGCCTCCTGTGCTCTCAGTCCCTCAGGACTGAGCTGCTTAGAGGGAGCCAGGAAGGGGCCTGGGGCGGGCGGGTGACGGGTGCCTGCTGCTGTGCCTGCCTCTGGGCCTCACCAGCACTTCTGAGTGCAGTACGTGTGTGTGTGCCAAGTAGCTTCAGTCACGTCCGACTCTGTGACCCCATGGAATGTAGCCCAGCAGGCTCCTCTGTCCGTGGGATTCTCCAGGCAAGAATACTGGAGTGGGCTGCCAACTACTTCTCCAGGGGATCTTCCCAACCCAGGGATCAAACCCACATCTCTTGTCTCCTGCGGGAGACAAGGCAGGCAGGCTCTTCGCCTCTGGCACCACCCGGGAAGCCCTTGAGTGCCGTGCACGCTTAGCCGCTCAGTCATGTCCAGCTCTTTGCAACCCTGTGGGCTGCAGCCTGCCAGGCACCCCTGAGTGCAAAAGTAGCTCACAGTGAAAGTGGTTCCGCCGTCTCTGCCTCTTTGCGACTCCATGGACTTCACAGTCCGTAGAATTCTCCAGGCCAGAGTACTAGAGTGGGTAGCCTTTCCCTTCTCCAGGGGATCTTTCCAATCCAGGGATCAAACCCAGATCTCCCGTGTGGCAGGCGGATTCTTTACCGGCTGAGCCACAAGGAAAGCCCAAGAATCCTGGAGTGGGTAACCTGTCCCTTCTGGGGATCTTCCTGATCCAGGAATCAAACTGGGGTCTCCTGCACTGCAGGCAGATTCTTTACCAACTGAGCTATGAAGGAAGCCAAGGGGCAGGCAACTGGGAGGAGAAAGGAAGACTGGAGGGAGAGTGCCTGTGACTGAGGAGAAACCCTGAGGGGCGGTAGAACACCCACGGCTGAGCGCTTTCCCCCTCACCGGAGTGACTGACTCAAACTGGGGCCTTGGCGTTCATGCCAGAGTCAGCCCCCTGCTAGTGCCCTCAGGAGCATGAGGGTCAGAGCCTTCTGGACACTTGTCCCGACTTGACTTGTCTCTTCCCTGAAAACACTGTGGACTAAGTCGATTTCCCATCAGACCAACCGTGAGGCCCAGATATTGGCTAAGCACCCAGGTGGAGACCCCTACATGTCACGAAATCAGCATTTCGTCCAAGCTCGAACGCATCTCTCCAGGGACCTGCCCCAGGTCTGCCCCTGGCATCACTGACTCCACCACTCTGCCTGAGTGGGACCAGCAGAAGTTCAGGTAGGCAGGCCAGGGCTGCACTCCAGGAACCATGGCTGAAAGTGGAGCCTGCCACCCACAGCCAGCACCTACCTTCTGGTGGGGGATCACTGGCAGAGGGGACTGGATCGGGGGTGCTGCCGTGGAGATGGGAATGGGACGCTTCGACCTGGAAAAGCCAGAAATAGGAGCAGGTGAAGACAGTTGTTCTTGGGGCCCAGACACCCACCTGGGCAGGGTTGGCGAGGGGAGAACCTCTGAAACCCAGGGAAACGGGGCATCCCCTGGGCCTGACCAACAGGGAGAAGTCATGTCTCTTGGGTACTTAGCAGCCATGGGCCTCTGCTAGGTCCCAGGGAGGCTGCCTGTGCGCAGAGAAAGCAGGAAGACCCTGGCCTCCAGGCCCAGCTGCCCACACCCTGGCAGCGCCGTGCCGTACCCTGTCTGAGCTCCTCTGCAAAGTGAGGCACAGACGTGGAGGTGCTTGATGCCTTGGGCCTGTCCTCACTCTGGCCCAGGGGCTGTCCTCACTTTGCGGTGCAGTCTGGTAGCACAAGCTTTGGCCCATGCTGGACAGCTCCTCTCCCCGGGATGCCTGGAGCCCACACCCAGCCTCTGCCCCCGCCTCTGGAAAGCGCCCACCTACTTCTGCAGGGTGAGACTCAGGTTGTAGCTGGCAGACTTGATCTTGTTCTGGGCCTCCAGGTGGGTCATGGTGTCTGTGTTGACGCCGTCAATGGCCACCACAAGGTCACCCTGACTGAGCTGGGACTGCGCGGCCTTGCTGCCCGGTGTGATCTGAGAGGACAGCAAATGGAGGGTAAGCGAAGGGGGACCTGAGGATGGGACAGTCCTCAGAGAAGAACCACCAGGGAATCATCCAGGAGAGGCTGGCCATTTTGTCTTTCATTCACTGTAGCCACCAAGCCTGCTTCCTCTTCTTGCTGCAAAACTGACATATTTCTCGGTGCTTTGTATCTGAGCGTGGTCATGAGACTAGCTCTGGCTGGTGGAATGTAGTTTAAAGCAACGCACATCACTTCCAGGCCTGCCCCTAGCAGTCATCTTGCCATCCTCCATTCTCCCTGCTTGTCAGCTGACTGGATATACAGGACCCGGAGGAGACCAGTCAAGCCGCTGACTGAAAGGGACCTGGATCCTGGAGTCACTTCTTGGAGGAAAGATGACTAAGGAGCACTGAATTGGATGTTGCATGAATGAGAAATAAACTTTTGCAAGAGATCTGGGGTTTTTTTGTTACACCAATTAGCCTACTATAGCATCTGCACCCTGAAAACCCATGGCATACTTCCGGGCTGCAGAACTCAGATGCTGCCAGGCCAGCAGGCAGGCCAGATGCAGCCTCACAGTAGCACCCTAGTGTGAGTGCCTAGCGCTCTGCCATGACAGGTGTGCAGAGAGGGCTGGCAGAGTGTCAGCCTGCCTCGGGGAGCAAGGTCAGCTGGGACATGGAGCTCGGTGCTCTGTGGTTGGCTTCATATTTCCCAGGGGTACAAATGTGGAGGCCAGTTCCCAAATCTTGCACTCTAGTGACATCACAGAATATTAGAGTCTGGGGGCCCCACTCCAGGGTGATCACGCAGAATGCCATGGGTACACCATCCCATGAACATCACATGTAATGTCAGGAAGGTTGCACTCCCAGAGACATGACTTGTGATGCTGAAATGGCTGAGACTTTACTCCCAAACACATCATGCCAAATTCTGCATGTCCAGCCCCCCAGTAATACCACCCTGAATGTCACAATGGCCTCCCCTACAGTAACATCACATGAAATGTGAAATTCTGGAGGGCCTGGTGACATCACCTAAAATAGTTTTGTGGCCAGCCCCTAGTGACATTATATACAGTGTCATGAAGCTTCACTTCCAAAAGTGTCTCATGGGATGTCATGGAGACTCTGACTCCACCCCCTGCTGACATCACAAAGAATGACTTTGTAACCTGACCCCCCATGACATCATCAGGAAGCCCCCTGAGACATCACATGGGATGCCAGGCAGGCCTTGCCTCCAGTGACATCATAGGAAAGAGGAGACCCTGGGAGTCACCACCCCCCACAATGAGCTGTGCCTGGAGGGTGTCCCTTGGCTCTTCTTCCCCGACATGCCCACCAGCCAGGCCTCCTGGCTTCTCTGGGCACATTCCAGTCACCTTTCTGGCTATACCCCAAGGACAAGGCTGGCTTCTAACACTGGCAGAAGCCGTTATCTGGCCAAGGCTTGGGGACCATCCTAGAAGAAGCTCTAAGAGGACCTGGGGACTGTCCCTGGATACCAGGCCTCATGGAACTCTGGCCAGATTCTGGACTTCAGACATGGATGGAAACCTTCTGCTAAGCCCCTGTGAGGGGCCCTCAGCCCATCCCTAGATGGGCTAGGGTAGGCCAGGAACCATGTGTGCTAACCCAGGGATTATAGCAATTCTAGGCGAGTTCTTGCTAATTGCTGTTGTCTTGCCATTTCAGACACAAGAACTGTGGTAACTTCTTAAACACTGGCCACCTTGTGCCCAGAGCAACCTCCCCACCACTCCCAGAATCTGCTGAGAGGAGGCAAGGACAACAGAAAAACAAATGCCTTAATTGTCAGGAAGCCACGTTATCCAGTTTGCCAAGTCCCACCTGCTCTCCAGGCTCCCATAGGGGGGTCTTGAACCACTTGGACTGTCTCGAAACATGTGTTGCCTTTAGTCCCAAATTAATGGCCATGCAGAGCCTCTCCTAGTGACAGGAGTTTATTATTTCCTTTGATTGAAATGGCTGCTGCTGCTAAGTCACTTCAGTCTTGTCTGACTCTGTGCGATCCCATAGACGGCAGCCCACCAGGCTCCCCCGTCCCTGGGATTCTCCAGGCAAGAACACTGGAGTGGGTTGCCATTTCCTTTTCCAATGCATGAAAGTGAAAAGTGAAAGTGAAGTCACTCAGTCGTGTCCAACTCTTAGCGACCCCATGTACTGCAGCCTACCAGGCTTCTCCATCCATGGGATTTTCCAAGCAAGAGTACTGGAATGGGTTGCCATTGCCTTCTCTGTTAAATGATTGAACAAAGGGCAAAAAAAGATAACAAAGAAAAGCAAAACACTTTCTAGACTGAGAGGGGACTCCTGAGGGCAAGCTGAGTTGCCCAGCCAGGCCTATCTTGCAAGAAAGTTACCTTCCCCTATACCTTTTAGCTTCGCGTTCAGACCTCTGCTCTTCCTGGCATTTTATTATAGACACCTTTGAACACAGAAGGGCTTCCCTGGTGGCTCAGACAGTAAAGCGTCTGCCTGCAATGTGGGAGACCTGGGTTCGATCCCTGGGTCAGGAAGATCCTCTGGAGAAGGAAATGGCAACCCACTCCAATACTCTTGCCTGGAAAATCCAATGGATGGAGGAGCCTGGTAGGCTACTGTCCATGGTGTCTCAGAGTCGGACACGACTGAGCAACTTCACTTTCTTCACTTTGAACACAGAAAGGCGGAATTAATTCTACAGTGAAAAGTCAAATGCCCGCCGCTGCGGTTCTACTGTAGCATTTCACTCAACCTGCTGGTCATGTGTCCGTCCCTCTCACCATCCATCAGTCCATGTCATATTTGGCGCACTTCAGAGACAGTAGCAGCCACCAGCATGCTCCTGTTCAGGGCAGACTGCAGTGCCTCTGCTGTCCCAGTGGACTGCCCACAGAGCTCCCCCACAGCAGGGCACCCCTGTGCTGAGGCTTCCCAAGCTGGGACTCCCCAAGATGCTTCTGTGAATCTACAGAGAAGGGGGCCATAGTCCTGCAACAGGGAGCTCCCAGGCAGGGTAGGCACAGACCCCAGAGGAGAGGGCCGCATGCCTACAGAAGTGATGCCTGCCAGGCAGGACCAGATCTGTGTCCAGGAGATCATGGATAAGTGTGAACAAGGACACCAGAATGACATCCAAGAGATGCTGGGGCCAGATCAGCTGGAACAAACCACAGCCATCTGGAATGCCCTCCCTTCCAAGATGCCTTGAGGACATCTTTCTCCCTCAAGCCTGGGTCACTAACACAATACCTTCCCAAAGGGCTCCCACCTTCCCCTTGCCTGGCTCCCCCCCATCCTCAGGAAATGGACTGAAGTGATTCCCAGGGAAGAGCCCAGCCTCCCCTGGACCTGGTCAAGAGCCAAACTCCCTGCGGAGAGCCGCCTAGCTGGCTCCGGCCGGCCCCTGGCGCCTCTCTCTCTGCACCTGTGTCTGCTCATCAGGGCTCAGTTGGCCTGACCTTCAGCTGCCCTGAGCACGGTTCAAGACCCCCTTGGGCTGGCGGGTGGAGGATACTGTAATCCTCTTTTAGGGAGGTGCTCTGCTAGTTCTGTCCAGGTCTCCTTAGAGAAGAAGGCAGTATGGAGACAGGGACCCTGAGGAAGCTGTCCCTCAGCTCTGCCCAGGGAGCATCCTGCCCAGCAGAAGGGCAGGGCCACCCTTGAATCATCGCACAGAACCTAAGGCGTATGGAGAGTACAGGCCAGGCACGAGGTACCCATGTATCTCTTGTCTGACTCCGTAACCCCCTCCCTCTACTTTCCTTGTCCCAGAAAAGACCCAAAGCTGCTAAATCCTTGAAGGATATATTTTTTTTCTTTAAAGTTTTTCTAACCCCTTTGGAGAATTTGAAAAGTTCTTTGTAACGATTATTTCATCCTCATTTTACTTTTCAACTTCTCCAGTCACCAGCCAGCTCTCAGTGGGGAACCCAGCCACAGGCAGAGCTCCAGGATGAGGGTTCTGTCTCAGAAGCCTCTAGGATAGGCGCTAGGTGTTTAGAGGCCAAGATTGCCACCTAGCCCACAGGAGTGTTTCCTCCTTGCTGGGCCATAGTTTAGGGCATCCCAGAGTGGGCACAGGGACAGCTGGTGCCAGGGAGCAACTGTGGTGCCCGTGACCTTCGGGTGCCTGGGGGAAGCAGCAGGGCAAAGAGCACGGGCTTTGGTCTGAGCCAGACCTGAGGTTGCAGCGCCCACCTCCATGCCCTTTGTGTAAAGACAGCAACGGTTCTGTTCTCCCAGAATTCTGGTGAGGATTTCATCACTAAATGGGATATTATACAAGGACAGTGCAGAGCTGAGGAAGTTTCAGGGAAGCTCCTAAAGGAGGAGATGCAGGTGCTGCCCCCGGCCCCTTGCCCTGGGGTGTGCAGGAGTGGGAGTCTGGGAGGCTGCAGCCTCCGGCTCCACAGGAAACAAGATCTGGAGCTGGCAGAAAGTGGTATGTGAGGGCCCAGCCCTGATCAGTTCTGAGCCAGCCTTCTATCCTTAGAAGGGCCTGAGCATGGAGCTGAGGAGCTGGAGGAGAGAGGAGTCCCCTCCAGGGCCCCAGGGAAGCAAGATGCCGGCTGAGGCTCTGACCTAACCCTGAGCCCGGCTCCTATTTCCCCAGCTTCCTGGTATCAGAGGGAGCCCCTGGGCTCCACAGAGGTTCCTGGCCGTCACTCCCAGTGTTAAAAGCCAGATAGGCAGTGCCTTCTTTTCCATCTAGACCTACCAGTGTAGGTGTGGCAAGGAATGGGGGGCCAGGGCAGGCAGTGGGTGCTGTGGGCTGTGCAACTTCCAGCGTCTCCTCCTGACACCC
The DNA here is from genome assembly GCF_023091745.1 of Budorcas taxicolor. NCBI lineage: Eukaryota > Metazoa > Chordata > Mammalia > Artiodactyla > Bovidae > Budorcas > Budorcas taxicolor. The sequence continues at coordinate 4,696,174 of NC_068914.1, forward strand.
CCACTAAGGCTGACGCCCAGGGGATTTCCATGGAGCCCTAAGTGCATTTTTCATTGCGTGATGAAATTACTGTCGTGCCACGCTCTGCTCCCTTTCCATCTGGCTTCCCCCGGGGCCTTGCTCCATCCCTCACTCTCTCACTTCTGTCTTCCCATGGTCCTGCTCTCCAACTCCACCCTGGCTGATTTAAAAAAAAAAAAAAAAAACGAGCACCAGAGTCTTATCTATGCTCAAAAAGCCTCTCCTTACACAGAGGATTTTTAGGGAAGTGAACATATTTTCTAAGATACTATAATGCTGGATACATGTCAGAATACATTGGTCCAAAACCATAAAATGTACACACCAAGCATGAACTCTAATGTAAACTATTTGTTCTCTGTAAAAATGACATGTCATTGTAGCTTCATTGGTTATAATATATGTACAATCTGGTGGGGGATGTTGGTAATGAGAGAGGCTGTGCATGTATGTGTGGGGGGCAGGGCGTGGGATAGGGAAAATCCCCATATCTTCCTCTCAATGTTGCTATGAACTTAAAGCTGCTCTAAAAAACTTAAGGCTTAAAAAAAACCAGCCTCTCCCTGTTCATGCCTTAGCTGCCTCAGTCAGTCCCTGCCGTGTGTGCCTCCCTTTCTTCACTGCCAGGCTTCTCCAAAGAGCGACCCGCAGGCCTCTGCTATCTCCCATCCCTCTCACGGCAGCCATCTGACTTTGGCCCCCGCCACTCCACGCATACCAGTGACCTCCCTGTGGCAAAGTCAGGGGTCACTGGTCCCTTTTCCAGCTGGCCACACACTTTACTGGCCTTCTGAGTCTCCTCTTATCCCACAGTTCTATGTCAAGAATGTTATGCAGTGGGTCCCCAAGAGCCCTTGGACATGGTGAAGTCTGCTTCATGCCACTCAGGATGGTTCCTGGGAAGAGGTGGATCCGGGCTTCAAAGGCACAGAGACGCTGTATTTGGGAACAAGAGGGCCCTGGGTGGGGGCCTTGGCAATCATGGCTAGCCCCTGGATGAGAGGAAGGTTCAGGAGCTGGGGGGACGTCTCTCAGGCAGGAGGCAAGCCCAGCAAACCCAGCAGACCTCACCCAGGAAGCCCTGCTCTTCACTCTCGCTCCTCTCCCACGCCTTCAGCCCAAGGAGCCCTGGGGGCTGCCAGGGAAGCTGCCCCTGTCCTTGGTCCTAGCCCAGGACCTCAGAAGGCCCACTCCCCAGGGCCTAGCCAGCCGCATACCCACTTTCCCCGGGGCCCTCCCGGGGTCAGGAACAGCTCTGAGCCCCAGGGAGAGGAAGCATGCTGGGAGAGGGTCTGGCCTGGCGACCTCTAAGCATGCGTTTCCCTGCGGTGGGCCTCTGTCCGTTTATCGCCCCCAGTCCCGTTCGTTGCTTTGGGAAGCCCCTGCCAGCCCCGCAGCAGCCCTCCGGAGGCTTGCCTGACCTTCAGCGCAGCTATAAACAGCACGGCTGTCAGCACAGCTAGGTGCTGCCCAAGAAGCAGCACCACGACCTTAAAATTCCAGGAATCGTCGGCGTGGCTGCCCCAGAATAGCCTCAGCCTGTCCTCCTTCCCGTCTCCGGGGACCCTCTGTCCACCCCACCACAGCCAAGAGAGGCTGGCGAATACCGGAGCTCAGCTAGGGGCAGAGGCCACCGGGCTGGTGCCCCAGGTGAGCCTGCTGGGTGGGTGGGCGAGGCTGTAAGGAGTGGCAGCCTTGGAGCAGAGACAGGACCTCCCTGGGCCCAGGCTCAGCTCCCCCATCCTCATAAGCAGCCCATGAGGAAAAACAGGTGTATTTTCATAGGTGTATATTAGACAGCACGCTCACATGTGTGCTTTCCCCGATTCATTATCCCCATGTTACAGATGAGAAGACTGAGGCTGAGCAGGTGAACTGACTTTTCTAAGGTGACCCAGCTGTGAGTAGCAGAGCCAAACAAAATCTTAACGTCTCTGCCATAAAGTCAAGGACTGCAACACGCACCAAGAGGCAAGTCCCAAACCGTGGCCTAGCTGCTCAGGTAGTGGGGCTGGGTCTTTGGAATTTCTCCCTCTCTGCTCCCACCCCTCCCCCACTTCCCGGAGAACTGGCTGGGGTGGGGGGAGGGTGGGGGTGAGAGGGCAGCTCATGTTGCAGGCCCAGCCGCACCTGTCCAGGATAAATAAAGGCATTTCCCCTCCACCCTCTGAGCCTCTCTCCTGAGCCCGTTTCTCTGTGGGTCCTCAGGCTGAGACTCTCTCTGAAGGGAGAACTTGAGGGGCTGTTACTGCTTCAAGGTTGATTCTGTGGGACTGGTGGGCAAAATGGGGTGGGTACGGGAGCTACTACTCAGGCTGCAGGTGGCCAGCCTTCTTACAGGAGGAGATGCAGCCCCACTCAGGGCTTTATTACTAGTCCCTAGCCAGAGGATGAGGCTGCAGCCGTGGGAGTTAGGGGTTACCAAGGATACAGGAGCGGGTGGGCAAGTTTGAACCTGTTCGTCTGGCTCTGAAGTGAGATGCCCATCCTGGCCCTGTCTGGGGGCCCACAGGCCTCAGGGGTATGGTGTGTGTGCCCCTGCTGAGAATGAGCCGGCCCTGCCTTTGCCTATATCCCCCCACTGCCATACTCCACTAATGCCTTGTTTTCTGCAAAGACTCAGGCCAGGACATCCATTGCCCCTCTATGGGAAGAGGATTCTTCCAGAGAGCTCTGGCCTTGTTCCCTCAGGGAAGAAGTTTCTGCTGCAGAAGGACCTTAAGTGCCCCATCAGGAAATACCAGAGCCCTGTTGGGAAGGTGTGTGTTTGTGTGTGAAGTCGCTCAGTCGTGTCCGACTCTTTGCGACCCTGTGGACTGTAGCCTGCCAGGCTCCTCTCTCCATGGGATTCTCCAGGCAAGAATACTGGAGTGGATTGCCATTTCCTTCTCCAGGGGATCTTCCCAACCCAGGGATCGAACCTGGGTCTCCTGCATTGCAGGCAGACGCTTTACTTTGTATTCCAAGGCCTGCACTGAGACCGGGATGCCCAAGCCCAGGGTATCAGCGGCTCACCAGAAGGTTTATCAAAAGGCTCCAAGCCCTGGGAAGGCCCCAGCACCCAGCCCTGCATGTTTCATGACCTTGGTGATTTGGGGCATGCCCCTGAAGGGAGCTGAGAGGCCCATCCTCTGATGGCCTGCCTGAGCTGCGGGTTCTATTTTTAAAAGTACCGCCTAATCATTGGCCCTAGTACATCCCAATACATCCCCTGCCTACAGTGAGGACATTCTTCCTGCTGTCTAGCTTAAGGCCTCTGTGCTGCAATTTAAGCCCTGGGCTGGCTGGGGCCAGGTGGCTCATAGACCCCGGGTGAAGTCATTGGCTATCCTGGGTGCCACTGATCTAGCTGGGAGAGCTAACATCCACTCGCACGGATGGGGTCGGGACCTGCACTCGAAGGCCTTGGGCATGGTAGCACTGAGAGAGAGCTGGGCTGTCTCAGGTGTGGGAAGCTGGCAGACCCATGAGAGGACACGGTCCTGCCTTGTACAGGGAGGAGACATGCAACCAGGGGGTGGGGAGCTGTGCAGGCTTCTGGGGGAGAAGGGGGGCGTGTCCACTGGGGCTCAACTGCCATGTGTCACCATATCATCAGACAGAGTGTGTGCGTCTCTGGGTGCTCCTTAGTACATGGGGCCGTGCCATCTCCAGGGCAGGGGGCCTGGAGACTCAGGTGAGAATAAGCCAGACCTCCAGCAGAAGGATGGAGACAGTGCCTTTTCCCTGCAATAGAGCCAGGCCAGCACCCCAGAGAAGTATGGCCTCTTTTGCTCCTGAGAGTCTCCCGTAGCACCCCCGAGTGGGGTTTCCATTGCAGGGTCCCTCCAAGTGTCCACAATAGGTTCTACTGCCAGGATTGTGCCTGCAGTGGGGACACTGGCTCCCTGCCCCTCTGCCAAGCTCCTTTCAGTCCTCTCCTGGCTACCCACTTCAGTGCTTCCCCCCTAACCTCCCCACCCCATCCCCAGGCCCAAGGCAAGTTTCCTCTGCCCTGGAGAAGTCTCCCTGTCTCCAGGTGGGCAGTGACCCAGACACCCCTGCCCATCCATCACCCTCCAGTGACAGCCTGGGGCCTCAGCCTGCCCCCTTGTGCCCACACCAGCACTGCTGGGGCTCGGCCTTGGCCCTACCCCACCAGGCAGGGGTTATCTTTGCCCTGGCACATTTCACAGTTCACTGCGAGCTTAGCTCTGCTTCAGCCCCGCTCTGCCGGACTTCCCTTTACTTGACAAGTGTTGTCTGAGCACCTAGGTACTGGTCTAGGTACCAGGGACACAGCAGTGGTTAAAACAAAGTCCCGTCTTGCAGACAGCTTTGTCTCAAGCAGATCTAGCTTCTTGCTTCTCTGGACTTCAGTGTCTCCAGCTGGGCAATAAGATTTCTCAGACAGTCTCCAAAGATCTCTGACTTCCCCATCAGGCAGTGCTGTCGCCTGGTCACAGGGCACACAGCCCATTTCCCCAGACGAGCCTGGGGAACCAGACGTGAGACAAGCAGGCGGAGCAGCTGCAAGTGAATGGCTAGGTGCTGCAGTGGGTGAGCAAGGCCCAGCCCCATGAAGCCAACCAGTGCCTGTTCCCCCAGCAGGCCCGGGGAGGCAGGGGAAGAGGGCTGTTATCTCAGGTCTGGGAGGGAGTGGCTGTGGGAGCCCAGTTATCAGCCCAGCCCAGCTCTGACCGCAGGACAGCCAAGGTCAGCAGTCTGTCACCTGCCCTCTCCACGCTAGGAGCGCTCTCTCCCAAAGCAGCGGCCTCCTTCCGGGCAGATGCTCCAGGCTTGGGTGTACCCCCGCCCACCTGGAGAAGGGCTTAGGAAGGCCCTGTACTTTCTGTTTACCTGTCTGCTTGCAAACTTAGCATTTCCTGCTCTACTGAAAACATCAGCCGCTTACCTATGTTTCATTGTCTTAATAGGCTAGCAAACCCAGGTGGGTAACAGCTGTGGCAGAGACCAGGGGCCTGGGGTGGGCAGGATCAGGCTAGGTCCAGTCCCAGCCCCCAGACCAGGAAAGTCTGCTCTGCTTTCCAAGAGCCTCAGGGAGGACAGACAGATGGACGGATGGACGCACACATCCTCCTTCTAACATGCCCCGCCCCCCGGGCGGTAGGCTGCGGGCCCTGCACACTCACCCGGGAGATGGTGAGCGGCATGTTGAAGTCCTTGCCCCCCTGCAGGCGGAAGCCCCAGGGCCCAGGCCCCGTCAGGGTCACGCTGTAAGACATGCTGGTGCTGACACCGGCGGCCCCTGCGGACGAAGGGAGAAGAGCGGAGTGAGAGGACCCTCGTGCCCCCTGCTTCCCCAGTCCAGACCTCAGCCCCAGTCCCCGACCCCCGGCCTTGCCTGCTCCGTGCCTTGCTGCCCAGCCGGGCTGTGTGGAGCTCCTGAGAGGCTCCTAAGAATAGCTGGGAACGAATGCCATCGACACTGATATCTGCCCTCCGCTGCGCCCATAAATGGACTGTAACCCTATACTGTGCCCGCCCGCCCTCAGCCTCCCAGCGGGTCCACCGTGACTCACGCGGCTAATATAGCCCCTGGGGAGGGTTGTCCAGCTCCCAGTACCCCCCAGGGGGCAGGAGAGGGGCCTGGGGGGGGGTTAGTGATAATGCTCTGCCGCCCTGCTCTCCTCTCCATGCTCCCACTGCCCTCTGGAGAGCCTGGTCTGCCCAGCCACACTCTTTACCTGCTGTACCCACTCTCTTGCCCAGAAGACCATGGCTAAGCTCCCTTGGCCCAGGGCTTTGTGACTTGGGTGTTTGCAGCCCTGTGATCCCTGGAGAAAACCCTGAAGTTGTCCACTTATCCTCTTATCCCCAAGAGAAACGACAACTTCAGGGCCCAGAACTGTCCAACCCCATCAAAACAGTAATAGTAATAGCAGCAACTCTAAGCACAGCCAAGCTCAGCTCTGGGCCCTCCACAGCTTTATCCCCTCAGATCCTGAGAGGCTGCCGCTTGTCCTGCAGGAACCAAGGCTGAGAGAGAGGTTAACTAACTTCCCCAAGGTCACACAGGTAGACCCAGGCCATACTGGAGCCTGAGCTCATCCCTATGGGGATTTGTGCCAGATAACAGGTTCTGCCCAGTAGTGACAGTACCTCTTGATGCTCAAGCCTGGAATTGGGGAGGCCCTGCTTGCTGAAAGGTACCCTTAGCATGGGGTCTGGAAGCAGATCTGGGACAGGCCCCACACCCTCCAGGCCCTCTGGGGGGCCAACAGTTATTCTTGGCTCTCCTGTCTCATTTGTGCCCTGGAAAAGTTGACAGCAGCGTGGAAAGCTCCAGCTGCCAGTGTCGCACGCCAGGCCCCCGTGCCCTTTGAGCCGGAGTGGCAGGGGCCAGGGAGGAGAGGAGGAGAGGCCATGTGCTCAGCTGCTGGGACAAGGGGCCAGAAGGGGCAGGAAGGGGAAAATGTGTGTGATGTGGTCAGCCCGTAACCCAGAGACAGCGTGTTCTAGGTGGGGGCCTAGACCCCTCAGGACTCCTGCCAGTGTGGTCTTTGAGCCAAGATACCTCTAGAAGCCCTTCCTCAGAAGAGACCTCAGGCTCGACATAGTCTGGAGGTAGATCAAGGCCCCCGCTAGTTCCCTGCTCTGGAAAGCAAAGCTCAGGGAAGGCAACTGGGCTGGCTGTTTTCTGCCCTCCTGGAGAGCTCTAGCCTGAGCTGGGCCCTGAGGACTCAGAGGGCTGGGTGTGGGTAATTTCCCAGCTGCCTGCAGCCAGCCTCACACTCTGGGCCTAGCACATATGACATGAATGGCAAGGAGTCCCCGCTTCACAGGGGCATTTGGTAACTTGCCCAAGGTCACAGAAATATCAAGTGGAAGAAGCCAGTGAGGGACCTGTGTTCTTTCCCCCATTTCACCACCCCTTCTGCTCCGTGTCATGCTGCCCAGCTGTCCTCCCTGCCCAGGCCTGGCCCAGGAGTCCAGCAGCTCATGGCCAGCGCGCCCATCCCCTGCCCCTCCCCCAGGTCCCAGCCCATCCATCCCTGATTCCAGCTTTATCTCGTTTCCTGAGTGGGGGGAGGTGCATCTGTGTGGTCAGGCCAGAGAGGACCCAGCGGCAGGGCATGACCAGTGTGGGGAGAGGAAGGAGCCGAACCGGCACAGAGAGAGGGAGCCCCAAGCTAGGCTGTACCTGGAGTTGCAGGCTCTTCCTCTGGACTCAGGCACCCGCCATGCCGCCTCTGGGGAAAGGGAGGTGTAAGGGAAAGGATGCTCTTAAAGGCAAAGGCCAGCCTCCCTCCATCTGCCTCCCCTGGGAGATCTGAAGCAGCCGGAGAGCAGCTGGTACTCACAAGCTGGGCGTGAGCTGCTTTCCAATAACAGCAGCTCACTGGGGAGTAGGGATGGGGGCAAGCCTGGTCTTTCCCCTCCTCCACGCTCCTCCCTGCAGTTTGGCATGGGGTTGTAGGCGTGAAAATCACAAGGTGGAGGACAGAAGGAGAACAGGAAGAGAGAGGCTGCTGTGGGCTTCAGGGGCCAGGGGCCTGGGTCTCTCTCTCCCATGGCGGCCCCAGTAGGTAGAGACTGTGCTTGTCAGAGACCTTCTCTGGTTTTTATTTTTCTACATCCCTCCAGGCACACACAGCCCTGGGATGAACTTGGACTACTGATTAAAAACAAACGTAGGCGCGATGTGTGTACGTGTGTGCTTGGTGTACATGCAAATACGTCCACGCAGGAGCGTGTGCTGGAAAATGAGCATGTGCACAGAGGGTGGGTCATGGTGGAAATAGCACTCTGTGGGGAGAGCCAGAGGTGAGTAACAGTTTCCGGCGAGCCAAGGTCTGTGTGCGGCTTTGACTGCTGGCCGCGGGAGACTCAGCGCTGTCCTTTCTGTGCCAGTGAAATGCCCAGCCCAGGTGCAGAGGCAGCTCATAAATAGCTGGGGTGTCTGACAGAGCCATCGCTATTGTCATCGCCTGGACAATCACAGCACACAGCATCCAAGGAGAGGCGGACGACTCCAGGCAGCGGGAGGGCCTGGGCGTCCACTCTTCCGTCTGAGCCTGAGGTGCAGGCTGTTGGGTTGAGAAGTGGGTGCAGACCGCATTGCAGAGCAGGAGCTGCGTGGTACGGGGCCGTGAATCTAGACCAGCAGGGGTGACAGGGCCGCTTCCAGAGCCTGCAGGCCCACAGGTGATGCTGGGTCTGTGTGTGTGAGGGAGACGTGAAGGAGCTGGACGTGTCCCAGAAGGAAGGCAGGAATGATGGTCAACCTACATCCTGGCATCCAGGTTGGGGAGCAGCCCCTTGGCCTGAAAGCAAGCAGCAGATATCAGTTTAGCCCAGAGTGTCCCACTGGAAGTGGCGGCTCAGGGACCCTCTCTGTTTAGGGGCACCTCATGATGAAGGGAGGTTGCTTGCGGGCCGGGGCAGGGGGGAAGGTTTTGTCCCGGCTGGGGGTTGGGCCTTCTCCAGGCCATGTGGCTAGAAAATGGAGCTGGTAATGGCCAAGGTTGCCTCCAGGCGGTCCCCCAGGCTGGCCTGTCCTAGGGTCTGGACTCCTGGGGTCCAGACTGAGCTCTCCTCACCCCCACCATCCAATTCTCCACTTTCCCAGGCTTGGGTGTCTCCTCTCTCCCTGTCGTCTTAAAAGCCTCATTTCTTGCCTATCTACCGACTTCCTCCCATCTTCTCTCTGCTGGATCACTCCACACAACCTGTCCTTCCGCAGCTACTGTGGAGAGGCCCAGTCTACTCTGCCAAGCTGACCAAGCCCACCTCAGTGCCCCAGTAAGTCCTCCAAGGGCTTCCTGTCCTCCAGGGTCCTGACTGGAGACCCCTCACTCCAGCACCTGGTTGGGCCTCCCCATGGCTCCTACCACCTCCTGCCCCTTCTCCATCCTCACCTCCAGCTCCTAGAGTCCCTTGGCGGCTCCTAGGGTCACAGAGAGACATTCTGTGTCTGTCTGTTCAGGACACCCTGTGCCCCACTGCGTTTGTACCGGCTGTTTCCTCAGCCTGGACCGCCCGATCCCTGCTCCTCGGCCCCATCCCACCTGGCAGTCCCGGTTTGCCTTCACCGTTCCCAGGATCCCTCGGCTTCTGCTTTCAGCGCCCTCTGTGCTGATACCTCGATGGCAGTGCTTATCACACGTGTTAGGTGACTGCTGATGTACTGTCCCTCTCTGCCCCGTGCCCCACCCCAGGCCAGGTTTCCCTCCAGGAGAGGTGCAGGGCCTTTCATCCTTGCCTGGCCAGCCTGGGGGATGCTGCCGGCCTTTGCCCCAGCCTCTGTGGTCGTGCACAATGCCCGGCCTCAGGGCTGGGGAGAGAGTCCTCTCTGAGGCTGGAGCCACTGGGGAGTGGTGTTCCCTGGCGTGGCAACGCTGGAAGAGACAGAAGCCCCCCAGCTGTAGGAGCTGCCCAGGGCTCCCCTTCTCTGGGACAGGCAGGGGAGCAGCCTTGAGGAAGGAAGTCAGGAAAGTGCCTCTGGTCTTAGTCTTGCTGCCCTAGCGAGCCCAGGAACTGGGGGTGTTGTGTGGGTGTGAGTGGAGGGGCAGGGTGGGAGCTGTCAGCTGAGGGGGAAGAGCAGCCGCGGGGCCTGTGCACACGGCATTTCCAGCGTTCCAGAATTCGGCCTTCTCTAATCGCCATCGACATTCCGTTCCATAGGCACTTGGGCTGACAGCTGGCCTTCTTTTAATAGCCACAAGTATTCTGGGCAACATCCTAATCTCAGGGCATTCATAGCGAGCGCATACACAGCTTGCAGCCCCGCCCCCACTCAGGTACATCCCGTTTCCAATCGCAGAGAGGTACATGCCGCTCACACTTGGTCACATTCTCAGCTTAGAGCAGACACATTAGGGCAGCACTCAAACCCAAGCCCTGTGGCGTCAGAAGGACAGAAAGCACGTGCCGGGCACACAGTCACACACGTTCACACACATGCGATTTACATTCATCGCAATATAGACACTGCCACCTGCTGTGTACAGGCAGACAAGGTCACGCAACACACATGTGCTCGGGTGCAGTCACACTCAGGCTTGCTCAGAACATCTTGGAGTCACAGATTCTCCCCAAGACCCCCAGGTGGGCAAGGGAAAGCTGGGAGGTGCAGGGAGGGGGTGATTCCCAGAGGTCATTGGGCCTGCCCCCCTTTCCTGACAACTCCCTGGGGCACTTGCTCCTGTCCCACCGTTTTACAGATTGGGACCCAGTTACCTTCCCGGGAGCCTCTGAGTCCCGTCCCTGGGGCCTGGGAAGGGCCTTGGCTTCCACATCGTCCAGGCCCTGACTGCAGGGGGACCATCCGCTCACTTGCTGGCCAGCCCCCCAAGCAGCTGTTGCTTCTGTGTCCATCCAGCCCTGGGGAAGGGGAGAGTCACTGTGAGGTGAGGGGGCGTTTGCAGCATCGCTTCTGCCCCCTTCCTGGCCAGGCCTTTCTCCATTCTCCCTATAATCGTTCACTGGGGTGAAGACCGTGACACTGTTTGCAGGGCTGCTGGTCACCAAACCCTTGCAAACTGTGAGTGCATGTGCTACGGTGTGTGTGTGTGTACATGTTTTTGTGATTTCTTAACACATGGGCTGAGTGTGTCTTCATGAGGTTCTAGGCCTCTCTGAACGGATAAGATTCACTCCTTGCTGTGCCCTACAGCAGTTCAGGGATTCTGACAGCTCCTCCCTCAGCCCCTTCAACTGAGACCCCCAGGGATGGGGGCTGTGGGAAGAGGTCAGCGGAAGCTCTTGGTGAGGCAGGCACAATGATGGAGGAGCTGGGACAGGAGCCCACGGCACAGGGAACTCTCTTGGGGACCTCGGGGGGCATCACAGTCCCAGGCCCCGAGTAGGTGCTGGCAGGCTGGTAGCTCCTATGGCTGACCACAACGTGGAGGGTCATTCACGGGCACCCCATCTCGTATGCAGAGATGATGGCTTTCCCTTTGGGAGAGGACACAGAGCCTCAGAGAGGGTGAGTGGCCTGCATAAGCTCACACAGTGAGACTTGAACACAGGTACCCTGGCTCCAGGGGACAGTGTTCCTTCCTCTGTATCCTCTGAGCTCCTCAAGGAGGAGCTGCCTTAACAATGAGGATGATGGGCTTGAGCTCACACCTACCTGTCTCTCTAGAAGCCCATCTAGGGAAGAAAATGCTCATCTTTTCGATCTGAGACTCTAAGGCCCTGGGATAGGGCTGGTAGGGAAAAGAGCTGGCCTGGAGTGGGAAGACCCATGTTCAGTCCAGGCCCTGCTGCTGAGTGACCTGGGGCCAACATGTTGCCTCCCTGACTCTAGTGCCCCTGCCTGGCAAGGAGGATTGTATGTGGGAAGGCCATGTGGAGGTGCTGAGGGGCTCTTCCTGCCAGCGTCCCAGGTTCCTGAGGGTTCCTGACTCTCAGAGGCAGGCCTGCCTGGAGGCCTGAGGCTGGACTAATTGAGGAAAGATGGTGCCAAGTCAGTGAGGGCCCGCCTCCTTACCACCTCACTCTCAGAGCCCAGGGATGCCTGGCGCCTCCGTCCAGAGATCCAGCTGAGGGTCCGAGGCCTGGCTGCTCAGCGTGGAACGATGGGTGGAGCGGTAACTGGTGTACAGGCCAGTGCGCTGGCCCGACACGCCCAGCAGCACCCCCAGGCAGGGCAGGTGCTGGGCGATGGCCAGTCTGGAAGGACAACATGTCAGGTTAGGGGGATGGACAGACAGATTCGAGGAGATGGGGTGGGTGGACAGACTGACACTGGGCAAATGGAAGTGGGCCAAGAGCCACTGGGGAGTCGGGGATATTCAGACATTGGGGTTATGAAGATGGACAGACAGACACTGGGTCCATGGATGTGGAGGCAGAGCCTTAGGGCGGCAGATTCAGCCAGAGGCTTGGTTTTAGCCCTCAAGTGGCTGGCCCAAGCCACAGCTCTGCGAACGGGGACCAAGAACACCCCTGAGCTGCCTCTGAGCTTATGGACTAAGGCCTGCAGCTGGCCTCTGCAGGGCCGCTGAGTTACTGACACCACCAGGCAAAAGGAAGCACTGAAGGCCCCCTCGTGGAAGAGGCCAGCCCTGTGGGGATTCTATCAGCAGAGAGTGCTCCGGGTCAGAACCAGTCCCAGGCCGCTACCACAGCTCTCAGAGCAGAATAGAGCTCTCCCTGCTGCTATCTCTCCAGGCTGTCACTGTCTGGGGCCTCTCTTTGCGGTAGGCAGCACTGCCGATCAGCCATCCTGGTCGCCTCTTGGTCTCAGTTCTGAAAATCCCAGTTAGTACTGGACACTGCCCAGGGAGCTCTGATGTCCCCCAAGCTGAGCCCCCTAGGAAGCTGAGGCAGTAGAGTGGGTCACAGCAGCTCCAGATCCCACCCAAGGTCATGAGCTGTTTGTATTCCCAATGCAGATACAAAGGACAGGAAAGATGGCTAGCCTCCGCCCCCATTTATAGGCCCAGGCCCTCCATGCCCCTGAGGGTGGGCCTGGGGATCTGGGCCTGGGTCCTGGTGGAGGGTCCCACCTGTACTTGGGGTGGGTGATGGCGTAAATGATGGGGTTGTAGATGGCAGAGGCCTTGGCAATGACAGCTGGCACCGAGTTCATGTAGGGCGTCAGGATATGTGCGTACCTAGGACAGAGAAGCTGAGGTCCCCTTGCCAGCTGACCCTCCCTGGAGACTCCACAACCCACCCGTCCTCTCAGGCACCTTCTTCTTAGGCCAACCAAGCCTTGCCAGGGCACAGCCCGGCCTGGTCCAAAGCGGCACAACTAAGTCATTCCCAGGGGATGCACTGTGATGCCAAGGAGAATTCTGATCTGAGGTGAATGGGAACCCAGGGAGCAGGTGAGGGAGGGGTGCTGAGAAGATGTGCCAGAGTGGGGGGGTCTCAGCCGGTCCCACAGTTCCTTGGAGACTGCTGCTGCCAGTAACCCCCTCCCCTCACCCTCAGTGACTCGCCCTCTGACCAGCCCTCCCCACACCCCATTAAACCCTGACGCCTGCTGCTCCCTGGCTCTTTGGGAGTTATTGCATCGGACCGCCCGACAGGGGACCAGGGCGCTCCTGCACAGAAAAGCTCTCATAGCCAAACACCTGAAAGGGTTCATGGTTCTCACTGTCTCACAGCGCTCACCACGTCTGGCCAGTGTCTATGCCGTGCAGGTGTCAAAGTCTCCAGACACTAGCCACAAGAAACCAGAAGCTCTGGGAGAGCTGCGTGTTCCCCAGGGGTCTGGAAGGACCCGACAGCCCTTGTAGGCCCTCAGGCCAAACCCACTGTGGCCCCGAACTCCTGAGCATGTCTCTTTGCACCTCCAGGAATGAGGCAGGCCCAGCTCGGGTGGGGTGTCTCACAGCAGCAGGGAGAATAAGGCTACGAGGCTGGACCTAAGGTGTGAGGATGGCTGGCTTGGGCTTGGACTGGGGAGGGAGAGGCTGCCCCAGGGTCCCTTTGCCCTTCTCCCACCGTTCCAGCCCCCGGCCCAGTCCCTCAGCCACTGCTCACCCGGCAAAACCCATCAGGGCGACGGTGGAGTACGGGGCCCAGGAGAGCACAAAGAGAAGAATGACCAGCAACTCGATCTTGGCCATCTTCCACTCATTCTGTAGCCGCTGCCGCTGCCGGGGACACTCACTGCCACGCTCGCAGGCCCCGAAAGTCTGGAGAGCTCTAGGAAGCGTGCAGAGTCTGGGTCTGACCCCGCTCAGCTTGCAGTGAGTGCCAGAGCCACGGCTACTATCAGGGAGCCTTCCTGGACCTGGCCGTCCTTTCCGTGCAGGCGGCCCCGACACCCGGAAAGTCCCCCATGATATCCAGGCTAAGCCGCCTCCCTGTGCTTCTACCTGCGGTGTTTTCTCTTTCCCCCAGACCCCTTGGCCAAGTCTGAAGCCCTCTCTTCAGAAGACCCTATCTCCTGAGACTTTTTGAAGCACCGAGTTTGCACCAGTCTGTAGGAACCCACCCCATAAACACCTGTGCTGAGCTGGTCTTTGCCCATCTGAGCCTGGGAGTGCCCTGGGGGGCTGGGTACAGACTGAGCCACAGGAAGCCCTGGTGAAGGGGCACAGTCCTCCTCCCATCGGACCCCTCCCTGTGCGCAGCTCTTACTGGCCCGTCTCTCGGATGGCCTTGAAGATGAAGATGTAGCAGTAAACGATGGCAAGCAGGGGGAGGAAGAAGACGAAGCAGAAGAGCAGCATGGTGTAGGCGCGGACCGACGGCGTGAAGCTCACGTAGTCCCAGGAGCACGAGGTCAGCAGACCTTCGGGCACGTAGGCACCTGGGACGCAGGGGCAGGGTGCTCAGCCTTCAGGGCAGTGCTGACCCAGGTTCCTCATCCAGAAGGGGCTTTGGATGTGGGGTCTGAGCTTCTCAAACACTGGCCCCGGCCCCGGCCCTGGCCCCAGCCCTGCGCAGCAGAGCAAAGAAACTGGGCACAGTTGGGAGTTTTCCAAGCTGGTGCTATTAGAAGACAGCTGGTGAAGCCCACTGCTGCCCAATCTTACCAGTTTGGAAGATAGACCTCACCACAGCCCCAGGGTCTTACTCCCTCAGACTTAAGCCAGCTTTCTGGTCCCTCCTTGGAAGGGTAGGTGCCTGCTGCTAACCCTTCTAGCTGCTGAAGCCTCACATCCCAACCCTTGCCTGTCTGATGTATCGCAAACTCAGCATCAGATGCACCTGTCACTTCCTGCCAGTCAGGAACCACGTGGTCTTCCCTTCTGTATTTGGGGAAGGGAGCCCAGGTTAGCCTCTGATCGCTGATGGTGCAGCCTCAGTTCCCCCTGCTGCTAGTCATCCCCCCTGAATGTCCATTTACCTGAGGCTTCAGCAGTCCCCTGGCCCCTCCTGCCAGCTTGGGGTGCCCCTCCCAAATTATCTTCCCGTCCCCTGATTCCCTGAGCCCACTTACTCCAGCCAAAGAAGGGCGGCAGACTCCAAGCTAGGGCGTAGAGCCAGACGCCCAGCAGGACGAGCGCCGCCCGCCTCTTGGACACCATCCCGACAGTGGCCAGTGGGCGCGTGATCACCAGGTAGCGGTCCAGGGCAATGGCCGTCAGGGTAATCATGGAGGTGATGCCAAAGAGAGCCCCACAGAAGGCATAGAATTCACAGCCTGTGGGCAAAACTCCCTGACCTCAGTGCTGGGCGGGGAGCCGATCAGATACCCGAGGGCAAGGAGGGTGTGTGGATGGTGTGTGCTTAGCTCCAGCACTGGCCTTGCAAGGAAAACAGGCCTGTGTTCCTCTCACCCTGCCTGCTTGCATCTGACAGAGGCTTGTGGAAGCCTCCTGCCAACTCATGAGTCTGAGGGGGGTGGTACCCACCCATGGCCCAGGAAGAGCATATCACCGTCTTATCTGGGCCACCCTCCACTGTGGACATCCCCTGCCCCAACCCTCCTCCTCCCCCCAGCGGAAGGGAATTCCAAGTGTCTACCTGCTTCTCCAAAGAGCCACTGCTTATAGAGGCTGCTGGCAAAGAAGACGGGGGCCTGAGTGAAGGACATGAGGAAGTCGCTGACGGCGAGGTTGATAATGAACATGTTGGCAGGCGTCCGGAGGCCTCTGCTCCTGGGAGGGGTCAGCTGCTGTCAGGAGGAGCTTCTGCTGAGGAGCTTCCCGCGAACACATGTGCACGTGCCTGCGTACCCATGCACACATATGTGCTTGCCCTCAGGCGTGAGCTGCTGGGCCACAGACCATCCCACTGCCCAGCAAGTACCAGTCAAGCAGCTCTGGAGCCTGGCATCATGGGCAGAGAAGTGAGACCCCGCAAGGCAGCAACTCATGCCTCTCTCGTCCTCCCCTCCCAGCATCTTTGCAGTTCTCACCCTCGGGGCTGGCAAAGGGGAGAGGAGCTGATGATGGTGTCCACGGGTCAGGTACTTCCAGGAACCTTGTCTCTTATAATCATCCATCTGTGTGTCTATCCCCCTGCTTCATTTTCCGGTAAGCACACTGAAGCGCCCACCCGTGAAGCAGCTTGTGGTCACAAGACTCAGTAAGTGGCACAGGCAGGATTCACTCATTTGCTGGGCACCACACATATAAAACCTTACTTAATCGTCACGTTGACTCTATGAAGTAAGTGACAACTCCATTTTGCAGATAAAAAAAGTTGACTCAAAGGAGATAAGTAATCTGCTTAAAGTCAATTCAGCTAAGGGGTATTCACGCCTCCACATGCCCATCTCACCCATTCAGCTGGTGAGTGGGGCAGGTAGAGAAGGAAGCCAAGGGTGGTGGGCAGGCCTGGCTGCTGAAGGGCTGGCGGACTCAGGATCCCTATACCAGGGCTGCTCTTTGAGTCCAGGGAAGATGCCCACTGGGGCAGGTGATGGCGGAGGTGAACCGAGTCAGAGCAAACAGGCAGAGGTGTGTGTCCTACAGAGGGGGTAGGGGGTGCACCTGGGGCCCAATCGGATACGCCACTCAGGTTGCCCTGGACTACTTTGGGGCTCCTTTCCTGGCTTTGAAGGCTAGGCTCAACAGTGCCCTGGCAGAGTTGGCACCAGAATTTCAGTCCCGTGTTCTGCCCCATCTCTTCCTGGCTGGCTGCCCTCAGTGCCCAGGCTCCCACCCTGCCAACCGGGCACCTGCAGAAGGTATAGATGACCGTCAGATTTCCCAGCATCCCCGTGAGCCCCACCAGCAGGATCACCGTGCCCAGGGTGTAGTGGGCGTGGTCTGGAACATCAACCGTGGGGAAGGGGACCCAGGCAGCAGCCTGGGCCCTGACTGCCTGTGAAGAGACAGAGAAATAAGGGCATCCCTTGATGTCATCACCTCCAAATAGTCCTGAGAAGAAGAGTTAGGGTTCCCAGTGGGGCAGATAAAAACTGCCCCAGTGGGGAAGGCTTAGAGCGGCAAAACCATTTGCTCATACAGCTTGCAGGTAGTTCAGCTGGAATGGAAACATGGGTCTCCCTAAAGTTGAGCCCAAGCTCCTATGGCCCAGAGGCAAAAGTCTTCTCGGAGTATGCTCGGATTACCTGCTGGAGGCTGGCAGGACAGACACATGTTTGCCAAGCAGGGACATGGCTGGAGGGACTCCATGTTTCCTAGAGAAGGCAGAGCCCTCTCCTAGGTGGGTTCCTCCCCTCTGTATGAGCCCCATCTCAAACGCCTGAGACAGTTAGCAAATGTATTCCAGTCCCCTTGTACTGTGTGGAGGCGCAGTCAAATTAATGAATGAATTTAAAAAATAATAATGTTTTTTAAAACAGAGAATTTATGGGGAATTCTCTGACCGTCCAATGGTTAAGGACTTTGTGTTTCCACTGCAGGGGGCACAGGTTCAATTCTTGGTCAAGGAACTAGGATCTTGCATGCTGTGTGGTTAAAAATAAAGTTAAAAAAATAAAAAGAAAATTCAGCCCTCCCAAGTCACTGCAGGGAGGTCATCATCCTAGTAGGCCAGAACAAAGGGCCTTAAAAACAGCTGCTTTCCAGGGACAGGAGTGGCTTCATTTCTGTCCTGCCCTGGCTCCCATAGCTACTGGAGTCTTCCCTTCCTGTCCAGAACCCAGGCCAGCATCCCACAGCCCTGAGGGCAGGCTCATCACTCCCCAGGTAACGGTGGGGATGTTAGGGGATGGCCCTGGCCCTGGCTAGGATGATGGAGGCAGGAGAAGGCACCAACACCTCGCTCTGGACCAGGACAAATCCTGAGGCCCAGAGTAAGCCTTCCTCTCTGGAAGGCTCTGGGGGCATCCTACCACCTCCAGAAAGAAATGGATGGGCCATTCCAACCCTTTGTCCCATAAGGCTGCCTTTCTGTTCCTCGGATGCTCTCCATGGTGAAGTAAAACTTGCCACACTCTCCTCTATTGGTCTTTTTGCGTAGGACAGGTTCAGAGAGGTTCAGTAACATGCCCACCATCCCAGAGCAGAGCTCAGGCCTTTCTATCTCCCGGTCAAAGCCCCTGTTATCCCTAGGAAGGGTACCAGGGGAGGGGAGGGAGGCTTTACATGCACACACTTGCCCCAGGCTTACCGTGGGGCTGATGGACGGAGGGTGGCCCAGGCTGGAGGCGCTGCTCCGGGAGCTGTCCCACCTGCTGGAGGAGGCTGGGGTGGCCAGGCAGCTGGATTCCTGCATCGGGACCAGCGGGGCTCTTGGCCCTGAAGGAGGGTTCATCCTGAGGTGGGCTGGTCCTTTCTCAAGCCCACAGAAAAATCAAGGGCACCAGGAGCTCAGGACGTTAGCTGTGCCCAGCCTTCCAACTTTCCCCATCCTCAGCACCCCTTCCTGGTCTGCCGGCTGTCTGCTCCTGCGTCCTGCGTGGACCCAGCCTGAAGCTGTTCTTGAGGGTGGTGGCTGCTCTGTGTCCAGTGAAGCGCAAAGGAGAGAGTGTCACAGTTATGGTGACTGACCGTCACAGGGTCCGTCCCCACCTTTAAGTAGCGGAGTTGGGCGTGCACGTGCCCATCCACTCGGTGCCTCAGCTCCCTCAGACACAGGTCCCTGAAGGTGACAGTATGCATGTGTGAATGTGTGCGAGTGTGTGTGTGTGTGTGTGTGCAGGGAGCTTGAGAGTGTGTGTCTGTGTGAGTATGTGTCTGTGTATATTACAGAGGAGATCGCCAGACTCTGACTCTTGGACTTCGTCCTTCCCTCCGGGCAAATTTCTTTTTCCCCAAGCTCACCAAGTACAGCTTCTGCCACCCCTAAGGCCCCCCAGCTCAGGGTTGTCTGTGGAGCTTATACTCAGCCTTTCCACTGGGCACCCTACTCTCACATCTGCCCGCATTACCCATCACCCCTTCACAGCCATCCCGCATAGGACCAAGGCTGGCCACCCGAGGTCACAGACGCAGAAGCTAAGAGGATGTGCTGGAATATAGCACAACTGGGGGGAGATCAGATCATAAGGCAATTTTTGTTCGTTGCTTTCTGATCATAAACTTTTTTATTGAAGTGTAAATAGGAAAAAGAAACAAACCCCCACAAAGCTGGTAGAAACCTGGGAGCTTCCCCAGGCCTGCAGGCCCGGCCTGAAGCGAGTGAGTGTCGGAGGCCGAGGGCCACACTCACCTCTGAAGCACAGTGAGAGCCGTGGAGCTGGAGAGGACGGGGGCTGCGCACTCTGCCTCCAGGGACGTCCTATGCGGTCACTGTGTCCTGGGGCACAGGGCCAAGATTTGAAGAGCCCTGGAGTGGAGAGATATGCCCTGTCCTCTTCCTTGCCCCCAAGTCTTTATGAACAGCTCTCCAAGAGCCCCAGGTTCAGGCAGCCAGGGTGGGCGATGCCTACCAACAGGTGCCAGCTCATGGCTTAGATGCGTGTCCTCCCCCAGGCCCCTCACTACAGGTTCACCATGGTGATGGGGGTGGCTGGAGGAAGAAGCTCAGGGCAGGGTCAAACAGGGTGGGGTTTCTAAGGACCAGTCCCACCAGTTCCCACCCTGGTTAGTGCACACGCCCTCAGAGACGGACCTAACATTCTTCCTCTCCCAGTGCTGAGGCTGAACTCAGGGCTCAGCAACACCCACTGGCTCTTGGTGCTTCTGTGGCCCCGGGGTCCCCAGCTGACAGTAGAACAGACACACACACACAGCTCTCTCTCCAAGGCCTCCCCCTTTCTCCTGCCCGTCTTCTTACAACCCATTCTTCCTGCTGCAACCCTGAAGGTGTTTGGAAACACAGATTCCACCAGGTAATCCTATGCTTAACCCTTCGATGGCTTCCGTTGTTCTAAAGTCATAGATAAAGACTGAATGTGGCAAGGCGGTGAGGAAAATACTACAAACGCCACCCAGGATATAGGGATAAGAAGTGGGTTTTATTGGGGAAACTAAAGCACCAAGAGTCAGCAAGAAGAGGTGTGCTGTCTGCCACTCAGCGTCTGTGTGCACAGGTCAGGCCGTCCTCACAGGGGACTGTATGCCCAGGCAAAGACCTGCCTCCCCTGCTACCGTCCCTTTTGAACGCAACCTCCACAACAACCTTGCTTCAAGAAAGAGCAGCCAAGCTCAGGCGCCAGGCAGTCTGGGTGTGGCTGCCAGCCGAGCAGGGAAGTGTCTGAGAGTGCCAGCTGCCAGCTCCTGGAGGCTTTCCTGGAAGTTAGACTCAGGTCTTGGGGGACGGGGAGTTCTGATCACGGGAGGCGGTCAAGTTCAGGTGCAGATCCTCCTCCTCGTGAGGAGGAGCCAGCTTGGTGGCTGGTGACCTGAGCCTCTGGGCCCACCCACCGCCCCTGCACTCGGACTGGGCTGGCCTCTCAGACCACAGACTACACACGGTCCTGCGGTCACCCAGCCCCTGCTCACGCGCTGCTCTGGAACCTTCCTCTGCCCCTTCTCTGGGTCTCAGCTCAACCACCTCTTCAAGGTGTCAAGGAAGGCATCCTGGGAATCCAGTTGTTCACAGCCTCCTGTCCATCTCTTGAAGCACGTTACCAGCGGTGTTTATTTCATCTGATTGTGTCTGTCTCCCTCTCTAGACCACAAACAGGTTATTTGTTTCACTGTTGTGACCTAACGCCCAGCAGAGTGGCTGGCACGCTGTTTCAGTAAGGCAAAAGCCTCCCTGGTCCTCGATCCTCAAAGTGTGGTCCAAGGACCAAGCACATCAGGGTCACCTGGAGCCTGTTAGAAGTGCTCCAGACCTACTCAGTCAGGTGATCTACTTACGCATTAAAGGGGAAGATGCTGACCTAGATTTTGCAAGCGACATAGGGACTGGTGACAGGTAGTGGAAGTCTATCCGAGGCATCCAGAGATTAGCAGCAGCGGGGCACCACATCCAAGGCTGGGAGGACGGCAGGGATTCCAGGGGCTGGAGCTGACCCCAGGGTGCCCCAGGGAGAGGGGGCTCACAGCAGGGCGGGGGAGCTGCAGCCTCCGTGGGGACATGGCTGCCGGCAGAGATGCCACGGAGAACACGGTACAAATGCCCACCTCTCCCCTCTCTGATCTCCCGTCCTTCTCAGGTGTCTCGCAGCAGCCAAGCCTACCTGGAAGCCAGAAGTAGGGGAGGCCTGAGAGATGAGGTTCTCTCCCACGAAGCAGAGCAGGGAAGGGTTACAGAGTCCACGTGAGTCATCCCTCCGCACCACCCCCAGTGGCCACAGTAGCCAGTGGACAGTGTTTGTCCCCTCCAGCCCCAGCACCGGCCAGGAGATCACCCCTCTCACTTCACCTGTAGATGTTGGTCTTTAACGTCTCCCCCCATCCCAGGGGCTGCTCACGGAGACACGGCCTGTGCCCTGAGTGGGCTGTGGTGCCAGCCGCCTATTCAGCCTCCACGTTTCTCCTGGACCAGCCCAAGCCACCCTTCTGTTTAACCTGGCCTAGGAGTTTATGGACGATCACACCCATTCCCCCCACCATCCCACTCGCCCTGCCAGGGAGATCTGAAGGTGTTGTGTGCCCTCGCCCACAGCTCTACACTGATTTGCTCTCTGCTCTTCACACTTGGCTGGTGTGGCTGGAGGTGGGAAAAGCTTTCCAGGCCCCTCACTCATGGGGGAGCACCAGGGACATAGGAAGGGGGAGGCCTGAGAGCTTCTCTGGGATGACAAAGAAGGCTTGGGCATCTGCGCAGCCAGGGGCCCGGGAGGCAGGAGTATGATGTTTGATGTTAGATCACGCAGGAGTCAGAAACGTCTCTGACAGTGGGCCCTCAGCAGACATGTACCTGCGCTTGTCGAGGGATGGTGGCCAACCAGCAGCGTGACACGGCTCACAGGGCCCTGATGATGACTTTAGATACAGGTCTCCCGAGTTCCAGAACTCCTGTCCTCTGCAGAGAAGCTGTAAAAGTCCTTGGAGGAAAAGCCTCATGGTCCCGCGTTTCTGTGGTTCTGGCCACAGCACCCAGCACCCAGGGAGGGAGGCAGGCCTTCCTGCCCTCCAGCCTGGCCTAGCACACAGCACAGTAATGCCATCCCCATCCTGTCCACTCCTGGGGACCAGTTTCCTCACCCCGATGCTGGCCGGGACTGTCTGGTTACCCAGAGACTCTTGGGAAACTCCCTGCAGCTGTTTCCAGGGGAATATTAAGTGTCTTAGTGAACACGTTCCTGCAGGCACCTGGCCAACCGCTCACCTGGACCCTCCCTCACCAGGAACCTGCTGGATTCCAGGCAAACCCTGATAGGATAGGGCCCTCCTTCCTTCCCTTAGCCTGAGGGAGAGACTGTAAATGCAGAAGCTCAGAAAATCCTTGCTTGTATGTTGCCTCGCATCATATAGCCGGAGTGTAGCTCTGCCCTTCTAGCTGCCCTCGGCTTAAGAGTGCCATTCATTCCCCCACAACCTGGCCTGCACCTGCCCACTGGGAGATAATCAGTTGACCTGGTGGTCCTAATAATGTCTCTGTGGCCGACCTCTGTCTCTGGTGCTCTCTCCACCCTTATTTCCCTTCTGGCCGCTCCCACTGAGTTCTCTTCTATGCAGCCTGTGCTAGCCAAGTGGGGCGGGGCAGGGCAGGAGGGGGAGAGCTGCAGGGCAGAGTCTACACAGCGCTGCGGGGCTGTCTTTTGTGGCTGCTTCCTGGGTCTGACGCCTCATGGTCGTGCTGGCCCAGGCGCTCAGGGCTCTCCCCTCTGACTCCACATTCCATTTCTGCGGATCCGTGCGTGTCATTTCAGTGAGTCCGGCCCAGGAGTCTTCAGCTTCATCCCCATCCTGGGGCCATGCCTTCATCAAACAACTGCAGCGGGGCGCCAAGCCCTGAGCCGGCACCACTCACCGCGGCTGCCCTGGGCAAGGCCACCCTCAGAAGGCAGTCCCTTCCCCGCTTTAGCAGGAGGCTTCTGTTGAGGGAGTCCGGGCCAGTTAATAGGTGTGAGGGAGGACTCAGGAAACAAGAAGTCCCGGAAAACATAGCAAATAGTGAAGTCACTCAGTCGTGTCCGACTCTTTGCGACCCCATGGACAGTAGCCAACCAGCCTCCTCCGTCCATGGGATTTTCCAGGCAAGAATACTGGAGTGGGTTGCCATTTTCTTCTCCAGGGGATCTTCCCGACCCAGGGATTGAACCTGGTTCTCCCGTATTGTAGGCAGACGCTTTACCGTCTGAGCCACCAGGGAAAACATAAGTAAGGCCGAAAGAACAAACCTTTAACTAGAGAACTGATTACATACTCTAGAAGGCCATGTGGGTGTTAAAAAAAAAAAAAAAAAAAAAACCCTTCGAGTGGGTGGTCCTGTATTTCACATAGCTTGGGCACACACAGAAGCCCATCAAAAGCAAGAATTTGCTACTGGACTTAACGAAATTTAGAGTGAGTGAATTGGGTGAACATAGTCAAAAAATACTAACTTCCAGTTGTAAAATAGCTAAGACCTGCAACGTAGGGTTCAGATGGTTAATAATACTGTATTGTATATTTGAAAGTTGCTAAGAAACTAGATCTTAAAAGTTCTCATCACAAGAAAAAGATTTTTTTGCTGTCTCTCATACAGGGTTATCATTACCATCTTTCTAAATCTGTGGGACAGGGAGAGGGTGGGATGATTTGGGAGAATGGCACTGAAACATGTATAATATCATATATGAAACGAATCACCAGTCCAGGTTCGATGCATGATACAGGATGCTTGGGGCTGGTGCACTGGGATGACCCAGAGGGATGGTACGGGGAGGGAGGAGGGAGGGGGGTTCAGGATGGGGAACACGTGTATACCTGTGGCAGACACATGTTGATGTATGGCAAAACCAATACAATATTGTAAAGTAATTAGCCTCCAATTAAAATAAATAAATTTATATTTTAAAAAAAGAACTTAAAAAATAAAAAACAAAAAAATAAAAAGGAATGACGTAAAAAAAAAGAAAAAGATTTGTAACTATGTGTGGTAATGGATCGGAGAAGGCAATGGCACCCACTCCAGTGCTCTTGCCTGGAAAATCCCATGGACGGAGGAGCCTGGTGGGCTGCAGTCCACGGGGTTGCTAAAAGTCGGGCATGACTGAGTGACTTCACTTTCACTTTTCACTTTCATGCATTGGAGAAGGAAATGGCAACCCGCTCCGGTGTTCTTGCCTGGAGAATCCCAGGGATGGGGGAGCCTGGTGGGCTGCCGTCTATGGGGTCGCACAGAGTCGGACACGACTGAAGCGACTTAGCAGCAGCAGCAGCAGCAGTGGTAATGGATGGTAACTAGACTGATCGTGGTGATCATTTTGCAATATATACAAATATTGAATCATTATGTTGTATAATATAATGTTATGTCATGAAAATAATGTTATGTCTGTTGTATCTCAATTAAAAAAAAAAATGAAACTCATTCCTTGGCACCTTTGACATTTTCTAGTTGAGCACTCTAATTGGGCACACAGAAAGGCTCGATCTACCCTAGGAATTACTATACACTTTTTCTGATCTTTTGGTGATATGCTGGAACAGCAGGAAAAACAATTTTCTTCTTCAAAATTTTTAGCTGGGGACTTCTGTGGTGGTCCACTGGTTAGGAATCTGCCTTCCAATGCAGGGGACATGGGTTCGATCCCTGGTTGGGGAATTAAGATCCCACACGCCGCAGGGCAACTAAGCCTGTGAGCCACAACTAAAGCGTGCACACCGCAATGAAGAGCATGCACGCCGCAGCAAACGTCCCGCGTGTCACAACCAAGACTCAGTGCAGCTGAATAGATGTTTTAAAAACTTGTTCTGTATCTGTTTAAGAAAAATCTAAATGGTGCATGTTTACAAAAATGCGTACATGTAAAGCTATACACATTAAATGTATTAGAATAGCCTCCTGTGGAGAAGAAGGTCATGAGAGTGGGGAATGGGGATAAAAAAGGAAATAAAAGGGAAAAAAAGACTATTAAAAAAATTTTTTTTTAGCTGATCTTAACCACAATCCTTAGCTGTTCCCCGTGGAGTGGAGCATTTTTCTGAGGGCAAGAGGAAGGGAGGAAGGTACGCACTTTGACTTAGGACAGTCCGGAGAGATTTCTGACTGCTCAGAGCGCACAGGTGTAATCTACAATTATCTAGGGATGTTCTTACTGAAGAGTGATTCTGGATATAAGGTGTGTCTGGGTCTGTTCCCAGTGACCACCCCACAAGCCCTCCTTTATCTGAGCATGGCCTGAGTGGCACCGGAGGTCTTTTGAATGAAAATCCTGCATTGACATTGGATTTGTCTTTTGATGTGACTGTAGACAGGTCAGCTTTGGGAGCAGAATCCTGAAACTGTAAACACTGAATTTCCTTTCACGTCTGCCCAGCGCTGCTCCTATCCATAAGGGCCTGGGAAGTAACAAGCAACATCTCTGAGACTCAGTTTCCTCAGCCCTAGAATGAGGCACTGCTGCTGCTGCTGCTAAGTCGCTTCAGTCGTGTCCGACTCTGTGCGACCCCATAGACGGCAGCCCACCAGGCTCCCCCGTCCCTGGGGTTCTCCAGGCAAGAACACTGGTGTGGGGAGGCACTAAAACTGCTCTATTCATAAGGAAGTGTATAGAGGACACTAGCAAGCTGCCCCCAGAGTCAGGGCGCCAGGCTAACAGGGGCTGTCGTGCCTGCAGCTGCAAATTTTGGACAGCACAAACATTTGCATCATCACCGGAGAACAGGGGGATCCTCTAGAGCTGCACCGCCGTGTGGAACTTTGTGACCTCGGGCAGCTCTTCTCCTCTGAGCCTCCTTTCTTACCTATAAAATGGAGACAGCAGTGCCAGCCTCATTGGCTCCAATGATTAAATTGACAAGAGTGACACAGTGAATTACCTGACACAGTGCCTGGAGCTCAGCAGGCCTGGGCGGTGCCAGCCCCCATGTCTTGCACCTGGTTGCTGAGGCTGAGGCTGGTTACCTGGCCTTCCCTTCTTTCTCTGGGGCCCAGGAAGGTCTTGTCACAGGCCATTTTGTGGCAGAGTGAGTCCCTACCCAGACCCTCCGGGAGCGGGCATAGGAGCAACAGGAGGAAAGGCAGGTATGCGGGCCACAGCCCTTTTCCCAGAGTGGGGAAGGGAGCTGGCATGGGAGCTGGCATAGGAGCTTGTAGCCAAGCACGCCAGCCCCATAGCCCCCAGGGCCCCCAGCTCCCCTACCTTTGGGAGCCGCGGGGGTTAGTTCTTTGCAGGCAGTGAGTGTGTTGGTGGGGAAGGTGCTCATTCTCTCCTTTTGCAAAACCAGCTAATCCCAGGAGACACTAGCAGTTTCAGGCAGCCAGAGTTAGGGGCTGGTGTTGGCTGGCGCCCTGCACATTAGGGTCCTCAAACGCAGCAGAAAGTTGCAGGGTACCCCCGGCCTCTGTCCTGTCTTTCCTTCCCTGCTTGGTCCGGTTCGGGCTCTGGGCTGAGCACACAGATGTGCCTCTGTGAGACTGCAGGGCCTCTCTTCTCTCTCTCCCCACCCAGTTCTCTGTCTTCTGCCTTCACACCCAGCCCCCAAGGCACGCTGAAGTCACTTGGGAGTTTAATGAATTAAACACCTGGAGCCCAACCCCAGAGAAGGCTTTAGTTGGCCTAGGGTGTGGCCTAGGCATTGGGATTTTTAAAAAACGCTGCTGAACACAAAGTGGTAGGCACCGACCCCCACCTTTACGTCGGTGCCACTCACGCACACATCTGGACACACTCCCGCCCTCCCACCTGCTCTCGCTCCTTCTCCTTCGTTTGTTGCTACCGCTTTGCAAACTCTCTGTATGGTCAAGCCACTCAAGATGGTGGATCTCTTGCTCTCTGTACACTCCATGCCGGACCAGCGCCCACTTCACGTAGGTCTTAGGCATGTGATTGACCTTCCCATGTACTTGCTCCAGGCCCCAGCTGTTGACAGTTCTCATCAAGAGGGCGGTGAGGGGCGTGCCCTCCTATTAGTTTCCCTGGTAACTAATGAGCCCACTGGATGTCAGTTCTTCTGTAACTGGTAATCTCTCCTTCCACCAACCCCCCAGGAGCAAAGACTGCTGCCATGTTTTATCCACCGGCTGCCACACACTATGGTGTGTCCCTCCAGGACCTAGCTTCAGACAGGTAAGATCCTCCTCCCACCCATTAACCCATGGATGTCTCTATTGCTGACTCCTGAGGGGTGTGGCCCAACACGACTTGCTCAGGGCACTGTCTGGATTCAGACCTCAACCAGCCTGTTCGAGCCCCTGAAAAGTGGGGGAGAGGGGTGGTGAAGGAGGTCCAGTACCTGCTGCTGAGGGCCAGAGGGGCACAGGAGAGGAGCCTGGGGGCAAGGAGTGAGAAAAGCAGATACTATGAGGTAGGGGACCAGGCAAGAGACAGGGTTCTTAGCCTGGAGTTTGTGGGTGAGTTTAAGGCACCCATGAACTTGGGTGAGAAAAAAAAGGATACTGTTGTTTGCACTAACCTCTAGCTGAAAGTCAGCATTACATTCATTATAAATGTGGACAAAACCCATGTCTTTTTACCTGTGACTTTGTTACCGGTAGAAATCACTGCCCCTTTGCTATGACAATGGTTTTGCTCGTCACTACTTCAGAATTGTGTGTGCACGCTAAGTCACTTCAGTCATGTCTGGCTCTGTGCAACCCTATGGACTGTAGCCCACCAGGCTCCTCTGTCCATAGGATTCTCCAGGCAGGCATACTGGAGTGGGTTGCCTTGCTCTCCTCCAGCGGATCTTTCGGACCCTGGAATTAAACCCATGTCTCCTGCATTGCAGGCAGCTTCTTTACCTCTGAGCCACCGGGGAAGCCCATGGGCCTGCTTAAAGCCTCCACTAGGTCTTATTTCTGATTTGTTAAGCAGCGCACATATTACTCCATCGTGAATTTACTATTTAATATTAATTAATATTAACCGATTCACTGTAATCAGTTCCCTTTGTAATTCTGTGTATTTTATTTCATGCGTTGAAAACATTCTGGAAAAGGGCTTCATTTTAGGCTGCACAGCACCCTCAAGGGGTCCCTGGCACAATAGGGGTGAAGAAACATGGAGTAGAAGATGAGGCCAGGAGGTGGCAGCCGTGATTCCAGGGACTAGAGGTCGCTTCCCTTGGGTCCCCCGCAAGGGCCACCTGGAAGTCCTGAGAGCTACCCATTCTGCTGGAAGGCTTGATCTGTGCCAGGCCCGGTTGTTCAGGTTTGCCTGGGTCCCCTGAGCCTGCCAGAGTCTGGAAGGAGTTTCCTGACCTCAAGGCCCCACTCTCCACCCCAACCCCTGAGCCCCGACACCTGGCTGCACGTCTTGCCTTGCCCTTTCATCGGATAAACTGCAAGCTTGGCAGCCAGCAGAGCTGACCGACACAGGGAGGGCAGAGTCTGGGGGAGGCCTGGGCCACCCAGAGATGAGAGGACCCCAGGGTGTGGCAGTTACCCCAAGACAGAGTCTGAGCATGGGAGGTGCCGTCCCAAGCAGGGGACTCTGAGCGGGTGAGCTGTGCTTGGGACCACGCCTCCCTGGAGATACAGGAGCTGCTGGGCCTTCCGGGGAGGGCTAGACAGAGTCTGGAGGTGGAGACAGGCTAACAGTACGAGACTGACTTCCAGCATGGAGGGGTGGGGAAAGGGGGTACCTGCTCCCCTGCCCTTTGACACAGAGGAGGCCCAGACTCACGCCCCTGTAGCTCAGACCCTCCAGCCAGGCTGCCCCTCTGCTCTTTTCACTCACAGAGGCTGCCTCAGCCTTTCCCTAGTCATCTAAAAGTGTCTCAGAATCCTACTCTGGATTGGAAAAGCCTAAATTAGAACAAATGACCTTAATCAGGGGACTTGAAATAAAAACATTACTTGATTTTACAGAACCCCGAGCATAAAAGCCTGAAAGTTTTTAAAGCACGTCCACACTCTCCCCACCCCTCCCTAGGGCCTCCTCTAATCCTAGGTCTAATTAAAAAGCACACTCAGAACTTCAGACCCCTCCCCCAAGTAGCCAAGCCCTGAATTAGTTTCCTCGGGTTCAAGTTTCTGACCTTTAGACTTCTTGCACAAAAATGATGTTTCCCCACGAGAAAGAATGCAGGCTTGGGGATCCCTAAGCATTGTTTTCAAACTCTCTGAAGAAAGCTAAGCTGCATCTCTCTCCATCACGGGTTCTGCTGTGCCTGCCTCTGGTTAGTGTCCCCGGAAGGGCTGCCGTCCAGGAGGTGTGAGGTTTCTGGTACCCCTGAGCCCCCTGACATAGGCAAATCTCCATCCTGGGTCCAGACCTGCTGAGCACACAAAGACAGGTGTTTGCAGGACGTGGGGGAGGAGTTAAGCCTTGAGGAGGAAGCTGGCCTCACAATAACAAAGCCTCCCCATACATCAGACCTCCTGTGCCCCTGAGAAGGGTGGAGGTGCTCACGGAGAGCCATATCAGCAGGATATCCCAACAGCTCCTTGCCCCACCCTTCTGCCTCCCCCTCCACCCTTCTCTTGGGCCTGGTCTCAGCCCTCCTGTGCTCAGAGATGGCTCCTAACCAGACCATTCAGTTCTTGAGGGCCCACCCAGACAACCCCTTTGCCATTTTTTTTTCTTGCCACTTTTGATTAGAAATTTCTGGTACTTCAGATCCAAGAACACTGGGTGGAAAGGACTCAGCTGGTCCTGGGAGTGAGGTGAGCAGAGGAGGAAAGGGGAAAGGCAGTCAAAAGGACCATCTTAGGTAAAGTCCCGGCCTCCACCTGATTCTGGGGGAAAGTGTGGTGTGTAAATTACCATTGAGAGTTGACCCAACCTTGAGGAAGGGAAGTTTAGCTTTCCTCCACTAGCAGTCCTTGGCTACAGGCTGCTCTGGAGAGGCATAGGCATTTCCAGTTCACTCCAGAGCCCAAGGAACAAGGACACCCAGATGCCAGCCCTTAGAAGAGGGTGAGTACACAGACCTGGTGAATGGGGGCCACAGGACCTGCGCAGAGTACCCAAAACTCCTGCTACACTGAGCAAATAATTGGAATAAAATTCTCCAAAAGACAACAGGCGCTCAGTGGGGCACAGGATCCCTGAGTGGGAAGGAAGGTCAGAGGTCGTTAGTGGACTCCCAGCTTCTGGTCCACCCTCTCTGAGGGAGAATCCATTCCTCTCGAAGGTTTAACCTTCCAAATTTGTCATCTTCTCTTCAGTCCACCAGAGCATCCTGTCCTCCAGTCTGCAGAGCTGACTGACCCATAAGCTGCTAGAAGAGTCTTTGGCCAATATTTTCTCGCGTGACTACGATAACCCAAGTACTCACCTCGCCAGCACCCCTGCCCATCCACTCTAGTCGGCTTTCAGGAAGGAGATTATCTGGCATGCAGAATTCGTATAAATCTAGCCACTGTTCCCTTTCTCCTTGTTGACAGGTTTTAGAATTGACCTGCATAGACATAAAAGCTTCTAGAATTTGCTTTTCTGGCTTTCTAGATAATGGGATATTTGTTCCCCACGTCTCCCTTGGTGCCTGTACCCCAAAGGCTCTGGGGGAAGGACTGTACCTGCTGTGTTCAGTGGTGCATCTCCAAAGTCTCTCCTGGTGCCCAGCAAACAGGAGGAGGTGCTAAGTGACTATGTGTTGAGCAAAACTGACGTCACAGGGCGATTTTTGTAAAACGAAGTGTGAAGAATGAGCTTTGGCTCAGCCTCGATTCCCTGGAAAAGTCTGAGGCAAAAGTTTAGATGTTAACACTTTTGGGGGGGGGGGGGGGAGTGAATCCCAGGGTAGCTGGAGTGAGACAGGCAAAGAAGGAGGGAAGGCAGGAGTGAGCCGGCCATAGCTCTGTGATAAGCACAGCAATTGCTCAGCTGCATAAGACATCTTCAGAGAGGCTGTAGGACCACTGTGATGCCAAGAAGTCTGCCTCAGGGGAAGGAGGGAGAAAAATAGATCCGCAGGACCCCGCCTCCCAGCTGCCTGTTTTCTGGGTGGCCTTACCGGGCGCTGGCTAGCCCTCACTATGCGTGCTGCCCCTGTGGCCTCAGCAAGCACTGGGAGAGCTGCGTCTCAAGACCATGGTGGTCTACAGCCGTGGTGGTCTACAGCCACAGCTTGTAGGGTAAGCCAGGCAATAAGCAGAAGCCAGTGGCACTCCCCACCTGCTCTCCTGCAGCCCGCAACTTTGCAGGTTGCCCGGGGCTGGCCAACAAGCAAGCAGAGATGCCAGGCGGGCCTGCAGCTTCTTGTGTCTCCATGGGAACAAGCTTCACAATAGGAGGAAGAGACATGCGGCATGAACTGGGGTGGGGGGCAGGTGTGCCACAGGGCTTTCCAGGTGGCTCAGTGATAAAGAAACCACCTGCCAATACAGGAGACGCAAGAGACACGGGTTCCACCCCTGCGTCAGGAAGGTCCCCTGAAGGGTGAAATGGCAACCCACTCCAGCGTTCTTGCCTGGAGAATTCCATGGACAGAGGAGTCTGGCGGGCTGCAGTCCTTAGGGTCGCAAGGAATTGGGCGTGACTGTGTAACTGAGCATGCCCAGGTGTGCCCCAGCATCAGGTGGTTGGGCAGGGGTCACTAGGCAGACCTGGCCTGTACCCACAGGCTGTGCCCAGTTCAGCAACTCCCTCCTATGAAGATCCAAATTCTCACTGTGCCTCAAGGATGTGGGGGTGTCAGGCTGCAGCCAACACTGGCCAACACCTGCTATTAACATTTTGTCCTCTAGTCTCCCTCTCCTGGAGCTACAAGCTTACTAGGTTCATCGTCTTCTTCCGGTTTATTGTAGGTGACGGTTTTGTCAAATACGCTCGTGTATAACAGCTTCCGCAACCATCTTCCTTGCCCCATAAGTCAATGCCACAAAAGTGAGATTGTTAAGATAACCTCCATCTCCCAGCAGCAATTTTTGTACCAATCAAAGTATGCTAGGTTATGACAGAATTTGAATGACATGAAGTAACAAAGATTTCTTGTTTACCCCGTATATATCTACTCCAGCTTGCTGGGTCCTCTTCACACCTTCTCACTCCAGGATATAGGCTAATGAAGTAGTCATGATCACTGCCATGAACAGCCATGAACACTGCCAAACTCAAAAGCAAAAGTATTGACCTAGAGGGTAACAAATCAGCAATTAGATAGCTGTTCTGGCCCCGAAGTGACATACATTCGCTAACAGTGGCCGGAACTAGTCATGCAGTACCCCATCCAACCACAAGGGGGCAATGAAACAACGAGGAGTTCCGAAGGCAAAGAGCAGGAAATCTTTGGTCAACAACACGATTCAACTGCTTATGAGCTATATAACTGAATGTTCTCTGGATCTAGGGATAGAGGCCTAGCTTTACTAGAGTTGCAGCCCCTCATAATCCCATTTCCAAACTTAAGACACCACTAGCCAGTTTTAACAGCACAAGTATATACTACGCACCATTTTTCTAGTTTTCCACCAAAGAACTTGTGGTGATTTTGCCAGGTAAAGAACCACCTCCCAGACTTTCAGGTACAACTGACCCTGGCTCAATAAAACCTCAAAAAAATAAAATAAACCCTGGAGTCAATAAAACCGCTTCTTGATATATAGAGCACCAGCCTGGTCCTCCAGTCGGGACGTTAAGAGCCTCGGGTGATTACTGAAACTTCGGCCACTGTCAACGGCAGGCCCTGTGAAGCAGCAATCTACAGTCATTTCCCCAGTTTCTGATTGTGTAGGTGGACCAGGTGACCTGACTGCCACGGAACTGCTCCCTGACTTGAAGAGTAAGTCTATTGCAATAGGAAAAGCCAAGTAGCAGCCACTGGAGCATCCTTTCTGGCCTGCTGCTGCTGCTGCTGCTAAGTCGCTTCAGTCGTGTCCGACTCTGTGCAACCCCATAGACGGCAGCCCACCAGGCTCCCCCGTCCCTGGGATTCTCCAGGCAAGAACACTGGAGTGGGTTGCCATTGCCTTCTCCAACACGTGAAAGTGAAGTTGCTCAGTCATGTCCGACTCTTCACGACCCCATGGACTGCAGCCCACCAAGCTCCTCTGTCCATGGGATTTTCCAGGCAGGGGCACTGGAGTGGGGTGCCATCGCCTTCTCCACCCTTCTGGCCTAAGAGGAAACAAAAAAGAAGTTAGCTCCTTGCTCCCTGTGGTGGGAGGCTGTTGTGTTGCTTTTGTTTTCTCTCCTGTGCCTGAGTGATTGCTGCCAGCTAGCATGAAGGGTGCCTGCAGCTAGGGGAAATGAGTGTGCGGGAACCCGGCAGAGACTAGGGGCATAGCTGGTGGTACGTACCCAAAGACGGCCAACAACCAGGCACAAAATCCAGAGCATATTCAGAGAGTTCCTTCTGTGGAGGAAGTGCGACGCCTGATCAAGGGCAGTGGAAGGAGAAACATCGCAAAATAAAAAAATAAAGACAAGGGGAGGCAGAGACTTCTTAGGAAATGAGTCTGTCCTTCTATAACTGAAAAATCGCCTTATACATTGCAATGCATGATGACTCTTCATCAAAATATCTCAAAATATCTTCATAAAATATCTATTTTTCCAACTTCTGTTCATCAAGACTATATATATATATAACTTTTGAGATATAAAGGGAATAGTTATATCTGTGTCCATCTAGTTTAATAATTTACTCATATTTTAAACCACAGTTTAAAGTGAT
Source organism: Budorcas taxicolor (assembly GCF_023091745.1). NCBI lineage: Eukaryota > Metazoa > Chordata > Mammalia > Artiodactyla > Bovidae > Budorcas > Budorcas taxicolor. The sequence goes on from NC_068914.1 coordinate 4,729,575, forward strand.
GTTTCAATCTATAAATGTTTCTTTCTTCCATTACGCATTTTGTGAAACAACTTGGTATCTTTGTTAGTCCTAGGGCCTCCTGTTGAGTCATCCAACAGGTTTCTTGAAAAAGGTCATTTCTTAAGAGCAGAAAACCAAAAAGGCCTTGAGAATTCCAACTCCCCACTTACCATCAAAAAGGTCTCAAAGAAATAAGTTTTCTGATGGTACACTTACTAAAGGTGGAAATGGGGAGCCACTTGACCACCCCATGGAGGTGTGAGCCGGGTGTAACGCCAGGGGACAGCCAAAGCACTGTCTACCGAAGGGTGGGAAAAGCAGTGACCCTGGGACGTGTGACATGGTCACAGCAGGTTAGGTTATGAAGAAAGCATCTAAAAAAAATTCTTAGCTTAAAAAAAAAAAGGAGGAACTTTAATAGGTTAAAGGAAATATAAGTCATGTCATCAGAATGCAATGTGTGACTCAAACCAACATTTGGAGATAATCAAGGAAATTTTCCCTTGATTAGATATTAGATGTTTCAAAGAAATGATAATTTTTTTAAAGATGAAGTAATGGTATGGTGTTTTTGTTAAAGGAATCCTTTTCTTAAAGATATATAATGTCTAGAATTTACTTTAAAATAATCCAGCAGCAGAGGTTGGGGAGGAGATAGAGGAAATGTGTGTGTGTGTGTTCAAGGGGAAAATAAAGAGGAAACAAGATTAGCTACAGCTACTAACTGGTGGATGAGTACGTGGGCAATAATTACACTATTGTCTTTGCTTTTACATATGACATCCTCCAGGGACTCCACTGTATCTGTGTACCAGTGTCCATAGCAGCACTGTTCACAACAGCCAAAAAGCAGAAACAACCCAAGTATCCGTCGACAGGTAAACTGAGAAATTAAATATGATATATAAATGCAGTGGAATATTATTCAGCCATTAAAAGGAATGAAATTTTGATATATACAACATGGTAGACTTTGAAAGCATTATGCTTAATGAAATAAGCCAGACACAGAAAGTCAAATATTGTATGATTTCATTTATATAAGGTACCTGGATTGGCACACAGAGAGGCAGGAAGCAGAGTAGAGGGTACCATGGGCTGGAGGATGACTGGAAGTGGATATTATTATTTAATGGGTATTATTTTTGTGGGGAAGGATGAAACATTTTTGGTATAGATAATGGTCATGGAAACAGTATTGTGAATGTTTTCACTATCACTGAATTGTACTTACAAATGGTTAAAAGGATGAACATTATGTGCATTTTACCATGATTTTTAAAAGAATTTGTATTAATTTTTGGCTGCACTGCATAGCATGCGGGATCTTCACTCTCCAGGCGGGGATTGAACCTGCGCCCTCGGCAGTGAAAGCACAAAGTCTCAACCACTGAACCACCAGGGAAGTCCCCATGACAATTGTTTTTTAAAGTTAATTAACGATAATGAGTGGCAACATAATTATTGGATCAGACCACCCCAAAGCAAAACCAAATCAAAACAGTGTGATACTGGGACCAGGTGGTAAATGGATCAGAGCAAACAGTCCAGAAATAGAGCCCTGGGTACATGTGAGTTTGGGGGGGGGGGGGTGTCCCTAGTAGCAGAACCTGACTCTGGGATCCTTGTGTAGCAATTGCTGAGGGACAGCTCTTAGGAGAACTCTTGGGGAGTGAGGAAAAAGCAGGACCAGATGGGTGAGAAGAGGCAAAGCTGTGGGCTCAGGAGAAGCCTAGACTCAGCCTGATCCCTCAGGGACTCAGGAACATGACTGGCACCACAGAGGTTGTCCCAGGCATCAGTAACCTAGTACCCCCTGCATCCATCAGTCAGTGGCATGCATGGGGTGGGGTGTGACCTTCCAAGCATCTCTAGGCAAGGCAGCTCCTATCAGTCGAGGTCAGCCCTCCCAAGAACAATGCAGGGGTGAGCAGTTAGCAGTCGGGGACTCCAGCAGCAAGAAGGTGGGGGTACCAGTCTTGTGAAAGGACTCTAGACACCAAGAACCTCGTTACAATATGGTAAGTTAATAAATTAAAATGCAGCATTTCAAGTCAGAGTGGGAAGGATAGAATATTCAATAAATGATGTCAAGACCATTGATTATCTATTTGGAAAAAAAAACAGCTTGAGCTACACCTCATACTATGAATGAAAATAGGTTTCAAATGCACCCAAGATTTATCCATTTTACAAAACAAACAACAAAATGGATTTGTTCTCTAGATTTACATAACAAATTAGTCCCAAATTTAGCAGCTTTAGACAAACATTTGCTATCTCAGCTTCTGTGGGCTAGGAATCTGAGAGTAACTTAGCTGGATGGTTCTGGCTCAGGGTCCCTCATGAGTTTGTAGTCAAGATGTCATCTCAATGTTCAACTGGAGAGGGATCCACTTCCAAGATCACTCAGGTAGTTGTTGGCAGGCCTCAATCCCTTAGTGGTTATTGCCCAGAGACCTTGTTCCTTGCCAGGGGCATCTCCATGGTTTATCCGAATGCCCTAAAAATATGGCAGCTGCCTTGCCCCACAGTGAGTGACCTGAGAGAGAAAGATGGAGGGTACAGTCATGTATAACCTACTATCAGAAGTGACAGGCCATCACTTTTCATATTCTTTTGGTTACATTGTGTGAACTTCTGCACAATGAAGGAGGGGCGACGCCATGGTGTGAGTGCCAGGAGCAGGGATCCACAGAGGTTGTCTTGGAGGCTGCTTACCACACGAAATCCTTGAAAATATATAGAAAAGTATTTTGATAATTAGTAGCTAAGCATGTTAATAAATCCAGAAGACACAAAATAAATATATTTTATCTGCTATAAGGTAAAAGACATGACCAATATCTCATTTCTCTCTTTTTTAAAACATATATGCCTTCCTGGTTTGCTTTTGGAAAATTGCTTCCCCCTGACTGTGTGTAGCTCTGGTGGCTGTGATAGTCTCTATATGCTCAGTTCAGTTCAGTTGCTCAGTCGTGTCCGACTCTTTGTGACCCCACGGACTGCAGCACGCCAGGCCTCCCTGTCCATCACCAACTCCCGGAGCTTACTCAAACTCATGTCCACTGAGTCGGTGATACCATCTAACCATCTCATCATCCTCTGTCGTCCCCTTCTCCTCCCACCTTCAGTCTTTCCGAGCATCAGGGTCTTTTCAAGTGAGTCAGCTCTTCACATCAGATGGCCAAAGTGTTGGAGTTTCAGCTTCAACGTCAGTCCTTCCAATGAACAACCAGGACTGATCTCTTTAGGATGGACTGGTTGGATCTCCTTGTAGTCCAAGGGACTCTCAGGAGTCTTCTCCAACACCACAGTTCAAAAGCATCAATTCTTTGGTGCTCAGGTTTCTTTATAGTCCAACTCTCACATCCATACATGACTATTGGGAAAATCATAGCTTTGACGAGGTGAACCTTCCTTGGCAAAGTAATGTCTCTGCTTTTTAATATGCTGTCTAGGTTAGGCATAGCTTTTCTTCCAAGGAGCAAGCATCTTTTAATTTCATGGCTGCAGTCACCATCTGCAGTGATTCTGGAGCCCAAGAAAATGAAGTCTCTCACTGTTTCCATTGTTTCCCCATCTATTTGCGATGAAGGGATGGGACCAGATGCCATGATCTTCATTTTTGAATGTTGAGTTTTAAGCAAGCTTTTAAACTCTGCTCTTTCACTTTCATCAAGAGGCTCTTTAGTTCTTCTTCACTTTCTGGCATAAAGGTGGTGTCATCTGTGTATCTGAGGTTATTGATATTTCTCCTGGCAATCTTGATTTCAGCTTGTGCTTCCTCCAGCCCAGTGTTTCTCATGATGTACTCTGCATAGAAGTTAAATAAGCAGGGTGACGATATACAGCCTTGATGTACTCCTTTTCCTGTGGGAACCAGTCTGTGTTCCATGTCCAGTTCTAACTGTTGCTTCCTGACCTGCATACAGATTTCTCAAGAGGCAGGTCAGGTGGTCTGATATTCCCATCTCTTTAAGAATTTTCCACAGTTTGTTGTGATCCACACAGTCAAAGGCTTTGGCATAGTCAATAAAGCAGAAATAGATGTTTTTCTGGAACTCTCTTGCTTTTTCAATGATCCATAGGATGTTGGCAATTTGATCTCTGGTTCCTCTGCCTTTTCCAAATCTATCTTGAACATCTGGAAGTTCACGGTTCACATACTGTTGAAGTCTGGCTTGGAGAATTTTGGGCATTACTTTGCTAGTGTGTGAGATGAGTGCAATTGTGCAGTAGTTTGAGCATTCTTTTTCATTGCCTTTCTTTGAGACTGTAATGAAAAATGACCTTTTCCAGTCCTGTGGTCACTGCTGAGTTTTCCAAATTTGCTGGCATAATTAGTGCAGCACTTTCACAGCATCATCTTTTAGGATCTGAAATAGCTCAGCTGGAATTTCATCACCTCCACTAGCTTTGTTCGTAGTGATGCTTTCTAAGGCCCACCAGACTTTGTATTCTGGAAGGTCAGGCTCTAGGTGAGTAATCACACCATTGTGGTTATCTGGGTCATGAAGGTCTTTTTTGTATAATTCTGTGTATTCTTGCCACCTCTTCTAAATATCTTCTGCTACTGTTAAGTCCATACTGTTTCTGTCCTTTATTATGACCATTTTTGCATGAAATGTTCCCTTGGTTTCTCTAATTTTCTTCAAGACACCTGGATATGCTAGCCATTGTTTTTTTAAAAAAATAAAAAACCTCCAAAACTCAGTCTCAACCCAGCAAAGGTCACTTTCTGCTTCATACCAAGTCCAACCCAGAGGTGCCTGGTTCAGTGGCTTTCTCAAAAGCATTTAGGGGATCAGGCTGTGTGTATCCAGTGATTCCAGAGTCCCTAGGGCTCTTGAATTCTGAATCTGGCCACTGATGTGCAATGCAGGAATGTGGAGAGTTACATTAGAAGTTTGAGGGCCAGCCCTGGAAAAGGCACAAGTCACATCTACCCACATTTTCTTGGCCAGAATTAAACATCTTAATGCCAGGAGCTGTGATGCTGTGAAAGTGCTGCACTCAATATATCAGCAAATTTGGAAAACTCAGCAGTGGCAATAGGACTGGAAAAAGTCAGTTTTCATTCCAATCCCAAGGCAATGACAAAGAATGCTCAAACTACCGCACAATTGCACTCATCTCACACGCTAGTAAAGTAATGCTCAGAATTCTCCAAGCCAGGCTTCAGCAATGCGTGAACCATGAACTTCCAGATGTTCAAGCTGGTTTTAGAAAAGGGAGAGGAACCAGAGATCAAACTGCTAACATCTTCTGGATCATCAAAAAAGCAAAAGAGTTCCAGAAAAACATCTATTTCTGCTTTATTGACTATGCCAAAGCCTTTGACTGTGTGGATCACAATAAACTGTGGAAAATTCTTAAAGAGATGGGAATATCAGACCACCTGACCTGCCTCTTGAGAAATCTGTATGCAGGTCAGGAAGCAACAGTTAGAACTGGACATGGAACAACAGACTGGTTTCATATAGGAAAAGGAGTACGGCAAGGCTGTATATTGTCACCCTGCTTATTTAACTTATATGCAGAGTACCTCATGAGAAACGCTGGGCTGGAGGAAGCACAAGCTGGAATCAAGATTGCCAGGAGAAATATCAATAACCTCAGATGTGCAGATGACACCACCCTTATCGCAGAAAGTGAAGAAAAACTAAAGAGCCTCATGCTGAAAGTGAAAGAGGAGAGTGAAAAAGTTGGCTTAAAGGTCAACATTCAGAAAACTAAGATCACGCATCTGGTCCCATCACTTCATGGCAAATAAATAGGGAAACAGTGGAAACAGTGTCAGACTTTATTTTGAGGGGCTCCAAAATCACTGCAGATGGTGACTGCAGCCATGAAATTAAAAGACGCTTACTCCTTGGAAGAAAAGTTATGACCAACCTAGATAGCATATTAAAAAGCAGAGACATTACTTTGCCACCAAAGGTTCATCTTAGTCAAAGCTGTGGTTTTTCCAGTGGTCATGTATGGATGTGAGAGTTGGACTATAAAGAAAGCTGAGCACTGAAGAACTGATGCTTTTGAACCGTGGTGTTGGAGAAGACTCCTGAGAGCCCTTTGGACTGCAAGGAGATCCAACCAGTCCATCCTAAAGGAGATCAGTCCTGAGTGTTCATTGGAAGGACTGATGCTAAAGTTGAAACTCCAATACTTTGGCCACCTGATATGAAGAGCTGACTCATTTGAAAAGACCCTGATGCTGGGAAAGATTGAAGGTGGGAGGAGAAGGGGACGACAGAGGATGAGATGGTTGGATGGCATCACTGACTCAATGGACATGAGTCTGAGTAAGCTCCAGGAGTTGGTGATGGACAGGGAGGCCTGGCGTGCTGCAGTCCATGGGGTTGCACAGAGTCGGACACGACTGAGCACCTGAACTGAACTGTGTCCAACAGGACTGGAGTCCTTTTAGGGATTGGGACATAGACACACTGGGGGAAGACTGCCTAAAGACACAGGAGAACAGAGTCACCTACAGGCCAAGGGGAAGAAACAGCCCTGCTGACCCTTAGACCTTGGATTGCTAGCCTTCAGCTCGATGAGAAAATCAATTCCTGCTGCTTAAGCCCCCTGGTCACTGGGATGTTGACATGCCAGTTGGTGCTTTACCATCCCTCATTCATTTTCCTGAATCTTCTCCACACCTTTATAAGATTGTCTCTAGAAACTGTTCCGATGAACAAACTTCCTTTTCCTGTCAAGACCAGAATTGGCTTCTCCTTCCCATTAATACCAGGACTAATACATTTCCAGAGATGGCCCTGGTGACCCCACACCTTCCTGGCTGGACTCTCAACCCCACCCTCCAAGTCTCCCACCCCCAGAGGAAACTCCTCGGCTTGGTTGCTGTTGCCCCGCACCGCCCCCCACCCCCATCTCTGTCCCGATTGTTTCTCAGGCCCTGACCGCTTCTCACGCTGTCCCTTCACACTGTAGAGGAGCCGGAGCTGACAGAAAAGATCCCTGAGGACCCCAGTCTGTACCCCACAGCTCCAGCCGTGTCTGATCCCACCCACCCTCTCAGCATTTCCACTCAACTGCTGCCCCTCCGTGGGTTTGGGAAGTGGTTGCGGTTCATGAATTTGAAATATCCCCTGTAGCTGACTTTCTTTCCTCCAGCAAACCACTGACAAGGGCAGTGAGGTCCTGTGGGCTCCAGGGTCCCTTGACACTCTCCCACTCTTCTGGTTCCTGATACAGGTACTAGTTCAACCTTTGGTGTCTGTCCTTGAGTAACATTCAGACTTTCTCTCAAATCATGCCCCTTAGGGAAAGAGGTTGGCTTGAGGTGGAGACATCACTGGGAAGATGGACTCTGCTGTAGGTGGCCTGGTGATGCCATAAAGCCTGGGCTCAGCTACCCAGCAAAAACCAGCAGAGGAGGCCAAGGTCCTGGCATCCCATGGAGGTAGCGTTGGAGCCAAAGGGTGTGCCAGGCTTGCCAGAGCAGCTGTAGGGATCAGTGAGTATGTGGGTTACATGCCGAACCCAGCGTCTACCTGTAGCAGGAACTCAGAGAATGGTCCCTCCCTGTTCCTCATCTGGAGAAAGACTTATTTGAAAAAAGCCCCAGGGCTGGCTAGGTTGACATCAGGTAAGAGGTCTGTGTGCCTATCTGTAGGTGAAAGTATCAGGGGACTTAGGCTTCAACCCACAGACCTGGCAATAGAAATGGCCTAGGGAAATATCCCCTACCTCCCTCCCAGAGCAGGGTGTTGAATGACTACCGGGCTTGCTCCTTTCTTCCCATTCAGCATGAGGACAGGGCCTCAGGGAAGAGAAAGGGCATCCGGGGAACAGGGTGGTGTCACCCAGACTTCCAGAGTCCCCTTCAGAGGCCCATGAGTTTCGCATAAGGTCACCGGCTTGCTCCCAGTCCACAGGGAGGAACACGTCCCTAAATTCTTCCTGCCCAGATTTGTTATCACTGGACCACCAGAAAAGCCCTCTTGGCAAAGACTGGTAAAGGCCCCAGGGAGATGGAAGAAAGGAGGGGCCCAGCCATCTGAGCTCCTGTCCGTCACTAATGCCCTGGCTGGAACTGTGCCTTAGGCTGCTTGTCTCGAAAATGATCACGATCACAGTGCTGTTCCCACTTTGTATGGCCACTTGAAAAGAGATCTCAGAATCTTGCCACTGGACCAACGATTCTCAACCACGGGACATCTGGCTGGGACTGGAGATGGTTCTGGTTGTCCGAATTGGGGGATGGAGGTGAATTGGGGGATGGAGGTGATTTGGGCATCTGGTGGGTAGATATTGCTAAACATCCTACAATTTGCAGGACAGCTCCCACAAGAGAGAATTATCCAGCCTCAAATGTCAATAATAGGCATCAATTCCTCAGGGCTCAGCCTTTTTTATGATCCAACTCTCACATCCATACATGAGTACTGGAAAAACTGTAGCTTTGACTATACAGACCTTTGTCAGCAAAGTACATTCAAAAAGCTAAGATTGTGGTATCAGGTCCCATCACTTCATGGCAAATGGATGGGGAAACAATGGAAACAGTGACAGACTTTATCTTCTTGGGTTCCAAAATCACTGCAGATGGTGACTGCAGCCGTGAAATGAAAAGACGTTTACTCCTTGGGGAAAAAACCTATGACAAACTAGAGTCAAAGCTATGGTTTTTCATTAGAGTTGTATCCAAGCGCAGGTCCCCTCCAGCCTCACACCTTCGCTGCATCCCCATAGACAGTTTCAGTTGCCAGAACTGAGACGTGAAGTAAATATCCAAGGTCACTCAGCCCACAGGTGGCAAAGTCTAGATTCAAACCAGGTATAACTACAGGGAAACTGATGGATATATTTGGGTGATAATTCATAACATATAAACAGAGTCATTACAGTAGACATTGGGTAGAAATCTTATTTTTCTCTTCTCTATTTTCCAACTTTTGGACAATATGCTTACATTGTTTTGGTAACCTTGAAATATATTTTAAAATTTAAATGAAGCGATCAGAAAAGCTACTTTATTTCTATGAACTTTGGTTTCCACGAGAAACTCAGAATTCCCTGTCATCTACCTTCTGCAGTGACTGGAAGTTTTCTGGGAGGCAGTTGCATCGTTATTCTTTCTGTAGGTCTTTCTCCTCTTTCTCTCATTTAAATCAATATTCCTGACATCCTCTCTCACACACTCAATTCTACTGAAAGCCGCAGTCTTCTAGGGAGTGGGGCTTGAGGTGGTTCCCCAGGGGTGGTGACTCAGGCTGGTTTTTAGTTGTGAGGTCATTTCTCTCTCTCCTTTTACCTTGCCCAAGCTCCTCCATCTTCAGTTTTCCAGCAGATGACCAGCTGCTGCTGCTGCTGCTGCTAAGTCGCTTCAGTCGTGTCCGACTCTGTGTGACCCCATAGACGGCAGCCCACCAGGCTCCCCCGTCCCTGGGATTCTCCAGGCCAGAACACTGGAGTGGGGTGCCATTTCCTTCTCCAATGCATGAAAGTGAAAAGTGAAAGTGAAGCCGCTCAGTCATGCTCGACTCTTAGCGACCCCATGGACTGCAGTCCACCAGGCTCCTCCGTCCATGGGATTTTCCAAGCAAGAGTACTGGAGTGGGGTGCCATTGCCTTCTCCAAGATGACCAGCAATTTTCAACATTTGTATTTGATACCAAGCTGAGCCCCCTTTGGATTGATAAATGTAGCCTGTGATGGGAGAAAGGGGAGACAGAACAGAGGACAGGAGGGACAGATTCTGTTGCTTTTCAGCTAGAAAAACGGCTTCATGATGTTCAAATATGCAAGAATACCAGACCCTGATGCAAAGCTATCCCCACCTGATGCCACAGTAAAACTCTCCAGGGTCCCAGCTCCGTAACTCTCCCACATGGCTGTGAGTTCTTTTTTTGCTCCTGGAACAAAAAGATGCATTTTAAGCTCTTCTAACAAACATTTCTGCTGCTCCAAATTTCAGGTCAAGGTTTTCAATACCTCCTTCTCTTAAATTTGTCTTGTCACCTTGGTCAAATCACTCTCCCACTGAGTCTAAGACCTCATCAGTAAAATGGGATAATACCAACTCCCCAGGAGTATTGTGATGGTGAAAGGAGAGGGTGGGTGGAAAAGAAGCTGGCACTGCAAGTTCGCTAGATAATAGCCACCTCTGGATTATGGATAATTTACTGATGAGCTTTTCAGACGGCTGAACTCAACCACAAATAAATTGCTTTTAATAATTATTTGTTTGATTACAAAAACATGTACCAAATGTGGGAGGGCAGAAAAGAACAAATAAGCAAAAAAAAAAAAAAAAAAAAATCACCAGTCACTGTGCCCAACCATATTGCAAACTCCCATGCAGTTCCCTCCCATCTCCATTTTAATAGCTGTCCAATGTACCATTTTATGGATTCAATTCTATCTCCCATGGCTAACTTGTTTGATTACTTAACAGTTGTTGACTGTTGCTAAGAAAGTTGTGGTAAATCCCCTTAGAGAGAAATTTCAGTGCACATCTACCAATATTTCTTTAGAAGAGATTCTTAGAATTTTTAAGACAAAACACAAGTATAATTGTAAAGGGTCATGTTATTAGGGGTTAACTGATTCCTCAAAGAGAGTTGGGAGTTTGGCCCCTATGTGGTTTACTGACCTGCACGCATGGCCTACCTGCGGGCAACAATCTTCGGGAACATGACCAGAACTCTTTAGATTTAGAGCATCCCTTTTCAGGACTTTAACCAAGCTTCTAACCGTACGCTTTCTCGCTCTAGCAATTTATGCATCTCCAAGAAAACTGGTTAAGTTTTGCCTTTGGATGTTTATTTGATTAACATTCTAGATTTATCAAATATGTTTTTAACCTTTGAGGGCTTCCCACCTGTAATATTCTGGCATTTTTCCGAGAGAGCAGGACCTCCCACTGCTATGTGAAGAACCAATCCATTTGCTTGACTTTGTTGCCGGGCCCCAGCTGTCAGGAGCAAAGCTACACAGTTGTTGGGCAGACACAGGATGCAAGAGCTTGAAAGTCGATTTTGTATTCCTGTTCCCTTCCCCCCACCTCCACTCTCCTCTGGGGTGCCAGGGTAGCCCCATTCCCTTTTTGCACAGATGAGGGGTTTACTTTTCACCCCTCCATCTGGACTCAGGTTGGAGGGGTCTGCTCCCTGGTATCTCCCTGTGATCCATCCTTCTTGGGGAAGCACAGCCCCTCCCCTCAGACAGACCTGCTCCTCCATTTCTCAAGCCTTAGTTCGTCTCTGGAATACAACCCTTATCTATTTCCCTGGGCAGGGAAGCCTTATCCTGAAACTACAAGTCATGCCAATCTAAGAAAAAGGCTTAAAAAAAAGAAAAAGGCTTGAGGGTAGGGGGAGTTCAGGAAGGGAAAACTGCATCCTCGTCTGAGATCAGGAGTCTTGGGGCCCCTGATCAGAAAGGGCCTGTAACTCACTCATAAGGCAACTGAGGCCCAGGGAGGGGTGTGGTACATCTGAGGACATGCAGTGCAGCGCTGCAGCAGGACCGACGAGGGCCTCCCCTGTGCCCACTGCTCCCCATGACCGAATGCGAAGACTGACTGTCTCCATGCACGTGGCAGGCGCAGCGCCATTCGAATTCCAGCCATACACCAGCTTTGTGAGGATGCCACGAATTAGACCCAGCCCTTGCCCACCAGTGGTACAACTGACTGAGGAATAATAGTGCCAACTAAGCAGGGCACAACATTTGCACACGCTTTTATCTCCATGGACTCATTTATTTCTTACAACCCAGCAGGGCAGTTTGTGAGAAACAAATATTATTATTATTCTCCATCTTGTAAGAAAACAGAGGCCAGTGAAATTAAGTAAACTTGCTTGTAGTCTCAACAACAGATAATCGGCAAAACTGAAATATGAGTCTAGGCTGAATAAGCTAGATAGGAGAAAGTGGTGTCTTACATTTAGGTCTTTAATCCATTTTGAGTTTATCTTTGTGTATGGTGTTAGGAAGTGTTCTAATTTCATTCTTTTACATGTTCAGTTCAGTTCAGTCGCTCAGTCGTGTCCGACTCTTTGTGACACCATGAATTGCAGCACGCCAGGCCTCCCTGTCCATCACCAGCTCCCGGAGTTCACTCAGACTCATGTCCATTGAGTCAGTGATGCCATCCAGCCATCTCATCCTCTGTCATCCCCTTCTCCTCCTGCCACCAATCCCTCCCAGCATCAGGGTCTTTTCGAATGAGTCAGCTCTTCGCATGAGGTAGCCAAAGTATTGGAGTTTCAGCTTTAGCATCATTCCTTCCAATGAACACCCAGGGCTGATCTCCTTTAGGATGGACTGGTTGGATCTCCTTGCAGTCCAAGGGACTCTCAGGAGGCTTCTCCAACACCACACTTCAAAAGCATCAATTCTTCGGCGCTCAGCTTTCTTCACAGTCCAACTCTCACATCCATACATGACCACTGGAAAAACCATAGCCTTGACTAGACAGACCTTTGTTGGCAAAGTAATATCTCTGCTTTTCAATATGCTATCTAGGTTTGTCATAACTTTCCTTCCAAGGAGTAAGCGTCTTTTAACTTCATTTTGGAGCCCCCCAAAATAAAGTCTGACACTGTTTCCACTGTTTCCCCATCTATTTCCCATGAAGTGATGGGACCAGATGCCATGATCTTAGTTTTCTGAATGTTGACCTTTAAGCCAACTTTTTCACTTTCCTCTTTCACTTTCATTAACAGGCTTTTTAGTTCCTCTTCACTTTCTGCCATAAGGGTGTTGTCATCTGCATATCTGAGGTTATTGATATTTCTTCCAGGGATCTTGATTCCAGCCTGTGCTTCTTCCAGCCCAGCGTTTCTCATGATGTACTCTGCATATAAGTTAAATAAGCAGGGTGACAATATACAGCCTTGACATACTCCTTTTCCTATTTGGCTGGCCAGTTTTCCCAGCACCATTTATTGAAGAGGTTGTCTTTGCCCCATTGTATATTCTTGCCTCCTTTGTCAAAAATAAGGTACTCATAGGTGCATGGGTTTATTTCTGGACGTTCTATCTTGTTCCATTGGTCTATGTTTCTGTTTCTGTGCCAGTACCATACTGTCTTGATGACTGTAGCTTTGTAGTATAATCTGAAGTCGGGAAGGTTGATTTTTCCAGTTCCATTCTTCTTTTTCAAGACTGCTTTGGCTATTCAGGGTCTTTTGTGTTTCCATATGAATTGTGAAATTTTTCTTCTAGTTCTGTGAAAAATACCATTGGTAATTTGATAAGGATCACATTGAATCTGTAGATTGCATTTGGTAGTATAGTCATTTTCACAATATTGATTCCTCCAACCCAGCAACTTGGACTATCTCTCCATCTGTTTATGTCATCTTTGATTTCTTTCACTAGTGTCTTATAATTTTCTGTGTACAGTTCTTTTGTCTCCTTCAGTCGTCACTCAGTTGTGTCCAACTGTACAACCCCATGAATAGCAGCACGCCAGGCCTTCCTGTCCATCACCAACTCCTGGAGTTCATTCAGACTCACATCTATCGAGTCAGTGATGCCATCCAGCCATCTCATCCTCTGTCATCCCCTTCTCCTCCTGCCCCCAATCCCTCCCAGCATCAGAGTCTTTTCCAATGAATCAACTCTTCGCATGAGGTGGCCAAAGTATTGGAGTTTCAGCTTTAGCATCATTCCCTCCAAAGAAATCCCAGGGCTGATCTCCTTCAGAATGGACTGGTTGGATCTCCTTGCAGTCCAAGGGACTCTCAAGAGTCTTCTCCAACAGCACAGTTCAAAAGCATCAATTCTTTGGCGCTCAGTTTTCTTCACAGTCCAACTCTCACATCCATACATGACCACAGGAAGAACCATAGCCTTGACTAGACGGACCTTTGTTGGCAAAGTAATGTCTCTGCTTTTCAATATGCTATCTAGGTTGGTCATAACTTTTCTTCCAAGGAGTAAGCGTCTTTTAATTTCATGGCTACAATCACCATCTGCAGTGATTTTGGAGACCCAAAAAATAAAGTTTGACACTGTTTCCCCATCTATTTCCCATGAAGTGATGGGACTGGACGCCATGATCTTCGTTTTCTGAATGTTAAGTTTTAAGCCAACTTTTTCACTCTCCACTTTCACTTTCATCAAGAGGCTTTTTAGTTCTTCACTTTCTGCCATAAGGGTGATGTCATCTGCATATCTGAGGTTATTGAGATTTCTCCCAGCAATCTTGTCTCCTTAGGTAAGTTTCTTCCTAGATATTTAATTCTTTTTGTTGCATGGTGAATGGGATTGATTCCTTAATTTCTCTTTCTGATTTTTCATTGTTTGTGTATAGAAATGCAAGTGATTTCTGTGTATTGATTTTGTATCCTACAACTTTGCCAAATTCACTGATTAGCTCTAGTAATTTTCTGATACTGTCTTTAGGGTTTTCTATGTACAGTATCATGTCATCTGCAAACAGTGAGAGCTTTACTTCTTATTTTCCAATCTGGATTCCTTTTATTTCTTTTCCTTCTCTGATTGCTATAGCTAGGACTTCCAGGACTATGTTGAATAATAGTGGTGAAAGTGGACACCCTTGTCTTACGCCTGATCTTAGGGGGAATGCTTTCAGTTTTTCACCACAGAGAATAATGTTTGCTGTGGGCTTATCATCTATGGCCTTTACTATGTTGAGGTAGGTTCCTTTATGCCCATTTTTTTAAAAGAGTTTTAATCATAAATGGATGCTGGATTTTGTCAAAGGCTTTTCCATCATCTCTTGAGGTTATCATGTGGTTTTTATCTTTCAGTTTGTTAATATGGTGTTTCACATTGATTGATCTGCATTTATTGAAGAATCCTTGCATCCCTGGAATAAACCCAACTTGATCATGGTTTATGAGCTTTTTGATGTGTTGCTAAATTGTTTGCTAAAATTTTGTTGAAAATTTTTGCATCTATGAGAAAAACAGGCAGAATACTCGATGACATAAATCAAAGCAAGATCCTCTGTGACCCACCTCATAGAGTAATGGAAATAAAAACAAAAGTAAACAAGTGGGACCTGATTAGACTTAAAAGCTTTTGCACAGCAAAGGAAACTATAAGCAAGGTGAAAAGACAACTCTCAGAATGGGAGAAAATAATAGCAAATGAAACAACTGACAAAGGATCAATTTCCAAAATATACAAGCAGCTCATATAACTCAATACCAGAAAAACAAGCAATCCAATCAAAAAGTGGGAAAAAGACCTAAACAGACATTTCTCCAAAGAAGACATACAGATGGCTAACAAGCAAATTAAAAGATTCTCAACATCACTCATTATTAGAGAAATGCAAATCAAAACTACAATGAAATATCACCTCACAGTGGTCAGAATGGCCATGATCACAAAGTCTACAAACAATAAATGCTGGAGAGGGTGTGGAGAAAAGGGAATGTTCTTGCACTGTTGGTGGGAACGTAAATTGATATAGCCACTATGGAAGATGGTATGGAGATTCCTTAAAAAACTAGGAATAAAACCACCATATGACCCTGCAATCTCACTCCTAGGCATATACCCTGAGGAAACCAAAATTTAAAAAGACACATGTATCCCATTGTTCACTGCAGTGCTATTTACAATAGCTAAAACATGGAAGCAACCTAGATGTCCATTGACAGATGAACGGATAAAGAAGTTGTGTTACATATATATACACAATGGAATATTACTCAGCCATAAAAAGGAATGCATTTGAGTCAGTTCTAATGAGGTGGATGAACCTAGAACCTATTATACACAGTGAAGTAAGTCAAAAAGAGAAAGGTAAATATCACATTCTGAAGCATATATACAGAATCTAGAAAAATAGTATTGAAGAATTTATTTACAGGCAGCAGTGGAGAAACAGACAGGGAGAATAGATCTGCAGACACGGGGAGAGGGGAGGAGAGGGTGAGACGTATGGAAAGAGTAACATGGAAACTTACATTACCATACGTAAAATAGATAGCCAACGGGAGTTTGCTGTATGGCTCAGGAAACTCAAACAGGGGCTCTGTATCAACCTAGAGGGGTGGATGGGGAAGGAGATGGGAGAGAGGTTCAAAAGGGAGGGAATATATGTATACCTATGGCTGATTCGTGTTGAAGTTTGACAGACAACAACAAAATTCTGTAAAGCAATTACCCTTCAATTAAAAAATAAATTAAAAAAAAAAAAGTGGTGTCTGAGCTGATCCAGAATGGGAAGGGAGAAAGGACAGTAGGAAGGAAGGCCAACCTGAGTCTCAGGCAGATACAGCGACCTAGAGCCAAGTCTCTGTGCCCAAGGATTCCAAAGGCATTGAGCCTGCTTCTCTGACATTCCCGCACCGTTTTAACCTTGGCTGGAAAGTGCAAGAGGGCCCCCTCCAAGAAGGTGACCTTCACCTCCCGCAGTAACCGGTCTCCACCCCTAGGGGACAGAGCGGACGAGCCCTCGGCGAGTAGCCTTAGGACATACAGCCAGCCCGCCACTGGGTGGCGCTGAGGCTCCTCAAGAAAGGGAGCTGGCCACAATACGGAATGCGAGTGCTGCTGGGGTTACAAGAGGGACGATAAATAGCTCCCGCCTTCCGAGAGTCCCTGGTGAGACAGACAGACACGTGGATAACTAATTAATTGTTCTGACAAATGGTTCCAACTGAAGGGCCCAAGGGAGGAGGAGGAATTTGAGCTTTGACATCGGATTCTGGGACAGGCTATTCTGGGAGAAGACGGCTGCGGTGGTGCTGGCCCCCGCGGCACAGACACGGGGTGGAGGGAGAGGGTTTGGCAGAATCCCTAGGCGCACAGGAGGCAGGGGGCTGAGGCCTCGGTCAGCAGTCTGCCCTGGGGGCGGAAGGAAGGGTGGGCCTCTGTGCGCTGGAGCTTCAGTGCCACTCCCTACGCCCTCTCCCATCTTGGGATGCTGTTTATCTCCATGAAGCACTTCACTCAGGGACATGGAGACGCCTCTGGTCTTAGGACAACTGGAAAATGCTGGAAACCCCTGGCAAGGATGAAAGAACAGCTTCCTGTCCTCTTGCTTCCTGGCCTTTGTGGAGGTCGACCTTCAGTCCCAGCTGTGGTGCCACCTTGCCGCAGGACCTGGGCCTAGACCCTGCAGCCCTTGGGGCTCAATGACGGCATCTGTAAAAGGGGTCTTGTGCAAAAATACGTTGAAAATGAAAAAAGTCAGAAGCCACAGAGTGGGGAGAAATCAGTCAAACAGCAACCCATGTGGTTTCCTGCTGATCTGAAGTGGTGCCCTGGTGGTCTGTTGGGCGGTGCGGCAGCTGCAGGAGGCAGACTCCCTCACTTCAGGCCTGGACAGGCCCCATTCGGAAACCAGAGTATGTCTTTGTCCTTGAAGAACGTTTATCTCCACAGAGTCTGTAAAATTTGATAGGCTGAGCTTTGCAGCAGGAAAATAAATGGATTAATATCTGTTAGATATATTTTCATTAACTTTTAAAAGATAGAACAAAGACTTTCTGTTTTCAAATTTTCTATTCAGAAACTAACCCATCATGATGTTGAAAGCCACGTTCAAATGGCTGAACTAAAATCAACTGCCTAAAGCGAAACTCAAGTGAAGATGGACTGGCCCAGCACATTGCATGTGGTCGGCATCGGGGCCAGGGGGCTCTTATCCCACACACCCATCACTTGAAGGGGCTGCCTGTTTCTTTCCCCCAATCCTGCCACAGGCAGGGGCAGGACAGCCTGGGGGTGGGGCTGCAGGGCAGGACCCAGTGTATCTTTTAGAGCGGATATTCTGCCCCTTCATTAGTCATTTACAAATGACTGGTGAGAGATGATAAGGGGGCTTGGAGACGCCCAGAGTTTGCCAAGGAGAAGGCTCCTCCTCACACTCCCCTGCACCAGTTTCCAGCCCCAGAGCCAGACTTGCCCACCTGAGCTGGGGAACCCAGGTCGCCTTTCAGAGACCCCAGAAGAGGCCACAAGAGGCTTTGCTGTAAGCAACACGTGCAGAGTGCTGCCCATCTTTTCATTTAAACAGTGTATTACAGATTCATTCAAACTGCAGTTTTCCAAAGTTGCTTTTAACTATATATTTCACTGTAAAACAACAGAAAATTTCTGTAACTATCTGAGTAATGATGAGAGGAGAGGAGGAAGATGGCCTGAGGAGAGCTGATGGGGATTAAGGGAGATAAAGCCCTCTGGTCCTGACTTCTCCTCTGCCCTCACCCTTTTGCTCCTAAGCAATTACTTTTTAAAGTTACAGATTAGGCAGTCATGCAGCAAAAAGGCTAAGGAATACACTTGGCCCAGGCTTTGGGGTACCACATCCTGTAATGAGATTATATGTAATTTCTCATCCTGAAATTGATAAGGAGCTTTCAGCTCAGACCAGACTAGATGCAAAAATGCTTCAGCACTGAAGCTGGTCTTGGAGGAAGGGTAATTGAGTTTTCTGGGGCATGATGCAACTCCCAGGCACAGATTTATTTTCTGCAACTGTGTGTTCTAGGAAATGATTTGGGGAAAACTGGGAATTTATCTACCCCTCATCTGTTCTGCAGAATGCTTCTAATCTCTTAATGTTGTATCCTGACACCACTGAGTTCCTTTTGTAACTTGTGAAAGTGAAAGTCTCTCAGTCAAGTCCAACGCTTTGCAATCCCATGGGAATTTTCCAGGCCAGAATACTGGAGTGAGTAGCCTTTCCCTTCTCCAGGGGATCTTCCCAACCCAGGGATTGAACCCAGGTCTCCTGCATTGCAGGCAGATTCTTTACCATCTGAGTCACAAGGGAAGCCCTTGTAACTTTTAGATATGTATATTTATGCAAGTGATGCTATGTCAGGTCATTCCATCAGAAAGAGCTTACTCTTGACTTTGTCAACAATATCTTGGTGACGTATTGTCCTTGGAACATAAAGAACTCATATAGATTAAATAAAAAATGACTACCACAATTGAAACATGGGCAAAAGACATGAAAAATACACTTCACCGAAGGTTAAAACGCCCAGTGTTAGCTGAAACCAGACTTCACCTTCTATGATTAGGTATATCATTTTATACAATCTATCAGTTGAGAATGAATACTCTTTGATTAAGCGATTCCACTTCTAGAAATTTATGCTGTAGAAACTTCTGCCCAACTAAACAGAGACAGATGCACAAGGATTTTCCCTGTAGTTCTATTTACTATATAGGCAAATTGGAAAAATCATTTTACATCAAGAGTAGAATGGTTCAAAAAAAGGAGTAGATTGGTTAAACGATGTTATAAACACACAGTGGAACACCATATAACTATTAAAAAGCATACGGGAGATCTGTATTTCTTAATGTATGCCAATATATCAATATAGCCTCAATATATTGTCAAGTTAAAGCAGATTAAAAATTAGTATGTTTCCTGTGAGTTCATCTATGTAAAAATAGAAATCTATGTATACATAGGAAATCTGGAAAGTTATACAACACATTATACTTTACAAGTGGCTAGCTTTGGGAAGGGTTTCAAATTTCCTATTGCTACTCTTCTGGATTTAAAGAAAACTTTCATAATATTTCTCAGTATTTTATAATATTTCTTAGACATATACTTAGTATTTCATAGCATCAGTAAAAACAATAGAGTTTCTATCTGGGGAAAAAAGCAAATATTCCAACATTTTAATCCCTCTATCTTTGGATGTTTCATAAGTTATCTGCCTGCTGTGTATTGGTTTGATATGCTTTCAAAGCCACTTGTTTATGAGTCAACAAGTGGCTTGAGTTTTAATGTGCATATTTATGGCAAAGATTTTTTTTAAAAATTGCTTTTAGAGGTAAAATTGTTTTGATATAGATATGAAGTAAGTCATGTCCAGAGGTCATCATCTGGTTCCTTGTCACTGGTGAGCACTCAGTGGCTCGGCTGCTGAGGGGCCTCACTGGAGGCTCACTGATAAGAAATGTGCAGAACAGGCATACCTCAGAGATATTGCCAGCTGGGTTCCAGACCACCACAATAAAGCAAGTGATACTTTTTTGTTGCTTGTTTCCCAGTTCCTATGAAAGTTATGTTTACACTATACTGTAGTCTATTGAGTGCAATGGGCTTCCCTTGTGACTCAGCTGGTCAAGAATCTGCCTGCAGTGTGGGAGACCTGAGTTCGATCCATGGGTTGGGAAGATCCCCTGGGGAAGGGAAAGGCTACCCACTCCAGTATTCTGGCCTGGAGAGTTCCATGGACTGTATAGTCCATAGAGTCGCAAAGAGTCGGATGTGACTGAGCGACTTTCACTCTAAAAAACGTACATATTTTTAAAAATATTCTATTGCTAAAAAATGCTAATCATCATTTGACAACAAAAGGTTGCCACTAACCTTCAATTTATTTTTAAAAAATGCAAATATTTGCCAAGTACAATAAAGTGAAATGCAATAAAACAAGGCATGCCCGTAAATACTGTGTCTGGGCAGGCAGCCCTTTGCTGATCTAAATAGTCTGGGAGACTATTAGACATCAGCTTCTGCAAGGTAAGGGCTAGTCTTTTACTGGCAGTGGGGAAGCCTGTCTGCTGCTCCTGCAAGGAGACCATCCCACCCATCAACAGCAGTGCCTTCGTTCCCTAGCAATGCGCTCTAGCGACAAGGAGCTTTGACTTGTGTGCTGGCGGTTGGATGATAGCTAGCAGTTGGCTAAGGCATCTGTCCCCTCCCAGCTTTTATAAAGGTACATCACAAGCTAAGTTTGGACTTTATTCCTTTCTTCTCCCCTTGCCTGGAACAACTGTGATTAATCTATCAGTGGTTTGGAATACGTTATTTCTTTTTTTGGCTTATTAAAGAGACATTACCCTGTATACTCAGCTTTGAGCTTCCCAAAGTGAAACTGTGTCAAATAAATTGGTGAGCATTAATTTTGCCAGAGTAAAGTTATATAAAGCACTGCCCCTCTCCAGGTTGGAGAGAAGGCCAATAGATTCACCTCAGTTTTACAGATGGGCACCTTGAACCCCCAGGATTGTAGGGAACTTGACCGGCATCACACAGTCAGAAGTGTGTGCTCCTTTCTCTTCAACTAGATGTTTCACAAAGCACTTTTTGTTTTTCTTTTTTTATGGGAGCCAGCCCCTATGCCCTGAAGATCTTTTAGTCACCTTGGTATTCTGTATTTTCCTGTAGCAGATGTTATCGACACCTTACCTTATGCACTCTTAACTTTATCATTTCATTATTTGCTGGCCTGACTTCTGAATGCTAGCACTTGTATCTAATTGCCTCCAAAAACAGTCCAGAAGTGACAGAGAGTTCATCTTTCACAGTCACAGCCCTCTACTTAATCACATGCAGGAATGGGTGTATAAATACCCCAGTCCCCTCACTCCCCAGCTGGCGGCACACTGACCCAGCTGTTCTACACTGGCTTCCAGAGTTCCTTAGCGGACTGATCTCTAGTAACTTGCTTGATAACATATGACTTCTTCCCTGTCTTACTTTCCCAAACCCTTAATGGGATTTTCAGAGAGCCCTGAAATAAATTATGTTCATTTAAATCATTGTGTCAGAACCTGCTTCTGGGGCTACTCAAACTAAAATGCCATGTTAGCAAGTAGGAAATGGGAGTCAGCCAGGATGGAGGAGCCAAGAGGTTTGAGGGCAATCAGTTCAGTTCAGTCACTCAGTCATGTCTGACTCTTTGTGACCCCATGGACTACAGTGTGCCAGGCCTCCCCGTCCATCACCACTTCCCGGAGTTTACCCAAACTCATGTCCATTGAGTCAGTGATGCCATCCAACCATCTCATCCTCTGTCGTCCCCTTCTCCCGCCTTTAATCTTTCCCACCATCAGGGTCTTTTCAAATGAGTCAGTTCTTCGCATCAGGTGGCCAAAGTATTGGAGTTTCAGCTTCAACATCAGTCCTTCCAATGAACATTCAGGACTGATTTCCTTTAGGATGGACTGGCTGGATCTCCTTGCAGTCCAAGGGACTCTCAAGAGTCTTCTCCAACACCACAGTTCAAAAGCATCAATTCTTTGGCACTCAGCTTTCTTTATAGTCCAACTCTCACATCCATACATGACCACTGGAAAAACCATAGCCTTGATTAGATGGACCTTTGTTGGCAAAGTAATGTCTCTGCTTTTTAATATGCTGTCTAGGTTGGTCATAACTTTCCTTCCAAGGAGTAAATGTCTTTTAATTTCATGGCTACAATCACCATCTGCAGTGATTTTGGAGCCCTAAAAAATAACATCTGCCACTGTTTCCACTGTTTCCCCATCTATTTGCCATGAAGTGTTGGGACCAGATCCCATGATCTTCATTTTCTGAATGTGGAGCTTTAAGCCAACCTTTCACTCTCCTCTTTCACTTCATCAAGAAGCTCTTTAGTTCCTCTTCACTTTCTGCCATAAGGGTGTTGTCATCTGTGTATCTGAGATTATTGATATTTCTCCCGGCAATCTTGATTCCAGCTTGTGCTTCTTCCAGCCCAGCATTTCTCATAATGTACTCCGCATATAAGTTAAATAAGCAGGGTGACAATATACAGCCTGATGTAATCCTTTTCCTATTTGGAACCAGTCTGTTGTTCCATGTCCAGTTCTAACTGTTGCTTGAGGGCAATAATCACATCTTAATGTCAAATTAGGAATAACCTAAAAAAAAAAGGAGAATACCAAAATTCCCCCACAGTTCCAGTGTACTAGGACAGGGTTTGGCAAGCTTCTTCCGCAAAGTAGGTTAAGTATTTTCGTCTTTTTGGACCGTATGGTCTCTGTTGCGGTTGCCTAGCGCTGTCATTGGGACATGCAAGGAGTCATAGATAGTGTGGCAAGGAACGGGGGTGGCTGTATTCTAGCAACACTTTATTTGTAAAAAGGTAGCAGGCCAGCTTTGACCACAGGCTGGGTTTCCTGACCCTTGCTTGGGGACAACAAAGAGAGGCTAGGCAGTTAGCTAGCCAGAATGGGTGCGGGGTGGGAGGTGAGGCCCGTTGCTACTGTAGACTCTATGAATCCAGCAGCAGGGCTGTCTGCCTGAGACTCCTATGGCTGTGCTGCCAAGTCAGGAAAGCCTCTGATAGCTCTGCCAACAGTGGGACACTCGGTATCTTAGCTTTCAAGCTCAAGACAAGTTTTCTAGTTCAGTTTTATACTAATAGGTCACTTTTCCTAATGGGAAGAGGTCTGCCCACTAGTGAAAAAAAAATCTAGCCCCTGGAAGGAAAAGCACCTTAATATTTTAAAAGGCATATAAAATAGTATATTCAACTGATGTTTCAAATAAGACAGGTAATACCAAACTTGATTAGAAATAATTTTTGGAGCAAGAAATGGAGTTTGTTGTTGTAAACTGAAGATGTAATATTGATAAATGACTGCAAGAGAGACTTTGTTTATGGTAGTGAAAAGTACAGAACCAAGTTCATCAGAAGGAAGCTGATCCAAAGATGAGTAACGCATTAGTAAGAAAATGGTTCTAAATATTGTAATACATGTTTCCTGATCTGGTGACTTGCATTCTGGAAAACTTACAAATAAACTCACACAACTAGTTTGTTACTCTTTCCAGTTTCCAAAGATTTCTCTGTAGTGAACTTCATGCTGACCCAAGGTCATGTTGCAGATCACATTTTTGGAGAGGCTGATTTGTGAACTGATCCAAAAAGGCAGTGAATCCCAGAATGAAGGAGAGACAGTGACAGGCTAACTTTATTTGCTCTTTTGATGGTGGTTACTCTGCTGGTGTGTCAGAAAGTGCAGAAGACAGAGGGTGTGGTAGAAACATATTTTAAAATATTAGTTTTTGTGCTTTTCCCTTTTCATGTCCTACTACCTTGTGGCCCTTCCCCAATCCTGGGGAATCATCATCCAGGCCTGTGGCCAATCCTGGGGAATCACCATCCAGGCCTGTGGCCAATCCTGGGGAATCACCATCCAGGCCTGTGGCCAATCCTGGGGAATCACCATCCAGGCCTGTGGCCAATCCTGGGGAATCACCATCCAGGCCTGTGGCCAATCCTGGGGAATCACCATCCAGGCCTGTGGCCAATCATCCAGGCCCATCTCCCAATCCTGGGTCAAGACAGATCAATTACTTCAAACTGGTATAGATATCAAAGAACTCTTTGAATTCTAAAATAGGCTTTTAAAATTTGTGACAAAGATTCCACTTTGATAGAAAGGGTTTTAGGATTCCCAAAGCTTACTGTTGCCTTGGATGTCAAAAATAAAGCCCAAAAGAACTCAGGATATCTAACTTATGTCATAAAATAACTGTTTGGAGGAATTATGTGTAAAATACCAAATTATCCCACCTCACACATTTGAGATAAAGTTCCAGTTCCCTGGGGACAAGCAGGTCAAATATTACCTGGCAAAGAGATTAGAAGGGTTCAAGTCAAGATTACATGGACCTGAATTGCATGGAAAACAAGATTAGAATCAGCATGAAGAAATGGCCTAGAACGCCCTCCTAAACTTGGAGTGGGGACGTCTCTTTTAATGTTAAAGTTCCTTGAAATCCAGAAGTCGCAGACTACATATTCAATCAGTTTGATTACATAAAATCTAGAAAAAAGTTAAGAACAAAACAAAATCTCCAGAAGCAAATTGTCAAAGCAAATGAGAGA
Organism: Budorcas taxicolor; assembly: GCF_023091745.1. NCBI lineage: Eukaryota > Metazoa > Chordata > Mammalia > Artiodactyla > Bovidae > Budorcas > Budorcas taxicolor. The sequence continues at coordinate 4,754,138 of NC_068914.1, forward strand.
CGTCCACTTCAAGCTGTCATGGAATAAAAAGGACCAGATTTGGCATCCCACCAAAAGACAGATGAGCAAAACACTAGACAGAATCTGTGAGGCTGATCTCAGACCTCAAATCACAGGCAACACGCCACTGCGACACCTGAGAGAAAGGGGACAAATGAGTTGAGCCCTGTGATCACCACAGCTCTCTGCCTGGAGGTGCATTTCAAGCTATGGAGCAAGGGAGAGGGATCCGAATATAGCCCGGCAATCTTGTTTAGATGAAGAATCAGAGTTCAGGATATCTGAGGTGGCTAGAAACTGCAGGGCAGAATTCAGAGAGGACTGGATTTTGCAAGAAAATAATTCCAGAAATCTCCAGGTACCTCTGTGAATCTCTGCTAAGTACTAGCATGTGAATGTATGGGATAAAACTGAAAGAGGATGAATAAAGACCAGCCAGAAATCTATGAGCTGAATGGTTCCCCAAACTCACAAAAACACCGGAACACACTTGAGTTCTGATCAGCCAGAACAGAGAGGTCTCATCGATCCCTTGGTGTCCTAAGTGGGCCATGCCTTGGTAAAAACACTAAACTTTCCCTAAAATATAGGCCTCTCTAAATCTACTGTGTTGTTCAGTTGTGTCTGACTCTTTGCGACCCCATGGACTGCAGCACGCCAGGCTTCCCTGTCCATCAACAACTCCTGGAGCTTGCTCAAACTCATGTCTATTGAGTCAGTGATGTCATCCAACCATCTCATCCTCTGTCGTCCCCTTCTCCTCCTGCCTTCAGTCTTTCCCAGCATCAGGGTCTTTTCCAATGAGTCAGCTCTTTGCATCAGGTGGCCAAAGTATTGGAGCTTCCGCATCAGTCCTTCCAATGAATTTTCAGGATTAATTTCCTTTAGAATCGACTGGATGTCCTTGCAGTCCAAGGGACTCGCAAGAGTCTTCTCCAACACCACAGTTCAAAAGCATCAATTCTTCAGCACTCAACCTTCTTTATGGTCCAACTCTCACATCCATACATGACTACTGGGAAAATCATAGCTTTGACTATATGGACCTTCACTGGCAAAATAACATCTCTGCTTTTCAATACTCTGTCTAGGTGTGTCATAGCTTTTCTTCTAAGGAGCAAGTGTCTTTTAATTTTATGGCTGCAGTTACCATCTGCAGTGATTTTCAAGCCCAAGAAAATAAAGTCTGTCACTGTTTCCATTGTTTCCCTGTATATTCACGATGAAGAAATGGGACTGGATGCCATGATCTTCATTTTTTGAAAGTTGAGTTTTAAGCCAGCTTTTTCACTCTCCTCTTTCACTTTCATCAAGAGGCTCTTTAGTTCCTCTTCACTTTTTGCCATAAGGGTAATGTCATCTGCATATCTGAGGTTATCGATATTTCTCCTGGCAATCTTCATTCCAGCTTGTGCTTCATCCAGCCTGGCATTTCACATTTAAGTTAAACAAGCAGAGTGACAGTATGCAGCCTTGACATACTCCTTTCCCGATTTGCAACTAATCTGTTGTTCCATGTCTGGTTCTAACTGTTGCTACTTGACCTGCATACAGATTTCTCAGGAGGCAGGTCAGGTGGTCAGGTATTCCCATCTCTTTCAGAATTCTGCACAGTTTGTTGTGATCCAAACAGTCAAAGGCTTTAGTGTAGTCAATGAAGCAGAAGTACATGTTTTTCTGGAATTCTCTTGCTTTTTCTATGATCCTATGGATATTAAAATTTGATCTCATGGGTTCCTCTGCCTTTTCTAAATCCAACTTGAACATTTGGAAGCTCTCGGTTCACATACTGTTGAAGCCTAGCTGGGAGAATTTGGATCATTACTTTGTTAATTTATGAAATGAGTGCAATTGTGCAGTAGTTTGAGCATTCTTTGGCATTGCCTTTCTTTGAGATTGGAATGAAAACTGACCTTTCCCAGTCCTGTGGTCACTGCTATTTTCCAAATTTGCTGGCATATTGAGTGCAGTACTTTCACAGCATCAGCTTTCAGGATTTGAAAGAGCTCAACTGGAATTCCATCACCTCCACTAGCTTTGTTCGTAGTGGTGCTTCCTAAGGTCCACCTGACTTTGCATTCCAGTTTGTCTGGCTCTAGGTGAGTGATCACACCATGGTGATTATCTGGGTCATGAAGATCTTTTTTGTATAGTTCTTCTGTGTATTCTTGCCACCTCTTCTTAATATCTTCTGCTTCTGTTAGGTCCATACCATTTCTGTCCTTAATTGTGCCCATCTTTGCAAGAAATGTTCCCTTGGAATACCTAATTTTCTTGAAGAGATCTCTAGTCTTTCCCATTCTATTATTTTCCTCTATTTATTTGCATTGATTACTTAGGAAGGCTTTCTTATCTCTTCTTGCTATTCTTTGGAACTCTGCATTCAGATATAAGTGTATCAGATCAACACGTTGTACAATGTTATATATCAGTTATATCATAATACAGCTGGGGCAAAGAAAAGAAAATAGGAAAAGAAGAGCAGACTAATCCCAGGGCAAGCAGAAGGGAAGATATAATATAGATCAAAGCAGAAACTAATGAGACAGAGAATTTTTATAGGGACAACAAAACCAAAACTTTTTCCTTTGAAAATATTATCAAAATTGACAAATCTTTAGGTAGAATGAACAAGAAATTGAGAGGACTTAAATTAATAAGATCAGGAATGAAGGAAGAGACATCAAAACTAACCTTACAAAAATAAAAAGTATTTTAAGGGAATACTATAAACACTAGTGAAGTTGCTCAGTCGTGCCCGACTCTTTGGGACCCCATGGACAGTAGCCTGCCCCAAGCTCTTCCGTCCATGGGATTTTCCAGGCAAGAGTACTAGAGTAGATTGCCATTTCCTTCTCCAGGGAATCTTCCCGATCCATGGATAGTACCCAGGTCTCCCGCATTGTAGACAGATGCTTTACCATCTGAGCCACCAGGGAAGTCTCAAACAGTAGTGCACTTTTTTTTTGACTGCACCATGCAGCTTGCAGGATCTTGGTTCTGCCAACCAGGGATTGAACCCAGTCTCTCAAAAGTGAAAGCTCAGAGTCCCAGCCACAGGACAGCCAGGGATTGAATCCAGTCTCTCAAAAGCGAAAGCTCAGAGTCCTAGCCACAGGGCAGCCAGGGAATTCCCTAATACATCATATTTAATAGAATAAAGAACAAAAATACATGCTCACCTGAATAGATGTGGGAAAGCAGTTGAGAAGATTGAACAATCCTTCATGACAAAAGCACTCAACAAATTGGAATGGAAGGGAATTTCCTCGGGCTATAAACGGCTTTTTTGAAAACCCCAGAGGTAACAAACATACTTAATGGTGAAAGACTGTTTTCCCTCCAAGATCAGAAGTAAGAACGTTCTTTCTCCCCACTTATATTTAATATTGTATGGGAGATTGTGGGTTTCCCTGGTGGTTCAGTGATAAAGAACCCACCTGCTAATGCAGGAGAGCTGGGTTCGATTCCTGGGTGGGGAGATCCCATAGAGAAGAAAATGGCAACCCTCTCTAGTACTCTTGCCTGGGAAATCCTATGGACAGAGGAGCCTGGCAGGTTACAGTCCATGGGTCTAAAAGAGTTGGACATAACTTAATGACTAAACAACAGCAACGACATCAAAGGCTGAAGGTTCCAGCCGGCGTAGTTAGGTAACATAAAGAAATTCAGATTGCAAAAGAAGTAATTAAGCTCTCTTTATATGTAGTTGACATGATCTTTTATATAGAAAGTCTTAGATATTGCACTAAAAAGCTGGTAACTAATAAAGTTCAGCAAAGTTGCATGTTATAAGCTCAATATGCAAAAATCAGTTTTATCTCTATATATACTAATGAATAATCTGAAAGTGAAATTAAAATAATCCCATTTACAATATCAGCAATAAGAATAAAATATTTAGAATAAATTTCACAGAAGAAATGGACGGTTTGTACATGGAGAATTGCAAAATCATTGTTTAAGGTAATTATGAAGATCTGAATAAATGGAAAGACATTCCACTCTCATGGATTGGAAGACAGTATTAAGATGTCAGTACTGTCCAAAAAAGATTCAATACGATCTCTACCAAAGTCTCACTTTTTTTTGCAGTAATTTAGAAGATGATTCTAAAATTCATATGGGAGTGAATGAGACTCAGAATAGCCAAAAATAATCTTGAAAAAAAAAGAACAAATTTGGCGGACTTATACTTCTCAATTTTAAAATTCACCATAAAGCTATAGTGTAGTGCTGGCATAAGTATAGCTAGATCATAAGGCAGAATTGAAAGTCCAAGAATAATAAGCCTTTACATTTATGGTCAATTGATTTAGACAAGATGCCAAGACAGTTCAAAGGGAAAAACTAGTGTTTTCAACAAATGGTGCTGGGACAACTGGATATCAACATGCAAGTGAACTAACTCACACCATATGGAAAGAAACTAACGCAAGACGGATCACATACCTAACTGTTGGTGCCAAAACTATAAACATTTACAAGAAAACACCGAACAAAAAAATCTTCATGACCTTAAGCTGATATAAGCCCCAAAACACAAGAAAACAAAGTAGGGATAGACAAATTAGACATCATTAAAATTAAATACTGGAGTTTCAAAGAACACCATCAAGAATGTGAAGACAGCCATAGAATGGGAGTAGATGATTGTAAATTATCTGTCTGATAAAGGACTGATTATATCCAGTATATATAAAGAACTCTTCAGTTCAGTTCAGTTCAGTCCCTCAGTTGTGTCCGACTCTTTGCGACCCCATGAATTGCAGCACGCCAGGCCTCCCTGTCCATCACCAACTCCCGGAGTTCACTCAGACTCACGTCCATCGAGTCCGTGATGCCATCCGGCCATCTCCTCCTCTGTCGTCCCCTTCTCCTCCTGCCCCCAATCCCTCCCAGCATCAGAGTCTTTTCCAATGAGTCAACTCTTCGCATGAGGTGGCCAAAGTACTGGAGTTTCTTACAACCTAACAATTTTAAAAATCCAGTTTAAAATTGGGCAAAATACTGGAATGCACATTTCTCCAAAAAACAAATATACAAATGACCAATAAGCAAAGATGCTCAACATCCTTAGCCAGTAGGGAAATGCAAATCACAGCCACAGTAAATTACCGCTTCATATCTATCATAAGGGCTTTAACCTTTTTTTCTTAATGAGAGGGTTTCCCTGGTGGTCCAAGGAGGACTCCATGCTTCCGGTGCAGGGAGTGCAGCTTCAGTCCCTGGTCAGGGAGCTAAGATGCCACGTGCCACACGGCAGAGCCAGTGAAGTGTTAGAAAAATTAAAAATGGAAAATGACAAATGTTAGCAAGAATGTGGAGAACCCTCATACATTACTGATAGGAATGTAAATGGCACAGCCACTATGAAAACAGTTTGGCAATTCATATAAAAGGTAAACACAGAGTTATCAATTGACCTAGCATTTCTACTCCTAAGTGTATACCCAAAAGAACTGAAAGCATGTTCATACAAAAACTTAAACACCACTGTTCAAACAACTCAAATGTCCATCAGCTGATCAATGGATAAGCAACATGTTGTACATACCCACAGTGGACTTTTACTTTTGGCTGTTGTCGAGCAGCTTGCGTGATCTCAGCTCTGTAGCCGGGAATGAACCCGGGCCTAGCAGTGAAAGCTGGAATCCTAACAACTAGGCCATGAGGGAACTCCTCCTACAACGGATTATTCAGGAATAAAAGGGAGTGATGGACTGATACATGTTACAACATGAACAGACATAAAAACATTACACTAGGTTTTAAAAGCCAGTTGCAAAAAGCCATAAATTGCATGATTCCATTTATGTGACTTTTCTGGAATAGGCAAGTCCAAAGTAGGTTAGTGATGGCAGGACCTGAGGAGGGGGGAATTGGGAGTAACTGGTAGTTACTGCTAGTAATTACATATGGAGCTTTTTTTTTTTTTTTCCAGAAAGATAACCCAATTTTTTATGCCAAAGATTTAAACAATTACTTCATAAAAAGGAGATACCAAATGGGCAAAAAAACAAACAAAAGTTTTCTACATCATTGCTCGTCAAGAAAATGCTAATTAAACCTACAGTGAGATATTACTGTACCCCTACAGTTGCTAATATAAAAAAGACTAGCAACACCCAGTACTGGGGCTTCCCTGGGTGGCTCAGCGGTAAAGAATCCACCTGCAGTGCAGAAGATGTCGGTTCGATCCCTGGGTCAGGAGCATCTCCTGGAAGAAGGCATAGCATCTCACTCCAGTATTCTTGCCTAGAGAACCCCATGGACAGAGGAGCCTGGCAGGCTGCAGTCCGCAGGGTTGCAAAGAGTCAGACACGACTGAAGCAAAGGAGCACGCGTGTGCCAAGCATTGGTGGGGATGTAGAGCAATCGGAACTCTCATTGCTGGTAGGAAAGCGAATTAATACGACTGCTTTGGGCTTCCCTGGACAACAAGTTGGTACGGAATCTGTCTGCAGTGCAGGAGACCTAGGTTCAATCCCTGGGTTGGGAAGGGAATGGCTACCCACTCCGGTAATCTTGCCTGGAGAATCCCATCGACAGTGGAACCTGGCAGGCTACAGTCCATGGGATCACAAAGAGTCGAATACGGCTGAGCAACTAACACAACACACACTTTCGAGAAATGTGCTCAGTGTCTACTAAAGATAACATATATCTTCCCTCTGACCCCATATGAAGTTTATTTTGAGGGATGATAAGAATGCTCAAAAATTTTATAGTATACTCTTTGAATATAGTAAAATTATTGAACTGTACATTTTAAAACGGTGACATTAATGATATGTGACATATCTTGATAAAGCTATAATTTAAAAATGGATCATAGACTAAACGAAAAAGCTAAAATTATAAAATATTTGGAGGTAAACATAAGAGAAAACTTTGCAACCTTGGGGTAGACAAATACAGTTTAGATAGGACACAAAAAGCACAAATCGTAAAGGAAAAAATGATAAACTAAATTTCAAAAAAAAAATGTAAAACTGCTGTTTGAAGGACATCATTAAGAAAATGAAAAAACAAGTCACAGACCTGGGAAAATATCTGTAATACACAAACCTGACCAAGGACTTGTTTTCAACATATATAAATAACTCTTTCATTAAGGAAAAAGAGAAAAGCCTGGTGAAATATGGACAAAAACCTCACCAAAGAAGACATATGAACGGTCAGGAAACATAGGAAAAGATGCTCATCATCTGTAATCATCAGAGAAATACAAAGTAAAACAAGGATCAGATACACTGGGTATATCACTACATACCCAGTAGGTCAACTAGAACCACAAAGACTGCCAAGTATTTATGGTTATAAAGATAAACTAGAACTCTCATCTGTTTCTGGTAGGAGTATGAAATGCTAAAACCAATAGGAAAACATTTTGGCAGTTTTTAAACTAAAATAAAACATATTCTTACCATAAGATACAGCAATTGTACTCCGAAGAGAAAAAATATGTATATTTACACTAAGGCTCATACATGAATATTCATGTTATGAAAATAAAAGTGTTAGTCGCTCAGTCGTGTCCAACTCTTGGTGACCCCTTGGACTGTAGCCTGCCAGGCTCCTCTGTCCATGGGGTTCTCCAGGCAAGAATACTGGATTGGGTTGCCATTTCCTCCTCCAAGGGATCTTCCAGACCCAGGGATCAAACCTGGGTCTCCTGCGTTGCAGGCAGATTCTTTACCCTCTAAGCCACCAGGGAAGCCATTCACGTCATTCTTTTTCATAATAGTCAGAATATGGAAACAATATAAATATCCATCAACAGGTAAATGGATAAATATGACTGTGTATCCATACAGTGGTATATTATGCAGGGAAAGGGGGAAAAAAGAAAAAAAATGAACTATTGATTCACAATATGTTTAAGTATCAGAAACAATCTGCTAGGCAAAAGCAGCCAGACAAAAAGGTACATACTGTACATTCTATTTATATAAAATTTAAGAAAAACAAACCTATAGCTAGAGGAAGAAGAGATGGGATTTCTTGGATCTGAGAGTAGTGGCTGGAGACCTCCTGGGGATGGACAAGGCAAATGTTTCGGTATGATAAAATTGTTCTGTATCTTGATTGCAGTCCTGGTTACATGTCGTGTGTATGTTTTTCTAAACTCATCAGATTGTACTTAAAATAGGAACATTTTATTGTATGTAAATGATGTGTCAATTGAGCTTATTTGAAATATTTGCAATTCAGGGAATTTCCTGGCAGTCCAGTGGTTAGGTAGGACTCGGCACTTTCACTGCTGGGGGCCCAGGTTTGCTCCCTGATTGGAGAACTAAGAGCTAATATCCCACAAGCCTCGAGGGACAGCAAATTCAGATCACAAGGCCAATCTCCCATTCGTTAATGATAAGGAACTTCTGAAAATTAAGAAGTCAAGGACCAACAATTTATGCAGAAAATTTCTGCAGAAAAATGTTGAAAGGCATGCATATAACTTTCAGAAAAAGCAATACAAATTGCCCTTAAACATATGAAAAAATGTTCAACTTCACTTATAAAAAGAGAATGCAAACCTAAACCACGCTGAGGTTGCATTTCTCACCAATCAGATTGGCAAAGATTCAAAAGACTGATAACATACTTGCTGAGGCCGTGGGAAAGCAGTCGTGTAGGACAGTCACATATATACACAGCTCAAGCATAGCTGGTTGAGATGCAAAACGGCACCTTTCCCAAAGAAGGGAATTTGGCAATATCTGCCAAATTATAAATGCCCACACATTTTGACCCAGCAGTCTCACTTTTGAGAATGTATCTGACATATTTCTACATATAGACAAAAGGCTCTGTTCAGTTCAGTTGCTCAGTTGTGTCCGACTCTGCAACCCATGGACTGCAGCACACCAGGCTTCCCTGTCCATCACCCACTCCCGGAGCTTGCTCAAACTCATGTCCATTGAGTCGGTAATGCCATCCAACCATCTCATCCTCTGTCTTCCCTTTCTCCTCCTGCCTTCAATCTTATCCAGCATCAGCGTCTTTTCCAATGAGTCAGTTCTTCGCATTAGGTAGCCAGAGTATTGGAGCTTCAGCTTCCAATGAACATCAGGACTGATTTCCTTTAGGACTGACTGGTTTGATCTCCTTGTAGTCCAAGGGACTCTCAAGAGTCTTCTCCAACACCACAGTTCGAAAGCATCCATACATGACTACTAGAAAAACCAAAGCTCTGACTAGACGGACCTTTGTCGGCAAAGCAATGTTTCTGCTTTTTAGTATGCTCTCTAGGTTGGTCATGGCTTTTCTTCCGAGGAGCAAGTGTCTTTTAATTTCATTAAGATTCATTAAAATTTCATTAAAATTAAAATTGAAATTACAAATTAAAATGCTGTGTTTACAATTTTATTTACTCTAAGATGGTTTTTAACAGTAAATATTGAAAACTCCTATGTCCATTTGTGGGTTTTTAATTAAATAAACCATAGTTCATCCATATAGTGGCAGGAATTTTCAAAAAAGATTAAGAAACCTTTTTATATATTGATATGGAAATTTCTCTAGAAAATATTGTTAAATGAAAATGTAAGGCACAAAACACTGCCCTTAACATACTACCTGTTTTTGTAAGAAGGAGGTAAAAAATTTATAAAATAAACCGCTTTATTGAGGTGTGATTGACATACAAAAAGCTGTACATATTCAATAAAACAACTTCATGAGTAGTAGACACATCTATATTTTCTTTTATTGGCAATAAATAAACACTGGAAAAATCCACAATAAATGAATAAATATGGTTCTCTCCAGAGAGCAGATAGGCAGGTAATGGGCAGATGGGGATGTGAGTGCAAGCAACACTTCTAAGCATGGATATTTTTATACTCTTTATATTTGAACCAGGAAAATGTATTACCTATATTTTTAAAAATTTGAGACAAGCCCAACAAAAAGATATCATCAAATCTAATAAGAATGTAATAAAATGATTTCACATGTCATACATCTGCACACACATGAGCCCCATCTGCATCCTAACAAATGTCATTCATTGCTAGCATCAGAGATCAATTTTCACTTGATTTATTTTTTTTCTGACCATGTCATGTGGCTTGTAGGGTCTTAGTTCCCCGACCAAGGATCCAACCAGGCCCTTGGCAGTAAAAGTGCAAAATCTTAACCACTGAACTGCTAGGGAATTCTCTATTTTTCTCTGAATCTTCAGGATCACCAGTAGGGACTACGGAGCAATGTGGAACAAATGAACTCATGGTTGTTATTAAAAATTATACACGCTCCAACTGCAACTAAGTGACAGTTCACTTTCACAGATTCTCTACTCTAATCCTACTCTCAAGCTTTTGCTTCTAATGATAACTGGCTGAAATTGTCAGCTGTGTGAACCTGCCAACGCTTCCCTCCCAACTTAGGGCAGGATCCTAAGTTCTGGGCAGTAATTAGCGCAGTGACACAGGAAGCCAGTAGAATCTAGCTGAAGATGGGTAGAATGTAGCTTTGACTTTTTTTTAAAGCTGCCAAGCATGAACATATCTATGTCTGTCGGTCAGAGGCAGAGACCATCATTTTCCACAGTCAAAGTCATAGAGGCTGGACACCCACTTTTCCAGTTTCCTTTGCAAGCAGGGCACCTGCACACGCATGTAAACACAGGCTTAGTCAGCTGCGTCCTCCCTAGAGCCTGCAGTGAGAGCCAGTGGCGTGGAGAACCCTCCCTTCGGATCATCAGCTGCAACAAGGACACCACCCAGGTCCTGGGGCAGTGCAGGTATCCCAGAAACAGAGGAAGCAGAGAGTCCAGGGCTGACGGTGGGTCCAGTGGGGATGTCCCAGATTCCATGTGGACAGACCAAGTGGATGCTGCAGTGGCCTCCTTTTATATCACTGGTTTCATTTTTCAGCATAATATTTGCTGCGGCCCTGGCTGCATAGTTTCCCGTGGACCTATTGCCCAGGCCTCCGTCTCCAACAAGTCTCACCATATTCACTCTGTACCTTCCATTTTCCTTAAATCTTTCAGAATTGGCTTCAGTTGCTTGCAACTAATAATCCTGATTCAGGCATCTGGATTTGACCAGGGAATAAACATTTTATCAGGAATTTTATCCATCTAGAGAATCTAGATAGAAATCAGAGCAAATAAGGGAACCCACAACCTAGCAGGGCTCTTCAAGCCTCCACTGCTGGTGGAAAAGAAAAAGAGGCTACGGAAGTCCCATAATCACGAAATTGTGTGTGTGTGTGTCTGTGTGTCTCACAGAACAGGAGCGGGAGTCAGAGTCAGACGTGAGAATGTAAGAGGCCTTCCTAAGAAGAGGCTGCTGGACCAGGATCCTGGCCCATGTTGGGAGGGAAGCGCTGGCAGGTTCACACAGGGGACAGTTTCAGCCAGTTATCATTAGAAGTAAAAGCTTGAGAGTGGGATTAGGATAGAGAATCTATGAAACTGAACTGTCGCATTGTTGCAGTTGGAGCACGTATAATTTTTAATAACAACCATGAGTTCATATGTTCCTTTTGAAATTTAAAAGACAGTTGGGAAAAAGAGATTCAACCATGAAGGTTTGTGTGACTGCTCCTCTGTATATATCCAATAACACTTCCCTTAGATCTGATTCATTTATTCATGTAATACTATTCACTAAGCAGATAAAAATGTGCATTAAACATGTGCATCTAATTTCATTACTCTGGAAACTTTGATAAAACTACAATAATGGAATTTATAATTACTCGTCATTTGGATTTATATATCTTTTTTATTGTGGTAAAATATACATCTATTTCTGCTTTATTGCCTATGCCAAAGCCTTTGACTGTGTGGATCACAATAAACTGTGGAAAATTCTGAAAGAGATGGGAATACCAGACCACCTGACCTGCCTCTTGAGAAATCTGTATGCAGGTCAGGAAGCAACACTTAGAACTGGACATGGAACAACAGACTGGTTCCAAATAGGAAAAGGAGTACGTCAAGGCTGTATATTGTCACCCTGCTTATTTAACTTACGTGCAGAGTACATCATGAGAAACGCTGGGCTGGAAGAAACACAAGCTGGAATCAAGATTGCCAGGAGAAATATCAATCACCTCAGATATGCAGATGACACCACCCTTATGGCAGAAAGTGAAGAGGAACTAAAGAGCCTCTTGATGCAAGTGAAAGTGGAGAGTGAAAAAGTTGGCTTAAAGCTCAACATTCAGAAAACTAAGATCATGGCATCTGGTCCTATCACTTCATGGGAAATAGATGGGGAAACAGTGGAAACAGTGTCAGACTTTATTTTTCTGGGCTCCAAAATCACTGCAGATGGTGATTGCAGCCATGAAATTAAAAGACACTTACTCCTTGGAAGAAAAGTTATGACCGACCTAGACAGCATATTCAAAAGCAGAGACGTTACTTTGCCGACTAAGGTCCGTCTAGTCAAGGCTATGGTTTTTCCTGTGGTCATGTATGGATGTGAGAGTTGGACTATAAAGAAAGCTGAGCGCCGAAGAATTGATGCTTTTGAACTGTGGTGTTGGAGAAGACTCTTGAGAGTCCCTTGGACTGCAAGGAGATCCAACCAGTCCATTCTGAAGGAGATCAGCCCTGGGATTTCTTTGGAAGGAATGATGCTAAAGCTGAAGCTCCAGTACTTTGGCCACCTCATGCGAAGAGTTGACTCATTGGAAAAGACTCTGATGCTGGGAGGGATTGGGGGCAGGAGGAGAAGGGGACGACCGAGGATGAGATGGCTGGATGGCATCACAGACTTGATGGACGTGAGTCTGAGTGAACTCCAGGAGTTGGTGATGGACAGGAAGGCCTGGCATGCTGTGATTCACGGGGTTGCAAAGAGTCGGACACGACTGAGCGACTGAAATGAACTGAACTGAACTGAAAATATACATAATATAAATTTCATAATTTTAACCATTTCTAAGCATACAATTCAGTGGCATCAAGCACATTTCCTGTGTTGTTCAGCTGTCATCAGTATCCAGTTCATCATTCCAAACGAAAACTCCACATCCATTACACAGTAACTCCATGTTCTTTCCTCCATCCAGCCCTGGTGTTTCTATTCTATTATCCATCTCTATGAATTTGCCTGTTCTTTGCACCTCATAAAATGGCATCATACAGTATTTGTCCTTTTATGTCTGGCTCGTTTCACTTAGCATAATGTTTTCAGGGTTCAACCATGCGTCAGTCGCCTTCTTTTTTAAGGCCAAGTAATATTCCATTGTAAAAACATACTGCCTTTTGTTTACTCATTCATCATTCACTGGTGGAGACCTAGATGTTTCCGTCTTTTGGCTGTTGTGAATAATGCTGTGGAGAACATTAGTGTACAGATATGTGTTCAAGTTCCTGCCTTCAGTTCTCTCAGTTCTTTTTGCATATGCCCTGAAGTGGGATGTCTGGAGCGTATGCTAATTCTATATTTCCCTTTTTGAGGACCTGCCAAGCTATTTTCCATAGCGACAGCATTGTTTTATATTCCTACCAGCAATGTATGAGGGTTCCAAGTTCTTCACATCCTTGCCAACACTTATTTTTCATTAAAAAAAAAATAGCCATTCCCAAGTGATATCTCAGCATGGTGTATTGTTTTTCAATGCATAACCTCACAAAGGCGGGGATGTATACCCAGTCCTGTCTGACAGATATTTCCAGTCCACATCATGGCCCTTCTGAGGCCCAAGCACATTTGTTTTAACAAAGCAGAAGCTTTCCCAACGTTGTAGGACTTAGCTTAAACACGCAATGTTTGGCATTTTGTATCCCATCTTTAAGCCTACACCTTGGAATCTTGTTTCAAGAGTTGTGGGAAAAATAAGCCTCAAGAAGGACTAACTGTGATGTATAAAAGTGTCTGTGATCGCATTCTCTTATTTAAAAAAAGAAAAAACTAGAGTAACATAAATGCACAACAGGTGTATGTCATATAAACTACAGCATTTCTTTTCAATTAGATATTATGCAGTGATTAAAGAATGGTAACTATGACGTCTTTGTTGAACCATTGCACCACTGAAAAACACTTAAGTGGAGAAAATTGTCTATAGGTGTAGTAAAATAATATGACTTTACATGAACAAAGACCAGAAAACACACTTCAAAAGAAAATTGCTATGATAGGGTGTGGGATTGTAGGTGGTTTTCTTTTTAAAAAAAAAAAATCACTTGTGTCTTTTTATTGTATTTCTAGTAAGAAAAGGGAGGACAAAGTGAACGGGACACTTCACTGTGTTGGCTGATGAGTGGCAACTAAGTATCAGTTCTCCCTTTTTAAAATTGAGATACAGTTGACATAAGACATTGTGTGAGCTTAAGGTGTACAATGTCTTGATCTGATACATTTACATTGCAATACAATTGCCAATGTAGCACTAACACCCTGTCACATCACATAAGTACAATGTCTTCAAAGTGATGGGAACAATTAAAGATTTAGTATCAGCAGGTTTGACTTTATAATCACTGATTACGTTTGTCGGTAATCACTTTACTGTGTACATAAATGTTATATGATAATGTTGCCTATAATCCCTATACAAGTGAGCCTTCAGGACTTACTTATCTACCAGTTGTATGTACCCTTATGTAACGTCTCTTCTGATTCCTCCACCCCTGAGCCGCTGGTAACCACATTCAACTCTGTTTCTTCAAATTTGGTTTTTTAGATTCCACCCATAAGAGACATCATAAAGTATTTGTCTTTCTCTGTCTGACCTAGTATAATATCCTCAAGGTCCATCCATGTTGAGGCAAATAGGATTTCCTTTTATCCTATGGCTGAACAGTATTCTAATATGTATTTATGTGTGCTGCTGCTGCTGCTAAGTCACTTCAGTCGTGTCCGACTCCGTGCGACCCCATAGATGGCAGCCCACCAGGCTCCCCCGTCCCTGGGATTCTCCAGGCAAGAACACTGGAGTGGGTTGCCATTTCCTTCTCCAATGCATGAAAGTGAAGTTGCTCATGTGTATATATATATAAATAATATCAATGCATATATATACATATATGTATATATTTATGCATATTAGAATTGTTGTTTAGTTACTAAGTTGTATCTGACTCTTTTGCAACCCCAGGGACTGTAGCCCTCCAGCCTCCTCCATCCATGGGATTTTCCAGGTAAGAATACGGGAGTGGGTTGCCATTTCCTTCTCCAGGGCATCTTCCTGGATCCAGGGATTGAACCCACATGGAATAAAATAGAATCACATTCTATATATGATAGAATTATGCATATTATATATTATTATATGTGTTATATTCTTTACCCATTCACCTGTTGACATTTTGTTTCCATATCTTAGCTATTGTGAAGAGTGTTGCAATGAACATGGGCGTGCCTATATCATTTTAGTATCAGTTTTCATTTTTGTTAGGCAGCCCATCTCATCATGATTTTGAAATTTGTTCCGAATCCTCTGCTGGCACCTTTTGCCTAGTTGTATCTTTGGATGGGTTCCAAAAAAGATGTGATTAAAAACATGGGTTCCAGACTCTAGGAGGCCTAGACAAATTGGTCACCTTTGGATGGAAACCATTACTAAGGTGTATGACAGTTGGTTTGAGGGGTATATGTTGATCCTCACATTTCCCCATGTATTAAGCAACCACTAGATGCTGCTATCAGCTTTGATATACTTCCCAGAGAGGCATTGTTTTCTCCTTCCTGTGGGGAAAGGACAAAAGTGCATTTAAATGGTCTGTGTTAGGATACACCTGTATGCATTTCATGCCAAGTATAGCCCAGTGAATTGGAAGCTTCACCTTTTCTACATCTTTTGAGCAGTGAGTTGGAACTAAAGTCTACTGATTGTCTTCTCTAGGCCAGGTACTCTTCATTCATTTTCCATTTAATCTCTGCACCACCCCTATCCAGATCCGCTCTCCACCCCTCTCCACCCACTCTGTGTCCCCAGAGGCTGAGCTGTTGAGGCAGCATCAGCCAGCTCCTTCCTCCTCCAGCTTCCCCTTGGGTTTGGCTAATGAGGAGCACCAACAGGAGGTGACCCACAGAGGAGAGAGGTGTTTGTTCCCCATTTTTTACTGAAGGGCCCCACCCCCCATAGGGCAGACCTCCTCACAGCCTCTCTGTCTCCAGGTTTTGTCCATCAGGCCCACGGGAGATGACAACCCTCTTGTTCCTAGTCTGAGGTCTACTCCCGGAGGACCACACTATCCCTAGTGGTTATTCTAAACCTTATTCACACTTTTGTAAATAGTCCCTTTATTAAACTCTCCTCAAATTACCCCGTCGAGTGTGTCATCTGTTTTCTGCCAGGGCCCTGACCGATAAAAGCCCTAAAGAGATAAGGAGTAACTCACCCAAGTTTAAGAGTTCGTAGGCGGCAGAACCATGCTGGGAAACAGGTCTCTCTGCATCCTTTGCCAGGTCAGACTGCACTGCCCAGGAAGGAGCCAACTTGAGGAGTGGGCAAGCTGGGCACCCAGGGTGGGGTCCCACACTGGGCACGGGAAATGGGCGCTTCTCCTGCTCCACACCCTAGGCTGCTGCATATCCTGGGCCCATTCCCCCTCTGTATTTCCTAAAGCTGATGCATGCCCCTTTCATGGGTCAAACACTGCTTGTGCCCAGGAAGCCGTTGCTTGCAGAGCCCAGAGCAGTCTCCCTAATGGTTCCTCTGGTGCTTTTGAATACACGGCCACAAATTCTTAGAGCTTCTCTCCAACAGGAGTGGAGTCTATTTCCCTTCCCTTACATATGGGTTGTCCCTAGTAATTTACTTCTAGTTAATAGAATACAAAAGAAGTGATATGGAACTTTCAAGGCTAGGTCATAAAAGCAGATTGAGCTTCTGTCTGCCTCTGTCCTCCTGGGACACTTCTTCATGGAATCCAGCTATGAGGAGACCTAGGCCACATAGAGAGGCAATAGGCAGCTTGAAGCCCCAGCTGAGGTTCTGACCATGAGAAAGCCTTCAGGTCCCCACCATGATTTGACTACAACTACGTGAGAGATGCCATCAAGAACTGCTGAGCTGAGTTAGGCAGTGACCAAGAAAAATAATGATTGCTATTGTTTTAAGTCACTAAGTTTTGTGATGATGGGGAAATGCAATAAAAAATTTACAAACTGCTTCCTGCATTGGCGTTGCGGAGTCACCAATATTGACTGAAATGCCCAGGGTATTCTGGGAGGCTCCCCTTCTCTAATTCTCTTTAAAAATCTCCAAATCTCCAATTTTTAGTTTCACCATGATTGTCCTGGATTTTGCTTCTGGATAACTTCTTGGGGTTAGTCTGTTTTCTTTTTAAAACCTTTTTGTTTATTTCCGGGTGCTCTGGGTCTTCATTGCTGTGCGTGGAGCGGGGGCTACTCTCGGTTGCGGTGCCCAGGCCTCTCTTTGCGGTGGCTTCTCAGATGCAGAACACAGGCTCTGGGGTGCAGGGACTACAGCAGCTGCAGCACATGGGCTCGGCAGTTGGGGTTCCTGGGCACCAGAGCGCAGGCTCAGTAGTTGTGCACAGAGGCCCAGCTGCTCTGTGGCATGAGGGATTTTCTCCGATTAGGGACTGAACCCGTGTCTCCTGCACCAGCAGGCAGATTCTTTACCACTAAGCCACCACTTCTTGGGATTTAATGTAGCCAGATTTCATTTAGAACAAGTTCATGTTCTAGGACTTGCTTTTTTCAAGTTATGTATTGTAGATTACTTCCCAAGTGAGTAATTATAGATATCCTGCTTTTTAGAAACTAACTCATGTTAAGTTTTTGAAGAGTTTTCCCCAAGCTGATATGCCACTAGATAACATCTGCCTACTACTGAAGAATTTTTAATTCATTCATTTATAACTTCATTTTCGTATTCATTCAAAAAAACATAAACTACATACCTAATGATAGTTTTGAGAATATCAAGGACGTTTTTAGAAGCCTAAGCCTAATTTTATAGAGGCCATTTTTACTGAAGTTAACCAGAGTTAGGTTTTTGTTTTGCCACAGAGAACCCAGAATAGAATAGCAGTTCATATGAGGTATGACTCTCAGGGATATGGAGAGAATCTGAGACTGGTCATCTTCCCTCTGTTGGGGTTAAAGCTAATGGTGTTAGGCCTTTAAGATGGCTGCCAAAGACCCCTGCCTCCTGCTACCCATGCTATTTTGTAATCTGGACTTAATGACTTGCTTCTAACAAATAGAATATGGCAAAAGTGATGGGTTATCACTTCCATGATCAAGTTACAAAGACTATGATTTCCATCTTGTTCCATTGCCTTCTATGTTTGCACTTTTAAAAAAAAAGTATAGTTGATTTACAGTGTTTCAGGTATACAATAAAGTGAGTCATACATATAGATACATATATATATATTCATTTTTAGATTATTTCCCATTATACGTTAAGATATTAAATATAGTTCCCTGTGATAGTAAATCCTTGTTAATATTATATATAGTAGAGGGTATATGTTAAGCGCAAACTCTTAATTTATCTCTCCACTCCCATCCTGCTATCCTCTTTGGGTTATAGCTGTAAGTTTGTTTTCTATATCTGTGAGGTTTTTTGCTGTTTTTCAAATAAGTGCATTTGCCTCATTTTTAAGGATTCTGCATATTAACATGTGATATCATATTTGTCTTTGTCTGACTTACTTCCCTTAGTACGATCATCTCTAGGTCCACCCATGTTGCTGAAAATGGCAACAGGGTGGCCTTGCAGACAGCTTATGACAGAGTTCTCTTCCATGGCCTGCGTGTCACATCTGCTTTATCCATCACCTGTCAGTGGACATTTAGGTTGCTTCCATGTCTTGGCTATTGTGAACAGTGATGCTATGAACATTGGGGTGCATGTACCTTTTCGAATTAAGTTTTCATCTCTTCCAGATAGATACCCAGGAGTGGGATTGCTGGACCATATGATAACTCTATTTTTAGTTTTTTGAGGACCCTCCATACTTCTGTAGTGACTGCACCAATTTTCATTTCCACCATATATTTGCACTTTATAATGAAGCGAATGGACATGTTGGAGAGATCCAAATGGCAAGGAAATGAGGGGTATTTCTGACCAGTAGTTCATGAGGAACTGAATCTTGTCAACAACCATGTGAGAGAGTTTGCATATGGATCCTTCTCCATCAAGACAGGATCACAGTCTCAGCCGATACCTTGATTGCCACCTTGTGAGAGACTTTGACATAGATGTGTATAGACTGTGCCCAGATTCCTGACCCACAGATGCTGTAAAATAATAAGTATATGTAGTTTTAAGCCCCTAAATTGCAGAGTAATTTGTTATGTACCAATAGATAGCTAATAGTAATTATTTAGGGATGGGAACTTGTAATCTATGTCATGCAGTGATGAAATAAGTTATTTAACTATTGCTTAGGGTTGCCTGTAATGAAGTAGCCATTGAGGCAAGGCTCTGGTAGACCCAGCGGCTGACACCAAAATCCAGCATATAGGAGACAAGGAATTTAAGGACTATGGGTGATGCCATTGCTTTGAGCTCTACTGGGTAATTTAAGGAAAGAGATTGATAAGCACAATATCATAAATTCTTATTCCTCTTCCACTTCTTCTTTCTTTTTCTTCTTTTCCCTTACCTTCCTGAAAAATTCAATCCTAAAGGCATTAAGTAGGACAGAGCAGGGAAGGCATCTGTGCCTGGATTTTAAGGAACTTCAGGGACTCAAAGTGGGTATTGATATCTGAATTGGGTAAGGAGAGCACGTGTATAGGAGGGCTGCCCGGCATATAGAGTTAGAACTTGAGTTGGCCGAGGAGGGCGTTACCACAGGAAAGTGGCCTTGCGTAGGTGTTAGAGCCCAAGAAGGGTGGAAAGGACAGCCCTGCAGAGGTCACGCAGTGAGAGCATCCTAGCCTAGGCATGACACTGACAAGTCGTCTTTTGCTCCATAAGAAATGACCCCCAAATTCGGTACATTAGAACAACGATCTTTTATAGCTCACAATTTCCACGGGTCAAGAATTGAGACAGGGCACAGTAGGAATGGCTTGTCTCTGTTCCTTGACGTTTGGAGTCCTGGCTGGCAGACTTGACGGGCAGAGGCTGAAATCGTCTGAAGTCTCAGCTAAGGCTGGGGGATCTGCTTCTAAGGTGGTTCATTTCAGACTTGGGAAGCCAATGCTAACAATTTTTTTTTCTTCCCATATGGGCCCACCCAGATGTGACCCCTCCACAGGTCTTGAAGGGTCCTCACTAGCTTCCCGAGAGTCAGTGATCCTAGAGAGTCAGTCAGGAAGAAGTGATCCTTTTATGATCTAGCTGAGAAAGTCATGTGGCATCCTTTCCTTCACATTTCATTCAACAGAAGCGAGTTGCTAAATCCAGGCCACAGTGAAAGAATTTGTTTCTGCCTTTTGAAAGGAAGCATATCAGAGAATTCACAGACGTATTTTGTACCCATACCAGTGGGTTCTCACAGTCTGAGCAGGGTGAGAAGGGCGCACACGAAGGGGAAGCTGGCATGAGTTTCCAGAGCCCAAGCAGGATGAAGAAGACATGTGGAGAGACAGACTGGTGTGGGGAGTTAGAGGAGAAGTGATTTGAGGAAGGCATCTGTGCTTTGCGGGGTGGGTGGAGTGGTGGAATAAAGTTTACATATAGGGGATTGATCATATAAGTGAGTATATTAAGGATAATTGGAGTTTCTCACTGTCAAAAGAGTGAGTTACAAATATGGAAAGGGAAAAAATAACATAAATGTTATGTTATTGAATGTAGGAGTGTTAACTCATAGTTTTCTAGATAGATAGATAGGTAGATGTGTGTGTGTGTGTGTGTGTATGTGTGTGTGCTTCCTATTTGCTGCCTAGGAGGCTTCGAAGAGGAGAATCCTAATAGCAATGAGCATACCTAGCACCCAGAAATACCATTTCCCCTAAAAAAGAACCAGTGTTCCTTACAGAAATGGCAGATTCCAGGCTTAGAGCAGGAAATATACAAGAAGAGCTCAAAACATCTTTTTGCACCAGAAGGCAAGGATTTGCTCAAAGAATGTTGGAGACATGTCAAAAGGACCTGTGAGCCAGCATGAATGGGTTCCTGCTGGCCAAATCTGGGACAGTTTGAGCCAGTCAAAAGAAATGACATTAAGAAAGTACAACTAATTAAAATAGGAAAGCATGAGTTTGTATGTATTAATAAATAAATTAATTAGGAATGCGATATTCACAGTTTCAAAGTATCCACAAAATATTTGTTAATTTCAAGGAGAAAAAGGTAACTTTACAGTGATGAGGCCTGGCAGACACTATCTTACTTAAGTGGGTAAAGCGGACATCATCAGCAATGTGACATCAAAACAATGCACCATCTGATTGGACACACATGGAAGGAAACAGTATCACTTTGGTGATAACCCAAAACCTAATCATGAAGAAATAGCAGACCCAAACTGGGAGCTACAAAAAAATAACTGAGTTATAATCTCCCAAGATGTCAAGGGTATAAAAGTGAGGGAAAGACTGAAGAACTGTTTCAGAGTGAAGGAGATTAAAATGACATGAAAACTAAAAGCAATGTACCAATTTTCACTGGATCCTTTGTTCTAAACGATTTTACTGACATCTGGCAAAACCTAAATGGGGTCTGAGGATTAGATGGTAGTGATGTTAATTTCCCGAATTTGATAAAGGTTGCCTTATCATAGGAACTAGATCCTAACTTAGTGTTCTTTCAAAGGAGTAAGCTCTAACATCCTAAGCACCCATAATATAGTATGAATTAACTCTCTCCTAAACATAATGATGCCAAAGGCAGTGCCAAAGAATGCTCAAACTACCGCACAATTACACTCATCTCACACGCTAGTAAAGTAATGTTCAGAATTCTCCAAGCTAGGCTTCAGCAATACATGAACCGTGAACTTCCAGACATTCAAGCTGGTTTTAGAAAAGGGAGAGGAACCAGAGATCAAATTGCCAACATCTGCTGGATCATCGAAAAAGCAACTGAGTTCCAGAAAAACATCTACTTCTGCTTTATTGACTATGCCAAAGCCTTTGACTGTGTGGATCACAATAAACTGTGGAAAATTCTGAAAGAGATGGGAATACCAGACCACCTGACCTGCCTCTTGAGAAAACTGTATGAAGTCAGGAAGCAACAGTTAGAACTGGACATGGAACAACAGACTGGTTTCAATGTCAGGGCTGTATATTGTCACCCTACTTATTTAACTTATATGCAGAGTACCTCATGAGAAACATTGGGCTGGAAGAAGCATAAGCTGGAATCAAGATTGCCAGGAGACATATCAATAACCTCAGATATGCAGATGACAACACCCTTACGGCAGAAAGTGAAGAACTAAAGAGCTTCTTGATGAAGTGAAAGTGGAGAGTGAAAAAGTTGGCTTAAAGCTCAACATTCAGAAAACGAAGATCATGGCATCTGGTCCCATCACTTCATGGCAAATAGATGAGAAAACAGTGGAAATAGTGGCTGACTTTATTTTTCAGGCTCCAAAATCACAGCAGGTGGTGATTGCAGGCATGAAATTGAAGTAAGCCTTCCTTACTCCTTGGAAGGAAAGTTATGACCAACCTAGACAGCATATTAAAAAGCAGAGACATTACTTTGTCAACAAAGGTCCATCTAGTCAAGGCTATGGTTTTTCCTGTAGTCATGTATGGATGTGAGAGTTGAACTATAAAGAAAGCTGAGTGCCGAAGAATTGATGCTTTTGAAGTGTGGTGTTGGAGAAGACTCTTGAGAGTCCCTTGGACTGCAAGGAGATCCAGCCAGTCCATCCTAAAGGAGATCAACCCTGGGTGTTCACTGGAAGGATAGATGTTGAAGCTAAAACTCCAATACTTTGGCCACCTGATGCGAAGAACTGACTCATTTGAAAAGACCTTGTTGCTGGGAAAGATTGAGGGAGAGAGGAGAAGGGGACAACAGAGGATGAGATGGTTGGATGGCATCACCGACTCAAAGGACATGAGTTTGAGTAGATTCCAGGAGTTGGTGATGGACGGGGAGGCCTGGCGTCCATGGGGTCGCAAAGAGTTGGACATGACTGAGCGACTGAACTAAACTGAAACATAATAATACCAATTATGTGCCATCCTTGGGAGAGCTGGAATAAATAGTCTCTCGAATCATTTTCTCCTCGTCTGTCATTCAGTTGAGGAATGCTGGTTGAAAAACGCTGCACTTTAGTATTATAGGATGATCATGGCAGCAACTTACTCTTAAATGATTCTGGGGAAAATAAAGTAATTCTGAGATTGTTAGAGGAAATCTCAGAGGTTTCCTTTCCAAGGTTAAAGGAAATAAATTGTCATAATTTTTTTTTTATGTTAGGATAAAAAACTTTATTTACAAATATTCTATTCCTTTAAATATATATACAGAGAAAAGAATTTGGAAAAATATGAAAAAAATTGAGAAGAAATTGGTGACACCCGGAAAATCAAAACCAGTTAAAACTATTACAAGAGGGTCAGGGCAAATAGATCTAGGGAGAACAGCCACATTAAATTTCCCTTGAACCTTCTGCCCACTGCTTTCCTTCCACAAGGAATTAATAGCTAGCTCATAATTTCAAGGTACATATAGTCCTCTACGCTCCTCACCTAGTGGTGAAGTCATTTATTTAATGAAAACAAAACCAAGGACTTCCCTGGTGGTCCAGTGGCTATGGCTTTGCACTCCCATGTGCTGCAACTAATCTTTCACGTGCCACAAGGAAGATCCAAGATCCCACGTGCCACAACGAAGATCCAAGATCCCACGTGCCACAACGAAGATCCAAGATCCCACGTGCCACAACGAAGACCCGGTGTAGCCAAATAAATAAATGAATGTTAAAAAATACCAAAAATGACATCAGGGAAAAGGATTGCTTCCATTCAGAGAATACAGGAGGAAAACCACTTGCTCAAAGTGACTGAGAATTCTTTCTGAAATGAAATCATATAACCCGGAATTGTGCTTAAAAAAATCTCTCACCTTTTGTAGCCACATGGCTGAGGTAGCCAAAAGTCAGACCCAAAGTTTGAGTGGTAGCTTGATAAATTACATGATCAGTTAAAATCATAAAATCAGTTTCTATGCTGAAAGTCAAGGCAGTGATGAGGATTCTCAAAAGTGAAATGTGGCTCACTCTACTTCTAACCACTCTCCCCCTTGTTTGTCTGAGGAGTGACTTTGCTTGAAGACCCCTTAGAGACTCTGAAGTGACTTACCTGCAAGAGGAGGTGAGCCCCATCTGGTGCTGTATCTAGACTTACTGTGAGAACTATGATTCTCAATCTTGGCTACACAGTGGAATCACCGGTACCGTGCTTAGTCGCTCAATCTTGTCCGACTCTTTGCAACCCCATGGACTGCAGCCTGCCAGGCTCCTCTGTCTGTGGGGATTCTCCAGGCACAAATCCAGGAGTGGGTTGCCATGCTCTCCTTCAGGAGGGCAACCTGGAGGTAGCCTGGCAATTTTCTCAACTCAGGGATCGAACCCAGGTCTCCTGCATTGAAGGTGGATTCTTTACTGTCTGAGTCACCAGGGAAGGCTGTAATCACCTGGAGAGTCTTAGAAAACACTGTTTCTGGCTTTCATGTCCAGAAATTTTGATTTAATTTTCTGGGGTTCAATTTACTTTGGGTTTTAACAATTCCCAGAGCATCTAACTTGCAGTCAAGACTGAGAACTACTGAACTATAGCGATCAGACCCAGTATGTCCCCAGGTCAGATTACAACATAAAACCCGGGAACAGCCTTTTATGCAAAAAAAAAAAAAAAAAAAAAAATTCAAGATTTAGCTAATTCACATCAGCACCATGTGTTATTCAGAGTTCTGCATAGGAGATTTTTCTTTCCCACTTATTTAGTCAATCACATATATCGGCATGGAGTCATGGATATTTATTTTATATTTAATAAAACATATAAATAAAATTACATGGGTTATCATTCAGTACTACTTTTACTGTTCAAATTGCTCCAGCTTTAGTCAATGGGAGCTCTATCAATTGGCTTCTATGTCCCCTTGACACTCCAGAATTGTGGAGCTTTGTTTTCCAGCACTTTCTTACTTTCTGGTGCTACAAGATGCTCCAGAGTTTTCTTGTATTAATACATTTGTTGCCACAGTCCTAGAATTAGTTATTGCTCCAAGGTACCCTGGTTCCTTTTATTGGAGAATAGTATTTGAAACCGAGAGCTGAGAACCAGGTGTAATTTTTATAACCTGCTCCAATAAAACAATCAAAACCCCAAATTAAATTTTTAAAAAACTCTGAGTTCTAGGGTCAACCTTGGAATCCCTTTCCAGGCATCCTTTGAGAGTTGGGTTGGATGTCATGCTGATCATCATCTGTTTGGTGACCTCCTTTCAGGTGAGCAGCAGCCTGGCTCAGGTTGGCATTGATAAAACTAACACTTGACAGTAGTAAGTGACCAAAGAGAGGAAAGTAAAGGTGCACAAAAGGAGAAATTAATATAGTGGGGTGAAGCTGGCAGAAATTTCAAGCCTTGAGAGCAGCTCACGGTGTGCCTCTTGAGTGCAGACTCGATGGCCGTCATCATTTAGACCCCATGCTTCTGGGCTTCCCTGCTAGCACAGCTAGTAAAGAATCTGCCCACAATGCAAGAGACCTGGGTTCGATCCCTGGGTTGGGAAGATCCCCTGGAGAAGGGAATGGCTTCCCACTCCAGTATTCTGGCCTGGAGAACTCCATGGACTGTGTAGTCCATGGGGTCATAAAGAGTCGGACACAACTGAGTGACTTTCACTTTCAACCCAAACCAGCTTGCTGCCTGACACACACCAGTCCTCCGTCAGCATCCTGCAGATGGTCCCACTCCACTGAGCCTGAGAAGCCCACAGAATATTAGCAGAGCCCTCAGTTTGGGAAGTCCCAAAGTACTTCTCCAACCCTCCGCTTGTCCTAGGCAGAAGAGTCCTGCCAAGTGTCTGACATTATTTTCTGTGTTTTTTGAAGACTTCTGAACCATCCTTGGTGACATCTACACCAAAAGCAGCATTTGGGAGATTACCTCTGAAGGTGAAGCTATCAAAGCAATCCTCCATTCAGCTCTGGTCTAAGGTGAGAGGAGAGGGGACAAAAAAAGAGCAAAGTAAAGGCCTGGTTCCAGGTGTGTGCTGGTCATGGGGAGACAAACCCAATGAAGAGAAAGGCTAGGAGGCAGCTGGCTCTAGGTCAGAAGGTTCAAGCAGTTGTGTAGCAGTTATGAGGTGATGACCCCTGGCTGTGATGGAGGGTGGGAGGGGTGGGAAAGTTGCAAGGGGTGGCTTTCCTGTGGGCAGCTCACTGCTAACAAAAGATGCTGAAGCTAGACAGCCCAGGTGCATGCTAGGGAATAACAAGTGTGCCATCTTGACAGCAGAAAGGGAATAAACAAGGAAGCGGTGTCTGGGAAGGTTTTGGAATGAGATTCTTACACGTGGGCCCCAACGCGTTCCATGGTCTGAATCCTGAAACTGGCTGCAAAGCTGAGAGATCATGTGCATTTTCCAGAACACAGTTAACAGAGCATATATCCTTTTCTCAAACGTTGAGGCTCACTGCTACTTCTGGGCAGAGCAAGCTAAAACTCAAGCTGCCTGGGATGGGAACTTAGTTTATCAACCTGGCCTCAAGTCGAGTGGCCCCTAACTCACCGGGGCCTCCTAAAACCCTTCCTGGAGGGGGAAAGGGGACTGGTATTATCCTTTCCATTTGACTGAAACTGACAATTGATTACTCTTCTACAACCCGGGGGTCCTCTTGGAGGTATCTCCCTGATTTCAGAGAATGAGGGGCACAGCTTAAGGTGAGTACAGTAGACCCGGATTCATTATCCAGGGGACACCTGGTCTCAAGGGAAGTCAAGGCCTGGGGAAGCCCAAAGGGCACACAGCTAATTATAATTGCCAATACAAGTTTGTGGAATGCAGTCGGGGTCACCGAAGGGTTTTGGGGACTGAGAAGGGATCACGGGCCAAAGGCCTCAGATTTTTTTGTGTCAGTCTCGGGAGGACTGAGAAAGCAATGCAGCTGTGAGTCTGGGAGAAAGGGGACAGCAGCCAAACCTGTAGAGACCTCGGTAGCGTGGGGCATTCCTAGACGGGCGCAGCGCGTTGCCTTTTGACTCCTAGGACCTGCTGCAGACCGCGAGTTCGCTCCCACACTTCCATCTTGAGCCTCACAGGCTGCACCTTGATAGGACGCTGCGGGCGGTAGGCACGGAGGCGGGGTGTCCACTTCATCCGAGCTGGCACAATGCCCGTCGTTGCTAAGCCCTTTTGGACTCAAAAGCCTCAGATAAGGAGATCAAAGCCCAGGTGGGGGTGCAGGGGCCAATCCTGCCGCTGCTAGTCGGTCCCCAGCGGCTCCAGAGCAGCGCGTGGGTCAGCAGAGCCGGCGTGCTAGAGCGAAAGGCCCACTGGAGCCCAAGGATCCACCTTGGTTTATCACCCCTCATTCGCTCCCCGGGCCACTGCCGAGTGGCCCCGCGTACTCACTGGGCCATCGATCAGTCCAGGAAGTGCCCGCAAGGTCATCTGCACAACAAAGGCGGCCCAAGCGGTGCCTTCTGTCTTGTAAATACCAGGCCTTGTCCCTGGCGAAGCGGAGCCCCTGGAGAGAAGCTGCCCGAGGAATCCCGCCCCCACTCCTCATCCCTCCCCCACAACTCCGGAGCGCATTCATTTGAAATGTTAATGTTTTGAAGCTTCCCTCTAGGACTGGATCAATTTCCTTAAAAGAAGGCTGAAGCCTCTGGGCTTAATAAACCGGCATTTGACTTGGGTGAGAACCGGATAAACATTTGTTGGTTCCAGAGAGAGGCAGGTGTACGAGGACAAACGCCGGTAGATTATCACACAGCCTCTCCAGTCGCTTTAGAAAGACTCCTTTGTGCACCGATTCCAGGAGAGAGACGTTTTCCCAATCTACAGACCCTTACTTGCACCCTTCAGGCTGAGGGCCCCAGCCTGGGAGGAATCCAGGCCACAGGTAGAGGGCGGGGCGGGGCGGGGCGGGGCCGTGCTAGGGCGGAGCCAAGCCTAGGCCCCGCCCACGCGTTGCCAGGCAGGAACGGCTCCCGAGGCTCTGCGGCCGAGCGGCCGCTGGAATTCCCGCTGTCGTCGGGTAACACCGGATCACCGCGAGGATGTGTGTCTTTGGCCCGTAGGCCTGAGCCTAAAAAGTCCGGCTCTGCACCGGGAGGACACAGAGGGTTGTCACAACCGGTGCTTTTTAAAAGTCTTGGCCTGTGTCTCCCTCTTCACATTCGATAGTTATCGGGTTATTGCCAAAGTAAGATCAAATTGGATTCTTTGCTCACCCCAGCTGCTAGCGATGATAACGGTACCCGCGAACACTCGGGGAGCATCGACAGTCTGCCAGTCACTGTTCATAGCTCTTCTCATGGATTAATTTGTGATGAGGTGACTCAAGTCATCGACGCACTTCTTTCCAGAACGGGTACATCACTTACTCCCACTCGTCCTCTCCAGGTGAGAGCAAATTGGGGCAGGCGCATAGGAAATGGGGCTTCCAATTGGGCAGGTATGACTCCAAGGGCCGGGGGCTTGTGTGTGCTGGAGAGGGGCTGTAGAGGTCACCGGGGCGCTACTGTGGGCCTAGAACGCTGCCAGGCCCCCACAATTCCCTAACTTCAACATTCTTTAATCGATTAAGTCCTCTAAAGCAAGCGCTACCTGGTCTTTCAAAGGCTTTTCTTTTCCCTCAAGCTGGGAAAACCCACCAGAGGAATGATCCGTTTTTCAACTATGGGAGCCAGCAACACTCATACATAATGAAGCAAGTCACACAAAAGAAAGAATTACCTCCCACTCTCCTGGGAGAGGCCGCTCAGCCCAGCCTCTCAGAGCTGCCCAAACTATGGGCCAGCCAGGTTAGGGTAAATAGGGAGTAGGAGGGCTCCCACACAAGAGTTGGAGTTTGTCACCAGAAGAAATCCCGGTCCAGGTTATTCATAAGCATTTCTTAGAAACCCCAATTCCTGCGTTTCTTCTGCCTCAAGCTGTGGATTCCCTGGCCAGCTGAGGGACACAGGGAAGGGAAGAAGAACGGTGTAGAACAGAGGAGCCCACTCTCTGTCCCAGCAATAGCATTTGGATGCTGTCAGAGGACCCAGTGGACAAGGTGGGAAGAGACTGTATATCACCTGGTTAACATTAGGCACTGTGGCCCCAAACTAGTGAATAAGCCTAATCTTATAGACACCTGTCTGCCCCTTGACCCTCAGGGTTCACAGATACATATCTCCTAGGGTCCCCTGCTGCTGCTGCTAAGTCACTTCAGTCGTGTCCGACTCTGTGTGATCCCGTAGATGGCAGCCCACCAGGCTCCCCTGTCCCTGTGATTCTATCTTCTTTCAAGGACTAGTCCTTTGCTGACTTCAACCTTGCCTCTTACTCTAAACACCTCCAAAATCTCAACCAGATTCTTACTTCTCCAGGTAGGCCTGGACCTCTGGCTTAAAATGACAGCAAAGGAATGGTTTTCATCTTCGTGGCCTGATATTAAGGGCTCAGGATAGTACATGCTTCATGCCTGTGACCTTTGGAGAAAGACATCTAAGTAGCTGGGTGACCTTGGGCAAATCATTAAGTTTCCCATCAGCATAATGGTTGGATAACAGAACCAAAATCCCGGAAAAGGAGAGGTAGGGAAATCTGCATTGTAAACTCTGCACCTGAAAACCTGCTCACTTGTTTTCTCACACACTCTGCTAAGCTGCTGCTAAGTCACTTCAGTCGTGTCCGACTCTGTGAGACCCCATAGATGGCAGTCCACCAGGCTCTCCCGTCCCTGGGATTCTCCAGGCGAGAACACTGGAGTGGGTTGCCATCTCCTTCTCCAGTGTGTGAAAATGAAAAGTGAAAGTGAAGTCACTTAGTCGTGTCTGAGTCTTCGAGACCCCATGGACTGTATAGCCTACCAGGCTCCTCCGCCCATGGGATTTTCCAAGCAAGAGTACTGGAGTGGGTCGCCGTTTCCTTCTCCAACACACTCTTCTGAGGTTCTACTGTATGATAGTAGAGATGGTAATGTCACTACTATGCTATCATCTGCCCTGCAAGTGAAATACATGAAACCCAATCACCCTGGCATCCTAGCTTGGGTGAACAGCAGTCAGAGGCAGATTTGACTTTCAGAGCAGGTGACAACCCAAAGGCCTGTCTCCTGTCACTGTAGCCAGACAGTCAGCGAACACCACCTCACTGTATTGGGATGGATCCTGCTCCCAACAGGGTATCCCACTACCTCCTGCCTAGGAGGTGAGCCCAAGCAGATCTTCACTGACATTCAATAGCCTTGTTCTGCTTCCACTCGAGTCCACCTGTGGCTATCAGAATTCTTTTTCAACACTTCCAAGATTAATACATACACCCATCATGCCCATTTTCCAAACTTGCTAGAAAGAGGTACAAAACTTTGAAACTGCACAAACTCCACATGCCTGGTTTCTGAATCTACTTTTAATTGAGAAGTATGGAAACATGAAATAGAGAATGATTGACTTATATGAGACAGTGTATGATTCATGATAGGGTCTCACAAATGGAGAGGAAGAAAGACTTTTCAGGCAGAGGGGACTGAATGAGTTTTGCAGTGAAGGCTTGAGAGCCTTGAGTAGTGATACAGGTAGAAGAGGAAGCAGAATGGGAGGTGCAGTCAATGTCATTGCAAATACCAATGGATGTGAACTCACTTCGGGTAGACAGTGGGGAGCCACCAAAAGTTTGTAAAAAGAGGTAAGTGGTTTATTCCATTTATGTTTTACAAATTATCACTCTGGTGGCTGTGTGTGAATTCATTTTTTTTTAATAGTTTTTTTTTTTTTTAGAACAGTTTTAGGTTCACAGAAAAATTGAGCATATAATACAGAGAATTCCCATATACCTCTCTTCCCACCCCCAGTTCATTATTGTCTTGCATTAGCATGGTGTGTTTGTTACAGTTAATGAATCAATATCAATACATTGTTAACTAAAGTCTCAAGTGTACATTAGTGTTCCCGTGTCTTATGGTTCTATGGGTTTTGACACGTGCATATCATGTACACACCATTACAGTATCATATAGAATCATTTTCGCTAACCTGAAATCTCTTGCTTCACTCATTTATTACTCCTCCTCCCTCCCTGTAAATCTCTTGGCAATCACTCTATCTCAACTCATCTTGCTTTTCCAGAATGTCACCTAGTTGGAGTTAAGTGGTATATGGACTTTTTAAACTGGCTTCTTTCTCTTTGTAATATGTATTTAAGGTTCTTCCATGTCTTTCTGTTGCTTGATAGCTCATTTCTTTTCATAAATATATATTTTTTGCATTTTTCTTCAATAAATACTGAACTTTTATAGCAACTTCTATAGATTCTATCTGTCCAAAAGAAATACAGTGCAAGGCACAAATTGACTTTTCCTAATAGCTACATTTAAAAAGGTAAAAAGGAAATTAAATTAACTTTAATAACAAATTCTACCTAACACAGCATATTTAAAATATTTTCATTTCAGCATTTTATCGATATAAAAATTGAGATACTTTCTATACTTTTTTTGTGCTAAGCCTCCAAAACCCAGTGTTTTATATTTCCAGCACATCTCGGGTTGGACTGGCCATCTTTCCAGTGTCCAGTGGACACACAGCTGGACAGTGAAGAAGTGTGCTAGGGTGTGAGGACAGGGAAGAGAAATAGAGTGGGCAAGGTCTCTGACGTCACACCATTGACAGTCTGGTGTGGGAAACAGATAGTAAAGAAGTCAACAAATCATTCTGGAGAGCAGCAAGTGTCATTGAGAAAATAACACACCTCTATTATACTGGGGCTTCCCAGGTGGCACTAGTAGTAAAGAATCTGCCCACCAATGCAGGAGCATTAAAAGACTGGTTCCATCCCTGGATTGGGAAGACCCTGGAGGAGGAAATGGCACCCCACTGCTGTATTCTTGCCTGGAAATATAATGGACAGAGGAGCCTTGCAAGCTATAGTCTGTAGGGTCGCAAAGAGTTGAACACGACCGAGAGACTGAGTGCATACCATCCAGAGACTGGGAAGCAGAGTTGTATTGCCAGGGTAGTCGGGAAAGCTCTTCCGGGGCTGAGACCGAAATGAGGAGGCATTAACCATCAGTTCTCTATTGACACAATAAAACTGTATAACAAACCACTTCAAAATTCACCGGCTTAATATAATAACTAGTTATTATTGCTCATGAGTCTGTAAGCCAGCTGGGCAGTTTGTCTGGTCCTAGGTGGGCTCACATATGCAACTGTGAGTAGCTGCAGGTCAGGTGGGTGGCTATGCTGATTCTGACTGGGCTTGCCTGTTTGGGATCTGCTAGCTGTCGACTGGTGTAGGATGACCTCAGCTCTTTTCCATATGTCTTCTCATCCGGTAGCAGGCTAGCCCAGGCCTGTTCTCATGGTGGAGGCAGGGATCCAAGAGAAAATGTGGAAGCATTCAAGGTTTCTGAAGGCTCGGGCTCAGAACTGTTTATCACTTCTGCCACATTCTTTTGGCAGAGGCAAGTTACAAGGCCAGCCCAGATTCTGGGAGGAGCTGCAAAGTCACATTGCGTGAGAGGTATGTATAGGGAGGGATGGAAAATTCAGGCGATTTTGGCTATTCATCTCCCATATTACTTAAAGCTTTCAACACCGCCAGGAAGTTATAACAATGCTGAACTTGTCTGTGCCCAATAAAATATCCTCAAAATATAAAAACAAAAGTAGAATTGTAGAAAAACCTTGACAAAATTCCTCTTACCATGAGAGGTTTCAAAGTAACTTTTGCAATTATTGATAGGTCAAGTACATAAAATAACAAGTGAAGACATAGAAGACTTCAACATAATTTATGAGGTATTTAGTCCACAAATATTTTCGGCATGCTTTCTCTGTGTGAGGTATTATTGTTCAACTACAATAATTGTTGAACAAAAGTCAACAATCCCTATCCTCATAGAGTTTATATTCTAGTGGAAGGAAGTGAATAAACAAGTTAATATGTAAAACAAACATGAACTCTACGGAGAAAGACACGAGGCAAAGGATATGGAGTGGGGGATGGCAGGGGGAGGGGTTTAAAGCAAGCAGTACAAAGTTGAACCGTAGGACAGGGTAGGCCCTTCTGAGGAGACCCCGGAGCCAAGACCTGAGAGAGACAGAGGCGAGGGAGTGAGTCCTGTGCTTATCTCCAGGACCAGTGGAGGGAAGACCCTGAGGCAGGAGCTGGTTTGGCAGGTTCTAGTTGTAGACAGAGGCAGGCTTGGCAAAGTGGGAAGGGATAAGAGTACTCAGGGGCCAAAACATGCAAGGCCTTACAGGCCATGGTAAGGATTTGTGATTTTAGTTTTGATGATGGAAAGCACCAGGAGGCTTTTTTTTGAGGGGAGGTGTATCATAGAGCATTCGGGGAGAGGATCCTGGGGAGAAGAGGGCTGTTTCTAGACAAGGGTCAAATAGCCAGTCCTTGAGAGATGGCTGGATACCAATCCTCATCAGGCAGCCTGTCCCCAAAGAATTTCCCTTGCTTTGTCTTTCAATTACCTAGACAGCAGTTTATTCCCCAAAGGATGTCACCACCTCCCGAGAACATACTCCAATTATCCCAGAAAACAAGGTAATTGGGATTATAGTACTATTCATCATCTCAGTTCTCAAAATGAAAACCTATCCAAAGCAAGAACAAAAGGTAGCTCCAGAAAGCAGCCCCCTTCCCCTTGGGAAAACTCAGTCAACAACTAAGAGAGTCACAGTTTATATGAAACTAGTTAGTTTCAAGTCACTTTCCTTTCAGGATATAATCTGACACAAAAGAAAGAAATGGGGCTATTTACTCAGCAAAGATCCATGCTCTCATAGAGAAAATAAATATACAAAACATGTGATATGTTGGATGAGGAGATAAATGCCCCAAAGAAAAATAAGGGGGAAATGGGGAACATTTGAGAATAGGTGTGTCACAATTTTAAAATAGGCTGGTCAGGGGGAGATTAGTTGAAAAGGCCTATCAACCCAGTATTCACAGAACAGAGAGAAGTGTTGGGGAGGATCAGTGATAAACGCAGGGTTAACCCCACAGCTTGTGACACAGGTGTGTCACAACCACTATGTTAAGTGTATGATTTGTTAAGATAATTTTATTCCACATTCTGTGAAAAGGAAAAATTTCCTCCAGCCAATGTGTGTAGTTCTTTGAATTGAATTATATAAATTGTAATAAATTTTACTACACATTATCAGAAAAAGACTGCACAGCTCTATTTAGCAACTCCAGTTTGGACAGTTCCTATGCCAGGGCTGAAGCAAAGGCACAACAGTGGCAGAATGGATTCTTCTATTACTTTTCTTTGTGGGATGTTTCTCTTTTCAGCTAGAGTCCATCTGAGTGGAACTCAAGGTAGCAGGGATGCTGTCCTCCACTAGAGGTGGCACAAAGGCCAGCCTGCGGTATCAAAGGGTACACACTTAGCTCAAGTCCATTTGTTTCTGGGGTATGTATGAGATTTAATGGAAAACAAAAAGCAGACATCTAAGAGCTTTGCATAGAAGCATAATAGCAAAGAGAAAAACACCTACTGGGTGTGTATGTGAGCAGATTCAGATGAAGTGAAGAGAACCGACCCAGGGGATGGGGATGGGCAGGAGGCTAAGCTGAGGGAACTAAGAAACCAAACGCAATAAAATTAAAAAATAAAACAAAAAGCTGCTTGTCCTTGTGTTATCCACACTGCAGTCCAGTTCACTCTCTTTGGCATGGAACTCCACGCCATGGCCAAGTTTGTTTGCCTCAGTGGAACCAGGGAGGGAACGGGTAAAGTGGTGGTCCAGCCTGCACATCCAGAGTCTGACCTGCCCCCAGGAGGGGCCTTGGAGTGAGCAAACTCTCCACCTGTCTTTAGTGTGGGTCATATGAGGGTGGAGAGCCCTAGCACGGCTCTTTTCAGTATTCATATAGCAAACTTCTACAGACTCAATGCACACACATACAATTTTTTCAAATCACGTACCAGATCTGTTATTCATTCGCTAAGTCTTGTCCAGAAGAGCTTCTCTGGTGGCTCATATGGTAAAGAATCTGCCTGCAATGCAGGAGACCTGCATTTGATCCCTGGGTTGGAAAGATCCCCCAGAGAAGGGCATGGCAACACACTCCAGTATTGTTGCCAGGAGAATCCCATGGATAGAGGAGCTTGGTGGTCTACAGTCTATGGGGTGAAAGTGGGAGGAGAAGGGGATGACAGAGGATGAGATGGTTGGATGGCATCACTGACGCAATGGACACAAGTTTGAGTAGGCTCTGGGAGTTGGTGATGGACAGGGAAGCCTGGTGTGCTGTGGTCCATGGGGGCACAGAGTTGGACACGACTGAGCAACTGAACTGAACTGAAGTCATGTCCAGCTCTTTGCAACCCCATGAACTGCAGCACGCCAGGCTTTTCTGTCCTTCACTATCTCTCGGAGTTTGCTCAAACTCAAGGTCCATTGAGTCAGTGATGTCATCCTACCATCTCATCCTCTGTTGCCCCCTTCTCCTCCTGCCCTCAACCTTTCCCAGAATCAGTCCTTTCCAATGAGTTGGCTCTTCACATCACGTGGCCAAAGTATTGAAGGTTTAGCATCAGTCCTTCCAACAAATATTCAGGGTTGATTTTTTTTAGGATTGACTGGTTTGATCTCTTTGCTGTCCAAGGGACTTTCAAGAGT
This sequence comes from Budorcas taxicolor, assembly GCF_023091745.1. Taxonomy (NCBI): domain Eukaryota; kingdom Metazoa; phylum Chordata; class Mammalia; order Artiodactyla; family Bovidae; genus Budorcas; species Budorcas taxicolor. The sequence continues at coordinate 4,789,822 of NC_068914.1, forward strand.
CTTCTCCAGCACAACAGTTCAAAAGCATCAATTCTTCAGCTGGGCTTCAGCAGTATCAGATTTAAGGTCTGTAAGTAATGTGAATTGAATGCCTAAGAAAAAGTTTGATTCCCTCATTAGTTACAATACCTTGAGCAAATGCCCACATCTCCATTACCTCGCTTGTAGAATAGGGATGACACGTATAGATGTAAAAGACTTCAAGAGACTGGTATTGTATCTAATGCATAGTATGTTCTTAATGTTCTCCCCCCTCCTAACAAAAAGAAATTAGAGTGTCGTCAAATGCTATGGATATACTTTAAAACAATACTTATTAACCTTTGGGGCTTCCCTGGTGGTTCTGATGGTAAAGAATCTGCCTACAATGCAGGAGAGCCAGGTTTGATCCCTGGGTCGGGAAGACCTCCTGGAGAAGGGAATGGCTACCCACTCCAGTATTCTTGGCTGGAAAATACCATGGACAGAGGAGCCTGGAGGGCTACAGCCCATGGGGTAGCAGAGTCAGACATGACTGAGCAACTAACACGTTAACCTTTAATCTGTGGACCAGTCACCTGGGGGAATCTTGTTAAAGGATTCTGCTTTTCAGAGATTCTTGCTTTTCCCAACAAACTTCCAGGTTCTGATTATGCTGCTGGGGATCATTCTTTAAAGTAGCAAGAATTTAACATTGAGTTCCATTATTTATTTAACATGCCTACCGCACCAAAAGTTCTCAAAAGGAGTTTTACAGACTAGCTATTTCTTTAAAAATTTTACTTTCCCACTTAAGGTTCATGCAAAGTCACTGACCCAGCTAAGTGCCAAGCGCCAGCGAGGCCAGGGTGTAATGAGCTGTGTGAGGGCATCGTTTGGTCCCAGAGGGTTCACAGTACTCTTTTACAGAAAGATCCTGCAATTGTCTCGCCACCACTTTCAGCTTTTTGATCTTAGCCTTTGCCTCTGATGATAATTACCCCTTAATTAGCACCCACCACCATGTCATCTAAATAATTATAGTAAGTGCAGTTTGCACCTCTGCTGGGAGGCTTCAAACCAACTGATAAAACAAGATGCTTATGCCAATTTTTTAAAAAAGACAAAACTGACCCAAATAAAAGTCACATGCTGTGGAACACACAAACCTGTTATAACCTCCATTAGAATAAAGCTATTTAAGAGTTGGTTTTGAACAATCAAGTATTGATGTGTTTCAGAAACTGTAAATGTCAGAATGTAAATTTTGCAACCAGTTGTGCAAAAGTAAAACAGCTCAGTCAAGCTAAAATCAACCGTAAATTTCTGTTGGGAAGGGCTACAAGGATGTCTAAACTATTTTTTGTCTGTCTGGATTTTGCAAATATATTGAAGCAGTTTGGTAATTTCTGGGTGCACTCAAAGCAAATTAACTTTTGTGGAAGAAGAGGTGGGTTTTTCACTGAAAACAATGAGCAGTTTTCCAATTTCCCAAGTGGATCATCATTCACCCCCCTCACCAAACAGCAGGGCCATCGGAGCCCAAATAATCATGAAACTCTCTTAGGAGGAAACCAATTGTGTTACTCTTTTTCCAAAGGCTGTCTTCCCACCGTAGTCTTAGAACACCATCACAAGACTTTACTATTTTCTGAATAGGTAATACATTGACAAGGAAAAAACTTCGAACAGCACAAAATGTTGTATAGAGAAAAATAAATTTTCTTTCTTCCCATCATCTACCTCCTTGCCTTCCCCAGAGACAAATCACTGGTTCATAAAATTTTTTATTATGAAAAATTTCAGATATACAAGCAGAGAAATTGGAATAAGCTCATGAGTAACACAGCATCAGCAATGAAAAACACCCCACTGGCTTGTTTTATTTTCCCTCCATCGGTGTTTTGTAGGAGTTAATTTCCCAGCCACTTGATCATTTTATCTGTCAAAACTTTTAGTATTTTGCCATTCCCCCCACCTTCTCTCCTTAATCTAACCACATTACCGTCATCACATCCAACAAGGTTGGATAATTCCCTACAATATTCTCAGAGGTCACTTTTAATGGCTTCGGGACAGACTGAGGGAGAAAAGAACGACGAACATAAGAATCGAGGGGATCCTAGAAGCGCATTAAAAAGCCAGACCGACATCACTTTGGGGTGCGGTCATTGACCGGGTGCCCTGCTACTCGGGCCTCCCAGTTCCCGCCGTCATTAACTGCGCCGGGTCAGCACCAGCCAGTCTGGGTCAAGAGCCGCTCCGAGCCGCGAGCTCCCGGTCTCCCTGCTCCCAGGCGGCGACTCCAGCAGGCCCGGCGCAGCTGCACAACCCACCGTCCCCAGACACCGGCGAGTCCCTGGAGGGGAAACGATTGACACAGCTGCCTGCACTGAGCCCCCAGTCCTCCCCCGCGGCACCTGCGTCTCCCGGCGAGGCTAGGAGCTGGAAACTGGCTCGCTCGCTCGCGAGGCCAGCCAGGCCGGCCACAACCGCTCCGCCCGCTGCCCGCTCCCGCGCCGGGCTCTCAGCACCTAGACCTCTCGGACCGGGACTACAACTCCCGTCGGGCCCCACGGCCGGACCAATGGCGGGCGCCGGAGCATGCGGGGCGCGGCGCCTGCGCGGCGGTTTGAGTAAGCAGCCGCGCGATTGGCTGCGGGGTCGGGCGGCCGCGCGGGGCCTGTGGGAAGCGGAGTGACGGAGCGAGCGGCTGTTGGAGGAAGGAGGTGGGGGCCGGGAGCGCAAATGGCGTTGAGATGGTTCAGGGCCCTGTTCAAACTCTAGCGCTGACCATTCACCGACGGAAGCGGCGGCGCAGGAGGCGACGGCGGCCCATCGGGGGCACGTAGCGGGCTCCGGTCCCAGCTCCAGCGGCGGCGACAGCCAGGGAGGCCTAGGCCCGGGCCCGGCCGGCGGCGCTCGAGGCGGGGAGGGAAGTTGCGGTGCCGCCACTCCTCCCCCCCTCCACCGGGTTTCCTATTTACAGAGAGCGGAGTCGCGGGTTCTGACGGTGGCGGAGCCCCTTGCCTCTCTTCGCTCACCAGCCGGCCCCGTTCTCCCGCGCGGGGCTCCGGCGCCCGCCCGTGGGCCGTTGGGAGCGGGAGAGGCGGAGGCGGCCCGAGGCTAAAGCACCCGCCAGGCGCCGAGGGTAAGTGAGGTCTCGAGCGGCTGCCTAGGCCCGGAGCTTGCCGAGGGTGGAGGAGGCAGGGGTCTGGGAGGGGGTGGTGGAAGTCCTCTGTCTCACCCACCCGGTCTCTGAGGAAGTTGGGCAGCGGAACGGTCTGAAGAACTCTTTTTCCTCTTTTCCCCTTTATTCTGAGTTCTTTCTGGGCGACGGCTGATTTACTTCCCTCCCCAGGCGCGGTCAAGTGTATTGGTTTCAGGCCGAAATCTTTTGCTGTCTTTCCTCTGCCCCTGGCCGCCGCTGAGGCCTTCCACTACCCTGGGGATTCGGTGGCAGAGGCTTCCGGGGCGTCGGAAGCAACATCCCTTTCCTGGGAGGTGGGGGTAGGGAGGAGAAAAGTTGCGTGAGCTTCCAGGGGGAGGGGGGCCGCTTGTCCCCGCCACCTCCTAGCGCACCACCGCCCGCAGGTGAGGATTTCTGGGTGGTGAGGTTTGGCCTTTCCGGCTTTCATTCCTGCAGGGAAGCCCCTAAGCCCGTGGAGATCTGAAAGACTCTGGATTTGATTGGGGGTTAAGTGTGAGGACTTCTTTATTCCAGCGCACTTCCCCGAAAATTCGACAAGCTTTGGGCTGAGGCAAAGGCCCAACAACCAAAAAGACTTAGTTGTGAATCATTCTTTCCTTTTTGGTAAGGTAATCTTTGGAGTTTGAAGCCTGAGCAAGATAGCCTGTGTTCTTAACTTGAATATACTTGAAATAATAATGTCAGATACGTCTACACACTTATTTTTGAATTTCTACATACTTTACACTCTAGTCTTACTCAGATAATGCCATTACAATTGTCTGTCTGGTGACTTAAAAAAAAAAAGGACATGGAAAACTGTATAAAAACCAGCAAAGGGGATATTATATAATGAACTCCCGTGTATTCATCTTTCAGACTCAACAGTTACTCTTAACCAAATTATTCTCGTCTCTGCACTTTCCATTCCACACACCTTAAAGTTGGATAATCACTGACATTATTGCATCAGAATTTCAATATATATTTGTCTAAGGCATAGGTTCTTAGAAAAAAAAGCATAATTTATCAGTTAAAATAATTAACTCCTTGCTGTCAGGTATTCATTGGCAGACTTTCAGCTTGTCACAGTGAATGCTTATAGTTCTAGGACCATTTTTACCATGAGTTTTTTTGGTGTGGACCTAAAGTAGTCCAAGTCTAGGTTTTTGGTTTAGCCTTTAGTCAGCATTTTTAGGTAATTACCATGCTAGTGTATCCAAAACATTTTAGCTTTGTTGGTGTAGATGTAAATGTAGGTCTGTAGATTAGGGCTGCACGTTCAAGGAGGAATGGAAAGAAATGACTTATTTTGTGTTTCTTGTAGCTGCCAAATACACTTAGTTTCTTTAGGTTATGCTTAACAAGAAAGACAGGATTCTTTAGTGTAAATCTACAGTAAGAGGGGAAATAGATATCCTTCAGAAAAAAGTTTTTTGACATATTAAAAGGTCTTCAGACAAATTAGAAACAGTTTTCTCTTAAAAGTAGATGGGTATAATGACTAAATTAAGTATTATTTTGTCCAATTAGAATTGGCTTCTAACCAAAATATGAGTGGGCAAATTCCTCTGCTGAATATATAGGGATTCCCTATAAACTGGGAGGATTGAGTTAATAAAGGGAAACATTTAAACTAATAGATAAAAACATTAAAAATATAGGTAAAAATGTCACTCTGATTGTTGTATTGTAAATTTCAAGAGTATGAAGTTTTTTTCAAGCCCTTAGGCAATTTTTCACTTTTTTTCCTGGTTGTATTTAATTTATTGATATTTAAACTTTAGAAGGTCAAAGTGTGAGTAATGGATAAGGACTGATAATGTTTAAAAAGTACCTTATTTGACTCTATTTACTGTCCTGAAAATTTTTTTGTCCTAGTAGTTAGCATGTAGATAAATCATTTTATCCTGTCTTAAATCAGAGGAACATAAATTCACATTTTTTTTTCTTTTAATGATCACTGGACCAGTCAGTGTAATATGCTGGCGTTCACTAGCTTCAGAAAATGTAGTTCAGCAAATGAGCACAGCACTATGAGGACAAGGAAGGGAGAAAGAATGAGTATGGTTTCTTGCACTAAGGGAAATGACCAAGAACGGAATATTTTTCAAGTCATAGTTTATATTATGTTAGATAGACCAAAACTCAGGATCTTCGAGGTTGGATTAAAAGTAGCAGGTCTAATATGTGAGAAAATAGCACCAGTTTTCTGACTTTTCAGCCCTCATATGAGTAAGTGCTCTGAAATTTCAAAGAACTATATTTAGTCAATTATTTAACATCTCTAAGATCCTGAAAAATAACATTTTGTGCTTAATGTTTTATATTAAGGGTAATTAGCCTATTGAGGTTATTTTTTATGGTAAAATTGATAGTAGATTCATTTGAAACTTTTTTTTAAAAAAGCGATATTGTTAGGCTTTCTTGTTCTGAAAATAGCCTACGAATATGTACTCATAAAAAAGATTGATATAAGTATATAGGATAAAAGATGAGCGCCTCTATACTCCCTCCCCTTATTTACTTAACTGTTTTTAAAGATTTGTATCTTGAATGTGGAAAAGCTGTATGGGGAGAATCCCTATTTTCTTATTTTTATATTCAGTATTAACGCTTGTTAAATATTTGATGACTATATATTTTCTTACTTTTTTTTTCCCACAGAGAATATGAAACAGGTGTCAAAATGACATCCAGATTTGGGAAAACATATAGTAGGAAAGGAGGAAATGGAAGTTCAAAGTTTGATGAAGTCTTTTCCAACAAACGGACCACCCTTAGCACAAAGTGGGGAGAAACCACATTTATGGCTAAATTAGGACAGAAGAGGCCCAATTTCAAACCAGATATCCAAGAAGTTCCGAAGAAACCTAAGGTAGAAGAAGAAAATACTGGAGATCCTTTTGGATTTGATAGTGATGATGAATCTCTGCCAGTTTCTTCAAAGAATTTAGCTAAAGGTTCCTCTTATACAGAATCTAGTGAAGCTGCTCAGTTGGAAGACGTCACTTCTGTACTTGAAGCTAATAGTAAAATTAGTCATGTGATGGGTGAAGACAGTGTTGTATCTGATAAATGCTTACGTTTGGAGGATTCTTTGCTTGGAAAAGAAAAGAGCACAAACCGTGTCTTAGAAGATGATGCAAGCAGAAGTAGCTGTGCTAAATTAATGACTTCAGGTAAGTTTTGATTTTCCTTTTTTTCCTTCTTCACAATGATTTTCTTTATTCTGAGCCAGGAGAGTTTTGTTTAATTTAGTCAAATAATTTTGACTTAGATTCTGAAATATTACACCTCTTAAATTTTCTTTCTGCATTTATAATTAATGGGGACCAAAGATACTTTTGTAGAAGAGATTTAAGAAATTCAAGAAACCAATTAGGAGTTGAAATTTTACTTAACTTGGGAATTTCCAGACTGCACATTTTGGGAATGATCTTTCATTTGTCCTTACTCCAGTTCTCGTTAAGAAACATCTCTTTTTGTTGTGTTAGGATTGCACAGTATCTCACTTCTATTACTGTGGAGGATTTGGATGGTTACTGATAAATGAAAATGAGATGGGCATTTACAATAAGGTTTAAGTTTAGGGGTGTTAGATTTTCTTTCAAAACTAGAAAGATTAAGGAGGTATTAAGTGGAAATGTAGAATTGAACTTGACTGCAAATCGAAATTAGTTGGGGGCTTGGTGCCAGTAGTAATTTGTATTAATAGATTTTCATCTACAAAACCAGTTGTATTTTTAAAATGTTAGCTTGTAGATCTGGCATCTAGTGTTTATCCCTAAAACAATATATTTTACTCGTTTTTGTAAAGGGTTTGAGATTTACAGTAATAAATGATTTTAAAAAGTGCAGTTAATTAAAAGACTGTAGAGCTTAGATTTGAGATGGCATGGGAGATAGCTTGTGGACTTTATCAGTATAGGGCTGAGCAATAAGGCTTACACTTTTGTCTAAAACAAACCTTAGTTCTTGACTTCTTGGGAAAGTTTAGTGATAATAAAAGGTTACATAGTGCTCATTTTAAAAAGATGTAACCTAGTTTTCTTGAGAGGAATTTGTCGTTTGGGGTCTTCCTATGAGACACCATCTTTCTATAAGGCACCTCAAATACTTTGCCTAGCGTTGTTCCACAAAAAAATGCTGAACATTTTTCATTCTTTCTCACCCTTGGATGCGAGAATGAGCCAGCTGTTACTGTCATTCCCTTGATCTCCTGGTTAATTCTGATTTGGCTCTTCTTTTCCTTTGCCCACATTTCTCCTGAGCTGTTGTTCATAACTTAAGGTTAGGTTCAATTTTTATTAAAAATGAGCAGAAAAGCAGTTTCCCAGATCAGCTCTTAAAAATGATTTCTAATCGTAGAACCATTGAGCCAAAATTAACTTGAATTCAGTTTTCTTAGCTTCATAGATGAGGTTCAAAGAGGTTAAGTAACAGTCCAGTTTGGGTAGTGGCAAAATTGGAATGAGATTCATTTATTGAATTTTCAAAACTTTGACCACCTAGTCTGTGTCCTCCACTGTGTTAGGCTCTGGAAATTCTATTCCATGTCAGTTATCTAGTGTTTCCGTCCTCAGTATGAGGCAGATGGGCTGGAAAAAGGAAGATGAGGATAGAGAAGTGGTGAAGTGCGTTAAGGTACACGGACACAGATTTCTCAAGCACTATGTTTGGAAAAGAGAGGGCCATCACTGGCAGGCAGAGGGTATCAATAGGATAAATGTTTAGGTATGGGGGAACAGGAACTCGGAAGTGAGATGTTCAAAGGCAGCAATTGCTTATACAGTCTTGCTGTTGTTAAACCTACACATGTCCAGACTGCCATTTGAAGTTGTTCGGTGAGAACTGGAAACAACTCTTTCTGTGAAAATGAGGTTTTAGCTTGCCAGTCTAATGTAGCTAAATTGTAGTTCTGGTGTTGAGCCTGTGGACTGACTGGGAATCCAAAGTCTATTATAAGGGGTTTGTGAGGGGAAAGTGTATACTAAAATACAGAAAATAGATGTTCAAGAACATCTTGCTCTTCTTTCTTCACAAGGCAGCCTTAGTCGGAAGGGAATGGTGTAGCATTGTGAATATTTACCTTCTCCTCTCCCTTGACCACAGCACACCTGGTAGCTTGCTGTAGGATAAGAAGGGAACTTCGAGGGAGACTTTGAATTCTGATGGTCTTACCCTATCCCTAACATGTAAAAGATGAACTTTTTATAAGTTTATGTTAATAAGTTCAGGGAATACTTCCAAACTTTATGACCTTCCTTTTTTGCCTCTAAAATTTGGGCATCTTTCTGTGCCTAGATTTTTTTTTTTTTTGCATTATGTCTGTCAGTTTGTTGTTGCTTTTACTAGTATTCAGAAAGCCTTCTGATTTTAATTGAAGTTTAGAGATTCAGATCTAAGGTTTGGATAAAAGGGGTCTATATAAATCTAAAGTGTTTCCAAAACTTCTTTTTGAATTAGAGATCTTTTGAGAATGATGAAATTTTGGACTTTAGATTAAAGTGCTGTGTAGCCATCTAGGTCTCCGAAATTCTTTGGAGGTCATATACAGGCATTTTATTTAAGAACCTGTGAGAAACATGATGATCATTCTGTTCAAAGTGCACAAGTTAGGTTCTTTAGTACCCTTGCAGTGGGATATTCTTGCTCATTCATACCATTTTTTGCTGCAGAATTATATCACATCAGTGAAAAGGACTTATCCAAGCACAAGCTTACATCATTTTTCCTGGCCTTAAGTTTTAAAGTGGATCTCTTTATAGGGCAGTATATGGTTAACTTTTAGGTACTATTAAAATTCTTTGTTTTAAATGTTTTATACCAGATAGTGCTTTTTAAGATTGTGGCTTATTTAAAGATGAAATCCAGAGTGAGGTCATGATGGAATATAGTGGTTGCTGTTTTCCAAATGCTTGATGGGCAAGGGAACCCGTCAGGATTACTGCCCATGCAAGAGTACAAACTAAATGAGAACTGCAGGGAAGGATTGAGTTGCTGAAACATCCTAATCTTAAGTTAAAACACACACACACACTTTAGTGTGGAACTTTTAGACACACAAAAATAGAACATTAAAAGAACCTCGAGTGCCTGTTTTCTGGCTTCAGCAGTTGTCAATATATGGCAAATCTTGTTCCATCTGTTGTATACACTGTTATGTCTCCTGGATTATTTTAAAGCGGATTTAGGATATCTTAACTTTATCTGTAGATACTTTAACTGAAGTTTTCATTAAAGCCAGTGAAATCTCAGACAAATGTGAAACTTAAAATGACTTAACAGGACCTAAAAACTTAGCCTATTGAGAGATCTTGGAGTATTCTTATAAAGTTTGGCATCCAGAACTATGTGCATTAGGGGTAAAAGAAAGCTTCTCTTGCCTTTTATATACAGATACTCCTATTTTCCATCTTTGTGTGTTCTGCTACAGGTTTTAAATCTGGGTTCTAGAATAAAGTGTTCAAAGACTTGTATTTCTACTTGGCACACTTTGCTTGCTAGCCAGCTGGGATTCAGTCTACATACCCTGCCAAATATTGAGATAACTATGGCATAGGCTCTTAATTTGCATGCCTGTCTTTGTAGCCAATTGTTTTTTTCAATTTGCTTAAAACTGTATTGAGTATTTGTATAAGTTAGAGGGCTGTTACTGTCAGGAAATTAGGAACTTTGATTTAGAACTGAAGATTGTTTTTAGAAAGGGAAATGAATTGTTCTATTCCTGAAAGCTTTAAGTAGGCCAGGGACTTGTGACCTGAGAGGAGATTGTTATCTACTCACTGGATAAAGTACAGGTGATTAATGAAGATTAAAGAATTCTGCAAGTATAGCGTTGGTAAGAGTTACCTACCTTCATTTAGATCTTGAATGTATTTGTCATACAGAATATACTTGTCATTCCTAAAATCAGCTTCTTTTAAAGGAAGAGGGTAAGATGCCTGTTGTTACTTTGTGCTAAGCCCTTCATATCAGTTGATCTTTAATCGCAACTATTTAAGACAGGCTTTATTCCCATTTTAGAGGAGGTAAAGCATATTTCAAAGAAGTTGAATAACTTGAACTATTAAGTAGAAGATCTGAGAAACACCTAAAGTGTTCTTTTCATACAGTGCTGCTGTATTCTGATGTGAATGAACTTAATTTGATCATATTTAAAGCTTTATATTTAAAATAACAGGCTGTCACTGTACGAGTTTTCTCCTGAAGTTGGAAATAAACTTGGACAAATAGCAAATTATGTGTTACCTCTTGCCTCTGTTTAAATAATTTTCTTTTTAGTAAGAATGGTGGCCAAGCCATTTATAAATAACTGAAGAAAGCTGACCTCTAATTTCTAAAAATTCTGTGTGGAAATTTAGCAGTATGCAAATTCTGAGAGAGACACTGTAGTTTCAAGTAAATAGATTTGTTTTAAAGTAGAACTTTAGTTCTACTAAAGTGACTAAGAATGTAGAAGACTTGATGGGAGAATAAGGAGCTGGGAGGTGAGGGGGTTGGAATTTGGCAGAGTTCAGGATGATAGCAGAAGTGGCAGGGCAGGGGGGTGATAGATCTGGTTTAAAATCTAAAAGATTTTCTTAGTGAAAGGAGGTTCATTCTCGGTTTGAGCAATAACGCAAGTGCAGGTAATCACTAATACAATGAATATCAGTGAGTACACAGTGAGCAGTGTGTACTCAGTGGGAAATGGGCTTGGCAGGTGTACACAACTTGTTAAAGATGTTTGAAGGAGAGAAGAAAAGGGGCAGCTGGAGAGATATAAGGAGTTCTGGAAAGTTTGATTGCATAAGAGAGGAAGCATAGGATCCAAAGCCCAGAGGGGGAGAGTGATCTTGGGAGAAGGGACACTGCATTTCTTGGCTGGGAGGAAAGGGGGGTGAAAATGTGAGTTTAATGGGAGGATGGAAGATAAGGTTGTTTGTGAACCAAAACTGCTCCCCTCTGCACCCCCGCCATCCTTTCTTTTTATAAAGTGACAAAGGAAGTCATCTCTGAAAGGGAGAAAGAAAAAAGGATGTGTGTGATGGCTGGAGGGGAGAGGCAAAGTGTTCAAATAGATTTTGGAGAAAGTAGAAAAGGAAAGATGTCTAGAGAGAGTAGAATTTCTGGACATTATTGATGCCTTCACTGAAGTTTGTTATCACCGAAAACTCTTGAGAATGTGTGTTTTCCCTCTCCTTTAGTAGGCCCTATTAGCCAGAATCTGTACAAAATAGAGAATATTGGCTAGAATAATGAGAATTTGGCTGGATTGGCATTTTGTCTGACTAGACATGGAATGAACAGATAGAGAAGAAAGAGAATTTAGGTTATTGACCAGAGAGTGATTGAAATGATGAGCTGTGCACTTTAGACTTGACTAACTGGATAGGGGTGGGTGGATAGGAGAAAGAGAAGAGATGTCAGTATACTGAGAGTCTTAATAAAAGTCGAGAATAGGATTCCTTAGACAAGTTGGTCAGTCGGTAGTAATTATGGATTGTCTTATTCTGATATTTAAGAAGCATTTATGAAGCATTTTAGGATATGATAAGTTCCTGGATGAAATTGTGAACAGGTGACTAAGAATGTAGAAGAGTTGATGGGAGAATAAGGAGCTGGGAGGTGAGGGGGTTGGAATTTGGCGGAGTTCAGGATAATAGCAGAAGTGGCAGGGCAGGGGGGTGATAGATCTGGTTTAAAACCCTTAGATAAACGAATAAGAGGCTGATAGACGACAGGTAAGAGGAATAGTATAGGGTAGCTAGATAGGTGGCACATGCCTCAGAGGAATGGACTTTTTCTAAGAGAGGGGAATAGTAGTAGTTTCATAAAAGGCTCTGGAGAGCCAACATGTGAGTAACTGCAAACCATCCTTCTCTGAGATGCTGGAAGGGGCTGCATGAGAAGTGGCATTCTTAGTTATGTTTCAGTTAGGGCTTCCCTGGTGGCTGAGATGGTAAAGTGTCTGCCTGCAATGCGGGAGACCCGGCTTTGATCCCTGGGTTGGGAAGAGCCCCTGGAGAAGGAAATGGCAACCCACTCCAGTACTCTTGCCTGGAAAATTCCGTAGACAGAGGAGCCAGGTAGGCTACAGTCCATGGGGTCACAAAGAGTCGGACACAACTGAGCAGCTTCACTTCACTTATTTCAGTTAGGGCAAGGAAATGGTAGAGGGCATGAGCCCCAGGTGTATGTGAATGTGCTAATCACTGAGGCTTGGATACTCTGAACTTAAAAGCTGTGGGGTGGTGGGGGGCAGTGGATTGTTGAATACAAGATGGGAAAGAAGTATGGGTATGTTTTGAGTGTTACAGTACAGGAGGAGGTAGATGGTAAGTTTGCATTTTGATTTATCCGTCAGGGTCCCAACTGGAAACATGGCATGCCCCAGTTAGGTTCTTAACAGGAGATTTATTTTTAGAATGGCTAATTACAAAGGTGTGTGAGGAACTTTAGGGAAAGCCTAACCTGGGTTAGCTGCATTGAAGCTCTTCTGTGGTGGGTCCCTCTTCCACCTCCAACCCTGGCATCCACTGATCAGTCTTCTGGCCCTGAGGCTTTGTTTTTTCGAACATTTCCTATACAAAGGGTCATTCAGCGTGTAGCAATTTCAGCCTGGCTTTTGATTTAGCATAATACTTTTAAGTATTCCATATTGTATGAATCAGTATTTTTATCGTTGAGGAGTATTCCATTGTATATACCATAACCTATTCACTATTTGAAAGACATTTTGACATTTGACATGTGGGATCTTAGTTCCCCAGCCATGGATCCAACCCATGACCCCTGCATTGGAAGCATGGAGTCACATTAAAAAAACGAGAGGAAGTTTTTAACAACCGGAAGATTTACAGCACCCTTTTTCTTCTCTGAAATTGTATTTTTTTTTTTTTTGGCCATGTGGCATGTGGGACCCCTGTGCCTTGGAAGTGTGGAGTCTTAACTGCTGGACTGCCAGGGAAATCCCTTGAAATTGTATTTCTATCCCACTTCCCCTTTAGGATTTTACCCTAATGAACATATCTGTTAATGGTCATTTCTTCATAATTTTGTAGTACAAAATACATACTTTTTTTGTGTATAAGTTTGTGTGCTAAGTCACTTCAGTTGTGTCTGACTCTTTGTGGACTGTAGCCAACCAGGTTCCTTTGTCTGTGGGATTCTCCAGGCAAGAATACTGAAGTGGGTTGCTGTACCCCCCTCCAGGAGATCTTCACCTAGGGATGGAACTGCATCCCTTATGTCTCCTGCATCGGCAAGTGGATTCTTTATCACTAGTGCCACTTGGGAAGCCCCATATATAAGTTTAAATGTAAACTTTAAAAAATTTTTGTGATTCTAATGTTCAAAGTATTTGAAAATTCTTCTTGATTGTTATCACCACAATTATTAGTATATAATTGATCAAATTAGTGTTAAATTGATTAATTATTAGCATATAATTAGTCAACTGCATTTTAAAGGCAAAGTTTATTGGAAGTGTACCTCTTAAAGATATGGGTAAAGCTGTTTTCATACTGTTCATACTGTTCATGGGGTTCTCAAGGCAAGAATACTGAAGTGGTTTGCCATTCCCTTCTCCAGTGGACCACATTCTGTCAGACCTCTCCACTAACACCTGCCCGTCTTGGGTGGCCCCATGGGCATAGACTAGAGATCTCTTCAAGAAAATTAGAGATACCAAGGGAACATTTCATGCAAAGATGGGCTCGATAAAGGACAGAAATGGTCTGGACGTAACAGAAGCAGAAGATATTAAGAAGAGGTGGCAGGAATACACAGAAAAACTGTACAAAAAAGATCTTCACGACCCAGATAATCACGATGGTGTGATCACTCACCTAGAGCCAGACATCCTGGAATGTGAAGTCAAGTGGGCCTTAGGAAGCATCACTACAAACAAAGCTAGTGGAGGGGATGGAATTCCGGTTGAGCTATTTCAGCTCCTGAAAGATGATGCTGTGAAAGTGCTGCACTTAATATGCCAGCAAATTTGGAAAACTCAGCAGTGGCCACAGGACTGGAAAAGGTCAGTTTTCATTCCAATCCCAAAAAAAGGCAGTGCCAAAGATTGCTGAAACTACCGCACAATTGCACTCATCTCACATGCTAGTAAAGTAATGCTCAAAATTCTCCAAGCCAGGCTTCAGCGATACATGAACCATGAACTTCCAGATGTTCAAGCTGGTTTTAGAAAAGGCAGAGGAACCAGAGATCAAATTGCCAACATCCACTGGATCATGGAAAAAGCAAGAGAGTTCCAGAAAAACATCCATTTCTGCTTTATCGCCTATGCCAAAGCCTTTGACTGTGTGGATCACAATAAACTGTGGAAAATTCTTCAAGAGATGGGAATACCAGACCACCTGACCTGCCTCTTGAGAAACCTATATGCAGGTCAGGAAACAACAGTTAGAACTGGACATGGAACAACAGACTGGTTCCAAATAGGAAAAGGAGTACGTCAAGGCTGTATACTGCCACCCTGCTGATTTAACTTATATGCAGAGTACATCATGAGAAACGCTGGGCTGGATGAAGCACAAGCTGGAATCAAGATTGCCGGGAGAAATATCAATCACCTCAGATAATGCAGATGACAACACCCTTATGGCAGAAAGTGAAGAGGAACTAAAGAGCCTCTTGATGCAAGTGAAAGTGGAGAGTGAAAAAGTTGGCTTAAAGCTCAACATTCAGAAAACGAAGATCATGGCATCTGGTCCCATCACTTCATGGGAAATAGATGGGGAAACAATGGAAACAGTGTTAGACTTTATTTTGGGGGGCTCCAAAATCACTGCAGATGGTGACTGCAGCCATGAAATTAAAAGATGTTTACTCCTTGGAAGGAAAGTTATGACCAACCTAGATAGCATTTTCAAAAGCAGAGACATTTCTTTGCTAACAAAGGTCTGTCTAGTCAAGGCTATGGTTTTTCCTGTGGTCATGAATGGATGTGAGGGTTGGACTGTGAAGAAAGCTGAGTGCCGAAGAATTGATGCTTTTCAACTGTGGTGTTGGAGAAGACTCTTGAGAGTCCCTTGGGCTGCAAGGAGATCCAACCAGTCCATTCTGAAGGAGATCAGCCCTGGGATTTCTTTGGAAGGAATGATGCTAAAGCTGAAGCTCCAGTACTTTGGGCACCTCATGTGAAGAGTTGACTCATTGGAAAAGACTCTGATGCTGGGAGGGATTGGGGGCAGAGAAGGGGACGACAGAGGATGAGATGGTTGGATGGCATCACTGACTCGATGGACATGAGTCTGAGTGAACTCCGGGAGTTGGTGATGGACAGGGAGGCCTGGCGTGCTGCGATTCATGGGGTCGCAAAGAGTTGGACGTGACTGAGCAACTGAACTGAACTGAACTGAAAGCTGTTTTCAATTAGTTCATGTATATATGGATAAATATTATTGCTTGAATAAGATAAAGCTCTAACATCAGTCTCTTCCTATTTTTTAATACATGTAAATATGGAGGTACTATATTAATAAATAAGATTGGAAAGAGTTTTGCTATAGTAGTTTCTATTTGGAAAGCAATAAATGATTAGAATCACCTGACATGCAATGGATTTGTTTTCAGGACATTAGAGTAACTTATTAAGCATGGATGCCAATAATGTATCATATTATTTCTTTACTGTCATGCCAGAGTAGGAGCCATGTTCATAGTAAGATTAGGAAGAAGTGAGTGATATGCCATTATTTGTAATGTGGGAGAATAATTATTAATCCCAGGTGGATTGGTACATCAGTTTTTGGACCACAGTATATGAGAAAGATGGGGATTTAGAAATGAATGTCCCTAAAACTTGGGCTTCCTTGGTGGCTCAGTGGTAAAGAATCTACCTGCCAGTGCGGGAGCCATAGGAGACACTGGTTTGATCCCTGGATTGGGAAGATCCCCTGGAGGAGGAAATGGCAACCCACTCCTGTGTTCTTGCTTGGAGAATCCGACGGACAGAGGAGCTGGTGGGCTGCAGTCCCTGGGGTCTGAGTTGAACACGACTGAAGTGACTGAGCGCACGTGCACATGAGGAAGGTGGGGTTTAGAAACGAGTGTCCCTAAAGTCTAATTGTGCCTTTGTGTGTTCTGGAATACCTCTCTGTAACTCCAGGAGTCTGTGTATATAGTTGAAAGAGTTCATTTTCTGTGTGGCTCATTGGTTGAGGCTTGACTTGGGGTTGTGGATGTGTTCCCTGATCTCCGGCAAGGGTGGGCAGAGATAGGCAGCTTGAGCAGGAGGCCATGGGAACAAACAAGCTTCTTGGCGTGTGGGTGGGCAATGGCAGGGGGCCATACAGTTCTCTGTAGGCAGCTGTTGATAGGGAATGAGAATTGAGTTGGACTATTCTGTGCAGTGGACCCAGCTGAATGGTTCTTTTGGAGTTGTTTTATCTTTAACATTACATATAGACTTTGTGTTTGATAGGTATGTTTTATAAATAATGAAAAAATTATAAAATATAATTGAAATCACCACTTGAAATACTTAGCATTTTTTTCCAGTACTTTTTACCTTCCAAATCTTTGAGTAAAACTGACCCACTGAGGAAGATGTGCCATATTTTTCCTGTGACTTCTTAGGTGCCCCTTATAAATAGCCACACACCTTTGTTGACAGTGAAAAATAAGTTTCCATTCATAGAAGCATGCTGTTGACACTTTCTTATATATATTTTAATAATCTTTAATATGCACAGCATGTAAATCGATATATCCCTAAAAATACAAACACATAAATGACAGTGTGGTGTATACTGTGTATGTATGTGTGTACAGAAAAATCATTAAGATATACACGTCAGTGTTTATAAATCTACCTTTTCTTCATGGTTTTCTATTATATGGATATACCATACTTAAGTCTCCTAGGAATAGTTTGGCTGTTTTGTGGTCATTTGTTATTAACAATGTTATATGGGACATCATTCTACTTTCATGTTTGAACGTCATGTTCTCACATACAGTGGTAGAAGATGTTTCTAGAAGTGGAATTGAAAGAGCATAAATATTTAAATATTCAGCTGATATTGCAGTATCTCCCACTGACACTGACTTTTTTCCCCTAGCATCTTTCTGTTGAACTTTGGAGTTTGTCTAGCTGAAAGATAAAAAAAAAATGTCGTCTTTATTTTGGGGGTTTAATTTTTTCTACTTTAGAATATGTGCAGTTTTTTTTTTTAATGTAAATTATCTGCACATGGTACAAAATTATAGTGGTTAAAAGCTTCCCCACCTCCTTTTTCCAGTTGTGCCAGTTGTTCTTGGAGTGATTGACCATTCAAAATTACTTTTGTTACCCTTTCTGACATATGCTGTGTATCTGCAAGAAGTGCAAGGAGTTACAGATTTGTGTGTGTATTAGATCTACAAAATGATGACTTGCTGTTTAATACCATGCTTTTTCACTTAATATGTATCGGGAATAAATCTCTGACAATATATGGAAGTTTTCTTTCAGGCCTCCTCCTCTTTTTTATTTAAAAATACTGTTGCATTCATGGTATGTCAATTCCCCCTACGTATATTTTTGTAATTTCTTAGCCAGTTCCTTGTAGATGTCAGACTTTGGGTTGTTTCCAGTGTTTTTGTTTTCTTTAAAAAATAGCTTTATTTTTTAGACAGTAAACAGCACTTAATAATTGTGTCTCTGTTAACTGTCTAGCAGCTGAAATCTACTGTCCCTCGTGCAGAATGGGAGACAGGTTCACATTTCCTTCTCTGAAACATTCGAGGCCAGATCTGTCTTGGAATTGGGGTTAGTTTGGAATTATAAAGTATGTTTTTTTAATATGAACCCCCATCAGGTGCTCGGCAGCACTCTATTCAAAGACAAGTTTTATTCAGAAAAAGAAAATACTATCAATAGCCTTACTTAGATGAGGTCAGGTTTTGCTTCAAAAGGCATTATCAGAAAACTGTGTTTTCAGAGTGTTTTGGATGTTGCAATTGTGGAGAAAGGCTTGTGAACTTGTAATAGTACCTACATCAGATGGTTGCTATGAGATCAAATGAATTAATGGATGGAAAGTATTTGGGACAGTATCAGGCACATACTGAGGGCTTAGTAAGTATAAATATAGTTCAGCTTTGTTTTACTTTCTTTTTCCAGCTTTATTGAGATATAATTAATATATAATGTTTACTCTTGATTTTTAATTGTAAATGAAATTGAGTATCTTTTCATAAGTTATTAATTCATTCTACTTCTTTTTCTGTTGAACTTTGTGTCTATACCTGCTTTTTCTGCTGGAACATTGATTGACTTACTGATACATAAGAATTCTTACTACACCACTATATTAAGGAAATAAGCCTTTTTTATTTCCTTAATGATTGATGAGGAGCATTTTCCATGCTTATTTTGGTATCAGTATAGTTTCTTTGATGTACCCTCACATTTCTTTGCTCATTTTTAATTGAGTTGCTTATTTTCTCATTGAACTTTAAGAGTTCTTTATTTCCGATACAAGTATTGTATCAGACATTTATTGCAGATATTTTCTGAGCCTGTGATTTGTTTTTGCTTTCCCTTAACAGTTTTTTGCAGGGCAGAAGTGAGTTGTTTTGAACAAGTTCCATTTTATTAAGTATTTCTGACAATAGAGTACACTCTCCTCCCTAGGCATCCCCTTCTTTGGACAGCTCTAGTTAATCTTTAATGCTCTTGCTTATCAGTCCTTATAGTTTCTGTGAATTGAATGTTGTCTATAGATTTAATAAGTTTGTTCCCTCTTTGCATGACAGCCATGCTGATATTGAAAGGCAGTTTCCCATGTAACAGTGACACACCTCTCCCCTGCCCCCAGGTTAAACTTTTCTGGTTACCTCAACTGCATTTCATGGGTCATGGTCTCCAAAGCCACTTCTCCCTGATCTGTACAGTCTCCTTAGAAGTCAAAGGTTTTGTTTAAATTTAGGTATCTGCATATCGTGTGATACTCATTACAGTCTGTCCAGCATGTTAGATTTTTAGCTTCATCTCATCTAGACTTCTATTAATATGGGTTAAGATGGTTTATCTAGTATTTAAGTTTTCAGCAGCCACCAGTAGAGGTAGTGTAATACATTAGAATTTGGTATGGTTCTTTTTGGGAGGTCAGTTGGTCATTGGTTCATTTGGCAACTTTGTTGTCATTGGCCTTTCTGGGCTGCCTTTTCTTCATCTGTATAATGCTGGATTTGGTAAAGAGTAAAAGGAGATAATCTTCACTTTCTTCCAAGGGTGAATGTAGTATATATGCTGTTTGTATAGAGACTAGCATACAGTTAATACAGATAGATGTATGTGTGTGTATCCAGCTTCAGTAACATAAGTTCATAGCTAGTCTTCATTTTTATCACCACCTACTCCCTTTCACCAGTGGATTATTTTGAAGCAAATTGACACTGAATTTCATACATAAATATAATTCTTTAATATCTTGGCACTCCAAAAATAACTATAATATCATTGTTACAGTTTAAGGTAATTAATATGTGCTTTTGTTAATTTTTACTTTTAACGCTTTTGAATAGACTGTAGACAGTGTAAAATTCAAGAGGTATGGAAGACTTCCCCCTTACCCTTCATTCATCCTTTTTTCCTAAGATCGGCCTTACCTGTACATGATACAGACTTGCCTCATTATTTTTATCAGCTACATAGTATTCACATATGTGGCTGTATGCAATCAGGAAACAATGTTATAGTGAGTTTCCTTGTTACTTACGTTATTCATACTCATGGAAAGTTTTTTGTAGAGTAAATAAAACTGCTTCAGAGTCAGTTTATTTCTCACATGTACATTTTTAATTTTAAAAAGTATTGCCAAATTGTTCTCTGTAATTATTGTTCTAAGTAATACACTCCTACAGAAATGTAGTTTTAATTATTTTTATTGCTCTGCAGTATTTCTTTGTATTAATAGATCACTCTTTTGCTAAGATGCTAAGTCACTTCAGTTGTGTCTGACCCTGTGCGACCCCATAGATAGCAGCCCACCAGGCTACCCCGTCCCTTGGATTCTCCAGGCAAGAACACTGGAGTGGGTTGCCATTTCCTTCTCCAGTGCAGGAAAGTGAAAAGTGAAAGTGAAGTCGCTCAGTCGTGCCCGACCCTCAGCGACCCCATGGACTGCAGCCTTCCAGGTTCCTCCGTCCATGGGATTTTCCAGGCAAGAGAACTGGAGTGGGGTGCCATTGCCTTCTCCGTCACTCTGTTGATTGTACTGTTAATGTATATTTATATTTCCTGGTTTTGGAATGATGTTTTAAGTGTACTTCTATTATGTTGAACCATGTGGAATTGCTAATACTTGATTTAAAAGTGGAAGTTTCATATGGTTAAGTTTAATAAGCTGTTTAGTGCATGTATACATATATTTCTGTTAGATAAGTACTTTGAAATGGAATTGCTGGGTCATAGGATAACAGGACCACTGACAAAATGTGGTCCACTGGAGAAAGCAATGGCAAACCACTTCGGTATTCTTGTCTTCAGAACCCCATGAACAGTATGAAAAGGCAAAAAGATAGGACACTGAAAGATGAACTCCTCAAGTCAGTAGGTGCCCAATATGCTACTGGAGATCAGTGGAGAAATAACTCCAGAATGAAGAGATGGAGCCAAAGCAAAAACAGCATTCAGTTGCGGATGTGACTGGTAATGGAAGCAAGGTCCAGTGCTGTAAAGAGCAATATTGCATAGGAACCTGGAATGTTAGGTGGCAAATTGGAAGTGGTCAAACAGGAGATGGCAAGAGGGAACGTCGACATTTTAGGAATCAGTGAACTAAAATGGACTGGAATGAGTGAGTTTATTTCAGATGACCGTTATATCTACTACTATTGACAAGAATCCCTTGGAAGAAGTGGAGTAGCCATCATAGTCAACAAGAGTCCAAAATGCAGTACTTGGATGCAGTCGCAAAAACGACAGAATGATCTCTGTTTCCAAGCCAAACCGTTCAGTGTCACGGTAAGCCAAGTGTATTCCTCGACCAGTAACGCTGAAGAAGCTGAAGTTGAACAGTTCTGTGAAGACCTACAAGACCTTCTAGAACTAACACCCAAAAAAGATGTCCTTTTCGTTATAGGGGACTGGAGTGCAAAAGTATGAAGTCGGGAAACACCTGGAGTAACAGGCAAATTTGGCCTTGGAGTACAGAATGAAGCAGGACAAAGCCTAATAGAGTTTTGCCGAGAGAACACACTGGTCATAGCAAACACCCTCTTCCAACAACACAAGAGAAGACTCTACACATGGACATGACCAGACGGTCAACACGGAAATCAGATAGATTGATTATATTCTTTGCAGCCAAAGATGGAGAAGCTCTGTAGAGTCAGCAAAAAGAAGACTGGGAACTGACTGTGGCTCAGATCATGAACTCCTTATTGCCAAATTCAGACTTAAATTGAAGAAAGTAGGGAAAACCACTAGACCATTCAGGTATGACCTCAATCAAATCCCTTATGATTATACAGTGGAAGTGAGAAATAGATTCAAGGGATTAGGTCTGATAGAGTGCCTGATGAACTATGAACAGAGGTTCGTGACACTGTACAAGAGACAGGGATCAAGACCATCTCCAAGAAAAAGAAATGCAAAAAAGCAAAATGGTTGTCTGAGGTGGCCTTATAAATAGCTGTGAAAAGAAGAGAAGTGAAAGCAAAGGAGAGAAGGAAAGATATACCCATTTGAATGCAGAGATCCAAAGAATAGCAAGGAGAGATAGGAAAGCCTTCCTCAGTGATCAGTGCAAAGAAATAGAGGAAAATAATAGAGTGGGAAAGACTAGAGATCTCTTCAAGAAAATTAGAGATACCAAGGGAATATTTCATGCAAAGATGGGCTCAATAAAGGACAGAAATGGTATCGACCTAACAGAAGCAGAAGATATTAAGAAGAGGTGGCAAGAATACACAGAAGAACTGTACAAAAAAGATCTTCACGACCCAGATAATCACGATGGTGTGATCACTCACCTAGAGCCAGACATCCTGGAATGTGAAGTCAAGTGGGCCTTAGGAAGCATCACTATGAACAAAGCTAGTGGAAGTGATGGAATTCCAATCGAGCTATTTCAAATCTTAAAAGATGCTGCTGTGAAAGTGCTGCACTCATGCCAGCAAAATTGGAAAACTCATCAGTGGCCACAGGACTGGAAGAGGTCAGTTTTCACTCTAATCCTAAAGAAAGGCAATGCAAAAGAATGCTCAAACTACCGCACAATTGTACTCGTCTCACACGCTAATAAAGTATTGCTCAAAATTCTCCAAGCCAGGCTTCAA
Source organism: Budorcas taxicolor (assembly GCF_023091745.1). Taxonomy (NCBI): domain Eukaryota; kingdom Metazoa; phylum Chordata; class Mammalia; order Artiodactyla; family Bovidae; genus Budorcas; species Budorcas taxicolor. The sequence goes on from NC_068914.1 coordinate 4,812,245, forward strand.
CAGTCCTTGAACTGTGAACTTCTAGATGTTCAAGCTGGTTTTAGAAAAGGCAGAGGAACCAGAGATCAGATTAATTGCCAGCATCCGTTGGATCATCAAAAAAGCAAGAGAGTTCCAGAAAAACATCTACTTCTGCTTTATTGATTATGCCAAAGCCTTTGACTGTGTGGATCACAACAAACTGTGGACAATTCTGAAAGAGATGGGAATACCAGACCACCTGAGAAATCTATGTAGGTCAAGAAGCAACAGTTAGAACTGGGCATGGAACAACAGACTGGTTCCAGATAGGGAAAGGAGTAGATCAAGGCTGTATAATGTCACCCTGCTTATTTAACTTCTATGCAGAGTACATCATGAGAAACGCTGGACTGGATGAAGCAAAAGCTGGAATCAAGATTGCGGGAGAAATATCAATAACCTCAGATACGCAGATGACACCACCCTTATGGCAGAAAGTGAAGAAGAACTAAAGAGCCTCTTGATGAAAGTGAAAGAGAAGAGTGAAAAAGTTGGCTTAAAGCTCCACATTCAGAAAGCTAAGATCATGGCATCTGGCCCCATCACTTCATGGCAGATAGATGGGGAAACAGTGTCAGACTTTATTTTTTGGGGGCTCCAAAATCCCTGCAGATGGTGACTGCAGCCATGAAATTAAAAGATGGCTTGCTCCTTGGAAGAAAAATGACCAACCTAGATAGCATATTAAAAAGCAGAGGCATTTGCCAACAAAGTTTCGTCTGGTCAAGGCTATGGTTTTCCCGGTAGTCATGTATGCATGTGAGAGTTGGACCATAAAGAAACCTGAGCACCGAAGAATCGATGCTTTTGAACTGTGGTGTTGGAGAAGACTCCTGAGAGTCCCTTGGACTGCAAGGAGGTTCAATTAGTCCATCCTAAAGGAGATCAGTCCTGGGTTGTCATTGGAACGGACTGATGCTGAAGCTCAAACTCCGGTTCTTTGGCCACCTGATGCGAAGAACTGACTCATTTGAAAAGACCCTGATGCTGGGAAAGATTGAAGGCAGGAGGAGGAGGGGACAACAGAGGATGAGATGGTTGGATGGCATCACTGACTTAATGGACATGAGTTTGAATAAACTCTGGGATTTGGTGATGGACAGGGAAGAAGTCTGGTCTACTTCAGTCCATGGGTCGCAAAGAGTCGGACACGACTGAGCAACTGAACTGAATTCAACTGAGGGTAACTGTTAAGTTTAGCTTTGTAGGTAATGCCAAAGTGGTGGTTCCCGGTCTTGCTGTGGCCAGTTGAAGTTGCTTTACTTTCTCCACAATACTTGGCATTGTGAATTTTAACTCTTGGTGGTTGTGCAGTAGCATCTCATTATAGTTTTAATGTGCATCTTCCTAATAACTAACTAATGAATTAAATGTCTTTTAATATATTTTATATGTTTATTGAATATTCTTTTTTTAAATCAAGGGACTGACAAATTGCTTGATCATTTTTTTGTTTTTTATTTTATTCGATATCTTATTGTTGAGTTGTAGGCATTGTAATTCCCCTGCCCCACTGGTCTGGATAGTTCTCTTAAAAAACATTGTAGTTTTTCATCTTTTCTTTTTCTGTGATGGCGGGGGCGGGGGCGGGGGCGGGGGACACACTGCAGCATACAGGATCCTGGACTGGGAGGAAATTCCCTAAATAGTGTTTTTTTTTTTAAATGGTTTTAATTGGAGTATAATTGCCTTACAATGTTGTGTTAGTTTCTGCTGTACAACAGAGTGAATCAGCAGTTGGTATACATACATCCTCTCCCTGTTGAGCCTCCCAGCCACCCCCATGTGTCGCCCCTCTAGGTCGCCCCTGTGTCGTCATGTGTCGCCCCTGTGCTCTGTAGCAGCTTCACCCTAGGGATCTGCTGTACAGATAGTGTAGGTTAGTGCTGCTCTCTGAGTTTGTCCAGCCCTCTACAAGTCCATTCTCTGGGTCTGTCTCTTTCTGCCTGGCAGTTCCTACCATTTTCGCCCTCTATTTCTGCTGGTTTTCTAGATTGCATATATGTGCATTAATGATGATATTTTTCTCTTTCTGACCTTACTCTTTATGACTGACTGTAGGAGATATGTATCTTTCTGAGTTATGGTATTCTCAGAGTATATGCCCAGTAGTGGGATTGCTGCATCATATGGTAGTTTTCTCTTTTTTTTTTTAATTTTTATGAATGATAATGCTAGTGATAGCAGGTAAAGAGATAACTATTTGTTTTTTTTTAAAAGGATAAGATTATTAAGCCTGAGGCCATTGTGATTGAAGTTGCAGCAAGCAAATTCTTGACTAGGGAACCGTGATTCCTAAGGAAGTTTGTGAACGGCTAGTCCAAGATAATATTAAACAGAAAACATACGCTTTACATCTGTTACCTGTGCAGGTGAGAGGCCCAGCTGCTGTAGCATACATGGTAAAGGAAAGTGAAGTCACTCAGTCATGTCTGACTTCGTGACCCCACGGAGCCTACCAGGCTCCTCCAGCCATGGGATTTTCCAGGCAGGAGTACTGGAGTGGGTTGCCATTTCCTTCTCCATAGTTTTCAAGGAACGTCCATACTGTTCTCCTGGAGAGGGCAATGGCAACGCACTCCAGTACTCTTGCCTGGAAACTCACATGGATGGAGGAGCCTGGTGGGCTGCAGCCCTTGGGGTCGCGAAGAGTCAGACACGACTGAGTGACTTCACTTTCACTTTTCCCTTTCATGCATTGGAGAAGGAAATGGCAACCCACTCTAGTGTTCTTGCCTGGAGAATCCCTGGGACGGGGGAGCCTGGTGGGCTGCCGTCTATGGGATCGCACAGAGTCAGACACGACTGAAGCGACTTAGCAGCAGCAGCAGCATACTGTTCTCCATAGTGGCTGTATCAATTTATATTCCCACCTACAGTGCAAGAGAGTACCCTTTTCTCCACACCTTCTCCAGCATATATTCTTTGTAGATTTTTTGATGATGTCCATTCTGATCATTGTGGTTTTGATTTGCATTTCTCTTATAATGAGTGATGTGGAGCATCTTTTCATGTGTTTGATAGTGGTGCATCTTCTTTGGAGAAATGTAAAAATGTGGGGCACTTCACAAATTTACATGTCATCCTTGTGCAGAGGCCATGCCAATCTCTATATCTTTCCAATTTTAGTATATGTGCTACCGAAGCGAGCACATTAGTGGTTTTTTAATGGACATTTAATTTTGGTGAAATTTCTTTTGCTTTATGGTTGAAGATAAATGTTTCAGAACATGTTATTGAATAATCTTTCCCATAAAGATACGAAGTTCTACAATTAACATATACTGATTTCCCACAGATATTTTGCTCCTTCCCTTGTCCTTTATCAGTTAAAAAATATATTTTGGAGTGTGTGAAAACTTGTTAAAATTATAGATACTCTCCCTGAAAACTGTGCACAGACTTTTTTTTTCAGTTTTATGAGATATGCAGAAACCATGAGATCATTCATAAATCTCTAATCAAACCTCCCTTCCCACTTTTTAAGTGTTTCAGCATTCAATTCATTCATGGAAGCCTTAAATTATCTCACCTGAGTATTTTCCTTTATAAGACCATGTATACTCACATTATTGTAAGTACTGATGTGTTCTTATTTTAAAAGGAATCCTCTATTTCCTTTCAAAATTAAGAATCTTAAGGAAATAGTAGACATTTAATTAAACTTCTGTGTAAGGTTGCTTACTGTCTTTTAGATAACCAGAATGAAGGTTAGAGAGGAAATAAGAGTTGCCAAATTTTTACACATCTAATTACTGTCTTAGGTGTGTAGTTCAATACCATGTTTCTCAGATTCCAAATTCCATGTAGTCTTTACTGTGCTAAATTCCCTCCCTCATATGCTACCTAATATATAAAAGACTGGGTAGACGCTAAAATCTAGTGACATTAAAAGGCGTTTATTAAGTATCTTTGAAGATGGTGCTAGGCTAAGTCTTCTTCTGAAAACTTTCTCCATAATCCAGTCTTCACCCTCTAGGTTAAGGAGGAACAGTAGGCTTTAAAATGTAATTTTGGATTCCTTGCTTGAAGCTGATAGACACAGGGTCATAAGGAAATATTGATGAACGTACAAGTTAAATTCCATTAAGAAATGTCTCACTAAAAGGTTATTAAAAATATACTCTATATTTTGGCAGAGTTGTTACAATAGTTTGCATTTGTGTGGTGCTCTTTAACCTGCAAGTATCCTTAGTTACGTTATCTTCTTTTATCTGTTCAAATTGTCCATGAGACAGATTTTTATTAGCTCATTTTTTCAGATGAAGAAATTGTCCCCACTTCTTAGGGTGACTTGCCAAAGGTCATTTTAGTCAGTAAGTGGCAGAGCTGGCACTTACCCATTTAATTTCTGAACTGTTATCTTTGTTAGAAATGCATTTCTGTTTACATAGGTGGTTTAGCTTAAAACAGTTAATACTTACCTTCTCTGTTAAAAAAAAAGAGTTGAGGGTGCGTACTGGGTTGGACATTTGAGCAAAGATAGATGAGTATGCTTTCTTGCTGAGGTGGTGTGAGTGAACCTCTTGGCATATGGAAAACAGTTTAGCCATCTAAGAACTGGAAATAAGGAAGATTTCCAAATAGAAATGTTACAGAAGCCCTAAAATTGTCTCAGTACAAGCCATTGTAAAAGAAAGAAAAAAGAAAACCCAATTTTCACTTCCTTTCTCCCTGCCTTGATGTTTTGAGATATAACTTTAATTTATGTGACAGTGAAGCTGGGGTCCGTTTGGGGAGGAAGGATAGTTGAAAGTAATTGCTCTTTTGCATTTTAGGACAGGATAGCCTTGCTCTCTCTTCTGAAGGTATAGTTGAGAATATTTGTTGAAGACCTAAATGGTGAAGGACTGTAGAAAGTATTCAGTTTATATATTAGAATACTGTTGTAGAAAACTTAGATAGCTTTTCTTGGGCAGAACTCTTTGTTGATTTACTTAGCTTTTATCTATGTAATGTATTTCATAAATTTAAAAATTATATAATATACTCTTATAATTCATCTGTAAGATTATGCTATGTAATTGAATACATGAATAAATTATATGTGCTAGTGACATAACTTTTAGTGACAGTACTTCATTCTGTAGAGCTCTTTATTAGTCTTTGCACTTGAATATATCAAGGGATGCTCACAACAGAGTTAGATTTACATGTGAAAGGCAGCCCATGAGAATACTCTGATTTTAGGGGAAATGGGAGTGGTAGGTAAAACTTGAAGTAGTAATTTTTAAAAATGTGAATAATAAAGTTTATTGTTATCGTAAAACTTTTTTGTCAAAAGGATGTTTTTACATAAAACAATTAGAAATAGCTTAAATAAATTTTAACATTAAGACAATGCTGTGTAGCTATAAAAATGGTGTGGTATGATATTTGATGACATCTTATACACATCTTTGTAGCTGAGCATACAAAGCATTGCCATAGGCATTTGTTAGCAAATAATTCCATTAATAATGCTCTAAAGTAGTATGGGTCAGTTGCTTCCCTTTTGAACAGAGGAAGAAATTGAAACCCTCAGGAAAACTCCCTAAGTTAAGGGTCTTCTCTGAGCCCTACACAGGTCTCCAGATTCAGCTACTGGTATTCTTTCCACTTGTTATAAAAGCAGTGGTATCATTTCTTAAGGTTTGGTTTTAAACTTGGCTTTGTTTCAGCCCCTTTTAAAAATGTTTCAGATGTCAGAGTCAGCTATTAATTGTTAGCTTTTCAGTATTTTATGCTTAGTGATATGATACTTCTGAGATTATGAAAACTATAGTTCCTTGCCTTTGCCTGGGAAATATCTAAGAATAAAGCATGTATACCTGTAAATTAGATGCTTTCTAAAAGTAAGTAAATATAAATTACATTTACAACCATTGGGTAGCATTAAAAATTGTATAGTGGATTCATGTAAAGCATCCCTTTGCTTGCATTTGATGATTTGTTAATTGAGATTTGTAATTGTGTAGTGAATTCATGTGAAGCATCCCTTTGCTTGTATTTGATGGTTTGTTAATTGAGCTTTGTAAAGAACTTTGATAAATGTAGGTTTTTTTGTAGGTTTTTTTCTTCGTAACTTTATTAATTTATCATAAATATTGAACCTGGGTTTTTCTACCATCAAGTACTTGAAGAATTAATTATAATCCCGATTTGAATCACATTTCCATCTCTTATTTAGAAAGATTAAAAAAATATTTCTAATGTCAAAACTAAAGACAACAAAAATGGATTCCCCAGCTATAAAATGAATAGGCAATTCGTGATTTACCACTGGCTGATACGGATAAATAAGGGCTTCCCTGGTGGCTCAGTGGTAAAGAATCTGCCTGCGGTGCAAAGACGCAGGAGGCCCTGGGTTCAATCTCTGGGTCGGGATGATTCCCCTGAAAGATTGCATGGCAGTCTGCTGCAGTATTCTTGCCTGAATAATCCCATGGACAGAGGAGCCTGACAGGCTACAGTTCATAGGGTACGAGTCAGATATGACTGAAGCGACTGAGCGTGCAGCAGGATATGGATAAATAACCACTGTAGCCATGAAACTTAGGCATCAGAGGCACTGTTTAAAAAAAGCGTTGAAATTATGTGGCTTTCATGATCAGAAGAAGGAATGAAAAGCAGAGTTGACTACAGAAACCTGAATCTGGAACAGGTTTCTAGACAGAACTGACATGCCATATGGGCAACTCTACTCAGGAGAAATAGGCACTGCCAGAATGTCTTCATTAATTGTATTACATTGTTTCATTTCACTCGCCCAGTCCTGTCAGACTCTTGCGACCCCATGAATTGCAGGGTGCCAGGCCTCCCTGTCCATCAGCAACTCCCGGAGTTCACCCAAACTCATGTGCATCAAGTCAGTGGTGGCATCCAGCTATCTCATCCTCTGTCATCCCCTTCTCCTGCCCCCCTAATCCCTCCCAGATCAGGGTCTTTTCCAGTGAGTCAGCTCTTTGCATGAGGTGGCCAAAGTATTGGAGTTTCAGCCTCAGCATCAGTCCTTCCAGTGAACACCCCGGACTGGTCTCCTTTAGGATGGACTGGTTGGATCTCCTTGCAGTCCAAGTTACATTGTTTAGGTTCTAAATAATTTTTAGTTTAAGCATTTTTGTTTGAAAAATCTATTGTACCTCTGAGAAGGTTTGACTATGTGTATGTCATTCTGAATTGATCCTGTTGTTTAACACTGCTGAAATCTCTTAAATTGAGGGTGACAATTTTAAAGGGACTTGGATGCCTAGGGAGAGGTCAGTAGAAGACATGAGAGCTATATACTGAAAAGGTAGAAGAATAAATTGTCAGATACATAAACATTTATTTTTTCCACAATTTAAAATTATTGTAATTATTTCAAAATTAAATGACTTCTATTAATTAACCAAATGTCCCTTTTATTAACTTTTACATTGATACCACTCATATTTTTATCCTTTGACCTATTTTTCATTTTTATAGATAAAGTGGAGAACTTTAGTGAAGAACATGAAAAGAATAGTCACCATATTTACAAAAATGCTGAAGACAGTACTAAGAAACACAATGCAGAAACTACAGTGGCTTCTGGATACAAAGCTGATGAAATCAAGGAAAATGATACTTGGAATTCCCAACTTGGGAAAAGGTCAGAATCGCCATCAGAAACATCATCAATCAAGGGATCTGTAAGAACTGGTTTATATGAATGGGATAATGATTTTGAAGACAGCAGATCCGAAGATTGTATTTTAAATCTGGATAGTGATCCTCTTTTGGAGATTAAGGATGAGGATTTTAAAAATCGATTGGAAAATCTAAATGAAGCCATTGAGGAAGACATGATGCAAAGTGTTCTTAGGCCAAGCAACTGTAGGACGTACTGTAGGGCCAATAAAGCAAAATCCGCACAAGGAGCGTCGAATTTTGATAAGCTGATGGACGGCACCAGTCAGGCCTTAGCCAAAGCAAACAGTGAGTCAAGTAAAGATGGCCTGAACCAGGCAAAGAAAGGCAGTGTAAGTTGTGGGACCAGTTTTAGAGGGACGGTTGGACGGACTAGAGATTATACTGTTTTACATCCATCTTGCTTGTCAGTTTGTAATGTTACCATACAGGATACTATGGAACGCAGCATGGATGAGTTCACTGCTTCAACCCCTGCAGATTTGGGAGAAGCTGGCCGGCTAAGAAAAAAAGCAGATATTGCGACATCTAAGACCACTACTAGATTTCGAGCTAGTAATACTAAATCTAAAAAGGATGTTAAACTTGAATTTTTTGGGTTTGAAGATCATGATGAGACAGGAGGTGATGAGGGAGGTTCTGGGAGTTCTAACTACAAAATTAAGTATTTTGGCTTTGATGATCTCAGTGAAAGTGAAGATGATGAAGATGATGACTGTCAGGTGGAAAGAAAGACAAGCAAAAAAAGAACTAAAACAGCTCCATCACCCTCCTTGCAGCCTCCTCCAGAAAGCAATGATAATTCCCAGGACAGTCAGTCTAGTTCTAATAATGCAGGTAAGACTTAAAAAACTAAATGTGTTTTTCAGGCTTAAATAATAGTTACTTAGTTTTCTCCTTGATAGCTTGTAACTTGTTGCTACATTTAATTTCAACAGAAATACCTATTTAGTGCCAAAGGTTACCTTATCTAAAGATACAGCATTTTAAATGGAAATAAAGTCCCACCTTGTAAGGAACCAATTTGTAAATTGAGGAGTCTTTTCATATTTGTATTTTAATTCTGCCATTGGCACTTGAGAATTTTAAAATTGTGTATATTTGTGTGTATCCAGAGATAGCAAACATCTTGATGTTTTAGCTTGGAAAAACTAAACCCAGTGGAGACAGAAGGATAGACTTTGGTCATATAGAATTGTATTGATACTAGATGGTTGAAATGAGGGAAATACCTTGAATTTATAAAGTTGAGATTAAATCTTAATCTTAAGGATCACTCTCGTAAGTTGACTTAATAAAATTGAAAGATGCTAACTAAATGGTTTTGCATTCTTATCAGTGAAATTAATTTGTCCCTTAAGATAGTAGGACTCATAATGACTTGAGGAGTTGATAGTTTCCACGGAAAGATAAAAGAAATAGCTTAGCCTTGCTATGAGTAAGTCATTACTTGACAAGAACATTATGATGTGAATTGACTGTTGAGGAAGAGTATATGAAAGCCTCTGCGATACAGGGGCTTATATTTATTTATATTTAACCAAATACATTTTTCGTATATTGGTTTTCTTGTTAAAGCTTTTGTCCTTTTAGGGTCATAGAACAAGAATCATGGTGAATTAGAGCTATCATAGTGTTTCTATGTATCGTGTCTCTCATAGAGTATGTCATACTTGAGACTACTTACCATTTTGCTTCAGTAGGCCTAAAAATAATTTTGCTAGATTAGAATCATTCTTATTTTCAAAACTAGAATTATACAAGAGTACCCCCTAGCAGCCTGCCTTATTCCCCACTAGAAAAAATAAGACTATTTTCAGAATTCATCCCATGTTGTCTTGAATCCCTTCTGAAGAAATGAAGTCTGCCGCATCTTTGCCAGTCACTTGAGCTACGACTGGGCAGACAGCTTTACAGTTGCTTTCTCAGGAGGGTGATTAGTAACTGAATACTGAAACCTGAACTCCTGTCCTGCTACAACCTACCTAGTTTCTGTGCTAACCTTGATAGCAAGTTATCCTAAATCATTAGACTCCCTTTCAGAAACGTCAAGTTGATAGCAAATAACGTTTACAAACTAGAGACCATTTGATTGATTAGTTGGAATCTAAGTCTTTATACAGTGTTTGAAACAGCAGACAGTTTTAAGAGTTAGAATAGAGAAAAGTCTCCCCTTTTTTTCCCCCTCTTTTTTTTGTTTAGGCTAGGGAAAAAATACAACCATTTGGAAACTAATAGAATTCTTTGGTTGATTTTTGTGAGAACGCCACAGACCACTGAACTACATTGTACTAGGTTATTCTGTATCTTTTGCCAAGGATAGCTGTATCTTTTTTTTTTTTTTTTTTAATGTGGCTTCTGTAGATGTTAAACAGGCATTCCTTGAAGGCCAGCATGATTCAGTGTACTTTAATTGTAGAAAAATGTTACAGGTACATATCTAACCTGTTGGTGTGTGCGTGTGTGTAGTTTAAACTAGACTGCTAGTTTTAATGTTGATAGATAACGAGCAGTTATATGAACGTTGAAGAACAAATTATTCTGGAAAAGAATTGATTTTGCTGATAAAACTGGAGCACATACACTGCAACTAAGTTTCTGATTTTCTTCTAGAGTAGGAGGGTGCAAGCAGGGAGTGAGTATGGGAGAGTGAGAATAATATCATTGGAGTATTTCGTCAGCTTTGTGTTGTTTTTATTTTATCTTTTCCTCCCCACAGTGTGCTTCTTTCTCCCCAAAATATTCATTAGTTGTCTGGTAGATAATTTGAAATAATAGAAAGCTAGCTAGTTTTGATTACCATTTCAGAAAACTTGGATTTTACAGAGGACTTGCCTGGTGTGCCTGAAAGTGTGAAGAAACCTCCAAATAAACAAGGAGATAAATCAAAGGAAAATACCAGAAAGATTTTTAGTGGCCCCAAACGGGTAAGTAAAGCCCTATCAGTGATTTGTATTTTTGTTGTTGGAGGGCTTAACTCTTAATTTTTTAATTTAAAAATAACCAACAAACATCATGGCAATATAATTTTGTCTTTCGAAGGCTATATGGAAGTCATTTTGTAAAAGCATTGTTACCATGTTTTGTAGTGTGGTAAAACATACATAACATGCTCTTTTATTATATGCAAGTATACAATTCAGTGACATTAACCATTAACAAATAGCTTCATTAAATGACAACTCCACCTTGACCTGCCCAACCCCTGGTAAATACTATTTTTCTTGTTTCCCTATTCTAGGTAGCTCATGTAAGTGGAGTCACACAATGTTTGTCTATTTGTGTCTGGCTTATTTCACTAAGCGTTGTTGTCAAGGTGTTCCATCCCTATTGTAGGGATGTATCATATATCAGGATGTTGTTTGTTTTTTATGGCTGCATAATATTACAGTGTATGTATATACCACGTTTTGTTTATTTACTCATCTGTAGAAGGACGCTTGGGTGGTTCTCACTTTTTGGCTGTTTTTGAGTCTCTGCTTTCAATTGATTTGGATATTTAGGAGTGGAATTTTTAGGACATATGGTAGGTGTGTGTCTTTTTTTTTTTTTTTTTTTAAATATTTATTGGGCTGTGCTGGGTCCTTTCTTGCTGTGTGAGCTTCAGTGGTGGCAAGCAGGGGCTGCTACCTAGTTGCAGTGCACACGTTTCTCACTGAAGTGGCTTTCCTTGTGGAGCACGTGCTCTGGAGTGTTGAGGCTTCGGTAGCTGTGCCACATGGGCTCAGCAGTTGTGGCACCTGGACCACAAGTAGTTGTCCTGCAGCATGTGGGATCTTCATGGACCAGGTGTTGAATTTGTGCCTCCTGGCATTGGCAGGCAGATTCTTCACCACTGAGCCACAAGGGACGCCCACGTCTGTTTTACTGCCAGACTTTTCCACCTTGACTGTACCATTTTTATATTCTTAGTAGTGCATAAGGTTTCCAATTCTCCCACATCCTCACCAACATGTTATTGTCTGAGTTTTCCGATAATAGCTATCCTAATGTGTGGGAAATTTTATCTCATTGTGGTTTGATTTATATTTTACTAATTAATGATGTTGAGCATCTTTTCATGTACTTACTGGACGTTTGTACACCTTTTTAGAGAAATGTCTATTTAGTGCCCAATTTTTAATTAAATTGTTTGGTTTTTTGGTTGTTATAGGAGCTCTTTATATATTAACACCTCATATAATTTGCACATAAATGTTCCTATACTGTGAGTTGTCTTGATAGTGTGCTTTAATATCAGTGAAGTCCAATTTATCTTTTTTTTTCTTTTGTTACCCACACTTTTGGTGTTACATTTAAAATCATTGTGAAATAGGATGTCTACCTTTTGACCTGTGTTTTCTTCTAAGTTTTATAGTTTCAACTTTTACATTTAGGTCACTGATTCATTTTGAGTTGATTTTTGTATATAGTGTTAAGGGTAAGTTCATTCTTAGGCATTTTATAAGTCTTTTAAATATGGTCCTGCATAGGTATTGAGAATAATTTGCTTGACTTGACCTTTGTATTTAAAAATTCCTTTACTTAAATAGCTTATATAATGTTATTGTAGTTTTGTTATTGTAGATTGAACTACTTTTAAGCAACTAAAAAATGAGCGTGTCTATATTATCTGGCCTCATTTTATTTTTAATTCTTTTACCTCTGAAGAGCCAGTTAGGAATCTTTTCAGAGTGATTGTGTTATACTTTTGTACCCCCATGTACCCACCTCCCAGCAGGGGAAAAAAAAAGTTCTTAATGCTAATTTCAATGGAGCTAACTTGCTCTGGAGTCAGGGCCTATGGTAGTGTGGTGTAATGACTGTGGTCCTTAATTCTTAGGTGAGAGTTTGATTTCTAAAATTGTGTATGGCATGTTTTGATTTCTAGTGTGAAAGTTACCCCATTTTTTGATCTCAGGATTACTTTACAGTCTTAAAAATTTTACTGAGAATCCCAAAACTATTTTGATTATATGTTACTATTTACCAGTATTTACCAAGTTAAAAATGAAAATGTATATCAAAGATACTTATAATTCACTTAAAATAATAATAATGATCCATTATTAGTGTAGCATTTTAGTGAGAATTATTTTCTTAAAACAAGAAGTGAGATGAGTAGCAGTGTTTTACATTTTTTGCAAATCTTTTTATAAAGTTTGGGTTAATAAAAGACAGCTAGATTCTTCAGGATTGTTGTTGTTCAGTCACTAAGTTGTGTCTGACTTTTTAATGACTCCATGCATGCTAGGATTCCCTGTCGTTCACTATCTCCTGAAGTTTGCTCAACTCACGTCCGTTGAATTGGTGATGCCATTCAACCATCTGTTTTCTTTCACCCCCTTCTCATCCTGCCCTCAGTCTAATGAGTTGGCTGTTTGCATCAGGTGGCTGAAGTATTGGCGCTTCAGCATCCGTACTTCCAGTGAGTATTCAGGGTTGATTTCTGTTAATATTGATTGGTTTGATCTCTTTGCTGTCCAAGGGACTCTTAAGAATCTTCTCCAGCACTGAAATTCGGAAGCATCAATTTTTGCCACTCAGTCTTCTTTATGGTCCAGCTCTTACATCCATACATTGACAGTGCAAAAAACATAGCTTGGATTATTTGGACCTTTATTGGCAAAGTAATATCTCTGCTTTTTAATAGGCTGGCTAGGTTTGTCACAGCTTGTCTTTCAAGGAGCAAGCATCTTTTAATTTCATGGCTACAGCCACCATATGCAATAATTTTGGACCCCAAGAAAATAAAGTCTGTCTCTGTTTCCATTGTTTCCCCATCTATTTGCCATGAAGTGGTGGGACTGGGTGTCATGATCTTCATTTTTTGAATGTTGAGTTTTAAGCCAGCTTTTTCACTTTCTTTCACCTTCATCAAGAGGCTCTTTAGTTCCTCTTCGCTTTCTGTGATTAGAGTTGTGTCATTGTAGGTCTGAAATTGTTGCTGTTTCTCCCAGCAATCTTGATGCCAGTTTGTGGCTCAACAAGCCTGGCATTTTGCATGATGTACTCAGTATTGTAAGTTAAATAAGCACGGTGACAGTATACAGCCTTGACGTACTCCTTTCCCAATTTGGAACCAGTCTGTTGTTCCATGTCCAGTTCTAACTGTTGCTTCTTGACCTGCATACAGGCTTCTCAGGAGGCAGGTAGGGGGTGTGTTATTCCTATCTCTTTTAAGGATTTTCCACAGTTTGTTGTTATTCACACAAAGGCTTTAGCATAGTCAATGAGGCAGAAGTAGATGTTTTTCTGGAATTCCCTTGCTTTTTTCTAAGATCTAACAGATGTTGGCAGTTTGATCTCTGGTTCTTTGGGATTAGCAGATGCAAACTAGTCTATTTAGGATGGATAAACAGCAAGGTTCTACTGCTTAGCCCAGGGAACTATATTCAGTATCCTGTGATAAACCATAATGGAAAAGAATATGAGAAAGAATATATATGTATAACTGAGTCACTTTGTTGTAGCACAGAAAATAACACAGCATTGTAAATCAATTGTACACCAATAAACATCTTTTAAGAGACAGCTAGATTCTCATATCCTCTACATTCAGTACTTTTTATTGTATTGTTTTAATTGAAAAGTATGAAGACATTCTAGCTTAACAGTATTTTAAATAGCTTTTTCAGGTAATCATGGACATTCTGCTTTGATACTACATCAAAATGCAACAAGCAGGAGTTACGTAAAGATTAATTGAAGCTTGGAATCTAAAACCTTGCCAGTGACCTTTTCATACTGTTACATTAAAATCTATTGTTCTGTCCTGCCTTTGAATGAATCTTTTACACATGAGTGTTTTATAACGTCATACACTGGTCTTTTGGAAAATACTGATTACACTGGTTTATCCCAGCTTTCATATGATGACACACTGTATTATACAGTATCAAAAATATCATTGTCAAACTGAAGCTGTCAAGTTCAAAATAGTAGATAAAAGTTCTCCATAATTTTAGTTTTTGCTTAAAAGTTGAAATTTTTTTCATTGGCAGAAAACACTTCAGGGAAAACGACTGGCAGTGACAGGCCTACTTTGTTCATTTTTGAGAAAATGTCTGCCTAACACCCAGGTCTATGTAAGCAGTTTGTCGGTCTTTCAAATAAAGAATGGTGTTCAGAAAAAAAGTAGCTAGTTCAGCTTGAAACTTGAGCAGTAAATAGTGTTTTTTCTTTGATACAACCACACTTTGTATGCAACAGAAGTGTTTTCATACACTGATTTTTCTTACATAGATCATTAGTGCACTTAAGGGTTACAATTTAAATCCGTAATTTTACCTAATTCATCAAGGGCTTTTTTCTTATGTGACAGTGGCATTTTATTTTGATTGTTTATTTTTTTGGGGGGTGTAGTTGCTTTACAATGTATGTTAGTTTGAAACTGGCATTTTATTTTATAACTGGCATTGAAGAATATAACTACTTATATACAGTTCAGAGCCCCTACCTTGATTCATGCTAAGATATCAACAGCTTTACCCAGCATTGCTTTTGCACCATCCCTACAAATATCAACACAATGAAAAGGGCAGGCAACATATTATTTTTCTGAAAATGGATTTTTCTTTGTAGACAGTCTGAAAGTTTCCATGGACCATAGTTTGAAAATTTCTGATTTATAGTATCCTACCTTATTTCCCCCTCCCTCAGCTTTTTATTACAAAAAAGTTAAAATTTACACAAGATATAAAAAAGCAATGTGATGAATACCATATTCCTCTACCTAGATTGACCTCTCCAGTTGTTATAATTACACACAAAGGCACCTTCCCCTTCCCTCTTTTCATGTGTGTATGTGTGTGTGCATGCATGTTCACATGTGTATTACATAACATTTTACCCTGTCTATTTGAAAGTAAGTTGTGGAATTGTAGATCACATGCATTTCTCAAGAAAAAGGACAGTCTTCATACCTAACTGTGGTTATATGATTAGTAATTCTTTGATATAATCTGATGTTCAGTCCATATTCAGTTTTTCTCAACTGTCTCTAAAATGAGACATATATTTTTCCCCCAAAACTGAACTGATTTGCTTGTTATGTCTCTTTAATCTTGAGCAGCCTCTTCATCTTTTTAAAATTCCCCATGACGGTGATTTTTTTTAAGAGCCCAAGATATCTGTGTTGTAGAGTGTTTTCACATTCAGAATTTAACTGGTTGTTTCCTGATGATATAAGTCCTTACCCCACTGTATTAAAATAGTATAGTGTCGTAGGACACTGGAATTAAGTTTGTATGTTTGATTAGGCTGAGGTTAAACGTGTTTTGGCAAGAATACCTCAAAAGTAATATTGTGTATGTTGTATCACATTGGAAGCTGTGTAACACCTGGTTATTCTACTTAATATTGACTACCTACTGAACGGGAAAGATGGCTACCTACACAGCTATCCAGTTGTGATCACTGGATCCTCAAAAATAAAAGTTTATTTTTCCTTTTATAATTTAACTAGTAAGCTTCTGGGTGTTACTTTGGTGCCCTGTGAATATTCTATTCCCTATTAGATTTGGCCAGCACAACCATTTCAGGCTATTTCTTGCATCCTTTCAATATAGCCCCATCATCTTTGAGCACTTTTTTTGCTTTCTGCACAGATGATGACCCAGACTTTACTTTTAGTCATGGAATCATTCATTCATCTAAAGATCAGTTCTTTCTGTGGGGCTTAGTACTTAGAAACCCAGAACTAAGTGCTGTGTGTATTCATTGCTTCTAGACTTGTTCCTTGGATAGAGCTATGAAATATATTGAAAATAAACTGAGTTGATATTGATAGTTTCATTTCAGATTTAACATTTCAGAATTTTGTACTGCGCTTTCTCGGTTTATTCTATAGCACACATTACTTTTGAATTATAATACCCGTATTACTGTGAACAGTAAATACACTGAAAGAAGTTTATGATTTCTTTCTAGTTCCTTTTGTCTTTAAATTATTTCTCTAAGGATGAAGTAATAGTAACGTGTTCAAAAGGTTTTTTTTTTTTAATTAATTTTTACTGGTGTATAGTTGTTTTATAGTGTTGTGTTTCCGCTGTAGTGTTTAAAAGTTTTGAAGTAATTTTTATCTTGTGTATTTTAATGCAGTATTCGAGTTCATTTGTACTTAATTTCATTTCTTTAACTTAGTTTTAAACTTCATATTGGATTCATTTCTTTGCTACTAGCATGAGCTAGAAGGCAGCAGTGTACATGTACTTGACCCGATTATGAAGGAATCTCTCTGGCCTAAAGTAAATCAGGTCATGCAACCAAGTAGGCAGAAGACCTATTTACTGTTGACGGATAATGTCAGAAGAAAATTAAGAAAATCATTATTAGTTTATGAAACCAGAAGAGCTATGAGTTTGAACTCATTTGAAAGATGTAATATAGGTAAAGCCCTGCCTTAAAACAGTAGTGCTGATTTAATCCCCAAAGAGGCTTCAGTAAACTTTTGATTTCATTTTTAACCTCCTATTGAAAGAGTTTGCCCCAAACTCTTTTTAAGTGGAATTGTGTCAGAATTTTTTCACTTAGATATTACTACTGTTTAGGTGGGTCAGTAAGCTTCAAAAATGAGACTTTGATCCTGAGTGTTATAGTACTTTAATGAAAAGTAATAATAATGCTTTAGATCCCATGGAAATTATGTATCCTTATGAAAATATCTAAAGATTTAGAAGCCTACGTCAGCAAGAGAGCAACAAGAAGCTAAGCAGTATAAAATCCTTAGGTCTTAATAAGAAATAGGTCATCCATTTGTCTTCAAGACAGCTAAAGAACTACTTGAATTAGGAGAGAACCATTGAGAAACAGAAAAAACTGAAATTTAACCTATTGAGTTTCAATGAGTATAAAGGAATAGAGCAAATAAATGGGATCAAAGTGTAAAGCATTTATAAATTCAGTGAAAAGAATAGATTTGTTTCATATATAAGAAATTATGATTCATGTTTTTGATGTTAAAAAAGACAAGCTCAGTTCTTCAAGGAGTTTTTATGTAGGTTACCCCCCAGATCTCCAGAGAAAAAGGAAAGGAGGGGGTCACTAGGTAGTGGGTGTAGAAAGTGTTCTCAGCAGTTGCTCCATTTCTCCATTATAAGAGGAATACCCCCTGGTATTCACTGGTAGGACTGATAGGTCAGTGAGAGTATCTGGGTCTTCTCTAATCTGATTAAAGGCATTAATGACCTCCTTTCTGAGTGGTGGAAAGGTGGCCCACGTCTTGGAGTGGCAAATTTTTCTTCTTACTTATCAGGCTTTCTTGGCTGTTTTGGATTGAGTAAATCTTTGTTATGGAGGGTAGCCCTGTACATGGGGAATATTTAGCAACATTTCTGGCCTCTGTCCAACACATGGCTGGTCCCATTCCTCCCCTACCCCCATGCCCCTGTTTACAACCAAAAATGTCTTGGACACTACTAAATGTCCTATGGGGTTCAAATGGGCCCCCTGTCGTGTATGGCTTGAGAATAAGTTGCAGACTTAATGCTGATTACTCCCAAATATTGGGTTCAGTTCAGTCGCTCAGTTTTGTCTGACTCTTTGGGACCCCATGGACTGCAGCATGCCAGGCTTCCCTGTCAATCACCAACACCCGGAGCTTGCTCAAACTCATGTCCATTGAGTTGGTGATGCCATCCAACCATCTCATCCTCTGTAGTCCCCTTTTCCTCCTGCCTTCAATCTTTTCCCAGCATCAGGTATTGAGTTGGCCAGCACAATACCTTAGTTTATAGAAATGAGAGTACTTTACTCCACATTGTAGGCAGATGCTTTACCGTCTGAGCTGCCAGGGAAGCCCCATAGCCATAGTATACCCATCAAAACCATGTAGTTAATAACACTGATACAGTAATTCAGTGTAATAATCCACATAGCCTGTTCAGTTTTCTCAATTGTCTGAATAATGGCCTTTATAACAGAACAAATCCCACCCCTCCCCAATCTCCCATGATCCAGTCCTGCATCACATGTTGTATTTAGTTGTCACAAATCTCCATCCTTTTTCAGTCTGGAATATCTGTGTCTTTCCTAGTCTTCCCATGGCTTTGACATTTTTGAAGTGTTAAGATCAGTTGAATGTCCCTCAATTTGTGCTTATCTGATGTTTTCTTGTGGTTCAGTTCATTTCAGTCGCTCAGCCGTGTCCGACTCTGTGACCCCATGAATCACAGCACGCCAGGCCTCCCTGTCCATCACCAACTCCTGGAGTTCACCCAGACTCATGTGCATCGAGTCGGTGATGCCATGCAGCCATCTCATCCTCTGTTGCCCCCTACTCCTGCCCCCAATCCCTCCCAGCATCAGGGTCCTTTCCAATCAGTCAACTCTTCACATTAGGTGGCCAAAATATTGGAGTTTCAGTCTCAGCATCAGTTCTTCCAATGAACACCCAGGACTGATCTCCTCTATAATGGACTGGTTGGATCTCCTGGCAGTCCAGGGGACTCTTAAGAGTCTTCTTAGGTTATGTGTGATTGGTGGAAATGCCTCAGAAGAGATGCTCTGTTTTTACTGCATCATACCAGGTAGCACACAATGTCAGTCTGTATCATAACTATGTATGTTAACTATCCCCTGAAGTCTGTCTGGTTCTTCAGCTCTTTATCAAGCTTTTACCCACTAGTTTTTTTTTTTTTTAATTTAATTTATTTTTGGTTGTGCTGGGTCGTCCTGTGTGAGCTCTTCTCGAGTTGGGGTGAGCAGGGCTGCTTGTCATTGCAGTGCCTAGGCTTCCCAGTGCGGTGGTTGCTCTTATGCTGAGCGTGGACTCCAGGCCGCCTGGGCTTCAGAAGCGGCAGCATGTGAGCTCAGAGCACAGGCTCAGTGGCTGTGGCTCGTGGGCTTAGTTGCTCTGCAGCATGTGGTATCTTCCTGGGTCAAGGATCAAACAAGTGTCTCTTGAATTGGTGGGTGGATTCTTTACCACTGAGCCACCAGAGAAACCCTACCTACTAGCTTTAGCATTGAGTTTTTCATGAATCAATCTACTCTGATTGTTGTTGAGGTTTTTTTTGTTTGTTTTAATTGTATTGTTCCTTCCATAGTTGTTATTAGTTGGCCTTCTACTGTAAGGTAGATTTTTTCCCCCCCTCTCGTTCATGTATAATAAAGAATATATGTATTTATATATTCTTATATATATATTATGTATTCATTATTACACAGTCATTTATATATTAATTTCTTTATGTCAATATGAACGTGGATTTCTGTTTTATTCAGTCATTTGTTACTGCTATTTATTTAAATAGTAGTACTATCATTATTTCAGTACTCAGGTTTTCTTAGATTTGGCCTGTGGGTGTTTTTTCAAACTGGCTTTTAACATGATCCACCATTTTGCATTTCCTTACTAATGACACACTAAGATGTTCAGGGCTTGTGATACACATTCCCAGACCTGGAATTAGCTATTTCTCCAGAGACCCCTGTTTTCTTAGTTTAGAATGATCTTTAAAAATAAAATCTGGTCCCAAGGTATGGACATTTCTTCTGGGGTGTCTTTGCTTCTAGGCCTACTTTGAGTCAGTAGAGCAAGGAAACACGTGAATATATGCATTTTCTTCCTCTCTCTCACCCCTAGCACCCACCACACAGACACATAATTTCCTATCTGTGTATTTTTAGAAACATCAGTTCACACTGCTGCTGCTGCTGCTAAGTCACTTCAGTCATGTCCAACTCTGTGTGACCCCATAGACGGCAGCCCACCAGGCTCCCCCGTCCCTGGGATTCTCCACGCAAGAACACTGGAGTGGGTTGCCATTTCCTTCTCCAACACATGAAAGTGAAGTTGCTCAGTTGTGCCCAACTCTTAGCGACCCCATGGACTGCAGCCTACCAGGCTCCTCCGTCCATGGGATTTTCCAGGCAAGAATACTGGAGTGGGGTGCCGTTGCCTTCTCCGTCAGTTCACACTAGATCCTCCAATTCTAATTCAACACCATGTTTTATTCTAGCCTTCCCGCTTTCCACATATTACTCCTCTTTTCCAGTATTGAGGAATCTGGTTCCCAGTATCCCTAATAACCTTTTGTATATAGCCAGTTTCCTGACCACACAGGCCAACTCCTCAACTTTAGTGCCACTAGCTGAGGTCCCACTTTCCTCTACCTATCTTCCCATGTTAGAAAACTTTAACTTTCTGTAAGCTTGCTGGCAGTGAGAATTTTCCCCAACTTCACCAGGAATGTAAAGAAGGGTTGTTTATAACAGAATTGAGGGCTGGCTGGAAAAATGTGTCAGAAAGATGAGAAAGGTTAAGAAAATTTCTGGTAAGAACATACTTAAAATGATTATTCAAAAAAGTTGTCACTTGGAAGGCAGAAAAAGTAAAGACATGGTTTGAGGGATTAGGTTGAAATAAACCTGGTTTTAAGTACCTGTTCTTTCTGTGTATGGTTTTATTTGATCATTTGGTAATTTAAATTTTTGTTTTTTCAGTGCTATCCTATTCTGATCACTGGCTGTAACCAGTTTCCCTGAATTCAGTTCCCCTGAATTCCATTATTTGTTATTGCCATATATGTGCTGAGAAACTTAGATCATTTCTTTTGCCTGATCTGCTCTTTGTTGGATTTTGATACCTTTCCATTCAGCTGTTGCCAGTTTGCTCTCTTCCTAAGGGATTATCCATATAATCATCCCAACTAACCTTCCGTGCTTTTATTTTACCTTGGGCTTTGGCTGTCTTATTTTGCCAGTTAAGATTATTGCTGGGTCATTGATGAAACTAAACATAATGCCAGTCTAGTTTCAGTTCTCAAATATTTATACCGTCACTTTCATCATTTCCCTGTGGTTTTATGCTGGGCCCATCTGGTAGTGTCTTTTGTTTGACTCTCAAAGGAACATTTTGGACTTTATTTTTTTTTCTTCCCTTCTGTTTTTCAATATGACATAGGATAGTAGGTTTTTTGGTAAGTAAATTAAAACTTGATTATCAGCTTGGTAATAAACTTAGCTGTGTTTGAAAGTTAAAATTGTGTAAAGCTGCAGTTTTAAAATATAGTTTTTATAATTTTGTAAACTTTTTTTTCTTTTGTTTTATAAAATGAGTTTATATAGGTTGTCAATCAGTTTAAAATTAGAATCTTAAAGTTGAAGTGATTTTTAAAGGACACCTCTTACTCAAGAACAGATGTTCATTTATAGTATCCTTCTCTAACAGAATCTGATGAAGCAGCTTATTTTTCTTCACATTGTTGGTTACCTTTGTTCTGTGTCTGGGGATTCATTGACCATCCCAGGATTCAATTATCAAAACAGTGTGAGATTTACTATATTCGGGCTTCCCTGGTGGCTCAGAGGTTAAAGCGTCTGCCTCCAATGCCAGAGACCGAGGTTTGATCCCTGGGTCAGGAAAATCCCCTGGAGAAGGAAATGGTAACCCACTCCAGTACTCTTGCCTGGAGAATCCCATGGACGGAGAAGCCTGGTAGGCTACAGTCCACGGGGTCGCAAAGAATCGGACACGGCTGAGCGACTTCACTTCATGGACTAGAAACCTGAGACATAGACAAATGTGAAGCCTGAAAAAGAGACACTAGCCGTTGGTCTGCTGATGAGAGGGTTGTTGGCCAGAGCATAAGAATAAAAAAGCCCCAGGTCGGTGAGTCAAAGAGCTGTTGAAGCTGAGTGTGTTCTGGTTGAACCTGGGTGTGGAAGAGGGTCAGCTTTAGTTTGCTTTTCTTTGTCATTGTTTTAATTCAGCACATAACTACATGCATTTCACAGTGCTAGGTATTGGGGGTATGGAAAGGAGAAAGGTAAATGTCTTAGTGAGGTATTAATAGAATGTTTTTCCCCTTGGAAACTTTTGAGTAGTCCTAGTATTTCATATTTATTCCAAAGCAAGCATCTCTCTCTTCCTTTTATATAGGTAGTATTTAACTTAAACATTAAACCAGGTACTTAAATCATTGATCTACATTCTATAAAGATGTAGGAAAATGTAAGTTATTTTCTCTATGTGATCTAATTCTGGTGTTTTTTTTCCCTTTAATATTTTATTCTGGGAGGATTTTAATAAGGCATAAAAGTACCATTAATCTTTTTGTTTTCTTTAGTTCAAGTTCCTTTAAAATTGGAAAATTCAAAATATTTCACTATGGCTTATTTCCCAGAAAATGAAGTTCAAATTGAGAAAATATAGCCATGAGTTAATCAAAAGCATGGGATTTCTGACATACATTTGACACTTAAACATACAGAGAGAGAGAGAATGTGTGTTTTAGGGTGTTTATAGTTTGGAATTTGGTTTTCCAATTTGTAATACATTTTATTTAGAGTTCATTGGGCTTCTGACATCTAGAAGACTTTGCTGAACTTATTGATATTCCTATGACTTCATACTAATGATGACCATAAGTTACCATCAGATGTATAATATTGGGAGTGTTTTGAGGATGGTGACCATATATTTTTTTTTCCCTAGCATTAAGTTCCTAGTGTCTGAGCTACAGGAAGTGTTCATATATGTTTATTTCTAAGATTTTGGAAGTATCTTTCTGCAAAGAATGTGTATAGTGAAGTGAAGTGAAAGTTGCTTAGTCGTGCCTGACTCTTTGTGACCCCATGTACTATACAGTCCAAATTCTCCAGGCCGGAACACTGGAGTGGGTAGCCTATCCCTTCTTCAGGGGATCTTCCCAACCCAGGGATCGAACCCAGGTCTCCTGCGTTGCATGCGGTTTCTTTACCAGCTGAGCCACCAGGGAAGCCCAAGAATACTGGAGTGGGTAGCCTATCCCTTCTCCAGGGGATCTTCCCGACCCAGGAATCGAACTGGGGTCTCCTGAATTGCAGACGGATTCTTTACCAACTGAGCTATTGGGGAAGCCAAAGAATGTGTATAGTACTAAATATTTGCTCTTTTATATTTGACAATTGTTCAACATCAGATTTGGGGAAATTTTAGCCAATATTCTTCTAATAGTTTTTGGTGCTTTCCCCTGCTCTGGGGACTGGTCTTACTTTGAAATCAGCAGAGATAGCCTGTAGTCTAACAGAATCAGGCTTACTGACTTATTACGGTAAAGGATACTGCACAGCGGAGACACTCACGGGGGATCTTACCAAAGAAAGTTTTTATAGGATTTTGGGGGAACTGGGGAGTTAAGGTGAAATTTAAATGAAATAGTATTTGAGCAGTTCAGGGCAAAGTGGTGCTATCTGTGAAGGGAGTTAATTTTTCCCTTCTCATTTATTTGTTGGGCTTGGTGAAACTTTTCCCAGCGTGTGCTGCCTTCTGTCCATCTTTTTAAAATTCTTCAGTCTTGGTTTCATTTGGTTAGATAGTTTAGTTTTCTGTTGACCATTTTCAGGTTCTTCAACAGTGTCTGTGTGTGTTAGTCGCTAAGTTGTGTCCGACTCTTTGTGAATCCGTGGACTGTAGCCCACCAGGCTCCTCTGTCCATGGAATTCTCTAGGCAAGAATACTGGAGTGGGTTGCCATGCCCTTCTCCAGGGGATGCTCCCAACCCAGGGATTGAACCCAGGTCTCCCTCATTACAGGCAGATTCTTTACCGTTTGAGCTACCTGCTGCCTAGTCAGCTATTAATCCCAATTATTAGTAATTTTCTTTGCTGAAAGTTTAGTTTGGGTCTATTTTATATCTTCCTTTTCTACTTAACATAATTGTTTCCCTTACCTTTTTACCTATGTGGATATGGTTAGTTATTTTCAGTATCTTTTGTCACCTCATTCTGTCATCTGTGTTGTTTTTAGATCTGTTTTTATAGTGTACAGAGGTGAATTTGGTAGAACCAGGTTGAAAAATAACCAGGAGGAAATTGTGGTAAGAAAAGGTATAGATGTGTTAGTCACTCAGTTGTGTCCGACTCTTGGTGACCCCGTGGACTGCACCCTCCAGGCTCCTCTGTCCATGGGGTGTTCCAGGCAAGAATACTGGAATGTGGGTAGCCATTCCCTTCTCCAGGGATCTTCCCAACCCAGGGATCAAACCAAGTCTCCTGCATTGCAGGCAGATTCTTTACTGTCTGAGCCACCAGGGAAGCCCTAAGATGAGATAAGTTGAAGCCAGAATTCAAGCCCTTTGGACTTTATGGATTTCCTGGGGACCTACCACAAATAGCACTGTGAGCTTCTTAGACGCCAGGGCAAAGAAGATTGTCAGTGGCCCATTGGCTTTTTAGGGAAAAATCATTAAAAATAGAAGACTCTTACTAGCTTTGGGCAAGGTATAGGTTATGTTCTCATCTTTTTCTGTGCTTCAACTGAGAAGTATTGCTGTTGAACTTTCATTTGTTATGATGGACTGTTTAACATTTTATTTAAGAACATAAATAAAGGATAACTTTATTCCTTCGCATTTTGTAGCAGTTGCCTATATTAAAGTTGAATTATTCTTTTTATTACTCTTTGATTTCTTTCTTTTACTCTTATCTGAATTTGATTTGTTTCATGGACATTAAAATATTAACCGATAGAATGATGATTTATATCTTTTCTATTTTACAAGTTTTCTGAGGGAATTTTTAAAAAAAATTTAATATTTTTATTTGGAAATAGTTTTTAAAATAGTTTATATTTGGAAATTATTTTAAAATTACAGAAGAGTCACAAAAATAATACAGTACAATGAACATTCCTTACCCTGATTGTCTTAATATTTGCTTCTTCATTTGTTCTGAATATTTAAGGGTGAGTTTGTGTATGTGCATATGTATCATTAGCCCTTTGCTCCTAAATGCAGTGTGTATTTTCTAGTTAATGTTCACATCATCTCTGGTCAGTTTACATTGTCCCAGTCTTTTTGCCTGATCTGCTGCGCCAGTTTTGCCAGTGAGTATTTTGTTTAGCTGTGTCTTTAGTCTCTTTTAACTAGGAACATTTCTATAGTCTGTTTTTTACGACACTGACATTCCCCCGATCCTCCCTTTAAAAAATAGCTTCTCATTTTGGTCTAATCTGAAGTTTGCTCATGATTAGATTCAGGTTATTCATTCTAGGCTGAAATACTGTGTAAGTGATGATGTATTCTGTTCAGTGTGCCACCTCTGGATGGATGTTAATTATAATCACCCAGTTAAAGGCGTAGGCCCTTATATAATTGCTGTATAATTATTTTCTTCCTCTTGTAACTAAAATGCAGTCTTTGAAGAGACTGTTCAACTACTTTGTTCTTCATACTCTTTGATTTAATATGCATGCTGATATTTCTGATACTTTCTGATTCAGTGTTTAACTGTGCTGCTTGCAAAATAATCATTTAGTCAGTTCTCAGCACTGCTGTAAGCATCAACCCACCCTTTTCCCCATTTGTTTTATTTACTTATTCATTTGGTTCTTTTATTTCTGTCATTTTGGACTCATGAATCACTACCTTTTTTAAAAAAAATGGCTCATAATTCATTATTTGTTTTATAAGTACATTTGTCCTGATGTGGCGAGTGTGGCTCTTCTGTCACTGTGACATACCCCATCATTCTGTGGGCTCTTTCTTACTTTCTGGCATAACACAGTGTTTGAGATTCATCTCATATGTGCTCTGCTCCAGCCCTGGAATCAGGCCCATTCTCTGAGGAGTTGTGTTCCCTTTAGTGAGGAGCAGAGACCAAGATTGGGACAGTAGACATGGTCTTCACTTCTTGGCCCTTTTTGGAGATGGAGGTAGGAAATATGCAGCTAAACACATACGGACTCCAGCATAAGTATGCACATGCATAGAGATATCCTGCACATATCTGTTCTAGAAATCATGAGTTCACACTGACTTCAATATTAGCCCATCCCTACAGGGTTCTCTCTCTGGCCTTCTGTCTTTACTCCCAACAGTATCAACACTTTTTACTCAAACCTGTAATAGGTCTAAAATAGTTACAGAGTTGCTTTGGCCATTCCACTGCAATAAATAACTCTACTAATGTGTTTAGGATTTATTTGTAATCCTGCACTTGTCCTACCCTACATTCCCTGTCTTGAGGTGTAAAGATAAATACTGTGCTCATAAGTTACTGAGATTAGCTCTGTCTGCCCGTCTCTTGGGCTCTCTGTCTTCCCTTCATTGTATTTGCTGTTCATTGAATGGTGAGTAGGTTTGTTTGTTCTGGTTTGCTTTCACTTTGAGGTTTTTTTCTCCCTTTTATTTGTATTTATTTATTTGACTGACTATGCACAACATTAACATGCCTCCAAAAGTCAGTACTTTACAGAAAGGTAAATTCAGTGAAGGGTCACTTTGTTGAGCAGTGTTCTATCCCATCACCCACCCCTGGTCAGGAACTGTTAATTGTTCTCTGCTTTATCCTGTCTCTATTTCTTTGTATAAAAACAAGCATAAATTGTCTTATTTCTCCCCTTTCTTATATAGTAAAAGGTAGCATCTATATGTGTACTTTTGCACTTAGCTTTCTTTTAAAATTTTTGTTCAGTAGTAATTCTTAGAAATCGCACCATGTAAGTTCATAGAGCTCGTCCTCAGAGTATATATATTAACAGGTTTTTTAAAAGAATAGTCGACTTTAGATTGTGTTTTTTCCTTGCTCTGTTCTTGCAGATGTTTATATCCTTCAGATTGTTTTCTTTTTAAGATTATATGTGTGTAGGATACATATACACAAGTCTGGTGTTGGCAAAATTTTATGTATTTATCAGATTCCTATCATTATTTATTCCTAACTAATTTCAGTAGCATTTGACTCAGCTAATGTAAAAGAAATCTCAAATTAGTTTTCAGTAGCTAGCTTATTTTTCTTTGGCTTCTCGGTCCTTGGCTGTTTATCTCTGGACTGTTTTCAAATTGCTATATTGTCAGGGACCCATCTTCCTCTGTTGTGGTATTCTACCATCTCTAGAGAGTACTGAAGAATACGAATAGTGAAGATGGGAAGGGGAGGCAGTCAGCATCCCTAGAAGGCCAGGATCCAGAAGGTGTCCTGCACTCCTGTTCATGTGTCATTGACCAGAACCTGGTCATAATGCCACACATGCAGCAAGGGATGTTGGAAAATCAGGGCAAGCATGTGTCCAGCTAAATGAAGGGGAGATTGAATATTCTCTATCTAGCTGTATTTCAGGATATTTTCAGCTTCTCTTTTTGTGTTTCTAAATTGGATAAGTCATCTCCCTAATACAACTGGTTCATTCTATATTTAGTGATAGTTTTACTTGTAAAGCTGATGCTTATTTCAGCTGATTTTTCTTTTTTTTAAATCCTGGCTCATCCTAGTATCTTTTTATTTTAATAATTGTTGAGCTGTAGGCTTAATAGTAGTAGTTTTCAGAGTGTCTAGTATTTTATTTTATGCTTTGTTATTTGGACTTTTTAGAGCTTATGCTCAGGTTATGCTGTTTCAGGGTGATATTCTGATGTGCAAGTACCTGTTTTTATAAAGTTTTACTAAAATTTTTAGAGCTTATGCTCAAATTATGATATTTTAAGATGATATTTTGATGTGGCAATATCTGTTATAAAATTTTACAAAATTGTTACAGATACTTTTGAAGTTAAAACAACTGAGTAGCAGATAAATTGTTCTTGTGGATAGGAGTTGACAATTTATTCATAAAAATAACTGTCTCTTGAAAGGTTTATCTGTAGGGTTAATTGAATCAGGAAAAATTTTCAGCTCTACTCATCCCATGTACGTGTGGATTATACCTTGGCTTAGTGCACTATCTTAACACTTCTGAATGTCTAGTTCTTAGCAGTAGAGACATTCTTGGTTTTAGTTTAGGGATGGGTGCAGTTTTTCCTCAAATTATGCCCAGAATATGTAAACAAATTAGGAAATTTTACTTTAAGGCTGTTTTGATCATAGTTTAAGACAATCTGAGATTATATCATTATGCTTAAAAGAAAGTTCTAAAGAGCCAAAAGGTACCTTAATCTTTGTGAAACTTTCTTCCTCAAATACTCTCTGCCTCTACTGCCCATCTTAAACAAAGAGAAACCTGAAGAATTAATAAAAAGTCAAATCCAGATGCATGTTCTCCCTTTGGATTGTCACTAAAGTGCGACGCATGCACCGTTGTGCTCTGCGGCACTTTGCTTTTTCAGAAACCATTCAGTCGTAGCGCGTGCTGATAGAATTACTTGTGAGAGTGCAGTTGTGTTATATCCTTGTGTGGGTAAGGCTGGATGAATTCAAATCAGCTTACTGTACTTGTCCTCATTTAGTACACAATACTCTTTAAAACTCAGAAATAAATTTGGTACTGCTAAAAAGTTCACATGGCTTAAAAGCAGTTATTTCAGTTTTTTCCCCCTTTGAGAGCCAGCTCAATAAAGAATACCATAATATTGTTATTTCTTCTTAGCTTTTCATGAAAGAACTCTTCTTACCTCTAATTGTGATTCAACAAGCCAATCTGTTAACCATAGCCTTGCATTATAATTGTAAAAACCAATTTTTGTCCATTGTTTTTGTAGAAATTGAATTCTCTCTCATAGATAAATGGGCCATGTGTCTGTCACTGGCATATTTTTCCCTTAGCTGTAACACAGTGTTACATTTGAGGTTCTTCTTATTTGTCATGCCCCTGGAGAATTGAAACAAAGGAATAGTATGTTAGTATGTTTAAGATTACTGGGATTGAAATATGCTAAAATGATTCCCAATCTTTAGGATGTTAGAATAGTCTGAAGAGCTTTTTACTTTTTTTTTTGGTTAAGTATTCTTTGGAGTAGATTTCAGAAGAAATGGAATCCACAAATAACTTTAACACTGAAAAGTTAAGGAATCTAGTTAATATGATACATCTAGTTTTCAAACCAGAAAAAAAATAAAGAAGATTTAAGCAAGCCTGGTAGTGCAGTCGAAGGACTCAGTTACAATTCAGCTAGGTTGCTAAATCGTAAGAGAGATTGTTGTTTTCCACGGAAAGTCGATTGCTGTCTGGTATTTTTGTAGATACTGTGCGCGGTACGGTATGTGACACGCACGGAGGTGCATGTGAAGTTGTTAGACTATTTGGAGTGATGTGAAGAGCTCAGAGGCAGTGTTGGTCTGTGTGTATTAACCACATGCATTTTAAAAAAATTTTTTTAATTTTAGGGTGTATCCTTAAATCCTCCTGCTCCCTATAATAAACCCTATATTAACTTTGTAAAACTTTGAAATAATTAACAGTAGGGAACAACAGTTCTCATTGGATTCACTCAAATTTTTAGATTAGTCTTTAGCATTAAAATGGCAAAACCTTGTCAAAACTTTTCAAATAATAGTGTTTACTAAGCCACCTTATTGAACAGAGTAAACAAAATGTTCATGAGTGTATCTTTTGAATATAACTTGTGTATTTATTCTGTATACTATTAAGCTTCAAATGCTTTTCAAAGTTCTTTTTTTTTATTGTGATAAAAACTACAACATGAGGTCTACCTCATAGGAAATTGTTAAGTGTATAGTATTGTTAACTGTAAGCACAATATTGTACCATGGTTTTCTAGTAGAATTGCCTGGCTGAAACTTTATACCCATTGAATAGCAACTCCCCATTTTGGCCTCTGTCCAGCCCCTGGCAACAACCATTTCTATTTTTATGAGTTTGACTAGAATTCTTGTAAGTGGAATCATGCAGTATTAAGTCTTTCTGTGACTGGCTTATTTCATTTAGAGTAACATCCTGAAGGTTCATATTATAGCATATGATAGGATTTTTTTTTTAATGGCTGAATAATATTCTGTTGTATGGATATGTAACATTTTCTTTATTCTCTGTTGATGGATAGTTAGGTTATTTCTACCTTTTGGCCATTTTGAAAAATACTGCATTGAACATGGAAGTACAAATATTTCTTCAAGATCCTATTCTTAATTCTTTTGAATAAATACTTCAAAGTGGGATTGCGGGATCATATTTGTTGTTCAGTTGCTCGGTTGTGTCCAGCTCTTTGTGACCCCATGGCCTGCAGCATGCCAGGCCTCCCCTTGTCTTCCACCATCTCCCAGAGTTGGCTCATATTCATGTCCATTGAGTCGGTGATGCCATCCAGCCATCTCATCCACTGTCCCCTTCTCCTCTTGCCCTCAGTCTTTCCCAGAATAAGGGTCCTTTCTAATGAGTCAGCTCTGCGCATCAGGTGGCCAAAGTATTGGAGCTTCAGCCTTAGCATCAGTCCTTTTAATGACTATTCACGGTTGAGTTCCTTTAGGCTTGACTGTGTTGATCTCCTTGCTGTCCAAGGGACTCACCAGAGTCTTCTCTAGCACCACAGTTAGAAAGGATCGATTCTTCGGTGCTCAGAGTTCTTCTGTTCAAGTCTGTGGCCTGTTTTTCTTTTTCTTTTCTTTTTTTTCA
Source organism: Budorcas taxicolor (assembly GCF_023091745.1). Taxonomy (NCBI): domain Eukaryota; kingdom Metazoa; phylum Chordata; class Mammalia; order Artiodactyla; family Bovidae; genus Budorcas; species Budorcas taxicolor. The sequence goes on from NC_068914.1 coordinate 4,843,164, forward strand.
CTATTGACTTATAGGAGTTCCCTATATATTTTGGATAGTAATCTCTTATCAGACAGACGGCTTGAAGATTCTTCTTCTATTCTGTAGGTTGCATGTTTCACTCTTGATTGTTCTCTTTGCTGTGCGGCGGCTTCTCATGATGCAGTCCTAGCTGTCTATGCTTGCTTCTGTTCCTTGTGCTTCGTGGCAAGAAGTCATTGCTATAACCACCGTTACGTATCCCCCCACACACCCATGTTTTCTGGGAGTTTTAGCTTCAGGTCTTACTTTTAAGTTTTAAACATATTTTTGTGTATGGTGTAAGATGAAGGTCAAGTTTCATTCTTTTGGATGTGGATATCTAGTTTTCCCAGCACCATTTGTTGGAGAGACTGTCCCCAGTGGTGAAGATAATTTGACCATATATATGTGGATTTATTCCTGAGTGTTATATTCTGTACACTTGATCTATATATTTGTCTTTGCATCAGTACCCTACTCTTTTGATTACTGTAGCTTTGTAATGTTTTGGAATCAGCGAATGTGGGGCCTCTGGGCTTTTTGTTATTTCTCAAGATTGTTTGGCTATTCTGGGTCTTTAGAGATTCCATATAAGCTTTAAGTTTGGTCTGTTTCTATAGAAATTACCGCTAGGATTTTGACAGGAATTCCATTGAAGTTGTAGATCACTTTGAATAGTATGGCCATTTTAACTACTAAGTCATCTAATCCATGAACAAAGGGTGTTTTTCCATTTCTTTGTGTCTTTTAATTTCAGTGTTTTGTAGTCCTCGGTGCACACAGATCTTTTGCCTCTTTGGTTAAATTTATTCCTGAGCATTGTATTCTTTTTGTTGTTGTTGTGAATGGAATTTCTTTCTATCTCCGCTTCAGATGTCCTCTGTTGGTGTGTGTAAGTGCATATGAGCCCTGTATCATGTTGCTGTTCCGTCATCAGTTGTGTCTGACTCCATGGACTGCAGCATGCCAGCCTCTTCTCTTTGTCCTCTAAGAGATTGCTCAAATACATCTTTATTGAATACATTTTTATTTGTTCTAATGGGGTGTTTTTTTTTTTTGGTGAAATCTTTATGGTTTTCTATATACAAGATTATGTCATTTGTGAACAGAGAAAAAGTGTTTTTATTTGGATGCCTTTTATTTCTTTTTCTTGCCAAATTACTTTTGTTATATGTTCAGTATTGTGTTTAATCAGTGAGAGTGGACATCCTTACCTTGTTACTGATCTCAGAGGAAAAGCTTTCATTTTTTTCACTGTTGAGTATGATGTTAGCTGTGGGCCTTTTAAAATATGACCTCTGTTGAGATAATTTCCTTCAGTTTCTGTTGTTGAGTATTTTTCATTAAAGAGAGTTGGATTTTGTTTAGTGGTTTTTCTGCACCAGTTGAGATGATTATGTGATATTTGTCCTTTACCATAAAGGTGGTGTATCACATTGATTAGTTTTCATGTGTTGAACCAACCTTGCATCCCAGGAATAAATCCTATATATAGTTAGAATGTATGATCCTTTTAATGTGCTGTTGAATTTAGTTTTCTAGTATTTTGTTGATGATTTTTGCCTCTGTATTTATCAGGGATATTATTGAATTTTGAGATGAATTAGAACAGTATATCCCAGTCTGCTTTTTATAATAGTATTTGTTATTAGAGTATGTTTATGTCAGTTATCCCTTTTATTTCAGTCCTCTGTTATGTGAGTAGATGTGTGTGTATATATATACACTCCAATTTTCTTATATAGATGCTGAACCCATACTTGCACATCATCACATAATAGTTATTATAATTAGTACTATCAGTGATAATACTTGTATAGTACATACTGTTTCAGGCACTCTAATATGTGTTTTACATATATTCATTTAATCCTCATAACAACCCTTTTGCAGTAGATACTGTTCAGTTCAGTTCAGTTCAGTTCAGTCGCTCAGTTGTGTCCGACTCTTTGCGACCCCATGAATCGCAGCACGCCAGGCCTCCCTGTCCATCACCAACTCCTGGAGTTCACCCAGATTAACGTACATTGAGTCAGTGATGCCATCCAGCCATCTCATCTTCTGTCGTCCCCTTCTCCTCCTGCCTTTAATCTTCCCCAGCATCAGAGTCTTTTCCAATGAGTCAACTCTTCACATGAGGTGGCCAAAGTACTGGAGTTGCAGCTTTAGCATCATTCCTTCCAAAGAAATCCCAGGACTGATCTCCTTTAGGATGGACTGGTTGGATCTCCTTGCAGTCCAAGGGACTCTCAAGAGTCTTCTCCAACACCACACTTCAAAAGCATCAATTCTTTGGTGCTCAGCCTTCTTCACAGTCCAACTCTCACATCCATACATGACCACTGGAAAAACCATAGCCTTGACTAGATACTGTTATGAATGCTATTTTATAGATGAGAAAATATTTAGTAACAAGTAGTAGTAGAACTTACTATTTATCTGGAGTTTAATCCATACCATGTGGTTGCTATCTCTCCTTTGTAACTATTAGGTGTATTGCCACTTGCAGTTAACTAGACGGGGGTCTGTTTAATATATATCTATATTTTGCTATTAATCAAAAAGATTTTATTGGAGTATAGTTGACTTAGAGCATTGTGGTAGTTTCAGGTGTAGAGCAAAGTGAATCAGTTATGCATGTACATATATCCACTCTTTTTTAGACTCTTCTCCCACGTAGGCCATTACAGAGTGTTGAGTAGACTTCCCGGTGCTGCGCAGTAGGCTCTTATCCGCTATTTGCTTTATGTGTAGCAGTGTGTATGTTTTATATGTGGTAGTCCCAATCTCCAGGGTCTGTTTACTTTAGAACATTGACTTCTGCTATTTTGTTACTGGTGGAACCAGATAACCTTTATATTATCCAAAATATTCTTACTTGAAATCAATGCTTTTTAAAAATAAGTGCTTCAGGTTTGAGGCATGTATTATTTTAAAAAGTCTGTTATCTTCCCGGGCTTATGGCTGCGCTTTGGCTATTTGAGGTTGCTGAAATGAGGGATCTAACAACTAGCAGGCATGTAAGTTATATAAGTATTGAGAGAAAAACAGTAAGGAATAGAGGTTTAAAAAATTGATGTTGAGTCTGCTCTATGTGGTTGTGTGTCACAAGGCCTGATCAAGTCATTGCATAAACTGCTTTAGTTTACTAATACTGCATTACTGTATGCTAATATATAAGAATACTGATGTGTTTGTATACACAGTACAAGTGAGACTTTCTGCTTTATGTAAGTTTCACAGTAGATTCCTTTTCACATTAAGGTTTTCTAACAAAATTAGTATGTGAATTAGTTTAAACTCTATCTTTTGAAAAACCAGTTCTTCTGGGGTTTACACAGTTGTGTTTGTCATAGCATGGTTATTTTGAAGGAAATATTTATATAAAATAACTTTGTATGATGCTCAATTCCAGTAATGTTACTTCATTGAGGCTAGTAAGGGAAGATGGTTAATTTTTTATGTAGATTTTTTGGCCAGCCTTGAAGTATGTTTCTTTTCTTGTACTCCTTTGGTTTTTATTTGTAATACTGAAAATACAAAGATCATTAATTATACTCTTACAAACAAAAAATCTCTAATGAGATTATTTGAAGTTTAAAGGACATAGTTTAACATCATTTTGTAAATGATGGAGAAAATGTTATCAGTCTGTTTAATCAGTTTCCTTTTGAAAATGAAGATTTGTTCCTTTTAATACAGATTTAATTCTGTGGATTTGATTATGCAGGCTCATAGTTATTTATACTCAGTTTTTTAATTCTAAGTATTAAAGCTGAAAGGTCTTTTTCATGAAGTTTATAGTATATTGATTTGGCAGTAAACTAACTTGTAGTGGGGTGGGGTGATTTACATCTTTATCCTACCCAGTATGCATTTTTATACATTTTGCATGTATTTTAGTATGTAGTACTGAATTAGATTCCACTGTGATATGTAATATTTGGTATACATACCGTATTTACCTTTATATAAAACCTGAAAACTTGAATAATGACACTCATCTGGAAACTCACCAGTTTACCTGAATGAATAAGGACTTTTATCCCTTCTTGTAAGCTGCCTGATTTTCATTGTTGGAAGAATGTGGGGCATGAATCAGTAGTATGAGGAATAAAGAATAGGTTGAATTAACTGTATTGATTAGTAAGTTAATATAAGCCAAACAAGAGGTTTAAATTTCTTTTCTTGGATGGTAATCAGTTGCCCAGAACACTGATTGTTGATTTTGTGTCAAAATAGGACAGTGGCTCCATACCTGCCATTGGCATGGTAGGAGCGTAATGGTAATATAAATCAGATATTGTGTATCTTGGCTTTCCAGTTGGTGCTAATGATAAAGAATCCAATTTATATAAATTACTCTTCGTGATTTTTAGTTTTAAAATGTGATAATCTTATAAGGATGCAGAGTAAGATGGAAATAGTTGATATTTTTGTTTCCTCTAGTCTCCTACAAAAGCCGTATATAATGCTAGACATTGGAATCATCCAGACTCAGAAGAACTACCTGCGCCACCAGTAGCAAAACCTCAGAGTGTCACAGTAAGTGAACTGTACTTTTTAATTTCATGTTTGTATGAAGAATATTAAGTAGTTTCTATCTTCATTCATAATTTGAAAGTCTCTAGCTTTTCTGTTTAATAGTTTATTTTCAGCTTCTTCACCAGAATTTAATGATTTTAATTTAATTCACTGGAAAAGTAATGATTGTGGGCAGGACAACAGAAATTCTGGTGTTACTAGGCTATGAATGAAAGCCTTAAAAATACTGGACAGTTCTTGATCCACATTTTATGGATTTTTTTAAATGACTGAGAGCTATATCAGTATATCTTACACTGATCTTAAAGTGGCTTTGAGTGATTAATTTGTTTTTTAGAGCAGAACTTTTTTCTTGCATTATAGTAATACCTTTCAGTTCAAAACACATTTGAAAAAGATTTTTAGCTAATTATTTGCTCCAGAATAACTGGTAGGATCATACATTAATAACTACAGATTAATAGTGACACCTCAGTCATATGGAGCTATCAAAGAACAGATTCTTTATAGACAGTAAAAAATAGGAATAGAGATCATCCTAAAACGTACAGTTCTCTGTCTTCTTGATACATTAATTAAGCTCCTTTTACTAGTATTAAACCATTATTGTGCATATTAGGTATTATTGTGCATGCTCTTATGGCTGGTTTTTTTCTACCATGAACTATGGACTCCTGTACTTTAAAAGTTCTTTTGTCTATCTGTCGTCATTTTCCTCTTTGTGTCTGTCCTGCGTTCTCTGTCAGTGCTATTTATCTATGTCATTTTGGTTCCTTATTCCTTCTAATGATTCTGGAGATGGATAACTAATTGTATGAAATGTTAGGTTGAAAAGACCAGAATAAGTTCCTGAGTGGTTCTTTTGTGAGTAAAACACATATAAGTCTTACCTTATAGTGCATGGAATTTTTGAAGTATCCCTTATGACCTCAGAGGCCTCCCCCTACCTTTGAGGGGGAGAATTGGGGTTTTATTACTCTCAAGCTAAATTTACCAAGTAGATGAGATGTTACTATTTTTATATATTTATTTAGAACAACTAATTTAATACCTTTATTAATAGGTGAGGCTGTCTTCAAAGGAGCAAAATCAAAAAGATGATGGAGTTTTTAAGGCTCCTGCACCACCACCCAAAGTGATAAAAACTGTGACAATACCTACTCAGCCCTACCAAGATATAGTTACTGCACTGAAATGCAGAAAAGAAGACAAAGAAGTAAGCATCCATGTACAGTTTTACTGCATGTGGATAGAATTTTCTATGTAATTTAGCCTTTTAATGTCTTGAGCACTTAGCAGTAAACTGATACTGAGTTTTGAACCACGAACTTACCTCGTCCTACTACTACCAATGTTTTTAAAACACTTGTTGGTTGCCATCTAATAAACTTACTTTATACACTTTTAAATAAAGCAGAGCAAGTTCATAGATTTAAATATGCTACTTCATAGTTACAAAAGAGGTGGCCTTATTTTTTCTCGGCAGTTGTATACTGTTGTTCAGCACGTGAAGCACTTCAATGATGTGGTGGAATTTGGTGAAAACCAAGAGTTCACTGATGACATTGAGTACTTGTTAAGTGGCTTAAAGAGCACACAGCCTCTAAACACACGTTGCCTTAGGTAAGATCTTATTTTTATATTTGAAAATTGTATGCATGCTCCTTCTCATTAAAATTTTTTAGCTCAGTGGAGCCAAACATTTGCAATTTTTGTTATCATAGGTGTAGGTTATAGCCAGTGATGTTAAAATGTGATTGATTTCTTCTAAGGGACTTGATCCTACATGGACTAAAGAAAGTTGGATGGTATAGCATTTTAGCATAGCATAGGGGGGCTTCAGTTTCCAGATGTTTAACAGTGTTATGCCAAAGAATCTTTTCTTTTTTAGCACCAGATTTTATACAAGCAAGTGATAAATGATTTAAGCATGTTTTGATTTGGATCATCTTTGGCATACTATAATGGTTTGAATATCTTGGTTTGATTGAATTATCCAGTCATTTGGAATATGTCCAGTTATATATTTATACTTTTTATGGATCAGAAACATGGAAGATACCTGAGATGTTTTTGCTTTTAATGGTAGCAGTAATATAAAGGATACACTGAAGACAATCATGTATTATTTGTGTTTTTTTAATATAGCGTACCTAATCACATACTGTGCATCAGTAAGTATTTAATGAATTTGGTTTGCCCATGTCTTTTTATATTGTGATCTGCATGGGCAATGCTTTGACACACATAAACCCCCAACCCCCGAGCACTCTGTTGTTTATTTAGGTATTAGCAAATTAAAAAAAGAAAATGCACTGGCTATTTTCAGTCCCCTTGACCTAGTCTGTTTTCTTCTAGTGTTATTAGCTTGGCTACTAAATGTGCCATGCCCAGTTTTCGAATGCACCTGCGAGCACATGGAATGGTAGCAATGGTCTTTAAAACCTTGGATGATTCCCAGCATCATCAGGTATTTTAAGTTTCTGGGGTTGAGAAGCATTATTTTAGAATCCTAGTTTATATTTACTAAATTTGTTTTTGTTGTTTAGTAGCTAAGTTGTGTCCCAACTCTTTTTGCAACCCCAAGGACTGTAGCTTGCCAGCCTTCTGTCCATAGGATTTCCAGGCAAAAATAACTGGATTGCCATTTCCTTCTCCAGGCGATCTTCCCCACTCAGGGATTGAACCTGTATCTCTTGCATTGGCAGGCAGATTCTTCACCTCCATCAGTGAAGCCCCGTATTTGCTAAATATTTAGAAAAACTTAATGCCAGGATTTTTTGCTTAATAAATAATTTCAGACTATTTGCTCAACATTTTTTCCTCTTTGTCAGTTTATACTGTTAACCATTGTCTGGCATGACATACGTACCATACTGAATACTTAGTTCTGTAAGCATTGATTACCTTGAATCAGAAAGTACTGGGGTGTTGGCTTCGGCAGCACATATACTAAAATTGGAACAATACAGAGAAGATTAGCATGGCCCCTGTGCAAGGATGACACGCAAATTCGTGAAGCGTTCCATATTTTTAATACAATATTATAATTAACCTCCAATTAAAATAAATTTATATTAAAAAAAGAGAAAGTACTGGGGCGAGGGGGACAACTTTTACCTCTGTGATATTAATAACATGAATAAAAACTTTAGATATTAAAATTTTAAGTATTTTGCTTGGATGTTGAATCCCATTGTGAAAAGGAATCACATCCTCATTTTCATTATGACTTGACACTTTCTCATAAAAAATAGAGCATATTTACATATAAAAGGTTTAACATTTTCAAAGTTAGAAAAAAAATCATTACTAATCATCAGTGGTGGTAATTTGAAATGGCTTTATTATATTTTTGTTCAGGAAAATAATATTCGAAGTATAGATTAGGTGACAGAATCTAATACTCAGTCTTCTGAAACTGAAAGCGATACACTTAAGCCCAAATGAAGATAAGTCAGTTACCAAGTTTTAGCAGGTTCAAAACAATGAGGGAGAAGAGAAATAAGAATTAATGTGCTTTCTTATGAAGTTATGAGAGGACCAAAGCATTAATATATATTCTTAGCGGCAGTGGATCTCCAAAGCCTTATTTCCAAACATATTTTGCTCTGTAAGCAGTTAGTTAGAAACCCAGTTTGAATTTTGGAGATTTAAAGTTTAAATATTAGATAGTTAATTGTGTTTCTGTGCATTGAAATTCGTGTAAGATCAAGTACACTTCAGTTAGAATAGATACATAGAAAAAAGGCTTAAGTACAGAATATCTCAAATGTTGGGAATATTCTAACATAGACCTCTTTGTTCTGTTAATGCTTATCTATATCACCTTCAGTACATGTAGATTTTGTAAGCTGAATGCGCTAACCACCTGATCTGAATGATTTTGAGAGCACATTATATTAATGATTTTTTAAAAAAACTACTTGGTTCAACCAGACCTGATAGGTTTATTTTAAACATATGAGTCTAATATGTTTCTTCGAGCATCCTGAGTTTATGTATTAACACAAACCCAGCTGTGTTTATTTTTTAAAACACATTTACATTATTGATTTTAAATGGAAATTTGACTTCACTATATGATAAAGAACAAAGAGTGAAGTATATTATAAAGTAGGATTATATAGCTGAAAAAAATGTCTTGTGAACTCTTCATTTAGCACAGAAAGGCCAGAAAAAATATAATTCCACTTAAACACTTCTGAGACATTCCTATAGGGAATGTCTGTAGAAAGGAAAATTTTAAGCTGTGGTGCTTTATGTATTTATTGTATGTATTCATTTCCCTAGAATATTTTAAGAGGGAGATTTTCACTGAATAAAACATTTTCAAGGTTTCTAAATGTAAACAAATGTCAAAATAGTCTTTTGTTGCCCGAAATTGTCACTAATCGCTTACATTAACTTTTCTTCCCCTTTTTGGGTCTGTTGAAGAATCTGTCCCTTTGTACAGCTGCCCTCATGTACATACTGAGTAGAGATCGTTTAAACATGGATCTTGATAGAGCGAGCCTAGATCTGATGATTCGACTTCTAGAACTGGAGCAAGATGCTTCTTCAGCTAAGCTGCTGAATGAGAAAGACATGAACAAAATCAAAGAAAAAATTCGAAGGCTCTGTGAAACTGTACACAATAAGCACCTTGATCTAGAAAATATAACGGTGAGTTCCTTCCTTTGGTTGTAAAATGAAAATGTCAGTTATTTTTAAATGTAGGAACTACATTTAGGCTATTAGAAACTTGAATTCTTAATACTATATGGGTTTTAGGAATAAAGATTTAAAGGATCTTCAGAAAGAGCCATATTCAATGAGCATTCATTTATTTCAGAGTATCTCAGGATGTCTGATTAACTGCTGCAAGGGACCAAGACTCAAAAGGAGGATTCCCAGGCGTGAACCCCTCCGTAGAGCAGTGTCCCTCACACTCATGGCCATGGCTATGCTTGTGCTCAGTACAACTCCCCAAGTTGACAATGATTATGTTGCTTTTGGTTGATTTTAGTTTTACTTTCCTCTGGCTTTTTAAAAAACTTGTAGAATCAAGAATATCCCCAAAGATTAGTAGGCCAGTGGAAGATAACTGGCCTTGTCATTTTGAAAAAATAAGATTATTTATTTATATATACTTGACTTTCAGACAATTCCAACATTATATAATTATTGGTTTTTCTACTGTCCACTAAACCGAAGACTGCAATGTTTGCTTTCAGAAACTACAGAATGCTTTGTGCTAGCCATATAATGACTTAGGATTATTGCTCTTCTTAGTTAAGGTAGAGTAGGGAATACATTCGGGTAGAGTGGGAGTTGAGGGGGAAAGCAAGTTAACATTAAAAGATAGGATACAAAATTGACATGTATTTAGTACTTTCTCTTATTAAGATTAGAAAATAGCTATTATGCTCAAAGTGTGGATAAACAATCCTTCTACCTCACCAAACTATTTGTATCCTAATTTTAAAATACATTCATACTTTTAACATTTTTAGAACATATACTGTTTTTTAATGCTATAAAGCAATAAGTTTGAGCCTATAATTTTTATTTGCTGCATAATTGAATAAATACAGCTTTTAAAAATTATTGTTACTATCATCATCATAATTTTCTCTCCCAACATTTAGGTTCTTTCCAGGCATTTGCTCTTAAATAAAGATGATAAACTTGCTTGTTGAATTTTCTCCCATCATTTATTGAATTTACTAGGATGGTAAATAGCAGTATAATAACTGTGCTGTATTAAAGTAGTTAATTCACGTGATTAAAACGAGAACACACAGTTGCTGCTATTAGGATGTGGCGTGCCCCCCCAGCTTCAGCTACTCTTGGGTGTTGTGTTCGTCTTAAATTGTAACAGTAGACATTGCTTTGTACAGTGACTGTCTCCTACACATTGTTTTATTAATTACTCAACCTGTTCCCTTGAAATATGTTGCTATTCCTGATGTACCATGGAAAGATATTTTTAAATATTAATATTATAATATTAAAATATAATTCAAATAACAGAGCTCACAGTTGCTGAATAGTACTCTGATTAGTGATTTGGTTGTGTTTTAACTCTTTGAGAACTATTCCAGTTTCAAATAAAATGTTTGAATTGTAGGCTGTTTTAAAATACTAGCATATTATATACTGAATATAGCCTAAAATACGAAACAGTCCTTTTTATGCCTATAGAAAAAAAACCATTAAGTTGCTTTTTTTTGCATCAGATCTTACAAATGTTTGTTGTATTAACATCAAATTACTATGTCCTTTTCTTCCTAAGCAAAGAAAGCCTCATTAGTCTTCATTTTCACTGCTGTGACTCATGAGCTAACCCTGCCCGAACTGATCTTATTACATTACTCTTTCAAGGACTTAGGATGAGAACTGAGCAAAATTATATCTGTTTTCATGGTGTTGAATTCTAGATCTATATTTGTCACCTTGGACATCAACCTTGTTCTTTTTAAAGTACAGAATAAAATCTGTAAGGTATAAAATAAAATCTCTTCTAAATCAGTAATATTAAGATTTTTGCTGATGAGATCTGTTTTTTGCATTTCTAAATATTTAATTTATATTCAGTTCAAAATGGGCCAGCAAGACATACTGTAAACTTGCATCTTTCAAAGCAGTGAGCTTTGGGAAGATAACCAGGTCTTTTCACCTTTGTTACATTAAAGCATTTCTTTTGTTTTATTAAAGTTCCTTTATTGTTACAGGAACCAAGTTGCCCTTTTAAAAGAAATTGAATTAAAAAGTAAAATTAATCATTGAAGGCAAATGAAGGGATGGAAAAAAACCTAACCTGGTTTATAAATATGGCTCTGAGTGTTCTTTGCTTCCTCCAGTAGTAGTCCTAAATCATTGTTTATATATAATTTTGTCATAGAGGCCAAAGTATCCAAGCTACTAACCGTGTAGTATAAAGTTTGAAATTGGTGAATATGAAACCCTAAAAAAAAAAAGTAATTTTGTTCAGAATAGATAAGAAAATATATAGAACAGTAAGAAAAAGACAAGCTACTTTACATGAATATAAAGAGAAGAATATTTGACAGGGGACTTAGAGTAAAAGAATTACAGGTAACTGATAAATATGTGAAAATAAGCTCATTTGCTATAGTTAGAAAACATAAAGCAAAGCAATAAGATACCAGTTTTTACCAACAGACAGAAATTTTGACACACCCACACCTTGTTTCTGGAGTATTTCTTGTTACAACCTTTGTGGTAAATTAATCTAGTGTATTGATCTGCAGTTAAATATACCTTTTGATTCGCCCTTGAGCCTATATGATGGTACCAGTATATATTTTATCGAACTGGCAAGTGATATAGACTACTTTAAATAATGGATTTTCTCTGAAAACAAGCCAATGGATAAAAACATTGCTTTAGCTTAAGACTATTCTGATACCAGTTTTAAACTAGTTTTACTTTTAAAAACCATTTACTGTATTAAAAAAAACACTGTGGGCTGGTAGCATGCAATTTCCTTTTTTAAAAATGCAATCTCTAGAATTGTTGCCTCAGAATTACTACTCAGAGTCAAAATTCAATAATGATGCTTCTGATTTTCAGACTGGGCATTTAGCTATGGAGACTTTGCTGTCCCTTACTTCTAAACGAGCAGGGGACTGGTTTAAAGAAGAACTGCGGCTTTTGGGTGGTCTGGATCACATTGTAGATAAAGGTATGATATATTACACATACAACATTTTTTTATTTAAAACCTGAATACTCTGTTCATATATTTCAAAGAATAATTGCATCAGTTTGAAAAGATCTCTTCCTTCTAGTAGCATCTTCAAAATCTTTTAACTTTTAAAGAAAAGGCCATTAACAGTTTGATATTGGAAAGTTAATCATTATAAATTAGAGTCTCATACATTTCAGCATCTCACTGTATAAAACTTAGAATAAGTGTTCAGAGAGGTTCCAACACATTAATAGCATGTATACAGATGACTTTTAGTGTTAGTAAAGGGGGTAAGCATTGAAGTGATGAGACATGTTAATCTATGTCCATTTCCTCTCTCCTAGTGAAAGAATGTGTGGATCATTTAAGTAGAGATGAGGATGAAGAGAAACTAGTAGCCTCATTATGGGGAGCAGAGAGATGTTTACGAGTTTTAGAAAGTGTAAGTATGGACAGCTATTTAAAGAAAATGATCTAATCTTAAATGTGCTCTCTGTGTGAGACTGTCATAATTTTTATATCTCTAGAGTTTCACTTTTGTTCATCTAAATTGAGATTGTTATGCAGTCAGTTTGTTTTTTGACTTTTATGAATGACTTAGTTCAGTGTAGAAACATCTGTGGGAAAATAATCTAGTGTGAATGAAAAGTTCTTGGCACAGATGAAACTCACATTGTTCCCTTTTTCTTCTGGAGTGTCAAGTACGTTAAATAAACATCTAATTTTTTTAAAAGTCTAAATGAATCTACTTAAGAACTTTAAAATATTAGTTTATTAAGTTAGTGATAGCACTTTTCTGACATTTAAAGTGCTTGGTACTTCATTACAATGAATGTGTAGTACAGAATATATTAATGGTGAGCAAGTAGTTATAACAGTGGTGTTTTGATTTTGTAATAAAGCAGTAGCTCTGTTATTTTAAATTTAGAACATGTGGGTTGTTTCTCCCTTTAGACAACAAGGGCTAATTTTTCCTCATCTTTATGTCTTTTAGAGCGCTTTGTGTTGTATGTGAATGAATGAATGTTATGTATTGCCACAAAATTTCAAAATTTTCCCTTTTAGGTAACAGTGCATAATCCAGAGAATCAAAGCTACTTGATTGCCTATAAAGATTCACAACTCATTGTTTCATCAGCTAAGTAAGTTTTTCTGAAATGTCATGCTGTTTATTTAAAGCATTTGGATTGACTCTAAAGGAAGTGCCATTGTCTCCTTTCTCCATAAAGTACTTCTGTCTGTCCAGTTTTGTGAACAAGAAGCAGTGCAGTAAGGTACAAAAGTTAGGAGTACAGATTCTGAAGCCAGAATGACTTGAGTTTGGATCTTAACTTCAGAACATCAGCCCTATAATAGCTCTGAACTTACAGGTTCTTACAGAAGGGGGGTAATAATTGTATCTACCTACCCAAGGTTGTTGCAGTAAAAGAATTAGTATGTATGTTAATATATTTTAAGTTAAATATGATACATATTTTAAATAATATTTTAATTCTAAAAAAGATTTTAAAATATCATTTGTATATTGTATATAATATAGATTATGTACAATATATACAAGGAGTTAATATACATATGTAAAGCCTAAAACAATGCTTGGCATATAGTAGTAAGCATTAGTCCTTATTTTTATTGTAAATGAATTTTACTAGCTGCTTTCTGCTGTTTATTTATACCTATTTTCCCAGATCTATATGTAGCTTCCTTCATTTCACACTCTGCCCAGCGTTCTTGACACTGGGCTAATGATATCACCTCAGTGTTTATAAAGTTTCCAAGTATGTCTCCAGTCTTGGTTCTAGCTTATTAACAGCAGCTTCTTACTAATAAGTCTGTTTAGTTGTTGATATCTCTGCCCTGGTACTCTGGCCTCTAGCCTGTCCAACGTTACACCACAGTGGGTTAACCTTCCTCAGATTTTTGTTTTGTAAAAATAATCCCAAACTCCAAATCTGTGTGATTTCTTGTCTTTGGATGTATGTCCAAAGTCCTTAGTATCAAAGGCCCACTACAGCCTGACTCAAGTTTATCTGTGTTTTAACTTCTTGTTTTGGAGAATTTCAAACGGAGATAAGAGTAGACAATAATATGATAAGCCCCAGTGTACATGCAGCTTGAATGTGATCATCAAACATTGGCCAGTCATGTTACCATGTATATATAACCTTATCCATTCTGCCCTCTACATTATTTTGGAGCAGATTACAGATTTCATATAGTTTCATCCATAAATACTTGAGAAAAGAGGACTCTTTAAAAAATATGTTAAAAAAAATGAAATGAAAAAAAGTAATTATCGAGGAAAAAAATAAAAATAAAAAATATAACCACAATAGCATTTTCATCTCTTAAAAATTAGCAATTGCTTCATATTATAAGTCCAGTCAGTATTCAGTTTTTTCCATAATCCCAAATTTCTAATAGTCTCTAGTTCCCAGTATTCTTGTTTTAGTCTGTAGGCTTTCCCTCCATCCTGTATTTGTGAATTCTGTGTCATGCTTAATACCTTTAAGGTATGTGTTCTAGTTGTTCTATTACTATGTTTTACTTTCTCACCAAAGAGTATTTGTGCAAGTTAAATTTGTATCTTATTTTTAAAATGTCTCCTATATACTTAATGACTCCTGACAAATGCCTTCTAAAACATTAGGAACCTTTTGTGATTAGGAACTTGTGTCAGTAGACATTAGAATTGGATGTTTGTGAAAGACCACTCCTCAGACTTTCTGAAGCTTTCAGTAGAATGCTGATAAATGCAAGGATGGTATATTGAGTAATTAAACAATACACCCTTACTATCTCTTCTCACCTCCCAACAGATTCAGTTCAGTGCTACTTAAGCAGTTAACAGTAACAGCATGGTAATCCTGGCGAACATCCCCAAACATCTGAGCACATTATTTTAGGTTAGACACAAATACCTTCCTAATTAGAGTTTTTTTTAAGAAGCATCTAGAGGGGAATTAGACATAGTAGTTTTAAGGATTTTGCATGGTATACATAAAGAATCAACTCAATTTGTGTATTTCATCATTATCTCATAGATATTAAGTTAATGGACTCGGTGATTTAAAGAGAGTCTCAGAAATACTAGAACCACTTAAAGATTACATTTCCTTGTTACTTTGGGTAGTATCTTGTGAATCCTTAGATGTAGCTGATACCCTTGCATGACTGCCAGAAGACAAACATGTCAGTTAAATGACCTCATGTTTTTAAAAATGTTCTAATGTTTATGAAGTATTTAGTATCTGTTTATACAAAGTTATTATGTAATAGTAATATAAATAATATCCTCTACCTGCTGAGAGTTCACATTCTAAAGGACAAACATCTAAATGAAATTCAGAAGTGTCCAGTGCTGGCTTTTAATGGTTTTACCTTGGGTGAGGTGGGGTAGTAGGTTTGTTATGTTGGAGAGATTGGAAAAATTGGGGACAGCTGTTGGTAGTATAAACTTTTGCATCGAGTTTATAATTTTCACTTTGCTTAGAAAAATTTATATTAACAGGTTTTTCCAAAATAAAATTTAGCACCTAATGTGATATCAGACATGTTTGATACATGATTAAATAGTTCACATAACATCTGAGTAGAAAAAGATTAATTTGACAGCCTTTAAGACAGATTTAAAGCATTAAGGTCCAAGTCAGTAGAAGTTCTTAATATAACTATTTTTGTTGAGCGTAATAGTCTGTATTTTGTCTTCTCTTAAGAGCATTACAACATTGTGAAGAGCTGATTAAGCAGTATAACCGTGCTGAGAACAGTATATGCTTACCTGACAGTAAGCCTCTGCCTCAGCAGAATGTAACTAACCACGTGGGCAAAGCAGTGGAAGACTGCATGAGGGCCATCATCGGGGTGCTGCTCAACTTAACCAATGACAATGGTGAGTCACGCTTCCGCATATATTCTCATTGATAGGCTGCACAGCATCACATGCAGAAATACGTCAGTCCCCCTGTTTCTTCTCTCAGTGTGGTGGTTTTTGGATTGCTGTCATGGAGCTCACTTAGTCATGTATAGATTTAACTGCTTTTAAGAGCTGATATTTTTAGAACCTGCCTTGTGGCTTGGCTTAGAAATATTACAGTCAACAATATATTTTAATAAAGAAATGACTATTCTTTTTTAAGCTATGTGTTTTTAACTTTTAATATTCGTGTTAATAGTTGGTCACAATTTCACACTTTGCCCATTCCCCACTTCAGAATGGGGCAGCACCAAAACAGGAGAGCAGGATGGCTTGATTGGCACAGCCATGAACTGCGTGCTTCAGGTTCCAAAGTACCTACCTCAGGAGCAGAGATTCGATATTCGAGTGCTGGTGAGTCTAAGTGGCTTGTTGCATACATGCATACTTGATCTAGTAAGATGATGCAGACGACGTCTTTGATTGGGAAGGTGATCATTTTATATACTGGGTTTAACCGTGTAGATGGTAGAGCACTGGGTTGCTTTCTTGCTGCCATGAAGGGTTACGCATATTGTGTTCATTTGCTTTTAATCCTCACCTGTGGTAACATGCATGTTTTCATTTTTGTAGGGTTTAGGTCTACTGATAAATCTAGTGGAATATAGTGCTCGAAATCGGCACTGTCTTGTCAACATGGAAACATCATGTTCTTTTGATTCTTCCTTCTGTAGTGGAGAAGGAGATGATAGTTTAAGGATAGCTGGACAAGTTCATGCAGTTCAGGCTTTAGTGCAGGTAAGCAACAGCTTAACCCTAACCCTTTGTTCGTTGCATCTGTCCAAGTTCTTGATCACTTGCATCTTCTGTCTCCCTTCAGCCTCCTCTCTCCCTCTGATATTTTTACCAGTTCAGTGAGAGGTTAGAATGTGTACCATTACTTCATTTACTCTGCTGTTTTCAGCTATGACAGTCACTCATTAGACACTGTTAGCAAAAAGCAGAAACAAGGCCCATTTGTTTATGAATCAAAGATAGATTATTAACAACAAATTAGGAATTAACTTCTAGCCTTAGTCCTCTAGCATTTACTGGTCTGATCTGTGCCCAGGACTGTGTGCATCTGAATACTGGGACATACTTTTCAAAGTATGTATATCTTTGGAGTAATTTCCTAACTTAGAAATTGTTAGAATAGGTACTAATATGTTAAAACTGATGTCCCCAACTCACCCCACCCCAAACACTCCCTTTCCCCTTGTTTATACTTCCTCCCAAAACTATATGTGAGTTTTTGAGGTTTTTTCGACAGTGCTGGCATTACAGTTTTTATCTTTTTGCAAGCTACTTTTGTCATTTCCTTAAGTGACAGTAATAATGAACCATCCTTTTCATTTTTTTCTGAAATTTTAGCTAACCTTTAATCCTTTTGGTCTTTTTGAAACTAGAAGTGCTTGTGAACTGTGTTTTCAGGAAATAATCTGCAACTAGATGCCCGTCATTCTCTTTTCAAACATTTTGATCTCAGGACTTCTTTATACTCTTTTTTTTTTTTTTTTTTTTGCCCGGCCCCCCCCCCCCCTTTTTTTTTGGCCCACCCTCCTTTATACTCTTAACAATTACTGGGGACTCCAAGGAGCTTTGTTTATGTGTGCTTTATCTGTTGATATTTACTAAATTAGAAGTCAAAACTGAAAAAACTATAAAATACATTTACTTTCTTAAGGGTATTAAAGTTTACATACCATTCTTCTGTATATTTCAGCAAGTTTTTGAGATCTAGTTGGCATTTAGTTTTCTGATAGCTGTCATCAGTAATTTAGGGTTTCTCCAGATCATGTCAGCAAATATATGAAACGCTTTGTGTACATTCAACATTGTGCCAGCACAGGGAAATAAGTAAGTGAAGGCAAGAGTTTTTAGTATGTTCCCTTTTTAGACTTTTTTGGTGTATACTTCCATTGACAATTGTACTTGGACTTTTTTAATTGAAATGTTGTTGATTTACAGTGTTAATTTCTGCTGCACAGCAAAGTGACTCAGCTATACATACGCATTCTTCTTCATATTCTTTTCCCTTATGGCTTATCCCATCACAGTGAATATAGTTCTCTGTGCTGTGGAGTAGGACCTTGTGTCTATCCATTCTGTATGTAATAGTTTGCATCTGTTAACCCCAAACTCCTAGTCCTTCCCTCTCCCATCCCCCTCCCTGTAGGCAACAAGTCTGTATATCGGTGTCATCTTTGCACAGGGACCATGCTAATGTTCTCTGTTATATGTGTTGCTGAAGCAAGCACTATACTTTTATTGTTAATATAGCAGTTGAGATTTAGTTCTCAGTCTTTCTCTGAGAACTTGTTTTCTACTTTCTTTGGTTTTTATTTCTTTAAATTTCTTTTAAAGAAGCCATTTGTTTTCCCCAAATATTATGAAACTTTATTCAGTGTCCTCTCTTCCTTCCTGTTAATTTATCCAGGCTGCTTGGATTTAAAGAATTTTTAACTGTTTTAATTTTAACTTTTAATTTGTAATTTTTGCTTGAACTTCCTGCCCGTTATTATCCAAATTAAAGGAACATGTTGAGATTTTCATTCTTAAAAATAGAATGCATACATCATCGATAGATAATTTACTTAATTGAGTCCCAGCAGCATTTATAATTTTGTTTTGTCTTCAGTTGGATGTAGAGCTAGGGCTTTTACTGATATGTAGCCTTTTTACCAGACAGTATGCTTCTTAAGGTTAATGATGTTTAAAAGCAAATGCAGCCTTATATTTGGGTACATTGATGTTGGTAGGTGATCCCTTTTTAATGATCTTCAAAAATGTTTATCAGCTGTTCCTTGAGCGAGAACGAGCAGCACAGTTGGCAGAAAGTAAAACAGATGAATTGATCAAAGATGCGCCCACCACTCAGCATGATAAGAGTGGAGAGTGGCAAGAAACAAGTGGAGAAATACAGTGGGTATCAACTGAGAAGACTGATGGTACAGAAGAGAAAAACAAGAAGGAGGAGGACGATGAAGAACTTGACCTCAATAAAGGTGTATTTTCTTTGACTGCTTTATTTTTTAAAAGATGTGTGTGTGTGTTTTTTCCCCTGTAAAACATTTTTTTACTTCATGTGTGGTCATAATCTTGCTGTTTTATGGCCTCTCTGGTTGAGTGCACACAGGCTTTGCTGTTTGGTAGCAGTCTTCACCTAGCGGTGAGAATGGCATGTGTGTACTGTTGGAAGGTCTGTGTTTCCTCCCTGGGCCTCTCTTTACTGTCTGTGAAGAGAAGCAGCCAAGTAACATGACTCCTAAGGGTGTTTACAGTTTTGATATTTTGCCCATATTTTAAATTGGGTTATCTTTTGTTGTTATTGAGTAGAATTTTTAGAGCCTCGATTCTTACCAAGTACCTGGTTTGCAGATAAATTCTGTGAGTTGTCTTCTTGAAGGTGAAGCTTTAAATTTGATAAAGTCTAACTTACCTATTTTTTATATTGTCTTTTGTGGTCTTGGTGGTGTATCTAAGAAACCATTTCCTAACCCAAGGGCACAAATATTTAGTCCTGTGTTTTCTTCTAAGGGTTTTATGGTTTTAGCTTTTATATTAAGGTTCCTCTACCATTTGTGGGTTGTCTTTTTTTTTTTTTTAATTTGGTTAACTTGTGTGGATATTACATCTTCCTAGCACCATTATCCAGAGAAGGTGATGGCACCCAACTCCAGTACTCTTTCCTGGAAAATCCCATGGACGGAGGAGCCTGGTGGGCTGCAGTCCATGGGGTTGCGAAGAGTCAGACACGACTAAGCGACTTCACTTTCACTTTTCACTTTCATGCATTTGAGAAGGAAATGGAAACCCACTCCAGTGTTCTTGCCTAGAGAATCCCAGGGATGGGGGAGCCTAGTGGGCTCCCGTCTATGGGGTCACACAGAGTCGGACATGACTGAAGTGACTTAGCAGCAGGAGCAGCAGCAGCACCATTATCAACGTTTAGCAGTTTTGAAGTAAAGATGACACAGTTGCTGGTTTTCTAGGTGCTTTTGTTGTTGTAGTTTTTGGTTTATATATATATATGCACATGCACTATTAGTTTTCTGTTTTAATACTTTCAGCCCTTCAGCATGCTGGCAAACACATGGAGGATTGCATTGTGGCCTCATACACAGCACTGCTTCTTGGGTGTCTCTGCCAGGAGAGTCCAGTAAGTAAGAGTTCTGTGTTGTTTTATGTTATCCTAAAAGAATTTCACTGGAGCCACTTCACATCGTTACTTACTTAACTTGTTACTTTATTTTTCCCTCCTGTTAAAAACTTTTAAATATTTGTTGAACTTTAGAAGGTACATTTCAAAGTAAGAGTATATTGGTTTTGATGAGAAAGTTCCAGATTGATAGAGGAATCAACTCACATGTCTTTGGTTGAAGTAAAAGCACTATATAAGACCTGTGCTCAGCTGGCTTAGGTGGAAAAGGTTCGCCTCAGTGATACCAAGGACTCATAATTTCTACCTTTAAACTCTGCTCTCCTCTGCGTGTTGTCTTTTGCTAGCTTTCTTCATGCACCTATGCTGACTCTGTGTCTCACCTAGTTAAATAGTGCCCAGCGGAAGAATGTGGCCTGTTTGTTTCTCTTTGTTTAAAGAGCAATGATTTCTTTTCCCTAGGACTTTTCCACACCCAACGCAGAAAGTAGACTTCCTTTACCTTGGCCAAGATTGGCTCGCATGCTTTTGTTTGATCTACTCATTGGCCAGGAAAATGGGATTACTATGTGAGATTTAGATCATGATTTAACTATGAAAAATCATGGCTCTCCCTGGTGGCTCAGAGGGTAAAGTGTCTGTCTGCAATGCAGGAGAGCCGGGTTCGATCCCTGGGTCGGGAAGATCCCCTGGAGAAAGAAATGGCAACCCATTCCAGTATCCTTGCCTAGAGAAACCCATGGACAGAGGAGCCTGGTGGGCTAGAGTCCACAGGGTCGCAAAGAGTTGGACACGACTGAGCGACTTCACTTTCACTTTAACTACGAAAAGGATGTGAATGTGTACACAGTTGGGCTGAATCAGCACAGAAGTGGACGTTTCTCGCTGTTTGAACAGTCTGCTTTAAAATGGAGGACACGTGGGATTTTTTTAAATTTATTTTTTTAACAGAGAGGCCCAGTAGAAGAGCCAAATTTTAAAATAAAAGAGAGGTGGGTTTTTTCCCCCTACAAGCAAGGGCGTTCAGGATGCAAGAAAGAATGGAGACCTGTTGTATAGTGGGATGGCTAGTTTCCCTTTTCTTAAGACTAGAGGGCTAGAAGAAAAGAACGTAATCATGATATGAAGGGCTTCTGTCTGCCCACCCACATTTCCTCATTTTTGCCATCAAGTTTTATCCATTGTCATTTTTGTTCTTCCTGCGTACCTTATTTGTCTTAAGTCTGGTGTGTTTTTCTGGATCTTTCTTGTTCATTTATTCCATATTGTAGAAAGGCTCTGAGCTGATTGCATACTGGCCCACTTCGTTGCTGGCCCTTGCTGGCACAACTGCTTTCACGATCAAGACCAGAGTTCTTACCGTGGTGCTAGAGGCCCCGCAAATCTTTATTTCCTTTCCTGGACTCTCTTCAAGCTCAGCCTTTGTCCTTATTTCCTTAAAATTCAGAGATTTTAAGGGCAAATGGGAAGCACATACCAAGCAAAAAGGAGGAGGAAAGCACACCCCACCCCCACCCCCCAAAAAAGAGTGGGTATGCTATTTAAAGAATTTTACATATTTTGCATACACCCTGGTTTCAGTTGTGTTCTGAGTTTTTTTCAGATGTGAATTATTTCTCTCTCATGTCTCAAGAGAGGTTAGGTTGTAGACAATATTGTGAATTTATAGAGCCCAGGATGTCTTTCTTACCTTGGGGGTCATTATGATTAACCCTGAAAAACTAGCTGATTCCACAGAATGTAAAAGACATTGGTTTGCCCAGTGTTTAAGTGGAGGAAAGACGAGAATCAGGTGGTTATGTGCAGTAAGGGCTGTTTTAAGGTAAAGCGCAGCATGCCTAGGAAGCCCAGGAGACCCTGGTGTCACTTTCCATTGCCGGGTAGGCATCTGGTGCGTTTTAATGGCCAGTCTTCTCTGTGGCCTTTCTGTTCTTGGTGCTCTCAACTCTCCTTTCCTGAAATCCTGCATACCACCGCCATAGCTAACTTCCTTAAGAGCACATCTGGATCATGTTAACCCTCCAACCCGCCAGTCTTTCTTGACTCACTGTCATTTAGGAAATGATAGCTTTGTTTACTGCTGTAAGACTCCAAACTTAAATGCTTCTCCAATATTTTATTTTACTGAAGCATAGTTGATCCAGTATTAGAGTCTGTCACACCCCTTGGTTGCGTTTCTAAATTTCTGAAGTAGGCCGTGCCGCTTCACACCTTTTCTTACCTCCTGTACACTACCATTTATTGCACACTTTTAAAGTAAATGCTCTGACTCTCCTTCCCATGCCTTGGCTACTTACTGTGTTGTACTCGTAATTTGTTGATAGAAAAGGATTTGATTTGGGTTGTTGAGAAGCTTTCACTTGAAACCTAGGATCTAATTCTTTACTCTGAATGAGAGAGGCACCCTTTTCTGTTGAGCCGTCTTCATAGCCAGCATCCAGTCTTCCCACCACCGTGCTACCCTGCCCCTCTCCGTGCAGTTGGTTAGGGTGCATTTAAACCCAGCTTTGCGTTACCTCTGCAGCTAGCTGTTGCCCTCACGATGTGCCCCTGAATATAGCCTCAGTGTGTGTTCAAAATACAGCATTGAAAGATGGCAAAATCCCTCAGGATTGGAGCTGCAAGCTTTTACTGAGTAGCTGTAAAAGTGGGAGAGAGGGGATTGGTTGCAAATTTCCTAAGAGGATAATATGTACTCTTCCATGTCTTCATCAACAAATATGAAATCAAAAGCGTCCTTCTTCCCGTCTTTTTTTTCTTTTTGTATGTGCTTTTTATTATAGGTGAGCCTCCTTAGAAGAGCTTTTCCTTTTATTCTTTATGAATCTTTAAAGCATTTTATATATGTATTGAAATAAAACAACATTTTAAGCAGGCCATGTGTTTTTCTTACAATAAACTGGTTTATATACAGTTTGGCTGCTTCTTGCTAATAACGGAGGGAAACATCCTAATCTTCTGTACTGACATTGCATACATTTTTTTTCTATAGATGATACTAGATTTCCTTTGGAAAGATACAGTTGATTCCTAGCCTACATGAAGAATTTTCCTTGATCTTTTTCTTTATATTCCTGATCAGCTTTATGGATACATTCTCAGTCTGCATTTCCTTGCTATTCTTATCCCTGCTCGTTCTGCCCCACCCCCTACAGTACATTTTGTTATTTCAGGCATTTTTCTGTGCATTTACAAAAGTAAATATGCACATAAATGTTTCTTTGTAGTCTTTGGCAGCTTTATCTTTTTCCTTTCTTTCTGAGGATGGGATAGGGTGGGGTAGAGAATGGACTCACAGGCTCACAAAAGTTGGAGTGTGGAAAAGGAAATTGCATATTAACCAAGGAGTTTAAGGACCTTGTATAAGTTTGAAACAGGATGTGTGCCAAAACCAGCTACACAGTGCAAGGTTCAAACTCATGTTTTCTGCCACCTGACCAGTGTTCCTTTGGTTTGTTTCCTTAGATCAATGTGACCACTGTGCGGGAGTATCTGCCAGAAGGGGACTTTTCAATAATGACAGAGATGCTCAAAAAATTCCTGAGCTTCATGAATCTTACCGTAAGTAACTTGTATTGCAGCTTCTGTGGTTTTACATACGATACACTAATGACTGTAGAAATGCAGGACTTCCCTGGCAGGCCAGAGGTGAAGACGGCACCTTCAGTGTAGGGTGTGCAAGTTCAGTCCCTGGTCAGGGAACTAAGATCCCACATGATTTGCAACCAGAAAACCAAAGCATAAATACTGAATTAAAAGAAAAATTCAATAAATGCTTTTTAAGAAATGACAGTAGAAATACAAGTATTATGGCCATCATGAACAGAAGCAAAAAAATGATTTTCTTTTAATAATTGTGTGGTTTCTTTAAGGTAACTGAGTTATTAGGGCCAAATATATTGATACTGTATTATGAAAGCCATAGTTTGATCTCACCTTGTTTTGGGTCATAATGTTTGGTTTAATAAAGCTAAATAGTTTAAGCTCTGATGCAGTGCTTTGGAGAATTAACTGTGACTTCCCCTCCACTCCCACCGCCCATCACCCCCCCCCCCCCGCCCCCGCCCCCGCCCCTGCCCCCGCCCCTCCCCTTTCCAGTGTGCTGTTGGAACTACGGGCCAGAAGTCCATCTCTAGAGTGATTGAGTACTTGGAACACTGCTAGCTGCTTGCCCTTTGCTTCAGGTGCTCGGCAGTGCTGGAGCTATACTTAGACAAAGAAAAGTCACGGAAGAAGTCCTTGAAGATACACCAAGAACATTCATCAGTATCATTCATACTTGGATTTTTAAGGCCACCTGATTTCTTCTTCGTCATGCATTCTGCATTTGCTAAATGACAGTTACTACATCAATCTGCAACTATCAAAAATGAGGGAAAAGGTTCAGGCTGTTAACAGTTCCACGCAGTATTTAAACACACTTTAGCAGAATTTATACTCTCCCCTTGTTCTCTTGCTTTGTTCTGGGCAAGTTCTAAGGGGAAACTTGTGCTGCTGTTAGTGCAACTGCTGTGTATGTTGAGCCACTGTTGTCATGCCAGCCAGGTGCAAAGGCAGCGTAGCTACTGAGGTATTGAATGTTCTGAGGACATTCTAGACAACAGCTTAGTTCCTTTTTCAGGCTCATTTGCTTTTGCTTTTTTGTTGAATGATTCCAATCGTAAATAAAGCTTTTAATAATTTTGTGAATTTTTTTGTTGTTGTTCCCTGAACTACTGTCTATATTTAAAATTAGATGGAATCCAAAGACACAAGGGATTAGTATATTTTTTTATTCTTGATTTGGTTTGGGTTGTTGAAGTATTTTTCACCTTTGAGACCATGACCATATTCATTATCATACCGTAGTAAGTCATAGCTATAGACGCAAGCAAACAAATAACAGTTTGAGGGAATATAAGATGATGTGCCCTGTTAAAGGATGAAGCAAAACAGACAAACCCAGGGTAGTTTAACCCTTAAAGTCAGGGGAGACTCTCGAAACATGATTAAGTTTTGAGGGAGAACTCTCTAGATATATTTTCTAATGTTCAATACAGTAAATATAAGGAAGCTAAAACACCAATGTGGAATTCATGTTTCCAGATAACATGTATATTCTTCTATAAGAGTGACAGGATCAAATGCATAAACGCAAAGCCTTAAATTGTTGGTTTAGAGAAGATCCTTTTTCTTCATCCAGATTCTTTTAGTTCATAGAACAGTGTGTTGTTTGGAGCACACAGTAACATATTTTATATATTTAATTTTACAACATTGCAAATTTTTATTGTATTAATTATTGTTCAGACCACTGGTTATACATTTTTTCTTTTTTACTGATTGGGCCTGAATACAGGCTTTCCAGAGATTTTCATTTAATACTTTAAAATACCTTTCAGGTAGTTATATCATGTTTCTTCATTGGATTTGTAAAACTTGAAGCCATAAAAATATTAGTTTGGTGTGTATTGGGGAAAATAGCTAAAAGTCTAATTTTTACCCATTTAGACTTTGTTATTTCCTTGTATAAAGTGACAAATCGGGGCTCTTGGATCAGTGCCAGCTGTAATGTTTTTTAATGCAGTGGCTGCCTTTTATTGTCTTCCTATTTTTGATAATGCAGATTGTTGGGCAATCTATAAGGAAGTAACTGATTCCAGTCAAATTGTTTTCTTCTTCCTCCTACCCACCCCAGCCCCCCACCCATCACCTTCTAAGAGCATAGTGTGCCAGTGTAACTTGGGAAAGACTGAGGCTGTGTTTGCCCTGAGTATACAAGCTAGCTTAGCAAACTACTTAAAATGCTTATTGGTGAATGATACCCATAAAATTGAATTAGTTAAATTATTTTAAAATACATTGATATTTATTAATCATTGGATTTAGAAAAAGGAGATTTTTAGTAAAACTGACTTGTGGCTGAATGGTAAGGGATATTATAAAACCTTTGGATAAGAACAATCAGGGCGAACTACATTTTTCTGTTACACTGGTAATCATTTGAGAATTGATTTACCTCAGTGTTTAACAGTTTCTTGTTTTGTTTTCTTTTTTAAATAATAACTAATTGTCAAGCACTGATAGGGATGCAGATTTTGGTGGGGAGTGGTGGGGGAGAAATCACCTCACCAAACGCAGTGCATTTGTGTGTGTTTAACCCTCAGAGAACTCTGCATTTTAGGGTACTTGAGGCTGACTTGCAAATTAACTAAAGTTTTAAAGTAACCTTTTTTTCCACTGTAAATATTTCTGTAAATACTACCAATTGGAAACTAGAAGGTAGAGTACTTTTCTGAATCCAATCCTATTTTTATTTTATACAGTATTTCTCAGCTGTGATCTTTGGAGCAAAAGCCAACGGCAGGAAAAAAATAGTTTGTACCAGTTTCATGAAGTATGTCTTTGGGTTTTTGTAAATAATTTTAACTCAAATAAAATTGCTACTTTCAATACACATGTTGTCTTTAACATAAATCTATTGAACTATTTTGGAGGAGGAAGACTCACAAACTTGATAGAGCTGACTAATGGGAAATACAGTGTGTCACTTAAGTGAATTTCACACTTTGAAAATGCACAGAACAATTTAACCAGTTTTTGTTAAACACTATGTATATCCCTGTGTTTTTAATAATACTCATCTAAATGTAATGTCAACTCAGCAACTCACATACGAGGGATGGTGGTTTTCTAGTTGAGTAGCTGTGCCCTTGTTATGTTACTAAGTTGCTTTAGTCCTTTTGCACCTCTGAATATGACCTTTCATTTGAGTTTTGAGAACTGCTTTTTAGTTTTCCAGTTTCTTCTTCAGTTGTCAGCCTTTAAGTTTCCTGTATTTATTCAAGTGGGTTCTTCAACCTCTACTGAATGCTTTTAACTGTAAACCTGGATGAAATGATCTGTCCTGGGAGCTTCTGTCTGCTTTTCCCTCTTATACACATAGAGGCAAGTATATAACCATGTTTAAGAGTGCAGGCTAAGGAGATAGAAAGATCTTAAATCACATGCATAAATTTTGAATATTACTGCTGATGTTTATGGACTTTGAGCAAATTCCGGAACTTTTTTTCTGTTTATTCAACCAGAAATAGGGGATAGTACTGGATTGGCCAAAAAGTTTGTTCTGGTTTTTATGGGGTTTTTTTGCCAACCCAGTACTTAACCTCAGTGCCGTGAAGATCGAGATGGTACCTGTAAAGTGTTCACAGTGTTTCAGACAGGACTTGGTAAATAGTAGCTTTTATCAAACAATTTTCATTCCATCAGGAAATTAAAATGTAAAGAACAGAGGAGAATAGTGTGATAATTTTTAAACAATTGAGATAATACCTTTTCATATCACTGAGGGCATTGGGTTTGAATTAGTTTAACAGCAAATCTCTAATTAATATCTTGGTAGTAACTAATAAAGCAGGGGGAAAACAAGTGATCATTAAAGAGTTCCAAACAAGTTTTTATACACTAGAAAGAAGGACCAGAAGAGGTTTGCACAGTTCACTGCCAGTTAATGATCTCACACAGAATGCATAGATAAGTAATTTGATATAGAAAGTCTTTAAACTGAAGAAAAATTGAATATTGTTGAATGTTTTGATCAAACCTCTGTTTTCTTTGCTTATATGTCTGCAAATTGAATACTCCAAAGGTCATGCATTGGCTTAAGGAACAAAAATGGAAAACCATACCTGTATACCACCTAGATTAAAGGGACCTGTCTGCTATCCAGAGTTGTATAACAGAGGGTATGGTAAATAGAATGTCAACTGCAAACTGGCACTTGCCATCTGTCTCTACAAGGACTAAGTCATGTGCTGTTGCAGCTGCTGATTTTCAACACCCACTAAAAGTTCAGGGTGCACAGAAATGAGATGCTCTGTGCTGGTGTTGGGGGTACTGGGGGCACTGGCAGAACAGGTCTTCAGATATGTCAGGAGCTGATTTTATTAGCCCAGTTGTATCTCCTCATATGGAGAAAAGCACTAAAATCCTTCACAGTGATAACTGTTCATCTTGACTAGCAGAAAGCTTCATGAGACTAGCAGAAACCTGGAAAAATGTGTGCCTGACTGCGTGTACTCGCCCTTCACCAGAATCACATATATACTGTCCTTTCCCCCCACAACCTCTGGAGCAGTTTTTCAGAGCTATCTGAGGTGCTGCTTAAGTCCACGATACCTTACTCCCTACAACAGCAAGTATTTTTAAGGAGACAAAATGACCTAAAGTTCACATGGAACTGCAAAGGACGGAAAGGAGCAAGATAATCCTGAAGAAGGGTATACACTGGACAAGAGGAGCCCAGCAAGTTACAGCTCACAAAGAGTGAGTGACTTTCACATATACTTCTGAACTTCAAGTTTTGCTACAAAACTACAGTAGTTAAAACCATGTGATATTAGCATTAGGGCAACTAGATGCATACAACAGAGTCTAGAAATGGATGCACATACAATTCATCGCCAAAATATTTTTGGCAGAGGCACCAAAGCGATTTTTAATGTGGAGTACTTTTTAACAAATCATTCTGAAACAATTAGATAACCATTTTTAATAAACCTTGACCCTACCTCTTACCAAACACAAAAATTCCAGATGGATCATAAGATCTAAGTGTAAAGGCTGAAACTACAAAGCTTTTAAAAGCATCAAAGAACATCATTTGGGGAGTGGCAATTTTTTTGACAAGATGCAGAAATCAATGAAAACTGATTAAATTTATCAAAAAAAATGCATGTTCATAAAGGTACATCGTAAGAAAGTGAAAAAGCATTCTGACTGGGAGAAAATGTTCACAAATCATTTGCTTGACAAAGGACTTTATCCAGAATATAGAACTTACAACTCAATAAAGAACAGCTCCATTTTTAAATGGACTTGAATAGGTCCTTAACAAAGGATGATACATGAGTAACTAATAAACACATTTAAAAAACACTGCATCATTAGTGATCATGGAAATGCACTTTTAAATTACAGATACTACCTATTCAGCAAAACAGCAAAATTTAACCAATAACACTAATATGTTGCAGAAATGAGCAGTTGGAACTTTGTCAGTGTTGCTGGTGAAAATCATAACACCACTTTGGAACACAGTTTTGGGAGTTGCTTGTAAAAGTAAAGATACATTTCTCTTTCAACTCAGCATTTGCTTTCTATGCAGGAAAAATTAAAGCATTCAACAGATGGTTGTGGCGAAATTTTTCACAACAAATTTGTGAAAAAATGTTCATAGGCATTTTATTAATAGTAGCCAAACACTGGAAACAAATGTTTGTCCATCAGCAGGCAATGGATAAATTGTATTTATGCAACAGAATTTAGCAATAAAGGGGGATGACCTACTAATTCAATCAGAAATGTGGATAAATCTTATATTTATTGCTGAGTGGAAGAAGCCAAATAAGCTTACATATAGCATGAATCAACTGACACAAATTTATAGGACTGGCAAAACTAAGGTGAAAACATTCACAACAGTTCACTTAGAAGACGATAACAAAAATAAAAAATTCTTCATGTTTAGAAAATTAAAACTAACCTGACAACTTATGGGTTAGAGAAGTTATGGTGGAAAATGTTTAAAAATTAGGACTAACAACAAAAGTCTTAAGATGTATCAAAACCATACTAAGGATAAATGTTTGACTTTAAATGTTAGTATGTGAAAAACAATGACTGAAAATTCTAAAAGACAAGTCTCCATTTTAAAGATAGATCAAGGGCAATACAATAAACCTTTGATAAGGAGAAACAAGGTAATAGAAAAAACTTTTAAAATTAGCCCAAAATAGACTTTGAAAAGGGGAATTAACTTTGGGGACACTGACCAAGAAGGAAGAATACATATTAAAAATTAACTATAAAAATACAAAAGTACAGAGATAGGAATTTAAAAGACATTAATTGAATACTCTGAATAGATATGTTAATGAAATTGATAATATAAATTATCAAATTGGAAAAATGAAGTGAATAAAACAAAATGGAAAGCAAAAGAGCTTTATAACTTCTAAAAAAACATTTTAAGATTCCATAACATACACAAAAGTTCATGATTTTGAAAGGTATTTCTACTAAGTTTTCAAGAAATCTAATTTTACACAGATTCTTCTGGAGCACTGAAAAAGACCCCTATAAATACCTGATGAAGTACTGGTAACAAAATAAGACAAGGACAACAAGGAAAAGGAAAATTGCAGGATTACCCCATTGAAAACCATCGACACTAAATTCCTTTAAAACATGTAAGTAAATTGAATCCAGGAATATATATATATAATATATCAATATATGTGTTGAACCCAGGGCTCCTGCATTTCAGGTGGAGTCTACCATCTGAGCCATCAGGGTAGCCCAATCATGCTTAAGAATGCACAGACAGAAAAACTCCAGAAGGCTACAACTAATCAAACACACAACAATGATTTTTCTGTGGGAAGATGAGATGAAGGGAGATGTCAAGGTGAATTTTGTTTAATCAGGATTCATTCGGGTTTTTAAAAAAATAACATTTATTCATTTCATATAAATTAAAAAAAATAGATTTGAAAGGCCAGAAAAATCAAATGAACAGACCCACAGCTGGTATTTTTGCCACTGCTACCTAGTTGCTGTCTGCAGAGGATGCGAAGAGACTTAATGGTGATCTGGATGGCATCATCAACTCAGTGGACATGAATCTGAGCAAAATCCGGGAAATAGTGATGGACAGGGAGGGCCAGCATGCTGCAGTCCATGGGGTCACAAAGAGTGGACTGAGCGACCTACCAACAAATACCATCTGATGGCTAATTTGAAACCTGATAATTTTTTTAGTTGCTCGTCATGTTTGACTCTGCAACCCCATGGACTGCAGCCTGGCAGGCTCCTCTGTCCACAGAATTCTCCAGGCAAGAATTCTTTTAAAATATGAAAGATCAGAATTTTTACTGAGGCAATTTTTCTCATAACCACTGCAAGAAATTTCTGACATGCGAAACTTGAGTTGAACTCTGAAATGGGGATGAGTTGCAACAAAGGGTTTATCTTCCAGTAAAACAGCATCTTGGGCTTCCTTGGCAGTCCAGTGGTTAAAATTCCATGCTTCCAATGCAGGGGGTGCAGGTTCGATATCTGGTCAGGGAACTAAGATCCTACATGCCTCGAGGCATAGGCTGAAAAAAGGTTTTTAACTGAGCTTCCACTAGCTACAAAACTGTAAAAGCCCAAAGTTTGTATGGTGCTCTGGGGGAGAATGATTGCAATATGAAATTAATGATGGCACAAAGCCTAAGGTATGTGAACCTTGTGTTTTATTTGGAGAGTTTTCCTGGGACTGTTATGGTCCAAAGTAGTAGTAGGTGATTTCCCATGTCTCTTCTCTGATATAATCTCTCCAACATTCTGGAAAGGTGAGTAGTATCTGTATTTCATTGAGAAATAAATTGAGGCTCTGGGAGGTTAAGTTGGTTACCAGAGGTCCCACAAGGGGCAGAATCAGGATTCAAACCCACATCTGCCTGACCCCAAAGGTGAGCACCCACCCAGTTCCACCTGGGATGACCTCTTGTTTTTATTCCCTGCAAGTGTCTCTGCATCTTTCTGGTTCATGGGTTTCCTCATCCAGACTGAGTTTATTGAGAGCACGAAGCTTGAATGCTCAAGGTCCTGATGAAACTAGCTTAAAATAACTATATCTCAACCAATTTCTAAAATAAATTCTGATTTCTTAGAGCAAAGAAGAAACCATTTAAAGTTCTAAGGAAGACGGTAATTAGAAGCAGTAGGACTCTAGGAGGGACATAGTTAAGAAAAAAATTAGGCTGATGGATATCTCATTAGTTTGAATGTACTGAGAAGCAATTTACATTCCAGTTGGCAACTTGGGATAAGTTAGAGATAGGTATTTAGAAAACCAAGCAAATTATTAGCTTGGTTACCAAAGGTCTTGTGCAGGAACTTGATTAAAGAATTGAAATCAAGATATATACAAGTCATCTGGGAATAATATTTACATAATAGTTATTATGAATGTTGAATACTGATATTGATTTCACCAAAACTGGTGGTAATAGGTAAGTTGGGAGGAGAAGTGTCGGGTGGGGGCCATGGGAGAGGGAATCTCAGTCTTCCAGGGTGGCTAGTTGATGAAAAAAATCAGAAATAGCAGTATAAGCATATTGTTTAGAAATGAAGAGGTAACGGGCGGAAGAAACAGCTGAAAGAACAGGAAGTGGGTGCTTCTGGGGAACTGGTGGGGGTGCGTTGGAGGAGAGCCAAAGGAACTGCTGTATTTCACTGTAAACTTTTCCATTGTAAAACTTCTGACTTCAAGGTACGTACATATATTACTTTGACAGAGATAAAACTTAAATTATAAAGTGAGTGGAGGCTGGCACTGTCTTCAGGGTGTAACCCACATCCTGAGTTGAACCTTTAGAGCATGGAACAGTTTCTGAAGTACTTGAGCATGAATTCCTACATGATTAGCCACATGGAGCATCAAATAATTTCTGGTGACTAAACTGAAACAAAAATAAGTATTTGGGGTTTCAGTGCTGAGGTTATTAGTACTCTTGGCATACAGCACATCATGGAAAATAACAAATCAAATATTACTTAAGCACATGTCTGCTATTTCAACTTATTCTGTCGCTGTCATTCAAGATGAAAATGTAAGCAGTTTTCATAAAAAGAACTCACCTATACTGAACACTCACTGCGTCTGTGCCAGACCCTGAATAAACCACTTCCTGCCTTTAACCTTTGGATCACTGAACAGTTTCTGAAATGGTAAGCATGAATGACTGCGCAACCTACCGCGACCAGCCAGAAATAGCTTAAGTGGGCTAATATTAAATACAACATTAACTTTTAGGGTTTTAGGAGTAAGTGACTGGGCAAAATCACACAAGAGAAACTAAAATGGAATAAAGTAGACCATCTTTTTAAAGCACCTGTTAGTTTTCTACTGACTACCTCATCTTGCCTCTCCAACCTAGGGTGGCGTTTTGAGTGATGTTCTAAGGTAAACTGCTAACCTCTACTGGGCATCTAGGCTGTGCCTGGCACAGTGGTCAGTGTTTGGCTACTTCCACAAGAGCTGATGTTTCAGTTCTGGGGCCCTAAATCTATCCTTGAAGAATTTACAAAGTGTGAACAAGCTAATTTTTAGATAAATTTTAAGGCATTGTGAAGGTAAAAAGCTATTGGAGGCTTACTTTCAGCCTTGCTTGGAAGTTAATGAATTATTTATGATGTATTTAACAGTATATGCCTGGAGAACCCAGGGATGGTGGAGCCTGGTGGGCTGCCGTCTATGGGGTCGCACAGAGTCGGACACGACTGAAGCGACTTAGCAGCAGCAGCAGCAGCAGCAGCCCTCTTCTATCCATCAAGTTAATATGATGTTTTCATCAAATCTATGTGGTCAAATGACCCACCAGTGCTGGACCACAAGAGTGTAGAGCCTCATGTAGTAGAAAAATGAACAATTCTTTTGGAAGAGGCAGTGCCAAGTGGGGACAGCCTACCAGGGAATGGTTACGTGACAGTTGATAAGTGGTTGTTGGGCACAGCCAGTGGTCTACAGAGCTGCGCTGCTCCAGTAGGCCCAGCAGAAGCCAATCGGCTATTGTGTTATCTACAAGGTGCTCTGTATGGTGCTCGGGGCTTTATGCACTGCCTCATGAATCCACACTAGGAGGAACTGAGGCCTGGAGAAGGCCGGGATCACAGTTAGCAGATAATGACTAAGTCAGTACTGTAACCCAGCTCTCTAAGCCTGTCCTGTATCAGTGATGCTCCCTGAGTCTGCAAGCTCTAAAGGGCAGTTATGCCCTGCGTGAGCTCCATGGGTGTTTCCTGAAATTTTCTACTTGTTTAGAAGGCTGATTGACGTATTTTATCTGCACCCTTTCACATTTATTTCTGTTTTGCTCCATCTACATTTTTTATGATACTTTTTTGAAGATGTAGCTGGAATGAGATATCCAAGAGAAAGCTAGGTATAGCCGGGAACAGTTTCAAGAGAGAGGACTGACTTAATTGTCCAGATATGAGTTTACCCCCAAATAAAGTTTTCTTTTGTAAAAGAAATAAAAAATCTTAATCTCCCAATTATAGAACGGATGATACCTTTGTGTATTTCCTTAAGCAAGTTATCTTAGACACACAGAGGATACCTATACTGGTGCAAAGCCCAAGGCTGTGGTTTGACATGTTTTTATGTTTGTTTTAGGGACAGTGGAAGCCATTATCTGAAACTTTCACAAGAGCTCAATGGGAAAGGAAATGATGCGTTAAAGTAATGCCTGCAGGCATGTTGAGAAGAGAGAAGCCCTTATTTGAGCTGCCCCAGATGATACCGGGCTTCCCTCATAGCTCAGCTGGTAAAGAAACCGCCTGGAATGCAGGAGACCTGGGTTCAATCCCTGGTTTGGGAAGATCCCCTGGAGAAGGGAAAGGCTACCCACTCCAGTATTCTGGCCTGGAGAATTCCATGGACTGTATAGGCCATGGGGTCCCAAAGAGTTGGACATGACTGAGCAACTTTCACTCATAGATGATACTGGTTGACATGGAGAAGAAGCCATGCCTCCTGATCCCTACTCAAATCTCTGACCCACGGAATTATAACTGACAAAGGACTGTTGTTTTAAGCTACTAAGTTTTAGTATTCTTTGTTACACAGCTATAGCTGACTGAGACAGAGCTTTATTAGGAAGAGCCTAAGTTGCAAAGATTCATAGGCCAAGGTTGAATCCAAGCAACCTAAAGTCAGGAGACATAACAGATCCACAGAGAAGAGGGTGAAAAGGTGGAGGAATGAGGCAAGTACAGAGGGAACAAACTAGGGTAGCATGAAGCTAGTTCTGCTGCTGAGGGATAGATAAGATGGCCTGATCCTTAGAGAACTTCCTACTATGTCTGCACACGGCCGAAGTTCAGAAAGTATTTGTTGAATAAACAAATGAATTCATGAGGCAGTCAGCTTTCCTGTTCTACTTATCTCTATTCCATCAGAAAAATACATTCCTCTCAACTGGTTGATAGGAATGTTCAGCTGGTTTCTTGTTTATCTGTGAGCCATACTGTGTCCCTAATAATACTCAGTTTATTTGCTGTGTTTGCTCACTGCGATTCAAGCAGCTTTCCTCAGGCAAAATGTCAAGGGTTCCAGAATTCTTATACAGGGCATTCTGGGGAGGAGAAACTGGGTTAAAAGCGGACATGAAGAATTTTTTTGAATCGTATCACCTACATATGGTAGATACACAAATCTTAATTGTTCAACAATATAAAATGTGTATGGAATCCCATGAATATGTATACACCATACAGTCACCACTTGGATCAACATCCAGAACATTTTTATCCCAAAGTTCCCTCGTGTATTTTCCATGAAGCAGCCACTACTCTGACTTCTTCCATCACAGATTAACTAACCTGCTCTTGAACGTCATACATACGGAAATATACAGCACGTGTGTATTTGACATTTTCTCCACATAATGTCAAAGATTTGTCCATGTTGTGTCAGTAATTTGTTCTTTTTATTATGCAAATATATCAACACTTACATACATTGTTGATGAACGTGTAGGTCATTTCCAGTTTGGGGCTATTACAAATAAGGCTGCCATGAACATTTTCATCCATATCTTTTGTAGACATACGCATTTATTTCTCTTGGGTGAATACCTGGTAATGAAATTACTGAATGATAGGGCTGAGCATATATTTAGCTTCAGTGGACAAAGTCCAACCGTTTTCAGGAGAGAATAAGGTGATCTACTCTCGCTCTGAACGTGAAAGGTGCTCTCTATCCTTTTCAGCACTTAATATTGTCAGACTTCTATGTTTTAGCTGTCTTGTCTGGTACATGCTGGTATCTCACTGAGGTTTTAATTTGCGTTTCCCACATGTGTGATGAGGTTGAACACTTTTTCAATGCTTATTCACCACTTGGATGGCTCTTTGTGATGTGCCTGTTCAGACCTTTTTTTTGAACTAATTATTTCTGGCTGCACTGGGTCTTTGCTGCTGTGCTCAGGGCTTCTCCAGTTGCGGCGAGCAGGCGCTTCTCTCTGCTTGGGGTGCGCGGGCTTCCCATTGCAATGGCCTCTCTTGTTGCGGAGTGCAGGCTCTAGGGCACGCAAGCTTCAGTAGCTGTGGCTCACCGGCTCCAGAGCACGGGCTTAGTTGCTCCAAGGCGTGCGGGGGTCCTCCCAAACCAGGGTAGAACTGGTATCCTCTGCATTGCAAGGCAGATTCTTAACCACTGGACTACCAGGGCAGCCCTACAAAGTGCCTGTTCAAGTTTTTTGCCCATTTTTTCATTGAGTTCTTTGTACTTTTCTTATGTAGGTGTTCTTTTGTCAGATTGATGTGTTACAAATTTATTTTCCTAGTTTCTGGCTTGCCTCTTAATGAAATCGTTTGCTTGACATTAATATTTATTTTTAATCACCCAAGAGTTATTTTTTAAAAATGTGATGTATACATAAATTACAATAGTAATAAAAGGGATACCTGCAAACCCACCCCAAATTTCAGGTCTAGAACATGATTCCTATATTGGAGCAGCTTACCCTTGAAGTCAAGTACTCCCTCCCTGCCTTTCCCTCAGAGGTAATTCCTGCCTTGAATTTTGTGTTTATCACTCTCATACTTTTAAAAATAACGTTACCTAACACGGATGTATCTCTAAACAACATGTTGCTCCACTTGCTTGCTTTTGAGATTTATAAAAAGTCTCACACTGTGTGTCTTCTTAGGCTTTCTTTTTCTTTCCTCCTACTCACTTTATGTTTCCAAGATTCATCTTTATTTCTGCATGTAGTTGTAGGTCATCCATTTTCACAGCTGGAAAACATTCTGCTACGTGATCTTTTTTCACTATTTATGCATTATCCCACCCATGGAAATACAGGTTGTTCTCAGTACTTGTTTATTTCAAAGAATGCTGTTAGGATCCATCTTGCAAATACCTTCTTCTGCACCTGTTCAAGGGTCTCTCTAGGGTGCATACAAAGGAGTGGAATATATAGCTCATGGGATGTGGTCATATTCAGTTTTGCAAAACACTGTCAAATTGTTTTCCAAGTGGTTGTACCAATTTATACTCCCACCTGCATTAAAGGTAATCCCATTGCTCCACATTTCCCCTAACACTGAAGTATTAAATTTTTTTCTAATTTGATGGGTATAAAATGATATCTCATTGTCATCTTAACTTTCATTTTCTTCATTACTAATGAGCTGGAGCATATTTATGGGCCACTGGTCTTTTGTCGATTTTTCTATTGGGTTATCTTTTCCTTATTTATTGTTATAATTATTTATTCTCAATAGTGTTCCTTTGTTGGTTAGATATGTTATGAATATGTGCCCCCAGCTTGTAGACTGACTCTTCACTTTCTTCACTGTCTTTTAACAAAAAGAAGTTCTTGATTCTAATGTAGTTGCTTTATGAGTCTTTTTCATGATTAGAATTTTTTTCTTGTGGCCGTACCACGTGCTTGCAGGATCTTAGTTTCCCATCGAGGAACAGAACGAGGGGCTGCAGCAGCGAAAGCACCGAGTCCTAACCCCTGGACAGCCAGGGAGCTCCCAGAATTCAAAAATATTATTTAGTAAACAATTCTCTACTTAAATTGATAAAGACATTTGTCTGTATTACCTTCTAAAAGTATTAAACTTTGCTTTCGTATTTTAAGTGTTTGATTTTGAATTGACTTTGTCCTTTCACTATCAATTTCATTTTTTTTTCCATATGAATAACCAATTGTCCTAGCTTGACAGCCCTTCCGTCTCTATTGGGTCTTTGTGGTAGGCTGAATAACGGTTCCTCAAAGATGTCTACTTCCTAATTCTTGGAACCTGAGAATGTGTTACCTTTTACGGCATAAGGGAATTTGCAGGTGCTGACGAAGGACCTTATCTTGGATTATGTGGGTGAATCCAGTGCAGTCAGAAGGCTCTTCACAAGAGGGGGGAACAGACTTACAGTCAGAGAAACGCAAGGACGGACGCAGAGGTCGGTAGGCAGTCTTTAGAAACTGGAAAAGGGCTGACAGCACATTCTTACCTAGAAGTTCTAAAAGGAACAAAACCCCATGAACACACTTTAGAATTCTCACCTCCAGAACTACGTGACAATTTGTGTTGCTTTAAGCCACATAACCTTTGCTAATTTGTTGCAGCAGCCAGCGGGAACTAATACAGTCTTCATCATCACCTTTGTCATATATCAAGGTTTCATATTATTCTGAGGCTTTCTAGGCTCTCTATTCTGCTCCAGTGAAAGTGAAGTAGCTCAGTCATGTCCAACCCTGTGGACTGCAGCCTACCAGGCTCCTCCTTCCATGGGATTCTCCAGGCAAGAATACTGGAGTGGATTGCCGTGCCCTCCGCCAGGAGATCGTCCTGACCCAGGGATTAAACCCCCATCCCTTACATCTCTTGCATTGGCAAGTGGGTTCTTTACCACTAGCACCACCTACTAATTCAGTTCAGTTCAGTCGCTCAGTCGTGTCCGACTCTTTGCGACCCCATGAATCGCAGCACGCCAGGCCTCCCTGTCCATCACGATCTCCTGGAGTTCACTCAGACTCACGTCCATTGAGTCCGTGATGCCATCCAGCCATCTCATCCCCTGTCGTCCCCTTCTTCTCCTGCCCCCAATCCCTCCCAGCATCAGAGTCTTTTCCAATGAGTCAACTCTTCGCATGAGGTGGCCAAAGTACTGGAGTTTCAGCTTTAGCATCATTGCTTCCAAAGAAATCCCAGGGCTGATCTCCTTCAGAATGGACTGGTTGGATCTCCTTGTAGTCCAAGGGACTCTCAAGAGTCTTCTCCAACACCTTCGTCTGTATCAAATATCCAATATATAGAAAATGACACAAAAACAAATGTGAAGCTTAGTGAATTACTGCAGAAAGAATAACCTTGTATGGTTCAGTATCTTCGAGTCAATGTGATATACCACATTAACAAACTGAAGATTAAAATCATATGTTCAACTCAATAGGTGCAGAAAAAACTTCTGGCAAAATTCAACATACATTTATGATAAAAATTCTCCAGAAAGTAAGTATAAAGGGAACATACCTAAACACAATAAAGGCCACATATAGTGAGAGTTGGACTGTGAAGAAGGCTGAGCGCCGAAGAACTGATGCTTTTGAACTGTGGTGTTGGGGAAGACTCTTGAGAGTCCCTTGGACTGCAAGGAGATCCAACCAGTCCATTCTGAAGGAGATCAGCCCTGGGATTTCTTTGGAAGCAATGATGCTAAAGCTGAAGCTCCAGTACTTTGGCCACCTCATGCGAAGAGTTGACTCATTGGAAAAGACTCTGATGCTGGGAGGGATTGGGGGCAGGAGGAGAAGGGGACGACAGAGGGTGAGATGACTGGATGGCATCACTGACTCGATGGATGTGAGTCTGAGTGAACTCCGGGAGATGGTGATGGACAGAGAGGCCTGGCGTGCTGCGATTCATGGGGTCGCAGAGTCGGACATGACTGAGCGACTGAACTGAACTGAACTGAACACTGTTTTCAAGAGTTAAAAGCTGAAAGCGTTTCCTCTAAGATCAGGAACGAGACAAGGATGCCCACTCTTGCCACTATTATTCAACACAGTACTGGAAATCCTAGCCACAACAGTCAGACAAAAAACAAACAAAACGAAAAAATGGAAGGAATACAGAATGGAAAGGAAGAAGAAAATCTGTTACTGTTCACAGACGGTATGATACCATACATAGAAAATCATAAAGCCAGCATCAAAAAACTACCATAGCTCATCAATCAATTCAGTAAAGCTGCAAGATACAAAATTAACATACACAAATCTCTCACATTTCTGTACACTAAGAATTATCAGAAAGAGAAATTAAGAAAACAATCCCAATTGCTATCACATCAAAAAGAATAAGACACTGATGAAAGAAACTGAAGATCATATCAAAAGATGGAGAGATACACTGTGTTCATGGATTGGAAAGATGAATATCGTTACAACGACCATACTACCAAGGCGAACTACAGGTTCTATCCAATCCACGTCAAAACACCAACAGCATTTTCCAGAGAACTAGAGCAGATATTTCTAAAATTTGTATGGAAATGAAGACTCCAACTAGCCAAAGCGACCTTGAGAGAAAAGAACAGATACGGAGGTATCATGCTCCTGGACTTTATACAACAGAACTACAGAAATCAAACCACTGTGATGCTGGCACTAAAACAGACAAATAGATCGATGGAACAGAACAGAGTGTCCTCATAAATAAAACCCATAAGTAAATGGTCAGTTAATCTACAACAAAAGAGGCAAGAATATACAATGGGGAAAAGACAGGGCTCTTCATAAATGTGCTGGGAAAAACTGGACAGCTACATGTAAAAGAATGATTAGAACACTATCACTATATCAAAAAATAAACTCAAAGTGAATTAAAGACCTAACTGTAAGACCAGAAACCATAAAACTAGAAGAAAGCAAACAGAACACTCTTTGACATAAATTGTAACAATTTAAAAATAATTTCTCTCCTAAGCCCAGGGAAGTACAACAAAAAATAAA
This sequence comes from Budorcas taxicolor, assembly GCF_023091745.1. Classification (NCBI taxonomy): domain Eukaryota; kingdom Metazoa; phylum Chordata; class Mammalia; order Artiodactyla; family Bovidae; genus Budorcas; species Budorcas taxicolor. The sequence goes on from NC_068914.1 coordinate 4,884,080, forward strand.
CAAATGGGAGCTACTTAAACTTAAAAGCTTTTGCACAGCCATCTACAAAACAAAGACAAACTACTGAACTGGAGAAACTATTTGCAAACAATATGATCAATAAGGGGTTAATATCCAAAATACATAAACAGCTCATACAAGTAAACATCAAGAACCCAAACAACCTGATTAAAAATATGCATAAGACATGAATAGATATCTTCCCAAAGAGACACACAGATGGCCAATAGGCACGCGAAAAGATGCTCAACAATAGTTATCATCAAAAAGACAACAAATAACAAATGTTCTCAAGGATATGGGGAAAAAGAAACTCTTGTAAAATACAAAAATATCAACTTGAAAAGATACATGCACTCCAATGTTCAAAGCAGCGTTATTCACAATAGCCAAGCTATGGAAGCAATTTAAGTGTCCAGCAACAGATAAATAAATAAAAAATATATGTAAACTACATATGTGTGTATGTGTGTGTATATATACATATATGTGTGTGTGTTAGTTGCTCAGTCATGTCTGACTCTCTGCAACCTCAGGGACAGTAGCCCGCCAGGCTCCTCTGTCCATGGGATTCTCTATGCAAGAACACTGGAATACGTAGCCATACTTTCTCCAGGAGCTCTTTCCCACCCAGGGATTGAACCTGGGTTTCCTGCATTGCAGACAGATTCTTTACAGTCTGAGCCACCAGAAAAGCCTTATACCTACACACACCCACACACACACACACACAGCACTACTCAACCATGAAAAAGAATGAAATTTTGCAATTTGCAAGAAGATGGATAGATTTGGGAGGTATGCTTAGTAAAATAAGTCAGAGCAAGACAAATACTGTATGTGGAATCTAAAAAATGAAACAAATGAATTTATATAATAAAGAGAAACAGACTCACAGATGTAGAGAACAAACTAGTTGTTACCAGTAGGGAGAGGATGGAGGGACAAGGTGGGAAAAAAAGATTGAGAGACACAAACTGCTATGTGTAAAATAAACTATGTGTTGTCAGGAATTTTTACAAATATGTTTTACACTTAATCAAGACCCCAGTTTTGTCATGGGGGTTTTTAATGAATGCTGGGGCTAGGGTAAAGCTACCTTTCTAAAATAACTGCAAACTTTCCAACAGCTTAAAGAAATTGGTTTTCAGGTCATCTCTAAGTGAATCTAAGGCCAACTTTTAAAATTCTTTTAAGAAAGTGGTCTGTTCAAAGTTTTTTTTTTTTTTTTTTTCAATTTTAGTAACTTTTGATTTCCAGAAAATTATTCATGAAGCCTGGGCTTTCCTTGTGGCTCAGCTGGTAAAGAATCTGCCTGCAATGCCAGAGACCTTGGTTCGATCCCTGGGTTGGGCAGATCCCCTGGAGAAGGGAAAGGCTACCCATTCTAGTATTCTGCTCTGGAGAAAATAATGGACTCTATAAGTCCATGGGGTCGCAAAGAGTTGGACACGACTGAGCGAATTTCACTTTCATTCATGAAGCCTAATGTGTCGTGTCAATGACATAGATATCAAGTTGTTCATTATCTTATTTATGATTTTTTTTTTGTACAGTATTTGTCTTACTCCTAATGAACTTTTTTTTTATTGACTTGACAGGGTTCATCTATTTCCCAAAAGAAACATAACTTTCCTTTTCCAAAAACCAGGATTTAGTTGTATCCATCAAGCATAACGTGTGCTTGAAAGGTTTTCAGTTCAGTTGCTCAGTTGTGTCCAACTCTTTGTGATCCCATGGACTGTAGCACGCCAGGCCTCCCCATCCATTCCCAACTCCTGGAGTTTACTCAAACTCATGTCCATTGAGTCAGTGATGCCATCTAGCCATCTCATCCTCTGTCATCCCCTTTGCCTCCTGCCTTCAATCTTTCCCAGCATCAGAGTCTTTTCAAAGGAGTCAGTTCTTCACATCAGGTGGCCAAAGTACTTCAGCTTCAGCAGCAGTCCTTCCAATGAATATTCAGGACTGATTTCCTTTAGGATGGTTGGATCTCCTTGCAGTCCAAGGGACTCTCAAGAGTCCTCTCCAACCCCACAGTTCAAAAGCATCAGTTCTTTGGCAGTCAGCTTTCTTTATAGCCCAACTCTCACATCCATACGTGACTACTGGAAAAACCATAGCTTTGACTAGACGGACCTTTGTTGGCAATGTCTCTGCTTTTTAATATGCTTTCTAAATTGGTCATAACTTTTCTTCCAAGGAGCAAGGTTGTTTTAAGTTTTCCATATTAAATTCCTCCTCCCTAAGTGTTAAAATTTTTGTCTTCAACTCCTAGGTTGAATGCATGCTTTATGTAATTTCAATCTTGCTAAATAAAGAAAAAGTACAAGTTTTTACTAAAAAAAAAAAAAAAAGCACAGCTGCCCTAAAAGAAAATAGACACCAGAAACAAGGCAATAGTGAGTGACAGGTGGAAGAATATATTTTCAACATAAATAAAACAAAGAGCTAAAATCAATAACATACAAAGAATACCACAAATTAAGGGAAAAAATAGAAAAACTGACAGAGGGATAACAAAAACTCACACCTGAGGAACTGCAGTTCAGTTCAGTCGCTCAGTCGTGTCCAACTCTTTGCAACCCCATGAATCGCAGCACGCCAGGCCTCCCTGTCCATCACCATCTCCTGGAGTTCACTCAGACTCACATCCATCGAGTCAGTGATGCCATCCAGCCATCTCATTCTCTGTCGTCCCCTTCTCCTCCTGCCCCCAATCCCTCCCAGCATCAGAGTCTTTTCCAGTGAGTCAACTCTTCGCATGAGGTGGCCAAAGTACTAGAGTTTCAGCTTTAGCATCAGTCCTTCCAAAGAAATCCCAGGGCTGATCTCCTTCAGAATGGACTGGTTGGATCTCCTTGCAGTCCAAGGGACTCTCAAGAGTCTTCTTCAACACCACAGGTCAAAAGCATCAATTCTTTGGTGCTCAGCCTTCTTCACAGTCCAACTCTCACATCCATACATGACCACAGGAAAAACCATAGCCTTGACTACACGGACCTTAGTCAGCAAAGTGATGTCTCTGCTTTTGAATATACTATCTAAGTTGGTCATAACTTTTCTTCCAAGGAGTAAGTGTCTTTTAATCTCATGGCTGCAGTCACCATCTGCAGTGATTTTGGAGCCCAGAAAAATAAAGTCTGACACTGTTTCCACTGTTTCCCCATCTATTTCCCATGAAGTGATGGGACCAGATGCCATGATCTTCGTTTTGTGAATGTTGAGCTTTAGGCCAACTTTTTCACTCTCCACTTTCACTTCCATCAATAGGCTTTTTAGCTCCTCTTCACTTTCTGCCATAAGGGTGGTGTCATCTGCATATCTGAGGTGACTGATGTTTCTCCCGGCATCTTGATTCCAGCTTGTGCTTCATCCAGCCCAGCGTTTTTCATGATGTACTCTGCATAGAAGTTAAATAAGCAGGGTGACAATATACAGCCTTGACGTACTCCTTTTCCTATTTGGAACCAGTCTGTTGTTCCATGTCCAGTTCTAACTGTTGCTTCCTGACCTGCATACAGATTTCTCAAGAGGCAGGTCATGTGGTCTGGTATTCCCATCTCTTTCAGAATGTTCCACAGTTTATTGTGATCCACACAGTCAAAGGCTTTGGCATAGTCAATAAAGCAGAAATAGATGTTTTCTGGAACTCTCTTGCTTTTTCCATGATCCAGCAGATGCTGGCAATTTGATCTCTGGTCCCTCTGCCTTTTCTAAAACAAGCTTGAACATCAGGAAGTTCACGGTTCACGTATTGCTGAAGCCTGGCTTGGAGAATTTTGAGCATTACTTTACTAGCATGTGAGATGAGTGCAATTGTGTGGTAGTTTGAGCATTCTTTGGCATTGCCTTTCTTTGGGATTGGAATGAACACTGACCTTTTCCAGTCCTGTGGCCACTGCTGAGTTTTCCAAATTTGCTGGCATATTGAGTGCAGCACTTTCACAGCATCATCTTTCAGGATTTGAAAGAGCTCAACTGGAATTCCATCACCTCCACCATCTTTGTTCGTAGCGATGCTTTCCAAGGCCCATTTGACATCACATTCCAGGATGTCTGGCTCTAGGTGAGTGATCACACCATCATGATTATCTGGGTCGTGAAGATCTTTTTTGTACAATTCTTCCGTGTATTCTTGCCACCTCTTCTTAATATCTTCTGCTTCTGTTAGGTCCATACCATTTCTGTCCTTTATCAAGCCCATCTTTGCATGAAATGTTCCCTTGGTATCTCTGATTTTCTTGAAGAGATCTCTAGTCTTTCCCATTCTGTTGTTTTCCTCTATTTCTTTGCATTGATCGCTGAAGAAGCCTTTCTTATCTCTTCTTGCTGTTCTGGAACTCTGCATTCAGATGCTTATATCTTTCCTTTTCTCCTTTGCTTTTCACCTCTCTTCTTTTCACAGCTATTTGTAAGGCCTCCCCAGACAGCCATTTTGCTTTTTTGCATTTCTTTTCCATGGGGATGGTCTTGGTCCCTGTCTCCTGTACAATGTCACGAACCTCATTCCATAGTTCATCAGGCACTCTGTCTATCAGATCTAGGCCCTTAAATCTATTTCTCACTTCCTCTGTATAATCATAAGGGATTTGATTTAGGTCATACCTGAATGGTCTAGCGGTTTCCCCTACTTTCTTCAATTTGAGTCTGAATTTGGTAATAAGGAGTTCATGATCTGAGCCACAGTCAGCTCCCGGTCTTGTTTTTGTTGACTGTATAGAGCTTCTCCATCTTTGGCTGCAAAGAATATAATCAGTCTGATTTCGGTGTTGACCGTCTTGTGATGTCCATGTGTAGAGTCTTCTCTTATGTTGTTGGAAGCGGGTATTTGCTATGACCAGTGCATTATCTTGGCAAAACTCTATTAGTCTTTGCCCAGCTTCATTCTGCATTCCAAAGCCAAATTTGCCTGTTACTCCAGGTGTTTCTTGACTTCCTACTTTTGCATTCCAGTCCCCTATAATGAAAAGGACATCTTTTTTGGGTGTTAGTTCTAAAAGGTCTTGTAGGTCTTCATAGAACCGTTCAATTTCAGCTTCTTCACCATTACTGGTTGGGGCATAGACTTGGATTACTGTGATATTGAATGGTTTGCCTTGCAGATGAACAGAGATCATTCTGTTGTTTTTGAGACTGCATCCAAGTACTGCATGTCAGACTCTTTTGTTGACCATGATGGCTACTCCATTTCTTCTGAGGGATTCCTGCCTGCAGTAGTAGATATAATGGTCATCTGAGTTAAATTCACCCATTCCAGTCCATTTTAGTTCGCTGATTCCTAGAATGTCGATGTTCACTCTTGCCATCTCTTGTCTGACCACTTCCAATTTGCCTTGATACATGGACCTGACATTCCAGGTTCCTATGCAATATTGCTCTTTACAGCATCGGACCTTGCTTCTATCATCAGTCACATCCACAGCTGGGTATTGTTTTTGCTTTGGCTTCATCCCTTCATTCTTTCTGGAGTTATTTCTCCACTGATCTCCAGTAGCATATTGGGCACCTACTGACCTGGGGAGTTCCTCTTTCAGTATCCTATTATTTTGCCTTTTCATACTGTTCATGGGGTTCTCAAGGCAAGAATACTGAAGTGGTTTGCTATTCCCTTCTCCAGTGGACCACATTCTGTCAGACCTCTCCACCATGACCCGCCCGTCTTGGGTTGCCCCGCAGGCATGGTTTGGTTTCATTCAAGGCTGTGGTCCTAGAGTGATTAGACTGACTAAGTGCGGGCGGCCGGGCAGCTGCGACCCGGCGCACTAAGCGCGGCCGAGAGGAGTTACCCCATGTCCAAGGTCAGGGGCAGCGACCGAGAGTGCCAGGCTGCTACGGCGCAGGAATGGCCGAGAGGAGCTACCCAAGTCCGAGGTCAGGGGTGGCCGGGAGGAGACACCCCGCGTCCCAGGCCAGGGGCGGCGGCCAAGAGGAGCTAAGCCATGCTGGATGCCAGGGGTGGTGCCCGAGGCCAGGGGTGTGGGAGGAGCAACCCACATTGAAGGTCAGGAAGGGCAGCGGTAAGGAGATACCCCTCGTCCAAGGTAAGGAGCAGTGGCTGGGCTTTGCTGGAGCAGCTGTGAAGAGATACCCCAAGCCCAAGGTAAGAGAAACCCAAGTAAGATGGTAGGTGTTGCAAGAGGGCATCAGAGGGCAGACACACTGAGGAACTGCAATGCTCACTAAATCTCAAAAGCTATCCTTGACCTTACTATCTTGTAAGAAAAGGAGCATTTCAGTGAGTTCCAATCACACCAATACTTTTGTATAAATATTAAAAATTTGTAGCATGCTTTACCTGGCATTAAATGCATCTCTTTCACAACATAAACCAGCAAACCTTCAAGATGAAATCCTGAGCACATATCTCAATAAAAAAGAACACCCTTGTAACTATCACCTAGACCAAGAAATTGTACCAGAACACCCTCCCTGTACCTCTTCACAATCTCAATCACCTCCCTATTTCCAAAAGTATTCTCTATCCTGATTTTTATACTCATGACTTTCCTTGAGTTTATACTTTTTAATCACCAAATCATGCTCTCCAGACCTATAGCTTAGACTTGCCCATTTTGTCGATGTCTTTTAAATCTCTTTTAGTCTGTAGGTTCCTTCTCCAACCCTTTCTCTTTCTTTACACTGTATCCATGGAAAAACCTGAGCCCTCCTCCCTATGGAACTTTTCAGTATAATTTTACAGACTGTATTCTAGGGTGCAGTTCAACACATCCCTCTGTTCTCTACATTTCCTGCAATTTTCAAGCGTATTCAGAGGCTTGATCAAACTCAGAATTAAGACTTTTGATGACATTCTAGGTCTTGATATGCTCTTTTATCAAGGGGCACATAATTCAAGGTGTCTTGTTGTTTTTTTTGAGATACTACCAGAGATGATATCCAATACTTACATTCATTAATCCACTTGGGGTGAAAAATGATAATAGTCTAATTACATCATTTTTTTTTCATTTATCACCTGGATTAATTTTATGAAGACATTCTTCTCTTCATCTACTACTTGTTCACCTGGTAGAACAGCTTATAGAGGAAGGGTAGGATAGATGTTTCCTACTTTTCCTTAATCCATTATCAAGAGAATGAATTGCTACCCTATCATCCTTCAAAGATGATAAATTAATTAAAAATGATAAAGTCAAGGATTAAAACATATTTGATGGCTTTTAATACATTACAGTTATTACATACATTGATATTCAAACTGTCCCATCTTTCACCAGTTGGAACCTCTTCATGTTGCTCTTAAGTCATTTTGAACTGACCTTAATAATCTGAATGCTTTCTGATATTTGGTTTAGCAAGATGTTTTAAGTTCATCTTGTATATTTCCTGCCCAGGACTAGAATCAGTCATTTTTCCAAGAAGCCTTGGTTTCTTTTAGTAGGAAATAATACTGAATATTAAATACTGAACACTGAAATGTTAGGGATGCTCCTTGCTTCTACTTTGGCCATTGTTTCTAGGTCTTTTCAGTGGGAAGAGCTAGATATTACATATGGGATAAAATAATAGTTTATAAAGGTACATCCAATTCAAATTGAGAACTGTAAGATTTTTACTTTATCTCTTCTGTGACATCTATGTCTCCTTCCTTCCACACTGGAAATCTTCCACACTGTGTTCTCAAGGTCACAGGAAATAACTGAATTAGAATACCCAATCAGTCATTTTTTTAATCTCAACTGATGCACATTGTAAGTTCAGATTAACAATATCTATAATACCATTAAAAACACTGCTGATTTCCTCTATGTCTCAGAAAACTCAAACAGGGGCTCTGTATCAAACTAGAGGGGTGAGATGGGAGGGAGGTTCAAAAGGGAGGGGATATATGTATACCTATAGCTGATTCATGTTGAGGTTTGACAGAATACAACAAAATTCTGTAAAGCAATTATCCTTCAATTAAAAAATAAGTAAAACTATACAACCAAAAATAAATAAATAAAGCCAACACTGATGAAAGAAACTGAAGACAGGACTAAATGGGAAGATATTCCATCCTCATGAATTGGAATAATTAGGTAAAATATCCAAGCTACCCAAAGCAATTTACAGACTGAATGCAATCCTTATCAAAATTCCAATGGCATTTTTCACAGAAATAGAACAAACAATCCTAAAATTGGTATGGAAACACAAAAGACACTCAACAGCCAAAGCAATCTTGAGCAAGAAGGATAAATAGGGAGGTACTTCCTAATTTCAAACTATATTACAAAAGTGCAAATATCAAAACAGTATGATATTGTCCTAAACACAAACACACTGGTGACTGGGGCAGAACAGAGAGCCTACACAAAAATTCATGCATAGATGGCCAGTTAGTTTACGACAAATAGTGAAGAATGCAGAATGGGGGAAGGACAGTATCTTTAGCAAATGGTGATGGGGAAGCTGGACACCCACATGTGGAAGAAGGAAGCTGGACCACTGTGTTACACCATACACAAGAGTTAATGCAAAATGGATTAAAGGCTTGCATGTAAGACCTAAAACTATAAAACTCCTGAAAAAAAAAAAAAACCAGATAGTAAGCCCCTTGACCTCAGTCTTGGTGATGATTTTTTGGGTCTTACTCCAAAATGAAAGGAAACAAAAGCAGAAATAAACAAGTGCGACTATATCAAACTAAAAAGCTTCTGCGTAGCAAAGAAGACAATCAATAATACGAAAAGACCCCCTCGGAATGCGAGAAAATATTTGCAAATCATGTATCTGATAAGTGGTTAATATACAAAATATATAAAGAACTCATACAACTCAATAGCATACAAACAAATGAATACTCTGATTAAAAAATGGGCAGAGGTCTGAATAAACATTTTTATGAAGAAGATATCCATATGGTCAATAGGTACGTGAAAGCATGCTCAACATCACTAATCATCTGGGAAATGGTAACCAAAACCATAATGAAACACCAATTCACACCTATCAGAAAGGTTAGTATCAAAAAGGATAACAAACAACTGTTGGAAAGAATGTTGAGACAAAGGAACCCTGTGCACTGTTTATGGGAATGTAAATTGGTACAGTCACTATGGAAAACAGTATGGAGTTTACCCAGAAAATTAAACATAGAACTACCACAAGACATAGCAATTCTACTTCTGGTATTTATCTGAAGAAAAGGGAAACAGTAACTTAGAAAAGATATATGCACACCTATGCTCACTGAAGCATTATTTGCAATAGCCAAGCTATGGAACCAATCCAAGTGTCCGATGAGAGATGAATGGATAAAGAAACTTTGATATAAATATACAATCAAATATTACTCAGCCAAATGAAAGAAGGAAATCACACCATGTGACGACGTGGAAGGACCTTGAGGACATTATGCTAAGTGAAATAACTCAGAGAAAGGTGAATACTGCATGATCTCACTTGTATGCAAAATCTTAAAACAACATCCCTCCCCACTCAAAAAAACAAAAAAACAAAAAACCCAACAACAATAAAAACCAGGGTCACAGATACAGAGAACAGATTGGGGTTGCCAGAGGCAGGAGGTGAAATGGCAAAATGAGTGAAGGTAAAAAGGTACTTCCCTGGGGCTCAGAGGTTAAAGCGTCTGCCTGGAATGTGGGAGACCTGGGTTCGACCCCTGGGTGGGGAAGATCCCCTGGAGAAGGAAATGGCAACCCACTCCAGTACTCTTGCCTGGAGAATCCCATGGAGGGAAGAGCCTGGTAGGCTACAGTCCATGGGGTCGCAGAGTTGGACATGACTGAGTGACTTCACTTTAAAAAGGTACTAACAGTTTTAATATAAATAAATCATGGAGCTATAAGACGCAGTATGGTGACTATAGTCAATAATACTATCTTGTATATTTGAAAGTTGCTAAGAGACCTTAAAAATTCTCACAAGAGAAAAGTTTTCATACCCATGCATGGTGACAGATCTCATCTAGACTTACTGTGCTGATTATTTCACAATATATGCAAATAACAAAATATTATGTTGTACATCTGACTAATCATGTTAGAAGTCAACTTACCTGAAAAAACCCATTGTGATATCCTAGGGAAAACCTATCAGAGCCAGTTGTGGCTTCTGATAACATTGAGCACTTTTTGCGTGCTACTTCAATTCTTTCCTCCCTCTCCCTCATTTTTCCTTTGTGCCGTGTTTACATTCTCTGAACATGAAGCCACATGAAATGCTGGGACCTGGACCCTCAGCCTAAGCACTTGCATCACGACAAACATCTTCTGGAGCAACACAACACACACACAAAAAAACGTCTAAGGGACTAAAAATAGCTGCATTCACATGCAATTAGGAATAATAAGATACAAAAGGCCCAGACCACCTGCCACTTCTGAGGTGTCAGGAGCAGAAGGAGGGGACTGCACATGATGCCTGCGCACAGCACCACTGAGGCGGTGCACAGACTCCCTGAGCCAACAATCCGCCCCACCCTTATCCCATTTAGAGAACCGGCCCGCCCTCCTGAGAGAGTGAGCAAGGGTGCCTGTTCCCTGTATTCACTCCCTCGTGCTGCAGCAAACTAAAATCCCAATAAAGCCTTCTCTGCATTCCTCCTGTGGCACCGTATCAATTTCTGTTGATGAACAAGTCCAAGGACCCGAATCTTATCAGTTGCATAGTATAATATCTTTACTCTCGTTTAATCTAAATTTTACAAATACCTGTATGTTTACTGCACACTGTCTCTTTAGTTACTTTGGTTTCTGAGGCTGGTTCTTTCTTTCCTAGATTCCTCAAGGAGGGCTCTGGGACACTCCTCTGTAGTAAAGACAGTTATCGGTATTACAGATTTCTCTTTTTGCCTCAAGGCTCCAGGATGGTTCAGCCTCAGACTGTTACTAACTCTGCCTTTATCTAAAAGTTTGATATGTTACTTATCAAGGATTTTGAGCATTAATTTTTTTTTTGTTACATTAAAATCTCATTTATCTTGATATCTGAGTTGTTTGGAGTCCCTAAAATTCTGTGCAGGCTGCCAGTGCCTTTCCTGTCTCTCCTGCTTCTAGCCCTTGAGTAGGAGCTTTGCTGTCCTTTATCTTTACTGCTCCTATCCTATTTAATTTTGATTCCACTTCTTATAGCTGATGTCCCTTGTGGGAACCCAGTCCCAATGGATTTCTGGCACCAGGCTTCCCGGGTAGTACCAGTGGTAAAGAGCCAGCCTGCCAATGCAGGGGACTAAGACACGGGTTTGATCCCTGTGTTGGGAAGATCCCCTGGAGAAGCGCAAGGCAACCCACTCCAGTATTCTTGCCTGGAGAATCCCAAGGACAGAGAACCCTGGAAGGCTATGGCCCAAGGGGTTGCAGAGTTGGACACGACTGAAGCAACTTAGCATGCAGTGTGAAAATTCAAAGACTTTCATGCCTTACCTTAGACTCTGTTTCATTCAGTGTGGAGTTGGCCGAGTCCTCCTCCTGCTCAGCAGCAGGTCCTGGCCAGGCTCCCGCACTGCACAAGTTCTAGGCTCTGCTGTGGGTCATTTAGTTCCTGCGCAGCGCGGGCCTCGGGCCGTCTGAGGAAGAACGCAGCGCTGGCTCCCGGCACTCCTGTACTGAGCATGCGCAGGGCTCTCGGGGGTCCGCTCACGCTTTCTTCTCCTTGCCCCACGCTCACGGTGATGCTGGGCAGGGTCACGGCTGTTGTCCACCCATTGTATTTTGTGGTCACAGGGGAATACCTTGTCATCTAGTCTTGTGAATACTGCCTATGGGTTTTGGTTTTAATATCGTATCGATCCATCTGTGTTTATGAGGGGATTCTGGACAACAAAAGCTATACTTACATGAACACTGCCATCTTTCCAGAATTTATTTTGTTTTAAATTTATTTTGTTTTAAAAAGAATATTTTAAAAGAAAACAATGGAAAACCAGAATTTGTGTGTGTGTGTGTGTACAGAAAGCATTTCAAAAATACATTAAAAACCACCAGAGAGTCCTGTTTGCTCAAGGTCTATTGCTGCGATTGCTCGCAAGGGAGATTGTAACTGCTGGGAGGCGACAGCTCCTGGTCCCCACAGGATGTAGACCAGGCAGTCTAAACAGCCTTGTTACAAACACCCAGCTGTGTGATGGCCTGGCCAAACTCAGAGGAGAGAATGGAAAAGGCCCTGGGAGTGAAGAGGGGAAGGGAAAACCAGGTGCAAGTTTGTGACCCAGCTGCCAGGGTGGGGTCCTGCCGCTGGTCCATGGATTGAAGTGAGTGAGTGAGCTTCACTGCTTTTTGATGGAAGAGGAGGCAAAGATCAGGAAGGGGTGGGGAGAGACACACCCTCCCCTAACACACACATAAAGCCAAGTCTGCTGGTGGGTTGTGCCCCTAATAGAAGGTTGAGTAGAAAACATTCCACTCACTGAGGAAACTGTCATCTAGGTTCTGGGTGAGGAGGAAGAGACTCCTCTGAGGCGATAATCACTAGGCCTGTGCTGTGGACTGAACATTTATGTGCCCCAGAGTCCTACACTGACATCTTAACCCCTGAGGTGATGGTATTAGGAGGTGGGCCTTTGGGAGGCAGTTAGGTCAGAAGGCAGAGGTGTCATGAAGGGATGAGTGTCCTTGTAAAAGGGGCCTGAGAGCCCTCTTGTCCCTTCTGACAGGGGAGGATACACCAGAAGTATGAACCCGTGAACCAGAAAGTGGGCCTCACCAGACGGGGACCTGCCGCACCTGGTCTTGGACTCCCAGCACCTACAACTGTGAGAAAGGAATCTCTGTTGTTTGTGTGCCACCCAGTCCGTGGTATTTGTTACAACTGCCCAAACGGAATAGGAAGCCTGTGAGTCAGGCAGCCAGTGTCTGGTTCTATGTGCTATCAGTTCAGTTCCGTCGCTCAGTCGTGTCCGACTCTTTGCGACCCCATGAATTGCAGCACGCCAGGCCTCCCTGTCCATCACCAACTCCTGGAGTTCACCCAAACTCAAGTCCATCGAGTAAGGTGATGCCATCCAGCCATCTCATCCTCTGTTGTCCCCTTCTCCTCCTGCCCTCAATCCCTCCCAGAATCAGAGTCTTTTCCAATGAGTCAACTCTTCGCATGAGGTGGCCAAAGTATTGGAGTTCCAGCTTCAGCATCAGTCCTTCCAATGAACACTCAGGACTGGTCTTCTTTAGGATGGACTGATTGGAGCTCCTTACAGTCCAAGAGGCTCTCAAGAGTCTTCCCCAGCACCACAGTTCAAAAGCATAAATTCTTGGGTGCTCAGCTTTCTTCACAGTCCAACTCTCACATCCATACATGACCACTGGAAAAACCATAGCCTTGACTAGATGGACCTTTGTTGGCAAAGTAATATCTCTGCTTTTGAATATGCTATCTAGGTTGGTCATAACTTTCCTTCCAAGGAGTAAGCGTCTTTCAATTTCATGGCTGCAGTCACGAAGTGATGGGACCAGAGGCCATGATCTTAGTTTTCTCAATGTTGAGCTTTAAGCCAACTTTTTCACTCTCCTCTTTCACTTTCATCAAGAGGCTCTTTAGTTTTTCTTCACTTTCTGCCATAAGGGTAGTGTCATCTGCATATCTGACGTTATTGGTATTTCTCTTGGCAGTCTTGATTCCAGCGTCTGCTTCTTCCAGCCCAGCATTTCTCATGATGTACTCTGCATATAAGTTAAATAAGCAGAGTGACAATATACAGCCTTGATGTACTCTTTTTCCTATTTGGAACCAGTCTGTTGTTCCAGGTCCAGTTCTAACTGTTGCTTCCTGACCTGCATATAGGTTTCTCAAGAGGCAGGTCAGGTGGTCTGGTATTCCCATCTCTTTCAGAATTTTCCACAGTTTATTGTGATCCACACAGTCAAAGGCTTTGTCGTAGTCAATAAAGAGGAAATAGATGTTTTTCTGGAACTCTCTTGCTTTTTCGATGATCCAGCAGATGTTGGCAATTTGATGTCTGGTTCCTCTGCCTTTTCTAAAACCAGCTTGAACATCTGGAAGTTCACCATTCACGTATTGCTAAAGCCTGGCTTGGAGAATTTTGAGCATTACTATACTAGCCTCTAAGTGCTACAGATATTAGTAAACAGAGGAAGGGGGTTGAGGTGGAGAGTGAGGGATGTTTTGTTTTAACCGGGGTGATAAGTTAAGTCTCTGTTTTGGGAGGAAAATGAAGGAAATGATATTTAAGAAGAATTCTATATGTTTATCTCCATAGGGTCTGAAAATGCATAGGAGAAAATTTAATATCCTTTTCTGATTAAAAACCAAAATAACACTTTACAAAAGTGCCAATAAGTAGAAATGTCCTGAACATGACAACACACACACACACACACACACACATACATACAGAGAGAGTCTAATGCAAGTGGGATATAAGGATGAGAAATGGGAGGGCTGGTGAAGGAACAGATTCAGTATTTCAGAATTTTTGGAAACATGCGTCTGCAGATCCAAGTCTTATGCAGGAAACATAAAAATATATTCGAACCTTGCCCTACAGTAAGGGACTGTAGAAGATAGTTCAGTTCAGTTGCTCAGTCGTGTCCAACTCTTTGCTAATCCATGGACTGCAGCATGCAAGGCTTCCCTGTCCATCACCAACTCCCAGAGCTTACTCAAACTCATGTCGATGGAGTTGGTGATGCCATCCAACCATCTCATCCTCTGTTGTCCCCCTCTCCTTCCGCCCTTAATCTTATCCAGCATCAGGGTCTTTTCAAATGAATCAGCTCTTGGCATCAGGTAGCCAAAGTATTGGAGTTTCAGCTTCAGCATCAGTCCTTCCAATGAACACTCAGGACTGATTTCCTTTAGGATGGACTGGTTGGATCTCCTTGCAGTCCAAGCGACTCTAAAGAGTCTTCTCCAACACCATGGTTCAAAAGCATCAACTCTTCGGCACTCAGCTTTCTTTATAGTCCAACTCTCACGTCCACACATGACCACTGGAAAAACTATAGCTTTGACTAGATGGACTTTTGCTGGCAAAGTAATGTCTCTGCTTTTTAATATGCTGTCTAGGTTGGTCATAGCTTTCCTTCCAAGGAGCAAGAGTCTTTTAATTTCATGGCTGCAATCACCATCTACAGTGATTTTGGAGCCCCCCCCAAATAAAGTCTCTCACTGTTTCCATTGTTTCCCCATCTATTTGCCATGAAGTGATGGGACCAGATGCCATGATCTTAGTTTTCTCAATGCTGAGTTTTAAGCCAACTTTTTCATTCTCCTCTTTCACTTTCATCAAGAGGCTTTTTAGTTCTTGTTCACTTTCTGCCATAAGGGTGGTGTCATCTGCATATCTGAGGTGACTGATATGTCTCCCGGCAATCTTGATTCCAGCTTGTGCTTCATCCAGCCTGGCATTTTGCGTGATGTACTCTGCATATAACTTAAATAAGCAGAGTGACAATGTACAGCCTTGATGTACTCCTTTCCTGATTTAATTGAAGACAGTCAATTAAATCAATTAAAGACAATTGAGGACTTTATCACCGAGGAGGGAAGTCAGACAACAGTGAGAGCAAATAGCAGACCAGCCGGCAATCACAGTTCAGGGCAGGACAAATGTCTGTATAGATTTCATTCTAGACTCTCACTCAAGAATAAAAATGTAATACGAACTTTTCAGATAAAAAAGATTATGAGAGTTTATATCTCTCAGGCTCTCATTAAGAGGCAGGAAGGACGTATTTAAGAAGTGAATGAATCCCAGAGGGAAGGAATGGAGTGAGACACAGAGGCAAGAAATGGGTGAATGCTGGTCTAAGTCAGACAGTCATTGACTGTGTAAAACAGCAGTCAGGAATTAGACATAAACCTCTGTGATTCAGTGTTGAATCCTGGCAACTGCCCGCCAACATACCAGGGTTCAGACAACCTGAGCTGAGGCTGGGAGTGCTCATATATTTATTGAGATATTAATCACTTGAATCTATTTATATAATAAGAATTAGAATCATGAACAAGTGAAATTTATTCCTGGATTGAGAGGATGCATCAACCTAGGGAAATGCATTGGTGTAATACATCACATTAATGGAATGCAGGAAAAAAATATCAGGATCACCACAATTAATGCTGAGAAAGCAATTGAAGAAATTCAACAATACTTTCATGATTAAAAAAGAACACTCAACACACTAGGTTTGAAGGTAATCATAATGTAATTAACGCCATGTATAGAATACGCGCAGCCGACCTCACAGTCAGTGGTGAAAGACGGAAAACTTTTCTTTTGAGATCAGGAAACATGTAAGCATGCTGAGTTTGACCACTTTTAAGCAACACAGAAGTGGCAGTTTTAGCCACTGCAGTTAGGAAACACATTAATAACAGAATCAATGAATAAATCACTTACATTCAAATTTTAAAAGTAGCAGAATTATCTCTGTTCACACATGACATGATCTCCTATTTAGAAATCCTAAGGAAGCCACAAAAATAATGTTATAAATGATAATTCAGCAAATAATATGAAAGTCAACACTGGATATCATTTGCATTTCTATATGCAAATATGATAGACTTGAAAAGGAAATTAAGGCAATTTTATTTATAAATACGTCAGAAAGAATAAACTACTTAGTAATTAACCAAGGAGGTGAAGACTGCAAGACAAGCTTGCCTAATTTGTTAAGAGATTGATTATATGAGACAAACTGCATTTTCATGGTTTAGACAATTTACTGCTAAAGATCTCAATACTACCCATTGTAATTGATAATTTGATGCAATCCCTTCAAAACTCCATCCTAAATCAAAAAGCCTATCCTAAAATACTTTACCTCTAATAGACCCCCAAATAGTCAAGTAATGTTAAGCAAGAAAAACCATGTTGGGAGGACGCACGCTTCCTGGTTTCAGAACATCGCACAGCTACAATAACCAAAATAGCTTGGTACTGGCATAAAGACAGCATTATCACTCAGTGGAATAGCATTCAGAACCCAGAAACAAGCCTTCACGTACATGGTCAATGATTTTTGATAAGAGTGGCAGATAATTCAATGGGGGAAAGACAGAACGGTCCACAAAATGTGCTGGGAGAAATGTAACATCCATGTTGAGAGGAATGAGGCTGCTGCTGCTGCTAAGTCTCTTCAGTCATGTCTGACTCTGTGCGACCCCATAGACAGCAGCCCACCAGGCTCCACCGTCCCTGGGATTCTCCAGGCAAGAACACTGGAGTGGGTGGCCATTTCCTTCTCCAGTGCATGAAAGTGAAAAGTGAAAGTAAAGTCGCTCAGTCATGTCTGACTCTTAGCGACCCCATGGACTGCAGCCCACCAGGCTCCTCCGTCCATGGGATTTTCCAGGCATGAGTACTGGAGTGGGTTGCCATTGCCTCCTCCCCTGCAAATAATGTTTACAAACATTAACTCAAAATAAAGAACTGAAAATGCATAACCTTATCTCTCTCCCCCAATTATTATAGCCATTGTTCATTATTCTGACCATGATCCTCCTTCAGAATATACAGGATTTTAGCAAAGTTCCTGGGGCGGGGTGGGGGGGGGGGGGAAGCAGCAGACTCAGTGTTTTGGGAACAGGAGACAGTGTGGACCTGACCTTGGCTGTGCTGGGCAGGAGATCTCCCCGCTTCACCAGCTCCCACTGAGACCTAAGGATGAAACGACTCCTGTTTTGTCTCCTAGGGCATGAGGGCCATTCCCACTGTCTCGTGAGCAGAGCACTTGCCACCCAAAGATTCACATCACAAAGAAGGAGCAACACGATTGAAAAACATCTCTACTACATCACTTAGTTTGTCAATAGCTGTTTTACACACACAGATGGGGGTGTGGTTTGGACACATAATTTTAAATGCTTACAATGTTATCACGAGGGACAATGTCCAGTCAGTGGCTCTACTTATATTAGTTGTAGTGGATTTTCACTATTTTCCAAAGGAGACTGGAGAAGAAAAGCAAGTAAATATAAGAAAGCCCATAAGTTTCTAAAACATGCTCCGAGGAAGGCTAGCTTGAAAAGGATCCCTTTTGGAATGGAGCCGTGTGTTGGTCATAAGCAGCTGCACACTGCCCTCTGATGGCCATGTGAGATATGGCATGAGTGCTTCAGGGCTGCGTTGTGTCCCCCAAAGAAACCAACTTTTAAACTTACACATTTCCACAGTTCTGTTGTTAGAGCAAAACAAATTCTGCAAGACTCAATGTTTGGGGTGCCTTCTGGTGAAACTCATTGTCTTTACCACAACACAGTAGGCCACTTCCCAAGTGCATTGTTTCAGGGAGTGTTGATTGAGCCCCCGAGTCAGACCCTGGGTCCACAGCAGAGGACAGGAGGCTGCTGTCTCAGGGGCCCTGCAGTTGGGGGGGGGGGGGGGGACGTGCTGGGTTCCCTGGTCTGCATCCCAGTGCTGCGTGTCTGGTGAGGAGAAATTAGTTTATCCAACTAAAGAAGTTTATGGCACTTCTCTGTTTATATTAACAATAAGAGATTTTAGAAAATTAAAAACTTGTAACTCAACATATCTGTGTAAATTGATCCAAATTTATAGTTAAAAAAATGGGATTATTTTGTATTACCAATCACTTACTACAAGTAATTATTCCATCTATTTAAAGTTTTAGAATTTATGAATTTAATGGCTCCATAATATTCCTTATGATCTCTTGTACTTAAAGGACCCATTTCTATAGTGCCTGCAGCCAGCTTCCTCCACAACTGTATCTGATTCATGTCTGCAAATGGAGTCCAAATCCCATCATCCCCAGGAAGCTTCCTAATCTAGACTCATTCCCTGAACTTGCAGAGAAGGTTCTCTTCATCCTTTTCTCCTAGGATAGCAAGGCACTTCATTCTACGTCTTCTCTCCTTCTGCGGATTCAGAGCTTCTCCCAGACCAAAATGCTGCTCAGTCAACTCTCAGGCCACCATCAGCACAGCACTTTGCACACGGTAAATATCCAGTAACAACTGCGGGCTTCCGTAGTGGCTCAGTGGTAAAGAATCTGCCTGCCCATACAGGAGACAGGGGTTCCATCCCTGGTCCGGGAAGATCCCACACACCATGGAGCAGCTAAGCCTGTGCACCACAGCTGCTGAGCCAGAGCCCGGGAGCCGCGAGTGCTGAGCCCATGGCAGCAAGTACTGAAGCGAGAGTGCCCAGAGCAGGCTCCCCAACAAGAGGCGTCACTGCAGTGAGGAGCCTGCGCACTGCCCTGGAGAATGGCCCCTCAGAGCTCCTCCCAGCCCAGGACGCTGCTCAGCCAGTTCTCAGGCCGTTCTCCACACAGTGAGTGGTGTACGGCAAACAGTCAGCAAAGACTTGAAAACACAAAGAGATCTAAATGAGCTACTCACTATTGCTGATGTCCTCCTAAAATTAGAAATAAGTCAGAAACCATCAAGGTTGTCTGGAGGCAAAAGACTAGTTTATTGTTGGCAGGTTTGCAATCCGGGGGTACACATCTTTTGTCTGTAACTGAAAGTAGTTTCCCAGAAGGTGATGGGACTGAGGAGTTTTAAAAAGCAAAATCCACAGAATACACAGTTGGGAGACGTGTGAGAGGGCTGCCTGGCCCCTGCAGCCTGGCCCCAAGTCCTCGCAGCTGGAGCGCAGTTTGTGAAGATTGGCTGTCACTGGAGCTTCAGCTCCGGGGCTGTTCCAGGTGGGGCCCCAGGCAGAATCAGGAGTCAGAGTTTTTGTTTGCGGTTTTCTAAAATCTCAGAGCACAGCACGGAACCCCAGGTCTGTCATCCCTGCTTGGCTCTACTTTATTTCTGGTCTCTGTTAGCCACACCAGGCCCATTTTTTACTTACTTTCCTTAGGGGATTTCTCTCATTTTTATTTTTCCTAGGAGAGATGATGAAACTTTAGTACTGACAATGTTAACTGTCCATGAACGTCTGCTCCCCTTCTTGGAGTGTAGCTGAAAGACTTCCCAGCCTCTTTTGTGGCCGTAGGGCCATGTCGCTGCCAATGGGGCAGGAGAGGAGCTGATGGGCCCACTATCACCTCCCACAGTCATTTCTTCACATTTTGGCCCCTTCTGCTGACGGACGTAGATGGGCATGAGGTCCTAGGGACAGAAGAGACCCAGGATGGGAGACTCTGGATTGTTGAATGATCACATGAAGAAGTGCAGTCTTCCCAGTGTGACCACCCAGGCAGCACTACCATGTGGGGAATATAGAGCAATGTGCTGCTGAAATCCGGGCAGTTGTTTGGTCATTCACCATAAACTAAAGTCCTGGATATATGTTCAAAGAAAACACAAATTCAGAAAGATACATGCTCCCCAGTGCTCACAGCCGCATTATTTACAAGAGCCAAAATATGGCAGCAACCTAAGCATCCAGCAACAATGAATTGATAAAATAGATATATTTATACATATAGGGGAATATTATTCAGCCATAAAAAGAATTAAATTTTGCCACTTGGAACAACATGGATGAACCTGCAGGATATTATGCTTAGTGAACTCAGAGAAAGCCAAATACTGTATGTTGTCATTTATATGTGGAATCTAAAAAACAAACGAAAGTATATGACGAAACAGAAACAGACTCACAGATATAGGGAATAAACCGGTTGTTTGTAGTAGGGAGAGGGATATGGGGGACAGGGCAGGGTAAAGGATGGAGAGACACAAACTACTATGTATAAAGTAAGTATGTGTTAGGGATTTCACGTGTATGTTTTAGACTTAAGGCCCTTGTATTGTTGTGGGGATGTTTATGGATGCTGGGGCTATCAGCATCTCAGGCCATGCCTAAGTGAACGCGTGACCCACTTTAAAAATTCTTTTAAGAAAGTGGTCTGTTTGGAGTTTCTGTTCTTTCTATTGATTGACTGAATTTTGTTTACCTTTGTTGGCCAGAAAATTATTCATGTAGCCTAACACGTCAAGTATATGGGCAAGAAGCTGTTCATTATTTTTATAATACATTTTTGGTACAGTATTTCTTGTCTTACTCAAAAACTAATTTCTTATTGCTTGACAGAGTTCATCTATTTCCAAATAGAAAGACAACACTTTCCCTTTCCAAACACTAGCTACTCATTGTATCTATTAAACACAGCATTTGCCTTCCATTTAGCTATGTAGGCTTTCCATATTAAATTCCTCCTCCATTTCTAATGTTTAAAACTTTACTTTCAATTCTTCGTCCAGTTTCAGTCTTGCTAAATAAAGAAAAGAAGTTCGAGTTTTTACTGTAAAATGGGAAGCACTGCTACCATAAAGGGAAAAAGACACCAGAAATGACACCAAAAAAGACACCATAAACCAGATTATAGTAAGTGATAAGTGGAAGAATGTATTTTTGACATAGACAACACAGTAAGTTCAAATCAATAACATACAAAGAATGCCACAAATTAAGAAAAATAGAAAACCCAACACAGGGCATGCCAGAAAACTCAATCTGAGGATTGCAATGCTCAGTGAATCTCAAAAGACATCCCTGCCATTACCTAGTCATAATAAAAAGAGCATTTTAGTGAGTGCCAACCAGACCACTACTTTTATACAAATATCTAAAAATGTCAGCATGCTTTACCTGGCAGTAAATATCTCTTCCACAACAGGAACCAGCAAATACCCTTCAAGATGAATTGCTACCCGTGGTGGATTCATGTCAATGTATGGCAAAACCAATACAGTATTGTAAAGTAAAATAAAAATGAATAAATAAATAAAACATAAAAAAATGAAATGCTAAGCACAGATCCTTTGTGTTTCTTTAATAGGAGACAGACTCTTGATTGGATAAATGGAATCACATGGATGCTATGGAGAGTCATTTCACTCACCCGCTTAGCTTTCTCACAATTAATCCAATGATCTAAAATGCTGGGGGGCTGAGAAAGCTTCTTCAAGGAGAGATTGATGACAAAATCTCGTTATATATTAGTTAACCATCACTTCCTTGTATGAAACCGGGATATCACAGACTTGTGTTCCCCTGGTTGTTGTTGATAGGAGTTTCATTTGGCTTCACCGGATGACGGTTTGGTTAAAGAGGAGGGAAGTTTCTTTGTTAGCTACCACTCACTTCATACCAGGGTTTCCCTACATTCTTGAGCACAACTTACCTAGTGCTTCACAGAGGACTCAGCAGCGAGGCCAGGAGGATATACTTTCCATAGCACCCCAGGGTATCTTACTATCAGACTGGAAAATGCTGATTATAATTGTTCACTCTGTGCTTCTTAATTCACAGATTCATGGATATACAAAAGAGGTACAAAAACCCACGTGCTCAAAGTGTACAGTTCAGTGAGGTTTGACATATGTATATACCCAGAAAAGCATCAGCCTAATTAAGATAAACATATCCATCACCCTCCCCAAATTTCCTCATGCCCCTTTGTAATCCACGCTTCCCTCCTCCCCTCCCATCCCCAGGCAACCACTAACCTGCTTTCTTCCACTGAAAATAACACTGCATTAAAAAAATTTTTTTTGTCCTAATGTTAAACTGTATTCATTTTTCCATGTGCTATACAATAGGTCCTTGTTGGTTATCCATTTTCAATATAGCAGTGTGCATATTTCATATGAATAACATTTCTGTATCTGGCTGCTTTCACTCAGTATACATATTTTGAGATTGAAATAATAAACAACGAGGATATATTTTACAAGCCAGGGAATATAGACAATATTTTAAATAACTTTAAATGGAGTATAATCTATAACATTTTAAATAATTTATTTTTAATTAGAGGATAATTGCTTTACATATAAAATTTCGAATCACTATGTTTTATACCAGAAGTGAGTTGTAAATCTACATTAAAAAAAAAAAAAAAAGGATACCCTTGTAACAACCATCCAGGCCAAGAAATTGTACTTTTCCGTCCACACCAGAACACCCTCCCTGTGCCTCTTCCAAACCTCACCTGCCTCTCTACTTCCAAACAGACTCACTGTCCTGATTATTATACTCCTTACGCTCCTTGCGTTTCTTCCTTGTTTCTGTCCCCCAAGTGTGGCCCTGAGACACTGTAGATTAGAATTCTACAGTTCCTGCAGATTTTCAACTCTACTGAGTGGCTTCATCAGATTCAGGATCAAAAATTTTGAGAAAATTTTTGGTATCTTAGGTATCTTAGAAATTTTAGGTATTGATGTGCACTTTCATTGAGGTGAACATAATGTCAAGTGTGTGTGTGTGTGTGTGTGTGTGTTTTTGAGATGTTAGCTGGGATAACGTTCAGTGTTAATTCATTCTGGGGTGAAAACTGATTTTCTGACCTTAAAAGTTATCACAAATGTTTTTATACCTATGTATGGTGACAATATTACCAAGACTTATTTTGGTGATTATTTCATAATATATACAAATATTGGATCCTTATGTTTGTACATTTGAAACTAACAATGTTATGTGTCACTATACCTCAAGAAAAAAAAAACCGACCCTATGATATCCTAGGAAAAATATAATATCAGAACTAGTTGTGACTTCTGAAAACAGGCAGAACTTTTTCCGTATGGCATTTCAATTATTTTCTCCCTTTCCAATTTTTTGTTTGCACAATTCTCAGAACATTAGGAGAGGCTAGGACCTGGGTCCCACTACTTGAGCACTAGCACCTTAACAAACATCTCCTGGAGCGACAGAACACAAAAAACCTCTAAGGGACAAAAATAACTGCATGCACGTGCCGTTATGAACAGGAAGATACAAAAAGGTGCCAGCCCACTGCCACCTCTGAGGTGTCAGGAGCAAAAGCTGAGAGCCGCGTATGGTCCTTGCACGTGGCAACACCAAGGTGGCGGGCAGACTCCCTGAGCCAGCCATCTGGCCTGACCCACCGATGCACCCCACCCTTATCCCATTTAAAGAATCAATCTGCCCTCCTCTAAGAGCAAACAAGAGCACCTGTTACTTGTTTCTGCTCCTTCATCCTATAGCACAAGTCTCAGTAAAACCTTGCCTGAATTCCTTCTGTGGTGTCTTAACAATTTCTGTTGATTGATGAGTTCAAGGACCCAAAACACTCAATTACATAGTATAATCTCTTTTTAACTCTCATTTAATCTTAGTTCTATGAATAACTATACATTTACTGCACACACTCATCCTTACTGCAATGTCTCTTTAGTTACTTTGCTATATGAAGCTGGTTCTTTAGTAGATTCAAGGGCTCTGGAACACTCTACCAAAACACAGTAATAAAGATGGGACCATTATTTTTTTTTTCCTTTTGCTTCAAGGCTCCAGGTTGGTTTAGCATCAAACTGTTATTAATTCTCAGTTCAGTTCAGTTGCTCAGTCATGTCCGACTCTGCAACCCCATGAATCGCAGCACGCCAGGCCTCTCTGTCCATCACCAACTCCCAGAGTTCACTCAGACTCATGTCCATCGAGTCAGTGATGCCATCCAGCCATCTCATCCTCTGTCGTCCCCTTCTCCTCCTGCTCCCAATCCCTCCCAGCATCAGAGTCTTTTCCAGTGAGTCAACTCTTCGCATGAGGTGGCCAAAGTACTACCTTTATCTAAAAATTTGACATTTCGCTCATCAAGGTTTCTGGCATTAATTTTCTTTTTGAAAAATTATTCCATTAACATCTCATTTATCCTGATAACTGAGTGGTTTGGTGCGCATGAGATTTTGTGCGGCAGGCCAGCGCCTTTCCTGCCTCTCCCGCTTCTAACCCGGAGTAGGAGCTTCTGCTGCCCGTGATCTTCACTGTTCCCATCCTACTTAATTTTGATTCCACTCCTTATAGTTCATGGCTACTGTGGGGTTCAGTCCCAATAAAGCCCTAAGGGCTCAGTGAGAACTCAGAGATTTTCATGCCTCACCTTAGACTCTGACTCATTCAGAGTGGAGTTTGCAAAGTCCGTCCAGGCTCAGTTGCAAGCCCTGGCCAGCATCCTGCACCTAGGCTCTGCCGTAGCTCATTTGGCTTTTGTACCTCGCATGCGTGGGACTCTGCTGGGAACGGGGCGGTGCGGGCTCGCTCGCCTCCCGTACTGAGCATGCGCAGGGCCTCAGTGGTCCCGGTACACTGCCCCTTCTTGCAACTTTCGCCGCACTCACGGTGACGCTGGGGAGGGTCACGGCTGTTGTGCCCCCACTTGTACTTTGTGGAATCAGGGGAATACTCTGTCATTAAGTCTTGCTGTGAATACTGCTGCTGGGTTTTTGTTTAAATGTCTCATGGCTCCATCTGTGCTTTTGCTCCTTGGAAGAAAAGCTATGACAAACCTAGACAGCATATTAAAAAGCAGAGACATTATTTGCCAACAAAAGTCCGTCTAGTCAAAGCTGTGGTTTTTCCAGTCATCATGTATGCATGTAAGAGTTGGACTGCAAAGAAGGCTGAGCACCGAAGAATTGATGCTTTGGAACTGTGGGGTTGGAGAAGACTCTTGAGAGTCCTTGGACTGCAAGGAGATCCAACCAGTCCGTCCTAAAGGAGATCAGTCCTGGGATTTCTTTGGAAGGAATGATGCTGAAGTTGAAGCTCCAGTACTTTGGCCACCTGATGTGAAGAACTGTCTCGTTGGAAAAGACCCTGATTATGGGAAAGATTGAAGGTAGGAGGAGAAGGGGATGACAGAGGATGAGATGGTTGGATGGCATCACCGACTCGATGGATATAAGTCTGAGCAAGCTCCAGGAGATGGTGAGGGACAGGGAAGCCTGGCGTGCTGCAGTCCATGGGTTGCAAAGAGTCAGACACGACTGAGTAACTGGACAACAACAACATTTATGTGGGGCTTCTGGTCAACAAAATTATACTCCCATGAACACTGCCATCTTTTCAGAATTCTCAAATTTATTTTGTTTTACAAAGGATATTTTAAAAGAAAAAATGGGGGACCAGAATTGTTTTTTATGTACAGAAAGCGTTTAAAAAATACATTAAAAAAAAAAACCCAACGAAAGAGTACTATTTGCTCAAGGCCTACGCATGCTCTCTCTGTGGACAAGGGAGATTGTAACTGCTGGGAGGTGACAGCTCCTGGTCCAGGCAGGATGTAGACCAGGCAGTCTAAATACCCTTGTGCTATAAACACCCAGATATGTGATCACCTGGGCAAGCTCAGAGGAGAGAATGGAAAAGGCCTGTGAGTGAAGTTCAGTTCAGTTCAGTTCAGTTCAGTCGCTCAGTCGTGTCCGACTCTTTGTGACCCCATGAATCGCAGCACACCAGCCCTCCCTGTCCATCACCAAGTCCCGGAGTTCACTCAGACTCATGTCCATCGAGTCCGTGATGCCATCCAGCCATCTCATCCCCTGTCGTCCCCTTCTCCTCCTGCCCCCAATCCCTCCCAGCATCAGAGTCTTTTCCAATGAATCAACTCTTCACATGAGGTGGCCAAAGTACTGGAGTTTCAGCTTTAGCATCATTCCTTCCAAAGAAATCCCAGGGCTGATCTCCTTCAGAATGGACTGGTTGGATCTCCTTGCAGTCCAAGGGACTCTCAAGAGTCTTCTCCAACACCACAGTTCAAAACCATCAATTGTTTGGCGCTCAGCCTTCTTCACAGTCCAACTCTCACATCCATACATGACCACTGGAAAAACCATAGCCTTGACTACACGGACCTTAGTCGGCAAAGTAATGTTTCTGCTTTTGAATATACTAACTAGGTTGGTCATAACTTTTCTTCCAAGGAGTAAGCGTCTTTTAATTTCATGGCTGCAATCACCATCTGCAGTGATTTTGGAGCTCAAAAAATAAAGCCTGCCACTGTTTCCACTGTTTCCCCATCTATTTCCCATGAAGTGATGAGACTGGATGCCATGATCTTCGTTTTCTGAATGTTGAGCTTTAAGCCAGCTTTTTCACTCTCCTCTTTCACTTTCATCAAGAAGCTTTTTAGCTCCTCTTCACTTTCTTCCATAAGGGTGGTGTCATCTGCATATCTGAGGTGATTGATATTTCTCCCGGCAATCTTGATTCCAGCTTGTGTTTCTTCCAGTCCAGTGTTTCTCATGATGTACTCTGCATAGAAGTTAAATAAGCAGGGTGACAATATACAGCCTTGACGTACTCCTTTTCCTATTTGGAACCAGTCTGTTGTTCCATGTCCAGTTCTAACTGTTGCTTCCTGACCTGTATACAGGTTTCTCAAGAGTCAGGTCAGGTGGTCTGGTATTCCCATCTCTTTCAGAATTTTCCACAGTTTATTGTGATCCACAGAGTCTAAGGCTTTGGCATAGTCAATAAAGCAGAAATAGATGTTTTTCTGGAACTCTCTTGCTTTTTCCATGATCCAGCGGATGTTGGCAATTTGATGTCTGGTTTCTCTGCCTTTTCTAAAACCAGCTTGAACATCAGGGAGTTCACGGTTCACATACTGTTGAAGCCTGGCTTGGAGAATTTTGAGCATTACTTTACTAGCGTGTGAGATGAGTGCAATTGTGTGGTAGTTTGAGCATTCTTTTGCATTGCCTTTCTTTGGAATTGGAATGAAAACTGGCCTTTTCCAGTCCTGTGGCCACTGCTGAGTTTTCCAAATTTGCTGGCATATTGAGTGCAGCACTTTCACAGCATCATCTTTCAGGATTTGAAAGAGCTCAACTAGATTTCCATCACCTCCACTAGCTTTGTTCATAGTGATGCTTTCTAAGGCCCACTTGACTTCACTTTCCAAGATGTCTGGCTCTAGATTAGTGATCACAGCATCATGATTATCTTGGTCGTGAAGATCTGTTTTGTACAGGTCTTCCATGTATTCTCGCCACCTCTTCTTAATATCTTCTGCTTCTGTTATGTCCATACCATTTCTGTCCTTTATCGAGCCCATCTTTGCATAAAATGTTCCCTTGATATCTCTAATTTTCTTGAAGAGATCTCTAGTCTTTCCCATTCTGTTGTTTTCCTCTATTTCTTTGCATTGATTGCTGAAGAAGCCTTTTTCATCTCTTCTTGCTATTATTTGGAACTCTGCATTCAGATGCTTATATCTTTCCTTTTCTCCTTTGCTTTTTGCCTCTCTTCTTTTCACAGCTATTTGTAAGGCCTTCCCAGACAGCCATTTTGCTTTTTTGCATTTCCTTTTCATGGGGATGGTCTTGATCCCTGTCTCCTGTACAATGTCATGAACCTCATTCCATAGTTCATCAGGCACTCAGCTTCCCTGCCTTTTGATGGGAGAGGAGGTAGGGATCAGAGATGGAGACCGCTCCCCCCCCCAACACACACACACACACACACACAAATAAAGCCAAGTCTGCTGGTGGGTTGTGCCCCTAATAGAAGGTTGAGTAGAAAACATTCCACTCACTGAGGAAACTGTCATCTAGGTTCTGGGTGAGGAGGAAGAGACTCCTCTGAGGGGATAATCACTAGGCCTGTGCTGTGGACTGAACATTTATGTGCCCCAGAGTCCTGCGCTGACATCTTAACCCCTGAGGTGATGGTATTAGGAGGTGGGCCTTTGGGAGGTGGTTAGGTCAGAAGGCAGAGGCGTCATGAAGGGATGAGTGTCCTTGTAAAAGAGGCCCGAGAGCCCTCTTGTCCCTTCTGACAGGGGAGGACACTCCAGAAGTATGAACCCGTGAACCAGAAAGTGGGCCTCACCAGACGGGGACCTGCCGCACCTGATCTTGGACTCCCAGCACCTACAACTGTGAGAAAGGAATCTCTGTTGTTTGGGTGCCACCCAGTCCGTGGTATTTGTTACAACTGCCCAAACAGAATAAGAAGCCTGTGAGTCAGGCAGCCAGTGTCTGGTTCTAAGTGCTATCAACATTAGGAAACAGAGGAAAGGGATGGAGTGGGGAAGGGGGGCCACTTTGTTTTAACTTGGATGATAAGTGAAGTCTTTATATTGGGAGGAACAGGAATGAAATATTATTTACAGAGAATTCTATATGTCCATTTCCAAAGGGACTGAAAATGCACTGGAGAAAATTCAATGTCCTTTTCTGATTAAAAACCAAAACAGCACTTTAAAAAATGGTCATAAGTCAAAATGTCCTTAACAGCCATATATACATATGGGTTTCCCTCATGGCTTAGACAGTAAAAAATCTGCCTGTAATGCATGAGACCCAGGTTTGATCCCTGGGTTGGGAAGACTCTCTGGAGGAGGGAATGGCTACCAACTCCAGTGTTCTTGCCTGGAAAATCCCATGGACAGAGGAGCCTGGTGGGCTGCAATCCACGGGGTCACAAAGACTCAGACACAACTGATCAACTAACACTTTCACACATGCACACACACACACACACACACACATATATATAAACACATATATATGTATGTATGTATATATGTATATAAACCTGGCTTCTAACTGAGCAACTAACACTTTCACATATATATGTATGTATTTATGTATATATGTATGTATGTATATAAACCTGGCTTCCCAGGTGACTCAGTGGGTAAAGAATCCGTCTGTAATGCCGGAGATGAGATGCAGGAGACACGAGTTCAATCCCTGGGTTGGGAAGATCCCTTGGAAGAGGGCATGGCAACCCGCTCCAGTATTCTTACCTGGAGAATCCCCATGAACAGAGGAGCCTGGTGAGTTACAGTCCATGGGGTCAATTAGAGGTAGACACAACAGAAATGACTGAACGCAAAGCCAGCAAGGATCCACTATCACCAAAATGTGCCTTGATCTCCCCATGAAAAAGAGTCAGCAGTTACTACAAATGGGAGGATAAGAACCCCAAGACCATCATGAACTAGGATAATTTGATAAAGCTATCAGAGAAATTCCTAGGAATTGGTTAAAGGCCTAAAAATCGTGGTAGAACCATAAGTGAATTGGATACTATGAAAAAAACAACAACAGGAAAATTAGAAAAAACAAAGTAAGATTAAAAACAATTTCTAGAACTGAAAACCAGTGCCATGGAAATTAGAACTCTATTGGATGGATTAGATAGCAGATTAAACACGGTTGAAGATAGAACCAGTGACCCAGAATATTGCAGAAAGATACAGTGATGGAAAATAAAAAGAGGGCAAGAGCAATCAGACACATGAAATACGTATATAGAGAGTCTAATGTACATGCGATTTTAGGATGAGAAATGTGTGGAGTGGTGAAAGGACAGAATTTGAAGTTTTTAGAATGTTTGAAAGACAAGGATCTGCAGATTCCAGTCCTGAGCAGAAAAACTAAAAACAAACTTGCCCTTGCCCTACAGTAATGGTCTGTAGAATATTAAAGACAGTTGAGGACTTTATTACAGAGGAGGGAAGCCTGATGACTATGAGAACGAACAGCAGGCCAGTCAGCAGCCACAGTTCAGGGCAGGACACAGGGAATGGCGTCTTCAGATTCCAAGGGAAACGGATGCTTCTCATTCTAAACAACCACTCAGAAATAAAAGCAAAATAAGGATCTTTTCAGATAAAAAAGAGTAAGAGTGTTTGCCTCTCTCACGCTCTCACTGAGCATGAGGAACGGTGTATTTGAAGAAGTAAATGCATCCCATAAGGAAGGGATGCAGAATAGAGACATGGAGGCAGGACAGGAGTGAGTGCTGGGCTAAGTTAGACAGTCCTTGACTGTGTAAAATAACCAGGGATTATTAACAATAATCACGACTGATTAGAAGACATAAACCTCTGCGGTTCAGTGTTGTGTCCTGAATATCACCTGCCAACCTACCAGGGTTCAGAAAGCCTGAGCTGAGGTTGGGAGTGCATTACAGCTATTTATATAATAATTATTCATAGCATAAAGAATTATATACCATGAAAAAGTGGAGTTTATTCCTGGAATGCAAGAATGCTTCAACCTAGGAAAACGCTTTGGTGTAACACACCACATTAGCAGAATGAAGGGGAAAAAACACTACCATTTCAATTAGTGCAGAAAAAGCAACTGAAAAAACTCAACAGCCTTTCATGATAAAAACCACTCAACAAGTTTGAAGGAAATTACCTTGACATAATCAATGCCGTATATGTAAAACCCAGAGCTGTCGCACTCAGTGGTTAAAAACTGACAAGTGTTCCTTCGAGAATCAGGAACTTTATAAGAATGCTAGGTTTCACCACTCCTATGCAACATAGCCCTGGTAGTTTTAGCCATAGCAGTTAGGGCCAGGAGACAGTGAGGTCCTGACTTTGGCTGTCCCGAACAGATCTCCCACTTTACCAACTCCCTCGGACACCTACTGCCCACCTTCGTTTTGTCTCCTCGGGAGTCAGGGTCATTTCTACTGTCTTATGAGCAGACCCCTTGTCACCCCAAAATTCAGTTCACACAGATGTGACAACATGATTGAAAAATATCTTATGCGATGCATAGATTGTCAAAGGTGTTTTACACAGATAGATACTTATGGATGGATGGAGGAAGAGAAGAGAGACAAAGGAGGACAGAGAAGGAGGTTGGATGCATACATTTCCACATCTTTATGCGCTATAAGGGACAATTCCCAGTCAGTGGGTCACCTTACATTTGTTATTTATAGTGGATTTTCATTAACTGGACATGGAACAACAGACTGGTTCCAAATAGGAAAAGGAGTACATCAAGGCTGTACATTGTCACTCTGCTTATTTAACTTATATGCAGAGTACATCATGAGAAATGCTGGGCTGGATGAAGCACAAGATGGAATCAAGATTACCGGGAGAAATATCAATAGCCTCAGATATGCAGATGACACCACCCTTAAGGCAGAAAGTGAAGAGGAACCAAAGAGCCTCTTGATGAAAGCGAAGAGAGTGAAAAGTTGGCTTAAAGCTCAACATTCAAAAACTAAGATCATGGCATCCAGTCCCATCACTTCATGGCAAATAGATGGGGAAACAGTGGAAACAGTGGCAGATTTTATTTTGGGGGGCTGCAAAATCACTGCAGATGGTGATTGCAGCCATGAAATTAAAAGATGCTTACTCCTTGGATGGAAAGTTATGATCAACCTAGACAGCATATTAAAAAGCGGAGACATTACTTTGCCAACAAAGGTCCATCTAGTCAAGGCTATGGTTTTTCCAGTGGTCGTGTATGGATGTGAGAGTTGGACTGTGAAGAAGGCTGAGCGCCAAACAATTGATGGTTTTGAACTGTGGTGTTGGAGAAGACCCTTGAGAGTCCCTTGGACTGCAAGGAGATCCAGCCAGTCCATCCTAAAGGAAATCACTCCTGCATATTCATTGGAAGGACTGATGCAGAAGCTGAAACTCCAATCCTTTGGCCACCTCATGTGAAGAGTTGACTCATTGAAAAAGACTCTGATGCTGGGAAAGATTAAAGGCAGGAGGAGAAGGGGATGACAGAGGATGAGATGGTTGGATGGCATCACCGACTCAATGGACATGAGTTTGAGTGAACTCCGGGAGTTGGTGATGAACAGGGAGGCCTGGCTGCTGCGATTCATGGGGTCGCAGAGTCGGACACGACTGAGCGACTGAACTGAATTAACTTTACATTTGTTATTATAGTGGATTTTCATTAACTTCAAAATAACTTTGAAGAAGAAAATGGATATATCTGAAAGAAATATTGTAAGTTTATAAAACATGTCCTGAAGAAGGCTAACTTGGAAAGGACCACTTTTGGATTGCATTGGTGTGTTTGTCGTAAGCAGCTACACACTGCCCTCTGGTGGCCTTATGAGATATGGCATGAGTGCTTCAGGGCTCCAGCTTTTTGCCTACCAAAGAAGCCGACTTGCAAGCTTAACAGACTTTCACAGTCCTGCTGTTACAGCAAACCAAATTCTGTAAGACTCAGAGTTTTGGAAGTGCCTTCTAGTGGAAGTTATTGTCTTGTCTATGACACAATAGGCCACTTCCCAAGTGCGTTATTTCAGGGAGTGTTGATTGAGTACCAGACCCTGGGTCCACAGCAGAGGACAGGAGGCTGCTGTCTCAGGGGCCCTGCAGTGGGAGGGGGTGGGGGACGTGCTGGGTTCTCTTGTCTGCATCCCAGCTCTGTGTGTCTGGTGAGGAGACATTAGTTTATCCAGCTAAAGAAGTTGATGGCACTTCTTTGTTTATATTAACAATAAGAGATTTTAGAAAATTAAAAGCTTGTAACTCAACATATCTGTGTAAAATCATCCAAACTTATATAGAGTTAAAAAATGGGATTACTTTATATTACCAGTCACTTAATAGGAGTAGTTATTCCATGCATTTAAAGTTTTAGAATTTATGAATTTAATGGCTGCATAATATTCCTTATGATTTCTTGTACTTCAATTCAGTTTAGTTCAGTCACTCAGTCGTGTCCGACTGTTTGGGACCCCATGGACTGCAGCATGCCAGGCCTCCCTGTCCATCACCAATTCCCCGAGTTTACCCAAACTCATGTCCAGTGAGTCGGTGATGCCATCCAGCCATCTCATCCTCTGTTGTCCCCTTTTCTTCCTGCCTTCGGTCTTAACCAGCATCAGGGTCTTTTCTAATGAGTCAGCTCTTCACAACAAGTGGCCAAAGTATTGGAGCTTCAGCTTCATCATCAGTCCTTCCAGTGAATATTCAGGACTGATTTCCTTTAGGATGGACTGGTTGGATCTCCTTGCAGTCCAAGGGACTCTCAAGAGTCTTCTCCAACCCCACAGTTCAAAAGCATCAATTCTTCGGCGCTCAGCTTTCTTTATAGTCCTATTGGAAGAGACCAAAACAACTGTGTGGATTTTGGGGAGGCTGCTTAGAGCAGACACAGCTGAAGGGGCCTTTTGCCCTTCACTTGTCCTTTCTCCTGCCTCAGAAATGAAGACATGGTGGCTGGTCAAGGCTGGTCCTCCAGCAGCCGTTTTGTGCCAAAGAGACAGATAGCCGCGAGGTTGGACACTAGCTAAAAGTGCTGGGGCCAAAAGACAGTTATGGGCTGACTGCTGTGGTGTGCAGTTGAGGGCCAGGGAACTTTCCTGTAGCTCAGACAGTAAAGAATCCGCCTGCAACGCAGGATACCCAGGTTTGATTCCTTGGTTGGGTAGATCCTCTGGAGAAGGGAATGGCAACCCACTCCAGTATCCTTGCCTGGAGAATCCCATGGACATAGGACCCTGGCAGGCTAGTCTGTGGGGTCGCAAAGAGTCAGACATAACTGAGCAACTAACACTGCTATGAACAGCTTACATTCATAAGAAAGGAAGACACTTCCCTCTTGCCTGTGCCTCTGGTATTCTGGGTTTTCTGCTATATTTGGGAAATATGGGCATAGCCAATTCATTTTGATGTATGGCAAAAACCATCACAGTATTGTAAAGTAGTTATCCTCCAATTAAAAAAAAACACAAAACCCCTTTCTGCGTACACAAATTCCACTCAGAACTTCCCCTGAGTGGAATACATCCAAGGCCATGGCTCTGACTTCTTATTCAACCAAATTTAGAATTTTTAAACTTTAAATAAATTTAAAAAATTTTTAACATTTTTATTTAACAACAACAAAAAAATTCAAATGTTCATCAGTCTCCTCATATACTTGGCCAGACACAACAAGCCACAAGTTGTATGTCACCATTGATATGAAAAACCAGGAATCGATAAATCCATAGACAATTAAGGATTATTGGGGGTATCCCAGTGCTGAAGATGAGAGGAATGAGGAGTGACGGATACATACAGAGTTCCCCATGGATACAAATGTTCTGGAATAGACAGCAAAGGAGTTACATAGCCTTGTGAATGTACTTAATACCACTTACTTGTACAATATAAAATGATCAAAGAATTAAATTGTAAGTGTACTTTATATCATAAAATAACCCCTGTAGTATATGTAATTTAAAAATATTTTAAAAGTGGAATAACAGGGGAAGGGGAGGAAGCCTCCAGGGCTGCTGCTGGTCTGGGGGCAGGGACCCGAAGACTGCACGTGGGCCGCTCCTGGCTGATCTGAGAGCAGCTCCGGGGATGTCAGGGGAGGCGCTGGCTGTGGCACCTGGGTAAACAGAACTGGCTCTGCTGTGGTCTCTAGAGTCAGAACCCAGAGCTGGACGACCCTTTGGGGCCAAGAGCTGGTGCCGAAGCCATGATGTCTCTGGAGCTGGGGTGACTTAAGCTCTGAACTGAGGCTGCTGAGGACACTGGCTGAGGTTGTAGAGGAGGCCCGAGGTCAGGTTTCCGTGATCATTCACGCTCTGAAGACGGCCTGCTGCTGGCATCTTGTCTGGATTTAGGATTGGAGCCTGTGTAGGTGTTTTCTAGCCTTCAGCGTAACTGAGAACAAGGGCAGGAGCAAGCTGTCTCACTCTGGAATTGGAACTGGCGTACTTTCTTGATCTGGCCCTTGACCTTGAATGAGGGCTGTGGCTTGAGCTTGCTCTGGCTCGAGCTGCAGTGGGCAGTAGAGGTGCAGGGGCTTCAGGTCCTGAAGGGCTCCCAGAGTTGTTCTGCAGCTGGCGGGGTAGCTCCAAGAAAATATCAACAGGACTGCTTTTCCACGTGCCTTCCAGAGAGGAAATTTCTCAGTGCCAATCGATGAAGACTCAGTACAAGATGCCAGAAAGCCTTCCTGATTGCAGTCCAGGGCAATGGTGATCTGAGCCTCCTCGTTGCTCCTGGCCCATTCCAGCCTCGGGAGGCTCTGCTCTCTGTGGCCCAGTGCCTGCCTGGGCCACACTTACTTCCATCACCATCCAGAGTCCTCCTCACCATCACCCTCTGCTTCAGTGGGGTCCAGGTGCTCCAGGAGAAGGTGGGCATGGTGCTCCAGGTCTGAGCCAGGCATGCTGAACTCTAGGGAAGCTAATAGCTTCTTCATGCAGGGAAATTCCAGGGACTGATGGAAATCCTCAGGGTCATAGTGCAGTTAGGTACCCAGGATGGAGGACGTGGCCCTGGGCGGGGGGGAGGCAGGTGGGAAAAAGAGTCAGGAGGCCTGGCCTATCCTTCCCCCACTGTGATATGTGCAGTCCAGGGCTCTGCCAGCCCCCGGCCATCCACAGACCCCACATCTCTATGCAGCTCTTGGTTCAACCAAAGCCCATTTGGGTTTTCAGCTGGTGCAGGGGTCCCCTGCCCTCATCAGAGTAAGGCAGAGTGTACCCATACCTAGAGGAGGCCAGGAAGGTGTCACATGGACCATGCTGAGCACATCTGGATGTGATGGCCAGTGTGACAATGTGACCCTTGGGGGGATGGAAGCCCTGGAGGGTAGGACTGCTGTCTGCTCAGTGCCTTAGTGATGGTCATTCCTAGAAAAATGCCTGCACCTGATAGGCCTTCCTAGTTCTTTGAAGAATGAATGAGCCCTGCTGTCCCCATTACACATGTCTCAGTGGTCTGGGCTATACTACCTGCCCCCAGGGATCCCTGCTGTCACTCACTTGGGACAGGGAACCCCGAGTGGGATTCACCTCTCAAATGGGAAAATAGTTCAGTCCAGTCCAGTCAATAGTTCAGTGACAAATGAGGCAGAGGCTCCCTCATGGGAGCAGGAAAATGACAGCTTAGCATGACTGCAGCCCCTCCTGCGACCTTTCCACGCGGCCAGGTCTCCAGAAGCACTTTCCATGAAGGACCCACTTAGTTGCTACAGTCACCCTAGGGGGCTGGTCCTTTCTTCACCCCAGTGTGCAGAGGGGCAAGCTGAGGCTCGGACAGGTGGACTGACATTCCCACTTCTGACAGCTAGTAGATGGCTGGGTCTCCAACATTCCAGGAGGGGCAGAGTGCTCACCTTGTGAACAGAGGCCCAGCACTTGCTGGGTGGTTGCAAGGCTCTGTAGGTGCTCAGGAATAGGGGGCGGGAGACGGGGTGGCCGCCCAGGAAGGCAGGCTCCAGGCTGCCCGCCAGCTGCTCCAGCCTGGCTGCCTGGGCGTGCAGGGCCCCTGCCTGTTCACTGCGGATACATTTCCCCCCTGGGGTGGACTCTCCTCCTCTGAGGAGAGTCAGGGGTAGCACCATGGACACGAGGAGGCTTGGGGCAAGTCCCTAAAGCCTCAGGGACTTGTGGTAAGAGGTGGGACAGGAGTGCCTTCAGCAGAATTCTCCTGGCATCAGCAGCGGAATTGGCGGCAGGCCAGCTCGGTGTATTAGGCTCTCAGGGTAATTTGTAGCACACAATACTGAGAGCTCCTTCCTGTGTTAACTGTATCATCCCTGTGATTGTTATCAAAATATGCCATTCCAGGGGAAGAACACAGAGGCTGATCCCAGGGTGGGAGGGATCAGGACTGTCAGGCCAACAAGGACACCTGAGGATGGAGTTAAAATAGGAAAATCTGTAGAAAATTGCAGAAACACCCTCGACTTCATATGAAGTGAATCCTGTCAACCATGTGGTCACTGACTGCGTCTGGACAAGGCAGGGCCTGGGCCGTGAAGACAGGGGGAGGGGAGCTGGGGCCCAGGGTCCTTTGGGAGTGGGACTCTACGAGGGAGCCCAGAGGAGGCCAGGGTGGCTCTGGGGTCCAGGCTGCTCCTCCCTGGCACTCACCCTGAGCCTGCCCTGGGCTCCACTGCTGGTGGGGGGCACCTCCTGTGGGGAGAGGGAGCAGGGGGCTCCATGCACAGGCTGCTGTGCCTTCTCCTGTGTGGAGCCCTGCGGACACAGCGCCCAGTGGTCAGAGCTCTGTCCGGCTGTCTGCGCTGGTTCTCAGACCCACCAGCCATCTCCACTCTGCACACACACACCGCCTCTGCACAGACCTCCTCAAGGATGGAAAACAGTTGATGACCTGGGGGCTTTGGATTCACGCTGGCACAGATCACAGGCACCTCAGGAATCTGCTTTTCCCCCACCAGCCCTGTCCTCGGGTGCAACCACGACAGCACCACCTGTTACCAAGTCCTCACCAACCCGTCCCCGTCCAGAGGGGAAGCCCCTCAAACCCCCTTCCCCCACAGGAGACGAGGGGATGTGGAGCTGCCCCGAGAGGGCTCCCGGGGGTGGCCAGGCCTGGACTGCCTGCTCGCGGCCACCTTGTGTTACCTTAGGTGACCTCCTGGTAAATGACCCGAGGCATTGGGGTTGAGGGCTGAACCACTGTCCACAGCATCTGAGAACCACTCCAGCATGGCGGCACCTCAAAAAATTACATAAAACTACTACAAGATCAAGCAATTTCACTCCTGAATATATATTTAAAGAAAACAAAAAGCCAATCTGAAAAGCTATATGCGCCCCAATCTTCATAGGAGCACTATTTACAATAGCTTAGATACAGAAGCAATCTAAGTGTCCGGCAACAGACGGATGAATAAAATAGATGTTTATATAGAAGAGAATACTACTCAGCCATGAAAAATGAAATTTGCTATTTGTAACCACATGGATGGACCTGGAAGGTACTATGCTTAGTGAAATAAACCAGACAGAGAAAGACAAACATTGTATGTTATCACTTAGATGTGGAATCTAAAAAATAAAACAACCAATTGTATATAATGAAATGGAAACAGACTCAGATATAGAGAACAAACTAGCTGTTACTAGTTGAGAGAGGGAAGGGGAGGGACTGGATCGGGGTAAAGGATTAAAAGCCAGAAACTACTAAGTGGAAAATAAATAAGCTGTGTGTTGTTAGGAATTTTATACGTATGTTTTAAATTTAAACAAGGTCCTGTATTATGGGGACTTTTCTGGATTCCAGGGCTCGAGTAAAGCTACAATTGTCAAATAATTGCAAAGCTTTCTAAGAGCTCAAGGGGACATCTCCTTGGGCCATTCCTAGTGAGTATGTCACCTTTCAAGAAAGTGTTCTGTTCAGAGTCTCTGTCCTTTCTCGATTGAAGTTTTGTTACTTTTGTTTTTCAGAAAGTTATTCGTGTAGCCTAACACTTCAAGTATATAGGCAGGAAATTGTTCATTGCCTTTTTTAATAATTCTTTTTTTTGGTACAGTAAGTCTTGTTTTATTCAAAGTAAACTAATTTTTATTGGCTTGACAGGGTTCACCTGTTTCTGAGTAGTAAGCCAATACTTTGCTTTTCCAGAAATCAGGACTTAGTTGTACCCATCAAGCATAGTATTTTCTTTTTAATTGGTTATTTTAGATTTTCCAAATTATATTCCTCAACCATTGCCAATCTTTAAAAGTTTGCTTTCAATGCTTAGCGTGAATGCTTGTTTTGTATAATCTCAATCTTGCAAAAAAAAAAAAAGTTCAGGTTTTTACCAAAAAAAAAAAAAAAAAAAAAACAGCTAACATGAAGCAAACAGACACCAGGAATGAGAGTATAGTAAGTGATAAATGGAAGAATATATTTTCAACACAGATAAGACAAAGAGTTAAAATCAAGTCCATACAAAGAATTCCACAAATTTAGGGAAAAAAAATAGGATAACTGCTGAAAGGCAGAACAGAAAACTCAAATCTGAGGAACTGCCAGGCTCTGGCCTCAAAGGCATCTTAGCAAGTCAAAATAAAAGCAGCGTTTAGTGACTTCCAGCCACGCACTTTTATGAAAATATCTAAAAATTATAGCTCGTTTTACCTGGCATTAAATACACCTCTTTCACAACAGAAACTATTACAGCATACTCTTCAACATGAAACGCTGAGCACAGCTCTTTGTGTTTTTCCTATAGGAGACAGGATCTTGATTGGATAATTACAATCACATGGGTTCTAAGGGAGGCACCACTTTATACCTTAGCTAAGCTCAGAAAGCTTAGTTTTCTCCAATTAACCCAGTGATACAAGATGCTGGGGGGCTGAGAAAGCTCCTTCAAGGAGAGGCTGGGGACAAATCCTTATTATATGGTAGATATCATTATGTACTTATAGTGAACCCCTAGGAAATCAGAGGTTCACTTTCCCTTGGCTGTTTGTTGATGGTGGTAGTTGCAACTGGCTTCTCACGATGGTGGTTTGGTCGCGAGGAGGGACGGCTCCTTCTCGCTACGGCTCACTTCATTCCAGTCTTTACTTCTCTGACCAGGAGCAGCGCAACTCACCCGGTGCTTTACGGCAGGCTCAGCAGCGGGACTAGGAAGATGGACTTTCCAGGGCACCAGGGGCTTCTTGCTACCAATTAAGACTGGGAAACACTGCTTGTAATCATTCATTCTGTGCTTCTTCATTCACAGTTTCATGGATGTATAAATGAGGTACGAAAAATGGCACATATTTAAAGTGTGAAGTTCAATGACGTTTGACATATGTTCAGTTCAGTTTGCTCAGTCGTGTCCGAGTCTTTGCAACCCCATGGACTGCAGCATGGCAGGCCTCCCTGTCCATCACCAACTCCTGGAGTCCACCCAAACCCATGTCCATTGAGTTGATGATGCCATCCAACCATCTCACCCTCTGTCGTCCCTTTCTCCTCCTGCCCTCAATCTTTTCGAGCATCAGGGCCTTTTCCAGTGAGTCAGCTCTTCACATCAAGTGGCCAAAGTAGTGGAGTTTCAGCTTCAACATCAGTCCTTCCAATGAACACCCAGGACTGATCGCCTTTAGGATGGACTGGTTGGATCTCCTTGCAGTCCAAGGGACCCTCAAGAGTCTTCTCCAACACCACAGTTCAAAAGCATCAATTCTTTGGTGTTCAGCTTTCTTTATAGTCCAACTCTCACATCCATACATGACCACTGGAAAAACCATAGCCTTGACTAAATAGACCTTTGTTGACAAACAATGTCTCTGCTTTTTAATATGCTTTCTAGGTTGGTCATAACTTTCCTTCCAAGGAGTAAGCGTCTTTTAATTTCATGGCTGCAGTCACCAACCGCAGTGGTTTTGGAGCCCCCCAAAATAAAGTCAGCCACTGTTTCCACTGTTTCCCCATCTATTTCCCATGAAGTGATGGGACCAGATGCCATGATCTTCGTTTTGTGAATGCTGAGCTTTAAGCCAACTTTTTCACTCTCCTCTTTCACTTTCATCAAGAGGCTCTTTAGTTCCTCTTCACTTTCTGCCATAAGGGTGGTGTCATCTGCATATCTGAGGTGATTGATATTTTTCCCAGCAATCTTGATTCCAGCTTGTGCTTCCTCCAGCCCAGCGTTTCTCATGATGTACTCTGCATATAAGTTAAATCAGCAGAATGACAATATACATCCTTGACGCACTCATTTTCCTGTTTGGAACCAGTCTGTTCCTGACCTACATACTGGATTCTCAAGAGGCAGGTCAGGTGGTCTGGTATTCCCATCTCTTTCAGAATTTTCCACAGTCTATTGTGATCCACACAGTCAAAGGCTTTGGCATAGTCAATAAAGAAGAAATAGATGTTTTTCTGGAATTCTCTTGCTCTTTCCATGATCCAGCAGATGTTGGCAATTTGATGTCTGGTTTCTCTGCCTTTTCTAAAACCAGCTTGAACATCTGGAAGTTCACGGTTCATGTACTGCTGAAGCCTGGCTTGGAGAATTTTGAGCATTACTAGCGTGTGAGATGAGCGCAATTGTGCGGTAGTTTGAGCATTCTTTGGCATTGCCTTTCTTTGGGATTGGAGCGTCAGCCTAATTAACATAAAAAACATACCTATTACCCCCCAAAGTGTCTCATGCCCCTTTGTAAACCACACCTCCCCCCCTCCCATCCCCAGTCAATCATTAATCTGCTTTCTTCCACTAGGATAACACTGTATTTTATATAAATGACATCTTACTGTATCTGGCTGCTTTCATTCAGCATAAGTATTTTGAGATTTAAAAATAAGCTACAACACAGGAAATATAGCTAATATTTTAAATAACTTTAAATGGAGAATAATCTCTAAAATTTTGAATCACTATGTTGAGTACTGAGACCAGTATACTATTATTATACTATTATAATATAATATAATAGACACTATAATATTATAGACAATACTTCCATAAAAAAGAACACCCTTGTAACTCACCATGCAGGCCAAGAAATTGTACTTTTCCATCAACCCCAGAACACCCTCCCTCTGTCCCCTCCCAAACTCAACCACCTCCCTACTTCCAAAATGGCTCACTGTCCTGACTTTTACGGTCATTCATCTCCTTGAGTTTCTTTATAGTTTTTGTCACCCAGAGTGCTCTCTCGACCCTGTGGATGAGACTTGCTCATTTTATTGATGTCTTTTAAATCTCTTTTAGCCTGTAAGTTCCTTCTCCATCCTTTTCTTACAATGTAGCCGTGGAAGAACTGGAGCCTTTGCCCCCTACAGAACTTTCCAGTCAGGATTTTGCACACTGTGTTCTCTGCAAATGTTCTCTTCATCTCTGCAGGATGAAGTTCAGCACATCCCTCTGTTCTCTACATTTCCTGCAGATTTTCAAATGTATTCAGAGGCTTGATCAGGCTCAGGATGAAGATTTTTGATGAGACTCTAGGAATTGATGTGCTCTTTCATCAAGGGCTGTGTATCATGTTTGTCTTTTTTTGAGATGTTAGCAGAGATGATGGTCAGTGCTGACGGTCATTGATCCATTTGCGGGTGAAAATGATATTCTAGCAACATCATTTCTCTTTCATTTATCAGCTGGATTAATTTCATAGAGAGACACTCCCCTTCATCTACTGTTTGGTCACGTGGCGGAACGGTTCATAGGGGAAAGATAGCTTAGATGCTTCTTTCTTTTCATTTATTAATTTTTTTCCCCAGAGAATCTGAAAAATCTCACTCCAGGGTTTCCTGAAGCAGAACACCTGCGGAGTCAGAACACAGCAGGAGAACGTCTTTCTCTATGAACTGTCTTCAGTCAAGTGAGCTGGCTACAGGGCTGTCACTAGAATGTGGGTGCCTGGTTATAGGGGTTCCGAGTTCTGTTGGAATCTGTTTTCAGAAAGTGACTTCACTTCCTGGGGTCCCCTTGCTTGAATCCCCTCCTCATACAGCACCTCTACGCACAGCCCTCTGGGCTGCAGACTCCTCAGCCCCTTCTCCATGCAGTCCCACATCTCACATAGTTACACCCACAGCCCTCTCCACAGTCCCCAGAGAGGGTCTGTGTGTGACTTCGAGGAGACAGACCTGGTGTCCAGACTCATCTCCTTGTTTGTACCTCATCTCCACCCTGGATAAGGCACTGTGTCTCTCAAGGCCTGTCTGTCTCCCGCCTGCACTGGGGGAATGATTCCAGCATGTTCTAGGGATGTCCTCAGGTAGAGTTGGGTTGTGTTCGTCTCTCAGTCGTGTCTGACTCTCTGCGGCCCTGTGGACCATAGCCCGCCAGGCTTCTCTGTCCGTGGGATTCCCCAGGCAAGGATACTAGTGTGGCTAGTCATTCCCGTCTCCAGGATGGGTGTGAAAAGAACTCAAAACACGTGGGAGCGATGTTACATGTAGGCTGTACGCCCACCCCTCTTCTTCTTCCCTTGCCTTTGTCTGTCCCCCTTCTGATCACATCACATCAGCCTTATTCAGTGCCACTGTGCACACCTGTGTGCGTGCACGTGTGTGTTTGCACCAGTGCGTGCTCTCTGGAGGCCGGAAGAAGACTCCTGCCTAGAGAGGGATGGGCAAGAGCTTCCTAGGATTTTAGGGTTTCTAATTTCCAGAGTAAACTCGAGGAGAGGGGTTCCAGCCTTGGCCTGGGAGGTGAGAACCTGGTGACCCAAGGCCACACAGGGAACAGGAGCTGGAGCTGGGTTGACAGACCC
Organism: Budorcas taxicolor; assembly: GCF_023091745.1. NCBI lineage: Eukaryota > Metazoa > Chordata > Mammalia > Artiodactyla > Bovidae > Budorcas > Budorcas taxicolor. The sequence continues at coordinate 4,927,449 of NC_068914.1, forward strand.
AGACAGCCTGGCTCCAGTGTCCACAGTCACAGCCACGGCGCTGGCTGCGGAGAGACGGCAGCCTTCACGGGGCACACGGCCTGGCAGGCCTGGCTTCTCTGGCGGCTGGACACACGGCGGCCCAGGGACAGGCTGGCAGAGGACGGGCTGCCATCCCCAGAGAGACTTGCCAGTCTCAGTTGCTGCTCCCTTTCTCTTCCTGTCCTTGAAGGCCTCTCCCCAAGAGGCCTTTTAGATGAATGCCTCAGGCTTGCTCCCTGAGGCCGGCTGGAATGTTTCCTCCTAGCCCAACCCCAGTGAACACAGAGTCAGTTTCACCAGGAGCAAGAGGCTTTTGTCAGCTAGGGTAGGAAGATCCTCAGCCTTGCTCAAAATCCTCTGAGTAGCAGCTTCTCCCAGTGACTTCATCAGGAAAGTGGATCAGAGATGATCTAATCTCACAAGGGTCTAGGTGTCGATTGGGCCCAGACTGCCTTCTGGAGCTCTCTTCCACCCCTGCCCACCATGTCCCTGCAGCAGCGGCACCTGCTCAAATCAGAACCCTGGGTCTCTGTCTGCCCCCTCTTTCCTCCTCATCTCCACAGGCAATCAGTTCATCCCCTGTCCCTGGATCCTGAATCCGAAATGCATCATCCTCTCCCTGTATCTCCCTCCCCGCTCCTAGTCCAGACTGCCACTGTCCCCATTTCTGTTCTTCGCTTTTATTTATCATTCCCTCTGATCCTAGAGTGGGAGGTTTAAGAGACAAATCTGTCCCTGTGACTCTGCTAACAAACAGGAAATCTCTCAGCAGCTCTTTGGGGAAAAGCCCCAGTTCTCAGCCAGATTTTAAGCCCCTCCTCCTGCCAGCAGCCCCTGTCGCCTGCTCCCCTCAGTCCAGCCACTCTGGCCTCTGTTTTTGACTCACCCCCCCAGCCTTCAAAAGCCCCAGGCTGGGACCCCGTTTAGCTTTTTACCTGGATGACTCCTCCTGCAGATCTTATCCCAGATTCTGGAAGGTGCTTCTCCCTGAGCCCTCCGTTCCTCCCCCAGGGCTTTTTCCATGGCCCTGGGAGTTGTCGGTCTGGAGTGGCAGGTGGCCGGGACCCTGGGCAACCTCAGGTGATTAGCCCTGCAACTCCTCCCACCAACAGCTTGCAGGTGAGCCCAGAGGTCTCTGCTGCCCCCTGGCAACCCTGGGAGAAGAGGCCCTCAGAGCTCCTATAGCCCTACCCTGCTGGCTTTCCAAGTGGAATTTAGAGAACGAGAAAGCCCACCAGTGCCTGGGTGAGGCTCCTCCTTAAAGTCAATACTGTCAGAAACTTACCTACCTGCCCTCCCACTAACCCTGTCAGTGCTGCAGCCCTGAGGGGGTGGTGTAGTTCCCAGGGGAGGAGGTATTATGGGTGCCAGTCCTGCCAATGTTCATGCAGCTTGAAGACTCTCACCTTTGCTTAGAAGGCAGAGGGATCAGAAAAATATTCATTTAATTTAATTTATGTTAACTCTGATTGTGATACAATACACATAACAAAATTTATCATCTTAACCATTTTGAAGTACCCAATTTAATAGCATAGATTTTATTTTCTTAGGTTCTAAAAATCATTGCAGATGGTGACTGCAGCCATGAAATTAAAAGACTCTTGCTCCTTGGAAGAAAAGCTTTGATAAACCTAGACAGTGTATTAAAAAGCAGAGACATAACTTTGCCAACAAAGATCTGGATAGTCAAAGCTATGGTTTTTTCAGTAGTCATGTATGGATGTAAGAGTTGGACCATAAAGAAGACAGTGCTGAAGAATTGATGCTCCTGAACTGTGGTGTTGGAGAAAACTCTTGAGAGTCCCTTGGACTGCAAGGAGATCAAACCAGTCAATCCTAAAGGAAATCAGTCCTGAATGTTCACTGGACAGACGAATGCTGAAGCTGAAGCTCCAATACTTTGACTACATAATGTGAAGACTCACTGGAAAAGACCCTGATGCTGGGGAAGATTGAGGGCAGGAGGAGAAGGGGGCGACAGAGGATGAGATGGTTGGATGGCATCGCCAGCTCAATGGATATGAGTTTGAGCAAACTCTGGGAGACAGTGAAGGACAGGGAAGGCTGGCGTGCTGCAGTCCCTGAGATCACAAAGAGTCAGACACAACTTAGCAACTGAACAGCAAGAAGTACACTCATGCTGCTGTTCAGCCATCTATCTCCAGGGCTGTGAGAACATTTTGCTATCACTCATCGAGATAGAAAACAAACTGATGGTTATCAAAGGGGATGGGGGGAGGTCAGAGGGATAAACTTGGAGTTTGGGATTAACTTATACACACTACTATATATAAAATAGATAAACAAAGACCTGCTGTATGGCACAGGGAACTATACTCAACATCTTGTAATAACCTGTACTGGGAAAGAATGGGAAAAAGCATATATATGCGTGTATAACTGAATCATTTTGCTCTACACTTGAAACTAACACAACATTCTAAATCAACTATATACTTCAATAAAATAAATAAAAAGCATGTTGTTATTATGTTTACAATGGTAAGAAATAAAATTTAGCATGATTGTTAGTTTATAACCGCCACGTTGCCTGAATATATGAGGCTGAAATACTATCTAGGTAATTCTGTGTTTCATATTTCCCTACATTAAACAGCATTTTACATGATTAAATGGAAAAAGTCAAGCAAAATTAATTTGTGAATAAATTTTGAGTAAAATAGATATCACAGAATTGTACAGTTACCCAGAACTTTAAAAATCTACCCTAACTGAAACTGCGTATCTTTTAAGCAATGACTCCCCATCCTCCGTCCCCCCAGGTCCTGGTAGCCACCATGCTACCTTCCATTCCTATGAATCTGACTGCTCTGGGAACCTCAGATGAGTGGAGTCACAGAGTGCTTGTCTTTTTGCGACTGGTTTATTCGCGGGGAGCCAGGTGCTCAGGAGTCATCCGTGTTCTAGACGTGTGAGGCTTTCCTTGCTTTATAAGGCGGAATAATACTCCTTTGTATGTATACACCGCATTTGGTTTATCTGTTCATCTTTTGATGGGCATTTGGGTAGCTTCCACACTTTGGCTGTTGCGAATGCTGTGAACATGCCTGTACTAATATCGCTTTGAGAGCCTGCTTTCAATTATTTTGTGTATATACCCAGAAGTGGAATTGTTAGACCACATGTAATTTTTCAGTCCATATATTGCTAGTTTTTTTGTAAATTGGGATAAAACTGACATGCAATATTACATTAGTTTCAGGTGTACAACATACTGATCTGACATTCGTATATATTCTGAGATGATCACAGCACTGAGTCTAGTTAGCACTCATCACCATACATAATCAATTTTTGCATGTGTGGCAATGCTATTTTTAATTTTTTTGGGGAAATGCTATACTGTTTTCCGTAGTGGCCGTATCATTTTACATTCCCACCAATGGTACACAAAGCTTCCAACGTCTTCACATCTTCACCAACGCTTGTTATTTTTTTGGTAATGTTTTGATCCTAATGGGTGTGACGTGGTATCTCATTATGATTTTGATTAGCATTTCCCTAATAACTAAAGTTGGTGCACAGCTATTTGCATTACTGGCCATCTGTATGTCTTCTTTGGAGGAGTGTTTAAATCCTTTGCCCATTCTAGAATTCTGTTGTTTGTTTTGCTGTTGCTGCCGAGTTGTAGTGACGGATCTTAAGCAGGATGTCATGGTGTGACCTGCGGTTTGGGGAGAACTGAGCCTGAAACTTTTGCAGGCATCAGGATAAGAATAGCAGGGCCAGGGCTGCCTGTGGACACTGGACACAGGTGTTCTTTACAAAGGCCCACTGGGCTCTCTGTCTCTGGATCTTGATCGTCTAAGACAAGGATGACCCAGGACATTCCTTTAAATTCTGGAGTATTCTGAGATTCTGGCCATTTAAACTCCCTGGGAAAGCTCAAGGAAGTCCTAGGCCTATGTGACGTCCAGGGGCCTCAGTCCTTCCGTGTCGCTCAGGCAGAGACTGGTTCGTAATCAGGGCTGCAGGTGTCTGCTCTTCTGTCACTGCGACTGGAACGCAGGGGTTGGGCTCTAGAGATTGAATGAAATGGCACTACGGTGGGATACTCGGTCACTTCCCAGTTGAGCAAGTTACACAATTTTCTAGTACCTCAGTTTCCTCCTCTGTAAAATGGGGATAATTAGTGTGCCTTCCCTATTAAGCACTGGGTTAGGAATAAAAGAGTTTAATAATGTGTGTAGAGGGCTTCCCTTGTGGCTCAGTTGATTAAGAATCCGCCTGCAATGCGGGAGACCTGGGTTCGATCCCTGGGTTGGGAAGGTCCCCCGGAGAAGGGAAAGGTTACCCACTCCAGTATTCTGGCCTGGAGAATTCCATGGAGTGTAAAGTCCATGGGGTCGAAAAAAAAAGTTGGAAACGGCTAAGCGACTTGCACTTCAATGTGTGTAGAACATTAGAGCAGTACCTGGCTTAGTAAATGATGGGAATTATTGTGATTTTGGGCTTTCTTGACAGCTCAGTTGGTAAAGAATCCGCCTGCAATGCAGGAGACCCTGGTTCGATTCCTGAGTTGAAAAGATCTGCTGGAGAAGGGATAGGCTACCCACTCTAGTATTCTTGGGCTTTCCTTGTGGCTCAGCTGGTAAAGAATCCACCTGCAATGCGGGAGACCTGGGTTCAGTCTCTGGGTTGGGAAGATCCCCTGGAGAAGGGAAAGGCTACCCACTCCAATATTCTGGCCTAGAGAATTACGTGGACTCTATGTACATGGGGTCGCAAAGAGTTGAACAGGACTGAGCAAATTTCACTTTCACTTTCATCGTGATTTTAATTGCAATCAGGACTTCTCTGGCTTCTGACCTAGCTACCACCCAGCCCAGCTTCCCTAACAATCCCCACCCTCCCTAACAATCCCCACCCTGGTCAAGGTGTCTGTGTAGCCCAAAGCTAGGTCCTATGTACTCCTGGAAACCTCATCACAGTTGCAGCCAGGCCTGTTACCTGGCTGCCGGCAGGGGGCAGCATTGCACCACAGCTGCCTCTGCTCAGGACTAGGTCCAGCCTGGGAAGCCTGGCGCTGAGGTCCTGGCCGCACCTCCTCTCTCTGTCTGGCCCGGGGCTCCTCTGTGGACCTACCTGGTACCTGGTCTCCTCCAGGAGGCTCCCAGCCCTTGGGGTGTTAGTGACTCTTCCTCTGCCCCTTGGGCAACCTGGTGGCACTAGGGATGCTCTTTGTTTGACGCACAGTCCCAACAACTGTGAAACGAGGGTACTGTGCTGTGTTGCAGGGTTGCAGGGTAAGGGGCAGATGTTTTAAAAGCTCCGTGCAGGCCTTCATTAGGGGTAGGCTGGGCCGGGTGGCGGCCAGGTGGTTTTCTGGGTTTGTGGCCAGTTGAGGGGGAGTATGGCCATGAGGCCCCAGGCTGTGGCTGGCTTTGAGGCCCTGCAGACGGGGCTGGTGTGGGCACGAGTCTGCCTTAGTCTTGATTCCTGAGCCTGCCCAGTGCCTTTGCTTCTGCTCCTTGGAATGCCTCCCCTTTCTCCTTCCTCTAACTCCTCTTAGGCTTCTCAGAAATCCTTAAGAGTCTTCTGCGTCTCTCCAGGCCTGGCATTAACTTTCCTTGGTCCTTGCCAGACCCCAAGAGCAGTCCTGTCCCTAGATGTGGTTTCCCAAGTTCCTGCCACCAGGCTCTGGATCTCACACCAGAATACGTGTCTTTTCCACTATGGTCCTTAGCAGGGAACCAAGGAAATGGCCCAGCTTCCAGTAAAGGAAGGCCCCAGCTCAGCAATTCTAGTCCTGGACTCTCAGGGACTCCGGGGGTCTAGCCCTTGACCTTTCTCCCCCACAGTTCCTGAAGAGGATTGAGCACTGGTTCATGGGACCCATATTCGCCATCTGTGTTCAATAGATGATGCCAGGTTCAGCCTCCCAATCCCCCACAGGAGCCTGGGCCTTAGGAGACCTTCCAGAGAGCTACAAGCTGGCAGATGAACAGTCTGTGGCCCCAGTGACCAGAACATACTCGTTAAAACAACTTTGAGACATAACTGTTGATGTACCAAAATGAAAGAACATTAGAAATTAATAATGCCTAATGTTGGTGAAGGTGGAGAGAAAAACAGTCATAAATTTCCTGTGGAAATATTAATTGGTTTTAAAAACTGCCTTTGAAGGCAATTTTGGAAATACATGTTAAGATATTTAAATTATGCATAGCCTTTTTAGGTGTTTATCGTAAAAAATAATTGCATAAAGCCTGGAATCCATGTAACAGTATTTTCTACAGTAGTATTAAAAAAATGTCCACCAGCAAGTGACTAGTTAAATAAAGTATGTATGATAAGTGCATGGGAGAGAACTGAAATCATAAAAAAACCAGGTTTCGGAAAATAATTTCACGACCAGGGGAAGGGTTCACATTAAAATGTTCATTCACTCACTAATTAATTCATTGATTTGGCTAACATTTATTGAACATCTAGACATGCCAGACATTGTTCTGGATACAGGGCATAAAATCATAATGAGATACACTATCCTTCTTGTGAGGCTTTTCTTCTATAGGAGAGACAGACAATTAGCATGTTAATAAAATAATTTCAGGTATGATACTTTTGTCTGCTTGTATTTAAAAATTATACCTGATTAGAAAAATGGATAGAAATAAAAACGTCATCGTGTCAACAGTTGTAATTTCAGGTTGGTGGTTATCAGTTATGGTTTGTGTTACAAACAACTGAAAAATTGACGGCAGTAGTTAACTAGTTGAGGGCTTGCTGAACAGTCTGGCGTGTCCAGGGCTGAAAAGGCCCACCACTGTCATCTGGCGGCTCTGCCGTCCTGGGGCGAGGCTGTCAGTCTCTTTCTTGGCTTTTCAAGGTCATAGGATGACAGCTCTGTTTTGAAGCTGCTGTCCACATTCCAGGTCTGAAGGAAGAGAGGCGACTAGGAAGAACAAAGTCTTTCTCCTTCTGAGGTGCTTGCCTTTTTATTAGCCAAGAGCAAAGCTTCAGCCAGCATCTGTTCATCCCCTGTGGCTGCTATCAAATTACCACACAGGCAGGGTGTCTTAACACCACGGATACTTATTGTCACAGTCCTAGAGGCCAGCAGTCTGACATCTGGTGGGGCCGTGCTCCCTCCAGGGAGGACCTGTCCTCGTCTCTTCCAGCTTCTGTGGCTGCCGGCATTCCTTGGCTCCTGGCCACATCAGTGCAGTCCGTGTCTCCCTGGCCCCATTGCTTTCTGTCTCCGTGTCTATCTCTGCTTCTCTCTCACAAGGACCTGTGATGGAGGTGGGGGGCTTCCCTCGTGGCTCAGACAGTAAAGAATTCGCCTGCGATGCAGAGGACTGAGATTCGATCCCTGGGTTGGGACGATTCCCTGGAGAAGGGAATGGCAACCCACTCCAGTATTCTTACCTGGAGAATTCCATGGACTGAGGGGCTTGGTGGGCTACAGTCCATGGGGTCGCAAAAAGTCGGACATGACTGAATGACTAACACTTTCACTTTTAGGCAATCCAGGACTATCACCTTGTCCCAAAGAGTCCTGAATTTAATCACATCTGAAAATACAGTTTTATAAAACAATGTCGCATTTACAGATTCTGAGGATTAGGGCCTGAATATCTTTTGGGGACCACCTTTCAGCCTATCATATCAGTTAAGTGTCCAGGGATTTTGCTGTGCGGAGCCTCAATGATCTCACTTGTAGATTGGGGATGACAGCCCTATTCTCAGAGGGTCTTGCTGCTGCTGCTGCTGCGGCTAAGCCTTGTACTGATCACCAACTACAGAGCAGTGAAGTGAGGACTGGGTCTCTCTGTGATTGAACTCTGCCTCTCTCCTCTGACCTCTGAGGGCTGTTGCCATCTCCTAGACAGCTTCTCCCTCCATCCCCTTTACCATTAACCTGCCCTGATTCTGGAGACAGTTAAAGTGAAGCAGGGAGGCAAGCAGACCCTTATCCCCATCCCCAATTGACCTTTTTTCTGGCATCGCTGCCCCTCTGCAGTGAGGTGTGTGTGATACTGCTGTGTCCAGGCCTGGCACTTGGCAAGTTTAGAGCATACGAGTTCTATTCCTCTCTCTGGGGGTCTCCCCTTGGGTCTTCTCCTCTCTGTTCTACTTCCTATTGTGTTCCCCCAAATCAAACTCCTGGGTCTTCCCCTCTATTTTTCAAATGAGTGTCTAGGAATTTAGGGACCCAGTATATCAGCGATGGACCCAGGACCTGTGCCATCTCCCTCTCTTATCTGAAGGAGCACTGGGTAGTCCCTGCTCCAAGGCGAGTCCTCAGACGCTTCCCTGGGAGACAGCACCTTCGTCTGTTGGGTTTACAGGGTGCTAAATGTGCCGTGACACCCAGACAGAGAAAATCAATCACAATATCATTTCATTGCCGCATAAAAGAAGAGGTTTACAGGCAAGAAAAATTGCTCATGGAAATGAGTATGTCCATGACCAGGGTGATCTGATATGTTAGGGGTTGTATCTAGCTGGAGGCCTGGGTCTAGAGAGGGGATTATCTGTCCGATGAGCCAGGGCTCCAGGCATTTTCAGTTTCCCCAGTCTCTGCCCCTTGGGAAAGCTGGGGCTTGGCTCTGAGAGGCTGGAGGCCCAGGCTGATGGGAACAGCAGGGCTCTACCTGACTTGGCATGGGAGGAGGTAGGGCGGGTCGAGCCCCTCACATTCACTTCACAGAGTGTCTGGGGTCTCCATGGTGCAGCTCCCAGCCCAGTGGGAGGGGTGACACTTGGGTACCCCATCACAGGGAGTGGGCCGGGTCTGAGGTCCAGTGAGCCTAGGGCCCTGCTTCATCTGTGAACACCCGCAGGTGTCTGCTCATGAAGGAAGAGGACACAGGACAGTCACAGAGTGTTGTGTGCACAGTTAGGGTGGGTCAACCTCCTGTGAGCTCCCTGGTGGCCAGGGGGACAAGGGCTTCGATCCTCTGCAGATCAGTGACTCTCGGGCTTCCCAGAGATGCCCAATGAGGACATGATGGTTGATGTGTCTCTGACTGCCCGGGGCCACCTCGGGCCCCTGCTCGGTTGAGACGTGTCTGAAAAGTAGTGAGCCTGGCCTCAGCGCCTCCCACCAGGATCATTTTAGCAACTTCCGTCCTGGCCCCTCCACCAACTTCTTCACATCTTGCTGCTCTTCTCTCTGTGCTCCGTTGCATGCTCCTGCCTCCATACCTCTCCTTTCGCTACTCTCTCCCTGGAGCATGCACTGTCTTCCTTACCTCCTGGGCTCAGCTCAGCCTGTGTGGAGCCCGCTGCAGGGGCCCACTGCAGCAGATGGCGGGGCAGAAGGAGCCGGAGCAGAGGGGGCCTCTGTGACGCTCCCTGTGCTGGTCCTGGAGCCTTGGCAGTGGCTGATGAGGGTGTGGAGGCCTGAGTTTTGCTTTGGAAGAAGACAGGGTAGGGTTCAGTTCCCTGCTACTTGATCCTTTCTGGGGAATTGGGAGGACCACCCCGCCCCCCCCCCCCCCCCCCCCCCCGCCAGCCAACCAAGTGCAAAGTTGCAAGGGCTAGGGACGGAAAGGAGAAGTCTCCTCAGGCCTCATTGTGGGGGAGCAGGGATCCCAGCATGCAACTTGGGAAGGAAGGGTCTGGGCCAGCCCCTGGGCTCAGGGGAGATCATCAAGGCTGAGATTTTCAAACCTTAGACTCTTGGCAGCAGAACCTTTTCCTCGCACACAATGGACTCTGAGCACACAAGTTCAGGCCTGAAGCGAATGAGGTTGACCTTGAGCCCTGGAAGCCAGAACCTCCTCTGAAGAACACCCTGGACCCAGGCTGTGCAACTCACACCTGGAGGATCAACGCTTTAGCAGGAGGCTGGGACACAGGCTTCCCTGGGAGGGCTGGGACTGAGATGACCACTCAGGAGGCTTCCAGGGAACCAAGCCTCCCCTCCTCTTGTTACAGGGAAGAACTAACTCCATGCTGGATCTGTTTCTTTAACCTTTGCTTCCTGTTGCTTTTGTTCATTGAAAGATACGGTCCATACATAATGGCCTGCCTCAGCATTCCTGCCCCTCTGCCTGAATGTGAAGCCAAATGCCTTTGTTCAGGACTCTCTCCACCTGTGAATGGCTCCTGGAAGGAAGAAATCAGCTCATGCCTTCCCCGAGGCTAGCTGGTCCAGGAGAAACTTGCAGGATTAATAGTTTGTTTTTTTTTTAACTTTATTTCCTTACCTACCCCTACCTCCATTCTATAAAAGAACCTGGCAACCAGACCCCAAGAAGATGGTTACTTTGAGATGGTTATTCTGCCATCTTTCTGGTCTGCTGTCTTTCCAAATACAGTTATATTGCTTGCCTCAGCACTGTCTCTTGGTTAATTGGCCTACTGTGCGGTGAGCAGAGTGAGCTTCAACTTGAGGTCACACTCTTGCTGTCCTTTGACATTTGGTGGTGCCTTTGTGCAAACTCTCACTACTTCTGCTTTTCAGAGGGACCTATGGGAAGCAGGGAACTGGCTAGACTCCAGGAGCCAAGGGGAGTGCTAGACGTCAACATGAGGGCCTTAGATGGGCCTAAGCTGGCCTTTGGTCCTGCCACCCATCCTGTCCGGAGAGCCTGGGTCCAGGGACCAGACCTAAGAGGTTCCAGCTTCTCTTTGTGAGGGAGGCAGATTTTCACATAGCTAACTTTTTGGACTGTCTTGTTCTAAGTGGACTGCACATTCCAAACTGGGCCCTGTTAATTGAACATATAATGGGAAAAAAGAAGGGCCTCTGCCCTGCAAAACTGAGATGCTCCTATCCAGGATGGACACGCTATGTGCGACTTCCTTCCTCCACGTTAGCCTGGAGGCTTTGGCTAAGAGAAGACTTCCCAGTGGGGTTGCCAGGCGTGGGTACCTGCGTGTGCCATTGGCAGTGTCCTGGAAAGGGTACCTGGGAAGAGTGTGAGGGCTGGGTATGGGCAGGGGGCTGGGCATACTAGTGGGTCCTACCCTAGAGGCTCCTGAAGGGCACGGGCAGGGAGGCCACCTCCAGTCTCACTCGCCCAACCACCACTGTGGGGAATAAACCTAAGGCTATACGAATAGAATGCCTTGAAAAACGGAAAGAGCAGATGCAAAAGATTGAAAAGTAAAATACCCAAGGGGCTAACCAGAGTAAAAAGAAAATAAAAATACAATGATATAGAAGAAGATCAAATAAAATAAATGCAAGCTGAGAAACAGTGAAAATGAGATCAAAGAGGTTGGCAAGAAAAAGTAAGGAAGACAAAGTGGAGATGGACAATTAACATACAACAGTAGACCAGAGGCAGCAACTGAATGTGTGTGTGTGTGTGTGTGTGTCTGTGTGTAAAGAATAACCCAGTGGGTTAATAGAGGAAAGTAGCAGTGAGGTTTATGGAGCTCAGATTCTGACTGATTGTGGGTTCCTTGGAGCCTATGGGAAGGGAGGGCTCCATCTGGAACTGAAACTGCAGCGCATTAAGCCTGGTTCCTCCTTAGATGCCGGCTGACCCCTCCTTGGGGGGAATTGGCCCCAGGACCTGGGTTTCCCTCTTCGTTGTGTTCCCAAGAGAGCTGGTCTTCCGGGCCAAAGCCTGCAGAGAATCCCCCAGGCTGGGCCTTGGTGTCTCCTGCCGGTAGTAACCTTTATGCGGGTCTGGGCTGAATTATCTTAGAAATCCCCATGAGCTCTAAGCTGGTGAGGGAGGGAAGGCAGTCTTTCATGGTACAGTATCCTGTCTAACCTGGGGGGCTTGCTCGAAGGAACGTGGCTGGGGAGTGGGCAGCTCTGCAGGGGTTGAGCAGTGGTGGCTCTACATGGAGCCGACAGCTCCCCACGCAATAAGCCTGAGCAATAGACTCCGGTGGGGTCAGAATTCCAGCTGGTACTTCCTTAGTCCAGTTGTTGACTACAGTGAGACACGAGATGACAGAGCTCCACTTTCTGGAATGACAAAGCTTTAAGTAATGATGACTAAACTTCCGAGCAGATCAGCATAATCTCTTTGTCTTGACATTTCATCTGCAGGTTTGTCGGCAAACTACTGGCTTCCAGTAGCGTGCCAGTTGAGATTCCTGGTGGGCCCAGTTTACCTCTTTGAGCCTTCCTTTCCCAACTGTAAAGTGAGACTGTCATCTAGTAAGATGTAGGGTGCTGAGCACAGTGCCTGCAAATGGTAAAGGCTAAGAAGTATAGTTGTGCTCAGACGCTTCAGTCAGATCTGACTCTTTGCAACTCTATGGACTGTAGCCCGCCGGGCTCCACAGTCCATAGGGATTCTTTAGGCAAGAATACTGCAGTAGGTTGCCATGCCCTTCTCCAGGAAATACGTATAGTTAGAATTAGTAAAATTGAAGATCTCTTTAGAAAAAGCAATTACCTGTGTTGGCTGAACTCTGTGCAAACGAAGGATTTATTGACCCAGTTTTACTTTCTCTGAATATGTCTTTGTTTAGCGAGAAAGAAACCAAGAGGACTAGTCCTGGGTGCAGAAAAAACTGGTGCTTTGGGCAAGCTACTCCTTTTGCCAAGACTCAGTTTTCCCCTCTGTGAAATGGGTTTGTATCATATGTCCCAGAGATTGCTAATCTCTCTCCTCCAGCCAGATGACTAGAGTCGGAGTGTACTTGTTCCTCAGGTGGAGTTGCTTCTCTAGGATCGTGACTTGGGGGAGGCAGTTTTTGCAATCCCAGAGGTTAACAGGGTTTAAAGGGACTGGTCTGGCCAGGATCAATAAGTAATTAAAGTTTTGATGAACCTGATAAAGCCCCAATGAGCAAACGCCCCTGGAATTTGGTAATCCCAACTTCAGGTGGCAGAGAGGTGCCTAGACGTGAACAAGCATGTGCTGTGCTGTGCTTAGTGGCGCAGTCATGTCCGACTTTGCGACCTCATAGACTGTAACCCGCCGGGGTTCTCTGTCCATGGGGGTTCTCCAGGCAAGAATACTGGAGTGGGTTGCCATGCCCTCCTGCAAGCATGGGGCCCCAGTAATCTCTGGGCCTGCACCCTCCCGCCTCCCCAGTTCTGGTGGAAATGAGACCTGTGCAGAGTACCCTTCCTGGCCAAAGGATATCCAGGCCATTCCAGTCTGGTATGGAAAACTGGCTTAGCTTGGGAGTATAAGAGGATGAGCATAGGAGATAAGCATTGTGGGATGGTGAAGGAGCCCACATTATGGGAAATGGAGGGGAAGGCAGTACCCAGGAGAGGCGCTTCCAGGGCAAGGCCAACCTGAGTCACAGCCCTCAGGTCCCAAACTAGAGAGGCCTCATCATCAAAATTAGAAGCTGATGAAATCTCTCCCAAATTGAATGTGTTTATAGGTTGACTTCTTAATATTTGGAAGGGGGTCTTGAGACTTGTCTCACTGTAAGCATGCTACCCCTACCTAGCATAATAAATATCAAGAAAAACTTCCAACTGGGGCCTACTTTACTAACATACTAACAAACAAGTGTATTTGGGGATCCCTGACCCCATGGCTCTTAATCTCATGTTTGAGCCCCAACAGGGTGAACATATCACCATCCTTCTGAGGTTGTGACAGTCTCCTTAGGAACCAAACTGTTAAATAATAAAACCCATTCTTTATTTTCCTTCTCCCCTAACTTTTCAGCCAGGGAATGAGAATGGAGGCATGGGGGTTTGTAGAGCATGAGAGGGGTGTGTTTTACAATTCAAGCCCCTCCCCACTGATGGATTTCTTGAGGAAGTACCTTGTGGGCACCCCAGCCAGCTGGACAGCCCAGCGCCCCGCAGGCATGGCCATTCCTTCCCTCTTTCCCATGGTCTCCTCATCTTGGAAGTCACCCTGCCAGCCCCTGTGGTTCCCTGCTGTTTCTTCAACCCAGTTTCTCCTCTCTGGAGGCTGCCCCTGCAGCCCCACCGACCACTGTAAGAGCTGCCTCATTGTCCCCAGGCCTGCCCTGGCCCTCCCCTCTGCACAACCCCCCCACCCCCGCCACCTTTCTGAACTAAATGACTTCTGCCAATGACTTCTGTGGCAGGCAGCTTGGGACACACACACACACACACTAAATTCTTTTTCTTTTAACTTGGCTCGCTAACCAGCATTCAATGCCTGGAAGCCTCCCTTCCTTCTCCCTTGGTAACCCCACTCAACCTTTAAAACTGTCACCTCCTCCAGGAAGCCATCCCCTGGCTTTTCCTCTCAGGCTGGGTCACAGCCCAGAATGCGCCTTTGCACACAGAGCTTATTCAGGGTCCTTGCCGCATCTTTTGATGATCTATTTAGGTGTCTGTCTCCTGGGAGCGGGGAGTTCCAGGAAGGTCTGTTGCTGGGTCTCTCTGAATTCTTCAAGCCCTGCGCATGGCCCTGCAAGGCAGGGACCTTGGGGCTGGGCCAACGACAGGGCCAATGGGCGCTCCCGGGCCCGCAGAAGTGGCCCCGAGCACTAGGCTCTGCCAGGCGCGCCCAGACCGAGCTTCCTCCCGAAGCCGGGTCCGTGAAGGCTCAGCTGTCTCCCTGAAATCTTGGGTGTGCCACGTGGAGCTCAGTCTGTCTGGAACTTGTTTGGGGACGGAGGCGGCGGGGAGGGTGGCTAGCGTCAGGCTTGCCACCCCCTCCCAGGCTGGAGCCTAAGCGGCCTGATGCTCTATCTGGTGGTAGCCGGAGGCATTCCGCGAGCGGTGGAGCGAGCCCCGCTCTGCGCTGGCCGCGAGGAGCCGGCTCTTCGCCCGGGCTCGCGCGTAAAGGCTCCGTGCAGAGTCGGAGTCTGACTACGCCGGCCGCTTGAAAGGCTCCTCACGTCCAGGCGCCGCGGTCACGGATGCGCCGGTTTCCGGCCATGAATTGGGCTTCAGAGTCCGAGCCTCCTGCCCGACTCCCGGCTGAGCCTCGGGCCGCAGGGCGGGGGATGGGCGCCCGCCAAGGTCCGCGGGGCCAGCTAAGGTTCGGGCCCGCGGCTGCGGCGAGTCTCCTTTGGCTCCCCTTGCCTCTCGGTGGCTGGCTCAGCGCCTCGCCCGGTCTCTCTCCGGGCTATCCCGGCCCGGCTCCACGAGGGGCTCTCTGCCCAGGCCGTGGATCAGGGCCCAAAACGCTCGGCGGCTGAGGTCAGCCGGGGCCAGGGGGCTCCAGGGATCCCCGAGGGCAGTCGGAGGCCGACCCTTCTCCATTCTCTGGTTCCTGGCGAACGGGGTGGGGGGTGGGGGTCACGAGGCCCAGAGCCACCAAGTCTCTGCGCGCCGCAGCCTCGGCCGGTCCCACCGTCCTGCTGGCCTCCGAGCGTCCCTCCGACTGGGAGCGCGGAGCACCAGGCACCCCCTCCGAGCCGCGAGCTGGAGAGCGCCGCGCGGCGAGGCAGAGGCTCCGCAGTCACGTGGCCCAGAGGAGGGCGGAGGGGAGGGAGGCGGGGAGGGAGGGGGGGAGCAGAGCCGAGGGGGAGGGGGAGGGGAGGGGGCGTCCTCCGCAGTTCGCTCCTCGCCGGGGCTCAGACACACAGCGATCGCGGAGCCGCCGCGCCGGCCCGGCTGCTGCCGCCGCCGCCGCCGCCGCCTCCGAGTCCTCCCGAGCCGCGGGGAGCGCCGCCGCCGCCGCCGCCGCCCCCGCCGCGCCGGCCTGGGCTCGGGTTGCCGGCGCCGCCGCAGCCACCACCGGAGCCGGAGCGGGAGCCCGACCGCGCCGGGCTGGGCTGGGCTGGGCTGGGGCGGGCTCAGGGCGCAGGGGCGGGCGCGCGGGGGAAGACGCACGGGCGGGCTCGGCTTTCCCGGGGAGCGGCCCGGGACTGCACCCCGACCGGCGCCTCCCCGCTCCGCGCTGCCCCTCGGCCTCGCCCCGGGCCCGGGCGGATGAGCCGCGCGCCCGGGGGACATGGAAGCGCTGACGCTGTGGCTTCTCCCCTGGATATGCCAGTGCGTGTCGGTGCGGGCCGACTCCATCATCCACATCGGTGAGCGCGGCGGGCTCGGGGCCGAGGTTGGGCGGGGGCCCCAGCGGCGCGGGGGGTGCGCGGCGTCCAAACTTGGCTGTTCCCTGGGCCGAGGGGCTCGGCGGGCGGTGCTCCCCCGAAGGGCCGCGCCGCCCCGCGGAGGAGCTGTGCGCGGGCCGCGCCGCGCTCCCGCGGGCTCCTGCTACTCCCGGGGCTCCGATCCCCCCGCGGGGCCCCGCGGCCTCTGCCGACACTTAGGGCCGCGGCTGCGGGGAACCCAGGGCTGGACAGAGGTTCAGCCCCGCGTCCCCAGCGGGGCGGTCGGCGGGGTAGGGCCAGCCCTTAGGTGCAGCTCAGAGCAGCGAGGGCAGGGGGCGGGCAGGGCCCGGGGTCTCGCCAAGTTGGTAGCGCAGGACCGAAGAGGCCCGACCGGAACCGTGCGTGAATGTGGGTGGGTGGGTGTTGTCAGCGTGTGTTTCTGTGTGTGCGCCCGTGGCACCGTGTTGGTGTCACTGCGAGGGGGCGTCGGGGTGTGTGGGGCCATCGGAGCCTCTGTTGATGCGTGCACGATTTATCAGCCTGTTAGAGTGGACAGTGTCTGTCTGTTTCCCTGGTGTGTCTGTGTATTTCTCAGTGTATGTGTGTGTGTGTATATTTCTGGTTGTGGCGACGGCAGCCCAAAGCTGGACAGTCTCAGAGTTTCTTACGGCCCAAGTCTTGGAGGCCGGCAGATGGTCTGGGCAGGGAGTCAGGGAAGAAGCCTGGGCCCGCGGTGTGTGTGTGCAGAGTGTGTGTGCGTGCGCGCTGAGCGGGAAGAGACCGATGGAGGGAGAGAACCCGGAGAGGAGAGAAGACGAGATGGAGAGGAGGACGAGGCGCGCCGGCGGGGAGTGTGTGGGAATTGGTAGCAGCAGGGGTGAAATCCCAGGAAGTTGGGCGGGATTGGGGGACTGGCAGCGGTTGGTTTTGGGGAGCCCGTCGGCAGTCGTCTTTCCGGAAGTTGGGGAAGACCAGCGAGCCGAGAGAGGCTGGGGGGTCGGGAGGTGTGAGAAGGCAGGGCTGATGGGACAGGTGATGGGTGATCAGGGACTGGGCCTGGCCTTGGAACGCTGCAATCCCTGGCAGGCACCGGGACAAGACCTGCTTCCTAGTTGTGGGTGGAGGTGGTGGTGGGGCTTGGGTTTTGCGGTCAGCATTGCGGCCCTGGGTGTAGCATGGAACGGGACCTCCCTCCTCCTGCCCAGCCCCCAGTTCAGGGATCACTGGGCCCAGCTCTGGGACTGTGGTGACTCTTAGGGCCTGACAAGGGGGTTGGACTCTGAGTTTTCCAGGCTGCAGGGGCCAGGCTCAGGTGAGTCCGACCGATCTCGGCGTCAAGCGCGGAGAGTCGGCCAAGGCAGCGCGAAGAGCGCAAAGGCCAGCGGGCGGCTGCTCTGTAGGAGCTGTTCATGGTTCTAGAAGGCCCGTTCAAGAGCGGCTCCTTCTGGGCTCCTCAGCTTCTGGGTTAGAAGGCAAAGGGTGTAGGGACATTCTCCTATCAGGAGAGGGATGGAAAGCAGGAGGCAGAGCCCAGGGAGTCAGGCGGGACTGAGTAGTCCCTCTGCATGCCACCGGTCATCAAAGGCCCCTGCAGAAAGACGCCCCCAGCACAGGAAAACCACTGGGGACCTGTTTGCTTAGCTCCTACGGAAGGGGGTTGCACAGGGCAGAAGGAAGTCATCTTTCCACTTTGGGATTGGGGTTGCAAGGGGACTTTCTGGCTCCTGGGATAAGACTCGTGGGGCCATTTAGGCAGGGTATTTAGGTGCCCGAGGTCACACCAGCTTGGCTCAGCCCGTTATGTGGGGCATGGTTGGTATATGAGGGAGCTTGGTTGTGAGACACTCGTGTGACCGGGTGCCTGCATGGACCACGTGCCTATGTGTCTCCTGTGGACTATGTTGGCATATTTGGGGTGGTGTATTTTTGTGTCGGTGGGCGGAGGCCCACCTCTAAACTATCCTATCAGGCTGAAACCCCAGCCCAGAACTCCCACCACCCGGCAGCCTGCAGTCCTGCCAGCGCCGTGATAGGAGGGGGTGGGAAAGGAGAGCCCATCTCTAGGCCTGGTGTTGACCCCTCTTCTCCTCCAGGTGCCATCTTCGAGGAGAACGCGGCCAAGGACGACAGGGTGTTCCAGCTGGCTGTATCGGACCTAAGCCTCAACGATGACATCCTGCAGAGCGAGAAGATTACCTACTCCATCAAGGTCATCGAGGCCAACAATCCGTTCCAGGCCGTGCAGGAAGGTGAGTGGCCTGCCGCGGTGCCCAGGGCTAACAGGGCTGGCCTGCCTCGGGCGCAGTACTGGAGACCTGCTGGGTTGCCAAGGGTTGGACCGCAAGCACGGTGCGCGCTCCCTCCCCGGCCCACCGAAGCTGTGCATCTGCGAGTGCCCTGCGCCTCGGGGCTGGACCCGAGAGCCTGTGAACGGCGAGCCGGGCTCCTTGCGGGGCGTGTCGCGGGCTTGTGCGGCTCCTTTCCAGCTGGGTGGGCGCGCGTGTGCGCCCGGTGCTGGCCGCGCAGGCGTGTGTGGCTCAGGGCCGTCTTTGTTGTTCGAGTGTGGGTGGGCGTGTCTGCGAGCAGGGTACCTGTGCTGGTGCACGTCCCCTGGCCTGGATGGGCCGGTGTCTTCTTAGCTGCCGAGGAGGAGGGGCGTCTAGCGCCCAAGCCAGTGCTCTCCCCTCTCCCGAGCGCATCCCGGGGCGCGCAGCATCTCGCGCCCCTCGGTGCTTCGGCTCGCCTTTCTCGGGCACTCTCCTCCTCCGGGTTTGGAGCAGCCGCTCTCACTTGCGGTCCCCGCCGTGGGCGGAGGCATAGCCGCCTGGGCCGGAGGTGGGCGCTGTTTGACCAGGAAAGGAGCGGAGTTGGGCCGGGCCAGGCTGCGGGGAAATCCTAGCCCGCGCCTGGGCCACCGTGGTCCGCAGACTCTGCCCGCAGGCGGGGGCAACAAGTGCGCGACTAAGCGAGGCAGAGCGGGCTGCGTTTCCCTCCTCCCTCGTTCGCCCCCCTCCCACCTGGCTCGAGCCTGGCTTCGGGGACTCGGGTTTCTCCCCCATGATGCCTGCTTCCTCATCAGGGACTAAGGCTTTCTCTGCGCTGATACCTGCCTGTCCTCGGGCCCCTTTCCTCTCATCTGCCCCCATGTCCATGGGTTCTCCTAGTTCCTTAATAGCCATGGGTTTGGCTCTGAGGCCCTTGCCCATACTGGAGACACAGGGAACAGCTGGTGATACAGGGTGTGGGGATTCCTCCCAGGAGGAACAAACGTTCCAGTGGGCGCAGGGAGAAGGTAGGCTGGCCGGAGGCTCCAGGCAAGTTTTTCCTGTCCCCCTCTCCCTACCCCCAGCCCCTTAGACCCAGAGACCTCTTCCTGCTTTAGGCTGTATGTTGGCTGCTAGTCTTCTCCAAGGATAGGGTAACTCTGAAGGCTGTGTTCTGGGTTCAGAACGTTGTGATGGAAAGAGGTTTTGGGGAGTCTCCTGTTCTTGCAGAGGAGGGAGAAGGCCCAGCTCTGGGACCTGAAGGTCCAAGGATGTCTTTGGGTAATTGTAAAAGCCTGCAGGTGTTTTGGAGGTGGTGGTTGAGTTGGGGTGAGGCTGATGGTCTATCACGAGAGCTGGTTTTCCTCGCCCTGGCAGGTGTCCGGTGTCCACTGAGGTACAGGGGGTGGAACCCATCCTCCTTTGCTGTCTGATCATGCCCTACCTGTAGGACCTGCCCCTGCATGTCCTGCCCTTAGACTGCTTTGCTCTCTCATTGCAACTGTTGATGTTCTTGTGGTGGGCTCTAGCCAGGGGAAGGTGGGACCTCTGTAGGCAGGAGTGACCCTAACTCGGGTAAGGATCTCTGGGGACAGAGGCTTTTCCAATTACTTGCCGTGATTTTCACAGTGCCTCATGCTCCCTTTGCACACTCCCCACACTCTTGTCTTTGTGGACATTCATCCTTTGTGCTTGGGAGCTGAGGACACAGCTGGGAGACACCTGCCCCAGGGAACTCGCAGTGTAATGGGGATGCTGCTTGTGTTTTCATGGCAGTTTGGCTCTGCCTCCTTCTCTGTTGACATATCTCATTTCTGTTGACTTGCCCTCTACTGTATTGAGTTTTCCAGGTTCATTCATTTTGCTCCAAATGATGCCCATTGGCCCCCCTCCCCACTCCAGCAGCAGGTCCCCAAAGACTGAAGATAATGCTCTTGCCCACGGTTACTAACTCTGACAGGTAACACATGGGTGAACTGGGCTCTGGACCCAGAAGGACCTGGAGTGTGGGGTCTGGAGAGGTCATCTCTATCAAAAGGAAGTTGTTGTACAGCTTCCCCTGATTTTACCATTTGGGAATGAAAATCCTGGTGTTATAAATGTGCTGATTTATTATTTATTTTAAAGATGAGCTTCAAATCTGTACTTTAATGTAAAATCTGATTTCTAACTCTTGTCAACTAACCAAACAATTTGAGTAACGCAGTACAAATCAAATCAAACAACTATGGGCCGTTCAACCTTCAAGCCTTAAGGCAGCTTTGTTTTGGAGACACAGGGCTCCACCCAGGGGCCTTCTCTGGGTCTTAGTTCCTCTGTTTTTATAACTGGAAAAATGTCTCAGGCTGACACAGTCTCAGAAGGGTGTGAGTGAGGATGTGTGTACATCCAGAACTAGAGAATCAGATACGATGCCTGACAGTTGTCCAGGTAGAGGAATACTGAAGAGATGGTGCCGCACCACCCTCTGCCCAGAGGGCATGTGCTGGTTAAAATTGGCATGCTTTCAACTGATAAGCGGCAGGGGCAGAAATTCACATTGTCATCCCTGACCTTTTGAAGCCCTGGGATGCTATCAGAGATGGGAGGAATGAGCCCCTCAGCAGCCTCAGGGAGTGCCCGAGCAGGGTGCAGAGGCTCTCCCTCCCCGGTCTCAGGCTTGGTGTGGCTCAGCTCACTGGGCCCTTCCTTCTGTGCTCTGTGGGTGTTGTCCATCTCATGGCTGGGCCCTGGTTGATGGATATCTCTCTTGTGGACTTGGACAGTCACAGCCCCAGGACATGGGTGGTAGGTACAGCTTGGATGGGAAAGGAAAAGATGTGTTGGCTGGGAGTGGCCAAGGCATGGGGTTCAGTCTTCATCATGGACTGGATGAGCTCCCCATGACCACCCACCGCCCATCCCCATGGTGGATTTGGGATTGAAGTGATTGTGGTCTGAGAGGTAGCACCACACAGGGATAAGAGCTTAGTTTCTGGGGCCCAAGAAACTGGCTTCAAATCTTGCTTGTCTCATGTGCGGTGTGATGTTGGGGGAGGCCTGGCCTTACTCGAAATTTGTTCACATGTCTGCTGAGAGGGGTCCTCCTGGGTTTCTTGTGAGGGTTAATGAGATGAGACATGTATGAATTGTCTGCAAAAGACCTGCAGTAGGTGTTCAGTAAACATGGATTCCCTGTCTGTTCCTTGACCAACTCTGAGTGCATCTAGCTTCTCTTCAGGCTGTTGGTATTTTCAGCTGCATCATTGCTTAAGCTAGTGAATTCCTTGAGAGCGGACCCTAACTGACCTTTTCATTTTCAGCTTTTTGCTTAACTTTCTTTTTCCTGATTATAAAAGAGATGCCTTGCTACAATGAGCATGAATTAATTTAAAAATGTGAAAAAGGAAAAGGGCAACGCATGCTCATTATATAAAATGTGTGGAAGGTGCAGGAAAGCATCAAGAGACAGAACAAAATCGTTCAGAAGTCCACCGCTGTTGTTTCCTTCTAGTCTTTTTTCACCCACTGACTTTCATAAGTGCTGAGAGCTCCCATTCTGTTCAGTTGTATATTTTGTGTTTTTTTTGTTTAACATATCAGTGACTTTTTCTGAAATCATGTGAACTGTTTATAAACATTCCTCTTACTGTCTGCATATATTTTTAAATATCCAAAACGACCAATTTTTAAAAAAATGGCAGCATTTAGGTTGAGATATGCTTGAGTATTTAATTAAAGAAAATAAGGAACTCTACTTTGACTTGTAGGTCCTAAGATTTATACCTGCAATTTCTTCAGGCTGATTTTGTGCAGCCTTCTTACAAGCTACCTTTTGAAGCAGTTGGTCAGTTTATGTGAAAGACTGGATCATTTTTAATAAAATGTGCATTTGTTGAGGATTTAGCGAATGATAACACAGAATTGATATTTAAATCCCTGAAAGGTGGTATCCTAGATTTAGTTGGCGAAGTCCATATTAACAATAAGTGTGAAAATTTGTCTTCTAGATACTAGAAGAGACACTAATTTGTTAAATTAAAAAATTTCATATTGCTTTAAAGTGCCTGCTCAAGGAGAAGATTATATAAATGCACAAATGCATAAAAGAACTGGCTGAGCATGAGTCTTCTCTGTTCACTGTGTTATCTTTTACTGTAAGTAAAAGACTTGAGTTATTGGCTATGCTGTAGACATATCTGTCATGGAGTGGAAAGATAACAATTTAGGGAAGAGGAAGAAAAAAGGAATGTATGTGAGGCAATATTCCTTTTAGTTACAATAAGCGCGAAAGTGTTTTAGGAAGACAGGATAAAAATCACCCAAGTATAGCTGGGTGTTCACAGAATGCAACAATGAAGCAATGAAATAAAATGAAAGTAAGGCTCAGTGAGCTTTGTGGTGTCCATCTGATGGTCTTGCTCATATTATACTGGTCATTCCTAGGTGGTCACTCTGCCCCTGGCACTGTGTGACAGCTGCTAGGTGGTCTCCCTAACTGAACTTTTGTTGTTGTTTTCCTTTATTTAAAAAAAAAGTTTTATTGGAGGATAATTTCTTTACAATGTTGTAGTTGTCTCTGCCATACATCAATCATAGTGATATATACCCCCTTCCTCTTGAGCCTCCCCCCGACCTTTGCACCCCTCTAACTCATCACGGAGTGCCAGGCTGGGCTCCCTGTGTTTGATGCCTCTACTGTTTTCCTTGACTTCCGTTCAGGTCCCGCTGAGGCTGTATTTTTGCAGCTCCTGCTGGCAGACCCACTGTTCTCCCTGGGAATGGTGTTATTGGTCCCTGCCTGGGAGACACTGTCAGAATCTCCCTGAGTTTGATGTTAGTGTCATTAAAGATGCTTGCAGGCCCACTGCCATCATTCCCATCCACTCAGCTGCATAATTTTTCTCTTGGTGCAGAAACAAATTTTACCATAACTTTGCTGGTTAAAAACAGAAATATATTATCTTACAGTTCTGCAGATCAGAAGCCTGACATGGGTCTCACTGGGTTAAGATCAAGGTGTCGGCAGCACTGATTCCTCCTGGAGACTGTTGCCTTTTCGGCTTCCCGGGGCTGCTTGTCTTCCTCAGCTCCTGGCCTCCTTCCTTCAGCTTCAAAGCCAGTAGTGGTGGGTACGGTCCTTCTTGCAGGGAGTCACTCTGTCCTCCCATCTCCTCTCTGATCCTTTTGTCTCCCTCCTTCCAGGACCCTTGTGATGGCATTGGGCCCACGGGGATAATCCAAGCCTATCTCTCTATCTTCAAGTCAGTTGATTAGCACCCTTAATTCCATTGCAACCTGGATTCTCTTTTTACCATGGCTCAGATGTTAAAGAATCCACCTGCAATGCAGGACACCTGGGTTCAGTCCCTGGGTTGGGAAAGATCCCCTGGAGAAGGAAATGGCAATCCACTCCAGTATTCTTGCCTGGAGAATCCCATGGACAGAGGAGCCTGGTGGGCTAAGGTCCATGGGGTGTGCAAAGAGTCGGACATGACTGAGCGACTAACACTTCCGCTTTCTAGCGTGTTCACTGTTCCCAGGGTTAGGATGTGGATGTCTTTGTGGGCCCTTTTTTCTGCTACCATGTTGGTACACCTTGGGGGTGCCTATCGTAGACACTGCCCTTCATGACCCTTCCCTCTCTTCTGCACGGCTGGCTGCGTTCCTGCATGCTGGGTGGCATCCTCTTTCTACTTGGAGCATATGGCCATGCTTCCCTGTCTATCATCTTCGCTCTGGAGGTGGCACACTGTAAGCCTGCAGGCCTCTGTAGACCTCCCTGTGCTCTCCAGTGAGACAGCAGCTTCCCTTCCAGAGCCTGCAAGCTGCTCACGTCTAAGGTTCCTAGAGGAGTCTGTTTTGTGAATAGCCAGACTGCAAGGCTGTGCCACCGTGCAGGCGCATGCCCTCCATTTCTTCCAGGCCAGGTTCTTCCAGTGCCCCTTCTCTCCCCACCTTCCACCCCGCTCGCCTAGAGCACATGGTGAGGTCCCTGCCAAGGTCAGTTTTGCTTACTGACACCCTCAGCTTACTCCTGCCAGCGATGCTTCAGGTCAGAAGGTGGTGGCTGTGGGTGCTGATGGCTGCTCACTAAACCCCTCTCACTAGTCCCCTCTGGATTTCTCACAAGCCTGTGTCTGTGTAAAAGAGTAACTACCATCTTCATTCAGCTGAACTGCTAGGTTCAGAGTTGCCTTTCATCTCAGGGTCCCTCTTGTGTATCTAAACACACACACACACCCTCTTTATAGCCTGTACCCCTGCCTTACCCACAGCCTTGTAGCTAATGGGTTATTGTTGTTGATCAGTCGCTCAGTCATATCCTACTCTTTGTGACCCCATGGGCTGCAGCACGCCAGGCTTTCCTGTCCTTCACCGTCCTTTCTAGTATCCCTGTGGATACTATGCCATGGCCCTGCCCCTAAGTGGGGAAGATGGACTTACTCTTTGTAGTGAACAGACAGGCATCCCATATCAGGCGTATGGGTCAAAGGCTGTGGGCTCTAGTGAGACCCTTCTCCTTGTGCTGCCTACAAGCTGCTACTGTTCCCATTCCTGGTTGACAGTCTTCCTGTCTAGAGCAATATGTGGGGGTCATTTCTCTAGACTTTTCTTGGAAGACAGCTAAGGATGCCCCTGAATACTCAAAGCCATATCTTGCAAAGGCAGACAGCCTCTTCCCAGATTCTTGTAGTTGCCAGGTCTAAAGGCCCGTCTTCTCCTTTTACTCGGGCTTTTCACTACCTGGAAAATGCTTTCACCTAAAAACTGGAACACTGAGTCTGTGCCGTTGGTTCCCGTACCATTTCTAACCCAGACCAATCCCTGGATATGAATCTTTTTAGGCTCGACCCAGGGAAGTGCCTGTTTGTTCCAGCCCTTTGGTTTTGTTCTGTGGTTCCTTTGGTATCAATCAGGGTAGACCGCGTTATGCTATGGTAACAAACACTGTCCAAGTCTTAGTGGCTTTAATGCAACACAAACTCATCTCCATTTCACGTTCTGTGTCCATCATTGGTTGGCTTGGAACTGAGCTCATCGTGCTCACTCGGCTTGAATACTGCTCGTTGCTATGCCAGAGGGAGAGAGAGCCCCACGGGGTCTCTGCCTGTATGTGACACAAGTCTTTCTGCTTATAACTTGTTGACCAAGACCAGTCATATGGTTCCAAGCAATTGTAAAGGATCCAGGAAGCACAGACCTACTGTGTGCCTGCAAAAAGAGAGAGCTGGAAATGGTGAGTGACACAAGTATCTACTGGCCACTTCATGTCCAAACAGCCTTCTTACTTCCTTGGCGACTTGTTAAAACAACAACAACAACACAGAAACAAAACCCAAAAGGAGTTTTAGGCTTTGGGTCCTGGCTGGACCAAATCCATGGGTGCCATCAGTTCCCCTCTGCCCGCTTGCTTACTTGTTCCTCGGCCCCAGGAGGCGCCGGGCAGCCTTTTGGTGTAGGGCGAAGTCGGGAAGCCCAGGTCCCAGAGAGCCAGTCTTTGTCTACTTGGACAGGCCCAGGTCTCAAAAGACTTGGGCTTGATGCTTCCTAAGGAATGAGGTGAAGACTGGCGTCTGGGCCCGACTGTTGTTGGCACCAGCAGTATTGGGCCCCACAGCTGGCTGTAGGCAGGCTTGTGCTTTCTCTGGACTCAGCAGGGCTCCCCGTGGCCCCATTTCTTCTACAGATGTCCCCTGCTTCCTCCCTGTGCCCTCCTAACCCTTGCATTCCCAGGCAGCACCAGCTCTCTCTTTTGCTGAGGCACTGATCCGGAGTGGGGACTTGTCTCTGCCATGGGCTGGGGTATGACCACACCCTTCCCTGGGATCTGGCCTCTCTGACAGGCATGGGGCCCAGGAAGGCAGCTGGGTCCATGTCCAGAATCTAGTCAGTTGGGACCTCTTAAGACCTTCCTTCTAGCCTATAAACAGCCAGTTTCCTGGCCAATAGCACAGGTTGGGGGGAGAAGACCCAGGGTTCTCCATCCTAGGCCTGAAGCATAGGCAGGGTAGCTGGGGAGGTGGTTAGAAGGCCCTTTTCTTTCTGTTCCTGAGCCCAATCTGGGCAGAGCAGGCTTCCAGTGGGTGAAGCCAGGGGCTGCTGGCTGGGACCCAGAACTGTCCTCATCCCCAGCTGCACCTCCTCCTCCAGCCAGATCTGGGTATGTGGCTCTGGCTGGCCCTGTCTCCTAGTTTGCTTCCCTTACATTAATTCCTCTCCAGATCCAGCAGAGGCAGCCAGACATGGCTGCTCTGTCTCTGCCTGCCTTGTGCCTGTTCCCAGCCACAGCTCAGCCAGGCCCTCCCATGCCCCTGCATGAGAACAGACAGGGTGCCCACAAGCTGGGCTGGGGGCAGGAGTCTGGTTGATCTCATGCACAGACTGGGGTTCCTGTCGCTGCTCTGCTGTCTGACTCTGGGTGGGTTAGCTGAGTTTCCTTGACTGAAAGATGGGAATGACGCAGAGAACACCATGATGGTCAGTTGAGGAAGTGTGCTACAATGCCCAGCCCAGGACTGAGTGCCCAGGTTGGGATGGTTGCTATAGTACCAGCCCAAGTGGTTCTAAGGGGCTCTTGATCTCCTACTTTCTGACCTGGGCCGGGCAGGCTTTCCCAACGCCTGCCCCATTGGGTGTGGGCTGGAGTTGATCCCGGCCTTGCTGGGTGTCCCAGGAGAGCAGGGCAACAAGTTAGACTGATGACTTGGTTTATGTGGAGGCTGCCTGGAGCCCCCAGTGTGGGCTGGGGTCTGGGAGCCCGTAGACCCTCACTGCACGAAGTTGCAATCTTGCCACAGCCTTGCTGTTCTGCGTGCACAGAGTGGCCTGAAGCCAGGCAGCCTGACCCAGCCCTGAGCAGCTGGCCATAGTGCCCATAACTTGCTCACTGTGGTGTAAAGTGGTCAGGCAGGTCTGGGTTCAAATCCCAGCTCTGTGACCAATTAGCTGTGTGGTCTTGAAAGGTCACTTGTCCTCTTCAGGCCTCAGTTTTAATAGCCGTGAAGCGAGATTACCTTACTGTTGTGGTGAAGAGTCTAGTGAGGTGCCTTATACCTGGTAGATGGAGGCTGTGGGCAAGCAGCATCCGCTGGGGCCCAGCGGTGTCACACTGAGGGTGTGGCTGGGGATGCAAGTATGCTTAGTGGGCGCTGGTTCTCTCTGTTTGCTCTGTTCTCCTGCTCCCCTGCCAGGGCTACATGACACCCTTTGGTCTTTGCACTCTGCCTGGGTGCTGCCAAATCCCAGGTCAGGGCAGAGACATGGGCCCCACTGGCTGGACATCATCCCTACCCTATCCCCTTGGCTGGAGCTCGTGGCTCAGCCCAGCCATGTGCCGGCCCTGATGTGGCCTGAGGCCCTGCAGACTCAGCCCGGGCCTGGCAGGCTGTCCTCAGCTCTCTCCTTCCCATGCAGCTCTTTCTGCTTGCTGCAAAGGCAGAGGCTTTAGGTCTTGCCCTGGCTCTGCTCCTGGCCTGGGGCTGGGGGCTTTCTTCCGTCCTATTGTCTGAGCACTCAGAGGCCCAGGAGGGAGGGAGAGGCCACTCTCTGGGTCCTGGCCTGGGCTCGGGGACCAAAGCCCTGAGACCCGAGCTGGGCCCTGGGCTGGTGCTCGTAGCAGTGGTGCCCATCTCAGCAGGCTAGTGCCAGGTGCCAAGGGGGTCCCGACGTGGCGCGGCTCTAGGGCCCTTGCTGCCTCCCCTGTCCTGGCTGCAGACATCCGATGCTGCTCCACTTCAGCCCTGCGTGCTGCCCAGGGTGCCTGCCTGCTCTCACCTCTCCCTCCCTCACCTCTGGTGGCCCACACAGCCCAGTGGCCTGCCCCCAAGGCCTTCAGGCTGCTGGCTGAGCCCAGAGTTCTGGGGGAGCATCTCTCCGTGTCACGGAGCCCCAGACTGGGGACTCAGCTCAGGACTGGCTCAGGGCTTAGCCTGCATCCCAGATATAGGCTTCCGAGAGCTGTGGCGTGACCCTGCATGACCCTGCGTGACCCAAGTGCAGAACTGGGCTGCGCCAGGCACCTACGGCCAGTGTTCCTCAAGAGACCGGGGTGGCCACGCCTCTGGAGGAGGGTGGTATGTTGGGCAGAGCTGAGGAGGGGGTACTGTCCAGCAGTGGGGGTCAGATCCTTGCGTACTCCCTGGAATCCGAGCATATCACCCCAGGCTGCATGTGAGTGTGTGAATGTTATGTGTGTGCTAGTATTTGGGTGTGAGGTGTGTGCATGGGGTTGCATGTGTGCACATACACATGGACACGTGGGGAGAGTGCTGCAGGTGTCTGCAATGCCCAGGCACGTTGGGCAGAGTGAGCCACGGTGCCAGCCCGCCACGTGGAGCCCCTGGAGCCTCTCCTGTGGCTGTGCTTCTGGCCTCTGTTCACACGTGGCATCCTCAGGCAGCCTCGCGTGCCCAAGGGAAGCTGGCCTGCCGTGTGCTCCCATCACGCTGTGTTTGCCGAGCCTCCTGGGGGCTGTGGGCTTCAGGAAGGGAGGGCTACCTTTATTGTGTCCTGCTGTGTCCCCAGCTCTGATACAGGGCAAATCCTGGGGCCCACTCCATAAATATAATTCCCCCCTCCCTTCTGGGGGACATCCCTGGGCCTAGATCACCCCCATGAGGTTTTGGTCACTATGTTGCGGTTGACTTGGCCAACAGCAGGAGGCTGTGGGCAACAGCGTGGGCCCTTCTTCTTTGTTGGCATGAGGGCAGGAGCTAGCCTCGCTGCACACCCCAAGGAGTGGTCTTCTTGCGACCCCAGCTATCCAGGCAGGCGGACATCATAGGGTTCTGGTGTCTGGAGCTGAGGGAGAGCCCTGCAGAGCCGAGGCCAGACCCAGGGGGGACCTGGACGTGCTGTGGGCTGAGCGGTTCCCCTGCCAATTCGTATGTTGATGCCCCAAACCCCAGTGTGACAGTATTTGGAAGGTGAGCTTTGGGAAGTTCTTAGGTTGAGATCTGATCTTGAGAGTGGTGTTTTCCTGCCCAGACTAGATATAAGAAGAGGCCAGGGAGGAATTCAGTGGCATCCGATGGTCAGGACTCCACGCTCTCAATGCCAGGGACCTGGTTGGGGAACTAGAATCCCACAAGCTGTGCAGTACAACAGCCAAAAAAAAAAAAAAAAGAAAAGAAAACGGCCCAGAGAGCTTCCTCTCTCTCTCCAGTATGTGAGGACAGAGTGAGAAGGCAGCTGTCTGCAAATGAGAAAGAGAGCCCTCAGGTCGGCCAGAATTCAGCTCAGCCAGCACCTTGATCCTACCCTTGCCTGCCTCCAGACTGAGAAACACATGTCTGTACCTGTGGTGGATTCATGTCAATGTATGGCAAAACCAATACAGTATTGTAAAGTAAAAAAATAAAATAAAATAGTAATTATAAATTAAAAAAAAAAAGAAACACGTCTGTTGTTTATAATACATTCCATCTCTGGTGTTCAGTGTAGCAGCCCCAGCAGACTGGAGTAGGAGAGGGTGGGCTGTGGGCAAGCCCTGGCCTGGGACCCAACAAGTGTGGTGTGAACTTACTGAGGGAGTTGGCCTTCCCAAGGCCTTGGGGCCAACATGTGTTGAATGAGATCCCCACGTCTCCAAGGATCAGCTATTCTCTTCCCCAGGTGGCCTTTACATTGGGATACACTGAATGGAAACTCTCTCCACCCCCAGCCCTTTAAACATTTAAAGACAGCCTCTATGTCCCTCAGACTTTTGCAGGCTTCACATCCTGAAGCCTGAATATTTCTCACTGGATTCTCTTTTGGATACGTTCACTTTGTCCCTGCCCCTCATAAGACAGCGTTCCTAACAAGAGACTTAACTTGCTGATCTCAGCTTTCCTGCCTGTAAAATGGGGACAGTGGCACCTCCCTTAACAGGTTGTCTTGACCAAATGAGGTGAGGACAGTAGAGAATGTAGCCAGCGCCTGGCACCAAAGAGATGCTCCATAAACAGGAGCCACGGTTATTGCCCTCATGATGCTGTCTGATCAGTGCAGGGGGAGGGATGGTCCCTGCGTGCTCTGGATGCTCTGCTGAGATGAATGAAGCCCTAGTGAGTGCTGGCTCTTGGCCTCTCCTGCCGCCGTGGCTCTGGGTGAGC
Organism: Budorcas taxicolor; assembly: GCF_023091745.1. NCBI lineage: Eukaryota > Metazoa > Chordata > Mammalia > Artiodactyla > Bovidae > Budorcas > Budorcas taxicolor. The sequence continues at coordinate 4,957,705 of NC_068914.1, forward strand.
CTCTGGTCCTCAAGCCCAGGGCTTTTGCCCAAGAAAGGGTGATGCACCAGATGCCCCATCTTGAAGCTGTGCAGTTGGCTGTTGATTCCAGTGTGTGACTTCACACTGATTCCTTAGAGCTCCGAGCTTGTGACTCTCACTGATGCCTTGCAGAGAGTTGTCTCTCCTTCCTACCCTGAGCCAGCTCACAGCGGGGCCTGTGCTGCTTTTATCCACCTCAGACACATTCTGCAGCCTGTGCCCAGCCTGAGCCCGCTGCCCGGCTGCTCAGCCCGTTCCCAGATTTCATGCCGGCTCACTGACCAGCACCCACAGGACACAGGGTCTCATCTGCTGGGAGTCACTGACACTGACGTCACTAACGGCTGCACGTCTGCACCAGATTCATCATATGTTCGGTTTCTATCCCTGCACACTCCTTACACATGAATTTTTCAGAATCCCAGCACACCAGAGTCTGCTGGGAGCCTAGACTTTAGACTTTTCCATTTATCTTCCTTTCACTGCAGAAGCCTCATGGACAGTCACCTGGGCGGTGCTGGGAGCCAGCCCAGAAACCTCAGCAAAGGAAGAATGCAATGCGCTTGGCAGCTGTGGTCTGCCACAGGCTCTTGGCGATGGCCTGTTAAAAAGCAGAGGTATCTGTTAATACCCAGTGTCTACTGACACCTGTGCCCAGGGCCGTGTGAGCATCGTCTATGGCCCACCCTGGGGAGCACAAGGAATTATACAGAGAGCAGAGCGAAGCAGAGATTGCTTCGAAAAAGTGAAGGATTAGTGGCTGAGTCAGCATTCCCCCCGTTCCTCACATGTCGTCCCACTATGCACATGACCTCCCTTTATCTCAGCCCTTGTCCAATTCTCTTCATCTCACCAGCTCACAGGCCTCAGACCCTGTGGTCACTTACTGTCTGTTCCTTGCCTTCTGCTCTCCTTTCCAGGCCTCTGTGTAGCAACCAGAATTATTGAGAAATCAATCCAGTCACCCCCCTGCCCCCATTGTGCTGCAATCCTTCAATGGCTCTCTGCAGTACTAAGAATAAAAGCCAAACTCCTTGCCAGAGCCTGCAGGGCCCTAAGTACCCCAACAAGGACTGAGCTCACTTGCTTCACTACGGCCACTCCTCCTGACCCCCTGCTCCAGCCACACTGACTTTCTTTCCATGTCTGCAACAGGTGAAGCGTGTTCCTGCCCCAGGGCCTTTACACATGCTGTTCTCTCCATCAGGAAGGCACTTCACATGACAGGGTCTTTCTCAACCTCAGCTACTCCTCAGATCTCACTTCCTCAGAGAGGCTACCCTTGGTTCCAAGGAAAGCCTGTTTCATTCTCTAAGCCTTCTTTTCCTTCTTTGCATGCTTCCTCACCTGCAGTTATTTATTAATTTATTTGTGAGGAGAGTCGGGTCTGTGAGAGCAGGAAAGTGTCTTGTTCATTGTTAGCTTCCCGGAACCAAGCCTGGTGTGCAGCTGGTTGTGGGTGCTCAGTAAGAGCCCCTAGATAGATGTTAGGACAGGTGGACACACGAGACCTCTGCTCTCTGAAACGCCTCTCAAGCTTGTGGCCCTGCCTTCATGCTCAGAACCACTTGGAGTCCCGTGGCGTGTGGGGCTTGGGGGCTTGTTGCCTTTATAGCGGCCCATCCTGCCACTTGAGGCCCACTTATGCTGGCCCCTCCCTCTTGATCAGCCTCTGCATGTGAACGTCTTTCTCCTGGTAAGAAATGCTAGCAGCCTTCTCCCTGGCAGTGGCCACTTTCATAGGGGATTCCAAGGCCCAGCACAGGGATGTAGTTACCACGGAGGGCTTTCCCACACTTGTGTGCTGGAGCAGGAAATGATTTTGGAGGCTCTGTTTCTGGAAGGTGTTTTCCCGGGCTGAGGTGCCCTGGCAGGGGCTCAGGGTCACTGGCCTGTCCATCCACTCTGAGATGTGCTTATGGGGATGGGGGTAGGTAGTGAGGGGGGAGACGCTCTCCCTGGGCTCCAGGTACTGACCCTCTGGGGCTGTGTGGGCTGACTGCCGGCTGGGTGTTAGATGGGAGTCAGGACTGGGGTTTCCATTCTTGTCTCCCACCTGGGAATCCTCTGGTGGGCCCGGGAGCTCCCCAACACGCGGCCTCAATTTCCACCTGCATGTACTGGTGATGGCATTGTCCCAACCACTTGTCTTCCAAACTTGGGCAGCAGAAGGGGCCGGGAGATGGAGGAGCCGTGGCAGGCGGCTCGAGCTTGCAGGGGAGGGCACTGCCGACTCCCTGCCAGCACCCCTACAGGAGCTGGTGCGTAGTGCCCGTCTGTGAGAATGTAGCTGCCACCCTGATGCATTGGCCTCTGAGGCACCATCCCGGTGAGCGGGGGCTGAAGGGGCTCTGAAGCCCCGCAGTTGTTCACGATGGAACCCTCATCAGGAGAAGCCAGCCTGAGCGTGGCTCAGGGAGCCAACTGTGTCAGGCTGCTTAGCTCCTGCCAAGAAAATGCACTTCATGGAAGGGAGGGCAGGGGGTCTGTGGTGAGGATGAGCACTGGCCAGTGCTCCAGGGGAGCCTCAGTGGCAGGGTGCTGTTAGACGGGGCGCCACGCCCAGCCTGCTCCAGTCTTGGCCCGGGGACGCTCTTCAGGAGGATCCCCCGGCTGCCCTGGCCTCCTGGAGATCAAGCCCTGCTTGAAAGTCAGCACGGGGTCTTTCTCCTGGCCGCCATGCTGTCCTTCACATCTCCCCGTGTGTCTCGGGGGTACCTGTGAGGCCTTTAAGCTCTGCCGCTCAGGTCTCCGAGGGCACGCTGGGCCAGAGCAATGTTTGTTGAGCGGCTGTGTGACTGTACTGAGGCATGTGCACGTGTGGGTCTGTGTCCTGGCGACCTCACAGACACACCCCTGTAGACAGACTGAGCTCTCCCTGGGGGAGCCTGTTGGGTGGCCTGCCCAGGGTGTGCTTTGAGGACCCGCTGGGGCTGTGACAAGGTGGCTGAGCCACGGTGCCCTGGGGTGTATGGAGCGTCTCTGCCTCTCATGCCCTAGGGGAATCTTGTTGCCTCCGTGTGTGTTTGTGGGGCTGCTAGGTTGAACCATCTGAAGATACCATCCCCTAGGAGCCTCACGTCAGGGAATCTGCCAAGGGTCTGAAATCATGCTCTCTATTAATCATATTAGTCATGTGGGTGTTAGGAATACAAATAGTGGCCTGAGCAAATAAGGATATTCATCAGGCCATGTAATGGAAAAGGCCTGAGGAGGTATAACTTCAGGCATGGCTGGATCCAGGGGCCCAGATTGTATCCTCAGGACACTGCCTCCTTCTCCACACCCTGTCGCTGCCATCCCCAGGGTGGGCTTCCTTCCCAGGGAGCGCCATCCACTCAGGGCCCCTGGACTGTTGCAGGCTGGGGTCTGATCAGCCAGACCCTGCTCCTTGCCCATGGAAAGAGGGGGGCTCTTTAACAAGAGTCTCACAAGGGTCCCAGGCTTGCTGCTCTTTGGCTGGCTGTGGGGACAACCTCCTCCCGGATTCAGCCCTGGTGCCAGTGGAGGGGATGCCCTGATTAGCCAGGCCTGGGGCTGTTGCAGCCCCAAGCTGAGGGTGAGGGGCAGAGCATGGGTGTCACCTGAGGAAGAGAGAGGAGGCTGGGTCCACAGAACACCACTTGCCCTGTGCCTTCTCTGAGCTGCCCTCCAGAAGAAGGAATAGCTTCTCAGTGTGGGGCTTCTCTGCCCACAGGGTACTTGGGACTGGGGTTGGACTGGAAGCCTTGGGGTCACCCTGGGGCCACTGTTCCCACACAGTGAGCTCCAGGAGACCTCAGACTTGGCTGACTTGAAAGCTCTGTGGGGCAGGCAGGGTTAGGAAGGAAGGAGCCAGGCTTTGAGCTCTGTGGTGTGCCCTTGGGTGGGCATCAGTGAAGGAGATTGGCTGTGGGCCTGGCCGTGCAGGAAGGCTTTGAGTTAGGGAAGGTTGTACTTCAGGCATGGGGCAGAACGAGCTGAGCTGTGGTGGCATTTGGGGCAGTGAGGGGACAGTGGGAGCCAGCCTGGCAGGGCAGGAACTTGGGGATAGGAAGAGAGGAGGGAACCTGGGCCTGAGCCCTCCCTGGGTGTCCCGAGGGCCCCGTGGGTGTGGTGTGGCCCGGAGTTCCTTTGTACTCCCGCGTCCTGAAGGGAAGCAGGGCCTGATACCCAGGAGGTGGAACTCACTGCTCCGTGGCCCCCTGCAGGTGCAGGGGTGTCTGCAGAATTCCTGGCCCCAGAATCAGTGTTTTCCACCCCAGGAAAGGGGTGTCTTTCCTATCCCCACACACCTGTTGTGGGCAGGGGTGCAGGGATCTCTGTCCCCTTCTTCCAGGTGGCCCATTTGTGGCCACCCCTGGGAGCTCACCTAGGTTCCAAAGGAGGAGGAGGTGTTCTGGGGTTGGCAGCCAGAGACCTGGCTTTACCCTACACTCCAGGCCAGCTCTGCTCATCCTTCTGACCGGTGGGAACACTGTCCCAGGCCACTGTGCATCCTGGGAGTCTGGGCTGGCCGTGCCAGAACTAGGAGTGCTGGGGGGCGCTGCCTTATCGGCAGAGGCTCCCCACTCCTCCCAGGCAGTATCTGCCCCCTGCCCCCGAACCACTAATTGAATAGAAATCCTCTATACACTGTGGGGCAAAGCCCAGGTTCTGCCTAATCTCATTAAGAAGTCCCCTGACAGTCTCATTAGGCGGCTGGCTGCTCAGAGAGGTATATCTCTGCCCCGCGATGGTTAGGCCCCTGGAGGCGGGACCTGGGATCCAGTCCGCCGCCAGCTGCCCTCCACACATGGGCTCAGGCAGAGGTGAGGCTGCTTAGCTCTGCCGGACACCAGCAGTCCTTACTTAATCTGTTACGGTTTGCTGGACTTAATTACTTTAAAATTATTAACTTTGGCTGGAGAAAGCTGGTGGTGAGGGTCGAGGAGGCAATGTGAGTCTCTGTGTGGGGCATGAGGCTGGGCAGGGCTGATGCGTTGGTTTTCAGCCCACCGAGACTGCTCTCTCTCTCGACAGTCCTGGCGGGCTGCCCGTCCTGTCTGCTGTGGCCGTGGAGCTGGGTGGGATAGGAATGGGAGTCACTTCTCCCAGGCTGTCTCCCTCGGTTGCTCCCTGGCCCAGGCTGGGTTAGGCACGACATCTGCTCTCCCACAGGCTGTGGGTTGGCTTCGTTCTCTTGTAGCACAGATCACACTCTTAGGTCCCCTAGCCTGGGCCAGGGAGGAACCACGGGAGACATCCTGGGAGAAGTGACTCCTGAGCAGAGTCTTCACTGGGGGATGAGGGCCACTTAGGTGGTGAAAGGGAAGCAGGCACTCCAGGTGGTGGAACAGCTTGGGTGAAAGCGCAGGGATGTGAAAAGGCAGGATCCTTGTCCAGGGTCGCTGGGCATAGGAGGAGGGTGCTGACAGTCTGACAAGGTCTGCAGGGCTCTTAGAACTTCTTTTCTGTGGTTCTGGCAGAAGTGACTCCAGCTCTTGGATCTGAACCCCTGAGGTGAGCATAGGGCGCAGGCTGTAGACCTCAGAGGGGAAATCGGGGCCCAGAGCCATACACCTAGATCGGGGCCTTGAGCTGAGAGAGGAGAGTCTCACGGGAGTGGGGAAACCCTAAGGGGCCGTCAGCTCCCCCCCAACTCTCTGTTCCCCATCTCCAGCTCTGCCATGGTTGACCCTGTGCCAGCCATTGTGCAAAGCATATGTGAACACCGCAGACCCGTCTGCATCCTCAGGGACCTCAGACAAGGGTCAGGGCCTAGGCTCCACTCAGAGATTTTGATTTCACATGCCAGGGTAGGGCCCAGGCATGCGTGTTCTTTAACAGCTTCCTGATGGCTCCGATGTGCAATGGCACCAGCCCATCAACTCCAGCCCCTAATGATGCAGAGGAATGTGGAAGTTGGGCTCAACCACCCAGACTCCATCCTGCTTCCCAGTGGATGAGCAAACGGGGGCACTCATCATCACAGATTTACTTCATTACAGCCCTGGGCATGCTTCTCCAGTTCAGATTGGGTTTAGAAATGTACACTTCTGGGACTTCCCTGGTGGTCCAGTTGCTAAGATTCTGAGCTCTCAGTGCAGGAGGCCCGGGTTCAATCCCTGGTCAGGGAACTAGATCCCACATGCTGCAACTAAAAGGTCTCAAGTCCCACAACTGAAGATCAGGCACACCGCAACTGAAGAACTGGCGTGCCGCAACAAAGATCAGAGATCCCGCTTGCCACAGTTAAGACCCAGAATTGCAAAAAACAAACAGAAAGAAATGTACACTTCTGCTCCACTAGGAGCTGTTCCTGGCTGGGCTGTGAACAGTCACTTGGTCCATCTCCCTGTCCCAGGCCCTTCGGTATTTTCCCTCCTCAGACACTGGACTCTGGAGTTCAGTAGAGAGCGGGCAAGGACAGCCAGGCATCACTAACCATGAGATTGGCGTCTCCAGAAAGAACCCACTCTCACCCTGGCTGACACGGGGACCACTTCCGTTCCTGACCCGGGGGCCTCCGTTAGCAGGCGGTATACTCAGCCAGCATCTCAGCTGAAGATGGCTTACATTCTCCGTAAGGAATATTTCTCTGCAAGGAATGTTTCGTCTCATCAGTAACATAAAGCAATGGAGTGGTGGTACATGCGTGTCCTAATTCACAATTTTACAGTAACTTAAAAAAAAAACCCTCAAGATATTGTTTTTCTTTCTGTTAGTGAGATGGTGGCAGGCAGTAAAGCCCACTGTCTTCTTATAATCGGATTTAAATTGTTTTAATTATACAGCCCATATTCTCCCAGTAACATACCATCTCTGTGAGTTAATGGGCTTTGAAATCTTTTGTTCCATACACTGTAGATACAGATTTTTTTGTATAATGATTTATTTTATATCTAGAAATTCAGAAAATTAGATAATAAGGTAGCTTCAGAGGAGTACTGTGAGATTCTGTTATATTAGAAAAAAGTAAATCAATGTCTACGGAAAACCCAGCCCAAATTCCTGGATGGAATTCTGAGCATCTCCTTGTCTCCAGAACAAGGTTTTCAGAGCACAAGTGATGTACAAAGCTATCAGCGTCACTGACTGCGGCAGAGAGAACATTCCTATGCTTATAAATTTCTTTGTTGATCCTTCCACCAGGATATTGGAAAGGAAATGTTCATTCATTCATGCATTCATTTCCTGAGTGCTTACTGTGGACTTGGCCCTGAACTTGGGGATACACAGTAAGGAAAGGCATGATCTTTATCCTTAAAGAGCTGGTGCTTTTCAGAGAAGCAAGCGTTCATATACATGACTGTCAAAGAAGACCTTTACTGTGGTTGGCGCTTCTGTGTCTTGGGCTTCAGGGAAGGGATTACAGCTCACAGGGCTCCCTCTCTGTTGACGACCGCTAAATGCTGAGGTGGAGCACAGGGGTCTGAGTCAGGTTGCTCTTAGCAGGGGAGTAATGTGACTCTCTAGGGCTTCCTGGAGTGTGGGCTTGACCAGGCCTAAAGCTCCTATTCTTCAGACCCAGGGCATTCCTCAGCCCTGCCCTTCCAACTCTGTCCTGGGGCCCTGGCCCTGTCTCAGAACCAACTTGAGTAGCTACTGGGACCCAGTCTTAAGTCAACCTACCTCTTAACTGGTGAGGCTGCCCTACTCAGGCCATAGAGTTGCCAGAAAAAGACTCCTAGGTCCTTATAGTCAGTGGCTGAGGATCCACTGGGGAGCTCTGTGTGTCTGCACTCGAGGCGGTGACATTCAGCCTCCTTGGGTCCCCTGGCCCCTTGGTTTCTCCTTGGGTCCCCTGGCCTAGGGCTGATGCTCTACTGAAATCGGCACCTGGAAGCAGCTGGAAGTACTGCGTGACCTTTGTGAGTCGCTGCCCTCTGTGTCCCTGCTGCTGTCTGTGGCAGGCAGGTATGCAGTGAGGGTCCTAGCACAGTCTCAGGGAGATGTGCCTTTGAGCACGAGGGCAGTGAGACCCCTTCCTTCTCCAGTGCTTTCTTCTTATCCCTGTTCTTGCAGTCCATGGGCACTGTGTTTGGAGTCAGCTAAGGGTCTCTTAACAGCTCTGGGGGAAACGATGAGAATCTCCTTGAGGGTTCAGGAGCAAACAGGATGAGCAGGCTCAGGAGGTCCAGCTCCCTCTCACCCCCACTAGCCCCTCCACTGGAAAAGCCTGGAGCAATTCTTCTCTATAAGCTTCCTCAGCATAGAACCTTGAACGCAGAACCCCTTCCCACCCCATGAGAGAGCTTCTGGAATTAGTCCACTTAAAACTAGACCCCTTAATCGGCCTCATAAACCCCCAGTAGAGCATCCCAGGTTAAAAATCTCCATGGTGAAACCTCAGGGTCCAAACCTCTATGTGGACGCCTCAGAGTAAGAGCTTCAGACTCAGAACTCTCTGGCCAGGAGACCCAGTGGGAAAGCCACCCCACCCAGACCCTCCAAGCTAAGGTCCCCTGTTATGGAACCCCAGAACCACACCTTCGAAGCCAGACTCAGCTCAGAACCTCAGCCCAGTGCCCCACTGTCTGGGCAGGCAGGGATGGGGAGATGGGGTGCTTTCCCACTGCTGGCGGTTCCAACTCCACAAATGATAAATGTTGAGCCCTCGGGAGAGACCGCGTGTTGTGAGATGTGACTGAGGATTCACAACATGTGGCCTCTCACAGTGTACCTGGCATTTACAATTGGCGAAAAGTCCCATAGTTCTGGAAAATGGAAGAAAGGGGATGCTCAGACTGAGAGGACTGGGGGTGGGAGCCCTGCAGGGAAGAACTGTCGGTCCTCACTGGCTGGAGTTTTACCCTGAGCAAGGATAACGTGTTGGTGGGAGGCGATGTGGCTGACATGGGCCATCGGCCACAGGGTTCTCTGCTGTCCTTCTGGCTTGTTTAGCTGGGCAGTGGAGGCCCTGGGGGATCTGCCAGTATGTCATATAGGAATCTCTGTGTCAGCAGTAGGATTTTCTCTGTCCGCAGTTCACCTTGCTCCCTTTTGCCTTGTGTCTGAAGGGCTCATATTGAAAGATGGACGTGGGGGGGTCAGGGATAGTCCCTGTAGGAGGCAGTGTCTTCAGTGAGGCCTGAAGCGTAAGGAGGGCTTTGCTAGGGAAGGGAGGGGGAACAGGATGTGCAAAGGTTGAGAGGCAAAAGGAGGAGTGTCTTAGGGGAAGGACAGGGGAGGTGTGAGGTGGGCATTGGGAGCCTGCAGAGCCTGAGGAGCCCAAAAGCATCGAAGCCCTCTGAGAGTTCATAGGATTGAAGGAGCTGCATGGATATACCTGCTATAGGGACTGGATGAAAGAGGCCTGGAGTTGAGGGGAACAGAAGGTCCACCTACGTCCTCAGTTATGAGGGGCCCAAGCTCAGTTATGAGAGCTCTGCCTTTCCCTTCGTTCGTGGGCATCCTCCATGCAGTCCTCCAGGGCCACCGCCTCCAGGCAGCCCCTCGGGCCTCCAGTCCTCCCCAGCAGCTCTGCTCTTCTGCCCCTGCAGGCTCTGGCTGCCCTGGAAGCTCCAGGGGGCAAGAAGTTCTTCGCCACTCTTTCTTGCTTCCTCCTTCCTTCCTATCTTTCCTCCCTCTCCCCTTCCCTAATTTTTATTTTTTAACAAAATTATGTATGCAGATAGTTAAAAGAGTTGACGACTTCTACCGGGTTGGACAACCAGCAGCTCCTCCTCCCTGCCTTCTTACCCTCAGCAGAGCCCTGTCCCTTCTTAGCAGATGTTGGGTGTTTACCTGCACAGTTCCTCGGGACACTCTGGACTGCACCCCTGGATTTCTCACTTTGGAGGCGGGGACTCTGGGCCTCCTCCCCCCATGCTTTTCCCGTCTCCCCTCTCTCCAGCATCATCATTACGGCAGATGAGCACTGCCTGGAAAGGTTTACCACTTTAGCCCTGTGTCAACGCCCAGAGCTGACTGGGGCGGCCTTTGCCTTTCTTGTGCCCTTTTGTTTACTCTGGAGTTATGGACCAGTTTTTTGGTTGTCTGGGGCTTCATCCTCCCTGCATTTCCCGCTCATTCGTTCCCACCCTGTTAGCCGTCACGTGCATGTCCTCTTGTTCCCTTCATTCATTCGTGTTGGTTGTGGCTTCCGTGCCACTTCTTGATCACGTGCCCTAAAGCTTTCTGCTTCGGGGGTGCTTTTCTTCAAAATATCTGTGGGGTTCATGCTCAGCTCCCCCTAGTCTCTGCTCAGAACATCACCACCTCTGAGAGCTCTTCCCTGACCCTCTCTAGACGTTCCCTCCGCTTCCTGTCCCATCCCCCAGCAGGCCCCTCAGGGTCCTGCTTAACTCCGTGATACTCATCTGTTTTGAAGGTGCCATTAATCTAGATGGTTGACCTTGTTATCGTGTGTCCGCTTTTGAAGGGCAGGGACAGCTGCCTTTTGGGTCCCCCATTTCTGGCCTAACCCCCGGCACACAGAATGTACCCAGTCAGTGTGGGTTGCATGAAAGACTGCATACCTCCTAGCTGGCTGCCAGACCCTGGTGCAGGAAGCTGCCCTGTGATCTCCTAAGAGTCACCCCTCACACCTCCCTCCTGAGGTCACCTCTCTTTTCTTGACTCCCAGTCTTCTTCCTCCTTTACACATTCCCTCTTTCATGCTCACGGCTTCCTGGGCTAGGTGTGACGGTCCCCGTGCCCAGGGTGCTCAGTGTGGCCCTCCCTGAGGGCCAGCTTTGGACCCGCCTCTTCAGTGGGAGAACGACTACCCCCTCCCGCTGCGTGCATCCTGCAGCGCGGGGCTGCCTGGCCGGCCCAGTCAGCGGGTGCCTCGGGAACTCTGGAACCCCTGGGAGCAGCAGGTTAATTAGTGTGGCTGAAGTAATCACCGAATCTGGATAATCAGCAAATCCATCCCCAAGGGCAGGCATGTGCCTACCCTAGCCCTCACTCAGCCCACCCTCCTGCGTGGGGCTCTGAGGTGCTGCGGCCCAGCCTCTGGCAGGCTTCTCTGGCCCCCACGCTTTGCCTCTTCTTCCTCTCCTGCCTTCTCGTGCCTTTCCCCTTCTATGGGGATTTCCTCTGGAGGGCTGCTCTCCTGGGAGGCTCCTAGGAGATGCCCAGGTGTGGGACGGGTGCAGGCATCTTTTCATTTCCGCAGATGTTCACTGGGGTCTCTCTGGGCCAGGCACCGTGCTGGTTGCTGGGTTGGTGGTGGGCATGGCGAGTTCACGGAGCTTGCCATCTAATGGAGCGAGAAGTGAGAGGCAGCACTTTGGAGGCAGACCAGCTGGGTCTGAACCCTGGCTCTGCCACTTACCAACGTGACCTTGAGTCTTACTCAAGCTCCCTGAGCTTCACTTTCCTCATCTGTAAAATGGGGATTGACATAGCATCTGGCACCCAAGGTATTTATGTGAATTTAAAGGGACACATGATGCTAGGCGGTGCTCAGTGAACCCGGTCCCATCCTCATCCTCCACACACATCAGAGCAGCAGGCGTGAGTCAAGCACCTGCTGTGTGCTGGGTGTGGTGAGGAATACAGAGGCAATCTCGCCGGGCCTCAGAGCTCCAGGGACTCACGGTGGAGGGAGAGGAGAGGGGGGAGGGTAAGGTGAGAGCCGTGCTGGGCAAAGTAACAGAGGAGGAGGACAGAGCTGTTAGTTCAGCTGGGGCCTGGAGGGTCCCTGACGTGGGGGGCCTTCCATGCTGGACATTAAAGGTTGGACTGAGCTTGGAAAAGAAGAGCAGGGGAGGCTCCCCTAGGTGTTGGAGTAGGCACCACGGGGGTCTGATAGCGAGTGGGCTCCTGACCTGAGAGAGGGCGGCAAGCTTCCCAGTGAATTCCAGTCAGGGCTCCTTCAGTTGTATGGAACAAGGACCCAGCTCACTTTGGTCTTTGCCAAAAGGGGACTCAGGAAAGACTGGATCCTGGACTTTGGAGTGAAGTCTTTGTGACTCTGCTTGACTTCATTCTTTGGCCAGGCTTCCTCCATATATGTCAGTCATTCTTCTTGCTTAGCAAAAATTCCACAGTGGGGGAATAAGAGACCCCTTCTCTATTCACTCCAAGGAAGACGACCTTGGAGGACTCTGATTGGCCTAGTGGGGATCATTTGTCCATCCAGGAACCAATCAGTGCTTCTAGGGGTGGAAGCGTCCTGATTGGCCCAGCCCGAGTCATGTGCCCATTCATGAACCAATTGGTGTTACCAGACATAAGGGTGTCCTCACTGGCCGTGTGCTTCACTTCTTTCCAAGACTGTGTTAAATTGGAAGAAAAAGTTCCCAAAGGGAAAGAAAAAGACTGTGAGCCGAATGAAGTGAGTGAGTAAATGTGCTAGTCATTCAGAACTGAGGAATTCCGCCATGGCAGCACTCCTCATGGGTGTCTTGTCCCCATAATGCTGTTTTCAGGACTGGGTTAGGCCTCCTCTATTGAACAGTGCCTGTTACCTTTACAGCTCCATGGGGGGTCAATGTCTCCACCAGACCGGGACTTGTGTGGTAGTGTACCTGGGGCTCAGCTGTGGTTGGGAGCTGTCTTCCCCTTACAGGACAGTGTCTCAGGGGTAGGTGCCCTGGCCGTAGACGCCTCAAGGATCAGAGGCTCCTGGCTCCTGCCACACCCTGAGATAGCCTCTGGGCCTGTCCTGTCCACACTCAGAAGGGGTGAGTGGACTCAGTGGGGGCCTCTCTTTTAGGCGCTGGGCTGCATTCCTCATAGCTGGGCCTGGGCTTCTGGTCAGTCCATTTGTTGACTAATCAGGCAGGCAACTAGAGTGGGCCAGGCAGTCAAGTGGGCTGTGTGACAGGGTCTTTCTAGAATGTGTATAGGCAATGCTCGCATGAAATAAAACAACTGTCAGAAACAATTTATAGCCATGTTCCCATGGAGCCAGGCCTGGTTATGACTTTGCATGTTGCCTCCTGGCAAATGAGGTTTGTCACCTAATCATTGCACTTTAGTGCCTATAATGAAAGGCAGCCTGGGGACTGGATTGGGGGGGCGGTGCACCACAGGGCTCCCGTCCCCCAGGGGATGCTGTGGGGAGCTAGTCCAGGTCTGGAAAGGCATGGAGCTGTTGTGGGTGGGATGCAGCCCCAGTGGGTCACAGTGAAGTGGTCAGGCTGTGGACACATGTTTGGATTTCTTCTTCAGCTTCTGGTTTGGGCTCCAGAAGAGCCCCTGGGCCATCAGGCTCCGTGTGCTGTGGCTCTGCTTCTGGAACGCTGACAGTCCTGGAGGCTCTCACACCCTGCCCTCCTGTCTCTGATGTGTCACAGTTTTTTCATTCAGTCACCAGCCCTTTCTGATACGTGAATGTCTGCTTGGCTTGGGGTTAGGGGTTAGGGATTTCAGTGGAAACTAATTAGTATCTACACATGCCATGCTGAGCCCCATTAGTGTTTTCTTACTTAGTGTGAGTGTATAATGAAAAAACCTCCTTCTGGGACACAATGCTAGACTAGTAAGTCCAGTGATCAAACTCCCAGGAGGGCAGCCTCAAGTTGTCCATGACCAACACAGTCTTCAGAAAAGTAAAACAGCCGCTGCCAACTGCCTGGCTCCAATTAGGGTTGACCTTTGTGATCAATATATGTGATGTTCACATGGCCACTGGATTCCTGCCCCTTTACTGGCTGATGAGGCTCCATAGAAACCATGCTCAACAGAACTTTGGGAGGATCCACGAAAGGGTTTGCCCTGGGCCAGGACCAGGCCAGGTGCCTGGACCTCCCACCCTATCTTCATGGTTCCCTGGGGAGGTCAAAGTGGGGAGGGGCCCTCCTCTCATTTTGGAGAAGCAGTCATGGGAAGTGCAGGGAGTTGGGAGTCAGATATTTCCAGAAGGCTGCCCCAGCTTTCGCACTTGTGCTTTTCTCCTGGCATCGTTTCCTGAGCTGCAGTCCCTAATTGTGTGTCAAGGGCCTGCCCTGCGGTGGTCTCTAGGCTGGGTTCTGGGGATACAGCAGTGAATGGTGGAGATCTCATGAATCTGTCTTTATTTCTAAGATGGGGACAGCTCTACTTCCCTTGGCTGTTGAGGAATGAGATACGGTAACAGCATGTTCCAAATTGAGTTCTGCACAACTGATTCTACAAAATGTTATTGAAGAAATAACACGTGACCCAGCTAGATGCTTCTCTTGGAGACATCACCACATGCATTGGCATATTTAAGGCTCTGAGAAGTCCTGCAGTCAAGAAGTCCATTAACTTTTGTGAACTCAGCATTTGCGGGCCCAGTTGAGCATGGAACTTTCTTTGGCAGAGCACCTAATGGCATCCTGTGTAATTACTGCTTCAGAAAGCCCATTTTGGGGGTGCCAAGGTAGCATATGCAAAGTGCCCCGTGGAGTACCCTGCACCTGCAAGGCGCTTGATACCTGAGTGTCTCCCTGCTTCGATGTCCTGAAGGAGACGCAGGGACCAGGCAAGGCCCAGCTGCTCACAAATCAGCCTGCAGGAGCTGACGGTAGCTAACACACTCAGGTATTAATGGTTACAGCAACAAAAGTCAGAGTGAGTTTAATCTTAAAAAGGCAAGGAGTGATTTTCCCGATGCTCTGCCAACAACAGGACTTCATAAATATTGCAGTGGGGTGTGTTGGGTGCTGGGCACTGCTCCTGGCTGCAGAAACCTCTGCCAAGCAAGCACCATCCAGTAGCAAAGCCACACTCCTCCTGTTTTTGTTAGCAGGACACACCGCTTGACAGATTTACCTGGCAAGCCCCTGGCTGGTCTGTGGACAGCAGCGAATCTTGCAGGCCTGTGTTCTGGAAAAGGCAGCCCTGCAGTTACTGATTTGGGGAGGGACTGAGTGGATAGGAAGCTCTGCAGACCTAGCCACATCCCGAGTCTCCCAGAAGTGTTTCAGGATCAGAGAGCCTCTGATAGTTGACTTCTCTGGAAGATGGGGGTCATCATGCTCAGGACTGTGGGTGTCTTGAAGTAGGGACTGCATCTTTCCCTTCTTGTGTCCCCATAACCCAGCACAGGTGAAAATCAGAATTGGGTTTTGAAGGATGAATAGAAGTTTTTAAAAATACATGTAGTAGGAGAAGGGAATTCTTGGCAGACAGCACTCCCTGTACAAAGACATGGAAGCCTGAAAAAAGTCTGACCTGTGACATGAATGATAAAGTTCAGGGAATGTGTAAGGACTGAGCAAGTGACAGAAAACCCTTCTCACCTGAGTTGGATAGGGCAACCTTGGAAATATGCTTCCTCTCCCAGAAGAGACACCAGGAAGGGAAGCATGATATGTTCAGAGACAAGAGTGATCCCTTCCCCGCCCCCACCCCATGCTGGGGAACTGGTTGACTTCTACCTGACAGCCAGCAGCAGCACTACATGAGGGAGAGGGAACATGTTATTTTAATTATATATTCTCACCACCTAATTATAATTTTAATTGATATGTGTGCAGGTGCTGTGCTCTTTAAAGCAGTTTCAGGCAGGCGCATTCCCTGGAAAAGGAATGCAGGTTGTTCTGTTCATTAGTCAAGCAGATGGATGGGCTAGAGGAGCCAGGAGGGGCCGGGGGTCATGAGGCCAAGAGGAGAGGGAAGCAGCTTTTGCCCTGAGAGATGCAGGAGGGGAGGGTCCTGCCCTGGATGGGCTGAGCACGACATGAGAAGAGAGGAGTGGAGCGGGAGGCAAGGCAGGGGAGGGGAGGGGAGGAGGTGGCTGGCGTCCAGCGCTAGAGTGGATTTACTCATTTATTCCTTCAGTTGCACTCTCAGAAAACATCTATTGAGAGCTCACTGCCTGGCAGGCTCTGTGCTAAATGCAGGGGTTTCCAGAATGACTACAGTACAATTTCTTCCCTCAACACGCTCCCAGTTTGTTGGCGGGGGGGGGAGGATAGACGTGGAAACAAATAATTATAGTTCGTGGAATAAGTGGGAGGTTATCATAGAAGCAGCATAGAGTAGGGAGAAAACTTTGTTCTCTAGTGATGTCAGAGAAGGCTTCAGGAGGACACTTTTGTTGGGGTTTTGAAGTGTGAATATGAGTTGACCAGGTTGTCTAAGGTTAAGAATAGGAGATGTTAATAAGGGATGGCAGGATGTTGTATGGGATGTGTAGGGAGTGCTTAGTTGTTTGCTGGATCTCTGGCATGAGGGAAGATCTGGTAGGAGAGGAGGCTATTGATTTGAGCGGTGAGTGGGTCTCCCAAGGAGAGGAGCTAGAGCTTCACCTGATAGAGAGGAGCTGGGAGGGGGTTGAAGATGGGGTGATGTGATGAGGTGGTTTGTGTTTCTGGGAGATTATCTTTGTGGAGGTGGGCTGGAGAGGCTGATAATGCAGCCAGAGAGGAAGCGATGAGGGTTTCCTGGAAGCCAAGGTGGGAGCATGGAGGTTGGATTCGGGATATTGGTGTGAAGAAAGGGGAGGGTCAGGCGGAAGGCTAAGTCTGAACTTAGCCCTTCGGGGTGGGCACACTTGGGATGGACAGTCAAGGAGGAGCAGGGAAAGGCGGTAAGGTCAGCCAAGACTGCAGAGTTTGGGGTCCCTGTGGGTCCTTCTGGTGAGAGGTCCAGAGTGAGGACTGTGCTGGGGGCTGCACTTTGGGAGTCAGTGTTGGAAGGAGGGAGGAAGCTCCAGCAGGGATGAAGCAGGCACTTGGGAAACAACTTTGAAAATTAAAAAAAAAAATTAAAATCTTTATTTGCTGTGGTAAGAACACTTAACGTGGGATCCACCCTCTTAACAGATTTTTAAGTGCACAGTACAGTGTTGTTAATATAGGCACAATGATGCACAGCGGGCCTCTGGAGCGCGCGCATCTTGCATAACTGAAACTTGGTACCCCTGAGGAGCAGTTCCTCATTTTCCCTGCCTCCCAGCCCCTGGCAACCACCATTCTGTTCTTTGTTTCTGTGAGTTTGACTTACACAGGTGGAATTATGCCGCATTTGTCCTTCAGTGACTGACTTACACCACACAGTGTCATGTCCTCAAGGCTCGTCCATGTTGGCACATATTGCAGGATTTCCTTCTTTTTTAGGGCTGAATAATATTGTGGTATGCCGATATACAACATTTTATTTATCTATTCATCTATCCATTGATGGATATTTAGGTTGCTTTTACATCTTGGCTATTGTGAATAAGACTGCAGTGAACATGGGTTTCCTAATTTCTCTTCAAGATTTTGAGTTCATTTCTTTTGGATAAATACCCAGAAGTGGAATTGCTAGATCATATGCCAGTTTTATTTTAAATTGTTTGAGGAACCCCTGTGATGTTTCCTATAGCAACCACACCATTTTTATTCCCATTACAAGTATACGCGGGGTCCAGTTTCTCCATATCCCACCAACATTTGTCTGTTTTTTTTTTTTTCCTTTTGATAATGGCCATTCTGGCAGTTGTGCTTCCTCATTGTAGTTTTGATTTGCATTTACCTGTGATGGATGATGCTGAGCATTTTTCATGTACCTGTCAGCCATTTGTAATTGTCTCCTTTAGAGAAATGTCTGTTCAAGTTCTTAGC
The DNA here is from genome assembly GCF_023091745.1 of Budorcas taxicolor. Classification (NCBI taxonomy): domain Eukaryota; kingdom Metazoa; phylum Chordata; class Mammalia; order Artiodactyla; family Bovidae; genus Budorcas; species Budorcas taxicolor. The sequence goes on from NC_068914.1 coordinate 4,975,158, forward strand.
CTATTTTTGAGTGAATTATTAGTAGTTTTTGTTTGTTTATGTTTGAGACACATAGACCAATGGAGCAGAGAGTCCAGAAATAAATCTATGCATATACAATTAACTAATCTTTGACAAGAGTGCCAAGAATACAGAATGGAGAAAGGATAGTCTCTTCAACAAATGTTGCTGGGGAAACTGGATATCCACATGCAAGAGAATGAAACTGGACCAGTGTCTTATGAAACACACAAAAATTACCAAGTCAATTCAAACTGCACTTAAGACTTAGATGTAAGACCCCCAAACTGTGAAACTCCTAGGGGAAAACGTAGGGGAAAAGTTTCATGACATAGGTTTTGACAGTGATTTTATAGATATGACATCGAAAGCATAGGCAACAAAAATAAACATAGACAAGTGAGAGGACATCACACTAAAGAATCTGCTGCACAGCAAAGGAAACAGTTAGCAGGGTGAAAAAAGTCACCCTACGGAATGGGGGAAGCGATTTGGCAGTCATATATCTGACCAGGGATCAGTTTCCAGAATATATACAGACTTTTAGACTTTTAGGAGGCTTATTAGTGGGAGCTGTTGGTATCCATGCCTGGGAAGGGAAGGATGAGGTCAAGTCAGGCCTGGGTAGCGGAACAAGACAAGGAGTGAGGTCATCCTAGGGCTCTGTAGATGAGATGCAATGACCTTTCCCCTGCATTCTGACGTGGTGTCAGGGGGGCTGGGCCTGACAGACCCCACACTACTCAGCCCTGGGGGGACAGCTGCTCCAGGAGTGGGATGTGGTTTGGGAACAGGGTTTGTCATCTGCTGGGGAGACCGACATCCGGGACTGACCGTGAAGAGCATCTGAACTCAGCATCCCAGGAGCCCTTCACTCCCAGAGAGGGCGTTGGAGCACATCCCATTGTCCTTCACACGTAGAGGGGAAGGAGAATAGAAGAGGAGCCCCAGCCCAGCTCCCCAGGCCCTCATCACGCCTACTTCTTGTGTCTCCCTGGTCTCTGTTTACCCCATTTTCCCTTCCGGAATGGCTCCCTCTCTTCTATTCCTCTCCTCTCCACGGACTATTCTTACCCATCCTTCACCTCGCCAGCCTCCACTCCTGGAGCAGAAGGTTGACCTTGATTCCAGAGCACTAGAGGAGGGCTGTGAGGGGGCCAATCAGCCGTGAGGGTTGGGAAGGCCAGGGGCAGCCAACTCCGTGTCCCAGGCTGCCACTGGCTGGCTGTGGGACCTAAGGGAAGTCCCCTTCTCCCTGGGCTCCAGTTTTTCCATCTCTGAAGTGAATGATCTGGACTCGGCATGTTCTGACATGTGCAGGCAGCTCTGGTGTTGCAGGCCTGCCCTGAGCTCCCCCCTCCTCCACCTGGTCTGTGCCCTGCATCAGTTTCTGTTCTCTGTGTCATCCCTGTCTGACAAGAAGGCCAGCGTCCTGGACAGTGGACCTGTGTCTGATTCAACTCTGCCTGCTGCTGCTGCTGCTGTCACTTCAGTCGTGTCCGATTCAGTGCCACCCCAGAGACGGCAGCCCACCAGGCTCTGCCGTCCCTGGGATTCTCCAGGCAAGAACACTGGAGTGGGTTGCCATTTCCTTCTCCAATGCATGAAAGTCAAAAGTGAAAGTGAAGTCGCCCAGTCGTGTCCGACTCTTTGTGACCCTGTGGACTGCAGCCTACCAGGCTCCTCCGTCCATGGGATTTGCCAGGCAAGAGTACTGGAGTGGGGTGCCATTGCCTTCTCTGCAAGTCTGCCTACCATAGCTCAATTGGTAAAGAATTCATCTGTAATGCAGGAGACTCCAGTTTGATTCCTGGGTTGGGAAGATCTGCTGGAGAAGGGATAGGCTACCCACTCCAGTATTCTTGGCCTTCCCTTGTGGTTCAGCTGGTAAAGACTCCACCTGCAATGCGTGAGACCTGGGTTTGATTCCTGGATTGGGAAGATCCCATGAAGAAGGGAAAGGCTACCAACTCCAGTATTCTGGCCTGGAGAATTCCATGGACTCTATAGTCCACAGGGTTGCAAAGAGTCAGACATGACTGAGTGACTTTCACTTTCACCACAGTAAGATCCAGCAGTGACAGTGGGCCTGATATCCCTTTTCTCTGGAGAGGAGGCACCCTTGTTACCTGTTTTTGTGCCAACTGCATTGCACGTACTAATGCGTTTATTTTTCAAGATAACCTGTCTGGGATGAGGAAACTGAGACCCAGGGACTCTCATAGCTGCCCCAAAGCTGGGATAGAAGTGACAGCTGAGTTGAGAACTCAGGACTGCTGACCCCAAGTTCTGGGCTCTTTCTGTTCTCCCTGCTTCCAGAGTCCTGGGGAGCACTGTGGGGGAGATTGGAGGCCTCTGTTTCCCTCCAGTCCTGCCTGGCTGGGGCCGCTAGTGGGAATATCCAACACTGAGTTGCCTCTGGCCATGCAGGTTCAAATGGTGCTGTGGGCACCTTGCCCACCTCCCTGGGGGTAGGGGACAGGTGGACACTCCTGTGGCAGCTGAGCTTTGGAGTCACTTACCCCAGCTATCCATGCAGCTGCTTGGGCTCAACTGTGTTGTGACCTACTTGGGTAGGCGTCCTGTCTGGGTGGCTCTGGGTGTGCTTCCTGTCCCACTTAGAGGTGCCCAGAATGCCTAGTGAAAATATGGGGAGAGGTCTGGCTATGGGCTCTCTCTTGGAGCTTGGACTGAGTCCAGTGGCATTGAGGATCCGCTAGTGATGCACTTGCTAAGCCAAGCTGTGGCCCGTTTGGCCTTGAGGGAGACTCCCTCCAAGTTCTCCAGGAAGATCAAGGCCCTTGGTCTTCATGGTTGAATCTTGAGTTGTCCAAATTTTGGGTGGGGAGGAGACTGGAATACTGAGTGAAGCAGAGTCACCCGTGGGGCTCTGCCCCCTAGGTCTCTGCAGCTCAGACCTCCTGGTTCTGCGAATTGACTGATCAGGGGTCAGCAATGTAGTGTAGGGAATGGGCACAGAAGGTGACATATGGGTGTTGAAGGTCATTTGGGCCATTCTGTCATTGCCAGATGGGGGAATTCACTCCTTCCTCCCCCCAGCCTGCTCCCATCCTCTGACTCAAAGACAGGAGGTCCTTTGTCCAAAGCTCTTCCAGGCAAGGTGGCCCACGGGCTTTGGTCCTTCCCTCTTCCTGGTTTTCGTGGTGACATGTTGGGGGTACTTGTCTTCTAGCTACTTGGGCTTGCTAGGGGCTGGTGATCCTTTGAAACCACAGTACATTTACATGCCTCAGAGGGTCCCTGAAGTCCTGAAATGGTTGGGGATGCTCAGTGACATGGTGGGGCTCTAAAGGGGGGTGGAGGCAGGCCAGGCTTGGCAGCCCAGTGCAGCCTGCAGTGGGTGGTGTGTGTGCTGCTGACTGGCAGGGCTGGCAAGGGCAGGCGAGCCAGACAGCCACCTTATCATTTCCCTTCAGAAGGTGAGAAGGGATCCTGGCATCTGTCCACACACATGGAAGAAGACACTGGCAGATATTTGCTGAGGACCTGCACCCCTGCTTCTTTTCCTCAGTTGGGGCTTCATGCTTTAACCACCTACCCCAGGGAGGCAGGTGTTCGGAAGAGAGGCGCTCAATCCTTGTGTCCTGGAAGGTCCCAAGTTCAGCCTCTGAATCTGAGGCCCTTGATTCATTCTCCTACAAGCTCCTAACAGTACAGGGAGGTTCTGAGCCCAGCGATCGGTAGGGTCCTGGGGAGAGCCATAAGCAGAGCAAAGCCTCGTGCAGTGAGTGAGTCACCGGACCCAGTGATTCCTCAGCTTGCAAGAACGGTGAGTCTGAAAGGCTGGTATGGGCAGCAGGGGTCTTGCCAGCTGCATGGACTTTGGGGCTCCCTCTTGTCCCTGAACCAGTTCTCAGACTGTGAGAGAGTTACAGACAACCTTTTCCAGTGGGAGCAGTGGGGCGCTGGACATCCGTACAGAAAAAGATTTTCTGAAATTTTCTGATTGTAAAAACATCACAGAAAAATTAGGACATTCCCCCAAAGCAAAAGAAAGTAGATAAATGTTGCTAGGAACCCAGCCATGCAGAGAACCACTGTTCACAGCTTCCAGCCTCCAGCCTTGCAGACTTGCCTCTTCACAAGGTTGAGCTCATATGGCTTCCTTAGTTTTGTCTTCAACCTTAACACTTCTGTTTCTTTAGATGTCATAAATAACACACAAATACCTCTCAATATCGAAGACTTAAGAGCTAATTATAAGAAAAAAAAGTCCCATTTCTCTCCATTGAAGGAAAACTGGAATCAGATTGCTCTGTCCTTCCATAACTTTCTGTGTTTACATTTATGAATAGACAAAATGGAATATAGAGTTTTGTTTTGTCTGTTTGGAATATTGCTGACTGCACGTATGACATTGTACCTTGCTTATTTTCACTAACCAATATGTCTTGGTGAACTCACTGTATGCTATGTCACATAAATCTACCGCATTTTACACAAAATCTCACAACGTGTCTCCCTGTCAGTAGATATATGTTGGGTACTTCTGAGTTTTCATAATTGTAAGCCATAGGGTGAACTCCGGGAGTTGGTGATGGACAGGGAAGCCTGGCGTGCTGCAATTCATGGGGTCGCAAAGAGTCGGACACAACTGAGTGACTGAACTGAAGCCATATTTTGATTAAAATTCTTATACATGCTTATGAGTATTTATCTAGTTAGATTCCAAGATTGCATGTGTGCTTGGCTGAACAGAAGACATGGTAAAATTTTAAAAATAGCTTCTGCAAAATTACCCCCAGGAAGATTGGATCAATTTGCACTCCCACCCAACAGTTTAAGAAGAGCACTTACTTCCTCACATTTCTGTCAACACTTGATATTGTCAGCTTTTTGAGTTTTGCCGGTCTGGTGCCTAATAGGCAGTCCCTCACTGTTACCGTAGTTTGCATTTCCCTGGTTACTATGTGTCTTTTCCTACCACCTGCAGGACATATGCCATTTTAGCAGACCTTCATTGTTAATAAAAATATCATTTCAACTTATTTATCCAAACACCTCATTATAAATGCAGTTAGTACAGGCACTCTCTCTGATCCAACACTTGATGAGCCCAGTGGTGAAAGCTTTGTAAAAGCAGGATAGGGTGCTCTGGGGCTTGGCACTGTCGGTGATCGATTGGTTGGTGCCCACCGATGTGTGATCTGCTTTTCTCAGGTGGGTTTGCTGTGTGTGTAAATTTTAAAGATGATTTTGCCAAAGGGTGGGGTCTCTGGCAGTGGACAGAGTAACCGGGGTTACAGTGAGGCCCTTGGAATCTGTGAGCACTGGGATTTTAGACTGCCGTACCTCCATATCTAATTCAAAATAAAACCAGCCCAAACTATAACATAAATATAAGGATGTCTAACAGTCAGGTTAGTTTTCTCAGGATGACTAACTCTGAAATTAAATTGTTTTAAAAAATATGTTCTTATTTTGGGGCTGCCGCTCTGCTGGCCATCTGCTGGGTAATGCGATGCATGCTTCATTCTTGCCTGTAATTTAACTTGAGATGGGCCCATAGTCATGGCCCCACCTCCCATGCTGTGTGCATCCATGGGGCATTCAGTTCACTGATTACTGGAGCCTAGTACACGCAAATACCGCCGACCCCAGGGAGGTGGGACTGTGTCTGATAATGCTTGGTCTGATAATGCTCCTTCACTTCTCTTCCAGTCACGCTTCTCTTTCTTTAATGCCTTTGTGTGACTCTGTGGCCCTAGATTTTAATTCTCCTGTCATGGTCTATTTAAACTGTCTGCTACTGTTTCATTATAATTTTTCTTTGATTTCTTAGAGTTTGTCCATGTGATTCAGACCATTTTACCCTTCTTCAAACTTTCAAACATTGCATTAAGTGAATGAGTGCATAGAAAATGAATGCAATTCTTATACACAGTCATCAGCTACTTGTCACACGCTGTTGTTAGCAGTTACAAATGAAAAAGTGTGTCCATCACTGGATGCTCTGAGTATATAGATTAACAAAGTGAGAACTGTCATTTTCTCACACTGAGAGTTACCATCCAGGAGCATACTGTCTCTCCCTTTGTGCAGAGTCTTTCATTGCTTTTAGTGAAGTTTTACATTTGTCTTCATATAGATTCCTTGCACATTTCTTATTAGGTTTATCCCCAGGGATTTTATAGACTTTTTTTCTAATATGAATGAGCTTTCTTTTGGATTATATTTTCTAACTGGGAGTGCTAGCATACATGAAAGTTATTGATTTCTGAATATTGATCTTCTATCTAGGAGTTTTACTGAACTCTCCTACGAGTTCTAATAGTTTATTTGTTGATTCTCTTAGACCTTATATAGGTAGATGCTCATATTTTCTACGAATCATGCCAATTTTGTTTCTTCCTTTGCAACGTTTATCCTTATTTCTTTTTCAGGTGTTATCACATTGTCTAAGGCAATGTTATTTATTGATAGTGATAGAATATCCTAAAACTTGTCAATTAAATATGACTTTTGCTGTAGGTTTTCAGGAGATGTCTTTTATCAGATAATGGTAGTTCCTCTCAATCCCTAGTTTATTAAGAGCTGCTGCTGCTGATGCTAAGTCGCTTCAGTCGTGTCTGACTCTGTGCAACCCCATAGAGGGCAGCCCACCAGGCTCCCCCGTCCCTGGGATTCTCCAGGCAAGAACACTGGAGTGGGTTGCCATTTCCTTCTCCAATGCATGAAAGTGAAAAGTGAAAGGGAAGTCGCTCAGTCGTGTCCCCCTCTTAGTGACCCCATGGACTATGAGGGTTTAAAAACAAAATTGTTTTAATGTGGACTGTTTTTAAAGTCTTTACTGAATTTGTTACAACCAAAACATTGCTTCTGTTTTATGTTTTGTTTTCTTTTGGCCACGAGGCATGTGGGGTCTTAGCTCACTGACCAGGGATCGAATCTGCACCCCCTGCATTAAAAGGCAAAGTCTTAACCCCTGGACTTAACCAGCCAGGGAAGTCCTGTTCAGAGAGTTTTACTGAGAGTACTATTTTGGTCAAATCCAACAGGTGCCCAGTTCAGATTCATTTTAATAGTTTGGAGTTTCTGTCATCTTGTTCTCTTCAGTCAGAACATGTATATTGTATAAAAGGTTATTTCAAGTTTTCTAAGTAGATAGATTGGGGACAGTTTCTTTGTATTGTTAATCCCTAATCTGATTACATTAGACTCAGTTAAGGTACAATAAATTTTAAATTAATTTTCTCCTCTAGGATTTCATTGAAATTTCCACTGTGGTGAGTTGGGTGTGCTTGGAAAAGACAGCGCTGTTTCTGTTAGGTATTATGAGAAGGGCTCCGAAGTGGGGACTGAGAGCCGACTCTGGGGTGAGCACTGGGTCTTGAGTCTCTGTCCGTCTCCCACTGGCTGCATAATGGGGGCAAGTGGCTGGATGTCAGTTTTCTCATGTATAAAATGATCATCATAATAGCACCTACATTTTAGTGCTGTTATCACTGCAGATGGTGACTGCAGCCATGAAATTAGAAGACGCTTACTCCTTGGAAGAAAAGTGATGACCAACCTAGATAGCATATTCAAAAGCAGAGACATTACTTTGCCGACTAAGGTCCGTCTAGTCAAGGCTATGGTTTTTCCTGTGGTCATGTATGGATGTGAGAGTTGGACTGTGAAGAAAGCTGAGCACCGAAGAATTGATGGTTTTGAACTGTGCTGTTGGAGAAGACTCTTGAGAGTCCCTTGGACTGCAAGGAGATCCAACCAGTCCATTCTGAAGGAGATCAGCCCTGGGATTTCTGTGGAAGGAATGATGCTAAAGTTGAAACTCCTGTACTTTGGCCACCTCATGTGAAGAGTTGATTCATTGGAAAAGACTTTGATGCTGGGAGGGGTTGGGGGCAGGAGGAGAAGGGGACGACCAAGGATGAGATGGCTGGATGGACATGAGTCTGAGTGAACTCCGGGAGTTGGTGATAGACAGGGAGGCCTGGCGTGCTGCGATTCATGGGGTCGCAAAGAGTCGGACACAACTGAGCGACTGAACTGAACTGAACTGAAGGATTAAACTGGGGCTTCCCTGGTGGCTCAGCAGTAAAGAATCCACCTGCAATGCAGGAGACACAGGAGATGCAGGTTTGATCCCTGGGCTGGGAAGATCCCCTGGAGGAGGGCGTGGCAACCCACTCCAGTCTTCTTGCCTGGAGGTTCCCATAGACAGAGGAGCCTGGCGGGCTGCAGTCCACAGCATTGCAAAGAGTCAGGCACGACTGAAGCGACTGAACACAAACACACACAAGGATTAAAGTAATTAACATATATGCAAAACTTTAAAACAGAACCTAGAACGTAATTCAAGTATTTAATAAAATAAATATTATTGGATAAATTTGTAGGTGAAATATGCATATCTTCCATATTATTATGTTTTGTCTACTGAATCTGAAGTAAAGAAGTTAACTTTACTACTGTGAATTGGTTGGTTTCCTCTTTAACTCTTGTTGAATTTTGCTGTATCTATTTTGAAGTTGTGTTGTAAAGTTCATAACTTGCTGCGACTGTTATATTTTTGGTGTGGCTTGTTATCTTTTATCTATATGAAGTTTCCCTGTCTTTTCCTTTGAGCACCTTGCATTCCATTTTGTCTGATAAGCACCTTCTTTTTCTGGATTATCTTTTGTTTCATATTGCCTTTCTCATCCTATTATTTTTAACCTTCCTAGGTATTTATCTTTGTAACTTTCTGTAAAAAATTAAAAAAATCTGCTGCCTTTATTGAGGTATTTCTTAGAGGAAGTTAATCTAATTATATTTAAAGAGATTACTGATATGCTTGGACATTATTCTTGTAGTTTATTGCTTTTAATTTGCTCTGCTTTCTTGTACAGTTTTTCCCATTTCCTGCCTTTTGTTGTGTTGATTGGATTCTCTTTGTCCCAGTTTTTGTTCTTTAAAGCAGTGTTCTCAACAGGGGGTGCTGCTATCATTTTGGGCAGGACTGTGCCTGGGGATGTGGTCCTCTTCCCTACCTTGTTGAACATTGAGAATTCTCAACCCTGGATACTACCGTAGAGCCTTCCCTGTCACGGTGACAACCAAAAAGGTACCCTTCTTTCTGTTCCCAGTGGAGAACCATCTACTAAGGTTTCAAATAACATGTTTTTGTTTCCTAGTGATTACTTATATTTTAAAGATATATTTGGATTAATGCTTATCTCTCATAGACAACTAATAAGGGCCTATTACGTAGCACAGAAGACTCTGCTCAGTAATCTGTAATGGCCTATATGGGAAAAGAATCTAAAAAACAGTGGATAGATTCCCAGATGGCACTAGTGGTAAAGAACCTGCCTGCCGATGCTGGAGCCACAGAGGCAAAGGCTGGATCCCCGGGCGAAGATCCCCTAGAGGAGGGCGTGGCGACCTCTCCAGCATTCTTGCCTGGAGAATCCCCATGGACAGAGGAGCCTGGCGGGCTACAGTCCATAGGGTTGCAGGGAGTCAGACACGACTGAAGAGACTTAACACCCATGCATATGACTTTGTGTAACAGATTCACTTTGCGATACACCTGAAATGAACACAATATTGTAAATCAAATATACCTCAATAAAGATTAAAAAAACACCTAAAACATAAAGCAAAAAAAGAAAAAACCCCAAAACTTTGTCTCTCATCATACAATTGGTATTTCTGTTATTTCCCAAAACAAATCAAGAACTTTCACATGCCTTCACTGTGTCTATGCCCAAACCTTATTACCACTCAAGGTGAGGCCGGCTGGAATTTTAGTTCCAAATTTTAGTCCTTAGGGATAGTCAGGAGATGATTTTTAACAGTTGCTTTAACATTTTTCTCACTGCTGTTTTTGTATTTTATGGATTTGTTCTTGGATTCGTTTGTTGTGGTGGTAAAATTCACATAATAGCAAATTGATGATTTTAACCATTTTAAAGTGTAGAGTTCAGTGACTTCCACTGCACTCACACTGTTGTCCAACCATCACCACTCTCTAATTCCAAAACATTTCTTTCACCCCAGAAAGAAACTCTGTTCCCGTTATGCACAGTCATTCCCCACTCCCCGCTCCCTCCAGCCACCGGTGACCACCCATCTGTTCTCTGTTAGATTCATTTTTATGGTGGCTGGAACACACTACTTGGTAATTCTTGGTAATTTGAGAGGGTATGAGAAGGTATGTAGGTGATGAACTCTCTGTGTCCTCAACACATCTGAAATTGCCTGTTCCCTTCCCAAAGACTGAGTAGAGAATTGAAGATTTATGCCATTTCCACCTAAGCATGTCTGAGACACTGTTTCATTGACTTGTGTGCATCTGATGATCCCATAACCATAAGGGCTAAGTCTCATATGATGGGTGTTCTGTGCCAGGGCTTCACAGATGTCAGCTCACCTGACTCTGATGTCAGCTCACCTGACTCTGATGTCAGCTCACCTGACTCTGATGTCACCTCCCTGTGAGGTAGATAACGTGCCTCACACAAAAGATGGCGAGAGTGAGGTGGAGTGAGGAGAGGCCCTACTGCTAGGAAAGTGGTTGAGGTTCCCACTCAGGCCACTTGGCTCTCAGGTCTCCATGAGTCACTCTGAATTCTGTTCCACTGTAGGCAATCTGTCAATTTTCCCCTGAAAGAAGTTGACACTTTTTCTTTTTCCCTTGGGTTCTTAAATTTCACCTTTCTATGCCTAAGTATTGCCTTTTTACATAATCCTCCTTTGCACATGGTGAGTTTTTTCAATCCGAGGACTTGTGTCTTTTTGGATTTCTTTCTTTTACTAATTTCCTGTGTTCTCTCAGATTTCTCTTTGGAACTCCTTTTAGATGGTCGTTGGAGTTTAAATCAAGTTTGTCCTCCGCTTCCCTTGACTTTTATCTGGTCGATCTCTGGGAGATCCTCTGCCATCTGGGAGAATTCCCGTCTCTGTCTCCAGGTCACGGCGTCGATCTTCAGTTCTGTGCTGTCCTTCAGCCCCCGTTATACTTCGGCATGAACTGTTTGGCTCCCAGATCTTGTTCCTTCTTTTCTGGAAGCAGTGGCCTCTGAGGCCCATCACTCTGAAGGCTCTACAGTGCCATTCTGTTTGTCTTAGTAGCTCTGTATCCTCAGGAGTTAGTTCTTGTAGTTGATGAGTTTGGTGTGCCTCTTTCAACGTGTAGCTCTTTTAAATGTAAGCGAGTGACTCTGGATTGTGTACTTACTTGTCTTTGGGTTTGAAATTTCCCCTTGGCATGTCTGTGAGGCAGTGGTTGGGTCAGGCCCCTGACTGCTCTGTTGGCAGCGCCAGACTCTAGTGTTCGGGCTGTGGCATTCCACTTTTTTCTGAGTGTTGGTGCCGATTTAGGGCTGCCTGCCCCTTGGGAATCAAGTACTCCTACTCTTTGCTCCTGTGGGCAGGTCACTGCTTGGCGTTGTGGGGAAGGGGCACCTGCATGCCTCTTCCAAGGACCCATCAGCCACTTCACGTTTGATCTGGGGCTTTCCCTGTGTCCGCACTTCCTCAGCCACCTACTTTAAGGCTGCTACCTTATGGTGGCCTTCACCTGAGGGTATTTGGGGCTGTGGTGCCATTTCCAATCTGAACCCATTAGCTTTCTGCTGTTCGGGGATTCCTCATGATTTCTGCCCTGTGAAGGGTTCCATTCTTGTTTTCTAGCACTGAATTAAAAGATTTTTAGAAAAGATTATTTACTTTTTATGTCATTTTAAGTGTTTTGTGTTGGGAAGGAGAGATGGAGCATGCCCTTAGGCCAGTATTTTGATCCAATCTCTTTTCGTTTTTTATGGATGACCTTGTTCCAGAGGGACCTACAATGTTGCACCCTTTTCCATATAATTATGGTGATCTGGTCATCATTTCCCGGGTCATTAAAAGTTCCTTGTAATCACTGTATTAATGACTGCATGATATTTCTTCTAGTGAGTATACCTTAATTGACTCAACCATGTCGCTTTTCTTCTCAACATTTTACTGCAGCCACAAATGCTGGTACTTCCTGGTGGTCCAGTGCCTAAGACCCCGTGCTCCCACTGTAGGGGGCTGGGTTTGATCTCTGGTCTAAGAACTAGATCCCACATGCTGCAACGAAGATCAAAGATCCCACGTGCCGCAAAGCTCCACACAGTTAAATAAATAAATATTAAAAAAAAAATGCTGCAGTGAACCTCTTATACTTTGTCTACTGTTGGGATTATTTTCCTAACAGAGAGTCTTAAGAAGGTGTATGTGTGTGTGTATGTGTGTGTGTATGTGTCTGTGTTTGGTTATGGTGGTAAAACGTACCTACCAAGGTTTATCATTTTACCCACCTCTAAGTGTACAGCTCAGTGGCATTAAGTAGACTCACAGTGTTGTACAACTATTGTCCATCTCCAGAAATTTTCTTACCATCTTTTTAATTTTTTTTTGACCATGTTGTGCAGCTTATGGGATCTTAGTTCCCCAACCAGGGATGGGACCAGTGCCCTTGACAGTGAAATTGCAGAGTCCTGACTACTGGACTGCCAGGGAATTCCCTCTTACTATCTTAAACTGAAACTCCTTGCTTGATAAACAATTGCCCACCCCTCCACCCCCAACCCCCCCCCCCCGCCCCCCTCCCCCAACCACCATTCTACTTTGCATCTCTATGAATTTGAGTAACTCTTGGTACCAGGTAAGTGGAGTCATGTAAGTGTCTATCCTTTTGTGACTGGCTTATTCACTTAGCATATGCTTTCAGGGTTCACCCATGTTGTCATGTGTTTTAAAACGCTGTTCTGTCCCCCGTCTTCCCTTGCCCTGCCCCTCTCCCCCCAGGTTTGGGAAGCCTTGGTGCTCTTGCAGGAGGTGGCTCTCCTCTCTCTTCCTTCCTCTGCAGAGGGGCTTTTCCCGGAGACTCTGCCATCCTCATTCGCTTAGTGATTCATCTCAGAGCCAGAGCCAGATGAAATGGTGTTTCATTCCCAGAAACGCTGGTCTGAAAGTGTGTGCTTATATACTTACTTTACAGTAATCTACACACTGAACGCCCGTGCTCTGCCCGCTCCGCTTCTGCCGTCTCTACCAGTTGCATTTCTGCAGTGGGCTGAGGGGCCCAGGCCCGAGGGAAGGTCTCAGGATGCTCTGAGCCTGTGGGGTGGGTGGGCAGCGGCGGGGGGGGGGGGTGGGGGGTGTGTGCAGTATAAGCATGGAATTGCATTGTTATTATTTGATTATCGCTGGTGCCTTAAGGGAGTGAGGGGGCTTCTGGTGCAGCTTTTTCTTATTGCAGTTCATTCTTTAATATCTGGCCCTAGCAGGGAATTTGAAAGAGTTCACAGGCAGTCGGGGGATGGAGAGGGCCAGCACCTGTGGCGCCCTGGACACCAGACCCAGCAAGTGCTCACGAGGGTACTCAGCATCAGCTTTGCCACCCTCACGGCCCGTGTCAGCAGCTTCTGCAGACACAGACCTCCCAGACTCCCTCAGGGGCCTCTGCGGGACCCGTTACTCTGGTCATTTATGGATGGGTAAGTGGAGGCTCATTGCCCAGTGTCACAGCCCAAGTTTGTTCCTTGTGGCAGGTTGGGTGCTTACCCATGGGGCGAGGGGAGAGGTGAGGGCTTTCAGAAGTTCACTGAGCCTGGAGTGGGTGGAAGGCACAATGCACTCCTGCTCCGCACTCGCTGGGTCTCTCCCAGAACTCCACGTGGTCTGGCACCTCCTTCCCTCCTGCCCAGGGCAGGGGCTGCCATGGGGAATGTGCGGGTTAAGCCAGCCAGGTGGTGGTAGGCAGCATCTTTGCAGGATCCTGGGGCAACAAGCTGGAGCCCTGGCTTGGATTCCCAGCTCTGCGGTCCTGACTGGGATCACCTTCTTAGCCTCTCTGAGCCTTTGCGTCTGTTACCGTGCCACCCTGCGGGGTGTGGTGAGTTTTTGTAAGGCTGATACACCAGTCTAGTGTCGGTGCCTCTATTCGTGGCCCGGCTGTCAGGGTGAGCCTTACACAGCAAAGGCAGATCGCATCACTCTTGGACTTATAACCCGCCACGTCTCTCCTTTTCTCTTAGACCTGAAGCCTGTGCGGCCCCTGGTGACCTGGTTCCCTGAACCTCTTGGGCCTCGTCTCCTCCCTCTCTTCCCATGCTCCCTCTGCTCCAGGCCCAGTGGCCCTCCCCCTGCTCCTTGAGCACCCCAGGCATGATTCAGCCTCGGGGCTTTTACACCTCCCTGTTCCCTCTGCCTGGGATGCTCTTTCTAAGACACCTGTGTGGTTTCCCTTCCCGTCTTTGATTATTTGTTCATATGTCAACCCGGTGACATGGATAATGGATAGGAGCTTGAGCAAACTCCGGGAGATGGGGAAGGACAGGGAAGCCTGGTGTGCTGCAGTCCATGGGGTCACAAAGAGCTGGATGCAACTTAGCAACTGACCAACAGCAGCAACTCGGTGAAGCCCATTTTAAATTAAAGCTCACAGCCCGATCCCAACTTCCCTTTCCCTGCTTTTTCCATGGAACACTCATCACCCGTAACCCCTGTGTGTTCTGTGTGTACCTAACTTGCTTATTTCCTAATACTCTTTTTCCTGCTAGATGCAAACTCCACGAGGACAGGTTCTAAATCTGGTTCTCAGATGAACCCCTAGTACTTGGTACATAGTAGGTGCTCAGTTGAATGAATGAATGAATGAGTGGATGAGGGTGTCTAGCATGTTGTCCTACTGATGGCAGGGTCTCAGGAAGAGCAGGGCTTTCCCCTCCCACATTCTCTCCTTCTGCCTATGACCTCAGGCCCAGCCCCTTGGCTCAGATGTGTCTCAGCAGGAGCTGGACAGGCAGGACATTGGGCCTAGCCTGTTTGGGCTTTTTCATCTTTTGATCCCAGCATATCCCTAGGACACTGGAAGTGGGGTTTTTACAGTTAGAGGGCAGCCATGTGAGGTTTGCTCACCTTGTCAGCCTGTGTGATGTGGCTGTGGGTAGGCCCTGGCAGGTGGAGGCCTGGGGCTGGGAGTAGGGACTGGAGCAGAGCAGAGCTTGACTGGGGATGGCAGGGGCATTCTCCAGCCCTGGCACAGCTTTTGCATAGCAGCTGTGGCCATGAGCATGTCTGAGTTCAGTGCAATATGTGGAATAAAAGTGAGAGTGAGACTTGGTCTCTGGGGTCAGCCTTGTTCTGTTACTGAGAAGGACTGTGGTGGGCTGACAGCATGGGGGCTGACTGCCTAACTCATGTGCATTCCTTGGGCCTGAAGCCCCTATACCCGCCTTTCTCACCCTGAGAGTGCTATGGATGCTTGACTGGGCTGACTCTTAACCGGGGTCCTGGCACTTTGGAGAGAACCAGCCCACTACACTTACTCAACAGCAAAGGGGGCAGCTGGAAAAGAGGAGTCAGAGTCTGTGAAAGGAATAGTAAGAGGCTGTGTCCCTCATGGTCTAAGAGGGGCCTGGGCACCTTGCTGCTGGGGAGGCTGGAAGGAGGCTAAGACCACCAGAAGCATCTGGTGGGTGTCCGTTCAGGGCTCTTCTGCCCTTGGGTTCTTCACCCTTGCCTAGTGGGCACTAAGGCCCACAGCATTGGGGGCTCAGTGACCACACTTGGCTCCAGAACTCAAGTCCTGAGTCACTGCTCCTACTTGCCTGTGCGGAGGTGGGCCATGGCCCTTTTTATGCCTCTGAAAAGCGGACCGGTGATGGGGTGAGGTGCCCCAAACACCCAGAGCCTTTTCTTTCCACTCGGGAAGCCCAGGCTGGGCTTGCAGACTGTATGAGCCAAACTGACACCATGTGGTAGATGACCTTTGGCCTCTTGCTCCTTAAATCAGAGTCAGACAAGAGGACCCACTTGCCTTCGTGGCCCAGCCGGGGCACTGGCAGAGCTCCCTAGGCACTGGGGGCCTGCTGCACGCAGCCTGCCCGCCTCTCCTTGCCGTTCCAGCAGAGGCAGCCTGTGAGAACGCCAGGTGGGTGCTCCTGAGAAAAATAGCAGTGTGGAGAATCCATTTTCAGAAGGTGAGATGTAATTGTGGGTAATTGAAAACATTGTCAAGCTATTTGTCATCATTTTTACAAGTGCTTTCTCCTTGGGTCATTCATAATACTTGCAGAAATTCACAGGCCCACAGAGCAGCCACCCACTGGTTCTCTCCTCCATGGAGTCTCTTTTGTTCTGTGGATGTGGGGGTGGGAGGAGGGCCTTGTGGGTGGGTTGGCCTAGCAGGCTGGAGTATGCAGGCACGGATGGGGAAGGTTCTGGGTTCAGGGGGCTGAGCACTGCGGGACAAGGCATTGTCTGGTCCTAGCAGTGAGCTGCACGCCCAGTGTTTAGAATCAGGGAATGAGGCAGTCAGAACAGAGGGGCAGCTATGCCCACATGGGCTGAGCCCAGGGGCCCCAAGAAAAGGCCTAGTATGGGCTGGTGGAAGGCAAGGGTCTGCTTTTGGCATGGAGGTGAGGGGCGGGGACCCAGTTCTCAGGGGATTTAGATGTGTTTTCTTATGAGTGGTCCTCAGTTCAGTTCAGTCGCTCAGTCATGTCCGACTCTTTGCGACCGCATGAATCGCAGCACGCCAGGCCTCCCTGTCCATCACCAACTCCCGGAGTTCACTCAGACTCATGTCCATCCAGTCAGTGATGCCATCCAGCCATCTCATCCTCTGTCGTCCCCTTCTCCTCCTGCCCCCAATCCCTCCCAGCATCAGACTCTTTTCCAATGAGTCAACTCTTCGCATGAGGTGGCCAAAGTACTGGTTTCAGCTTTAGGATCATTCCTTCCACAAAAATCCCAGGGCTGATCTCCTTCAGAATGGACTGGTTGGATCTCCTTGCAGTCCAAGGGACTCTCAAGAGTCTTCTCCAACACCACAGCTCAAAAGCATCAATTCTTCGGCACTCAGCCTCCTGCACAGTCCAACTCTCACATCCATACATGACCACAGGAAAAACCATAGCCTTGACTAGATGGACCTTAGTCGGCAAAGTAATGTCTCTGCTTTTGAATATGCTGTCTAGGTTGGTCAACACTTTTCTTCCAAGGAGTAAGCGTCTTTTAATTTCATAGTTGCAGTCACCATCTGCAGTGATTTTGGAGCCCCCCAAAATAAAGTCTGACACTGTTTCCACTGTTTCCCCATCTATTTCCCGTGAAGTGATGGGACCGGATGCCATGATCTTCGTTTTCTGAATGTTGAGCTTTAAGCCAACTTTTTCAGTCTCCACTTTCACTTTCATCAAGAGGCTTTTTAGCTCCTCTTCACTTCCTGCCATAAGGGTGGTGTCATCTGCATACCTGAGGTTATTGATATTTCTCCTGGAATCTTGATTCCAGCTTGTGTTTCTTCCAGTCCAGCGTTTCTCATGATGTACTCTGCATATAAGTTAAATAAGCAGGGTGACAATATACAGCCTTGACGTACTCCTTTTCCTATTTGGAACCAGTCTGTTGTTCCATGTCCAGTTCTAACTGTTGCTTCCTGACCTGCATACAGATTTCTCAAGAGGCAGGTCAGGTGGTCTGGTATTTCCATCTCTCTCAGAATTTTCCAGTTTATTGTGATCCACACAGTCAAAGGCTTTGGCATAGTCAATAAAGCAGAAATAGATGTTTTTCTGGAACTTTCTTGCTTTTTCCATGATCCAGCAGATGTTGGCAATTTGATGTCTGGTTCCTCTGCCTTTTCTAAAACCAGCTTGAACATCAGGGAGTTCACGGTTCACGTATTGCTGAAGCCTGGCTTGGAGAATTTTGAGCATTACTTAACTGGCATATGAGATGAGTGCAATTGTGCGGTAGTTTGAGCATTCTTTTGCATTGCCTTTCTTTGGGATTGGAATGAAAACTGACATTTTCCAGTCCTGTGGCCACTGCTGAGTTTTCCAAATTTGCTGGCATATTGAGTGCAGCACTTTGACAGCATCATCTCTTAGGGCCGCCTATATCAGAATCACCAAGACTGAACTTCTGCACAGCTTCCTGCTCCCACCAGCCCCACTGAGTCTCTTGGGGAAAGGTCTGGGGATCTGCATTTCAGCATAGATAGTTCTAGTGACTCCTGTGCACACTGTAGTGTGAGAAGGTTGGGAACTGGGGCTTCAGAATTCCAGCCTGTTCCTGTCTTAGACAAAACTACACAAGCCCAGCACAGGGACCTTTGCTGGAGGCCAAATGGGTTAGTTTGAGGTTTTTACATTTGTGATCAATGCCCGTAAAGATGGCCTGGGAGCTGGGAAGGCTGGGGTCCGGGAGCACTCAGGTTTCATGCATCACTGCTGGGTCCTTCCAGGCTGGACCCACCTGCCTGTCTTCCATTGGGTCTGGCTCTGCCAAGGCTGGAGGGTTCGTTCGCCTACGCTATCCCAGCTTGGCTCGGGGCACTTTTGAAGGGCCTTTGGGTCCAGCATTGAGGAAAGGCTCTTTCACTTGGTTTCAGGAGTGGGCAGAACCGTGAGGCCCAGGCTGGGCCTGCTGTGTGGGGCAGTGGGAGCTCTGGAGACCCTGGAAGGCAGTGCCTTATGATTGGCGTCTCTCGTAAAAGTCAAGGCGGCAAAGTCCCTGGCATGAAACAGCTAGCAGTCCCAGCTTATAGGAATGCGTGGTGAGGATGGAAAATGAGTGAACTGAGATCCTACTAGAACATTCTGGAGGTACAGAATCTGGCTAGGGGATCAGGGAAGACTTCCAAGGATGCAGTGCCAAAAGGTTTGGGAGGTGTTGGCTGAACAGAGGTTCCCGGTATGGACTGGAGTGGACAGGGTTGCCATGAGCTAGGCCTGTGGCCGCTGCTAGCCCCTCATGTTGCATTCCAAGACACTTTTGCTTGGTCTTAGGAGAAGAGCAGGGGAATGGAGTTTGGTTGGATGCAAATGGAGTTTGGTGCAGATGGCTGGATAATAGTGGATGGGTGGACATGTAATTGGATGGATAGATGGATGGGGACTAGATAGATGAGTGAACTGAATTTTTAGATGGGATTTAGAAAGATAAGTAGACGCACATATGTATGTATGTATGGACAAATGTTTGACTGAGTTTATGGCTGATTGGGTAGTCAGGGGGAGAATGTGTAGATGGTGGATTGATGGGAATTGAAGTTGGATAAGTAGACGAGTGGATGGATTGGAGGGTGGAGATGGCTGGGTGGATTGATGGAGTGTAGATGGTGGGTGGATGACTGGAGGGAGATAAATAAGGGTGTCTGAAGGAAAAGATGGATAGGTGGGGGTATATGTGTGGGTAGGAGGATGAAGGGATGAAAGATGGATGGATGAATCTACAGGTGGATGGGATAATGGGATTGGAAGGATAGGTTGTTGGGTGGGAGGCAGCCCAGGTGAATGATGAGGCTAAGTAATATAATATAATATTAAACTGCAGCCAGAGATATGCAGATATGCAAATAGCCAGCTTCCTTGTGGGACTTGAAGAAGCTGAAGGGGTTCTGAGAGGAGCTGCTCAGCCTCAGACCCATTCAAGAAAGCATCCCCGTACTGCCCATCCTGGGCCACCAGACCATTTCCTCCTTGTGAGGTGCTCTCTGCCCTGTGGCCCCAGTCATCCTGCCTGGTGGAATCTAGAGAGTCCTGCCTGGGATGGGGCTGGGCCTGGCCGGGGTGGCAAGGTGAGAGCCACGATGTGGAGCTTGGAGGACAAAGGGTTGAAGGGAGAGAGTGACTTTTGTTTTATGGAATTCCAACCAGGCAATGTACTAAACATGTCATTTCATCCTTATGATAGCTGAGGCGATCTGGGCCTCCCAGGGCAGGAGAGTGAAGCTGGGGGAAGGTGGGTGACTGGGTCAAGGTCATCCTGTTTGAAAGGGACAGAGACTGGAGATCCAACAGAGGCTGGGGGCTCTG
Organism: Budorcas taxicolor; assembly: GCF_023091745.1. Lineage (NCBI taxonomy): Eukaryota > Metazoa > Chordata > Mammalia > Artiodactyla > Bovidae > Budorcas > Budorcas taxicolor. The sequence goes on from NC_068914.1 coordinate 4,994,966, forward strand.
GACTGGGAAGGTCACAGTGGGATCTGGGGCAGGTCAGTCGGGGGAGGACAGATTGGATGGAGGATCCTGATGGTAGGCCTAAGCAGAGGGCTGGTGTCAGGGAACATTTCCTTTAGGATTAATGAACACAAGGAGCTTGGTGACTCAGGGATAGGGTCGTGAGCCTTCTCTCTGGGTATCACACCCATGTGGTCTTTCTTTTTTTCTTTTTTTTAAAATTGGAGTACATGGTGGTTTAGTCGCTAAGTCGTGTCTGACTTTTGCAACCCCATAAACTGTAGCCTGCAAAGTTCCTCTGCTCCTAGGATTTTCCAGGCAAGAATACTGGGGTTGGTTGCCAATTCCTTCTCTAGGGGATCATCCCGACTCAGGGATTCAACCTGGGTCTTCTGCACGGCAGACAGATTCTTTACTGATTGACCTTTAGTTGATTTAAAAATGTGTTTGTTTCAGGTGTACAATGAAGTGAATCAGTTATACACACACACACACATTATATATATATATGTGCATGTATATAGATTCACTGTTGTTGTTTAGTCAGTAAGTTGTGTCTGACTTTTTTGTGACGCCATGGACTATAGTCCGTCATGCTCCTCTGTCCATGAGATTTCCCAGACAGGAGTGTTGGAGTAGAGGCTTCCTTCACCAAGGGATCTTCCCGACCCAGGGATGAAACTCATGTCTCCTGTATTGGCAGGCAGATTCTTCATCACTGCTGCTGCTGCTGCTGCTAAGTCCCTTCAGTCGTGTCTGACTCTGTGCGACCCCAGAGACGGCAGCCTACCAGGCTCCCCCGTCCCTGGGATTCTCCAGGCAAGAACACTGGAGTGGGGTGCCATTTCCTTCTCCAATGCATGAGAGTGAAAAGTGAAAGGGAAGTCGCCCAGTCGTGTCCAACTCTTCGTGACCCCACGGACTGCAGCTACCAGGCTCCTCCGTCCATGGGATTTTCCAGGCGAGAGTACTGGAGTGGGGTGCCATCGCCTTCTCCTTTGATCACTGAGCCACCTGTAAATATATGTATATATCCCCGCTCTCTTCTTTTCTCACATAGGCCGTTACAGACTAGTAAGTAGAGCTCCCTGTGCTAACAGCAGGTTCTTCTTAGCTGTCTATTTTACATATGGTAGTGTGACTATGTCAGTCCCAATCACAGCTTATCCCTACCCCCTTTCAGCCTCTGGGAACTGTAAGTTTGTTTTCTTCATCCACGACTCTAATTCTGTTTTGTAAATAAGTTCGTTTGCACCTTTCTTTCTTAGATTCCATGTGTAAATGATTCCATGTGGTATTTGTCTTTCTGTGTCTGTCTGACTTCACTCAGTATGACAGTTCATCCGTGTTGCTGCATATGGCATGATTTTTCTTTTTTTGTGGCTGAGTAATATTCTGTTTTATATACGCACCACAGCTTCTTTATCCACTCCTCTGTTGGACATGTGGCCTCTCTGATGCTCCTGAACTAGGTCTTAGGGGACTGGGCAGGGCTCTGGAATGTCAGCCCCATATGCTAACTGGCACACCTGTGACAAGTGCTGGGAGAAGGACTGCCCAAAACCCAAGGTGGCTTCATGGGAGACCCCACCTTCAGAGCTGCTTTCTCACGGTGTCTCTCATGAGCTGCAGGCACTGCCTGCAGCCCGCTGACACTTTCATTCCAAGGCCTTTGTGCCATGATTTCTCAGGCTGGCAGGAAACATCCCCAGAACTCCTGAAGTTTCCTTGCCTCTGCCTCTGGGCCAGATCATGGGTTCTCTGATGTCTTCCTAGTCTGGGCCTCTAGACAGGACTGAGGGGTTGGTAGAACAGATGACTGTTTGACACAGGAGGTTAGAGGGTGGGAGGAGCCCTGGTCTCAGGGATCTGAGCCATCTCCATGCCACTCATCCCTCACCTGGAGCTTCTAACATCAGGGCAGGACCAACTTGGCTTATTTTCTGGGAGTTTCAGGCTGGAGGAATCAACGCTCATCAGTTCAGACCCTGGGCACCAGTTGAAGTGGCTGGCCCCACTTCTTGGTGAGAGAGTCTGGGGTTGGGGAAGGGAATGGAGCCTCAGGAGTGGAGCACAGGACGCCCCCCATGTTTAAGAGGAAGGAGAGAGGAAGCTGGCCCTGAACTGGCCTGAGCAAAGAAAGATAAAGCAGGAAAAACAGAAAAGTAATTTTAGTGCATTAGACTAGAGAAGGGAGAATGTTTATGGATCATTTAGTTTACGGATGGTGATAGGTTAGTGCTTAGATTAGCAGGAAGCCAGTCAGCTCGAAAGGCGGGAGTTAATTTATGAGATTGCAAAGGGGAAAATTGTTTGCAAGAAATACAGGAGTTTTGTTGTAATAGCATCAAGTTTAACAGGAACAGCAAGCACTAGCAGGCCCGGCTGGCCACCAGGGAGCTGGCCACCAGGGAGTCTGTGGGCCAGGGATGCAGGGGCCGTGACACCCCAGCTGGGGAACAGCCCGGCTCTCATCTGCTCCCCAGCCAGAGGGGGCTTTTCCCGTCCTGTGAATTTCCAGGGTTTTGCTATTGAGGTTCCGGAGCCTGGAAACTGGAGCAAGGGTCAGAATTGGGAGAGCCTTGGCCACTGGGTGGGGGAGGGGTCAAGACACAGGATGTCACCCAGTCTTGGGCCACACTGCATGCCTGCCGGGCCATGCTGCACTGCGCCTCTGGAGGGGAGACCTCTCCAGGTGGCTACGGATTCCTGGGAGGGGAGACTCCCAGGTGGCCCTTCCTGCTCCTGAGTCACACTGAGAGACTGGGAGGCAGGGGGCCTGAACAGGAGAGTGCTCTGTGCATTACATCAACATCCCTTTGCTCGGCTCCTGTGTGCAAGAGATGGGTAAGGCTTAAAGGATTGAGCTCCAATTCCAGCCACGCCACCTACTGGCTGAGTGACTTGGGCAAGCTATAGAGCCTCTCAGAACCTCTGTATCCTCACCTGTCAACATTTCAAGGTTGTCATGAGAATTACCTGAGAAGATGTGTGTGAGGAGCTTGGCATGTGGTTTGTGCTGGCTGATGGCAGCTGTCAGTCTTAACTCCTGTATTATTTAAATGGCAGAGCCATTGCAGAGAACCTGCAAATTGGTGCCCTCATCTTGTTGCCCACCCTCAGCCATGGTCCTTTGCACAGGACGTGGCCTGTCCCTCTTGGTACCAAGGAAAGAGCCCCTGGGTTTGACATGTTCTTTCCTGGTTTCTCGTCCTACAGAGCTGCTTTGATGTCCCATCACTCCTCCAAATGGGATGCCAAGGTGGGTGGACCACTGCAGATGTTGTTACAGGCTTGGGCACCGTTTGGTGCAGTTTAGGTGAATGGCACTCTGGGGCTGGGGCGGATGGAAACCCTGACAGCACTTCACTGTTAATAAATGGCCCAATCTTCTTAGTTGCCTTGTGAGATGTGGCCAGTGGTGGCTTCCAGGTGAGGAGATGGGAGGGGAGGCAGAAAGGTGGAGCATCTTGCCCACGTTGCAGGGCTTATATGTGATGGAGCCAGGATCTGAACCTTTCTCCCGCCACCCCGTCTGTGCCCTCTTGCCATTCTGCTGCCTCCATGCCCAGCCTGACCTTTGGGGTTGGAGGTCTGAGGCAGCACCACCTCCATGGAAGGTGGCGAGGTGGGACTTGGCCTCTGCCTCCATTGCCAGAGGCAGACCGAGAGAAATCTCCTCTGGGGGAGTAGCTTGGAAAGAAAGGAAAGCAGTCACTTTCCCTTTGCTGGCTAACAGAGGATGAGCTGCCCCTTGGGAGGTGATGAGTGGGCACTCTTGTCTTTAGCTCCAGCAGAGAAAGGGACAGAGTGAGTAGGGTGGAGCTGGGGACCAAAAAGTGCATGTCTTCCATGCACTGCTCAGCACCACCATGGAAAAGTCATTTTCCAGGTTGGGGTAATTTCTGTTTTGAAAGTGAAATGACTCTGATGTCATCTGGGCTTAACAGAGCAGAACCACCTGGAAACATCAGGAGATGGCTTTGCTTTGTTTTCACCCACACTTAACAGTATCCACCATGGTCTGAACTTTACAAAAGTGCCCCTGTCAGCAGAAAGAGCTTGCACAGTAGCATTCAGCCAGGAGGCACTTTGCTCAGATTACAAGTGCTGGGAAGTGGAAGCCAGCCTCAAGGGAGAAGCTGGGCTCCCCACTTCTGTCCATGTGGGGCAGGCACCCTGGGCTGAGTCACTGGGAACCCTGGGAAATATGGACCCAAGGGTTTCAAAACCAGATCATTAAAACAGACTGTAGTTCTGCCAGTGGGTTTTGCTTTAGCTTCTGAACACTGAGGTCAGGCTGGAGGGGGCAGGGAGAGAGAGAGGGAAGGATCATGGTACATTTCTTCACGTGATGGCTCAGTGTACTCAGGAGCCAGGAAGCCCCAGCCCTCTCTACTCTTGGGTCATAAAGATGTGGTCTAGGGCAGTGGTCCTCAACCTTTTTGACACCAGGGACTGAGTTCATGGAAGACGGTTTTCCACAGACTGAGGGATGGTTTGAGGATGATTCAAGCGCATTACATTTATTGTGCACTTTATTTCCACGTGCACTTTATTTCTAATGCCGCTGCTGATCTGATAGAAGGCCCACATCCATGGCCCAGAGCTTGGGGACCCCTGATCTAGGGAATTTCAGTGGTCCAGTGGCTAAGACTCAATGCTCCCAACACAGGGAGGCCCCGGTTCAATTCCTGGATCCCACATGCTGCAACTAAAGATCCTGCCGTGCGTGCCTAGTCACTTCAGTCATGTTCAGTTCTTTGCGACCACGTGGACTGTAGCCCGCCAGGCTCCTCTGTCCATGGAATTCTCCAGGAGAGAATACTGGAGTGGGTTGCCATGCCCTCCTCCAGAGGATCTTCCTAACCCAGGAATTGAACCCATGTCTCCTGTGTCTCCTACACTGCACATGAATTCTTTACTACTGAGCCTCTGGAGAAGCCCAAAGATCCTGCATGCTGCAGCAAAGATGGAAGATCCTGTGTGCTACCAAGACCTGATACAGCCAAATTAATAAATATTAAAAAAAGGTGTGGTCTGGGTGTTTAGGTATTTGCCCTTCCTGGTTGAGGGTAGGGCATGGTCCGTGCGGGCACCAATAACACTCTCAGGCTTTGATGGATGGATGGAAGTTTTGTTATGGGTAACGCCCTCTGCATGATGTGGTAGAATGTTATGGGAACAAGCATGAAAGGGTGGATGACACTTATCTGCTGTGACCAGGTCTCCCAACTGCCCCAGCGTTTCCCCCACTGCCTGGTGGAAACTTCATGATACAGTGGAGACAAGAGTATCTTTCACACCCGGCTGTCCGAGTTTGCATTTGTAGGCTATGTGATTTCAAGGATGCTTCTTAACCTCTCTGAGTCTAGGTTTCCTCATTTGTAACGACAGAATGACACAGACTTCTGGGGGACTGAACAAAATAGCAGTAGACGATGTCTTAGCTCCCGAGCTGGCACAAGCGAGGTGCCCAGAACACATCCTGTGGTCCTTCCGAAACTGCTTCCTCCTCCTCTGTGCTTTCTTCTTCCTCTTCCCCACCTCCTCCCTTCCCTCCTCCATTTGGACCCGTGAGGCTCTTTCAGGATGAGTTGGCTGGAAATCTATCATGCTCACCTTCCTGTACCCTCTGCTGTCTGGGCTGGAGAGATCTGAGCTCAGAGATAACAGGCTATTACTGCGCAGACCGCTGCACAGTGTTAGCAAACATGGCCAAGTTGTAAATTCCTCTGACTTTGGCTTTTTGGAAGCTCCAAAAATGAACATGGGGACATTTCAGGCTTCAGCAGGTTGGAGTGCGTGTGTAGACTTTGGGACAAGATGACAGAAGGGCAGCAGGTATGTCTGCCTGGGTCTGAGTGGCATCAAACGCCTCTTTTGGAATTTCCAGCCTCTTTGCAGAAACCACAGACCAGGCAGAGAGATGCCTGGAGTCTGGGCCCATATATGCCCTTCTTTCCAACACTCAGACACTGCAAGAGCACTGGTGGACTGATACCTTAAACTGTGATTGGGGTCCTGGGGACTCAGAGCTCATTGATGGGACCCAGGCTGGGAGCCACTGGAGCCCTGGTCCTGCCACTCTGCCCCTGGGCTGGGAAGCGCACACTGCAAATGCTGGCCCTGGAGGGAGTGCGGGGGCACCAGGTCCAAGTGTATAAAGACCAGTGTGGTTCTCTCCTGAACAGAATCTTGGGGTTCAGTCTGTTGAGAAGTTTGGCTAAAGATCTGGGGCTTTGGGCTGTCTCTGTTAAATTTACTAGTAACTGTGGGCATGGCTAGAAGGATCAGAGCTTGGGGATCTGGGGAAGGAGGGTGAGAGGGCTGTTGCTAAATAGCTCTGGGACAGAGCAGATGCAGTGGAGAGTAGGATGGGGAATTTTTGGTTCAGGTGATAACAGGAGCAATCAAGCTACACAGATGGTGGAGCTGAGGCTGCTGACCCTGAGGGGACGATGGTAAGCTTGCACGGATCTGGCTATGAGTTCTGAGAAGATGGGTGTGAGATAAAGTGACTTTGGCTCGGTCCTGGATGTGTTCATTTTGCAGGGGAGGGATGGAGGTGAGGGTTTAGAGCTCCAGGGGCTGAACTCACTGAGGCATTGGCTTCCAGGGTCCAGTGGAGAGGATGGGCTCTCCCAGCAAGGGGCTTTGAAGGAGGAGGAACTTCAGTGTAACTTTGGTTGTGAACATTGCATGTACGTGCTTATGTACTGAAGGATATTGACTTCACTTCACTTATTGGTCTTTCCTTGGGTGTGGGGCTCTTGAATGGCCTTAACCATGGAAGCCAGAGGCCATGCTGCTAGTAATGCAAGCCTCTCATAAGAGTGCCAGGGAAACAAGTGCTATCTCTCCTGTCCAGGGTTCTTTCCAGGTAGAAATGGTGCAGTGCAGACTCCTCCAATTCTTCACAGTGCTTTGAAACCATGCCCTTGAGAGACACAACAAGCAGGCACCATTCCCAGAACTCTCTAGAACACAGGCTCGTTGATTCCTTTTATGGAAAACCTTGGCCCTCACAGTTATGTCCCTCTGGTTCACATTTTTGCTGGCTGTAGCACACAGATTGTGGGATCTTAGTTCTCAGACCAGGCACTGAACCCTGCAGTGGAAGCGTGTAGTCCTAACCATTGGACCACCAGAGAGTTCCCTTCGCCCTCTTTCTTCGTCCTTTGCTCAGCCCCTCCAAACTCCACCCTAGTACCTCACCCAGGTAGTTTTTACAGCACTAAATGTTCCTAGCTACTTCGTTTACTGTGACTTTATTAATTCTCATTCATTAGCATGAAGAGGGGGTCCCTTTTATGGGTGACTGAGAAGAGAGCTTGCAGGCTTTAGTCTCAGCTGACCCTTTTTTCACTCTGTCAAATCTAGCTGCATTTGGGACTCGGCTCACTCTGTGGCCTCAAGGAAATTAATGCTCTGCGACTTCCCCCTTCACCTCACCTACGGCTTTATAAATCCCAAGTCTAAGACAGATTCTCCTCGATCCACTAATTTACTGTATCATCCTCCCATTAGCCTAAAGTATACACTACTTCTAAAAATAAATAACCAAATAATTATATATCTAGAAACCCTCTAAGTATATTCTATGTACTTACTGTTGAGCCTAGTACCCTTTCCTTTTCTAGCACAGCAGATTTCTCTTTATCACCCTACAGGAGGGTTTATGACTTACCAAGAATGACACAAGGTCACTTTGAGACCAATGCTTTGTTCTCACTCTTTCTGTACATTTGGGCATAGACTCCCCCACTTGTCAGAGTGTACAGGAGCAATAGCCTGTTTGAACCAAATATTCACCTTTTCTGGAAGGGACTCTGGGGCTTCTGCCAAGTGTCAAGGCCTCACCCCAAAGTGTGGTGGGCTTTTGTTCAGGTCTGAGAGTGGAGGGACCCACCTCTTAGAGGTGGGCTCAATTTATAGGTCCATGAAGCTGAAGATAAGTTGCTTCTAGGGCAGGGTTCAGCTGCAAAGATAAGTGTGTGGGGAGAGCGGGCAAGAAGGGCATGGTGACAGGAGGTGAGGCAGAATTAGTGTGTGAATCCTGGATGGTAGAATTCACATCAAGGTGGGGTTAAAGATGGTGATTCTTCTCATCTTCGCTTTGATCCCGGTACATACACTTCAGAAGGCCAGGCCAGCACCTTGGACAGCTCCAGGACAGCGTCTTCACCCTAAGCAATTCTGAGATGGTTCAGATGCCACTGGTACCTCTCTGGATCTTTTATTGTTTATTGTATGTAACATCTCCTCAGGACTCTGGATCTCCGTGTCAGAAGGTCCCTTGTTTTCTAGTCTGGGAAATACATCTAGACGACAAGTAACTGGCCACTGTGGTCTACCCAAATGACACAGAACATTAACCACCACAGTAGGGGACAGTGTCATCCAGCAGCTTAGAAGTGCTCCTCTAGCCCATGTTTATACCCAAGAGGCTCAGAGGTGAAAACACTGCACACCCTGACCATGCAAAGAAGGTGGCTTTTTTCTTCTTCTTCTTTGACACTTGGCTTCTGGAAGCCAGACTTCTGGCAAGGGCAGGAGGGAGAGAACTGAGGAAATTAACCCCAAACATAGGGGGTTTAACCATCTTAGAGACCTTGTGGTTTCTGATCCCAGGTCACCACGACTCTTTATTTGGGAGTTTCCACATAGCATCTCTGTTTCTCCCTGGGATTTGGATGTCTCCTCGAAGCAGATAAGAGAGAGCCAAATGTGATTAGGAACAACTTTAAATTAGTGAGAGAAAGTGATTGGGGAAGGATACCCTTGGAAAGAGACTTTTACATTGGCTTGGCTCAAGAGAGCCCCAGACAAGCCGCTAATACCAGCTCTTATGGGAGCCAGGGCCAAAGCCGGGGCCACCCGGGGCCTGGGGCTCCAGCAGGAGGGAGACCTAAGCTGGACCAACTGGGGTGGAGGACTCATCCATTCTAGTTTTGGAGAAGAGGCAGGGATCCCAGTTTATCTGAAGATTTGCTTAAAGAGTCTTGGTGGGATGATCCCTGAAGGCAGTTTCTCTTCTCTGCTTTCACATGTCAGATAGAGTCAGCATTTTCCATGGCCAGAAGACATCTGAGAAAGGGACATTTCTAAGTGTAGTCAGGTAAATTGGAGCACTGATCACCTTCTCAAGGTCAGTGGGAGGATTTGGGCTGAAACTAGGAAATTGCATTTTTGAAGTCAAAACACTCATTTGTAATCCTGGCTTCCAACCATCTTGTTGTAAGGCCTTTGGAAAGAGGGCTGTGACGACTCTTGAGCCTCAGGTTCCTCAACTGTAAATGTGGACTGTGTTACTTTATAGGATTGTTGGGAAGATTAGAGACAAAGTGTAGAAAGTGCTCCCTGGGAGTGTCAGGCCTTCCTTCTCAAAGGATCCAAGATATTGTGTGATCCTTCTTTCTGAAGTCCTGGGAGAGTCTCAGTGGTCTGGCCCTGGTGGGCCTCATCTAATCAGTTTGAAGATCCTAGAGAGAAGATCAAGGTCCCCCAGAGAAGATGGAATTCCCAATTCCCACTATTTCTGGGAGCTGATACTGGGACTAATAAGACTCCACTCCCTTCTGTCTGCACAGAGAGGCTGAACTGAAGGGTTTCCCTGTGCAGACGTGCTCCCAGCTATGGTGACACTTCTGCTCCTGCAGCATTTGGGACCCCCGCTGTGGATGTTAGGTGTTCTCTTGCTTCCTCGGGCAAGAAGGAATGAGGGGCAGGGAATGAGGTCTTGGAATCACATGGTTATAAACTAATAGCTCTTTCTTTTGAATTTTACACCTCATAAAGCCAAGATCAATCCTTAACAATGCTGCTTCCAGTCGCTTTAAGAGAAATAAAGAAAGTTTTATGGGACATATCTCAGGGCAGGCATAGGTCCTGCTTCTCTGCTTGCTTCTCAGCACCCCCATACTCCTGACCAGCAACAGGATCTTGATGAGGGCTTGCTCCAGGGAATATTTTATTCATCGGAGTTGTCCTGATAAACAGAACCAATAGGCATGCTTATTTCCCCCTCTCTGTCTCTCTCCCCTCCTCCATCCATCCATCAGTCTGTCAAAAGCAAGAGCAAGAGACATTTATTTGTTGAAGGATTGACTTACATGATTGTGGGTGCTGACAAGTCCATATCTCCAGAGCAGGACAGCAGGCTGGAGACCCAGGGGAGAATTAATGTTGCAGTCTTGAATCTGAAGGCAGTCTGTAGGTAAAATGCCTTCTTCTCTGGGGGACCTTGATCTTCTCTCTAGGATCTTCAACTGATTAGATGAGGCCCACCAACATTATAGACGATAACTGGCTTTACTCAAAGTCTACTGATGTAAATGTTAATCATTTTAAAAAATATGTTTACAGCAACATCTAGACACTGGCTGCCATAGCCTAGACATGTTGATACATAAAATTAATCATCACAAATGGGGACAATGCCATTCAGTGACTTTAAAATGCTCCTGTAGCCCATATTTAAATCTGTGAGTTTCAGGGCTGAGAACACCTTGCACCCTGACCATTGACAAAGTGTGACTTTTGAGTATACCAGGCTGGATCTGATCTCTGCTTCTCACGCTCTTGGCAATGACAGGACACCTTGTCCTCTGAGCCTTAGTTTTCTCATCTGTAAAAGGGAGACCATAGTTCATGCAGTTTGCAGGATTGCTGGAGATGAGTGGAGATCGTAGATAGCTCAGAGCCAAGCACAGTGCCAGTTTCCTCTCCATTTCTCTTCCTGCCTTTGGGAGCCTCCGTCTGCAGCCCTGGCACCTGCCATGCCTTCTGGGCTGGGAAAAGCAGACAGAGGCAGAGTTCAGTGGGGCTTAGCAGATGCTTTTGGGGTCCCCATCAGGGGTCCATGAGCAGGTGGGACCCCCCTTGAGACCCCAGCTGCAGAGCTGGGAGTAGGGAAGCACCAGACTTCATGAGGAGCCAGATGTGGCAGCTGAGGATGAGACACATGGAGCGTTTGCTCAGGGAAATCCTTTCTGCCGATGCCTCCCTCCTCTTAATCATGTCCTTGCTCACGCCCTCCCTTTGTCCTGGTGCATCTTAAACAAGCGGCTTCTGAGCTCCCCAGGGAGAGCATGTGGTGTGACAAGGGGAAGAGTGCATTTTGAAGCTGGTTGTTGAAGGGGCAGGCCAGGTAGGTCGTACAGAGAAGTGCAATGGAGTGAGCTGGGGACTGGACACTGGAGGCCCTCTCATCGCCTCTTCTCAGTGAGGCACGAGCTGAGAGGGTCACTGCCAGGGTCAGGGGTTCCAAAAGCCTGCCAAGGAAGAGTGGCAGAGAACACTTGACATAGCATCTTCTTCTGGCACAGCTAATAGGTATACCGTGAGAGCATCCAGTCAGAGGGGGAGGCAATATTGGAGAAGGGAAAGGGCACTGTAATGAGAAGTAATGATCTGAGACTAAAAAGGGAAAATTTGTTGGGTCTTTAAAAGGTCAGTAGCTGTGAGGTCAATTAGCCAGGAGATAACTTGCATAGGCAGGTCTAGGAGGGGTGTCCAGAAAGGCGCCAGTGTGGGCGGGAGCTACTCAGGGGGAGCCTCATCCATGCTCCTGTCAGCTTTGGGGTGCCCAGAGGAGAGTTCAGGTGAGGCTCCTCAACTAGCTCCCTGGGGAACTGGGTGGGCTGCTGCTGTGTCAGAGAGAATTGGGGCTGTCACTGAAATCCAGACCCCCATCCTTACCCAACTGTGTGATGTGGGGTGATACGCCATCCACCAGGCAGCTCAGTTTCCTCATCTGTAAAATGGAGCAAATAAAACCTAACTCAGAGAAGGCAATGGCACCCCACTCCAGTACTCTTGCCTGGAAAATCCATGGATGGAGGAGCCTGGTGGGCTGCAGTCCATGGGGTCGCTAAGAGTCGGACACGACTGAGTGACTTCACTTTCACTTTTCTCTTTCATGCTTTGGAGAAGGAAATAGCAACACACTCCAGTGTTCTTGCCTGGAGAATCCCAGGGACGGTGGAGCCTGGTGGGCTGCCGTCTGTGGGGTCTCACAGAGTCGGACACGACTGAAGTGACTTAGCAGCAGCAGCAGCAAGACCTAACTCATGGGGTGATGTTAAGGTAAATGAGGAAGGGACTTCCTTGCTGGTCCAGTGGTTAAGACTTCGCCTTCCAATGCAGGGGGTGCTAGTTTGATTCCTGGTCGGTGAGCTAAGATCCCACATTCCTTGCTGCCAAAAAATCAAAACATGAGACAGAAGCAATACTATACCAAATTCAATAAAGACTTAAAAAATAGTCCACATAAAAAAATCTTAAAAAAAAAAGAGACAAATGAGGAAAATAAACAGCAACTAACCTTGTGCCTAGTAGGTAATAGGTATTCAAGGGATGTGTGTTCTCCCCTTGCCTGCCCCTCCTCCACTCGGTCATGTCCGACTCTTTATGACCCCTAGCCCACCATGCTCCTCTGTCCATGGGATTTCCCAAGCAAGAATGCTGGAGTGGGTTGCCATTTCCTCCTTGAGGGTATCTTCCTGACCCAGGGATCGAATCTGTGTCTCCTGTATTGACAGGCAGATTCTTTACCACTGTGCCCCCCGGGAAGCCCAAAACAAACACCCTTGTGCCTAGTATGTAGTAGGTGCTCAAGCAATGTGTGTCCTCCCCTTGCCTGCCCCTCCTCTGCTGACTGCCTTCCTGCAGAGCCTGATCCCTGCCAAGTGGGGAAACAACTTGAGCTGACTCCTACCTGAGGAGCACTTTCCTTTTTGTTTAGAAAATCTCTTTAATGCAGTAAAAGAGTCTTTCCTTTTATTTCTCATATTTATCATAAGCTTTTCATACATACAGAGAAGGAGTGGAATAGTATAATGGACACCCACATATCCATCACCTGGATTTAACAGCTGTTAACATTTTGCTATGTATCTGCTTCACCTACTATTTTTTTCTTGTTGAAATATTTTGAAGTAAATTACAGACATGACATTTCCCTCCTAAATACTTAGGTGTTTATCCCTAAAAATTTCAGGAAAATTTCCTACACAATCACAACACCATTATCATGCCGAGGATAATGATCACATTCCTTATTGTAATCTAACAATCCATATTCAGATTTCCCTGGCTGTCCCCTAAATATCTCTTAATAACTGATAGGTTCAAGTCAAGATTCAGTCAAAGACCAACTGTTGCCATCCGTTGTTATTTATTCTAAGTTTCTTCTTATTTATACCAGTGCTTGTCAGATTTTCACGTGTGCCCATGAACCACCTGGAGTTCTTGCTAAATACAGATTATGATTTAGGGGCTTGAGAGGGGCATGAGCTTCTGCATTTCTAACAAACTCTAAGTGATGCTGCTGCTGGTGGCCCATGGAATACACTCTTGAGCAGTCAGGGTCTAAAACAGTACTCCCTCCATACCCCGCCCCCCTGCCTGTTTCTTTGTTATGACATTGAAGACAGTGTCCCCTGCTGGATTTAGATGGTGGCTCAGATGGTAAAAAGCCTGCCTGTAGTACAGGAGACCAGGGTTTGATCTCCGGGTTGGAAAGATCCCCTGGAGAAGGGCATGGCAACCCAGTCCAGTATTCTCGCCTGGAGAATTCTGTGGACAGAACAACCTGGCGGGCTACAGTCCATGGGGTCTCAAAGAGTCGGATGCGACTGAGCAACTAACACTTTCACTTTCCTTCATGGTGTCGTTTAGCTTGCCCATCTGTTCCTTATATTGTCTGTAAGCTGGACGTTAGGTTTGGAGGCGAGCGTGGCCCACGTGAGGCCTTTGTGGAGAGATGTATCGTCAGGTCTGTTTGCTTCGTGTTGCATGACATCCAAAGGCATGGAAACATGTCTTCCCGTGCGCTTCATGGCCGGGCGTCAAGGGGTCCTTGACCACTTGGAGCTGTTGGTGGATGTCATTGGATGTGAGTGTACACATTTGGGGAGGTGGGGAACGGATTCATTAATTGCTTCAGATTCTCAAAGGAGTTTTCACTACGAAAGACAACCATAGTGCCTCCCAAACCCTTAGGGACATCAGAGCCATCCGTGGTGGCTGGCTTTTTGTTCCCGTCTCCTCACTCGCAGAAGTGCCTCCTGCTGCAGATGAGTCTCCTCAGGAGGTGTGTTTGCATCTGTGGAGCGAGTCCCAGGGAAGAACCTGGCCACAGGCACCACTGCTTGTGATCTGCCTGCCAGGCAGTGCTCCACACCAGATGCCAGGGCAGGGGGAGCATGCATGGTCAAAGGTACAGAGCTGTGCTGAGTGAGATGCGGCCTTAAACAGAGAAACAGCTGCCAGGTTGAGAGCCAGGATGGTGGGAAGTGGAGTCAGAGCTAGCAGGGTGAGTGACTCAGGAAAGAGATGGTGAACTGTGCCCTGAGTCAGCTTATTGTTGGGGGTGTGAGGATAGCTTTGATGGCTTAAGAGGCCCCTTCAGGTTCAGAACAACCTGAGACTCCAGAATGTATTCACTTGGATCAGAATAGCTATTATGCAAAGGCTGAGAACAGTTCCTCTCTTTAATAGCCCTGAGGCCTTACGAGGAGGGAAGAGCCCAATGGTAGAAGGGGATCATACTAACTGGAGTCAGCTATTAAAAATGATTGTCACCCCTTGGACCAGTGATGCTAATGGTTCAGACCAACACAGCTCAGAGGCAAGGCAAGCAGCCAGTGGGCTAGCTCTCCCCTTCTAAGACCTTGTGGGTCCCTGCTGGTCCTTTCCTCAGACAATTCAGGCTACAACGTTGGAGTGATACTCCACGTCTGAAGGTCCGTCTGCTGGACCAGCGAGCCCCTTGAGAAATGGGTCTAGCCTGGGGGAGATTTGTGCCCACTCGTTTCTTCAAAGAATCCACAGGGCTGGAGAGAAAACACAGGCGCTCAGGCTCAGGGGAAAGACAATGCTGTATAATTTTATACCTTCTTTTATACTGTGGCTTAGCCACACACCATTAGCACAACAGGAAGGAAAATGAACGGAAATGAAGGGTGTCAGTGGCGGAGATAGATAGATGGGGATGATTGATTTGGGGTTTTTCTTCAGTGCAACCTGAAGCAGAAAGTCGACGAGCCGCCCTGAGGCAGAGTGGGCCAGGGCCAGGGCCAGGGCCTGGGCAGCAGGGCCAGTCTGGGAGCCATGGGCCATGGACCCGCTTGCCCCTGAGCTCATCTGCGACCTGCTGGGTTCCCATGGCGAGCTGATTCAGCTGTCTCTTTTCTGCTCCTGTGAGGGGTCTATTTTACTTTTCAAATAAGGATTTATTTTTATTTTTTTGCCTTCCTTGGAGGGTAGCAGGAACTTGCAGGGCCCGGCCTGCAGCCATGTGTTAGCTCTGCAGGATGGGCTGTGCCATGCTCCCTGCCCTTACCGGATTGCACTTTCAGCGACTTCTTCTCTGAGATCGCCCAGCTGGTAAATGCTGGAGGTGGAATTTGAACTCAGTCTTCCTGCTTCCAAAGCCCTTGCTCTTCCTGCTGTCTTGTGATGCTGTGGGTCTGTCTTGTCCTGTCTTTCCCTCCTGGCCCAGGCTCCCAGGCCCCACGCTGGACTCTAAGCCCTTCTCCAGATGGGGGTGTGGAATGGCTGGCTCTACTGGGGTGCTGCTCGGAGTCCCAGGGCTTTGGGGGCTCCGCCTCTCCTACGTCAGAGTTACTAGAGTTTCATTCATAAGCATCGGATGGTTCTGCTGGGACCTTGAAGAGGTCAATCTGTGTGACCCTAAGGGCAGGACCAGACAAGGAATGGAGCCTCTAGAGAATTCCAGGTGAGGAGGGCTATTTCCAGGTGGACTTGAGAGGTGTCTTGTCCACTTTCTTAGGGCTTCCGTATCAAGTTACCACAAGCTGCGTGGCTTAAAATACCCCAGATGTATTCTTCTTCTTTTTGGGAGGCTAGAAGTCTGCAATCAAGGTGTCAGTAGGGCCATAACTCCCTCTGAAGGCTTTAGAGAAGAACCCTTGCTTATTTCTTTCTAGCTTCTGGTGGCTTCTAGCAGTTCTTGGGATTCCATGCTTGCAGACGCATTCTTCTAGTCTGTTTTCGTCTTCCTGAGGCCTTCTTGCCTTTGTGTGTCTTTGGTCTCTGGTGTCCTCTCATCTCCCTGTAAGAACACCAGGCCTTGTGAGGATTTAGGGCCCACCCTAATCCAGTAGGACCTCAAGCTAAATGATTACATCTATAGTCACCTTATTTCCATTAATAAGTTACATCCTCAGATTCCAGTGGATGAAACTTTTTTTTTTTGGCGGGGGGAAACTACTGAACCCACTACGTAGTCCGTCTGTGGGGGTCCAGGCAGAGGTGAGTTAATGGGGCCAGGATTTCTTGCCCTCACTACTCTCCAGCCCATGGCCCTGTCTCATTGCCCAGTTGGGGTGGCTGGTGATGCTAGGAGAGCGTCAATGAGAAGCAGTCTCTTTAGGGCAGGGAGTGTGGTTGGTGGCCTCTGTGCGTGGGCCTTGCGGCGAGGAAAGGGATAAGCCTGAATATTTCTGCTGTCTTTCTACTAACACCTCACAATCCGCATTAGCAAAGTGTTATTGCTCATCTGGCAAGCCAGTCCCTGTACCAAAGCCTCCCTGTGAAATAGACAGGCTGAGTGAAGTTACAGGGCAAAGGCACAACCTTTGGGTCAACAGATTTGTTCACCTCCCGGCTGTGCATGACGTTACCATACTGAGCTGTCAGGGCATCCATAAAGTGGAGGTGATGAGGGCTCGCCCTTACAGGGCTGGGTGAGGATGGAGTAGGGTAAGGCATAGACAGTCCCCAGTTTCTCGTGTGAGCTTCCTTTCCTTCCCATCTAATCTGTGAGCTTCTAGAAGGCTGGATGCCATTCCTTCTTCCTGTGTACTTTTCCATGTAACCCCTCCCCCCACCAAGGTTTGGTAGAAAGTGGGAGTAATACCCAAAATGAGCCAGTCTTTCCTGATGTCCACTCTGTACCTGGTTGGAGCTAGGACTTCAAAGGTAAACTGGACAGAATCACTGCCCTCAAGAAAACCCCCAAGCTAAGCAGGAGCAGCACAGATGCACTGGCAGCTCTGTCTGGGAGAGCTGCAGGGGGCTATGAAGGTGGAGTGTGTAAGGGGTGCTGAGAGGGAGCTGAGAAAACCTCAGGGAGCGTGCAAACCATGGGATAAATCCTGAAAGATGGGATTTTTCCAAGGAGGTAGGTATGGTGTTTCAGGCATCCCAGGAGAAGCACCACACAAATCTGGGGCACCCACTGAATCTGGGCAGGCCATATCCTGGGGGGTGCCCCAGGCCCTGACCGAGAAGGGTCAGGGCCCACCAGAACCCTTTAGTCCCAGCCCAGGGTGTCTGGAGCTCCGGGATAAGGGGCAGGTGAGGCTGACCCCAGAGCCAGAGGGTCCTTTGTCTGAGTTTTAATATAGTAGACAAAAGTGCTATTACTTTGGAATGGAAAGAATAGAGCCAAGCCCCTTGGTTCTATTTTCATTTTCTATATTCCCTTCTAGTCCTTGGTCCATGGGCACATTTTTAATCACAGCACAACTACAGTTTTGCTTACAGGATTCTTCATTATACTGTAAACATTTTTCACTGTAGCTACAGAGTTTCCATAATTATCATTTCAATGGCTGCATAAATTGGCCATTAAGTTGATGTTCTTTAATTTGCTTTAACATTCCCCTTTGTTAGAGGTTGAGATGGTTTAGATTGTTTTCAGTTTCTGGATGTTATAAATCATGTAATGCTGACCATCTTCTTAAAGTAGGCTTTTCCTTCTCGTGAATTATTTTCTTGGGGAAAAAAGTGAGATTATTGAGTCAAAGGATGTGGGCATTTCTGTGGTACTTGTAATGGTAATGTAAAGTGAAAGTCAAGTCGCTCAGGCCTGTCCGACTCTGCGACCCGTGGACTGTAGCCCACCAAGCTCCTCTGTCCATGGGATTCTCCAGGCAAGAGGACTGGAGTGGGGTGCCATTTCCTTCTCCAAATGGTAATGTCAAGGTATTTTCAAAAAGGATCACCTCTCATCAATATGTGAGAGGATGAGTTTGACTATAACTCATGAAACATTTGGTGCTGCAAGACAAACCTTGGCTTTTCGTTGTTGCTACTTTAATACACGTGAAATGACTTCTCATTTGAATGACAGAGGTGTATGGAGCATTTCTCTTCATGTGTACTTACTAAAGGCACCCTTTTGTATGGGGCTTTTTCTGTTTAGCCCATTCGTCTGTTGGCATCTTGAAGTTTTCAGAACGATTTGTGTGAACTCTTTATATTATAGAGTTATCAACACTCTGCCTGACACCTTGCTACAGATGTTTTTCCTGGACTATTTCTATTTTAGTTATCTTGTTCCTTTCCTGCAAAGCTTTTGTACTTTTATATTTTTGAATCTGGTTTTGTGTGTGTGTGTGTGTGTGATTTGTACTTTTACCAGCATGAAACTTCAGAAGGTATCACTCCCTTCAAAGAACAGATAACTATTTCTTGCTATTTTGTTTGTTTGTTTGTTTTCATTTGACTTCTTCACTTGATTCTTTAATCTCTCTAGAATTTATATTTTGGAGTGTGTGGTAAAATGCGTTTCTGAGTTAATTACTTTTCCTCAAAATTACTGGTTATCACAGCATAATTTATCAACCAAGAATTCCTTTCTCCATTGTTTAGTATTCCCTACTTTGTAAGACATTAGATTCTTAGTGCAATTAGGTCTGGGTTTTAAAATGCAGATTCACATTTTTGTATTTGTGCCAATTCCATAGTATGGGATTGATCAAAAAGTTTGTTCGGGTTTTTCCACAACATCTTACCAAATATTTTAAGTTATTTTGCTTTGTAATATGTTTTTATAGCTAATTACCTCTCTTTTTTTTTGTTCCCATTTACAGATTTACTATTCTCATCTGTTTATTTTCAAAATGATTTTAGAATAATTTAATTCCTTTAAGGAATCCTTTTGAGATTTTGATTGGAATCAAATTAAATTTATAAATTAACTTTGGGGAAAACTGACATCTTTATAACATAAAGTCTTCCCATCTGGGAACAGTTATTTCTCTATTTATTCAAGTCATCTTTTATAACTCCAATAAAGTTTGGTAGTTTTCTTAAGTAGGTCATGCATATCTCTAGTTTAATTTATTCCCAAGTAGTTACACTCTTTGATGACTCTATGAATGAGATCTCCTTTTTAACTTTATTTTATATTTATACCTGGCTAGAATACAGTGGTAGAATAATCAATTTTAATAATTATGCATTTTATTTATTATATAACCAACATGGTAATAACAACTGCAGAATTCAAAAAGAAACTAAAAAACGAAACAAGGGGGTAACCCACAATGTCACTGTTTTAGTAAGCAAATAGTTTAAAATTTTCTGTTGCTCCTTCTAGAACTTACCCTTAGACAGGTGTTGCACATAGCTATAACCTCAGTGATGATCTGTTTGGCATCCCGTGGCTTCTCTTTTATAATATATTAGGCCTTTTCCCTTCTTGCTGTAGAGTTTTGCTAATGACTCCCTTTAAAGGTGAGCCATGGGGACTGAATGTTGGTTCTCAGACATCCTGAGGAGCATATGGGAGCAAGGGAGGCACTATGGCTCTGGCCGTGGTCAGAAGATACTGTGATTAGCATGGAGCTGGTGGAGCAGGCAGTACAGCGATCCACCCTGTTCCCAGCAGGGCTTGCCGGGGCTGGGCTAGTCCCAGCTGCACGAACCTTCATGGAAATAGGAGGAACAAAGAATCAGAAGCATCAGTCTCAGGAGAAATGAGGAGGTGAGTTTGGAATTAACTGATGGAAAAGGCCCTATAGAGTCAGAGGGACAGGACACTTTTTAGATCTCTCTGGCTTTGGTGCCAGGGGGACACAGTGTACATCTCGTTGGTATGTCTCTCTCCCTCATCTTTTCACCTCTGTAACATTTACCAAGTACCTAGAGAATGTTGTTAGGTGCCAGAGATACAGATGAACAAGGCGAGCTCAGATGTGACCTACAATATCACCCCCACTTGCTGCTTCTGGTGGAGGAAAATGAACAGGCATGTTCACCAGTCTCAGTACAGTTCAGTCGCTCAGGCGTGTCTGACTCTTTGCGACCACGTGCACTGCAGCATGTCAGGCTTCCCTGTCCATCACCAACTCCTGGAGCTTGCTCAAACTCGTGTCCATCAAATCGGTGATGCCATCCAACCATCTCATCCTCTGTCATCCCCTTCTCCTCATGTCCTCAGTCTTTCCCAGCACCAAGGTCTTTTCAAATGAGTCAGTTCTTCGCATCAGGTGGCCAAAGTATTGGAGCTTGAACTTCAGCATCAGTCCTTCCAATGAACACCCAGGACTGATCTCCTTTAGGATGGACTGGTTTGATCTCCTTGCAGTCCAAGGGGTTCTCAAGAGTCTTCTCCAACACCACAGTTCAATAGCCTCAATTCTTCAGTACTCAGCTTTCTTTATGGTCCAACTCTCACACCCATACGTGACTACTGAAAAAGCCATAGCTTTAACAATATGGACCTTTGTCGGCAAAATAATGTGTCTGCCTTTTAATATGCTGTCTAGGTTTGTCATAGCTTTTCTTCCAAGGAGCAAGCATCTTTTAATTTTGTGGCTGCAGTTACCATCTGCAGATTTTGGAGCCCAAGAAAAGAAAGTCTGTCACTGTTTCCATTGTTTCCCCATTTATTTGCAATGAAGTTATGGAACCAGATGCCACGGTTTTAGTTTTTTGAATGTTGAGTTTTAAGCCAGCTTTTTCACTCCTCTTTCACTTTCATCAAGAGGCTCTTCAGTTCCTCTTTGATTTTTGCTATAAGGGGGGTGTCATCTGCACATCTGAGGTTATTGATATTTCTCCTGGCAGTCTTGATTCCAGCTTGTGCTTCATCCAGCCTGGCATTTCACATGATATACTCTGCACATAAGTTAAATAAACAGAGTGACAATATACAGCCTTGACGAAAGGAATTGGGAATTCTTTTCCCAATTTGGAACCAGTCCGTTGGTCCATGTCCAGTGCCAACTGTTGCTTCTTGACTTGCATACAGATTTCTCAGGACGCATTTTATTGTTATTATTTTTTCCCAGGGTCAAGATAGTTTTATTCTGGTTTTCTTGTGAAAGCTTGGAATGGAAATACAGGATTTTAGTAGACAAGGCCCTGAATCAATATATAGTTCATAAGCGCAGCAACAGCGCGGGGCGGTCTGGCCTGCCTCGCTCTGAACCCATGATGCGAGGGGCAGCTTACTCGTGCTGGCTCCATCACGTTCTTCTTCTTTCCCTTTGCCTTTCCTTCTCTCTGCAGGTCGCTGATGTCTTCTCTCATCTGTGCCGCCCATTCTCCGCTAGCAGAAAACCCTCTTCCTCTATATTTCATTGATAAATAGAAGCCAGTGGAAGAGAACTCTCCCTTGCCCACCACCAAGTTGGCTTGCCCAGCAGTCTGCACCCCAGATGATGCTCTGGGTCGCTTCTGATGTGCCCATGTGCTTTCCCCTCCCCTTGAGCTGTGCACTCGGCCCCTTCTTGTTCACTTAAGGCCGCGGGCCCAGCACATCTCCCTTCCCTCCTTTGTTGTCGAGTTTCCTTCTCTGTTGATCCTCTCTATCAGCTTAGGCATGCGTTGTGTGCTTGGTCGCTCAGACATGTCTGACTCTTCGTGACCCCATGGACTGTAGCCGGCCAGGCTCCTCTGTCCATGGGGATTCTCCAGGCAAGAATACTGGAGTGGGTTGCCATGCCCTCCTCCAGGGGATCTTCCCAACCCAGGGATCGAACCCAGGTCTCCCACATTGCAGGTGGATTCTTTACCATCTGAGCCACCAGGGAAGCCATAACTTATGCATAGAACTGTGTTTTCTTCTCCTGCCTTAAAGAAGCCCTGGTCTGGCCCCACTCCCTCTCCATCACTGTGCCGCTTCCCTGCCCCTTCGCAGCACCATCTCTGCTCTGTGCTCCAGTGCCTCCCCTCCAATCTCTCCTGAATCCTCTGAAATCAGGAGCGAGCTTTCGAGACTCAGAACTCCCCCCTCGGTGTGCATGTCGCTCTAGTGACGCAGTCATCTAATCTTTTCTGGCCTGGATGCAGCCTTTGGGACACTGGGCACTCTCCCTCCTGCTCACTTTCCGCAGGGCTGGGGAGCAGGGGGAGCGGGGGCGCAGGGGGAGCGGGGGCGCAGGGGGAGCGGGGGTGCAGGGTGAGTGGGGGCGCAGGGGGAGTGGGCTTCTTCCTCCCAGCTGTCTGGCCAGCCTTCCTGGTTCTGTTGCTGAGTCTCACCCCAACCTCTACACATTGCAGTGTCCAAGCCTCGGACTTTGAACCTCTTCTCTTTTCTGTGACACTCCCTTTCCCGGTGATTTGGACCTTTTTAAAATACCATGTACATACCGATGCCTCCCAAGTATAGCCAGCCACTGTCCTCAATTCCAGACTGACTTGTCCACTTGGATGGCTTTTTGGTTGAGCGTGTCCCCAGCCAAGCTCAGTTCTTCAGCCCATACAGGCTCCCCAAGTCTTCTCTGTCTGCCCATCGCTCCCGGTACTCAGGCCCCACATCATGGAGCTCACTTCACTGCCCTCTTTGTCCCTTGCCCCAGCAGCCCATCCTTCTGTATTGCCCCAGTCCTCACCCCAACAGCTGCTACTCTGGTCTCAGCTACCGCCATCTCATGCTCAGATTATTGGAATGGTCTCCCTGCCTCTCCCCGATCCCTTCAGCCTGATTTCAGTGGCAGTCAGAGTAATGCTGATATGAGCAACTAACTTCACGTCACTCTAATCAAAACCTCCGATTACTCCCTGCATCACAGGGCAAACGCTCCCACTGTGACTGGGGCTGATGTTCCTGGGAGCTGACAGTTCCTGGTCTTGTTAGAAAGTTTGAGGGTTATGGATGCTTTGGCCCTCGTGGATTGTGCTTCTCCAGGCAGCGTGGTGGGGTCCACTGGTCTATCATCAGTCTGATAACCTTGAGTGACGTGGACTTAGGAGTTCACCTGTCGAGTTCGTAGTTCTGATGGCCATGGGCTCTTGCGCCTCAGTGAGGTAAGAGCTGTGAGGCAGAACATAGTTTCATTTACATTTAGGCTGCAGCAGATGTAAGTGACATGAGGTGTGGGTAAGACCACTTCCTAATGCCGAATGGGGGTCGGGAGTGGGGTGGGGAGATGGAAGGGTCTGCCACTCTCCTGCAGGCTTCCCCTGGAGCTTGCCTGGGGTAACCTGGCGCCTGCACTGCCTGCCATTCGTGAGGCTGACATAACCTCTTGTGATGAGCAGCAGTGATGGCTCAGAGAAGGGCCTTGGCAGTTATCTGGCAATTTGAGTGCTGCCCTCTTGGGGCTTGTAGTGGTGATGGTTGTGGTGAAGCCTGAGAGCCAGCCCCCAGGTGCCATTTTGAGGTGGCTACCAAGCAAAATGCTTTTCCTCTAGAATGTACCCGAAGGGCCAGTGTGGGTGTTCAGTAGGACTTCTGGGTCCTCATGAGGTTCTATCTTGTTTACAGTCTCTGACTCAATTCAAGAGCAAGTTTCTGGAGTGAATGGTAATCACATTTGAGAATCGCAGTGCCAAGAAAAGCCTCCTTCCTGGGGTTTTTGACCCAGGTCTTGAGCTTAAGATTGCTTCAGGGAGCCTCCCCAATCAATGATGTAAATGAACACACACTGTTCAAATGACAGGCACCATTACTGCCCTTATAGAATCCTGGCTGGAGACAGCGAGCTCTCTTAGCCTCCTTGAGCGTGTTCTTGGTGGGCTGTGCTGGTCCTTCGAGCTGAGGGGGTTCCTGTCCAAGAGACACTGGGGACTCATGGTGTTTGCTGCTGCCCACAGCTCTGGCATGGCAGGGAGGTGCATCAGCGGCGAGATTCCGTAGGGAAGGCAGCCCGTGATAAGTGAGAGTCCTGTCCTCTTGCACACACTCAGGTTCTGCCATGCACAGCTTGTTATCCATCAGTGCATCTTTGGGTGGCCAAGAGCACTGCCATGGGGTCTTTTCTGCAAGAGGCAATGGTGTGACTCACTAACCAGCACCTTTGGTGGAGGCAGAACATAGCAGGGACTGAGCTTCTCTGGGGCGGTGGTACTGAGCCTGCAGAAGAGCATGTCAGAGCTGGAGGATGCCACCCTGGCAGTTCTGGGCACACCCCAGGTGAGATACTGAGGAAGGAGGAATTTCCTGGAATCTGCACGTACACCCTCTGTTGATCTGGATCCCAGCCACTTTCTGGGATGTCTGAGTAGCCTCAGAAAGTCCCAGGACAGCAGGAGTTCTGAGCTAAAAACACATGACTCAGAATTTAGGTTGATCGCATCCAACATGGGAAGACTCTGAAAGCTGGTGCTATTAATAATTATGCTAAAACGCAAGTGCATCCCAGCTGTGTAGGGCAAACCAGGAGGTGTGGTCACCCTGCTGGGGTGTACATTGTGGAGGGGGTGGCTGGCTGTGTACTGAGGTCTCTCTGATGGCCCCGTTGATGGTCAGAGGTCTGCCTGAGCATCACATCCTCAGGACGAGCCTCCCTTCCATTCTTTTGGGTCCTGACACAGTCCAGACAGACCATTTGAATCAGGGGGCTGGGCCAAACACAAGTATAGTCATTCATGTGCATTTTTTTTCTCTGTTGCAAAAGGCAGTTGATAAACCAGTAGCAGCAGCTGCCTTTAATTGATACATTAGTTGAGGCCCTCACGCAGTGCTTTGGACTTTTCCTTCATTCTCTCCTGCTTTGAAGTGGGCACATAATTTTCAGCGAGGGGTGACTTTGTGGACGCCTAACCCATTCCTTCAGGAATATGGTGGAGACTTAGGTGACCTTTACAGTCTGAGCCTCTTGTGTGGTTTATCTGCTCTGTCTAGCCTTGGCTCCTCTCCTCCCTCGCTGGAGCTCCTTCCCCACTGGTCCTCCTGTGCCCCAGCTACGTCCGTGCCTCCAAGCCTGTCTCATGCGTCTTTTGCATCTCACCCACTCCTCCTTGAGAGCCCTGCTCCTTGGAGCCTTCTAGTTGCCAAACAGAGTGGTGCCCCTCTCCTGCCCCCTAATCCCTCACTGCATAGCAGGAGTGTGTTTCATATGTCGTGTGTCTGCCTCCCCCAGCAGCCTGGGCTATCCTGAGAGGAGGGAGCATGATGTAACCATGAAACATGGTTTGACTCAGCAAACACATGTGGCTGGCTGTGTCTGTGACCCAGGCTCTGGGACCTTGAATGTGCCCAGACAGTGGTAGCCCAAACCGGTGGGCTTCTTGCTGGGAGGGGACGGGGGCAGGGTCCCGAGGGCCCTCGTTTTTCCCCTCTGCTTCCCTGCGTGGGTGCTGATGGCTTCTCAGTGACACAAAGAGTAGGTAACACTGATGGAGCTTTTGTGCGATGCCAGGCCCCGAGCCGAGAGCTTTATTGATGCCATCACGTGGTGTGGGTGTGGCTGTCATCGCTACTTCACAGACGAGGAAAAGAGGTCATAAGTCAGGTGGCTCTCTCTCGGTCACGTATCTGGTGCCTGGCAGGGCAGTGATTTCATCCTGCATCTGATCCGATTCCAGGATCTTAACCATATGCCGAGCTGCTGAGCATTCCCTCCCTGCCCTTTGTGGAGGGCAGTCCTGCTGCAAATTCCCGCTCTGCTTCCTGTGGCCTCACTCGTAGGAGGGGGCTGGGGCCTTGTGGAGCCCGTGCTAGTTTCTCTAAACCAGTGGACAGGCAGGAAAGGGAACCATAAAAACTAGACATTTTTTTCCCCCGGTGATAGCATCTTGGCGATTGCCTCCATCTCTGTCCTTTGACTGTGCAGAGATGGGGGTACACAGGCTGCTCCCCAAGGCGTATTTCCTAGGTCCATGATGAAGGGCCAGGTTCCCAGGGTCACTTCCCAGTGGTGGTCCAGGCCGTCTGCTGCCCTTGTTTCCTCATCTGTAAAGTGGGAAGATTAAGTATCTATTTCCTGGATTGTGGTGAGGATTAAGGTAGATGCTTCATCTATATACTTCTGCCCCTATATATAGACAGACACACACACGGAGGCAGATATAGACGCACACGGAGGCAGAGGTGTATAGATGAGTGTGACTAATTTGGACCTAGAGGTGCATTTATATGTGCTGATATATAACGTATGTACTGGCTTCCCTGGTGGCTCAGCAGTAAAAGTCTGCCTGCCATCGGAGCCGCTAGTTCAAGCCCTGGGTCGGGAAGATCCCCTGGAGAAGGAAATGGCAACCCACTCCTGTATTCCTGCCTGGGAAATCCCATGGAAGGAGGAGGAGCCTGGTGGCCTACAGTCCACGTACGTTACACCAATAGCCGCACATACCTGTGCTGGAGCAGTGCTGGCAGGCTGAGTGCTGGGCCTGTGTTAGGTGGCTTGTGATTATTCTCACTGAAGCCAAGTGCTGGGGCACAGTGCTGGGCCTCTCTGAGGGTCTGCAAGCATGCCTGCCTTACTCTCCCAGCCCATGCTGCCCTCCGTCTCCTCCTTGCCCCGCATGGCCCCCAGGCCTGACCTGATTGTGTGGACAGGCTTCCTGTTTTGCTGATCTGTTTGGCAGGGACTCAGGGCCTGGACATTTAAGCGGCTTGTCTATTAGAAGCAGCTCCCTTTCTTTCTGTGTCTGGCGTCTCCCTGGCTGCATCTCTTTTGTGGGTCATTAAGAATGTCACATTTGGTTTAGGCGAGCGTGTCACCACGGGGCTTCTCTGAGAGCATCACGTACAGGGCGGTTCTGAAGGCGCCTCCAGGAACTCCCTCGCCGGCTGCCTGAGGCCGAGTGAGAGACGGCGTCTGGCCCACGCGGCGTCCTGATGGCGCCAGTGCCCTGGCTCTGGGGATGCAGAGCCTCGCCAGGCCACTGAGTCTGACGATGCCGGTGCTGGGAGTGGTGCTTGCAGGAGTGCCCTGGGCCCTCACCTGGCCTTGGAGGGGCAGAGGTCAAGGTCTCTGACCGCCAGGAGAGCCCCCTTCTCACCTGTCCTGATGCGGCCTCACCACGGAGGGAAAACTGTTGACGGTCGGAGTGTTGAGGTCGACAGAGCCCAGGTGGGGCTGGTGCAGGCACGGGCATGGCCGCGCTGCACCCTCCAGCCACCCCGCTGCTGCTGACCCTCCTGTGCATCATGACACTGAAGCCTGAGGATGACAGGGCTGTCCCCAGCCAGTCTACAGCTTGGGGCAGAGCCAGACCTGAGTGACCACAGTCCCCTTCCTTCTTCTGAACCACAGTGCCCACCAGCTCCATTCTGCCACCTACCTGCAGGCCCCTCACTGAGACTCTGCCCTTTCCTCAGAGTCTGAGCTGGGATTCCAGGACCCCCAGTGTATTTTTCTCTGATATTTGCTATGGGAATCTGGTTGAGCTCCTGGAAGCAAATCTCACAGATCCCTTCTGTTACTGGATCCCCCTGGAGTTTTAACTCTGAGTTGTCCACAGTGACCTCCAGTAATTCATCAGCTACAATTTCGATTTTCCTGCCCACCACTGGTTCCCACAGGCGAGTCTCTGCTCCAGTAAACTGCAGCTACCTGTATTCACTTGTTAGTGATTTTCCCTGTGTACTCCTCTCTTATGGATCCAAGAGGAGTTGTTGATTTTTCAGTTTGTTATGCTTTTTTAGTTTTATCTTTTTGACGGAGTGATGAGTTCTAAGCTCCTTATATGCAGAACAGGAAACTGCAAGTCTGCTGTTTTTAAAACAAATTCTTAAATAGAATCTGAGGTCATTGAATTCACTCTTTTATGAATATATAATATCCTTCTTTGTCTCTCATAACAGTTTTGGCTTAAAGTCCATTTTTTCCAGATATTTTTTCCCGGTTTTCCTTCGGTTATCATGTGCAAGAAATACCTTCTTCCAATCTTTCACTTCCAACCTACTTATGTCTTTGGACTTAAAATGTTTTTAATATATGGCATATAGTTGAATTATGTTTTTAAAAGTCCATTCTTCTAGTGTCTGCCTTTGATTGGAGAACGCAACTCATTTATATGTAAAGTAAGTATTGATAAGGGTTGCCTTATTCCGCCATTTTGCTGTTTGTTTTCTGTATGTCTAATAGCTTTCCTCTTTGTTTCTTTATTACTGCTTTTTGGGGCTGTATATTTGATATTTTGTTGGTAGTGAGATTAGATTACTCTTTCATTTTCTCTTGTGTATATTTCTGAGATATTTCCTTTGTGGTTACCATGAGGATTACATTTAATCTCCTAAATTTATGTAGTTTGAATTGATTCTAACTTAAGTTCAATAGCAACTAAAGAGGACAACTAGGCTCCTACAACAGTCCCATCCCCTTTATATCATTATCACAAACCATATCTTTGTGCACTGTGTGTCCATTAACATAGATTTATAATTTGAAGAAAGCATTTGTCTTTTAAATCATGTAGGAAATAAAAAATGGAGTTACAGACCAATGATAAAATAGCAATAGCTTCTGTAGTTGCCTTTACTGGAGATCATGATGTCTTCATATAGTTTTGAATTGCTCTCTAGTGTCCTTTCATTTCAACCTGAAGGAGTCTGTTTAGCATTTCTTATAGGGAAGGTCTTGTGGTAACAGTCTCCCTTATCTTTTGTTTATCTGGAAATGTCTTAATTTCACTTTCATTTTTTATTGTATATATATATATATATATATATAAAACATTGAATTTGTCATTTAACCATATTTAAATGTGCACTTCAGTGACATTAAGTATATTCACATTGTTGTGCAATCAACACCCTCCATCTGCAGAACTTTTTTTTATCTTCCCGAACTGAAATCTCTGTAGCCATTGAACAATAACTCCTTATTCCCCTGCTCCCCTTTCCCTGGTTACCACCATTATACTTCCTGCTTCTATGAATTTAACCATTCCACACACCTTATATAAGTATAATCACATAGTATTTGTCCTTCTGTGACTAGCTGGTTTCATTTGACGTAACTGCTCTCTCGCTTTTGAAGGGAAGTTTTGCTGGGTATAGAATTTTTGGTTGTAAGCTTTCTCCCCTGTAGCCTTCTCACCTCCTTCCTTTCTGATGAGAAACTGGCTGTTAATCTTATTGAGTGTCATGGATTGAATTATAACCCCCTCAAAATTCATATTAAAGGCTTCGCCCATTGTATCTCAGAATGTTACCTTACTTGGAAGTAGGATCACTGCATATGTAATTAGTTAAGATGAGATCATTAGGGTGGGCCTTAATCCAGTATGACTGCTATTTTGATAAAAAGCAAATTGGAACGCAGAGCTAGACATACGTAAAGGGAAGACTATATGAGGAGGCACAAGGAGAAGGCAGCCGTATGCCAGCTAAGGAGGGAGGCCTGAAACAGCCCCGTCCCTCACAGCCGTCGGGGGAGACCAGCCTGGTGGGAACCGTAACTTTCTGTCTTGCAGATAAGTGCATCTGTGTCATTTTTTAAGATTCCACATGTAATTGATATCCTGATATTTGTCTTTCTCTGTCTGGCTTATTTCACTCAGTTTGACAATCTCTAGGTCCAGTCACGTTTCTACAGATGGCATCATTATTTCATTTTTTAAATGACTAATATTCCGTCGCATATATGCACCACATCTTTATCCATTCCTCTGTCAATGAATGTTTGGGTGTCTCCGTGGTTTGGCTATTGTAAATAATGCTGCTATGAACTTTGGAGTGCGTGTATTTTTTGAATTATAGTTTTCTCCAGATATTTACCTGGGAGCAGAATCACTGAATCACATGGTAACTTTATTTTTATTTTCTTAAGGAAACTTCATACTGTTCTCCATAGTGGCTTACATTTACATTCCCACCAACAGTGTAGGAGGGTCCCTTTTTCTCCACACCCTCTCTAGAATTTATTATTCGTAGACTTTTTTTTTATTTTTCAATTTTTTTTATTTTTTATTTTTTTATTATAGTTTTTTATTTTTTTAATTTTAAAATCTTTAATTCTTACATGTGTTCCCAAACATGGACCCGCCTCCCACCTCCCTCCCCATAACATCTCTGTGGGTCATCCCCATGCACCAGCCCCAAGCATGCTGTAACCTGCGTCAGACATAGACTGGCGATTCAATTCTTACATGATAGTATACATGATAGAATGCAATTCTCCCAAATCACCCCACCCTCTCCCTCTCCCTCTGAGTCCAAAAGTGCGTTATACACAGCTGTGTCTTTTTTCCTGTCTTGCATACAGGGTCGTCATTGCCATCTTTCTAAATTCCATATATGTGTTATTCGTAGACTTTTTAATGGCCACTCTGAGCAGTGTAAGATGGTACCCTCTATTTCCTTTTGGATACATTCTTTTGCTATGTCTTTAAGTTCACTAATCTTTTTTTCTACTATATTTAATCCAACATTAATTTATTTTTTAATCTCATAAATTAGAATTTTTCCCTCTAGAAGTCTAATTTACATCTTATTTTAATTCTTTCATGTCTCTCCTTAGCTTTTTAACACATGACATTCAGTAATAATGACTGTTTTAATATTTTTGTCTGTTAATTCGGACATCTGTGCCAATTCTGGTTTGGTTTTGGTTGGTTGATTTTCTCCTCATATGGTTTGCCATTTTTTTGCTTCTTAAACATGCCTCCTGAATTTTGTTGGATTACCCTGTATTGTGATGGGTATTTTTATATTTTTAGAAGTATCCTTGAACTTTCTTCTGGGGTGTAGTTAAGTTACTTGGAAACAGTTTGATCCTTTATTTTTAGAAATATCCTTGAACCTTCTTCTGGGGTGTAGTTAAGTGACTTGGAAACAGTTTGAGCCTTTTGAGCCTTGCTTTTGCATCTGTCGGGCAGGACCACAGCTATTACTGCTGAGGCAGAACCTTTGTGTATTATCTCCCCAATGTCTTGTAAATCATGAGGTTTTCTAGTCTGGTTGGAAATAGGCACTGTTCGTAGCCCTGTGTAAATGTCAGGCACTATTCCCTCAAATCTTTTTGAGGTTCTTTTTCTGGTCTTGGAAAAGGTTTACTCTGCTAAATACTTAAGTGGGACCTTCTGAAAATTCTGATTCCTCTGTCTGTGTATGTCTCTCTCTTTTCTGGTCTGTGAATTCTGGCTGTGTTTGTCTCCTTGGACTTTCAGCTTTAAATCCTTAACTCAGGACATCTGTGTGTCATCTGTGTCCCCTCCATGTCTGCCCAGCTCCTATGTCACCCTGGAAACTCTCTTAGGACAGGATAATAAGGCCACTATAGAGTTCGCCTTGCTTTCATTTCTCAGGATCTCAGGATCTGTCCTTTGTTGTCTCATGTCCAGTGTCTTATAAATCATTTAAAATATATTTACCCCCCCTCCCTTTGTTTCAGGAGTCAGGGTAAATCTGGTCCCTGTTACTCCATCTTGGTCAGAAACAGAAGCCCAAACGTTACTATTTTTTAAAAAGAAGATTGTATTTGTTTGTTTATGGCTGCCCTGGGCCTTCGCTACTTCACACTCTCTTTCTCTAGTTGCAGTGGGCGGGGCTGCTCTCTATTGCGGAGTGGGGTCTTCTCATTGTGGTGGCTTCCCCTGTTGCAGAGCATGGGCTCTAGAGCGCACAAGCTTTAGCAGTCGCTGCACAAGGGCTCGGAGAAGGTGAAGGCACCCCACCCCAGTACTCTTGCCTGGAAAATCCCACGGGCGGAGGAGCCTGGTGGGCTGCAGTCCATGGGGTCGCGAAGAGTCGGACACTTACTGAGCGACTTCACTTTCACTTTTCACTTTCATGCCTTGGAGAAGGAAATGGCAGCCCACTCCAGTGCTCTTGCCTGGAGAATCCCAGGGACGGTGGAGCCTGGTGGGCTGCTGTCTATGGGGTCGCACAGAGTTGGACACGACTGAAGCGACTCAGCAGCAGCAGCAGCAGGGCTCAGTAGCTGTGGCTTGTGGGCTCCAGGCACAGGCTCACTAATTGCAGCTTATGGGCTTAGCTGCTCTTTGGCATGAGGAATCTTCCCAGACCAGGGATTGAATCCGTGACCCCTGGCCTTGGCAGGTGGATTCCCTACCACTGGACCACTAGGGAAGTCGTATTACTTTTAATGTTGATAATTTGGCTTTATTTAGTGATTGAGGGAACGGAATGGATAAAGATGTGAGGGATGATGGAGAGGAGACAATTGTTGTAATAAGGTGGGAAGGGATGATTTAATTATTTTACTTGTTATTGATCAATATTCTTTGCCACCCTCCTGAGGGTATTGGGTGGAATAATTTATAGCCCCTGCCTTTTGGAAGCCCATGATCTGAAGGGGTGGAGGAGGTGGTTTATAGCTAGTTTAATCAGGAGACACAGTTGCTGAGACAAAGCAGGTGTTTCATGCTTCCAAACTATGAAGGATTAGTTCATTTAAAACATTTTTTATTGAAAGCAATTTTAAATGCTATTCCAGAAAGGGC
Source organism: Budorcas taxicolor (assembly GCF_023091745.1). Lineage (NCBI taxonomy): Eukaryota > Metazoa > Chordata > Mammalia > Artiodactyla > Bovidae > Budorcas > Budorcas taxicolor. Next base: position 5,027,306 of record NC_068914.1, read on the forward strand.
TACAAATCAGGGAAGGTTTGTTCAGCCCTTAAGGGAACAGGATGGTTAATTTTGTGACGAGGTTGTAGGAAGAAGCTTGAGACTTGGGATCAGAAGATTCGTATGTGAGCCCCTAGGGTCCTCTCCCCTTAGGGAGCATTAGCTCCTGCATGCACAGTAAAATAAGATAATGGCAGGCATCTTGGAGGGTTTCCGTGAGGTGCACATGTGGAGTACCCAGCATGGTGCCTAGCACCTAGGAGGTGATCAGCAAAAGTGGTTCCCATGTCTTTGTGCAGAATGAGCCTTGCTGTGTATCTTTGCACAGCGTGACTCTGATGGGCATTTCCTCATGAGTCTCAAGAACCCAGGCATGTCAGACTTTCCCCGGAAAGGAGCTGTGGAGGCTTTGGCTTATGGACTATATTATGAGAGGTGCAGTTTCAGGCTCTAGTGGGACCCCTTGTTCACGAGGAGTACCCCCTGTTATGTCAGGGCTTTCCTCACGGCTCAGATGGTAAAGAATCCGCCTGCAATGCGGGAGACCTGGGCTCTGTCTCTGGGTTGGGAAGATCCTCTGGAGAAGGGCATGGCAATCGACTCCAGTATTCTTGCCTGGAGAATCCTCATGGACAGAGGGGCCTGGCGGGCTATATAGTCCATGGGATCACAAAGAGTTGGACATGACTGAGTGACTAAGTACACACACCTGTTGTGTCCCTAAATAAGACAAGTCTGAATGCTTATAGGAACAGCAGAAAGCAAATGGGAGGTGCCCCTGTCTCCAAGAAGTTGCTGCCAACTTGCCTCAAAAGTGTCTTCTGCTTGGGCACTGAGGCTGAAGGACAGAGAAAGCAGTCCTAGGTGGGGCCCCCTGTGCTCAGGGAGGAAGCGAGGAAGGACTAAGTGAGGACGAGGATGAGAGGGCTCTTAAGCAACAAGGGATCAGTGGAGGCCAGGATTCAGTTGCCCCAGGGGAGCCAGAAATGGGACTTCTCAGAATGCTCCCATTTGTCTGTGTGTGTGTAGGGGGGAAGCGTGGGAAGCATAACTTGGAGATTGGCGTGGTGACTTCAGAGTACCCAGCTCACCAGCAACCTGGGCCTCTTTTTGCACCTTGTGAATGACAGGTGGTGTTATCTCAGGTATAGCCTGTCCTAAGGCGGGTGGCTGGTGCCTGTGCCTTCCAATGCCAGGACTTAGTGTTCAGATTGGGTCACCCTGCTCCCTACTCCCCAGATATCTTTGATAAAGTTAATCAGAGGAACTGGCGACCATGAGCACTGAAGGACTCCCAGAGCACCAGGCAGTTCACATGCAGTGTCTGGACTCTAGATGGTTTAAGAATGCCCTCGATGGGTAGGTATGGTGGCATCTGTTTTATGATCAGGAAGCTGAGGTTCACAGCGGTGAAGGGACTTGTCCAAGGTCACAGATATGTCTTCACTTGGATTTGAACCCAAGTCTATCTGCCTTGAAACCTCAGTCTTTCTAGTATGCCCCAGTTTCTCTTCCTTGTTTGGATTTAGTTGTGTGAAATACAGAGTAGGCTGACTTTGAAAACCACGCCATGTTAGTGGTGTCCAGCCGAGTCCTGACATCTGCACTTTCCTGGGCAGCTATGAGAAGCATTGTTCCTTCTCCCCTTGCTTTGCCAGAATGCGACAGTAACAAGCAGCTTGCCAGTCTTGGCTTATTTCTTGCTCAGGTCACGTGTCCATCAGGGGCTGGCCCAAGGGTGCTGCTAGCCTGTCGTCATCTTCCCCACTCCAGGAACCAGCTTGGGCAGCAGTGTACTGAGCCACCGTTGGCGATATGGGTAGAGAATCAAGGACCAGCTCTGAAACTTCTGCCCGGAGTGAACACATATCACGACTGCTTGCATTTCATTGGCCCGAGCAGGTCACCTGCCAGGCCTGGCTCAGTGGCACAGAGGAGTGATTGGGCATTGATGACAGCAACAGTCTGCAGTGGATGCTCCGTGCTGTCTCGTCAGGGGTGACTTACAGAGCCCCTGTGATGCTCTCCTGAGCTGGGGATGCTCAGGGAGAAGGGTCCTGCTCCCTGCCTCTAGGAACTCATCGTCTAGTGGCAGGATAGTCAATCATGTCAAGAGAGGGATGCCTCTGAGTGAGAGGAACTGTGTGTGATACAGACGAGGTGTACACAGGGCTGTGGGGTACATGGGAGCGGTGATGTGTTCTGCCTAGGGAGAACTGCAGGTGAGGGGCAACATCTGAACCCTTGGTTCGAAGATAAGAAATCCAGAGCAAGGGTCAAGGACAGGGACTCTGCCTTCTGAAGGACAGGGTGTGTGAAGCACAGTGAGAACGTGGGGCTAGGTGACGCTAGTGACCTGTATGTATGAAGTCCAGGGGCCCCTGGGACTGTGGTGGGAAGGGGAAGAAGACGGCAAGGTGGGCGGGCCAGGAGTGAGACTTCCACGGTTTTGCTGTCTTGTTACTGAGCTGTGGTTGTAAGAGTTCTGGCCGGAGGGTGTGGTGGGCACTGAAATGCCTGTCCAGGAAGCCTGGCCTGGCTCCCCTCCCCACACTCATTAGCCTAGCCTGGGTTGCTCTAGGCTGCAGAGTGGGTCTCAACGTGCTCCCCTGCCGGCAGCCTCTGCTGTTCCCCCAGGGGGGATGAATCAGCTCCATTCTTCAAGAACAAAAGCTCCTGGGTTGCCAGGGAGATGCAGGGGGCTGCTGCCTGCACTTCCTGGAGCTGTGGTTTGGTGTCAGGAAGAGATGGGCACAGAGCTCCGGAGTCCTGTCCCGAGTAGGGTGGGGCCGCACACAAGTGGCCCCTCCCCATGTCGCCCTCGTTGAATGGGGCTCTCTGTGCGTCAGAGCTGAGCAGAGGCTCTGGAGTGGGACAGAAACTTGTGCTTGAACGTGGCTCTGTTAGTTGATGGTTGTCCTCAAACCGTTGGAGGTAGTAATACCCAGCTTGCAGGGTGGCTGAGATATTGCATAAGGGAATAGATGGAAAGTCCTCTCTCCATTCATTTATTCAATAAATGCTCATTGCTGTCAGCGGTGCCGAGTGCTCTCCCAGGGCTGGAATCCATGCAGTGACGTGAGGCCGACATGGATGCGCTGGCCAGACAGCCTGGCTGGCACCATCCTCAGCACACAGGGACACTCACTAATGGTAGCTGTGTTGTTCCTGAGGTCAGGAGATCTGCGGGGCTAGGAGAGGAGTCCTCCCAGGTTTGGAGTATTTCTGGGAAGTAGAGGAATGTTGGGGGGGGGGGTCCCACTCCGTGGTGTCATCGCCCTGCTGGAGGAGGGGTAGGGCTCATGGGAGGATTCTGTGGACTGGCTCTGTCCTGGCTGTGAGTCCCAGAAAGTAGCGGGGAGTGGGGGTTTCCTGAGCCAGTGAAAGCTGCTGCAGTCAGCTTTGAACTCACTGTGGAGCCACAGTCCAGGGCCGAGTGGGTCTTTCCCCATCTCTCTTAGCAGGCCGCAGAGCCAGCTGTGGGGAGCTTGGCTGGAAGGCTCCGAGCTGAGCTGACAGCCCATCAGCTGGTTTGGGAGTGGAAGAGTGGGGCAAAAGGCCCTTTCCTGGGAGAGGATCTTTCTTGTCCCCACTGTATTAAACCTGCCACCCATTCACATCTGGGTGGAGGAAGCCTTGGGCCAGATTCAGGCAGCACTGGAGGGGCCCCTCGGCTGTGTGGAAGTGCTGGGAATCTGTGAAGTGCAGATGGGGACCAGCTATGGTGGTTTGGGGGTTGTTGACGGCCCCCAGGAGCGCTGTGTGTGTAGATTCTCCACGATGGGGTTTGGGGGAGTGGGAGGGGTGTGCTTGCGGAGCTTTCTGTTGGGGTCATTGGTGTTGTGCATTGTGGGGCTGATGGCAGGTCCTGGAGTCAAAGGTGTGTTGGAGAGTAAGTGATGATGGGCTGTTTAGGGAAGATGGTTGACGATGTGGTGAAGGGCAAGGCTCAGCAAGGATGGGGTGGGGACCACTGGCCGTGGGATCATCAGTGCCTCTTCCTGAGCTCTGAAAGGTTTGTTTCTTGTCTACCTACCCCAGGGGTGCAACTTCAGGCTTTCCTGGATAGAGAGGCATCTCTGTAGGCTGGCTCTGAGGAGCAAGCGGACGTGAGGGGCACGCACAGAAGGGTGGGGGGTGAGCCAGCAGCATCGGAGGCTGGGCTGCTGCTCAGCAACTTTGCAGACCCACAGGGTCATTACTTGTCGTTGTCACTGGGGAAAGTTGCAAAATGAAAATTAACTGTCGGAGAAGATTGATTCGTTTGATGTCTAACCAGGAGCAGCCTTTTACTGCTGTAAAACGTTGATTTTTCTCTCTCTGCCAGAGACAGGTAAGTCTTAGTGGCACTGAAGGAAGACAGACCCCTGATCACAATCTTACAGAAAATGTGGCCTGTGGGGTCCAGTTCTCCTTCCTTCATCCTCCAAGGATGCAGGGGTAGGATCTGGGGTGTGATTTCATTCAGGGGGCAAAAACATGTCTGTGGGCCTGCCATCCATGTGGCAGGGCTGGGGATAAGGCCTGGGGCGCTGGGTTCAGACACATCTGGGCTTAAATCCAGACTGGGCCACTTAGAAGCTTTGTGTCTTGGGCAAACCTCAGTGTCCTCATCTCTAGAATGGGAGGGATATACCTAATTATGTCTTAGACCCTAAGTCTCTCAGCACAGTGTCTGGCACAGGTTATTAGAGGGTGGGCCTGGGTCTTGCTGAAATGATCAGAAGCGGATGCGGTCTAGGACACAGGTCACTTTCCAAGCAACACTCAAGTGTGAGCATGAGATTGAGGGCAAGACACAGATCAATGGGGGAATCAGTGAGGGAAGTAGAGTAGGAAGCTAGTGAGAATAGCTCTTTAAGATGAGACTGTCCAAGGTGGGAGTGTCAGGAGCTCAAGCCTACTGGGGGCTGGACAGAGTGAAGGTTCAAGCCAGACTGGCCACCTGAAGCCCCTGGCTATCCCCTTTCTGTGGCCAAGGGGGCTTCTTCTTGCCCATGACATTTTTCTTGCTTAAATATGCCTTGGAAGCCAGCAATTGGGCAAGGGTAGGTCCTGCCTGGCTTTGATGGCAGATGGCAACGATCAGGGTGCTTTCTGGAGGTTAGGAAATAGCCATCCTCCCTTGGGGAGCTTTTGGATGGCCAGGGTGCAGTCAAGTTCAGATTGGAGGGGCTTCTGAGCCTGCAGGTCCGAGGAGGAAGGGGCAGTAGTGACTCGGCGGGCGAGCGTGTGGGGGTCTCTGTGTTGGGCGTCTGTCTGCCCGCATGCCTGCCTCTCTGTTGCTCTGAAGGAGGCAGGGGCTGGGCTTGCAGCTGCCTGGGCAGAGCGGATCCTGCGTGGGACACAGCTCTTCTCTCTGGTTACAGACTCACTGCTTCGCTCCCCACCCACCTCGACAGTCGGCACGGGGCATCCGGCCAGGCTCTCCCAGGCGAGAAGATTGTGGAAGTCTCGTTCTCCAGGCAGAGCAACCAGCCCTCTGGAGGGAGTTCAGGGAATGGCTTTGCAAGGGGACAGCCCCTAGAGGGGTGTGGTGAGCTCAGGCTGGGTGTGCGCTGGCCGATGATACATCTAAGGAGCCTGCATCTGAAGCTAAGTGGTGGCAGGGGGGTAGCAAAGCTTAGGAGTCACCCAACCCTGGGCTGGCCTCCAGCAGATGAGCCAGGGTGCAGATTCTGGCTCTGAGGGTGGGGGTGCGTTATTCCCAGGGGCAGACAAGATATAGGGAGGAGAGGCAGGGAGTTTCAGCAAGTTTCCAGACCAAGGAGATGCTGCAGAGACCCAGAGGAGGAAAGGAGATGACAGAAAAAGGACAAATGGGCAATGGGGTTGCCAGTCTCCAGAGTGGGAGGAAATTGAAATCTGAGGGTCCCAAGGTTTTACCTCCTATAGGGTGGTTGGCGCTGCAGCTGCTGGCGTGGTAGAGGAGAGTGCCCAGCTGGTATTGTTTGTGGATCAGCCTGCCCTGGTAGAGAGGCTGTTAGGTAGAGAGACTGGTAGAAACATTACTGAAGACGAGGTGAATGCATCCTGAGGTCACGTACTAAAAACAATTAAAAAAACTTGACCCGGGGGTCAAAGGTCTAGATTCTGCTTCCACCTCTGCTGTGAGCTTGCGGAGAGTCCCGGGCAAGTCCCAAGCCCTCTCTGGTTTTCAGTTATTCTTCTCTTTAAAAAACAAGGCGTGGCTTAAAAAATAACTTTCAAACATTTCAAGCAGTGTGATCACTAGTTCAAGTGAAATGTTCTCGTACTCTTTCTATCCTTAACTGAGTGAAGGAGGTAGAATGGGTAGGGTGGGGATGCTGGGCTCTGCTCACTTTCCTTCTCATTACAGGACACATTTAGGACCCAGTGGTTGAGCCTGTTTCCACTGCTGTGCTTAAAATGCTTGCCTTAGATTTTTAAAATTATGTATATTTTAAGCCAACTTTTACTGAGCACTTGATTTGTGCTTGGCACAGTCTAAACATTTCAAGAGTATTAACTCATTCACTTCTCACAACCCTAGGAATGAGATGGGGAAGCTGAGGCACAGAGAGGTGAAGTCACCATCGCAAGGCCATACAGTTAGTGAGTGGCCCAGCCAGGATTCCAGCCCAGGCATCAGGGTTCTAGGTTTTCCCATTCTTCCCTGTGATCCATCGATGCTGGTGGAAAGAGGTGGCTTATTCTGCTGGGTGTAAGGCCACCAGCGTGTGGCTGTACGCTGGGACCCCAGACAGACAGTCTCTGGAGAACAGGGGTCTGGGTCTGGAAGAGCTGGGAGACCCTGGATCCTGCCTGCTGCCCTTTCCATTTTTCAGCTGGGACCGTCGAGGCCACGGGGTGTCAAAGGTGGGTTTTGTAATGGCAGTGACCCACAGGTTGGCACCTAGGAAATTGAATGCAGGAGTTTCTCCGCCAGGCACACACTCTAACCACCAAATTTATTTAAGCAGATAAAATGCAGGGGGTGTAATGTCAGATTAATGGATAAATAACCGTTCTGGGTTTTGGCAGGATGGCAGGGAGCGGCAGTGAGAAGCCTCATTATGTGCCGCTCTGCCTCGAAGAACAAGCCTCGCGCTGCAACCCCAGCACCCGGGCCCGCGAACAGAGCATTAAATTGTTGGAAATGGCTTCCCTTCACTCGCAGAACAAAGATGTTTTCTCCAGAATAAATTGACTCCCTCTCTGCGCGCTGAGTCCCGGTTTCCCACAAATGCAGCCTATGCCCCCGCTCAGCTCGCTGCGGGAGGGAGGGAGGGAGCCATGGGCCTGGGAACGGGGCTCGTGGTGGGATGCCCGCTGGGGCGAGGGCACTGTCCCCTGGGGGCTCCGGGCTCCTGGGCTGTCTCTTGCCAGGCCTCTGTGGCTCTGGGGGAGAGGAGTCAATCTGCAGTTGTGTGGCCGGTGCAGGAGTCTGGGGGAATGGGGCTGGGATGAGAGCTCATAGAAAGGCAGTGTATGTGGTGGCTACGGCTTTGTGTTTGCCGTCCCTGGGTTTGGGTGTTGCTCACCAGCTGTGCAATCTTGGCATGTGTGCATGCTTAGTCACTCAGTTGTGTCCGATTCTTTGCGACCCCATGGATAGTAAGTAGCCTGCCGGGCTCCTCTGTCCATGGGATTATCCAGGCAAGAACACTGCAGTGGGTTGCCATTTCCTCCTTCAGGGGATCTTCCCAACCCAGGGGATCTTCCTGACTCTGTGATCGAACCCGAATTTCGGGCACTGCAGGTGGATTCTTTACCATGGAGCCACCTTCAGCCTTTAGGCAGGTTATGTTACCTCTCTGAGCTCAGCTGTTATCAGGGAAATGGGGATAACAAGCCCCTTGTATGAGAGAGAACACACTATGAATGAAGGACCTTGGACAGCGCCAGCCACAGCCAACTTTTGGGGGTGGAGCCGTGGGTGCAGTCCAGTCAAGGCTCTGCCTCCTCTTTCTGCAAATTTGGTCCCCAAGGGAGAGGGGTGAGGCGTGGGGACCTAGGAGGCTGCTGTGCTGCTGGGCCTTGACCTTGTGGTATGGATTGGGGGCTGGGCTGAAGGACCCAGCTCCTTTGGCGACTGATGGTACAAAGCCCCCTTCTGACTCGCCACAGTCTGCCCAGTGCATGCAGGCTCCTGCTTGGGTGGGACCAGAATTAGGGGAGACTTGGCTCTGCCTTGGGGTGAGTGTAAAGACAGGCGTTTTGAGCTGCTGCCCTGGCTGCCCTGGACTTGTAGGAACAGAGTTCAGGGAGGCTGCTCAGGGGAGATTAACTGCTTTCTGCTTTAGAAGAGCCCTTTCCTCCCTCTCTCTCCTCCTTCTAGAGGCCACGTGGGGGCAGTGGAAAGGGCACAGTCTTTGAGGCCAAGACTCACTACTGTCACCGCTTAGCTGCGTTATTCTGGACCCATTGCTGTCTCTCTGAGCCTCAGTTTTGCCACCTTTGGACACTGGGACAGTACTTCCAAAGGTCTGGAAAACTGGTGATGAAACGTGAAGCTCCTGGTACAAAGTGGTCCCTTCGGGCCGTCACGTTCTGTCACAAGTATTTATGTACCAGGCCTTGGGCTGGTCTCCAGAGAGAAAGTGATGGGCAGAGAGCCACGCTGTGACCTCTAGGAGTTGAAGAGCAGCTGATCTGATGCCAGTGGCTGCCAGAATGCATCCAAGTCCTTAGGCGCTACCTGTGTGGCTCTGCCCTGGGCCTTCAAGGCTGGCGGGCCTGGGGTGCTGTTGCATCTGGCAGGATCTGCCCTCTCAGGCAGTGGGCTGCCTGTGTCTTGTTCTGCCTTTTTCCTCCTCCTTCATTCCTCGCTTCTCATCCCCATCTGCTCCACCAGATCTTCTGTCTCGCCCAGCCCAGACTCTGAAAAAGACGAGTTCAGAAAGTGTCCAGGTCTGGGCTTGGTCCGCTAAAGCCTGTTGCAGGTCCCTGGCACACGGATCCCTGGTCGCTATGGAGCATCTCTTTGCTGGTGTCCTCAGGCACTCGGGACCCAGGTGAGCAGAGTAGAAGTCTCTGTCCTCATGGAGCTTTCCATCTTCTGAGAAAACAATTATGGAGCCCTTCCGGGCTTTCCTCATAGCTCAATTGGTCAATCATCTGCCTGCAATGCAGGAGACCTGGGGTCGGGAAGATCCCCTGGAGGAGGAAATGGCAACCCACTCCAGTACTCTTGCCTGGAGAATCCCATGGACAGAGGAGCCTGGCAGGCTGCAGCCCATGGAGTCGTGAGAGTCAGACACGACTTAAAGCACCACCACCGTTCCTGTGTCTGTTTCGCTGCCAGTACTTTCCACATCTGATCTTCACCGTGGAGTGGACAGCCTGTGGGCCGCATTGGACCCTACGCCCTTCCCAGGCAAGCAGAGTCTATGTGGCCTCCCTCTCTCCTAGAGTCCTGCAAGGCCTGCCCAGATAGAGCTCTAGGCTCAGACAGGGAGGGTTGGGACTTGGCTTGGTCCTGTTGCATTGCAAGGCACATCAGCTGTCTGAGTTTCCCTCATGCACAAACGAGGGATACTGCTCGAATCGCCTCCCGGGGTGTGAGGAGGAAGCCGCCAAGCACACTGCTCTCCTGGGGCTTGCCAACCTGGCTGGGTGTCTTGTTCTCTGGGGAGTGGGCTCCGAGGTCCCAGGCTGTGTCCCAGGGTGGGGGCCATGCCCTCTGCAGCCCCAGCCCTGGCCTTTCCTCTGGTTTTGGAAATGTGTGTTTGGGATGGAGCAGGCTCCCTAGGCAGCATTCCATCTCCCACACGCTGGGTCTTTGTTTAGCTCCAAATTAAAGCAAAAGCGGAAAACACAAAACATTCCCTGCTTCTGGAGTGAAGGAACTGTCTGTCTTGTCAGTGCCAGAGCTGCCAGCGAGCCCAGGCCCGTATTGTGGAGTCTGGCAGTGGGGGCCTCTCCTGGGAGGCTCCTCCCATCACTGTTCACGTCTGTTATCACGGTTATCACACTCCCAAGCAGACGCGGGGAAAGCCGCGCTGGCCAGAGGTCTTCCGTGTCTTGCAGATGTAGCTCTCACCTTTACTCACTTGCTTGTTCTACTGGCCCAGCTCCTCCCAGCCTCCCTGGCCGCCCCCCTGAGCCTTCTGCCATGCCAGACACTTCTGCCGGTGTCTGTCTGTGTTCCCACTGAGACCGTGAACTCTTGAACACTTGGCTGGGGTTCAGGCAGAAGTGCACTGCAGGGACCCCTGAAGGTCTAAGGAGGAGAGCAGTGGGGAACTTGATTGGGGGGGGGGTGCAAGCCTCAGAGGCATGTGGAAAAGTGGGAGTGGAAATGTGAGTTGTGGAGTTGTGTCTGACTCTTTGCAAGCCCATGGACTGTGTAGCCCGCCAGGCTCCTCTGTCCATGGAATTCTCCAGGCAAGAATACTGGAGTGGGTTGCCATTCCCTTCTCCAGCGGACCTTCCCGACCCAGGTCTCCTGCATTGCAGGTGGATTCTTTACCAGCTGAGCCTCCAGGGAAGCCCTCAGAGGCATGGACTGGCTTTTAATTCTAGCTCTGTCACTTGCTGTGTGAACTTGGGAAGGTCATGTAACTTCTCTGAGCCTCACTTCTCTCATTTCTAAAATGAGGGTGATGGTGGTACCCATTGCTGTAAGGGTTGTCCTAAGGATTATCACAAAAGGTCAGTTTTCATTCCAATTCCAAAGAAAGGCAATGCCAAAGAATGCTCAAACTACCGCACAATTGCACTCATCTCACACGCTAGTAAAGTAATGCTCAAAATTCTCCAAGCCAGGCTTCAGCAATACGTGAACTGTGAACTCCCTGATGTTCAAGCTGGTTTTAGAAAAGGCAGAGGAACCAGAGATCAAATTGCCAACATCCGCGTGATCATGGAAAAAGCAAGAGAGTTCCAGAAAAAAATCTATTTCTGCTTTATTGACTATGCCAAAGCCTTTGACTGTGTGGATCACAATAAACTGTGGAAAATTCTGAAAGAGATGGGAATACCAGACCACCTGACCTGCCTCTTGAGAAATCTGTATGCAGGTCAGGAAGCAACAGTTAGAACTGGACATGGAACAACAGACTGGTTCCAAATAGGAAAAGGAGTACATCAAGGCTGTATATTGTCACCCTGCTTATTTAACTTATATGCAGAGTATATCATGAGAAATGCTGGACTGGAAGAAACACAAGCTGGAATCAAGATTGCCAGGAGAAATATCAATCACCTCAGATATGCAGATGACACCACCCTTGTGGCAGAAAGTGAAGAGGAGCTAAAAAGCCTCTTGATGAAAGTGAAAGTGGAGAGTGAAAAAGTTGGCTTAAAGCTCAGCATTCAGAAAACGAAGATCATGGCATCTGGTCCCATCACTTCATGGGAAATAGATGGGGAAACAGTAGAAACAGTGTCAGACTTTATTTTTTGGGGCTCCAAAATCACTGCAGATGGTGATTACAGCCATGAAATTAAAAGACGCTTACTCCTTGGAAGAAAAGTTATGACCAACCTAGATAGCATATTCAAAAGCAGAGACATTACTTTGCCAACTAAGGTCCATCTAGTCAAGGCTATGGTTTTTCCTGTGGTCATGTATGGATGTGAGAGTTGGACTGTGAAGAAGGCTGAGCGCCAAAGAATTGATGCTTTTGAACTGTGGTGTTGGAGAAGACTCTTGAGAGTCTCTTGGACTGCAAGGAGATCCAACCAGTCCATTCTGAAGGAGATCAACCCTGGGATTTCTTTGGAAGGAATGATGCTAAAGCTGAAGCTCCAGTACTTTGGCCACCTCATGCGAAGAGTTGACTCATTGGAAAAGACTCTGATGCTGGGAGGGATTGGGGGCAGGAGGAGAAGGGGACGACAGAGGATGAGATGGCTGGATGGCATCATGGACTCGATGGACGTGACTTTGAGTGAACTCTGGGAGATGGTGATGGACAGGGAGGCCTGGTGTGCTGCGATTCATGGGGTCACAAAGAGTTGGACACGACTGAGCGACTGAACTGAACTGAACTGAATATCAATGGTGTGTAGCTTAGTGCCTTAGCATTGGCACATAGTCAGTGCTTAGAAATGCTGGCTCTAAAGTGACAGAAAGCCATGTGGGCACTGCTGAATTTCCCTGGTGAAGGCAGAGCAGAGAACAAGAAGGGTGATCGTTGCCCAAACGACTGCTCCACAGGGTTCCCATGAGTGGGGGCAGTCTCCATGCGTTGGGGTAGGGAACAGACTCATGGCTATCTTAGGACCAGGTGGGAATTGAGTCATACTAACCAAACTTATGAGTGGTTGACTTTTGGCTGAATATATGTTAGTGTATCCGTTTATAGGGAGAAACCAGTGCCTGGAATCTCACAGGCTCCTCCAATGAGAAATCCTAGCAAGGAGTCCAATTTCAGCCAGTTGCTCCATAAGGCAGGTAGTTGTGAGCTTCCCAAATCTGTCTCCACCAGGCGCCCCTCCTGGGTGTGTCTCAGCAGAGGTCTTGATGGCCATTTGGAGCCTGCTGTGGAAAGAGGTCAGGGCGGGGCCTCTCGCTGGCTCCTCTGCTCCTTGCGCTTTCTCTACCGGGTTCTCGCCATCCTCTCCTTTTCCTTACCTCTGCCGTCTTGTTTCCTCTCTCCTCCCCTCCTCTAAACGTGCACTATTAGAGCTGCAGTTCCAGCTGGACTCCACGCTTAAGTATGTTTGAAAAAAGGCAACCTTTTCTCTGATTTGAACCTTTCAGATTCTTTTCTCTCATGTTGGTGGTGCCCAAGTTTCCCCTTGTTCTTCTTTTACACTAATATTCTTTGTGTATAATTTTATATATAATTATAGATTTATATGGTTTTCATATTCTTTAATGATTCAGAGACGTTTTGTTTTATGCATGCAAATAGTTTACAGACACAGATGAGGAAGGATGGGCACCAGACTGTCCTTGGTGAACACGGGCCGATACAGATTTATGAGAGGCGAGAAGACGACTGCAGAGGTATGGGACCAGCCAGTCCTGTCTGCGTGAGTGCTAAGTCGCTTCAGTCGTGTCCGACTCTTTGCGACCCCGTGGACTGTAGTCCACCAGGCTCCTCTGTTCATGGCTGGAGTGGGCTGCCACGCCCTTCTCTAGGGGATCATCCCGGCCCAGGGATCGAACCTGCATTTCCTGCATTGGCAGGTGGGTTCTTGACCACTAGCGCCACCTGTCTTTACACATTTGGGATGAACGATTGAGGCTACCTGTCCTGGGCGGGGGCTGGGCTCCTTGAAGGAAGCGAGTCCACATTCTTAGGTGTGATCTCGAGGCTTCCGAGGCGCAGCTGTGGAACGCGTGTGACCGACTGCCTCTTGTTGGGCCAGCCCTGTCAGCACCCACCTGCCTGAGACCACAGGTGGCGCTGTTCCTTCGTCAGAATATCTCGCCCTCTTTTTCTTCTAAATTGAAACCTGACTCAGTCATGATACTTCACATTCCTTTCAGTGGGCAAATTTTTCCTAAGACAGGGTGTGGCCTTTGGATTTTTAATCTCGGTTCTCTGTTCAGTTCTGGGAACTCTTTCGGTGGCCTTGTGCAGGAGCTATGATCTGTCTCTTACATCTTCTTTGGGAAGCAGGGCCCTTGCTAGAGTTCTTCCAGCATTTTCCGTTTGTCCTCTTCCCCACTCGTTTATTCTGTGTTCTGGATATGTGTGGTATGTCTTGTTAGAAATTTCCACAGTGGGAGGATTTATGGGTGGCTCTGATGATGTCATTCCTGGTCACGTGACTTGCTTGGGCCAATGAAGTAGGAATGAGTGCGACATAAGCCTCTTTTGCATAGAAGCTTCAAGAGCTGCCATATGATTCTGGCATGTCTGTTATTCTCTCTGCCATGAGAAGTAGGGGTTGCTCCCTTGGCCTGGATCACGATGCCACAAAGAATAGCTGCAGTCAACTTGCAATACGCATGTAGTATGAGAGGAAAATAGTCCTTTGCCCACTTAAGCCACTGAGATTTGGGGATTGTTTGTTATGACACTGTATCTTAGCTTAAACTGATTAATACTGAGATTTCTCCAATGTGTTTTTTGTTTTACTGGTACAATTTTTTGGCAGTACCGTTTCTGTTTTTTACTCTTTCCAACAGTGAGTTTATTAGAATCATACAGATATTACTTTCGTTTTGAGCTCTATTATTCAATCGATGAAATGTATTTTTTTTTCTCTTTGAAAACAACTGGTAGCATTTTTCTAAAATCTTGTGCTCCATGTGCGAGTCTATCTTAGGGTTGGCCATACCTCTGAAATTGTACTTCTCTTTTTTTAAAATTGGATCGGAGATTTTATTTTTTACCTATTTACACATCCCTGTGTTTTCTCTGTTGTTCCTTCCTGTTTTTCTGAGAGATTTCGTAGAGTCTTCTGGGTAGAAAGCTGGCTTGTAAGGCTGGAGGGGGACACCTACCCCAGCACCCTGGCTGCTGGCAGGAAGCACGTGTTTTGAGGCAGGGGTCCGATTTTGTTCACGACTGTTAGTGCTGCTGATGTTCTTTTTTCGGTGATTGCAGACAATTTTAATTGGATCAGGGAGAGAAGGTCCTTGGCACTGCTCCCTTGTCCTTTATCTTCCAGCAGATAATCCCTTTAGCGGTCTGGAGCCGCCTCTCATGTCGCCTTCTCCCTGGCCTGCCTCTCCCCGGCTCTGTCTGGCCCCTGCAGTATCACGCTCCGTGGTGGGTCTCTGCGTCCTGTACACCTGGCCTGGCTGTCCCCTCCCAAGCCTCCTCCCCAGCACTCCCCTGTCCCTTTACAGCCCGGGAGGGACTGAGCTCTCAGTTGACACCTGGCCTGTTCTCTCCTTATCCTGCGTGCCGTCCTGCTCACCTACCCATCATCGTTGTGACTGCCATGCTAGTCTGTTGACTCAGATTCAGCCTAAAGGTGGCTGCACCCAAGTCCTTCCCCCATGAGCTCCTCACTGAGTCTTCACCTCTTCTTATGCCTTTGGCTTTCTAAACCTCTCGTCCTCCGTCTCTCTCTGTTCTGTAAGTATGGCCCATTGTTCCATGTAGCTTCCAAGTATTTGGGTCCCAAACACTTCCATTCTGTGTCCTAATTATCTCTTCCATGAGATCAGGAGCAATCGATGTCCTCTGCCAAATCCCTTATAAAAATGTTGAGCAGACAGGTCTTAGGACTGAGCCCTCAGGTGTACCACTGGAGACACTTTGCTGGTTGTTATGAATCATCCTACTTTGGATCTGGTTAATTCGATCTCTGAGTCCACCAAATTGTACTGGCACCCAGCCCACCTCAGAGGACTGTACAATACTTGGCTGAAATCCAACCCCACATCAAAACCTAAAGGTATAGATTCTCCAGGTGAGGTCAGTGTTGGGCAAGAAACAGACCACACGTCCCAGGGGTCATTGAACAGAGTTGAATGAAGAGGAACCAAACAGGGATAGTGAAGCAATGAGGAGCGAGTAGGGAGCTGCACCGTGCCTGGGCCTGAAGGGTCAGGGTAGGGTCAGTGTTACTGAGCCCTGAGGGAAGGATTCGGCAGTCAGAGAGGGGCTGCCCATTGGAGCTGTGTCCCAGGTGTGGGAGCACAGCCACTGCAAATCCAGGCCCAGCTCAACCCTCTGATCGCCTGATGATGCCTTCCGGTATGTATAGCCAAGTAGAAACCAGGAAGCAAGGAAGCCCAAGAGTGGAGCCCCCAGATGCCAGCCTCACAGGGCACTCAGCAGGGTGGATTGGGAGGTATAAGAAGAATAAGCGGCTCACCAGGTCAGGCTGTGATTGCGTGCAGTTCTACGACAGTGCACTTAACTTCTGCCTGGTACTGCACGCAGTTACTCACTGATGTCCCAAACAACCTTGTGAATTAAATATTTGTTTGGGGGCTGACCCTCCTGGAATGGAGATGGGGCTGGTCTGTCTCTGTCATCACTCATGGGCTCTCTTGCCAAGAAGGTGAATTTATGACGATCGTGGGAATGTGATGGCACTGACATAGTCTGGCAAATTAAATATCTGTGGGATCCAGCTGGGGCATGTCCTGGTGGGAGCGCAGCCCCTGCTCTGGCCAGACATGGTGGCCTTAGACTGCTGAGGAGGGGAAGAAGAGCTGGCCGAGCCCCCAGGTGTGGGGAGGGTTGGATGGGAGGCCATGGAGTTGTCCCTCTACCCAGGACTATTCTAAGCAAGACATATAGGTACAGTTCACACTGACAAACCTGTGGGCTAGGAGAGCTGTGTCATCTTCTGAAGAGCTGGACGGTGCCTGTTACATGCCTGCTTTTGAAGGAAAGGCAAAGGCGAGTTGTGATCTGAATAGTCCTGGTTTCCTCTCTGGGAGTTCTGGTTACTAACTGCCCTGTGCATCCATGGGAAGGCGATGCGGAGGATAGAAGAAGCTGAGATGAAGTACGTGCCAGGGTGGGCAGCCGAGGCGAGGCCCTCGGACCGCTCTTGCCTGTCCACTTGCTGACCCAGCCTAGCACAGGTGAGTGGACATGGCCAGTCTCTCCAGCTGTGGTATCCAGGGCCTCTGCCTGGCAGGACCAAGCTGAACTCTAATAGGCACAGTGCCAAGGCTACCCCAGGATTCTTAGGGGGCAGTCAGGGACCCCTCTGAGGCCCAAGGCTGGCACTGTGCGAGAAAGCTGGTGATGGCGGGAGAAGCAGGACCTCCTGAGCCGTGGGTGCTCAGAGCCCAGCCAGGTGTGCACACAGGCTGCAAGGGAGCTCAGCCAAGGCACCCCAAGTGTGCGAGGCCAGGGAAGCTGCTCCTGAGGTCATCAGTGCCCGAGGCCCTGAGGGATGGAGACATTTTAGTGTAATTATTAATTTTAAAGTGTTGAGAATTCCCTGGTGGCCCAGTGGTTAGGATTTGGTATCTTTCACGGCTGGGCCTGGGTTCAGTTCCTGGTTGGGGACCTAAGATCCTGCAAGCTGCAGGGCATGGCTAAAAAAAAAAAAAATTACAAAGGCAGTATCATTATATGACAGAATCTTTGAAAAAGAAAGGAAAGAAAAAAAATCAACCTTCACCACACTCCCTAACCCAACCAGGGTTGCATTTTGGCTTGTTGCCTTCCAGGTCTTTCTCAAATAATTGTGATTCCTCAGGGAGTGGAGGAGAGGGGTCACAGTGGGCTGACACGCAGGTGAATGGAGGGCTGATGGAGTAGAGAGAGAGCTTGGTTCCCAAGGGTAGGCCTGGCCTGGGGCTTTGGGGCCAGGCTCATGCTGGGTTTATCCACAGTGGACTCCCATGTGGCTCATCCCGGAAGCTGGTCCTCAACTGGGCTTCCCATGTCCTTGAGGGGCTCCCCTGGCATCACAGGTGGCTGTCAGTGATGTCATGAGTGGCACCTAGGCAGGTATGGCCAGAATGGGTCTCTCTGCAGCCCAGGGATCCCTGGCTGGGGTGCTGGAGCCGGCATGGGTCTGGCCAGGTCTGCTGCCAGGAACTCTCATCCCGTGGACATTTTTGTGGCCTATAAGGGGGCTGTTGGACATCAGGCAGGTGATGGCCAGTCTCAGGTGTGGGGTACCTCTGCCTGCGGCCCAGCTGCGGCCTTTCCAGAGAAGCAGATGGGACCAGATGCATGTTACAGTTATTTGGGAACTTGTGAAATCTGTGACACCAGGGCCCCCTTGTTCTGTGGGTGCAACCTGTCTATCAGGGATTTTGCAAGCTCCCAAGGTGATTCTGAAAAACAGACACTGTGGTTCTCAAATTTCATGTGCATCACAATCAACTGAAAATCTTGCTAAAAAACGTGAATCGCAGGGCCCCACTTCAAAATTTTCTGATTCATTGGGTTTAGGTGAGGCCCAAGATTTACAACAAATTGAATCCTGACAAGTTTCTAAGGGGTGCTGATGCTGTTGGTCTGGGGACTGCACTCTGAGAACCACTAGATGAGAGGAAAATGACTGGGGAAGTTTCTGGTACTAGCATTTGGTGAGGGCAGGTGTTGGCTGCTACACAGAGATGATGTTTGTCAGAGATGGTGAGGGAAGAGGTTGGCTGTCACAGGTGTGGAGGGCGAGTGCTGGTAAGGAAAGGTGTTTGCTGTCACACCCACCGGCGGTCCAGGGAGGCGCTGGCTGTCACAGGTTGGGGAGGAGGGTGTCTGGCTGGTATCAGGTAATGAGGAAAGCTTCTGGCTGAGGAGGTGAAGGCAGGTGCTGGCTGTGACAGGTGGTAGAGGACTGTGGCCGGTCGGTGAGTGAGGAGGGGAGCCGGTGGGGAAGCGCTGCTTGTTGCAATTGGAGAGGGAAGCGGCTGGGCCACCAGGTGGCGAGGAGAGCAGGCGCGTGAGAGAGGGAGGTGTCAGCCCTTGGTGAAGAGGCCTCTGCTGGCCCTTCTGGCTGCATGGGGCGCCAGCCCCGCTCTCCACTGTGGCTGAAGCAGCCTCCGCCTCTTAGGTTCCCTTGTGTGTCCTCCCATTTCTTCTTTCCCGGGCCCTCTGGCCTGGCCTGTCTGCCCCTGAATGCCACAGGAGTCTGAGAAGGCCAGTGGAGCTCAAAGAAAGTGAAAGTGTTAGTCGCTCAGTCGTGTCCGACTCTTTGCAACCCCATGGATATAGCAGCCTGCCAGGCTCCTCTGTCCGTGGGATTCTCCAGGCAAGAATACTGGAGTGGGTTGCTATTCCTTTCTCCAGGGGATCTTCCAACCCAGGGGTTGAACCTGGCTCTTCTGCACTGTGGGACGATTCTTTACAGTCTGAGCCACCAGGGAAGCCCACTCTAGTGGACTCCAGACTTCCCTTTGGATGGGTGCATTTCTTGTCCTTGGAGGGAGGGCTGTGAAGGTTGGGCGGGAAATGACAGTGTGTGTGGGGCTCTGTGGTGGGGACGTGCATTGCACGGTGGCACACTGGCTATAAATGAAGCATTCTCCACAGAAGGATGGCCCCCAGGAAGCAGGACTTCCCAGCACACGTTCAGGAGGCACATTTTGATGCAGAAACCGCAGGAAGAGTACATCCTTTGTCTTTTATCATCATTTTCCAATCGAGAATCACAGAAGCCCATGTCCTAGGGCTCCATCCTGGAGCCTGTGGGGAAAACAATTTTCCCAAGAGCAGGCTGCCGAGATGGAAGGTATGGAGCCCAGACTTAGGAGATGGCAACCTGTAGCTGAGCCGCTCGTTCTTGGGGGAAGAGACAAAGCTGTCAGCCTGGTTGAGTCTGATGTCCCTTGTTTCTATAGCTACAGTAAATGTAATTACCAAAGAGTAACCCTTTGCGGATTTCACTGTAACCTGATAGCTAATGACATTTGCTGGGTTTCTAGCAATCTGGGACAAAATGCTCATTTTGAATTTAACATGAGTAATGCCATTTTCCATCTTAGTTAAGTACTTTGTGTCATAAAAGAGTTATCTGTACAGAGCCCCCGGTCCTGTCAGTAAACATATTACACATATTATCACCACTTATTTTCTGGATGAAAGATGTGGTGAAGGCCCAGAGAAGCAGTCCTTCTTTACATTCATGATTCTGCTCGGAGACTCAGGAAATTCAGCATGAAATGATCAGGTAGGTAATTCAGACTGTGCACCGATATTTCACATGTAGCTGGAGGCCCCCTGGAAACGGTAATGTTATCTCAGGGAGCACAGACTATGTAAAGACATCCTTCCACCGCCCAGCCACAGTAGGTGTCAGACAGTGTCACTTGGCTACCAACACAGATGACGGATGCTGAGTGTCTTTGGTCTAGGATAATGGAAGTCACCGACTGCAGCTTGTTAGGGGGGAGACACGTTTCCTCACTGATCCTGGAGACATAAAGAGTTTGCACACCAAATTAGAGTCGGTGCCAAACCGCATATCCGTTTGTTCATCCATTTATACATGCCCCCTGTGGATCTGTTCCCCCAAACCCAGCAATAATCCTGTGTGGGCAGTGTGGAGTGCTGGCGTTGGAGGGAGCGTGGTGGGGGCGGCATGAGAGCTGCCCAGCAAGGTGGTGGTCTAGGCAAGTCCTCGGGGAAGAGACCACTCAGCAAGGTCTGAGTGGAGGTGGTGCCTTTGGGCAGCCTGAGGCTGAAGAAAGATGCTCCAGGCTGGGCCTCGTAGTGAAGCTCTGCTCGGCCAGTCCTGTGTCTGGCTGGAGGGAAGACTGGCATCGCCCTGCTCCCCCTTGGACTCATCACTACTAGAGGCCGGTGGAATGGAGGGGAAAGTTACTGTGGGCCTGGGGGTCAGCTGGGCCTGGGCTCTGTGCCGGTGTGCATGCATGCTAAGTCGCTTCAGTCGTGTCTGACTCCGTGTGACCCTCTGGACTGTATGGGAGTCTCCAGGCAAGAATACTGGAGTGGGTGGCCATGCCCTCCTCCAGGGCATCTTCCTGACCCAGGGGTCGAAGCCGTGTCTCCATGTCTCCTGCACTGGCAGGTTCGTAACCACTAGCGCCGCTTGGGAAGCCTGGCACTCTGACACTGCCACTCAACAGCAGGGCCACTTCAGGTAGGTGAGAGCCTCAGGCAGGAAATGAGGACACCCAGGCCTGCCTACCAGAGCAGTGGTGAGGATGTCACGAAACAGCTTACCCAGATGCAGGTGCTGCTTCGTTCAGGTCTTGCTCAAGGCACCTCGTTTAGGTAATGAGAGCACCCATCAGGATATTCCCCTAGGAAGTCTGTGCTCACGGAGCTTCCCAGAACAGCCCTCGGCCCAGCTGGACCTTAGAGTGGCTGCCGCAGGTGTCTGGCCCTGAGCTGCCTCCTGGCCACACAGGTGTGTGTGAGGCATCTGTGTCTGTGCCACGTCTGTGTCTCTGATCCTGGTGATACCCTGAGTGACCGGAGAGGCAGCTGGGTGATTGGGGGCTGTTTCACTCCAGCCGCTATCTCATCCTGGCTCCGACTCTCATAGGCTGTGACTGGTGACAAATTCCGAAGTGTGAGCTCTTTGGAGGAGGCACTCTGTGTTGCCTTTCTTGGCAGTGGATTGAGTAGATTCAGGTGGTAGTGCCTACTGCTGACTCAAAAACCTGCAGGTCACTCCATCTGGGACTTGACATTCTGCGGAACTGAGCAGAAGGGTACAAATTGAGGATTTTTCAGGAACAGCTGGGTGGTGGCCCTGCAAGGCTTGGGCACCAGCTCCTGGCAGAGGCGGGGGCCTGTGCGTGTGGGTACAGGGATTGGCTGTAGCTGTGAGACTGTTTAATTTGGTGTTAAGTTTATCTTATTGTATATAAAAATACACACAATTTTTAAGGGTTCTTTTTTTAAGTTGAAGTATGGTTGATTTACAATATTATGTTAGCTTCCGGTGTACAACGTAGTGATTCAATATTTTTATAGAGTATACTCCTTTTAAAGTTATTATAAAATATTGGCTATCTTCCCTGTGCTGCACAGTATATCCTTGTAGTTTATTTATTTTATACATAGTGGTTTGTACCTCTTAATCCTCTGCCCCTACTTTGGTCCTCTCTCTTTCCCTCTCCCCACTGGTAATCACTAGTTTGTTCTCTATATCTGTGAAATACACACGATATTAAAATGCTTCTAGGACAAGACTGCTGAGTGTCCTAATGGGGACCTGAGATGCAGCATGCTTGCATGAGGAGCTGGCTCTGTAGAGCAAATCGGAGGCTCGGTACTCTGCTGCTCACTGAGGGAATTTTCCTGTGCCCAAAAGACACTCCAGTGCCCAGGCCTCCCCACACCACACTCTTCTTCCAGAAGGCTGAGCAGTGAGAATATAACCGTGGAAATAAGGAGACTGCTCAAAGGCAGCCGGAGGGGACATGCTGAGGGGATGGTGAGGTTACGTCATCCCCCCTTTGCCTCTGAGTGTGGCTGCCCTGAATGCCCAGTGCAGAGGGAAACATGTCATATTCCCAGTCTGGCGGGGCCTCTTCTGCACGGGGCGAGTCTTGGTCCCTGGAGATGGTAGCCATGCTGGCTCCTGCCTTTGCTTCTTCTTCATGCGGCATTCCTGTGGGGCCACTTCACTCATTCACTCATCAGTCCCTGATGAAACCAGCTGTGAGCCCTGTCCAGTAGATGAGGACTGGAAGGCTCTATGCTGGGGGAGACAGGCATGAAAGCGAGCACGTATAAGAGGAACTGGGGGCCCAGTAGTTTGGTGGCAGTTGGAGCCTTTCTCAAGAAGCAGACGCCTGGGCTGACGTTAATTCTGAAGATTAAAGAAGGCATTAGCTCTGCCAAGCAGTGAGTTGAGGGAGAGGAGTTCTAGGCAGAGGAGACTGCCTGGGCTAAAGCACTGAGGCTTGGAATAGCTCTCTTCTCTTGGTGGGGTGAGGGATTGATCGGTGTTCAGGTAGGTTTGTCTGAGGTCAGAGACTGGGGTGGGGCGCATGTATGGGGAGGAGGATCGGATTCAGCTGCAGTGCGGGCCTTGAAGGTGGGGCCCTGCAGTGGTGACTGCAGCTGGCCCTTGGTGGCCAACGGAGATGGACCCTCTTCTGCCTTCCAGTCGCAGCCCCAGTGCATAGGTCCTGCTGTCAAGAAGGGACACCCTGAGAACCCCCACCTCCTAAAGAACAGGGGAAGCCTTAGTATGGGCTCTTCTCTCCATCTGATGGTATCATAGTGGTCAGAAGAGTGAGGTATTTAGGGGCAGGCTTCCCAGGTGGCCCTTCCCGGGTGGCCCTTCCCGGGTGGCCCTAGGGGTAAAGAGCTTGCCTGCCAGTGCAGGAGACAAAAGAGGTGTGAGTTTGACCCCTGGGTTGGGAAGATCCTCTGGAAGAGGGCATGGCAAACCATTCCAGTATTTTTGCCTAGAGAATCCTATGGACAGAGGAGCCTGGCGGGCTATAGTCCATGGGGTCGCAAAGAGTCGGATATGACTGAAGCAACTTAGCATGCAAGCACAAGTTTCCTGGGGGCTCTTGGGGGCTGCATTGCCCCAGAGTAAGTGCAGGTGTCAGGAGCCCAGAGTTTTCTCCTGGGGGAGTGAGGGTGGTTATGGCTCCATTTCCCCTGTGCCTGCGAAGTGCCTGGGCCTGTGAGCTGATGTGCTTTCTCTGGTTCCTTCAATCCTGATGAAACTGAAAGGTGGAGATTGTCACACTCAGAGACGATCTGACTGAGAAACCGACTTGTCCCAGGTGATATGACCCACACAGAAGGCAGCAATTTCTTCTAAGCCTGCTAATTCCGAACAAAGCTCATGGGTATTTTTGGTGGAGTCTTCTAATATTGTTATTGTTGTTTCAGCCGTTTCTGGCGGCCCCTCGCCCCTGCTTTCCTCCTCCCAGTTTGGCTCTGCAGACCTGCCTGACTGTGGCCACCTGTTCAGTGTGAGGCCTCACTGCCCAGGCAGGCCCTAGCCTCCTGGAGTGGGGAGGGGGCGTCCAGGTGGGTGGAAGTGACCACCTCACTAGATGGTGCCTTTGCATCCGAATCTGCTCCTTCTGTGCTGTCTCCCTGCTTTGCC
This sequence comes from Budorcas taxicolor, assembly GCF_023091745.1. Taxonomy (NCBI): domain Eukaryota; kingdom Metazoa; phylum Chordata; class Mammalia; order Artiodactyla; family Bovidae; genus Budorcas; species Budorcas taxicolor. The sequence goes on from NC_068914.1 coordinate 5,050,631, forward strand.
TGTGGGTTTTGGGAAAGGAGTTTAATAAGCAGAGATGAGATTCTGTGCATTCTGGGGGAAGTGGGGGCACTGGGAGGGGTGGGCAGCCGCCTCTATTGCTGGTGGTCCCTGGGTCCAAAGATTCGTTTCTCAGGGTCTAGAAATGGGGTCCAAACTGAGGCCTGAGCCTCCTTGGCCGCCTGCTCTGCTCAAAAGGGGAGGTCCAGCTTTGTCCAAGGATGCACCACCTCCTCCCTGGCTGGGTTAATACTGACTATACTTGGGGTCTGGGCCAGTGCCTGTCCACAGCCCAGCCACACCACAGCCTCTGGGGAAGGACTCAATCCATCTCTAGATTCTGTTGGTGTGTAGCTGTCAGAGTGGTCAGAACCACATTCCAGGCCTGCCTGGGAGGACCTGGGGACCAATAGACATGCTACCAACTCAGGCTTGGTGTTCTGAGGGCTTGGCAGGGGGCCCACACTGGTCCTGTCCGACTCTGCCAGGCTCCCTAGAAGGTGGAGTTCTGCCCCATCCCATCTCCAGCTCACGGCTTGGTGCTCCCGGGGGCCTCTTGGGGCCCAGTTGGTGCTGGTGTCGGCTCTGCCTAGTGCCACTGGCTCAGTCACCTCCCCTTCCCGACCTCAGACTCCATCTCCTGCCTCTTCTTGGTTCCCCCTGCTTTGGAGAGACCCTCAGGAGGCAGGCCTAACTATCACGGCCCCTTACTGAAGTCCTTAGGGCCTCTCCTCTTGGCCTATTGCTCTTGGAGACAGTGTCCAGCCAACTCTTTGGATTTGGGGGGCTGGCTGGGGTCTCATTTTGGTTATTGTTTGAGAGTCCATCTGTCTGCCCATCCCTCTCTTCTTACATCCTTCTCCCCATCCATCCGTCCATCCATTCATCCATACATTCACCCCACCTCCCACTCACTCACTCACTCATCCATCCTGGCTGTCCATTTGTCCCTCTAGTTATGCAGTCATCTAGACAAGTATTTATTGACACCCACAGCTTCCAGGAACAATGCCAGGGACTCTAAAGTAGACGAGTCCTGTCTGTGTTCAGGAGGTCAGCCCATTCCTCATCTGCGCAGAGGGGCCACCAGTCACCCTTAGGGACAGTTGTGAGGTCTTACTTAGTGACAGCCTTAGTGACTCAAGGCTGTCATGAGCTTGCTGAGCTTCCCAAGGGTTCTGAACGGGTGGGCTCATCACAATGGCCGCTGCTGTGAGGCCATGTGAGCTGGATGTGGAGGGGCAGATAGGAGTCAAGACAGGCTGTGGGAGGCCGTGGGTGGGGCACAGCTTTGGAGAGGTGACCTCAGTGAGGACCCCAAGGCCTGGAGCTTTTAGGTGGTGTCAGGAAGACGAGGGGGTGCTCTTGGGCAGGGTGCACTGGGTAGGCAGGGCCCCTGGGCAGTGGTGACCCAGCACCCCTGGGAGGAGAAGGGATGGGCTTGGGGGAGGCAGAGGCAGGGGCTGAAACAAGGGATGCTGGGTGGCCTGTGGGGGGTATCAGTGAAGGAGACTCTGGGCTCTGTGGTCTGTGTGGCAGAACAGACCCTCAGACTCCTCCCAGGGTCACATTTCACTGCCCTGTGAGGTGGCCTGCAAGTGGCTGGGTTTGGGGCACTGAGGGCCAGCTGGAGTCATTGTCAGGAGCTCCCCTGCTTGATTCTTCTGGAGGTGGCTTGAGTTCAGATAGGCCAGGGTTTTTTTTCACTTTCCAAACATACAATTCCAGGTGCCAGAGAGGCCCCAGGAGAGTGAGGAGAGGTGTCCACACTAGGCTCTTAGGGAGCTGCATGTGGGCAGCATATATTCCAGGGGTCTCTGGCTTTGCCTGAGTGGCCCAGGTCAGAGGGGACAGAAAGTGGCAGGGCCAGTGGCGAGAGGTGAGGGAGAGGGTCCTCCGCCCCCGAGACTGACCCCGAGCCAGTCAGAGAGGCCTAGGGATGGGATGGTTCTAGGCAGGCCTGGTCTCCAGATAATGTTGCCTTAAGCATCTGATATGTACTAGCTGTGAGTAATAGAAAAAAGCTAATGATAATAGCAGTCGTGATAATAGTAATAATGAGACTTGGGAATAGTTCACCATCAGAGGTGAGAGGTGGGTGCTGGGATGTGAGCTCCTGGTTGGGCGGCACCCTGACCTCCCAGGATGCTCGGCCATGTCTCAGGCCCCCTTGCCCTGAGGGATTTCTGTGCCAACCCCAGGACTGGCAGGTGGGTAACTCTTCTGCTCCCTCCTGGATGGAGCCAGGCCCCAAGAGCCTGGGAGGGGAGCTTCCAGGTATGGGAAACTAGACATATGCCCCTTGGTCTGCCAGGAGTCCAAGGCCCTGTGCCCGGCCAGGGACCTAGTCCTGCCATTGCCACGGGAAGAGATAGGGAAAAATGAAAATGTTGGATCAATGAGATAGGGGTCTAATTACCCTGGGTGGCATCAAACCTCTAATTTTGGGCACGGGTGCTCCTTTTAATTTGGGGTGTTTAAATATTTACCTGAAATGGAGGGGGAAAAAATCTTTTGGGCTGCAAGGCTATTCTGGCAGCAATGTGCTGAGAAATTCATTAAACCGCAGTTAATTAGGGGATGAAAGATACATATATAGCTCATTAGTTCAACCCACATAATTTACATCTCTGAGGATGTGTGAGTACTAGCTTAGCCCCGGCTCTGGGAGATGATGTCTTGAACACGGCCTCTCACTGTTGTTGCCTCCGGGTCTGCAGGACTAGGGAGGGGGCTGCGGCTGCCCTCTGTCTGTCCAGCCAGGAGACGGAGGCCCTGCTGCGCCCTCTGTTTCCCACTGGAGCGGGTAGTGGCCTGGCTGGCGGTGCTTCTCCTGCCAGGGATGATAAACGAGGCGGCACCGCCCCCTTGCAGCCGCACTGCTTAGCATAATGGTGCGGTGTCTGAGTAGATTTTAAGCTGCATCGGAATCTGCTTCCTAGAGCGGGGACATTATCCCTGATTTAATCGGTAGCAGTCAGAGACATCAGGGCTGCAGCATCAAATCCCCGTGTCTCTTTCCCAGACAACAGTTCTCCTTCTGGTGCCTGCCTGGGCCTCTTGAGTAGCCAGGGTCTGCCCTGGCCCTGCAGAGCCTTGAGCTCAGCCCGGGCTTGGACATGTAGCTGGTCTCTTGAAGAAGAGCACCTCCTCTTCCTGCCAATCTGGGGCTCTGATGGGATTCCTGACATTGCTGGGGGTTTCTGTATAGCTGCTGCCTCTTGTGGGGAGCTGGGAGAAGCTTGTGTTGGTTTGGAAAAATTCCCTGTTCTGACACCATCCAATGCTCACCCTGATTATTCCTCCAGTGTGGGAATAGAGTTGCGGAGAGGGAGCGGGGAAGTGTATGTATGTGTCTGCATGTGCAGAGTGATGCCAGTGAGGGATGGCTGGATTAAACATCCTGGAGGAGAGAGTGGTCCCCGTCCACCCTGGCATCTGCCCGATTTGCCCTGGGGACCTTGAGTGAAAGAGTGACCATCATCAGGCTTGAGGGTTTGGATTCCACACATGCTAGAGGGTAGAAGTGACAGTTTGGTATGTAATGTCCACTTCCAAGCCTCGGTTTCCTCATCTGCAAACTGGCAGCAATAATCCTGCTCTTTTTGAGAATCAAGAGGATAATGCAAGTGAAGCTCTTTCTCCAGAGCAACTGCGCAACAAGTGTTAGCTCTTTTCAGTGTTATTTTTTGTTACTGTACTTCTCTGAGCCTCAGGTTCCTCATCTGTTAAATAGGGTTAATACTGCCTGGCTCCCAGGGTGGTGTGTGGTGCTGAGTGCCCACTGGCACCTGGCATGTAAGACCCAGGAGGCCCTGTGGCTTCGGGTCATGTGGATGTGTGTGGAAAGGCAGGCTAGGGCCGGCAGTATTCTTTTCCCTGGTCTGTGGTGTGGCTCTGAGTAACCGAGCCCCTGAAGGGTCTATCTGAGGACAACTGTCCCCATCCCGGCCTCCTGCAATGGAGACCCACTCCACTGAGCTCTGGTCTGTTGAGTGAGACTTTCTCTTTTCCTTTGGGGGGTGGGGCCTATTCCTGACGGCCCCACACCTGTGCCAGATTTTTTGCTACAAATCACCACTTCCACCACAGCCACACCAGCACCGAGTGACAGGCCACGTGCACTGAGCTCATGCCCAGCGACAAGCACTGTCCCGGGAATTGATGTCCTCGCCTTTGCTCTGGGAAGATGGCGCCCCTATGAACTTTGTTTCAGAGATGAGGTATGGGGAGCTTGAGCCTGGTCCCAGGCCATGCCAGTGGCAGGGAGGGTGTGTGCAAGACTGGATAAAGGGTGATGGCGAGGCCGTGTCCATCTATCCATCGGCTATCAGGGTCAGGTTCCTGCCCTGCCACCTATCACTGTGACCATGGGCAAGTCACCTGTCTGTGCCTGAGCTCGCTCATCTGTGGCATCACTCGGAGAGGATGGGGTGAGTTCGCCTGTGTGAAACCCTTAGCCCTGTGTCCGGCTTATGGAGAGCACTGAGTGTTGGCGAGGGTAGCGAATGGGAAGGAGACCTCTGGGGAGAGTTGACCTGGAGCTGGGGCTGAGGTCTTCGGGTGGCACGGGCCACTTCCATTCCTCGGGAGCCTCCCAGACCCTGGCACTTCACTCTGTCAGCTGTCTGACCCACTTGGACTTGTGGAAGTGATCCAAGTGGGGCTTAGCCAGGGCGTGTAGGGTGAGGTTCCCATGAGGCCCTCCTCTTCTGGCAGGCAGGCAGCTCCGGAGTCTGCCGTGCCACCCCTCCCCACCCTGGCCCCTATTCCCTTCTGGAAATGGAAGTGTCTGGAAATGCAGGTGTCCACTTGGCTGACCTCAGCCTGGCTCCCTCAGGCTCTCAGTGATCATGTAGAAGTAGGGAGGAAGTCTCCTTGTCCCTCCATGGCCTTCTCAGCATCAGATGGGGCTCTTGCCCCAAACACTCCCCTAATGATCCAGAAACTGAGTTCCCTGGATCACTGCTCTCCTCCCGTCTGCAAGTCCTTGCACTTGCTGCCCCTTCTGCCCGGGATGCCTGACTCTGCTGTTTACTTGGTGAACAGCTCAGCCTTCAGTGCTAATCTCCTGTTTTTAGGAACCCCTACCAGGCAGGGTTGGCACCTTGATCAGACTCCACCATGTCTCCAGAACTTGGCAGATGCTTGACAATGTGTGACTGAACTAGCGCACAGGATTTCTGCCTGTGTCCTGCCTCTGTTGTTTCCTTGAGAGCCCTTGACACAAGGTCCTCCCGTGTCCAGGGCTCTAGCGCTGGCACACAGGAAGCACCCCCTGAAGATCTGTTCAACCCAGTTCCATACCCTCCCCTGGGCTCTGACTGGATTGGGTCGGGTTGGAGTGTCTCCTACCCCTTCTCGGACCCAGGCTGGTCCATGCGTTCTCAGACTCCGGACAGGACATCTATCTGCTAGTGCTGGTCTCCCTGGGGCAGTTTTCGGGAGCTTGTCCCAGCAAGACTTTGAGCAGGAGCTTGCGCTTGAACACTCATAACTAATTAATTATATTGTGGAATTGAGATGCATTCCCATTACTCAGTGATGAGAAAATTAAAGATCTATTGATATTACAATAATTAATTGAACAAAAAGTGGAAATAACCATGCAAACTCTCTCTGGGGTTAAGTCGATGCTTTTAACTCCGTGATGGTTGGATAGGGATGAAGATCCCCGAGTAAGGGGAGTGTGTGCTGGCTGAGGCCTGGGGACCCTGGTTGTCCATCAGGGAGGGAGTGCAGGCGGGCAGCGCTCTGTCTGGCCCCGTTGCCGGGACTTCAGCATCAGACTGTCTCCTCGTGTGGATCTGTAAGATGTGGTGTCCGCTTGGGTTCCAGGCCTTCAGGGGCCCAAGGGGCCTGACTTAGTCTGGCAAGCGGTGCTTGGGAATGCTTAGAGGATGGAAGAACACCTTCTGTGCCTTTGCACGCGATGGAAAGCTGCTCCTGGCCCTCCTGCTGCTCTGTGCTTTGGGCTCCTTGAGGCTGGTCTGGGGCTCTCATTTTTAAGAAAATGTACGTACTTACTTATTTGGCTGCATTGGTCTTAGTTCAGCACTCAGGATATTCATGGTGTCATGCACGACCTTTCACTGTGGCACACGGATTCTCTAGCTGTGTGTGCACAGCAAAGCGTGTGGGCTTGAGTAGTTGCAGCGTGGGGCTTAGTTGCTCTGCGGCATGTGGGATATTAGTTCTCCAATCAAGGATCGAACCTGCATCCCCTGCATTTTAAGGTGGATTGTTAGCCACTGGACCACCAGGGAAGTCCCTGGGGCTCTCATCTTCTCACCTCTGGAGGATGGAGGCCTGGGGCGGGGTCTGAGGAGGGGCACAGGTAAGCCGCAGCTTGGTGGCGGCTTGGATGCTGTGGCTGGGATACCAGAACATTCTGGCTGCTGTCTTGCTGATAGGGAATCCCAAGTGGACACAGCGCCAGAGATGGAGGGCGCCATGGGGATGACCTCCTTGGATTCTGGGTCTGTGTGCAGCCCCTCGGGGCTGCTCTGACTCTCCACCGGGAAGCATATCCCATTGGCAGGCAAGTGGTCTGTCCTTGTCTGGAGCTAAAATCCACTTCTTGTGAGTCCTGGCCCTGTCCCTGGGGCCCTAGAGCGTGGCTGGCGGATCCCTGAGAGGAGGTAGGTCCCCAGGGCACATCTTCCCTCCAGTCTTTCACATCCCGTCCCTAAGGTCTTGCTCCGAGCCTGCTTTGGGTCTTCTCACTGGCCTGCTGCCTTCTCTGGTCTTTCCTCTGGGTGCCTCCTGCTCTTCCAGCATGGCGCTTGGTGCTCGGGAGAGGATGCTCAGCTCCTATCCATCAGAAGGTCCCTGAGCCCCTCTGTGGGCCAGGCATCATCCAGGCAAGGTTCTGTGTCTTAGTGGGTGAGGTCAGGGTGCAGGATAGAAATCTAGGGACCTGAAGCCAGACAGCCTGGGCTTGCCTCTTGCCAGCTGTGGGCCTCAGGCACACTGCCACCCTCTGAATGTCAGTCTCCTTGTCTGGAAATGGGACATGCAGTTTACTCTTGAACAACATGGGGGTTAGGGGCACTGACCCCCCACACAGTCAGAAATCTGTGTGTTATTTATCATCAGCCCTCTGTATACATGTGTACAGAAGATTCCTCTGTGTCCTGGTTGTTCAGTTCCTCTGTATCCAAGTTTCTACATCTGCAGATTCAACCAACCCTGGGTCACGTAGCACTGTAGAACGTAGTTATTTGGGGAAAAAACCTGCATGGACCCATGCAGTTCAAACCTGTGCTGTTCAAAGGTCAACTGTATTAGTTTGCTAGAGCTGCCATAACAAAGTACCAGAGATTGTGGGGCTTAAACAGTAGAGATTTACTGCCTATTTATTGGGGGTTGGAAGACAGAGGTCGCGGTGTGGGCAGGGCTGGTCTCTGTCTGCCTGGCTTGTCAGTGGGCGTCTCCTCACCGTGTCCTAGCATGGTCTTCCCTCTATTGTGTGTGGGTCCTCATCTCCCCTTCGTGCAAGGACAGTGGTCATATTGGATTACAGTCCACCCTAATGATCTCATTCTAACTTAATTGAAGGGCTCTCTCTTCAAATGCAATCACATCCTGAGATGCTGGGGGTGAGGACCTCACCCTACGGACTTCGGTTCCTTACCATACCCAGCCCACAGCATGGAGTACTGTCACTTCCTGTCACGCCTGTAGTGAGAGGATGACTCAGTGTCCTGACGCAGCCCCTGGCACAGAGGGCTCCCCTCTGGTTCTCCTTGGGCTTTGGGCTTCTAGAAGCAGTGGGCTGGGCCATCCTGGCAGCACATGGGGTTAAGTGTTCTTCTTGAGGGCATCTCGCCGTGTTGCCATGTCAGCAGAGATGCCCCAGGGGCTCTAGGCTGGCCTGACTCTCCAGAGCGCTGCCCCGCCCCCGCCCTCCTGGTGAGGGACCCTGATAGCCAGGCTGGCCGCACACCCTGGGTCGGACACGTAGCTCTGATCTGGGCTCCCAGAATGTGATGTGCACTTGTTCTTTTCCTTGCTATGCCCGTGCTGTGCCCACTGCTAGGGCATCCTGTCATTCTCCCCCTGCTGGTATGCCATCACAAGTGCCTCCTGTGCCCACATGGGCCTTGCCTGCTGCCCTGCACTTTGCTTTGCAAGGACCAGGGCTGGTGCTACCGAGGGTAGATGAGAACCTGGAGGGAACACTCAAGGAGAGGCCAGCATGGGTGGGGACCCAACCTGGCTGAGGTCCTCCTCTGCACCAGACCCCACACTGGCTGCTCTAAGCCACAGGCAAAAACTGGACATTGACCTCCAGGGGCATTGACAGTGGTGCTGGCCCCAGTATTGCAGGCCTAGTGTGGGGCAGGCCTCAGGCCCGGGCTTCATGCGCATCAGCCCTGCTCTTCTCTGTAGTGAGGCAAGGTGTTATGGGACACTTCGTTTTGCAGATAAAGACATTGAAGGGGCTGAAATATTACCTAAGAGGAAATATTTGCCAATCACGTATCTGGTAATGGGTTTGTATCCAGAATATATAAAGAACCCTTACAACTCAATAATAAGAAGGCGAAACATGCAGTAGAAAATGGGCAAAAGATTTAAATAAATACTTCACCACAGAATATAGATGGATTGCAAATAAACACATGAAAAGATGCTCAGCATCATTAGATCTTAAGCACAAGATATACTTCACAAAACACAACTCACCTACCAGGATGGCTATGATAAAGACAGACAGTAACACGTGTTGGGACGATGTGAGGCAACTGGAACCCTTATACACTGCTGGTGGGAATGTGAAGTGGTACAGCTGTTACAGAAAATAGTTTGACAGTTTCTTAAAACATAAACATATACTTAACCATATTATTCAGTTGTTCCATTCCTAGGAATTCAAACAAGAGAAGTGAAAAGAGAAGTACATATGAAGCCTTGGACAGGGACGGTCACAGCAGCGTTATTCATGATTGTGCCAAACTGGAGACAACCCAAATGTCCATCAACTGGTGAACAGATAAACAGAATTGAATGTATCTATTTCAGTGGAATCAACTCAGTAATAAAATAGAATGAAACACTGACACATGCTACAACATGGATAAACCTCGAAAGTATTATTCTAAGTGAGAGAAACCAGTTGAAAAAGAGTATATGTTGTATGATTCTCTTTATGTGAAATTTCTTGAAAAGGGCAAAACTATAGAAACAGAAAGCATATTTATGGTTGCCTGGAGCTAGAGGTGGAAGCAAGGACTGACTGTAAACAGGCATGAGGGGGCTCTTGGGGGATGGTGGAAGTGTTCTGAAACTGAATAATGCTGATGGTTGTACAACTGAATATATTTGCTAAAACTCAAATTAACTACATTCTTAAAATGGGTGAATTTCATGTAAATTATAACTTAGGCTGCTAAAAAAAATCTTGCTGAAGACCACACAGCTTGCAAATGACCAGGATAGAATTCAAATCAAGGTCTGCCTTCTTTCAAGCCCCAGCCTCTGGCCCCCGCTGCCAGGCAGAGAGAGATCAGCCAGGGCAGGAGTTGAGAGGCCCCTACCTTTAGCAGGTGGGGAGCCCCAGGTGAGGTTCCATGTGGCAGTAGGGATTTGGGAAGTGCCTTCTGGAAGGCCCAGATCTTGCAGAAGGGTGTGTGTGTGCAAGTGCAGGGGATGTGTGAGGGTCTGGACTTAGGGGTGGGATGCTGATGGGGCTGGCCTGGCAGCCCCAGGGCTTTTCTGGAAAGTCAATCTGTATGCATGTCCATCTATGGAGCTGTTTCTTGTCCCCGCTGCACCTCCTTCCCTTCGAGTTTTCTCTACTGCTATTGATTGGGCTGGTGGTTCTGCCATCAGTGCGCCTGCAGGTAGCAAGCCAGCGATTTTCCCCGCAGCATTTCAGCTCATTAAGGAAGCCTGGAGCTCCCTGGGCTTCCAGAACGCCTGTTGTATTTTGCTGATAGACCGGGCTCGACCACGGAGGCTGCTTTCTCATCCTTCCAGTTCCACCATTAGCATTCCAAAGTGGAAAACAAGCCTGGTGCTTGCTGCCTAAATATTTATGGAATACTGCTGGGGTCAGAGGACGAGAGCAGCAAATGAGATTAAAGGTTTGCACCCAGATTCCAGCCAGGGGAGGGCTTGGGCCACGTTTCGCTTTTTGTCTTGCTTGGAATAAAGGGTTTTCTCTTTTCTTCCGAGAAACTTAGTTTTTATAGATTTTTGAAGCCCGAGGCATGAATTCTAATCCATTGCTTCACACTGCATCTCCGTAAGGTGTTAGTCACTAAGGAGCTGGGGGTGTGGGCACTGCTGTCTGTCTGGGTGCACACTTGGGGATTTTGGGAAAACCTATCCCTTTGCTTGGCTTGCATCCTTAAGGCCCCAGTAGGGAGGAGCGCCCTGCATGTGGTGTGGGGAGTGGTGCTCCGTGTAAGGCAGATCAGGTAGGGGCAGAAGGGCCCGATGGGGAGAGTCTCAGTAATCCTGAGAGCCACGTGTTTCTGTTTCTGGGGCTGCCTCTGATGAAACCACCCACCTCACACTGAGGCGGGAAAGGGAGACTGGAGCATCACTTCTGGATCAATTAAGAGCTGGCAGGAAAGGGCGGGTACACTCAAAGGGTAATCAGAGTGAGGTCAATGAACTGAGTCTTTACAAAAGTCTGGGTCTGCTAAGATTTTCGAAGCACGTGGGCTAGTGCTGCCGGGGAGATGGCATCTTCCTGCTCCCGAGGGAGCCAAGACAGGGGACGGTGGCTAGAGTGCAGGTGCAGCCGTGCCAACCAGTAAGGAGGGAATGGGGGACAGACCCCCTCCTCTCCCTGCCCCTCTCATCTCCTGCTTGAGTTTCCCTTAGCCATCCCTGCGCTCTGGAAGGCTGGGCGTCATGGACACCATGGCCAGGTCTTCCTGTCCTTCAGCTCCTGTTACGATCTGGCCAAGTGAAGTGAAGTGAAGTGACGTTCAGTCATGTCCAACTCTTTGCGACTCTATGGATTGTAGCCCACCAGACTCCTCTTTCCATGAAATTCTCCAGGCAAGAATACTGGAGTGAGTTGCCATTTTCTTCTTCAGGGCATATTCCTGAAGCAGGGAGACCCTGACCCATGGGTCTTTTGCATTGGAGGCAGATTCTTTACCGTCTGAGCCCTGGACAGAGAAGCTTGGTGGGCTACAGTCCATGGGGTTACAGAGTACGACACGACGGAACGGCTTTCACTTCCCTTCCCTTGGCCAGATCCTAATGGGAGCTGGAGGAAGCCATGGCGTCCGTGGCTGCCAGCATTCTGCAGCCCCGGGGTGGCTCAGCAGGGAGGGGCACATGGCCACCGCTCAGGGGGAGCAGAGCCTGGGACAGGTGGCCTGTTGGGGAGGCAGGTTAGAGAAGGAGAAAGAGCCACGCAAGGATGTGGTGTCATCTAAGTCTAGCCTATCCCACTGGGGAGTCTGGGACGTAGGGTTGTCCCCTCTGGGGATGAGGAGGCCACCTTCTCTACCCCGACTGTGACTGAAGGTCACTGGCTGTGAGCTACCCTCAGGTGGGGAGGTGGGGAGTGGGCCATCACTCCTGGGCAAGGTGGCTCTCTCAGGGGAGGATGGTTTGCTGGTGAAGGAAGTGGCTGTGACCCTCAACCCCTTAATGCTCTGAGAAATAGAGATGACAGCTCTGCCCACTCAGAATGGCAGCCACACCACAGCATGACTTTAGGGGTGGGGGGAAATGGATGTCAGTTAGCAAATGCCTTGGGCTGATAGAAACCCAGCCCCTTGCTCCCCAGCCGTCTCATCTGGCTATTTAATCTGAGCACCAGTCTTCTCAGTAGCTGCCTGGGGCCTGCGTGAGTCTGTGAAAGCTGAGCCGGAGACCCCTCTGAGGCTGATGGACTTCCCTTTCCAGACGACCGGAGCTGCTCAGCTCTCACCTGATACTCCTGCCTGCCACTTAGGTTGGTCTTGCTTCCTTCCTGTCCCCTACCCCGGCCACCAACAGAGACTTCATGGCTTCTGCAGAGGTCTGGCTGAAGTAGCTTTCTCTGGTTACCCTGAGAAATTATACTGAAGGGTTCCTGCAAGTGAAGAATTTTAGATGAGGATATTTATCAAAGCCAAGTATTAATAATAAATGCTGCATGATTTTTTTATTAGAGGAGCCACATAAATGTGGCCGCTTCAACTTTTTAACTCTCTGGAAAGCTTGGAGTTGTGGACCACTCTGCTGTGGAAAAGTGTCGGGCTAATCAGTTTCCATTCATATGCAAAGCACTCACTTAGCTGAGTTCATCAAAATTCAGTCGTTTCTTAAAAAAAATATTTATAGACTTCCCCTCCCTGCAATGGATTGTGGAGAAGACAGATAGTGAAAAAATACAAATTGTTAGTACCCTGAAAAGGAAGCCTCACTCTGAACCCTGCTAAGCATTCCCTATTCTTAGAGAAAAACTTAAAAATGGGCTTTTGTACTAAAGTGTTTTCTACGTCTCTTTTCTAAACTTTCTCTCTCCTCTTATTCCAACTGCTTCTCAGTGTCTCTCTCCTTTGGAGGCTGCCCAGATTTGTCAGGCTGGTGGTGGTGGTGGTGGTGGTGGTTTCCGAGGTGGATAAGACATGAAACGGGGGAGGAAGCTGGACTGTGTCCTCCTGCCTTGACCCTGCCTGCCACTGCCCAGGCCCTGGGCTCATGAAACATCACTGAATTTTCACATTACCTTTGTCCTCATTATAGAGACTGGAAAACTGAGGCTCATAGAGGTGCCCAGGGAGTGCTGGCTAGAGAACCCTCATTGTATCAGGGCTTGCAGGACTGGAGCTGCTCAGCTTTCTTTTCCTCTTGGCTTCATTAGCATGGCTGCCCTATTACTCTGGGGCCCTTCTTGGCTTCCTAATTGCTGCATTTTCACAGCACAGGGGAGCTAGGATTCAGGGCTTCCAAGAGCCCCTTTTCTATCTCTCTTTCCACTCTCTAATCCCCAAATGCAGAGGGGATAGGGAAGCCCAGTCCTGGGGAGGGAGAAAAAATGTCAGAGCAGATATATGGGAGGGTTGGCAGTAGGGGGCCCAGCCTCCCTCCATCGCCTACCCCACAAGCACTTGGTGAGCATCTTCTGTAGGTCCGTCTCGGGGAATCGTGGTAACAGAGGGCTTGGACTGCCTGCTTTCTTGGGGAGAGAGACTGGCATATGCAGATTACTGTGGAGGGCTTTGGCTGAGGAGTGCATGAAGACACTGGGTCTACGCACGCAGTGGGTAGGCACAGAGCAGGTTACCCGCTCAGCATCACATGTCCCGTGATCCCATGGATGGTTTACAGTAGCTGCTAACCCTCTGCTACTTCCCCTGAGAGCAGACTTTCTTCCCATTTGTCAAGTGGGAAAACTGAGGTCCTTGGAGACACTGTCCCAATCTTGCTCTTCATATAAAAGTCTGGGTGTGACCTATCTTGGGGCCCTACCTGGCAGATGGTCCCTCGGTGGGCACCTGTGGTGTGAGACAGTGGTTGAATAATAGGATCCTGTGCCTGCATAGGCGTGGCCTGTTCCCGGCTCAGGGCACAGAGCTTCTCACAGTGAAGCTGGAATTGGGTTACAGGTGGGCTGCTGGTTCAGAAGCCGTGGAGCCAGAGTCTCTGTCCTGTTACAGAATGAGCGGTCCCTGAGAGGCTGTGCCCTGCGTACTCGGAGGTGGTGAGAGAGGTCAAAAGTGTGTCCTGACCTCCCAGGAACCAGCCTTGGATCCTTTGCCACCCTCCCGGGAGACACTCTCTTCAGATATTCCGGCAAATTAGCAGGGACTTCAGCAAACCAACCATGTCCATTTGGAATTTGAAATTGATCGTGGACGATTTTCTGACATGCATGCCTCCTGCTATTTGCAGGGTGTGCATCGCAGGCCCCTTCTGCAGAGCCTGGCTGGGCAGGCAGTGTTTCTTCTTTCCCCAGCCATCACTGCAGGTTTCTAGGTTTGCTGAGGCCAGGGTTGTGTTTAGAGACCTGGAAAGAGCCCAGTGCTCAGCAGAGTCGCAGGGAACCTGGGTTGGCAGCTTGGACAATTACAGGGCCGCCTGGGGCCCATCACTGTCCACACTGCAGGGCAGAGGTGGCAGCACCTCATTCACATACCATCTGTGGAAGGGACCCATCTGCCAGGGCTCTTTCCTGCCAGCCCTCAGCAGGGGATGAATAGATGGCTTGGCTATGACCCTGTGTGGAAGAACTCACAGACCAGAGCGGGAGGTAACGCTGGGAACACGGAGGAGGGACCTGGGAGAAATCAGGGAAGGCTTCCTGGAGGAGGTAACAGTTGAGCAAATTCTTCAAGTATGAGTAGGAGTTTTTAGTAGTCAGGGGAGAGTTCTGCAGATGGAGGTAACAGGGCATGCGAAAGTACAAAACCTTGAAAGGTGAAGTTGTTCCGAGAATGGTATTTCAGGTGTGGAGATAGTAGGGCATGCCTGTTTCCGTGCTTTGGGCTTGTTGCTGATGGTGACTCGGAGTTGATCAGGTGAAGCTATAAGCGCTCTATATGCTGCCTCTTCATTGATTATCGTGTAACCGAGTGGCTTCTGGGAGAGGGCAGCCTGGTTCCCATGTCTTCACTCTGAATCCTACGCTCTTCCATGGTGCTGGGTGTTTTTTGGGGGGACTCTCTTCTTCCCCAGGAGGCGGGGCACAGGTCACGTTGGCCCCATGCACTGGCTGGGACTGAGTGCCTGGGGGCATCAGAGAGGCATGGAAAGTATACGGCTGGAGAGACCGAGGAAGCAGGGGGCTGGGAAGGAGGGGGTCGCAACGTAGAAAGCCCAGAAGAAATCACGTGGAAACTCCTTCTGAGCTTCAAATAGTCTTCATTTGTAGAACAGAGAGCCTCGATCTGCGCCAGAGTAGCCCCTCACCACTGGGTTGCCAGTAGCCCCCATATAGTCCACCCCTGTTTGGAGGTGCCCGTGGGCATGTGGAGGATCTGGAGGGAATGTACCCCTCTTCTTCACTGCCTCGAATAATGACCAAGATGCCACTGTCAGTTTTTGGTGAAGAGACTGCTTATTCTTATGCATGAAGCCCTTAAAAGTCCTTCCTCCTGGTGCCAACTCTTGAGAGTCTTGAACAGTCTAGGAGAGTAGCTGGGGGCAGGAGGGGACCGATATGTCTGTTCCTGAGATTGACCCGGCTGCCTTGGAGGTGCATGGTCTCCTGCGATCTCCAAGCTCTTCTCTGCCTGCAGCTCATGGGCATGAGCTCATGTTGTCCCTCTTGGACACTGGTGACCCAGGAGGGTGACTTTGCTTCAGCCTTGGCTGAGCGGGCCCAGCCCCTGCGATCTCTCATTTGGGGCTGACACCTGGAGGCTCTGAGTTTCCCAGCCAGGGTGTCAGGTGGAATTAACTGGCAGCAGGGACAGGTGGGTGTTGATTGGGGATGATTGTTGGGAGGCAGCGGCTGCAGGCTGCACAGAGCTATTTCCAGCCACTCCAATTGTATCAAGGAGGCTTAATCCTTCTAAGTGCCTTTGTGCTCTGGCAGTGTGGAGTGATGGCGGGGGCCAAGGCCAGAGCAAGGTCAGCCTTGCCCCGGTTGTCTGCATTTCCCTTTACTTCTCCTCAGCAATCCACCCATCCACCTACCCACCCACCTGTTTACCCATCTACCCGTGTATTACTCATTCACCCATTCACCCACTCATCCCTGCACCCATCTACCAGTCCTCCGTCCATCCTTCCTTCCTTCCATCCATCCATCCTTCTGTTGTCATCATGTAGTAACTCATTCCCTCTGTGTTCATTGTTGATCTGCCACGTGCCAGGTACCACGCTGGGCCCCAGCATCCTGCTCACAGTCTAGTGATGGAGACAGAGCGCCACCACTGCGGTGGTGTGTCTTGAGCTGTGTCTTGGGGACCAAGCAGGGAAGTCAAGGGTGGGACTAGCTGTCTAGGCAGAGAGCTGGCATGGACAAGGGCTCAGAGGCAGGAAGAAGGGCAGCAGAGGGCAGGAGGTCATGCGTGTGATGTAGTGTGAAGGGTGGGGCAGATGTCAGGGAATGGAGTGGAGAGCTGGGTGAGGCTCAGCTCATAGGGTGTTGGGCCATACCTTCTAGGGGCTGGTCCCATGGGAATGGGAAACTGTGAAGGTTTTAAGCAGGGGAGGGTTTCCGGATGGCTTGGGTGAGCAGCGTGCCTAAGGGGCAAGGCTGGAGGCAGGAAGATGAAAGCGGGACCAAGAGAGCTCGCTGCCTCTCGGGGTCTCCTTTCTATTCTCCTTGAAGGCAGCAGGCTCTGCTACTGTCCATCTGGCTCTGCAGGAGTCCTTAGGGTGGCCCCCAGAGCTTTAAGGCAGGGCCTGTTGGCTCCCATAGGTGCACAGTGCCCGTCTCCACCCCAGAAAAAGGGCCTCATGGAGTGGATGGGGTGGCTTCAGCTGCCACTGCCCCCTTTTCCCTAACTGCACCTTCCCCCAACCTCCCCTTTCCCTGCGATCTGTCCCAGGCCTCACCCCAACTGGCAGAGGGACCTGCTGTGGCTGCACCCAGGCGCAGGGGAGATACACCCTTGGAGGACCCCTCTCCTTTCTCCTGGCGGTTTTATGTGCGTCTTGGGCTCTTTCCATGAGCTGCATGAACATTCCTGTGGCTCCTCCTCCAGGTGTGATGGTGCAGAGGACGGACTCTGGGCCCTGAAGCCTGGGTGGGAGGGACACACACGGCAAGTCCGAGGTGACGGCAGGGCCCAGCCTGGGGATTCTCTGCGCTTGTCTCCAGGCTGCCTTTGGCTTCTCAGTTTCCTAATTAGTGCTGTAAGCTGGGGAGCTCAGGGAGGGGCTGTGTCTGTGGAAGGGGCTGTGCGGGCAGTGGGGTCCTGCTGCTTCTCTGCTGGGACTTCCCTCTGAGCTGCTTGTGGAGGGAAGGAGGGAGGCTGGTCTGGGACTCGGGGCCCCTGCCGGCCTGGCTTCTACTCCTCTGGGAACACGGAAGGTGGGAGGCTGTGCTGGGTGGGCTCTGCCCACCACTCCAGGCGGTGTCAGCCAGGAAGGTGGCTTTTCAACAGCTTTACATAGGAGTGAGGGTGTGTGTGTGTGTGTGTGTGTGTGGTCAGCAGGCTGTGTGTTTGGTATGTGGTGTGCTTGTGTGTGTTTGTGGTGTGAGGTCTGTGGCCTGTGTGTGTGTGGTACTTGGTGTGTATGTACAGAATGGGTGTGTGTGGTGAGTGTCATGTGTTGTGTGTGTGTGTCTGGTGGCCAAGGATGGGTGGGTAGGAGCAGACCAGTCCCCTTTCTGGGTGTGTGGCGCTGCGTCTTCTGGGATGCTTATGATGGGATCCTTTCACCCTCACCCTCTTCTCTCCGTGTCTTTGCCCTGCGCCCCATCAGCCCACCCACCCATGCACAGGTCTTGACACCTTCATCTGGCAGCTGCTAACTGAACTAGGCCTGTGTGCTTAGCCATTCGGTCGTGTCCGACTCTGCGGCCCCACGGACTGCAGCCCGCTAGGCTCCTCTGTCCATGGGGATTCTCCAGGCAGGAATACTAGAGTGGGTTGCCATACCCTCCTCCAGGGGGTCTTCCCAACCCAGGGATTGAACTGGGGTCTCCTGCATTGCAGGTGGATTCTTTACTACAGGAACTAGGCCTCAGTTCAGTTCAGTTCAGTTGCTCAGTTGTGTCCGACTCTTTGCGACCTCATGGACGGCAGCACCCCAGGCCTCCCTGTCCATCACCAACTCCCGGAGCTTACTCAAACTCATGTCCATCGAGTCAGTGATGCCATCCAACCATCTCATCCTCTGTTGTCCCCTTCTCCTCCCACCTTCAATCTTCCCCAGCATCAGGGTCTTTTTTCAAGGAGTTAGTTCTTCCCATCAGATGGTCAAAGGATTGGAGTTTCAGCTTCAGCATCAGTCCTTCCAATGAATAGTTAGGACTGATTTCCTTTGGGATTGACTGGTTTGATCTCTTTGCAGTCCAAGGGACTCTCAAGAGTCTTCTCCAACACCACAGTTCAAAAGCATCAATTCTTCATTGCTCAGCTGTCTTTATAGTCCAACTCTCACATCCATACGTGACCACTGGAAAAACCATAGCTTTGACTAGATGGACCTTTGTTGGCAAACTAATGTCTCTGCTTTTTAATATCCTGTCTAGGTTGGTCATAGCTTTTCTTCCAAGGTGCAAGCATCTTTTAATTTCATGACTGCAGTCACCATCTGCAGTGATTTTGGAGCCCCCCAAAATGAAGTCTCTCACTGTTTCCATTGTTTCCCCATCTATTTGCCATGAAATGATGGGACCCACTGGATGCCATGATCTTAGCTTTCTGAATGTTGAGCTTTAAGCCAACTTTTTCACTCTCCTCTTTCACTCTCATCAAGACACTCTTTAGTTCTTCACTTTCTGCCATAGGGTGATGTCATCTGCATATCTGAGGTTATTGATATTTCTCCCAGCAATCTTGATTCCAGCTTGTGCTTCATCCAGTCCGGCATTTCGCATGATGTACTCTACATGTAAGTTAAATGAGCCTTGACATACTCCTTTCCTGATGTGGAACCAGTGTGTTTTTCCATGTCCAGTTCTGTTGCTTCCTGACCTGCATACAGATTTCTCAGGAGGCAAGTTAGGTGGTCTGGTGTTCCCATCTCTTTAAGAATTTTCCACAGTTTGTTGTGATTCACACAGTCAAAGGCTTTGGCATAGTCAATAAAGCAGAAGTAGGTGTTTTTCTGAAACACTCTGTTTTTTGATGTTGCAATGGATGTTGGCAATTTGATCTCTGGTTTCTCTGCCTTTTCTAAATCCAGCTTGAATATCTGGAAGTTCATGGTTCACATGCTTTTGAAGCCTGGCTTGGAGAATTTTGAGCATTACTTTGTTAGCATGTGAGATGAGTGCAATTGTGTGATAGTTTGAACATGGGAACTAGGCCTATGGAATTCCAAAGCCTCATGGAGTGGGTCCCCGGGGGTCCCAGTTCTATAGAGGCTGCATGAGTGCTCCCAGCCTGACCCTCACACACGCGTGACCACCGTGTTGCTGTGGTTGATATAACCACTTGCAAGTTTACTTCCTGAAGGCTCAGGATGAATGCTGTCAGCCAGTGGGTGCTGGTAGAATAACTCCCTCAGGTACAGACCAGTCCTGAACTTTAAAAACAGGTTCCTCCCTCAAAGAGGTGTGGGGACCTCTAAGTCAGGACACCAATACCTCTTAAGGTGCCTCCAGGCCCCACTGTCTCCACGCCTACTTCTGGCATCAGTCCTCCTTCCTTGCAAAATAATGTGCTCTAAGAAGATTGTGAATTGCAGTGAGCAATGTATAGTCCTCATTGGAATGCAATTATGCTTAAACACTATAAATATTCGTAATTCTCAGCCTGGAGTAGTGCTTCTGGTGTTATATCCTTTTACAAACCACTTGAGAAGCCAGCCGTTTAAGGTGAAAGAGTTGTGCTGCTGCGGGTGGCTGCCTCCACTGGTAGCCCGACTGGAAAGTGCAGAGGGCGTACGGAGACAGCGAGTGGTACTTGCCTCTCAGTTCTGTGATGCACCAGGGCCCTGGTCGAGTCACCGGGCAGTTCAGCTGATGCCTGGCCTGTGGGAGAGGCTGGAAATGGCATATCCTTCCTTCTTCCCTCCCCTGCATCTTCACACCTGGGTCCTCAGCTGGAAACTCGAGCCACAGTTCTGTAGGGCAAAATCAATACCTTCTACAAGAAATGAGTCCTCAGCACCGTAGTTTGATCTAACTCAATAATTTCACTCACTCCTTCAATAACCTTTCCCTGGGCAGCTGCACCTTGGACCTTGGAGTGGCCTTGACATGGTCCCAGACTTCCGACAGCTCACCGTTTGGTGGCAGAGACAGAAGGTGATCATTCAGAGTGACAAGTGCCAGGCTGAGCTGAGCTGGGGTGTTGGGGGTGGGGCGGGTTCCAGGGGGCTCCCTGGAGGTGGAAGCTCTTGAGTTGAGCTTTGAAGTGAGAAGAGGAGGGCACACGGAGCTTGGGTGGTGGTGTGGCATTGAACGTTCTAGCCTGGGTGGCTGTGTCCAGGGAGTGACCCCTGAGTGCACTGAAGATGTTAGCATTTGCCTCCTCAGGATGGGTCAGAGGCCCTGGAGCACGATGGAGGTGCTGCCTGGGGGTGGGGTCTTTGGGAACAGGTTGTGTCTGTTCCATGGACGGAGGAGCCTGGCAGGCTATAGTCCATGGGGTCACAGAGAGTCGGACTCGACTGAGTGACTGCACTTTCACATCCCATCATGCCCAGGCTCCATGTGGCCCTGTCAGAGCAGAAGCAGCCATGCTGGAAGGGCCAGGGCAGCGCCAGTGGGGCAGGGTGGCATGGGTCTGACTATAGCCCGGTGGGCTGCAGTGCCCCAGTGCCGCCCCGCCGTACCCCCCGCGCCGCCCCCCTGCCCTGCCGCCTTCCATCTCCCTCTAGAGAGACGCACCCTAGTCCACCCTAGACTCTGAGGTTAGAGATCGTCTTTGGTTAACTGTGTGCGAGTGTGAGCAGCTCCCTGGGAAGGAGGAGGAGTGGTCCAGGGTCAGGAGAGGTGCCCTCTCTGTAAGGCTCTGCCCAGATGGTTGCTGGGATGCTGTCACTGAAGCTCAGCCTGATGCTCTCATGGTTTAAACAGGTGAGGGAAATAGACTTGCGAACCCCTGTATGTTGGGAGTGTTGGGCGGGGGGATGCCTGGGAGGGTGGAAGTTCTGGGAGTTCAGTAGGAGGTTGGAAGGGGAGGAACACAGCGCAGTCAGTGGGAACACGTGCCTGGGATACGCGCAGGAAGGGTCTCCTTCTCTCCTTTCCCCACGTGACTTTTAACATCTGTCTACTGCCTGCTGCTGCTCGGTGCTCACTCTGATGCATAACCTTCACCCTCTGGTCCTTGGCCTCCACCTGCGTCTCCTGGGAGAATGGGAATAGCAGGATCTGTTAAGTTAGACCTACTTGAATTTGAACTCAGACTCCCTTGTCTGCTTGCTGTGTGACTCTGGGCAAATGACTTCCCTCTCTGAGCCTCAGTTTTTTCATCTGAAAAATGGGACCAGTAATCTTGCCTCAGAATTGTCAGGCAGATCCAGTAAGATAAGGAAGAAGCTGCTGTGCAGAACAGTTTGCTCACAAAGTTAGGTCTCTCCCTTGGTCTGTTTTGGCCGCAGCGCTACCGTGCGTCTGTGATGAGATGCGGCCTATGTGCTTGTTGCTTGCTACCCATGCAGCCTCAGCTACATCTTGGAAAGCAGACTCAGGGGCGCTGCCCACACATATGGGACTACGGGAGGGAGTGCTCTTGCCCAAAGGGCTGAGCCGAGCTGCCCTTGGTTGAGGTGTCGGTCCCTGCAGAGGAGAGACTACTTTGAGGCAGGCCATGGAGTTCAGACACTTCCAGAACTGCCTGGAGACATCCCTGCCAAATCCCTGCTCAGTGGCTTGGAGTGTGGCTTGGGCAGCTGCCAGGGGATCTCCTTTGTGCAGAGCGGTGTGCATGCGCGCTTGCTGGCTGAGCATGCAGAGGGACCAAGCCCCCAGCCCACAGCTTCCCTGCTCCCTTCTGGTGTGAGCACTGCTGGCTGTCCAGCGCTCCTGCCCCCTTGCCCCCTTGTCTTCTCCAGGGAAGCTGTCTGGGCAGAGGAGAGATGGGGTGCTGTCTTCTTCACCCAGAGCAGGGCTGGAGCTGGGCACCACTTTCACCTACTGTAACCTGCCATACCTTCTAGATCTAACCATCCACAAGGAGCCTCTTTCACAGCGAGAAAATGCCTTGGGGAGTGCAGATCACCATAGCAGTGTGCAGTGCTGGTTTTCTTGTGTGTGTGGGGGAGGGGTGTTTCTTATTTATTCCCTGAGCCCTCCCCCATGCCCCAGGTTTGATGCGCACACAGCCCTCCGGAAGTAGGCCGGCTGCATGGGAACTTGGGTCCCCAGGCTCCTCTCCTGGCAACCAGGAACTCACAGAGGGCGCCTGAGCCCAGATAAGCTTGCCCTGGGGAGGAGGGCAGCCTCAGAGGTGCCCCCGCCTGCGCTGGCACTGTTCCATGCGTGCACCTGGCATTGCTGTCTCCTGCTTGACCGAGATGCCGGTGCATGCTGATGAGGAAGCGGGTGCCTGCTCCTCTCAAGCTGGCCCCTCTGGAAAGGCTCAAGCGCTGCTTGTGCCCACTGTGACTTGGAGAGTTCAGGGACATGGCTTTGTCCCCGGTTACACCATCGGGGTCTTGGGCGTGGTCAGTTCCAGGGACAGGTCCTTGAACATCAGGTCCCCCTTGGCTCTGATGCCCTATGTGTCTAGGCTGCCTCTCCTAGGGTGCGTCCTTCAGAGGCCTCTCGTCCCCTTCAGCGCACAGGCCCGGGGCAGCGCTGCCCACTGGCTACCAGCTGTGCCAGTGTGGCCGTGCCCCAAACTTGCCCTGGCCCGCAACACGCATGGCCTCCGTGGGGCTTCCGTGAGGGCAGAGCTGGGTGGGGACACTGTATTTCCTTTAGCTCTCATCTCCTCTCCCCTACCAGCTTCCTCCCTGGCACTCAGGCCTCTCCAAGCTCTCTGAAGCCTCCAGGGTCTCCTCGGATGCTGACTGAAGGCTCAAGGGCTGGCCTCATTCCCTGAAGAGCTGGGAGGCGCTGGCTCTTGTCCTGTCCTGCACCTTGTCCCCTTGGCCCAGGCTTGAGGTGCCTCTCAGAAGGCCTGAATTTTCTAATTCATGCTCATTTCCCAGGGGTGGATCAGACCTAGCAAGAGACCTCGTGTCACCAAACCTGAGCTGTCCCTTCTGCAGGGGGATGTGTCTTCCTGGGCCCGTGGGTGCTGGCTTGTAAGGGCAGTGCCTGCAGCTCGGCGACAGGCGCCCTCCCCAAGTCCTGCTGGCGCTGGGCTGGGGCCTGGGCTCCCAGGCCTGACCCTCTGTTTGCCCCCCATCGCTGTGCTTCAAGCTGACGCTGTCCCCTGACCTTTAATGGCCTCGACTGTCCTCTCTGCCTCCTCCCCTGTGCCCCTTGACCCGCATCCTTCCAGGATGAGGAGCAGGAGGGGTCAGCCTAGGCCTCCTGCCCTCTTGCTGTGCTCTCACTGGGGCCTCTTTTCCAAAGGCACGCCTTGCCTGTGCCCAGGACCCTCCAGGGCTCCCTGGTGCTCAAGAGGTCAAAACAAAGCCCTTCAGCTGAGCAGGCAAGACCTGCACGGTAAACCTACCTCCTCACATTACCCTCATGCCAGCCTGAGGGGCCCATTCCTGGCAGATCCGCCTGTGGCTGATTCATGGCAAAAACCAGCACGATATTGTAAAGTAATTATCATCCAATTAAAATAAACACACACACACACACACACACACACAAAGCTATGTGTGGGCCTTGGCTCTCGCCAGGCCACTCACCTGGTTGCCCTCTTTCTCTTGATCCCCCTTTATCCATGTTTTGGCTCAGCATTTTTAGCTCTGTCCTTTGTGAAACCCTTCGTACTCCAGGCCACATGACCACCTATCTGCACTCTTTCTGCCTGCCATCCTTCCATGGACACTGAGCCACGTCTGGTCCCTGTTCTGGGTCCCCCTCCAGACGACGTTTCTGGGACCTGGGGTCACATCCGCATCATCCCTGCCTTCCCAGCATGGGCCCCAGCTGTGCACATGGTAGGTGCTTGCAGAGATTTGGGATGGGCTCTTGGGGGCAGTTTGACTTCCTGGTAGGGAGGACCTGGCTCCTTTCTAGCACTCTTGTGGCTAGGAAGGTATCAGTGGGAACATCGAGCCCTCCGACCACCTTTCTCTTAAGTTCCTCTTTGGTCTGTGAAATTGGTTGTATTGTTTTTTAATTTTCTGCAAGCATCTGCCACTGTGAAAATTTTCATTATCACTGGCAAAGATCCCTTCTCATCCCTACTGGCTCCAGGAGATTTCTGGTTTCTCTCTCCCCATCTGCTTCAAAGCACCTGGGAGTTGGGGTGGGTGATGTCCCAGCACCAGCTGGGCTCTCCCGTGCATATCTCAGGAGTGAGATGTCCTCTGGACTGCGATCAGCAGAGCTGGCCTGAATGGCAGGGTCACACAAGCCACAGCCTATGTCCTGAGGGTTTTGCTTTTATTTCGGGTTGCAGGGCTGGTCCGGCTGGGAAGGCTGCCTCTGGGGGCCAGGCCAGCACCCTCACCATCCCCTTCTCTGTTCTTGAAAGAGCCTCAGATCATGGCCCCTGGGAGCAGGGGCAGCTGCCTCATCTAGTCTCATTCTCGAAAAGTGGCTCTTTCTCTACAGGTTTAGAGGCTGGGTGTTGTCGCGATGGCTGTTAGGGTGATGTAATGTCTCTGCTTTTGAATATGCTATCTAGGTTGGTCAACACTTTTCTTCCAAGGAGTAAGCGTCTTTTAATTTCATGGCTGCAGTCACCATCCGCAGTGATTTTGGAGCCCAAAAAGATAAAGTCTGACACTGTTTCCACTGTTTCCCCATCTATTTCCCATGAAGTGATGGGACTGGATGCCATGATCTTCGTTTTCTGAATGTGGAGCTTTAAGCCAACTTTTTCACTCTCCGCTTTCACTTTCATCAAGAGGCCTTTTAGTTCCTCTTCACTTTCTGCCATAAGGGTGGTGTCATCTGCATATCTGAGGTGATTGATATTTCTCCCGGCCATCTTGATTCCAGCTTGTGTTTCTTCCAGCCCAGCGTTTCTCATGATGTACTCTGCATATAAGTTAAACAAGCAGGGTGACAGTATACAGCCTTGACGTCCTCCTTCTCCTATTTGGAACCAGTCTGCTGTTCCATGTCCGGTTCTGACTGCTGCTTCCTGACCTGCGTATACTGTAACTCAAGCCACATGCAACTCAACTCTGTACAAGCAGAGTCAGGACAGTTCAGCGCCAGGGCCTGTCCTCTCACAGTGGCACCGTTCATCTCTCTATGATGGAAATAGTGCTTCATTTCTTTCTGTTTTTGCCCCAGAGGGCTGGACAGGGTGTCACTGGGTGTCCTCTGTGTCACTGGGTGTCCTCTGCACTAATGCGGGTTTCAGTTTAAAGGAGGGTGCTAACTGCTTAATAAGTGAATGAACAGACTTCCCAAGAGGAAGGAATTAGCATCTTAGAATTGACTCAAGATGTATTTTGTGCCAGAGGTTTCTTCTCATGTCTTCTGTGTAATGTGGTTGCTGTGACCCATCCCTCCCTGCCCTCCTCCCATTAAAAAAAGATTCGACGATGACATCTGACAAGTGTCCAGCTCAGGTTCCTGGACGCAAGGTGACAGGATGTGGCTTGGGTCTCTAGATTGCTGCCTCTTGGGAGAGTATCAGAGGGCAGGATGGAGAGTAGTTCATGCATGAGAGATACATCAGGAATTTGTGGGGCCTCTTCCCCTCGACCATTTTGATCACCGTCTGCTGTGGGTTTGGAACAGTAAGTATGGACTGCCGCCTGTTTGGACTTGCCCACACAAAGACCACGACAAGGACATGAAGAGCGTGGCAGGGCCCGGGTGGAGTAACCAGGCCCCTCGTCTCCCTGGTGTGGCCTAGCATCCTGCCTCCTGTCCTCGGCCCGGGTGCCATTTACTGAGGGCTGTGGGGGAGCCGTGCATGAGGGGTGAGGAAGGTGCGAGGGGCTGCCCTGCTCTGCTTGTCTTCCTGGGCTTGGCTGCAGAGCATGGAGGCTGGTGACAGCCACGGGGGGCTGGCGACTAGGCAGGGCGAAGTGCGGAAGCGGCTGAACTGCGGAGGGGCAGCCCTGGAAGAGGGTCAGGCAGCCAGACCCCTTGTTTGAGGGACGTCTGGCAGTTGGCCGTGTTGAGCTCAAGGCTCACATCTGGAGCCTGGGTGTGTCTCTCCAGTCATGCAACCCGGGAAGGCTGCAGAATGGACTGGGGGCTCCTCTGGGCCAATAGAGCCCAGAAGCTCAGGGTTCAGCAGTGATACCCTACCCTGGAGGGTGGCTGTCTCTGCCACCCGGGAGGGCTTCAGGTGTGGGTCCAACCAGGTGACAGGCCAGGCAGTGATGCAGAGGGCTGGATTCACAGAGGCCTGCCCTGCCCTGACTGTTGGAGGGGAGCTGAGGTGTGTGGGGGTCCCTGTGGATCCTGACCCTAGAGACAGCCCCATAGGGTGGTGACAGAATGTGGCCTTGAGGTTTTCTTGGTGGGAGCAGCCGTGGGGCTCCCCATCAACGGCGGCAGGTCAGGGCCAGCCTCGTGTTCATGCAGCATTGTCCTGTTGCCGCCTGCCCCCTGAGACATCTCCATCCATCCCCAGCTGGGTGCTAGGGACGGAGAGGTGTTACGGGGCTCATTCCAGAGGTGACAGAGACTCCCAAAACAAACAGTGACGCTGAGCTGTAACTGTGTGTATGGTAGGGAGACAGCAGAGGCAAGGCTTGTGCTGTTCTGATTGGGTGAAGGAGACCCCTGGATGCTTGGTCTGGAACGATGAGGAGGTGACAGCGATGTGGATTTCTAGCAGGGGCATGCAGGTGCAGTGATTTAAGCCTGACATAGCCTGGCCTCAGGGACTTCTGCTTTGTACCTGGGAGCACAGAGGCTGCCTTCTGGAAGCCTGCTTGGCAGGCTTAGCATGAGGTCTTGCGGCTGCAGCTCAGAACCAGAGCTTGGCAGGATGGGGATGTTGCTATCCCTCCCCATTTTCCCGAGAGGGGCCCTGGCCCAGAGGTGACACTTGCTCTTGCCTCACTAATCCACTGGGGTGGGAGAGACTGGAGAGCTGAGGGCCTGACAGGTGTGCATCCACAGGTCAGCTTCCAATGGATGGAGAGCAGGTGCCAAGGCGTAAATGTGGGGGCTCAGTCCCTCTTGGGTGGTCAGTCCTACAGGCAGAGAGGGTATAGGCTGGTGGCCTGTACTAGACAGTAAGATTCACATAGAACACATTCTCTATCTGTCTGGCAGAGAGCTGAGACTCAGAAAGTGGGCAACAGAGAGAGTAAGAGAGAGAGCCAGAGAGAGCTAGGGAAAGTCAGACACAGGTTGAGATGCAAAAGGGAGAATCGGAAGCCCCGTGGAGCCTCAGTTCCCCATTTGAGAGGGTCAGTAGGCCTGGGAAGGAGTGCCAGGCTGGGGCCTGGTGTCTGGATGGCCTTGGCACATGCAGAAGGAGGGAAGGGCAGGCATGGAACTGGCCTTGGGCAGCCTGAGGACATGAGGAGAGCTAGGGGCAGGCCCCGTGGTCTGGCCTGTCCATGTACATGCAAATGTGACCTCTGGTTCACTGTGCTCATTTAATCCTCATGAGAGCCCTAGAGGTGGGGACTGTTCTTAGCCCATTTATAGGTGAGGAAATGAGTCTCAGAGAGGTTAAGTGACTTGCTTGAGAGCACACAGCTATAGTAGTGGTCCTGCCTGCCTCCTGAGCCCACGTACTTAACTTTGCAGTCAGAGACAGCTCAGGGTTACAATCCAGGCTCTCCTGTGGCTTCAAGCAGCACCCTAACCTCGAGTCTCTGCTCCTGGGCTTCCTGTCTAGAATAGGGTAGCAGAACCCACTTCCCCAGG
Source organism: Budorcas taxicolor (assembly GCF_023091745.1). Lineage (NCBI taxonomy): Eukaryota > Metazoa > Chordata > Mammalia > Artiodactyla > Bovidae > Budorcas > Budorcas taxicolor. The sequence goes on from NC_068914.1 coordinate 5,078,091, forward strand.
AGGCTATGGAGCTCAGTGACTAGTTGGATGGGTCTACATGGTGCCTGGCCCATACTATGCCTTTCAAACTCCTACTCATCCCCTTAGGCCTATCCCAAATGCCTCTTTCTCTATGGAACTCTTCCCTGACATCTCCTTGCTAGGCAAAATTAATCATTTCTTTCCTTTCCAGATCTAGCACACTTCTGTTGAGTATGTATTATTTGACTTTATGCTGAATTTCTAAGGTTCCCAAGAAAGGGGACTGCATTTCATGGCTTTCTATGTCTCCTGGCTCAGGGCCCAACACAGTGATGATTAGGGGATTTGGGGTGAAGAAATGAGTAAGTGAAAGCACAGATGCAGGATGAGGGGAGACCAAGAGGAGATGTCTGGGCTTGGAACAGAGATGCTGCAGAAATCACGCACCACCCCCCTGCCATGCACCGCCCCCCCATCCCCCCCCCCCCCCGCCCCCGCAACACACACATCACCAGCCCAATGCTCGGCTGCTTTCGAGGTTCTCCAGGTCTCCCAGGACTCATCACTGTCCTGATTTAACTATCACAGTGGAGGCTTCTGGTGAATCCCCGTCTGGGAGCCTGGCGTTCCATTGGTGGAGCAGTGAAAGTCATTAACGAGGAGCCGGAGAGCTATAAATAAGCCAGCATGATCCCACCCAGTGTTCCCTGTGTTTTGCATCTGCGGGAGCAGGGAATCAGTTTGATTCATTAATTGGCATCAGGATAGGGCCCCAGAGACAGGCATGGAACCGCTGGCCCTCCCCTAACCTCCCCTCCTGGCTGGTTCCGTGCATCCTGCCTGCACCAGCTGCACACCTGCCCCAGGCTCCAGTCCAGCACCCATCGGGACCCTCTGGCCTTGCTCCTGTTTGCTTCCTTGGGCTAGGCTGACCATGAAGCCAGAGGGGCATAGGAGGCGCCAGCCTGGAGAGGCTCCAGGAGAGGCCCCTGCCCAGAGGCTGCTGCCTAGGCCAGGCCTCAGGTTCAGCCAACTTCCTCCTCACTGTCCCTTCGGCCCCCTCTGTGCTCTTGGTGCAACTTGCCTTAGAGTGGAGGGTTGGCTTTAAGAAACTCCCTTTCTCTAGGCTGTAGGATGTGGTTTCACTCTGGGGAGGACCTGAACATCTGGGGACTTTGACAAGTTTGAAAGCTTTGCCTCACCGTGAAATATGGACACCCATAGTGCTGATCTTGTGAGTTGCTGAGAGTATTAAATAGTTTGTTGCTCTGTTAGGCCATGCTGGGCACTGGGCCAGAGGCTAGAAGGATGAGCAATGCGCAGGTGTCTCTGCTCACAGGCTCGTGGCTCCGAGAATGGGATGACTGACAGAGGCCACATGAAACAGTCCACGATTGCAAACATCAGTGGGCGGTCTGTAGGAAGAGTACCATGAGAGAGGGTTGGGGTCATGGACAGTTCTCTTGAGGGAATCACAGTCACCCCCACAAATACAGGATGAGGAGAGAGAGCCAGACAGAGCTGAGAGGAGTGTTGCAGTCCAAGGAGGGTGTATGTGAGGGGACCCGCAAGTGGGCAAAATCTGAGGTACTGCATAAAATCTGGCACCTGGAGTGCAGGGCCCAGGAGTGGACGGCGCAGGACCCTGTTGGTGTTGCAGGCTTTGTGTTAAGAGCAGTTGGAAGCTAATCCATTTAAGCAGGGACAGCACTGGCTGGTTGTCGTTGCAGAGGGCCAGTGCACTGCAGTGTGCAGGGTGGATGGCACGTGGATCTGGTGGGGGGGTGTGTGGAGGCCCAGTGGGGAGGTGATAGTGCTTTAGAGAAGGTGATGGCAATGGAGAGGGAGGAAAGCCAACAGACCCAAGATGTATTTTGAAGATAAGACACTCAGGACTTGGCAAAGGCTTGGGTGCAGAGGCTCAGGGAGAGAGAAGGCTCAAGAGCAAGTGGGTGGCTGGGGGCACCCCTTTACTGAGACTGAGCAACCGGGAGGGGCAGGACCACATCCTGGAGAGCTCGGTGTTGACACACCAAGTGTGAGTTGCCGGTGGATTCACTGGGGAAGACCCCCTAGCTGGGTTGCTATTTCAAATCCTGAAAGATGATGCTGTGAAAGTGCTGCACTCAATATGCCAGCAAATTTGGAAAACTCAGCAATGGCCGCAGGACTGGAAAAGGTCAGTTTTCATTCCAGTCTCAAAGAAAGGCAATGCCAAAGAATGCTCAAACTACTGCACAATTGCACTCATCTCACATGCAAGTAAAGTAATACTCAAAATTCTCCAAGCCAGGCTTCAGCAATATGTGAACCGTGAACTTCCTGATGTTCAAGCTGGTTTTAGAAAAGGCAGAGGAACCAGAGATCAAATTGCCAACATCTGCTGGATCATGGAAAGATCAAGAGAGTTCCAGAAAAACATCTGTTTCTGCTTTATTGACTATGCCAAAGCCTTTGACTGTGTGGATCACAATAAACTGTGGAAAATTCTGAAAGAGATGGGAATACCAGACCACATGACCTGCCTCTTGAGAACTCTGTATGCAGGTCAGGAAGCAACCGTTAGAACAGGACATGGAACAACAGACTGGTTCCAAATAGGAAAAGGAGTACATCAAGGCTGTATATTGTCACCCTGCTTATTTGACTTATATGCAGAGTATATCGTGAGAAACGCTGGGCTGGAAGAAACACAAGCTGGAATCAAGATTGCTGGGAGAAATATCAATCACCTCAGATATGCAGATGACACCACCCTTCTGGCAGAAAGTGAAGAGGAACTAAAAATCCTCTTGATGAAAGTGAAAGAGGAGAGTGAAAACGTTGGCTTAAAGCTCAACATTCAGAAAACAAAGATTATGGCATCCAGTCCCATCACTTCATGGGAAATAGATGGGGAAACAGTGGAAACAGTGTCAGACTTTATTTTTTTGGGCTCCAAAATCACTGCGGATGGTGACTGCAGCCATGAAATTAAAAGACGCTTACTCCTTGGAAGAAAAGTTATGACCAACCTAGATAGCATATTCAAAAGCAGAGACATTACTTTGCCGACTAAGGTCCGTCTAGTCAAGGCTATGGTTTTTCCAGTGGTCATGTATGGATGTGAGAGTTGGGCTGTGAAGAAGGCTGAGCACTGAGGAATTGATGCGTTTAAACTGTGGTGTTGGAAAAGACTCTTGAGAGTCCCTTGGACTGCAGTGAGATCCAACCAGTCCATTCTGAAGGAGATCAACCCTGGGATTTCTTTGGAAGGAATGATGCTGAAGCTGAAACTCCAGTACTTTGGCCACCTCATGCGAAGAGTTGACTCACTGGAAAAGAGTCTGATGCTGGGAGGGATTGGAGGCAGGAGGAAAAGGGAATGACAGAGGATGAGATGGCTGGATGGCATCACTGACTTGATGGCCATGAGTCTGAGTGAACTCTGGGAGTTGGTGATGGACAGGGAGGCCCAGCGTGCTGCGATTCATGGGGTCACAAAGAGTTGGACATGACTGAGCGAATGAACTGAACTGAACTGAACCCGTTTCCTCCCGCCCTATTCCATGGTTTTGTTTACCTTTTAAATTTCTTAATAAAACATGAAAAATATTTATTCTTCATGGATCAATAATTTACTGTGAGTTATGACAATACTAAATTTGGTCAATTATTCATTGACCATAAAGTATTTATAAATGCAACCTTAATTTAAAGCATTAGCCACCAGAATTCAAATATTAATAAAGACTGTGCCAGCTGGAAGGAGGAGAGGAAGGGCACAGATAATGAGGGTGGTTCAGGGGAGGGTGTGTGCCCCTGGCTGTGGATGATTGAAGTAGTGAGGTGGTAACTGGAGCCCAGGTGTGGGGCAGCCAGAGGTGCTGGATGGCCGGGGACTGGCCTGCTGGGGCTGGTCAGAGAGGGAGCATTACTTTTGGAGGGCAGAGCTGAGCCCAGGGCCGCCCACAGCCTGCCCCTCCCTTTGATTGCCTTGCCAGGCCCCTCTGATGTGTGGGCACCTCTACCAGTCTGCTTCCATGCAGGCAGAACACCCCCTCTTGCCTTGTCCATCAGGAGCAGTCCTGTCCTTTAAAGGGCTACCCAGAGGCCAGTTAGCTCCTGGGATGAGGAGGCTCTGCAGCCCCAGGGAAGCCTGTGCTGCAAGGTGGCTCTCCTCTGTTTGGAGACCACGTCACATCTTCCAGGAGGAGCAGGTGTGCGTGTGCCCGGGGCACCATGCATTCAGGGCACGTGGTGGAGAAAAGGGCTGGGGTGGCTGCGGCTAGCATCACTATCAGGCGTCAGCACCAGCAATTGTGTATCTTCCAGCACAAGCCTCCTAAGGTATTGCTTCTCTCAGTCTTGGCCTGAGAATTTTCCAGGAGTTCCCCTAGGGGATGGAGAAGGCTGGGTGTGAATCAGTAGTGGTCAGGGGCACCTCTCTTATCTCCAGTGCCCACCTAAGGCCCCGGGTGACTTGATGAGCCAAGCATTTGCCTATAGCAGAACGAGGCCTTGTTCTTGCTTGCTGCCTCCTTCTCTGGGGCCTTTGTTGAGAGTGCAACTGCCCCAGGAGTTTCCACCCAGGGAAGGGCCATTAGAGTCAGTCATGGAAGCCTGGGTTTTGTCCTCTGCTAGCCACCATCTCCTCCTGGGACTGGCTGCAGAGGTACCTGGTGATCTGGTTCTGATGTTCTTGTTGCCATTCACTCTCTAGCTGTATGACCCTGGAGCAGTGGTCAGCCCTGTCTGTGCTTCAGTTTTCTCACCAGGGGATCAGAAAGCTCATCTGGGGTGAGGAGGAGGGCGATCCTGTTTGCCCTTGAAGGGGCCTATGCCATGCCTGGTGCGTCCTTCCCTGAGAGTTGTGTGTCTGGAGAATCATGAATCAGCAGGATGCTGGCACCTCTGGGGAAGCTGGCAGGGATGTAATGGTGGGGCTGTCTGGGAAGGCTGGCTGAGCTCCTGGATCCTCTTGTCTAGATCCAGGCCTGGGTTTGAACGGCCTGCTTCTTCTCGATTTCTGGGAATCCATCATGTGTTCCAGAGACCTCTGTTCTCCTAGGCCACCGAGCTCAGGTTAAGGGCACTCGAAGCTCCTCGTTACATTCATCTTTACTACTTACTTTCCCAGCTGATGAGCCATTCTTGGGGAGCTCTTATCAGTCCATCAAGCCTGCATTGTTATCATCAAGAGGGAGATCAGCTTTATGACCATATGCTATTGGAGGCAAAGAATTATAACAAAGGCTGTTATCTTCTAGCAAGCTGCAAAACACCTCTAAGCTGGAGAGAGTGACTTCCACATTCCTACTATGCACTAGCCAGTGCCAAATGGTTCTTCACATGCAAAGGCCTTTCAGAGAATGTGCAGAACAGCTCTGAGGAGTGAGTGCCATCATTTTTCTTTGACAGAAAAAACAGAGGCCTGGAGGCCAAGAGAGGGTCGGCCCCTCCCTCACTCAAAGTCCCACAGCATGGATATGACAGGGCCACGGATGTGGCACTGGGGTTCGGTGTCTCTCTCCCCAAGGGGGGTGTGAATTCCTCCTAGGAATGAGGACATTCCATTACCTTGTGGAAGCTAATAGCTGGTGCGGCTTTGATCTGATATATTTTGATCTTATTATTTTTATGTTAGGAGCCTCTAAATAACCATCATTTCAACAGAGCCCCAATTAGCAGGCCATTCACAGTGGATTAGAAATTGACTTGTATTAGGCCTCTCCATTAGCACCTAGGAGAGGCTTCCACGTTTAATTACCCGCCCTGTTCATGGAGGAGGTGGGGGCCTTGAAGGATTTCAGTGCTATTGCAAGTGGCCGTACTGGGGTGGGTCAGGGTGCCCACCTCCAAGGGGAGGGCTGGTCAGTAGCGAGAGTGAGGTCATTCTCTGTTGTAAACTCCTATTTCTTGGGCTCCTGGACATGATTTGGGTGAGGATATTGATAGAGAGGTAGGGATGCTCAAGGAGAGGGGCAGGAGACTGACATGTGTTTAGCATCTTTCTTGGGCCCAGCATGGGGTTGGCACTGTGGTCCACATTATAAGTCAGAACTCCCATAGCTCTGCTGTGATTTGTATACTGAATTAATAGACAACAGGGGTTCAGGAAGGAGACATGCCTATGGTCATGCAGCTGTCGACCGGAGGAGCCCAAAGCAGAACTTTGTGAGATTCTAGCGCTCTTTCTGCTGCCCTGGGGAGCCCAGGCCCAGCCAAGAAGCTGGTGCCTGTGGCTGCCACCGGGGCTGGGGCATGGGACCTGCTCCCCGAGCACGTTCCTGCTACCCAGCCCCGTGTCTGTGTCACCGTGCACCCCTCACTCACCCTGCTCCCCCCCATCTCTCCTGGTCTAAATCCTTTTCTTCCTCTGAGGCTCTGGTGCTAACCCCACATGAGTTCACCCTCCGCTGGGTCCCAGGGACCTTCCCCTCTCCTTCCTCCCAGGCTGAACTGTGGGGTCCAGTTCCTTGGTAGATCCTAAGCTCCTCAGATGGGGCCTGTGTGTGTCCTGTTCTCACCCTGGCCTCAGTGCTCATTGGAGGGCTTTGTGCTTAGAGGGTGTGCTGAGCGTATGCATGAAATGCATAGAGGGGAAGAAACAAGTGGGAGTGCAGGATGTGGGCTCGGATGGAGAAATGGAGCCTCAGCGGGGTTCAGTGACTTAATAACACAGCACCTGTGGAATGGGCACCAGTGGGGGCAGGGAGGGGCGCTTGCCATCAGAAGTCGGGCAGTGACCTGAGGGGGAGCCAGGTGGGGTGCATGACAGAAAGCTGAGACCCCGTGATGGCACAGTGGGTGTCCTGGGTAGGACCAAAGACTTGAGTTCCTGGGCAACTTTCCGCCCTAGTGATGTGTGGTGAATTTTGCAAGATTAGTTCTAAGAGGTTTCAGTGCAGTGTTATTGGCATTAAAGAGAATATGTACAAGAATATGTACAAGAGAAGAAAGAAAAATCCATGTATCATCACAGACCTTGGCTTTTAGTGTTATTCTTGTCTTTTTCATAAGCATGCTTTTTAGCTAATGGTAGAAATTGCTATAATCCTGGCGAATATAAAATGTCATGCTCTGGTTTTGCCACAGTCACCCCGCAGAAGCCTTTTTAGATAGGAAGGCGTCTCGGTCTGGCCCTTAGCAGTAGTGCGGCTTCACAACTTGTTATCTGGAAAACAGACACAGCGATGCCTGCTGTACCGGAATGTCATGAGAATGACGTGAACTCGTGTAGAGAGGACTCAACGGAGTATTGAGCACAGAGAAAATTCTCACAAAATAGTCCCTCCTCCTGGAGCTCCTTACTTATCCATTACTGAAGGATTATTTTCCTTTTGTAAAAGAGTTATCTGTTCACAGCATGAAATTTTGGCGAAGTACAGAAAAAAAGGAAAACCGCGTTGAGGCTTCACCTAAAATGCGGTCACTTTGAGCGTTTTGCGATGTTTCCTTCTGGTCTTTCTTTCATGCATGTTAAGTTTTATTTGATTGATATCATAAAATACATACAATTTGGTATGACTGTCACATAACTTTTTAATGACAGGTACTTTCCCATGTCACTGTAGTATCTTGATAAATAGTTTTAGAGGTTGGGTGTGCTTTCAACAAGTGGAACACTTTTGTGTCCCTCACCTATCTGCATTTTTTTGATTGTTGGCAATATATCAAGAATCTGGATAAGTATCCTCTGAATGTTTATGGATCTAAAGCCATTTTTTTTTCTTAAAAAAATTTTTTTTTGATGTGGGCCATTTTAAAAGTCTTTATTGAGTCTGTTGCGTATTATTTCCGCTTTATGTTTTGGTTTTTTGCCCTGTGGCATGTGGGATCTTAGCTTCCTGACCAGGGGTTGAACTGTGCCCTCTGTAATGGAAAGCAAAGTTGTAACCAGTGGACCACCAGGGAATTTCCTAGTTATTTTTATATTATAGTTTGGGTAGATGCCCAAAGTGGAATTATTGACCAGAGGGTATGGAAATGTCAAGGATTATGGTATTATTGTACGAGTTTTTACTGACTGCTGTGTGCCGGCAGACACATTGTGTCTCTGGATGAGGACGGTGAGGAGAAGGGTGTGACCTCTGTTCCCCTGGAACCTGAGGTCAAGTGGCAGAGACAGACAGTTCAGTGTTGTGAGAGGGGAAACGCGGGATGGAGACGAAGCGCATGACAGGGTCTCTAGTCAGTCTGGGGGTGTAGGGCCTGGTCTTGAAGCAAGAGTGATGTCAAGGCTCAGAGGGCGAAAGGAAGTGTGATGGGTTCCAGAGGACAATGACGGGTGGGCAGTGGGGCAGCGCGGCAGGGGGAACCTGAGGCTGCAGGCACTGGGGAGCCTGCAGGCATTGGGGAGCCTGCAAGACTGCCCTAAGGAGTTTGACTCCCTGCCCAAGGCTCTTGGGACACCAAGGGCTTTAAACAGAAGCATGGCAGGATTGGATTACAATTCAGGAGTGAGCTTGGCCACGTGGAGCCGAATGTGAGGATCCAGAGCATTTAGGGGGCTGTGTGATCTTCAGTAGGGGCCGCAGAGAATCTCTCATTTAACCACCGCCTCCTTCTGCCTTGTGTTGGAGCCTGAGGGTTCTGCAGGAAGAGTTGTGCGCAGTCAAATTGTCCTCCTGCTGAAGCCCATGAATGCAAGGTGATTGCCCCTGCGTAGGGAGCCGCTGGCCCTCGGTATTGGAAAGCCTGAGGGTGTCTTCCTCTTCCCACACCTTCCCAGCCTCCCTCTGCCTTGCTCCTTGGGGTTCCTCTCCTGGTCTTCATCTCCTTCTCCCAGTCTGGTCTGAGGCATTACATAAACCCAAGTGCTCTCAACCGAAAGAACCACATTGTTAAAGTTGTTCAAAAGTCTGCCGTCTGCAGCAGATGGCCTGCTGACATTCACAGGCTGTGTTTTGAAACTGCATCTGCTTTCCCACATTCCTGCCGTCACATAAAGCGTTATTAATAAATGTTTGCTTCAAAACTGGTGCAGTGGGTTGCAGTGTTGTGAGGTGCATCGTTCTATTAATTGGTCTGATGTTCCAAAAAGGCGTAAGAGTGTGGCTAAAAGGGGTTACTGGAACTCACGGTGACTAGATGACTTCAAAAGGCGGTCCCTAAGTGCTCCCTCCCTAGAGATGGCTGCTGGCACCTGGCCGTCCTCCTCCTCACCCGCAGTCAGCCCCAGCTGTGGGAGCTTCTTCCTTTGTGATTGTCAAGTGGCTTTTAAATAATCCTGATCTTCTGGAACCAAATACTTCCCTGGGGGTTTGACCCAGTATTTTTATGGTATGAGTCAAGTGGACTTGGCCAGGAGACTGGGGGTTTCTAGGGTTCGTTGCCTACAATCTGGGTCTTCGGGGGTAAGTGTCTCCCTGGCTTTCCAATGTAATTCATTCCCTTCCGCCCCAATCAGCTCAGTTCAGCCAATGATTGTAGAGTACACAGTACATTCTTGGCCTGTGGCTTGGCCTTGGGATACAAGGATCAACAAAACGAGCTCATGGCTCTTAAGAGGCTCACAGCCCAAGTGGGAAACCAGATAGCTACTATAGTAGCGTGGCTGAGTGTCTCAGGCAGATGTGGGTAGGAGCCCTGTTCTACTTTCCCTGCTTGAGTAGCCTAGGATGATTGATTTTGCCTCTCTTGACCTCTGTTTTCTCATCTGTTGAATGGACACAGGAGTATCTAGTTGGCAGCATCACTAGGGCATCACAGACTGTGCCTGTGAGAGCCTCTGGGCTGGCCTGACAGGGTTCTTGGTCCCTGGAGGGAGACGGTGTTTCTTGGAACTGCAGGAATGAGCTGCCCAGTGTGAGCTGTGTGAATTGAAGCCAGGGCAGCATCACCCCCATGCTGACCCCTCCCTCTCTCTCCCCTCTCTTTCCAGCCTGTGACCTCATGACCCAGGGGATTTTGGCCTTGGTTACGTCCACCGGCTGTGCGTCTGCCAACGCCCTGCAGTCCCTCACAGACGCGATGCACATCCCACATCTCTTTGTCCAGCGCAACCCAGGGGGCTCTCCGCGCACCGCCTGCCATCTGAACCCCAGCCCCGATGGCGAGGCCTACACGCTGGCCTCCAGACCGCCTGTGCGCCTCAATGACGTCATGCTCAGGCTGGTGACAGAGCTGCGCTGGCAGAAGTTTGTCATGTTCTACGACAGCGAGTATGGTGAGTGGGGGCAGGGGCTGCTCTGGGGCTCCGGGGTGGGGCACAGCCAGACACTGGGAGACCTGCGAGCTGGACCTTTACTCCTGGAGGTTGAGCCCTTTGGAGAGGGCTGGGTGTGGACAGCGGTTGATAGTCTGAACCAAGTGGGTCTCTGGGTGGTAGGACCCAACATTGAGCTTCATGAGTAGGGGATGAGCTCTGAAAACAGATCTGTAGACAGGCACTAAAGTTGCCTAGCAACAACACCTTATCATGACAGCTGAAGTTTGAATCATCTTCGAGTTTTCAATAAAATATTAATAAACTGCTGGCAGAGATCCGAAAGGCTGCATGCAGGCAGCAGTGGTGGAGGCTGGCCAGCATGGGTCCTCCCGGAAGCCTCCTCTGCAAAGTGTCCCCCTCTCGCTGGATGCTCTCCCAGCCTCCCCAGCTCCTTGCCTCCCTCCACGCTGACCTGCCTTTAGTTTCAGGGTTTCAGGCTGGGGCAAAGGTCAGGGAGAGCTACAACCTTAATGTCATGGATCCAGGTGGGGATCGTGTGGGTCTGGGGACACAGGGCAAGGCTGGATATGGATTCTTTGAAGGCCTACTGTATGAAAAAAAAATCATAGTTTCCTTGTTAGGAAACTAGAAAAATGGGCTTTGAAGAGAGAGCTTCAGTTTTTCTATGGCTGCTTTGTGAAAATGGAGACCAGTTTTGGTCCCAAGGTAAATGGTTTATAAATAAAACCTTTTTATTAAAAAAAATTATATGTTTAAAAAACCTGTTTATTTTTAAATTCTGAGATAACTGAGACTTACATACAATTATGAGAAATAATTCAGAGATCCTGTGTGCTCCAAAATCTTGCCTAACTGTCATAGTATACCACAAGCAGGATTTCACCTTGACACAATCCCTAGGCCTTGCTCATATTCACCAGTTTGCATGCACTTGGGCGTGTGTATTCACTGTGTGTACAGTTCTGTCACGTGTGGATTCATGTGCCCACCACAGTCAGATTCAGAGCAGTCCCTCACAAGGACCCCCATGCTACCCTTTTATAACCACAGCCACTCACCTTACATCTTTAAAGGTGAGGGTTGGCGCCTCACAGTTGGGGCCAGGGTGGAATGAGGTAGACCCTCGAAAGTCCTATTTTCCTCTCTTGGTGGAATAATCCCTTTGCCAAGACTGTAACTAAGAAGAGAAAGCAGCATATGTTTGCATTTGCCTAAATACTCTGCTTCTCTAAGACTGGAATGTTGTCTTCAGCTCTTAAGCAAATATGCTGTCTGGAGTCTTCCAGAAGGAATTGAAAAGCAAACAGTCACTCTACTGAAATTAAAATGAAGGGGGTGATGGGGACAAAGGTGGCCAGAGGCTCCAGGTGCTTGAACTGCACTCTGTCCAGGGCCTGGCTTCTCCCTCCCACCCCTGCTCAATCCCTGACTCTGGGGAGGAGTTGGAGAGACCATGTCATAGCCTGGTGGCTGGCACAGAGAAGGCCCAGAGAAATTGTCTCTCTGTGAATGAACCAACTCATTTATGAGAACATGGACCTTTCAAGAAATTTTAGTATAAGACAAAGGAGAACTGTGGGTGAAAGACAAGGAAAGACCTTTGTGGTAAGCTAGGAGACAGATGTTTCCTTCTGCAGATACACTCCTTTGCCCCTCTCCTCTCCCATCCAGACCCTCCGGTCAAGCGAAAAGGTGTTCTCCTGTTTTGTCACACGGAGACCTTTGCTCTCTCTTGTAGGGTTGAAGTTAGTTTTCAACCACACTGACCTTTATTAGTAATTTTATAAACACACAGGATGACCAAAAGGTTTCTTCCAGTGGACCACTGCCAGCGATTGGCTGAACCTTGATTGCTTTGTTGGGAAGGATTCTGAGGAAGCATATGGCCTCAGCAACATAAAATGCTGTGATTGCTCCATGAAGCATCATGGTGCAAGGCGTGGACTGGCAGCAACCCGTCCTGCTTTGCTAAAGGGGGCTGTGAAATCAAGCATCTCAGAGCTGCTTACACATGGATGTCACTGTCCAAGGTGCTGACCATTTGGCATTAGCGTTCCTGGAGGCCAGTGTTCCTTCATTGGGTTCTGTGAAGAACATCCTGCCTTTGCCTGCCCTGGCCATTACCCTCCTGATTTGACAACCTTTGAAGCCAGGTTTCTACCCCAAACATTCTCTATAAAACATTAACAACTCCAGCACCTGTTACTTGTTTTGACCTTGCCCTTTGTGTACAGTCAAATTTGTGGCTCATTTTTAATATGTTATTTAAGCCAAGGCTGTAGAAACATGCTGTTTGAGGCAGCCCCAAGAAATCAGAGTGTGAGTGTTCCTCAGCTTGGCTGGCAGTGGCCTGTCTGAGGGCTGTGGGTAGATTTACATTACTGATACGTCCAAGACAAATGGTGCCTCCACAACCCCTCAGGGCCCTTCCTCCACCCGACTGCTGTAGCACTAGCTGCGATGAGCCCAATTAAAAAGCAAATTGAGTGTAAAGACTGTTTCATTTCTTCCAAAGTCACACAGAAGTGGGTTGGGATATAGTAACTTTGTTTTTTTGATGCTGATCTGCAAGTATCTTTACATATATTTATTTAAGCTGTTCAGTAACTCTCTGAAGTGGGATTATTGCTGCATTTTACAGATGAGGATCATGAGGCTCAGAGAGATTCCTTTTGACTTTGATGCCCATGCACTTAGCCATGGCACCATCTTATTACTGTCATCTGGGGCTTGCTAGCCTCCAGCCTTCTTCTCTTATCACCAGCCAGGCAGAGTTGATGCCAAGGATGGTGTGTGTGGAATGGACTTGGCATGCCCTAGGTTTGTGCAGTCAGTCACTTGGATAAATGTCATGTGTAAGATCCTACCCCTGCAAGGTAAGGCCTGATCCTTCCTCATTTGCCCCTCAGCCTCCCTTTAAACCAAGGAATGTCCTGCCCTGGGTGGAGCCTGAGGACTAGGCATCTGGGTCAAGGGTCAGAAAGGCAAAAGCAAGTTCTACAACAGAATTTGGCAGAGCGGTGGGAGAGGAGTTTGTATGTTTAAGGTTTACAGAAAGCAAGACGTGCCATTTGGTAAAATTCCATTGAAAATACTTGTATGCTTGTTGTGACAGTGAAAGGAAAAATAAAAGAGAAGCTGACATTTGGGAGAGAAAATCTGTAACATTAAAATACCAAAAGTTTGGATTGAACAGAAGAGAGAACTTTCTGTCTTGCCACTTCGATTTCTGGGCTATTCGTGTGTGTTTTGGGGAGGCTGTGCTAGAAGCTGCAGCCACAATTTCTCCCCAGTGAGCACATTTGGATGAGGGATGTATTTATGGTGGGATCTTAGAAACCACTGACTCATTCATCAACAAATATTCACTGAGTCCCTACCATGCGCAACTATTTTGCTAGGTACTCATTTTAGATGTTGAAACAGATGGTTGGAGTATCTTGGCTAAAGTTGCATAGGGCTGGGATGTGAAGTTAGGACCCCGGGGCTCCTTCCTCCATAGCATCTTTGGGCTGTGATGCTCCCTGTTAGCCTCTTGGGCTAGTTTGCAGGCCTGGGATGAGTTGGCAGCAGGGATTCCACAGAAGCAAAAGCTTGGGGCTCTAAATGTGTGTCCATTTCCTATTTGTGCTTGTTTTTAAATTATGTTTAAAAAGTTAAAAGTTGCACACTTTTACAATGTATATGTCAAGTTAAAAGAATGACAATGAAGTGAGCTCCCATGAACCCAGACCAGTTTAAAAAATGTCTAGGAGCCTTATGTGTCCTCACTGTATCATGTCATCTACCTAGGGGATCTAACCAGTATCTTCATTGTGTTCTAATGAGCTCCTTGCTTTTCTTTATAGCTTGTCATACAAGTATGGATCCTAAAATACTTATTGCCTAGTTTGGCCTCTTCGTGAACCTTAAATATATAGAGTTAAACTACTGTACACTTTTGTGATTGCTTTCTTTTCTTAAATGTTTATTTATTTTTAATTGATTGATGATTGTGATTGCTTTTTTATTAAATATTATGAACTGTTGGGCCTATGCATGTTTCACTTTACTAGATCATTCCAAATTACTTTCCAAAGCATTTCTACCTATTTTCACTGCTATCTGCGATGTATGAGCATTCTCTCGAAGCTCCCCAACCTCACCAACACCTGGCATTGCTTTTAGTTTGAAGATTTTCATGTGAAATGTGTCTCACTGTGATTTTTGTTTACATTGCCATGATAAAAGATGAAGCTGAGCATATCTTTATGCACTATTTTTGTTTGCTCTTCTAAATACCCATGTGTAGTTTTTAAATTTTTGCCCATTTTTATTTATTTTTATTTTTATTAGGTTTTTATTTTTTATATTTAAAAATTTTTTTATTTTTATTTTTTTATCATTTGGCAATTGCCTTGATTTTATTCAATGTGTGTGTTTTTTTTTTAATTTTATTTTACTTTACAATACTGTATTGGTTTTGCCATACGTTGACATGAATCCGCCACGGGTGTACATGAGTTCCCAATCCTGAACCCCTCTCCCACCTCTCTCCCCATATCATCTCTCTGGGTCATCCCAGTGCGCCAGCCCCAAGCATCCCGTATCCTGTATCAAACCTAGACTGGTGATTTGTTTCTTACATGATAGTATACATGTTTCAATGCCATTCTCCCAAATCATCCCACCCTCTCCCTCTCCCACAGAGTCCAAAAGTCTGCTCTACACATCTGTGTCTCTTTTGCTGTCTCACATACAGGGTTATCATTACCATCTTTCTAAATTCCATATATGTGCATTAGTATACTGTATTGGTGTTTTTCTTTCTGGCTTACTTCACTCTGTATAATAGGCTCCAGTTTCATCCACCTCATTATAACTGATTCAAATGTATTCTTTTTAATGGCTGAGTAATACTCCATTGTGTATATGTACCACAGCTTTCTTATCCATTCGTCTGCTGATGGACATCTAGGTTGCTTCCATGTCCTGGCTATTATAAATAGTGCTGTGATGAACATTGGGGTACACGTGTCTCTTTCAATTGTGGTTTTCTCTGTGTGCATGCCCAGCAGTGGGATTGCTGGGTCATAAGGCAGTTCAATTTCCAGTTTTTTAAGGAATCTCCACATTGTTCTCCATAGTGGCTGTACTAGTTTGCATTCCCACCAACAGTGTAAGAGGGTTCCCTTTTCTCCACACCCTCTCCAGCATTTATTGCTTGTAGACATTTGGATCACAGTCATTCTGACTGGTGTGAAATAGTACCTCATGGTGGTCTTGATTTGCATTTCTAAAATTGAGTCTTTTCTTTTGTAAGTTAGGGATATTAAATGCCTTCTTTCAGTTTGTTGTCTTAGTTCACAGAAGTTCTATACTGTATTATTATCAATTTATTCATCTTTTAGACAAATAGCTCCATTTCCTATCTCATTTAAGAGGTCTTTCCCTATCCAAATGGTATAAAGATATTCTCCCGCTGAAACCTTCCTCTCTGCTCTGAGAGCAGATGTTGCCCTCCAGCCTGAGTGTCCACAGCTAGGTCCTGGCTCTGAGTATGCCTGGATCCCTGTGGCTAGACCACCTCTCCCTGAAGCTATGGCCTGACATTCTTCCCTGACACTGCTTCACTCTGCTGTGGCCATGGAACTGATCTTATCTTAGCGGTGACTGCACACCTTGTGATGGTGGTTCAGGAGGGCTTCCTGAAGGAGGTGGCATGTACGCAAGCCTCTAAAGGACTAGTGGGAAATAGACAAGCAAAGGGCACTGGGGGTGGATAGGAGGAAGAGTGTGCCAGGCAGAAGGAAAGCATGCTGGAAGGCCTGGGGGCAACAGAGAGGGAAAAGATACGGCTGGATTGTGGGCAGTGGCCAAGGGTGAGGCTGAAGCTTGGGGCCAAGCAGGCCTTAGAGGCCTCACTGATGAGTACAGAATCTCCAGAAATCCTTGAGAGCCATAGCTTGCCTCCTCAGGTTGTGCCTCTGGGTCCTATTCATTACACCCAGTCCAGAGACCTGATCTTGGACTTGGGTCTTCTTTTTGGAGGGCTCTGGTTTTCCTGTTGTCTGTCCAGACTGACTGGCTTCCTCTGAATGGAAAGAAGCTAATGCACGGGAATGAGCTGAGGACAAATCCCAGGCCCCGAGGCAGGGCCTGAACTTCCCAGGTGACCAGGTGGCCCAGGTGTCAGTGAGTCACAGTTTGTGTTTCTCCAGCCTCACTCCAAGCAGGGCGCCGTGTAAGCACCGTTGAGGCTCCAGCTCATGGCATCCTTACAGCAACCCTTCAGAGTGGGTTCATACCACCCTTGTTTTACAGATGAGGAAACTGTGACCCAGAAAAGTGAGTGAGTGGCTGGTGAGTAGGGGGTTGGCTAAGTCTGATTCCCGAAGCCCAGGTCACCCCACAGCTCTGCTCACAGCCTCTTGATCCTTGTGGCAAAGCTGTGGGGAGCAAGGCCCGCAGCTGGACTCTTCACTTAATGCACAAGGGATTATTGGGGCACTGTTGGTGGCCAGATACTGCCAACAACCGTAATGGTTAAATATATTATGATACATACATAATGGGAAACTATGATTCCTAATGAACCAAGAGGCCATAGTTCCAACACGTGGTACTGGTAGCTCGCAGTAGCAAAGTGAGAACAGTGGTGTCAGTATTGCTCTGGGTAAGCAAGGTCACGTGCGTGTGTGCGCACACATACAGTCATAGGGGAGAGCTGTGTCAGGGAGGGAAACACAACGACTTGGGACAAAGATGTGAGATCTGCTTTTTTTGTTTAATATCTTTAAAGTTTTCTATCAAGTACCAAAAATAGTAAGTAAATAAAAAAGAGAGAGGGTGGCCATCCTTCCTTCCTACTGATCGCCCATGGTGACTGCCCTTTTATTCATCTAAGGAACAGGGATGGTAATTTCTGAGCTACAGATTAAAACCCCTGGCAGAGTTCCTGGTACGTGGCAAATGGTCTGTATGATAATAGCAAATCAGGAGTGGGGACCAAGAATGGCAGTGGTCAGTATTCTTCCTTCCCAGAGCTGGATGTGGGCATAGGGCTCGGTAGAGTCTTGGCCTGAGAGCTTTGGCTGTTTGTCCGTCCTCAGGATGGTCCTTGAGTACAGTGGTGAGGAGCAGGACTTGGGAGCAGTCTGCCTCAGCTGAATGCTGCCTCTGCTTCTGTAGTGACATTGGACAAGTCACTCACCCTCTCTCTGCAGTGGTTTCCTGACCTGTCTAATGGGAATAAAGTAATCATTCCTACTTGGTGTGCTTGATGTGTGGATTAAATGCATTAATACATGCCAAGGTCTTCGTTGGCATCACCAAATCAATGGACGTGAGTTTGAGCATATTCTGGGAGATGGTGAAGCACAGGGAAGCCTGGCGTGCTGTAGTCTATGGGGTTGCAACGACTCGGACATGACTGAGCGATTGAACAACCGTAAGAGCTTAGCACAGAGCCTAACACCTGAGTGCTCAGGAAGACTCCCTTACTCAGGAACTACAGCTGCTGGAGCCCCTTAGCCTCTGAGCTGGTTCATCTCTGCTCTGGCTTGTTCTGAAACCCAGGAAACAGCTTGCTTGTGTTCTTGGTGCTAGCAGAAAGAGAGAGAGTTTCAGCTCTCTCACCTGCAGGGGACACTCCAGGCCTCCCTGGTGGTGGAGGTGAGTTGCTAGGAGTCCCTGAAGGCTCACTGCTCAGTCCCAAGTGGCCCTGGTGAGTCCTCACACCTTTGTAGCTGGACAGCCTGACAGGTTCCCTTGGTGAACATCTGTTGGCAGTTGATCTTCACCCCAAGTCCTCCTGGCAGGAAACTCCTCAGAAGAAAGAGAATTGGACACCTACTCTTTTAACCAATGCTTCATGCCAACAAAATCTTTCTGACGTCTGGCATAGGAAGTCAGACAACTGAGCTGCTCTGGTGCGCCTTCTTATTAATAACACATATCGTATCATTATGGCATTAGTTTAAATTGAAGTAATAAATACTTTTTCCAGGTGAAATGAGTAAGTGAGTTTAATTGCTAGGAAACCTACCAAGAAGTTCGACAATAACTTTACTGGGACGAGTGTTTTGGGTTTTGTTCTTCGATCTAATTATAAAGCAGCTGTACTTCAGGGCACGTTAATTGTAGCATTTGTTGGAAGATTAAAATTCATTAACTCTGAAGTTCCATCACCCTTCTGTCGGACTCCGTGGTGTGTCTGAGGACATAAGGAGATGCCGGATGAAGGACAGGAAGACAAGGGTGCTGGCCCCCCTCCCCCCATGGCCTATTGCACAGCTGGGACCAAGGCAGTTGCCACAGCAAGACCTTGGCCAGACCTACACTTCCTTCTTCCCATGCAGTACCACAGTGCCCCCTTGGAAGACAAATATGGCCCCATTGACTCCCCTCTGGCCAACCCTGCTTCTCCAGACCTCCTCAGCCCCAGCACACAAGAGGGAACAGGTTTTGCTGTTACCTACTAGAATTCTACTAGAATTCTAGGAAGGGTATCCACAAGATGTGGCCCCAAACATCTGGAAAGACCATTGGCCCAATGAGACCCCTGCTTGCTCTCCTAGTGAAGTGAAATAGAATGAACTCTTCATTGTCTCAACTGAAGCATCTCTTATCCTCCTCTTTGGGAGAGCATGGCTCTTTCCTAACAGGTCCAGCAATGTCAGGAGAGTTCCTTCATTTTTTGAAGTGAACTGCATTGAGGCATAATTGGTATGCAATAAAATGCACTCATTAGACATGTACTGTTTGATGGATTTTGACAAATATATGTAATAGAGTAACCGCTATCCCATTTGAGGTGCAGAATGTTGCCAGGCATATAGAAATGCCTTTGTTGTGAAGAGAGACCATCATAACTAACTTCTTTCTGGTCCCAGTCACTTCAGCAGTTGCTGGAAGACCATAGCCCTGAAAAGAATGTTATGTGCCTGGAACCTGCAGCGTTCTCTGCTCCTAGGAGTCTTTTCAGAGACCTGGGGTGTCAGTGTGTCTGACCAGAAGACAGGGAAAGGACAGGGAGGTGTGAAAGGCAGGGGCGAGGAGGGGAGAGCTGTGGAAGCTCTGTAGCAGCTGGCAATGATGTTCAGGCTAAAGCTGTCTCCATCCAGATGAGAGCCCTGACTGTCTGCTCGCTGGCCAGAGATGACTTGTTTTCCCTTGCCAGGCAAGGTCTGGCACCTCCTTGAGAGGTGACATTTGGGTGGTTATGAGCACAGACTCCAGCATCAGAAAAGAACTGCATGTAAGTCCCCGCTCCATTGCTTATTGCATCCTGGCTGAATTGTGGTTGCCCTTCAGAGCCTTGGTTTTCCT
Organism: Budorcas taxicolor; assembly: GCF_023091745.1. NCBI lineage: Eukaryota > Metazoa > Chordata > Mammalia > Artiodactyla > Bovidae > Budorcas > Budorcas taxicolor. The sequence goes on from NC_068914.1 coordinate 5,097,514, forward strand.
GATCTGTAAGATGGGTATCATAGCACTTCTTTCCTAGGTTCCTGGCAGTTCCTGGCCAAGCACATGCTCAGTGCTCTAGAGGGTTGAGAGTCTTATGCTTTAAAACTTTTCCTTTGCTTCTTACAAAGGGATCTCAGCAGATGGCATCCAGCTCCCAAGAACCCTTTTTTGAGGCCTGGGAAGTGGGTTTCCTTTCCTGGTTGCTCAGCAGGTGGGATCTAGGGGTGGGTGGTCTTGCGTGACTTGTGTTTAGACAGCGTCTCTGAAACAGCGTTAAGAATGCCCTTGTCCTCGGGAATCTAAGGAAGCAGAAAGGCTCCGGGAGTCCCTAAGAGGTTTCTCTCTCACAGGTTGCGTGGGAGCCTCAGATCTAAGCTCGAAGGTTCATTGTGATGACTGAAACTTCCCCACTGCCCTGGAATACCAGCCATGGTCCTTGCAGCTGGCCTCCCTGCCCTGCTCCCTGAAACCCTCTCTCCTCACTCCACCCCGTCTGCCCGCCTCCTGCTCCCTGTTGCTCCATGAACGTGCCAGGACAGTTAGGCATCAGAACCTTTGCACTGGCTGTTCCCTCTGCCTGGGACACTGTTCCCATAGGTATTTGCAGGCTGCGTCCTCACCTTCAGGGCTTCAATCCCCTCTGCCCCCACAGGCCTTTTCTCATCAATTCATTGAAAAATAGAGCTCCTTTTCCTCTTGACGCCCTCTTCTCCCTTCCATGCCTTTTTTTTTTCATTGAATTTATTGACATTTGCTTATTTTTTGATGTTTCAGTTCAGTTCAGTTCAGTCACTCAGTCGTGTCTGACTCTTTGCGACCCCATGAATCGCAGCACGCCAGGCCTCCCTGTCCATCACCAACTCCGGGAGTTCACTCAGACTCACATCCATCGAGTCAGTGAAGCCATCCAGCCATCTCATCCTTGGTCGTCCCCTTCTCCTCCTGCCCCCAGTCCCTCCCAGCATCAGGGTCTTTTCCAGTGAGTCAACTCTTCGCATGAGGTGGCCAAAGTGCTGGAGCTTCAGCTTTAGCATCATTCCTTCCAAAGAAATCCCAGGGCTGATCTCCTTCAGAATGGACTGGTTGGATCTCCTTGCAGTCCAAGGGACTCTCAAGAGTCTTCTCCAACAGCACAGTTCAAAAGCATCAATTCTTTAGTGCTCAGCCTTCTTCACAGTCCAACTCTCACATCCATACATGACCACAGGAAAAACCGTAGCCTTGGCTAGACGGACCTTAGTCGACAAATTAATGTCTCTGCTTTTGAATATGCTATCTAGGTTGGTTATAACTTTTCCCCCAGTGAGGATGTGAGTTCCACTCAAGCAGGGATCCGGTGTGTTTTGTTAAGTAATGCATATCCAGCATTTAGAATACCACCTGGAACATAGTAGGTGCTCAAGAAGTATTCAGTATATGAGTGGATGAATGTATAACTGGGGGCATTTCACTGACTACTTATTTTTCTAGGAAGCATTTGTTTCTTTTTATGAGGTTCCCAATTACAACAATAATATGTCACTTCACAGAGTCCAAAGGTCAGGTGAAACCTCATCCTCTTCCACTCCCACCAGAGCACCAGTGTGTTCAGCCCGCTGAGTCTGTCTACACCGTCCTCCTTGGCAAGTGTGGAGGGAGCACTCATGCACTCCACAAGGTGTGGGGCTTGGCGAGATTTCAGATGGGCCCAGGCTTGAGAAAGCTTTCTGCACAGTTTCACAGGAGGATTAAACACAAAATCCCTGTGTATATTGCAGTGCGAGGTTAGCAGTGCTGCTGAAGTTTTGTGGGTGAACATTTTGGGAACCTTGTGTTCTGTTCCTGTCTCAGCCTTTTTTCTCACTCATCTCTGGACTGTTGACAAATCTTTCTCATCCTTGGTTTTCTCATTTTGTTAGTGGGGATAATAAAAATGCCTGCCTCAAAGGGTTCTTGGGAGATTGAAATGAAATGAAATGATGGATATGAGAGTGATTACTCATTTGTCTCTCTCCTCTTCAGTACCCAGGACAGTGCCCCAAGTGCTGGCATGCGACTGCAGAGCCTTGTAGCCTAAACTACTCCCCAGCCCATCCCAACTCTGCCTTGGGAGGCGGTGGGTTTTGAATTAGCTGGGAGCAAGAAGGGCTTCATCAGGTAGAGGAGGGAGGAGGGAAATTCCAAGTAGGGGTAAACCTGTGTGCAAAACATCAGGATGTGAAATAGCATGCCGTCTTCTGGAAAAGGAGGGTTTGGAGGACCAGCGGCTGTGCTGAGAGCTGGAAGTGATGGAAAGTGTCAGAGGGAAGGGTGGGCAGGGGCCTCAGGCAGCCTGGCTGGGAGCAGTGAGTGGTTGATTCATCGTGTCCACGGCAGGGCTCCCCCCGTTAGATGTGAGCTGTGCTGTGTCATCAAGGCTCACCCTCCCGTGGGAACTCTCCTGTTTAGTGAGACGCTTAGGAACAGAAGCCTGTTCTCCTGGGTTGCGTCACCCTGGAATGTGACAAGAATGAAATAGCTTGTACGTTGTATGGCCAGTTCTCCATTGTACGAAGTCTGGGGGTTTTGATTTTGGGGGTCAGCTGCTCACCCCATGTTTCCCACTGGAGGCTCTGAGAGTGACGACAGAAGCTGGGGCTGGGGGGTGGGGTCACACTTTCCCTATAAATAGCATGTGTCTCCTTCCAGGGTTCTGCTTTTCCAGTCTCTTGCTGGAAAGTACCCTCCAAGTCACCTGACCTGGTACCTGTGAGGGCTTTCCTGCTTCCTGCCCCGACACCCCTGGTCCCAGGCGGAAGCCTCCACCTGGGCCTGGCATGCTGTCAGGACTTCTGGTTTATTATTTTGGGATGCCTTGTTTTTCTGTTTGCTTATTTGTTTATTTCTTGCACACATCCAGAGAAGGTTTGCAGAGGCTTCTAATGAGGCAGCGGCAGTCAGAAAATAAATACAGGGCCATAGTGGCTGTGCTGGCTGGCAGGGTGGCAAAGATCACTGTGGGCATGCTCTCCTGGCAGGCAGGATGTAGGGAAGGAAGCCATGGGTACAGGGCATCTGCGTCCTCTGAAAGGAAGTAGGGTGGCTTGCTTCTCAGAGGGACCAGGCTTCTCCAGCACTTCAGAGAATTCCCCCAGCGGGACCTGGTCTGTGCCGGGGACATGGGAGACAGGATGGATAGTAATTCTGGCTCAGCTTCAAAGCAATGCAGAGGTGGGTTTTGTTTGACTGTTGCTGACTATGGGGGTAGTCCTAGGCTGAAGCTCATGATTCTGGGAGGGTGAGGGTCTGACAGCCCTCACATGAGCTTCCTTTAGGCTGGTCTTCATGGAGTTGGTGGATTCTTGTTGCCCACTGAGCGAGGCCCCCTCTATCTAGTCAGTCCAGTTTCATTGGTCAGACATCCACTGAGTTCCAGGTGCTGTGCTGGGGAATTGGAAGTGAGGGAGGCAGGCATGGCTTTTGCCCTCTTGGCCCCAAAGGTAACTACTGTCAGTGGGGAAGAGGGTTGTGATGGAGGCTGTACTATCATAGCCGCTGTAACTGTGGCTGGGAGCTTGGCCTGCCCAGCAGAGCCTGGGAAGTCTTTTTGGCATGGAGTTCAGTCCTAGTGGAGTGAGGAAGGCTGACCTGAGGGGAGGGCAAGATGGGCGGATGTGGCGGTCCAGGCGTGAGAGAAAACAGGGATGTTCCAAGACTTGGAGGAAGTTATGCCTGGCTGGAGTGCAGTGTCTGGGATCAGGGACCCAGATGAGGAGTGCTTGGCTTGGGTGGCAGAGGGACTGTGTATTCTAAAGGCAGCGGGGGACCATGGAAGGGTAGGCCACTCTGCTTTCTTTTCTCTGTTGATATTTCTCTGAAATTAGTCTTTTAAAAAAATACTCGTTTATTTAATTTTTGGCCGTGCTGGGTCTTTGCTGCTGCGAGGGCTTCTCTCTAACGGCGGCAAGAGGGCCTCTCATTGTGGTGGTCTCTCTTGTTGCAGAGCATAGCTCTAGGGCTCCAGGGCTTAAGTAGCTGTGGCTCCTGAGCACAGGCTTACTTGTTGTGGCACGTGGGCTTAGCTGCTCCACGGCACGTGGGACCTTCCTGGATCAGGGATCGAACCCCTGTCTCCTGCATTGGCAGGCAGATTCTTCTCCACTGAGCCACCACGGATGCCCCTGCAGTTAGTCTTTTTGCCATGCCACATGGCGTGTGGAATCTTAGTTCCCTGAGGAAGGATCGAACCCACACCCCTGCAGTGGAAGTATGGTGTCTTAAGAACTGGATCGCCAGGGAAGTGCTTGAAATTAGTTTTGATTGTATAAGTAATACCTGAAACGAACATGTATTGTGAAAAATAAAATAAATAGCAGAGGCAGTTAAGGTGAAAACCATGTGTCCTTTATGCTCCCTCCTCTGCGTTCCTCTCTAGAGCTAAGTTAAGGCCTTGTCTGGGCTCATCACTTTTTTATGTGCAGACATTCGCCTGGAAATACGGGGAGCTTTTCCAAAGCAGAAGCTTTGGCCATGTAATTTTCACTTGAGGTGCTTCAGAGCCTTCACTCTGTATCAGCCCGTTTGGTTCTCCCCTGTTCTTACCTGCTGTCTGACATCTTGCAGAGTGGGGTTTATGGATCCCCTCCCTCACTAGGGTGGTTTCTGGTGATTTTGCTCTGACGAGCAGCGCTAGAATGCACACCCTCGAAGGCACAGCCTCGTGCACGTGCCTGAGTATTTCTCTGGGCTGGATTGCTAGAAAGCAGAGTTGCTGAGTTGCAGAGAACCCTGTGTTTTCCAGTTAGGAAGCTAGAAAGATAGTGCCGAGGTGCCAGGTACCAAAATAAGGCAGGCAGGAAGAGAGAAGTATTTAAGTGTTTTGAAGAACAGACCCTGTTCTGGTCCCTGTTTTTTCTTTTTTTATGGTTTAGAGGAAGATAGTTTCTTGAATGTCATGTTGCTGAGAAAAAATGTGATTAGACAGAAAGTCAGGGACAAAATCCAAAATCAGAGAAGCAGATGCGACAGA